>NC_065878.1:2900697-5531394 GCF_933775445.1 Argentina anserina
GTTGTTAAATATCATTTAAATAGACTTTAATGGTCGGTAGTGTGATTAAGAAATATACATATAGTTAGATTCATAAAGGGAACTTGCCTCGTTTCTTTTTCTCCTCTTTAATAGGTTGATTTGAATTCTTCAGGTCTATGTGCGACTTTCTGATGGATTTAGGTGCCTGGAGTAGTAAAGAGTCATACCATATACACACACCCCACATTGTTATGTAATGCAACACAAACATATGAATTTCATAACATGAACTTGTAATTTTATCAAATTTAGCTCTTTGATCAAGTTATCTTAGCAACATGAGTATGTACTTTTATCTAGTGTTTTGATATATGGCAGACAATGAGGTTTAAGACTATGAAGGTAAAAAAAAATTGTAGTAAAATTCATTTATATGTCATTCGTATCCGTAATATGAACTATATATATATGTATATATCAGTTGCTATCTAGACTGAAATTTCATTCTGAAATTACAGAGTGAATTTCATAGTGAAGTTTCAATTTTGGTACACTTTTCGGTCAAATTTCATCTCTACAAAGTTTCATCTAATTTGACAATTGTTTGAGCTTTGAAAATTGAGATTTACACGAACGGTTCATGTTGAACAGTTTTAAATTCATTCATTGATTTAATCTAATTTCAATACCTTAACGATGTCCGAATTGGATGAATTTTGTATAGATGATCTTAAATAACATAATTAAATATTAAATTACTTATGGTGAAAAAGTTTGACCGAAAAGTGTGCCAAAATTAGAACTCCACTATTTAATTTCAGAGTGAAGCTTCACTTTGGATAGAGACTGTATATATATATATATATATATCTAAAAGTATAGGAGAGTAATAACAATAGACAATCACACAAAAACAATCACACATAGACAGTATTTTTCACTACAGTGGAAACCAAAACTCTTGGTAAAAAACCACTGCGGGACTTTAACGCAGTCCACACGAAACTTTCACTAAGAATGAGATTTACAATAATCTTCCTCAAGTAGAGTCTCCCAAGAGATCTCTTTATAAGCCAACAAGACTAACTTGATTCACAAAATTATATTCTAAATTTCATTCATAGGTCAGCAACTCCTTGCTGTAGAAAGTACCAAATGCACCTGCATAAAACAGTTGATCTCAATGAGATAATACACAGGTTATTCTCAATCTAAGATTGAAGAGAAGAATTGTACTAGTTCTCAGAATCGTATTCAGTCGACATAGATGCAGACATCTTGCACCATCAGACATGTATACTAAGAAAAAATATTCTCTCTCTCACATTCATCAGTTACAGCAATGATGTATATATAGTCAGAAAACTATTTCAGTATAGATCTCATTTCACGCCATAAAACATGGATCGGTATATATATATGGCATGATAAAAAGTCATACTAGAATGATTTCAAAAACAGCACAAACTAATTAAGAGATATCAATGCAGAAATTCAAATATATGCAGTAAATAACCTTACCAAACCAAGTCTCCTAATTCGACTAGGAGACATATGTGGAATTGACAAATACCATCAATATCTCAAATTTCCGACGTTAGTTATACAGTATTTGACATATCTATATAGTCTATGTCACTGATATCTACAAGATACTTAACCCCTTCTGGTCCTCTCAGTAAGTGAATGCACCCTAAACCCTCTATCTGTTCTCTACTATTTTTAGTATTTTAGCAATTTAGAGAAGAATATATCGATCAGCAAGCTTTTCTGAGATCAAAAGTTATCTTTTATGTCTGTACTTCCATTAGAAGGTTTTATTATAAGAGCTGTATTTAGATGCTTTGATAGTTATATTTAAATTGAATTTATGCAGAGAAACTTTAGGTAGGCTTACTTGATTTTGCTCTGATACAATGCCTGGGAAAGAACTATAACCTAAACAAGGTCACATTCATATTCATATGCAGATTTGAACCTCGGTCTGTGATTAGTATTTGGTCCAAAGCCTTGAATTCATTAGCAAATTTTTCCTTGATTTGATTATATCTATAGCTGCCCAACTCAATACAGCGAGAGAAAATTTTCAACCATTGACAGATAACCCTAACTAAACGATATTAATGCATGCATTTTTCATTTTCTCATAAACAATGTTGGACCAGACTTTCAATTCAATATTTGTTTATTTTGCAAATATGCTTGGACTCATAGATTATTGTGGATTACAATTGGACTTCTAACGCTATGAATTCCATCAGACCACACCAACAATGCAGTCACATGTGAGTGTTGTTCGTTTGACAAACCTTTTCCAACAGCGGTCAGGGTAAAAGTCTTCTCTTCATTCAAAGACTTGAAGGAGAGAACTTCAGGCTCCACTTTGATGTCTACTTGAGTGGAGTTGGCCAAAATTTTGGCATTGTAAGTTGAGTTTGCAGGGCCAACATTCTTGACTGTTCTGTGAAATTTGACGGAAAAAGATTTGTTTGGTGCGACAACGGCTGCTAGTGAAGGGTAATTGTGATCCTGTAAAGATCCTTTGTCAGAGCCTGTAGAGCAAGTGCTGTTATCTCCTGATATAAGTCTGACATCAGTCTGGTTTAAGACCAAGCAGAGCAAATTTATGTAATCTTGCTTAAAAGCTTCATACACAAGCCCCGGGTCTATAGCTTGGACAGGATTGATATGTCCAGATCCATATGCAAATTCACCAGCCGCATTGTAACTAGTTTGAGCAGCGTTCATGGGAGATGCTGTAGTCATAAGAGATGATTTGATGGCCGCCGGAGACCAATCAGGATGGAATGTCTTAACATATGCAGCTGCACCAGCCACGTGCGGGCAGGCCATGGAGGTTCCAGACAGTATATTATAGTTTACATGCCTTGTGTCGTCAGAACTCTCTGTAATGGAAGCAGTAGGTGAGAATGCAGCCAGAATAGTTATCCCTGGGGCGCTTATATCTGGCTTAATAATTTCTGGTAGAATTGAATTTGGTCCACGTGAAGAGAAGGAAGCAACAAGCGGTGCAGCAGCATCCCTTTCGACTTCACTTCTTTGTAAGTTTACTTGAGCATCTTTTGTGGAGTTCTTGTAATAGGACTTGATCACATTAAACTTTTTGTCACTAAAAGTTGTTGCAGGAAAGGGTAAAATTTGAGAATCATCATCCCAATCAACTTTCAAAATAGAGCCAACTGCTCCAGAACGATATGCCTCATCAACTCCATAAGCCAGGTCACATAACACAACTTTTCCCTTAACTAAACCACTCTCTAAGCAGCCATCTTGACAGCTTGCAGCTGCGATCTCAGAGCATTGCCTTGAAGCATCTTTTCCATATATCAGAGGAAAGCTTGTCCCATTTAATCTGAAAGTGTTCACTGAAGCCCCAACTAGTGTTTTGCCATTTCCCAGGATAACCTTGTCAATGATTCTACGATCACTACTGCTCGCTGCTGCTGTAAGTATCCATGGTGCTACACTTGCAACTTTTGATGCAGTAGGACCACTGTTACCTGCAGAATTTGATGTAAGTATCCCCTTTGTCATTGCATGAAAAGCACCGATAGCAATAGGGTCATTCTGTAATAAAGCTACATCTGGGCTTCCTAATGAAATTGTAATGATATCAACTCCATCTGCAATAGCATCATCAAAAGCAGCCAATATAGCATCTGTAGGGCACCCTTCAATACCACAGACTTTATACGCAGCAATCCTCGCTGAGGGAACACCTCCTCTTGCAGTACCTTGTGCTAGTCCATAAAAGCTCACATCATTTACAGTGTTCCCTGCTGCAGTTGAGGCTGTGTGTGTTCCATGGCCTTCATCATCTCTTGCAGAATCGTATAGTGAACCATAAAACCGAGCTCCAATTAGTTTCTTGTTGCAAGTGAAATTTTTGCCACCTTCACAAGCACCTTTCCATTTCTTAGGAGGAGGGCCAAAACCATGATCTTTAAAGCTCTCAGATTCTGGCCAAATTCCAGTGTCAATGACACCAATAATGGTGTCACTCTCAACACTTCTATTTCGTTTTGTTTTCCCATTAAGACCGACAAAGTCCCAAGATCTTGTTGTCTGAGGCTGGAGAAGTCTGTTGGGAAAGACAGAGACTACTTCCTTCATGTTAGCAAGCCTCTCTTTTTCCTGGTCAGTGAGCTTTGCAGCAAATCCACTGAAACTCCTTTTGTAACTTCTTGTCAAGATCTTTGCAGCAAAGTTGCTCTCCACAACTTTTTCAAGTAAACCAAGGTGGTGAGACATAGGTGAGTACACCTTATTATCAGGCAGTGAACCTAGGTATACAATATGGACCTTTCTTTCCTCATCGATGGCTTCGCACAAGAAAAAGCTCAAGCTTAGTATAAGAGTGGTGAGAATATAAGAATATAGGATAGCTTCATGCTTAGCCATCGATTTTTATTGATGCTCTAAAAAGTTGCTAGTGAAGAGTGCTTTATACTGGGATTATTTACCCAGTAGCACATCTTTATCATGCATCCAGATTTATTTCCTTTGACTTATGATGCATCTTTGGTATTGTTGTAATCCTGAAAATGATTTTATTTCCTTTACAACAATTCAAATTCATATTGTCCATTCCTTCAAGATGGTCCAGATTAGCTTGATAATTCTACACATTAATCTGGATCCCAGGATTTATTGTTTGCATATATAGCTATAAACTTGCTAGTTCTTGAAAGAAGGCTATATGCATACATATTCTGATTTTTTTTTTTTGCCAAATTAAGAGGGCCTTGATTTCATCATCTTTGTCTTTGCTGATTCCATCTTAAGCTGTCAAACCACAATTAGATAAATTTCCAACTACAGACTTTTAGCTTGCATGGACTAACAAATTACAAATTCACATTTCAAACCAATTATTTAACAACCATTTATGCACTTTCTCAATTCTTTCTTTAATAAAAAAATCCACAAGTGAATTCTCCATTGTTGAGTGTTTAATATTGTTTGATAGACTAGAATGGTCAGTAGCTAATGTGATTAAGAACTGTACAGTTATATACAGTAAAAATCTGACAGGGAACTCTTTTCTTATCTAAAGGAGAATTTATTAGCTCAAATATACATCTCTTTTGGTTATAATTATTTAGTGTGATCTGCAATATGCGGGTATAGTAATTCGCATTCATCAGGTGTGTGGTAAGCCTCAGGGTTCTGATGAATTTAGGTTTATGTGCCATATATTATATATACACACCTAACATTGTTATGTGATGCAAGTTCTGATTTGTTATGTTATGCAAGTTCATGATATGCGTATGTTTTTCTGACTGTTATACCAGCAAATTCAAGAAAAGCCTTCTTAGAACAAAACGTTTCTGTCTTTAAAGGATCACAGCCATTATAATATTTTATTACAAGAGTTGAATTTAGATACTTTGGTCTCATTGCTGTTCAAGAATTTTAGAAGTTCGAAAAAAAGACCACTGTACAATAGAATCGGAAATTGCTTTGAGTATTGATTAATGCGCAAATGAATGAAATGATCATATCAGATTTTGCTATGGATGTCAATTGGACTTGTAACAGTATGAGTTCCATCAGACCATATGAGAGATGCAGACACATGTGGTTGTGAGTCATCTGACAATCCTGGTCCAACAATGGTCACATCAAATGGTTTTTCCTGATTCAAGGATTCGAAGGACAGAACTTCAGGCGCCACTTTGATGTCCACTTGAGTGTTGTTTCTGAGGATCGTTGCACTGTAAGTGGAGTTTGGAAGGCCTACATTTTTAACTACTCTGTGAAATTGCACAGTAAATGCTTGATTTGGTGGAACAACAGCTGCAAATGAAGGGTAATTGTGATCCTTTGGCGAGTCTCTGTCCGAGTGTGTAGGGCAAGTGCTGTTATCTCCTGATATAAGACTAACCATGCCGTCTCCCAACATAGAGCAGAGGAGCTTAATGTAATCTACCTTGGAAGCTTCATAAACCAGACCTGGGTTTAGAGCTTGGACAGGATTGATATGTCCAGCTCCATAAGCAAACTGCCCGGGGGAGTTGTTAGTAGCATTCATAGGCGAAACTGTAGTCATAAGAGAAGACTTGATGGCCGCTGGAGACCAGTCAGGGTGGAATGCTTTGACATATGCAGCTGCACCAGCCGTGTGTGGACAAGACATGGAGGTTCCAGTCAGTATACTATACTTTACATGCCACTTGTCTCCAGGACTGTCTGTAACTGAAGCAATAGGTGAAAAGGCAGCCAAAATAGTAACCCCTGGGGCGCTTATTTGAGTTATTTCTGGCTTGATTATTTCAGGTAGTATTAAATTTGGTCCTCGTGGAGAGAAAGAAGCAATAACCGGCGCAGCATCATCTCTTTCCGCTTCACTTTTTAATATGTTTGCTCGGGCATCTTCAGCGGACTTCATGTAGGACTTGATTGTGTTATACTCATGATCACTCAATAATGTTGCAGGTTGAGCTAGAATGATAGAATACGTAATCCAATCAGCCTTCAAAATTGAACCTACTACGCCAGCTTCGTAAGCCACATCAAGTCCAGAGATGTCATCACACAAGACAATTTTTCCCTTCACTAAATCACTATCCAGGCAGCCTGAGTGACATCCCTCCGCAGCCAACTCCGAGCATTTCCTTGAAGCTGCTTTTCCATATATCAATGGAAAACCTGTACCATTTAATGTGAAAGAAATTCAAGAATTCACTGATAATCCAACAAATGTGGTTCCATTTCCAAGAACAACCTTGTCAATGATTCGACGATCTGTGCTACTAGCTGCCACTGAGAGCAACCATGGTGCCACGCTTGTTACAGAACCAGTTCTAGGACCACTGTTGCCTGCAGAGTGTGTGGTTAGTATCCATTTCACCGTTGCATGGAAAGCACCAATTGCGATCACATCTTCCTGGAAAGGCAATTGAAACCTGCCTCCAATTGAAATTGTAATGATGTCAACACCGTCAGCTTTGGCATCATCAAATGCAGCCAAGACACCCTCTGAAGAGCACCCTACGATGGCATTACAGACTGAATACACAGCAATTCTCGCAGATGGAACTGCACCTCTGGCTGTGTCTTGTGCTAGTCCATAAAACCTCACATCCTCTACAACATTTCCTGCTGCTGTTGAAGCAGTGTGGGTTCCATGGCCTTCTTCATCTCTTGCAGACTGTGTTGATCTGTAAAACCGAGCTCCAATGATCTTGTTGCATGTGAAATTTACTCCACCTTTGCATGCACCTTTCCATTTTGTTGGGGCCGGACCAAATCCATCATCACTGAAGCTTTCTGATATTCCAATGTCAATAGCACCAATAATTATATCACTCTCGACTGTGGCATTTCGATGAGTTGTTTCATTCAGACCTATAAAGTCCCAAGACCTTCTTGTTTGAAGCTGGAAAGTTGTGCTAGGAAACACAGAAACTACTTCCTTCATCTTAGCAAGAGCTTGTCTTTCATTGTCAGTGAGCTTGGCAGCAAATCCATTGAAACTCCTTGTGTAACTTCTCGTCAAGAACTGTTCTTGGCAACTTTTTTTTAGCATACTAAGGTGGTGAGACAGTGGTGAGTAAGACTCAGTATCAGGAAGTGATCCCATGTATATAATATGGACCTGTGCATTTTCATCAATGGCTGTACAAATGAAAAAGCTTATGTTTAGCATGAGTATGGAGAATGCACAAGAAAATAGACGAGTTCGTTTTCTTAGCCATTTCTTGATAATTGATGGTCTGAAGCAGTACCCTTGTAGATAGTTTTATATAGGGGTAACGGAAACAAAGTGTCATCTCCATTATGCGTCCAGATTTTCTTTACTTGGGAGTGTCTCATTTCTATTAAGAGGTCCAGATTTATAGCCTAAAAGTCCTATATTTGGGTTCAGTAAATTAGTTGCTTTTGTTTTTGATTTCTTTTTTGGTGGGTTCTTTTCTTTGCTTTTATCAATCTAGTATATTGAATTGTACCTGAATCATGATCCTACAGTCCGACTTGACTAATTAAGATACTCCCCAAGTCTCCAAAGATGAACATTATTTTCCTTACAGTTAAATAGTTAATGTACTATGTACTAGTATCTGAATCCTGATTCATTTGCAGGTCTTTGAGAATAGCACGTATTTAAATTTTAATGCCTTGGTTAGTCTTAATTGGCTAGCTTTATCTATTACAAATGTCTATATTTTCACGAACTCAGATTAAGAAGACTGTCTCTGAACGACAATATACATTTATCTATTCATGAACTGTTAATCTTTGATATTCACAGTACAATCTGCTTCTTCTTTTTTCTTTCATTATTCGGAAACCATCACATGTATTTCATTCTGGAGGCTCGAAGAATTTGAGATTGTAGCTTAAGAAAATAATGTCACAAATTTTTTGAAAATCAAATGGAAAAATACTATCACTTGCTCTCCTTATCACCCTGCAAAGTAACTTCTAGTTCTTGGCGTTAGTTACTGTAGCGTCTTCTTCCATCTGGTCAGCTAATTGTTTCAAAACTGAGTATATTTCATCTTTCAATGGATGCAAACGGTCTGATACAGTGAAAGCATGCACTTGACTTTCAACTTCTAACCAACTAATTGCTCGCTCTTTCCTCACATGTCTCTCATCCATTAGTCGTCTTACCTTCTCTACCAGCTCCCATTTACCTTCTTCAGCATATATGCTTAAAAGCAACGCATAGGGAGCGGAAGACTCAAGTTCCAACTCAATAAGGTGTTCTGCCGCTCTTCTTCCCAGCTCCCTGTTTCCATGGATTCTACAAACGCCAAGTAATGCATTCCAAACTTGATCGCCAGCTTTACATGTCATATTTTCAAGCTGGTTCATCAACTCATCAAAACATCCGGCTCGACCCAAGAGATCAATTAAACAAGCATAATGTTCCTCACTAGGAACAATGCCATAAACATCAGTCATGGACTTGAAAAGCCTATGCCCTTCCTGCACAAGACCAGAATGACTACAAGCATTGAGAATGATGACAAAGGTGGTCGCAACCGGCTTTACACCTGAACTGACCATGTCTTCAAACATCTGCAATGCCTCTACACCATGCCCATGCTGCGCTAAGGCCGACATAGTTGTGTTCCATAACACGGTGTCTTGCTTATCACCCATGAGCTTGAATACCTGCCTTGCGGCCCCCAAATTACCACATTTGGAATACATATCTATTAGAGAACTCACAACAATCGTGTTGGGTCTTAAATGACTTCGTACTAGAGAGGCATGAATTTGTTTACCATGCTCCAACGAAGCTGTACTAGCACAAGCACAAAGGCAACTACTAAATGTAAATTGATCCGGCCTGATTTGAAGCCGCATCATCTCTGCAAACAATGCGAGCGCTTCATGCCCCAACCTGTTCCTAGCATACCCCGAAATCATAGATGTCCACGACACCGGGTTCTTCTCAGGCATCCGATCAAACAACTCACCAGCCAACTTCATATCACCCCATTTGGCATATCCTGAAACCAGCGTGGTCCAAGCATGAACATCCCTCACACCCATCTCATCAAACAACTTCCCCGCCTCTCCCATCTCCCCACATTTCGCATAAGCATCCACCAGCGAGCTAGAAAGCACCACATTTGACAAAAACCCAGCAACCAGAACCTGCCCATGAGCCTGCCTGACAACCCCCAACTCCTTCAACTTCACACAGACACTCACAACACCTGCAAAACTAAACTCATTAAACCCGACATTCGATCGCCTTAACTCCCTATAAAACCTCAAAGCCTCATCACAGTCCCCACTGTGGGCATACCCAATCACCATAGTATTCCACGACACGACGTCCCTCTCGGACATTTTCTCAAACAAGCTCCGGGCCTCCTTCAGATGTCTCATCTTGACATACCCAGACAGCATATGGTTCCACGAGTACAAATTCCTCACAGACATTTTATCAAACACCTTGCGTGCATCAACTTCGTCGCCGCATTTGAGGTACATCCCAATCAAATGGTTAGCTAACAACAAGGGCGGCCGCTTGAATCCAGTTAGCTTCAAATAGAAGTGAACCCATTTGCCTTGTCGGAGGGAGCGAGCGTCTCCACACTTCTGCAACAGCAGGGCTAGAGAGTTGGTGGGGAGGCGGATGCCTTTTCGGAACAAGAGGTCGAGGGAGGAGACGGCTTGGGAGAGATGGCCGTGGGAGACGAGGCTGAGGAAGGATTGGACGAGGCAGGAAGGCTTCTTGTTGGGGAGGCGGCGTTTGTTAGGTAGAGATGGTGGGGAGGAGAGAGAGGGCATTGCAGAGTGGAACCATGAGAGCCTTCATCCATCAGAGGTTGGGAATGGGTCCCCAGGGTTCAGCTCCGGCGAGCATTTCCGGTAACGGTAGGAGATCAATGAGGATGACACTTTGACAGTGATCCAATCTCTAGTATCATATACCCAATTGAAGTTGCACTTGCAGGTTACACCGTTACAGCAGCCACACAATGTACTTAGCATAAGAAAAAGAAAAAGAAAAAGAAATGTACCCTCTCAATCTACTGTATTACTATTTTTGTTTTTGTTTTTATTTTTAAGGCCATCAATTACAGCGGAATAGACATTACATACTCTATCGCTCTTATTTATCAACGGACGAGAAGTTGTAAAGACCACCATGGCAAATAGCTAGCCCGTAGCCCCGCACACCGCTAGAAATCGATGTCTATCCTATATAGCACAACCACCTCTGCTGCACCATCTCAATCGGCACTAATGTGCAAACTCCTTTAGATGACCCCCAAGAGCAATTCACTCTCTTATTGTATTAGCTCTCATAGTGAGATATTTGTTCGCTTCAAGAATTGCCCTCACAGTTTTCTAAAATTGACTGAAAATTTACAGAGATTATCTATACATTATTACTTAAGGACTAAACGGTAGATATGTCAAAGCTCGATCGAAAGTTGGTCTAAAATAAAAATCCATATGATAAGAATAAATAAGGATGTCCTTACTAGAAAGGATTGTAATCATAATTACATATAAGTAAATGTATATGTAAATACTATTGACTTCATTTTTCGTTTTGGCCATCTTACTTGTAAAACATATGTACAATAAATGTTTTGCTTTACCATAATGATCACTAGTAATGGGCGGCCGCGACTTTATACTCAAACCAAAAGTTTGAATGAAAAGTTTGATGAGTGAATGGTACTAATTATTGAACATGAAGCTAATAATTGGCAAACTGCTACATAATTAAGCATTGTGACTGTGAAAGAAGATGCCTCTTGTTTCATACTTAGACAACGAAAATGTTAGATAAGAATCCTGTTTTGATGGTATATTAAAAGTGGTACTACATTTCTCAAAAGGCAGGCCGAAAGTTCACATTTGTTCTTGCACTCTCAATAGTATCAACATATATTATTTTCCAATTAATTCAATAATAACATAATATTTGAAGCATTTCAACTGATCGCTTTACTGTAAAGTTAAATAGTCAAAAAAATGAATTAAGATTTTTATTAGAACCACACTCAAAATGAATATTCCACCATAAGCATTCAGAAAAGTTAAATCATTTTTCCAAATGATACGATTTAACATCAAGGAAGAAAAGACAATTCCAACTAATTATATGAAATCTAAACATCAAGGAGGAAAACAGATGTGTGCCCCCTATTCACTAACATGGAATTAGGTTAACACAACACTTGGCAGCCATATAACCCAAAGCCCAAAAGTTGAGCCCACACTAGGCCCAGTCCAATTGAAGGCCCACTACTCTAACTTTCGCAGCAAGGTCGCGCTTTTCTACGGCTTTGTGTATAAAAAGAAAACTAATTGAAATGCTAATTTGAGATTGACTAAAGTATGGACGAAATTGGAAAGAAGTTCAACATTTATGAAAAAGGGCGAAGAAAGTAATTGGTGAGAGAGAAGAACGGTGTCTGGGTTTTTAGAAAGCTAGTAATTGAAAGATGTGTGGTCTAGTAATTGAAATATGTTAGCAAAACCTGACAACAAAAGCCTCGTTTTCAAAAAAAAAAAACCCAAAAATTGAGCCCCAACCTAGCCCAACACTGTAGCAATTTCAGTTACTGTAGCTACTATTGCTAACTTGACCCACGCATAATATATAGTAATAAATATAGGATTGTAAGAGCAAGATAAATTGAAGTCTCGCTTGAGAAAAATTGAAACTTGCTGATGTAGTTTCAATGTATAATGCCAAATTTTATGAGCTACACTGGTGGAATAAAAGGGATTTTTCTAATTACCATGTATTCCAAGGGTTTGAGAGAGTGATTATTAATTTACCGAAACTATTTTGTTCTAAGAAAGCACCCAGTTTCGCCCTCCACACGAATCACCTCATCTATGCTCTTTGTTCCCTTAACAGGCCTCAGCTTCAAAGCGAGGCCTCATTCTCCGGACTGCTGCTTCACCGACCTAGGAACTCGATTGACCTCTCGTTGCCGTCAAGCCATCTTCGGGCGTTGCAGCGCCACCACTAAACCACCTAGCGTCGGCAACACTCTCTAAGTTTCGGTTTCTTCGATCGGCAACCGTGGAGGAAGGGCTGTGGTGACAAGCTTCAAACTTTGAAGTTTCTAGTCGCCAATTCAATAGCTTTTGGTTATGTCCTTTGGCATTCTGTGTGGGACTTTGAATCAGTGAGGAAGCTTTCTGGGTTCGGTTAATAGCCTGTCCTCAGTTTGGTAGCTTCTGCATCCTTCAATTTGCTGAAGGAAAGCCTTCTGCCATTTGGGAATTTGAAGGTTTCGGATGCGGCTTGGTGAGCCTTGAGTCAACTGGAAGCCTCCCTAAATTGGTTTGATCACACAACTTCAAGTTGTTGTATTCTGCTTTACTATGTCTCTCAATAAGGCTACTGCAATTTGGGTTTTTTCGAAGAGCTGGTGGCATCATCTCTAATCTTCACTTTCTTTGTCGTTCCTGGTGGAAGTGGCAGAGGTATGGCCTTTATTAATTTGCAGCGAAAACGTTCTAAGTGTGGTGGGGATATGACTTTTGATATGGAGGCTCTACGGGTGAAGAGCTTGATTCATCTATAACCAATCCTCCTCCTCCCTCTATGAGCTCGAGCTATGCAAGAAAACAGAAAAACCCAGTCGATCATTTCAGCAAGACTATGACTGAAGAGTTCATTTTCTGTGAGGAAGATTGCTGATACACCCAAGGGGTTCATGGTCAAAGTGTTTCGTTTTCGGCAAAAGTACACAATAAACTTGACTATGAATGGAACTGTGCAGTAGTGATCAAGCTGATGGGTAAGCCAAATTCTACAAACTCCTTTGATTTCATGCTTAGAGGTCTTAGACGTAAATGGAAAGTTAAGGGTGGATGTCAACTAATTGATTTACCTAATGGTTTATATTGTTAAGTTCAATTTGGAAGATGATATGAACTATGTCTTGTGCAATGGCCCTTGGATTTTAGCTGGTCAGACTTTAACTGTTAGGCACTGGAAACCAAATTTTGATCCTATGAAGGAAGTGATTGGTAAGATGGCTCTGTAGGTTAGAATTTGTGGTCTTCCTGTGAAATATTTCCAAAATTACACAGTTAATAGGATTGGGTTGGGAAAATCTTAGGGGATGTGGTTAGGGTTGACCCAATTACCATCAGCCAAGCTAGATGTCAGTTTGCAAGAGTTTGTTTTGAAATTGATCTCAACAAACCATTAAAACCTTTTGTGGAAGTAGAATCAGTTGTCTACAATGTCATTTATAAAGGTATCTCCCTAATGTGCTTTAGTGCGGTTGTTATGGGCATGCCAAGGATAAATGCCCCTCTGTGGTTCATATTCCTTGCTCTACAGATGCTGATGAGTCTAATTATGATGTCAATACTGCTAATGTAATGGATACAATAGAGAAGGAAGGTCCAGTCCTTGGTTTGTCTAATCCTTATGCTCAGAATTCAGTGATTAAAGAGAACATGGGTCCTTGGATGTTAATGAATTACAGAAATAAAAAGCAAAGTAATGAGAGTGTGTCAATGGTAAGAAAAACTCTAATAAGGGCTCTAGGTTCTCTGTGCTTCATGTTGAGGAAGATAATGCTCATGTTGAGTTGAGACCTTTGTAGACAATGCTAATATATCTGATGCTCCCCTATTGTGAAACTGTGGAATAATTTCCTGAACAAAGTGAACCTTCATTATAAGACCTCCCCTACTAAGAATAAGGCATGTTCTACCTCCAAGGATGCTGAAGGTAACCCTCTTTATGCTAACTTATCTAAAAGTATTTGTATTCCTATAGAAGATCTCTCTAATGTTGTTAGTGCTAGTGGTACTAAAATGGTGAGGTTTTATCAGAAGAAGAATAAACATTTCTCAAATACTATTACCAAGCAACAAACTGCTATTAAGAAGCTCCCATTTGATCCTGTTGGTAATGTTTTTAGTAATGAGATATCTGCTCTCTTTGGTCATTGCCCTCCTGAGAATGTTTTAACTAATACTAGTGAGATTTCTAAAGTGCAGAGTTCTGATAATATTGTTGACCAGATTTTTGCTGAAAATAGCAAGTTGTCTAATGTTGCTGATCTTCTTTCCCACTCTGGGGAAGATATGATTGATTCCTAGTTAGGTTTTCCCTCCCTTCTCTATTTCATCATTTTTAATAGATCATATTCTCTTCTGGAATGCTCGAGGAGCTGGGGTGAAAAGTTCAGGTCCTCTATCCAGGATCTTGTGAAGATGAACAAGGTAGACTTGCTTATTGTTTGTGAACCTCGAATCCAGTTCTCTGGTGCTAAGAAATGCTTACTCTCTCTTTGTTTTACTAACTTTGAAGGTATGGAAGCTAATGGATTTTCTGGTGGCAATTGGTTTTTGTGGAATAGAAACAAAATTACTATTGATATTGTTGATCCTAATTTCCAGTCTATTTCAGTTGAGATCTCTTGGAATGGCTCTCATACTTGGCTTTTGACGAGAATTTATGCTAGTCCCTGCAACACTTCTAGAAGTAGACTTTGGACTTCTCTTGATGATCTAATTAAGAAACACAATTTGCCTCGGATTTTGGTGGGTGATTTTAATGAACTTCTCTCTTTTTCTGATAAGATTGGTGGCTCTCAACATTGGGGGTATGCAAGATTGGGTCGTTAGGAATGGCTTGATTGACATGGACTACCAATGACCAGATTTCACTTGGACTAATAAGAGATTAGATAGAAGCTTTTGTTCTAGTGAATGGAGGCTCTTTTTTCCTGATGCTTGTGTCATCCACCTTGCTAGAATTTAATCAGATCACTGCCCTATATTAATCAAGCTGAAGCCTGATGCTAGGACTTCAAGACCTAATTCTCCTTTCAGGTTTCAAGCTATGTGGATGCAGCATGAAAGCTATATTGATAAGGTGACTCACACATGGAACAATTGTGGTGGTGATCTCTTCCAAAAAAAACTCAAGATTTGGCTTCTTCTATCAATATTTTGGAATAAAGAGGTCTTTGGTAATATTTTTAAACATAAAAGAACTCTTTTAGCAAGAATTTGTGGGATCCAGAAGTTTTTAGCTAGAGGTAATAATACTTTTCTTCACGTTCTTGAGAAGGAGTTAATTGCCAAGTATGAAAAAATTAGAGATGCTGAAGCTCTGTTTTGGAAGCATAAATCAAGGGACAAATGGTTAAAGGATGGTGATAGAAATATTAATTTCTTTCACCTAACTACTGTGGTTTGGAGGAGAAGAAATAAGATTGATGGCTTGTTTGACTTCTATGGTACTTGGTCTAATGATCCAACTGTGATGAAGAAAACTGTTGTGGATTTCTTTTCTAATCTTTTTGCGGCTGAATGTAGCTTGGATCTCAGGTTTCATATTCCTATTCTTTTTCCTAATACTTTTCCTGCAGAGTCACTTTTAATTGGCATAGATGTTTCTAGACAAGAAATTCATGGTGCCTTATTCAGAATTGGTAAGATGAAAGCTCCTGGAGCTGATAGGTTTCATGCTTTATTCTACCAACAGCACTGGCCCTTGTGTTCCTCTGAGATTATTAAAGTTGTTACCACTGTTTTTCATTCGGGTTCTATACCTCCCATTCTAAACCGTACTATTATCACTCTTGTCTCGAAAGTGCCAGCCCCTCAACATATGCACTTTTTTCGCCCTATTAGCCTATGTTGTACTATTTACAAGATTATCTCTAAGATCATTGTTGACAGAATTAGACCTATGTTGGAAATGGATTAGCCCTAATCAGGTTAGCTTTGTTCCAGGATGGCATATCTCTGACAACATTATGATTGCTCAGGAAATCTTATATAAATGCAGGAACTCTAAGGGTGCTAAAGGCTTCATTGCTTGGAAAATTGATCTTTCGAAAGCCTATGACAAACTTAGCTGGAGTTTCATTGAGCAAGTTCTTTATGAGGTCAAACTTCTGTGCAATATTATCAAGTTGATTATGAGTTGTACTACTTATGCTAGTTATCAAATTATCGTAAATAGTGAATCATCGGAGCCTTTTAAAAGGGGCAGGGGAATTAGGCAGGGGGACCCTCTCTCTCCCCTTATCTCTTTGTCCTTTGCATGGAAAAATTATCTCATCTTATTAGAACTATGGTTGTTTCCAAACATTGGCTCCCAATTCAGTCCTCTACAAATGGGCTTTTTGTCTCCCACTTATTCTTTGTAGATGATTTAATTCTCTTTACTGAGGCTAGCTGTGTTCAAGCTAAAGTGATGAAGCAATGTGTGGACCTCTATTGTGGTCTCTCGGGACAAACTATGAGCTTTGAGCAATCTATGGTGTTTGTATCTCTTAATGTCTCAGTTAGGACTGTTGAGGAAATAAGCAAGATTTGTGGCTCTCTGCTAACTGATGATCTAGGAACTTACCTTGGTATGCCTCTGCTTCATAAAAGAGTTAATAAGAACACATATGCTAGTATTGTTGACAAGGTTCAAGACAGGTTGGCTAGTTGGAAAAGTAAGACTCTTAATATGGTGGGAAGATTAACTTTGATTCAATCTGTTAATGCTTCCATTCCAATTTATGCAATGCAAAATGTTAAGCTTCCTATGTCAATTTGTGACAAGCTGGATAAACTCAATAGGGGTTTTCTATGGGGCGATACTGAGCAGAAAAAAAAAGTTCATCTTACTAATTGAGATACAGTCTGCAGGCCTAAATGCTACGGTGGCTTGGGGATTAAAAAGTCAGCTAATATGAACATGGTCATGCTTGCTAAAGCTAGTTGGAGAGTTGTCTAGAAAGACTAAGGGTTTTGGAGCGAGATTTATATGAGGAAGTATCTGCATTCTGGTTCTCTCCTGCAAAATTCTTATAAAAAGCCTGCTCAGTGCTCAAGCACTTGGTCTGGTATTGTGTATAGGGCTAATTTACTGCGAAAAGGGCTTACCTGGAGAGTTGGCAATGGTTTTCATACTAAATTTTGGACTAATAATTGAGCTCATTTTGGTATCTTTCTCAACCATGCTATTAATCATGATATTGTCAATACTAACTCTGTTGTGAATGAATTTTGGATTGATGGTAGCTTGAATATGATCATGCTTGGTGAAATCTTCCTCAAGAAATAATTGCTCAAGTGTTATCTGTTTCTATTACTGAATGTGATATTCCTGATCAAGTTATACAGAGATAGACTTCTTCTGGAATTTTCTCTGTAAAATCTGCTTATAATGTGCTATGTGATGAACATGGCTTCCAAAAATATGTTTGGATGAAGATTTGGTCCCTTCCTTACCTCTAAAGATTAAAATATTCTTATGGACTTTTGTTTCAAGCAAATTGTTAACTAATGAGCAGAGGTTTCGAATGAAGCTTGCCTCCAATCCTCACTGTAAATTCTGCACTAATACCCCAGAAACAATGATTCACCTCTTCAGGGACTGTCCTAAGTCTAAATATGTTTGGCAAAATTTTAAGATTCACCTGAATATCTTTGCTACCTTTGTTCTGAGTTGGGAAAATTGGATCTATGCTAATTTGCTTCAGAAATGGTACTATATGAATAATATCAGTTGGAATATCTTCTTCATATACTGTTGTTGGTTCATATGGAAATGGAGGTGCAAATCAATATTTGATAGCTCCTTCAAGTATCCTTTTAATATTTCTGAAGTTGTGTTTGGTTATGCTGATGAATGGGCTAAAGCTAATGCTAAGTTTGATACAAACTTGTCTAAACATGTGGAGATGCTATATTGGATTAAACCAGCTGTTGGAAATTTTAAACTGAATGTTGATGGCTCTAGGATGAATAATGGAAATATTGGAGTAGGGATTGTGCTTAGGGATGAGGTTGGCTGTTGGCAAGGTGGGTTTATGGTGAACATTAGGACTGGGAAGGTCCTGCAAGCTGAGGCTTGGGGCTTGTTCCATTGTCTATACCTAGCTCGTAGCTTAAAGATTCCAACACTAGAAGTTGAGTCTGATTCTTTAGTGCTAATCAATCTCCTTCAACATGATAATGTTGATTTGCATCCACTTAGGACCTTGATAATGAACTGCAAAAGCTTGATATGTGCTTTTGACTTTATTAATGTGAAGCATGTCCACATAGAGAGGAATATGGTAATTGATATCCTTGCTAAGCATAGTACCTCTAATGATAGAGGAATGTGTATCTTACATGACCCTCCCACGCTGGTTTATGCTGCTCTATTGGATGACATTGTTGGTCTTTCTAGAATTAGGGAGTTTATGACTTGTAACTCTGGCTAGTTTCTTTGTTATTTTCTTTTGCTTGGGCTAATGGCCCCATTTGTATCACACAAAAATTGAAACTTGCTTTTGGAGCTGAAAAGACGGAAGCCTTTGTATTGCGGACTTGGGGGTTGTAGAATTTGAGAAGCGGGTGGAAGTGAAGTATAATGGTTAGAATTTCTTTATTTGAAAGGTCTTCCACATTATGAAGATACTAGAATGAGTAGAATCCAATCAACCTTGTGACTAAGTAAAAACACACCGGTTCATGGAGCATTCAATATGGAAAGCTAATATCTAAGACGGTTCCATAACTTATACTATCAACAAAATCAACTTTCAAAACACAAACGAGTTAATCCTGGCGTCAAATAAAATAGGGGAAAATGCTCATGAGCCTCGAAAGTAATTCCCATTGGATACCAAGGGTTTACTAAAGTTAAGGATAGGGATGTGAGAGTTTTGCATCGTCGCAAAACTGGTATTAGGGGAATCCCAAATTCTAGCTATTACCACTGCAATAATCTTTTTGAAAGAACACCCATATCATATCAACTAAAATAATACAAGTAACAATAGCTAGGATGGAAAACCTTTCCACCATAAACTGCATCTGCAGTTCAAAAAAAAAACTGCATCTGCAGTTCAAAAAAAACTGCATCTGAACTTTATCATATACATCTATCTATCTACCCATTTTCTAATAATAAGCATGAAGGAAATAATTGAATGTAAACCATCAGCAATGCAACAGTGAGTTCTCCATCAGTTCGTAGTAAATGAGTGTGCCACATATCCACTTTCTAAATATGAATCCTCAACTAAACCTTGTTCAATCAGATCACAGTGACAGAATTCAGCGCAACAATTCATGAATTTATACACACACACACATTCATATATACATCTAGTTTGTAGTCAGCAACTGACTACATATCATCTATAGTATAAGATGCCTTGTCCATAAACATGAACAAGAGCCAAGTAGATGTCAACAATTGGTTTAATCCCATCAACTAACACGATCTTGAAAGTAAGCAAGCGTACTCAGCTACAAGCACAAGTATGAGGTTGGTTGCAGTTTCACATAAGCATGTACAATTTACCATAAGTTTGGCATCACATTGTTTCATAGTAGAAACATTTCAAAGCCTAAACATGAAAAAATAAAGACATAAAAGAAACTCAGCTATAATATGGGATAGTAATTTGGTTTGATATCATGCCCATATTATAGTTGTCACAATTGCATATGGGAAACTCTACATCAATCAAATAACAGCAAAAATTGTCGAGTGTGGAACATTAAGCATGAAAGCACTGAATCAAGCATTCAAGTTGCAAAAATATTGCAACTAGTAACTGAGTTTCACTTATAAGTTTGGCTACTCATTGTTTCGTATTAGAAACATTTCAAAGGCTAGACATGCAATATGAAGACGTAAAAGAAACTCAGCTAAAATATGTATATATATATATATATTAAACCAAACTATAATGAAGTCACAATTGTATATGAAACTCTATTGAATCAATCAACAACAAGAATTGTTTACTATGAAACATTAAGCATACAACCACTGAATCAAGCATTCAAGATGCAAAATATTGCAAATACTATCTGAGTTTCACTATGTGCACCTATATACAAACAAAAACAAAGCAAACTTGGTTTTAAGTTTTCAACTATTCGCAGAAAACAAAGTGAGCAAGTTAAACATGTAATACACTCCTAGAAGACTTGCATGAAAGCATTGAATCAAGCATTCAAGCTGCAAAAATATTACAACTATAGTAACTGAGTTTCACTTACAAGTTTGGCATCTCATTGTTTCATATTAGAAACATTTCAAAACCTAAACATGTAAAAATGAAGACGTAAAAGAAACTCAACTATAATATGGACAGATAACAAATCAAACTAATATAATGCAGTCACAGTTGTATCTGGACAACTCTCCAATAATCAAACAACAACAAGAATTGTTAACTATGGTACATTAAGCATAAAAGCGCTAGTTGCAAAATATAGCAACGTACTACTACCTGAGTTTCACTTAAATGCACCTATTTACAAACAAAAACAAAGCAAACTAGGTTTCAAGTTTTCAACTATTCGGGGAAAACAAACAAGCAAGTTGAACATGTAATAGACTTCGAGGAGCCTTAATTCAGAAACAATATAATTCACAGACTAAAATGCATTAAATTTGGCAAAAAGCCACCTGATCCTACTCCCCGGATTTAAGTTATCAACTTTCTATTGTCAAAAGGTTATTACCCTCAGATATGTTTCACTCAGTATAAGGTTACAGAAGAAATACACACAGTAAAGACTTCTCTATCAGACTTCTTCTCAAGACCAAATATAACAATTAACAATCTATTTTTTTCAAAAGAAGCATGAAACTTATTCTCACACCCATTAACATTTAGCCCATGCATGCTTTCTAACTTCAACATACCTAAGGGACTTTTAAGGGACAAACCGAACAACAACAAAAAATAAACCACCCTTTTCTAAGGAATTACAAACAACTCCCCCCCCCCAACACTATCATTCTCTTTAGCTCCAATCCACTCCCCCGAAAAATCTTCTTTCAGCCTTTTTGTGGATCTAGCATAGGATGAGAAGACAATATCATCTCTAATGCAGTTTACAAACTACTTGAAGATACAAAGAAATTATTTCTTTGATCATTAAAGGTCAAACATATTATTTAGTATGATGCAAATATGTAAGAGAAGTGATTGCTTATGATGCTAGCTATATAAGCAAACAGCATGCAAGCTATCAGAATTTTTTCCAACGTCTGACCCCATTGCGCTGGAAATTTGCATTTCCATATTTCAAGATATAGTTCTCCAACATTATGAACATAGTATCATCCAAACAACCTTGTGCCTGAGAAACACAATGATTCAAGAAGGATAAAACATTGATGTCTAGTTTTAAGCCATTGTTATAGTATCAACAACATGAAATTTCAAAGGACAGAAACTAGATAGTCTTGGCATTCTCAAAAAATTAGATATAACAAACCTATGCTCTGGGCCTGCAGTTAGGTTTATGGCTGTCAGAGTAAACGTTTACAAGTCCTTACTCAATATGTAGCCTCTAGTAGACCAAACAAAAACTAGGCCTTTAATAGATAAATCTTTTAGCTTGAGTATTGCTAAACAATAAATATATCCTCGAACCCTTCATACTTACAAGTATTAATGCAATAGAATCCCGATTGAAACCCAAAACAGTAGCTCAGTGACACCCATCAAATTAGTATTAACAATTTATTCTCTCACCTCATATGAGAATTGGATAGAGAAATATAGAAACCTCATCACTGACTATATAACTAAATGCAGGAGAATTTAAAAGACTGAACCATTTCACAGAAGTAAGAAAAAGGAAAAGGCAATATGCTGTAGCTAGGAATGAAGCCTAACTCCGAGCAAAATCACTCGAGCCTCAATGAGTTAATTGTTGGACCTCAAGTTGGGTCACCAAGAGCCAATCTAATTAACATGGACTTGCACGCCAATTATCTCAGCAATTTTCCCAACACTATTGCATCCATCCCGATTGCTTGAAAGATGTCATTCCAAGGAATCTAATTTTTCCAGATTGCTTATAACAATCCCTCAAAAATTGAGAAACTCATGACAAAAGAAATCCCTCAGATAATGTTACTTTTTCATCATTGGGATATGCATAACAAACATCACGTATCTCTAAAACTTACAAAAAAAACTGTAAATTTATTTTCTATCGAACAGACAAATTGCAGGCTGAGTAGAATGTATATTTCTTAACTAAAATTATATCACAGATTCATAAGTATGTCACAGACAACAGATTTCATCTACCATATGGTAAACCATTGAAGTGATAGTGAAACAAGTAAGCCACTTCTTACTTGGTAGACAACATTACTGCATCAATGAGTTAATCTTTGGAATCTCAAGTTGGGTAAAAAATCACTCAAGTGGTGAAATTCAAGCGGTGGTAACATGTTTGCATAATGCAATATATCTCATTGGCAATCTTTTAGGGACCATGTCTGATAAGTATATTCGGAATTTTTAGATCCCTTATTTGGATGGGACCTATTGGCAAGCTTGACACAATTTCTATATGGTAACAACCAGAAATTGCAAGACTGATGAAGAAAAATAAATCCCTCAGATTCCGGCCTCGACAACTTACCATCATAAATGTTTATGTTGATGTTTCCATCAAATTCAAAATATCATGTAAATGTACCCTATGAGGCAAATACAAAGCACCAGATTCATTACATCATGTAAAAATATTCACTTCTAAGCTGAGAAAAAGCGAAGGGTCTAATGTAGATCAAATGCCAAAGGTATTCCCTAAAATTCATTATATCAAATGCACTCTATATGCAGATCAACACAAAGCAAATACACTTCAATTCATTATATCAATCATGTCACCGTATTCTCTTCCAAGCAGAGACAAGCCAAGAGTCTGATCTAGATTGATGATAATATGGCATCTGTACTCCCTCAAATTTAATATATAACGTAAAGGAACTCTCTATGAGGCAGACACAAAGCAAAGACACCTCAAATTCATTATATAAGGTAAATATATTCTCCTATAATCTCCTTACTGACCATTTGTTCATAGGTACCAGGAGCCCTCTTTCGAAGTTCAATTGTAACATATGAAGAGATGAGCAAATTCAAAGGTAGAGAATGCAATATAAGTATGATATTTATAGCTTGAGTAAAATGTGACCAGCTTGGTAACCAAAATGAACTCTCGTCTATGAAACAAATGATATATCTTTACTCACGCCTCAAAACAAACTCATTGTAAGTACCACGGTGCTTTCGCACAATAAAATCAAAAGGGAGTTTAGTTCTTAACTAAGGTACCTGAGTAAAGAGATACATCAAAAGAGGGCAATGGCCAGAGGCATCCTTGGCATGATTGAAAACCTTGTGCTTTGCAACCTCCGACAACTATCACAAACCCATATGTCTACTCTTTCTTTACAAGGCAACACTGACTAGTTTGTAACCACAATGCTTTAAACATAAGCAGGAAGGCCACAGTTTCAGTAGTATCCCCAACACTACTACATCAATGAGTTTGTTGTTGGACTTGAACCTCAAGTTGGGCAAAATTTCACTTGAGGGTTCTTAGAAAGGCAACATGTTTTCTGCTTGCTTTAAAACTTAGAGGCAACCTTTTAGGCACCAATTCCGACTAAATCTTGTCATACCTTCCAAAGGCAACTTTTCAGGGACCAATTCCGACTAAGTCTCTTTAAAACTTCCGAAAGAGAACCCTTATTCTGATGGGATCAAATAAAAACCTTGACAAAATTGTTACTTGATAACAATAATTAATTGCGGGACAGATGACAGAAGAAACCCCTCAAGATTGGAATGAAACCCAATCCAAAAATGGTTCCTCAACCCCAAGAAAAGAGGGAGCACCAATATTTTGAATTAAGATTTCAACCACCTCTGTAAATCGAAGGGTCAAATCGAGGCATACCATTGAACATCTAAAACCGATACCATCCGAAACTCACCGGCCACTGCCGCGAATATAAATCTGAAATTGAATCAAGGAAAACAATACTTAAAACCCTACGAATCAAACTGAAGAGAATCAAAGATCTGAGAGATTTCAATTGAATTGTAAACACAAATAACCAAAACTAAGGGAATCGAACGAGAGAGAAAGAAAGGGGAAAAGGCTTTGACAATTCGTACCTTGTGTGGAGGTGAACCAGAGGAACAGCGAACCACGGCGGCGGTCGGCGAGACCGGAGCGGCTCTGGAAAACCCAAACAATTTTGGATTTCAAACTCAGAGAGAGAGAGAGAGAGAGAGAATGGAAATTCAAAATTGAAATGAGACAATGAGAGAGAGGCTGAGAATTTATCTATACGGTAACGGCTTACCCACGACGTAATGCTTCCTTTGGGGTCCAAGTCTCTATTTGCCAATGAAATTGCGACACCTGTCTCTCTGATTAACAGTTTCGAAACTCTGTTAGGTCCTTCATCTAATTGAAACCGTTGTGTATTCAAAGAGCAAGTGTCAACCAAAGTGTTAATCGATCTCATCTATTAATTTGAATCCTAATGACTTTGAGAAGCTGCTAACTTATAAAGCACGCACTGCCGGACACGGATACGCGTGGATACGCACCAATTTATAATAAAAGTGAAAGTGCTTATGGTGATAATTGAACATTGGTCATCCAAAGTACTCAAGAACTTCTCAACCATTCCAACAGATTCAGTTTTTGTTATATTTATGCACATTTTAATATATATGAGAAAAAACTCGTAATAAAAATAAGAATGTTTGTGGTGAGATTCGAACCTTAGTTTTCCAATGTACTTATCAAGTACTTAGTTATTCTAACAAGTTATGTTTTCTTCATTTTAATACACATTTTGACATATATATACATTTAAAATTATAAATACTTTCAAATTTATAAAATATTTTTTTAATAAATATATATATATATATATATTAAAAATAATATTTAATTAACGTGTACACCACGTGTCCGTGTCCAAAAATATTATATATACCGTGTCTACGTATCGAATCATGTCCAATACGGACACTCGTATTTGTGTCCATGCTACTTAGCTGCTAACCAACAAAAAATTGTACCTACGTGATACACGATGCAATCTTAACCGACTTGTCTATTAATTTGTAAACAAAATGGAATATTGAGTAATTGCGATCAAAACAATTGATTATACTCGACCAACTCGAATATGAATTTGATAAACATTCTCGGTGAAATCGAATTTCACTAATACATTGCATAATACTTTTGGAAACAAACATTCGTCACTAAAGGTATTTACACACAATATTACTATGTAGACAAATTTGCAATCAATAGACAAAAAAATTATGTTAACAATGTGCAACTTTAAAAGCTCTGATCCTCCTATTTTCATTCTACTCAAAAACTGCATAATCTGATCGAACCATAATCATGTCTAATATAATCAGCATCTTTCATTAGCTCACTTAATCCATCCAAATGATAAATTTCATTTCTTAGCTGATTTGAGGTGTTGGTTGCTTAATATGACAGAGTTTTCATGTTTGAGAATGCAATTCATTTGGAAAACATATACTGAGGATTAAAGTGTACGTCCCATTTTCATAGTTAGGACTTGGGAGATGTACAGGACGGTTAATAATACTTGCGAACTTTGGCCAACAGTGCCTGACTGAGCTGTAGTGCTAATGTGCTCTATACATAGTGATCATTACAACAATGCGTTGGCATTACTTTGGAATAGGCCACTAATATTTCTTCTGGCATCTTTTTTGCTGTTAGTTTCATCTGTTTACGCCAGATAGCCAATTAGTTTGAATTCAAAACACGTCAACTTATCACACAATCATTGTATTGAGTTGTGTTAACAGGGTCGACAGCTTCAAGTTCAGCGAAAGGGAAAACCAAACCCTGTTGCTATGCGCTACTCTGCTAGAACTCTTATTCAAGTCACAGAAACAAAACAAAAAACAAATGATAGAAAATGCACCAGTCATTAATCAGTATTCTTAATCACAAAGATCTGGTGGTTGCTAGCAAGATAGCAGCAACAACCTTATGTTTCAGCTAGAAAAACCAAGTGAAATCAGAAAGGAAAGGAAGACACACATAACTTTTATCTCTTAAAAACGAATCACATGCCAATAGGTGAAAACAAAGCCACTGACTCATAGCAAGCATCCTCATTTACAAAGAATGGCTAGCTCTAGCTCTGCGAGGATATATGGTTCAATGATATCACACATACACATGTCTATATATATAATCAAGAAAAATAACTAGAATCTGTGACCTAATGGAATGTATGGCAATAATGTGTGTGTCTGTGTACGTGGTAAAGTTTATTTTGTACTGCAACGCAAACTGAATAATGATATCTCTAAACACCAACTAAAGTATGCATTCCAAATGACAATAATGCAGTCCCAAAATCCTAGTACGTTTTCCATTTGCCATTGCATATTGTGATTTCCAACACTAGAACACAATCTTCGAAAAACCTAAGAACATATCATATCTGCTCGGGATGAAGTATTTGGACATTGAGCGTTTGAGTAGATGAAGGATACCAAATTTAAAGCATGCGCAGCAACTTGACAACAATCACAAATATAACAGGAAGCCAAACACAAAGTTCAAACTCCATGTATGGTAAACTGCAATGACTAGTAAAAAGAACATGAAACGAGAAAATGAGGACAATTATATGCAATCTCAGTACATTTCATTAGCTTGCAACCCTTTGCAAATGATAATACAGTACTAAATATTTACATTAAGATGAGGGACGGCACCAACTGTGCAATACAATCAGACATACCGATGCCAATATTGAGATTTTGAATAACATAAATTATTATTCAAAATGCAGTCCAAGGAGTGAATGAACATCAGTTTCCCAACAGATGAACAATCAAGAAACCAAAACAGAAAAAGATCCACAAACCAAAGAGAAATTTGGATCCCCTTCAACTATTCTTGACCTTGTTGAATTGCTTATTTATCAACAACAGCATAACAGCCTCTAAAATATGCAGGGGGTAATGCAGCATTTGAAACCCTAAGAACAGCAATTAGGACACCGAATCAAACCATTTTCATTGCACTCGGTGCACCTCTTGAGCGTGTCATCATCCTCATCAAACACCTTCCTGCTCCCACTGCAACTCAAACACGGCACAAACCTGGCATCCCCACAACCCCCACAGACAGACCCGGGTTTCCTTATGGGAAGCCCTTGCAATATCCTTGCCAATTCTCCGGTCTCAAACAGCTGCCTGATCACCTCGGCACCTCCCACATATTTCCCCTTTATAAAAACCTGCGGCAAACTCACAGTCTTGGCACCCAAAACGCTCTGCAACTCCTTCCTATACGCTGAATCCATCGAAATATCCCTCTCGTCAACCCAAACCCCAAACCCTCTAAATATATTCTTCACAGCATAACAATCCTCATAAGTCCTGCGAACCCCGCGCAAGCTGGTGAGGTACATTACAATCCTGTCATCCGTCCCCGGCAGCCTGATCGACAACACCCGAAAATCCGGCCCCACAGACTTGGAATGCACCATCGATTTCGACGCCCTGAGCTGCTTCCCTAACGATTGAGACTCATCAACATTTCGAGGGGGGGGCCTGTCGGTTTCGAAAAAGCTGCAGAGCTTCTTCACCTTCCCCTTGAAAGAGCTGCTGGCAGAACGCATCGTCTCCATGGAGCTGGAGAGTTTCTTGAAGGAGCCGGCGTGTTCGAGAGCGTGGTGGGCCTTCTTGGGGTCCGCCGCCGCCGGGGAGTACATGGTCATGGAGCGATTCAAGAACAAGGACCGCTTCGGAGAGGTCTTGGTCTTGGAAGTTGTCGACAAATCGAGCCTGTTTTCGCAATCCGCCATCGAACCCAGATCAAGAATCGCCGCCAATTCCAATACCCTGATCTCGGATTTTGTTTTTCTTTGATTTAATTCGTAAACAGCTAGGGTTTGAATTCCGATTGGGAAATGGCGGAAGATGACACGGGAAATGAAATTGCAATATTAGATTGGAGGGGGAGGAATCGATGACGATCGGAATGAAAAGAGGACCGTCGGATTAAGGCGGTGCGATGATGAGAGAGGAGGTCCGAAGGAGGTGGTGGTGGTGGTGGAATTGGGGTTGTTGGTGGGGCTGGTTTTTGTGTTGGCAAAAAGTCCTTATTCTGTTTTGTCTGTTAGCGAAATAGGGAGGACAAAGGCATTTTCATCGTGTCTCACTGTCTCTGGTTTAAGGCGGGGATTATGTTTATATTAGAAAGTATTTAATTTCATTAATCCTTAGAGGGGTGCTTGTCTCGCGGAGGAAAAGGTGGGCCCGGAGGCTGACTTGTCAGAATCATAACTCAATATTTACCCAAAAGTATTGAAACTTTTAGCGAATAATACGCATCATAATAAAGAAAAATATTATTTTTATTCATTAATTATGGAGTATTTATATAGGCATTACATTAAATATCTCGTAGATTCAGAAATTATATATATTTTCTTATGTAAACTAACATATATTAATTAGGACAAGATACACTACAAGATTACGGAGATTTGTAGAATTCTAATGTGAAGAATTTACTCTCTCTTGTATCGCGATCCTAATGTGTCAGGTGCAATACTGTTGCCTTGGTAAAAACATTGTCAAACAAAACAAAAACCTCTTCGATAAAATAAAAACTTGGTCGAAGGGAAAAATAGCACAACACACCAACTACAGTTGAAGATAACATGTGGTATAGACTCCCCCTGAAGTTTGCAAAACAACTCCCCCTGATCGGTAACTCAATCTCAGAGTTTAAATAGATAACGTAAACAAACGCTCTTCACATTTTTCAAAAGTAGCAATTGGTCAATGGTTTGAATATCAAATCTCGTCAAACATTCTTAAATCAAACATGTACATTTATCCATACATGGATCAAAAGAAAGAGAATTGCATAACAACTAAAAACAAGAGTTTGCAGTGAAAAACAGATTCACGCATGGTATGACATTCACAAACTTAAATAGTCATAACTTCTTCGATACAATAGGCATGGATGAACCGTAATAATTTCTGGAAAGTAGACACACGTGGCTTTCCATTAATATACGATTCACAACCTAGTTCATTTGGAGCTAATCACAAAGCTCTGTCGAAGTTGACTCAGTTGCAGGTTCTAGAGGATCCGTCCTATTTTACTAAAACAACTATAACTCACTCAATATATTAGATATAGTCAAATGGTTAATGTCCCTGGAACATAGACACATAAAGCTTTCTAATGATATCAAATCCATCATTTTCCAACAAGTGAGATGCCTTATAAGTCATGTGGAAGTTGACCTACGAATCTAGACAAATTTTGACTTCGCTTTATTAAAGTGTCTTTTGTGTTGGGATATAGGATTTAATGTCGTAATGTGTTGTGATCAAGCATTGACATATGTGTGGGCGCATCAGCCATCATCTTGGCCTTATGAGTTTAAACCGAATGAGATGTCAAGTCAAGTATATTACAACAAGTACTTGCATACACATATCATACTTATATATGGAGAGTTTCATCTCTTAAAATTTATAGTTGCTAATACGGCGGAAACATGTCTTCTCATGACTTCGACTGATTTATGGAATACTTGTAGTCATTAGTTTAACGTCCTTACTGCTTTTAGCCAACCGATGAATAACATCATTAATAACGGTCATCACTTACGGGACCTATTATTCTCAAGATTATTTCATTCTAAGTACAGCTGCATGCAATATTGCATATCCCCAGACAGTTATGAGTAAATTACTTATACGTAACGAGGGCCCTAGCTATAAGTTGTAACCACTTAATTATCGCTTCTGCTCATCCATTCTGTAGAATGAACATGGGGTTGCAGGATGTTCAACATTTATCCCATACAATAGTCATTAAAAGTCTTCAAAGTGAATTCTCCTGCATTATCCAGTCTAATAGACTTGATTGGATGGTCAAGATGGTGAGCCCTGAGTTTTAAGTAAAGAGCTTCAAAATTGCAGCATTTGGCTCTTAGTTCATTAAGAGTCCATCAGACTTCATTTTAATATCCCTACCTTAATCAAGTTATCGCGCAACGTGGTCTGGAGTCACTTGAATTAGGTTAAAATCAATCAATTTATGATCTTTATCTACATCTCTTAACTTAATCCTAAGAGAGATGATATGTGACTACAAGCTGCAAATTCAGGTGTTTTGGAAACCACCTAACTGACAAGGTATTATGAGAACAAACCGTCTCATATTTGATTCCAGGGCATTTTGTCAAAGAGTTTGCGTCATAAGGTGTCTAAACTCTTCTCTTTTTCACTATGCCTAACAAAGATATAACCGATAGGATTTACATGTGCAGAGTTGGCATTACCTAACCAATGACCTATCTCTTTGTTAAAACTGGATCCTACGGTTTTTCAGGCTGCAGACAAAGGCGATCGGTCACTTACAACCTTACGCAACACTCCACCTAATCCGGCCGAATAACTTTCCATGTAGGCCAATCTACAATGTTGGAATTTGCTTCAACAAAGTAAGTATGTGTGGTTCGACATCAAACTCTTTCAACATTGTCATTTTTCGAGATCTCTCTTTTGGATTGGTATTGACATTAAGGCGTCCCATAATGATAACCATCATCCAAGAAAACAGATGAGTGAGTATCATTGATCATAGATTAAAAGTTGTGCCATAACTCGCACTCAGCATGTATTATCGAACCAAGTGGTCTTTCTACACTTTCGTGAGAGCCACGGCCTAGTGACACCATCTACCACATTTATGGAATCACCACGTCACCAACAAAGAGTGACTACATGTCCATTTGTCGGACATCAATCTTTACAGACATAGTTGCAACATGTATATCTAATCTCGTCACTTCCAACATCAAATAACTCATCATTATGTGCTTGTGGAGGCGCAATTTGGCACATAAAATATGTGGACAATAAACCGTTAACAAACATGCATAGTGTTGGACTTGAAACACTAACATGCGAAGCATTACAATCGTAACGTCAATAATGGTGGTATATAAGGATACCGTAAAACAAGACACGCTACAAGCCGTAGCTTTTGGTTCCATAAAAAAACTTTTGGTTTATCGTGTAAAGCATGAGACTGATCAATATATATGGGTCCCAATATAGATCTCGGTTGAACCATGAACACATCATTAACCAATATTAAATCTATGTTTTACACTTTTTTGAATGATCCACTGACTTTCTAAACCACAGATGTTACGAAATTTTAGGAGCAAGTAAACATGGGTGTTAGGAATCCAATGTCACCGGCCTCACTATGGAACCAGTCGGAAAGGCATTGAACCAGCCAAAAAACGCGTCGGAGGTCAGTAACCAATTGTGTCGAGCGGTTCACCATGTTTCAGGTCTCCAAATTGGCTCAAATTTTGTGAGTATGTAGCCTTAGATGTTAGGTATCAGTGGCCGTAAGTAGTACCTTAATAACCCACCTAAAAATAGGTGAACGGGTCCTCACAATGACAAGTCCACAATCTGGAAATCCTGAAATGTTAGGCTTTTCCAATTTTTTGTCATTTTTGGGTGCTGCATAACATCAACGTGTTATGGCTTGAGTTTAACTGTAAACACATCATTAAGCACTACCGAACCTTTGTTTTACACTTCCTTGAATGGTTTGTTGACTTTTCAAACCCCGAATGCTATGAAATTTTAGGAACAAGTAAACATGCGTGTGTTAGGAATCCAATGCCACCAGTCTCACGGCGAAATCGGTCGGAAAGGCACCGAACCGGCCATAAAATTTGTTGGAGGTCAGTGACCACTTGTGTCAGGTGTTTCACCATGTTCTAAGTCTCCAAATGGGCTCAAAATTTGTGAGTATGTAGCCTTGGATGTTAGGAATCAGTGGCGGCAAGTAGCTCCTCAATATCATCCCACCTAAAAGTAGGTGAACCAGTCCTCACAATGACAAGTCCACAATTTGGAAATCCTAAAATTTTAGGAATTTCCAAATTTTTGTCAATTTTAGGTGCTTCATAACATTAACGTATTTTGGCTTGAGTTTAATCATGATATATGTATCACCACAACATACTTTATCCTCAAAATAAATCATGATAAGCCAATTTAGGCTTCCATCTTATATCTCATTCTATTTGGCGTAGGAGGATGTATGTCACTCCTAAATTTTAATTTTGCTAAAGCATAGGCTTGGAGATTGAACATAGTCAATGAAGAATTATAGAGGGGGCTTATGCACTTGCTAACGCATAGATTACATCTCAATTATTTTGGAGGAATTATATTGATCCGTATAACATCTTTGCTCAAAATAATAGCCTATACGAGTCACCGATTCATTATTCCGAATCATAGTAACGTGAAAGAATACAATTCACACTATATCGACTCATGAGATGTGCTCCTCATTAGAAGCAATATATAAGAACTTCTTTCACAATGAGTTTCTAGGTGATACACGTTGGCATAAGTATTGCCTTCAAGTAGCTTATCATCTCACAAATTTCATGGTTTCGTTGTTAATTCATCAACGTAGACAACTATTGTGACAAAAACCATTTCATAGGTTCAATTGCTCTCTTGATGCATAAAAACATGTGACTTGAATCATAACGTCATTAACATTTAAACTTGATCATTAAACCACTCTTTGATTCTACGTGATGACATAGGCATCGTCGTCACAGATGGATTAAAAATGAAATCTATAAATAGCTTTAAGTTCTTTTAGTTATGCACTCAATGTCTCTTAAACATATTCATATACAAGAATGCAGAGATAACAGTCTTAGGTCAAGACAAATAAATATCACAATAAAAATCTTGGCAAGTGCACTGATATAGTCCTGAATGGCCGCTTAACATTACTTAAGGGTTTTAGAACCTCAAACGTCATTCACGAATTACTTTAACATGCGAATATCATGCATATACACCATAGATCCAAATATAACGGTTGGTGTTGCGTAGGCATACCCAAAAAAAGGGTTGCCGGTGTCAAATAAATAGAGCCCAAAAGGCTAGGAGTTCGTGAGGAGGTCGTGCCGGGGGGGGGGGGGCTGCGGAGGCCGTGCAGGGGGGCTGTGCAGGGGCCTGCATGGGAAGCTGCAAGGGGACTTGATGGGAAGCTGCAAGGGGCCTTGCAAGGGCTGCAGGATGCCTAGGGGCCGAGACAAGAGCTTGGCCAATTTTTGATGCCATTAGGGGTAAAATCGGGCGGCATACATAATTTCTTAGCAATACTGCCAATGCCGTAACTTGTGAACATGTTATAGTTTGTCACTCCTCTAATCTTGTACGAGCGTTAGTTCAATTCGAACTTTGTGAAAACATCACCATATTTTAAAACGGTGGAATATAGAGTGCATTACATGACATCTAACACTACAAATCATCACCAAAATACGGTGGAAACATGTCATAATAAGACATCAATCAAGGCTTCATCATGCCAACGAGGCATAAATATGATATAACAAGCTTCGGCGTTTTGCAATGTTAGTTTGCAAAGTTTTGATCAAAATCAATAGATGATGACCTAATCCGCCAAAGATTATGGAGAACCGAAACAGATGTATAATAACAACATCAAAGATCATATAAGTGTGTATTGCGCCACACAAATATCGTGTAACCCTGACTTATGCCACAATTAAAGTTGTGGGCTTATGTAGGTAGTGTCATGTAGTATGTAATGCGTTACATTGCATTAACATATTGCCTTTCGTAATAAAACCATAATTGCATCGAAACATTCTCGTATGTTCGTTTACTTGAACTTCATGAGAATTTTATAGCCAATAATTGTATTGAGATCTTGACCATGAAATTAATTCAAAGTGTAATGACTAAATAACTATAGTCACACTTGTGCGGTGAATACATTCACAAAAACTTGACAAAATACACGGATTTGTAGTCATTCAGACTATTAACCGAAGCATTTATGCTTAATTATTTTCTTTTAATAACCGCAATGTACAATTGCTTTTGTAATCCGTGTAATAGTGAAAAGATATTCTCATGTTCTTCCATCTAATGAGTGTCTTATTTCAAGAACTTCTCATAGCTCGCTCTTGTATATTTTGACCATAATGTTTATGTCTTTCAATGAAATGATGTTGAACCAAAAGAAATTAATCTGGACTAGGTGCATAAACACATCCAACATGAAAATATCAAATTTCAGGCGCATATTGCGGTCAACAAAAGGGAAGATTCATTAGTATCAAAATCTGATACAACTTCCAAGTACTGAATTGTAGGTTAAGTTCCAAAGTATGGTAACTCAATTCAATAAACCGTGACAAATTCCGTCACAATGGTATAAGTGAAAATTTCCGTCAAAAACCAATGGTATAAGCGACAATTTCCGTCGCAAACCAATGTTTGTCCCATTTTTTTCAAAGTTGTAGCTACATACAACAACTACATATGGTAACAGCAGCACTCCTAGCTGCTCCTAAAACTTGGTACCAGGGGAATCATATCCTTGTATACCACCCAAGAAGCGAAAGAATCGAGTTGAAGGAAAGGGAGGTTGAAAGTCCCCCATAAAAGACAAAATTCAGAAGAATTTAAATTGCATGAAAGCAGCAACGTTAATTTAAAACATACTTGATTGTTTGCCAAATAAAAAGCATAATAGTTGCTCATGCTTAATTTCCACGATCATGCTTGATTCCACATTTCTACGAATATACGTCGTGAAGTAACTCTCGCCGTTCGATTTCGTATCGTCATATGATTAATTTTCATAAAAATGAAAGCATATGGTCAGAACTTATCGCCATATAGAAAATCAGTAAAATAAAAATGACATTACTAAAGCAGTAGCGATAAAAACATTTTTTACCTAGGGGAAAAATTATCATTCCCCTATGACCAATTTACCCAAGGGGTAAAGAAATCCCCTCAAACTCAGTCGGGTCAGACCCTTCAGATCCGGCTAACTGGGTCAATGAATCCAGGTTGAGGCGTTGGGCTTCAAGGCGGCGTCGGGGTTTGACGCCGGATTGAACCACAAAGGGCGTTGGCAGTTTGTCATCACCTAGGCTGCATGCTGTTGTCGGAAGAGAGTGACGCAAAGGTGGGAGACGTCGTAGTCTGAGTCATCGATGACCGGGCTAGGTGGGGCAGAGCTGGCGCGTCGTCGTCAACAGGGTTCTGGGGACGGGGCTATGCCATGATACGACTAGATCGCGGCTTAGGGCAGTGTCAACGTCCAGAAGAGGAAGTCCGATCACTGCAGATTAGAGATGGGGTGCTCAGATCAATTGTCTGGGTGCCCTAGCTGATTTCGATTTTTTGATTTTTTTTTCATCTTTTGTGCAATTTTTTTCAGCATAAGGATTTATTGTTTGTCTTCTTCTATCGAGTTATTTCATGGCAGAGGGATTTTCAGAAAATTAGGGTTCTAGACCTAGGAACTCAGAGTTAGAACTACATGCTGATAACGTGTTACAGAAGAATGTAATACGCATCATAATAGGGAGAAACATCATCTTTATTCATTGATAAGAGAGCCTTTATATAGGCATTACATTGAGTATCCTGTAGATTCAGGGATTATGTATTCTTCATTATCTAGACTAACATATACTAATTAGGACAAGATACACCAGAAGATTACATAGATAATTCTTCTACAACAGAAACGATGGGGTTATAAAATTTTGACTGCTTAGTTTAAAAATATAAAACAATTTTGACTGCTTTTGATCGGGGTTAAATTTGGTGGAAATTGACTGTAATAAAACGGTTGTCTGGCCGCCCGGGTGGGAGACCTTAGATTTTAATATATTGTGTATTTTGATATATGGTTAGGTTAATAAGTGAAATACACCACTCCTGCATTTCAATGCTTTCGAAGGATGCATGTACTTATGTTATAGATGATCCGGATTAAGTGTTTGTCAAATGCTTCTAAATCAATGTTTCTCAGTGTCCTGTGTCCCGTGTCCCGCCTGGATTTCTGTAAAAGTCAACCTGGGATAAGAGGTCAAGACCAGAGGTGTGGCGTTTATGACTCTCCGATGCTTAAACTAGTAAGTTTTATCTTTAAGATGAGAGTTATGGACTTAGACAAGATTACTTGTTTAGGAAACGAGGGTCGTATTTATAGGCCTAGAGGAATGTGCATGATGCCCATATTTTGATATGGGATAGGAGACTGCCCTGGGCATCGTTAGGTGGTTTCGGCAGGCTACCTTCACGGTGTTGACAACGATGCCTAGGCTGGAACTAGTGGTCGCCAACGATGCTAGTTTCACATTTCACCACCCATCGTGCCCGTCGATGGCCAAAATGAGGGCGAACTTTGTTGGTGTTTTCACCCTTGACGAGGGGTTGTCACCAAGCCAAACCTGGGTTTTGACTAATGTGGTGACTTAATTGAAAGTCAATTCTAACTTTTTGCATCGTCTCTTTGTTATTTTTTTTTATAAAACTAAAAATAATCCAGGGATTTGAGAAGAAATATTGCTACTGATACATAATTTCAAAAACCTCTTTTCTTTTTGTTGGCCGCTCATACTGCAGCTTCGTAACACTTTGCTTCAATTCAAATTTTAATGAATTTATATAATGCTGGTTAGAGCCCACCGCCAGCTAAACCACTGAGCAACTTCCGTAAGCAGATCCTGATCAAGTTTTGGGTTTTTCACCCTAAAGAGAAACAATCCCTCCTTAATAAATTCCCTGGGCCTAACCAAATGAAAACAGTTAAAGCTGAAAGCATACTTTTCCAAGAGTTATATATGTACTCCCTTAAAGTGAATTGATCATAATTTGGATAGGGGTGTAAATGAGCCGAGCCGAGCCGAGCCGAATATTAAGTTGTTCATGTTTGGCTCATTTTCATTTGATCGAGCTCGAGCCGGGCTAAAATTAAAATTTTGTGCTTCATGTTCAAACTCGGTCGGCTTGAAAAAGTTTGAGCTGGGCTCGAGCCGGCTTATTTTATTAGACGATGTCGAACTCAAATCGAGCCGGCTTGAATTATATGAATTTAAAATTTTAAAATTAATAAATTAAAAAAAAAGTCATAGCATCATACAAAAACTTTTTTATTTGTAATAAACTAAAAATAACAAATCAAAATCGTTATCAAATCAAAGTCTTTAAGTTATTATTATAGAAATAAGTCTTTCAACTCTTTCGAACAAATATAATATTTTAATATTATTTCTCATATAAAAATGATACTTTATGTATACTATAAAAGTTAATAAGTCAAGCTTAATTAATAAATGAGTTGAGCTTTTAACAAGCTCGCGAGCTAAAGAGTCGAACGAGCCGATTACATGTTGTTCAAACTCGGCTCATTTTCAAGATCGGACTTAATATTGAGCTCAATTTTGGCTCATTTAACTTTACGAGTTCGAACCAAACGGACTAAAAGCGAGCCGAACACGAGCGACTCGAGCCTAATTACAACCCTAAATTTGGAACCTTATCCAAGCATAGAAGGGAAAGATTGCCCAAAATATTGGCTTTAACTTGAGACAAACACTGTGAAGCTTGAAGTCAGTAAATGTAAGCAGAAACTTGGAGTCTTAAAGTCATATTTAGATCAGCAGTTATATGGAAGGTTTCCAACAAGAGATCCATCTTTACATTATGTACATGAAACGTGAACCAATGGATAATATATTATTTCGTGTAATTTGACAAATGGAAAGTATGGTTGGGACGCAGCTTGACCTAAAATTGGGTAAACAAAGTAGTAAATTGAAGAAAAACTGGACACCATTGTCGGTTTATACATAATTGAATTAGCTGATAGTAGACTTAAGACTTTGAACACATAACAAAGTAAAGGGAAAAGTTATTGATAATTATTTTAAAGAAGACTAAAAAAGATAAATTAAAAACTGTATCAAGGCTTTGTCTTAGAAACTGAAATTGGTGATGAGGTTGGACTACTGGATACATTTTATCTGTACAAATATAGATACGTAAATAGACTAATTTTGATTGAATAGAGAGTAGACTCAGAGAGGCCTTCAAATTTTTATGCCAATTATATCTTTGATTAATTTCAGTTAGTTTTCAGCAGCAGCCTTTACATATTGATCCTTCTTGCTCTGCTATTGTTCTGCTGATCATCTTTCTCTTCATATTGCATGCTAATTTAGAATTTTTGGTTATGAGTTATGAGGAATGTTTGTCGTACCCATTGAGCTTTTGAAGCTCATTCCCTATATTTTTCTATTGTGGTTTTCAGGCAAGAGGTCTGCAAGTGACAGTGATTTTAATATACTTGAGTTATCTTGAGCTGTTGTTTGTGGAGCTTTGTTTGCTTTGAAAGTACGTGCTTGCTGGACTACGACTTTTATGGTTAGGAGTTCTGTTTGGTAAAGTTGTAGGATGTCTACCATTCCAGGATTGTACTCCTATTTATTTTGCTGTGTACATGCTATGTATATATTAGAGTATTAATCTGGAGACCTTGGTACTGAATGTGGTGGAGGTTTTTTGAAGACAAGTTGTACTTCTATGTTTTTTATTTTCCAGTTTGATCTTCTGTTGTACTTACTTCGAGGAGGAGGAATGGGAGAATAACTAGGAGGAAGGGATGGCGTGGGAACAGCTTGTGGAGGAGAGGCCCAAGGAGGCGCCAGTGGGCGGGTTTGAAGCGGTGAAGTGGATGGAGGTTGTGGACCCTATGATGCACGGATACGGATACGGGGTACGTGGTATGAGAATACGTGATATGTGGATTAAAAAAATATATGATACATGATACGTTTTGGATTTTTATTTTCCCCTCATAATCGGTGTTATTTTCTCCTTTATTCATACTATCTTGCTAATTAGTAGATGAATTCGTTTGGTTGCTCATCGTTCTAGACAACAATTCAACAAAAGTATTAAGAAAATAGTTATGAACATGGAAGTTATAACTTATAACCTAGCATATATTCTATATAAGTCAAACAATATCATATTCAGACCCTATAGATCTATAGTAAATTGTTTAAACGGCAGCATGATTGCGTGAATTCATCTAGCCACTTGATCACAACGTTAATCATCCAAGGTTTCTAGTACTTGTATAATTAACCCAGAGTCCCAGACCCTATAATCCTATGTGCCTGACTATATCAATTATCAAATTGCGGACCTATATCAATCATCTTACATTCTTACTATCCTAATAACCTAAGATTTTAGTTTTGAAAACTAGCCTCTGACGACTTGAGTCACAGGACCTGATTTCGTGTTCGCCAAGAAGAGAAGAATAGACTTAATATAGCAACGACTGCTATAAATAAGAATAGGATTTGATCTTAAGTTAATGAAAAAAGACATTTGCCCCAAAACGTATCAGAAAATGTATCAAATACATATCTGTTTAGTCAAATGCGTATCCAAAGTCAAAGATACGTCAATGAGGGTCTAGATACGTATCCAACACGTAACAGGGGTGTATCTGTATCAGGTACGAATACGATACATCATTCTAGGATTTGGGACGTATCCATGCATCATAGGGTTGGACCTCTATGAGGAGGAAGAAGAGAGAGAGAGGAGGAGGTGGAAGAGGAGGAAAATGTGGAGGCCCCAAGGCCCACGCGGGCTGGAGATGGCCGAGGAGGCTGGGGTGCTATGGGATGATGAGGGCATAACCGCCCAAGTTGCCTCAAAACGTCCTCGCGATGGACAACAAGGAGAGGGCCGGGCGAAAAGGTAGCGCCGGGCGGGAAGTCATAGCCCAGCAGCAGCAGGATGGACATGTTTTCGTGCCTTTATCCCATGGTCAACAATCGGCTTCACTCGCTCAAGTTTTTCATAAATGGAGCGCATCAGTTCTATTGAGCACCAATTCCTCGAGTAAAGGCTTCTACAGCTGGTTGACAAAGAATCCGAAATGCGCCAGGTAGGAAACGCTAGAATATTGCACTGATCGGAGAGGAATTCTATTTCATTCATTACCCATCATCGAAAGTCTTTGATTCCTGCTTTAACTAATAGAAAGAGGGGATGAAAAGTGTCTATATTCCACTCTGAAGCAAGCCAATAGGTAAGTCACGTTTGATACCAGATAAAGCTAATCTTGGTTTTCGTGGCCTCACGGGAATTGGGTTTGGTCCTATCGATTCACGACCCACACGGATTTTAGTACTGCATGCTTTGGTATACTAAAAACGATGCATTTCAAAGAAGAGAAATAACACTATTATTAATTTGCATGCATTCATTTCCATGCCCCAAAATCAATGGATTGAAGCGATATATGACCAAGATACAAATACTTTACATGTTGCTTGCACAACCCAATTCTCCGTCTGTTCAAACTGGGATGAATACAACTTGAGAAACCAGTCTTCCAGCCAGGAAACTTCTGCCTTTCCATTACGTGAAGAGTATAGACACTTGGTGCGGGAGCTGTACACCCAATGACGAAACAATTGCAAGGTCGAGACTGGCTCACCATTCTAGCCAGAGAGAGCAAACACAAGCCACTGTAAGAAATTCCATACATCAAAGCCTCATCGTTCTCGAAAGCCTGAGCGTTCGATGTTTCATTTACCATCTCCTGCTCAACTTCTAGGGTAGAGGGAATACTGCTTAGTTCAGTGTCAAAACGTTTTTCTATCTCGTCTTCATGCACACGATACTTTGATGCTAGCGTACGAATGCAGGACTTTCTTACTAGATCGCAGATCAGGAACTTTACCTCATTGAAATTATCACACTTGGCATACCATCTAAGCCAACGGCGAACGACACCTGAAAACCAGTCGATAATTTGATGATTATCTTGTAAAACAAGCAAAGAGGAGGCACGGGGATAACCATCACGTGTGATCAATCCATACCGTTGGAGACGCTTTTTTATTGCAATAACGGGAGCAATTATCTCTGTGATAAAGACAGAGTCAGTAGAAGAACCAGCATTTGACATAAGGGCAAGAGTAGAAGCAGTCTCAGAAGAAACATATTTTTCCACTTGCCTCTGAAATTCATAAAAGGAGTTTTTTAGTTCTTCAGGTAAAGCTGGTTCTGAGACATACTTAGACAGAATAGCTTCCTCACTCTCTGCTGCTTTGGCGTTGACATCTTGCATCCAAATCTTCATCAAGTACTTGTACCAATGATCAGTTTCCATTCCAGATTTACGCAAATGGGAAATTTGACTCAAACCAGACCTGCTGTCAGCTAAATGCTCAATCTCTGATTCTTTGACTTTCTTCAAACCGTGACCCAACCATTTCTTTCCTATACGAACTGTACCAGAATCCCATGCCTCTTGCTTTTGTGTACCAAATAAAGCAACTTTTTCCTTTAATTTGTGGATTGCTTTTGTAGCAGGACTTTCTTTCACATTCTTTCTAAGTAAAGTGCCTAAAAAGCGGATACCCTGCGATGTTTGACAGGGAAATACTTCTATTTGATCATCAACTTCCAAGTGCAAAGACTTCTGCAAGTAATTTAGAGTCTCAGATTTGAAATGAAAAGCTGCATCCTTAGAACCAGCAACCGAAAAGAATATCTCATCCATGAAGCGACAACAATGAACTCTAAAACTCTCTTCACCTGCACAGCGAAGATCATTACCTTTCAGGTTTCTCCTGAACCAGCTGCGCAGCTTGGACTGAGACTTCTGATCAGTATGAGAACCTGGACTAAGAGCTTCATACTTCATCGATAATCTGTAAAATTCGCGGTCAAATAGGTCAAGATAGATATTCATTAATATAGGGGACAATACTCCCTCCTGTGGAAGACCATGACCTTTCGGGAAGCCACCAAACTCGAAATTGAGTACATTAGCATGGAACATGGTTTGGATCATAACATGGAGGCTAGGGTCTTCTATCTTCTCCTCCATTACTGATATCAGTTTACGAAGAATACAAGCATCTAGCTTTTTGTGAATGAGCAATGTAAACCACCAATCAGAACTAGCAGTCTCCTTGCTTATGTACTTCAAAGCTGTAGAATACCCCCTCCCACTTCGGTGCCCATGTGAAATCTTAGAGAAGTGGGGCTTGTAAACAACTTCCAAAACAATTCTGATGGCTTCCTGAATGATCTTCAGTTTCACATTGGGAAACACTAAAACATCTTTCCTTGCACTCTTTATTGAGATAGAGAAGGTATTAGCATTAACATCAAAACTCCCAAAGCACAACTCTTCAGCTAGAGAACCAAAAGAAGTTTTCTCATCAGTTAACGCTATATCAACATTGGAGTTGAGTCTGATACAGTCATATGCATCTTGAAGAGTTTCTGGAGTGGCAATGACTTTAGCCATTAGGTCTCGAAACTTCCCACTGATGTATTGTTCCTTCACCCTCTTCTTAATACGCAGTTCAAGAGACCTCTTGAGTTCCATTCTGCTCCTGGGTCTTTTGTCATCTATTTGAGAAGATTCATCGACAAGACAGGCCAAGTTCTTCGCCAATTTCATTTCACGAACGCCATTATTAATATCATGTCCAGCAGTAGTGACAGTAGAATGATCTGGAAATTCTTGTATTCTGTCCGTGGCTCTATCGTAATGGGCCACTGTGACTGGACTTTTATCTGATTTTGAAGAGTTTGGCTTCAACAGCCTGTTTTGCACCTTCTCACAAAGGCGAGCAGTGAGAGAGGCAGCTTTTCTGATAGCAGTGAGCCTCTTTTCATAAGACATCGAAAATGTTGCCGCTACAATTGCCAAAGAGGCCCATTTGGAGAAAGGAAGAATATGACAATGAAGAGGAAAAAAAAAGTTAGATCACCAAAATCCGTTCAAGGAAGTCTCCCAAAGAATCATCATAAAGGACCATTAAATCCTCTTTCATAGTGTTAGTACAATAACTCTTGATTTCCGTTTATTTTATTTATTTTCATGTACCAGATAAATATATTCCTAGAATGTACAGCTCCAAACCAAAGCTAGCGTAAGAAAAACTTTAAGATGTCTTGATGCTGCATCCTATAACTCACAAGCACTTCTACAAAGTGACAATGTTTGTGTCACAAAGTGTAGCTTATAGAATGTGGACCACTACATAAAGAGTAATGGATACCAGTGAAGAATACACAATGGCGATGGGGGTGAGTGAAAAGCAGTATCTCACTCTAATAAATTTATATTAAAAACCTGACTCTATCAATCATAGGGTGTGTCTGGTTGATAATTCTGTGAGTTTCTTTCAATAGAAATACAATAATAATAAAATTATATAAAATGCAGAGTGATTTTGGGTAAGGAGAGGGGATTCAAGTTCACCAACAATACAACGATAGAAGAACATATGAGTACTGCCATGGCACCATTATCTTCTAAAACGAAACCTCTAACGCGTATTATTGACACCCTAAACTTTGATTAACACACTCAACACATTTGTAATTTATGTTCCCCTTGAAATGGCAACAAAGCATTTACTTCCAATACAAAAGAGGCAGCAACGCACCAAGTCCCAGGACCTCTATAACATATCAAAATATTCTGCCGTTTATGCATTTTTTTCCCATCTACTTCCCTTGTTCAGAACACACAGAAAAGAGAAAAAAGAACCATAACTGAAAATGATCTCTAATCCACTAAACTCAACTCCACAGCTCTTGGCCTATTCAAGGGCAGAACACTAACGCAGTAACACACAGCAGCCCAATACAATAATCATGGCAAGGTTTCTGCTGGTCTTATAATTCTTACATAGCATTGTGTTGGCAAATTATATAAAGCAATTGAAAAACATAACCGTCCCAAAGCAATTTCACCAAACAGGGGAAAAAAGCTGCTTAAGTTTCAAGCAAATAGAAACTTACAGTTGGTACTGGACAAACTGCAAACCCTTCTGCGGTGATGGACTGGGTAGTGCTTTCCCCAGAAGCAGTCTAGGGTTTAGAGCTGCTTCCTCTTCCCCACCAAATGAGACTGAAGCATTCCAGTTTCTGAATACTTGAGTTTCAGAAAGTTATAATTGCAGCCGTTGGATCATAATAACGGCTAAAATTGGATGACCCGTTTCAAAACGGGTATACAAACCACAACCCGAATAAAACCCCAAAATAAACCCTCCCAGAGAGTCCCGTGTTGATTTCAGTGAACTCTTCTTCTTCTTCTTCCGCTCTCTGGTTACCGCTCCGATTTGATAGAGAAACCAATCCCTAACCATAAGAATCGCCTCTCAATTTCATTCTCCGGCGCTCCATTCTCTCCTCCGATTCTGCAATTTGCCGGCGAGCTTTAGGGTTTCGGCTCCGCAATGATGTACCCCGGCGATCCTCAACAGCCGCAGCAGCAGCAGCATCACCAACAGCAGCCGCAGCACTATCAGCAGCAGCACTATCACCAGCAGCAGCAGAACCAGCAACACCTCCATCAGCACCAGCAACAAGGTGGAGAGTTTCACAGGGGACCACCGCCGATGATGCGCCAGCCGTCTGCTTCTTCGACTAATATGCCACCGGATTATCACCACCCCGCTGCGCCTGGTCCTCCTTATGATGGTTTGTTTGCTGATGAATTCTTAGCTTTTTCGGAGTAATTTTCTTGTTGTGGTGGATTCGGTTAATCGGTGGAATAATGGTGTGTTTAATGCAGCTCATGGTGATGGTTTCGGTGCGAAAAGGAACAGGAAGCAGACTCAGAGAAGAGCAGTGGATTACACTAGCACTGTTGTGCGATATATGCAGGTACCATTGAGCTTCTACTATAGGGGAATCTTGTTTTAAGATGAGTATGGATCTTCTACTTGTGCCTAGGCTCTTTTGTTTTTGTGTGGTTTTCATTGGATGAACTTATCGGTCCCCCGGTTTTGTTTCACTTTTTATCTCTGCCAACCTTGAATTGTCGGCTGTATTCTTCTTATCTGTTTTAATTCTGTGCTTTTGTGACGAGTGTTGAGTTCTGAATCTAATTTGTAGTAGTCCTCCGTTATGGATAATTTTGTTTTGACACCAGAAACTAAAGTATTATATAAGAAAGAAATGTGATTAAAACAAAAAAGTGTGAACCAGAAGTGTGCAACACAATCGAATCACTGTACATTACAACAATTGAACTGCCTAGCAGTGTCCAAACCACCGTACAACCTCAGTAGAACCTAATGCCACACAAACTGGTACTGTACTAAAACTAAAACTAACTCTCAAGTGTTTGCCCTTCTGACATTGAATGATGCTAGTTTTAATTATCTCTCAGACCTGATCATCTTCTTTGTAATTCAATATCTTTACATCCTGTAATATTGCTCTTTAGAATCGGATGTGGCAGCGGGATGCAAGGGATATGACAGTTTTGCAACCTACACCAGCGGCAGCAATTGATGTTAGTGATCCTTTACTGTTTCTATTTCACTCTTTTGTGGTATATAAAAAATGTTGGTCTGGTAGCATGATAGTAATCTAGTTATAATCTGAAGTTAGTGAATATCTTTTTCACTTGATTCTTGTGTATTTTGTGGCATAGATGTTGCCAACAGTTGCCTATTCAGATAACCCATCGACGGGCTTTGCTGCAAAGTTTGTGCATACTTCCACGAACAAAGTCCGTAATCCGATTAATCGGGTTTTGGTAAGTTCAGTACTATCAAGTTTGGTCAAAGTCATAGTAACTTTTCTGTGTGAATGTCTCCCCAACCTTGGCTCATTGAACATTAATATGTTCTTTTACAAGCATCATGTTATCCCGTCTTGGTGCTTATAAGTTAAAGTTCTTGGGAGAGAGAGTGAACCTTGGGATTTGCTTTTTGAAGGGTGGGGTTCCTACTGAATGAGCTATACCTCAACCCTTTTTAAGCAATGACTAATTGTACTGCTATGACTTCTGTTGATTAGCTAAAATTATATTACACCCTAAACCAAATATATGGTCTTGGTACCAGGGTTTAGCGGTGTTTGAAGAAGGGGTTGGGGGGGGGGGGGGGGCAAGAATATTATGGCCATGTATTTTCCAATGAAGATGGAACTATCATTCAAGTAGAACTGATAATTTTTATTTATTTATTCAGGTTTCTCCAATTGTAATGGTTTGAGAAATTCAGATTGTTTGCAAAATCATAATAAGAATCTCTAACATGAATGTGATGTCTTCAGTGAGGTTATCATATTGATGTTGACTGACCCCTTTCACTTTCTTTTCAAAGTGGACTCCTCCAGGGAGGCGTCTTATTACAGGCTCTCAAAATGGAGAATTCACCCTTTGGAATGGCCAATCTTTTAATTTTGAAATGATTCTTCAGGTAAATTATCTAGACTGAATTTCTTTTCCTTAGGGTATCATTATTTAGAAAGGATGTCAAATGTAGTTTATGATTGTTTTCTTCAAGGATGTTATGATCATATTCGTCTTTCGATTTTGTAGGCTCATGATACAGCAATCAGATCTATGATCTGGAGTCATAATGGCAATTATATGGTCTCTGGTGATGATGGGGGCGCAATAAAGTAATCACATATATAGTGACAATTGGTGTTTTGTATTAATTGATAAATAATAATAGCTTTAATGTGTTTATACATATGGTTCTACTCTTAGGTATTGGCAAACCAACATGAATAATGTGAAGGCCAACAGATCTGCTCACAAAGAATCTGTTCAGGACTTGAGGTAGATACTTGAGACTCCTCTTAATTCTGCTTAGGGCATGGCTTGATTTATCCTTTTCTTCTCAACAGTTTTTGTAAGACTGACTTGAAGTTCTGTTCCTGTTCAAATGATACTACTGTTAAAATATGGGATTTTGCACGATGCCAAGAAGAGCGCACATTGACTGGTAACGTGATTTGATCACATAACATTGTCATTGTCTGTAGCTTGATCAGCACTGATTTATTCATGCATCTGATATGACCTAGTTAAGAAGTGCAATTTCTTCCCCTTTCCTTCATCCAAGGTCCAAGTCAGATATTAACTTTATCCTTACATGGGGCCTGCTTTTTTAAATATCTTTATGTGGGGATGATCGAGTTAATATGCATATGTAGTGTTGCATCAGAGGATGTAGGATTGCATACCTCTTCTTTTACCATACCTTTTCTAGTATACTTTTGAAGGAACACAATACGGCTTTGCGATAACTGGAAGTGGACCGTAATGTTTATTGAAATGAAATGGATTTTACTTAGAAATGTTAGAATGTATTTTTGGGATTAGTTCAGACCCTAATTATTTATTAGATTGTTTTTGACTTGGTTTCCCATTATTAAGCAAGTTAAACACATTGTTGCTGGTAAATATAAGTTTTTGTGAACTCGAAAGTATTTATGGGAGGCGAAGGTGTATGGTGGGGTTGTTTTCTTCTTTTCAAGGCAAGGAATTATTATAATTAAACATAAATGCCACCTAGCCATTGAATCACTGCCAAGGCATTGTGAAAATTCTTTAATTTGCTGAAATGCCTTCCAGGTGTTATCTGGGATTTTTTTTTTCTGCTTCTGACAAAATGTCAAGGAGATTGAGGGTCTCATGTGTTTTTGTTTTAGATTCTAAAGGTTTATGCCTCTGAAAATAGCTCAAAAGTACTTCCTTTTGATAGAAGCACACTGCTTTGGCATTAGTCAGGGCCGGAGTGGCGGTAGTTTACCCTGTGGTGGATGTCAAACAGTTCAAGTCCGCTCATCTCCAACTTCTGAACTCAGCTGATACAAAGCTATATGACAGCACCCAATTTTTCCGATTCGGCAGTTTGATCTATTCTATGGCTTATCATTCATGGACGTTGATCTGTAATTCATCACCCAATTTTAGATTTCCAAACTGTTATAGAAAGCTGACATATCTGGAGTCTCTTCCTTTTCAAAGGGGCACTTTAATGCCTCACCCCCAAAATGTACTTCAAGACTTTCTTTCTAAAAGCTGGTTCAATATTTTAAATCCCTAAAGTTTGTGAATGGGTAATAAATTGCCTATTTGAGTACTTGATTGTTGATATAACAGGGGTCTCAAATGGCCATCAAGGTAGTTCAGTTGGCCCTTTCTAATGTTGTGTTAGAAGTCTATAACAGTTTAGAATTACTGAGGCCTAGAGTCATGTCGTGAACTGATAATAATATGTTATATAGGAGGTTCTGGTTTTTTAGTTTCTTTGAACATTTCATTGAGCTTTTTTAAAAGATAAATAGTAGAGTAGAATAAGAGAAATACGTTCACATCAAGGCATGAATTCTGGCCTTGGACTCTTAATTGCATAAAGTTTACTTCTTGCTTAAGTTTTCAACACCAACTTTATGGAATTTTCATGATTGAAAGTGCATGGAGTAACCTTAGAATTTCTCTGTGTGGTTTGAACTCAGGCAGGCCATGGTTGGGATGTGAAGAGTGTTGACTGGCACCCTACAAAGTCTTTACTAGCTTCAGGTGTTTGCAATAATTCTCTTGGATTTTCTATATGAAACTTCTTTTTCAATGTTGGTATGTTCTTGCACTTAGTTCCAAGTTGTTGGTCTATATGCAGGTGGGAAAGACAGTCTAGTCAAACTGTGGGATGCTAAGTCAGGGCGAGAGCTCTGTTCATTGTGAGTTCTGAAAATTGGTTGCTCTACCTCTGAATTAGTTTGTAAGTAATTTTTTTTTAAAGATTTTATGCATGTTTTTGCAGTCATGGTCACAAAAATTTGGTGCAGTCTGTTAAATGGAATCAAAATGGTAACTGGCTGCTAACTGCTTCGAAGGACCAAGTCATAAAGGTAAGCGGCGAATTGTTTGGTGATGACCAAGATAAAGGTTAATTTGGGATTTTATTTGTTGAAGTTTTCATTGTTCTGCCATGTTGATGACATTGATGCACTCCAAACTCTTAGCTTTACGACATAAGGGCTATGAAGGAACTTGAGTCATTCCGTGGGCATCGGAAGGAAGTAACTGGTTAGTGATTATATTGATGTGTCTTTATATTTCTGGAGCTTATTTACTTAATTTTATGTTCCACTAATTTCTATGCAGTTCTGTTTCCAACCATCCTGTAAATACTTTTTATGTTTTTATGAAATTCTAGCTACGGGTGATATTCCATCCCAATGTGTTTATATTTTCTAGTTACTTTTGTCGTCCATCTTAATACTTTTGTCATATTTATCTCTGCTAATTACTAGCATTATCTTAATACTTCCATCTCTGCTAAATAGTAGCATTACTCTTGCATTTATTTGAATCAACAGTCATCCCCATAACAAAACCGATGGTTTTAACGAAAGCTTCATAAAACTTTGTTCGAAACTTTTACGACAAGATAAAATGAAAAATCCCTTTTGCAATTTTATATGATGTTGTTCATCTTATTTGAATATAAGTTGTGAACTTACTAAAATAATGATTTAGCTAGTCGTAATGATGCCTTTTGATATAAATTTGCTATATGTATCTTGAAAGCTTCCTCTCGTTTCTTCATGTATGGCAGCCAAATTTCCAAGTGCATAGATGTATCTGTTAATAATTTATGAGATTATGTTTCTTATGGTCCTCATGTTTTCATTTTTTTAGCTCTGGCTTGGCATCCTTTTCATGAAGAATATTTTGTCAGTGGGAGTTCTGATGGTTCCATTTTCCATTGGCTTGTTGGGTAAATTCTATTCCTGGTCCATGTTCTTTGTGTCAACTTCTTATCAATGTCATGGTTTAGTTAAATAACAATAAGTCAGCTATAAAAACCATGACAACCAACGGAGGGCAAATATTGACAGACAGAACATGTGCCATGGTCCTTCATGCATTTCTTTGACATTCTATACTGTATGGCTTCTGTGAAAATATACTTAACACCTGGAGTTCGTATATTTTTGAAATAGCACTTAATTTATTATTGATCTATTTCAAGTTTTTTTAGGTGGGGATACAGGTACTGATCCTATAGTTATCAAATATTTTGTTCATTTCAGGAGAGAAAAGTAAATATAGTAGTTTGTTTTTAGGGTCTTGAGCCTTATTCTCTTGTTATGGATGGTAGTTGAGCATTAGTTTTGTAGGGTATAACTATTAAGACTAGCATTCATAATTCAAATGCAAGGCGTTCGGATTGTGAAGTAGGTTGTGTCATTTAGAAGAAGCACATTAATAAATCATGTTATCCCTTGCGCGAACTGAATTACATTCTTCATGGTCTAATTGATGACTATGGCCACATTCAAAACTTGTGGTTCTTTTTTGTTCGAGTATTTTCCTTTGTAGCATTCTGCTAGATTGGAAGGCAGAAGCAGTCCATGTGTTTCTTAGTCTAGTTGTTGTTGATTACTTGGTTCCTGAATGCTTCTCTTTTGTGGATCAATTGTCCACTTCCCTTATTATTACCGTAAAAAAGTAATTTGTCTTTTGTCTGTTTCTAGATGATTCCGTTATGCAGTTTATAATTCATTTATCTTGTAACCCTGATACATTTGTTTTAAATACAGGCATGAAACTCCCCAGGTTGAAATTCCTAATGCACACGATAACAGTGTGTGGGATCTCCAGTGGCATCCTATTGGTTATATTCTTTGCAGGTACTCATATCTAGTCATTTTGTATATGATCATTCTCTTGCTTTGTTGCAGTGTTCTGTTCTTTTATTCAGAAGAGTAATTTATAAGAAATGCTTTATATTATAATAGATATCATGTTCTAATCTGTATATGATCATTCTCTTGCTTTGTTGCAGTGTTCTGTTCTTTTATTCAGAAGACTAATTTATAAGAAATGCTTTATATTATAATAGATATCATGTTCTAATCTATATATAACTTTTTTTTATTTATAAAATACGAATTGCTGTCAAAGTGAATGTTTATAAAAGCTAAGCAAAAGTACCATCTAGATTAATTATGGTGGCTCAGTTTTCCAAAGTCTTGGTGATAAATTTCATGGGGGAACTCTATGGGGACATCCCTTTTGAAAATGAGTTCCAGAATGTGCAATCTCTTTTCCAGTTACATTTATATATTCCTTGCTAAATATTGGGTTCCTTCAAAACCGTTTAATGCTACTTTTTACGAAGCAGTCTTCCCTAGAAAATAGTAGCGAACCAAGATGTTTATTTATTTGTATATTAAGTGAATCTGAATAAAAATATTTAATTCGATACCAACTCTTGAGTAGATACATGATTGCGTTACTCAAGCGAAAGTCAGATCTGAGTACACTTCATTAGACTACTCTAGGATTATAGTTAGGGAAACATATTCAGGGCAACGAGGTTCAAGTGAACCAACGAGTATTGTTCAATCTCGGCCGTTCATTTAATCTAACTTTTTATAGCACTAACACCAATCTAACGCCGTTAAGATAAATAAATCAAAATAGTTTGGCTCAGTAGGTATGAGAACATTCATAAGAGACTTAAATATTGGCAATTATTCGGTTTGGCATCAAGCTAGTGTGTTCCTACCTTTCCTACTTCCAAATATGTTGTTATTGGAGGTTAGATGTAATTTTGGGCTGAGCACCATCACTTGTGTCATATATTGGCAGGTTGCATGTCCAGTTTGAACTTCCAGTTTGTATGTATATTTGTTTTGTATCTTGGTTACTCCAACTGTCTGTCTAGAATAAATATAGAAAGTTTATTGCAGTGTCAAGCTATCATTATCATCTATTGTTTCTGATGCATTAGCAATGCCTTCATCTGCTTGCTTTGATCTTCTGCAGTGGTAGCAATGATCACACAACAAAGTTTTGGTGCAGAAATAGGCCAGGAGACACCGCTCGTGATAAATTTAACATCAATCAGAGTCAAGGTTGTACTCTTTTTAACCAATATTGAACTGTGAAGAAATTTCTTATCAAATAGAATCTTGATTTAAGCGTTTTTAGATTGGCTTGTGCAAAGCAAGCCAGACACAGCATTTATCTATCTGTGATTTCGTACCAATTGCTGGTATATATGCTAACTACTGCGGCTGATATTTTACACCAAAACACGCATAAGCCTGTACACACAAAATGTTGCACCCACCTTTGATATGAATTTGTAGTTAAATATGAGGTAGATGTAGCTGACTTGAAAGACACGTTTTGCAATCTTTAACTACTCAGGTTATGGTGATCAAAACTCGGGTTTTGCTGGCCGTATGACCGGTAATTTTCCAATACATGATGGCCCACCAACTCCAGGACCATTTACTCCGGGGGGAACTCGAAATGAAGGAACAATTCCAGGGGTTGGAGTAGCTATGCCATTAAACATACCATCACTCGACACATCTATACAGGGAGAGCAACAGCAACCTCATGCACATTCGATGCCATTAGGAGCTCCTCCTCTCCCACCTGGTCCACATCCCTCTCTTCTCGCTGCAAATCAGCAGCAACCATATCATCAAAATGCCCAACAGCAACACCAGAAACATCAAGGTCACCCTCAACAAATGCCCCCTTTGCCCATGCCACCTCCAAATAGGCCACAGCTACAGCCTCCATCCCATTTACCCTTGCTGCCACATCCTCATTTACGTCCTCCACCCCAAATGCCACCACTTGGCATGCCATCTCAAGTGTCTGGATCTTTGCCAATGCCTTCTTCTGTTCCTACATCACTCTCAATGCCCATGGTATAGTTTCAGTGCTCTCAGAAACTTATAATTTTACTTCACACACTTTTTTTATTTTGCATATTACATCAGTTATAGACCTATTCCATTATAATTCACATTTCTTTATTTGAAATTTGAAATAAAGAAGAAAAATTTGTGGTCCATTTCCTCAAACTAAATAACTAGGCGTCCTTTGAAGTTATTTATGGAAATCCACCAAGGTTTGAAGCGAATCTGAGAGAGCTTGTCAGGAATGATACTTGTCTTTTCTCTATGAATGTAGCGTATTTCAGAAATTTTAGACATTCACATTTTAATATTCTCCAACATCTAATAGTATGTCAAATAAGTTTTTAAAATTCTATAATGCTAATTGGTATCAGTGAGAATGTTTAAAGCCTGCGGCCTTGGGTTCTAGTATCCACATTTAGTAGCAGATAGACTAAGTAGACAAAAGTGTCCATAGAAGTACTTGGAAAAGGGTCTAGAATGGGCTCTGAAGCTATATCTTTTAAACAGAAATACTTAACAGTTGTAATGCTTATTTTGATTTTCATATCAAGTTGGAGCAGAGGTTGACTTCCGTGAACATAGGATAGTGTTTGTAAAATGTTTGTTCAGGCCACTCTTTTTCAACAATTTTCTTTTAAAATTATTCATATTGGTATATTGTAATTTTGATTAGATTTGGTTTTGTAGGGCATGCAAAGTACAATGAATCAGATGGCTCACCAATTACCACAAGGTCACTATATGGGCATGAATCCACCTCCACCTGTTGGAGGTTTTCCAAATGGGATGCCTAACATGCAAGGCCCGTCTAATGCAAGTGGGGGACAAATGTATTCTCATGGGGGCACCTTCAATCGTGCACAATCTGGACAAATGCCAATACTACCGGGGTATAATCCCTATCAGGTCAGACAAAAATCCTTTTACTACCTATGTACTGCATTACAATATTCAAAAGTTATGTCATAGAAACTTTAAGAACCGGGGTGCTACTGAGCAACTATATTTATGAAAGCATTCTCACATAATCGGTTACATTGTCTTTTCTTCAATTTGTTAAATATGCAAAGAGATCACGTACGTTCTGATTTTGGGATAGAAACAAGATTGAGTAGAAAAGGTGGACGAGAAGCATTCCTTTAGTAAACTACAACATGGATCAGAAGTAACTTAGTAAACTACAACATTAATCAGAAGTAGCTTATATGTACGTATCTTGCTTTTATTTATTTATTGCAGTCTAGGGGTCAATCCAGCATGCCCCAGCCTCCACCAGGGCCACCACCACATGGGCAACCACCTCAATAGACCATTTCTCTCGTCAGATATAGCTTTCTGTCAGGAAATCTTGATTGTGTATGTACATCAGCTCGTAGTTATGTTACATCGGCATAGTGACTACTCACTGAGGTTCTTAGGTTTGAGCAAAACAAGAAAAATGTATTCAAGTTGTATCTGGTCGTTTTGGCTTTTCAAGTATTGCAGCCTAGAATTCATGTAGGTAAATGGATTTTATTCAGGTATCAACATAAACATGTTGAAATTGAATCTTGTGCTAAATTAATTGCTTCCAACGCTGGTGGCCAATCTTTCTGATTGCCTTCTTGCCACGTGAACGTTTAGGTATGTGTTAATCTTCGAACATATGCAACGAGGTATTTAATATTATTCACTCATTGATGATGACGAACAGTCAATTTAACAGTTACTCTTTTGGCTGGGTAGTTTCCACTAGAATCCTGGGCTGTGTTAATAAGTTGATCCATGTTTGGTGCTGATCGGGGGGGGTTTTTTTTTTCAAAATCTTTGTTTTCTTCAGAAATAGCACACAACAGTATTAGCACTACAAGAATAGCGGCAAATTTTCTTCGAGAATTCGTCTCCATCCAGGAACAATCCTTCAGTTTTTCATCTTCGTCCAGAGATTGGTTGGGTTTCTATCCCCATCATTTCAATCCTCACTAACTTAACTTGAACAACAATCCAAGAACTGGAGATCTAATCGATTAAGGGAGAGCCGAGGTGAAAGCAAACCCAATTAGAAAACCCATAATGTTAACCTTTACAAGAGCAAGCCAGGCACAGCTGGAGAGATGAAAGGTTCTGAGATACGTAGAAGAAGGGGCGTGGACAGTCCCGTGTAATGGAGTTCCTTTCTCTCCCAAACGTGTGATGACTCCTCTTGTCTTCTGTATGATAGTCTAATCCATAGCAATCCCATGTAACAAACGTCCCCATGATATGTTGCTCATTCCTAGATACAAGATTATATTGAAGTCATATAAGCGCACATGCCTGAGCTTAGGCATTATACCGATTTTAACAATGTATCTATCATAGTATCATAGTACAAACAAGCGTTGGCAAGAGTTTCTCGCAGTCCAGGATCAAAAGCGACAGTAGATTGGTAGGCAAGCCACCCACTGGATATGACACAGGATTGGAGCAACCTTCTACAGATAGTTCTTGAAGACATGTGAGACCATACAGACGATTTGGTAGGGACTTGAGGCTTTGGCATTTTGATATCTTGATTGACTGCAGCATGGAGATAGGCAGGCCATATTCTGCAATAGCCTCAACAAGTGGACACTCGGCAATTTCCATGTTTTTGAGATAGATAAGATTGTGAAGGCCTTCAAGAATCAACTTGAGTTTGGTGCAGTTGTTGATGATGAGTTGTTTAAGGTTCATCGCCATGCTAGATGTGCCTGCAGGGAGCCCAAAAGTACCTTCTGGAAAGGACATGACAGAATGACACCCAGAAACGTTAAGGAATTCAAGACAAGTGTTGTTCTGAATCATGTGCTCAGGGAGGAAATCCAAATTTATACGATTTTGGATTTCATTGTGCTTAAGTGTACGAGGAACCTTTCCTCCTGGTAAAGACTTTAGTCTTTAAAGAAGAACAATCTTCAATTACCAAATACTCAAACGGATGGGATCGCTCGTCACTGTGAATATTCCACTCTGGTAGGAACTGCAGAGCCTCGTAAGTCGTAACCTTTGATCTCAAGGCCTCTAAGTGTGGAAGGAAAGCGTGTGTCCAGAAATGATACAAGCGAAGGACATCTCCAGATTCTAAGCTCCTTGAGAGAGGAGAGTTTGTACAAACATTGCGGCAGCTCTTTTAGGAGTGGACATTCTGAAACTTCCAAGTGCTTGAGGTGCAAGAGGTTTTGCCATCTAATATATTAGACAAAGTGATAATTTCACTTAGATTTGCAAGCTGCAACTCTTCAACAGTTGTCAAGTGCCGCAGAAACCCTTCAACTAGACATGTCAGAGTGGGAATCTGATTCAAACGCAAGTAGGTAACAGAGGCAAGCAGGGGTGGATCTAGCCTATTTTTGGGGTGACTCAAGCATCCCCAAGTTCAAGACAAGAAAAAAAAAACTAGGTTTTTAATATTTTAATTTTGAGATTCTTCTTAGCCAAGCATCTCTAAATAATCGATTCTACTAATTTGTTTGAGAAATTTTGATAACTAACCAAGTTTTGCTCATTGAATTGATTTTTGACCTTGTTTTGTAACATAATTGAGATATGACCGTCTTATAAGGTGAAAAATCAATTATACCCTTATAACTCCCTTTATCTGAAAATCAGAAAACTTTTGAGGAAACATCTAATCCTATGCAGTGTGCAGTAATATCACAAGCACAATACAAACTTGCTGGGCAGTGAGCATTAGTACTTCTCTTAAAATATACCACGGGGACAATTGAACAAGAGCGATAAACATATATTTCATATAGTATATGTCTGAATTAATTGCGGATTAAAATTTAAAAATAACCATTTTTCACCATATATAGTTTTGGAATAGAGAATTCTACATTCAAAAGTAAGTAATTCAAAACCAAATTTAGCTAGAACTGAATCGTATTCTACCTAATTTCAAAAGGCATCCTCCTCTTGAAGTTTGTTTTAGCCAAGTATTATCACTTGACCTACAACTCAATCATCTATATTTCAATTCATTCTAATAGCTTCTCCAACCCTGTTTCATGACTTGATTTCATAGTCCTTCGAGTCATCTGAGTTCTAATTGAACTGATGCTACATAAACATGGATCTGGAGACGTATACTCCCAATTCAAAGTCCACAGTGTTGATAGGTATTTCTTATATATATGATTGTGCTCCTCCACCATTTAAAATTACATGCCTTCTCTAAGGCTAAACTCCTTCATCTTCACTACGTACATATTCATTGAAAATCAAAATCTTCGATTTTTTTTTCTTTTATTTTCGGACTTCTTCCGCTGCAAAGATATATAACAAACTCACATCTTTGAGTATTTATGACTTTTTATCCTTGTTGAAGGTCATTTGTCAACTTTTTAAAAACATAGGACATTTATCAATTTAGACACCTAAATGTGGTCATTTTTCAAAATTTCTCAATTTGTTTCCCTTCTAAACTTTATTCTTCTTCCTCAATAGCATGTCCTCACCCAAGTATCTCTTCTTTTAGAATGCAAGCTAGGTTAATTATAGCTAGTATGTTGCTTACAATTGAATAAATGTATTTATGTTAGATTTTAACTATATACGCCGTTTTGTCTTATATATATGAGTTTTTTTTCAATGGTTAAAGGCGTCTATTAGACTAAAATGACAACTTTTGAGTCCAAACCAAAGCATTCAAAAAAAAAATACTTCATGGTTTCAATGAAATGTCTAATCTACAAGTTCAAATTTGAATTATATTCATTTCTTATCTTTTCGAAACTTTATTGATTAACCGCGATCTTTAATTCAGTTTCCATTGGTCATTTTTTAACTTTTCGAACCGATAATAAAATGCTCTTGTAAATGATTCTGGATTACAATGTGCTATTTGAATATTTAATTAGTTAGTTTATGTTATTTGTATATATGCATTAGAAGAGTAAGCCTCATTACATTCACTGACTATGAAGATCGATTTTGATTTCAATTAGTGAAATTCTTTCACGCCGTTGAGATTCTTCACTATCTTTTTACGGTTAAGTTCAAGCATCACCAATGATGCAATCTTGGATCCGCCACTGAAGGCAAGTCAAATTATACTTTGTAGTACCCCCTCATTGCAATCTTTAAGTTCCGACTCATGGATGAAAGGGAGCTTGGGCAGTTCTTCTAGTTCTTGACATCCATCTCGAGTACTTTCAGAGAAGGAAAGATGCTAGGCTTTCTCTTTAACTTGGGACATGTCCCTATACAAAGTTCCAGGAGGCAAGGGAATTATATGCCTTGTCCTAAGGCATTAACAGTATTCGTAAGGCATGGAAGAGCAATCAGTTCTTCACACCACTTGATTCTCATTTCTGTCAAGGCAGAAAAGTGTTGTGAAAATCTTCGAAGCTTTGGACAGTTCAGAATCTCAATCTTCTTTAGACGACAAAATTCTTCTGTCCCTCCAACCCCAGAAGATGACCAGTCCTCCCAGTTTATCATTCAGTTCAACTATAGAGTTTCCAATGATGGAAAAGGAAGGATTGGAGAGTAACGATTCCCATAAAACTCAGCACCTATTCTCTTGAGGCCATCCATCCCTTCAAGAATGAGATCTTTTAGTGAGGGTAGTTGCCCAAGTGCTGTTATCTCTATACACTTCCTGCAATCAGTAACTTTTAGAAGTATAATATTGGAGAACAATGGGGATGCAATCCAACTAGGAAATCTTGTGCCTCCATAATCCTTCACCGTGATTTATTTTATACTTTTATGAGGTTGCAGCATCTCAAGTACAACTGTACAACCATTTCAACTCTTTCATTTCTTGAAATGTCCACTTTGTCTCTCGATTCCAATGCAGAAGCCTCCATGGTTTCCTTGAAACTAGGAAATCTTGTAACACTATGTCCTCTGGTGCTGAGATCTTCTAGATTTCTGTGAATTTGTGGCATGTTATCAATTAGTGAACGATCATAAGTTTCACTCCATTGGAGCACCAAGTGCTCAAGTTCTTGCTTGCCCTTCAGATTAGCCTCCATTGCATCTACAAAGTTAACAACATTCTGCAACCCAGCAATGTGAAGTGAGCCTTTAAGTTGCAGCATGTCCTTCAAGTCTCTAATTCCCCGTCCTCTCTCTCTACTAACAATGAACTTTGACAAGGTTTGAAGATTATTTAATGTACACATTTGCGACAGCATCTCTTCTAGTCTGCTTCCATTGATATGAAGATAGCGTAGGCTTTTTAAGTTACCCATCCCTACTGGCAGCTTAGTGAGAGAGCGACATTCTGATATGAATGTCTGTAAGTTGCAAAGCATAGTCATTGAATCAGGCAGCCCTTCAATTGCAGTGCGAGAAAGGTTCAAATAGCGTAGGTGTTTTAAATTGCCAAGTGAATATGTCAGTTCAGTAATACGACATGCAGCGAAAGACAGCAGATCATTGGGGATTTTGTTGGACAAATAGCTGACTCCAATTGCATCTATTGAATCCAATGGAAGGAAGGTGCGTAAGCGCTCAAGTCTGCTGAAGGACTCAAACCTTGTTACCTCACGTTGACGACGAACATAGGAAGAATGACGAGCTTTCTCAAAAGCTTTGTGTTCATCACCATCCTCAATTTTTTTCCTCCAATCTGAAACAGAATTCTCCATAATCAAACTGTGCTAGTTCGTGCATAAGATTGTGCATTATATAACGTGATCTGTTGTGAATAGACTGCTGAAAGAATGATCTGGAAACTAGCTCATGAAAGTACTCATCACCCACAGCTTCCAACTTTTTATTTCCTTCAGGTTGCTGAAGAAAACCTTCTGCTAGAGGAAAACTATATTACACTTCCTTAATAATTCTATACACTCTGTTACACTATATATAATCAAGTAACTATACACTTTAACCCTCAATTCCCTCCGTGATTCACGCCAACACTCCCTCTCAAATTGGTGCATACATATCAACTATGCCCAACTTTCTAAGTAAATCATAAGAGGCCTTTTTCGACACTATTTTTATGAGTATATCGACAAGTTGCTCTTCTGTAGGAACAAAAGGAAAACTGATGATTTTTGTGTCTAGCTTCTCTTTTATAAAGAGACGATCAACTTCCACATATTTTGTACGATCATGTTACACAGGATTCTGGGAAATATCAATAGCTGCCTTGTTGTCACAGTACATCTGCATAGCACACTTAGGCTTAATTCCCAAATCTTGTAGCAAATTTCTAAGCCATAATAATTCGCACACTCCCTGAGTCATACCTCTGTATTCTGCTTCAGCACTAGATCGAGCTACCACTTTTTGTTTCTTACTCTTCCATGTAACAAGATTACCCCCAACAAAGGTAAAGTACCCTGATGTAGATCTCTGATCTGATATATTTCCAGCCCAGTCTGCATCTGTGAAGCCACAAACCTCAAGGATATTATTGTGATTAGAGAACATTACTCCTCTCCCAAGAGCTGACTTTAAGTACCTCAAAATCCTTACAACAACATCTATGTGGTCCACACTGGGATTATGCATGAACTGACTCACTACACTTATTGCATACGTAACATCTGGTCTGATATGTGATAAATAAATCAGACGTCCAACTAGCCTCTGATAACGAGGTTTTTCAGTAGGCACTTAATCTGGATATTCTGCTAACCGATGGTTCTGCTCAATAGGAGTATCAATGGGAGTGCAATCCAGCATATCAGTCTCTGTTAGTAGATCAATGATGTACTTCCTCTAACACAGATAGATACCATCGCTTCCCCGGGCTACCTCAATGCCCAAGAAGTACTTGAGTGTACCTAAGTCTTTCATCTCAAACTTGTGGCTAGTTGTTTCTGTAATATATCCACCTCAACAGTATCATTCCCAGTAACTACCATATCATCAACATATATAATTAGGGTTGTTACCTTCCCTTGTTGATGTCTGAGAAATAATGTGTGGTCTGAATTACTCTGTATGTAGCCAATTCTCCTCATGAATTGTGAGAATCTTCCAAACCAAGCACGAGGTGACTGTTTAAAACCATACAAAGATTTTCTCAATCTGCATACAAAGTTACTTGGGGAAGCAGCCGCATATCCCGGCGGAAGATCCATGTACACTTCTTCTATAAGTTCTCCATGAAGGAATGCATTCTTAACATCAAACTGTCTAAGTGGCCAGTTTAAGCTAGCAGCACAAGAGAGCAATACCTGAGTAGTGTTTATCTTTGCAACAAGTGCAAATGTCTCATCATAGTCTATGTCATATGTCTGGGTGAACCATTTTGCTACTGGGCGTGCTTTATACCGACTCACTGACCCATCTGGATTATGTTTCACTGTAAACACCCAACGACATCCCACAGTCTTCTTGCCATGTGGTGGAGATACAAGCTCCCAAGTATTGTTTTTTGGTAATGCTTCCATCTCTTCCTCCATTGCTTTCTTCCATTTTGGATCTCTCAATTCATCCTGCACTTTGTTAGGTACTAATACAGTAGATATTTGATTCACAAATGATTCATATGACTTAGACAATCTTTTGGTAGACATAAAATTTGCCACAAGATACTTAGCTTTAGCCTGAAGGGTAGATTCATATTTTTTTGTTGGCTGACCCCGAGTAGACCTATTTGGCAAGACATATTGTCTACTATTAGCCTTACTAGTATTAGTCCCAATAGAATGACTAACCTCATATGAATGATCTTATGTACCAGGAGAGCATTGGTCAGGTGGATAAACAGTAGTATGAGGGGCAGTTGTATTGTCATCTTCTGGTACCTGAATCTCTGGAGTGACTATACCGGAATCACCCGGTGGTGCCTGCATAACGGACACATTGGTAATCTCAATTGATCTTGTCACCATATCTACTGGCTTACTTGTCTCCCCCTCTCCATGATACAGTTCTTCAAAATATGAATTCTCCCCCCTGAAGAGCAGTATTAGAAGAGGGAAAATAACTCATATCCTCAAAGAAAATAACATCCATAGTGACATAGTACTTCCTGGTAGGCGGATGATAGCACCGGTACCCTTTCTGATGTCCGCCATACCCAACAAACACACATTTAACGGCCCGCGCATCCAACTTAGATCGCTGGTGTTTTGGAAGATGGACAAAAGCAACACAACCGAAAACACGGGCATGAAGATTATGAAAAGAGAGTAAGGAGACATGAGATGCAAGCACCTCATATGGAACTTTTCCTTGAAGAACACGAGAGAGAAGACGATTAATGAGGTGGGCAGAAGTTATGACAGCATCACCCCAAAGGTATTTGGGCATATGTGCACTAAAAAGAATACAGCGAGCCATGTCAAGTAAATGACAATTTTTTCTTTCAGAAAATCCATTCTGCTCAGGTGTATAATGACACGTTGTTTGATGAACAATTCTGTGTGTGTTAAGGAACTCCTAAGTCCTGAAAGACATGATTCACATATCCCCCCCCCATTATCAGAACGAAGAACTCTAACTGTGGCATTATATTGTGTTTGGACAGTGGTATAGAAGGCTTGAAAAGCGGAAAACACCTCATATTTAGTTTTGAGGAGAACAATCCATGAAATACGAGTGCAATCATCAATAAATGACACATATACCACATAATACCGCATCAAACATCAGAATAAATGAATTCGAAAGGAAGAATATGTTTATTAGAAGTACTAGGGGAATAAGTAGATCGATGACTCTTACCCAAAACACATGTCTCACAACGTAAAAGTGACTCATCCACACTAATAAACAAAGTAGGCATAGATTGTTTTCATAACACTAAAAGATGGATGCCCTAAGCAATGATGACATAACCAAACTTCACTTAGCTTGTTAGAAGTGGAGATTAAAGCGGTCCGAGATTGTGCCCCTGGTTTCTCCCCCGCATATGTCTGATCCAGATGAAACAACCGGCCCCTCAGATACCCCTGATCAATTAACTCCCCAGTGAGAAGATCCTAAAATATCACATACATAGGAAAAAATGTCACATAGCACTTAGCATCAGCGTTCAATTGGGGAACATATATCAAATGATGAGATAAAACAAGTACATAGAGCACATTGTGAAGCTCTATTGTGGGAGTAATACGAACTGACCATTTCCCTAATACGGGGAATGCCTCACTATTAGCATTAGTAACATAGGGTACTTGTGGAGGAGACAATACGGTAAAATAAGATTTATCATAAGTCATATGATCAGACGCACCAGAATCAATAATCCATGTATCAAAACCAACAAAGGGGGAAATATTTAAAGCCATACCAATTTTTCCACGACCAGCTATGGATGCGGTAGGTATTGCTCTGCCTGCTGTATGATGATCCTATCCAACCACACCATAGATATCGGGTTCCTGGACGAATTGAATAGTTGCTTTCACCTTGGAACGATAATTAGGCCGTTTAGGCCGAAGGTGTAGATACAGCTTCCAACAAGTCACACGAGCATGGTTAGTATCATGACAATAAAAGCAAGGAAGGCGGGGCTGATTCCCGAAGCCTGGTGGCGGTCCTCGCTGATGAAGTGAAGCTGGAGTTGCTTGCGGAAGATGTGGTGCTGGTGAGCTAGCACGAACAGTAAGGCTAGAAACTTCAACTTGTGTCTGATGAAGACTCTCATGTTGAGATTCATCCTTACGGATATATGTGAAAGCTGTAATTAGGCTAGGAGGTTCGGTCTTTTTGAGCAATTCCCCTGTTGCACTATTATGCTTTGCATCAAAACCTTTTAGGAAATGGTGAACTCGCTCAAGTTCCTTTTCTTTTTGGTACCAAACAATATCCTCCTGATTCTTGATCAGGCAAGGACGTTTCACATCAATCTCAGCCCAAATATTCTTTAGTTTGGTGAAATCTTGCGCCACCGGCTGCCCATCCTGTTGCATCGTCAATGCTGTACACATTAACTCATGAACCTATATGAAATCAGAGTCATTAGTATATAAGCTTTCCAATGTCTTCCATATTGCCTGCGCAATGCCACATGCCTCCACCAGAACAACTATCTCTTCATTCATAGCTTTCCACAAGACTGACATTACAAGACCATCATCGTCGTCTCACTTAGTGTAGGCAACAATATCATCGGCACTAGGAGCTTTAGTGACTCCGGTTACATGCCATATTTTGTGCATGCCACGAAGATGAGCTGCCATAATTCGCTTCCATTTACAGAAATTGGTCTCATTGAGTTTGGTTCCCCCAAATGAACCACTGTCATAACCCTTAACAGATACTTCAAATGTCGGAACATCATTGATCTGAGAACTCTCAATACCGTCGCCAGAACCCATTGAAAAAATAATTGACAAATCATGAATGATACAGCGGAAACACAAAAAAAAAACAGATATGGACATGTCTTGGGTGCACATGCACTGTCGGTGAACCTGCACTGACAACCAAGACAACCAAATCGGGTCTGGGTCGGGTCGGGTCAAATCTGGGTCGGGTCGAAGCTGGGTTGGTCTGAGTCGGATCCGGTCCGGGTCGAATTTGAAGCTTGAATTTCGGGTCGGGTGGAGCCGGAAAAAAAACGGGTCTTGGAGTCACGAGCTCCACCGAGAGTGGCAACGCATCGTTGCTCATGTGGTCGCTGGACGGGAACTCGCCGACATGGGTGTGGTCGCTGGACGGGAGCACGCCGACGCCGACTGCAACTTCAGCCCCAAGGACGGGAGACGCGCGGGTGTGGTCGCTAGACGGGAGCTCGCCGATGCCGACTGCAACTTCCGGTCAGACTGCAGACGAAGACTTTGTTCAAGTTTCCGAGGAGCAAAAGCGTATCGGATAGAGAGCTGAGGATTCCGATTAGCCCCTTCAACCAAGCTGAGAAGAAAAGTTCAACACCTCCGCGACAGGAAAACTCAGCCTGCTTGGGAAAGAAGCTGTGCAACAGCGAGAGACAGCTCAAAAGATTTCCCTCAATGCACTGAGAGATGCTTCGGCTACTGAGGCCTTAGTCCGATCACTCAAGACGTTTTCAAACTTGTGCAAAGAAGCTAAAGCAAGCTAGCTGGTGGCGCAGCTTGCTTTGATCAATTTCTCGAATTCCATCAGCAAGTTATCCAAGCAGTGGCAGAAATGGTCTCTATTCAAGCAGCTACTTCAGCTGCTCAAACACTGAATGCCAAGCAGCAGAGAGACAAAGAAGACGATGAAGGCAGCCCAAGCAGCGAGTCAACAACACACTGGTCTGCCAAAAAAAAAAAAGAAGAGTAACCCAGAAAAAACAGAGCCTAGTTTTCTTGCTCTGATACCAAGAGGAAAACTATATTACACTTCCTTAATAATTATATACACTCTATTACACTATATATAATCAAGTAACTATACACTTTAACCCTTAATTCCCTCCGTGATTCACGTCAACACTGCCATCCATAACAAAACAAGTGACTCCTTGTCCCGTTCAAACTCTCTTTGGGAAAATGGAACGATATGCAAAACATGGCTTTAGATGAGCAGGAAGGTGATGATAGCTCAAGCTTAAAATTTGAAGAATGTTACTTTCATTATCTGGTAGATCCCATATTGGCCCAGTAAGACTCCAAATCTTTTCACTGCCAAGGGCAAACCAGCACACCTTCTCACAATCTCCTCGCCAATGGCCTGAAATCTAACATTCATGATTCTGCTCTCCAATGCTTGACTCATGAACAATAACCAACGATCTTCAAATGATAAACCACTCAAATGGTACGCTGGTACAGTCCCCAGGCTCGGGGCAACCTCACTATTCTGGGTTGTGACTATTATCTTACTTCCACCTTTCCCTACTTTCAAATGCATCAACAAGAGATCCCAATCATTATTTCTTTTATTTCAAATATTATCTAAAACAAGCAAGAACCTCTTCCCAACCAATTTTTTTTTCAAACAAACTTGGAGCAAATTTAAGTCATCAAGATATGTTAAACAACGATAAACGTGGCCCGTAAAGCAACTGTACGTATATTGTCTCAACTTAGCCGCCTTACATGTGTTGGGTTTTAATCACAAAAAGCTTCGGTACAATTGAATATTATTCACCCACTTATACGCTCTATTTTTATTTATCACTTTTAGATGTGGGATCTCTCTCCAACACACCCCCTCACGTGCAACCTAATTTTTAGGTCTGCACGTGAACATGTTAATATCCCACACACTTGGAAGAAATAAACCAAAGTCAAGTAACCAACGACACTTGGTGACAATCCACTCAGAAACTCTCCGATGACATGATAATGGAACCCAACTCGAGCCTATGACTAAGTGGCACCCAACAAGGGCCCACAATGGATGGGAAGCGCGACTGGAGAGGGACCCACTCTGATACCATGTTAAACAACGACAAACGTGGTCTATAGACCAACTATACCAATATTATCTCAACTTAACCACCTCACATGTATCTGGTTTTAATCACAAAAGGTGTTGGTACAATTGTGTATTATCCACCTACTTATAAACTTTATTTTATTTGTCATTTTATAGATGTGAGATCTCTACTCTCCAACAAGATCGACCTTTCCTAAATGGAGTGAGCCAAGCTTTGTTTTTGTCACCGTCACTGCATTAAACTGACTAGATACAAATATCCAAACTTTTAAATCAAAATGCTTGTCCACTATGTTATCATAATAAACCAATTGAGCAAGAGTTGTTTTTCCAATACCACCCATGCCCACTATAGGAACTACATCAACTTTACTACTCGTTGTTTCATCCTGTACAAGAAGTTGAATTATTTTCTCTTTATCATAACTCCTGCCACAAACACACGATTCATCCACCAACGTAGTTGTTGGTGATCGAAGCCTTAAGCCAAACAACCTCCCTCCAACATTGTCTTTCAAGCCTAGAACATTTTTATATTTGGCGATTTACTCTAACCTCTCATTTATCTTCATCACTTTGGATTCTACCCCTCTACTAGATGGACTGCGAGGGGTGGAAATAGGGTTCCAGTTCCATACCTTATTCGTGCTGGTATGATGTTCAGCTTCCATCTTAAATGCCAAAGCTTCAGTAGCCAGTTCATCGAGTATATCCTCTGCATCATATGGGGCATCCTTAGTCATGTGTAGCCACTTCCTCACTGCAGTGTTGTAAAACTGCTTCTCCTCAGCATCACTGAGCAACATAGTAACCGTTAGCAAGGTGATCTTCAACTTCTCCGGCAAATCATCATATTTCCTGCCACACAGTAGGTCTAGAAATTCATTGGAAGCCAATCTATCAAACAAAACTTGAAGAAAGGCAGATAGAAAAGCCTCTCCAAGAGCCATGGATTGTATTATCTAGAGTTGAAAAGTAAAGAGAGAATGCAAAACGCTTAGAGCATTGCACTGAATTAATGGTGCAGAATTAGCGTTTTCACTGATGCTTCTAATCAAAAGTACCAGTCAATACATGATGGCATGGCTTCTACCTTCCAGTTAACAGTCTATAACACTAATAGTTTTTATCTAGATGTTCAATCATTGAAAGATGGTTGGACTTGAGCTGCCCATTTTAGCCTACTTTTATCATCCTTTCCTCCATCACTATTGTTATTAATCATTGAAACTTGAAAAAGCTCAAAATAATTTAGAGAAAAATTCACTAACCGTCTTTGAACTCTTGTAACATAGTCAGTTTGATCTATGACCTTTAAAATTGATCAAAATGATCCCTCAACTCCTGCTTTGCTATCAACTAGATCAATTCAACCAAATTCCATCATTATTTTGTTAATTTCATGGCGTGGATCATGCATGGGCTTCTATAAAATGGGCAAATGACGCATGTAACCCTCAGTCTCGATCGAAATCAATTCCCGCCAAATTTAGAGTTGACAAAACGATTTTAGGATTGAGAAAATGAGGACCCGATTATGAAAGATATTGAGTGGAAGCAAGTTTAAGCCTTCATTTTCAGTAATATGTATCATTTGCCCCTTTTGTATGGCCCATGCATGATCCACGTTATGAAATTAACGATACAGTGACGGAATTTAGTTGGATTGATCTAGTTGATAGCAAAACAAGAGTTGAGGAATCATTTTGATCAATTTTAAAGATTATGAATCAAATTGACCATGTCACAATAATTCAGGTACCGTTGGTAAATTTTTCTCAATAATTTATACTCTAGTGTATCCACACACAACCCATAAGTAGAACACGTACCACAGATACAGGAAAAATTGCTACAAATACTTTGGGTGAAGAATAGCGAAGTGTTGACCACAAAGTATAGAACAGGAGAATGACGAGTAAACAAATTAAAAAGAAAAGTCCAATACAAGTGAAAACAATCCGGTAATAAATTAACCGAGCAACGTACTTTCAGATATGACATACGCCAGATGTGTAGAGAATGATCTTAGCAGGGTACTAATTAACATCATACTGCGATACAAGATTAGAGAATAATAATAAAAGAATTTAACATAGTGAACAAACACATAAGGTATGATATATCATAGTATATGCATATACAGTACTTGTTCATAACAGCATGCAGGTACTAACAACTCTTATTTCATCTATTCATTCAAATAATTCACAGTACAATGAATGGCTTTGTGGAGAAGGTGAGCTTAAATGGATGTTTTTCAATCCACAAGAGCTTCCAATTTGTTTGGTGTCTCACCTCCAGACTATTCTCATAAAAGGATTCAAGGGAAGTAGCTGATTTTTTGTTCAACAATGGTGAAGTTTTAAGTGCTATGAGCATTTACATGAAGAGTAACAGTCCTGTTCTGTACACAACTGAGTTAAACTAAGGGGATTCAAGGGAAAGCGTCATGAGAACAGTGATGTTTTGAATGTGATGGCTATTTATACAGGCGATCGATCTTGAGTGTACAAAGTAGGAGTCGGTTGAAGAATTTGGTATGTTTCAAGGGGGTTCAAAGGCTTGTAAAGTAACAAAAGGCTTAATTGGTGAAGTTCTATTCGTTGAATTCCTGACATGCGATATTAGTTTCCAACAAGTATTACAATTTTTAGACTTGATTAGATTGATTGTTCAACTGGGGCATGTCAAAGTACCTTGATGGTCTTGGTTTCTCAATCATTACACACAAGTCTCACGACTCAACTGTATTTCTCCAGTTGTTTCCTTTAATTCTAAGTGTACTCTGATTGCCTTAACATTGACTAGCTTTTACGTTGCGAGTCTTGTCTGTTACCAGCATTAGTTGGGTAGAAATCATCTTGATCCCACTTGAACAAGTAATCAGCAATACTAGTTCATGACACTTTTGTTGAATATAAAAAAAAATAGAGATGTAGATCAACCAATCCCAATCCCTGAATGTAAAGTGTTTTCTAGAGAATGCAGCATATATTGTTACGACATGAAACCCTGCATTTAGCTTCATTCAAGTTAGAAAATGAAACAAGCACCAGAAATTGGATCTTTTTTTTAAGGCGATCATTTAATTAAGAACCAGTACAACTTTCTTTCATTTTCCAAATTTACATGAAACGGTTCATAAAGCAATCTACATCCCCTGAAAATGAACCAGTGTCATTTGATCTCTGCCCAAAGTATAAATGGACTATCTCTTTCATAAAATTCCTAGTAAACTTAATTTATATGAGCTGATTTGTGTCATTGAAGCACATAGATTTTCTTCAACTGTTGATGTAGAGCTGTCCTCTCCAAGATTTAAGCACGCACACTTTGACAATATCTCCTATAAATATCCAGAATAACAATATAAAACGGATGATCATACGTTCTGTGAAGTTTGACATCATTTATATATGCATTGAATGAAAAAGAGAGTATGTGTAGCTGACCAGTAATGAAAATGCTAAATGTGAATAAGAGTAGTGAAACAAACTGAACTCCTTTCTTGTGTCTACTACCATATGAAAATTATGAGGATGAAGGTATCTCATCATGGAAACTGAAAGAATCTGATTGGTATGAAAGGGATAAAGGTACTACCACTTTTTTTTAAAACCATTAGGTCTGACATGTTTCTTTTTTTTTTTTTCAAAAACCATTTGGTTAAATGAGTTGCACCAGTTTAGACATAATGTGTTTGGTGATCGCTACTAGAGCAAATAAGATCAGTGTCACCTATTTTTGAACCCTTACTATGCTTGATTTGACTATTTGTAAGGCAAAAAATGAGACATCAATACATAATAGCAGAATGTCACATATAAGAACCTATATCACAAGCGCCTGAGTTTCTAAATAGTTACTATTGTCACTAGTGACGATAAATAAACATCTAGAAGGTTTTTCCCACACCTGATAATCCTGATGACTGCAGTTTTCAGACTTCTGCCTTTCAAGCAACTTATTGCATTCAGATCAAGTTACTGGAATCGCACAACCTGCACAAAGAATCAGAATATCAAAACAAGATGGCAAAAACTCTAAACTGCCTACTGCAAATCATTAATGATCATGTATGCTCTCTTTGTACATGAATCTGTACGATTCTCCACGATGCTTCTATCCTCTACCAATAATGAGCAATGAAACACTGAGATCCAACTGTCAAAATGAATTTAGTCACACTAAGGATTCAACAATGAAGTTAATGTAATAAACCGACACTAGCAAGCATAAATGCTGCAGCTCAAGCTGGATAGCTCCACAACGTTTTTCTATTTATCATCTCTAATATAACCACTTTGTTTGCATAGTATATTAACCAGCCAGAAACTTAATGGTTAATATTATTATTTGTTATTTTCTTTCTGATTTAACCCAAAAGGCCTTTACAAATAGCCAGAACTCCAACAAGAAGACAATACCTGTATTAATTTCACCACAGATGTGGGATATAGATAGTGGCCAGCTCTTTCTTTCTCCTGCAAGGTGCACCAGTTCACCTGTAGAATACAGGGAATCACATACATATGTATCATAGTTAGTATCAACCTCAGAAGCTTGTATAGAAGAAAAACCTTCTAAATATAATTGGTAAACGAATCACATAAAAGCCACTCAGAAGATAATTGGGAATAGACAGTGGCGGTTTCTCTGAGAATAGCCTGCTCAATGATTTCATAGTGTGCTAGCGACATATTTTGACCAATTTCCATAAAGATACTCGTAACATTTTGGAGCAGCTTTTCATCAATCAGCTGGCCATAACACTCTTGATTAATCTGCAAGAAATATGAGCTAAACTCATCTCCCAACAATGTACCTTGGAATTTCAAAATTAGACTTAACGGAAAATACAAACCAGAGATATTGCAGCTGCTTGAATTGTCAGCCAACAAGTTGAAGACCTGAAATCAAAACAGAACTATTGATTGCATTAAACCACGGACAGCAGAAAAGGGAACAAATGTATGTCAAGTTATACTTGCTAAAGGGCATAATCGTAAGGGAATTGTTTTGAAACATAAAAATTGTAACACTCACCAGATTACAAAAGCAATCAACAAAGGCGTCAGTAAGTGAAACAAGAGAATGACGGCGGATGTAATAGCGGTCAAGGTATTCAAAGAATCTACATAGCCACCTCGCCATTATCTTGTAATTTGACCACATCTGTACAAGTTCCCTTAACAAAGCCTCATTCTCCTTGGCTGCCAATGAGGGCAGTACCTAAGAGTAAGAAAGAAGAATTAGAACAATACGCCGTGAAAAAAGGAGTGGTACTGAAAAATTGATGACCAGAATAGTTGGACAGAATAATTTTAAGGATAGCTAAATAATATTTATTTCCTCTTTATAATGAAGAAATTTTTCCGATCAAAAGTTGTTCCATCCCACCCTTATTAAAGAGGAAACCCACAGAAAGTAGATACTAATATGGTAGAAGTACTGCTGGATTACACACATCATAAACAATTAATACTTCTGGTCAACCTCACTGAAGAAAGGAACAACAGTTTATGTTGAACATCAATTGTTTAACAAAAGCTTATCTCCCGCGCATAAAACTTAAATGTGAACATTTTGATATCTAATTGTGAGAAAATAAGATACTTCTCAAAAACCTTGGCTGCATGTTGGAAACAGAACTCTCAAGTTATCGTCAACATAACACTTTCTTGACCCTTCACAGGAGGTACCAAACACAATCATACACCATTTAATCATATTATAAAATGAAACCATTACAAACAGAACACCACATACCGAGGAGGTGATGATGTCCTTCAAGCTCTTCTTAAATTTTTCATGCAGCAACACCTCGTTTCCAGGCATTCCAGCTGGCGTATCACACATAGTATAAACACATTTAAACAGAGAGTGGAGGAAATCTCCTCCATTAAACGAGAAGTTTTGAATTATATTAACTCCTATATAAAATAGCGTGCATGCAGGACAATGTCAACTTAATAGCTACATATATATTGATACACATAGTTTGTGTGTGTGCATGATGGAGTGAAGCTTCCATATGATAAAGGATACGTGTGATACTTCATATATTCTTCTGCGGTGAACTTTGTATCCGGGAATCCTTCTACAATCTTCTTTACTTTCTGAATTGCCTCATCTATAATCATCAATCCTTCCTCAACTTGCATAGACCTATTCATCTTTGCTGCTTCTTCACTTCAGTACTGTGCAAATAACTAGATCAATTTATCTTAATTTCACACCAATAAACATTTCCTCACCTCAATACTTAATACAAATTGATTCATCCTGAAAATCATCGAACGAGAAAAAGAATCACAAAATGCAGCCATTTAATTTAAGAATGCAACCCAGTATCGAGTGCAACAAAATTAACAGATTGGATAACTAAATCCCGGCACTTCATTGGCCAATGGTAACGAAACCAAGGAGATTTTATCAAATTGAAACCATATAATGAATGGAAATCTTTGAGAATAAGGTACCCCATTCCTTGCATACATTAATTCTTCAGTTTCCCAAACAGAAAAATAAATACAATACTCTCCAAGTCTCCAGCCCTGCTACAACCACAGGGAACGCCGAAAGACAGAAACTTTAACTGAATTTCAAGCTCATACCACACTAAAGATTGTTACTTTTCATTCAAATTTAACAGCTATCCATACAATAAGCCCAAACAGATACAAATTTCAACAAACAAAACCCTCAAGGGAAAACCCTGAATTGCTTTAAAATTGAGGCATTTTAACACACAAAAACCAAATACTAATAACCTAAAGTAAAACCCTCATGTTAAAACACAAGCAGGAGCATAAACCACCCCCCCCCCCCCCCCCCCCAAAAAAAACAATTTCAAGAACCAAGATCCCCAGTGATGCAATTTTGAAATTTTTGAAAACCAAAAGGTAGCGAGAAAAAGAGCAAGAAGAGCATGAGAGTTGTTGGGCTTACAGAAACGGGCGTGGCGAAAATAACCCTGGCTTTCGATTTCAGGAAGAGGGCGAAGCCAAAGCTGGTGATGCAGTGAGAGAGAGACACTGCGTTTTGTAAAAGATTTTGTTTTTGTTTTGTACGTGTATATTTTTTTTTTTGGTGTCATGGGCGGGAATTTAAGACGAAAACGGCGCGTCGCTTTCAGTGTTTTCCCACAAAACCTAACTGAAATTCTTATATGCACGGTCTGTATAGTAGACGACGTCTTAATTATTGAAAATAATTTATAATCAGACACACCATGTATTTATATGATTTTTTATAATCTAAGCACGTCGTGCATTAAAGATACTTAAAAAACCTAGGACACGTCTACCAATCAGGAAAGCGAATGGATTAGTAAAGAGGAATGGATTCCAACTGGGTCTTGCAATAATTTTCAAGAATGAATCCCTCATTCTTTCTTTAAATTGATGACGTTAAAAATCTTCTGTTTCTGTTTGGAACAGTAGCTTTCTCACTTATCACCTACAAAACAATCACACTAGATAAACAACGATTAGGAAACCTACTCGATGGAATTGGACTATTCCACTCTGATGCTTAAGTCAATAACTAAGCTTAGTCTTATGGTAATTAGTGAATATACGAAGTAGCATTACCTTCTTCCTAAGGTGGTTGCGGTCTTTATATAGCAAATGGGAATTGATCTTTTGAGTTTCCCTCAATGTGGGACTGATGTTTTTTCTGATATCCTATTTTCTGGCCTCCTTCCCATTGCTACCATATTGTCCCAGTACATCCCTCGGTCTGTACCTTGAGTGGGATAGACTATGGATCATGACCTCTTGTAGTTTGGTTGATAGGGCTATCCTAGATGATCTAGTAGCAGTCATATTGCAACTGCTAACAAGTCCCCCAAGTTCCCGGTTGAAACGATCTTGAGTAGGAACTTGACATGTCCCAGGACCATCTAGCGACCGCTTCATTGAGTGTAACCCCGGCCATAGTCCCCCCAAGTTCGGGCTAAAGATCGGTACCGACCGGTATAATAAAACTCTTGATTCTCAGTGGGACAACTGTTGTTACTGCGCGGGTAAAGGTATCGAACCTTTTCGCTTACCTTTATGTTAACTTTTTTGTACTCGAATGGTAAGGTTTTAAGCATGCGGTTTTTTTATCCTCATTAGGAATGTTACCACCACCCTGCCAAGGCTCATATGGGTGACTTGGTGATTGGACTAAGGTCACTGATACGTGTTTATGTTAAACCTTTATACGGAGTTATCGCATGGTGAGGGACCTTTATATGGCCCGCCTTTCAACTGTACAGTTGTTGTGTGTTGTGCATATGTCAGCACTAACCGTACAGTTAAGTGATAGTTTGTTTGCTTTTTCAACATATGGTGCATGTTAGACACGTGTCTACCTATCTGTGCTTTGTATTTAATGAGGTAGTCAAATCGGTTGTCTCTCAAGTCGTGTAGGCTCTACGAGATGTGATTGTTAGACCATAATTCTCATATATTATTATACCCTAAAACATAGAATTTACTTGTTCTATTTGCTTAATTTAATTTGAACTAATCCATTTCCATATTTTGTAGAATAGTTTGACAAAAAAATAGTGAAATTCCGATGATTCTTCAAGCACCACCACTTTTTGCAGCACTATTACGACAGTACACCACCACTTTTGGTAGTGTCATGCATTTTCCGGCCAACTTCATGGAGGAGTAAGGGAGAAGGAGAACATTATTTTATTGCAACTAAATTCCAATCTTTTTAGTTGGGATTTAATTTCACTACTCTTCTCCCTTTCCCACACCATCATAGCTCTATATTGTCCAAAAGTCCACACCTATATTGCATACTAAAATCTGATTTGATTTTGGGTGTAATCATCACCTTTAGGTATTACCTAGCCTATGCAACATCATACTTGTCCTTGACTTTTGGCCTTGGTTTTGGCAAAATTTGGAAATTTTCACACTCCATCTCATGCCTAAAACGGGTTGGAAATTAGGGCAGCTGAAAGAGGGATTTCTCTCCTTATTTTTCACTCATCTCCCTCCATTATTTAACCCCTTTATGACCCAACTTAACACACACAACCACCCACATCACTCACTAGCTCTTTTCACTAGTACAATAACTCAATCACACAACACACATCAGACAACAGAATAAAGATGCTCGCTTGTCTCATGACTCTATTCTCTTATACAACTAAACATATCACTATGTGTTGTGTTATCAATGTTTTTCATTTTCAAATTTCATCACACAATACATTTGAAATTAGTGTGTTGTTTTAGAAATCTTTTATCAAACTTGCGTAAAATGCAAAACTGGAGAAACAACAAATTCAAATTACTAGTTGCATGATTGATACTTTTACAACACACAATATATGTTTTGTTGTATGAGAGAAACTCATCTAGGTATCATTTGGCTGACCATGTTCCAATATGTGCTGGGGATGTCAATTGAATTTGCTAAAAGTTTGTACAACAGAAAATAATTTTTTTGCTGTACGAATTAGATACCAAAATTATTTATATAGCTAATATAACTTTTGTGTTATGAGCTTATGTTTCAAAACTTTCAATATGTTCTAGGGGATGCCAAGAGCATTTGAATGTACAATAGAAAATGAATCTTGTCTTGTAGGAATAATCATTTATACAACTAATACATTTTTCCTGTTGTGGGAATATGGTTCAATATGAGATGGGAAATACCACTTGGAATGGGTGAATGACACTAGTTTGTCTAAACATAACTTTTTAGTTGTAAGATTTTAGTTTAGGATTTAGTGTTTAGAATAAGGGGCTAGGGTTTAGGGTTTCAAATGAAAATCAATTTTATAATTTTGGTTAAAAAAATTATGATATTATGAAAAATAATTTAAAATTAATTGAATAAAAGGTCAGCATTGTGCCATATGTCATATTTGACTTTTAAATAATATTCAAATAACAAAAATTCTTCAAAAAATCATAGAAAATAGCTTAGGTGTTTGAAAATATCGTTAAAAACATTACGTTCATACGGTAGTACGCTCTACACACCCATGTGAAAATTTCCAGAGATTTATTTTCGCGTAATACGGCTACCCTTATGAAGGTATAATGATATGTATAAAAAGTCATTTATATATAAGGGTTGACCGCATCGATCGAGATCTAATTGTTGTCGAAAAATAAATAAAATTTGAATTATAACTATATTTAATTATGGCGATCACATCCTACGGTCGATTTTTGAAAATATGGTGTACTCGATATAGTTGATTTAGAGTGACACACGTTCATATATAATGTAGTAAGAAAGTTATACCACATTAGTACACATGTTGTGACGTACATGTCAAAAATTAACGAAATATAAATTTTCTTGATTCGCAAGGGAAATCGACAGTAGAATGTGATCACTATAATGAAATACACATGTGGTGGTGCAAGAATCAAAATTTTACGGCAACGTTCGGGTCTCAATCGACATGATTGATCAACTGTATTAGGGTTGACTGTGTGAATCAAGAACAAAACATTAGCAAAACTTGGTGAATTTTGTACTATATAGATATGTTTTCAATTTGAGACTCATATCATGTGGTCGAACATTTCAATGTTAGTGTTATTCGTATCGTTGCTATAGAAAAAATTGCAACCGAACTTAATAACTAATAAAAATAATAATTTTTCCACAACAACCCGTGTTTGTTTTGTTGTGTATGAGGATGTTAGAAGTATTTAACTCAAATGCTAGGGGGCGGGAATATTGCCTCCATTTTGGCCTTTGAAGCTTTTTCTTCTTCATACTTGCACAACTATGCGAACATTTAGTGTTGTGTAATTATGTTTGCATTTTCACTAGATTCTACTAAGTAAAGAGGTTATACAACAGAATTTTTCATCTCTCTTGTGTGAATGAGAAACCAAACTTCTTATTCCCCCCAAACCAAATTCGGCAATTCCCCAAAATCTGTCGATATTTCATTTGCGTTAGTTTCCCTCTCCCAGGCTATTGAAAAATTCCCCTCCCCCCAAAACCTACGCTTCTAAAAAAAACTTAATTGAACCCTAACAAATTGAGTTTCACACATAGGCAACTTTTTTTTCCTACGTATCTCTTTCTTATGTTCTTCTTCTGTATTGAGAGAAAAAGAGAGTGAACAGAGAGCAGAGCTTTCCACGGTCTCGCTCACACCGCGTTGTTGTTGTCAAGTACAAAAGCTATGTTTACATCTACGTCGGCGACCTCTCATTTGAACTCACTTAAGGCAATCTCTTCATCGTTTTCACCCAACAAGTAAAACTCTACCCCTAATTTCAATTCACTCCACCACTGATTCAATTTCACGTTTCAATTTCTAATCTTGATTGTTGTTTTTTCAGGTATGCACAAGGTCGTGGATTTAAATCTTGGTTGCGATAAAGCCCGGGACGCGTATGGGGACGAGACGAGCACGACGCTGAGGAGGAGCTTCTAAATGAACTGAAACTCTTTTTGCGAAACTTTCATAAATGAACTTTCATGTTCTAATAACTTACTTGTTCTTGAAGTTTCCTTTTTGCAAATTAGAAACTTTCGTAATCTGGTTGAGCTTATATATTACATGTGTCTTTTTAAGACAACAATTGTCTAGATTATGACATATTTTTCGAAACTAATTATCTCTTACTTATGATTTTATTTTCTTATGGATTTAAGAGATAATACTAGAGAAAATAAAGGAGAAGCCATGCACATGGAGTCTTATCATCAACAAGTCATGCAATAATTAAATAGAAGATGATCATTAAGGGAATACAGCATAGCATGATGTGAGAGAATTAAGAAATGGAGTCCTTACCATGGGAAGAAGAAAAGAAGAAAGAAGAAATAGATGTGAAGATTAATTAAGTGAAAAGAAGAGAGATTGAGCCATGCATATGCAACCTAAAAAAATTATAAGATGACCATTAAGGGAATAAAGCATAGCATGATGTGAGAGAATTAAGAAATGTAATCTTTGCTGTGGGAAGAAGAAAAGAATAAGGAAGAAATAAATGTGAAGATTAATTAAGTGAAAAGAAGAGAGATGAAGTCATGCATATGTAACCTAAAAGTTAGAAGATGATCATTAAAGGAATAAAACATGACATGATTTAGGGAATAAAATATGGCATGATTTAGGGAATAAAGCATGACATTATAATAGGAAAAATGAGGCAACATCAAAGAGAAGACCATGCATCCTACCCTCCTTATTCCCTCTATATATACATGACTTCACCTCTCAAATAGATCACTTCTCCTTTGCATTCAAGAGCCAAAACTCTAGCAAAATACTACCTCAAACATTCTTCACCAAAAACAGCAAGTCGTTCTCTCCCCTATACAAATTCCATCTCCACCGAAATCACCATTGAAGACACACCTCCAACCCTCCTACAACGTGTGATTCTCGCAACTCATCTCTATGGCTTTGTTTGTTTTTGATTTTCTACAATACTTTGTCTATGAAGATTGTAGTATGATATTTGTGTGGGATTATTGTTTTGTATGAAGAATCAAAATTTTCATATTGTTTTATTGGATTTTTGGTTCTTTGCCGAATTGATGGTTTCCTATAATTATTGAGTTTGTATTTCTATTATTGTATTCTAATTATCTTTCTCATACTTTTAGATAATTTTTAGATATGTACATATGAATTTAGTGCTTGGATGCAGTCCCTAAGATTGTGTTTGAGTGCTAGATTCATCAACCATATTGACACAAATCGAATCATGTCCTAAGTAGGTTCGGTTTGTATTGATTAAAGTGGTAAAAATTCTGGAAATTTGCATGTGAAACCATGGTGAGTGACGCCATACATGAAACATGTCTCCAACAAAAATTTGGTGCTTAAATGTAATCTTGTTTGATTTCTACTCGAAGTGTTATTAAATTCGATTGCATACAAATTTAGATTAGGTCCTAAGTCAATCTAAATGTCAATTAAAATCTTGCATGATTAGATGATCCCCTAAGACTCTAATTGTATTGGTGTCTAAAAAGTATCTAATTGGTCAAATTAGAATGCATGATAGGTTCGAACTTGTAATTATGTGGTGTAATGGTAAATTTGGTTTAAGTTTGTTAAAGAGAAGTCGATAATGTAAATAGTAATTTATGATTTATTTTCAGTAGTAGTGTTATAATCCAACTCAAATCCCCCAATAACATAATAAGTTTTGAGACCCTTTTGATTCCCCGAACTGAACGATCTCTACTTATTCTATACTAATGATAATGTTTTACAGGGTTTATTATAGACGTTTTAATTAACGACCTATCATGTTGCGTGATCGTTTTGCTTGTGGAGTAATATGATATTGGTTATTATTCTAGTGGGATACAACGGTTTGTTGTTGAGTTAGAGGAGGGTGCTTCGTTATACGTTTTCGAGTGAAACTCGAAGTTGTTGATAGATACTGTTTGGGATGTCTTGGGACACTAGAAGAGAGGGGATGAACTAGTGGTCTCACAGGATTATCAAGCTAGGAGAAATGGGGTGAACTAGCAGATTTATCTATTTATTTTTCATATGGTTGAGAACCGTATTTGAACTAAAAGAAAGAGAATGAACTAGAAGATTTCTTATGATATCCCTTTTCCGCCTGGGAGGCGATGTAATATAGTCGACAATACCACAACAGCCCAATACCCTCTCTGTTAACGTGACATGACAATACTGGGAGTATATATTTTTCCCGGGGGCATATTGTATAACTTTATGATATTATTATGACTAGTGGGGCTAGTCCATTTTCCAGATGCTGAAGAGAGGGAATGTACCAATAGGGTGTTACAAATGTTACCAAGTCGCTAAAAGAGATTGGATGTATTAGTGGACCTTAGATATATATTCAGAGAGTGAGGGGGGGGGGTACACTTGTAACTCATAGGAGTGTGTGTGTGTGTGTGTGTGATCTTGTTCTAAAATTTTTGAGTGATGTGACGAATGTGAGTATGGACTTTGTGATTCGTAGTTTTTGTCTCGGCCTCATGTTTCATTTAAATTCATCAATTGCATGTTGTGTTACTGTATTAAATTAGGGAAGCATTAAAAGATTTTCATTCTTACTATATTTGTAAGTTGAACTATATTTTTGTCCATTAACTCTAACGTGTGTTTTCTTCTAACTGCTTTTTCCTGGGCTCTTCGGTTTCAAACGCTCAATCCACATATCGTTCGGTTCAGCTTAGTAGGAGCTGAGGCAGGATTTCCCTTTTGCCGCCACAGATCATCATGTAGTAGATTGTAATCAACTTGTATTTTTATTCAACTTTCTTCCGCTAGACTGTTATGAGAACCTAAAAATTTGTAGTTGTGATATTCTAAGTTGTATGGTAAATTTGGATTTTGGAGTTGGGAAATTATAGGAAGTATGGTGTCTTCAAGTGTTGAGGTTGGACTTGTGATTTTAGAAGTGTCGTTTTTCTGTATGTAGGGTTGACTACTTTCAAGTGAGACTATGCCGAAATTTTGGTATACCTCGTGATTTTAGCTTTCTATATGTTTTGACTACCCTACATATGTATTAAAGTCATTGAATTTAACCATTCACATTAACTAGTGTATTTACACGTTGTGCAATGAAGACTCTTTGCATAAACTATATGCATAATATATAATCTAGACAAAAATATAGGTTTTTAATAATGGAAAATATTATTGTATATAGAATTTAGGGCTTCTCATAAAGAAATCACTTTTTTTTTCTGAACAAGGATTTCATTGCAACTTGGTGATTACAATCACTTAGAATGACATCTCGAACAATCTTGAGAGCAATGCTAAACCATGACTGACTCTCACGCGACATTAGGTGCATGGTTTGCTAAATTCCTAGCATCTTTATTCGCCGCTCGAGGAGCATAAACAAGCTTGCCCTCTAAGACCATATTTATATAACTTATAAGCACTGCTAATAAAAGATCCATACTAGATAGATCAGTTTCCTTGCTAGCTTTTGTAGTTACAAGAAGACTACAATCAATTTCTACCACTAGTTTGTCAATATATATGAAGGAGTTCGACTGTTCTAGCTGCTTCAAAGATCACTAGAACTTTAGCATGAAAATGAGAAGAAAATAAACAGGGCCCACCAAATAACCTTATGACATGAGAAACCATATTTTGACTTCAAAATTCACACATGTTATATTGTTTTCCCAAAACTTGCGTTATTACCTACAGTAGGAGAGGTAGACATGCCAAATTTGGTTTATGGCCTGCGGGGGCAAATGCTCTTAGGACATCTCCACTCGTTGGCCATAGGCCAAAACCATATAACCTACCAAAATGAGCATATTCTCTAAAAAATGCTCTCTTAACCTATCACAAAAAATCCAAGTTCCCATTATAGGCCATATTTCAAAGGCCAAATTTTCAAATTTGCTTTAAAACGGCTAGTTTGACTAGCTAACTATATATAAATAAATGTGTGTGTATATATATTGTAACGGCTAAAAACGGCTAAATTTATTTTGGTAGTAAATTTCCATTTATATTCAGAGGAAGTGGTGGGTATGGAGGAGTTTTATATGCTGGAGGAAGTAGTCAATTGGGAACAAGTAGTGGTAAACCTGTCCCTGAGGTCAATGAGAGTGGCCAATTCAGAAGAAATGATGGTTATGGTGGAACTGATGCTAATCTACTAGAATAATAGTTCATGTTTAAGTTACTTTTATGAATTACTTTATGTTGTTGTTTATGTTCTTGTATTCACTTCCTAGTACTCATTTTTCCAGCTTAGAATTATTTTCAAGTATGATTTTGACGAGACTATCAATACATTAGTCTATCTACTTGACCAATAACACATATGGATATACATCATACAAAAAAAAACATTTAAGCACAAAAATATTAACATATCAAATATTAAGCTCAAATGAAACATCACAATGAGGTCATTACTATGAAATAGTTTTTATATTTAAAAACATTATAAACAAGACATTTACATAACAAAATCATTATTTTCCAAATGTTAAAATGGTAATACAAAATAAAATGAAAACCATAAAAGTAGTGGGGTCCGCCATATGCCCATGAGACCACTTTGTAATGTCAAACAAACATATACTAAAATAACAGAAGTTGGAATAGGCTTATGCCTGTCATAATCAGCACAATTATCAGCACGCTAAGACTAGTAAATAGCCCAGCTTCGCAATACCAGCAGTGAGTCAGCCGCACTAGCTGCACAACGAGCCGTCCCGCGGCTCAAACCGACTACGAACGCGCCTTCATGCGCATCCCAAAGAAGGCTCTAAAGAACACACCTTAATTGAACTTTGTCCCACATCAGAAGATGAGTGAATGATCTACCTCAATTCAACTATAAAAGGTCAAACCCTTAACCTCATAAGGTAAGTAAACTAAATTACTCGATGTTACTTTGCATAAATTATTACCAACCTGACTTGAGCATCGAAGAGTTGAAGACCACGCCGCCGTGGTCTCCACTTTAACGACTTGTGCTACTTTTGACAAGAAAGGAACGAGGAGCACAACGTATCGCATACACGAAGAGTGTGGCGTATTGTATCAGCGCAATACACTACGTTAACAACATATTTGTCGATTCTTAATTTGGTAGTACTAGCTATGGGTAGTAAAGATAGGTGAATATTTTGGCTAAAACTTTATTACATCCAAACATACAATATGTCATTGAGACATTTTATCAAACACTATGGGCATGACTAGTACTCACAACTTGCGTAACTTTGACAACTCCACTATTAACAAACATATTCCCTTCAATTTCATATTTCACCACATACCAGTTAGCCTAAAAGCAAGTAAGTTACGAACATAAAACTATATTTCCAATCTTAAAAGAAGAAGAAAAATCTTACGAAACTCGGGTATGGACAAAGAAGATAATATTCTATTAATAAAGTAAGAAAGAAGTAAGAAAGAGAGTTAAAATGTTGACTGGTTAAATTTTTAAACTACTCAAATTGCCTAGGGTTTATTAGACTCTACTTCTCTTTGTCTAATGTTGAATGAACATGCTGGTAAATTACACATGTTAAATCCAAAACAAAAACGCCCCAAGCATAGAATTGAGCGGGGTAGAAGAGAAAAAAAATAAATTTGAGTGCAGTTTCATGCACGTTCTCTACAACAGAGGAGAATTGCCACGGGCCATAATCATTAAAGAGAGTTGATCGTCTTCTTTTGTTCTAAAATTTTAGTTTGGTCTAAAGGGTTGGGAGAATGAATTCATGCTTAAAAAATATCCATTTCTAAGGACGGTGGGTTAATTGTAATGTGATCTCAACTGAAGCAATAAAAACTCACTAACAATTCACTTTCTCATAGAGGGGAATCAAATCCTTTTGAAGGAGTGGAGATTATCAAGGTATGAACTATGAAGTGCCACGTTAATGTTAATGTTTTTGTATATTTTGTTATTTTAGTTTCTTAAATTACCGTTTATTCTTTCATTGATCTTAAATTTATCAAAAAGATCTATGACTTACTTTAGTAGTTAAAAGATTTATGTTCCACTATTGGGATTTTGCAAACTGGGATTGGTGGTGGGAATTGATGAATCAAGAGTATTTGTAAAGTCTCTCGGATGATAATTGAGTTTTTAAAAAGCATACGGATGAAGGCGGCCCTTCCACATGCATGAAAAGCTAGATTTTATAAAAAAAAAGGTGATCATTTTTAATTAGAAAATAATAGGTGATATTTTAATAATTTGAGAGGGTACCTTTTATAATTTGTTCAAATATGCCCGTTTTTAATCTTGTTTGATATGTTGCGTGGCAGGACCCGATTGGGCAGTTGACCAAAACGAAGTCAGTCGTGGACTGAAAAAATAAAATAAAAATAAAATAAAATGAAGTGAGGTATCCAGGAGATAGATGAATGAATGGAATGAATCAAATCGCTTTCGACACCAATCACTCACTCACTCTCACTCAGATTCTCTCTCGCTTTCGCTATTCCTCTTTCCCTCGCTTTCCTCTTTTTTCCCAGACCCCGATTTATTCCCCCCCCCCCAACCCAAATTTACAGCCTCGGATTAACCGAGCCCTGACTCTCGGGAATAACACCACCCTCGCTCTCTCTCTCTCTCTCATCGCTTGTCACCGCCATTCCTGATTCTCTCACCTCGGTTCTGAATCCGACGGGTTCGATTGCGTCTCTTCCCGCCATGGAGCTGCCTAGGGTTTCGCCGGAGGGACTCTTCAACCGCCGTTGATGTTGCGCATGGATAGAATGACCGCCGATCAGCCCAAGCCCGGCCCTCTCGAACGCGACATTCACTTGGTAACTCCTCTCTGCTTCAGATTCCTTTTTGTTTTCAACTTTTTTTTACTTTTTCTTTTACCTCGTTTGGTTAGCTTTGATGAGATAAGTGACTTAGATTGTGTTGAAATTAGCTTAAGCCGGCTCTTCGTGGTCTCTTTGAGGTGTTTACTGAATGTGAAGCTTTGTTAATTTTAACTTCATTTATGTAAAGGTTAAGCTGCATTACAGGGATTAATCTTCGCATATAAGCTAGTATTTACACTCCTAGTAGCATTTCATGGACAAACTTATGTGGTTTCGGTGTGCATTATTGGATTCAGTTAGTTATTTTTTTGGGAGCTGTTTGTATACCTAGGAGCTCCATGATTAAGGTTTATTGGCTTGTCCGTACTGTTATGTGCGCGTGTTTGTGTGTGTGTGTGTGTGTCAACTACTTTGCGGAGTGATCGACTAATATGTAGTGAATTTGGGAGAAATTACTTGATGGCCGGAACAAAATTAAACTTGATGAGCAGGTGTTTGTGTATCCATAAATGGAAAGGCTTCACAGATCATAAGATGAATGACATGATATCACATTGCTGGATTGTCTGAATTTGCTAAAATAGACATGTCATAATCTGTTCTTCTGATGGAAAGGGAAGGTGTCTTAGATAAACTCAACATGTTTAATATTTGGGTGGTTGCTCCTTGTTTTCAACGGTGTAGTAATTAATGCCCACTAAATCAAGTTACATTGTGCTCTGTTATTATAGCTTTTCTCTTCTGTATGACTACAATACGTGTGAAGTTTATTCTGATTCATGTTTTCTGCTCGTCCTTTGAAACAGGCCATCACTGCTCTAAAAAAGGGGTCACAGTTACTGAAGTATGGACGCAGAGGAAAGCCCAAATTTTGTCCTTTTAGACTGTCCAATGTATGTCCGAATGAACTTGAGATTATAAAGTAATCAAAGTGTGCTGTTGCATATCTTCTTCTTTGTTGCATATATCATATTGCTTTTTCTCTTGCATTTCTTACCATGCAGTGCCTTAAGATCAATTATTGATGCATATTTTATTATTATCTGTTGCTTCACTTACTTTTTATTGTATGATATGACATTTCAGAAAGGATATTTATGAAGCATTTAACTTCTTTAAGTTGTCGCGCTGAAATCAGCTTCTGATCAACTAGGAGAAGAGTAAACCTTATTGATGACATCATGAAATCATTCTATATACATTGTTAGATAGGTATATCAGATCCTTTGCCTGCTACGTTTGAAAGAGAAGAAGGACTGACATCAAACATCATTTCACTCATTAATGGTATAATATAATGTCTGGCAACATAATATGTAAGACTGTAGCTGAGAAAAACTATAAATTGAGAAACACTGACAATGATACCTGAAGGCTGGGACTAGGTATTGTCAAAAGAGAGCCAAAAATAAAACGTGTGTCTGGCTGAAAGGCTTGATTGATACAGCAAATAGTGGCGTATGTTCTTAGTCTTTTGATATGTTTCACCTGATCTTATAAATTGCACGTGTCCAACTAAGTGACCACCCACTGATAAGCCTGATTGGTGTGATATGCTGCAAGAGTTAAATGGGCAGGACACACAAGGTGAAAGCCAATATCTGCCATCACTTCATAGACATAGGAGATATTTGTATATTTCAGCGTTTCGTGCAGTAATGTGAAATGATATAAGACCTTATACATGCTGCTCATAGGAATTAAAGGGGAAAACCAATGAATATGATGAGATCTTTTGTGCCCAATAATGAAGGATTCCTGAAAATAGACTCTGATAGACTTTTAGACGGTGCGAAATATGTCATCCATACTACTTTGTGGTTCATAGGTTTATATGCTTCTTCATTTGTTAAGTCTAGGATGCTTTATGCAATAGTATACCTGGCCATCTTTATGGAAACCAAAATTTGTTTTCTTGGGAAAACATTTTCTGCTCTACAATATATTGCCTTCATGATCATTTTATAAAGCTAGGGATTTCATATTTATGCTTTTTATGAGGTGGTTGTTGCAGTCTCTTGTGATGTAGTAGGAATTACTTCTCGCTGTGAATTCCCTTACTTACAGTCTTGATTTGATTTTTTTTTTTCATTTCACTTTCAGGATGAATCTGTTCTGATATGGTACTCAGGCAAAGATGAGAAATATGTTAAACTCAGCCATGTTTCTAGAATTATACCTGGCCAGCGCACTGTAAGTTCTTGATGCTGCGATATTTTGCTCTTTTTCCATATGGTGAACACTAAACATATGGATACTTGTAAATACAAGAACCGTCCACTAGCATTTGATTACTTTTCTACCGATAGATATAGAGTTTTGGCATTTGATTTCAATTGCAACTTTTAACTTAATGTAAAATTACAAAAATTCCTTTCGTATGATTTACACTGGGGTTAATATGTGAAGGAGACAGCATTTAAATGGTTTTTTTTTTCAAATAACATGTGCGTCAGTCGTAAAGTACTAAAGTACGTGCCGTAAACAATTGATCCTCTTCAAAAGAAAGGAAAAAAGCTCAAGGGTTTCATGAACTGAATCAATTGTAGCCATGAAAAAAGCATAAGTTCCTTCTTATAGATGGTTGCTTGCCTATCCTTTTCTGGTTTATCATATAGTGTCACATGAAATAGGTGGCATTAAAACATATGTTCTGTGTAAATTGTGGTTTAGCTGATGGTGTCATCTCATCCTAAACTTAGATTAGAATTTTGGCAACTTGAAAATAGTGTTTCTAGTTTTATTATGGAATGAAGTTATGTAATAAAGGTTTGAGTTTTAAAGTTTATTTATATCTGTCAATTTAGGTATTTGATCTTGCAATGAAAATCATCTTTGATTCTTTGTAATAACATATGACTTCTTGTTTATGTGTTTTACTTATGATGAAGAGTTTAGGCTGTAATATCAAGATATTGCTATTCCTACAAGTATTGGTTGTCACATGGTAACACAGCATGTTTGATTGTGTATATTGCAGCCAATCTTTCAGAGGTATCCTCGTCCGGAGAAGGAATATCAGTCATTTTCTCTTATATATGATGACAGGTCCTTAGATTTGGTAAGTATCAATGCCCACTATTTCTTTCTCTGGAGTTTTGTCTCCTAGTTCAACTAGTCCTTCCATTAGTTAAGGAATTTAGTCTGTGATAATAGTCTTGTCCTCTTTAATGTACTTTGTTTTTAAAATTGATTCTATATACTCTGATGCTAATATCTTATGCCAGATATGCAAGGATAAAGACGAAGCTGAAGTCTGGTTTACTGGTCTCAAGGCACTAATTTCACGTGGCATTCAACAGAAGGGGAGAGCAGAAACGAAAAGTGGAGTCACCTCTGAAGCAAATAGTCCAAGATCACACACACAAAGAAGTTCTCCATTGAGCTCCCCATTTTGTAGTGGTGATAGTTCACAGAAGGTGTTCTATTTTTGTCTCTGTTGTTAATACTTTGTGTAATTGCTATATACAAGTTTAATAATCTTCTTGTGCTTGATGCAGGATGAAGTGGAACCCTTCCATCCTCATGCTACATCCGAAAGCCCTCCTAAAGTTCATTTGGAGAAGGCTTTATCAGATGCCATGTTATATGCCCTCCCACCAAAAGTTCCATTTCCTTCAGATTCTGCTTCTGGCTCATTCCAGTCTCTGTCATCGGGTGGCTCAGATGGAATGAATGGTCGAACAAAGGGTGCTGGGACAGATGCTTACAGAGTTAGTTTATCAAGTGCAGTTAGCTCATCAAGTCAAGGCTCTGGTCATGATGACGGTGACGCTTTAGGAGATGTTTTCATTTGGGGAGAAGGCGTAGGTGATTGCATTTTGGGTGGGGGATTACATAAAGTTGGTAGTTGTTCTAGCTCGAAGACAGACTCTTTTGTACCTAAAGTCTTGGAATCAGCTATTGTACTTGATGTTCCAAGTATAGCTTGTGGTGGGCGACATGCTGCTTTTGTAACCAAGCAAGGAGATGTATTTTCTTGGGGTGAAGAATTGGGAGGCAGACTTGGACATGGTGTAGATGCTGATATCTCTCATCCAAAGCTCATAGATGGTCTAAAAAATCTTAACATAGAATTTTTAGCATGTGGGGAGTACCATTCTTGTGCAGTATCACTCTCTGGTGACATATACACATGGGGTGGGAGTAATTCTAATTATGCACTCCTTGGACATGGGTCTCAATCAAGTCAATGGGTTCCAAAAAAGTTAAATGGATCCTTAGAGGGAATTCATGTCTCTTCAGTTTCTTGTGGACCATGGCACACCGCTGTTGTGACCTCTGCTGGTCAATTGTTTACTTTTGGTGATGGAACTTTTGGTGTTCTTGGTCATGGGGATCGCAAGAGTATATCAATTCCAAGGGAAGTTGAGTCCCTTAAAGGCCTCCGTACTGTTCGAGTAGCTTGTGGTGTTTGGCACTCTGCTGCAGTAATTGAAGTCATGGTGGGATCATCAAGTTCCAGCAATTGTTCTTCTGGGAAGCTTTTTACATGGGGAGATGGAGATAAAGGTCGACTGGGGCATGACGATAAGGATGCAAGACTTGTGCCTACTTGCGTTGCTGCGTTGGTTGAACCCAACTTCTGTCAAGTTGCATGTGGACAAAGTTTGACAGTTGCTCTTACAACAAATGGCCATGTTTACACAGTAGGAAGCCCAGTCTATGGTCAACTAGGGATCCCTCAAGCTGATGGGAAACTCCCCCGCCGTGTTGAGGGAAAGCTAATGAAAAATTTTGTTGAAGAAATTGCTTGTGGTGCTTATCATGTCGCAGTCTTAACTTCGAGAACTGAAGTATACACTTGGGGAAAGGGTGCAAATGGTAGGTTGGGTCTTGGGGATGCAGAGGATAAATTTTCACCAACATTAGTTGAAGCTCTGAGAGACAAACAAGTCAAAAGTATTGTTTGTGGTATGAACTTTACAGCAGCCATCTGTCTTCATAAATGGGTTTCTGGTGCTGATCAATCAATGTGTTCTGGATGCCGTCTTCCATTTAATTTTAAAAGGAAAAGACACAACTGCTACAATTGTGGACTTGTATTATGCCATTCATGCAGTAGCAAAAAGTGCCTCAAGGCTTCAATGGCACCAAATCCGAACAAACCATATCGAGTTTGTGATTCATGTTTTGCGAAACTTAGAAAGGTCCCAGAAACCAAGCCTTCATCTGGCTCTACTTTGAGAAAAGGAAGTGTAAATCAGGGATTCACTGAAGTGAGCGAAACTAATATTAAAAATTTGGACAGTGGTTCAACCACAAGAAACAAGAAACTACCGTTTAGCAGTAACTGTGTTGCTCCCTTTCCGAATGACATTTCTGAGCGCCGTGCAATCAGTGGGAATAAATCTTTCAACCCAGTATTTGGATCTTCCAAAAAGTTTTTCTCAGCTTCTCTTCCTGGATCAAGAATTGCTTCTCGAGCAACATCACCAACATCCAGGCGATCTAGCCCACCTCGTGCCAAAACACCAACCGCTGTTCTTTCAGGGATCACATTGCCAAACGCTGTGGAATATTCTAGAGGGACGAATGATGGTCTAAGTGAAGAAATTCTTAGACTAAGAGCTCAGGTATGCTTATTCTCTGTCTGAATCTCCAAAATCTGAAAGTTTGTTATTAGTTCAGTTTGCATATTACCTTTACTTAACTATCCTGCCTTTGTTTTTCTAACAAGAACAAAGCTTACAGTTTTCCCTGACTGAACTGGGCTGGTGGTCTCTAAATCTTGTGTGCAACTACTTAAGTGATATGCAAATGATTTTTCACCAACTATCTCCTGTCATAACGGGATATCATATGTGGTTATAATTGGAGAGCTGCTGTTAATCCTATCATCTAGTTTTGTTATCTCCTTGTTGTCTGATTTTCATATATTTTCTTCTATATATTGTGGATTCCTTTTCCATTGTTATGTTTTCAAAAAAGTCTTTCTTTTTCTCATTAATTTCTATGTTTCCTATACAATTGAATAAGTAGGTTGATGTACTAAATATCTTAAATAGTTTAGCTAAATCTCTGTCTAATGTAAAGCTTTGAAGTGTAGTTGACATGTATGAAAGATTAACGTTAGTTTATGTTTTATGTAATATCTGCAGGGACTTAGAATGTCTTTAAGCCATTGATATCTTTTTCTGCACAAAGTATATTTTGATTTACTTATAGTTAAGTGTACAAACAAGTAGAAAGGAGTGGGAAAGGTCCCTACATGTTGGAGATTTCTCTACTTCATGTATGTTACGTCAGCAAATATATACCAAGTCTCCGAGCTGTGTCTTACAACAGTATCTGTCTATCTGATCTTCTTTTTGATTCCTACAACATTGATCTTGGCATTCTAATTTAATCTGTAGATTTAATTTTGAGTTCAGAATTCTGGTTTAATGTAGTAAATATGGAAATTTACCGTCCAAAAGCAGATGACGAGCACCACCTGCAATCATTGTGATTTTCATCTAATCAATCTTATGTTGTAGGTTGAAGATCTTACTCGTAAAAGCCGTATTCAAGATGTTGAGCTTGAAAAAACTACCCACCAATTGAAGGAGGCTCTGAAAATAGCAGGGGAAGAAACTGTAAAATGTAAAGCAGCAAAGGAAGTAATTAAATCTCTCACTGCTCAAGTAGGTTCCACCCTCAATCCTTTAGTGTTTTATTGTTTAATCAGAATCCCTCAATCGTATATTACAACAAGGATGGATGCGTTCTTATCAATTTTGAATCTATCTGCATTTAAATAGTTCAGTGTTTGAACATTAAACAAAGAAGGTACTGAGGTTGTTTTGACTGACTGACCAAGTAACTTCAATCAAGTCAACATAATTTGAGTCATTAGTGGAAACTTTATGTGATCAACATTAATCGTCTTATAATGATGTGGCAAATATTATCTAATGAAAGAGAATATCAACGTACTTTAATAATTATTTCAATTTCTCAAGTTTGTCGGTTCAACAATGTAGAATAGCAATCGAAGACTATATAATAATTTAGTACTTTTAAATTGTTTTAGCTTTATATATTATCCTACTAGCAACTTGTGCTAGATTTTGAGCTTATGTAGGTAGTATCAAGAGTTAGTAACGAAAAGCTGGTGCAAATTAAAACTAAAGTTACTAAGTTGGTGTTAGAAAGCTTTTGTGAAGTTCTGCAATTTCTACACTTACAGGAGTGCACTTAACTCTTCATATATTGTTCAAGGATACCATTATGTTCTTGATGGTTTGAGGAAGCACAACAGTTACTTCACCACTCACTTTGCTAAATGCTTTTTGATATTTAGTAGAAGATTAGTTCTGAGAATGCAATTGCCTCTTCTTCTTTTGTTTTTGTAGCTAAAAATCATCTGTTTACACAGGCTAATATGATTATAATGCCTCTTGTCTTATTTTTGATAGTTAAAAGAAATGGCTGAAAGGTTACCCATTGGAACAGCAAGACTCAGTGACACACGTCCATTAGGCTCTTCTAGTCCCACCCATGAAGTTTCTACTGCAGCCACTGAGAAAGCAAGCAGTCCGTTGGCCTACCAAGAACCACATTCTGTTGCATCAAATACCCTGGTGGATCCTTATGCAACAAGGGTTTTGAGTGATCATGCTTCCAATCCCACTGAAATGGCAAATTCAGAAGCAACTGCTAGGCATAAGAATAGAGGAACTAAAGCTGAAAGCACACATGGGGATGAATGGGTTGAGCAAGACGAGCCTGGTGTATATATTACCCTTGTTTCCTTACCCACAGGAGTCAAAGATCTCAAGCGTGTCCGGTTCAGGCATGTCTCTTTTTCTTATTATTTCATTCACCCAAATCTAAGAAAGATTTTATGGAGCGGTATCTGATGTTTGTTTGTTTGTTATATTGAACTGCATGCCACAAGATAGGATCTGTCATATATAATCAGTTGTGGGCTATCAAACTTACATGTGTTAACTACCAATGTCATGAGCTCTAATGTTTTAGCATTACTCCCTGCTCTTGAGGAGAATTTATGTAATCACTCCTCATTTTTCATGATACACAGAACCTCCTTTAGGGGATACAGTACCAAACCAATGAATTCAGTCCACAACCCAAACACCCTTACCATGTCTGTGTAATACTGCTTCAGAAAAAAAGAAAAAGAAAAAAACAAACAAACAATATATGGGTACTTTGAAATTCCATGAATTCCCTGTTAGTCAATTATTATAATTGGAGATTATGGGAGTATGGTGGCATATGACGTCCTGAACTGTAGGGGTTAGTTTGCATTGTAACCCTCACTTTTCATCTTACAGAGGGTTTTTTCCAATGAATTAAGATTTTCACTTCATTGTGTCTTCCTTCCAGTATACCATTACTTGTTCAGGTGCTCTTGTTCGCTTTCTGTGGATTTTAAGCTTCATGTCATAGGCTTTCATGTCTGAATGTGATTGTTATTTCATTACTGGGATGATCCTGTATGTGATATAATCTGCTTACAATCCATGGATATTGTCCTCATGTTTGATGATTCTGCGTCTCAAATTCTTGTAGTAATAATCTGTTTCTTGATTTTCTTCCCTCGGATTGCATCAATGATTATAATTGATTAACTTTTTATGTGCCTGATTTCGTTCAGTCGAAAGCGGTTCAGTGAGAAACAGGCAGAACAGTGGTGGGCGGCAAATAGGGCTAGAGTATATCAGCAGTACAATGTTCCTGTGGTTGAAAAATCTAGTATTCCAGTAGGAAGCGGTACAGTGACATTAACAGCTCGTTGAGCTGTTAATGTCAAGATGTCATTTGGGAGAAGAGAAGGGCTGGCTCTCTGATTGATCCAGTAATCGATTTTCTAAAGAGGTATGTGGGAATTTTCATCTTCCCTCGAATTGTCTTTATCCTTCCTATTCTTGTCATAAATTTGGTATTTGGTATTCATTTGCAGGGAAGAGTAGGTAGGGTGTGTAAATTCTTTGTAAGTAGCTTTTGGATTTCAAAATTCAAATAGCTTTCCTTGTAAATCCTTACTCGAGAATTATTTACGAAAAAAGGTGGAAAGAGGGTTAAATACAACTGAATATATTTCAGACATGTTCTTCATGCTTGATTTGGTTTACAATGTAACATGAGGTGAAACCTTTTTGAGGTGCATTGTTGAGTGGGTGTGGTTAGACCCCATGAGTTACACATTTGCGAATTGTAGATGGGATTGTTTTGCCAGCATTGTCATGTAGATGTTCTATTATGCCATTATTCATTTGAGAAGAGCAGAAGATTGAGATGAATGATAATCCTAACAGCAGGGATTGAGTAACGAGTTATGTTCATGGTATCCACATTTTATAGCAAAACTCAGAAATTGCGCTTGACACACACACACACACACACACACATATTATGTGGCTTTTTGGGTGCGGATTCGAAGATTCCGGCCACCGGTGACGTGCAATGACAGTGCTGACCAACGCAGCCGTACTCCCTTCCTTCCGGCACTCCTGTCTGTGCTGCCCGGAGTTGCAGTGCCGGCCGGAATCTCGAAATTTCCAATTTCTAGGCACCGTGCGGAGATTTCGAGATTCCGGCTGCCGCAGACCGGTGCTGCAGTTTCGGCGGCACAGACAGGAGCGTTGGGAGGAGGGGAGTGTGGCTGTGCTTGTCGGTGCCGTCGTCACCGGTGGCCGAATCCGCATCGTACAGACGGTGCGGTCGTCCGCAGCTGAGAAATTATATATATATATATATATATATAATTTCTCAAGTGCGGAAGTCTGTACCATACAGATTCGGCGACTGGCGAAGCACACCGACCCGCACTCCCCACCTTGTGCCGGCCGGAGCTCCAGCGACGGCCTACTCCCAGAATCTGCATTTTTTTTGGATATATATATATAGCCCTTCTTGGCTGCGGAGGTCAGCACCACTGTTTTGGTGTGGATTTCCATTTTTGCACCACTTTCCGATTGAATTTCCTCATCGCCACCGTCTAGTCTCTATAGATAATAGTGTAGATCATCGCTGAAAAATTTCAGCCAATTTGGTGATTGTCAAGGCTCTTAAAATTGTGTTTTTTTCTTAAAAAATGAACGGTTCATGTTTGACAAAATTCAGTCCGGTCATTTGTTTTCCGATTTTGAGGACCTTAACGATCACCAAATTGGGTGAAATTTTGCAGAGATGATCTACACAATATTATCTAGATACTAGACGGTGGAGATGAGGAAATTTGATTGAAAAGTGGTTTAAAAATGGAAATCCGCACCAAAACCATTGGTGTAGACTTATTTGAGAAATTTTGTATATTAAATGGTCCTTCTACTAATGGATCTTTTTTTTTGGGTATTTTAAAGTGATAGCTCACTTGACAAACTTCTTGATCACATCTCCACCATTCAACATTTAAGTTTCAATGTGTAGATGACTTTTGTAAAATTTCAGCTAAAATGGAGGTGTTTAATGCATTCAAAACTGAGATTTAAACTTATAAACATGAACGGTTCAGGTTTAACAGATTTGGTGCGTTTATTGCTTTCACCAAGTTTGATACCTTAAACACCTCCATTTTGACTGAAATTTTGCACAGGTGAACTACACATTAGATCCTATAAATTGAACGATGAAGATGTGAAAATGTATCGAAAAATTGGTGAATGAGCTATCCCTTTGAAAGACTCAGAAAAGGAATCCCTTAGTGAAAGGGATATATATATATATATATATATATATATATATATAGTCCCCATCCAGAGTGAAGCTTCACTCTGAAATTACAGAGTGAAGTTCCAATTTTAGTACACTTTTCGGTCAAATTTTTTCACCATAAGTGATTCAATATTTAGGTATGTTATTCAAGATCATCTTTACAAAATTTCATCTAATTCGGACATCGTTAAGGTATTGAAATTAGAGTAAATTAATGAATGAATTAAAACTGTTCAACGTGAACCGTTCGTGTAAATCTCAATTTTGAAAACTCAAACAATTGTAAAATTAGATGAAACTTTGTAGAGATGATCTTGAATAACATACCTAATTTACAATTATTTGAGTTTTCAAAATTGAGATTTACACGAACGGTTCACGTTGAACAGTTTTAATTCATTCATTGATTTAATCTAATTTCAATACCTTAACGATGTCCGAATTAGGTGAAATTTTGTAGAGATGATCTTGAATAGCATACCTAAATATTGAATCGCTTATGGTGGAAAAATTTGACCGAAAAGTGTGCCAAAATTGGAACTTCACTATGTAATTTCAGAGTGAAGCTTCACTCTGGATAGGAACTGTATATATATATATATATATATATGTATATATGTATATATATATATATATTTCAAACTTGTTGCCTTCCCCTCCTTGGAGATTGATGAAGATTATCTGATATTTCAAATTCCTTCAACCCTGTTTTCTTGAAACATGTCCATTTCGTTACGAGGTTAATAGTTTGACTAGTCAATTAGAATAGTTCAGCTCTTTTATCTAGCATCTGTATTAACTGGATGCTCAAGAGTCGTTTGTCTTTCTTTTGAACAACGAACACATTGTAGCAATATGCCATAATGGGGTGAAATGATGGATACCCAACAAAATAAATAAACTTAAGTGAGAAGAGCTTTTATTAAGACTGAGACACCAATTCGCTTACTACTATTGAGTTAGAGATCGAGCTCATTGTATGATCATTTCGATCGTTAAGGTTCAGAATTTCTTCACTGGTATGTGTTATGATCACATTGCATATATATCATGGTATCAGAACGGTTACCCACATTTACGTATGAGGTCCAAATGGTCGCACGAACTCCACGTCACCCAAAATGTTGTCCACGTGTATGGCTTGAATATTCGCCGCGTGCGGGGGCCATGTTGACAATATACATCCCACAACGCCAGTGTGAGGAGGCACGGCCATGGTAGTCTCTCTGTTGTAGGGGTAGAACAATCATATGTCAAGGGAACCTTTCAAGTACCAAAACAAATTTTTGATACTACTCCAACGACGTAGCGTGTGCTAAATCTAGCTAGTAAGTTCACTATGAAAGCTATGTCTTTTCTAGTACTTTGAGCTAAATATAATAGTGCCCCAATTGCACTAAGGTTGAGACAGCCAGACCCAGAAGGGTAGTGCTTCACGGTGCCTTCCCTGTGGCGATCGGAGCAGATGAAAAAGAGAGAGATTAAGGTGCCTCTGGGAAATTACTATATTGCTCTTGTAGAAACTTTAATCCAATTTCGCTTAATTTTGGTGGCTAACAACTCTTACATTCCATAACCGTTTTAAGCGTGCTGCGTGTCTACAAACTTGTATCGACGAGCTCTACGACTTTTATGAGAAAAGTTTTTAGAGATAAGCGACGAGTTAAAAGTCAACTCTTAAACCATAACAACTTAATCGATTTTCAACTTTTGGCTCTCGAAACCCATTCTACTTCAAATAAGGAGTGCATAAATAGAATAAGGATTTTCACATATGAACATTAGAATAATTTCCGAGAATTACAAGAATTAAGAAATGAATACAAAATAATATCTCCAAACTTGTGATGTCATGTACTTTATTCCCAAATTCTTAATTCGAGGTTTCCATGTGAATAGATTGAAAATATTTCCGAGATTACTCAATATTGAGGTTGTTACAATAGTTCTCGGCCGACCTTAATTTAATTGACCAATAAATACAAATTCCCGGTAAACCTCGGGTCGAGATGTTACACAATTCATTGACAATTGGTTTTGGATGTAAATCTTAGATCACTTTATCATGGTATCAGAACTTTAGTGTTGTGTTTGGATTGAGTAATCTTATTTTGATGGAAATTCTATTTTCAGTAATATAAAATTCTAAGAATTGAGAATTATTTTGTTTGCATACTATTTCCTAGATTTTAAAAAATGTTTAAAATTGTATGGAAAAGATTCAGAATTGAAGAATGACACATCTTTTTCATGGAAAACACTCTTCAAATTTCCTTCATTTGTTCCAATGCTTTGTTTGGATGGAGTAGTCTTATTTTGATGAAAATTTTATTTTCATGGAAATTTTATTTTTAGTAATGTAATTCTAAGAATCGAGAATTCTTTTATTTGGATATTATTCCCTATAATTTAAAAAAGGGCAAAACAGAAAAAAGTGCAATCTCACATTATAAATTAGAAAAATGTCACCACTTATTTCTCTATTAGAAAAATGTCATCTCATTTTAATTGAAATTATAAAATAGTCAATAAGATTTAAACAAAATTAGAAAATAATAACTTCTTTTATATTATCCGAACTATTTTACCCTGTCTTACACTCTTTTTCTTCTTCTTTTTTGTTCTTTTTCTTATTCCGGCCATAACTTGGTCGTCTGGTGATGGATTTGAGCATGGTTGGTACCATTGAATAGATCGCTCTCCCCTATTTCATTTGATACCCTGTCGATTCCGAACTGACCACCGTACAAGGTGCAATAACCCTCACAAGGGGCTGCCGCCGTTGATGGCGGTGCTCCAAGCAATTCCGGCGAAATCGGAGCTTAAGGTTCCTAATCCTAGTTATTCTCTTCATTCTAAGCATACTCATACTAATCTCCTTTGAATTTGAACCTAATTTTGCATATTAAAAAAATTGATCTCGACATGTCACACCCACTCGTTGTCAGACTACCTATCACATCCGCTGTCACACTTGCTATCACAATCGCTATCACATTCCATATCACACTAACTATCACACCCGATGTCACACTAAATATCACAATACCTATCACACTAACTGTCACACCTGTTGTCACACTACCTATCACACCTACTGTTATACCCTATGTCAAACTACCTATCTCACCGGTTGTCACATTTGCTGTAACACTACCGGTCACACTACCTATCATAACCTCTATCACACTACATATCACAACAATTGTCACACTACATGTCACAACCCTTATCACACTACCTATCATATCTGCTGTCACACCACTGTCACAGTGTTTTCTTGTGACTGTTGTGACTAGAAAAAATGAGAAGAAGTAGAAGTAGAATGACTAGAACCTCTTTCAGATAGGGAAAAAAAATAGAAAATTGTTTTGGGCACCCAAAGAATTGCTATGGGCACCCAATGGTCACCATCGTCTAATCTCGACACTTTCGGCCAACCTTGCATCAGCAGCAGCAACACAACCACCGTCCTTCTCTCCTTCTAGCACACCCATGCATCAACAGCTGCATAGCTGTCGCTTTCGCCGCCTCCATACCGTCACTGCCTCCAATATCGGTGAGGCTTGAGAGTTCAAAGAGAAAGATTAGCGAAGAAGGCGGCAAGTTTGGCTTCTCTGAAATAACCGGATGCGGCAAGTTTAGAGAGAGAGAGAGAGAGAGAGAGAGAGAGAGAGAGCGAGCGACGAAGGCGGCAAGTTTGGCTTCTTTGAAACAACCAGATCAAGCTGCATCCTCAACGCCGCAGGGAACTCTCGCTCTTGAGACTCTCACCTTCGGCGTCAGAGCAGATCAGAGCTGGCACCAGAGGGATATTAGGCGACGGGGGAGATAGATGATATGAGAGTAGAGAGAGATTGACGTCGTTCTTAACGCCAACGCAGCGGTACAACGCTGGAGCTTTGATGCCGAAGTGGCGGCGGGGAATGGCGAGACTCAGATTGGTGGCCCCGAGTTTGAAGGAGGAGATGGTGTCGATGTTGCATAAAAACTAAAGTGGCGACACAATCTAATAAAACCAGTGGCAAGTCTGTAATATATTATCAACTTCGAGGGCAACGGTCTAACAGATTCAATTGCTTGAATTTATTTATAATTTTGAAACCTTACATGATTTTTTTCTAATTTCATGTATCAAATGTAATATATATTTTTTAAAAACCCTTTAAAAAAGGGAGCTTCTATTCATATCTCCCAAAACAGTACTTAGCCCTCTTTCCTTTTCTAATTTCGTTTTAACTTTTTAATACATGTGAAATCACCAAAAAAACATATAAGAGTGAAAAAAGGAAAAAAAAACAAGAGAATTCTCAACCTGCCGATTCTATAATTTTACTTTTTTCGTTAATCATTTATTTATTTATTTCAGGCTAACTCTAATTTGGAATAATAAATTGAATAAGATGATTTAATTACTTTCATTTTTTATTGTTAAAATAATAATAATAATAAATAAAATTATTAATCTTCATGTATCAATTGAAAAGCTACATATAATTTTTGATAAACTTCTTCTGAGAGAAAAAATTGTTCAATAGATGCTAGAATTTTTTGTGTTGATTTTACTATTTGGTGAGTTTCAAATCAATGAATGAAAAACAAATAACAATATTATTTATTATGAATTTAAGAGTGAAAAAGAAAATTAATTTGAGAAGATTGATTATGTAATTCTAAATAAGTTTTCGATTTGTTTATAATAATTGAATATAAAAATGGAGTTGGAAAAATATTAATGGATAATAGATTGATTTGATATCTAACAATGATATATTAATTATGGGCATTCTTGGAAAAGTATGAAGGTCTAAATAACATTTTAAGTATTTGTAAAAGTAAAAGGGAGGTTTATTAACTGAGGAGGTCTAAATACCATTTTTGGATGTATGAATAGAAAATCCCTTAAAAATGGTTAGAATTGTAAGAAAAAAAGTGAGATTTGAAGAATGACACCTATTTTTCATGAAAAATAAATAAGAAAAACATGCTTCAAATTTCTCTCATATTTTCTATAGAATTTGCACTTTTTTTAGGAATTTCACCCCAAACATGATGAAAAATATCAAAATTTTGAAATTTAATTAAATTCCTCATTGTTGTTTTCCTTATTCAAACACAACACAGTTAAATTTGTATTATTCTATGAATTTCACCCGAACAAGATAAGAAACATTAAATTTCTGAATTTAATTAAATTATTTCCATGAACCAAACACAACATAGAAGTTATCGTTTTTAACCATTTACTGTGAGTGGCCTTGCACTGAAAACTCTTATTTCACCGACTAAATATTTACTCTGCAATAGTAAAACCTTGCTTATGAAAATGCGGTGTGCAAAGATTACCGAAATTACCCCCGGTAGCTCCTCCACTCTGATGGAACTCCTCCACTCCAGTCTATGCTCTCTGAGCTCCAATCACTTGCCAACTCTATCCACAAAATCTAATCCCCGAATTCCAATCCACGTCAGCACCACTGTCGCATCAGAACGACGCCGCTTTGGCATCCGGCAAAACGCGCAGCGCCGGTTCCTCAGTTCGCCGGAAACCGACATTATTGCTACTCCGGCGAAGGCAGCGGCGACAAATTGGTGGAGCCTAACCGAGGGCGACGGCGATGAAGAGGAGGAAGAGAAAATTAGCACTGCGGCGAAGGAGCAAGTCACGCTTCTGCGTGCTCTTGATCGAATGTGGAATTTGATCGAGACTGATAGATGGATTGTGTTCGTTGCTTTCGGTTCACTGATTATCGCTGCGGTGAGTTTTCGAATCCCAAAAGCTATTACAGTTCTTCATTTTAATTCAGTAAAAAATGTCATATTAGTTAATGCTGTGCGTTTTGGAGTGTGCATGAGAAGCTATTGTTTTTTATGTATGTGATGAAGGTTACGAGTTGAGTTACTGCATAGTTTGTATAAAAGCATCAATTGTATATGAGAAGCTATTGTTTTTTTATTTTTATGTATGCGGTGAAGATGTTAGTTTGTAGCTGCTGCACAAATTTGTATAATGTAGCAAAAGGGAGTGACATTCTGTTTTTTTTTTTGCAGCTTTCCGAGATATCAATACCGCGGATATTGACGGAGTCTGTGTTTTGTGCTCAAAATGGGGATGCCACGGTGTTCTTCAGGAACTCTAAGCATCTAGCATTGTTGTGTGTCACTTCAGGGATATGCAGGTTGGCTATTAGTAGTTGAACAGGAGATAGTTGTGCAGTGTCTGGCTATTAACTGTGTTTTTTTTTGTGTGTGTGTGTGTGTAACTCTCAGTGGCCTGCGAAGTGGTTGTTTTGGTATTGCCAACATTTTACTGGTTAGTCATTCACCAAGTCTATAAGTTCCTTCAGAATAGGATTGTTAGATATATATGTGGTCTGTGTAATCGTCTTTTGGTCATAAGGGTTGAAGCATTTGTGCCTAAATCAAATTCGTACACCATCTTCTGCCAATTGATCATTGCAGGTTAAGCGCCTCAGGGAAACCCTGTACTCGGTTGTTATTGTCCAGGTTTGTGCTTCATTTATAATTTTGCAACTACAGGATGCTATTTGTTAAGAATCTACAGGTGAACATGAATTGCTTAGTCTTTATTCTTATTCAACATGAATCTGTTTTGATGTAGGACATATCCTTTTTCGACAGAGAATCAGTTGGTGATTTGACAAGCAGACTAGGGTCAGATTGTCAACGATTATCACTTGTCATTGCAAATGATATTAACTTGATATTACGTAATGGGCTTCAGGTTTTTGTGGCTGTTCTACTCTTCTCTTCCTTTCAATATGCATTTGGTTTATATAGTGTACATTATAGTTTCTTTTCCTTTCTGCATTCAGGGAACTGGTGCACTGATCAATCTGCTTATATTATCTTGGCCTCTTGCATTGTCAGCACTGGTTATATGTAGTGTATTATCTGTATATTTTCTTCTATATAGCAAGTAAGTTTATGTGCCTTCTCTCTAAAATAAGGCCGTATCTTACTTTTTCTGATGCATTTCTTTTATCTATGTGCTAGCACACATTTTGTGGTTAGTACCTCATAGTAAACCTTATGTATTTCTATGCCTCATAAACAGGTACCGAAAGAAAGCTTCAAAATTAACTCAAGACTTCACTGCTGGGGCTAATGAAGTATCTGAACTTGTAAAGAATAGTGATCCAATTCTCAACAAATAGTCAACTGTTCACATTTGTGATTCATCTTCCATTTGAATGTAGGTTGCACAAGAAACACTTTCAATGATGAGAACAGTCCGAGTTTCTGGAACAGAAAGAAAAGAAATCGGAAGGTATGTCTTGAGTATCCATTTCCTACCAAGAATCTCTATTTCATTACTGTCAATCTAATAACCATATCACAAACAAGTCTGCAAGTTCTGATACCCAAAGTTGTGCTTCACATGTAATGTTAGGTTCAAGGGATGGTTAGACAAGGTAGCGTTTATAAACATTCGAGAGAGTATGGCTCATGGGTTCTGGGGTATGAGCTTTATTTCTCTGTATCGATCAATGCAGGTATGGTTCTTTTTTAGTTAACTTAGTGAATATGTATAAGTTTTTTTTTTCCGACTCAGTTCAGACATAATATATTGGTGAGGTGGGGAATAGAAGTGTCTCTATGAAGCCTTGTGTATTCCAATTATATGAAGACTTGTAGTTGACTCCACAAATTACATGACCAGATTATTGCCGTGGTGTTGGGAGGCATTTCTATTATGAGTGGCCGTGTATCACCTGAGCAACTAACGAAGTATGTACTGTACTGTGAGTGGTTAATTTATGCAACCTGGAGAGTCACAGACAATTTATCATCATTAGTCCAGTCTGTTGGAGCAAGTGAAAAGGTTCTTCAGTTGATGGACTTGTTGCCCAGTGATCAATTCGTATCGACAGGTAGGTACTCTTATCTGATGAAGGAGAAGCACATTCATTCTTTTGATTGATGACACTTTACCAAGCTTTATTTTGGTGCTTTTGAAACTAGAAGCTCTGAACTTGATAGTTCATTAGCTTAGTTTAGATGCAAATCAGATATTGAAGCTTATTATATAGTCTCTGTCTTTTGTTATGATACATTTATGATTAAATGGAACCCTCTATGTTCAGGTGTCAAGTTGCAGAAGGTAATTGGACATATCCAATTCGTTAACGTTTCTTTTCACTATCCTTCCAGGGAAAAAGTATGTGATTGTTGAACCAATTTTCAATTGAAATATCACTGCTTTGTATTGGTTTCACATATCCTTATTCGTAACATCTCTCTGTAAACTTTGAACAGATCCCCATTCTAGAGGACATAAGTATTTCCATACAATCAAATAAAGTGGTTGCAATTGTAAGATATATGTTTTATTTTTACATCACTATCCTTCTAAAGCTCTTAAAGTGAAAATCTGGCGGACTGACTTGCATCTTAATTAATTTTGCGAAAGGTTGGTCTGAGTGGAAGTGGAAAAAGCACATTAGTCAATCTCTTGCTTCGTCTTTATGAACCAACAAATGGTCAGGTAAGCTGTTTATTTTTATTCTACTTTGTCTTCCTTCACTGAAAATAAATTTCTTGCATAGTTTCCATCATTTTTAAAAGTTACTTGTTACTATCTTAGACTGTCATCATATGTAAGCTCATTTATTTGCAGATCAATATCGATGGTTTTCCTATCTCAGAGTTGGATATCAGGTGGCTGAGAGGGAAAATTGGATTTGTGGCACAGGTTAGAATGCAGAAAATGTAACACTTTTCTTGAGTTTACTATGAATTTGTGATATAACTTTACATTTCAGACAGGAACCAAATCTCTTTCACATGAGCATCAAGTCAAACATTCAATATGGTTGCTGCGAAGACATTGAATTAGAAGATATTAAATCAGCTGCAAAGCAAGCTTATGCCCATAAATTCATCTCATCTCTTCCTGATGGGTATGAAACCGTAGTCGATGATAACTTGCTCAGCGGTGGACAAAAGCAGCGGATTGCCCTAGCAAGGGCCATTCTTAGAAAACCAGCTATATTGATCCTTGATGAAGCTACCAGTGCCTTAGATTTTGAAGCCGAACATCACATTAAGGCAAGTTTATGGGAAACTATAGAAAATGTTTCCATTTAATATTTCAGAGTAAAGACGAGCAAAATAAATAGTCTAGTTCTGATGTCGTTCATACCATATATGATTTCATATCTAGGGGGTTCTTCATGCAATGAGGAATGACGTTAAAGCAAGAAGAACCATCATCGTGATTGCACACAGGTCAACTTTCAGCTAGTACATTTTCGTTCTTCTCTTGATGTGAGTAGTTCTGCATCAATATAATATGTATGCTTTAACAGACTTTCAACCATAGAAGCTGCTGATAGAATCATTGTAATGGACAGAGGCCGAGTTACTGAGGTCAGCTGCAGTTTGTTTTACTAATGTCGCTTTTATAATAAAAATTTATGAATACACACTTGCAGATTGACTGTCATTGATTTATGTAGATTGGTGTGCATGACGAGCTCTTGAAGAAGGATGGGATGTATGCAAATTTGATACGAGCTCAATCAGATGCTTTGGCTTGATTGGAGTGATAAAATAATTGTTAGAGGTTTGTATTTTTCACTATCATCTCCCATGTGTCTAATGTTCATCAATATCTGATTAGTGCGAAACAAGGATACAATAGACATCAATACGAAACACTTGGATTCTTGTAGACTAGTGCACAAAAGGAACATCATTTTCCCCCTAGTTTCGCTCTTTGCATTGGGAAGTAGTGTAACGAAGATTTCCATTCCATTAGGTGAAGTAGACTTGCTCAATGGCTTCACCACCGTAAAGTGTTGCTTGAGGGCTGTGGTGGAGAAATGTGAGGGGTGTGGAACCCATTCATGAGGAAGTCCCGTTGGTTTTTCTTCATGCTTCTCTTTCGCCATAATTTCTTCCATGTTCTCCTCTTTACCATTGTCGTTGCTCTGGATTTCCTTGGCCAACTTGGTGTCCCAGGAGCACTTCTCCTTTTCATTGTTGGCATTCATATAGTGTTCTTTGCCAAAGTTTATGTACACCAAAATATGCATACTCATGCCTCCAAGGGCTGCTAGGCTGCTCCACGTGCCACCATTTGCACACTGTGATTGCTACAAAATTATAGCCTTTTATAGGTATCACGTACAGTTGGACAGAATCAAACGCTTCTTCGCCTACTATATACAAGGGTTTAGGAGCAAGGAACATAGTCTTCACAAGTTTCCTTATGCCCTTTCTTTTGAGTGATAGGTACTATGACTTCGTCGTCTCCCCAAATTATTTTCCAGTGACTAGCAAAGGGGACAAAAAGAATGAGCAGTATCCCTCGGCTTTTCTTATTGTCACTGGCTTCGCGTCAATTTGTTTGATTGTCCGGTCAATTGTGATTTTCACTGGTGTTCATCTGTCTGCGTTGAAGCTTCTTTGGCTGGTGTCATGCCTGTAGTTTTCTCATGGATATACATGAGCTTTGATGACAATTGAAGGCCTCCAAGTGATGGTTGATTGTTCTACACGATAATAAACTTCACAGTGAAAATCACGCTTCACAAAACATACTAAGTTTGATATGTGATAACCAAGCTAATGAGCTTTAACAGTTGTATCATCAAAACATCCTTGACAACGACAAGGTTGGAGTTGGAGACTAGAACTATGCACCCACCTCCCCAGTCCCCACCGTGACCAACAGCACTGCATTTGAAGCCTAAGTTTGATATGACAGATTAAACTTTGAGGCTCCTAAGTTTGACATTTTAGTGCCTTTATTGATTGGTTTTACCTTCACATATATGACTACTTTGAGGCTTAGTGGGTAACTGGTGTTTGTTTTGCTGCCATGACTTTGACGTGTTCACGATTTTGGCAAATTTGGTTACTAGCAGGCGGTTTATTGCCTATTTGGTTCGTTCATGATTTTGGCAAAGATGAAGCTGAGCTTAAAGAAAGTATCTTCCTACACGCATACAATATGATAGAGAGGTATATCGGAACAACTCTTAAACCGCAATCTTTAGGGTTTAGGGTTGAGTAGTGTTACAGGTTCAGATTATTTCAGATTCTGATCCTAATCCTTAGATCTTGAAAACTGAAATTAGGAAAAAGGGGTTCCAAGCTATTATAGATTTATGGGTCTTTATCTGAACGTTGTACAAATTTACTTGGTTATCATAAAAGAGGGTCAGCTTTCAGTCTATTAACGGCACATTAGTTGAAGATACTTGAAGGGAGGACTTCTATAGTTCTGATCTTTAACAAGTGCTTCCAGCTACACAGAGCATTTATAATTTAGAGAACCTAACCATTGAAATTGTTCTTCCTTTGTGCCTTGAGGGCTATGTTTAGCATTCATAGTAAGTCCGCCAAGCGACCTCTCTCTCTCTCTCTATATATATATATTTAGAATCACTGTGAAGTAGTGCTTGTTCGACTTACATTTGAAAGTTGACCCTTATACCTACTATCACCCTACTAAACTTCCATGAAAGTTGAGCTTCATTACATCACTGTCAGTTTTTTTTTCCTGTCACTTCATTCATATCTGAGGAATTGTTTACCATGCGAGGGAGAATTAAATCATTTTATACTGAGGATATCATTATCATTTTACTGAATTATAAAGTATTCAGGTTCAGGACGAAGACTGTAGCTAGGTAACGCACTGTCTGTCATAAACATCTTCAATTGCATGTTACTCTTATTTTTGGCTCTTTTAAGTGTCAAATCTTGGTAAAGCTGCAAATTCAGATTATCACCACTATGGAATTGGAAACATTACATGAAAATTCATATTATCAAATAAAATAAACTAGAACCATTTACATAAGATTTGAGCAGTGTTAGACATGCATCCCTATTCTTTTTTGTTACAAAAGATTGTATTCGTTCAATTGATCTGATAAGTCTTGGTAGGTTAGTTTTCGAATAAAATTATTCTGTACTTAACCTTGCATGCCAAACCTGAACACTGATTTTGAGGATATTGATAAGATGCTATAGGATACATATATACACCATGCACCATGAATACTGTGTGGCACAAAAAAAAAATCTGGACTATTGGAGGATTGAACACCATACTGGTACTCTCTCTTTATGTTTTCAGCGATCATTTAAAGCTCCAGATAATTTTATGTTGTTTAAGTGCATGAAGGATCACAAAACATGTTCTGTTTCAGAAAGCAGGAGAAGTTTCTCTCTTGTGCAGCTTCTCACATGCTGCTCTCGTGATCATATGAGTAACACATATATCTGTTTCAGAAAGAAAGCAAATAAGGATTTTGCCTGTGCAGCTTCTCAAATCCTGCTCTTGGGATCAAACGAGTAACACATTATCTGTTTCAGAAAACTTGTGCAGGTTCTCACATTCTGCTCGTGATCAAATAAGCAACGCATATAAAGAATGATAAAGTAACTTCTTAGTGCTTATTTCTTACCCTATTTGTCTAGATAACTTTGACCTAACGCCTCATTCATTGAATGGTCACACCTGTTTTTCAATCGAGGAAGCCTCTTCTGCGTTTTACAGGTCTGTTTTCCTTCATAACTGATGACATCTATGTAACCGTCTGAGGCAGGTGTAATCACATTACCATAGTTGGTTGCATGCATTTTGTCGAGTTTCATTTCAACTCTTCTATATGATGGCATGTTAGCCAGGTCTCTTTTCAATTCATTGCAGTTCAAGTTTTACACCATTAAGGTGCGATTACATCTTGTTTTCTTTTTCCTCAAAGATCTTAGAAGCAGCTGAATTTTCACTCTGGTGATGAGTATCAGTAGTTTTCTATATCCTAGAGAACTTTTTTAGTTGTCAATTTGCACATTTCACTGATCCGGTGGTGAAGTATGTAAGTACTAGCTAACATCATCACTCCTTTTCACATGGTTATCTTTGATCTAGAATCAGCTAACCACCTGCTTAAGCTCATTGATTTGTCAATCTTGAAAATTGAAATTTTAAAAAATTTGGTTCAAATTTTTTTATATTAAGCGGATAGCTGGTGGTGCATAATGTGATTGATCACCTTTTGGTAAATATCACATCTTTTTCTAGATGGAAAGCTTATGAAGTTTAATATAATAATAATTACCTATATTTAAGCTATTGACAAATCCGGTACCTTTGCATTCAAATAAAACACCTGCATATATTATGGTTTAGATCAAGGGGAGATGACCAAATGAACAGAAACAACCCAAAACTTGCCCATTTCAATTCTCTCATAACATAACATGATAGATTGTCAGATGCTAAAATGTTCCTATTGATTTATTTGATGCAGCTGTAGTAGAAGCTCAAAGGCATCGCCTTCAATTTATGCTGCGTTGCCGTACATAGCTTCAAGGCATTCAATCTAGACGAAAATGAAAACACAAACTCACTTGACTTCATCAATCATCAACTACCTTCCTGGAGCCTCAAGTGCAAGTAATTATGCCAACATATACTGTAAAAAAGCAACTCATCAATGTGAGACTGTTTTTATTCAAATAAAATATTTAAACCATATTTTTCCTAGTTGTTGACTTAATATGAGAGCTAGTCTCGCTTACAGGTAATCTACTAAAACTAAAACTGCGTTGTTTTGGAACTGAGGTCTTGTTCTTTGGCTCAGTCACTGAAGACCTATATTCCTTACGGAGATATTGATTTGAGTGTTCTTTGCCGTTGAAACGAGGAAGAAGACTGCAAACAGCTCTAGCGAGGTCTTCGCGTTTCAACGGCAGATAACACTCAAATAAATATCTCCATCTGGGATATACGTCTTCAGAGTGACTTAGCCATGGAACAAGACCTCAGTTCCAAAACAATGCAGTTTTAGTTTTAGTAGAATACCTGTAAACGAGACTAGTTCTCATATTAAGTCAACAAGCAGGAAACGATATAGTTTAAATATATATTTGGATAAAAACAGTTTCACATTAGTTACTTTCTAACAGCCTATATGTTGGCATAATTACTTGTACTTGCAGCTCCAGGAAGGTAGTTGATGATTGATGAACTCAATTGAGTTTGTGCATAAATTTCATCCAGAGGGAACAAAGTTTGTGGAATATACAAAGAGAGTATATATAAACAGGGCCAGCCTAAGGGCAAGGCACAAGACTTGGGCCACATAATTAATTAGAAGGCCCCCTCTCTACATCACACACATATATAATTTTAAATAAAAATATTATGACACAAAAGAAAAGAATCATAAATAGATGAGAACGAGAAGTCATCTTCTATCTAGAATCGTTTAGTTTTTTAATATGAGATTAGAAAGAAAAAGGCCCAATAATTTCTCCAATGTTTTACCAATTTCGGAATAGAACGTTGGTATAAGTTCTCAATCCAAACAGTAGTATCTCGCTTTCAAATTCATATTCATACAAGCTATTGAGGTCTTGAGTTTCAAATTTTGTGGCTATTCTATTATTTTCATGGAATTGTTTTAACATGCATTTTGTATCAAGCTTTTTATATGTTATTAATGATAGTACGTAGTTTAGTTTATTCATTCTCTATGTAACATGTAATACATATTGCTTGGAAAGAAATGTGAAATCAAAAGAAGTCATTTTAATTTTAAATTTTTTATTAGCCTACCTTAATTTTTACTTTAGGCCTCATTCAGTCATTTGGTCATGAGACGGCCTGCATATAAAGAGGGTTACGCCCTAAACATGTCGAATGGTACCTTCTGGGAAGAATTGGTCGACTAACTGCTCACAAGCAGGAAAAGGAAGGGGCTCGCCGGCCGACTTGTTTCCTATGAGATCTCTCTCAAACCCAAATACATCAGTTCTCGACCTTCAACGATTTTATCAATTCAGGCGGGTGCCTGGTTGTTAAGGCACCAGAGGTCTTTGAGCAACGGATCGGGTCATGTGCTGCCACCAAGGCCGAGGTGGCAGCTGCCCAGAAGGAGAATGGCGTGCTGTTTAAATCGAAGAAATGAGAAAGAAGAAAATGATTCTGAAACGAGGTGTGTATCCAGAACCAGCGTCTTAAAAGAATTGGAGGGCCTAAACCAAGAAGCGGAACATATGAAGCAGTTAGTGAATCGATATAAGGAACGAATGAGTAAACTTGAAGTTGCTCACTATGGCTTGGAACTGCACATCAAGCAAGCTCAATGGAACAACTCCAGCCCTCTAGGTTACCATCCTCGTGTATATATATACATATATAATTATATATTCCTATTTCCCTCTCCATGTATACTACATTTATATACAATAGAATTTCGTTAAATTAATAACGTGTTAAATTAATATTTCGCTAAATTTGTAAGATAATAGAGAATTTATATAGACCCAATCGAATATATAAATTAATAATGACATAATTTATATAATAAATTTTATATTTAGAGGATTTCATTGAAGAATTTGGTTGATTTAATTATCATCAACTAAAATAATATAATACATCAGATAATATAATATTTTAAACAACGATATTCGTGAACAAAAAGTAAAACTTTTTTCTTTGAAAAAGTAAAAGAAAATATTTATTATATCTTAATAAATTAATAAATTATTAATTAACTGATAAATTAATTGATTATTAATTTATCGATATATTAATATCACGTTAAAATAATAAATTTTTTCAATCCACAGGCTATTAATTTATAGAGATGTTACTGTATTCATATCCACCAAGGTACGATTACAACCGTACGAGGACTTGTCATTGACAATAATTAACATATCCATGTCAAAAAAAACACAATCAGAATAGAAGAATTGAATGGAAAGGAAAAATATATAGTTCACTGGAATATGATTGTGTTTGACTAACAATCAAGAAAGGTTATGCTCTCGGGTCATATAAGGAACTGAACAGGCAAATGCCCCTTGAGGCTAACAACCACTTTTCCGATTCGTGACTGAAGCATAGGAAACAAAAAAAAAATATATATATCTAGTAACCTTTGAAGCTCGAACAATTTGTTCTTGACTTTCATGCAGAAAAGCTAATGAGATCATCTCCATAGAGTAAAAGCACATTGGTCAATTGGGCTATAGTAGAACTTTCACCTTTTATTTCATGGTAACCAAAAATTGTATCAACTTTTACACTACATTCCTAGTCACAACTGGTTTACAACCCTACCTAGTCTTCTTACTGCCTAAAAAAAAACCCTACCTAGTCTTCACTGCAAATGAATCATCTGTATTACAACTATAGCAAAAGAATACCAGATACTATAACCTTTTATTGTTTTGGTGACACATACCATAACGTATGGCAAAAGAATACCAGATACCATAACTCATGGCAAAATAATACTAAATACCACATTTATGGCAAGACACTGAAACCCAGAGACAAAGTACAGCTGATGTTCTTGACCTAGTTGCCACATGCCACTGTTCTGCTTGTTTCTGATTGAACTGCTTTCAACCGACAGAAATAAGGCACTAAGAAGTTAATCAATTAAATGCGAAGGAAGAAATGAACCGAAAAACACCTATAACACATGAGCATGCACTTTGTCTTCCATAATATGTACAACAATGATCACGCCCCAAAAACCCCATATGTGCAACTAATTCACATGATCCTTTTTACATTGGCAGGCGGGTTATGGAGCAGATGTCCGTAACCCACCATTAAAGTACAGATTTGGCGATTCTGGCGACGGCGAGTGCAGCAGCGGCGCAGCGGACCGGCACAGCTGCACTCCCCACCTCCTGGCGCTCCTGTCTGTGCCGGCCGAAGCTCTATCGGCGACCCACGACGGCCAGAATCGGCAAAAATAATTTCCTGGGTTTATTCCGATAACTTTCTGATTCCGGCCACCGTTGGAGCTCCAGCCGGCACAGACAGGATCGTCTCACTTTAAATTGGTATGAAAATTAGCGATTAATTACATATATTCCCAAGGCTTCGTGTTTTTTCACATTAACACCTGCACTATTAAATCTACATGAACACCACCTTAAGTTCAATACAGTTCCCCAAAAAAATCCACTATCAGAATTTAAAAAATCAGTGACAAGTGCAAAGTAGCCATATATTGTTGTATTAAAAAGAAAAAACTACAGACAGTTACTCAGACACAGCAACAGTGCCATAAGCATTAATTGAATCATAGTTCCAGTCCGTTGTAGCAATTTATCTAACTAGTTCTCGAGTATGGATCATGTGGAGGGTTATTATAAGTTAAACAAATTATTGCAAACGAATAGAAAGGAGAAAGACTTTGTCTGAACAGGGACAGAAAACTCTATACCACGTTTCATCAAAACATGTAAGGGGATTTTAACATAGAAACTCTAGCTAGTGTTAGAATGTGGCATCTCTATCCGTTATTGAACAGAATATGATCAAGATCAAACTTTGTGACCGGATCAATCTTGCAGTAGCAAAATGAGAATGAAGAATAGTAGATAAAGCTTGAAAAGAATGAATTTGTGCAGCCTTCCCAATTTTCAGATCTAGAATTCTTGAAGAGATCACAAGACCAACTTAACCCTTATATAGTGCACAAAATATCTTAAAATTAGGAAATAAACTAGATTATATTTGTACTAGCAATACACAAAATATCTAGCCATTTTGAGTGGATAGAATAGTGATCTAGCGATCAAGATCAGCTGAACGACCGGTGTCCAAATTAAACGACCAGTTGTCGAGCCTCAGGAAAGCATTAATTTTAACAAATAGGACAAAAATCTAGTATGAACAAGTCGAGGGTCTAGTGGAAAAAGATAACCACAAAGTCTACACTCATCAGTAAGATCGGAATTACTGATGACCGGTTTGTCCATATTGAACTACCGGTTGTCGAGCCTCTGGAAAGCATTAATTTTAACATATAGGACTAAAATCTAATATGAACCAGTTAAGTGTTTAGTGGAAAAGGAAAACCATAAATTATACACTATCAGTTAGATCGAAATTACTGATGACCTATATGAAGATGGAAGCATAAAAGACTGAGCAAGAAACAACCAGTGCTAGAACTGTCATCTAGAACTATATATTTAGCTTGTCCTTTTACAAAATTTAATTACATAGTCAGATTCTGGAAGATCCCATCTAGCGGATAATCATGTATGTTTCAACAATTGACAACAAGGATCTTTCCATATCTAGGCTAAAAATACACCAATCATAGCACTTGTCAAAAAACTTGCAGTTACCTTTTACATCTGAGAATTTGTCCGCACAAAGCTAAGATGAGAAAGATAATTTCTGTCAGCAAAATCATGCAAGGAACGGTGAGTTCTTGCCCCTTGGTCAGTTTTACCAGCCTCTTCCTTTAAAAATCTTCTGCACTCATGAGAATCCTATAACAGATAAGGAAACATATAGTATGAGTATGAGAATCACTAAAATTTGAATTTCAAAAAGAAAAAAAAATGAAGAAATAAAAGGAAAAAATGAAAACATGTTGCTAAATCATTAACCTGCAAAAACTCCAGCATTTGCTCTTCAATAGTGCCACGCATTGCCAGAGTTTCCACGTGTACAGGACGTGTAGCACCCATCCGATGAGCACGACTAATGACTTGTTCCTCCATGCTAATCAGATATCAATCGGCATAAAAAATCAATAATCATATGGAAGTCATTATGACACTAAGGTATATATAATGTACTGAAAGCATTATTTAGTGAATAAGATAATTGGTTTCAAGCGTAATTATGTATGTGAAGAACCATGACAGATAAATAAAGCACAAAAATTGGAAAAGTAAATAAGAATGATATTATGAAAATAGGAATGCTAACCTCCTGTCCCATATTGGTTCCATTAAAAATACATGGGTTACAAAGCTCAAATCGAGACCCAAAGCAGCAGTTCCATCCATCAAAAGAACTGTGCAGCTAGTATCATTCTGGAAAGTAGCTAGTGACTTCATCTGAAAAAAATGGAAGTGGATTAATTTTGCACAGGCAAAAGAAGGATTAATTAAGAGTAAAAATAAAACATCGAATAAATATATATACCTTGTTGCCAGAATGCATAGGACTATACATCCCAGCATATTTGATACCAGCAATGGTCAACTGGACAGAGAATTGCGTAAGAATCCATCACTTGTAAAAAGATAATCACATAAACCAGAAAATTGTATAATATACAACAGTCACCTGCTGCTCAATCACATGTATATGCTCAAGAAACTGAGAAAAAACCAAAACTTTATCCAAACTTGTTTCATGAGTCTTGACACCCATTCTAAAGCCATGAACATGCATCAAATCTTTTGAATCACCCATCTCAGGTAGGGCAATTGAATTCTTGGTGTCTATGGCTCTATTCTTGACAGTTGTAGGGCAATCAACTTTGCTATTAGCTTCCTGCAATGCTTTCAATCTCCTCACCAGATAAGACACTTTACTGCTAGATGTTGACTGCCAATCAGGATCCCAGTCATCCTGCACAAAAACCAAAAGGTAAATATCTGTAAAACCAAACATAAATAACAGAATGAAAAGGAAAATACTTCAACTTATGAAGAAAACTGAGCATGCCTGTTTATACGAGGGTTGGAGCTCAATAAGATCCTTGGGAACAGGCCACTTAGGATTTGGATTTTCTGGCCGAGTTAGTGTATCAGGAGTCTGCATCTCATATAAGTGGCCGCACCCAGGATAAGTACACCTCTCACTGTCCAAACCAACACAATCGAGACACAATACATGCTTGCACGGCGTAATGACAGGTAAACGACACCATTCCTTGCATCTAACAAAACAAATGCAATGCCTGATGAGTATACTATTACCTTAGGTAGGATAAGGTCTTAAAAAAAAGGGAAAAAGTGTGGACATTACCTTACGCAGTTGCCACCATAAATAATAGTATATCTTATAAAAGCATACTCCTCTGACATAGGATCTAGACCCTTTTGAACTAAGATATCCATCGTTTCCTGAATATCCTCACCTGCATCTGTTACTTTTATATGCCCGGCCACACAACAAGATAGCCTCACATTTTTTACAGTTGCACTCCGAAATTTCCACTGCTTTGGATTCAGAAGACTCTCAACATGAGAAGGATCATTCCAGTCAGCCAATAGTATATTGCGCCTAACTGTCTCTACAAGTTCATTGTAACTTCTTGCATGTTCCTCAGCAAAATCAAGCAGAGTAGCTTTCTTGATGCAGGGTGGAATAGTATGCATATCGATCTTTCTGGCACTAATCATGCACCTGTGTAGTAAATGCAACAAACGTGATCGTCCTTCTTCCATCTTCGCTTCAAAAGGCCTAAGAATTCCAGCTTCCCATGACTTATAATTCTGCCCATAAGATCCCTCATGAAGGAACTTCAGCAATGGTTGAAGATGTGATAGTTGACTATTGGGTGTATTAGGAGTTGGAGTTCCAGTCAATATCCAACGGTTTGAAGCAATCAATGAAACAGCCATTTGCATTTTGTTTGTCAAGCTAAAACTTGAGCCAAGAGTATGACCCTCATCTAACATGACTCTAAGCCAATGCACTTGCATCAGTGAACTTCGTTTACGAGGGCTCCACTCTGCGCTCAACCGGGTAAACGTGGTTATGATAACATCATAGTCCCATGCTAGACTGTGTACAGAAGGCTTCTTATGGTCACTCCAAACATAAACTCGCAGCTGACCAGGCCTGACATGCTTCTGAATTTGGGTCGTCCAGTGATCGACTAAATTTGATGGCACAACAATTAGAGTTGCTCTCGAAAGATACAGCCTCACTGAGTTCAATGGCGTGGAAAGAGCAACTCTGAGAGCAGCAACATCAAAACTCATGTTGCTAAGACTTGGTGGGTAGCACCATTTAATAACACCTTTTTCTACTCTTCTTTTGAGACCAAATGCTTGAAATAATTCCTGAAACTGATACGCATCAGCCAACTCTACACAAGAGCTTACAAAAGGGCTTCGCAGACCAATTGTCTCCATTACTGAGAGCTGGTCACAAGAAAGTTTAGCCAACCAAGATAGAGCTTTCTTTGTAATAGAACTTATCAAGGTGTACCTCTCCTTAAGCACACTAACAAAGAAAGAAACATTTTGTTCCTCTCCTTCAGCTGTTCCCTTGGTGCAAAATCCTAGTAGACCGGTAATTGGATTGCTATTATCATAGGGTACTTCCGGAACACTGCAACTCTGGTAGAAAGGGTCAGAATTCATGCTACAAAACCATGGCGCACTAGCATCAGCAATGCTACTTTCTGGAAGTTTCCGCCATTTACGGCATACATCACACTGAACCCAGGTGTCGTTGGATAACTTATTTTTTCCAACCTTTGTTTGTTTGGAAGAGCTGGATGCTTCTTGAAATGACGGCAGAAGATCTTTTTTAATGCCACTTAAGCTCCTAGTGCGCCAAACCACACACACTTCTGAATTGGAGTGTGCAGCTGCTGGTGTTTCCATTACTTTGCCAGGACATGAATTGGAGAATCCTGGAATTTTCTCGCCAAGAATTAGCCTGGCTCTTTTTGATCGGCAGTATGAGGAATCATCAAAACCATTTTGAGCTTTCTGACCCATATCCCTCTTTTTTGGGAGCATACTGCTACAAGCAACATTATCACCATCAAGCTCATAATAACCACATTTCTGGTCTCCGTTATGAGTGCACCAATTCACTTGTACCCCATCAGGAGGCGTTGCCAGAGTTCCTTGTGTCTTCAGAATAAGCGAAAGAGCAGTTATGGTCTTTCCTAATCCAGGTTCATCACAAAACATTCCCCCATGAAAATCAATGATAGTGGGAGCTTCGCCGATGACAATTTCTCCTGAAATAGTGTTGATACAGAACAAAAATCCATCTTCAGTTGAGAAAGACAGGTACAATGGATGGGGCAAGACTTTAGCCTTTTTCTCACGTTGAAGCATCCATTCAACTGCTACCTGCTGGTGTGGAAACAATTTGAGTTTCATGCATGGCATGATAGAGGCAGCTAAGATTCTCAAATGGCAACAAGTTGCAGACACCCTAACAAGGTCCATTGGGTTGAGTGCAGCTAGAATATATAGTAATATGTCATCAGATATATCCCAAATACCAGCCTCACAAGAGTCATCAACTGGTTGTATTTTTGATGAATTAACGATTCCTGTCTCTGCCACAGTGGGTAAGCCCTTAAAAATTTCATGAAGCTCAAAAAGCTTCTTCTTTGAAGAATCCGTGAAATTATAATGCAGCTTGCAACCAAAAACATGACAGTCAGAAAGATTCCACATGTTTTTGCCATCTCCTCGATTGTTTTCGAGATAATCTTTGTCAGCAAGCATGGCACTTCTCTCTCCCCAGTCGGACCTGCAAAGTGTTGTTCACAGAGTTGTTAGGCTTAGATCATACACAAACAGATTCTCAATTTTGGGCAAAGACGATTTATAGAAACAGAATTGCACAACTGCAATAACACGGATATATATAATACCGAATGATAAACGATTGAATACACCAACAGCCACACATAAGTTGGAATTATAACATCAGAATCTAAAATGTACACACGCCTGCAATGCTATTGAAAAATCAGAAAAATCCTTTCAGACCATATTTAACGTTTTTAGATTTTGTAATTCACACCAATGTCACTCCCTACCCAACTAACTTCCTAGCATATAATAATAACTATCCTTACAACAAAAAATCATCATATTGTTTTTGAACTTAACTTCAACTAACTCACACCAACGTGTCAAGCCAATCAACCAAAAGAGCTGGTAATGCACCTCAAGTGTCGAAACAGGGCACCGGCGACAGAGCCGGACTTGGGGAACTGCCAGCCAGACCACAACTCAATCGGGAGATAGACATCAACCAGCAGCACAGCCCTGACTCCGCCGCCTCCATCGGACTCAACACGGATCAGCAAAGCATCGACCTTGATGCACTTGTTCGCCACCAGAGCGTGGATTTGGTGCACCACACTGATGCTCCCATTCACCAGCCCCATACTCCTCCTCGTCCTCGTGATCCTCGTCGTCCTCTCCGCCACCGGTGAGAGGACCACGGCGTCGTTGTCGGACCTGAAAGTGACCGAGTCGGTGGAGATTCGGAAGCGGCTTCCGAATGGGGGGAGGGGGTTGGTGGGTGGGTCCGGCGAGGTGACGGAGAGAACGGCGTAGAGGAAGCCGGAGAGCTTGTGGTCGGCGAACGACTCCTCGTCGTCCATTGAATTGAGCCAAAATGGAAGGTTAAGAAGGCGAGGGGAGTTGGCGTTAAATTTTGGATTGTAAAGACGGCATTGATTTTAATTAGGGTTTTTGGATCCAACAGAATTCAATTCGAACAAGAGGAAGCAGAAAGTCCCTGGTTTTGGGGTTGTGGCTTTGGTCTCGCGGGACTCTGATTTGGGTGGGCCCCATTAACCTTTTTTCTGGACCGACTCTCCCACTTATCCACACAAATCACACGTGGAAAATTTATTCTCTGTCCTTTTTTTTTCCCAAAAATTCTATGTCCTTTTATAAAATATTTTTATGAAGCAAAAATTTGTTTTGTCTTCTCCTTATTTGCTATTGGCCCCTACCTTTTATCAGAATCATTGGCAAACTTGGTCAAATAAGGCAATTTCCAACCCTATTCTAGGCTTCGCCTTCCTACTCCTAGTCGATAAGAGGCGTCCATCTGTAAAAGCATGAGGTGAAACAACCACTGATCGAGTTGATGTGTTATCCATTTAAATGTGCAGGAGTGCTTCTTACAAGTAATTCTAATTTTATTATTTTCTTAAGCTTTTTTTTCTCTGAGTTTTTTTTTTGGAACTACGTGTCACTCCCTAAAACCAAAACAAATTTGATATCAAAATCTATTTCCAAAAAATCTACCACAAAGGTAGATAACAACTGAACTAAATTCCCAATTAGAGGATACATAACTAGAGCATTTTATCAGCTCATAATGATAGGAGCACAAAGTGTGACGTTCTTAATGTAGATATGCCATATTCTTATGCTTTGTTATTTCTTATTTAATTGTTTTAGGTTCATATTTGTCATTTGTATGTTCTAAGGAGAGCTATTTCGAATTAAGATAAATTGATGATGAAATTGTGCTAAGTGTTAGAACTCCTTATTGAGCTAGGATTCCTTACTCGACTAGGATTCTACTTTCCTATTTTCATTCTTTCCTATTCCTTAATCGACGATTTCTTTTCAGGAAAGACAAATCATATTTGGAAAGAAAGAAGAGTTGCCGAGTTGCATTCCTAGTTGAACAAGGAAATCATATTCGAGTTGAAGAAGGAGAAGAGGAGGCAGGCCTAGCTACTCCTAGTTGGACCAAGATTGTTGCCGTGCAGCCCTTAAGTGATCTCCCTATTGGACTTGGTTTCCTACATCAAGTTGGATATGGAGTACATAAATCAAATCCATAACAAAGAGGATTTCAGCTTCCCAATTGGATTCTACCTCCTAAGTAGGGCGGCAAGAAGGCTTCCTAAACCTCTATATATAGAGGCTCGGCCTCTCCATTCAAGCCATCATCAGCCCTACACACAAACTCAAGCCCTAGCTCTGCCGAATTCATCCTTCACCATTCCAAGAAATCCTAAAACCGATTCCATCATTCCTCACCTATCAATAGCCTTCAAACACGCTTGTGAAGAAGGTTTCATCCATAGAAGTCTCGGCTACACTTGTGGATTGCTTGATTTATAAAGTGTAACCATGATTCACTCTTGTCTATTTCGGGTTTTGGTTTTGTTCTTGTTCTTGGATGAAGCATGCGATTTGTGTAGAGTAAACTTGTTTCAATTTTGTCTATGAGATAGTTACTTGTTTCAAATTATATAAAGTTGCGATTTTAGGTTTTTAGTTCTATGATTTTGGTTTCTGCCGTGCCATGTTGTTTGATTTCGAAAATATCTATATGTTATGTATACGCTTGTAGCATGATATTTAGATTGTTGGATTTATGACTTATGTTATGAACATGTTTATCTTTTCTATGTGATTTTCGAAATTGCATGGTTGTTGGTTAAGTAAGTGACATACTTGATGAATTCAATGTGCATGGCTTTGGAATTACATGATGAAGATGAACATGTTAGATTTCGATTATGGCTGCTTGGTATTGATCGAATGTGTTAAGTGTCTATGTGTTTAGGTTACTGCTTAGGACCCTAATTGCATGATCCAACCTTAGTTATTCATGATAGTGTCTCGGCATGACTCTTAAATGAGGACTAGAACTTGATTTTCGTTAGCTTTGTATGATTTGTTTGGTGATTGTTTAGGTGTTGGTTGGTTGATCACATGTATATATTAGTTTAGGTTTTATTTGCTGTTTTTATCTTTGATACCGATCATATATATCAAACTCTTTTATATCTTTATGAATTCGTGTTAATTGATGTGATCCTAAGCCCTGGATGGATCCCCGGTTTGTGAACGATACCCTCTTGCTTTATACTACTAACGATGCTTACAGGGTTAAATATTGATGTCGAGTAATCGAGCACTCATCAAATGGCGCCGTTGCCGGGGATCGAACCCGGGTCACCCGCGTGACAAGCGGGAATACTTACCACTATACTACAACGACGTTGCCGGGGATCCATAAGAGATGGATCCCTAACTTTTAATGCGAATTCATTGTTTATATTGTACATTTGTATATTCTTATCTTATTTTCTTATAACATATAGTAATTTTATCATAGGATGTTGCTTTGATGATTGAGTGAATGATTGTTGTAGGTTGTAAATCGAACGGAATAGGTAAAGTCCCTTTTGTTAATATTAGCTTTAACCCTTCATGCTAGCTCTCGAGTTTGCATGAGGTCGAGGGCGGCTTTTATTAACACTTAGAGATTTGTCTAACACCCAAGTTTGTTTCTAGCTGAGTAAGGGGCACGCTATTTCATTACCCTGGTGCATGGGACCAAAATTGGATCTCAGAGAACTAATGACTGACATACATCTCGGTGATGGAGTCGATAGAGAGTTCGCTCTCCGTAGTTCAACAAATGAGTCCTACCATGTTCACTATCTCTGATTGAGCTATCCGGCCTTCTGAAACAACGATTCAAACTTGTGTCTAGACATCCATACTTAGGCCGCACGTCCACCTTGGTTTACAACTTAGAATCAATCGATCATTTAATTTTTGAATGACTTAGGAATGTAGAAGTATGTAATTGATTGAAAGACTTTTGTGAAATTTTTTTGAAACCAAACCTTGTATGTTTCTTGTATGATTTTTCAACGAAACCTTGTATCTTTCTTGTATGATTTTTGAATTTTTTTTATGCAATGAAGAAGTGAGAGAGTTCGACACTCTCATGCCACCACAAAAGAAGGCCGTGCCTTCCAATACAAGGACGCCATGTCCTTGTCCCAAATTGATCATGCCGTGCATGATAAGGTAAGTTTTCTAACTCATGTGGATTTGTTTCAACTAATGTTCTTGCTTGTGTAGATTCCCCAATAGGTTGAAGCTACCACCGATTCTTAATGGATCCATGGAGTAAATAAAGTGATGACAAGATCAATTCCTAGTTGGATTAGGAGAGGAGTGGCCATGACACTCCTAGTCGAACAAGGAAAACGTGCGTGTGTCATCAAGAAGGAGTTTCCCATCCGGATTGGGATTTCCAAAAGTAGAGGGAGAGATGGATTTCTAGTTGAGTTGGGAGAAGGAAGTTGCTGTGAGAAGAAATCTTAGTAGAAGTAGAAGAAGCCCATGCCGTGTGTCCTCAATGGAGAAGTCCCATTCGGACTTGGATACCAAGTAGGAATGGGGGAAGTTTTCCATGTGCTTGTAGGTTTCTCTCTACCTCATGGAAAAGGATTGAGATTTCTCTATATATAGAGAGCACGGGTTCAACATAATTGTTCATCTTTTTTCCGAAAATTCACAAGTTCATAAGAAGGAGAGGAAGACTACCACATTCGGTTCAATCAATTCATAAGAAGACTTTCAAGTGTGCAATGGAGGTGTTTGCGTTTCATGAAGAGAACATGTTTCCAGAGAAAGACAGCCCTGCGTTTCATCCTAGGTGCATTGTGTTACCGGCTCTTAGGCATAATCATAATCGTATGGAGGTCACATACAAAATTCTGAAGACCATGCCGCTCTTTAGAGAGTTTAAGATTGAGAAGGCTGATGTCCATATATTTCTTTTTGAGTCGAAGGTGCAACAAGCTATTCAGTCCATGGAATGTGGAGACTTGGAGTTATTGTATCTTGAGGTGTTTCCCTTCACTCTAGTTGATAAAGTAAGAGAATGGTTGCACTCTATTCCAGAGAATTCCATCCGATCATGGGATGAGCTAAAAGAAGCATTCCTCAAGGAATTCTTGCTCACGGCAAGAAGGGCAAGGATGAGAGAGATGATTCAAGCATGCAAACAAGAAGATGATGAGCCCTACCACAAGTACTTAAAGAGATTTCAAAAAGTAGTAGCACCGTTAGACCATGACATGAACCAACATGCGTTGACTAGTACTTTCTACCAAGGTTTGCTAAGGGATTATCAAGAGTACATTGATTCGTTTTCACCAAGAGGCTTCATGAACCTTGAGGTAGGAGATAGGATCATGCATATTGGAGTACTTGGAGAAAGAAGTGATAGTTTGGTTTCGACGTCATGCTCTAGGATGAGTGGTACTTCTCGGTTCAAAGGTGTGGAGTTGGATGGAAGGAAATCATGGAAGTATGGGAACACTAGAGACCATTTGAAACCTCTAGTTGGCATGAAAAGGAAAGGTAGACCGGCTAGAGTTAAGATTACACCCACAAGAGCGGAGCACCGCCGAGACAAGATGATCAATGAAATGCAACAATCGATTTTGGAATTGGCAAAATCGCATAGGGAGTTAAAGGATCTTGTGGAGGACATTCGTGCTAGCTCTAAGAAAAAGAGCAAAGAACTTATAATTGAAGAGGTGGAGTCTTACAGCCGTGTCAATGAAGAAGAGGAAGAGGAAGAAGAAGATCCGAGTTTGAAGGAAGAAGTTGATTCGAGCTACAAGAGCAGTGATTTGGACTCGAGTGAAGAGGAGGAGGACAATGTCATATTCTTCTAGTGGATGCAGATGAAGAAGTCTAGGCTATAGACTCTAAACTCAAGCCAATGAAGGAGCCATCAACGAGTGTTTGCATTTTCTTATCCCTTATCTCTTTTTAATTTTCGTTGCTTATCATATTGTACATTGAGGGCAATGTAAGTTTTAAGTGTGGGGTGGGGTATACATCATTCGTTGAATTCTAGTGTTTGATGCTTATTATGTGTTTCGATTTTGTTGTTTTGATTTTCGAATTTTAGTGTCATTTTGGTTCTGTTTTTCGATTTTTAAGTTGTTTAGTTGTTTTGTTTTTGTTTTGAGTCCTAGGTATGCCTTTAACTGTCTAAGATGAGTTGATCTTTGAATTTATGGTTGATAGATGAGCATGATATTGAAATGAACTTCATTGTTATTTGATGGTTAATCGATGTGTAGATTTGGTATGAACATGTAGTAGATGAGGATTTTGAAACTTAGGTACAAAATGAACATGTTCTTTACTTGTTTGAATTCATGTAACCTAAGTGAGATTCGAGCCATATATATGTGCCTTTCTTTGGAGAGTTTATTCTATCGTTTCTTGGCTTTATAACCTCATTACATCTATTTTGATCAATTCATATGCCATAGAATTGCAATGAACTAAAGAATGCTAGAACTTACTTTGTGAAACTTTCGAAGCTTTATGTCATAATATACTCTGATTTTGAAAAGGATTGTTGGATCTTTTTAGGATATCCACCACTTAAGCCAAAAAGCCGTATTCCTTATTTGAGCCCTGCTTGGGACACCTTAGTGTTAACCCCTTTGAGCCTACGTTAAGCCTTTTCTTTCATTACCAACATGTTATATCCTTGCTTAGTATAGTTATATCTCTACCTTGTCTTTGAGGCTTGGTAGAGCCGATTCTTGGATGTTAATATGGAGTGATGATTTGATTCAAGTGTGGGGTTATGCTATTGTATGTATCTATGCCGTGAAAAGAGTATGAAAAGAGAAAAATGTATTGTTGCCGTGAGAGAAAGAAAAGAAAAGATTCATGATAAACGGCAAGAAAAGAAAAGAAAAGAAAAGAATGATGAAAGATCTCGGCATACATGCTTGTTTATGTGAATTTGGAGTTGTGATGTATTTGTTGAAGGCTCAATAATGTTATACTTTAGCCTTTGTTCGTTTTCACAATGTTTAAAGTGATGAATGGGTCCAACATGATGATATTTAGCCTTTGTCTTATGGAGTATGGCGACATAAGGTAGATGTTTTGCTCTGCTAAGTCTTGAGGATGACCTTTGTGATTCCTTTTTACCTTGAAAAATGTATCAATGCCGAGCCTAAGCCTACCCTTTTCTAAAGATCCGCATGATTCTTAAAATGAGTAGCTCTTGATCTGTGGAGTTTGTTTCATGAATAAGCATATGGTTTGGGTTCATTTGTGCATATGATTGGTATCTTTCATAAGGATTTCGATTTTCACTATGTTCATAACTCTTGTGTGTGAAAAGCTTTTAAGCATATGCCATGTTCTTGAGAGAAAAGATTTGGAGTGCATATCCTTTGTGAGTTGAATTTGAACTTGTTTTGAACATGTCGAGCTTAATATCACCTTTGTTTCTACCATGTCTTACTTGTTAAACGAAATCTCATGTTTATTAACCATTGAATTCATCTTATCTATTTCGATTAAGTGTTATTCTTGATGCTATGAGTTTGAAGATCTCTGAGACAAAATGTTGAAGGCATTAGATGTTGTGTCGTTAGTTATAGTGTTTTGATTTTCGTTTTATGTTTTGATTTCCCTTTTTAGTGTTTGCTAAGGGAATAGCAAAGTCTAAGTGTGGGGTTGTTGATAGGAGCACAAAGTGTGACGTTCTTAATGTAGATATGCCCTATTCTTATGCTTTGTTATTTCTTATTTAGTTGTTTTAGGTTCATATTTGTCATTTGTATGTTCTAAGGAGAGCTATTTCGAATTAAGATAAATTGATGATGAAATTGTGCTAAGTGTTAGAACTCCTTATTGAGCTAGGATTCCTTACTCGACTAGGATTCTACTTTCCTATTTTCATTCTTTCATATTCCTTAATCGACGATTTCTTTTCAGGAAAGACAAATCATATTTGGAAAGAAAGAAGAGTTGCCGAGTTGCATTCCTAGTTGAACAAGGAAATCATATTCGAGTTGAAGAAGGAGAAGAGGAGGCCGGCCTAGCTACTCCTAGTTGGACCAAGATTGTTGCCGTGCAGCCCTTAAGTGATCTCCCTATTGGACTTGGTTTCCTACATCAAGTTGGATATGAAGTACATAAATCAAATCCATAACAAAGAGGATTTCAGCTTCCCAATTGGATTCTACCTCCTAAGTAGGGCGGCAAGAAGGCTTCCTAAACCTCTATATATAGAGGCTCGGCCTCTCCATTCAAGACATCATCAGCCCTACACACAAACTCAAGCCCTAGCTCTGCCGAATTCATCCTTCACCATTCCAAGAAATCCTAAAACCGATTCCATCATTCCCCACCTATCAATAGCCTTTAAACACGCTTGTGAAGAAGGTTTCATCCATAGAAGTCTCGGCTACACTTGTGGATTGCTTGATTTATAAAGTGTAACCATGATTCACTCTTGTCTATTTCGGGTTTTGGTTTTGTTCTTGTTCTTGGATGAAGCATGCGATTTGTGTAGAGTAAACTTGTTTCAATTTTGTCTATGAGATAGTTACTTGTTTCAAATTATATAAAGTTGCGATTTTAGGTTTTTAGTTCTATGATTTTGGTTTCTGCCGTGCCATGTTCTTGTTTGATTTCGAAAATATCTATATGTTATGTATACGCTTGTAGCATGATATTTAGATTGTTGGATTTATGACTTGTGCTATGAACATGTTTATCTTTTCTATGTGATTTTCGAAATTGCATGATTGTTGGTTAAGTAAGTGACATACTTGATGAATTCAATGTGCATGGCTTTGGAATTACATGATGAAGATGAACATGTTAGATTTCGATTATGGCTGCTTGGTATTGATCGAATGTGTTAAGTGTCTATGTGTTTAGGTTACTGCTTAGGACCCTAATTGCATGATCCAACCTTAGTTATTCATGATAGTGTCTCAGCATGACTCTTAAATGAGGACTAGAACTTGATTTTCGTTAGCTTTGTATGATTTGTTTGGTGATTGTTTAGGTGTTGGTTGGTTGATCACATGTATATATTAGTTTAGGTTTTATTTTCTGTTTTTATCTTTGATACCGATCATATATATCAAACTCTTTTATATCTTTATGAATTCGTGTTAATTGATGTGATCCTAAGCCCTGGATGGATCACCGGTTTGTGAACGATACCCTCTTACTTTATACTACTAACGATGCTTACAGGGTTAAATATTGATGTCGAGTAATCGAGCACTCATCACATAACAAAGGGGATATAAGGAATTTACAAAGTACAAATATTTCCAAGAAATAAGAAGAATTCACCACAGTATCTGCCAACACCCTTTTTTACTACCAGGAAATCTGCAAAACACCAATTCCATTGATGTGAGCAATAAGTAAGCTTAGTGAGTGACAAAACTATAAATAAAGTGACCAAGAGATCATCAAATAATAGGATCAGTTCAACCCATTGAATTGAAAAAAAAAATTGATTAAAAGGTCAACGAGTTACCACTGTAATCTCAGTAATAAAATAGGGCTGCCACTGCACACCCATCCATAAAATACTATTGGGCTACCTTGCACACCCATTAGCTATGTCTTGGCTATATTTAGCCCGAGCTACCTAAGCTCAATTATCGCGCCACTTTATATGGTCACGTCATAAGTAATGTGCACATTGCCAACACCCCCTCTCTTGTTGGCTAGAGATATCTAATTATATATATATACAAGCTTAGTGCTCTCTCTTAGCACTATAATTGAATCTGGAACCACAAGAGACGACCACACTCACAAAGCAACAACATTGCAAGTTAACGACACAATTACCAGGTTCTTGGCAAGTAACTCACTAGTACACAACCCGCATCAATTGCATCCACGCAAAGTCTCAACATCACATTTATATACCAGAGTAATATACGATGCAAACCATTTGACAGAATTATCAATTGAAATACAAGTAATCAAGACTAATAGAGAGACATAAATTTGAATGGCTCACAGTAAGATAGGAAAACCACAAATACTAGAATAACTCAATATAACAATCATATATAGTAAACAGAATGCCAAAGAACACTACATACTACACAAAGAATCATCACGTATGACAAAACAACAACCAAACACATAAAAAACTAAGAATCGAGGTTCCCCGACATCCCCCTATGAATTAAGCTCAACTACACAAAAGCATTCTCTCATTGATCTCAGTCCCAATTTCCATTAAACTCCCAACTCCTTCTTTTTATAATCATGAACATGTTGATTAAGATAACAACCTATAGAACACAAGTATCACTCAGACCACAACTCAATAATCATGTTTCATAAAGACAATCATATATATCAAAAACACAAACACAAAATTAGAGAATACAAGCCACTCACTTCGTAATGGAAAGAACTGAAACCTGACCCATAGACAGTGGTAGATTTAGGATTAGAATCTAGGGAGGGCTTCAAATTTGGCCAAAGGCCAAAATGTTTTTTGACAATGTACACAAAAGATGAGATTCAACCATACAATGTGCACAAAACTTCACCTCATGATTGTCAAAACTGAATCAAAAATGAGGTAAACATACTTGAAATTTCAATTCAATGCAATAAGGTAAACACAACTACATAAACTAATCCATATGAAATCAATCAAATTGAAATTGGAATAGGCGAATAGGAATCAATCAAATTGAAATTGGAATAGGTGAATAGGAATCAATCAAATTAAAATTGTAATAGGTGAATCTGTGAATAACAGTACCTGAAAGATCAAAGATGAGAGTAATTGAGTGAAGGATTGAGAGATTGAGAGATTGACTGAAGGTGAAGAACAGAATAAGGTGGATCAACCGGATCACCCATTCACCCTAGCCACAAAAGAACATCTCGTCAAGTCGCCATCTTCATGTGTCACAATTTGCAAAAGAAATTGAGAATGCGCACTATTCTTCGTATGTGCATGCCTTGGATTTTTTTTCTTCGGCTAGTATTAATGTAGTAATGTTTTTGGGCTCTAAAAATCTGCATGGGCTCCAGCTTGGGCAAGCCTTGAGCTGGATCTGCCACTGTCCATAGAGTGCCCATCTTTACATCCGCTTTGATACCCACCACTCTAGAAATCTCAATGACTGAAATCCTAGACCATGAGATCACAACTCTTCTCTTCGACTCTCTCTCTCTCTCTCTCTCTCTCTCTCTCTCTCTTCTTCTTCTTCTTCTTCTTCTTCTTCTTCTTCTTCTTCTTCTTCTTCTTAACTGTTTAGTTCTCCCACTTTTCCCTTCCTCCTTTCTTTCTTTCCCCATCCCTTCCCCTTCTCTTATGTTCCTCTTTCTCCTTCCACCCACCGTGACCAACAACTCAAAAATAAAGAAAAATAATCTTATTTCTTCAAAGGATTAAACCAAAAACAAGGTAAAAATAAATAATAAAGGAAAAAAAGTGCATATATATATATATATATATATATATATTTGTTCCGGGTGAATTATTATTCTACCCCTTGTGTGTGTTAGCCTAATAGGTTTCATATTAAGAGATAGATTAGCATCTCTGTAATAGATTAGGACTCCGAATTATACGGGATTGTAGTTTTGTAATATCTATATACAGGCCCCCATATCATTCAATAAAGATACAATTATTTTATCATGCATCACGTTATCACGCACTTTTCCCTAAAACTCTTAACTTTTAGAGCCTTAAGAATTTTTTTTTCTCCCGCCGGCAGCCTTTGTCTCCGGCCTCCGGCAACCTTCCTGTCGACGCTCCTCATCGGCGACAGCTCCTGCCGCTCCTCGCCGCATGTACCCGCCGCAGCTGCCAACCCCTGCAGCCACCCTGCAGTCCCCGCAGACCTCCTTGCAACCCCTGCAACCCCCTGCAGCCCTTGCAGACCCCCGCAGCCCCTGCACGTAGCCCCGCAGCTCCGCAAGGTTTCCTCTGCATTTGCTCCGCAAAATCATCTTTTTGTCCCGCAAGACCCCGCATCAAAGCATTCAAGATTGCTCCCCCCCCCGCATATTTACGTAAGAAATGCGAACTTCACAAGCAAAGTCTTCACTCAAGAGAAGCTATTCATGTCTTCTTCACACCTTCAAATGTAAATTTTTTCATTAACATTCCCGCTTTTGAACGTATAGATATATTATATCGACCGTTATTAGCCTTCTTCTTGTCTTCATTCCGGCATTTCTTATAACGCCGATGAGACTATATAGAGATGAGTTTCCCCTCGTGGTCGATCTGTTTTTTGTGTGACGATCCTGGGGGAGTTACGATTGTTTTGAAAGAGAAGTTAATCGATTTTCGTGTGGTCGCCTGAGTGTACCGCTATTTTGGGTGCGATCATGAGTATCACCGTTTGCATCGATTTTTCTTGTGACCATATACGTCACTCCTTCTAATTCCTATTATACTTGAATCTAATCGATTTCGTATTCATTTTTGTAGATGTCATCGCCATTTGGCCTTCTTGATCTAGAAGACAAGGAATACCACCGCTGGGTTTCCGACATGGAGCTCGCTTTCGAGAGCCCAGGGATCGACGACATGTTTGCCGACCCTCTTGTTGATTTCCCACCCATGGCCAAGACTCAAGCTCTCATCTTCATGAGACGTCACATCCATGCAACTCTCAAGAGGCAATACTTGAACGTAAAAGATCCTAAAGAATTATGGGACAAACTACGTTTGCGGTACAACAACGTTCATGATAAGCTTCTCCCTAAATTAACCGTTAGATAGGATAACATCCGTCTATTGGACTATAAGAGAGTGAATGACTTCAATCGGGATATGGTATGCCTGCAATCCGATCTTGGCACCATTGGTGTCATCAAGACCGACCTAGATCTTCTCAATAAGACATTGGACATGTTTCCAATCAATTATAAGGTTCAAGCTCATACGTACCGTACTCATGTAGAGGAAGGGAAGATCCGGTCTTTCGCAGACTCAATGGCGGTTTTGGCTAAGAAAGAGAGGCATTCTGAGATCCTCCTCAACAACAACAATAGATATGTTGGCACTAAAAATATTTGTACGTCACAGAATGCCTCCATACCGGCCGTTTTTCGGCAATCGGTGCCGCTGGTTTTCGGTGAATTTTCCGACGTTTTTTCGTCGTTTCTCGTCATTTTCCGGCATATTTCCAGCAGTCCTTGCTGCCACGTTTTCCCAGTCCAAATTTCACCCGGTTTTGAGTTTTTTTGACATGGTTTTCCGATTAGTTTTCTGGTTGTCTCCAAGTCCGTTATATGCACTCACCAGCACTCTTTATGTGTGTTTTTACACCGTTTTTGGATGGTTTCTACCACTCTTGTTTACTGTTTGGTATTTCACTGCTTCAATACCATGTTTCCCAACTCTTTAGTTGAAGAATGTAGTACTATTGCCATGTGATATATTCGATGGGATCGCACTTTGTTCTTATTCCCTTTCTTACAATACTCTACAGTGTATTGTATAAAATTGTTCATGTGTCGCTGACTCTCTTAGTTTTCATTTTGTAGATGTCCCGCGGAAAAATCAAATGTCTAGCTGATTGCAGAACCACCCACATTGTTCTACAGTACAGGCAGTTGTTCACGGATCCAGTGTTTTCGACTTCTTCGATGACTATAATGATTGGCTCAAAATCCATCATTTAAGGAAGAGGCACCGCTTCTTTTATGTTACCTAATGGTACGACTCTCAACATCATTGACGCTCTTTATGCGCTGAAGTCTCACCGCACCTTGCTAAGTTTTAAGGACATACTTGCCAATGGTTTTCACCTCGATACTTATGTTGAAAATGGAGAGGAATATCTTTGTGTTACCTCTGAGAAAGCAGGCCAGCGCCACATCTTAGAGAAGATGAAGAGTCTCGGGAATGGTTTGTATCTTACTTCCATTCGAATCTTTGAATCATATGCGGTTGAACACACTTTTGTGATTCGGACTCTTATATGCTTTGGCATGCCCGTCTCGGGCACCCTGGACATGATATGATGATTAGAATTCTTAAAAATTCACATGGTCATCCATTTTTCAAGTCCCGGAAGTGATTGGAAAATCACATCACATGTGCTCCACACGGTGAGGCCGTGCCTACACGTGCACCGCATGGTGTGGCCGAGCATGCCCCTCTCGGTAGCTCAACAGCTTTCACGCCGTCTGTGGTGGCATCCCCTCCTTCACAGGAGCTTGTGATGCCTCACGTGCTTTCTAATGCCTCCATGGCAATTTTTGATGCCCATCGCTCATTTTGCAAAACTTGTTGACTTGCTAAATTTCAAGGAAGTTCTTCTTTTGCTAAGGCTTCAATCGAGAACATTTCATTCTTACAACATATCCAATGTGAAATTTGTGGACCTATTCAACCAAGATTCAGACCTTTTAGATATTTTATGGTATTGGTTGATGCATCGACGCGTAGGTCACACATCGCTTTGTCATTTATAAGGAATGCTGCATTTGCTAAGTTATTAGCTGAGATCATTAAACTTAGGGTTCATTCCCCATACTATCCTATTAAATCCATTCGTTTGGATAATGCTGGAGAATTTACCTCCAAAACTTTTGATGATTACTGCATGTCTATTGGGATTGAAGTTGAACATCTTGTTCCTCATGTTCATTCACAGAACGGTCTAGCAGAGGCTACCATCAAGCGTATTCAGCTTGTTGCTCGGGCAACGGTTATGGGTACTAACCTGCCGGTCTCTGCGTGGGGATATGCAGTGTTGCATGCAGTGACACTTATTTGTTTTAGACCCGCGGTTAACCAAGCGTTTAGTGTGTACCATATGATAACTGGTTACGAACTCAATATTTCACACTTACGCATTTTTGGTTGCGCCGTCTATGTGCCTACTACACCTCCACTGCGTACTAAGATGGGTCCTCAGAGATGATTAGGTATCTATGTTGGCTATAATTCCCCAACGATTGTCCGCTACTTAGAACCAACCACAAGAGATCTCTTTACTGCAAGATTTGCATATTGTCACTTTGATGAGACATGTTTCCCGTCGTTGGGGGGACATGAGAATGTTATCATTCCAAATGAACGTCAAGAATTGAAGTGGTGTGTCCCCACTATGTCTCATTATGATCCCCGCACTGCTCAAAGTGAGTTAGAAGTGCAACGCATTATGGACCTCTAGAAAGTCATGGATTCGATTCCCGACGGCTTTGTAGATATTGCTAAAGTGATGAGATCAAATATACCCGCTACAAATGTACCGGCACGGTTGGATGTCCCGAAATATGGGTGTGGAAGACAGGTCTTGGACCTAGCAATGTTGGCACCGTCTCTGGCAGGTATCTCAACACTTTCTTGCCTACCGTCCAATGGACTTCTCCTGGATTAACTTGATACCTACCAAGCATACTGACACTAAAGCAATATCCGGGCGAGTACAAACCAGGGCACACATCAAGCTCCCTACAAGTGAAGCGTACGGTTTGTTCTTCATGGCATTCTTCTCAAATTCATTTTTAAGACACTGTGACTTGTTGAATTTGTCACCTTTGCTCATTGGTAAGTCTCCACCACCACAATTTTCCATAGAAAAGCGCCTCAGTACTTTGTCTATGTAACTCTCCTGTGAAATTCCCAACATACCCCGTTTTCTATCTCTTGTGATTTTGATTCCCAACACAAAAGATGCTACTCCTAGGTCCTTCATTTCGAAAGACTCTGACATAAAAGTCTTAGTCTCTAGGAGCATCTTTATATTTGTACTAGCCAGCAAAATGTTATCAACATATAAAACCAAGACAATGAATCTGCTCCCACATACCTTAAAGTAAATGCATTCATTTAGAGGATTCTCCACAAAATTATTTTCAGTCACAACTGAATCAAATTTCAAGTACCATTGCCATGACGCTTGCTTCAAGCCATAAATTGACTTTTTTAAGCCTACACACCATGTGTTCATTCCCTTGTTCAATGAAACCTTGAGGCTGCACCATGTATATTTCTTCTTCCAACTCTCCATTGAGAAAAGCTGTCTTGACATCCATCTGGTGCAACTCCATATCATAATGAGCCACTAATGCCATAATCATCTGAAACGCATCTTTGGTTGAAACTGGAGAAAATATTTCATGGTAGTCAATTCCTTCCCTTTGAGTAAAACCTTTTGCCACCAACCTAGCCTTATACCTTTCTATGCATCCATCTACATTTTTCTTAGTTTTAAAAGTTCACTTGCACCCAATTGGCTTGACATTTGGGGTTGGTTCAACTAGCTCCCACACTTGATTATCTTTCATGGACTCTAATTCTGCATGCATTGCTTCTGTCCACAAAATTGATTTAGAGCTATTAATGGCTTGGTTATAGGTGACTGGGTCATTCTCCTCGCCAATATCAAAATCAACCTCCTGTAGGTATGTACAAAAATTTTTAGGCTCTACTTCTTGAAGATACATCACATACTCAACTCCAATTGCAGGCCTCCGAACTCTTTCAGACATTCTTAGTGGAACAACTTCTTGAGCAGCTTCTGGTTGTGCTATGGCTGCTTGATTAGGAGGAAGATCTTGGTGTTCGACATTAATATTTTTCTAACAACCTAATCATCAAAACTTGAGGATTCTGGGTTACTAGTATATTATGACAAAAGTAGCTGGGGTAGTTTCTTTTGGACTTCGAACAACATCTTCACCCTCTTCCTCCAAAACAATATCCTGGACACACGATGGCATATTATCTTCTAGAAACTTGGCTTTATTAGTTTCAATTATCCTAGGAGAATGGCTGGGACAATAAAACTTATAGCCTTTGGACTTGTCAGGGTAGCCATTGAAATGGCAACTAATGGTTCTGGGATCTAGCTTCTTCTCATCTAGATTGTAAGCACGAGCTTCTGCAGGACATCCCCAAGTACGAAAATGCATGAGGCTTGGCTTGTGATTATTCTATATTTCAAATGGTGTTCTGTCAACCGCCTTGGTCGGTACACGATTAGAGATATAAAATTCACATTCCTGAGTGCTTCACCCCACAAAAAAACCGGTAAGTTGCTTATGCTAATCATGCTTCTAACCATATTCAACAAGGTCAAGTTTTTTCGTTCTGCAACCCCATTCTATTCAGGTGTACCATGTGTTGTATACTGTGCAACAATTCCACATTCCTCCAAATATCTTGCAAACGGAGCCTTATGTTGTCCTGCCTCATCATATTTGTCATAATACTCTCCTCCTCTATTGGATCAAACAACTTTAATAGATTCTCAAACTGTTTTTCGAGTTGGGAACTACGTGTAGAACCAAATTTTCTGAAATTTGTCATTTTACCTTTTATGAAATCAATACAGATTTCAAAATCAAAGAAGTCTAAGTTCGAAAGTATTCCAGACGTAAAAAGTTGTTGAAGACGTCTTTTGGATATGTGTCCTAGACGTTTGTGCCATAAGAAAGAGGAATTTTCATTGAGACATACTCTTTTGGAACCTATAGATTGCTCTACAAGATAAGAATCAACAGAATAAGAACACCTCAAACGCCACATGTCATCCTGAAGAAAAGCACAGCCAACACCATTTGAATTAAAGAAAAACTTTATTTCTTCAGAAACAGTAAAATAAAAACCATCCTTAACAAGTCTGACAGGGGAAACTAAATTCCTTCTCATCGAAGGAATAAACAAAACATCCTTTAAAATGAAAACAAAACCGAATTCTAACTTAAGGTAAACAGTTCCTATGGCTTCAACAACAACTTTGACTCCATTCCCTATGAAAACTTCATCTCTACTTGGAGTTCTCCGGTTTACGAATCCCTGTAAAGAATTTGAGATGTGAATAGGAGAACAAGTGTCATACCACCAGGAATTTGAAGGAACATAAATAAGATTTGACTCAATTATTGTAAAAACATGAGATGAACCTAGACAAGGACTTGAGAGAGTGAAAACATGATACGTACCCTTTTTCTCTAGCCATGATTTATACTTGGCATAATTTCTCTTCATATGACCAAAATTTTTGCAGAAAAAACATTTAAAAATAGTTGTTTGTTTTGACTTAAGGCTCTGAGATCCTTTAGAGGAGGAGTTCTGTTTTGAAGGAGCATTTTTGGCATGATAAAACATACGTTTGCTAGGTCCAGCAGCCTTCCCTTGAGTTCCAGATTGAGTAACCAAATGGACGAATTTCTCCTTGTCCCTTTTCAGCCTAGCTTCTTCCTGCACACAGTGTGCAATAAGCTCATCCATGGTCCACTTATCTTTCTGAGTATTGTAGCTGACCCTTAACTGACTATAAGCAGGTGGAAGAGATTCAAAAGCATAATAGACAAGGAAAGTATTAGTAATAAGGACTTTTAGGGCAGAAAGGCTCTTCCTTATATCAATCAGCTTCATAATATGTGCCTAACGCTTCCTTCTCCATCAAAATGTGCTTTATATAATGCCACCATGTAACTCCCTGCTTCTGCCTTAGAAGACACCTGATACTTCTGTTCTATGGCTGCCATATACTCCTTGACATTTTCAGTAACTTCAATGCTACCTCGAACTGTCCCTTGCATGTATTTTTGCATGAACATCTTTGCCACCATGTTGGATCTCTCCCATTTTCAGCTGTCTGCTTCTGAACATTAGTACTGGTTTGAGTGATTACAGGCTGATCCTCTCTCCAGATCGAGATCCATAATCCCTAGGTTTATCATTATATCTTGCTTCCACTCCTTAAAGTTGGTTGCACTCAGTTTGTCTATGGGTGACATAAGTGCAATACCAGTAGTTCCACAAAAAGGTATTGTACAGTAAAACATGTAATGGACCTTAAGAAATTCATCCTAAAACATGTCATACAATGAACAATAAAGGCAATCCAGAAAAAACATATAATTGTTCAAAATAACCTCAATCTTTAGTTGCACTACCAAATAACACATGTGAGCAAGAAATTCAATAGTGCCTTGAGTTCTTTATCACACCACAAGCTTTATAGAGCACAAAACTGTATAAAATTTTATCAACGCATGTGAGCAAGATGATAAGATTTCTTTATGTGCTCTAAATTCATTTGATGTTATGACTTTAGATTACGATATATATAATTAACACATGTATGGCAAGATAATTCATATATCATAGTTTAAAATCACAAGTTTGGTCTAACATTATAACCATGAACTAAGAAAAACCTGAACAATTTTAACACCTATATGGCAAGAGAAAATTATTATGAGGTATCCCAGAACTATACCAAAGTTTTATTTATGTCTTATGAATTATATACCTTAAGTGTGAAATTTCAATTTCTGAACAAGACAACAAACAAACATGAATAAATGAAATATCATCTAGCCCAAAAGTTCTCTATATAGATGATTCTGCAAATGTATATATCATACGCATTCAATAAGCAATTTCAGAATTCAATTAGCTCAACAAAATGATTGCTAAACCGCATTCTATATCTCAGCAATTGTTCTTGTAAGAAAAATGCAATATACATATATACAATTATGATTACACCCAACCAAACAATCAAGACATTGAAAAGTAAAACTAACCTCAATGAAACAACAAAGATGCACATTATATGGGCTCGTGGATGATAGAGTATGAAAACCCATTGCTTGATTTTGAGTAAGAGATGGACATCAGAGATGGAAAAAAACGAAAAAAAAAAAACCGCAAAACTGGGATTGTGCAGCGGAAGAACTCAAAATTGGGTTTTAAACACCGTTTTTTTCAATTAAGCAAAACGCACTGTTTTGGTGCAAAAACACATCCCCCCCCCCCCCCCAATTTTTTAATGAATATTAAAAAAACCCAAGTGAGAGAAAATAATAGTAAAACTTCAATTGATCCCTATATATGCAGGGCGGCTCTGATACCACATGCTAGATCACCAAAGTATATAACATATATAGATACATATAATTTGCATAGTGATAGAGATACAAATATATTCATCAATGAATATGAGTAACTTGAATATAATGAATACCTGTAGAGTCCATCGTCTTGTCGTAAGTAAATTGGTCAGACAAAATCTTATGCTCTCTCCAACACTTGTAGTTCTATCTCTCAATGGGGCGAGATTACTTGTGAACTTGTGTTAGTCGGGAGAACAGGGACCTTGACTTATATAGGTGCTATATGATAGAATCTACCCATCACAAAGAATCTATCACTTACCATATATGCACCTCTTTAATGGTTAAGTCACTAAATTCCATATCTTATAAGACATACATAATATATTTTATTAGGCTCATAATCTATAATATTAATCACAATATTATAGCTACCGATTTACTGCATATATATAATCCTTTGCTTTATTCGCAAGATATCACATACAATTATCATGTAAACTTTATCATTAGATGATATGTCCAATACGGTTTCTACACTTGGAGGTAACCATGCACACATGAAGTTAGCACCTAATATAACCTTAGAGCCAAATTCCAAACGGGATCTAATTTGTAATTATAGTCATGTTCAATTAAGAAAACAATATTTATAACTCATTCCCCTTCTTAGTGATACCAACAATAGGATATACTGCGCAACTTCTTCGTGAGGCCTCACATAAATTAATCCATATGGATTTCTGGTTGATAATTTAATGGTGTTTAGCTTCCCAACTTGACTATAAAATGACCTCAAAATCAAAATAGAGTTCCATCATCGTTCAAAACAATTAGAAACAAACAAACTAAACAGAGCGGAAAAAACATCAAAATGGGTCTCAAACTTGTCATGCATCTGGTGTTAATACTTATGGCCTTATCCGCCACATCTGCAAGTAGAGCAAGGGAGCTTTTAGGCGGCGGCGTCTTCGACGTGACTAGTGCAAAATATGGCGCAAAGCCGAATGCTGATATCACTCAGGTAACTAATAAAATCTATATACATGTCCATGTACGTAGTTAAGTTCTACGATTTTGAAATATTGCTGGATTTCATATATCTTTGTATACAGGCTATAGCAAATGCATGGAAAGATGCATGCGCTTCAACAATCCCAAGTAAAGTTCTTGTTCCAAAAGGGGTTTACAAATTGAAAGAAGCAACTTTCAGCGGTCCTTGCAAAGCTCCTATCGAGCTTCAGGTCCATGGCACATTGCAAGCGCCACCAAACGGTGCCCAGCTATCGAAACCAGATACTTGGATCATGTTTTCATACCTCGACAGGTTCACATTGTCCGGTTTTGGAGTCTTTGATGGCCAAGGACAACAAGCTTGGAAAGCCAATGATTGCCACAAAAACCCCAAGTGTTCATCTATTGCCATTGTATGCTAGTGTTGTATATTTTGCATGCACTTCTTATTTCTCTCTTTATATGTTGTAATGCTTTCTCAATATGTGCAGAACATGAGGTTCCACGCTATCAAGAACTCATTAGTTAGAGATGTAACTTCACTCAACAGCAAAAACTTCCATGTCAACGTATTAGCATGCGAGCAACTTACGTTCCAACACTTCACGGTAACTGCACCGGGAGATAGCGTTAATACAGATGGAATACATATCGGCCGCTCAACCGGGATCAATATTACTGATTCTCATATTGCTACAGGAGACGATTGCATTTCAATTGGTGATGGCACCAAGCAACTAACTGTGACTAAGGTGACTTGTGGACCAGGTCATGGAATAAGCATTGGAAGTCTGGGAAGGTACCCGAAAGAAGAACCTGTTAGTGGAATCAATATTAAGAGCTGCACCCTTAGTAATACAATGAACGGTGTTAGGATCAAGACATGGCCTAATTCTCCAGCAGCTAGCACGGCCTCAGATATTCATTTTGAGGATATAATCATGAATAATGTTGGCAACCCAATCCTCATAGATCAAGAATACTGCCCTTGGAATCAGTGTAATAAACAGGTACAAGCTCTGGATAATAAACAATTATTTACTTCTATCTAACATTACGATTTCTTAATTTTTGTGTTTTGTTGTTTGAAGGCTGCATCAAAAATCAAGATTAGCAACGTGAGCTTCAGGAACATTAGAGGAACGTCTTCGACTCCGGTGGCCGTGAAGATTGTATGCGCCAAGGGGTTACCTTGTGACAAGGTGGAGATGACTGACATTAATCTTAAGTACAGTGGAAATCAAGGCTCCCTTACATCTCAATGCGCAAATGTGCAGCCAACAATCACTCGAGTGTCAAATCCTCTTGCTTGTGCCACCAAATCTTGAACAAAGAGGCTTCAAGATACATGCTAAAAATATAATAGTAAGGAGTATTAGGGTAATGTGCATAATTTCCAAAAAGTAGGTGAGTTAAGCATATGTATATATCTTTTAATAATCTCCACTATTGTGATATCTTGTGTTCACCTATACTGTATAGCCGTATAGGTATGTAATTTAGTCCCCTTATATATGTGCATAATGCGAAAACTAGGCTAGTTACACGTTTGTATATATCTTGTGAAAGCACAAAAGAATGTTGAGAGATTTTAAATACACATCATATATCTTTTAATACACACCTCGTTATTTTATTTTTCACATAATCTGATTTAAGCAAGTTAAATGACCAAAATGGACATATCAATATATGAAAAGAAAAAAGAGGAAATGAAAAACCAATGGACGGACTAAATTATGTCAAACATGAACTATTCATGTTTTTAACATAATAACGCAATTTTGAGAGCCTTAACAATCATCAAATTGGCTAAAATTTTGCAGAGATGATCTACACAATATTATCTAGATACTAGAAGGTGGAGATGAGTAAATTCGATCGAAAAGTGGTGCAAAAATGGAAATCTGCACTAAAACAGTAATGCGGACCTCCGCAGCCAAGAATGGATGTATATATATGATGTCAAACGTTTCTAACAGAAAAGTGAAAGATTTGAATAATATCTATGTTATTTAAATTATAATTATACTAAATAATATTATATTTCACATTATATAGATAAAGGATAATTTTGGTAATTTGGGGTGTGCATTTAGAGAAACATTGACATGAAACTTTGAATCGGTAGTGTTTAAGAGAAGAGGTGTGTATTTAAAACTTCTCAAGAATGTTATATTTGTTTGAATGATACATACATGGAGAGAGGATTTCTCTTATTTGAGGATTTTTAGTATTTTACCTAAATCAAACCAAATGTACATCAGCTGTGTCGACCATTGTTTTGTTACACAGGGGCACAATGGCCCAGCAAAACAAACTAAGAGATAAAACTAAGAAACAATCCCAGTTTTTCTAGGTCTAGAAACATTAGTTAAATCATCCATAAAAGTAGAAATGGCATAAATATGAGGGTTTTCAAAAATCAATAAGCCAGGAGCATGATCAATGCTACATTTAGCAAGAGAATCAGTTGTCATGTTACTTTCCTTGAAAATGTGGTTGATCCTAGTTTCATCCATGAGAGAAGTGAATTGATGAAATCCAGAAATGAGAAAACCAAGGGGATGGAGAGATAAATCAGATATCTTGAGCAAGTTTATCAGAATGGCAGAATCTGATTCAGTCTCAAGCTTAGAGATGTGAAGATTATGATCCAACTTTAAACCATAGTATAAACCCCAAGCTTTAGCCTCCATAATGGCACAAACCCCCAGATTGATCTAAAAACCAAACACCTAATTCACATCATGATCCTCAATCACACCACTGACACCTATCTTACTAGACTGGCCACTTCTAGTACCTTTTGACATTAAGTTTAAGGAAAATGCTCAATGGGTTTGATCCAATAGAACATGTGAACATCACAAGCATGAGAAATTTTAGCTTTAAGAGCAGAAGTTTTCCATTCAACAACAGCATCAATAATGATTTTCCCACGATTGAAAGGAAAACTGAAGCTAGGAAAAAATCGCCTTCTTCCTCCACTTCCAAAGGAACCAGCACACACTAGAGGTGGCAAGTGGGCCGAAACACCCAACCCCAGCACGGGCCCAATGCGTTAAAAATCAGCCCGACACGGCTCGGTCTGAACCCGTTATTTTAATGCGTCGGGCTGGGCCTAGATATTTTACCCCATAAGCCCGGCCCGGCCCGAACACAATAAATTCAGGGGCCGGCCCGTTAAACACATAATTTTATATAATTAATATGATTTAAAAAAAATTATAATAATGAGAATTGAATATTAAACTTTTTAAAATATAAACCTCTTAGTTATTTCATTATTTTACAAATATCATCAAAGTAGTGATAAAAAAGTCATAGTTTTGATATATGTAACATTTTAGAAATAGGACTATCAAATGTATTGTAGTCTACGATGCACAGAAGTTTCACTGGAGGTTCGATTCCCGCATCGGAATCAGAAGCGGAAGCGTCCGGAAGCACGGTTCCGAAAAAGAAGATTTTGGAAGCGCGAGAATTGTTGGGTTTTTATAGTTTTCTTCTCTCTTTTCTGGCTCTAATATAAATCCCTCTTAAAAATCTCCATATTCTAAGGATTCGGTAATTCATGAAGATAAATCAAAATCTAGAATTGAATGAAAACCCATAAAAATTACAGCTGAAGTGTCGTTCAAGCAAGTTGAATGAGATTTGAGGATTTGTTTGAGTTTTTAGTTTTGTGTGAGACAACAAGGGCATATAAGATTATACATGAGTTTGATTTAGAGCAAGATACTAATTGAAACTAGATGAGTGAAAAATCAATGTTGTGGATTTTGGGGCTAGAAAAAGATGAAGCTCAGAGAGAGAGCGTCATTCAGTTTTAGGACACGCCGCTCATTGCAAAATGTAGATACATACATTTTTGATTTCACACACTTGGTCAGTGTGATTAGAGAGCTCGTCAGATGTATGATGGATTAACTGAAAGGTGATGCGCATCATTTGTGGTTAGCTACACTACTAGTATCATGTTAGTTATTCAAGTGCTTGTGTTGTTTATTCTAAGCCATTACAAAATGTTTATTGGGCTAATTTTCTATCATATTGTTCTTCAATAATGTTTTAGTAATTAATTTTTTGTTTTATATAATATATTTTTAGATATAAATATATATTATTTTATTATGACGCGTACAAAACGTACCCGCTTCCAAAACAATTCAAAAAACTCACTTCCGCACTTCCAAACGATTCGCTTCCACGTACCCGCACCCGATTCCATGCAGTTTAGATTGTAGTATTTTATTTATTTTAATATTCTAAATAATTATATAAAACAAAAACTCTAATTAAATTTTTTTTTATGTTAATTGTGTCTTATAATGCTAATGAGCTGGGCCGGCCCGCTTTTTGGCCCGTCACGAGTCAGGCCCGATATTGGCTTGGGCCAGGTCGGGCTTAACATTTAAGTAAATAGGTCGGCCCGAGTCAGACACAAAAAATAAATGGGCTGCCACGAACACAGCACGGGCCGACACGACCCGTTTGCCACCTCTAGCACACACCAACAAAGAGATTACACAATTTAATTCCTTTATGGGTAAGAGACATGCAATTCAACTGAACACTAATCCAACCCTGCCAATTTAAGCCAAAGGTATTGGAAATAACAACAGGTTTTGAAATGCAGCTCCACATAACCTTTGCTCTTGAACAATCTCTAAATAAATGCTAAAGAGACTCACTATCAAAATTGCAAACGGTGCAGGTGGAAGAGTTGACAAGACCACGTCTAATTCTTTGCTCATTAGTCAACAACTTCTTGTGTAAAATCACCCGGCCCAAAGAAAGGTTTTTTGTTTAGGGGAAATATAAAAACTCCATAAAGCCCTCTAGTAGGGGCAGCATGCTCATCAAAATCAAAATTAGAGTTGTAAGCAGATTTAATGGAGAAAATACCATTAGAAGTAGCATACCATATCTTAACATGGTCATCGTGAGTCATAGAATGTAATTTATAGATGTACATGATGTAGTTAGTACTTACCTATTTTGTATATGGTAGTACGTACGGTTGTAGTAGTATAATGTAAACTTTATATGTAGCCTCCAATGTGAGATGAATAAATATAAGAAAATTCATTCTCCAAATTGTGTCATATTTGACTTGGTATCAGAGCAAGTTTCTCTCCAGTCTCTCCTCAAATATGCCGTGGGCCCGAGTTAGGTGTCACTTTGTCATGGGTACGAGGTGGGTTTCATTATCATGTCATTAGAGGGTTTCTGATTGGATTGTCACCAAGTGTCATTGGTTACTTAACCTTGATTTATTTCGTCCCAGTGTGTGAGATGTTAATCCGTCACGTGCAGAAATTAGTTTCACGTGAGGGAGCGTGTTGGAGAGGAAGATCTCACATCTAACAAATGACAAATAAAATAGAGATTATAAGTGGGTGGATAATACCCAATTGTATCAAGTCCTTTTGTGATTAAAATCTAACACATGTGAGGTGGCTAAGTTGAGACAATATCAATATAGTTGGTCCACGGGCCACGCTTGTCGTTGTTTAACATTTTAAGGTATACATAACCTAACTAAGCACTTAAGTGACTAAAGTAAAGAGGATGAGATTATCCACCTACTTATAATCTCTATTTTATTTGTCATTTTCTTAGATGTGAGATCTTCCTCTCCAAAAAAACATCATCCCCACACCCCTCAAGTCCAATAGGAGTATTGATTACAAGATTAACAATGTCATCAACCAGGAAGAGCAGCAGAGAGAAGATCAATTTTCCAACCCAAATCATCCTAAAAATCACAAATAGTGGCATTATGATCAACATGGGCATTAGGAATGACATGAGAAATTAGAGAATTAGGAAGAAGCCATGGATCATACCAAAACTTAATTGTTTTGTCATCCCCAACATGCCATTTCAGGCTTTTCCTCATCACCTGAGCACCATGAACAACTCCTCTCCAAGTACTTGAACAATCTGAAAGGGGCTAGTAATTGTTATGTACAATAGAACAATGCTTAAGATACTTCTATTTAAAGATGGTATTCCAAATCCTAGGATCATTTTGCCAAACTCTCCAACCAGATTTTGCAAGCATTGTTTGATTCATATCATAAGTTCTCTTAATTCCCAAATCGCCGAGAATTTTAGGCTTACATGTAGTCTCCAAATTACCAAATGAATCCTTTTCTTATCTTCAATATCATCCCAAAGAAAGTCTATGTTCAATTTATCCAATTTATCACACAAACTAATAGGAAATCTAGCAGTTTGCATGACATATTTAGGGATAGCAGAAGAGATGAGAATAAGTCTACCAGCCATACGCAAAGACTTACTTTTCTAGCTTGATAGTCTACTCTAAACTCTATCATAAAATACCTGCATAAGTGTGTTGAATAACTCTTTCATGGATCAAAGTCATGCCAAGATACTTTCCCAAAGCATTTGTTAACATGGAGTGACATATTCTACTGACACAAGTAGCAGTAGAAGAACAAGTATTGGGAGAGCAATAAATGGGAGACTTCTCATAGCTGACAGCTTGACCGGATAAGGAGCAGAAGATATCAGTGCATTTTTTCAAAGCATTAGCTTGAGAAATGTTGGCTTTAGCAAAAAGCATGAGATCATCAGTAAAAAAACAGGCGAGAAATTTTGGGACCTGACTGAGAAGCTCTTATTGGTTTCCACAAACCATCATCAACCAAGATATTGACAATTGGGAAAGTTTTTCCATGCAAAGAACAAATATGTAAGAAGACAAGTGATAACCTTGTCTAATGCCTCTTTGACCTTGAAAAGACTCAGACAATTCACCATTGAGGCTAATCTGAAATGAGACGAAACTTATGCAATGCTTGATTAATTTGACCAGAGAATGAGGAAATTTAGCATCATAAAACACCATCTCAATAAAATCCTAACTCAATCTATCATAAGCTTTGGATAAGTCAACTTTCCAAGAAAAGAAACCCTGCCTGCCAGAAGAATTCTAGAACTTAAAAAGAAGTTCTTGAGCAACCATAATGTTATCAGAGATGTTTCTACCAGGCACGTAACTAACTTGGTTAGGGCTGATCAAATTCATCATCATAGGTCTAATTCTAGCAACAATAATTTTAGAAATGACCTTGTAAATAGTAGTACATAGGCTTATTGGTCTACAATTTACCATATGCTGAGGACCCTCCACTTTCAGAACTAAGGCAATGATAGTATGATTTAGGCCTTGAGGAATGGAACAATTCTTGAAAGCATCCCCACTTGAAAAATATCAGCAGAGCATAAGTTCCAATGATGTTGGAAGAAAATAGTAGAGAAACCATCATGACCAGGGGCTTTGAGAGCACCAATGGAGAAGAGGAGTTGCTTAACTTCTGGAAGAGTGATGGGGTGAGAGAGAGCTGCCAGGTGTTGCTGATCAACAACATGGAACAACCTATCAATCAGAAATCTTGAGTCCTCAGTAGAATGACCAAAAAACAGATCAATAAAAAGTCAACAGCAACCTTCTTCATGTTGGTAGAATCAGTGAACCAAACACCTTGAATATTAAAAAGACCCTCAATCTTGTTTTTCCTCCTCCTAACCAAAGTAGTTAAGTGGAAGAATTTAGTATTTCTGTCACCTCCTTTTAACCACTTCTCTAGATTTTTGTCTCCAATAAAGATTTTCCTGCTCACATATGCCTTCATACTCTTTGATTAACTCAACTTCAAGTTTTAAGGATGAAAGGGTTCTCAAACCTATCGCAGGCATTTTTAATCCCCCAAGCCTGGCAAGGATAAGCCTTTTCTAAATACAACTTTGTTCCATTTAGAAAGAGCAGCAGAAAGGTGAGAGATTTTTCTAGATAGATCTCCAGAAGAAGAATTCCATGAACTAGAAACAATATTAGGATACATATTATGGTCCATCCACATAGCTTGAAATCTGAAAGGAACATCATTTTTAATCACAAAATTATTGGAAGGCTGTGTCGACCGTTTTGGCTACAAGTTTGATGCCAAAATGTATAAATTTACAATTCTGGTGATTAAAAATTTAAAACTTTGAATTTGTTGAGCACTCTGACCTCCGAAATGTGATACCTTCAGTGCTTCAGCCTCATGTATGCCATAGATTTACTATAGCGATGGCAATGGTTGCTGCTCAGAGTTAAGTAATCACTTTTCATTTCAAATGCTACTCTTCTGGCTGGACTTGTTATTTCTTAGTCAATGCTGATTGGTTTATATTGCGTTTTACTTGATAAGAAATCGAAACCTGTCGACCTTTTTTTTCAAAGCATAAACTCGTATTACTTTGCAAACCATGTGAAGTACAAAACCTGTGGGGAAGCCGAAAAAGATTGAGCATTCATATGGTCACCAAAAAAGTTGACAAGTAGAAAAAACACGTCCTTGCGTTTTTTAGTGTCTTAAGGTTGCTGGACATTAAGGATGGAAGGGGAAGGTCCCAGTTACGAGACACAGAGAGAGACAGAAGACCTCTGTCCTCTCAGATTAATCCAATGACCAGATCCTAATTGATGAATCTGTTTGGTTCGATAGATGAACTAGGTGGTGAGACTGCAGAAAAAGATGGGGAAATATAGATAAGTGAGACATTGGGGTGGCTACAGAAGCAGTCATTGATCACTCTGCACCATCACACTAAATAATTACAAATCCGAAATGCAGCAGTTAACTAAAATATGCAATCTGTACATTTATCTAGAGATTTATTTTCATCACCCCTTTGCAGCAAGCAGCTTCTTCAGGGTTAGGACCTCAACTCCTTTTAAAGCTAAGCGATCCTTTAGGTTGGCTGTAGCCTCCTTGAATTTTCTGTCCATAAGATTCTTCTCCTCTTCTGCTTCCTTGTATCTATAGCAAAAGGCATCCAACTTTGCTTGCGTCCCTCGAAGCCTCATTCGAAGCTTTGCCTTTTCCTTGCCGTTTTCTACATGATCCTGTTTAAGGTATACAGAACCAAACTAAGCACTTAAGTGACTGAAGTAAAGAGGATGAGATTCCTTGGACTATGGTTCTAGTTTTTGAATTCAACGACAGTTTCCCTTGATCAAACTTTTCAACTTCATTCACATCTAAACTCACATTAACCAAAACTAGCAAACCCAATTCAGTTTTGAATCTATACAAATATTATTTTGAACCAGAAGAATGAAACCAGTTGCAACCCATTAAATTCAAGCATACAAAAACTTACACTGTGCATCTTGACTTCCATGCTTGCAATTCGTCTTGTCAGCTCCTCCACAAACTGATAATAAGTTCATCATATATCAGATGATTCAAGTACTATTAGATGACTGAGGGAAAAGGAAAATTATAGATGACCTACCAAGTCATTGTTATGTTCAAGGCGAATTTTTTCTTCAGTTAAATGTTTCTGCTGCTCTTGAAACTCAGTAACTAATCTATCCTTTTCCTTTTTCACAAGTATGAGCTGGTTGTTGAGATTCTGGAGACAATATATAATCAGTGAAAAACTTGCAATAAATTTTCAAGCAAGAAAGTTGGTTGCTCAGAACTATTGATAACTTGTTTGCTAATCATTATATAAAATTTCACACACTGCTTAGGAATGAATACAAAATGAAGATTATACCTCTAAGTCATCAGGACGTTTAGATAATTCTTGCATTTGAAGTAACAGATCATCTCTTTCTTTTTTAAAAAAACTCAGCTCCTTCTGAAGAAAATTCTCTTCCTTGAAAGCATCAACTTTACGTAACTCCAAATTTGAGTTCGACAGCTGAAAGGGTTTAAAGTAAAAGGTTACTTCGTACAGAATATGTACTATAAATATGGTGCAATAACCAGCATAACATCTAAGCAATTCATAATTACTCACTTCTTCAGACTGTTTCTTTGGAGAATCAAATATATCGTGGTCTCTATGTAGTTGATCAACATCCAAAATCTTCTCCAGCCTGCAGAATAGGTAGGAAAGTGTGGCAAGCGGTATTAGTGCCAATTTACTCGGTTTTTCTTAATTAGTGATTTCTTATTCGGAATAAAAACTAAACAAACTAAGCAACATACAACTAACCATGCAAAAAGATGTGCTTTAAAAGGAATACCAGCATTCTAATTCATCATAAAGGACTCAAATACAAATATTATTAAATTATCTATAATATTCATAACAGAATAAGAAAAAAACGAAGGATTAACAGGAGAAACAGCACAAAAGTTCATAAACAACAAATTCTTTTGTCATGCCTTAGTAGGGCTCGTCAACGGGCCGGGCCTTATGGGCTTGTATTAGAAAAAAAAAACACAATACTCATATTTAAGGGTTTAGAACAATAAAAGAATTATTAGAAAACATTCTAAAAAAAAAGTCAAATAAATTCTAGTTTTGAAATATTGTCGATTAACACCAGTAGATGTAATCGATATATATATTTAGGGATCTTTTAAAAATTTCGTCCGTTTTGTACATGGTTTGACCGTCCGTACCTAAGGTTAACAAAAAATGAGGCGTTTTGACATAATAAAACTCCAATGACCGGGGCTTGCCAAATGGGTTTCCTCGTTGTAACCACGCAAAATCGGTGATAAAAATTAGGTGACTTCAAATATGTAAACAGTTTTCGGCATTCGCATCTTGATAATAGGTCCTCCCTTAGGACATTATTAGTGGTGTTTTTGGTTTACCAGAAATTCCGACTGTCAAACGAGATCCGAATTAAATGAAATTTTAAAATGGTCATTAAATATATATACCGATCACATCGGATGGTGTCGATTAATTCCAAGAAGTTTCCTTCATATAGTTTCCTTCATATAGTCGCTTCATAATGCAATAGTTTTATTATAAACCTAATATAAAAATTATGATACATTAGTGGACACTTCGGCAATCGGCAACTCTAGTTCGAAATATAATCGATTGACACCAGCAAATGTAATCGATATATATATTTAGAGAACCCCGTAAAAATTCATCTGTTTTGGACATGGTTTGACAGTCCGTACTTACGGTCAACCAAAAAAGAGGCGTTTTGACATATTAAAACCCCATTGAGCGGGACTTTGCCAAATGGATTTCCTTGTTACGACCGCGCACGATCGATGACAAAAATTAGGTGATTTTAGATATGCAAACGACATTCGGTGTTCGCATCTTGGTAATCGGTATTTTCTTAGGGCATATTATGGTGTATTTGGTTTACCGGAAATTTCAACGGTCAAACGAGGTCCGAATTAGATGAATTTTTACAGGATCACTAAATATAAGTACCCGATCACATTGGCTGGTATTGATTAATCCCGAGAAATTTCCTTCATATAGTCATTTCATAATGCGATAGTTTTATTCTAAACCTAGTCATTTCAAAAGTTTTTATACATTACTTGACACTTCGGCAATCGACAACTCCGGTTTTAAATACGGTCAATCGACAACTAAAGATGTGATTGATATATATATTTAGGGCTCCGTAAAAAATTCGTCTGTTTTGAACATAAATTTGACCGTTCGTACCTACGGTCAACAACAAAATGCGTTTTGACATATTGAAACCTCATTCAAAGAGCTTTACCAAATGGGTTTCCTCAGTGCGACTACGCACGATATGTAACAAAAATTTGATGCTTTCAGATATGCAAACGACTTTTGGCGTTCACATCTTTGTAATGGGTCCTCTCTTCGGCCATATTAGTGGTGTGTTTTATTTACCGAAAATTCTGACGGTCAAACGATGTCTGAATTGGATGAAATTTACAGGGCACTAAATATAAGTACTGATCACATCGGCTGGTGTCGATTAATCTCGAGAAGTTTATTTCATATAGTAATTTCATAATGCGATAGTTATATTTTAAACCTAATATAAATATTATGATACATTAGTGGACACTTCAGCGATCGACAACTACGGTTCTAACTACGGTCGATCAACACCAGCAGATATGATCGGTATATATATTTAGAGACCCCGTAAAAATTTCGTCCGATTTAGACATAGTTTGACCGTCTGTACCTATAGTCAACAAAAGACATTTTGACATAAAAACCCCATTTACCGAGGCTTTGCCAAATGAGTTTCATCGGTGCGACCGCGCTTGATCGATGACAAAAATTAGATGATTTCATATATTCAAACGGCTTTCGAAGTTCGCATCTTGGTAATGGATCCTCCATTAGGACATATTAGTGGTGTTTTCGGTTTACCGGAAATTCTGACGGTCAGACAAGATCCGAATTAGATGAAGTTTTAACAGGGTCCCTAAATATTAGTACCGATAACATCACTGGTGTCGATTAATCCCGAGAAGTTTACTTCATATACTTCATATAGTTGATTCATAATGCTACATTTTATTTTAAATTTAGTATAAAGTTATAATATAAAGAAATATAAAATTTTAAATCTAGTATTATTAATAGATAATATTTTATGTATAATTATTACCAAAAAATACATATAATTGATGTGTATAATATATTATATGCATGTATAATATTTTATTTTTTGGCGGGCTTTTATGGACCGGGCCTTGCAGGCTTTTATGGGCCGATCCTCGCGGGCTTTTGGCGGGCCGGGTTTCACACCTCGAAACTAAGTCCAGCCTTCTACTCACGGAAGCGAGCTTTAGCGGGCTTTCTCGCGGGCCGGACCGGGTAAAAGTCCATCGGGCTTGCGGGCCTCCGAGGGCTTTTCGGATTTGCCGGCTAAATGATGAGGCCTACCTTAGTAGATTTAAAGAGATATTGATCTATTATTGATCAAGGGACGGAGATTGATGCATTGAACTCAAGTTTAGAGCAATGTAAGCTGATCGTATTGTGACTCAAGAACTTAAGCGTGCAGAATAGGTACGAAAGTGTGGCAAGCGGTATTCAATGTCAAGTTATATATTGCAAAACATAAGAACAAAAGGGAAAGAAGACAGAAGAGGAATCTAAAGAACCTGCTTATCTTTTGTCCTGTCGCTTCCTCGTAGAATGTTAATTTTTCCCTAAGTCCCTTGCATTCTTGTCTACAAGACTCCAATTCATTTCTCACCTGACATTTTGACATGATCATCATCAGGTTTAGAAGATACTACAATGTGAATATTCATGTGGAATTTAAACTTTCTATTTGAGAAGGACAGTGAAGATGAATCTCACCTCTGACATTTCCTTTGAATTTGATGCAATCTCCATTTTGTATAACTTTGATTTATTTTCTATGGCTTCAAGTGAAACCTTCTCTTTCGAAGACCATATTACCCTTTCCTCCTCCATTTCCAAAAGGGAATCTGTAAGTTTCTGCAAAACCAATGGTAGAATCAAGTGAGCCACAATTCACCAACAAACACAGAGATACATACGTGGGACGCTTGCTGCCCTAACAGAAACCCAAAATTAGACTACCAGCGCTAGCTCTTCCTTTTCTTCAGCCAGCATTTTTATGGAGTTTTCCATCTTTTGCTGCTGAAGTTTAGATTCTTCAAACCTATTCCTCTGTAAATAGAGAAAAAACATATATATATATATATATATATGAAATTTTACATACGAAATCACAGCATTTATTTGCTCTATAAAATGAAAATAAAACGTGCACGAAAATGATCAGCTTACCAGGCCCAAAAGCTCTTGTTGCAATTCGTTGACTTCAGAGTGTGCAGTGTTCAGCATTTCAGATAGGGATTTTATTTCAGAATGTACACCTTCATTACTAGATAGATCAACTTCCTTTTCCCTATATAACTCCAGTTCTTTTTCTAGAGAAATAATCTGTGAGTCCTTTTCACAGGCATAAGCTTCCATCGTTTTGTAATCATCCTGTCGGCAGAATACAAAAGCTACAAGAGGTAAATAATCATCGCGAAATACTTAAAAATAATTTTGAAATTATGGAATAGAGTTGCAGATACTATAAATTTTCAGCATGGTGGAATGCCTAATGACCATATGGCATAACCGGTATTTAGCTTTGTGCTCTCTTCACCATTGGCAATTGGCATTTGTTTTCTGAAATAACCTTCTTTTCTCTTCACTTCAATATACTGGTAACTAGAACTAGTTGATGTTGCATCACACGGTGAGGGGTAAATTAAACAAAAATCAAATGCTGTTATCAGTACCTGCGTTACAGACGTGTTACAACTGTGTTGTTCTCGGGCAACCCTGGACTCCTCTTGTGCGATTAGAAGCTCCTCGTGGAGCTAATAAAACTCAAGAATTCAGAACAATTACAAAGAGCATGGAAAGAACAAATAGATAACATCGTATAATTATCACATAAAGCAATAACAACCAGGGGTGGTGCACATGTATACATGGAAATTTACTACATGTGACTACTAATTTACCTAACTCATAGATCAACTATCGAAAACATGATCTAATTATGGTGTAAAATTAGAATAGCCTGTTTCACCAAAATAATTTCAGTTAAAAGCTGAAACATGAAGCAAACATCTTATTACTAAGATAAAGAACAACCAACTGTTTGTGGTATTCATAGATAGAGGGACATTCACAGTTGATGCATGACACTAATTTAGTTTACATTCCTACAAAGGGTATGATATCTGGAACATCGAAAATGATAATCAGCTTCAAGGAACATCACTAATCCTATTTAAGATCCAAGACACAATGAGTAATCCTGGCAGCTACATGAGTAAAACAAAGTGTGTGGAGAGGCTGATAAATAGCTTAGAGTTCAAAAGTTTGCAGCATGGTGAAATTACCTCATCAAACTTCTCCATGGCACATATGTTTTGCTCTTTTGCCAGCTCAACAACAGAATCCAGATTTTGCTGGCTTGAAGATATCTCCATTTCTAACCTCTTAATCTGCATAAAGAAACTAGACAATAAGTAACCTAGAATTTTGATTATAGAAAAGAAAGGCGCAAACTATATATTCTACATCATCCCCCCCCCCCCCCCCCCCCCCCCCCCCCCCCCCCCCCGGGCGAGTTATCCCTCAATGAAAAAACACTGACTCCATCTTCTTTAGATATTCAAAATTTACTATCTTTACATTTCGAAATGTTCAGTGCAACTCATAGTTACAATCCAACTTTCTGTTAAGTGTTGACATGTCAATAGAAGGTTCCATGTGTATCCGAATTCTGATGAGGACGCCACAGTGGAAAAGATTAACAAAAGAAAGCATGTAAGAGTATCTCACTGCTTTTTTTTTTTAAGCAACAATGTCATTTTATAGGCTGAGGATTAAAATTGTTGTATTCTTTTTTATTTTCAGAAAATAGAACTACATATTCATTGAAGTAAATTAAACTTTCGTGCTTGGTTCAGTTTTGAATCTCTATCAGACTTGAGATGGGAAGCAAAGAGGAAATAAACAACAGCCTGGCAAATAGAAAATTAGCTTGAACCTTATCTTACTAACCACGAATAAAGAGATAAATGCAGATGGGTCACATGGGTTTCGATTTGAATGAACTATGTTGGTGGCTCTTCTGTTCATCTACATCCTGATATAGTCTAGATTTTGCAAGCCACCCAAAGGGAGAGGAACAATGTGGAAGTATTGTGAAGGTTACTCTGATCTGTGGGCTACAGCGTAACACTCCTAACAAATTTTGACCGGGCTGATGTTAGTTCTTTGAAACCAAAATACAAAGTTTGAATCACAAAATAATAGAGCTTGTCAACCTTAACACCCCGATCAAGTCCAGACAACAACCTTTAAACCCAGAATGTACGAAAGCTTCAAACCTTGAAATCCAGATTTGGTACTTTGGGTTTTGTGGGTAAACTTGTAAAGGGTAGTGAATCCTTAGTGGTGTGGGGATGGAACCTGTGGTGGAACTTCAGATAATTGCCCATGCCAGATTCCCAAATTTATGTGTTAGAATAAAAATTCTGTTAATTGTTCATGAAAATAATCTTGTTTTATTTTTGGTTTTCCTTTTGCTTTGAAGTTTCATAACAGAACTTTGCCATGAGAGTTTTTTTTAATGTTTCTTTCTTCAGTGGTTTGTCCACTATGGCATCTTTGTTAGCAATTGCATGGGTCCTATCGTTGCCAAGTTAGAGCCTACAAGAAGCTGGATAAAAAAGTTAATGGTGGGATGCAAAAAAAAAAATTTGGAAAGTAATTGTAGTGAATTGTCGAAATGGGAATAAGGAGTATTATCATTCACAGCAAACTACAAAACTAAGTTAGCCAAAGAGGGATGCACGCGCGCACACACATACACATAAGCAGAAAGGATACAGAAAAAGAATGAGAAAAAAACCTGTTCTTGAAGTCTTTTAATCACAATAATGGCTTCCGACTCCCTCACGCTTATATTCTTATCCACAGTACCTTTCTTGACACAAGATGTGGGGTAGTCATAGCATACATCAACAGAAGACAAATCCGCCTCAGCAAGTTTCCTTGTCAAATAATCAATTTGTATCTCACTACATGTTCTCTGCATAAAATAAAGAGCATTATACAACAAAAATACGTAGTTCAGTCAACAAGGAAAAGAAACAATGAAGTAGCAGACCTGAGTTTCAAATTTTATAAGCAAATCTTCATATTCTCCTTGCAAATCCAACAATTCATTGTCCTGAAAGATCAAAGGAGATTTACGAAAGGACAGCAATAAATTCCATACAAAAGAAGGTAAGAGAATATAATACAAACCTGGCATAAGCTTTTAGTCCTGGGTGGCACTTTTCTTCTGCTAGTAACATGTAATAGAGCACATGGATCAGGAAGAATACAATCCTCCACTGCACTTCTTTTATAGTCTTCATCTTTGCAGGATTCGTTCTGAGCAACATCAGTCTCGTTCACCAGTTCTTCAAATGGAAGTAGTTGCATCTCACGCTTAGGTCTTGTTGGTTTCAAAGGAGATGCCTTTGATGTAATGGTGGGGGGCACCTAAAGTAAAACAAACTATTAATTGCTAAATATGCATAAGCAAATAAATAAATATTAAGAAATAGATTCTACGTGTTCACAAATTAGAAGACCACAGTACATTATAGGATCTGTAGTTTACTATGACACCAGACAAGACTATAACAACTGTGCGTGTATCTGGATAAAATTTAGTCCGACACTATTACCTTATTCTCATTAAGTAATAATGACACAGAAATATTGAATGTGGGAACGATAAAAAGAAAAAGGCTTCAATCAACAAAATGTTATATTCCAGCGGATTTTGGTAGGTTGCACAGTATAATTCTTTTCCTGTCAAATTGTATTTAGCTATATAACCATCATATGCCATGAGGTTGCTGCTCCATTTTATCATTTATATAATTTTCCCTGATCGGCTCACTATTTATCATGCTTTCTTTACTTTATTTTCATTAAATCAATGCACCCCCCAAACTCCTTGTCCAGCTACCAATTTTGGACGAGATTGGATGACTCAAATTTCATTTTTAATTACATAGCGATGTATCAAACGTGGCTTCCCAAACTTCAACATATTTATCTCGTTATGTACTTGTTTGAAGGGAGACATGCAAAACAACAATTCCTAATTTGGAGGCTCCAAAGTAAAATACTTGCCCAAGCTAGTCTCACTCCCAGAGAACTTCAATCAGTAATACAGAAGTTGATTAATATCTAATTTTTCAAAGACAATCATTGCAGCAGAGCATAAGTCACTAAGTAAATTTAATAAACCTATTTCCTATACAAGCTCGGGTTATTTACTACAGGCTCCATTACAGGTTATCACTCCCTGCATCCAATAGCCTCCAAGGTGCTATACATCACCTGTCAATTACAACTTCGTACATTTGCAAGCAACTATTACATTCATAGCTAATCAGCAACACTATGTACTATTTTTGCCTCACACATTGCCTATATAAGATCACAATGCATGCTATATAAATACATCTATATACATAATTGTCTATATATATTTAAGATATATTTATCGTTTTGGGAAAATATGAGAAATCGCAGTTCAAGGGGAAACGTGAGTATTTCATCATAAAAATTTGAAGATAAAAGTTTTACCTCTCCTAGGGCTTCCTTTGCAAGTTTACCCGGACACCAAGTATCCCGCCTCTTCTGCTGAAGTAAACAGAAAATAAATTACTGTAAACGAGGGGGGTGAGAAAAAAGTGAGAGATAACAGGAAAAAAAGAAACAAGGGAGTGAAAGCCAGTAGATTCTATGGGCAATACGGAACACATCACAAGTTAAGATGAAATTTACTATAACAGTATAGCATAAGAAACTATACCTAACAGAATCCGAGGTAAGCTTTTGTATACTGCAGATGGGTCATGCAAGTTATGTTTATCAACAAAATGATTTGAGTTTCCACTAGAACACAATGTAGTATAAACTGAATATGGGCAACTACCAGTACACCAATACTTCTTTTAAAGAGCATCTCCGTCTTTACCAACATGGTAATATGGTATGGTTAATTATAGACATGGCTCCAGTTTCTATTGTCTTTCTATTGCCTAGCATTTCCAACTTTTAATGTTTGAAGACCAACCGCCAACAAAACATCAAAGTTGTCAAGTATGCATGAGTTTGCACTTTTAATGATTGGCCATTGTACTTAGTTCTAGGCATCGCAGATTGGCTAATACTACTACTATCTAACAAATATACAAATTTTTATGTGAAACTCTGCTCTTCCATCTGTGTATATAAGATCAAAGAGTTATATTAAATTGGAAAGGAATCAATGATAAGAACTTTATTTTGTGCCCATGAAGATGTAAGTTTGAATTTTGAAACTTTAGCCTATTAGTATAAGAACAGTTGTGAAAGAAAATTATGATAGGAAATGAAATAAACTCATCATACAGAAGGTAAGCAATGAAGACTACTTTATCATCATGCGAACCTTCTTAAAGTGATCACGATTCTCATCCCTATTTGAATACAAAACCATTGAGCTCAAATTTTCAATTTTTTTAGCTTGTTGTTGGACCATCTTCTCTTTTTCAGCCTGTGCTTTCTTCTCCTCCTCCAACTCCAAGGCTATACGCTCCCTTTCTGACTCGGTCTGCACAGGAAATAAATAAAATCAAGAATAAACCAGCATTCTCCTCATAACAAAATACAACAAGTGACTACTACCAAACCTGCAGTAATGTATTCCGCAAATTGAGGATTTCCTCTCCCCAATGTTCCGAATGAGAATCCTAAAACAGACAGAAATGTAAAAGGCTCAAGTTTTTACATGAACTACAATTGATAAGCATTATACCTGCATGAAAAAATCTAAAGTAACAATAAAAGCAACCTGCAATTTTGCTCGAAGCTCCTCAATTTCCTTTTTTTGACGCTTTAGAAGAGCAGCATCAGTCAAGATCTTGCACAAAGAAACAAAATGGATTGCAGTTCAGAATACATAAAAAAGTTCATATATATTATTGTGCCAAAAAGAATCTGCATTATGTATGACGAATCTTAATGGAAGATGTGAAGATTGGCCAAAGAAAATCTACAAAATCGGAAAATGAGCCCAAATTAGAGCAAAACCTCATTGACATGAGCACAGTTTGTTACACGTAATGCTCTACTTGCGAACTGGAGACTGCTTTTAGTCTCATCTGCATGAATCTGCCAGTGATGAAATGTACTGAGAATTCAACAGATGTACATAGTGGACTTCTAAAATTTAAGAAACCCTCAACTTCACATGTACATAAGTAGACAGGACACACACACACGCACCCACACATGCACATGCGCGCACATACACACACATCATATGCATATGCATATACTTTTCTATTTGGAGTGGTCTGTGGGTAATGAGCAACCTTTTAAGAAAATGTAAGCCTGAATAGAATGTAGTTTGACTGCACTTTTACTGTTTACTGCACAGCAATATGAGACTTATGAATAACATATTTATCACATTAAGATGCCATTTCACTTGTGGTGAAAACTAGTTAAAAGGAACTTGTTGATAAGTGCAAAATAACAAGCAAACTGTAAAATACAATAGACACATCTACTAACAAAATCATCTCAACATATATTTACTCAAATTTAGGTACGATTTGAAAATCTGACACCTACAACCCTCCAAACGATATTTATCAATAACATTCCTCAAATAAACTTATAAAACATAACCTGTGCAAGGGTGATGTTGCATATTATAGCTGTATTTGCATTTCCGCCCAAAGCAGGCTGCAAAATGCGTGTTAGTTTGCTGTCTCTGTATGGTACATGTCCCCTGCATTATATATTGCATTCAGACTTCATAACTAATTTCAAGTGCAGAGAAACAGCACTAACAATTGATTAAATGCAGAACTTACCCCTGACTCTCAGCTCCTTCACTTAATTTTTTAATGACAGTTCCCAGTGTCATAAGGCTTTTATTGATATGAGAGCCCTCTTTGAGCCGAACACCTTCTGCACCTGTTTTTGCAGCACGTTCTGAACCAGCAAGGTCCACTAAATTCTGGAATTGAGATAAAAGTATGAAGAAAAAGAAAACATCTGCTTGGAAAAAATTAGACGTAATAATAAGGATAATAAAAAGAATTAAAATTTTAATGAAAACATACCAAAACTGAAACACGAACAGCATCACAAGAACTACCAATGACTTCATCTTCAGTTTTATCTCGACTTTCAATTATCTAAACCATTGTGAGTGGGCCATATTAGATGTAAAGCTGCTAAATGACAAAAAAAATTGCAAGGGTTGAAAAATATACCATACGGAAAATAGTGTGGGATCTACTACTGTACAGATTCATGTTTGTCTCTCCGATATGTCGATGGGCTAAAAAAGAATAAGGAGCACAAGCGAGTTAACAGGTGTTGGGATTTTGCCAAAAGAATTGATAGCAGTTCAGAGTGACGATAAAAAAATAAAAAGGCTTCCACATGGAAAGCAATTAATATATATAGGTACAATACTAGCAGTTCATGAATTGATATGAATTCCATACCACATAGAAAGTGGGAAAAAGTGAAGTAAGCCAAACCGGGAGAGCTATGTAAGAGAGCTCTTGAAAAGCACTTCAATAGAGTAAATTACAAATTAGAAGAAGAATACCCTCTCCAAATTCCATGAGCTCAAGGACTTGTTCAGGAGAAACAACAATTTCTTCTCGCAATCCAGCTACATAAATTCCCCGCTGCATACATGAATAGAAACACAGCCTTCAGTTATTTAACCACTCGCATTCAATCAAGAAAAGTAGAATATATAGTAAGTTAAATACCTCAATACTTTCATGTATCTGTAGCTTTCGATGCTCGGGAGCCAGTAAATCATTTATTTCCTCGTTATAGATCTCCATATAAGACATCCGCAGAAGAAACTCCCGATCCACATCCTAAAATAAAGAAGGGATCCTAATCATACGAACTAACACCATATAAAAAAATTAACTACAACTATACTATTAAACATCCAACAATCACATGACTTGAGCAAATTGATGAATTTATAAATGAAGAATCAACAGTTCAACTCCCAAACTAAAGACCTATTGCAGTAATCTTCTAAAAGTTTTCAGTCTAAAAGTTTTTACAGAACCATCTAAGCATCAGAACTATCTTCTAATTCGGATAACTAGATATCAGAACCTAGTTTCAATTAGCAATACACTATTGTAACACAACACTTTATCGCAATAAACATCCATGCACTAAAGACATATACCAGTTGAATCAGGTCGAACATGTCACGCACAGCAAGTCGGATTACTCCAGGTTCAGTGGCTGAACCTCGAATCGTGTATGTCTTGCCACTATTAGTTTGGCCATAAGCAAAAACGGTTCCTGTCACACAATCCAAAACCACAAGAATTAAAACTCAATACACAAATTAAACAGAAATGAGATGATCAGTTGGTACCATTGAAACCGCCAACGGCTGCAGCGACTATATCTTTGGTCCGAGACTGATAGACCTCGCTTGTCTTGGAATCTTCACCGAAAACCCAATCTACAAATTGAAAATGTGACATAAGAAACTTGAAAGTTGATTGGCAGAAGGAAAGGGAGAGTTTGAATAGTTTACCGAATTCGAACTTGGAGGAGGAGTTGGGGATGTAGATGGAGTTGCCAGAGATACGCCAAGGGCTGGTTTTGGCATCATCGGCTGGGAGCGGCCGAGCCCGGACGGTGACCTGTATCCTCTCCATTCTCTTTACTTCTCCCAATGAAAGAGGAAACGTGTGGTGGTCATTTTCAGCTAATATCCTTTCATGACTTGATAAGTAGCGGAATGTCTATCATAGATATGCAAATTCTGCATGTAAGGAAGTGGAGGAATCTGATAGATCAGCCCTATGATGATATGGTGGAAAACTAAAAGCAGATAATTATAAGACTCAGGATGAGCAAAGAAATGCAAGCAAAATTAGAAACAACTCTATCCAGACGCTCAAAGATATTATCAGAACCTTGTTGCTTGTTATTCCAAGTACAAGCACTCCCAGTAAAGGGTAAAGAAACTACCAGCATGATTCAAAAAATCTTGAAACTGAACCACCCTGATCTAGTAACAGTTCTATTAAATGAAGAATACAACTAAACTCCCCCATCATTAACCAGGATTCAGAGGAGGGGACATTCAAAGCAAGCAACTCATTCCATAAATGGTCTTGTGAAGGTTTATGCAGGTACATATAACGAAAAGAAAAGAAAAAAAAACTAACAGTTGCTGAAGAAAAATGCTTACATTTAGTATGGAGAAAACGGTCATGTGTTACCTCATGAAAGTGAAAAACATTGGAGTTCCATAATAAGAGTAATCCACAAGAGGGGATGCAAATAACATAGTATCCAATAAACAAAAAGCATCAAACGTAAACAGCTTGTTTAACAGAAAGAAACCCTTGTCACAATTCCAGCACATGATACTCCTGGAAGAAGAACTGAAAAACAGACCAAATAAACTGAAAGTCCCGAAAGCAAATAATCACAACTGGTGAGAAATTCACAGAACACGAAGCTTGAACTTCGATCTACGGAAGAAAACCAACGAAAGGTCTGTGCTTGATTTGGAAATTATATACAAAGAAAAACGAGATGGGGAAGAGCCGAAGAGGGATGAGCTGGATGGAAAAGCTATGGCTTTTTGTTGGTGAAAGAGCAGAGAAAATGTGGGTAATATGGGAACTAGCACCCAGTTGAGGAACTTGCTATGGCTGAGAAGAACAAAAAGATAGGTTGAAGAATTTAGGGTTCCATTAGCGATTGAAGCCAAAGATGACGAATTCAATTTTAATTCACCATGCAATAATGAAATACTGGATGACTTATCAACAAATTTTACCTGGGTCCGACTCAATAGTGCGATTCCAGAGCTTCAGATGTATGAACAAAAATCAATGGCGCTAGATTCTGAAGCAGTAAAATCCCCAAAACTCAAGTCTATGAAGAGAGAGCGGCAGAGTTAGGGGAAGAAGATGCAGATGGAAGGCGGCTATTGTGCTTTTGCGTAGAGGCTTTACCATACACTCTCAATTTGGGGAGTTTCTTCAGTTTTAGGGCTCCGCTGATTTTCCCGCCTTTTTGTGCCCTAGAAGAGGAAACATGCCAAATCGAAAACGTGCAATATGGTTCGGTAACTTTGGTTTTTATTGTGCGCTTGTTTTGACGACCCGAGTTGGATTCAATGCGCAAGACGTCTCAGTCCCGGTCCGACCAGCGGCGGATCTATGATGATTAAATTGGAGATGATTGAAAATTTAAATTAAAGAATAAAAAAATAGTGAAAATATCGATAGTACTAAATAATTTTATTAATTAAAATAAAAATAGATACGATAAAAAAGTTAAATTATCTAAATTTAATTCTACGAGTCGATAGTTCATCAACCTCTCTTATAACCTCATCATTACCTATACACTCATCATACTCTTTTCTCAATATGAAGGACCATACAATCACTAAGAAACTCATCTCCCATCTTATTTTTAAGTTTATTATTGATGATGTTCATAGCTGAAAATGCCCTTTTAGTTGTTGCCGTAGAAACAGGAATAGTCAAAACTAAACAAATCAATATATAAAGCATAGGAAAAAAATTCAGACTTCCTTGTTAGAACCAAAGTGTGGCACAAATCAGCAATGGATTCTAATTTCTAGAACTTTGGATCACGTCGCATATCTTTCTCATAATATGCACACTTTGATTGAAGAGTAAACATTTCACCATCATCAAAAATTTCAGGATAAAACTTCTTGGCAAGATTGCAAACATCTTCAGCTTTAAAGCTCTTGAAGTTATCCCAAGGATCTAAGGTTTAACTAATAATAAGGAGTTCTGATGCTTGGTCTCAAAATGTTCTATTCAATTCACTCAACTGAAGATCAATCCAAACATTGAACACTTTTATATGGTAATGATGTTCAATTGAAATGAAATTCTGTTGTTGGCAATCACAACCTGTACCAGATTTGTAACGAGCACTCAAATCAAGCATATCAAGATCATGTTTTTTACAGAAATATTTCACTTCTCCTACTAAATCCTCTCAACCTTCTTCTCTCATTTCTTGAAGAAGTGACTTTGTAAGTCCAACAAAACTCATAGCCTGCACAAAGTCTAGAGATTTTCGCTGCAATGTCTGACAAAGAAAATCAATAACTTTCATTAATGTGTTCATTAGAAGCAAGCAGAACACAAACTCAAAAGACCTCAAAGCTCCAAGAATAGCTTCAGCTTGTCCTCCATGGCTCCATTTCCTTATTGAGCTAAACAGTTCAATTAAACTCCTTATATAACGAAAATGTGAGCTCCACCGAGTAGGACATGCTCGTTGCCAAGTACAAATTTGGTTAGCACCACTGTCTGTTTGAAGTTCCCCACAAGCAATCAAATTAGCAATTTCCTCTATTCTCACATCTTTCAATGTTGAATGACTCTTAGCAGAAGAATCAACAAAATTCACAATTAAGCTCAAAGTTTGAAAGAATTGCCAAATTTCTTTAACCCCTTGAGCTGTAGCATTTAACACCAACTGCAAACGATGAGCAAAACAATGCACAAAATATGCATAAGGACACTCTTCAAGAAACAATGCTTGTAACCCCTCATATTACTAGCACCATCATATCCTTGACCTCTCATGTCTTTCACTTGAAGATTGTACATAGTAAGCACTTTTGAGATCTCATTTTTAAGGGTTTGTGAGGTAGTATTGGAAACACTCACAATCATAAAAAATCATTCTCGAATCAAGCCTTGAGAATCAACAAATCTCAAAATGATTGTCATTTGCTCCTTACCAGACATGTCTATAGCTTCATCAACAAGAATACAATATTTGGAGTTCCCAACTTCATCTCAGATCTTGCCCCTTACTTTGTTACCAAGGATATTGAGGATTTGCTTTTGAATTGAGGGACTAGTGTACTTGGCATTTGCAGGGGCATTTTCTAAGACAACTCTCTCAATATCCACACTCATCCTTGAAAATGATTTTATTACTTCTTAAAAATATCCACGATTCAAGGAGTTTTTAGATTCATCATGGACTCTAAAAGGAGCTCCTTGATTAGCAAGCAATCTAACACTCTCTATTGAAGTTGTAAGCCTCAATCGATTGTCTTCCACGTCCTTCAATGACCTTGTCTCAAGAACTCTTTCAATGTGGCTCTAAAGATTGTGAGTTGGGCAATGGAAAATGACTTGAAGATTGTGGTTCATCATTAAAATTTGGAGAAGTAATGGAAGGAGTAGAATTCAAATTGAAACTTCCGGACTCAACATCCCTTGAAAACCATGAAATAATTTCTTTTAATCACTTCGATTTTGACAGAGGGTCTGACATTTTTTAGATCTTAGACTAATAACCTATAATCATTGAATACCAATGTATATATTAGACAACTACTAACATTACATCTACCAAATTGATAAATGCACATAGCACAATTCGAAACAATTCAATATCACAACATCATGCTCATTACTGCCAATACTAGTTTTCAGTTTTCACAATAGATGAAATAACTACAGTTATAAAACAAGCACATCTTCATCACTAAAGACACTAATTTCAAATCAGTAAACATTACTTTAAGAAGAAAAGTCAGATCCAGGTATTACTAATAGATTACAGTTTCATCCCCTGAACCCAAAATGATATTTACAAAGAAGAGTCAGATCTTGTACCTCGGCGAGACCCTCTAAAAGTCTTAAATCATATATGTCAAAAGAATTTGTATAAAAAACCCTTATTGATGATAACAAATGACATATTGGGATTACACCAACAAGTGATGACACACCAAATGTTTAATATACTGTATTAGGCAAAAAAAGTTATAGAAGCTCTAAAATATTCAACATAACTACAAGGAGTTAACATTGAAAACCTCTCCACTGATAAACATAGACTTTTCAACAAGACCAGCACCCAAATATCGACTTCTAAGCATATGGATAGTGAAAAGTTCAACAAAACCTCAATTCTCATGAACAAAAGATAATCATTCAAGTCAAAAACATACTGAGCCAATAGAATCCGAATGTAAGCATAGAAGCTGAATGTAAACATCAACTCCAATACCAGAAACCATAAACTGATCCAGTTTAAAGCAGCTGATGCAACATGAAAAAACAGAATCCAACATACATGCATGACCATCATCACAAAATAAATCAACATCATACATAATAACATAACGAAATTCATTGAGATAGTTCAAGAATCCAAACTCACATAAAAGCTCTCCTCAGCCCCAGAAGTCCACAGTGTTGATGAAGGCCGGCGCCATGCTCCTACAGTGGTGGTCTGTTAGAGGACTAGAGGACCATGTAGGTGGAGATAAGTCAGATTATTTGTTAAATTTGTGTTTGGGGATTTTAGGGATTTAAGATTTGGGGTCGGGGGTTCGGGGTCCTTCAGGAAGAAGAAGAGTTGAAGAGGGGAATTAGTGATATGAGCACTTTGTGCGACGTTTTTAACATGTTTTTACCTCAATTTGTACTTTGCTTAGCTCCTATTGTTGTACTATTGAGTCATTGAGTCGTAGTAAGAGTCTTGAGCGGTATTGGATGCATTTTTTGTACTTACATGAGTTAAAACGCATAATTGGTTTAGAGTCCTAGTTTGACTAGGAATCCTTGTTAGGTTTTGAAACTAATTATCTCTTACTTATGATTTTATTTTCTTATTTTCAGATTGGATTGAAGAGATAATTAAAGAAAAAAAGACGGAGCCAAGTCATGCAACAATTAAATAGAAGATGATCATTAAAGGCATAAAACATGGCATGTTTTAGGGAATAAAACATGACATGTTTTAGGGAATAAAACATGACATGTTTTAGGAATTAAAGCATGGCATGTTTTAGGGAATAAAACTTTCCATGTTTTATGGATTAAAGCATGGCATGTTTTAGGGAATAAAACTTTCCATGTTTTAGGGATTAAAGCATGACATGTTTATAGGAAGAAAGAAGCAATTTCAAACCCTCCATCTTTCCTCTATATATACATGGCTTCACCTCTCAAATAGGATGACTTCTCATTTGCATTCAAGAGCCAAAACTCTACCAAAATACTACCTCAAACATCTTTCATCAAAACAACAATCCATCCTCCCCCATATAGCAATTCCATCTCCACCGAAATCACTATTGAATACACACTTCCAAGGTTCATACAACGTGTGATTGTCGCAACTCTTCTCCGTGGGTTTGTTTGTTTTTGATTTTTTTACAATACTTTGTCTATGAAGATTGTAGTATGATGTTTGTGTGGGATTATTGTTTTGTATTAAGAATCGAAATTTTTAGATTGTTTTATTGGATTTTTGGATCTTTGCCGAATTGATGGTTTTCTATAATTAATGAGTTTGTATTTCTATTGTTGTGTTCTAATCATCTTTCTCATACTTTTAGATAATTTTCAGATATGTGCATATGAATTTAGTACTTGGATGCATTCCCTAAGATTGTGTTTGAGTGCTAGATTCATCAACCATATTGACACAAATCGAATCATGCCCTAAGTAGGTTCGATTTGTGTTGATTAAAAGTGGTAAAAATTCTGGAAATTTGCATGTGAAACCATGGTGGGTGACGCCATACATGAAACATGTCTCCAACAAAGATTTGGTACTTAAATGTAATCTTGTTTGATTTATACTCTAAGTGTTATTGAATTCGATTGCATGCAAATTTAGATTAGGCCCTAAGTCAATCTAAATGTTAATTGAAATCTTGCACGATTAGATGATCCCCTAAGGCTCTAATTGTATTGGTGTCTAAAAAGTATGTAATTGGTCGAATTAGAATGCATGATAGGTTCAAACTTGTAATTATGTGGTGTAATGGTAAATTTGGTTTAAGTTTGTTAAAGAGAAGTCGATCATGTAAATAATAATTTAGGTTTTATTTTAGTAGTTAATAATCAATCTTAAACCCCCATTATTTGTTAACACTAAAAGTTTAGAGTTCCCTTCAATTCCCCGGAAAGAACGATCTCTGCTTATTCTATACTAACAATGATGTTTTACAGGGTTTATTATAGACGTTTTAACAAAACGCTCTATCAATTAGGTGGTCTATTATATTTTAATTATTCAGTATATGGTATAATACAATGGGGAATTGAGGGTAATTTGGGGATGCTAAGTCTACACACATCTAAAAAAAATATTAATACCAGGTGTTTTTTTCCCTTATTGGCTGGGGATGCTTGAGTCCCCCCCTAACACATGAGATCCGCCCCTGGGTCCAACTGTCCAAGTACAAAAATAAGTTAATTTCTAACACAAATTATAAAATAGTACTATTTAGCATATTATAAATTATAAAAAAGTCACTACTTAATTTCTAATTATAAAATAATTGCTTCCATTTAAGGATGACATTTCTAATATGCGGCTCTGCTAGAGTTTGGTTTTTTGGCACCCTCCAAACTTTTCAATGTAGATTTTTGCATGGAGTCCAAGGGGGTTGAACAATGATCGGGTTGTAGAGGCCTTGCTTTCTTTGATTCGTCAGAAGAGGCCGTCGTTGATATTTTATAGGTCGTTAATTAAAACGTCTATAATAAACCGTGTAAAACATCATCGTTACTAAGCAGGAATCGTTCAGTCCGGAAAATCAAAATGGCATAAAAACTTATCATGTTATTGGAGGATTTGAGTTGGATTATAAAACTACTACTGAAAATAAATCCTAAATTACTATTTACATGATCGACTTCTATTTAATAAACTTAAACCTGTTCCGGGAGAATTACTATTCTACCCTTGTGTGTGTCTTAGCCTAATAGGTTTCCTGTTAGGAGATAGATTAGCATCTCCGTAGTAGATTAGGACTCCGAATCCTACGGGATTGTGGTGTTGTAAATGCCTATATATAGGCCCCCATATCATTCAATAATATACAAGTATTTCATCCTCAAACACGTTATCAGCACGAGGCCCTAAAACCCTGAATCTTTTAGAGCCTTCCGAAATTTTTTTTTCTCTTCTTCCCGCCGCTGCCTCCTGCCGCCGCCGCAGCCCCCCCTGCCGCCGCAGCCCCTGCCTGCCCTCGCAGCCCCTGCCCGCAGCCCTGCTGCTCGCCGCTCGCCGCATTCACCGCTCGCCGTTCGCCGCATTCGCCGCTCGCCGCTCGCCGCATTCGCCGCTCGCCGCATTCGCCGCTCGCCGTTCGCCGCATTCGCCGCTCGCCGCACTCGCTGCTCGCCGCTCGCCGCACCTGCTGCTCGCCTCAAAGCATTCAAAATTGCTCCTCCCACATATTCACGCAAGAGACGTGAAAGTCACAAGCAAGGACTTCGCTCAAGAGAAGCTACTCCCGTATACTACAAACCTTCCAAGGTAAATTTTTATAAACGTTCCCGCTTTTGAACGTATAGATATATTATATCGGGCGCTATTAGCCTTCTTCTTGTCTTAATTCCGGCCTTTCTTATAACGCCGATGAGACTATAGAGGGATGGGTTTCCCCTCTTGGTCGATGTTTTCTGTGTGACGGTCCTGGGGGAGTCACGATTGTTTTGAAAGGGAAGTTAATCGATTTTCGTGTGGTCGCCTGAGTGCACCGCTGTTTTGGGTGCGATCATGAGTATCGCCGCTTGCATCGATTTTTCTTGTGACCATATACGTCACCCCTTCTAATTCCTATTATACTTGAATCTAATCGATTCCGTATTCGTTTTGTAGATGTCATCGCCATCTCGACCGGAATTTGGCCTTCTTGATCTAGAAGGAAAGGAATACCACCGCTGGGTTTCCGACATGGAACTCGCGTTTGAGAGCCGAGGGATTGAAGGCATGTTTGCCGACCCTCCTGCTGATTTCCCACCTATGGCTAAGACTCAGACTCTCATCTTTATGAGACGTCACATCCATGCAACTCTCAAAAGGCAATACTTGAACGTAAAAGATCCTAAAGAATTATGGGACAAACTACGCTTGCGGTACAACAACGTTCATGATAAGCTTCTTCCTGAATTGACCGTTAGATGGGATAACATCCGTCTATTGGACTATAAGAGAGTGGATGATTTCAATCAGGATATGCTATGCTTGCAATCCGATCTTGGCACCGTTGGTGTCATTAAGACCGACCTAGATCTTCTCAATAAGACATTGGACACGTTTCCAATCAACTATGAGGTTCAAGCTCATACGTACCGCACTCATGTAGAGGAAGGGAAGATCCGGTCTTTTGCCGACTTAATGGCACTCTTAGCTAAGAAGGAGAGACATTCTGAGATTCTCCTCAACAACAACAATAGACCTGTTGGCACTAAAAGAATTTCTACGCCACAGGCTAACTATGGGAAAGCTCCTAAGCAAAAGAATCAATCAAGGAACGCTCCATATCAGCACCAAAATAACAACTCTCGTGGTAGGAGGCAACAAGGCCGATCTCGGCCTCGGTCCAATACATGGACCCGTGATGGTGGCGGCGCCGCACCCTCAGGGGGAGGCCGTCCCCGTCCCACACTCCAAGGAGGCCGTGCACCTCCTAATGCCTCCACTTCCGGTAATGGCAAGTCTCCATGCTTCAAATGTGGCTCCTTTAAGCACTTTAATCGCGATTGTCGCGCTAGCAAAGAGATGATCAAGGCTTACTCCGCCTACAAGAAGTTTCTACAACCCGAATCGAACCATGTGGATGAGGACCATGAGATCGAGACTCACCATATCTCCATGAAACCCGAGCCCCTTGCTTCTAAAGCTAGGCCTCCGGTTGCTACCATGGATACTCCCGACTTTGATTAGTCGTTTTAGCTTCTTTAGCTTTATGATTCAAGTATCGTTATGGCCAACCGCCATTGTTATTTTCATTGACTTTGTAATAGTCTTTTGATTTTGGAATTAGAAGTTTATGTGTGATGTATTAAAGATTGGCATTCAATAAAATTTCTCACTTCTTGCTTACAAGACGATCTCTTTGAGAATTTTATTTATCCGACACTTAGCATGATGATCAACGTGTGCAACTCACGTGGTTCTTAAATTGGACGCTTTTGGGTTACATGGGACCCCAATAGCACTACATTGTGAATTTGGAACTTAAAATTCGGAAAACGAACCTCGGAACGTCGAAAACGACGTCGTTTTGCCTTGGCCGGCCCCGGTTACTATTCCGGCGTTTCCGGCACGTTTTGCCGGCGTATTCGCCGTCTTCCGGCCATTGCCCGGCGTTTCCGGCACCGCCACTCAGCTCCTGCCGGCGTCCCCTGTCGGACCTGAAGTCCCGGCCTCCATACCGGCCAGTTTCGACAGCCGCCGGCCGGTTTTTCCGGCAATAGGTGCCGCCGGTTTTCCACCGAGTTTTTCGACGATTTTTTCGTCGTTTTCTCGTGATTCTTCCGGCATATTGCAGCAGCCCCTGCTGCCATGTTTTCCTCGTCCAAAATTCACCCGGTTTAGAGTTCTTTTGACATGGTTTTCCGGTTTGTTTTTCCGGTTTTCTCCAAGTCCGTTATATGCACTCACCGGTACTCTTTGTGTGTGTTTCCACACCATTATTGGATGGTTTATACCACCCTCGTTTACTGTTTGGTATTTCACTGCTTCAATACCATGATTTCCAACTCTTTAGTTGAAGAATGTAGTACTATTGCCATGTGATACATTCGATGGGATCGACCTTCGTTCCGATTCCCTTTCTTACAATATCCTACGGCGTATTGTATAGAATTGTTCCCGCGTCGCTGACTCTCTTAATTGTCATTTTGTAGATGTCCCGCGGTGAAATCGAATGTCTAGCTGATTGCGGAACCACCCACACTGTCCTACGGCACAGGCAGTTGTTCACGGATCTAGTGTTTTCGACTTCTTCGATGACTACAATGATTGACTCGAAATCCATCATTCAAGGACGAGGCACTGCTTCTTTCATGTTGCCTAATGGTACGACTCTTAACGTCGTAGACGCGCTTTATGCGCCGAAGTCTCCCCGCACCTTGCTAAGTTTTAAGGACATACGTGCCAATGGTTTTCACCTCGATACTTATGTTGAGAATGGAGAGGAATATCTTTGCGTTACCTCTGAGAAAGCAGGCCATCGCCGCATCTTAGAGAAGATGAAGAGTCTTGGGAATGGTTTGTATCTTACTTCCATTCGGATCTTTGAATCATATGCGGTTGAACGCAACTTTTGTGATTCGGACTCTTATATGCTTTGGCATGCCCGTCTCGGGCACCCTGGACGTGATATGATGATCAGAATTCTTAAGAATTCACATGGTCATCCATTTTTCAAGTCCCGGAAGCGATTGGAGGATCACCTCACCCGTGCTCCGCACGGTGAGGCCGTGCCGACCCATGCACCGCATGGTGAGGCCGAGCATGCCTCACTCGGCAGCTCCACGGCTTTCATGCCGTCGGTGGCGGCATCCCCTCCTTCACAGGAGCTTGTGATGCCTCCCGTGCTTTCACATGCCTCCATGGCAATTTCTGATGCCCATCGCTCGTTTTGCAAAGCTTGTTCTCTTGCTAAATTTCAAGGAAGTCCTTCTTTTGCTAAGGCTTCAACCGAGAACATTCCATTCTTACAACGTATCCAAGGTGACATTTGTGGACCTATTCAACCAGAATGCGGACCTTTTCGATATTTTATGGTATTGGTTGATGCATCGACGCGTTGGTCACACGTCGCATTGCTATCCACAAGGAATGCTGCATTTGCTAAGTTATTAGCTGAGATCATCAAACTTCGGGCTCACCACCCCGATTATACTATCAAATCCATTCGTTTGGATAATGCTGGAGAATTCACCTCTAAAACTTTTGATGATTACTGCATGTCTATTGGGATCGAAGTTGAACATCCCGTTCCTCATGTTCATTCACAGAACGGTCTAGCAGAGGCTACCATCAAGCGTATTCAGCTTGTTGCTCGGGCAATGGTTATGGGTACTAACCTGCCGGTCTCTGCGTGGGGATATGCAGTGTTGCATGCAGCGACACTTATTCGTTTCCGACCCGCGGCTAACCAAGCGTTTAGTGCGTACCAGATGGTAACTGGTTACGAACCCAATATTTCACACTTACGCATCTTTGGTTGCGCCGTTTATGTGCCTATTACGCCTCCGCTGCGTACTAAGATGGGTCCTCAGAAACGATTAGGTATTTATGTTGGCTATAATTCCCCAACGATTGTCCGCTACTTAGAACCAACCACCGGAGATCTCTTTACTGCAAGATTTGCAGATTGTCACTTTGATGAGACATGCTTCCCGTCGTTAGGGGGAGATGGGAATGTTATCATTCCAAATGAACGTCAGGAATTGACGTGGTGTGTCCCCACTATGTCTCATTATGATCCCCGCACTGCTCAAAGTGAGTTAGAAGTGCAACGCATTATCGACCTCCAGAAAGTCGCGGATTCGATGCCCGACGGCTTTGTAGATATTGCTAAAGTGACGAGATCAAACATACCCGCTGCGAACGTACCGGCACGGTTGGATGTCCCGAAATACGGGCGTGGAAGACAAGCTCCTGGACCTAGCAACGTTGGCACCGCCCCTGACAGTGGGACGGAGGCCGACGGCGGCACCACCGTACGCCGTGGTGTTGCCGGCGCCCCTTGTGGCGACGATGCTGAGATGGCCCAGCATGGAGCAGCTTCGGCCTCGGCTCCTCAAAGAAAAAGGGGGAGACCGATAAACTCTAGGGATTCAAAACCTAGAAAGAAGCGAATGACTAAGGCACAGCGCGTCATCAACGATGAATCACCATCGTATGAAGTTGTCTCTGATTACAGCTATGTCCATGAATCAACTCAAGTGTTTCCGTGGGACGCTATGGAACCTTGTTTGATGCCAGAGAACAACGAAATCTCAGTGAACTACACAAGTGAGCAGTCGGTCCGAAACCGAGCCACTACATGCATTGATGACGTTTTCGCTTATTCCGTCGCACTTGAGATCATATCTGAAGACGACGTTGAACCTCGCTCTATAGCTGAATGCGAACGCAGAGCAGATTGGCCGAAGTGGAAGGAAGCAATCCAGGCAGAACTTGACTCATTAGCGAAGCGAGAAGTCTTCGGAAAGGTTGAATTGACTCCAAGAGATGTCAAACCTGTTGGACATAAATGGGTCTTCGTTCGTAAGCGTAATGAGATGAACGAGATCATGCGTTATAAGGCAAGACTCGTGGCGCAAGGATTCTCACAACGACCTGGTATTGACTATGAAGAGACTTATTCTCCTGTTATGGACATCATTACCTTCCGCTACCTTATTAGTCTGGTAGTGTCCGAAAGACTAAACATGCAGCTTATGGATGTGGTCACAGCTTATCTCTATGGGGATCTTGACGCAGAGATATACATGAAAGCTCCTGAGGGACTACCTTTACCTCCATCAAGTGCCTCCAGACCACGGAGTGCTCATGCAGTCAGATTACGTCGTTCGTTGTACGGGTTAAAGCAATCCGGAAGAATGTGGTACAATCGGTTGCATCAATACTTGGTGAGAAGGGGTTACAAGAATGATGAACTATGCCCATGCGTGTTCATACGAAAGACAAATTCCGGATTCGTCATCGTTGCGGTCTACGTTGATGACATGAACATAATCGGTACTCTTGATGAGATTGAAGAGACCGTGTCTTATCTAAAGTCGGAATTTGAGATGAAAGACCTAGGGAGGACGAAATTTTGTCTCGGCCTTGAGCTTGTGCATAGGGCCGACGGCATCTTAGTGCATCAGTCAAATTACACGCAGAAGATGCTTCGACGTTTCAATATGGATCTATGCAGTCCATTGTCTACCCCCATGGTCGTCCGAAGTCTAGATATCAAGAAGGATCCCTTCCGTCCTAAAGAGGATGATGAAGACGTTCTTGGTCTTGAAGTTCCATACCTTAGTGCGATTGGGGCACTATTGTATCTTGCTCAATGCACTAGACCGGACATATCTTTCGCAGTGAACTTATTGGCTAGATTTAGCTCCGCACATACGCTACGTCATTGGAATGGAATCAAGCATTTGTTTCGATACTTGAAAGGTTCCCTTGACATGGGATTGTTCTACCCCTATTGCAGAGAGAACACCGCCACGGTATCTCCCCACACCACCGCCGTCGCCGACCCCGGCCTTGCCGCCGTACGCCGCAGCGACGCCGCCGGCCGCCATGGCGTGGAGACCGTGCGCGGTGCCGAGAGCAGCAACCGGTCCCGTGCAGCTCTTTCCCCCGATGCAAAGACTCCAAACAACTTGTTAGTTGGTTATGCCGACGCAGGGTACCTCTCTGACCCTCACAAGGCTCGTTCTCAAACCGGTTATTTGTTTACCATTGGGAATACGGCGATATCTTGGAGATCCACAAAGCAATCTCTTGTTGCTACTTCTTCGAATCACGCGGAGATCATCGCTCTCCATGAAGCAGTGAAAGAATGTGTTTGGCTACGATCACTTGTTCGCCATATTCGTGATTCTTGTGGATTAGTCTCTACAACTGATCAATCTACGTGCATTTATGAAGATAATGCTGCTTGCATAGAGCAGACGAAGTTAGGTTTCATCAAGGGAGACAACACCAAGCATATTTCGCCTAAGTTCTTCTACAATGTTCAACAACAGAAGTTCTTGAATGTTCAGATCAATCAAGTGAGTTCAGAATCCAATGTTGCGGATTTGTTCACCAAGTCTTTGCCTAAATCTACTTTTGTGAAACATGTGAAGAGCATTGGCATGCGTCGTTTATCGGAACACTAGAGTTTGGTAGACTTCAGGGGGAGTCTACATCACATGTTAAGATCCTTAAGTAGTTGGTGCGTTGTGCTCTTTTTCCCTTCGATCAAGCTTTTGTTTTACCCAAGAGGTTTTTGTTTTGCTTGACAAGGTTTTTACCGAGGCAACGATGTGTGCACCATGCAACCTAGGCATGCGACACAAGGGGGAGTGTTCCGGGAGAATTACTATTCTACCCTTGTGTGTGTCTTAGCCTAATAGGTTTCCTGTTAGGAGATAGATTAGCATCTCCGTAGTAGATTAGGACTCCGAATCCTACGGGATTGTGGTGTTGTAAATGCCTATATATAGGCCCCCATATCATTCAATAATATAGAAGTATTTCATCCTCAAACAAAACCAAATTTACCATTACACCACATAATTACAATTTCGAACCTATCACGCATTCTAATTCGACAAAGTACATATTTTTTAGACATCAATACAATTAGAGCCTTAGGGGATTATCTAATCATGCAAGATTTCAATTCACATTTAGATTGACTTAGGGCCTAATCTAAATTTGCATGCAATCGAATTCAATAAAACTTAGAGTAGAAATCAAACAAGATTACATTTAAGCACCAAATCTTTGTTGGAGACTTATTTCATATGTGGCGTCACCCACCATGGTTTCACATGAAAATTTCCAGAATTTTTTACCACTTTTAATCAACATAAACCAAACCTACTTAGGGCATGATTCGATTTGTGTCAATATGGTTGATGAATCTAGCACTCAAAAATAATCTTTGGGACTGCAACCAAGCACTAAATTCATATGCACATATCTGAAAATTATCTTAAAGTATGAGAAAGATTATTAGAACACAACAAATAGAAAAATACAAACTCAATAATTATAGAAGACCATCAATTCGACAAAGATCTAAAAATTCAATAGATTAATCTGAAAATTTCGAATTCATATACAAAATAATAATCTCACACAAACATCATACTACAATCTTCATAGACAAAGTATTGTAGAAAATCAAAAATAAACAAAGTCATGGAGATCAGTTGCGAGAATCACACGTTGTAGGAACCTTGGAGGTGTGTCTTCAATGGTGATTTCGGTGGAGATGGAATTGGTATAGGGGGGAGAACGGCTTACTGTTTTAGTGAAGGATGTTTGAGGTAGTATTTTGGTAGAGTTTTGGCTCTTGAATGCAAGGAGGAGTCTCACATTTGAGAGGTGAAGCCGTGTATATATAGAGAGGGTAGGATGCACAGTTTGCTCTTTGATGTTGCCTCTTTCTTCCTATTATAATGACATGCTTTAGTCTCTAAATCATGCTATGTTTTATTCCCTAAATCATGACATGTTTTATTCCTTTAATGATCATCTTCTAGCTTTTAGGTTGCATATGCATGGCTTCATCTCTATTCTTTTCACTTAATTAATCTTCACATTTATTTCTTTCTTCTTCTTTTCTTCTTCCCACGGCAAGGACTCCATTTCTTAATTCTCTCCACTTTGGCTTCATGACACGGCACTCTCATCCTCCATGCTTTAATCCCTTAATTCCTGTCATGCTTTATTCCCTTAATGATCATCTTATATTTAATTGTTGCATGACTTGTTGATGATAGGACTCCATGTGCATGACTTCTCATTGTTCCACTCTATCTCCCAAGCAGTGAGTAACTCTCCATGTAGGCACGGCTCTCTTTTATTTTCTCAATTTGTGCCTTATCCCTTTTAGTCATTCTTTACAAGACTGAAACTCCTTGTTTCCCTCTAGTATTATCTCTTAAATCCGATCTGAAAATAAGAAATAAAATCATAAGTAAGAGATAATTAGTTTTGAAAATTATGTCCTAATCTAGCCAAATGTTGTCTTAAAAAGACACATGTAATATATGAGCTCAACTAGATTAGCAAAGTTTTTAATTTGTAAAAAAAGAAACTTACTAGAACAAGTAAGTTACTAGAACATGAAAGTTCATTTAGGAAAGTTTTGCAAAAAGAATTTTATTTCAAGTAGGACTCTCAAAATATCGCCAATGCAACCAAAACGTAGAAAGAAGAAGACTCCTAATCCAACTATATTTCCTTGTCCTACAAGGATTCCTACTCAAACTAGGACTCTAGACCAATTCTGCGTTTTAACCCATGTAAGCACAAAAATGCATCAAATACCGCTCAAGACTCTTACTACGACTTAATATTACAACAATAAGGGCTAAGCAAAGTACAAATAGAGGTAAAAACATATTAAGAACGTCGCACAAAGTGTACCTATCAATCTTTGCTTCAAAAACCAAAATCCACGATTGGAATTATTTGAACGACCTGCGTTTGCAGTTGGGTTATCCTAATTGTGAAGCTGCTTTTAGTGTTGGGCAATCAGGAGGGGTTACGGTGTTTTGGGCTGATGGTGTTGATGTTCACTTTTTCTCAAGGTAAATGTACCATGTGGATGTAGAGATTCACAATGAGGACGGGTTGTGGTGGCGACTTACTGGTTTTTATGGCCGGCCGGCGACAGGAGATCGATGGCATTCGTGGGACTTATTGTGGCATCTCAGTGAGGTGTCGTCATTACCATGTTGAATTTTGGGGATTTCAATGAAATTGTGAGTAATCTGAAGAATGAGGGAGGTGTGTTGTGTGGGTTTAGGAAAATGGCTCGGTTTCAGGAGGCCATTGATGATGTCGAACTGATCGAACTTGGCTTTTGAGGTCTGGTGTTCACCTAGCAGGGCAGTGGTGTGCGATGCAGGTTGGATAGGGTGATGGCCACACCATCCTAGTTGGACTTGTTCTTGTCGGCTAGGGTTCACCATTTAGCACCTATACACGGTGATTATGTTCCAATCTTGATCAAAGATTTATCTGTGGTTCCGGTTCCTCTTGCTCGTCAACAAAGAATGTTCAAATTTGAATCTTATTGGACTATGAATGAGCAGTGGAAGGAGGTTGTGGAAGGGGGCTGGCATAAGCCTCAAACTGGGATGCCAATGTTTCAGGTTACTCGTCGTATTGCCCAAACTCGTATGGCTTTGAACTCATGTAACGTGAGGCATTTAGGAACCAAAATAGAGAAATTGAGCTACTTTAGACTCAGCTTCAAGAATTATTATGGTTGTTGTTGACGGGGGTGGTTCAAGATGAACAATTCCTACTTGCTTCAAAGCTTGAAGGGTTACTGGAAGTGAAGCGACTTTATTAGAAGCAGTGTTCCAAAATTACATGGTTAACGGAGGGTGATAAGAATATAAAGTTTTTCTTTCATTATAAATTTCTTTCATTGTAAGGCGTATAACCAGTGAGCTAGAAGCCGATTAATTGGTTTGTTTGATGAGGGTGGAGTGTGGCAACACTCGGTGTCAGGTATGGAGAAAGTGGTTCTTGATTACTTCTTTAATATCTTTGCCACAACATCAATTGATACTACTCGTATGAAGTCTATTGTTGATGTGTAAGAACCTCGGGTCTCTGTTTCAATGATTGGGGAGCTATGTGCATCATATTCTAATGCAGAGATTAGAGCGGCTTTTGTTTCATATGTATCCCCACCAAGTCACTTGGACAAGATGATATGCCTCCCGAATTTTATCATAATATTAGGAGTCATTTGGGGGTGATGATTGTGATGTAGTGCGTGATTTTCTCCAAAAGGGTCACTTGTTGAAGGCAGTTAATTTCACTCATGTATGTTTGATTCCAAAGGTTCCTCATCATACCCAAGGTTTAGATTTACGTCATATTTCTCTCTATAACATCTTATACAAATTTTGTTCGAAAGTAATTGCTAACAGATTGAAAAAGAATTTGTCCAAGTTGATTTTCCCGTGTCAGAGTGCTTTTATTCTGGGTCGATTGATTACTGATAACTCTCCCATTGCTAATGAGGTTTCTCATTTTGTTTCTAAGGAGGTTAAGTCTCAAGTTGGATATGAATAAAGCTTATGATCGTATGGAATGGATTTTTTAGAGGCTTTATTGAAAAGACTTGGTTTTGTGGAAAGTTGGGTCCAGTTGATTATGCAGTGTGTCTTTACTGTGCGGTATGCATTTCTAATAAATGGGAAACCATGTGGGACTCTAGCTCCTATGAGAGGTCATAGACAAGGTGATCTTTTGTCTCCATATCATTTCTTACTTTGTGCGGAGGTCTTTTCATCTCTTCTTGATAGACAGGTTGTGGTTGGTAATTTTCAGGGCATTATAGTTTGCCATGGTGCTCCAGTGATTAATAACTTGTTATTTGCATATGATAGGCTTATGTTTGGTGTTACAGTGATTAGTCACTTGTCCTGGTGCTCCAGTGATTAGTTTCTGGTCTCTTACCCATTATTTCTTCTTTTCGAGTGTTTCTTGAGAATGATTGTTACTTTTCGAGTGTTTCTTGAGAATGATTGTTACTTTTGGAATGAGGTGGATGAGTCAATTGAACATGTGAATATGGATTATTGCTTCACTAGAGATTTAGCGAAGATGTTTCCGAAATTGCATAGTGTCTTTTCTACTCTGATGGTGTTTATGTCTTTGTTAGACTGGTTTGCTCACTGTATTGAAGTTTGGGAAATAATTGAAATAATTGATATTTAAATAATAGTGTTTCCCATACGGTACTTGTATGGGAAATAATTGTGAAAATTAGAATATATAAAAAGATTTATCTTGGAAAGATAATTAAACAATGTCAGGTGTGTTTGGATGTGAAAATCATGAATCTGTAAGATTTTATAAATGATGGCATTTTAAACTCTTTCAATCTGAAATCCGTTAATTGCAAATTCTATTGTTTGGTTATATGCATGTTAAATTTGAATTGTGAAATAAATTAAGAAAGTTTAAGACATATTTAAAAAATTAAATTTTAAATTCCTTATTTTGAAGAGATAATTGAAAACTGCGTAGAAATTTGTATATGACACCTATGTGCGTCTTGATCTTGTATGTAGAAGAAACAATTGTGCATAGAAGATCCTTGTATATGACAGCCCATGTGCCGTATCCTGGCCTCCTGGGTCATGTGTCGGGGTCTTAGGGGTTCCTGGAGTTGGTATGATCAACACAACATATTTACTATATATTAGACACGCTATAGGTGTTACTGTTCATAAGGGTTCTGTCAGAGAGCCCGTGTGTTTTCGGTAATTTACGTTGTTGCCATAGGATGGGTTATTGACGTGCATGCCCTTTCCCTTGCCAACTGTTGCTCTCCTCACCCACCATGCTACTGCCCCTAGGTCTTTTTTGGCCAGTTGTTTAGTTTATGCAGAAAATGATGCGATAAACACTCATGCCTCTCTTTCTCTCAGCGTTTCCCTCAGTTCCCTCTTCATCTCCAACCAACGCCTAATACTACTAAATGGCCATGTTTGCTCAGGACATAGTTTTCGATCGGATTCAAGAACGACGTGCGCTTCTGGTATGTTCTCTGATTAAAAAAAAACAATTCCATGCATCAGCAATAGGGAGAGCTTTGTGACTCATTGGTTTACATAGAGGCGGCTAAAGAGTTTGTTTCTGACTTTCAGTGAGTCTCCCTGATCGAAAGAGATAAAAAACAAAGTAATTCGAGAGGTGATTCTAGGATTGAGATTTCTTTAGTAAAGCGCGAGAAAAAATTGATTGATTCCACAGTTTCTCGAGGTGATTTTAATTGGGGGATTCGACTGAATTTCAGTGCACGAAGCTTTTGGGTAATGAAAATGAATCTGGGTTCTTGAATTTTACTAAGGTTTTCAATTTATTTTTTGAGATTAATTGATCGGAAGAAAATTTCAGTTGTTTTGTGCTTTTACTTTTGGTTAAATTTCATATTTCTTCACCTCTCCAGATGCTTTTATCCTCTATAATCGTCATCCATTGTTGCTTTTTTTTTTTTGCAATTGGAAATTTGAAAATTTGAGTTCGGGTAAGCTTGAATTTTGGGTGTGAATGTTTGGAACTTACTGATATTTGATTCCAACTTAACTGAAGGCACTTCAGCCAGCAAGCACGCTGGACTAAGTATATGGTGATCGATTCCAGTACAATGACACAAGACCACATCAAGAATAATTTAGTTGAATTGACAGTGGAAGAGGTAATATCTTTCATTCATTTCCCTTTAAAAAATATATGTATACATATTTGCTGATATGCATTTTTATGGAATTGTTGTATTCTACTTTGAGTTCTTTTTTGGTTATATGGGGGCTTCATGGTATCTTATTCATCTATGTTGTTGATTTCATCCTCCAGTGTTCAGTTTTATCTTCTGATTTATTTATTGGTCATCTTTTTTTTGCAGGTTGTTGTCTTTGATAAATTCAGCACTGTGATCACAATTAAGGAGGTAGGATAACAAACAAAACTCAAATCTAATGGCATTTGCTCATTTCTTTGCCTACCTAAATTAAGTGCTTACTTATCAAACGAAATATATATCATTAACCTCTCACAATATTAGTTTTTTTACCCCTGTTTAATTCTTCTTTCTTCAAATTATTTGTTTCATTATTATATTATCTTTTTACAGTATCACTTAGCAATTGCATGTTTGATTTCTATGAAATTTTCATTTTTTTATCTTACAGGAAATAAAGGAGCATGTTCAAAATTATAATGAAGGTTCAGTTGATTTAACCAGACTTGGGTCATTTAATCCTCAGAACTTGAGATTCGTTTATTGCCAAACTCATACTTAGGTATTGTTTGTGGGTTTGGGAGTTTGAAATCTAGCATACAAAAGTTTCAGTCTTGATTTCTAATTAATTGATATTGCAATACTTCCATTACACTAACTATATGTACGTCAATAATTAGTCTTCATTAATCTCTTTCACTGTGAATCAATCAATAGAAATCCTTTGACAAGTTACAGATTTGAAAGGAATTAGTAATTACTATAGAATTACACATTTTGGGTTGGGCTATCATCAATTTTTTTCATCTTCGTAATCAAATTCATGTTCGGTTGTGGACATTTTTTTTTTCGTTTTTGTACTCAGTTCATTCTGTATGTATGTTCAGGCCACTGCTTTTGAAATAGTTTGCTGGTTAGCAACTGCATTTTGAAGAGGTATATATTAGTTGTTTAGTCTTCTTTGTTATTTACAGTTGGTAAGCTACAATTTAAAGACGTATACCGGTCGGTTAGTCCGCGTTTGGAATAGTTCTTTTTTGAATTCACATCTTATTCATTTGAATAACGAACAAAGACTTCAGTGTTGAGTTCTCTCCTTGCTTTCACAGCAATAATGGAGAATTGAGCACAGAGGCGGCTGATTCAATTACTCGCCACCGTATTCCACTCCAATTCAACCATGGACTTAGAAAGGTACTGAATTCAAGATTGATTCTTTCACAAATCTCTCTTCGTTTTGTTTGTCAATCTACAACTTTGAATTTGATGATTTGTGACTACAATGTGGTTTTTTGTTTTTTCAGCCAGTGTTCAGTTTTATCTTCTGATTTATTTATTGGTCATCTTTTTTTTGCAGGTTGTTGTCTTTGATAAATTCAGCACTGTGATCACAATTAAGGAGGTAGGATAACAAACAAAACTCAAATCTAATGGCATTTGCTCATTTCTTTGCCTACCTAAATTAAGTGCTTACTTATCAAACGAAATATATATCATTAACCTCTCACAATATTAGTTTTTTTACCCCTGTTTAATTCTTCTTTCTTCAAATTATTTGTTTCATTATTATATTATCTTTTTACAGTATCACTTAGCAATTGCATGTTTGATTTCTATGAAATTTTCATTTTTTTATCTTACAGGAAATAAAGGAGCATGTTCAAAATTATAATGAAGGTTCAGTTGATTTAACCAGACTTGGGTCATTTAATCCTCAGAACTTGAGATTCGTTTATTGCCAAACTCATACTTAGGTATTGTTTGTGGGTTTGGGAGTTTGAAATCTAGCATACAAAAGTTTCAGTCTTGATTTCTAATTAATTGATATTGCAATACTTCCATTACACTAACTATATGTACGTCAATAATTAGTCTTCATTAATCTCTTTCACTGTGAATCAATCAATAGAAATCCTTTGACAAGTTACAGATTTGAAAGGAATTAGTAATTACTATAGAATTACACATTTTGGGTTGGGCTATCATCAATTTTTTTCATCTTCGTAATCAAATTCATGTTCGGTTGTGGACATTTTTTTTTTCGTTTTTGTACTCAGTTCATTCTGTATGTATGTTCAGGTCACTGCTTTTGAAATAGTTTGCTGGTTAGCAACTGCATTTTGAAGAGGTATATATTAGTTGTTTAGTCTTCTTTGTTATTTACAGTTGGTAAGCTACAATTTAAAGACGTATACCGGTCGGTTAGTCCGCGTTTGGAATAGTTCTTTTTTGAATTCACATCTTATTCATTTGAATAACGAACAAAGACTTCAGTGTTGAGTTCTCTCCTTGCTTTCACAGCAATAATGGAGAATTGAGCACAGAGGCGGCTGATTCAATTACTCGCCACCGTATTCCACTCCAATTCAACCATGGACTTAGAAAGGTACTGAATTCAAGATTGATTCTTTCACAAATCTCTCTTCGTTTTGTTTGTCAATCTACAACTTTGAATTTGATGATTTGTGACTACAATGTGGTTTTTTGTTTTTTCAGGTTTGTACTTTGTAATATTCCCTTCCAGACAGTTAGTGCATAGGCTATTGGAAGTTTCTGATATTATTATGGTTTAGGGTTGTTTTAAAATCTACCCTACCTTACAAAAGGTGAGAACACATAGACTACTGAGTCTATATTCTTAACAAAATCTTGAATTAGTGCATTTCTCTATTGTATGGTTGGTTTTTTTTGTCATTTGCTAATTACTGCCTATGTCTTTTACTTTAATTATATCAGATTCGAAAAGTCTCATACTTTTGATAAAGAGGAAGGCAGTGGAGCCTTTCATTATGCATTTGAGAAATGGAAGAAAGAGTTAGCTGTACAGATTTATTTGAGAAATGGAAGAAAGTGTGTTGTACAAGATGTCAGATTTTACTTCATCTGGAGGGGGCTGCATAGTCGAACTAGCTAGAGGAAGATTCAGATTTAGACCTTTCAAAAGGCATTATATGCCACTCCGGTGAGTATTTGCTCTATGCTTATCATTGACTGAAATGCTACATATGAGTACTATGAGAAGTTGAATGTAAAGCATGGCATATTCTCTTTCAATGGGATATCTATGTGTCCTACTTCCGGAAACTACTTTACATTTTATACGTACTTGATATGTTATGCTCTAAAATTCTTGCAAGGTAGAGATTGCTAAATGCAATCGACATTCATTGTGTTATGCAAAGGCTTTAATCTGCTTGGCATGGGCACAATTTAGAGGAATTATGAAGCTTATGTCAGTTATCCAACTGCTACCTTTTATGAAGCTTAATTCATGCCATTGTTAACTATTTGCTACTGTTATCTACTATAATATAGAAGTTGTCAAATAATTTTGAGCACAGGAATTCAAATGTATACGTAATTGCATAGACATGATTCTGCAATATTGGATCCTTCGTATGAATTGTATCTAAAGTTTCCTTCCATATCCCTCTTAAATGTAATAAACAATGTTATACAATAGATTATACTTCCAATTTCATAGCGGGAATTGCCAAAAGTTTTATATATATTAGTCCATCTTAAATTTATTTCTAGGTAAGTATTTTTTCCTTAATCCGCAAAGCCGCAGCAAAGTGCGGTCATGTTGACTAGTTTGCTTACATTCATGGCTTACAATTTTGCTTCACAACAGGCTTCACCCATCTTGAGATCGAATCCGGTTGTCAAGCTGTGGTTCACGCTCTGCAATCCACGGAAGCAGGAGCTATACTAGACGAGACTAGATCTCTAGTTTATTTAAGTCGGTTAGTTTGGGTTTCATCCCAAGAGTTTGTAATAAAGCAATGCACGTTGCTGCATAGTATGCTGTTAGGGCTCCATTTTCTACTTACTGGTGGAAAATGAACCGGCTTGGCGCGGATGTCCGTCTGTAATCTATCTAGTTTGGACTGTGGTGCTCTTCCCTATTAGGTAGGTTTAAATTTATACTGCTTGATGTAACTTTATTCGATGAATGAAATTCCGTTTTGATAAAAAAGAAAAAGAAAGTAGAAGGTGACTTTACTTGGAATTATAACTCATACATTCATCTTCGCTTTCTTCTTCTTCTGTGGGAGTGCCAATAATATGAAAGTTGCTTGAGGATTGCATTTTTCTCCATGTTGCCCCTTTTAAGAAGCAAAGGACAGTATGGCACCCCCTTTGAAAAGTAACAAAGGACACAATAGCTAGCCTCCAACTTTATAATGACCTCTCCAATCGATTGAAGAATACGATTCTTTATTTTCAAGGATATGATTCATATGAATATAGATGCTGAAATCTCATTAAATAATATAAGAAGAAACTGTAGGTAAATAGTTCGATGGTTCACAGCCACACCAAAATTAACATATTCTTCTTATAGATAATAATCAAATTTGGGTCATATGATATGAACATGCAACCTTCTCAAACAAAAATAAGTATGAATCAGGAAAGATCACGTTACTATCCTTCTCTACTTGGCCCAAAATATCGCAACAAAATATTGAGATAATATTTTCACAAAACATGATTACAGAGGTATCGAATGACGGTTTTTTTCTACGAGTATTAAACTTGGAACCCATTTCCATACACGTAATTATGTAAATATGACGAGTCTGAGGGTCATTTGAAATTAAGATTAGCACCTTCTTTGCTCCACCACCAATTCAAAATCAAGCTAGAAGATCCTTGAGATTCTACACGAAATCTGTCGGATCTTCCTTTCCAAACAGTCAGATTTCCAAGAGGATTTCTTGAATCTCTCTGATTCAGATGGCCTCCCATTTAAAAAGTCTCACAACCCTTCTTGGGTTTCATCATTTTCTTCTTCTTGATCATCATCATCATCTTCATCTTCACATTTTTATTCCTCTGTTTTTGGTTGCTTTGTTGGGTTTGGGATCATGGGTTTGGGAGCTGCAGATGCCCAGTTTCATGTTCTGGCTGTTGATGACAGCATCATTGACAGAAAATTGATTGAGAGACTTCTCAAGACTTCTTCTTATCAAGGTATATATACTTGCACAATTGATCATTTCTTAATTTCATGAATATGTTATTATTGATTCGTATGGAATGCTAACTGTTATGGTTTTCCTCTGTTCTTCCAGTTACTGCTGTAGATTCTGGAAGTAAGGCTTTGGAGTTTCTGGGTTTATATGATGAAGACGATCAAAGTGATATTGCAGAAGCTCCTTGTGTGTCTCCAAACAATCATCATCAGGTATTACATTTCTGTGGGATGTCTTGCTATTCATTTTCTTTCTGATTATGTAGCTTTTAGTTTTTACCAATATCTGATTCAATTGCTCTGCCTCTTTCTATAGGATGTAGATGTGAATTTGATTATTACAGATTACTGCATGCCAGGAATAACAGGCTATGATCTCCTCAGAAAGATTAAGGTAAGCTACAACACCATTATAATAATTTTGGCTTCTCAAGATCAGTGTTTGATCTAAGATAATGAGAAATGAATCAAATGATCTTTGCATCACCAAGTTGTCTGGATTTCACAATGCAAATGTAGCCTGTGATATCAAAATGTTCATACATGTTCCCATGATGCATATCCCTTTGTGTCATTTAACAGTTATTCAAGAAAGTAATATCTGAGCTCTAAAGCATTGTCCTCAATGGGGACGCTATGGGTTATCAACAACTTTGCATAATGTTCCAATTTGATTTACTAAATTACAGTGCACATATCTAAATATTTTTGGCTGAATTTGCAGGAATCCAAGTCTCTTAAAGACATACCAGTTGTTATCATGTCCTCAGAGAATGAACCAGCAAGGATTAACAGGTTATAGGAAACTTCAATTATGTTCCTCTGAAACTTAAAATTTGAAACATTTAATTCATTCAATATATGATCAAGATCTGACATTGCTTGTATTGATCAGATGCTTAGAGGACGGAGCAGAAGAGTTCTTTCTGAAACCAGTCAAATTGTCAGATGTCAACAAGCTTAGACCCCATATTATGAAGGGTACAAGTACGGAAGACGAAGCCAACATCAACATGAGAAAGGAAATGGAAGAAATCCAAGCACCAGAGACGAATAGAACAGCACATAATGGCTTTGATGTTCTTTCTTGATCAATTAATCATGTATTCTATTTTCATGATTATCACTATAATCAAAAACACTTTTGATCTCCTCCAATTTTCTACTAACCCTGATCGTGATTGCTCAATTATCTGACTGAAAATTTAACGGCATAAAAATTACTCAGTACGCTTTGATGACCAACAGTTTGTTAGGAAACGAGTAAGCTCAAAGACATATAGGCCTCTTTTATTTTGCAAACTTTGGGTCTTTAAAAATTCAATCATTTCCTCTGTTTAGTACTTTGGTGTGCCTACTGCCTACAGAGTGGAACAACTTTAAGAAAGGAAAAGGGAGGGGAGGATGTTTGCATTATTTCTCATGAAAGGGATGCCAACTTAATTTGTTTCTTAAGAGGAGAAATACAATAATCCATTTGACAATGGAACATCGCCGCTGCCGCAGCGCCGCCACCAGAACCAGTCTGTCAATAATGGCGAGGGAGGCTATGAGCCTAAAGTACCTTGTCCATTATATGCAATTTGTGACAGCGATATATAAGGAAAACAAAAACCTAAAGTTTGAAATAAGCTTAAATAAGGCCAGCTGCCTTAAATTAGTAATTAATAATCGTCGTTACATAAGACATTGGTGATTCTCAAAAGGAATTAAGTCATTTTTTAAAAAGTTGACCTGCTGCACATAATTGTTGTTTCATTGCACGATTAAACTGATTTGCTCTATTAGTGAAAGAAGTTACAGTATTACTCCAATAATGCTCAGTAAAGAAACTGTAACTGCAAAGCAAAATTAAATTCCATCATTCCATGTATAACCTATGAACCAGAGCAAGAAACGTAAGGCCGTAAGCAAATCTTCAACTTGGTTTTTCATTCCTGTTCTATAAATAGGTATTTTCTAACAATCAGACTGAACCATCCAACAACTTTGTTTTACGATTTAGTATCAAACTGCTAGCACCTGGATTTGAAACATTATCAGATTGATAACCATGTCTAGAGTAGCTCAAGCAGTATTCTCACTACTCCTAATGGCAACATGTGCAGCAACTGCTCTAGCTCAAGGGCCAATCCCACCATCACCTTCTCCGATAGGCATATTGCCAAACCCCAATGAAGTAGCGAAATGCTGGTCTACATTACAGAACATTCAAGGGTGCGCATGGGAGATTTATACCTCAGTATTTTCTGGTAACCTATCCGGACTAGGCCCTGCTTGTTGCAAGGCATTTGTTGGAGTTGAAGAAAGCTGCTGGCCAAAGATGTTCCCCTCAAACCCTTTCTTTCCTCCATTGCTAAGAAGCACTTGTAGTGCTCGAAATGCCACACCTCCGAGAGGAAATTAATGGGTGGTTCTTGTTCTAAGCAGGCAGTCGTAGTAGTTCTTGGAGGAAATAAGTTGATTCGTTTTCATGTAGTCATTGTTTCTTTCATTTAATTTTCAGGAGCTCATTTTCTAGGCATGGAGCGGTCTACAAGATTGAAATGAATAATTGATTGAGAATAATACTCTCTCTCTCTCTCTACCGCATCCACTACCAGATAATGAGGATACTTAAGTCTGGTTATCTACTAAACTTTCAGGTTTCGGCTGTTTTTACCATTGAAGAAAATAAACCTACCTACACAAGAAAGATTTTCCTACAAAATTGACCTCCAGTCATAGTAACCAAAACAAATGAAAACTTTGAGCACAAATAACACATCTCCGAAATGATAAATATTATCCATTCTCCAGTCATCTAACAGATCAGCTACCAAATATCGAGAATCAGATCTCCAGACATGGAATATAATCAATATTTACAGGTTCCTGAAACAATAAATCCTAGAATTTCATTACCTCCTCTTTACATGGGACAGAAACATGTTGAATTTGGAAAGGACAAGTGTGAGTCTATTTCTCCAATGCCCTCTTTCGACCTCGAGACCTACTAGATGGGATATCCTTGCAGATAGCTGTAGGATCTTTCAAGGATTCTATGTCACTATTCTCATCATCACTGACATAAGTTTCGGTTTTGTCTGTGCTCTCTTCCTCTTCTTGTGGCCGCTTCCCAGCCGCTTCTTGTTTTGAGAGCTTGTCCCGGAGCTCTCTTAGTTTGGCCTTCTTTGAATTCAAGACCCCCAGAAACTAGAAAACGTAAAACAAAAATCACTGAACTTCAAGACAAAATTGCGGAGAAGTACTGTTTGACCCCAAGAAAAAACACAAGCTCCAGTCAATTCAATGCCTAATAAAATGGTAATTCTGATGCAAATTAGGAAGGTAAAGGTGATTAGTTCAAACAAAGGATCTTTCACAAAATTGTGGTCCTAATGCCAGGTATCCGCATCCTATCCAATTAACTTGGCAGACATGAAGTACTCTAAACTTCAATGATGATAAGAGTAAAAAGAGGAATTGACAAGACAACAGCTCGGAGTAATGTCTTCAACATTGCACCGAATGCAGCATTAGGGTTTTCACCAACAAGCTTTATTCAGCATCCAATTTAAACTAAACTCAGAACCATTGACAGAACATTCTCAATGACTTATGTCGGATAATAAGTTTCGTGACTATGCAGTAACTTTTAACTTTTATATGGCAGGAGAAGTTTGAAGCTCTAAATACAAAATAAATAAACATTTTGAGAGCATATACTTTTCAAAATCATAAATATGAAGGACTTGACCAACACCTTTGCATAAATTGCGGATTCAAACTCCATCTTCTCATTGGCAATATTTTCACTCTGTGTTAGACACTTCTCAGCTTCCACTTTTAACCTCTCAAATGATTGAGTTTTTCTCACGACTTCTTCCTATACAGATATACATACACTAGTATGATTAAGACGAGAAAAAGAGTTGCACTCTCAAATGCATTAGCAGACAACAGTGACTTACATAGTAACATATGCATGATCCTCTCACACAGAAGAAAATTCTTTACTTTTCAAGAATTTGCCACACCAGAAGCAAACTAAATATATTGATTTTTATCACTATCCCATGACTGGAGAGATATATATCCCGAAACTCCCAAAGTATCAAGTTACATGAAAAGGATTGATCAACCACAAAAGGTTTAAAAAAAGAAAGAAAAAAGAAACAAAACTCCTTAATGATTGATCTTGCTACCTCTTCCCAGGAAGTCTACATTCAAGCTTTTGTTGAAATATTCAGCTCCTAGGCAATATAAATCAGCTCTCTGATATAAACAAACTCATTCTAACGTAACATCACCTACCATTAGCTTCTCCCCGAAACCCGACCCATCATAAGTACTGTTAGATAGGCACAACTTCATGTCTTTATAATAATGTCTGCAGAACTACCCGTCTCCACACAGACACACACACGACACACACAGACATGTATAATCATGCTGGTGGTGGGTGACATGGTGGAAGACCCAAACTGGGTTCTTCATAACCAAAAAGCTCTTTGCAATCTTCAACAAGACATCAAACTCCAAACTTCCAACAGGTAACTTACAGTTTCTGATTTTCTAATTCAATCTTATTTCTTGACAAGCCCACCATCACATTCTTAAAACACACTTAGAACACAATGCAACAAAAACCATAAACTCAACATTAAACAAAACACTTACACTAAGCCCAACATTAGCATCCATCAGAAAATCCAACACAGCAGCTGTAGTTTCCTTACTGTTCGGCGACGGCTGACACTTCCACCTCCACTCCAGCTTCGTCCCTTCCTTCTCAAAAGTCCATGACAACTGCCTCTCAAACAATCACCACCATAAAAATCAAAACTTTACGACAAATTAATCTCAAAGAATCAATTTTATTTTTCTATTTGATTCCTGAAAACTCACTCTTTTGTGGTCATCGCCAGCATCAGTGAACCCGTAGATGGAATCGGAGTGCTGAAACCCTAAATAGCGCTCGGCCAATGAGACGTACTCGGGCACCGGCTGGTCCCACTGAGCGGCTCGGTCTCTAACGGCGTCTTCGGAAGCGCGGCAGACCCAGGCGTTGAGGCCGTCGGTGATGGAGAGGTCGAAGCGGGAGGCGAACCATGTGCCCTTGATGAAGATGGGCTGGGAGTCTCTGGGTTCGAGCTTCAAGCACGAGTGCCTGGGGACTGAGGCATCGTCCTCCATTCCCTTGGAGAAGGAAAAACAAGGAACAAGGAAACAAGGACCTTTTTGGTTGTTTGAACTCTGAAGAAGCAATTAAATTCGACCATGCTTCTTCATTAAAATGGAATAAATAAATATATAAAAAGAAATAAACATATGTTGTGTTTGATTAAGTAATCTTATTTTGTTATAAATCTTATTTTATGAAAATTTTATTGGACAAATTATAAATTAATACTAAATGACTACTAAAATTATAAAAAGGTTAATTAATTTTTTCTAATTATAAAATAGTCATTTCATTTAATTGAAAATAAAAAAATAGTCAATAAATTTTAAACGAAACAAAAAAATAGACATTTTTTAATATTTTTTAAACTATTTTACTATTTATTACCCTCATTCTCTTATGTTTTTTCGTTTTTCTTATAATTTCGGCCATAATTTTTATGAACTAACCACCGTACAAGGCGCAACAACCCTCGCAAGGGGTTACCACCATTCATGGTGGTACTCCAAGCTATTCTGGCAAAACCGAAGCTTAATGCTCTCTAATTCTAGTTATTCTCTACATTCTGAGTATATTCATACCAATATCTTTTGAATTTTAACATAAATTCGCATATTTAGACATTTATCTTAGCATGTCACACTACCGGCCACACTATTTATCACACTACATGCCACACTACCTATCACACTACATGTCCCACTATTTTCTGTGACTATGTTGTAACAAGAAGATATGCGAAAGAAGAAGAAAAAGAAGAAGAAGAAGAAAATAATGACTAAAAATAACAAACATTTCTTTGTTGGTATGTGATATTGAACTTCTCAAATAAACTAATATGATCCAAATATCATCACTGATGTTGTCGTACAAAACACCACCAATCACACCACCGGTCATACTAAAATTGTTCTGTGACGAGTATACTGATAGCTAGTCACACTATCAGTCACATTAACATTGCTATGTGACGAGTAGTGTGACAGGTAGTGTGACGAGTAGTGTGACAGGTAGTGTGACGAGTAAACTGATAGTCACAGTACTAATCACACTATTAGTCACACTAACTTTGTGTCGTGACGGGTAACTTAACGGGTAGTTTCTTGCAGATAATTTTCATTACAAACCACAACTAACAAAAAAAATCAATTTCACATTCAACTCCATAACCAACACTAGGCACTCATTGGTTACCATCATCTTAAAACTTGGCGTTTTCAGCAATAATATTATTGATCATCAACCTCCTCCAAATCCACAACACCATCATCTTCAATATTGCTCTAGGCACCCATTGGTGCATCTTCTCTGAAAACTTGGTGTTCTCACCGGAAAAATCTACATCAGTAGTAGCACCATAGCATAACCGTCGTCGTCCTCTCCTTAGCGTCCGTGCAGCTCCGACACCATCCTTGTACCTCTGAAGTCATTGTGTCCCTTCACTTGGAGAGATAGAAGGGTCGTGTTTGCAGATCTGGTTCGAGAGATTCAAATAAGAGCAACAATTAGTAAATATCATGAAATTCAAGGGTAACGGTTTAAGGGTTTTAAAAATGTGACTTTTTATAATTTTGAAACCTTGCTTGACTTTTTTATAATTACATGAGTTAAATGTGAAGCAAGGTTTGACTCATGTAAAATTTTAAAATGATACCATTTCCCGTCATAAATTATAAAAATGTTACCACTTATTTTTCACTTATAAACTGGTAATTTCATTTAATTAGAAATTAGAAAATAGTCATCAAGCTTTAAACAAAATTAGAAAATAGTCACTTTTTAATTTTTTTTTCCTGACTGTTTTGTCATTTCTTACACTTTTTATCTACTTGTTTTTCCTTATTTTTCTAATTTTTGCCATAACTTTGTCGTCCGACAATGGATTTGAGGGTGGTTGGTACCGTTGGATCGATCTCTATCCCCTCTTTCATTTGATACCATACCCACTCCAAACCGACCAACGTATAAGGTGCAGCAACCCTTGCAAGGGGTTTCCGTCATCCATGGTGTTTTTTCAAGGTATTTTGGCGAAATCGGAGCTCAATACTCTCTAATTCTAGCTATTTTATTCATTCTAACCATATTTATACAAATTTCCTTTGAATTTTAACATAATTTTGCGTAATTAGACATTTCTTTTGGCATGTCACACTATCTGTTACATTACCTATCACACTACATGTCACATACCTATCACACTACCTATCACCTATTTGTCACACTACTTTTCTGTTACTATGTTGTGACAAGAAGAAATGCTAAGAAAAAGAAGAGAATGACTAGAACTAACAAACTTTGTTTATTATTATGTGATCTTGAACTTCTCAAATCTACTCATACGATCCAAATATTGACACTGATGTTGTCGTACAGAATACCACACCACCAGTCATACAAAAAATTTCACCAACCATACTATTAGTCACACCGCTAATCACACAAACATTGTTATGTGACAGGTAGTGTGACATATAAATTACACTTGTAACTGTAACATATATGTAAAGGTAGTGTGATGAGTAATATGATGGGTAGTGTGATGGGTAAATTTGTAATCACACTACCGGTCACATTATCAGTCACATTAACTTTGTTATGTGACAGGTAGTGTAACAAGTGGTGTGATTCTTGATGACAAAGAGGTAGGAGATCTGAGTGGTGAGAAAGCAAAGCATATTTATTGGCGCATACAATAGTACTTCTCCTTCAGCCATTTCAATTCCACCCAATCCGAGCCTAAATCACTCATCCATAACCTCCACAATCTTATCCAAATTCCTAACAAAATCCCCACTCACTGTCACCATATCGATATACTTCACCAAGCACGAACACTCCTCCACCTTCTCTCCTTTCTAGTGACTGTTGCATCTCCACTCTCTCCAACAATGACATGATCTTATTCGGTAGATCTGGTCTTAATTCTAGCTATCGGCTATTTTGGTTGGCAAAAAGAAGCACAGCGGCGCCACGTGGTGGAGTTTGTCCAATCCTCATATCAGATTTGGATCCAAATGAATGAGAGAGAGATTGACTTGTGGTCGATAGAGACTATATAGGTGATAGAGAGTGGATATGTAATGGTCTTCTTCTAGCCCGTCACAACATAAGAGAAGCTCCACAAAGTCATTGGAACTCGGGAAATCGACGACGGGTCCCCACTGCCTCAAAACTCGCACTTGCCAAAATCGAGCTGCATGACGGTTCTGCGGGTATGGTTAGAGAGAGAGAGAGAGAGAGAGAGAGAGAGAGAGAGGCGGTCACGGTGGTGGTGATCTCATGGAGAGGCATCGCCGGTGGTGATCTCATGGCGAGGCATTGCCGGATGGCAGTGGTGCGGCCTGGAGAAGGTGACACTATGTTACTCTATTTTGTAAGAGAGAGAGAGAGAGAGAGAGAAGATGTGAGGTGATGGTGTGTGGGCTAAGTGTATGGTTTTTGGGTCTTTATAGGTTGATCCAATGATTGATATAAGATAAAAGATAAAAGAAATGGACGAATGAGATTTAAAAATAGAAATAAGAAATTCTGAGAAGTACTTTTAAACTGCTTATTTTTTTCACTGGAGACGTTGTCATATTTACGTATATGGACTCGTCAGTTTTTTTTTTGAGTAAAAGCTGTAGTAAAAGATAACTGCTTCTGAACCTGATGGTGCTCAAAAAATGATTCTTCGCATGTTGTTCTCTATATCGATTAATGATTCTTCTGTTTTCATTAACAATAATTCTGTTCAGTCTGTCTAGAGAGCAAATTTATGTGCGACTGATATCTATGTTTTCTATCTCTTTCATGTCTCATACATCTCCATTAAATACTCTTAATTTTATTGACTGCAACGAATACTTCAGGCACCAGGCCAATAAATAATTTATGCTTCTCTGGTCCATAACTCCAAATGTATCAACTATTTTAATTTAGTTCTTATATGTTTGTTATTTTTTTTCTTCTATTTCTTTTGGTGAAACTCTTCTTTTGGTGTGGAGATGTTATCTTACTGGTGAATACCTTTTTTCTGGAGAAAGTCTTGAATCAGTTGAATGATTGCTTGTCTTTCTCACCATCTATTGTTGCTCTTAGACTCATATATACATTTCTTTTTCAGGATCTTATTACCAAGCCATGAACCAGTGGATTTATTTGGGTGGGGTTAAAGCATTCTTTGATGGCTCATCCGGTTCTCGTAGTGCTCTTTTTTATGAGGTAAGAATAAAAATATGGTAAATGAACAATTTATGTTAGAATTTTGTTCACTATAAAATACTTCCACTGTTATATATATATATATACACATTATATATCTCCTTACGTTAACTTCCTCTTTTAATCTTGTCATTGTAATTGAGGGAGTGAACCAATATTTTATAGTTAACTTATTCACATCCATTGATTATATTGTTTTCCTAAACTTTATCTTATTGTAGCCATACATTGATAAAACCACAGGGTGTGGTATAGTGGTTTCTGACCGCGACAACTCTTTGATCAGGGTTTAAACGTGGCATTGGTCAGAGGTTCGATCGTTGGCAGAGACATTACACACCTCTTTGTTTCTAATTGGGCCACAATGGGTCTGAGTTGGGGCACTGAGAACATTAATGTGGCCAGGGCACCCGGTTTCTGGACTACCGGGTTGAAACCATACATGGGTCCCGTCAGGGATTAGTCTCAACCCAGAGGAATAACCTTCGGCCGTGGGGATACCATGATGTCCGGTTTCTGGACTGGCCCCTCCGCTTCGGTATGCAAATGTGTCCCCATAGAGCATTGTGGGGTTTTTCTCCTTTGTATTTGCCTTCGGGCCCCACATATAAAATGTTTTGGAACTGAAAAAAAAAAAACAGCCATACATTGATGAACCTCATAATCATGGTTTACATAGCAAATGAAGTGAGGGGTCAAAGATTCAGGGTAATTATCTTTCCATAATAATGGTTTCCCTATATACATATGTGTGTAGGCGCGTTCGGAGATGAATGTCCACAACTCCCTTATAGTGCGGACGTCTATGCGTTTTCCACAATCACACATCGACAATGACGTTTCTGTTGCCAAAGGAACAATAGATGCATCCTGGACGTTGTTACTATGAAGATGAAGGCCCAAGGAGATCAGGTTTGAAGGTTATAGGTAGCAATCTCACCTGAAATTTCATGTTTGTCAGAGTAGATCACAAACCAGTCGGCGGTGGCTCTATCGGCAAGAAGTAGCTCTAGGTAGAGACTTGAACACTATATAGCAGCAAAATCTCCATCGTCGGCATGTGATCGTTGAAAAAGCTGAGACGTCTGCACTTTTACAGAGTTGCGGATATCCGTCTTTGATCAGGCCTATCAACACACACACACACACATCATACATGACCATTCTACTAAGGGATCCATTTTTTGGGTCATTTAAAGAGATAGGTCACTTGACCAACTTCTCAATTACATTTTAACATTTCCACAGTTCAACTTTGAGGTTCTGATGTGTAGATCACCTCTGTAAAATTTTAACCAAAATAGTGATGGTTAAGATATCAAACTTGGTGAAAGCAATGGACGCACAAAATCTGTTAAACCTAAAGAGTTCATGCTTACAAGTTTAAATCCCAGTTTTGAATGTCTTAAATACCTCTAATTTTGCTGAAATTTTACATATGTGATCTACACATTAGACCCTAAAAGTTGAATAATGGAGATGTTAAAATGTAATCGAGAAGTTAGTCAAGTGACTTTTCCCTTTAAAAAAACCCCAATAAAGGGATTAGTTGAAGGGCCATGTATATATACACATGGAGTGACGTTTGCAGTGCACCAAAAGTGATATATACACAGAGAGTGACGTTCGTAGAGTGCGAATGTTGACGCTTTCACAAAGATAAGGCCACCGACAATGACGCTTTTGTTGCCGGATAAAGAGCAAGACCATCTCCAATGACGTCACCAAGAAGATGGGGGCTAAAGAGGTCGAAAATCTGAGTAGCAACCTTATTGGAAAATCATGCCCAATCAATGTTGACTGTAAATCAGCAGCCGGTGACTCAAATGATATGCATAATCTTTGAATCGTGGACCAGGCTTTGTTTGACAAGAGAAGACTCGTTGGTGACGCTGGATTCTGGTGAAAGCATCAACGTCCGCACTTCTAGTGCACTGCGGACGTCCGCTCTCGATCCGACCTCTAGACATCGGCTTCTAGTGCGCGTACCATGTATAAGTTTCACAGGTTATTTCCTTTTTACATTTATGTTGACATTACTGTATTACATGCTTTCAGATTGAGCATGCGCAGCACCTGGCACAGCCTAGATTGTTGCTTCAGTACAGGTTGATCACATTACTCTTTGGTATTCTTATCAGTTTTGTAATGGATTAGCTTCTTAGGTAACATAACTGCTTATATAGTTATTGCCATAATTATTTGTAATGGCGTAAGGTTCACATTTCAACCATATTTTAATCATTCTGCACGTAAGAGAATCCAACCTTTTTCAAAATTGGATTACCTATTTTGTGTTTAGTAAATATGGAATTGTCTTTAGCTTGTTCTTTAAGAATGCTTGGGAGTTGGGGGGATAGGTACTTCTACTGGTTAATTAGTGGACATGTTACTGCACATTCAGTGGAGACATTTCTGTTATTCTGTAAATGGAGGAAGTCTTTTCTTCTTTCTTACATGGGTGTTTCCATGTATGTGGTTTCTTAGATCATAATAATCTGTATTATTTAGTTTCAAAAATATATCTTAAATGAATAAATTCCTTGCCTTCTCCTGTTAATATAATTTTGTATGCTATCTTCATTCCTTTTAACTTATAGTTCTAAAACCTCCCAATGATTGATGTTATTGCTTTATTTTTTTAATTTTTTTAATGTATGGATGAAACTATAATGGCTATTTAATCTACCACTTCAGCCAGAGCACCTATTATTTGATGCGGACTCTGTGAACAAGAAGCTTGGGATAAACAGGGCTGAGAAGGGATCTTATTTATTCCAGTCATTCTTGAGTAGCAATGTAGAATTGGCTTTTGGTTCTGACTGGCCAGTTAGTATAATGATACGTATGTCAGGATGAATAGGTCGCCCCCAGCTATTATTGTTGTTTATTAGTGAAATTTCCTTGTGAATTCCTTTTTGCAGGTGTTAGATATTAATCTTTTAGGTGGTATTATGACGGCAATGAAAAGGATCCCTGGAAATACATCGGTTCGGTTCGGTTTTTGGTCTAAATCTAAATCGAATTATTTTAATAAGTTTTTTAGAAATTTAAACTATTTATTGAATCAAATTAATCTGAATCAAAATAATCGGTTTAACCGAAATTCAGTTTGGTTTCGGTTCACACTTCATATGTAATTTTTTTAAATTTTTTTAAGAGGTGGGACTCGAACTCATACCCAAAGATGATGCCACAATCACTATATCACACACACTTCTCATTAATAACTATGTAAATATTATATTTTTCTCATTTTGATAGATATTTTCAATAAAACATCAAAATGTCAATGTTGAGATTCAAACTCATGACTTAGTATATAACAACCATGCGCTCTACTAACTGCACTAGACAACATTCTATGTTATGTTTTGTAATTTTTTGTACTAATACCTATTATTTATTATTTTTAAATCATTAAATTAAATTCGGTCGGTTCGGTTTTAAATCGGTTGGTTTGATCACGTAAACCATTTTCAAACCGTTTAAACCGATTTCGGTTCTGTTTTCTTCATTTTTTTTAAACTACATTTTTTTATTCGATTATCTGGACCATATTTTCGTTCGGTTTAGTCAGTTTTACTTGTTTAATTCGGGTTATGCCCACTCCCTAGATAGCCCTGGATGGGATATTGCTTGGGCCCCAGCAGAAAGCATTTCTCTGAATGATTCACTGAAAGTGTAAGGCACGTTGCATCTGCTGTCCTCTAAATAATATCATCTCTAACTAGCTGGAAAAATTAATTTACTTGACTGCTGTTTACAATATTCACATTCGGAGAGACCCCAAATGTACTAAGAATGCTAATTATTATTGTATTATACTAGTGTCCAAAGCCGACTCTGTCTTCATATGTCACGACCCCATAAATTAAACTTTCAATCTGAATGTATGCACAATTTAGAGCAACTTTTCTTTCTAGTGCAACCATATTTGGTTCAAATCTTAATAATTTTCAGCAGCATTAATAGGGGTGGCTTTGGATGAAGAAAATATATGGAATTTAACTGAAAATAAGGAATTTCTTTATGCTGGGCCTCAGATAATGCGTTTGGTAGTCTAAGCTTGAAAATGACAGAATTTCTGTATGAAAAGCATTTAAGTTATTGATAGCCCGAACTATGAACCACTGAAATTGCAGCTAATGTGTTCTTAGTTGATGGAGTTGTATATTCCCTCATATATATATATATATTGAGGATTTTATATTTGTTTCATAAATTTCATCCAACCGCACCAGAAACACCTCACTGGTGAAATAAAAGTTCTGTAATCTGAGGATGGTCATGCTTATCATTTCTACTCCTGTAGGTCAAATGTTACCGTGATAAGTGCAGAAAAGCCAACCCCTGACCATGTAAATCTTAGAAATAATGAACTTCCCTAGAATAAGGAGACATAAGATCACTTTTATTCCTTAAAAAAAAAGAAGAAGAAGAAAGATCACTTTTATTCTTCCATTGTCTTTTAAAAAAGTTTCATAGTATTGGAAGGGTCTGTTTCTGCTGAGATGGATGACTAAGATGACATGTTTGAACAGTTAATTAAATTTTGTTTTAAAATGAATAAGTTTACTTGATGTATTTTGCACTCAAGCTGTATTATTACATTTCCACCAGTAACATTTACAATCATCATCACAGGTATACTCTTTCAGCTGCTCGTGCATGCTTTCGTGACAGTGATATGGGATCTTTATCTCCTGGAAAACTAGCAGATTTTGTTGTACTGTCTATATATTCATGGGATGGATTTGTGGCAGAAGGAGCTGCATCCATTGACGCAACATATGTAGGAAAGTGTAAAACGTCACCCAACGCCATTTAACTCGTATCTACTAGTAGATTAGAGTATAATTATTTTGAGTTCGAGACATTCAAGACAAATATGTCTCTTAATTACAATATCTTGTTACAAAGGACACTCTTTGATTCCATTTAAAAAGAAACCGATAGAGTTTGTTTGTTTTTGTAGCTGCACCCGGAATATATGATGGGCTGCCTACGTACCCTGGAAGGGATCAAGCCACTTGTAGTTTAAGAGTTCTAATGAGTGAATGACTCAATGAAAGACTTTGATTTTGAATTTGGAATAGTGTTTATGATACGGTTGCATCTGGATTGCCTACATACCCTTGCGGGATCAAACCACATGTAGTTCCAGGCTTTTTGGGATTCCAATGGGTAGATTACCTATTTACTTGGAATTTGTGTTTGAGGCATTTGTGAGGGTTTAAAGCCCTTGAGCTTGCTTCCGAGCAAATTGGTAATGATTTGATTTTTCTAGTGTTTGGTGAATTTGACTGTGTGTCAGGGATTCAGATTGGATAAATTTGACTGGTGGAGTCAGGGATTCAATTTTGGATATGTAGTTGCATCTAGTGAGTCGCTAGATTGCCTACATACCCCTTTTGAGGGATCAAACAGACCGTAGTTCATATATTTTGGCTTTCGGTTTTGTACCGACATTTGAGCTCAACTGATGTATGTAGAACTTGAATCCATCAAGCATATTTCTTTAGACACCCAATTTAGTAGAGTGCTTTCCGGGCTTTGTAACGGGCCTCGGAATTTAGTGATAATGGACAGTTTGGAATAGTGTCGGGCTTTGCAACATGCCTCGATATTTAGTGAATATTTGAAAGTTTAATTTGGGCGCCCATATCGAGCTTTGACGTTGAGTCTTGAGACCTGACATGTGCTTTACATTGCTTCACGTTGACTTTGAAGTTGTCGATAGTTTGAGCTCGAGTTTCAGGTGAGGCATGGACCTTTGTAATACGGGCTTACTTCCAATTATTTTATTTGCAGGAGGCCCAAAGAGATACGATGACGCAGCCCTTCACTTCGTTTCACTTCAATCGATCATTCTTCCCCTTTTCTATTTGGTTCTTTCTGTCGCTGTATCAGTAGAGCAGCAAAGTGGAGAGAAACCAAGGCGGGAACTGAGGGGGTTGTATTCAACTAAGATTTTATATGATTTTCTTGTATTTTAAGAATCTTTTGAAAATCTTGTGGTATTCAATTAAGATTTTAAACAATCCATTGAAATCTCAAGGTATTCAATTAAGATTTCAAAAACTCCTATGAATTCTTGTGGTATTCAAAAATAGATTGTTTTTGAATGATTTCATTTATTAGTTGATTTTGTTGGATTTTGAAGTATTTTTACACTATATCATGCTTGTTAGAAATCAAGCATCTAGACATGAGATTTTGATGTATTCTATCTCTCTCTCTTTCTCTCTCTCAATAAGATCGAAAATTTTTATGTTCTTAATCATGTGTTTTATTTTAATTGCTCAAATCAATTTTCTTGGTTTTTCTTATGATGTGGTATAATTATTGTAGGCAAAAAAGAAATGATGGTTGTATTTATAATTGTACTAATAGTTGTTTTGCTAAAAAAATCAATTGTATAACAATCAAATTTCAGATTTTAGAATACTATTGAATGTTAATTGGGTGAAAGTTTATAAAATTGTTATTATATTTTTGATTCTCATTCAAGATAGTTGCACCTTTGTGATATTGATCTTGTAACTTTTGTTTTATCGATGCTTATGGAAGTTTATAGAATTGAATCAAACTCATGTGACTTTAGGATTATGTAAAAATGAGATATTAATCTCTAATAATACATAGGGATGTTTGTTATTGCTTATCATGTATGTATAAAATTAATAAAGATGTAAGTAACTAGTAAATCTTGCCAATATACCATCGTAAAATCTATTAAAATCTTCCAAATACAATACAATAGATTCTTCTCAAATCCATACAGAGTTTAAATAATTTATGGATTCTGTAATTCAGTAAAACTCCACGGATTATAAGAATTCAAACAAAATCATTTGAAATCTAAATTGAATACACCCCTGAATTAGAGTTGGACTGAAGATGGGCACGTAGGAGCTTCAATAAAGCACAGAAAATTGGGGCGGTGTCTATGCTTGACAAGAGAAGACCACCCCTTCGTTTTGTAATTTGTATTCTCAAACCAATAGTACATCGGTGGTTGAGGTCGAAGCGGTGCCATTTCACATCGATGATTTGGAACTCCATCATTATAAACATGAAACAAACGGTTTGGAAACATGGTCAAAGATCGATGTTTCTCATTGTCAAGCAGACGTTCATCACATGTTCGATGAAATGCCAAAGACAAGCTCTGCAGGGCAGAGGTAGTCCTCGTGAGATTTGTCTTGGTGAGTTGGTTGATTTGGGTTTTCGATATTGATATCCCTGGGAACCGAGTGTGTTGAGGTTGGTAAGCTTCTTTCTTCAAACCAGAACATAACCACTACTTTAAAGCTTTGTACTTTGTTGAATTATGGCCTTAGTTCTTCCATGGATTATGAATTCAAAGAGCCACCGCTTGGACTTTTTTCCCTTTAGTTTAGATAACAACACCTGGAAGCTTTTTGCTTATGCCATGAATAGTTATCTGATACTTGGTAGCATGTAGGCTCTTGCTTTGTTTAATTGCATAGAGCCTTTGTTTAATTGCTTGGAGCTTAAACCCCAAAACACCATCGAAATCTCCTCTGTTTTTTATATTGCATAATTAATCAAGCTCCTCATCCTTCAGTGTAATTCCGTAGCTTCTTGTTGCCTCTCATGCGCCTCTCATGCATAGCTTAATTAAACATCATCATCACAGGGTCTGGATCATCACACTCATTGCAACCTCAGTGTTTCACGTACAAATTTGCTATTTTATTTTTTTGTATGAAACAAAGATATAGATGTAGTATAGGAAACACAACACAAGTTATATTTGGCTGCGGTGTGATTAACACGAGCACATGACTTGTGTTTTGACTTTATATAGACAGAGTTTCAATATGGTGCTCGGAGACGTTGCTCCGGCATGATCATCGGAATGCTGTCCGGAATATGCCATCGAGACTCTGCTCGTGATTGTCATCGGGACGCTGCCCGAAATATATCATCGAGACGCTGCTCAGAATTGTCATTGGGACGCTGCCCTGAATATGTCATTGGGGCACTGCCCGGAAGGGCTGTGCACACAGAGAAGATGTAGAGACTGCCAACCTTTGTAGCTTTGTTTCCTTGCTTCTGAGTTGTTCTTCTCGTATTGCACTCCTCTACGTCCTCTTGTTTGCGTTGGTGTCGACTGCCTCCTCCACGTTGCTCTGCTCTCTTATGCGTCCTTCTGCCCCTCCTGTCTGGTTGTTGCTTCTTCACGGTCTTCTCCTTAGCGTCCCTCTATCTAGCGTCCTCTTTGCATTGGTATTTGCTTTATATAGTGGACTGATGAAGGGGTTCACTTGTTTACAACTTGCATGGAAAGTGTTGGAGTTCAAACTGAATTGAACTAGGAGTCTTCGAACACGGCTTCTAGGAGTATGTTCGAAGACTCCAACTCTTATGTTTGCTCCACTAGAATTTGAGTAGAAGTCTGATGCCTTGTAAGGTTGTGACGCTTTCTTCTGCTGAGAGTTTCACTTGCTATTAATCTCATCTCTCTATTTTTTAATTAGAGGATTTAAATTTTATTGAGATAAAGCAATCATATTTTCTTTGCAAAAGAAAGGCCATGCTTCGGTTGAGCGTGTGGTTTTATTTATTTTTGGTTTTATCCCTGAAATTATATAATATTGGGAATGAAAGGATTATGCACTGTACATAATATACTCAGATTGGCAGGCGAGTTCTGGAATGCACCGTTACCTATAAAAGCCCTTATTTTGTCGTATTACGTGGCACGTTGTGATTGGTCTGGACCAAAAAGTTTACTCCATGTCTGTTGCCTCGTCCTCGGGCCTTGAAAGGCTGTTGTTTGTCGGCGTGGCTTGTGTGAGCCGAGTTCAGCTAGGTAAAATCTTTGATCGAGGACGGTAAGAGGAGGATTGAAGTGTGCGAGAGAAGCTTCATCATTAGGTCTAGATTTTTTTTTTGTACAGTTAAATAAAAACATCATTTCGAATATCAGACCTAGAATTGGGTAAGATGGTTTAGGAGGGTTTGTGGGGTGTGGGGGGGGGGAATGAGTTGGTGAGTTGATCTAAGAGGTGGCGCCGCCGCACCGGGTACCTCAACCCTTTTAGCCGCCACATCAGTACAACCGTCTCACAGTCGCAGACGGAATCATCATTCAATTTTCGCGAATCCACCGCCATCTCTCCTTTTCCTAGATCCAGCCCCCCATCGGGTTCCTTCGTAAAAGGTCAATAATCGTTTCCACATCCTTCATTTTCTTATGTGAATCAATCAGAGTACGTGTTTTCAGGCACGTATCCGTTATATATGTTTGGATGTTGAATTTATCATTAAGTAATGCATCATCGAGTCAAAAAGAAAGAAGAACATAATGAGGTTGTTAAAAGTGCCTTGTTAAACTGGTTTATCTTAGTTACGTAAATAATTGAATTGAGAACCCTTTTAGTTAGTGGAGTGTGAAATTGTTATCGTTGATCATGACTGTGTGTATCGTAATTATCATAATTCTATTTCCAATTTGACATTCTAACTTCTTCAATTTGGGTTCTCGGCATTGACTTTCAGGGTGGTGACTCTTTATATAGAATAATTTAGATGGTTAATTTGTAAATGGTTATTGCAATTAGAGATAACTTATTTCACATTAAGATTAATTACTGGCACAATTATGTCTATTTAGTTTGGCAACATCATCAAATATCACCATGTATAGAGTCAGTAATTGTTCTTAAGTTAGGTTTTGGTGTGGGGAAGAAGATTCAGCTATGCATTTAATCGTTTTAAGAGTAAAATGAAAAGCTAGACCTAGATATAGTTTCAGATGTGGAATTGGGGAAGATGGTTTAGGACTGCGGGAGACGAGTGAGGAGGTGGTGCCACCGTTCCTATTACTGGAACCATGCAAGCCGCCAATGTCTCGAGATATCTTTCTTCAATTTTTCTCGACTCCACTGTGATCATGTCTCTATGTAAAAGGTCAGTAAACCAATTGTTTTGATTGTTTTGTGTAAGCCTTGTAGTGTAGGCAAATACGAATTCGTTTACATTGAAGGTTATCCTTTGTACAGTATATGTTGTCAGATCTGAGATGTGTTACAGTAAATGCATTCATGTAATACAGAGATTTTAGTGTATCAGGTTGCTATGTGCTATCAGATTTGTATTGATGATCGACAATGTTGTTGTCCCTGTGGCTTCTAGTTTTGGCCTTGAAGATGAATATATGATTACAAATACCTAAAGAGATCAATCATGGGATTTTTTTACTGGTGAATTTCTCAGTTTTCTTGTAGCATTCAACTTTAAGCGTTTAGGCATATGCATCTGAATTTGCTTCTGTTCTAGCCATTGACAAAGTCTTTTGTTATCTACTTTCATTTTAGGTTGATAATGACCCCTGCATATTACTTCCTTCAAACCTGTTGGCTTGCCGTATGAGATTTTTTAAGAGGTGAAGTACTTGCATCTGCTTTTTGGTGTTTGAAATATACAATGGAATTAAAACTAGTGGTCACAATGTAAAATCAAACTAGAACTTCCAACGTAAAATTCAATGGGAAGTGTGCGAAGATCGGAAATTTATGTATGAAGCGTGCCATTGTCGGTGTTTAAAAACGTTGTGTCTTCTCTCATCTGTTCAGATCTTGAATTCGGCAAGGGGGACATCAGAAGAAGCTGAAGCTGTCATCAGATCCATGTTTGCCACATAATATTCTTTAGAGAGGTGTGCGGTCGAATCAGTAAAAATAACTTTGTACAACTTCGGTAAAAGAATTATCATCTTTAATAATGTGTGTTTTTGGGTTGAACCGAGAAACGGTTGGTTAAATGAGCTCGAAATTTGATGAAATTTTTACAACGTGTATGATTGTATATACAATTATATCGACCGGTTTCAATTGAACATTTGTAGAGCTCAAGTACGCGATTACCAATGTGTCCACTAATGTAGTATAACATTTTACTCAATAGAAAACCATACGATATGATCCATACATTTATTTACACACGTGGTAAAAAATTATCAAATTTCAACCTTGTTTGACCGTCTGTAACTCGAGTAAACCGAAAACGCTATTAACATTCCCTATGGATAGACTTATCACTAAGGTTTAGACAACTACTAAGTTTGATTTTTTTTTTGTATATACTTTGGCTAACTATAAACTGATATGGTTGTAGAAACTTTTTACTTGAATAGAAATTAACATGGATAAAGTACAATTTCGTTAAGCCACAATGAAATAAAAGGTGTCAAATGAAAATTGAAATTTCAAAGATACAAAAAAGTGACAAAGATATGAAAAGAAATCAGTTATAGGGAGAATCAGGTAGAACACAATACACTAACAGATTCAACATCATTATTATTCACATTTCATTATTTAATACAAATTGCATTATTCCAATCAAAACTGGGCTACCAGAATTCATCAAAAACTGCAATCCAATACATTGCGAAAACAACAAACCTTACATACATAAATTAATGCCATCACGCAAAAATAAATACCATTACAGCAGTGCCTGCACCTAGCAAGCACCTTACGGGGCCTCTTGCAGGCATTTGGAAAATATCTAATTTGCAAGCCATTTTTTTTACGCACTGACAAGGAAATTGTTTATTACTTCCAAAACTAAAAGCTTACAGTATTGTATCAATAAGATGAAATTGAAATCTCATGGACCCAACAATAAGAGAAACATGTGTATTAAACTTTCCTCTCACAAATGAGAGTTAAACACTAGGACAAAAAACTAGCAAAATTGTTCACCTATAACTCACTTGGGAAATTATGAACAAGTGGAGAGCTAGACCTGTAATACCAAGACACTGGCATTATGTCTAATGACCTGGTTTATGCTTCTTCTATTTCGAAATCTGCATATACAAATAAGATACAGTCAATGAAAATTATGAATACATATATTTTTATCAAGTTAACTTTGTATATGGGAATAAGTATTCAACCATGGCAAACATAATTGGTCACTGAAATCCACGCGTGATATATTAACATGTTAGTTTTGATAACATTATAAATCCATGAAGCCTAATTACAAACATGATATACCTGACAAACATGTGAAAGAGATTGGAAGAAACTGATGTAAAGAAATTGTTTGATTACTTGTTGCTATTTTATATATTGTCACCCATGTATTAATTCAATTTTGCTCACTTAACCCTGGCATCAACTATAAGTTTCTCTGTATTAGGAGAATAACATGTTCAGAAACAAGTATATGTTCTTGGTACTAAAAGTTACAGTTTGTGTCACAGGTAGAGAAAAAACAGTACGTAGAACACAATTTAAAATAACAGAAGAGTACCTACATGTATGACAAGCACAAGACAATTCACCATGGTTCTTCATTATTAGCCTGCCAAAAATCCCCAGTAAACTTTTGATAATATACATATCAATATACCAAGGATGCCCTTAAAATCGTATTTCTATTTGAACTGTTAACTTATAATAGAGAAAATAAAATATCCACTTACAGAAGATGATAGCCTACACAAGCACATAGTACCAATAAACTGCATATGCACATAGTACCAATGAATGGTTAAGACGTTTAGAGAACAATAATAATTAAAATGTAAATTAGGTTTGATGATATATTGCAAGTAACAGATTTAATGATGTACATTAAGGTGATGAATAAAACAAAGGTTCAATACTTGGCTTTGTTTCAGAGATATACAACTGATTAGAAAATTAAGCTATCAACTTGACAGCTCCTAACTGATCAACTTCAACATAGAACAACAACTGTTGATAGTCGAATGGAGTTGATAAATGTGGAAGTTCTAGTTTGATTTTACATTGTGACTACTAGTTTTAATTCTATTGTATATTTCAAACACCAAAAAGTAGATGCAAGCATTACACTTGTTAATGATATGGCAAACCAGCAGGTTTGAAGGAAGTAATATGCAGGGGTCATTATCAACCTAAAACGACATAAGTAAATTCAGATGCAGATGCCTAAAGGCTAAAAGTTGAATGCTAGAAGAAAACCGAGAAATTCATCTGTAAAAAAAAATCCCCTGATTGATCTCTTTAGATATTTGTAATCATTTATTTATCTTCAAGGCCAAAACCAGAAGCCACAGGGACAACAACATTGTCGATTATCAATACAAATCTCGTAGCCCATAGCAACCTAATACACCAATATCGTTGCTGAGGAGAGCATTACATGAATGCAATTACTATAACACATCTCAGAGGATAACAATCTTCAATGTAAACGAATTCGTATTTGCCTACACCAAACAATCAAGCAATTGGTTTACTGACCTTTACATAGAGACCCCGATCACAGTGGAGTCGAGAAAAATTGAAGAAAGATATCCCGAGACACTGGCGGCTTTTGCCCAAGTAATAAGTGAGGAGACTGGTAACAGGGACGGTGGCGCCACCTACTCACTCGTCTCCCACAATCGTAATTCATGGCTTCCGCAATTCCACGTCTGAAACTATCTCTAGGTATATGTTTTCACTTTACTCTTAAAACGATTAAATCCACATCCAAATCTTCTCCCCCACACCTCACCCCTCGTCTTACTGTCCTCGATCCCACTTATTACCCCGCTCCAGTCGGCTCGCACAAGCCGCGCCGATAGAAAACAACCATTCAAGGTTTGAGAACGAGGCAGCCAACGTGAGGTGATATTTTTTGTTCCCAACCAATCACAGCGTGCCACGTAATACAACAAAAAAGGGCTTCTTCAGGTAACGGTGCATTCCAGCCGTTGCCAGGTTGGCATGCCAAAAGAGAGAATAGCTTGGAAGTGGTATTCCTATTTAGAATGTAGAGACTAGAGCAACACTTTCTCGTCAAAGTTAATCCCATTGTTTGGGTATGTATAGTATGTATAACACATTGTGTGATAGTGGGACTAAAAGTTTTATAGAAATTGTATAACAATTTAGATTCGTCAGAATTCAATTCGTCCATTATATTTGATCTAGTTCTAATACCTTAATAATTATTAAATCGGCTAAAAATTTACAGAGATGATATGGGCATTATTACCTAAGGATTGGATTGTGGAGATGTGAAAACTTGATTGAAAAGTTTGTATATGGAAATCCTTACGGTAAAAATAGAGGATTGTTAACCATTAACCCATAATTTAAACTTTTTGTTCAATTAGCAAAATAAGGCTACAAATACTCCCATTAGCCCATAAAGACAATTGTACCCTTAGTCAATTGAATAACAATTTAGATTCGTCAGAATTCAATTCGTCCATTATATTTGATCTAGTTCTAATACCTTAATAATTATTAAATCGGCTAAAAATTTACAGAGATGATATGAGCATTATTACCTAAGGATTGGATGGTGGAGATGTGAAAACTTGATTGAAAAGTTTGTATATGGAAATCCTTACGGTAAAAATAGAGGATTGTTAACCATTAACCCATAATTTAAACTTTTTGTTCAATTAGCAAAATAAGGCTACAAATACTCCCATTAGCCCATAAAGACAATTGTACCCTTAGTCAATTGTATAACAATTTAGATTCGTCAGAATTCAATTCGTCCATTATATGGGCATTATTACCTAATGATTGGATGGTGGAGATGTGAAAACTTGATTGAAAAGTTTGTATATGGAAATCCTTACGGTAAAAATAGAGGATTGTTAACCATTAACCCATAATTTAAACTTTTTGTTCAATTAGCAAAATAAGGCTACAAATACTCTCATTAGCCCATAAAGACAATTGTACCCTTAGTCAATTGAATAAAACCACAATGAACTGATATGAAGGCAAGACTTGATCATTGACCGTTGACTCCGGCGGCAGTGATCAGAATACGGCAAGCCTTAGCCGGATTCCGATGATATTTGATTGGATCCTTGCGACCGTTGACCAGTGCCCATTGACTTCCAACCCCTCCAGCTCTACTGCCTCCTAATAGACACCTCGACGCCCCCGGCCAATAGACCTCTCTAACCCTAAACCCTAAAACAAGAAAAATCAGTGCTCTCCGTTTCAACTCTGATCACATGAATTGGTATGAACTCCTTGGAAACGTTTTTCAACTTGATATAGAGTTTTAGACACACTTACAAATCATTGTTGGCTAATCAAGTTTTCTAAGAACGAAAAATAAAACCTACTGCCAAGGTTCTAAAAAACGCTAGGCGTTAAAACATAGCCTACTGCAAATTAAAATTTTGGCTAATGGGAATTATTGGGATTTAGCAGTAAGGATAGGCTTGGCTGAAAAATATTGTATATTTAACACACCACTGAGGCACGGACTCTGTCGCACTTGACAAAACAAAGGATGAGCAGCTGGGTTGGTGCTTCGTCTTCTCCATGGCTTCTCAGGACTTCGGCCAAATTCTTCAAATACCGACCACGTCCTCCTCCCCCGCTTCGCCTCCTCTGCCTCGCCCAATCCAATGACGTCCGCAGTGACTTCAACTTCGTCCTCCACGACGCTCTCGATTCTTCCGGAGTCCTCACCTCCCACGCCAGAGTAAGCATCTCTCCCGATTTCACTTCATTACAGCTCCGAACCGCCGTAAAAGCTTGCGATGAATTTGTTTGCTTTGTGAATGGATTAGGATGCTAGGGAGGGATTCTGCTCGCAGATTCGGCAAATGTCGGACATAGAGAGGCAAACCAGCATTAGCATCAACAGGCGCGTTGATTTGGGGAGAAGTGCTCTTTACATTGCCGCAGAGGATGACTCCCTTGTCTCGCATTCGTCGGTTCCGCTTCCCGTTGATGCTTTCCTCAGTAGATTTGATGATCTTTCGATGGATTACTCTTCTCATTATAACTCTTCCTACAAGTCGTCGCCCGAGAGGTTGTTGGAGAGCTTGGAGAATTATTTATACACGCACAAGGTATTGATGCTAAAGTAGTTTCCAATCAGAAATGTAGATGGCTGCTTTGCGTTTTTATTTCCATGTGATTCTCTTCAGGGATTTCGAAGAACCAACGCGAGGCATCTCTTTGAAACACGAGCTCTTTATCTCCATTCAGTATGGAAATCTGCCTTATTCCCTCTTTCTTTTTTCCATGTTATGTCGGGCAGGACAAATGATAGAGTTTTAACAAGTTTTTTGCTTGTGTTGCATACAGGTTTTGACACATCGTTCAGGATCAACTGCTTTGCTATCACTAATATACTCAGAAATTCTCAAAATGCTTCGATTATGGGGCCTTTTGGATTTTGATGTGGAGATATTTTTTCCTCACGATCGTCATAGTCTTCCCAGAGCCTATCCTAAAAAGAAAAGCAAGGAATCTGATTATGCGCACATAATGACGTCACAAGCCCTTTTGGTTGAGGTGATTTTTTTTATGATTACTTTTTTTATGTTTAGTGCCTTACTTTGTATCATGACTATCATCATATATCTGGTGGTTGGGTTGACCTGATTTTTCTGATTAGGCGTCATTAGCTTAATTATATGAGATGGTGTCATGTTAGATTGATTGACTATTCTAGAATGGAATGATTAATTGATTCATACCAGATTTTGATCACTAAGTGGATTGATTTACTGATTCATACCAGATTTTGATCACTATAATGATTGTAGATGCCAAATTTTAAACTCTCATTAAGCTGTATCAATTTTCAATTTGGAATTAAATGTCCACTCTTACTTTTAAGGAGGAAATGGAAATTTCTCTGACTTACCCTATTCTTTCAAATTTAGCAAGTTAAAATGTCAGCTGGTTGAGTATAATTTCTTGCATTGCATTATTGCCCATTGTTAAGTGCTTTTACTTGTGATTGTTGGATTTCTTTGCAATTTTTTCTTTTGAAGATTGAACAACCTATTCCCTTGTGAATTTCTTCATTTTATCAGTGTTTATGGGGCAAGGTGTTCTAGGTTACATTTTTAGATTACATTGGTTCCATTTACTCTATATAATTACAGGTCTCACTACTTCAATAATAGCTGATTTTCTATCACATGTAGGATACAATGAGCCTTCATCTAACAGTGATGGAGTTCCGAGACAGTCATGATCAATAAGTTCGCAAATTAATGCTCACCAAAAATCTAGACCTGACAACTGATGTAGTATCGAAAGGAAAAAAAAAATCAAGAAAGTCTGTTATTACTATCTACATATTAATCACTAGATTTTGGTGCGACGGATTATAAGTGTGCTTTATCATTTTTCTATCTAGAGCAAGCATTTGGACCCCACGGACCACAAACTTTATTGGAACACCTCTCACAAGAATCCTTGCAAAACAGCAGCCAAAGTTTTGCCATTTTGTTATAGACTGGATCACTTTGAACTGTATTTATCTACATATTTCAGCATAAAGTAGATAACTAAATGACTTCTTATTTGGCTATTTATCTATTTATTCATTCATCTTCGTTTAGTCTAAGTTTCTTCAATGCAGACCTAAAAAATAAAGGTTCAATCATTGCTATACCCTGTTGATTATCCCAAAGTTGGTGTCTATAAACTATTTATTTTTTAGTATTCAATACTAAATAGATTCATATAGTTTATGTCATGTGCAGATTCTAAGAAATTTGAAGGAAGCTTTCTGGCCATTTCAGCATGACCAGTCAGGAAATTTGTTCTTAAGGGCAGCACGAGCTGCTAACTTCATTGATGCATCAAATGAGGGTGACAGGTATTTCCATCTGATGACACTTTAAAAAACTATGGTTGTATTTGTACTTGTAGAATAATTTTCTAGAGTGGGCGTCACAGGCTAAAACTTTGTGGAAGGCAATGCTGCAGCCACCCTGTAATGCATGTCCATAGTTTCGGCTGTAGCTTTCAGGTCCCCATTTAAGGACTATTTCTGCATGAAATCTAGCTAAAGGGGTACCATTAGCTATCTATGTATGATCAAATGAAGAGACAATTGACCACTGAAACTCAAGATAATATACAAATTGTTAAGCTACTTTTCGATTCTGTCAATATATGCATGTGTTTTTTCTTCTTTTTTCCTTACCTTTTCTTTTTCTTAGAAACAACAAAAAGTGGAAAGAAAATCGGACAATTTAGATTATGGCTCAATATGCATTATCATTCTGTTTCGTATTTTAACCATATATGTCAGTACTTACCTTTAAAGGGACTTGTGTTTTTCAGTGGCTTTCAGCTTGCATCTGCTAAGGCTGCTCAACATAGGCTAGATCGTGGTGTTTGGACTAGTGTAAATTTTGGGGATATGAGGCGTGCATTATCCGGTATGTGTTGAATCTAGCTCATCAAATCCTATCGTCTAAGAAAAAAGGCATATTCAATATATTACTTTTCTTGTCGCTGTTGAACTTATGACACCGTAACTTGAGATGTCACCTGCAATCATCAGGAAGAACCAGTTGCATTCATGTTTTACGTAAAGCTGTTGGTGGCATAACACTTTTACAATCTGTGTTAGATGCTTTTGTAAGGCTATATTCAGAAAAGTACTAACGTGGCAGGCAGTAGTTTATTTCCTTTTTTTAGATGCTTTTGTAGAGTTATTATTGGAAAAGCACAATTGTGGCAGTCATTCCTTAGGCTTATATTGTTTAATCCAAATTTTAGCTCTAATCGAAATTTTGTTTTATCTCTCTTTTTCATCGTATCTGGCACAATCTATTCTCTTTACTCATGAGATCATACTAAATTTTGCTGAGGAATTGGTGATCTTCTAAGTGATGTAGAATATTCTAAGTGAATAATTTATCAGTAGTCATTTGGCAAATAGTGCTGTAGAATTGATGTAACATGTTTGTAAAAGCTATGAGAATCTTCGGTCTAAATTCCCAGTCTGAAAAAGATTTATGAATAAACATTAAAAATATAATTATTGGAAGAAACAAACCTTTAAATATAATATATACTCGTGTGGTTTTCTGGTGTCTACGTATGAGGTTTACTTCAAAATGAGGTTAACAGGCAAAATTAAATGTCTAGTACTTGCAATCAGTGCGTGTCACTTTCTCTTATGACATAATTTGAAGTCATTGCATGAATATTTATCTGCAAAAGTTATATAATGTAAACAGTAAACAGGAAGCAGTTATGTCACTTTGTCTCAGTATGACTTGATTCTCTCAGATCTCAAGCCTCAAAAGCTGGTGGATTTTTCAAAGACATTGAAAAATTTATGCTTCTTTTTTTCTTCATATTCATCAATCTGGGAATTATGCTTCTATAACGTTGGCTTGAGTGTGCATACTTTCCTTAGAGAATAAAATCATATACTTCAGCTGAAATGTCTGCCTACTTACTGTCACAGCTTGTGAACGTCTTATTCTCCTCGAAGCTGATTCGAAGGAATTGAGAGATTATAGCATTCTTCTCTACCATTGTGGATTTTATGAGCAATCACTTGAATTTTTAAAGTTGTATCAGGACACAAAGGTTGGGTTTCCATATATGTTGCATAACTTCTGACTTCTATAGCAAATTACTAAAATTTAATTTCATCTGTTCCCAGACTCGTCCACAACTAAGACGATCATCTAATTCGTCAACCGACCTAGAGGAAGATGCTGTAGAGAAGTTAATGATACGTCTTAAACTAATCTTGATGGAGGATGGTTGGAGCAGGCCTACATATGTAAGAAACTTTCTCGGTAATAGTTCTGATCCATGGTAGTGTTGGATGTAAATCATTGCAGATAGGTACAATTTCTAATCTATGTGGTACATCTAAACTTGAAAAGAGACTATTGCACTGCAACTCGGACAAGTTCTGTCGGTCTTCCAATGACAAGCTGCCCTGAGCCCGTGGTATTTGAAATCGTCTCAGATTGTTCATTTGGTCAAATGAAACGAGTGAATTTTAATATAATAGAGTCCACGCATCATCCCTGAAGTTGGAAACCACATATTGGGTGGTTGGAAGTATCGATCAACAGAATATACAGTGTTGTTGGAGTTCAAAAGGTTTGTCTTTTATATAAATTTAGTATTGGTAAGTATCAAACACCATCATAGTTCATATACACATGCAATTCGTTGTATATAAGTTGCTACTGTATTTCTGATTTGAACAGTGAGAAGCTATCATTTTTCTGTTATTATTAATGTTAACTTTTCACATTAACCTCCGAATTGAATTATGGATTAAATGCGCAGTGTTACATTCTTGACTGCATATAGAGCAAATAACAATTTGTAAAGCAACACTACATCATGGACAACAATCTATTGAAGAGAATGTTTTCAGAGAAGTGCTTTTCGGATATTAGTCTCATATATTCTTCTGAAGATTGCATTACTCTGGAGCATAATTTCTTTTTGATACAGTACTCTTGAGCATAATGGTGTCCCAGTATTCCAACTTGTGTTTGCTTCACTTAAAAATGATTCCAAAGCATTATCATATGCTCTCATTTTGTACCCTTCTGCAGATTGAGAGTTTTAAGTCGGAAGCAGGTCTAGTCAGCTTTACATATTGAATAAAAGTTTATAGCTTTATAGAGTTTATATTATATGATTAGTTCATGATATTTTATCAATGCTAGTCAGATTTCTCTAAACCATATATAACTCTTCTTTCTCATGAGCTTTCATTGCTTTGATACTACAGTAGAGATATAGATATAAACCGCAGAGCGCGTTATTCATAATTTGGAATGCCTACACCTAAGAAATTTGGAGAACAAAAAAAGAAAGAAGCACATGTCCTTCTCATCGCTCAATTCAGGTCCTTCTCATCCTGTTAATTCGTCTGATCAGTACTGAAATAGTCTCAACGAACCACACATGCCACTTGGTGATACGACAGTCTGCAATTAGCACCCCCACGAACAAGCCACTCTCGGACCCTGCCGCAGCAAATTTCCAATCTAATTCAGTTCCGGAGTCGGAGACAGGGCCGGGACCAATCTTCTCTGAATGTTGAAGCTGGAAGTTCAGTGGTGTCAGTATGTCCACATTTTTTTGGCAATACAGGTCCTGTGAGATCATTGTGAGAAACACCGAATTTTTTATTGATAGTGGATCCCTAAACACACAAGAGAGCTGGATATCAAAAGATCCAACGATTCCAGGCTTATATGTTATTGGAAATATTGATCGAGCGATCAATTCCCATTTAGAAACCCAATGAAATCAGGAATATTACCTTCCAAGATGTCAATGATAATCAAGTCTTCTCCACACCTTTACTCATTAATTCATCATTGTGATTGAGTAATGTTGGAAAACGAATTGGACACTGCTATAACTTGAAGCCCAAGTCTATTAGCTTTTAATTAACTCCGATTGATATTGGAAGAGATATAGATGTTGCATTCAACTCTGTTACTTATCGAAGAGTATGCAGTTCGATAAGATAGGAAAGCTTGTGGTTAATGACCTCATTAACATGAATTTGAGAGATAGACTGTCATTCTGATACAGGCATAGATTGAATCACAAACTCCTTATGGGATGGATTTGTGATGAGTTTTGATTCCTATATATATCAGCAACGAGTCCCTATTCTAGCTATCAGTTCATCAAGTTACAGTCCCATTCTGTGAGTAATAGTAGCATAGATTAGAAGGCTTTTCTGATCGGCATTAGCAACGCAAGTAAGGAGAAGATGCCTGTAATTCCATCCTTGGCAATTGCTGTAGGTATTCTCCTGGTTCTATTAGGAATACTAAATTGTTGGTTTAATCGATTCTTTTTATATGTATTCTTGTGTGTTTTTGGATATGTAATAACCCAAATTTCGATATTAATTTCTTGTAAATTCATGGAGATTAATGAAATGATATTTTAGTTATATCCATATTCTACGTCTTTTAAATAACTTCATTCGAAGTAGAAAAAATCGGTTCGAGAACCATTAAGTCGTTTTTCGATTTAATTCGGTTGACTCAAGAGTTGACTTTTGATCCGTCGCTCATTTCCGAAAACTTCCTTCACAAAAGTCGTAGAGCTCGTCAAAACAAGTTTGTAGACATGTGACACGTAGTAATTGGAAGTTGGAGGAGTGAGATTTTAATTACGGAAGTTGTTGTGGGAAGGGTAAAATGGGGAGAGGAAATATTGGAAAATATCTATTTAGTTTCAGCTTCTCCTTCTCTTTCTCCAGCCCGAGACTTTCCCTTTTCTTTATTTCCTCCTTTCTTTCTTCTGCTTCTTCCCACCGCTTCTCTCCTTTCCATTTCCAGAAAATCCATCTTCATCACCGAGCTCACCTTCCGGCTATGGTTTCCTGCGTTGCTGGACTCCTTGTGACCGGGTAGCCTCTCTATTCAACTGGGTAGTGGTGGTGTAACAACCTTGAAGCCCAGCAGCCATTGCAACACTTGGAGGAATCGGCAGAAACTTGCCACCGTCGTGTCAGGCGTCACCAGCAGGTTCTGGGCAAGGAGGTAGCTCCACCCGACAGTCCTAGCTACTTGGGCCACGCTGGAGCAAGCGGGAAGGAAGTTGGAGCTGGAACTTGGCTCCCCTGCAGCTGTTTCAGTGACTGAAAAGTCACAGCTGCACTCCAGCAGCCCTCCTGTCCTTCCAACGTTTCTGTTAGGTGAGAACTCTACCCCAACACTTGAATTTACATTTGGAAAGTGTTGAGGTAGTTTGACTTAGGTTTGGTCAGTTTGTTTGTGAGGTTGTTTTGTGTAGGTGTGAGGTTAATTTTTAGGATGTAAGAGTGTTTAGGTGTGTGTTTTTAAGGCCAGCAGCAGGGCTGCTGTATTGTGGTAGAGGAAAATTGAGTTTGTTGTTATCTTTGGTGATGTTTCGGTAGTTTTGAGAGTAAGGGGTTGTGTGTGTGTGTAGTGAAGTGTTGGGAAGTAGGTTGTGTTTTAGGACAGTTGAGGGAGAGGGAGGCCGAGAGCTGTGTTGGAAATGTGCAGTTGTTCTTTTGTGTTTTAAAGAGTGACTGTGTCCTAGGGACTGTTTTGGTGGAGTTAATTTTGTTGGACTCTAGGCTTAAAGTTTTTTTTTTTTAAGTTGGGACTGTTTTGGGTGATGATAGAGCGTTTTGTTAAAATGTCTATAATAAACCCTGTAAAACATCATCGTTAGTATAGAATAAGCAGGGATCGTTCTTTCCGGGGAATTGAAGGGAACTCTAAACTTTTAGTGTTAACAAATAATGGGGGGTTTGAGATTGATTATTAACTACTAAAATAAAACCTAAATTATTATTTACATGATCGACTTCTCTTTAACAAACTTAAACCAAATTTACCATTACACCACATAATTACAAGTTCGAACCTATCATGCATTCTAATTCAACCAATTACATACTTTTTAGACACCAATACAATTAGAGCCTTAGGGGATCATCTAATCATGCAAGATTTCAATTAACATTTAGATTGACTTAGGGCCTAATCTAAATTTGCATGCAATCAAATTCAATAACACTTAGAGTATAAATCAAATTCAATTACATTTAAGCACCAAATCTTTGTTGGAGACATGTTTCATGTATGGCGTCACCCACCATGGTTTTACATGCAAATTTCCAGAATTTTTACCACTTTTAATCAATACAAACCGAACCTACTTAGGGCATGATTCGATTTGTGTCAATATGGTTGATGAATCTAGCACTCAAACACAATCTTAGGGACTACATCCAAGCACTAAATTCATATGCACATATCTGAAAATTATCTAAAAGTATGAGAAAGATGATTAGAACACAACAATAGAAATACAAACTCATTAATTATAGGAAACCATTAATTTGGCAAAGAACCAAAAATCCAATAAAACAATCTGAAAATTTGGATTCTTAATACAAAACAATAATCTCACACAAACATCATACTACAATCTTCATAGACAAAGTATTGTAAAAAATCAAAAACGAACAAACCCGTGGAGAAGAGTTGCGAAAATCACACGTTGTAGGAACCTTGGAGGTGTGTCTTCAATGGTGATTTCGGTGGAGATGGAATTTGTATATGGGGAGAATGGCTTGCTGTTTTGGTAAAGGATGTTTGAGGTAGTATTTTGGTAGAGGTTTGGCTCTTGAATGCAAATGAGAAGTGATGATATTTGAGAGGTGAAGCCATGTATATATAGAGGAAAGATGGAAGGTTTGAAATTGCTTCTTTCTTCCTATAATAATGTCATGCTTTAATCCCTAAAACATGGAAAGTTGTATTCCCTAAAACATGGGATGCTTTAATCCCTAAAACATGCCATGCTTTAATCCCTAAAACATGCCATGTTTTATTCCCTAAAACATGCCATGTTTTATGTCTTTAATGATCATCTTCTATTTAATTGTTGCATGACTTGACTCATTCTTTTTTTTAATTATCTCTTCAATCCAATCTGAAAATAAGAAAATAAAATCATAAGTAAGAGATAATTAGTTTCAAAACCTAACAAGGATTCCTAGTCAAACTAGGAATATAAACCAATTATGCGTTTTTAAACTCATGTAAGCACAAAAATGCATCCAATACTGCTCAAGACTCTTACTACGACTCAATGACTCAATAGTACAACAATAAGGGCTAAGCAAAGTACAAATTGAGGTAAAAACAATTTAAGAACGTCGCACAGAGTGCTCCTATCAACTACCCCACACTTGGCTTTTGCTAGTCCCTTAGCAAAACAAAACTAAATGAGACACTATTGCCCCTAAATGATTGTCTCAGAATCTCAAAACACATAGTTTTCAAGTTTAAGCATTTTAATGTAAGCACATAAATTCCAAGTTTCATAAACATGCTTCATAGTATGAATTAGTCAGATACTAGACAATAAGCATTTAACATGTTTCGTCAATCTAATCCTCCTCACAAGGCATACTTTTTTTTTCACTCAGATTCATGGTTATCATTCACACATAAGTATATGCAAGAGAAAGGATATTAAGACATCAAATAACTTGCATATTTCAACAAATGAAAGCAGTTTGTGAATAACATAGGAAAACCTCATTTAACAACTAAGTGCACAAATAGACCAAAACCATATGCTCAACTCTTGTGATCATCTCCACAAATCAAGATTTGCTCATTTTAAGAATCATTAGGATCATTAGATAAGGTAAATGTTTAGGCGTAGCTAAAGGCATGGGATATCAAGGAATCACAAAGGTAATCCTATAGACTTAGCAGAGTAAACATCATCCTTATGACACCACACACCATCAGGGGCCGAATATAACAAGTTGGGCACAATCATCATTCTAACAACAAAGTGAACATGGACAAAGGTCAAGTAAAATTTTTTAGACCTTCAATTACAACTCAACTCCAAATCACAAATGGAAGACAACATAACATTTTTTCTTTTCTTGCCGAGTTCATCATTCATTTTTTTTTCTTTTTCTTGTTTTTTTTCGGCAATGCTTGCTTAAAATCTTGTTGATTTTTTTTTTCAAATGTCTTCCACCCCACACTTATTTCATGCATCATCACAACATCACCTCAATAAGAATTCTGCCAAGTCTATAGGACAAGGTAGAGGTAACTATACTAAGCATGGAGATAACATAGGTGATGAAGAAAAGGCTCAATGTAGGCTCAAATGTGGTTCAACTAAGGGGTCCCAAACATGGCACATATAGGGATACATGGTTGTTTGGCTAAAGTGGTGGTATTCCTAGAAATGATCCATAAGTCATTTTCAAAATCAGAGCATTTTATGACTTAAATGTTTCAACAATCACAAAAGTGAGTTCTAGTAAATTCTAGAGTCCATTAAAAGCTATGACACATAGTTATTGAATATGCAAAGAATAGTGAGGTTCATAAACAACCACGAAATTTCAAATTACATCTCATGAAGAAAGTACATAAAGGCTCAAAAACTCACAGGTTGTTATGGACTTTAAACTGACCAAAACATGTATGTCATAATCAATTAATCCAAATCTCACATGTTCATACCAAATTCACATTATCAATGAAACTTACAATTCAATTCGTACGAAATGCAAAACCATCATCTATGTATTTTAGAGACATAATCATCATAGACTTTAGGGGCATCCTAAGACTCAATAAAGCAATAATTTTTATTTTTTTTAGGATTTTTTTTATATCATGACTCAAACAATCAATGAACTTGCAATCTTACCCCACACTTAGAAAATTACATTGTCCTCAATGTAAGCTCAATAGTAAGAATGTAATTCACAAGTATAGAATAAGATCACATATCAACACATATACATGTCAATCATAAGAGTGAAGGGATTAGAAAATTCAAACTCCCGTAGACGACTCCTCCACAGATACGGTTGAAATGGGTTGCCTCCCATGTAGCGCTTGAGTTTTATAGTCTCTCAGCCTAGACTTTCTCATGTTCATTCTCCATTAGGCGCATCTCTCACAATTGTCTCCTCATACGTGTGCTCCTCAAATGGCTCATAGTAGGGCTTAAGTCGATGCCCATTCACCTTGAATGCCTTCCCTGTTGTATCACTTTTAATCTCAACTGCACCATGAGCAAACACGTTAGTAATAACAAATGGGCCAACCCAACGCAAACGAAGTTTCCATGGAAATAACATAAGCCTTGAATGGAATAACAGAACTTTCTGGCCCACTTGGAACTTCTTTCCTCTAATCATTTTGTCATGGTAAGCACGGGTTTTCTCCTTGTAAATCCACGAAGCATCGTAAGCCTCATTCCTAATCTCCTCAAGCTCATTGAGCTGCAACTTTCGATGTAGACCTGCTTCATCCAAGCTCATGTTGAACTTCTTCACCGCCCACCATGCTCTGTGCTCTAACTCCACTGGAAGGTGACATGCCTTCTCATACACCAATCTGAATGGTGACATCCCAATAGGCGTCTTGTACGCGGTCCTGTAGGCCCATAATGCATCATCCAACCGATCACTCCAATCCTTCCTTGTTGGACCTACAGTTTTCTCCAGAATTCTCTTGATTTCTCTGTTAGACACTTCTGCCATGCCACTTGTCTGAGGATGATATGGTGTCGAAACTTTGTGGGTTACTCCATACTTCTTGAGCAATGCCTCAATTGTTCGGTTGCAGAAATGAGAACCTCCATCACTTATCAAAACACGTGGTACTCCAAACCTGCAAAATATGTTAGTTCTCAAGAAACCTGCAACCACTTTTGAATCATTAAACTTGGTAGACTTTGCCTCCACCCACTTTGACACATAATCAACAGCCAATAAGATATACACGAATCCTCTAGATGAAGGAAATGGACCCATGAAATCTATACCCCACACATCAAAAATTTCGACAGTAATAATAGGAGTAAGGGGCATTTGATCTCTTGGACCAATCTTACCTGTCCGTTGACACCTATCACAAGAAACACAAAACATGTATGCATCTTTAAAAATAGTAGGCCAATAAAATCCACATTCAAACACCTTCAAAGCTGTTCTACGAGGTCCAAAATGACCTCCACATGCCTCATTATGACAAAAGTTAAGAATCGACCTATGCTCATTTTCTGGGACACATCTCCTAATGACTTGATCACTACATTGTTTCCATAAATACGGTTCATCCCACATATAATGTCTAGCCATTTTCTTCAATTTAGCCTTATTAGCATGCGAAAGTGTATTAGGAAAAGTCTTAGTAACTAAATAATTGACAATGTCTGCATACCAAGGCACACTTACCTCCATCCCAAAGAGTTGCTCATCTGGGAAAGTCTCACGTAGTGGCTCTCTTTTCTCATCTCGCACGATCCTACTCAAATGATCAGCCACCACATTCTCACTTCCCTTCTTATCTCGAATCTCAAGGTCAAATTCTTGAATCAACAGTATCCACCAGATCAACCTGGGCTTAGCATCTTTTTTAGTCATCAAATATCTTAATGCGGCATGGTCAGAATACACAATAACTTTAGAATGCAAAAGATATGATCGAAATTTTTCTAAAGCAAATATTACAGCCAAAAGCTCCTTTTCAATAGTCGAATAATTTATCTGGGCCTCATTAAGAGTCCTAGACGCATAGTAAATTACTATAGGCTTCTTTTCTCTTCTTTGGCCCAACACTGCCCCAATTGCATAGTCTGAAGCATCGCACATCAATTCGAAGGGCAGGTTCCAATCCGGAGGACAAATGATGGGTGCACTAGTCAACAACTCTTTCAATTTCACAAACGCTTTCTCACATGCATCATCCCATATGAACGACACCTCCTTTTGCAATAGGGTACACATAGGTCTCGCCACCATGGAAAAATCCTTGATGAATCTCCTATAAAATCATGCATGACCAAGGAAAGAACGAACCTCTCTCACAGTTGTGGGAGAGGGTAAGTGATGCACAATATCAACCTTAGCCTTGTCTACCTCAATACCCTTAGCAGATATAATATGTCCCAAAACTATCTCTTGATTCACCATGAAATGACATTTTTCCCAATTATGAACAAGGTTAGTTTCTACACACCATCTCAAGATTAACTCTAAGTTCTCTAAACATGCATCAAAGTTTTTTCCATAAACACTAAAATCATCCATAAAGACCTCAATGATATTTTCGATAAAGTCAGAGAAAATAGCAAGCATACATCGTTGAAATGTACCTGGTGCGTTGCACAAACCAAAAGGCATGCGTCGATAGGCAAAAGTGCCAAATGGACATGTAAATGTCGTCTTCTCTTGATCCTCCGGATGAATGCATATCTGGTTGTACCCACTGTACCCATCTAGAAAACAATAGAACTCGTGTCCAGCTAATCTCTCCAACATCTGGTCCATGAACGGCAAAGGCATGTGATCCTTGCGTGTTGTAGCATTCAACTTTCTATAATCAATGCACATCCTATGACCGGTCACCAACCTCTGGGGTACCAACTCATTCGCCTCATTTTTCACAACAGTCACCCCACTCTTCTTAGGCACAATTTGCACTGGTGAAATCCACCGACTGTCCGAGATAGGATAGATCACTCCACAATCAAGCAGCTTGATCACCTCATCTTTCACGATTTTCATCATTGGTGGGTGCAATCTCCTCTGAGCATCACGTGTAGGCTTGGCGCCATCCTCCAAAAGTATCCTATGAACACAAGTTGTAGGGCTGATCCCCTTGATATCCGCCAAAGTCCATCTAATAGCGATCTTGTTCATCTTAAGCACATCAATCAATCTAGCTTCTTGCTGCTTACTCAGTGTTGATGACACAATAACTGGTAGAGTATCATTCTTTCCAAGGTACACATACTTCAAATGATCTGGAAGCTCCTTCAAATCTAACTTTGGGGCTTGTACCACAGATGGTAACAATTTATTAGTGGAAATGGGAATTGACAAGAAAGAGGGATACCTTTTGTATGGTTGAGCTTCAAGTTCATTCACTATTTCAAAAATTTTGGGCTCAAAGTCAGCCCACTCCTCTCTTGGGACACGGTCCCCATGCTTGTCAAATCCGGCCCCTTGCTCCATAGCTAATTGCTATGCTTCCAACGTCTCTGACATAAACTGTGCAATAGAATCATCCACAGAATAACACGAGTTAATGTCAGAAACTGGGTACTTCATTACCTCAAAAATGTTGAAGCTGATAACATTTCCATCAAACTCCATCGTCAAACTCCCATTTGCAACATCGATGCATGTCCTTGCAGTTCTCATGAACGGTCTCCCCAAAAGTAGTGGAGTTGTCTCTAATGGTGATACCTCCATGTCTAGTACATAGAAATCTGCAGGAAAAATCAAGTGACTGACCTGCACAAGGACATCCTCAACATATCCCTTAGGGTACTTGTTAGATCGATCTGCTAATTGGATAATCACATTATCATTCTTCAAAGGTCCTAATCCTAGTGATTGATAAACATTATATGGCATGACATTTATCGAAGCACCTAGATCAAGCATAACATTATCAAATAATGTGTTACCAATTTTACATGGGACAGAGAAACTTCCCGGATCCTTCATCTTAGGGGGTAGCTTCCTTTGTATGACAGCTGAAACTGTCTCATTCATCTTCACTACCTTTTCTTCCCTAATTTGTCTTTTTGAAGTGCAAAGCTCCTTAAGAAATTTCGCATATTTAGGGATCTGCTTGATACACTCTAACAATGGAAGGTTAACTTGCACCTTCCTAAAGACCTCTAACACCTCCTCATCAGATTTATCCTTCTTGCTCTTTGCAAACCTAGAAGGGAAAGGTACATACGAAATAGGATTAGTTTTAACTAATTCATTTGAGTTAGCATTTGTACCTTTGTGTGCTTCATGAATCGGCACACTCTCCTTCTTGGAGGTAGATGGATCTTTCTCCAAGACATTCATCATAGTCATCTCGTCACCCTCCTTAAGAACATGGGTTGTTTGGGCCTTCTTAGCAATACTAGGCCGCTCCTTTAGCTCGAGTCCACTCCTTGTCATGATAGCTTGGGCTTGCTCATTCTTTGGATTAGGTATGACACCACTTGGCAACTTTCCTTGCTCAGAAAAACGGCCCATGAAGTCTACTACCTGACCCATATGCGTTTTTAGCTCCGCAATGTCTTTGTTATTCGCTTGTTGACCCACCACCAAAGTTTGAGTCACGGTATTCAATTGACTTTGTCCAGCAACTAAAGATTTCAACATCTCATCATAATTAGGAGTACTAGCCACGTTGGGAGGTGGAACATTGAGTAGTGGAGCTTGTGGTCTAAACAAACCAGCCGGACGAGGCCCAAATTGCATAGCATTCTGATGTGGCCTTAGTACATTCTCATTATTGGACCACCGAAAGTTTGGATGATCACGTAGGCCAGGGTTGTATGTATTCGAAAATGGATTGTACCTTTGACCTCCTTGATAACCAAGGGCATTGACTTCCTCATACCCTCCACTAGAAGCAACTTGAGGACACTGATCAGTAGGGTGCCCATCCGTACAGATTCCACAAACTTGAGCTCCACTAATCTTCATGAAATGATTCATCATCTTGGACAACTTATCAACCTTGTCCTCTAGAGCAGAGCTTGAACTCGAGTTAGTCTCATGTACTTGCCGTGTAGAACTAGCAGATGTTCCAAATTGTTGGTTGTTCATAGCTCTCTTCTCCAAAAGATCTTTTGCTACTACATTGCTCTTGTCCAAAAACGATCCACCAGCAGCTGAATCAAGGAACTCTCTTTCCATTTGTAGCAATCCTTCATAGAAATATTGAAGCAACATACCTTCTCTAATCCCATGGGCTGGGCATGATGCTACAAGAGATTTGAACCTCTCATAGTAATTGTAGAATGACTCATCTGGTCCTTGCTTGATTCCTGTTATCTGCTTCCTGATGTGTGTCACCCTTGATGAGGGAAAATACTTCGACAAAAACTCATTGACCATTGTTGTCCATGAAGTAATCCTACCAGCAGGTACCTCAAACAACCACTTTTGAGCACGATCCTCCAATGAATAAGGAAACGCTCTCATCTTTACAATCTGAATGTCTGCTCCTCTAGGGCACATAGTCTCACAGTTGAACTGGAACAGAGTGAGATGTTGATTGGGGTCATCTCCTGAGAGTCCATGGAACTTAGGCAAATGATGCAGGAACCCACTCTTCAACTCAAAATCACTCGTCTTGCCCTCCTCTGGAACATGGTACGCTATGTTAGAGGATGATGTCCCCCCAACTGCTCCTTCTACTTGGCCATTTTGCTCTCTGATCGATGCCATTTCTGGTTTTGGAACTAGGTTTTCCTTTGTTCGGCTTTGAACTATGGGCACTGGATCAGGTAAATCGAAATTCAATTGGCCCAAAGGACACGGACTTGTCAACAATTCTAAGTCTGGATCCTCAAAGAACAATGGATTGAGCCTACCACAACTTGATGAACCTGGAAATGGCGAAATGAACCCAAAGTCTCTTTCTTCTTGAAATGAATCTGACTTAATGGAAACGTTATCAAACTGATCTTGAGGCTGAATTCTTTTCAAGCGTGCACTAAACTCTTCGGACCAACCACTAATCTTGGATATTCATGAGCCTGAAAAGAACAATTATTAGTAACTTTACAAAGTATGAAATACAAGTATAAGTAAATACAAACTTTTTTTTTTCACTTTCGTTTTTTTTTCTTTGTTTGTTACTGATTGATTGTTTTTTTGTTTGTTACAAAATCTACAAGTGTAAAGTATTACTAAGTCTAATTGATTTTATTCACACACAATCCTAACATTTAAGGTACGTGGAGCAGAGGAGCTAACTATGCAATGGACTGAAATAGTCCCAGGTAAGGGTCTTGCTTTATCCGATATACCTTAAAAGTTACAATATCATTTTCTTTTGAAACTATATACATCTATTTATACAAAGTTATTTTCTAAGTTATAAAGTGAGGTGGACGTGCGGCCTAAGTACGTCGTCTAGACACAAACTCATTCCTTTGTTTCAGAAGGCTGGATAGCTAGAATCAGAGATAGTCACAAGGCAGGACTCATTTGTTGGACACCACGGGGGCCACATCCTCGAAAGGATGCTTTCCCAATCGACTCCATCACCGAGATGTATGTCAGTCTATGGGCCTCTGAGATCCAATTTTGTAAACCTTGAACCATGGTAATGAAAATAGCATGCCCCTTACTCAGCTTGGAATAAATTTGTGTGTTAGACTGCTCGCAAAGTGTTAATAAAAGCCGCCCTCAACCCCAAGTGACCTTAGCAAGATACAAATGGAGGGTTAAAGCTAATATTAACAAAATGGACTTTACCTATTCCGTTCATTTTATAACTTACAATAAACTAAGCATAAATAAACATTTTAGTTTTCTTAATTATCTAACTGTAACAAGTATCATATTTGCATACTACAACAAAATTAAAACATTTATCACTAAAATATAGAATAAAAAAAAGTTAATTTTTTTTACAAAGTTACTGTTCACGGCTGTTTATTTACTGTGAGTACTTTACTGTTACCGATTACTGTTCATATACATATTATTTTTTTATTATTCCTTTTTTATTTACTGTACAAAATTTATTTTTACTTTTTTTTACAAGTATTTTACATTTTTACACTTTACAAAAAAAGTAAAAAAAAATTTACAGAGATTTACTTTTTTTTAGGTGTAAAAAAAAACTTATAATTGTTTTTATTGAATGTTACTGTTCACTGTACTATTTACACGAATTTATTTTTACAAATATACAATATAGTACAAAATTAACACTTCAAAGAATTGAGATTTTCTCAATTCCCCGGCAACGGCGCCAAAATGATAAAGCGTTTTGTTAAAACGTCTATAATAAACCCTGTAAAACATCATCGTTAGTATAGAATAAGCAGTGATCGTTCTTTCCGGGGAATTGTAGGGAACTCTAAACTTTTAGTGTTAACAAATAATGGGGGGTTTGAGATTGATTATTAACTACTAAAATAAAACCTAAATTATTATTTACATGATCGACTTCTCTTTAACAAACTTAAACCAAATTTACCATTACACCACATAATTACAAGTTCGAACCTATCATGCATTCTAATTCAACCAATTACATACTTTTTAGACACCAATACAATTAGAGCCTTAGGGGATCATCTAATCATGCAAGATTTCAATTAACATTTAGATTGACTTATGGCCTAATCTAAATTTGCATGCAATCAAATTCAATAACACTTAGAGTATAAATCAAATTCAATTACATTTAAGCACCAAATCTTTGTTGGAGACATGTTTCATGTATGGCGTCACCCACCATGGTTTTACATGCAAATTTCCAGAATTTTTACCACTTTTAATCAACACAAACCGAACCTACTTAGGGCATGATTCGATTTGTGTCAATATGGTTGATGAATCTAGCACTCAAACACAATCTTAGGGACTACATCCAAGCACTAAATTCATATGCACATATCTGAAAATTATCTAAAAGTATGAGAAAGATGATTAGAACACAACAATAGAAATACAAACTCATTAATTATAGGAAACCATTAATTTGGCAAAGAACCAAAAATCCAATAAAACAATCTGAAAATTTGGATTCTTAATACAAAACAATAATCTCACACAAACATCATACTACAATCTTCATAGACAAAGTATTGTAAAAAATCAAAAACGAACAAACCCGTGGAGAAGAGTTGCGAAAATCACACGTTGTAGGAACCTTGGAGGTGTGTCTTCAATGGTGATTTCGGTGGAGATGGAATTTGTATATGGGGAGAATGGCTTGCTGTTTTGGTAAAGGATGTTTGAGGTAGTATTTTGGTAGAGGTTTGGCTCTTGAATGCAAATGAGAAGTGATGATATTTGAGAGGTGAAGCCATGTATATATAGAGGAAAGATGGAGGGTTTGAAATTGCTTCTTTCTTCCTATAATAATGTCATGCTTTAATCCCTAAAACATGGAAAGTTGTATTCCCTAAAACATGGGATGCTTTAATCCCTAAAACATGTCATGTTTTATGTCTTTAATGATCATCTTCTATTTAATTGTTGCATGACTTGGCTTCATCTTTTTTTTTTAATTATCTCTTCAATCCAATCTGAAAATAAGAAAATAAAATCATAAGTAAGAGATAATTAGTTTCAAAACCTAACAAGGATTCCTAGTCAAACTAGGAATATAAACCAATTATGCGTTTTAAACTCATGTAAGCACAAAAATGCATCCAATACTGCTCAAGACTCTTATTACGACTCAATGACTCAATAGTACAACAATAAGGGCTAAGCAAAGTACAAATTGAGGTAAAAACAATTTAAGAACGTCGCACAAAGTGCTCCTATCAGGTGATTGGTGTAGTGGTTTAGTGGGTTAGGATCTTGTTGCTGTTTTGGGACAGTTGAGAGAAAGAGTGAGACCGAGAGAGTGGTATTAGGGAAGTAAGGGAGTAGTATGAGTTGTTAAGGGTGTTGGAAGTCGTGTAGAGAGAGTGAAAGCACCAAACATTGGGTTAGGGAGGCTTTAGTAGTTTTGAGGTTTTGTTGAGTTGTTTGGCGTTTTGAACTTAATTGTTACTAAGTGAGATTTGTCACTTAGGTACTTGGAGTTCATCGAAACGCATAAATGAACTCTTTTGGAGTTACAAGTTGAAAAGCGGGAGCGCAAAAGGTGAGTAAACCTCACGTTTGGTCTAGTTACCTTGGCGGTAACTAGACGTGTGAACATACATTTTATATATTTTCTTCTTGTTGTGTGATTGAATATAAATGTGTATATATTTAGTGATTTATATATGTATATCTAAATGGTAATATGATATGCATATATTTATCACTAAGTATATAAAACTACTATATTGTGAAATATATTTTGTATTTTTAATTGGTTTTCATTGAACTATGGAGGATGGGACCGATGGGGGAATAAAATGTACCTCTCGGTAAATTTGAGGTTTTTAGATGGAATATTTGTATAGTCGAAGTGCTTATATGTTGTGTAACCGGAAGGGAAGAAAATGTACCTTCCGGCGTTATTGTGTTGTGATTATTTTGTTGTTACCGGAAGGGAAGAAAATGTACCTTCCGGTATGATTATTGCGTGTGTAGCTTTGTGGGTTGTGGTGTTGTCTTTGTGGCGGCCTTTTTAGGCAAAAGACTTGTGTGTGTTGTTCTGCCTTAGTGGCGGCCAGTTTGGCGAAAGAAAATGAATACATATAATTTAGCCTTAGCGGCGGACCAAGTGGCAAAATGTATTTCAATGTTTTGCTTGTGTGGCGGCCTTAGTGGCGTAGGCATATGTCAGAACCACTCCTTGGCCGGTTGTGGGGATGATCATCTAGAGCTCTAGTATTACTGCCAATCTTCTGGGTGCGACTTGAGGGTCGCATTAACCCAGAATGTTCTGCATGTGTTGCGATGTGATTGTGAGTTGTGATTATGTTTGTGTGACAATATGTGGCGTTTGTTGTGACATTGGTTGCAAATTGACGTTGTTAGTGTTGTGTTGATAATGTTGTTTTACATATATTTCTGAGTTTAGAAATATGTTACATTATCTCTGAGTCTTTCTTTTAGTTACTTATACCAGCTTTGTAGCTGACCAGGTTTGTGTTTATAATCCTGGTGTACCATTATTGGTGCAGGGGGTAGTATTGCAGGTACTTCGCAGTAGTAGAGGAGGAAGGAGTGAGCAGTGTAACAGCAAGGTGTTGTTTTTACTTATGTTCATTTTCCTATTTTGGTGAGGACTTATGAGAATTGACTACTGTACAACATACAAGTGTATTTACGTTTTGTTACAATTTGAAATCTAAGTGTTTTGTTAAACTTGGATAAGATATTAAGCTGCTGTAACATAATTTCATTTATTGAAGTTATATCAGAGTGCTAGCATCCACAAATTCGAAATTTTACTGTTCTGAATTTAGGGATGTTACATGATAGATCTTTACTTACATTCATTGGTACAATTGATATACAGGTAGACTATATGGTACTATAGCTTTAGGATTTCACAAACATCATGAATCATTCTTCAAATCGATTTCATAAAACCAAATTATTTTCCTCTGCATATAATTCATCTGGGCCTGTAAAAATCAATTTTTTAATAAACATAGGTCTAACCCGACCCAGACTGCAACAAACCTGACATTAAAAGCCACAACGGCTAATTTTCAAAAGATCATCTGCTATGAACTTATGATCATGTCTGGTTTTTTCTCTCTCCATATGGATTTTGCTTCCGCTAACTCAATTGCAGGTTTTATTTGAGAAAGGTTAAGAAACTTAAAAGATCATACTGTCATTGAGTTGGTTCTGCAAATTTAAATTTTACGATATTATTGCTTGTTTTTGTTCTAGTTTTTTATCTAATGCAGGTGAATTCATTCAGCAAAATTCTTTAGTTTCAGAACATGAATATGACTTTCAGAATTTGCTTTTGTATGATCAAATTGATACTTTGAACTGCAAATTATATTCATGTTATACACTAATGTGCAAGAACCAAATAAACAAACTGTATATAACTCCCCCCATTCATCATATTGTTGTTTTTTAAGCCTTTGCGTTTGAAACTGAGTTTTGATATGTTAATTAATTAATTGAACTTGCGGATATATTCATCTTGATTCATGAAGAATTTTTGGATTAATCATAGATTTGTTACACCAAAGTAACTTATATAATTTTTTTCAAATTTTAATTAAAGCTGCAGAAAATCAGTTCGACTGCATAGTCTTGATTAATTAAAACTACATAGGTTTTCCCTTGTTAAGGAGAAATTTTTCTGTGCTACTGTTCGAGCTGGGAAAACGGATCCTCCTCAGAGAACAATCAGCAAGCCCCGGTGTCGAACCCTAGACGGTTCGACCCTTCGTTCTCTGTTGTCGCTAGCGTGCCAGTACCTTTAAGTTAGGTACAACTCTTGCTTTGTTTGATGATGATTGTGCCCCACGTACTGTCTTATTCTCAAACGATTGCCCACAGTTACTGATAAACCGCTGAAGTTTGAATAACCTATACACAACCGGAGTTGCTAGGTACCTTTCACTCCACCTCAAGTAGATGGCCAATCTTACTTTTGACCGCTTGGGGAAAAGCAGAGCTTATACTGTGTCGTTATAGCAGGACTCTCTCGCGAATGGGATTTGCTGACTAGTGCAGACTTTGTGTTTGCTAGAAGCTAGGCTAGCGACTCGATGGACTTGACTGGAATTGCCGAAGTTAACCGGACTTCTTAATACATGCAGCGCGAGGCGTACATCTGGGTAGCTCCGCTTCGATGGGAGACTTGGTTGCCGAAGCTAATCGGACTTTTGCTCCGTGAGGAGGCTTGACTATGCGGTTGCGCGATAGTTTGTTTGACGTTGTGTCTGTTATTCTGTGCATTCAACCCCCTTATATAGAGAACACAACTTGTTTTTTCTTGCGAATCAAGTCTTGAGAACCTCCTAGTTGATTTAGATTTACCTTCCTTAATCAACTCAGATTCTATACGGTGATAGTCCCCTAAATCTATTCCAATACGGTATGTAATCTCGCTTTGTGATATACTTTTCCCAAATAACCAGTCCACGAGCCTAAATAGTCTAGATAATACCGAAGTATTATTTTAGCCCAAACATTGCCCCCCAGGCTTTAAAATTGAAGACCCTGCGAAATTAAAAAGGGCTAGAAGAAAACCCCAAACGGTTATCTTTTTAAAATAATCTGAAACGCTTTACGTTCCCCCTTTACCAACTGACACGCGCCTTCACCTCGAACCATTACAACCTTTCGAGCTGAAGTACGCGAAAAACACTTACTGTTTCGGAAACTCAGACCAGTTCCAATCGAGCAAACGCGACTCTTCCCCGAACCCGTCAGTTTCGATTTCAGAAACCCCTTCAGTTCCTATATAAATCGCGCTTACGAACCCAACAAATCCATCCAACCCGATCGCTCTATCATCAGAAAATCCAGAAAGCCCTCTTTTGAAATTCTTAATCTCTGACAACAATGGCACAGAAACCCAACCAACGTGATGCCCAGACAGGTGCAAGACCTCTTTGCAATTATCCAAACAACGAACCCACCAATCGCACCACCATCGGAGTGATTGACGATAGCACCATGTTCTTGGGCCCTTCTCTTGCATGAATCCCAGAGCACATCAATACCGACTACCACCACCGCTCGCGAACTCCTCCGCTTGCCTTTAGGAACACCCCGGCCACCTTCAGGGGATGGCAAGTGCACATTCACCATGATACCCCTATCGGAGCATGGCCCATTGTTTCTGAAGCCATGCAACTATGGTATGAAGGTCGCCGCCTGATCGATCGCGACATCTGGAAAGCGGCAGGATTCTTGGAAAGTATTGACCTCTCCTTCAAACTGACTCATGATGGAGGCAATAGATGTGCCATCATGACCGCTGCTAGCTTCTGGAATTCCGCAAGTAATACCTTCGACTTTCAATTTGGTCAAATGGGTATATCTTTGCTAGACATCGTAGGTCTACCAGTTGGTACCAGGCCCTATAGAGATCAGGACTATTTTGATGCTGAGTACCGGGCCATCGCCACTCGCGACGTTGGTATCTATCAATCGTATGGCTCCTGAGTTTCCAGTTTTGATCGCAACCATACTGCCAATGCTGGAATCGCCTTCTTGGAATACTGACAAAGTTCCTTTTCTGCTCCAACTCTAAGAAGATGACTAGGCACCACCTGCAGCTCGCGACCCTTCTCTACAATGGCCACAATGTGGGTCTAGCGCAAATAGTTCTGGCAGAACTCTACTGTATGCTGCGCGCGCTCACTATGGAACCCCTCAATTATCATAAGCTCTCAGGGCCTATGTGGATTCTAGACCTCTGAATCCAGGTTTACTTTGTGCAACTGCGAAATGAAAACGCAAGAGATTTCCATCTAACAGAAGTATTGGGAAAAGCGTTTGTTGGTTTAGAGCCCAACTTTACTCTTCGCTACGCCGCATGCTTCGAGTACTTTTATACCCTGGATGCCTCAGTTCTTGACTCTGCACAGCTGCTTCTAGACCGCACTCACCCTGATGCTATCGGAGGCGGCTTCTTAACCCTCCAACGCTATGATAGGGAGAGTCGGCATTTGTTTGAACATGTTGTATCTATGGTGGACTTACCCCGACATCGCTACAATGGAGTAGAACTCTATGCCCCCCATCTATTCACGAGGCAATTAGGCATGATTCAAATGGTTCCATTCCCTCCCATTGAGAGTCTGAACCTGTTTTCCTCATGGCGACGCCCCATGGTCCCCGTTACTGACACTAATCCTGGGCACCAGCCCCCGTCTCAGTTGCAACCTCTTCCCCTTCCTGTGATAGCAAGTAGGAGTATCCTTCGCTGCTTTCGCGTCGACAAAGCTTATCCCCACTGGTGGGAGAAGATCAACTTTGGCCAGACGGGGCTCAGAAGATACTTGCAGGAAGATCCTGAGGTTCCTGGTGATGAGGATCTGCTGCGGACAGTTATTCCAAATGTTGTCAGAATCATTCCTTCAAGGGTAAACTCCTAACGCCTCTTCGAACTCCTAAAGTTCTTATTCAAACACAGGCTAAAAACCACTAACTGGTTCATGTTGCAGGTTTTTGAGAATACAGCTGGTGCTTCCTCCTCCCAAGGCCGTAAGCGAGGGAGAACGGCCCCTAGCCCTGATAACGACGAGGATGATCCTGACGCCATAGACTTCAGCCCTGTAAGTCCTCACCCTTATTTGATTTTCTTAAAAGGTGCTAAATGTTCGCCGCTAACCAACATCTGTGACCCTCAGCTGACTCAGCGGAGAAGAATAGCTGCCTCAAGCCCCTCTGCCCCGCTCGCGATTGCTGCAATACCGCGGGCAGCAACCAATCAGGTCAACCCTGAGCCAATGACTGGGACCAGTAACCCAGAGACAACAAGTGAGGTAAAAAAGAACACCCTATTTGTTCCAACTAGCGATACATTCATGAACCACTTTGACTGATTCTTATCTGATTTGTAGGTTCTCGAGAACCCAACTTCACCACCTCTGTCCACCACTCAAGTTGCCGCAACCGCGATGGAAGACATTTCTGTAAGTAGTTAAACACACTGTTGCCCCCAAGCAACACTTTGTTATTTGCTAGGATGTAGTTCCTTTATCTTATATTGTTCGTTTGTGGATCAATGATATCCTTCCTGGTCTCTAACACAAGTTCATGTTGACGCTCAGTCGCCTACCACAGAAGTCGCGACTGCTATCCAACAAGCTGTGGTCATGTACCAAGAACCCATTCAAGCTACTCCCCCTATCACGGTGGTAAGCACTCAGACCTTGGAGCCGCAAATATCAATCAACCCCACAGCAGCGCTCTCGCACTGCTCTTCAACTCAAATTTTGGAGAATGAGGTAGGAGATGAAGAAGGTGTGACCAACTCTCACCCAGAAGATAAAGATGTGGAGTGTCCCTTTGCGAATGCGACCCCAGCGAGCCCTGATGTTGCACCACAACCCCTTTCGGGAAACAATGCTCCCTCTTCTCAATCTGATGGGGTAAAACCCTTAACCACTTCCTGGTTTATATGTTTCTGCTCCCCTTTGCTTAATTGTCTTATTAATTGTTCTTTACTCTCTGTAGGTTGTGGCAATCGCGACTACTTCCAGCCTGCCAATTGCACCAACTGTTGGAGCCTCTGGATCCACACATGCTGTTGATCCATCAGGGAATCATCCTATTCCCTCTCTGGAAGATCTTCTAGATGCTATGCTGGTTCCGGCCAGCCCCTTAATGTCCCTAGAGTCTCAAGAGCTTGTCCAGGCCCGGGCACAACTTGCGGAACTATCCTCTGAAGATCTAACTGACCCAGCTCGTCTGGTTAAGGTGAAAGATGCCCTTCGCTACTTTAAGCTACACTCACCTGATCCCAGCCTAGTCGCGAATGCTGAATAGGCATTGAGCACCATTCTATGCCTCATGGCAGAATGCCACACCTTGAGGAACCAGTCTCAGAGTCTGTCGCAACACAACGCTGATGCCAGACACTTTATTACGCAAAGCCCTGCTCAAATTAAGCCCAAGCTTCATCATGCCAAGACCAGCCGTTCGCAACAAATCAGTGCATTGCGGCAACAAATAGCGGAGCTTGAAGCTGAGCAAGCTAGAGAGCTCAAGGCTGTGTAGGAAGAGATAAAGAGTATTGTACCCCAGATACAGGAGCGCAAAAGGCAACTGGCGGTTTCCGAGGCTGAAGAAAGGAGGCTCAACAACCTGATATGCGTCAAAGCTAACGATATTGGAAAGCTTCTCTTAGACATTCGCCTTGTTGGATATAGAATGTAACTTGAACATCAAAGTATTTAGTAGTAAGAATTGCAACTTATCTCTGTCTGTTCCCCCTATTCGAATCTCCTTGACTCGTCAAAAACCCAACTAAAAGCCCACGGCTAGAGCCTAACTCAATTCGTCACCGTGCAAGTTTGCATGCAAACCCTCGTAAACATGAGCAATCAATACTGGGAAACGCACCAACCGTTTCAGGTTGACCATTATTGCTGCAATAAATCCCGGGTGTGATCTCCAAATCTGTATCTCTAATCTCATCCCATGAATCCAAGTTTCTTCTGCTATAAAACGAAACCCTAAGGAAAGAACACACAATGCTCTCTTCCGCAGCCTCCAACCATGTCTATTCCATTTCTTCATTCGAAACCCCTTAGGTTGCTTAAATTTCATCCCCCAGATTTGCAAACTCAGTAGCAATTTGTGAGAGTCTTATTCTACCCTCAAATGTGAGGTGGGAGTCTTATTCCACCCTCACATCCTCATTTCTTTGTAGTTCAACACTAGGGATCTGCCCTGCATTAAGGGTTGATCCTAGTGAAGGATTACAAGTGAGAGAGGAAGAGGCAGCCCTTCCTGCGGCCTATTCATCATTGTTTAGTCGCCGAGCATCGGGAAGCAGGCTGCCAAATTCAGGACCAAAGCCAATAGGTACATCATGCTCGTCACGTACCTCTTTTGATACGCGACGCGAGCTGTTGTACCTTCTATGTGTAATCTCCTCCAATCTCCCTTCTTGGAAGGAACATCAGGAGAAGTGTACAAATCAAGGCTTTGGATCCCTCATGCTACCACCAATTTTCCAATTAGAACCTTTGTTTGGCCTCCAACTGGTGCAGCTTAATCTCGAGTTTCTCGCGATAGTGGGATGAACAGGAGGAATTGTGAAGACCTTTCCACCTAGCATAGATGGTGTTAGAGCTTGTTAAAGTGTAATAGTATAGATCTTGTATGAAGTTTCTGGCCACAAAGCCATATGAATAAAACACAATTTGTTTCGTAAAAACACTTGTACTGTTTTACTGCTGCGTAACAAAAGTTACAACCAATTCTGGACCACAAGTATTGGTCCAATGTGTTACAAAAAATGCCGGAGCATGATTAAGAAACTCATAAAGTTTCAAAAACTCGGTAGTTGCGGGGCTCCGCTCGCGACCGGCAGTAACGTTCACGACCGTTAGTAACGTTCGCGAACCGCAAAATTTTCTAGGTCTGCAACCTCTAAGTACTGAGTATCCATGGTGTTGCCCCCCTGTTTACTTGGTTGAAAGGATGAAAACCAAGGAAACACTAAGTCCGAACACCAACTATTGTGCTTGCACCGCTGGCGGTGGATCTTCATACTCCCAAACACTAGGAAAGTACTTCTTAAGATGGCGACCGTTTATGGGATTTCTGTGAACATTCTCATCAGTATCGCGAAGGTAGTAGGCGCCTTTGCCCATTACTCTATCAATCACAAAAGGACCTTCCCATTTAGCAGACCATTTACCACGACCATCAACTCGCTCACCATAAGGCAGACAAGCTTTCCAAACTAAGTCCCGAACTCCAAAGTTGCGTCCTCTCGTGCGTTTGTCATAAAGTCGTGCTATCCTTTTCTTTTCGGCAATGAGGCTGTCGAGAGCTTCCATCCGGCGAAAGTCGAAGTCCTCATGCTCTTCAAACATAGCTTGAACATAATCCCCACCAATCAACTGGTGCTGCTCGCGAACCCTTAACGACTGAACATTAATTTCTATAGGAAGTACCGCATCATGTCCATACATCAACGCATAAGGTGTAGTACCAGTTGGAGTACGTTTGGAAGTTCTATAAGCCCATAATGTGTGATCCAACTCTGTATGCCAAGATCGCGGATTTGCATCCAACATTCGTTTGAGTATAGACATAATGACGTGGTTACTAGCTTCGGCCTGGCCATTTGCTTGAGCATAATAAGGACTGGAATGCAGAAACTTGATCCCATAGCCAGCTAAGAATTTCTGAGTCCTTTCAGCCATGAAACCTGCCCCCCCCTGTCTGCCACCAAACATTCTGGAATGCCATACCTAGTGATAATATATTTAAAGATAAAATCAGTGATCACCTCCGAAAATGTCGTCCTGACTCGTATAGTCTCGACTCACTTAGTGAAGAAGTCTGTAGCCAGTAGAATGTGCTTGTGTTGTAAAGAAGAATTGGGATAAATCTCCCCAATAAAGTCTAAAGCCCATCCGCGACCTGGCCAAGGTTTAATTATTGGTTGCAGGGGAACGTCAGGCACATGCTGGACTGGTCCATGCATTTGACATTCAATGCAACCCTGCGCGAAGCAGATGCAGTCCTTGAGCATGGTAGGCCAATAGAAACCATAGCGACGAATGAGCCACCGCATCTTTAGACCATCTTGGTGAGAACCACAATTGCCACAATGAACCTCTCGTAAGCACCTCTTAGCCTCAGCTCCATAGATGCATCGTAGGTATAAGCCATCTTCTGTCCTGCGCAATAGCTCACCGCCTCGAAGGACATAGTTAGTAGCAAAATATCTAACCCTCTTGTCCACCGGTGCAGAAGGATCAGTGAGGTACTGGATAATTGGTTGCCGCCAATCTACATCAATGGGGTCAATAACCGCTACCAACCATTCATCGTTAACCTCTTTTGTTGCCAGAAAGGAAGGTAATGTGCGTCTCTGAACCTTCAAAATCCTCTCGCGAACGCCATCTGCCAAACGAATGCCCGTAGCCAGCTGTGCTAATTCATTGGCAGCGAAATTTCGTTCTCGAGGAATATAGTCAAGCACCACGTCTATAAATTGCTCTAACAATTCCGATGCTCGCTCCCAAAAAGGAAGTAATGTAAAATTGTTGCACTTATAGACACCCTTGAGCTGATTAATAACTAGGAGTGAATCACCTAATATCTCTACCTCGGTGACCTCCAGATCAAGCAACAGCTCCAGGCCAATGATGATGGCCTCATATTCTGCCTGATTGTTAGTGCACTTCCATTCGAGCTGAAAAGAGTAACAATGTCTCACTCCGGAAGGATTAACCAATGCAACACCCGCTCCTGACAAATGATCAGTGATGCAACCATCAAAATACCTAACCCAAGGCTGAGTGTGAACAAAGGAGACTACCACGTTCTGGTCTTCAACGTCTTCCATAATAGGATGGTGCAACAAAAAGTCGGACATTGCCTGTCCTGTGAGCGCCTTTAAAAGTGTATACTGTAAAGAAAACTCTGATAACGCCAAGATCCACTTGCCAATCTGACCCCTAAGCATAGGTCTAGTAAGCATATACTTCACTAAATCTGTTTGTGCCACCACCACCGTAGTGAAGGACAACATGTAATGGCGGAGCTTAGTACCAGTAAAGTACAAAGCTAAGCACAACCTCTCAATTGGCGAGTATCTAGTTTCGGCGTCTAATAAGGTTCGGCTCAGGTAATAAACCGCATGCTCAATCTTCTTGCTCCCCTCTCCATCACCATCTTGTGCTAAGAGTCCTGCAATTGAGTAAGGGGATGCTGAGATGCATAGCTTCAACGGTACCCCAGGCCGTGGTGGCCGAAGAACAGGTAGACGAGCAAGATATTAGAAATGAACATGTGGCCGAAGACTGCGGTTTTGCGAGCGGAATTAGAAATGAAGCGTCGAAGGAAGTTTATTTTCCCAAGCAAACTCTGAAGTTCCTTCTTGTTCCTTGGTGTCGGCGTGTCTAGAACCGCTTTTGCCTTATCCTCCGCGACCTCAATACCTCGTTCATACACGATGAAACCCAAGAAGTCTCCTGCTCGAACCCCAAAAATGCATTTAACTGGGTTCATCCGGAGCTTGTACTTTCTCATCCTAGTGAACACTGTTCTCAAATTCTTGATGTGATCTTCTTTCTTCTTAGACTTGACCACCACGTCATCAATATATACTTCGAGAATGCCCCCCAGCACATCGTGGAAAATCAGGTTCATTGCTCGCTAGTATGTAGCCCCCGAGTTGGTCAGACCAAATGGCATATTGTTATATTCAAACACTCCAGTGAACCCTGGACATCGAAATGCTGTTTTGTGCCTATCCGGTTCATAAACAAGAATCTGGTGGTAACCAGTTGTGCTGTCCATAAAAGATAGTAGTTCATGCCCTGCGACTACATCGACCAACATATCCGCCACGGGCATGAGATAGACATCTTTCGGTGTCGCGGCATTCAGATTCCTGTAGTCTACACACACGCGAATCTTGCCATTTTTCTTCCGAACCGGTACTATGTTCGATAACCACTGGGAATATTTAGCTGGTCAGATAATACCGGCTTGGAACATGTTTTGAACCGCTTTCTTGACTGCTGCTGCTGTGTCTGCACTCATTCGTCGTGGACTTTGTTGTACAGGCTTGTACCCTTCCATGATGGGCAAGCGATGGCAAACCAGATCTGGTGACAAGCCCGGCATGTCCTCAAATTTCTCAGCAAAGCAATCGCGGAACTCCTGCAACAACTCCACCAAACGTTGTCTTAGTTCCTCATCCAAGTGTTTACTTATTCCAACCTCCATAGGCTCCTCTGTGGTCCCCATATTGATATTCTCCACTGGATGTTTTACTTTAGGTGGAGTATCATCCAAAGCTGCAGGTGTTGGTTGAATAAACTCCTCCTCTACTTGAACCTCAGTCAAATCATCCCCAATGCACTCAACTAGTGCCACTGCCCCCCAAGCCTCATGTTCCTCTCTGTAAATAGATAAACGTTGGAGAAAGGACACGTAGGCCTGCTCTTGCTCCTTGGTCAGTGATGTACTCATGGATGATTACTGTTTGTTTTCACGATGAAGCCAGATCTATTTATGTCTGTTTTAACCTGTACTAAACCCCATCGTGTCAATTCTGTAGAAGTCACCCCGACTGGACGACCCTTAGTATCGATCCCGGCAACTCCTAAAGGCCTCATATCACCATAATAATACTCTGCATCCAAAATACAGGAAGCGACTGAGTATGGTCAATCATCTGCTCTCACTACCTCTGCCTTGTCAGTTGCGGGATCCCATATCAACATTTCTTGGTGTAGAGTAGAAGGGATGCAGTAAGCTCGATGTATTCAATCCCTACCCAGTATGATGCTGTATGGAGCGGTGCAATCCGTAACGAAGAATGTCTGAAACAGCTCAGAAGGTCCTATCTTGACTTTGAGGATCAAAACTCCCAAGGTCTTAGTTAAGTTGCCAGCAAAACTCCTGACCTTGAGATTGCTACTGAGAACCTTTTCCTTCGCAATACCAAGTGCTTCGACTGTCTTCACCGTGATAATGCTAACTGCTGTACCGACGTCAACGAGGATTTTGTTCACTCTCTTACCCTCCATCTCAGCTGATATGTATAAAGGTTTAATGTGCTGAGTCATGGTCGCCGTAGGCTTTGTGAACATCATGAAGAATCTTTGGAACTCTTTCATCGTGTGAGATTTATCAGCTCCTTCTTTCCTCGTGTCCTCCTCAACAGTTGGCACCTCTGTAGATGACAACTCCGCGACTGTACCCCCCTCTTGGGCTTGCGTCTCACCTCCAATGAATAGATGAGATGGCATCGGCCGTGGAAGAGCATATTTCGAGGACAAAGTGAACACCATGTTGCAACTAGGAACAGTGTCTAACCTTGGTATTCTTTCCTCGTCGCTCTCTCCCTGACAGAGGTTAAACATATTGCAGTCTGGGGTAGCGGTCATCTCTTCATCATAACCTTCCTCCAGCTCGTCCTCAGAAAACCCTAACCCTTGCTCATCACCACCTGATTCTTCCATGTTGTCATCCGGCATGGACCCAGTTGGCGTCCGCGAGGGGAACTTGCTCCTGAGATACTCAGTTAGTGATTGCTCCTGATGAGCCTTGGGGGAAATAACCACTGCCGCAGCCTCTTCCTCTGGAACCACAAGTGTTGGTTCTCACACTATTGGAACCACTAGTGTTGGTTCTTTGATCTTCAGTTTCCATTCAAACTGTGGCTTGGTTTCCTCTGGAATTGGCTCCTGATGGCCTGGCTTACTTACAGACCTTTTAAGCATCCATTTCGATTGTGCAGGCTGCGCAACACTACTTCGCTGTTGTTTTTGCTGAGCAGAAACACCCTGTTCGTGTTGCCTGTTTGTTGCTCTGCCATCAGTGGATGCGTAAGACAACCTATCATGGATTGAAATTCTTTGTGTAGGAGCAGTTTCCATTGGTCGTTCAATTCGATTATGAACGCTTTCCCTGGGGTATGGCTCCTTCCTGTGGCGATCATTCCGGCGAATGTGCACATATGGCTTGAAACAAAGCTTTTCAACTGTCTCTCGCAACAGCCAAGATAGCTGGTCTAGCTGATCGCGAGAGATTTCACCTCTATTATATGCCTCTAACATTTGCTTAGCCCTGCCCCACCATTTCTGAACATTCCTCTTCTGAGTTTTCGTAGCTTCCATAGCTCTTCCGTGCTCCTGAACGTACCAGACATCGGGTTTTAGTGACCTCGGTGCAGGCGGTTTGTATGGCCGTTGTAGCGCCTCGCGCAAAGCCTGAGTTTCCGGCGTATTCGTCCCAACTTGCTGCCCTCCAACAACGTTCGTGACCCCGCCAAGACTTGAGTGTGGCCTTTTCAACACTTGAGCATAAGTGTTTGTCTGAACCCTAGCTTTCTTGGGGTTCTTCCTCTCGGAAAGATTTGTCGGCGAGCGAGGCCTCCGATGCCTTCGCGGCTCCTCGTGTCTACCAGCATTGTCACAGTTTATGGAACACTCTTTCTTGCATCGATTGCAAAGAACATACATTTTTGCCTTTGCGACATTCTGTTCCTTGTCCTGGACAACGCTTCGTTGTTTACCCGGGTCAGATTGCTTGGCTCTCGCAACCTCTTTCGCCACGGGTACTCCTTTCGCTGTTACCTCCAAACCCAGATCGGGATCTGAAGCAAAGGACAACACTCCCTCATCTAACCACTGTTGTACCTGGTCCTTGAGCTGTATGCAAATACGAGTATCATGAGTCCAAACGTTATGAAACTTACAATACCGTTTACCTTTAACTTCTTCCACGGTCGGGAACTCAGTCCATGGTACAATGGTTTCACCCTCAGCAATAAGCTTGTTCAAGATCTCATGAGCCAATGACGCATCATAAGTGTACTCAACAAACTTGGAAGGGCGATGAGTCTTCAACGGTGTTGTCAATGGCGTAACCTCCACCATTGACACTGTAGGGAAGGGATCAACATCGACCCAAGCTGCAGCTCTTTCAGTGTCTACCTCAAGCATTCCTTTGTTAATCCAGGTCTGCAACTGATCCTTGAGCTTAACACAATCAGCTGTGTGGTGATTGAACAAGTTGTGAAACTTGCAGTACTTCTTCCCTTCAATCTGCGTTGCGGTAGGCATTGCAGTGTCATGCTTCACTCTTCCACTCGCGAACAACTCATCCAGAATTTCTGGAGCCTTGTGAGCGTTGTAGGTATACGAGTCATACTCGGGTTTGGTGAATGCTGCTGTAGAAATCTTGGCGAGGTCCCTGGACATCTTCAGAGCCTTAGACTTCAATGCCTGTCTTCCAGCTATCTCCACAGCAGCTACTTCATCATCTACTTCCTCGACCCACTGCTCTTCGTATGGATACGGTGTGTAGAAAGGATCTATATGCGAGTAGATAGTGGAAACCCTCTTAGTTCCGGATGGAACTGCATAGCGTGGTTTCAAAGTTCCAGGGTGATAGGACACGGTGGACCTTTTGGAACTGTAGCACTATCCTCCATCTCCCTGAGGAACACTTGGTATGAACCTACCTTGTTCATCAAATCTGCCATGCTAGAAAAGTAGGCATCATGATGTTTGGCCCGCTACCGGGTCTCCAAACCCTTTATGGCGATGCGAATGGCATCATGTTCCGCGAGCGGTGTTCTGCACTTTGCTTGCTGAACCTTGAACCTCTTCAGGAACTCCACTACCGACTCCATTGGCTGTTGATACATGGAAGTCAGAGATGACAAATCCACTTCAGGCTCAACACTTCCAAAAGTCGTTTTAAACATCGTCTCGAGCATGGACCAATCTGAAATGGACCTTGGTGCCAACTTAGAGAACTAAGACAGTGTAGGTCCTGACAACGATGAACCAAAAGCCCTCATCTTGAAGACTGGATCAGATGCATATGGCCCACAATCACTGTGGAAATGTGATATATGCTCAGCAGCATTCTCGGAACCCTCTCCTGAGAAAGTCTGGAACTTGATTGGACGATAACCCGAAGGCCAAGGACATGCTGACACCCACTCTGAGAATGGACTTGTATACGATATGTTCGCGGCAACATGACCATGAATGGTCCTCACACTTTCCTAGATCATCTTCTGAACCTGCTCCTTGGTAAGGCTCCGACCTTCTTCTACTTCATGCTCAGACTCTTCTCGACGTTCCTCTCACCGCTCGCGACGGAACTGATGTTGACGCTCCTGTCTTCCACTTGGTTGAAGAAGTGCCAATGCTTTCTGTAAAGTTTCAACCCTCGGGAGTGTTCGACCGTCTGGAACCTCCAAGTGTGAACTTTCCCTTCTTAGCCTTCACCTTCTTCCTCCTTGCAAGTTTGACAAGCTCAGCATCTGATTTGTCAGCCTCATCACCTCTGGCCTCGTCTTCCTCAGCACCTGGTTAGTACCGGCTATATCTTTCTTGTTGGACCTAGCCTTTTTGGTGTTATTGGGCTTGTCATGGTTCTGGCTCTCGTAAAGCCCAATGACAGTCCGTTGGATTCCCAACGCCTCTTCGATTTGCCTGAATCGCTCATCCTGGCCTGCGAACTCTAAGTGAGCATTCTTCGCGTGCTTATTAGCACCCAGAACCAACTTCTTCATCCTGTCCTTGGTCTCAGCCAGACGATGACCCTGTGTCGACTGTAGTTGTGACACATTATCCAACGTTCTCTCAGCTGCAGTCATTCGATTACCGAAGGACTCCTCCAGCGACTTGACTACCGTCGTCAACTCTTTGAAAGCTAGTTGCATGTCTTCCGGTGTCGCCATCACTCCAAACTTCAGTAATGCCTCAACCGCTGTTAAACCTCTGCAAGCCGCTGTGTTATGAGGAACACAATGCGAATGCTCTAGTTTCGAGCAAGAGGGATATCCTCGCGAGTAAGGATTATGGCTTGCTATCTTTGACACGGTCCCACTGGGCGTGCCAAATGTTCGAGCTGGGAAAACGGATCCTCCACATAGAACAATCAGCAAGCCCCGGTGTCGAACCCTAGACGGTTCGACCCTTCGTTCTCTGTTGTCGCTGGCGTGCCAGTACCATTGAGTTAGGTACAACTCTTGCTTTGTTTGATGATGATTGCGCTCCACGTATTGTCTTCTTCTCAAACGATTGCTCCGCGGTTGCTGATAAACCGCTGAAGTTCGAATGACCTATACACAACTGGAGTTGCTAGGTACCTTTTACTCCACTTCAAGTAGATGGCCGATCTTACTTTTGACCGCTTGGGGAAAAGCAGAGCTTATACTGTGTCGTTAATAGCAGGACTCTCTCGCGAATGGGATTTGCTGACTAGTGCAGACTTTGTGTTTTCTAGAAGCTAGGCTAGCGTCTCGATGGACTTGACTCGAATTGCCGAAGTTAACCGGACTTGTTCCTACATGCAGCGTGAAGCGTACATCTGAGTAGCTCCGCTCCGCTCCGATGGGAGACTTGGTTGCCGAAGCTAATCGGACTTTTGCTCCGTGAGGAGGTTTGACTATACGGTTGCGCGATAGTTTGTTTGACATTGTGTCTGTTATTCTGTGCATTCAACCCCCTTATATAGAGAACACAACTTGTTCTTTCTTGCGAATCAAGTCTTGAGAACCTCCTAGTTGATTTAGATTTACCTTCCTTAATCAACTCAGATTCTATACGGTGATAGTCCCCTAAATCTATTTCAATACGATAGGTAATCTCGCTTTGTGATATACTTTTCCCAAATAACCGGTCCACGAGCCTAAATAGTCTAGATAATACCGGAGTATTATTTTAGGCCCAAACAGCTACCGTAAGACCACATAGCAATACCCAGTGGTCTACCATTCGAATCACAATTTGACACGCAAGATATAATCAGAAAAATATCTTAGCTATTTTGTTAAATATTATTTTAGGTTTCTTTCTAAAACTCTAAACCCTAAATTCTAAACCCTAAACCCTAAACTCTAAACCCTAAACCTTAAACCCTAAATCCTAAACCGTATACCCTAAACCCTAAATCATCAATACCATGAAGGTGATTTCACAAATAATAAAAATATGTTAGATTATAATTTTGGTGTAATAAATCCACGTGTCGAAATATAATTGGTAAAGAGTACCACTATGCATTGCCACGTGGTACTATGGTAGCATATAAAAATTTCTCCTTGTTAAGTTGGAGGTCATGAGTTCGACTTACAACAGACTCGTTGTAACATCTCAGTTGTTTACCCAATCAAAAAAAAAGTAGAAAATCAACACTTGTGTCGCTGCTTTGTAAAATTGCATTACATTTTGATCTCCAAAGAGTGTTAGTATGTGCAATTTTAATTGTGACAACAGTATATTGCTTGAAATGTGAATCAAATACAGATATGTTGATACTTTTCTTAACCAAAGATATGACTGTTTTTATTATATAAACAGAAATTACATGATCATGGTATTATAATGCAAACTTTAGATTTTTGATTTTATGCTACAAAAGTGTTATTTGATATAAATCTACGGTAAGACTTTCATATATGTTTCTGCATTAATTTATAGCTTGAAACAGGCTACGACTTCATAGATATACACATGATTTTCAAACTTATTAATTTATGATTGACAACTTGATCAAGACAAGATGTAGTGCACCTGAGACAGATCAACATGCTCAATGGTGAAGTGAACTTCAGGAAGTGGAAAAATAAAGTGGAGTTCTACCTATCCATGCACCAGAATATGGACATGAACGTGCTTTAATGAAGATGTTCCAGATGAGCTGGATGAAGATAGCTCCAAGGAGGAGAGGCAGACCTACAAGGATTAGCACATGGCTAACAAGATGGCCAAGAATGTGATCAGAAACACTCTCTCAGACAATGTAAAGGGATGCTTTGAAGAGTCTAAATATGTAGTAGACTATGTGGAAACAATTTCTCAAAAGTTCAGGGAGAGCAACAAGGAAGAAGCTGCTAGGCTGTCAAATAATTTTATCAGCTAAAGTTCAATGGTACTGGATGTGTTAGAAATCACATTATACAACTGATAGACATCAATAATCAGCTAAAGGAGCTTGACATGGGAATCAACAATGCACAAGTGTTGCATACAGGGGCGGATCCAGCCCAGGTGAGATTTCTGTCCAGAAAAAAAAACCAACCCTTTATTTTAAAAAAAAAATTTAACCAATCGATTGTACGAAGTCTCTCTGCTCTCATCTACACTTCTACCATTCTACTGTATAACCCACAAATTTAGCTATTTTCCAGTTCTCTTCTAAGTTCTTTTAAAATTGAATCAGATACTAATTATGGAATGATTAGATTCTGAAATTTGGTGGGTATATGGGTTTGTTCACTTTGTTGGTTAAACAGATCTTATTGGAAATTTGGAATATGATTATATGAAATCGGGTGTTAATGTGTTAGTCTTGCTACTGTCTTACTGAATAGTTGAATATATTATAATCAGAGATAGAGTATTTTATTTGCCTATTTGAGTTTGGTAAGATTGTAGGGAATTAGTGTTGACATATGAGTTTGTTAGTTAAACTATCGATTTGAAATGATTGGAAATTTGGAATCTGAAATTTGGTGGTATGTTAGAGAATGGCCGAATGAGAGATTGAGTATTTGTCTATGTGGATTAGTTAAGAACTTAAGATTATAGGGAATGGTAGGAATATTTAGGTTTAATTTACTTTTAATTATATGAACTTTATACACTGTATATTGTAAACCTGAAACAAAAATTTTGGCCTTCGGCCAAAGTTGTAGTCCGCCCCATAAAATTAGCCCAAGTGACATTTTTATCTTGGATCTGCTACTAGTTGCATATTGCCCTAAAAGGTCTCTCCCAACTGGGTACAACAATAATGAGGAGTAACTACAGTGCTCAAAAGAAAAAATGGGAGGTGGATGAACAAGATAGGATGAAGAAAGAAAAGAAGCTAGTGACCCATGTGAATGTTGTTGAGAAATCTTAAGACAAGTACAAAGGCAAGAAGAATAACTTCAAGCCTAAGAAGGACATAAACAAAAACATGGATAAGAAGCCCTTAGATATAAAATTGCTGAAGATCAAATGTTTTTTTTTTTCTGCAAGAAGCTTGGACATGTCAAGAAGCAGTGTGAGGGATTCAAAAAGTAGATGTTAAGGAAAGGTAATTTTTCTTATGACTCACTGCTTGATTACAGTACTATATTTGGCTATTTTACTACTTTGTTTAAGAAAACTTCATTAATGTTGAAAAAAAAACTATCATCTCCTCCCTAACCCTAGCCGCTAGGGTTTTGAATTTTCGACAAAATCTCTCATACCGATCAGCCATGGCCAATCCAATCCTTCCCTCTCCTCGTGCTGGTGCTTCTACCCGATCATCTGGTTCAGCCAAGGCTATGTTGAGTCCAGCGGGATGAGTTATAGCTGCATCTCATCACTCCTTCCTTGTGGGTCGACTTCTCAGCTATAAATCTCAATCCCAGGGTTGAAAGGCACAATTCCGGCAATATGGCGCATTCGGCGTGGCCTTGCAATCCATGATGCAGGTGAACGATATCTTTTTCAATTTGATAGGGTCACAAATCGTGATCGAGTGTTTGTGGGTGGTCCATGGTTTTATCGAAACTCTATGCTCATTTTGAATAAGTATGCAGGAATTACTCCAGTGGAGGAGGTTCCCTTGTTTTAGATGGTCACATGGGTGGCAATTCATGGGCTGCCGGCAGAATTTCAATATAAAAAGGTGTTGCAGTGTATTGGAAACTCGCTGGGTTGCATCAAACATCTTGATTTCCCTGCCTTGAACCACAAGGAAGAGATGCAACGTATCAAACTCCGTTTTGATGTTAGAGATCACATTCAGACCTGGATGCTATTTGAAGCATCTGATTCATTCAAGCTGGAGCTATCATTGGTTTTTGAAAAATTAAAGGATTTTGTAAGGCTTGTGGTCTGTTCCAACATGAAGCTAGTGGCCGATCTAATGTAGGGTCCATTGCTAGATATGCCTGGCTTGTCTATTGCTTCTAGTTTGTCTCAGGTCAAGCATTCTGAGCCAAAGGAGAGTGACCAGTTGTTGGAGCCGCTGAGGGAAGTAGGGAAGTAGGGAAGTCTATGGCCGCCACGGCGTCTAACCAACTCATGGTGCTCCAAACTGAAAAGGGCCTAGCGACTTCTCCAAGTCAGGAGAACATGGTATACGGCTCAATGTTGGATATGGATACGATAGAGGAGCCACATAATGTGAACTCGGAGGATCTGAGGGTCAATCCTATTTTGTTTCAGAGCTCACAGGTGTCTTTGGAGGCCATGGAGCATACTTCTTTTAACTTAGTGGTTCCAATTCTCCCGTTGGTAAACCATTTTAAACGCCTTGCTACTACTAAGTTACACTGTCCATGGAAGTGATATATGCAATCTAATGTTGTTATTGAGGACAATATGTCGATTGTGGTGCATCATAAGAATGGGAAGCTTTGGGTCTCTCCTAAAGGGAAATGTAAACCAGATCATCCGAAAGGAAGTACAAATCGATCTAAGGTTGCCAGAGAGTTGGTTTTAGAGTCTGAGAAATCTGAGACCAAGGTTTATAACAGGAAATGAGCAGCAAAGAAGAAGAAAACTAAGGTGGTGCCTTCTTCACCATCTAGTGAGAAGCTATCTGAATCTAGGACTAAGGAGGTTCAAATGGTGATAGAGGAGGAGTACACTCCAAAAGATGTTATAGCAAAGCAGGAGTGCGCTCCCTTTGCTGACCAGGCATAAATTGAATCAGGTCGCAGTCTTACAATGGTGTGGTTGTGAAACATTTATCATGTCTTCTACATCATTTGTATTCTATTAGTTTTTTGTGCTTCATGACCATGAAAATGTGGGTGAATCTTGTGATTGTTTAGCTAGTTTTATTTAAGACTTCTAGTTTCGACTAGTTTTATAGGGATAGCTAGTTTGTTTAGTCATAAGAGATAGATCTTATTATCAGCCTTCAGGTGTGTTATCTTGGTTATGCTTACTGAAATACAATTTAGTTGGACCCTTGATTCAAAAAACTCATTAACATTGAACCTAATTCATTTTGGTTGGACTCGGGCTCACCGATTCATATTAAAAATTATATTAAGGGTTTACTAAAGAGGAGAGCACCAAAGAAGCATGAAGACACAGTTTGTGTTGGTAATGGCATGAAGGTTTCAGTCAAGTCTATAGGAATTTTATTTTTGAATGTAGGTTCTGGAAAGTCTTTGTTTTTGGATAGTGTTCATGTTATTCCTTCTCTTAAGAGGAATTTGCTTTAGATTTCTTTTCTAGTTAAAATAGGTTGCAGACTTATCATTGATTCTAGTGGAATAAAAAAAATTCAAGGTTCATCTTATATCAATTGTACTACAGCTGAAACTGATATTCTTTCAATTGAAAATAATCAGAACACCATAAATAACAACATTACCGGAACCAAAATAACTTTATACAATGACAAATATGCTTATCTATGGCATAGAAGATTGAGGCATATTTTTGAAAAAAGACTCAAAACACTGATTAAGAATAAGATTATGCATAATTTAAATTTTGATGACTTAACAAATTTCATAGGATGCTATAGAGGTAAATTGACAAACATAATTAAGAAAACTGCAACTAAAAGCAAGAAATTGCCGGAACTAATACGTACATATATATGTGGACCTTTGACTCAATAAACAATAATGGAAATCAATACTTCATCACATTTACATATGACTTTCGACATACTACTATGTATATTTTTTATCAGAAAAATCACAAGCTTTAGATGCTGTTAAAATCTACAAATATGAAGTAGAACTTCAGTTAGAAGCTAAAATAAAACTGTGAGGTTTGATAGATGTGAATATTATGGAAGATGCACTGATAAAGAGCAACATAATGGACCTTTTTCCTTGTTCCTCCAAGAACATGGCACTAAAGTTCAGTATACCAATCCATATACAGCTCACCATAATGGAGTAGCTAAAAGAAAAAAAATCAAACTTTATTGAATATAGTTAGAAATATTATGTGTATTGCAGGGCTACCTAAATTCTTGTGGGGTGAGACCTTAAAGACTGCAAACTATTTTTGCAACAAGTCACCTAGCAAGGTTGTAGAAACCACACCATTTGAAACTTGGAGTGGTAGAAAGTTGAGCCTACATCATCAAAATGTATGGGGACCCAAAGCTGAGGCTAAAACACCAAATCAGATTACACCTAAATCAAAGTTCAAAACTGTAAGTTGCAATTTTCATTAGATACTGTGAAAATCTAAGGGCTACAAATCAAGCAACACTTTTAAATGAGACTGGATCTAACTCAGTTGTAACAACCGAAAATATATATATATATTGATTTTGCTGAAATATATAGTTATATAGTTTTTAAAATTTTCTTTATTTGTTTTTGTTTAAGTTGGAGAGTGTAGCTCAAAACCATAACCCAATACCTAAATAATCCAACCAAAAGCCCAAACAAATAGCTTTTAGAAAGAAAAAAAAGAATTAAGAAGAAGAAAAGGAAGTTTTAAGCGCAAAACGATGCTTAAACCCAAAACACCGCCTTCTTCTCTTTCAAATATTTTCTAGTGTGAAACCGGATAAACCAGCAGCTTTCTTAGACCTTCTAGATAAACCAGAGAATCCTAGAAACCGCCATAGTTAACCATGAGGTGTCAAGAGGGTGGAGAACAAGTTTTTCCATTCATGACTCCTCCAAGCTAGGAAGTATGAGCTGCAAATCTAGAAATCTAGAGGTGGCAAGTCTAGTGCCTAAACGAGTAAGATTTCAATTGTGGAATTCAATTTGACTATCTTTGTATCTTTCTTGAACATCGAGTTTTATCCCCTTATGTAAACACTATAAATAGGTATGACCTTCTACATTTTGAGATAAGTTTCCAAAAAATCTAGCCATTACTACTTAGAGAGAGAGAGAGAGAGAGAGAGAGAGAGAGAGAGTTGTAGGATCATAAGTAGAAGAACCTAGGTTTGTATCTTTGAATGTTTAGATCAATGGCTTGTTCTGTAACTTTGTGATTATTGTGTTTAGATATGATCTTAGGTTCTGAATTTATTTCACTTTGGAATTCAGTCTTGTTATTTCTTTAATTGGAAGAGTTGCGATTTGAAATCAAGTTGGTTGTGTTATGAATTGAGATATGTGTTTACAAAGGTCAGAACATGTTTTGTTGGGTCAGTTCAATTGTAATCAAGTTGGTTTGTCTAAATTTGCTTAATTAGTTTTAATGTGCTATGTTCTATCTATGTTTGCTCAAACCTTTTTATGCTCATCTATGTTTTCTTTCACTTTAAAGTTAGGTAGTAGAAACTAAACCCTTGTCAAAATAATTTTAGTTTAACCAAAATATGTTATTTGTTATGTTGTTCTTTGATTTTGAAAAATTATAAGTAAATATAAAAAAATCATTTGCTGCGATTTCAGTTCTCAATTGATCATTAGGATGTTTCTACATATGTTATGAAGACACTATCTTGAGATAACCAGCCTAACTATTTCGTTTTTGGCCAAAAGTTTCACTAAACAGAAACTTGATAGAAAAATCTGTGACTATAGCTGAACTTTGAAAATTTGTAACTAATTCAGGAAAAATCATTTTAAGGTGATTCCATATCTCAGAGCTTCTTTAGTGTGTCTTCTATATTTCTTTTGAAGACTTCAAAGTCAGATTCCAAACCTATTTGCACGGATTTTAACATGAAGGTGACTCGTTCAGATCACTAGAATGTATTTTTCTGTTTAGTATACTACTATATATTATATGGTAGCATCATTGTAATAACCCGAATTTCATTTGTCATTTCTTGTAATTTCTTGGATATTAATGAAATCATATTGTGGTCATAATCTTATTCTACGTCTTCTATTAGCATTTGTTCAAGTAGAAATCGGTTTCGAGGAAACAAAAGTGTTTTAAGTGATTAAGTTCATTTGACCAAGAGCTGACTTTTAATCCGTCGCACTTTGAAGAAAACTTCCTTCACGAAAGTTGTAGAGCACATCAAAACGAGTTCGTAGATATTCGGCACGTAATTTCGGAAGTCATGTGAGAGAGTTACCTTAATTAGAACTTAGTTTTCCTTTTTTGAAGAGGGGTATAATTGGAAGAGGAGAGAACTAGAAAACAAATTGGATATTTTTCTTATCTCTTTCTTCTCTCACCTATCCCAGTACTCACTTCTTCATTCTTCTTCTTCAGTTCTTTTCTTCGATCTCACCAACCCTATTTTCTTCTTCTTTCCCAGTTCTTCATCTCCACTGACCTCACAATTTCTGTTGTGGTTTGTGTCACCATTGCCCGTACAAGCGACCACTTCGGTCTTCGAGTAATAGCGCAGCAATTGCAGTCACTAGGGAGCCGCGCTACCGCCTGGGATTCTCGGCAGAACACACCATCACCTGGTTTTCAGTCACCGGAGAGTTTAGGTCTCGGAACCCTTTTTAATTTTCTGCCTCTATGTTGTGGGTCACGCTTTCACTGGTTCTGGAGGTCAGTTTGGTCTATCAAATTGAAGTGGCAGCTGTTGCATCGGAGGAGGAGTTGCAATTGTGGTTTTGGGTGATCATAGTCCAATCCGGCAGCCTATTTTGGTAAAGAGCTTTATCTCTCTACTGGTTGTTACAAAGTAGGTGTTGAAGGCAGTAATTTACGATTTTGTTGCTGAGTCTAGTGGTTTGAAGTGGTGGTTGGTTGGGTGGTTGTGTGTGTGCTGCAATGGTTGAGTTTTATCTTTGTTGAGAGTGTTGAGGTTGTGAGTTATTTAGTGAGTTGAGGGTTTTTGTTGTGGTGGAGTGTGACCGACTGTTGCTGGTGAGTTTAATGGAGTTTTTAGTTGGGTTTCGGTTGAGACTTTGTGAAGTTTAAGGGCAGTGGGATATTAAGTTAGCTAGTTGAGTTTGGGATTTTGTGCTGTTTTGGGAGAAAGTCTTTAGTGAGATTGAGATTGTGAGAAGTTGAGTGAGTGGTTTGTTAGTGTTAGTGGGTTTGGAAGTTGCTAGAGGAAGTTATTAGTTGAGTTGTGGAAGTGGGTTGGATTGTAAAGAGTCGTGGGGTTAGTATTTTTGGTTAGTTTGGGGAGAGAGGCTGGGAGGTGGGTTTTGAGTCAATTGAAGGGAGTCGTGTGAGGTGGTAAGGGTTGTTGGAAGTGGTGTAGAGAGAGAGAGAGCGAGAGAGAGAGAGAGAGAGAGAGAGAGAGAGAGAGAGAGTGTGTGTGTGTGTGTGTGTGTGAGAGAGCACCAAACTCATTGTGGGTGTCCTTAGTAATTTTGGGTTTTCTTGCTATAGATTAAGTACGTGTTTTTGGGTTATCTTGGCCTTGTTTATTAAGTGATACTTTTTGTCACTTAGTTGCTTATTGTTGTAAAAGTAAGTGAGTAAATCTCGCTTGAAATTACAAGTTGCAAGCGGTGCTTAGGTGAGTAAACCTCACATATATGCTAGTTACCATTGACGGTGACTGGACATATTTATTATAATGTCATCAATTATATTAATGTGAGATTGTTATATACTCATATATATATTTGGTGATTTAAATATGCATATCTAAATGGTAATGGGATATGCAAATATTTATTGTTGAGTATATATTGTCCTTATTCATGTTAGTATGTGATTAGTGTATTTGTATATATATTGTTACATTGTAATTGTGAAAGATATTGTGTATAATTTTGTTGGTTTATAAACTATGGAGAATGTGACCGAGGGGGAATAAAATGTATCTCTCGGTAAATTGGAGGTTGTGGATGGAATAACTGTATAGTTGGAGTATATATATTTGTTGTTTGGCCAGCAGGGAAGGGAAGAAAATATACCTTCCGGCATTATTGTGATTATTGATGATTGTGGTGTGTGGCCGAAAGGTAAAAAGCGTACCTTACGGTATAATTGTAGTGTGTGACTTGGTGTGGTGTTGTTCTGCCTTTGTGACGGTCAGTTTGGCGAAAGAAAATGAAAAAAAGATGTTTAGCCTTAGTGGTGGCCCAAGAGACAAAATGGCTTTAAATATTCTGCATTTGTGACGTCCTTAGTGGCGTAAGCAAATGTCTGAACCACACCTTGGTCGGATGTGGGGATGATTAGCTAGAGATCTAGACTTTATTACCAATCTTTTATGGGTGCGACATGAGAGTGGTCGGTTCGATTACTCGATATCAATATTAACCCTGTAAGCATCGTTAGTAGTATAAAGCAAAATGGTATTGTTCACAAACCGGGTATCCACCAGGGCAAAGAATCACAAACATTTAACAACGAATTCACAAAGAGATATAAAGTTTTAAAGATATAGGATCGGATCAAACATAAAATATAAAACGTAAACTAATATATATATATGTGATCAACTAACCAACACACAAACATCACCAAACAAAACGTCACAAGTAGCTTCGAAATCATAATCTCATCCTATGCAAACACCGAGCCTTAGCGGACAAGTATTGAGTGAACAAACAACAACCTAATGCCGCACTAGGTTACTTAGCGCATCCCTAACTCGAAACATGGCCTGTTAATCCTATCTTAGCGCTAGAAATTACAAGGTAACATGTCATTCTCAATCTTACCACTTCATTGATTCATCTCTTATCTAATTACTTAGCGCATCTTAGATAACAAATGAATCATGGTTAATTCCTAGTGATTACTAACAAGTCAAGCATGTCACTTACTTTAACAAGTTAACAAAAACACTTAAGAATCCTATATGCAAAACTAACTTAGCGCCTTGAATCACATATAGTTAACGCAGGAAAACGAGAATCATTAAATCATTGGATTATAAACTCATGGCATCTACATAGAAATCATAGAAAACAAAATCTGAACTACTTTATAACATCTTGCAAAATCGTAAACTACATAAGAGTATTGCACAAATTCAGAACTAGACAAAAAACAGAAACACAACATCACACAAAGAATCCAAACCGAAAACATAGTTGAAGAAGTAACGAGTTACACTTTGTAAATCTCCTTAGCGGTATCAAAACAAGGCAGGACGGCTTCAACTTGAATGGCAATCCTAGGCGTAACACTTTGGATCGAATGGAATGAAAGAAAGATGGTGTTTACGTCTTGAATGGCTTTGAGGATGGTAAGTAGTGCCTAAGCCAGAGCTTTGGCAAGTCATGTGAGCAAGGTTGATCCTCTTTTTATGTGGAAATGAGGTGCTATATATAGAGGGAAAAACCCAAGGGAGGCTGGTCACAAAGTCCACAAAGTTGAAACCAAATTGGTTTAGGTTTCCTAGATTTTTTCAATTCGGCAGAGCTGACCTTTGTGCTTTGTTGTCGCCATAACTTTCTCTAGAAAATAGATATTGAGGTGATTCCAATGGCATTTGAAAATATACTTCCGTAGATTTTCATCCATATATCATACATTGTCTGATTCATTGTGAGCTGTACAGGGGGGGCGTCAAAGTTGGATGACATGCACTGCCAGAATTCTGATTCTGATAAGGATTGGACATTCCATTAATGCTGATTTTTTTTGCACGAATTCCTTCCTTTGAATTAGGGAGGCAGCAAGAATCTTAATTGTTGCAGCTTTGTTTGAATTTTGTTACCTCTTCTCATTTATTTGCTGCATGTCTTCTTTAACTCTTACCTCTTCTCATTTATTTGCTGCATGCTTTCTTTGACATTCTTTGGTGCAAGAATTTATGGTGATTCTGATATAGATTCATGTCTCTATATATATGAGAAACAAGGTCCCCACGTTCCCTCACAGCCCTTGGATCAAAAATAAATCAATGGCTAAGATAATTTTGCCGAGCTCACTGGACCTCCGAGTAATGATTCTGTCATATCTCCCTGTAGGGATAAGATATTGATTCGATTCCAAATCTTATAGAAACTAGACTCACACAGCTTTCTATCCATATATGGTACATCTAATTCAATCTGAGCTGTCCAGGGGAACCCGTCAAAGTTGGACTACGAATCTTGACAGCTTTTTGATTCTTGCATGGATTGGGCTTTTAAGTGCATATCTTCTTCTCTTTAATAATTCTGATTTATATGCACGAAAATATCTTCATATACACCTTGGAAATCAATTTCCAACTTGGTTTTAGAATCCAACTCCCAATAGGAAACCATCAATGCCGCACGGCCTCTCCTTATTCCTTGCGCAACTAGGATTCTCCAACATGAATTTGTATTTCCTAATAAGAATAAGTACGTTAGAAACAAAGAAATATGAATGGATGAATCCAACTCTAATAATGAATCATATCTCAACAAGGATTCTTAACACTTAGTACGATTTCATCATCAATTCACTCATAATCGATATAACCTCTACCCAGACACTTATTCATACAAAATAAACTAAAACATACTAAATATGAGGTAAGAGTAAGAATAGGGCATAAACGCATTTAGAACGTCACACTTTGTGCTCCTATCAGAGAGTCACAGTAACCTAGAACTGTGTGAATGAGTTGTTTTGGTGTGAGTGAGTCGTTGTGATGTGGGACGTATTGATGATGTTGTTGTGGCATTGTTGTGTTGATGTTGTTCAGTATGAGTTCTTTTATTTAAGTTTACTTATATCAGCTGTGAAGCTGACCGGATTTGTGTTTACAATCCCGATGTACCAACCAATAGTGCAGAGATTAGTGCTGCAAGTACTTCACAATAGCTGTGACAGGAGGGAGAGCAGTTTGTGACAGCTGAGAGCTGTTTTGATTCTAGTATTCCCAAGTTAGTCTTTGGTGAGGCTTGTGAGAGTGATAACTCTACATTTTTACATTCCTGTATTTATGTCTATGTAAATTACAGTTGTAAACTGAGTTAATTTATTTTAAACTCAGAATTGATATTTAGCTGATGTAATGTAATTTCAATTTTATTGTTCATTATTTTGGGATGTTACAATCATAACTAAGTCTCGTTTGGAGTTCTAAATTAATGCAGTGAAATGATTACATGATTGTTTCACTAATGGTCGTGTTATGAGCTTGATACTTGGCGTGAATTCGGCAAAGGTAGGGGGGAAATGGGAAATCTCTATGCTTATATGACTTGTTGTTTGTTTGCTGCAATGATTTGTACTTATGTGATGGTCTGATTTTATGTGTAAATGTTCATGTAAACATTTAAGGTCTTTGGGAATAGTTAGTACTATGTATATGCCACCTTGGGTAAAGAAGTTAGGATTAAACTTTTGCGTAGTTGAGTTCATAATCTGAGCATGTATTATGCACCCATGTATGCCCATGGTTATTGCGCAATTAGAATATGATTTAAAAAGATAATTCGAGGTTGGTGAAAGGGGAATGAACAAGATGACTAGCAGAAGGGGTTATGAGAGTTAGTGGGAGGTAGTCATGTAAATATATACTACAAGTCACCCTTGTGGTAAAATACATGATATGAGACATGTAGGTTTGGTTGTATTCAGCTACATGCACTATATGGAGTAGATAAAAAAAATACATTCATTTAGTTATTAAGGTTGAATTTGATCTGTTTTATTTGGAGAGGATTTCCTCCTACTGGGCTATTATGCTCACCCCTTTAAACTACTGTGTAGGTGAGGAACAAGATACTTAAAGTTGAAATTATGTCAAGAATAAGTTTTTGTATATTATGTGTGATGTTTTACTTTCATAGAATAAGACTTAGATTTTAAATAGTCAAATTTGTAATGTTTGTACTACTACCTTATGTAGTAAAGAATAAATTTCAGTTTTCGTGTATATGCGTTCTATATTCAAATTTCTTTCATGTTCTATTATGAAAATTCACTTCATAATGGAATATGAGTTACACCTCAAAAACAATTTTTATTAAAAATCAAGGTGTGACATCAATATTTGAAGATTTATCTCTAGACTGAGGAAATCTCGAGTGATAAAAAATTTAGAGATGTACCTGCCCTTATAAGAAGACACATATAATAATTCTATGCAGATTCTAATAAACTTACAAAAGCTACCGTTACAGAGTCACAAAATTTAAATGAACGGAGTTCAAAATGCAAAATATGGAAGTGGATTTAGAGCAACCTCAAATAGATGAACCTTAGCTTACGAGAAACCAGAGACAAAAAAAACCAAATGTGATGAAAAAGTGATTATCATGTATATCTACAAGAAATGGATGATATTTTTGCAGAAGATAAAGATCCAACAACCTATAAACGAGCAAAAGAGCCTGAAAATGGAAGCTGAATTAAAATTCATTTGTCAAAATTCAATGTGGGAGTTGGTCAAACCAGACCTAAAACATAAAGCTATATATAGGTTTTAAATGAGTTTTCAATAAAACCAAAAGAGAGAAAAATGGCAAAAAATCGACAGAAAAAAATTCATATTAGTAGCCAAAGTTTTCACACAAAAAGAATGAGTAATTTATACATAAACATTTTCTCCAGTTTCCACGAAAGATTCATTTAGAATCAATTCGAGTCAAGTAGCTCATTTTGATTATGGAACTTCATCAAATTGATGTAAAAACTGTGTTTTTAAATGGAGATTTAGAAGAAACAATCTACATAGAACAACCTGAAGGCTTTCTACAACCTAGAAAAAAAAATCATGCATGCAAATTACAGATTTTCATATATGGACTAAAACAAGCATCCAGACAATGGTATAAAAAGTTTGATTCAGTGATATCATATTTTGGATTTGATGAAAATTTTGTGGATGAATGTGTATACTTAAAGTCAGTAGGAAAAGAATTTATTTCTAATACTGTATATGGATGATATATTTAGTTGGTTAGTACTTATATGAAATTGCTTAAAAGCATAGAAGTCTTTCTCTCTAACAATTTTGATACGAAGGATCTTGGTGAATCTTCTTTTGCTATGGGAATAGAAATTAAAAGGGATAGAAAGCAATACCTACTTGGTTTATCTCAGAATGCCCTATATTTGTAAAGTCCTAAAACGATTTAATATGGCAAATTGCTCTACAAGTTCAATCCCTATGTCCAAGGGAGATAAGCTCAGTAAAAAGCCTAAAAATGGGGTAAGATTTAAGGTGATAGTCAGATAGATACCAAAATTTATGCTAGGCTTGTGGGAAGTTTGATGTATGCACAGAACAGATTTAGCTTTTGTTGTAGGAATTTTATCTAGATTTCAATCTAATCCTTCTATAAGAGCATTGGACAGCAGATAAAAAGGGCTCTAAGTATATTCAGGAATTTTGTCAGCTTTAGATGCTTGATTTCTGTGGGAGTCACCCTTTGAAACTTTTAGACATTTTGTAAAATCTTAGTACTTGCATCATTGTTCTCGTTGTAATTCATGAGTTATATATAAATAAAATATTTTTCTGTAGTAATTCTGTTTGATTTTCAAAGTTTTATCATGTGTATTATTTTTTAGCATAAATTAAGCAACAACAAGCTCAATTTAATTTTGCATTGCTTATTGAAGGATTGCTACAAATGTAATTATACAGTGGACTTGAAAAAAAAATTGCAGGTATATATTCATTATTTGTTATGGCTTATGTGATATGTTGTTGTTGTTGGTAATCTTCAGTTTGCTCTAATAATTATTTTGGAGTTAAGATTTTGATTCTACAACAATGTAGCATATTGACCAAGCTGAACATATTTGAATTGTTACTATATCTTAGTGCGCCCTTTATTTTTTGAAGAAATTCTAGTTATGGTTGAAATGCTATGCTTAAGATATGTGGGAGATTGTTGGAAAACGAATTGGACACTGCATATATCTTGAAGCCTAAGTCTGTTAGCTTTGTATTAACTCGGATTGATATTGGAAGAGATGTAGATGTTGCATTTTCAACTCGGTTACTTATCGAAAAGTATGCAGTTTGATAAGAGTAGGAAAGCTTGTGGTTAATGACCTGATTAACATGTATTTGAGAGATGACTTTCATTCTGATACAAACATAGATTGAATCACAAACTCCTAATGGGGTGGGTTTGTGATGAGTTTTAATCCCTATATATATAAGCAATGAGTCCCTATTCTAGCTACGAGTTCATCAAGTTACAGTCCAATTCTGTGAGTAATAGTAGATTAGAAGGCTTTTCTAATCAGCGGTAGCAGCGCAAGCAAGGAAAAGATGTATGGGATTCCATCGATGGCAATTGTTAAAGGTATCCTCCTGGTTCTATTAGGAATATTGAATTGTTGGTTTAATCAATTTTATATATATGTGTTCTAGCTTGTGTGTTTCTGAATAGATCTTGACTCACAAACAATGTACAATTGATATACAGATACAATAAGTAATACCACAAGAATCAATGGAGTAATATCCCAAACTGTGGGTGCTACATTGTCCCATTTCCAGATGTTGATACCCAAAAATGCACACCAATTTTTTAGAGAATTTGAGGGTCAACTTTTATTGTTTAAGGTCCAAGAAGATGATATGTCAATATATGCATGCTACGCCACTATGAACATTTTTGAGTGAGTTCCTAAGTCAAGATAGGCAAGCCTTACCATGTCCAAAAAACCATAATACACAGGCCAAGCACCATTTCTAAGTCAATCCCACTTAAGAGTCAGCCATGCCTAGCAAGTCCATGTCCAAGCACACTCTCTTCCTTTGGCACATGGTGGTCTGTTACAAGACACCCAACCCACTTGAGATCCCGGCCAAGCCACGCTCATCCCGAGCACGTTATCTTCCATGGGCACCCTTATGGACGCTACTCAGTAACCACAAACTCACACAACTCAGGCACACGCTAGCACATAATTAAAGTTGGACTATTCTCGAATCATTCGAGAATTAGTCGAGTATTGGTCAAACTTGGTCAAACGTAAACAATTCATGGTCAAACTTGGTCAAACATAAACAATTCATGGTCAAACTTGGTCAAACGTAAACAATTCATGGTCAAACTAAGAAGACTTGGTCAACAAAAAGTCAAAGATTGACTTTCCTGGTCAAACTAGGAAAAGGATTGAGTCAACTTATCTACGATATTCAACTTTGATGTTGACTCTTTTATACTTCATGAACTCAGAGTTGATGTTATGAAGACCTTTCGGAGACTTGGAATAACAGCAACAACTATACATTGGATTTGGACAATGGCTGGGATTCTACATGTCATTTCAAGTAGGAGATCTAACCCTCCTATGTTGTATTTTGGGCCAAATAAATTTCATAGTCTAGTTCTCGATTGAATGATTTATAATGCATTAAATGTTGCGAAAACCCGATACTAGGCACGATTTGGAAATAGGATAAGTAGTGAATCCTCGCGTGTGGTGACCTGAAAGTGACAGGAGCCTAGCATACTAGGTAATCCTACGGTGTCAATGAACGTAAACCTCCGGAGGGGCAATGCCCTATTTATTATTGGATCCATTCTATTCTACACTACTGAGGGCATTCCGTTTAAATGGACATTATCGCTACTGTTGGTTGAATCACTTAAGTATGATTATGTGTATTTATGTGTGAAACTACCTACTCCCAAGTATAGGAGGTCAAGTTTTAGTAAGGGAAAGTGTAGAGTATCGTACCCAAGGGATTAGGCGAAACTCAACTCTAACTAGATTTCCGCAATAAAAACTAGAAAAACATGCATTCTAACTTTTTACAAGTTCATAACCTTAGCCCTTTGGAAGCTAATAGTCATGGAGATGGTATTAACAAGTGGTAGTGAATCGACTTGGTTGATTTTAGAATTAAGCTAAACAAACTAATTCTTGCACAAAAACAACAAAGAAAGTTAAATGTAAAGATAGAATCAAAAGAGGAGTAGAGACTTAAGCATTGCACCTAGCCTTACTCATGCACAAATGTCACTCAAGATTAATGCATAGACATGTTTGACAAACTTCCCCCTAGTGCTTTGGTGAAGTTACCAAGAAACCAACTAATCATGCAATTTAACAAAGTCTTTTGGAGCCAAATTAAATCACACAACCTTAGTCCCAATTATATTATCTTATAATACAAGTGGGCTATGTGCCACAAGCATAATACCCCCTTAGAGTAATTACACTCATGGCATAAGCATTAAGTTCAAGGTAAGAAATTCAAGCAAGTTAATATTTCCCATAAGAAACACTAAACCACCACCTAAAGGCTACCAATGCTCACGGATTCAAGAAGTTGTTAAGTTCAAGTTCCGATTCATTAATTACCTAAACATGTTTCTAGGTGACAAAACTAGCAACACATTTAGTAAGTATTTTAAATGTAGAAGCCCATAGATTCAACATGCATCAACATTAATTAAAAGTAAAATGAATTCATTAGCACATGAGTTTGGCTAGGGCTAGCCTAGCCTCAAATCCAACTACTCACAACTCATTAAATACATCAAAAGATAAGTAGAGTAAAGAGAGAAGAGATTACCAAGGGTTTGGTATAAAATAATACAAAACCGTACCTCTAAAGGTTCACTACCCATAAAGATGTAATAAGAAAGAAAGTGCTTCTAAGTATGGTATTAATGGGTTCTAATAAAGAAAGAACTCCATGAACACCATATTTTATCCACACAATCTAAGAACAAAGAACAAGGGTTGAGGATGAGGATGTCTAGAGGATGAAGAGAGTGAAGTGAGTATGATTTTGGTAAAACCCCCCACACTATCACAACTCTTTACTCCAACCCAAATCTATGAAACAACTTTGTGATTGATCAAATGTGTAAATGATCTTTAGTTTTTGGCGAAAACCCAAGACACTTTACACTTCTCTTTGCACAACTTGATATCTATGACTTAGGCCTAAGAAAACTATGTTAAAACTATGGAAAATATGAAGTTTTGATGGAGTTTTAGTGTGGTGAAGGAGATTGCGCGAATTTGGGAAGAATGATGGTATTTAAAGGCCTTAAGGTCACAAATGAATGGTGGAGATGTAAGGGGATGAATGGCTAGATATGGTGGACAAATGTGGAAACACAAATTGTGGATCTTGTTCTTGAAATGGTCCCCTTCATTTGTCTTCTTCTATTTTAAATTTAAATCCCCAATTTATGGAGCACAAATTGTGGATCTTGTTCTTGAAATTGTCTTCTTCATTTGTCTTCTTCTATTTTGAATTTAAATTATAAATTAAAATTTACAATTCTTAATTCACCAATATGCTTCATTGACTTATTGACTTTAACCACCGCCATTTCCGGCAACCACCTTCTCATCGCCAGAGTTTAACCGGTATTTTCCGGCGTTGACTTTTGTTTTCTTGTGAAATCTCCACATTTGCTCTTTTTGGCCTGAAACTTTCACCTGAATCCATAATGTGCGCTAAATCCACTCTTCTTGACGTGTTTCCGATCATTTACATATTTTCCTAGCATGAGTAGGAAACGTAAAAAGAAATAAATAAATATACAAAAATATAAAGCAAAAAAATAAGAATAAGCCAAACATTACTAGGTTAATATTAACCTAACAGCTACTCTGTTATTATAACAGATGTGTAGTTGGCATCGACTATTTATTCGCTAGGATCGGTCGAGCTTTGCTTGAAGTTGAATTTGCCTTACCCTACCTTTAGAGCTCCACAAACTATTTTAGCATGATATTCCCAAACTTGCATTATTTTAATTAAATGGTTTTACTCTGAGTACTCAAAACTACCCTCAGCGTTTTATGGTTTTCAAACCTCTTGGGCGGGTTGGCCCCTTCTGGGCAAGCGAGGGCGACGCTCACCCCTACGATAATTGTCTTGCAGGTTCAATTGTTATTTCCGAAGCTATGAGCCTCGTTTGAGAGTTTAGTTTTCATATTCGTCTTCATCCATCTCACTTTCATGTCTTGTATCAATGTTTTCGAGTAAAGTTTCCCAAGGTTGTTTCCTTAGTTATTCATGCCACTTTTGTATAAAAATTGGGTTACTTGTTTAATTTGGGCCAGTGGCATTTACACTACCTTCCGCATTTTTGTTGTTTAAATTTATTTATTTTCGCGGAAATGTAAAGTATTATTATTTATTTGTGAACGTGTTTGTCTTGTCGGAAAAAAATTTATTCACCTGTTCACGTTAGTTAGTGTGAACGAAACCTAATCACACTGTTCGCTTGCTAATATCCTTTTTAAATCCTAATATATTGTTCATGTTCCAATCTGGGATGTGACATATACGTATTTGTTTGTGAAATTTTTGGAGTCCCGAACTAGTTTTTAACAATTTTTTGAAATTTATTCGGAAGATATGAATGCGTGACATCTCAAGCTTTAATTGGGTCACGTGGTGACATGTGGCAAATAAAGGTGGCAAGTGGGTTGAAAAGCCTGAGCCCGTTAGCGGCACAGTCCAAACCCGTTATTTTAATGGGTCGGGTTAGGCCATGATATATTACACATTAAACATATAATTTTATATTTTTATATAAATAATTAAACAATTATAATTATTACATAATTTTTTAATTCTAATCACTCGCCCGAACTATGCTCAACATGAGTTTGGGCCATAGGCTGGGTCGTGCTTAATGTTTAAGCAAATGGGTCAGCCTGAGCCCTGTATGATAAATAAATAAGTCGGCCCAAACATGGTACGTGCACAGTTTTGGCCTACTTAAAATCAGCCCGCCCGTTTGCCACTCTAGTGGCAAGTGATAAGCTGATCCATATGGGTTATTGACGTCACCAACAGTTATAATTAGTGGACACATGTCAAATTTCAGTATGTGAAGTGTGGTTCATGTCATTTTGACACGTGGCAACATATCAACCAATGAATAATATATTGATACGTGACATATTTAGTCTCTTTAGGGGCAACCCTCTTTTCAGTCGCACATTTTGCTCTCTCTCTCTCTCTCTCTCTCCTCGTTTTCTTATTAAAATAATTAATTAGAATTCGCGATGGAACCTCCGCGAATCATAACTTTTGATCCGTAATTCTGATTTTAGAGGTTTGAGTCAGATCCAACGGTAATTTCTACGAGGCTCGTTAAGGTGTCTCGATTTACAATCCAAGTGACGATTTGTATTCTCGAGGTAATTGGTTTCTGTAAAGTGTTTCAACTATTCTAATAAGCTTTTAAAGTGATCGAAGAGCATGATTTTAATCTACTTTGAAACATATCTCTATATTCAAGCGAAGCATGTTTATTTTCAAAATATGTGAAATTATATATATATATATATATATATATATATATATCATGGTGTTTGATCTATTGTTTAACTAGTCAAGGAAATTGTGAAATTCTTAATTGGGTTATGTCGCGGTAAGGAAGTGGCACATAGAGGTTTAGGGCAAGATGTCATTAGGGATTCATGTGGGGATAATTAAATTAAAGGAAGACTAATGAGGAGGGATTGTACTATATGACACATTATTGTGGACTGTGCGTATATGATATATTATTTTATAGCATACGTAAAATGACATTGTTTTGTTGACATATTACATTATCCACTCACTAAGTGTGTGGTTTTACGTACCCAGCCATTTATAAACTTTTTTTCATAGAAGTGATGATTTTGTTGAGTCAGGAAAGGATTGGACGAGCCTAGAAATAAATTATTTTTATTTTACTTATATTCCTCATTGTAATATTAATTCGCACCTCGTGTCCAGTGCATTTTTAAAGCCCTCTGATCCCGTGACCGGGGCGTGACGGTGTCAATAATCAAGATCGAAAATTTCAGGTATTACAGATCGCGCATATGTAGTGGAGTAGTCTACCTCAAAAGAGGAAGATGAATTACGATACTTCTTGTGTTCACCAGCCCACTCCTCTAATTTAGATAGCTAACTAATTAGATTAGACTCGCTCTAATTCATAACATTAACACCCCCAATCCATACTCAATCAACAAATAGTGATGATTGAGGTCTAGGGGAGTTAGAATTGTACGTGATGACATTTGGAGTGTTCAGCCTAACACCAGCCCACTCATCTAATTTAGATAGCTAACTAATTAGATTAGACTCACTTTAATCCATAACATTAACACCTCCCAATCCATACTCAATCAACAAATGGTGATGACTGAGGTTCGGGGAATTGAACGTGGTGACATTTGGAGTGTTCGTGCGAGAGAAAGAAGTGGTTTCTATGTTTATCCTCTTACTCTTTTAATCTCTTTATAAAAAATTATCTATAAAAGCAACTTTATAAAGAATGGCTCTATAGAAAATATGAGATCAATGGCCTTAAATAATCGAGATAAAATCATGATTACTGAGTGCACTTTTTTCTTTTTTGAGTAGGCATTATGAGTGAAATTAATATTACTTAAAACGAAATTAATAGCATTGCACCAAAAACAAAGGAGTCCAATAATTGCACCAAAGCCGCACCAGGGACTTTTCTTAACATGCCAAAACTCAGTGAAAAAGAAATCCCAAAATTTCTACACCAACCATTATTAAATTGGTAAAAATGGTCAAAGCCAATGCCACTTTGCTCGAAATAAATAGTGTAGCCTAGCTTAGGGTACCTACTACCTAGAGAAAGAGCCTGCTCTTAAATTTGATCATACAAAAGTCGGGGTTGTGTAGGGTAGGGGTAGGTGTAGGCTAGACTAGGTTACTAGCTAGGTTGGTCCCTTTGTATAAGTTAGTAGGCTATGCCCTAATGATGTGTACCTAACACACTCAGAGAAGTTCAGGCTCAGCAGCAAGCCAGCACCTTTTAGCTCTTACCTGTCATTGTTTTATAAAAAAAATCATTATTAAAAATTAATATAATAGTGTCAGAGATTGCCGGTATGCGCAAAATCTGCGGATCTGCTTGTGTCTGCGTATAATGCGCACTACATTATCAAATCTCGTACCCTGCTACGCCAAACGCTGTGGGACCCACCAAGCAACCAACGCCAACGGCACACAGGAATTTTGGTGCGGTGGTAGTAGTGTGAGAGGGGGAGTTTTCTTCCCCATTATTGGCTAATAACCAAAATAGTGTTTTACTTCCCCATTTTTTTCTTTTCACTATATAAGAATTTTGATCTAGCCAGGTACAAAATCAAGTTCTCGACCCCCATTACTAATTGACGAAACTGATGAACTTAGCCTATGTGATGATGAACCAAAACAAGTTACATAGTCATTGGTGAATCATAAATTGTCTAAAAAATATTTTAAAATTAAATTTGATAGTCTTATTTCGTAAAGTCCAGACTAATTTTGTTTTGATAAGCTAGTTAGTGGATTTTAAGTGAGAAAATTTAAATAGGGCAATATACTTGTTGGCTTTCATTGGCAGAAGTTAGAATACCCTTGTATTTTTCTTTTGTTAAAGTCGTCAATGATCAATTGACAAAACTCCAATTTACCACTTGGTTTCAAAATTCTAAATTGCTCACCACTAATCCTATTTCTTAGTTAGGAGTGATATTTTTATGCACTGAACCACCTCAGAACAATTCAGGTTGGTTGGTTAGACTCTTCAAGCAAGACGGGCTGTAGCATATTGTAATGCTTTGTCTAGTTTTTGTCATGTTAAACTGGACTTTGGTAGGATATTAGTCAATTAATCGTAGAGGTAGTGGGTAGAGGTAGCGGACAAATGGGAGGAATTCATCTAATCTCTTTATTTTTAGATATTTAATTTTTTGCACGATTCTAATTATTTTTAATATATTTTATAATTTTAGAAATTTAATCTATAAAGAGTAATTATGATATTTTCTGATTTGGTTGTTTAATATGAGGAATTGCTTATATATATAATATATAAAGACGATCGGCATTACTCAACTAATTGAACGCGTGGAGTTGTAAAATGGAGTAGAAGGATAAATTCTCAATGTGGTTTGTCTGAACTATTAGACATAGAGCATTGTTTCAACTTTCAAGTTAGGAAATGTGTTTTCATACTTAAAATGCAACTTAGTAACTTGATTTATTATTTCAAAAACGACTCTCCATCATTTAAATTGTAAATTAAAAAGTCAAAAAAATAAAATTAGTTTAAGGCTTCTTATAAAAAATTACATTTGATACATGTAATTATTAAAAAAATCAAGTAAGATTTGAAAATTAAAAAAAAACTCATCTAATTAAATTTCTTAAACCGTTACCTAGAAAGTTACCAAAAATTACAACATGCCACCGAGCCAAACCACCAATTGCAACCCAATTCCTCATCCTCATCTCACCTCCTATGACACCAATTCCTTGCCCCTCTCCACCGTCGGCAAGTTCGACCTCGTCCCCACCTCTCCCTCCCCATCCTCGCCAACTAAGAGCCCGATCTTCACAATCCAGTCCTCATCCCCAAAGTCGCTACTATCTCAACCCCGACTGTGTCGTCAGGCTCGTCTCATACGAGCAAACCCTTGGCCATGTGTCGTCTACCTCATCTACGTTGTTCACAACCACCATCAAATTGTTATCGTTGTCGCGGCCTCAATCTTGTCCTCCATGATGGTAACTTGCCATCGCGGAGCCTAGAGGCAGTGGAGACCTCGTTGCAAAAGTCCATGTGGCCGGGGAAATCGACGACGTTGATATAGTTGTTGTGGTGGTGGAGTTGTGGAGATCGTTAGAGGATCAAAGCTTTTCACGGTGGCACAGCGCTGCTCATCCGGAACTATAGATCCATCACGCTCAAAGGGAAACCTCACTTCCCCAACTTCAATTTGGTCCTAGAAGAGATGGTGTCGTGTTAGATTTGCATAAGCACCGCCCTCTTGGAGGGTTGGAGGCGGAAGTGGGAAGTTGGCGGAAGTTGGAGAGAGTAGAGTCGATGAAGACATGGGTGCCCAAAGTAGTTTTCGGGGTGCCCATCTTATATATTGAGCAGTTTTTTAAAAGAAAATTATTGTCACGCTATCATACTGCTTATCACACTACTAATCACACTAACTTTCTATTATGACATGTAGTGTGATAGGCGGTGTGACATGTATTGTGATAGGTAATGTGGCTAGGAGTGTGGTGTCACATTAAAGTCGATATTTAGATCGTATGAGTTGATTTGAAAAGTTCAATATCATATAACAATAAACAAAAATTTGTTATTTATAGTCATTTTTTTTTCTTCTTCTTCTTATTCTTCTTCTTGTCACAAAATAGTGTGACAGCGGGTGTGATAGGTAGTGTCACAACGGGTGTGACAACGAGTGTGACAGCCGGTGTAATAGATAGTGTGAAAGTCGGTGTGATAATGAATGTGATAAGTAGTGTGACAGCAGGTGTGATAAGTAGTGTGACATCATATGTGACATGTCGACAGGAAATGTTTAAATATGCAAAAGTATGTTAAAATTCAAAAGAGATTGGTATGAGGATGCTCAGAATGAAGATAATAATTAGAATTAGAGAACCTTGAGCTTTGATTTCGTTGGAATTGCTTGGAGCACCACCATCAATGGCGGCAACCCTTTGCGAGGGTTGCTGCGTTTTGTATGGTGGTCGGTTCGGATTGGGTAGGGTATCAAATTAAAGAGATGAGAGAAATCTTTCTAACGGTGTAACCACTCTCAAGTCTATTACCGGACGACAAAGTTATTGTTGGAATTAGAAGAAGAAAGAAAAAAAAATACGAAGAAAAAATAGTAAAATTATTTGAAAAATATGTTAAAAGTGACTATTTTCTAATTTCTAGTTAATTGAAATGAATTTTTATAATTAAAAAATAAATAATAATTTTTTTAATATAATATATAATAAAAAAATAATGCGATTTTATAATTTATCCATTAGTTTAAATTCGAAGTAAATGACTCACTTCCTCACCTGCCAAATAGGTATGGGGAAAATAGTACGTTGCCCATTTCACGAATCATGATTGGCATTGTTGCTTGTTTTCTTTATACCCAGAATTGCCATATCCTCCGTATTTAACACATTTTTTTTCCCCTTCTCTTGGCTTTTTATATCCATCTCTCTTCTGTAACCCTCTGCCTTTTGCAATAAAATATCACACACTGTTTCTAAAGTGGGAGTTCCTCATCAGCCATTGCAGCAGTGTACAGAATCTTCAGAGCTCAGTAGTCCCTATTCCTCTGCAACATATCTCCCTCTCTTTCCTTCATAACCACCCACCAGTTCAGAACACAGAGATCTTTCTCCACTTAAGAAGCTGTACATCAAAATCACCAACATTCTTTCGAACCCAACTGATCAAACCCAAGTATCCAACTGATCAAACTATGTTGGGTCTGAGAGATATACTCCTGATTGCTCCGAACCCTTCTTCTATGCACCAACAAACACAACCCATTTCCTCTGATCACCCAACTCTCCCTCTTCCTTCCTCAGCATCTCTTGGGGTCGGCCTCGGCATCTTCCCTCTCCTCACCGCCACCCCATGCGGCCCAAATGCTCCGGCCGGCGAGGGCAATCCCGACAATTCACGTTTCTGGAGTCTGAGGACGTACCCTGACATGAACCCTTCCAAGCAAGACATGCTCAGTTTTGGGAACCATCACGCTGAAAGTCAACAGGTGGTGGAGTCCGACGACGGAAATGTCAACGGAGACGGCGGAAGTGGCGGCGGTGAGGAGAGTGGGTTGAAGCCTTGCAAGGACTGTGGGAACAGAGCAAAGAAAGGTTGTGAGTACATAAGGTGCAGGACTTGTTGCAGAGGCAGGGGATATGAGTGCTCCACTCACGTGAGGAGCACGTGGGTTCCGGCAGCCAAGCGGCGCGAGAGGCAGATGGGGGTGACTGGTGGTGCTTCCAGTGGCGGTGAAGGTGAGAATGGAAGGTTTTTTGACCATTTACATTTGCGTTTCATTTTATTTTCCTTCTAAGACTTAATTAAAGGTTGAAAAGAGGTGAAAGTGTTCATTAGAGGCGGATTTTTGTTCTCGAATGATGGGAGTTTATGGAAAGTCGATAATGTCGTTGAATGCAGGTTCTTCTGGTTCTTCTTCAGCTGCCAAAAGACCGAGAGTTATGATGCCATCAAAGAATGCAAGTACTGCTTCTAGTCTGTCACCAAGCTGGTCTCCTATTTTGATCATTAGAATTTGGTTTCTTTTTTGGTTTTACAATACAAAGTAGAAGGTGTTGGTTCTGCACAACAGACGGATCACTGATTGTTGTCAGTTTTCATTGCATTGAAGTATCAAGTAGTATATCGATTACATACTATGGTCTTGAGGTGTGGTCTTTAGAAACAGAGGCTGATGTTGGTTTTTTAAGTAATTACAATATCTTTACTAAGCAGCAGTTCGGTTTCTGTGATTACATTGTTCTCTCTTATTTGATGATTTTTGTTTTCAAATGGTTTGTTGTTTTGAACTAAGAGAACATAGTAAGTTTAACTTGTGTTATGCTGATTGACAGGTGCAAATCTCAGGCAGTCATTACCCGATCAAGTTCGGGCACCAGCTGTTTTTAAGTGCCATAGAGTCACTGCCATTAGCAATGGTGATGCCGAGATTGCTTACCAGGCTACTGTGAAAATCAGTGGTCACGTGTTCAAGGGGTTGCTCTATGATCGTGGGATTGATAAGAAGAATGAATACCCATGTATTTCACATTTGCATTTGGGAAGTGGTAGTAACCAAAGGAATGTAGACTCTTCTTCTCCACCTGTGCATCCATCCAATGTCCGTATGGCATCCACCAGCTGAAGATTGTTTAGAGGTATAGCAAATGACTCTAAAAGAATTGAATTTCTGTTTCTGTGTATATGGTATGCTGTATAAAACGTCAACATTTTGGTATTAAAGTGAACAACGACATTATTATTTTCTCATTAACTTGGTGTTGCTGTAACTTTCCTATGGACCCCTCTTTCATAACCTAAGCTATTTTCTTTCAAATATATAGCACTTCATGATCAAGCTCCCCATTGTTAGCAATTCTAAGCCAGTTGTTGGCTCACACTCTGCTCTTTGCTGCAGTGAATTATGTTTCTCCTTTATAAGTTGCCATTTCTCAACCATCCACATGCTTACAACCACATTAGTTGGTGAACCGTTGGCACTTATTATGCAGTAGTTCCTTCTCATTAAGAACTTAAGATACTGTTCCAATGCCTTCCATGCTTAAATCTGCATTTGTTGGTAAATTGTTGGCAGTTTTGGTTTTGATGCTTAAACCTTTCATTAAGAACTTAAAATACTGAAGCATGGTAGAAAAATCTTGATTATTTTAGAGAAACAGATGAGGCAAACAAAGAATGTAACCGAAGCTTCTCTAGTTATCAAAGAACAAGACAATCTGCGTTTTTAAAACTTTAATCTCAGTAGGTTTCCATTATGTATAGTGTTTCCGGATTTTTCTGCAAACACTGCCATTATTTTTTCTATATACTTTATAAACACACGAACTAATTGTCTTGATTTCCAGAGTACATCAACCTTGCATTCACTGGTATGTATGAGGTCGTGCATCTTAATAGTTCCTCATTTGCGTTGCAACTCTTGTGAAATTATCGAGTTGGGCTGTTAGTGTAGAGTGTAAGAGTGCTAAAAGTCTGTCATATATAACTTTCTTGCTTATTTGTTTACCACTTTAATCATTTTGGTTTTCACAAATATTGCAGATAGCCAGATACAAATATGTGATTATACTTGTTCGTGCTTGAAGCCCTAAGAATACATCATGGAGTCTGCTACAAAATGCAGATATGCTTTCAAGGCGCACCTTAGCATGGTTTGGAGCTCTTAACATATTGTTGGTTTAGTTATCTTTTTATGAACTGAACGCCTACTTGTATTAATTATCGAACTAGATCAGAATAGATGTAAGAATGTACATATGTAGCCCACCTATCAAAATATATGAATCTTCCTTCAATCTGTCCAACTCTTATTTTTGGAACAGAGAAACTTAATTTGTATATTTAGCTGTCTCTGTTATGGATTTGAAAGAAAACTGATGGATTAACTCTGCCAATATGGGATTCAAAGACGTATATCGTTATGTTATATAAGTCTGAGACATTGGGTTGTTATCTGTGGCATCTTGATACTACGTGGATCCTCAAATCCTTCTAAAGCTGAGGGATTTGTTTGGGGTTACTTGTTGCAGGCTGCTAACTAAGTAATGCAAACAGGTAGCAAAGGGAAACCTAAACTACTGATCCTAATTGCTACACTTTGTCCTCATAGGGAATCTATGCGCTATTTACTTTGTGACCACCCAGAGGCTGAATCATGCATAGGCTATTAGGAGGGTCAGGCATTAGGCCATTCTATCAGCAACCCACTAATATGCATCAATATAGAGGAGACAAATTCGTAACCCTATTTTTGCATTCATACTCGAGGATGCAAAAAGAAAGATCTAAACTTTTGAAGCATCTCCTAGTAAATTAATGACCTGCATAAGAAATCATGCACTACGATACACCCACATTTAAATGAGTTACTCCAGTTACAAAGAAAAATGTCTATGGAGTTTCTTCGTTGAAACATGGAGCTTACACATTACAGCAAAAATTGAGCTCAAAACTTCCTAGTAGACTTCAAACATTTCAAGCAAAAGTTGTTGAAATTTCTTCAAGCTTCAAGCAAAACCTTCGGCAGTTCTAATTACATTTGAGCTTTGAAAGAAATATGATCGCTTTTTAGTTCGAGTTATGAAGCCGACATTTTTATTCGAAAATTCTTGCATGCACGGCAGGCTTTTGGGACAGGTGTCTACATCGGAGCCTTCCGTATGAGTTTGAGAAAGAACGGATTTTAGCCGTAGTTTTATGCTTACTTTTTCCAACAGTCAACGTGACTGACTGCTGGCAAAAGATTTAAATTCCCCAACTCGACCTATTGGTAGATCGGCGGGAAAAGAGGTGCATGATTCCAGGGAAAGAAGGCGAGGAACATGATTTCGTGGCTTTGATAGCAGGGCTCACCACTCCTCTCATCTGTTTTCAAAATTTAAGCCTCAATCTGTCAATCATGTTACTTGACAATTTGAGTAAGGATGGGTTTCGTATCTAATTTGATTTCAATTTCGTTGATATTCATGAAATTTGAGAGCAAATTCTTTTATGACTGGTATTGTGATTCTTATATTTATATATATACCGGCTAACTAGAGCTGGTATGATGCCGGTGTCTTTCATTTTGGTTCTTTGCTGTCGGTTTGCTTCTAACTAGAGCTGCTGCTATGTCACTTATGTGTCCAATTCAATCTCATGAGTTGAATTTCCTTGAAGATGAAAACCAAATTGGACTTTGAAGATTCATCAATCTCTAAAATTGTGTCAAAGTACTGTGTCACGTCCTAGCGTCACCAGATCACCATGTCTCTCAGCCCGTCCACAATAGCCTGGCGCTGCATTGCTATGCTAATCCTTATGAGATTTAGACTCTGCCTCTCCACCAGCTCGGTTAAATAGTACTATAGTAGTATCGTCTCTACATCAACTTTTTCAGTTGTTGCTAACCTCATTGTTGCAGCTATTAATCACACAACAGATGAAAATAGTAGTAATCTGCAGTTTCAGAAAAAAAAAAAAATTGTTACATAAAGTACCAATAGACATGTAATATGTTCAAGTCAATTCTTATCTGTGAAGACAAGTGTTAAGCCGATACGACCAACATAAAGAAAACGCATTCGATGTACTTATATGCATTGTTCAATCTCATTTATTGCTCTCGTCAGATACTCATCTAGTTCAATATCCACAATCAAAGTCTGCACTATCTCAAGACCCATAATGTGACATGTTCTGCACTTGGATCTCAATCCAAACAATATGGCGGTCAATTCCATACCTTTTCATGTTCTTCTTTCACAGCTTTGGTATATCATTTTTCTGTTAACTAAGTAGAAAAACGATTTCTAAGAAATATGAAGAGTGCATTGTTAAACATCTAAACTATAAATAATTCCTCACCAAGACAAAGATAAGAATAAATGAATACAAGAATCAGCTAGAGGTTGAGTGCAGCTAATTAACAAACAAAAGTATTAAATTTCAATCTCCATTCTCACTATTATTTTTGCTTTCATTGTAGACAAGACAGTCTCATTCATGAACAGTTCTAAATTAGATGTAGAGAGAAAAGAGGTAGCACCAGCAGTAACCTTGTAACAATTCTCAACCTGGACTAGTTATCTTTGTGATTAGAGATGATTCAAAACATAACTGGACTAGCAATCTCCAAATTCAGTATTTTGGCTCTCTTATACCAGGACTCATTTTCTGTTTAGTAATGTTATAGCAGGACTCTGTCATTGCACAAATATCTGTTTCTTTTAATTGTTCCCTAACCGCAGTTTTCCTTCACATTGATGAATTGGGAAAGGATAAGAAAGCTCATTAACTATTAATCACTAGTGCAAATGTAGAATTTTCATGTTATTGAAACTGAACCTAAATCAATGTCTTAGTATAGTTATTGGTAAAATTATAGGTATTGGCACCTCCCTGCTTGCTCTCAAGTCTCAAACAAGAATAACACGTACTACTTTGTAAAATTGTCCAACAGTACAACAACTATTCCCTTACGGGCTTCACAATTACTGCATGTCACTAGAAATTGATTAAGTAACTGCTAATATACGTTTCTCTACCAAATAATGCAAAAGAATGCTCCTCAAATACCCTTAAAACTGTTGTAAAATATGCAGTTTTTGGGTACGTTGCTAGGTGAACTGAAGGCTAGGCTAAACAAATTTAATTAAACCCCTATTGCAAAAAAGGCTCCAAGAAGATTTAATGAAATAATAGAGTTGAATACATCAATGAGTTTACCAGCTACTATAAAACGTTTAAGACTACCGAACTGATACGTTTCTCTGGCTAGATATGAGTGATATACTTGTGCATCTGCCAAGCTGGGTAGCTCTACAGATGTGATGATAATCATCAAAGTATTAGGCACTGAAACATATTAACAACAATGGAAAAACACAATTGTCGGCTTGAAAAAGAATTGACGATAGGTATATAAAATCTTATCATTGATCGTTACCTTCTCCAAAGAAGCTAAGATGAATCCTTCAACAGAAGAGACTGAGAGGGTTTGAACGATTGGTTTTATTGCGTTTGGGTTGCCTTTTCATTTTCTTCTGAACGTGGTTAACGTCTTTTGATTAACACCATCCCTTTTTTTCCTATCACGTGTGCTGCACATGGCCGTGTATACTCATGGCCGTGCACACAAGATACTCCGGTATTTATTTGGGTATGTTCTTTGCGCCCTTACATACACCAACACAAAAAAGTGAAGAAAAAATGCAGGCCCAAGAAAAAAAAAAGTTGAGAAAAAAAGACGTGAAGAGCCCAGAAAAAGAAAAAAAAACAAAACAAGAGGCCAAAAAAGGATGAAAGAGCCCAGAAAAAAAGAAATAGGCAAAAACTCAAAAGAGACAAAAAATAAAAAATAAAAGAGGTCAAGAGAAAGATTAGAGAGAGCCCAAAAAAAAAAACAAAGGCCAAGAAAAAAGATATAAAAAAAAGAGGCCAAGAGTAAAAAAATATGAGCGCGAGGGACAATGCCCCATTTCTTGAGTTCGGTTAGATTCTACCACGGTAGTCCTATACGACTTTTTTTATGACGTGTCGATGTATGATTTGTTGGCCATTGTTAATCAAGACATGAGTATTTTGGACGAATACTCCCTCGATTTCCATCAGTATACGAAGATGTTGTAAATACGAAGTGGTGAAAATAATAAAGGGTAATTTGGTGGGTTAAATTCGTTTATTGGGTATGAAACCTATTTGTTTCACCCATATTAATACGAAAATTCAAATTCCTTCACTGCCCACACCTTATCAAAAAAAGGTATTGGAAGGCAAAGAAATATCTAGCGATCTATCTATTCTCCCGCGATCGTACTTGTGAAAGTTGACGATCCAGATGTAGTTGGTGGAGATGGCGATCGTGTTGAAATCGTAGAGGGATCAAGGAATATCATTGAAAGTTGACGATCCAATGGTCTTAATAAGTCTCCTAATTCCCCTCTGATGAACTTAAGTTAGGACAGAGCTCGACTATTACATGAAAACCCAGACTTCATATTTGGTCATGTACGAGTATTGTAGTTGTTCACAAAATAATGTCGAATGCTAAGCTGAGACAATGTTGTGTTGTTGCCTATGTTGAATACATGTGTGGGTGGTGAAGGAATTTGTGTTTTCATATTCATATGATGAACCCGAAATTGCTTTTCGAATGAGGTGAGTACCAGATTATTACTGACAATGTTAAGTGGCCTATGTCTTGTGTTGGTTGGGTTCATGACCCGAATTTTTTTCTTCTGACAGATATGGAAGAGATTGATGAGGTAGAATTGTTGGATAAAAATTGGCTATGTTTCACGAAAGAGAAACACCACACAGTAATATCATCAGATGAAGAGGATAGCGGGGAATAAGACGAATATGACCAGGAAGATGCCGCATATGAAATGGAAGACGAAGCTATTACAACTGAAGATGAAGATGAAGACATTAGAATTGAAGATGTAGAAGGGGGAGGCAAAGGAGAGGGAGAAGGTTCCGATGGTGAGAGCATATTTAATTACAGATGGTATAAAGAACTGAAGGGAAGAGACATGAAGTCTCTTTTTCATTTGAAGACGTGAAGCACTTACGATTTCAAAGTTTGAAAGAAGCCGAACAACTCTACGTATTTTATGCATATGTTGTTGGTTTCAACACAAGGAAGTATAAGATTGATCGCATAACTCTAAAAACTGGTGAGAAGGTTATTAGCCGGAGGGGATGTTGCTGTTCAAAAGAGGGTTTGCCGAAAAATATGAAAGGAAATCAGGAAGGAGTCCCACACAACATAGTGGTCGATGAGAAGGAGCAATTGATTGCAGAAGAGGGGGGGGGGGTGTGTAAAAAACAAGAAGAGGAAGCAGTGTCCCCCGCTGAATGAGGTTGAATATGCCGGAGAAGAGTGTGGAAATGGGGTGAAATCAAAAGAGGTTGTTTCCCAAAATAAGAAGAGGAATGGAAAAACAGTTGAGCAGTCAGAACCTGTAGAGGCGTCAAAGGAACATCGAAGGGAAGACGAGACACCATGGAACCGGAATAAGAAGAAGAAGGTAGCGACACGTGGTATAAAGTACTCAAGATGCGGATGTGGAGTTGTGTTCTTGTTGAAACTTGATAAGAAGACGATGGAATACGTAGTTTCCCATTTTGTGACAGAGCACAACCACGAGGTTGCAAAACCCACATAGAAGCGTTTTCTACGTTCTTTCCTTGAGGTGACTGATGAAGACATCAATGTTGTTGAAGCCTTGCAGAAAGCCCAAGTTCCCACAAGCATTGCATATGAATTTCTTGTACTATAGGCCAGCGGACCTGAATACATGGGTTTTTTGTTGAAGGACTTGTATATTAAATTGGTTGCAAAGAGAAGAGAATCAGTTGGAATGGGCGATGCCCAAGCCTGCATTAATTGGTTGGAAATGAAAGGAAGAAAGGAACCAAGATTTTTCTATAGATACACTAGAGATGCTGAAGGTAGGCTGACAAACTTGTTTTGGAGGGATTGTGAATCCCTAACCGACTACAAAGCATTCGGTGATGTTCTAATTATAGGCGCTACGTATAGCACAAACAAATACAGTTCTCCAGTATTTGCAGGTTCCAACAATCACAGAGGGACTGTCATATTTGCTTGTGCAGTGGTTAAGAATGAGAGAAAGTAGACATTTTCTTGGGTGATTGATAAATTTTTCCAAAGCATGGAGAACAAGTTTCCTCTGACGGTGTTAACGGACAGAGACGGTGTTATATGGAGGGTGCTTGCGAGTAAGATGTTAAATTTGCGGCACAGGTTATGTTCCTGGCATGTATCTAGAAATGTGGGGCAAAGTGTTAGCAAACAGGAAGCTAAAACTTTTGTTTCAAATATGATATATGCTTCGTATTCAGAAGATGAGTGGGAGGAGGTTTGGAATATAAGGTTGGCAGGGTATGGTCTGACAGACAATGAATGGCTAAAAAATATATATGACAAGCGGGAAAGGTAGGCAGAGGCGTTTTTCAGGGGGTATTTATGTGAGGGGATGTTCAGAACACAACAATGTGAGATAACAAATGCCAAATTGAAGAGACGCATCAGGCGGTTCACACGGTAACTTGATTTCGTGATTAAGTTCTGCGCAAGTATTTCCATTCTGAGAAATCGGTGTGCCCTTGACTTGAAAAAGTCAAGGAACCATACAAGAAAATGGGAGACCTTTTCGCATTGTCTTGAGGAACATGCATTCCATAAGTATAGTGATGATATATTTGTTGTTGTGAAGGGTCAAATGTTGAAGGTCAAGTACTTTACTGTTAGGAGTGGGGTACGTATCGGGGGCCTTGATAGCTGGATGTTTCATGTCACACAATACAACAAACCCGGTCGTGCTTGGACTGTGACATTTGTGAATGACATATATTCGTGCTCCTACATGCAAATGAAATCTGATGGGATACCATGCGGTCACATATTCAGTGTTTTGAAATACAAAGACGTGACGGTGTACCCAGAGTCACTTGTTCTTGGATTTGGATTTTTCTTTACCTAAAACTAAAAACGTACTAGTATAAATATGGATTGATACATATATTCTAAACAAACTAAATAACATGAGGATGAATAAGAAAGTACTTACTTGAGCTTTCAACATTCTTCCTTTTAGAAGAGGTGCGTAAGAGGGCTCATCAAATCTCATATCATCATCCAACAAATGAACATCATCTATTGTTGACTCATCTAGTGGCTCTACACATATAGGAACTCTAATTGACAAATTTTGTTCATAACATTCAATCGGTACATTCCTTATAGCTTCTACCTCAAACACACCTTTTTCAAGCTAAGAGAGATCATCTGGCAATATATGATCTTCCACCTCTGATATCCATTCATCATCGGAATTAATTTCTTCCACTAAAATGGGATCAAGCTTCTTCACTCGTCTTCTAATGTTTCTTTCCCTTAGTAAAGAGTTGTACTTGACATAAACCAATGCATTTAATCTTTTGTGCTCAAGTCGGTTCCTTTTCTTAGTGTGAATCTAAAACAAACATAAAAATAAATTTAGATGACATAAATATGCTACTGATTATATAAATTGGTAATAATTAAGTAATTCCTTACCGACTCAAAGGTACTCCAATTCCTCTCGCATCCAGAGGCACTACATGTTAGGCTAAGTACACGGATAACAAACTTTGTCAACTCAGGTGTTTCCTCTCCAAAACGCTCCCACCAACTTGCTGAAAATATAAATTATATTTAAGCTGTAAATAATAGAATATAGACAATTGTATTATAAAGAATAATATATGAGGCATTACCTGGACTTCTTAGCTTCCTGGAATGTATTGCTATCTTACTTCTAAACTCTCCAAGGCATTTATCAAACATCTCCAATTGGATATCAGCCCTTAGCCGATCCTCAAATGACATCATTCTATCCATGCATTCATGCAATCCTTTATTGACTTCTAAATCAGTTGAGAAGTTGTCTTCATAATGTAGTTGAGGGTTTAGAAAATATCCGGCAGCATGCAAAGGTTGATGTAGTTGAGGAGTCCACCTTGCATCAATTTTGTTCCAAATTGGTTAATAATGTCTAGGGTTCTTCTTCATCCAAATGCAATCTTCTCCTTTGCGGCATCCATCAATTCATATATGTAACCCATAGCAGGTCTTACCTCCGAATCAACCTCCCTCAAAACACACACTAATGGCATCACACCATTCACACAAAATGCAACATCAGTCCAAAAGTTCTTTTCAAATAGAACAATTGCACGAGCCCCTATGCCTTCATGACTTTTTACAAAAGGACCATCAATCCACTTCCTACTGCTAAACATCATTTGAAGATGTTGTTTTTGGTTATAGATACTTTAAAAGGTGAGAAAAGAAGTTGCAAAGCAAGTTACCGCCGGACGAATGATCTCACTGTTGTTTGTGAATTTCCTCATGAGAGAAAGGACTCATGTGTGACCATAGAGAAACTTCACCACTTTCTTAGTACTTGCAATGGTATTCTCAAAGATGATTAGTTTGCTAATATCTTCAAGCATAAGATCAATACAATGTGCTGCACATGGAGTCCATCACAACTTCAACCTCCTTTGCATAAGTCTAAGGCCCACATTTTTATAATTTGATGCATTATTGGTGATTATTTGAATTGCATTCTCTTCCCCAACTTCTCTAACCACTTCATATAAATACTTTAGCATTAAACTACCATTTTTTACACTACCGGATGCATCAATGGACTTCAAAAAGAAAATACCCGCCGGACTATTCACAAGAAAATTAAGAAGTACTCTACCATTTCCATCGGTCCATCCGTCCGACATGATAGAACACCCATACTTCTCCCAAGCTTTCTTATGCTCTAACAAATACTTATCAATATCTTCAACTTCTTCCCTAAGAATCAAAGTCCTTAATTCATGCATAGAAGGAGGCTTGAACCCTACACCATACTTGGAAATTCCCTCTACCATAGCTAACCAAAATGGACCATTAACCATATTAAAAGGAAGCACCCTAGAAAACATAAAACGCCCAACCATCCGACAAACTTCTTTTCTTAACTCTTTTTTGTAAGCTTCATTCAATACGGTTTGCCTAGGTTGAGAAGCACAAAACTATCAAGTGGTCCTTTGACTTTTGGTTGAGCATCACTACTCCCACATTCTTCTAATAGAGAATCTATACTATCACTTCCACCACCAATTCCTTCTCCAATCTCACGGAGCATAGCACATCTCTTAAATTTCAAATCCTTAAAGTCCTTTATAGCTAATTGATACTCATTCTTCACATCAGAAGGGACTTTATTACAAACTTTCATACCACCCGAAATACCTGCTAAATGATGCTTAAGTCTAGAAATAGTGCCACTGCATACTTGATTACAGAAAACACCTAAAATATTTCTCCCCTTCCATCTTTTTTGTAAATTTCCATGCTTTATCTCTTCCATCTACCCCTTTCTCACTCATGACTAATATTTACAAACACCAATAAACACATACAACAAATGTTCAGAAACTATTAATCAATTTTATGGTATGTACTCAACTAAAAGAAAACAAATATATGCATCATTTAAATAGGCAAATTATAGGTAGCGAAAAATTATAGGCAACAAAAAATTTGATCTTCAAGTTGATTAAAGTTGACTAACCTCAAAGCAAAGTAAATCTTCAAGTTTCAAATAGGCAAATTATAGACAGCAAAAAATTTGATCTTCAATGGAGAGGGAGAGAGAGTCACGAAGGTAGAGGGCAGAGAGAATGAGGGAGGCATAGAGAGTATTAAGAAAATGATATGCTAGGTTGAATCACTTGAATGTATAATTGATAAAACCCTCGTTTTGTGTCGTTTGAAACTATTCGGTTAAATGAGAGATGCCAAAACGACGTCGTTTTAGCCTAGAGAAAATTTTTTTTTGCATCGTCTTCCTTTTCGTCTCTCTGACCCAGTAGTCGCGCCGCCTGCGAGCCCAGAAGTGCGATGCTGCGAGCGAAGAAGAGGTCCTGCGAGGTTGCGACGACCGGAGCATTGGTGTCTCTTCAATCAAGACGACGATGGGAGCACTCTCGACTCTTCGTCTCTTGGAGCCAGAAGAAATCCTGCAAGCCAAGAAGAAGTCCTGCGAGCAATCAAGACGACGGCCGGAACCAAATTAAACCGACGACCGCCAGAGCACTCTCAATGAACCCAAACCGACCTGAGACCTGGGTAGCTGCTGGGCTGGAGATTGAAGTTGCTTCGCTTCGCGTCGCTCCGCCGCTCACTCCGTCGCTCCAGCGGTCGCCTTTCCATCGCCTCACCTGGGTTTGAAGCTGTGGGACTTTTCTCCTTCGCTCCGCCTGAAGGCACGCACCGGCGATGCCTCGGCGTCGCATCTGAAAACACTGATCATAACTGAAGAACCGATTGTCAAGTAGACCAGATATGTTTGTAGAACAAAGTTGTGTGCTCCAAACTCTGAAGGCGGGCACAAATTTATCAGTACTAAATTTTTTCCTGTAATAAGAACTAATAAGCTAAGGCAATAGCCGCAACAGTAAAAACATCAAGAAATCATGCCGGTTATAAATGCACCACGTTCGGTTTTAAGAACTTTGCTGTAGCATTTAAGCAACAAATCAAATTACTTTAAGTTGGGAAAAAAATTCAGGACTGGAAATCAATAATTCATGTTCTTTCGAATCATGAATCATATGTATCAGTAACCACAGTGAGCTTCTGATATGAAATTTTTTGATGAATTATTGACATGAACTCCAAGCAAACTATAAGCTAAAAATGTAAAGATAAAAAAAAAGACTAAGCTTAAAACTGAAATATATATATATATATATATATAATATATCTATACTACTATATAAAGCCAGCACCTAAGAAAATCACCAAAAAATGTTTTGCCCAAATACTCTTTGTATTTAACACAATTATGCTAAAAGATTATGTGTTAAAAATCAAAACGGATAACCTTGAAAAAACAAAATAAAACAGTTATTTATCATTGTAAGATTTTTCATCTTTACAAAATAACCCGTGTGATAAATAACACGTGTATCGCACGGTATGAGTCTAGTATATATATCAGTCCCTATCCAGAGTGAACATTCACTCTGAAATTACAGAGTGAATTTTTAATTTTGGCACACATTTCGGTCAAATTTTTTCATCACAAATGATTCAATATTTAGGTATGCTATTAAAGATCATCTCTACAAAGTTTCATCCAATTTAACAATGATTTGAACTTTCAAAATAGAGATTTACACGAACGGTTCTATATAATATATATCTATACTACTATATAAAGCCAGCACCTAAGAAAATCACCAAAAAATGTTTTGCCCAAATACTCTTTGTATTTAACACAATTATGCTAAAAGATTATGTGTTAAAAATCAAAACGGATAAGCCTTGAAAAAACAAAATAAAACAGTTATTTATCATTGTAAGATTTTTCATCTTTACACAATAACCCGTGTGATAAATAACACGTGTATCGCACGGTATGAGTCTAGTATATATATCAGTCCCTATCCAGAGTGAACCTTCACTCTGAAATTACAGAGTTAATTTTTAATTTTGGCACACATTTCGGTCAAATTTTTTCATCACAAATGATTCAATATTTAGGTATACTATTAAAGATCATCTCTACAAAGTTTCATCCAATTTAACAATGATTTGAACTTTCAAAATAGAGATTTACACGAACGGTTCACATTGAATAGTTTTAATTCGTTCATTGATTTAATCTAATTTCAATACTTTAACGATAACTGAATTAGATGAAATTTTGTAAAGATAATTTTTAATATCATACCTAAATATTGAATAATTTGTAATGAAAAAATTTACCGAAAAATGTACAAAAATTAGATTTTCACTCTGTAATTTCAGAGTGTAGGTTCACTTTGGATAGAGTATATATATATATATATATATATATATATATGTATATAAGGAAGATTTTATTTTCTCATTGAAACCGCCAACTGTTTGGTAATGATAATTTGACTAAGGGTTTGATTAATTCCATTGATAGAAAGAAGCACAAGAGCTTACTGATCGAGAACAAACAACAAGAGACTGAGATTGCCGGAGCCTAAATATAGAAAAGAAAACAGTAGAAACAACAAATAAAAACCTGGAAACCAACACAGAGTCAAGGAGGAGGGGATGCAGCATCGAATAACAGGAGCACATTGCAAGACAAGTTTAAGCAGGAAGGATAAGAAATTCTTTAATCTTGTGTTTCATTTCAACTCCTAATAGAAATGAATAATGGATTTTCGTTTGTTTAATTTATAGAAATGTTAAACTCGGCCGAGAATTGGATAATCATTCCGTCGAGATCAAACAAAATGAATAAATAAGATAGGCGTGGGTAATTCCGACTTTTCCCTTTGGTTGAGTGTGGTATAAAACATGAAGTCTTGTCCGACTATGAGCCGTAAACCCTAAACCCAATAAATATCTTTTTGAGCATTTTGGGTCTCTCTCTAGCCGAACCACCAAAGCGTCTCTACCTTTGCGTCACTGTGAATCTGTGAGCACCCACCCAAAAATGGTGAGGCCATACGCAGCGAAGGGGAAGAAGCGAAAGACGAGGGATGAGAAGTACGACAGAGATGAAGAAGAATTAGCAGAACAAGTAGAAGTAGAGGAGCCCAAGGGGGTTGACGAAAATGGAACACAAGATAAACAGTTTGAACTTGAAGGCATTCCAATTGCCCCAACTGAGCCGAACCCGAAAAGCGGGCCTGGGGTCATCTTTATACTCGAGAAAGCTTCTTTGGAAATCGGCAAAGTCGGAAAGGTTTGATCTTTTTGCTATTGTATTACTTCATTGTTGTTTTCAGCTACTTGGGTCTTGAATTTTGTTTGGTTTTTCATTAATTTTCGTCTTGGCTTTGTTGTGCGGTTAACAGACTGAGCAGCTATTGAATTCTGATGATCACGCGAGTTTCTTGAAGAAGAAGGGGAAAAACCCTGCTCATTATAGGCCTGATATTCTTCATCAGGTTAGCCCACTCGGGCTGTTGTTGGTTTTTAGCATTTTGTATGATCTACAGATGCCTGAATACATGAATTGCTAAAGTCAATACACCAATTTTGTTTTGTCGTCTTTTTTATTTGTAATTTTGATGTTCAAGCTAGAAGCTTGTGCATTTGATTTGGTTAAACCATTCTGACAATGACAACTATTTGCAGTTCTTCACTTCTTGTTCTTGCATAAGTTTCCTTCATTGTTATCAGCCTCAAAATTTTGTTAATACCAAATTACTACTGTAGATCACTGAACGCCTCTGTAATCATACAACAGAAACACCAAATGATAACTAATTGTGTATCCAAAATTGATGTATCTGTCATTTAGATAGAGATGAGATGTTTTTTCTTTTTGTTAGCTATTAATTGGAACTGTACGTTTTGGGGGAATCCATGATTTTAATATCAATATTATGTCAATGGTATAGTCCAGACTCCTCAATATAACTATTCCAACCCTGATTTGATTTTTTTTTTGCAAATAAAATGCTAGCTGATAAAACTTTTCGATTTACATGGGATGTGATGATATAATCCATTATCCTACTTTAGTTATTTGCTTCCTGGTTGCCTTGTGTTAAGCGTATACTGTATATAGCCTGTCAGCTAGCTATTCATTATCATTATCATTATCATTATCATTATCATTATCATTATCATTATCATTATCATTATCATTATCATTATCATTATCATTATCATTATCATTATCATTATCATTATCATTATCATTATCATTATCATTATCATTATCATTATCATTATCATTATCATTATCATTATCATTATCATTATCATTATCATTATCATTACTCGAGCTGTTTTATTGTTGAATTGTTTGTATGCTTGATTTTTTGAGCTGTTCTACTGCTTTTGTTTGTTTGATATATAGAGAAATTCTGAAAAATAAAAATTGTGCATTTATAATTAGCCTAGACCGCATCCAGATTTCAGATCCTAGATCCACCATTGCATGTGTATCTATTTAAGTAAATGAGCAAAAAGTTAGAATGAACAAGCTTACAGAACAGCTCATCCAATTCAATTGTCATATTGTTGCTCACAGTTCCTCTGGTTCTTATGTTTACAATGGCTTTTTGTGATCTACAGGCTCTCCTTATGGTTTTAGATAGCCCAATTAATAAAGCTGGCAGGTTGCGATGTGTATATGTGAAGACCGAGGACGGTAAACTCATTGAGATTAAACCATTTGTTCGTATCCCAAGGACATTTAAGCGGTTCTCTGGTGTCATGTGTAAGCCCTTTCATTTTGCTTATATTGCTTTATGACTCGTTTGTATTAAACGTGAGAAGAAGGATAACAACCACTTTTATCTTATTTTTGATATTCAGATGTTCAAATTATGCAATGAGAAATTATATTCACACCTATATTCATATCATCATATTATTCATTCATCATTGTTCTTATTTTTAATCAAACTTGTAAATTAGAGTATGATTATTCCAACTATTTAATAGCTTACATATCTGTGCCACACCCTAGATATTGGTTGTGCCCCCATCTCACCAATCTCCCTTGTCTTATCTTTTGTTTCTCTAGCATTGTCATCTTTTTGTTAGAATCACATTACTAGTTTCTGCTGGGATCTTCCTTGAGTCTAATTGAATATACATCATTTCCTTGCCAGAAAAATAGAAGCTAAGATAATTATTTTCAATGATTAAACAAAACTACCAAGGCTGGTCAACTACCAAGGATAGGGTATCGTTACCCTTCTACTTATGCTTCAATGTCCAATATACTCAAGATCCTGAGAAGTTGAGAACCATGGTGTGTTTAGCCAAAAATTCATTTCCTGAGAAGTGAGAACCATGGTGCGCACTTTTGAGAGAGAGAGAGAGAGAGAGAGAGAGAGGATGAGGCGTTGTTATTACAGAAGAGAGGAGAAATAGTGCAGTAGGGGATGAAACACAAGGGGTAAATGTGGAAAAATTGAGGGAAAAATGGCAAACAAAAATTGAGGTGTGTATCTAGAAAAAAGGGATGTGCGAATAAAATTACTCATATGCAATCCATATCAGTCTAATATAGGCACATTGCAACAAAAGTAGCAGACATGCCGAATGCATTTGTGAAAGCATTGAACTTGCAATTAGCTCAAAGATAACTGTGTAACTATGTGTAGCTCAAAATAGTTAAATGGTAAAGACAAGAGGCCCTTGTTGAACCTAAACACCTGTATGAAGCGGCAAACATTGACCACTGTCCATGCAGCCATCCCTTAGTTTTATTGACTTCTATCTCCATCCGTTTAGTAATTTGTGACATGTTATCATAGCATCCATAATTGACTTCTTCAACCACCTACAATTGAGTAGCCAATTACAGTGCCTAGCCAAACCGTCAAAATTTTTGTTGTTTCTTTCATCATTGTTGGTCATCTCATCTCTCTCTCTCTCTCTCTCTCTCTCTCTCTCTCTCTTCAACATCAAATAAGCTAAAACATTCTTGTGGCCGCCAAACACTCTACAAAAATATTTTTATCCGAATAATCTGTTTATGGAAAAAACTGAGGCTAAGAAGTAATGCTGGTGAAGTTGGTGGTATTTCTGGTTTAACCATTTTCCCTAGCTGTAGGCATTCATAGTTTTCCCAAGTGTTCTTGTATATCTATACAGATCATGCCATTAAAAGAATGGTGTGAAATGTAATTAATCTATGACTTGGTATGTTGTTATTTGGTTGTGTTGGAATGCGGTACTGTCATAAGATTCTGATTGTACTGTATTTTCTGATTCTCTGTTCGTTTGACTTCATTAGTTAAGTGTAGTAATCAAATAAAGAATTTTTGTACTCTGCTAAGGTAGTTTGCTCACCATGATGAGATTTATGCTTCCAATGCGGCTGGAAGCATGAAATGCATATATCAGATACATTAGAGTTTTGAATGGTATTAAATTATTAATGCAATTTAAACAAGCAAGCAATATTGGAAGAAACATAAGTAGAAACATTAAACTTAATATAATCGTGAAAATTTTGCAAGGTGACGTATGAAGTTTATGAAGATCCTCTTGACTAACCTCATTGTATATTCCTTTTGACTGTTTGTCTGTGTGAGGCGATGTAATGTTTAGAGCACAACGTGTTCCTTTAAAAGTTTTTTTTTGTTTTACATAACTGATATATTTGTTTGTTCCATACGTTTGTTGTACTTTTTGTTGTTGTTTGACAAGATGTTTTTGTTGTTGTGCTACATAGGTAGTTGAACACTTCCATTCATGCTTTAAAAGATAACAGCAAATTAATTTGAACCTTGATGGTTGAGGCTTGCTTTCTGCTGTTTAATGGTTTTGATCGGAGCTTTGTATTATTACATTCCTGAAGTGGTTGTTGTAATGGTTAAATTATATTAAAGAAGCATTTTCCATCTTCTGCATTCCGTAGCATTTTCCATCTACCATCTGCTTTCTGTTGTGTGAGCATCTCCAACCAAACTGTCTTTTATCAGGGTGGAGGCTCATGGTAAGAAAGTGCAATTCCAATGAAAATGTCAAATCCTACGTGGATTTGGCATTTCTCTTCTCAATGTCAAATTTGAGGGTTCTCACAAAACTGTTTTAACTCTTTTTTTTTTCTGATTATTAAATGCCATGAACCTTGTGTCTTCTCCTCCCTCTTTCTCTTCTCTCCATCTCTTCTTACCCATGCCAAAACTTCTCAAGGAAGACCCTTCAGAAATTAAGTTGATTCGAAAATAGAACAAGAAAGTGGGATATAGTTGAAAGTCAGAGTAGGAAAAACCTCTCGATCACTGTGCTGGGATGATGATTAGGATCATTTGTGAAGCTTGAATTTTCTTCTTTTGAGACTATGTGAAGCTTGAATTGGAGAAAGATAATGAAATTGATAGCTGAATCTGCTTGAAAATGTATTGTCCTTCGATCTTCATGGGTTGCCTGGATATTAGATTTTGAGCTTTAAAAAATTACAGGAAGATTTAAGATTTTCTGGGCATAAGATTGAGATATAGAGAATGGAGAACAAATCGAAGAAGAAGAGCACAAGGAAAGAAAGCTCAAAACACAACAAATTCAAAATTGGAGGTCAATTAAGGGAAAGAAAGTGATTTCTTTTTCATGCAAAAGGAATTAGGTATGCTGGTGGAGAGTCTTAGTATGGGAGGAGATTTCACAATTTAACACAGAGAAAAGTGAAAAGAAGAAAGAAAAGATTATATTTTATATAAATTGTTAGTGATAAAAATAATATAATAATAATTACATTTAACATTTCGGTTGGAGTGGATGTATATAAATTTAATTCTTGTTAATATTCAGATTTTACATCTCCATGGGAGATAAGATTACATGTTCTTTGTTTTTTTTTCCTGAAAATTCCATTTTAGTAATTTGTTTAATCCTGCCTTTCACCTTGCAGTGCAGCTGCTACAGAAGTTGAGTATATCTGCCGTCGGTAAGCGTGAGAAACTTATGCGTATGGTCAAGAACCCTGTGACAGAGTATTTACCTGTTAACTCCCGAAAAGTGGGTGAGTATACTCTACTTTGGAAGCATTCTTGTCATGTCTATTATGAATATTCATGATGTAATTTTGCTTTACAGGACTCTCGTACAGTTCAGAGAAATTAGTTAGCATTCAAAATTATGTTGCTGCTGCTGACAACAATACAGACCTTGTTTTTGTGGTAAGCTGCGGCACTAACTTGGCTTTATCTTACATGTGAATTGGTTAAATTAAAAAAATCTAGTATAACACTGCATTTTCAGGTCGGCGCAATGGCTCATGGCAAAGTTGAGTCGGACTATACTGAGGATTTTGTATCAAGTAAGTCGATTGCCAATTGTGCTCTTTTCTGCTGTTGATTGTCTCTTTAAATTGTGTGCTGTACCCCCCTGCTGTTGTTAGGCCATGCTTTTGTTGCTGGGTACATGATTGGTCACTTTTAACTTGTTGACCAAATTGTTCTGGGTTGTGTAGTTATAATAAGATCAGATTATTTCTTTGGACAACCAGATTGGTTCGGAAATATTGCTCTGCTGAATGGTTATTGCTAATAAAAAATACAAGACATATACAAGAGTGTGCAGTTTGAGTAAATATGATGAACATTGCGCATATGCCTTCAGTATCATTTAATATGCTGTCTGCATCCATGCTTTTTTAGTCGTTATTGTTTTGAAAATGTCATGTACGTTTGTCACCTGATGTCAATTTAAAATTCTATAAACACCGGGGTTTTTTGCTTGGTACATATAGAAGCAGCATTGTAGTTTCACTTGGTTCTGAGATTGTTCCATGTAACATTTCTCTCCTTGTATTTGCAGTTTGTAGTTATCCACTGAGTGCTGCGTACTGTATCACAATGATTTGCCAGGCATTGGCGGGGAAGTGGAACATTTTGTGATCATTTCTACTGATTTTAGTCAAAATCAATGATATTAATGTCTCTGTAAAACGTCCTCTGAAAAAATATAGAATGATGTATTCTCAGGATACTCAATAGCTTTTGTTTCAGATAATGTATGGGGGATCTTATCTATTATTTGTCAAAATTGTTTGTGGTACACAACTTTTACAATATACTCGTTATTTCCACTTTCAAAATTGAGAAGCTCTTAAATACTAGACCTTGTAGACAATCTCATTCTTTATGGACCAAGTAAACTACAATATTGACAAGTTCACAGCAACGTGCAAACTGGTTTAAGACATCAATAACCCCCAGTACATTACGTGCCCTACTCTCTCTCTCTCTCTCTCTCTCTGCCCTATATAGCTCTAGTAGCCCACTGTACCGATATTATTCAAACGTAATCACCTTAGTCATCTTACATGTGTTGAGTTTTAATCACAAAAAACTTCGGTATAATTAGGTATTATTCACCCACTTATAAGTTATATTTTATTTTTCACATTTCTGATATGGGATTACTCATCTACTCCTCTCCAACAACTTATTTATTCTTTTTACCGATTGATTTATTGTTTTCTAGAGTTCATTTTTCGATCAAAAGGGCCATGCAGTATGTGATAAGTTACATGTTTCTTCAAACAATGAATTTATTTTTGTTTCATCTGCCACCAATGACAACGGCGATATGTTGGTGTTACGTTGCTAGTTTCACTCCTCAGCCTCTTCGATGTCTCCAAACAGGCCCTAGTGCTTTTTAGGGTTTTGGGGTGCAACCTTAAGAACAAAACTGTGTCGGCCAGTGAGCCTAAAGCGGACAAGATCTTAGCTATGTAGACTAGGCTGTTACATACAACATCAGAGCATGTCCTAGGCCGAAAGTGTGTGACGTGGATGTCATCCCCTTAATGGGGTGAATTGTGATGCCTGGCTAGGGAGCTAGCAGGCTGGTAGGTTAAGGATCCCGCACCACCCGGGGGGAGAGTGGAAGCTATGTTTATATGAACATGTTCAGCTTCCCATAGTGAGACATGTTTTAGGGTGCAACATCAAGAACAAAACCATACGTTCTAGTGGGTCCAAAGGGGATAATATCTCAGCTATGTGGACTGGGATATTACAACTTAACTAGAAATCAAATAAATGCACACATGGTGCTTATTCAAACCAAATTCCTGGCAAGAAAAAAAAATCTAAAACACCGGACATAACCAAAGTGCAGAAACTAAATCAAAATACAAAATTATAAATTCCCCTAACCCTAGAAATCGAACAGTGACAAAAGAGACAAGCCGAACAACAATAATGTACTTGAATCAAGAACTCATCGAGGAAGACTAGGGAAAGAGGATGGTCTTTCCTAGTAGAACTAGGAAATCAGTCCTACACAACCTCATTGTCGAGGCAAATGCCACCAACTGTAGCATTATCCTTTGAGCCAACTACTGTCACCATCTTCTTTGTGATGTTGACAGAAGTAGCCAAGGTCCACTGCATCTCAGCCTCTAAGGCTAGATCTAGACTCCTTTTGGTATCCTTGGTCTTGTTTCGATGTCCCCTAGGCCAACCCATCTTAAGTGGTGACACCCCCGAGCGGTGAAACCCCTGCACACCTGCTGCCATCACCGCAAACTGAGTTTTGTGGGGAAGAGGGAACATGAACCTCAATGTGTTGCCAACACACTGAAATCCTCCATGTGTTACCGACCACCAAAAACCTGTGGGATGGAAGATGGAACATAAACCTCCCTCACATGGACCTGATGTTTCTCCTTGGGCAGAGGCGAAGGAGAAGGAGGAATTAGGGTTCACGAGGTGTTTGCCCTAAACACCATCGAAGGCACTAGCGCATGTGGGTTCGGAGGCACAATCTCCTCAACCCTGTGTTCTTCTTATGCCGCTATAGGGCACGGCAAGCCTCCATGATTTATCATCATGCAAATCCGGCGTCGTCCGAACAAATGCTCATACTTGTATTTGATTTGAATCACATCATTAGCTTAAATCTGGGGTCAGCGGTCAAACCTAACAGGGTCAGGGAATGGGAGCATGATGCGAACCCTAGCCACCCCAAAGTGGAGACCATGAGAATCAACCTTCAGATTCAGTCCAATATATAGTCTCACCAACCAGTCTTGTCTTCGCAAATGTCATCAATGCCGCTGGAAGGTTTTCAATCTCAATCAAATCGAACGGCATTGCCATGATATTAGAGAATCCCTCATAATCGTTGATAAGAATTAATCATGGAAAGCTGGAAGCCCCCACAAACCTCTATTCTTAACTTGAGCCACCTCACACTCGTTTGTGAAGGTGAAGAGGAATTTGTCACCCTTTGCATTGATCTTAACCAGAGCATAGAGCCACCACATCGATTGAACAATACTTCTAAAATAATTGAACTGAACATGATTGATGATATTCAATTTATCCACAAGGTAAAACCTTGGAGCAAAAAAACCTTTCTCTGGACACTTGAGATTTCTCAAGTCAACCGGCTCGTCATGGTTTGAGAAGGAGAGTTTAGATGCGAGTCAAGCAGTCATGAAGGTAACAGAAGCAGCCATGAAGAGATTGGTGCGATAAAAACTAGAAAATTTCTAACCCTAACCCTAACGGCTACAAAGGTTGGCACTTAGCCCATTCGAAAAAAAAATAACCCGAGAAAACTGAACTAGACCAGTTGCTCATGCCGGTCATACCATTCATTTTAGGAGATTTTGATAGGCTGGTCCCAAGCCTTTAAATTTTTGCGGGAAAAGAAATCCGAAAGCCCAAACATATACAGGTCTCTATATTATTGTGTTATATATCGAGCTTACTATGTTACTATAGAGTATATTGTAGCTGACTATAGGTACAGAAAAGTCAAAAAACCTATTTCCCTTTCTGCCTCCGTCTCACTTTCTCAGATTCTTAGTCTCAAAAAACTCTATTCAAAGAAAATTGAGCCTCCGACCAAATTCGAAAATCAGTACTGACTGGCAACTCCGAGCCTCTGACCGTCGCTCACCAGACCGCCATCTCTTTGTTGATTGAGTAAGTTTGATAAACCCCATTTGAATGTTCCATTGTGTTTGATAAATTTGAATATTCATCATATTGATTTTTGATTGATTTTCATTGTGTTTGTTGATTTGGTAAAGGAAATATTGTTCTTCAGTTCGATTTGTTCCATTTGGTAATGGAATACTTCTGTATATTGTAGCCTTGTAGGATTTGTAAAGAGCCAGAGAGCCAAAGATGTCTATCTCATCTTATTCTGACAATTTGATTTGTTTTGTTTTTGCATCTTGGGACAATGATAATGATGTAGTGGAGATGTAGTAATTAGAAGTAGTCCAAACTGATACGGTGAATGATTTAGTTGTTGTCTCTGAGCCTGGGAATGAGAACAAGGAACCTAAAAACTCCAATGGAGGAATTGGAGGGTATAGTAGAAGCACCAACAATAACTTATACTTCTCAAGGTGTGTCTAAAAGAAGATAAAGGGCTGGTGCTGCTACGGTGACATTAGACTAACATCAATGGTATGAAATCATTTCGAGAAGTACAAAAAAAACCTATACACTAAAAGATATGTCAAGAAGCATTATGGTGGTCATGAGGACTGTGTAACTTGTATACAATGTGGCGGTGATTTCAAAGTAGATTCGACCTTCAATGGTACGTACTAGCACCTTGAAGAGGCATATTCATAATGTGTGCAAGATGTATTCGAGTAGAGAAAGAGTTGAGGATGATGAAGAAGGTCAGCAACATTTGGTTGGGGATGGTGGAGATGATCCTAATCTCGTCCAAAAAAAGTCATGGTCTATTGATCGGTGTACAACAACTGCTTGTGAGATGCTTGTTATTGATGAATGATCATTAGGCAAGTGGAGAGTGAAGGTGATCAACGTAAATTTGTCTATGTTTTTAGGACATTACTCTCTACATTTTGGCATGTTATTTCCCGTATCTTTATCAATTTGACTTACTTTTGCGTTTTAGGTTTTTAAGAGTGAAAAAATCGACAAACAAAATGACAGGAGAAGAGAGGCCGTGCAAGAGCCGGTAATCCAAGTTTAGGTAGGAAACCTTTTCCTAGTTGGATAAGGAGAGTGAATGAGGCCGAGAGAATGAAGCCATCGCGAAAAGAAAAGTCCAAATTGGATTAAGAATGTGAAATCCATGTCCAAGAAGGAACCCTAAGTCGATTGGGGAAGTTTTCTTGTGTGGATTTGTTATGGATTGGATGAGATGATTCTAGAAGATCACAAGAGCTATAATCGGTGGATAAAGCCCAAATACTTTAGGATTTGAATAAGAGGTCGGCATATAAGGAAAAGGAAGTTGAATCCAAGTCATACAAGGAGATCTAATTGCATATGGAATGGATCAAGTCCTAGAAGGAAAAGGAAAAGGTTATGATGCATCAAAGATGTTGTTTCCCTTTAGGATTTGGATTCTACTCTCTTATGATTGGTTGAAGATTTTTTAGAGAAAGGGTATCTATGATTGCCGTCCTCTATCTATAGGAGACAAGAGGGATGGGTTTTGCATCACAACTTTTCAAAAACACATAGCTCACACTCATTCCTTCCCTTTGCTTTAACCTTGTGATTCAACCCTTGGTGATCAAGAGACCTTTCGACAAGAATCCATAACCATCATCATCACCGATTTTACCTCTTTGTTCTAGTGATGAATTACAAAGTTGTAATTCCTTATTCTTTGTCGAATTATTTGTGGTTTTATATAATCGATTTCTTTTTAGAATTTGTTCTTTGGTTATTTCGATTTCATGTTAGATAGAAGTAGGATTTTGCTTTTTACGATTTCTATATGTCTAGGTTTTTAGGATTCTTGATTTATAACGTGGCTTATGCATACATGACTGAAAGTTTCTATGGATGATTTATCTTTACGTTGAGTGATTCTAGAATGCATGCTAGGGTTATTTGATTCGTATTGCATCTAGTATTGAGATAACACGAGAGTGAGTCTTAATATCAGACATTGTTTCATAAGTCAGAGATTGAGTTTTGTGTTATTCGGTCCAACTTCAAAGTTCTTTATACGTTGGTTGTGTTTAGATTAGTGAAGTCGGGATTCATCTAGTCTATGCATGATTGATAGGAGATTATGGTCATAGAGGATATGTTTGTTCATATAAGAAAGTGACTTAAAAGAGTTGACTGTCCCTTAATTGGGCGTACACCTTCATCTTGACCGAATATGATGTTTTACATATGTATTCCAAACATGTTATAAATAGAGTACAACCGACATGAACATATAGATCGTACTTGCATCTTTCTTATATATTCATCTTTACTATGAACTTGTGTGATTGTTAGTTGTCGATCAGAATCAAATTGTAAATCTCATATACTTGTATATTGTATATTTTGTATAGTGAATGTGAGTTGATTAGTTTGTTGAAGCACCCTTAAGTCTTGTTTGTGAATGATAAAACCCGTGCTTACTCTTACTACATTGATAAGGTTTTCTAAATTGAGAAGTCTTATATGTCTAGTGTGTCTATGACGTCATTAGAATGGTTTAGGCATTTTCGCATAGTGAGTGTCCTTGAACCACCTTCTAGAAGAACAATAGTAAAGTGCTTCTAGAAGTTGTATGATGAGAAGAAGTTGGGCTGAGGAAAGTTCTTAGAAGTCATCGAGTTTGCTTGACAACAAATACATGGACTAAAGTGCAGAATATCAATTATATGGTGTTGATAGCACACTTAATAGATGCTGGTTGAAATTTGCACAAGAGGTCCATAAATTTTTGTGTACTTCCCAATCACAAAGGCACAACTATTAAGAGGATTTTAGATTCTTGTTTGTTGAGATGGAGCATAGATAAAGTGTTGACTCTCTCAGCTGATAATGCAAGTGCTAATAAATTGGCAATAGAGTACATCTAAGGGAAAATGGCTGGATAAAAAACCCCACAAGTGTTTGATGGAAAGTACATTCATGTGAGGTGCTTGGCTCACATTTTGAACATCATAGTGAGGCTGGTTTGTCTATCAAGAAAAAAATATTGCTGCATTTAAGAATGTAGTGATGTATATTAGAAGCAGCTCTAATAGATTAGATGTCTTCAAGTTTGTGTGGAGAAGGAGATATTAAAAAGGAATATAGAGAAAGAAGTCAAAAACTACTGGCGTTGTATCTTATAACAAGATGGAACTCCATGGAATTCCTTTTTTTCAATGATTCTATGGATGTGATGCCAGCTTTTGAGGGGATGGATAGGGAGGAAATGAACAAGTGCAAAAATTATTTTGATAAAAATGAAAAACCTGTGGAGTAAGATATGTTGTTATGAGACCACGAGAAACAAGAAAAAAAGTTGGATCGACCACCTACTGAAGAGGATTGAGACAAAACTGTAATTTTAGTGAAGCTCTTGAAGGTATTTTGCGGAAGAAAATAGAATTATTCAAGGAAATATGACTATTTCAAAGCTACCAAGATATTCATTTTAGATTCAACCAAAGGAATATGATTATTCCAAATTTCCAATTACAAGAAAGTAGAAGAACATTAGATATATTGACAAAGCAAAATGAAAGAATGTGAGGAGTAACCCATGTTTTAATTAATATGTACAACAATTACATAGGCTCCTCAAGAATACAAGGAGTCCTGAACTTGTTAGGCTTTGAATTCAAAATAAAAAAGGAAAAAGAAAAAAAGATTGATTGAAATTTAATTTCAGAAAATAATAAATGTATTATTATAGAGGTGATTGTGGTTAGAAGGGAAAAAGTAAATAGACACAAGTCATTGACATATGTGGGTGGGGATGAAAGTAGGAAACTCAAGATGGGAAGTAAATTTGCTTCCAGTAGCTAGGTGATACGTCTTGTTATGTCCCTATCATGGGCATTATCTGAACTTCAATTTATTAGTGATGCTGTTGACACCAAAAGAAAACCATGCACCCCCACAATTTTTATTGTTTGGAATGCAAGGGGCGTTAGTAGGGAAAAAGGGTCTAAGCACGGCATACCAATTTTATTAGTGGAGATAGATAATTGATTTGATTAGGTAGCCTAATAATAAATAACGACATTTATCCATACTAACAGGCTTACCCGCGGAACTTGAGTGCAAAAAAACTATCACGTTCTCCTCAATCTCTTATTCCCACAATCTCATTTCTCAGTTTAACATTTTTTTTATATTTACTATAATATCTCTCTTGTTTTCCTGTCAATAATAACCTACACATGGATAGATTTGGTGGTTCACTTTTTTGTGAATCTTTGGGTGCCCCCTTTACAGTAATAGCCTCGTACCCGTGCGATGCACCCGTTCTAATCGCACGAGTTTGTAAAATTTTATTTGAAGTGTATTACTAAAACATAATCCTTTTATGTAATTTGTTTCATACGAATGATAGTTTTGATAAAATACATTGGTGAAATATTTGTATTTTTACAATATTGTCCTTCTGTCTATATGTGAGGATAAAATTATAGATGGACAAGTTTGACAGTTCACAATTTGGTGAAGCTTTTGGGTACTCCATTTATAGTAGTAGAGATAATAAAGATATAATTATTTCATCTTAATAAAAAAATAATCTTGCAAACTGACTAGGTTATATACACCCATTTATGAATGAACTTAGGTTAACTTTTGCTACCCCAAAATAAAAAGAAAGTATATGTCCAGTTGAACAAGAACTTTATGCAAAATTAATATATAAAGTGTAGCTACTTCTAAGCTCTAACAAATTAGTCTACTGTTTAACCTCGATAAATGAATATATGATAAATTAATAATTTCGATTAAATAATAATTTTTTCAAGTCCCAGTGTATATTACTAAGAACCTTGTTAAATGTATAAGATAATAATATTTTTTTAATTTCTTTTATGTCCCAATGGATATATAAAGTAATAATTACCTAATTAAGACTTAAAACTATCACTAAAAAGAATTAATAATTGATCTAATACATAAAAGAGATAGTAAATAAAATTCATATTATAAATGAAGGCAAATAATTATTTAAAATTACTTTTACGCATCACATTATACTAAATATGAAAAGTACATAAATAGCATAATTATAAATAGATATAGTAGTCAAAGTTAAAAAAGTTAGTAATAACAACAAAACTCTCTATATAATAATAATTTATTTATTTATCGTTCATTTTTTTTATGATATAATAATTTGTCTAAAGTAATAATTTTCCACCATCTCAACATTATTCATTTTACTTAAACAATCACAAACATGAGCACTCATGATAAATCAAAGTAAAGGAAAGTAAAACAGCTGCTTTGATTGCCTGCAGTGAGCTGAGTGGCCTTTGGAAAACTAATATGGAGGTTGAATTGAACACGCAAATCTCGTTAGCATCATAAACCGTTGGAGTGGATGAAAAGGATTGTCATTTCTCCTCCAAACCTAAGAGAAATAGTGTAAATAGTTTCATTTATTCATGTATCCATCAATTAAAGAGAATTAGCGACCACTGCGCGCCATATGATGGTGATCTGGAACTAGTGGCAAGGGAGACATTGCGAGAAATACAAGCACTGCCATGATCAAAACCGGAACAATTAGAAGGATCAAAGGAGGCGGTGACAGCGGTGGCAAAAACAGCGGTAGCACCACGAGAAACACTGTCAAAACTAATAAAACAACGACACTGATGGTTCTAAAGCTGCACCTTAACATTCACATCGATTCAGAAACATCAACTCACTGATATGCATGATCTCGTTTACGCAACCCATGTATTCATTCACTAATCACTACATATATATATCGATGGTAGTGTGTAGCTGAGTGACTTGCTAGTCAAGAAGATGAGGAGTTATTTACATACGAAAAGAATATGTATTAGAAATAAGATCATCGATAAGAAGAGGAATGAAGAAGAGAAAAGGAATTGAGATAAGAGAGTGAGGAATATGATATATATAAGCCGGAACTTGGTGGAGTCTGCTGATAGAAATTAAGAGTTTGGCCTCTTCTCGATCGCTATGCTCGGTTCACCCAACCTAAACGTATTTTACTTGTAAATCAATAACTAATGATTATTTCATTCGATTCATTGAGCGTGGTCATGATATTTGCCAAAAACATATCGTTTCTTTTTCTTTTTAATATTGTCTGTCTTTTCCTTTTGTAATTATCCTTTAGAAACTGTTCTTGCAAGTAGGATTTAATTTTTGCTTACCCCTCTCTTGGGGTCATATTACAACCCAATGAGATGTTGCCATCCAAAGAGAGCTCAAACTATAGTTAACTTACCATAAGAATAATTAAAATAAAATTATTACCAGAAAAGTAAAAGATAATTTAATATTATTAATTAAATTACAGCATTTATTGATTATAAAACCATTCATCTTCATCTTAATAAACAAAGCCGTGCTCAATGGAGCTTTTTCCATTCGGCTTCTTCAATCTTTTCTCCCTCCCTCTATCTTTCTTCTCTTCTTTTTTTTTTGAAATGGGCTAGACTGACAGCCCTCACGCCGTATCCAATAATAAAGCTGAAGAATACATGGGGGAGGGGGACATTAAGCCTAAACCTCATACTGTAAGAACATCCTAAAATAATATCAGGCGTTTCTACATAACTTATGCACTCTAACAAGCACCATTTAGCAAGAAGTGCAACATTGGCAACTCCATTTGCTTTACATAATCGGCGACATATTTGAAAGAAACTGCTTGCGCAGAGCCATACATTGCTATGTCTATCAACTTTCACACTATGTTGTCACTGGAAAACATTACCAGTGACACTAAGTTTCATCCTGCCACTAGGAGACTGCGACCATTTGACGAAGCAAAGAACTCACCGCCTCATTAGAGCAGACATAGCATGCTGCATGCACCTTCCGGGACATAACCCACTTCTTATTGAAAACAACAAATAACAAATATTTCAAAAATAAAGTAAAATAAATATGCCTTAAGTAGGCTATTTTCCTTTCCCCAGGTCAGGCCCAAGTCAAGGCTCATGAGAAGGGAGACACCACCTCTGCCAACCGAGACCTGACGATCACAAGTCCACGCCGCCACACCAACCAGGACGCCCTCTCACCCTCTATGTCCCCAAGCTCGCGGGATGGCCCAACCCTAGCCACAGAGATCAGGGCCCAAACCAGATCGAGGATATGTTCATATCAGATCGGTAGGAAGTTGCTAGGATTCGAAACCAAAATCGCACCCAAGAAGAGAAAACCCTGATCGGAGGTCGCTGAATCTTCGATCCGCCGTCTTCCATGGTACGACGGGAGCATCGCCATGCTCGACAGTCTCTCCCTCTCCTCACCACATATATCACTGTCGCTGGACAACTCCTCCACGCCACAAAAGAGCCCGACACCCAGCCTCACACATGAAGCAACTAGGCTTGTCCGACGACGGCGAAGAGCTCACCGCCGGACAGGGAAGGGAAGGGAACTGGTTTTCTCTTGCTAGGGTTTTTTTCTTTCTTCTCATCTTTATTAACAGAGTGGTGGATCTCCATCTTTTAGTATATTATCAAAGGTTGGTACTTCTTGTTGTTCATCTCTCTCGCCCTTTTTTTTTTGTTGCATAAACTAAACAGACTATTAGGGTATGAACTGGGGAGAAAAGATTTGTTTGGGTTGAATCCATCGATCGATCTTCCTTAGGACCCCATCTTTATGATATTTTTTTTCCAAATTGTTCAAAGAATGCTCTATAAATTTCATAGTTGCTCTATGTACTTAATTAATATAATGCAAATATTAATTATTCAATGTTTGCCTCATATGATAGATTTCGTATTGAGATATTGCATTCATGGACAATGAAGACAATGGATCTTGTGAAGATGAGTACAGGGGATACGAAGATAATGCGATATTTGGTGAGACTAATGAGGTAGCGGAATATGATTCTGACGAAGTTAGTGATGATACATAAGACCTTAGCAATGATGAATATTTGGATGTTGAATTAGAAAATTGAAGTAATTTGGATGGTAAGGAGGATGATGAATACTTGGATGTTGATCTAGAAAATTTAAGTAATGTGGATGGTAAGGAGGAAGCCGAAGTTACAAATATCCTGATTCTTGGTATGGCTTTTGAAAGTGATCAAGATGCTTACGATTATTACAATTCATATGCTAGAGTTGTCGGGTTTAGTGTGCGAAAGAAGAGAAGCATCACATTCAAGAACAGTAAAGTCATACAAAGAGGAAAAATATGGTAGTGTTAATGAGTTTTTGCTTTGGACAGTAGCATAAGATCGAACAGATGGTTCTGGACAAGGGATCGATTCAAATTGGGTTTATGAATGAGTTTATTAATATAAATACTGAAATTTAATTAATAATAATAAAGTATCTTTTACTTTTATGACAATAATTTTAATTAAATAGCTTATAAATTCCCTTACTCAATGAATGTGTAGTTGTTGTAATGGAAACGAGGGTTTTATAATATATATTGTGGTGATCTTGTGTTTAAACACAATTGCATCTATGTGTTTTATTTTTTATTTCATTCTATTTTCTATTTTTTCTTTATGTTTTCTAGCTTTACACTTTTTTTATTATTATTTTCACCCTATACTCACTATCAACTTTATCTCTGAATTTCATTAATCATATGAAAAATATGTTGTACGATATATTATAAATGAAATTGGGTGATATATTATTTCATGTACTAGTAATTTTTAACGAATAAAACTATTGGAAATATATTTGGCGATAATGAACCCAATTTTCAGTGTTCGCCTCAGGACCAGCCCTGTGTATAGGCGGTACATTCTGGTTCGTGCACCTATGCTGGATGATTAGTTTGGTTTTACTTTTACTAGACTCGATGGGTCTAAATTATAAACTGGGTGAGTGTGTTACTGATCGACGTGCTAACATAACCGAGATGTATGACTTTCTGATTTTATAACTAAAGTATATATATATATATATATATATATATATATATATAAAGTATTCACCAAATTCTTTAGGAATAATAGAAATGGTTTAGGGCTTGAACTAGTCAATCAGCATTTGCCCGACATTTTGTGGGAGAAAGGCCAAAGTTTTTGGAGCAACCTACGGCTTTTGATGGAGACCTTAGGATTCGGCGCTTCATATTGAACAAGTGCTATCAGTAAATAAGTTGTTTGGTAAATTTTAGATAAAACTGTTGTGAAAATGTTTATTGATAAAAAAGACATGATTTTATTTTAGGGCTTCTTATAAAAAAAATCACTTTTGATATTTGAAATTAGAAAAAAATCTAGTAAGATTATAAAAAAACGCAGATGGTTAAAAACCTTAAAAGCGTTGCCCACAATTTTGTTAAAAATTACATGATGCCTCTGCTATTAATTTACGAAGAATGCTACTCTGAGCTACCCACCCAAACTCTCACAATTCCAGATCGGGTTTCAAACCCTCTTGCTCCTAGAAGAAAAAAATCCATCCCAACCTCCACTATCACCTCTGACATCGATTCTCCTCCCCCTTCGGCTTCTTGGTCAAGAAGGTCACCTTCGACTCATCCTCATTTACCTTCACCTTTAATTGGTCATCTCAATCTGGCTCGCGTCGCAGGGAATTGTGGTGACCATCATTACTTACCATTTTCAATCATGGGTGATCGAGAAGAAAGATCCGGTTTTCTTGGCTATGTCCACGCCATTGGTGTTGGTCATCACGCTCTTTGCTTCTGTACTTCTCCTGGGAGAAATCACTAGTCTGGGAAGGTATACGGTTGTGACAATGTTTAATTGACAGAGGTTGTGACAGTGGGTGTAAATAGAGTGTGATAGCAGTTGTGACAGTGTCTGACAGCTTCTGTGACAGTGGGTGTGATAGGAGGTGTGACAGGAGGTGTGACAGTTAGTGTAATATGTAGTGTGATAGTAGTTGTGACAGGTAGTGTGACAGTGGTTGTGACAGGTAGTGTGACAGAAGTTGTGACAGTGGGTGTAAATAGATAGTGTGATAGCGGTTGTGACAGTGTCTGTGACAGGATCTGTGACATGCCGAGAGGAAATGTGGAAATATGTGAAATTTTGTTAAAATTCAAATGAGATTGGTATGACAGTGGGTGTGACCATAAGTGTAAATAGATAGTGTGACATCTTCTGTGACAGTGAGTGTGATAGGAGGTGTGACAGGAGGTGTGACAGTTAGTGTAATAGGTAGTGTGATAGTGGTTATGACAAGTAGTGTGACAGGGGTTGTGACACTGGGTGTAAATAGATAGTGTGATAGCGGTTGTGACAGTGTCTGTGACAGGATCTGTGACATGCCGAGAGGAAATGTGGAAATATGTGAAATTTTGTTTAAATTCAAATGAGATTGGTATGACAGTGGGTGTGACCGTAAGTGTAAATAGATAGTGTGACATCTTCTGTGACAGTGGGTGTGATAGGAGGTGTGACAGTTAGTGTAATAGGTAGTGTGATAATGGTTGTGACAAGTAGTGTGACAGAGATTGTGACACTGGGTGTAAATAGATAGTGTGATAGCGGTTGTGACAGTAGGTGTGACAGCGGTTGTGACAGTGTCTGTGACAGCGGTTGTGACAATGTCTGTGACAGGAGCTGTGACATGCTGAGAGGAAATGTGGAAATATGTGAAATTTTGTTAAAATTCAAATGAGATTGGTATAAGTATGCTCAGAATGAAGAGAATAGCAGAAATTAGGGAACATTGAGCTTCGGTTTCGCCGGAATTGCTTGAAGCACCACCATTGATGGCGGCAACCCTTTGTGATGGTTGTTGCGTCTTGTAAAGTTGGTCGATTCGGAGTGGGTAGTATATCAAATGAAAGAGGGGAGCGAGATCTTTCTAAGAGTACTAATTTCGTCAAAATCTATCGCCGGACGAGAAAGTTATGGCCGAAATTAGAAAAAGAATGAAAAAAAGAAGAAAAAGAGTAAGAAATGGTAAAATAGTCCGTAAAATATTTTTAAAGTGACTTTTTTCTAATTTTGTTGACCTTTTTATAATTTCCACTTAAATGTGATGACTTTTTTATAATTTATTCATAAATAGTGACTTTTTTCTAATATAAATTAGGAGATGGTACATTTTTATAATTTGCCCTTTATTTTAATATAATAATAAATCATAAATAATTATTTTAATAAATATAACAATGATAATAAACAATCATAATATATAGTTTGTCATGAAATAAATATCTGAGTTCTGCCAAATTATTATGGATATGCACGAGAAGAAGAAAATTATAGATAATAGTTAGAATAATTATATTCTATATAAGGGTATTATATTGAATTTCATAAAAACAATATATTAAAATTTATTGTGTTTTGAGTGAAAGTTGCTTCTAAAAGGAACATTCGTGTTGTTTCTAATAACTACTGTGAGTGACTTACAAATTCTAAACAAAAGTTTATATTTTAAAAGTTATCAAACAATATAAAATATAAAAATCGAGGTAGCTGATTTTTTTTTTAAACAAAGCTTTACCAAACTTGCCCTGAGAATAACAACGTTAATATGTCTCTTCTCTGCAGCGTAAGTGGCAAAGAGCCATAGAGGCTGCAAACTGCAATTTGTGCTTGAACAATGTATTCAAAACACAAAGAATGAAAATTTAAGTAGCTTCTCTGTATTTTTTTCTCATTGTACTACTTCATCACTATGAAATGTTAAAAGGATAAAAACGATTCAATAAGCTAGCTAGATAGCTTAGTAAGCAACTGTGGTTACCACTTACCACCACATTTTAAGTTTGAAACAAACTCTAGAACACGATGTTTGCAGAGCAGTCTTACGGCATATTAACAAAAAACACGCCATTGCCCAAAACTTTTGTACAAAAATCAGTTTGGCCAGATTATAGCATTATTTAACATACTAATATATCAGTATGAGGATGACCTCCTTATTTCATACCAATTGAGAATTCAAGATATATTGACACTAATTGACAGTGGTAGGTAGTATATAGTTCTGTTCAGTTTGCAATTGAAGAACTATAGGCTCAAACTACTATTGAATGTTCTCTACAGTAAACTTTGACAGAAATCCAGGTTTTCACCGGTATAGCTTCATCATATTTTCGATGAAAACATAAGACACTGCTTTTATCATAACAAGAAAAGAAAGCGTCCAAAACAAATGGACATAACAAAAGTTCAAAGCAAGAAAACTAAGAACAAAAATAACTCCATCAAATCTAGAACTCTAAACCGACCAACCTAAACGAGCCAAACAACAATTATGTACCCGCAAGGAAGGAAAGAAAGAGCCCTAAAAGAGAAGAATGATCTTTCCTAGCCACGCTAGGAAATGATTCCTTCTTCGGTGCGGCATCGAGGCCCATGTTTCCAGCCTCATCAATTGCCTCCGACTCTTGCATCCAGTCTGCGCCTACAACCACCACAATCGTCGTCATTGTCTCCAAGAAGCTAGCAAGCGTCTATTGCATCTCACCCTCTATCTCAGGATCCAAACTCCACTTAGCATATTTCATTTTATTCTTTTGGCCACGAGGACGTCCAGGCTTAAGTGGAGACACACCGGAGCAGCGAATTGCATGGCACCGGCCGCCACAGCCTGCAAACCAAGCTTGGTTGGAGAAAGAGAAACAATAACACGAGGAAGAGTATGCTTACACTTCTTGCCTGATGTCCCCACTTGCTCCTCACGGCGGTGCTGGCCCCCCGAAATATGTGTGATGGGTGAGGGAACAGGGACCTCCTTCACTAGAACATGACGTTTTCCCTTAGGAGGAGCCTATGACGAAGGAATAGAAGTAATTAGGGTTTGGGGACATTAGCCCTAAACACCATTGTTGGAGCCGGTGGAATTGGTGAAGGGCAGCAGTGACATGTACCCTCTCAAGGGAAATCCAAGCCATTATGATTAATCATCATACAAATCCGGTACCGGCCAAGTAATCTTTCATACATAACGCCGATCAAATCTTCAAGTGAGATCCAGAGACGCTGACCCAAACGTATCAGGTCGTTCAGAGGAAGAACAATGATCGGTTCGATTACTCGAGATCAATATTAACCCTGTAAGCATCGTTAGTAGTATAAAGCAAGAGGGTATCGTTCACAAACCGGAGATCCAACCAGGGTAAAGAATCACAAACATTTAACAACGAATTCATAAGAGTTTAAAATACTTGAGATATATTTCGGATCAAACAGAAAATAAACCTAAACTAATATATACATGTGATCAACCAATCAACACATAAGCAATTACCAAACAAATAACATAAGAACAAAGGTAACAAAATCTACTCTCAATCATGTTCATGCCGTAAGTATCATAGTTCATCTTAAATTCGATCATGCATCAAGTTCCTACTTGGTTCCTAATACATAGATATTATCGAGCTCAACTACTTGTCTTGCTACGAAATCTAACATACCAATTCATCATGCAATTACGTATCACAAAGAGAAATCAATATGTTTAAAGCACCTATCCAATGTCGAACTTAAGATCATAATCGGTGGAGGAACAAAGGGGACAAACGATTAATCAACTACTTGTATCAAAATCGTTTTTAACTTTGAATGATTAACATATGCGACATCAACTACTTGTATTAATCACACATGCAATATAAGAACACACCGAAAATTAATTAAGAACATAAATTGAAACTCATGGCATAAAACCTAAAATCATTGAATAAAAATTGAAAACCTTAATTCATCATGTCATTCGAAAATTACAAATATCTTATAGACAAGAATAAAAATAACTTTAACAAAACCTAAACATAAATCATCCAAGAACAAGAACATAAAAACCCGAAAACTAAACATGAAGATCATAGAGTTACACTTTATAATTCTCCTCCCAAGGTTCCTTACAGAGGTAGCACGAGATCTTCAAGAGTATGATATCCTAGGCTCCCAAGCTTTGGACAGAAAATATGATGAAGGGTGGTGAATTCGGATTCTATGGTTCTTGGTGAATGACAGTGTTTGGGCAGAGCTTTGGCAAGTCTTGTGAGCAAGGTTGATGATGATTTTATGTAGAAATGAGGTGCTATATATAGAGAGGAAGAAACCCAAGGGAGGATGGTCACAAAGTCCACAAAGTTGAAACCAAATTGGTTGAGGTTTCCTAGATTCGGCAGATCTGACCTTTGTCCCTTGTTCTAGCCATAACTTTCTCTAGAAAATAGATATTGAGATGATTCCAACTGACATTTTCAAATAGACTCCCAGGGATTTTCATCCATATATCATGCATTTTCTCAATCATTTTGAGTTGTCCAGGAGAACTCGTCAAAGTTGGATGATCTGCACTGCCAGAATTCTGATTTCTATAAGGATTGCATATCTTTTGCATTAATTACATATCTTCTTCCTCCTTTAATGCTGATTTCTTTTGCACAAATTTCTTCTTTTGAATTAGGGAGGCAGCAAAAGTCTTTAATTGCTGCAGCCATGTTTGATTTTTCTTACCTCTCCTCATTAATTTGCTGCATGCTTTCTTTGACTTTCTTACTTCTTCTCATTAATTTGCTACATGCTTTCTTTGACATTCTTTGGTGCAGGGATTTATGGAGATTCTGATACATATTTATGCTCTATATGAAGGAGAAACAAGGTCTCAAGTTTCCCTCATAGCCCTTGGATCAAAAGCAAATCAATGGCTGAGATAATTCCGCCGAGCTCACTGAACCTCCGAGTAATGATTAAGTCATATCTACCTGTAGGAATAAGATATTGATTGATTCTAAATCCTACATAAACTAGACTCACACAGCTTTCTATCCATATAAGGTATGTCTTCTAACTCGATCGGAGCTATCCAAGGGAGCCCATCGAAGTTGGGCTACGAATCTTGACAGCATTTTAATTCTTGCATGGATTGGGCTTTTAAGTGTATCTTCTTCTCTTTCCTTGTGGAACTAGAATTGCTTTCCTTCTCCAACATGGATTTGTATTTCCTAATAAGAATAAGTACGTTAGAAACAAAGAAATACGAAAGGATGAATCCTACTCGAACAAGGAATCATATTTCAACAAGGATTCTTAACACTTAGCACGATTTCATCATCAATTCACTCATAATTGATATAAGCTCTACCTAGACAATTATTCATACAAAAGAAACTAAAACACTCTAAATAAGAGGTAACAAAGAGTAAGAATATGGCATAATCACATTAAAAACGTCACACTTTGTGCTCCCATCAAACAACCCTACCCCAAGAAACACCTCGGTGTAAACCATAGATATCAACCTTCAAGACCGGTCCAATGGTTTTTCCAACCATTCGGGCCGTGGCCGACGACATCAAGGCCGCAGGGAGGTGCTTGATCTCCACCCAGAGCCACACAAAATTGAGAGGCACCTCCATGATGTCAGAGAAGCCATCATAGTTAGTAAGGAGGATCATGGCATGTTGAAAGGCCCAAGGACCACCATTCTTGACGCGATTCACATCTCGCTCGTTGGTGAAGGTGAAAAGAAAACAATCACCATGAGCGGCTATCTCCACCAGAGCATTGAGACGCCACATTGAGCGAATTGCACTCCGGAAGGAATAAAATTGCACAGCGCGGGCAGTGTTCAACTTGTCGACCAAGAAAAAACGAAGGGCTACAAATCCTTTCTCAGGACATTTGAGGTTCCCTAAGTCTACAGATTCATTGTGATTGGAGAGGGAAAGCTTGGAAGCGAGGTGCACTGCCATGGAAGTGACGAAAGCAGAGGCAACTGTGGCCATGGAAGCGACGGAAGCAGAAGCAACATAGGCCATTGGGGTGAATTTGACACCAAACAACCTATTGTCTTGAGTGCATATGAGAAGTTTTAAATACACACCCATAAATTCTTGATACACACCCCTATCATTCAATAATTCAAATAACATTTTGCATGTATGTTTAATTTTCTTAACCCTAACCCTAGCATCTGAGTGCATATGTGAAGTTTTAAATACACCCATAAATTTCTGATACACACCCCTATCATTTAATAATTCAAATAATATTTTTACATGTATGTTGAATGACCAAAAGAGGTAAATGTAATAATTCAGAAAAATTAAAACAAATTAAATTATCAAAAATAAGAATTTATTTTTAGAAATAATTAAAATAAGAAAATTTACATGGAAATTTAAATTAGTATATATTTTGATGAAAAATTAAGTGGGAGATTTAAACAATCAATTCATTCCTTAATTTTCACTGAAAAAATCATTTCTATTTTTAGAGTCCCAAACAAGGTAATTCATGAAAGAAATGTTCATCTTCATACATTCTTAATAAAAGAAATGTTCATCTTCTTCAAACAATCAATTCATCACTTTCTCTTTCATATATATATATATATATAGTCTATCAAACAATCAATTCATCACTTTCACTCTATATATATAGTCTCTATCTAGAGTGAAGCTTCACTTTGAAATTACAGAGTGAAGTTCTAATTTTGGCACACTTTTCGGTCAAATGTTTTCATCATAAGTGATTCAATATTTAGGTATGTTATTCAAGATCATCTCTACAAAGTTTCATCTAATTTGACAATGGTTTGAACTTTCAAAATTGAGATTTACACGAACGGTTCACGTTGAACTGTTTTAATTCATTCATTGATTTAATCTAATTTCAATACCTTAACGATGTCCGAATTAGATGAAATTTTGTAGAGATGATCTTGAATAACATACCTAAATATTGAATCGCTTATGGTGAAAAAATTTGACCGAAAAGTGTGTCAAAATTAGAACTTCACTCTATAATTTCAGAGTAAAGCTTCACCCTGGATAGGGACTGTATATATATATATATATATATTCTTCATGTTGTTTATCATTTTTATGGTTAAAGAATTTGAAAAAAAACAATTGCAATCTATATTGATTCATAAGAATAAACAAGAATCGATATGAACATCTATACGATGTTAATATATATATATATATATATATATTAATATACTAGTCACTGTAAAAAGTAGCGTTGTATGTCTAAAGTAATGACGTATTTTGTGATTTTTTAATTCAATGGTATTTTAGGTTTTTAATGTGGTGTATTTAGTAAAAAATATTAGAATGAGAATTGAAATAGGTGATTTATGAAATATGAGTATGTATTAAGAGATTTTGGGTGTGTAAGTGCATATAAAGAGAGGGAGAGAGAAAATAGGTCACGGTATGTTTACTTTGAGCGGGGGAGGAAGTTGTAATTCCTAGTTTGCATAAGCGCTACATGCGCTTTTATTTGTCATAATTGGTTAAGTAGCATTTGAGATGGCCTATCATTCCAATTGCTTTACCCTTCTTTTCGCATGGCGTTATGCCAAATAAATTCGATTAATTTCCCTTAAAAAAACACTGCTTTATCATCTGTCTCAATGACCAGGTGATTCAGGGAAACAATTTAACGTCCAATAGTATACAGATACAGAATACAATATAGCTACAATGATTTGAAAGGATTTTCCTAGAAAACTACATATAATAATACAATCTTCACAGAAATAATTAATATTAAAGTTAGGATCCACCACAACTGATCGGTTTTAATAGTATTGCTTCACAGAATTTCTTCAAGTTTGTCCTTAATTGAATGCTGATGAATGCATGCATTATAGTATATTTAAATATCTTATGTATCAAAGCTTTCAATTTTCAGAGTTTGACAATGCACATTTATCCCATAGTCTAGACTTCTAGTTCTAGACTTCTAGCACATTTATATTAGACTCGTTTGAAATCCAAGACTAATTAAACCAACAGAAAGACATGGAGACTCAAGACTGGGAGCTTGATAAAAACATATTCAGGGAGTTAAAAGAAACATATTCACCTGAAGGAAAAATCAGTACAAATCTAGTTTTGCATTGCAGATGTACTAACTTGCAGAAGGCAAGAGAAGCTGTTATTGGACAAGATTTGCCAAAAGAATATCTAACCTGCTACTTTGCTACACCGACCTGTTACGAACACCATATGGCACGTAGAAGACAGCATGATTGCGAGAGCCCAGCATCTTTTGTGTAAATTCACGCTGATCCATCTAATATTGGATCTATGAAATCAAAATGCTTGTCATTGTCATTAGAAGTTTCGTATTACTTGGGTCAGTGACATTATTATTGGAAAATATTGCACCATATTTCTCCAATGGAAGTCATGATGACATGAGACCAGGGTTATAGTCAAATTTGTGTAGCTTGACATATTTGCAAAGATAATATTCCCAACATGGCTGCATGACTTGGGTGCCACACTAAGTACAGTGCTATGCTACATTTGGCCATATATAAGATGAGCCAATTATGAATATATACCACAGCAATTTTGGGAAGCTAGCTATCATTTTATCTCAGCCACATCCATAATATAAGAAAGCAAATGCATATCAGACGAGCTGCCATCATATGCTCCTCTATTCCCCTCTTGGGTTGTGTAGTGACAAGTATTGTTCATCTGTTCTCTTCTTCTCATTCGGACGATAAAGACGACGTGATGAGAGGTAGGGAAGACGAAGTTACTTCTTCTTCAAGTAATGCAACAGCTCAGAAGCATTTGCAGCAACTACAACGCATCAAAACAGCTTAATGATCGATATCGTTGTCCGTCTAAAACTACCAGCTAGTAAGTGGCCTTTTGTACCAGCATCTATTTTCAATCTGTGTACGTTCGATCTTACCGCATTGTAATGACATAATCATCAAACCTGGAAATGCTGGATTAAGATAACCCCAAAAACAGACGTACAAAGATTTCATCAAATAGTTATAACTTATAAGTTCCTCTCTATTTCAACAGGTGTAAACAACTCTATGATATGTCACGATAAAGAGACCCCAAGGCCCAAACAGACCTAAATTGCTTGTTGTCAGCTGAATTAGCATCTGGGTTTCCCGCTGGAATAGGGTTTTACTGAGAGAGCTGAGAGGGACAGAGCTACAACGGCAGAGGGGTTCTGGGTCGGGTCGGGTCAATCTTAATCTTTCAACTTCAGGTCGGGTCCGGTAGTGCTGCTCTTGTTTTATTATACAAGCTCTCGTTCACTGGTTTTAAAAAGAAACTCTTGCTTCTTCATTTACCAATTAGAATGAGGTCTCTTGGTAGCTAATTTATTCTAGTTTGGAAATTAGTTGTTAGGATTCGCAAACTATGTTTGAGGCGACGGTTGTTGTAGACCCGATCGTTGTCCTAAGCTTACGACATATGATGCAACGTGCTCCATGCTATTGTTGAGCAAGGGGTTCAAAAATACAAATTACTGAATTTATTGGCAACATAATTTATTTTGAATTGACATGAAAACATGGGCGAATTTGCTTCAGGTCTAGTCTTTTCTAAAACTCGAACCAAGGGGTATACGTGCTGCAACAACAAGTGTTCTGCTCATTGCTAAGAAATGATCCACTGAAGTTAATTAACACTTCATCCGCTGTACAATTTCATTCAATGTTGAAATCCCAGATACCTCGACTGGGGATTAACCGATTTTAATACACAAAAGAATCACATCCAACTATTGGTTTTTCCATTTACAATTCCAAAAGGCTCAGTAACTCTGGTTACACCCTTAATCTACTACTAGTATATAACATGTATCTGTGACTATAAATTATAGATTTTGATTCTGGGGAGAAATGCAACAACAAATATGCAAAATCTTTTTCCCCTAGCGGCCTCTATTTGATCTTGAATGGTGATATTAGTGATCACATTCATGATCCTGCTAGTAAGCATTGTCATTTCCATTAAATACCCGACTATACATAGATGGCTGCCTGCACTTGAAGTTAAAATTTTGGGTCAGACTACACCGTCGTCATGTGTCTTCTACAAAAACTCTGAAGATGAAAGCACGGAAGCGTCTAGAGTACTGCTTTGGATCAACAGCGGAGATTGAAGTTGGATCATATTGGAATGACTTGTAGGCATGTTCAAGCTTTTTGCTGATATCGTAATCCTGTAGTATGTCAATGATACCAAAAAACAGGATGACATCATACAACTCTCCCGTTGGTTCTCCGACCAACTGTGCCTCACTATCAGGTTTTCTCAGAGTCTTTTCCGCCCATGCTGGCATATTAATACCTAATCTAATAGAAGCCCACCTAAAATAATTCAATAAAGTAAGTAATCCATCAGGTACATGTTAAAAGCTTAAAGCCTTCTCAAAAGAAAAATATTCAGCATAATGCATTGATTGTATTCCTTTTTTACCTGTTTGGGTCAGAAAGAAGCCGATCCATTTCACCCGTAGAAACTCGAGCAGCTCCATCAAGGTCAGGGTCACTATGTCCTGCAAGTATGGAGCACATATCATGGGTTCAGAGATGTATCAAATTGACAGAGTAATAATTGGGAAATGACTAGAAATTACCAGATGGAGTGAGAAGTCCAGAAGTACGATCCGGAGTTGCAAGGGGATCGTTGGCTGAAGCTTCTCGGAAGTGAAGACCAATTAAAAGACTGTAGTCCATTATTCTTTCCTGTTCAAGGAAGTCGCAATCTCTGTCCACTTGCCTGCACGAATGTACATTTTAATAAGAAATATGGGTACCAGGCGAAAAAATGCCCGTGACAAATATCTAGTGTGCATAAACAAATTCACGGATTAATTTACATGGAAGTGTATCTGATCAGTAAAGGACAGATAATATTTTTCACTATGGGCACTCTTGGTGCTAAACAAAAAAAAAACATAAACTCACTACCATAATAATCTACTCGATTGAGTTTCTTTGCGAAACTGACAGCATTGTAGCCATGTATATATGTGAAAACAGGATAAGAAATCAGAACTATTATTATGCCTTTGTATGGTGGAAGAAGTTCTGATTAGGACCCGAGCATTTAAGATTGTATAATGACCAACTGAAACATTATAATGTTATGACAATATTAAGTTCTAAGTTCCAACAATCACCAAATGAACTAAATTCTGATGAATGAGTTTCTGCTGCTTCATTAATAACGAGGAGCTCTTGCTCAATGTCGCATGATTGTGCATGAAACCAGAACAGAAAGACAAAGTATAATACACACACACCAACCATATTAACTGAGGAATTACTTTTCTCTCCTCGAGTTCCACCTCCATTCAATGCATTACTATGACTATGAGAGAAATGAGTGAGATTGCCAACATGCATAACTTTTTGGATATCTGTAGCTATTCATACAGGATCGTAACATTTATTCATGCAGAGTTTAAAATAATTTGAGTTCATACAATGGACCAATAGAATCATGGAGAATATATAAAAGGAAACTAAAATATACCTGCAAAATTCTTGAAACCAAACCTTCTGTAACCTAAATATATAATTAAGATCAAGATCTTTAAGAGTTGTTGTTGCATCAATTTGTGCTGCAGGTTTATCGGTTGTACGGCCAAGGGAAGAGCCTTTCAAATCAAATCTTCTGTGAATGGCATACTCGGAGCAAAATAGATTCCCCATTATGACAAAACGAACCTGAAAAATCAAATGGTCATAAATCAGAAGTTTAGAATTTAAAGAAGCATTTCAAATGCCCAGAATGTTACCTTCTTTTGGGTAGGTCCAGTTAGTTTTACACAATGAAGACCAAAAAACTTTGTCACCAGAGTATTCTCAAACGCTCGAACATGATTATAGTAAGCAGGAAGCATTCTCAGAAGAACCTGTATTGATGTTGTCCAGGTAAGATCAGCACATATGGAACACAAAATGTACAAGGATGACATCAGAACTCAAACAGGTCTTATATCATATTGATCTATATGACGGGTACAAGTGAGGAGGCAAATGCTACATATAAGATCAGATATTACTGAAGAGATAGCTGAAGCTATAGAATACACATGCACCACGCCAGCAAGCACACACATATATGAGATAAAAGAAATAATCTTACTTTTACTTCTGCTTTCTTCATGGTCTTTATCATGTAACGGTCATCATTGGTCAAGTAAAAGAAGCTGCCACTCTTTCCGGGGGATGAGAGTTCTCGAAGGGCATCATTTCCACATAGTGATATCATGTAGTCTGCTGGATCGACCTTAAACAGTTTCCTCAGAGTCCTGCAGATATATAGGACGAATCAGTAACCCATTATGAGCAGAAGATGATAGTGTGCGGATCTAAAAAACTGTTCTTTTAGAATTTGGTAAAAGAACGATACATTCCCATACAAGACGGACATAATTACCACTTAGTGAGACTAATTCTAACGAGAAAAAAAAAAGGACTACAGTGAACTTCCAACATATTTGCTCCAAATAGATGGCAGTTCACGAGTCATATGAAACCGAATCAAAAACTACTTAATAATAGTCTCAAATGTACATACTACATTACTAATTACCAACTACAACCCCATTGATGATAGGTACCAACATGCTATGCTAATGAAGGATGATCTTTTTAAAAAGAAACGTTTGTGGGCCTTACCTGAACACCACAGGGCAGTAATCCTTCCATTTAAAGTCACTCGACTGGTGAGGTGGAGTATACTTGGATCCATCTGGGGGGAACTTCGTCCAAACTTTTTCCCTGGGATCAAATGCTGAAGTCTTCAGATCAAGGGATGTAGTCGGAGCTGGCCTTCCAACAGAATGCCTGTGCTATGGCACACAAAACCAATCATGCATTGAAGAGTTCACTCAAGGATATACAATTGTATAAATTCAAATTGAAAAGTACTTCATGTTTGTAGTGGAACCCTTTTCCCTTCACGAGAGGGAGTCAAGACTCTCAGTATATACCAGAAATTGTTAAAAATTTATATTTTAAATTCCTTTGATGAAAAGGTTTGCTAGTAGAGGGAATCTCTTTCAATATGATATAGCTATTTTCTGTTTTCTTCAACTGACCAAAGGAGCATAATAGTTTCAGGCTTTCAGCAAACATATATCGACCAAATAATTTCAGCATTTGTTGAAAGAAATGTTGTAACTTGTAGTTTCACCATGTTAAGAGAAGTATAACAATTTTAATATCGAGAGAATTCAAGAAGCTTTCAGAATAACTGAAGCAACCTACCTATTCTAAATATTTGAAAGATGAACTTGAATGAGAAGATGGTAAGCTGAGCTGGAAATCATTATAAAAAGAGTGAATAAAACATCCGGGATAAGCGAATTGTAACAAACGACTAACAAGTCTGTTGATCCTTGGTTAATCAACTACATGAAACAACCATATGAAGATTATGCCCTTCTGTTATTGACTACTGTTTAAACATAGAAGAATACAATTTTTCATTCATGCATTGTAGTTGATAGTTATGGCACATAATAGAAGGCTTCTCTTTCAACTAGTGAAGTAGGCAGAATCAGACTCCGAAATAAAAGGTGTGACAAATCAAGCAAAAGAAATCGAAAGATAAAGAAGTAAAGAGCAAAAAGTAAACACAAATCATGAATACCTGATCCCCAACTGCAGATTAAGCATAAGCTCATAATTTTTATGTCCTTTAGATATTGTGACCCCTTGCTTCTTTGTTGGCTGAACTGCAAATCTGTTTCTAGCAACCGAACCACCGAACTCAACATTTCCATCAAAATTGCTATCACAATTGGATCCTCTGCTAACATTACTCCCCCTCGCATCAGACGATCGCCTAGGCCTCATATTCCCATCGCTTCCATTCTTATAAATAGGCGGCTTGTTCATAAACTCCCCTTCCAATCCAGGCCAATTCAGCATCTTCTGTGACGGGAAAACCGAAATAGTCTCCAGCGGACACACCTTACAATCATTCAAGTCCACTGCAAACACCTCCTGAGGATCCCAATCCACATGACCACCAGAAGAACCAGCTGGATAATAAGTCCCACTCTGATCCTTACTCTCCTTACTCCAAACACCCACATAGAAACTCCCATCAGCCCACCTAAATGTGCCATTTCCTTTAGGCAACCCTTCTTCCCAAGACCCATCATACCTATTCCCATTGTTCCAAATCATAGTCCCACTCCCATGAATCATCCCACTCTTCCATTGGCCAATGTAATGGTTCCCATTCCTCCACTGATACCTCCCCTGACCGTCCTGCAATCCTCGGCGCCATTCGCCCTCATAGTGATCCCCATTGACAAAGCTCTTACTCCCCTGCCCATATCTCAGATTCATCACCCATGAACCTCTATATGTTTCCCCAAATGAACCAGTATAAGTCCCCTTACCATCCATGAACCCATTTTTGAAGTCTCCTTCATAAGTAGCACCAGATGGCCAGCTGAACTTTCCCTTCCCTGCTGTCTTACCCTTATGCCATTCTCCAACGTACATGCACCCATCTGTCCACAGGTACTTGCCTTGCCCATGTGCATAGCTATCAAGCCATTGACCTGTGTAGAAGTCACCATTGGCTAGAACCTTCTCGGCATTATAGGTTTCAGCTGGCTCATCATCTGCAGGGGCTACAGACATTGTTGTGAATAAAGGGTTCGCCCTCTTCTTTCCTCCTATATGTGTTTTGCGCACTGTTGCTTTGCAGGCATTGACAAAGAATCTCAACTCTTTGCTCATTATCACCCTACACCTTCCCTCTCACATTCCTCTTGCCTCTATCCACCTTCCTCCATCAAATGAAATCACACCCTCTTTTTCTTCTTCTTCTGTGTCTAACGTTCTCGGTACCTCTTCTTCTGCAGACAATGCATCATATGCTGCAAACCCAGAAGGAAGTGACCATTTCTGGGACAAACCCAGAAGGGAGAAATCAATGCAAAACCAGAAAGACAAGACAAGAAAACAAATTAGCAAATCTGGGGTTTGTTTTTTGTGGGTTTTAAGTTTGGTTCTGTGAAGTTTGGTGTTTCAGATTCTGGGGAAGATTATATTGAAAAAATATTTGCAAAAACTCAGAAAAGAGTAAACGTGAACTGTTTGATTGATGGGGAAAGCCAAAAGGCTTGGGTTGGGACCAATGGCTGGCTTTTTCTTTGTCTCTGGTGAATTTTTCTCCTTTTTTCTTTTTTCCTTTTTTTTTTCTTGCTTGGTTGGGTTTGAACAACGAATCAACACTTGTCTTCGATTCCGGTTTTGGCTCTGAGCCTCCCGGGAACCACTAACAGACCAAACAGTTGGGGGAAACAAACATACAACACGATGACGGTGATCAAGTGTTTGCCATTTTTAGTGTCTCAATCAGACTAAACCCAAAAAGCCCCACTTCTAAGTTTAGTTTGATTTTTGTTCCTTATATGTTTCCATCCTTTCCAAGTTTTTGCCATAGATGTCAATGGAGATGCGCTTGCAGTGATGTCCTTGCTTTCTCGTATAATTACAATTGTGGAATGATGACCTTTGTTTATCCCTAATCTTTAAGTTATAGTTTGGTCATTTCAATGTTCTATCTTCCTCAACTAAGGTAACAAGTGATGTATTATTTGTACTGTCATTGTTTTACATACGTACCGATCTCTCTATTATGTTAACACGTGTCTAAGGTAAAAACTGAAATAATAAGGGAATTTTTGGAGTATAATAACTATAAAAGAGAACATAAGACCAAAGCGTATAATAGAAGAGGGGCGCCAGTGAAAAGAAGTGTGTCAAAGAGACTTTGAAATAAATAAGAGAAAATGAACATTGAGTCTCAGGGTAGTGCATGCTACAAAACGTTCCCTCTATTGGATATGCATGTAACACGTGCTCCTTTAAGACAGGTCATTGATTTAAACATGATGATGATGCAAAAACTATAAATTCTCTGTATAAAATTCAAAACTCTTTGATACATATTGGGGACTCACTCCATACCTTTTAAGTTAAGTTTTCTTTTAGCTACGCGAAGGTCGGAAGTTCCCTAGGGCTTGAAAAAAAAATTTGGTTATGTCCGACGGCGCGTCCACTAACGTTGTTGTCGGACGGGAGTTTGTTGCGAGTCCGATGGCAGTTTTACCTTGGGATGATGGTGGTGGATCTTGAGAAGTTGGCGGTTCTGGTGCGGTCGACAATGTTGTACTTGGCTTTGGATTGCAGGAAGCTCTTAGCGGCGAGGTTATGGTGTCGTTTTTGATGTTGTTGGTCGGATCTTGTCGGTGGGTGGAGCTATGGCTTATGGAGGTCGGAGAAGGGGTGTGGCAACGACGACGACATCACTGGTTTCCTTTGTGAAACAGGGTCGGATTCGAGCGCCTCGCTACCTGGGTTGAAGTATGATGGTGGAGCGGTGTATCTACTCCATATTCAAGCATGGGCTCTTCGGCGGCGACTAGCATCGAAATCAAGTGGGGTCCTAAGATCGGAAGGCGGCGGCGTGTTGGCTGGTCCTCGGGGGATGTCTGCATCTTTTGGTTCTAGAGGGGGTATGGGCTCATTGGGCCTGGAATTGGGTCAGTTTATGTTTAGTTTTTTTTTGTTTTAGGTGGGCTTGGATCGTCTAATTTGTCTTTTCTTTTTGCAGATTTGTTGTCCCTCCTCATTGAGCAAGGGTTTATGGTGTTGTTAGGTAAGATTTGATAATATCGTTGAGTGCACATGTTTATGGTGCATATCATCTCCATGGATTATTTAAAAATCGGTTCTTTTCTGGGTGTCAATGTAATGAGGAGGTTATCTCTACAAATATACCATAGGTTTTGGTATGTGATACTATTGGAGCGCTTCTCTTCTTGAGATTGACGGCGAGTAAGTTATCGACTACTTCTAGAATCGGTTTTGATTGGTTCGGGATTGGGCCTCCTTGGCTTATGTCTATTGATTTGTGCGCTAGTCCTGTGACTAATAGTGGTTGTCGGACGGATTGTGGGGAATATTGGTCTACAAGTTTGTGACACCTTATACTTTAGATTGTTAAAAACAATTTTGTCTTTCGGGTTTTAAATTTAGTCAATATATTTTCAACTATTATTTGTTGAAATTTTTGTCTATTCCGTTAGTTGACCGTCAAAAACTTATGTTAAGCTGTTAAAATGCCTAAGTTACCCCCAATTTAAATAAGTTTTTTTTCTTTTACTTTTTTTTCTCTTTTTTTTTAAATTTATCATATGTGCTGTCAAATATATATTAGGGCCTATATATTATAACTATGTAATCAAACACAAATTGTTAAATAAAAATATATATACACACATACAATATGACAATACTATCAACAAAAAATATCAAAATCCTCTTGGCTCTAGAGAGAAATAATATTAATAAAAGTGTTAAAGGAAAATATAAGATAAAAAAAGACTAAAATAAAATTGATTTCTGACGGGGATATGTTAGTCATTTTAAATGTCAAATCAATGTAATAATGCATTTTTTACTACTAAATGGGCAAAATTGTCAATGAATAAGACTTGAAGAACTGATTAAATTTGAGACTAAAAGTATAAAACTATTTTTGCACTCAGTGTCACAAGTATTTAATCTTATTTTGTTTCTCTTTATTGCATGTTACAAATATTCTTTACCCAATTTGGTTAAGAATTTTAATACTAAAAATATTGGGTAGTGCTTATTAATACACCTCCATTTTGTTTGTAAACACCCCGTGTATCCATTTGTTATATATATATATATATATATATATATATATATATCAGTCTCTATCTAGAGTGAAGCTTCACTCTGAAATTACAAAGTGAAGTTTCAATTTTGGCACACTTTTCGGTCAAATTTTTTCACCATAAGTGATTCAATATTTAGGTACGCTATTCAAGATCATCTCTACAAAATTTCATCTAATTCGGACATCGTTAAGGTATTGAAATTAGATCAAATCAATGAATGAATCAAAACTATTCAACGTGAACCGTTCGTGTAAATCTCAATTTTGAAAGCTCAAACCATTGTCAAATTGGATGAAACTTTGTAGAGATGATCTTGAATAACATACATAAATATTGAATCACTTATGGTGAAAAAATTTGACCGAAAAGTGTGCCAAACTTGGAACTTCACTCTGTAATTTCAGAGTGAAGCTTCACTCTGGATAGAGACTATATATATATATATATATATATATATATATATATATAATGGACTCCCAAATTGGAATTGAAAAACTGATGTTTGGGTAACAAAAACTTGAAAGACAACAAAGAAAACAAATGTAGAAAAGTAAATGAAAGAAAGTATTTTGGATGACTATATTGGAGGTATACAATGTCAACAAGAATTCATAAATTTAAGAAATTGATGATGACAGAGATCGCACAGCCCATAGACATCACCAAAAATTAAGTATGCAATTGGTTGGATGTGTGCAATGTTCTAGTGTGGTCTCCTTTTGGGGTGGCTGCTGTCACTTCCCAAATAGCCTTTTGTCTCCTCAACCTCTATACGCAAATTAAGCCTCGATGGGAACCAGAATTTAAGTTTAGCATAAGATAGCTCTCTGACCATTTCTCATTACGCTTTGTGTTTAGGGACAGCACTAGCCAGCAGGCAAAGGCATACCATTCATTTCTGAAAGTGACCAAACCAATTAGCATGCTGAAATTTGGATCTCACAGCATGCACCACTTTCAGATTTGTTTTTCTTGTTATGCTGGACGTTTCAAACTACTCATTCGGGTCAAGAAGTTTAGTAAAAATCTATATCGGTAAAGCAAATAGTGCTTATGAAACTACCACTGATCAAATACGGAAATATCCTTTCCTTATGTACAATTGATAAGAGTAGTAAATTACCATAGCTAATATGAAAAATAAAATAGAAAAAGATTTCAATGAACGTGCAACACTATAACTGCAATTATTATTTCAATAAAAAAAACCGGTTGTAATTGCGTTAACAGAGTCCGTTGTTTTTTTAGGAAAATTTAGTTATCTCTACCACTATAACTAGAAGCCTGATTTTAGTGTCAACAGAATGAACAAACAACAGTTTCACCAAAAAATTGAACTTTCTATATTGTCCATGGTATAAATAAAGTTATATTGAAATGAAAAATATCAACGAGGATTAAATCTTAAAATACAAAAATAAATGAGAAAATAATAATTGAATAGGTGCACGATCTCCGAACCAAGAGGCACGGCGGTTTCATTTTTCAAATAGCTTATACAAGTATACAAATAGATCAAGCATTGAGAGAAGCCAAATTCAGATTGAATGGAAGAGCAAAACCAATACCAATAAATTTTTCACCTGTGTGATGGAGTAGGGATGCAAGGTTTTCTATCTATTGATTTGGTTTTCTATTATTCTTATTTTTAGTGTACTTTTAGTACTCAATGAAGATAATATATGTATGAGATGTATTGGTGTCGGCTTATCTTTTCTCCGGTCATCCAGTTAATAAGTTTAGATTCCATCTATATTCTTTCCAAGGTATAAAAGACCACAAATTCTCAAGGCTGTCTAATTTTTTTTTTGTCCTTCTAAATTTATGCAATTTTTCAAAGAGTTCTCAACGCATACTGTTTTTAGTTATGGATTAAGTTATGCTGCAAATAAGAGCTTATCAAATATCACTGCATTTCCATTTATTGTTACTGATTAACTTTTAGTTTTGTTAATTGATAGCTACCACAACAGTTCTATGTTTCATGTTTATGAGTAATCAATTGCCTCAGACTGAACCAGATGAGAAGGTACACATACTCTCTTAGTCTTTCAAGCTTTTTATAATGGGTTTTTAAGTTTACATCCTTGTTCATATATATGATCGAATTCATCATCCGTAGTTCACTTCATGCATGAATAGATAGTGTGAGCTATTATACAAGGGAAGCATTTTAATCGGAAGAAGACAAGACTATGGGTTTTTAAAGCACATAACAAAATAATGGTTTTTGAAACATGCAAATCTCAAGGTTTAAAAGACGTTGCGCACGCGTAAGCGCGGCCCTTTCGCACGCGCAATCAGGAATGCTAGTCCTAATAATTGTAACTATTTCATTCACAAATTTTTAACGGACTATAGAGCGAAACCCTAACCTCTCTCTTTTTCTATCTTTGCCGTCTCAAACTATTCCATCCCTGCATCTTTAGTATTTTCATATATCAGTATGTCAACTCTGAAAGAAGTCACGGCTAGCTTTGATAATACTTTGGCCATTGCTAGAGGCGATGTCATCGATGTTGCATTTTTAGATCAGCCCAACGATCCACCGCTTGACACCGTTTTCTTCCTCCTGGCCAAAAACCTCACCACTGATCCAATTGAGATTCTAGATCAACAGAGCGATTTTCACCGGATCAGGAAGTTACGTTGGGGCTTCAGAGTCCAGGCATGAGGTCCCTCGCTCTTTGTTTTCAGTTTCGATCTCCTATAAGATTGAAACATTATGTTTTGGGGAGGACCATGGTACTTCCAAAAAGCGTCGATGGTTTGCAGGAGTATTATGGTATGCGCTCTCTATCGTCCTTCCCTATGAGCAAGCTATTTTTATAAGTTTATTTCTAGTAACTTTGTTCAATTATGTATAATTATTTCAGTTTCGATCTCCTAAAAGATTGAAATACTATGTTTTGGGGAGGACCATGGTACTTCCAAAAAGCGTCGATGGTTTGCAGGAGTATTATGGTATGCACTCTCTATCGTCCATCCCTATGAACAAGCTATTTTTATAAGTTTATTTCTAGTAAATTTGTTCAATTATGTATAAACTTGTAAAATGAATGTGGTGATTGTGTTGTAAATTATTGTTATAACTTTTTCCAGTTAATTATAAAATGATTGTATGATATACATCCCAAACTATAGACTATATACTAAATATTGGAATGCAACATTTACTAATTGATAAATCATATTTGCGAAATTGTATAGAATTATCTTATTGATAAATCATATATATGAAAGAGTCGAGTTATAATTTTTATTTTTTAAGAAGAACGTCAATCCATATATAAAAAAAGTGTTGGAATATAACTTGAACATAAAACGCCCTCATAGAGCATATTAGAAGTGAACTATGCAAACTTCATTCCTCTCCCTCGCCATTGCCGCCTCCACCATCATCTTCTTCTTTTCCCTCACCTTCGTCTTCACTTCGTCCACCAGTGACTCCTCCAATCTAGATAACTTGGTAAGTCTCTTACTCCACTGCACTAATAGAATCTCAACTTTTCTGTAGAGTTTTGACTATCTAATTCACATATCTCGATTTGATTTCACGGGTTGATCCTTTTGTGTTTAATTTGGGAATTTAGGGTTTCCGTTCAGATTTCATTGGGATCGACTTGAAGATCGCTACTGCTTTGAAATCCGACCCGATCAAGCCACATTTGGACCAAATTTGAAAGCAGGCTGAGGATCACCAAACAGAGTCGAAAGTAATTGATTATGAATATTGCGATCAGGTATGTGCTAAAAGAGCATGATGAGATGGTGGTGGTTCTGATGAGGTCGATGAAGATGGACTGGATCCCCTACATTCCTCTGGAGCAAAGAGAAGGCTAGAATTCGGAGAGAGCGAGTGTCACGCCCCTAAATTCGAGACCACTATTATATAGAAATATGGTTCCTGAATTAGAGGTGTGACATTAAAACCAATAAATTTTCCTTAATAAAATTGATAGAAGTATATGTCTGAATAATATTTTTATTAGGAAGCAAAATCAGAGTTATTTTACAATACAACGGATTTAGAAATACTGAAATTTAGCGAATATACATGAGTCACGCATTTATTATCTTGAAATAATAAGCCTCAGTATACCGAGGCCAACACCAAAGTATGTATACTCAAGATCAATTCTCCTATGAGTATAATAGTGCACTATCTGTAGGAACTAGGGCCCAAGGCTAACTCACAAAGCACAGAACAATTTTACCAGTAATTCACTTAAGTACGGGGTAGTACTAATCACCATGCTTCACACCTCTAACTCAATAATGTCAATAAAATATAATAAAATTTAGTAAATAAGACGATATTTAAATACTAAAAAATATATATAATCTTACATCAAGATATAAATACTTATCAATAACTCAATGTATGCATGAAATAAACAAGTTAATAAACTTGAAAGTAAATATGCAAATAAAGTAAATGTACTTTAAATTAAAAGCAATTAGATAATATTAGTTAGTATTTAAAAGATTAGTACTCATTTCTCCCATAATAAGGAAAGTCTTTGTCCAAAATAGAAATTGTCATTCAAATAATAGTGTCAAAGTCCGTCAACTTTCCGTATCGATAACTCAATCAATAAACGTCCAAATTAGGCAAATGAGGAGTCTATGTTCAAGGATTTTTCGTAAGGAATCCAATAGGATAAGTCATACAGTCCAGTTCAAAGTCATTAAGTCCAAAAAGTTCAAACAGAGTAGCAGTGCAGAAACCGATCATCAAGTTATTATCTTAGATGTCTACATATTCTACTTGTAACAAAAAATTTATCATTTCTTCTTAAACTTTTCAGATTAAAAGTAGAGGTCTTATAATTTAATTTGATATAAATTTTGTGGAAAATGATTAAGAAATGAGTGAGATATGAGTTTTTAAAGTTGTGAGTGCTACAAAAGATTTTCAGTAAATTTATTAACTCTAACTTTGATTGGACATAACTTCTTCATTTCTAAACATTTTTGAGTGATTCAAAAGCCTAAATTGAAGCATTTTTTCATGAGGAATTTAATGTTGTTGTTACCTTGGACAAACTTAGATGGTATAAAATATGAAAATATAGCTCCTACCAAAACCTGGTCTTTTTCATTTTATCATTAGCTATGCACTTTGATAAATATAAAAAGAAAAAAAAATTATAAGGATGTAAGATGTACTTACCTTAAAGTTTTCATGAGTAAAATGAAGATTTTGATGTGGATCCAAAGTTGGATTACTTTAGTAAAGAAGAAACTTGTTTAAGAGAGAAATAGTGAAAGCTAGAATTTTAGCTTGAGAAACATTGGATGGTTGAGTTTTCTATCAACTAAAGGAACTCTAGACTTGCATGATTTCTGATTTTGAAGTGTGAAGAAAACGTGAGGCAGCTCACAACTATAAATAGGCCAAGAAGGAACACAAAAGTTCAATTCTCACATATCATTCTCAATAATTAATATTGAGTGATGGCCTAGCTAGTTAGTGTGGTTGTTGGCAAATAAAAAGTTAAAAACAAATAGTGTGATGAGATAAAACATAAAAATAAATCAGCTAGGATCAAAACATATTGGCATAAGGATTATATATATGTGTGTGTGTGTGTGTGTAGATATAACAAACACATTTATATGTGTTATTCTAAATAATAAAACAATTTAATATATTCATTTCATAAGGTTTTCAATATATTTGCACTATCTAATACTTATATAATGCATAAAAAATACTATTAGTATTAGTCTTAAACTCGATTACAAAGTATCGAGTATACGCAAGAATGTGAGCTAACGTATTCAAATCGTAGTCTAATACTTACAAAAAGAAATTATCTATCTTTGAAAGTATGTACCTTAGCATCATTAGTTTCTAAAGAGAAATATTAGAAGAAAAATTGAATTAATTCTAAGTTAATATAACCTTAGAGTATTAAATAGTAAATACTAAATTTCGGGGTATTACAACGAGCAAGTCTGGTTTGAGTTTGCCATAGATTTTTTTGTGCTAGTATGCCCATAGAGGAGGTTGTGGTAGTCACACTACCAATCACATAATATGTCACATGTAGCATAATTGACTGGCTGTGTGACTAGTAGTGTGACATGTAATGTTGTTGTCTAATTTTCCATGTGACTAGTAGTATGACTGATAGTGTAGCTGTTTAATTTCATGTGTGACGGGTAATGTTATTGGTATTGTAGCTGAATAGTTTTGTATGAGAACATCAGTGTCGATATTTGGATCGCATTAGTTTATTTGAGATGTATAAGTTATGGCGAGGGAAATGTATTAGTTAATTTCATGTAATGTTGCCCATATCCTTCGTCGGAAGGTCAAGTTATGGCCTAAATTAGAAGAAAAAGAAAAGAATAAGGAGGAGGAAAAAAAAATTTGATAGTCATGAAAAAATGTAATAAGTGATTATGATGTCAATTCTGGGTAGCGCTCTAGGCTTGAAGATCCAGATTGAGACTTGGCTAAGGTCGCCGTGTTGGGTTAGACGACCATCAAGGCCATTTGGTGGCGTCGGTGCTGCAGCGTCGACGTTGCATCTTCGTCACTAGGTGGCGCTGTGAGGGTAGCCATGAAGGTGTTGGGTTGCGCTGAGAAGAGGCAGATGGTGGAGAATCAGAGAAGATGGGTGCCCAATGGAAGGAGAAAAAATATTTATGTGTTTCAGGATGAAATAATTGTGTATTATTGAATGATAATGGGGCATATATATAGACATTACAAAACCACAATCCCGTAGGATTTGAAGTCCTAATCTATTACGGAGATGCTAATCTATCTCCTAACAGGAAACCTAGTAGGCTAAGACACACACAAGGGTAGAATAGTAATTCTCCCGGAACACTCCCCCTTGTGTCGCATGCCTAGGTTGCATGGTGCACACATTATTGCCTCGGTAAAAACATTGTCAAGCAAAATAAAAACCTCTTGGGTAAAAACAAAAGCTTGATCGAAGGGAAAAAGAGCACAACGCACCATCTACATTTGATAGTATCTTGTGAGGTAGACTCCCCCTGAAGTCTACGAAACAACTCCCCCTGATTAGTGCCATAATCATGGAGTACAAAGAACAACGTATACAATGTTCATTACATGCTTCTCAAACGTAGTCTTGGGCTAATGATTAATCATTAATCTAGCCACACATCCTTAGATCATACATGCTATACTTAGCCAAACTTAGATCTTAGGAAACAAGATTGCATAACAACTAAAAACAAGATTTTGCAATGAAAATCATATTCTCGGGTAGAATGACCTTCACTAACTTAAACGGCCATAACTTCTTCGTCAAAATAGGTATCAGCGAACCGTAAAATGTTCTGAAAAGTAGACACCCGTGGCTTTCCAGTGACATAAGGTTCACAACCTAATCCGATCGGAGCAGTTCACAATGCTCTGTCGAAGTTGACTGACTTGCAAATTTCCGGACATAACTATCATATTTTGCTAAAACGGCCATAACTCACTCAATATGATAGCTATGAACGAATGGTTGGTGTCCCTGGAAAGTAGACACATAGGCCTTTCCAACGGTACCAATTTCACCATACTTCATCAAGCAAGCTGTCTTGTAGGTCTTGTTGACCGGGAAAACATGGCAGTAAAAACTGCTGAAAATAGGCCGGAAGAATGACGAGAAACGACGAAAAAATCGTCTGAAACCGGTGGCACCGATTGCCGGAAATCCGGCCGGTTACGGCCGGAGCTGGCCGGAACTTCAAGTCCGACAGGGGACGCCGGTAGGAACCGGGTGGCGGTGCCGGAAATGCTGGAATATGGCCGGAAGGCGGCGAATACGCCGGTAAAATGCCGGAAAACGTTCCAGAAACGCCGGAACAGTAACCGGGAAAAACGACGTCAATTTTGACGTTCCGAGGTTCGTTTTCCAAATTTGAAGGTCCCATGTAACCCAAAAGCGGTCAATTTAAAAACCACGTGAGTTGAAACGTTGACCATGCATGCTAAGCCAAGGCAAATAAAATTCTCACGAGTCCATCTTGTAAACAAGAAATACGAGAAATTTTATTGAATATGCCAATATTTAATACAACACAAAAAAGCTTCCAATTCCAATGGACGACTTAAGCTAAAGTCGAGCAATAATCATGGCAATGCCAACGTCATACTTGAAAAATAGTAAGCAGAAGACATAGTCAAAATAGATTGACTAATCAAAAGTCTGTAGCAACAAGATCTTGCATATCGGATTGGGCAGAGCCTTAGCCTGAGGCTCAAAATGTTTGCTTACTTGAGAATAGAAGAATATTACTTTTCCATCTCCAAAATTCCCTCAAGAAATAGATACAGGTGCCAAAAATGGCATGCGTTTCTTAAATGTGGAGTATGCATCAAGGTCAACTCTGATAATACAACGTCATAGACGTTCATTAAATCACTTGAAGTGTGTCCCATAGAATTCATTATTTTTGGGATTTTTGTCAGTAAATAGTGCTGCTTCAGAGTAATGAATTTGAACTCAAATAAATGAGTACATAGACCTTGGGATTATCATTTATAGGCATGAGTTTAAGAAAACTCAAATATTCAAATAACAGTCGCGATGGCAACGCATCCATAAGAAACAAGGGTTGTATTGGTTTCGAATAATCGAAATATTCAAGTATGTAACCAGAATTAGAAGGGTTGTGATCTATATGGTAACAAAATAATCGATGCATATCGGCGATTCTCATGATCGCACCCAAAACAGTGGTGTAGTCAAACAACCACACGAAATTGATTTCTTCTCTTGAAATAATAACGTGACTCCCCCAGGACCGTCACACGAAAAATGTCGACCAAGAGGGGAAACTCATCCCTCTATAGTCTCATCGGCGTTATAAGAAAGGCCGGAATTAAGACAAGAAGAAGGCTAATATCTCCCGTTATAATATATCTATACGTTCAAAAGCGGGAACGTTTATGAAAAATTTACCTTTGAAGGTTTGTAGTATATGGGAGTAGCTTCTCTTGAGCGAAGTCCTTGTGAATTTCGCGTTTCTTGCGTGAATATGCGAGAGGAGCAATTTTGAATGCTTTGATGCGGTGACTTGCGGGGCAAAAAGATGTTTTTACAGAGCGAATGCGGATGAGACCCTGCGGGGCTGGGCTGCATGCAGGGGCTGCGGAGGGGTCCCAGGGGCTGCGGGGTTGCGTCCAGGGGCTGCGTGCGGGAGCTGCAGGGGTGGCGCGCGGGGATGCATGTGCTGCATGCAAGGGCTGCGCGCGGGGCTGCATGCAGGGGCTGCAGGGCTGGCTGCAGGGGATGCCGGGAGGGCTGCGTGCAGGGCTGCAGGGGGTGCTGCGTGCGGGGATGTTGCAGGGGCAGCGTGTAGGGGCAGCTGGGGGGTCGCAGGGGCTGCAGGGCAGGATCTGCGTGCGGGGCTACAGGGGGGGTCGCAGGGGCTGCAAGGCATGCAGGGCTGCGTGCAGGGGTGTTGCAGGGGCAGCGGGGCTGCAGAGGTAGCAGCGGGGGGGGGGGGGGGGGGGGCTGCTGCGACGGCGAGCAGGAGGTGCGCCGGCGGAAGAGAAGAGAAGAAAAAAAAATTCTAGGGCTCTAAAAGTTCAGGGTTTTAGGGAAAAGTGCGTGATAACGTGTTTCAGGATGAAATAATTGTGTATTATTAAATGATAATGGGGCCTATATATAGGCATTACAAAACCACAATCCCGTAGGATTCGAAGTCCTAATCTATTACGGAGATGCTAATCTATCTCCTAACATGAAACCTAGTAGGCTAAGACACACACAAGGGTAGAATAGTAATTCTCCCGGAACATTATGCAGTTTATGATGTCAATTCTGGCCAGCGCACTAGGCTAGAAGATCTAGATCGAGACTTGGCTAGGGTCGCCGTGCTGAGTTGGATGACCATCAAGGACGCTTGGTGGCGTCGATGTTACAACGTCGATGTTGGAACGTCGATGTTGGAATGTCGACGTTCCAACGTCGAGGTTGAATCGTCGTCGCTAGGCGGCGCTGTGAGGGTAACCATGAAGATGTGGGGTTGTGCTGAGAAGAGGCAGCTGGCGTCACTGGTCTGAGCAAGGTAGACAGTGGCAGATCGAAGAAGATGGGTGCGTATAGAGAATTTATGGGTGCCCAGTTTCTTCTTCTGTCAGATTGTTTCATGGGAGAATGAATTTTTTAGAAACTAGGGTTTTCTGTTTTTTGTTTTTGTTTTTTCTCTTTTGGCTAGAAACTCAAATCTAAAGCAAAAGTGTTGATAACGTGTTGTAGGAAAAATAGAATTGGTCTACTCATTTTATTGATAACCCTCTTTATATAGGGGTCAGGATTTCAATAGAAATAAATAGTAATTACAATGATAATTAATGCTACGTAATTGTTGATTAACTTGTTACTCCTGTTGGCCGTAAATGTTATTAACTTGTTCCGTCATTTACTTTAACTAATGTACACTACTGGTGTTTTTCCATCAACAATTTTATAATTTCAAATAAACTTTGTTGACCATTTTATTATTTCTATTAAAGGGAGCTGACCTTTATATAATTGGTAAATAATGAGTGACATTTTTGTAATTTAAGATGGAATTTAGTACCAATTAATAATTTACCCTTCTTTCATATATTGTAGTTGTAAAGGTTTAATATCTATTAATGCAATTTAAAAATATATATAGTCTAACCTTTATAGATGAATAGTGTCGAGATCAAAATAAATTATTACTTTAACGAGATTATTATATTATCGATAAATGAATAATTTAATTATTTATCGATAAATTAATAAATTATTATTTTACAGAAGAGTTTTATTGTTATTTTTTATAGTGTTTAGTTTCAGTACTATGCCTATTTTTAGCTAGGATTCTATATTTATTCACTTTTCAAATTTGGTATAATTTCATGCCTAAAAGTAATTTTAAAATGAGAAGTTTAAATAATTACTTTCCTTAATTTGTATTATGAATTTTATTCACTATTTCTTTTATACATTTGATCAATTATTAATCATTTTAATTATTTTTAAATTTTAAATAAATTAATAATTACTTTACATATTATATGGGACCTAAAGTGACACGACCGCCCCAAAATATAGTCTGATATCGAGGCAGATCGTGCGGGGACTACAATTAAAGGAGATATACCAAAAATTTCGACATAGTCTCTCCTGAAAGTAGCTAACCCAACCTGCATAAAAAGACACTCCCAACAACTCCAATCCAACCTCAACACCTCGAGCCACCATGCTCCCCAAACTTTCAACTCCACAAACACAATTCGACAATATAATTCAAGAAGTATGACGGAGTATGCCACGTTTGTTACATAATCTTGTTGGACCCAAAGAGCTCATAGCTCGTCTTATACCGCAACCGCCCAACCCACTAAGAGAACGGGGTCACAACAATTTACACTTATAACGACGTTCACTCGGGAAGTAAACACGAGACCATACGAGACTCGGCGAGTCACTAGTCCTCTATTTTCTAATCTCTATCGGAACTCTGCTAGTACATCACGTCTCTTCTAGCAACTCGGTAATATCAATACCGCTTCCGGTTCATCCCTTCTCATCCGGTTTAACCGGTTCATCCTCTCTCTTCCGGTACCCTTGGTTCAACCGCTCTCTTCTGGTACCCTCAGTTCATCCCCTCTCTTCCGGTACTCCAGGTTCAACCCCTCTCTTCAGGTACCCCCGGTTCATCCCCTCTCTTCCGGTACCCCTGGTTCAACCGCTCTCTTCTAGTACCCTCAATTCATCCCCTCTCTTCTGGTACTCCCGATTCAACCCCTCTTCCGGTACCCCCGGTTCAACCCTTCTCTTTCAGTACCCTCGGTTTATCCCCTCTCTTCCGGTACTCCCGGTTCATTCCTCTCTTCCGGTGCCCCCTGTTCAACCCCTCTCTTCCGGTACCCCTGGTTCAACCCCTCTCTTTCGGTACTCTCGGTTCACATAACGGTACCGCCTTACCCTGAGTCCCACTCGTAAATGCCAAAGCTAACCAATCCGACTAACAAAGATAACCGAAAAACCATAATTCGAACGAATACCCAAAACTTGGCGTTTAACCGCATACCTTTACCTGCAAACATCCCACGGCCCCACGCGCCACCACTCTCCAGCCTCTCCAAATCAACTCGAGTCCAACATGAAAGTTATAGATCACAAGGAAACAAACCTTTTTCACGACGGCGTCGAAACTCAGTTTGGTCGGGAAGTGGCCGAAAAACGCCTCTGAAAATCGGAACAGTGCTAAAACTCCCAAATCTTGAATCCGCCCAAATCGTAGCTCCAATGACCTCAAATCGTGCCCAGAAAGAAGAGATAAGCTGGAAATAGGAAGACTTGAGCTCAGATCTTACCGTAAAACGCTGCAACTCCGGCGACCATGGCGACAGTCTCTTGCAGCCTTTGTTGCACAGTGTACGACGGTCGGCGCGGCGTGCCACTCGTACAGATCGACGAGAAATGAAGAGGCGGAGTGAATAGGACCGGTGGTGTCTCGATCCGTGGCCGGACAACGGAGATCCCCGGCGAAGAAGCTTCCGGGGTCAGGGATGAACAGTACCCGCCCAAAATTCGAATTTCGAATTTTTTAATTTATTTTTCTTTAAATCCTCTATTTATACTAAATTCCAAAAATACCCAAAACACTTCTTGATTCGTAACGTTTGCAAACGAAACCCGATTTAGGCGTGCCACGTGTCCACGAATTCGTATCGACGAGCCGTACAACTTTTGTGAAGAAAATTTTCCCGAAAATCTTACGCATAAAAAAGACAACTTTTAGAGTCGTCGCACTTAGTACGACTCTCGTTTCGAGAAAGAGATAAAACTATAATCGCGACGAATTGTAAAAGATTTGGGTCGTATCATAAAGAGATTTTAAAAAATTATTATCTTATGCATTTAGCGAGGTTCCTAGTAATATACATTGGTCTCATGTCGGGACCTGAGAAACTATTACTTAAGTGATGTTATTAATTTATTGAATATTCATTTATTAGGATTAGATTGTATAGACTCTAATTCATTCAATTTGTTTTTGATTTTAAAACTAACCGAACATTTAATCAATTTTCTATAATTTTTTCTTCTTGACTTTCGAGTTTTGAGTTCCCTAGTAAATCTCATTTTGTGGCTCCGGCCTGATGATAAACACAACCATAACATTTAGAAACATCCATCGAAGCCACCCTATGTAGAGGGAAGCTGTCCGACATGAGAAACAGAAGGAGAGACCGAAAGCCTCCTCCAGCACACCACCAAAACCATGGAGTCCTTGGCACTAAGCAGCTTCTCATTGAAGGTATTCGATGGCTAGTTGGCAAAGGCAAGAACATTGATTTTTACAACTTTAGTTAGGTATTTGATATCCCACTGATTAAAATCATACCTCAGCATTTTGAGATCTAATACCAATCTTGATGATAAAGTATCTGATTACATCTTGAATAGAAAATGATGCAAGGTAGAATTAGAACATGTACTTGATCAAGACCTAGTTAAAAGCATTGAGCATTCCTCTACCTCTAGTGGAATTAAGAGTGAGTAGAAACCTACTCACTTGGCAAAACTTGCTGGACCGTACAGGAAAAAGTAGTGCTGTCACCGAACTGACCAGTGGCAAAAACCATCACCGCAAAAACTAAACCGCCACCGAAATAAACGGATCAAAAACGGGGGCCTCTTCAAACCGATCGCACTGCACTGCACCATTTTTATGAAAATATATTATAATCTAATATTTTATATAGTTCTAATGATTTGTCTTCATTTTATTGGTTTGAGACTTGGATCTATGTGAGCTAAGCCACACTGGATCACAAAGAAAACCCTATTCTATTCTCTCTCTTACACAGCCGCATTTGATTTCCCATTTGGCTATAAGCACCTCAACATATTACCTGCCATATATATATATATATACTTAAAAGTCAAAACCCTACTCCATTTTTCTCTCCTCTCTCTCTCTCGTCCAGTCTTCTACAGAAAGTGCAAGTCTATTCATACTTCTAAGATAAACAACTAAATTGTTATTTAGATATTCCTAATTTTCTCATACATAGTAAAAATAAATATTTTTTTTACATTAAAAATTTTGTTCAATTGATTCAAACTTATTATAATTATAATAGTCTCTTCAAGCTTATACATAATCACAATATAAGTAGCAGATACAATTTATCTATAATTCATAACAGTAAAATGTATTCAAACATGTGGACCACAATAAATTAAAAAAATAAAATAAGTTAACAAAAATAAACATCTACAAAGTGACAACAATATTTTTGCTAGGAATCATGTAAATTATAGAAATTGATAATATCATAGTTTAGCTAAATAAATGCCGTTTGAAATTATTATTATTATTATAGGAAAAAAAATTAGAAATTAGATATATAATGTTAAAATATTTATTTTATTTATTTATTCTTATCTTTGCCTCTATTGATAACTTCACATCAGTTAACAAAGTCAACACACTCACTTGAGATAAAAAGAGGTCTAATTGCTATTTTTTGAGATATGGAAAGACCCTATCCTACATAAAACTTAGCCACACCAGAATTAGATCTTTATTTTAGAAAAGATGATGCATCTTATTGTTCTTTCTCCATATATCATATCCTACCCGATTTTGGCTGGGTGTTAGATTGATTGTTCAAGTTTATTTTCTTTGAGGTTGAGTTCAGATTGGTTTTTTGTATCAAAAGGCATGGATTCATAGATCTACAGGCCGCGAGATCCATGAGATAAAAGGGGACTTCTGTTGAAGATTGTGTTGAGTGAGATGGTAATCTGGGAAGTTCTTGATGCAATATTGCAATCTGGAACTTTTTCTCTATGAACACTGGAACTGAATTGCTTCGACTTGAAAATTCGGTCGCCGGATTTTTCGGTGCTGCCTTTTTACAAAGCAGTTGTTAGTTAGAAAAATTCTCAAATCGAGGGTGTAGACACAAGAAATTTAATGAAGTAAATCATCTTCATTAAATGATTAAATCAACCAAGAACCCGACAAAATTGCACACGTGGCCCAAAAATCAACAAAATCAGTACGAACCCGAATAAAATTCGCGTCAGCACATAAACAGATGATCGTAATCGAAGCTACGTGATTCCGACTTTAATTTGAAATTGAATGTCATTGACGATCGAAATGGTAATCGGACATTTGATTAAATTAATAAATTTTTTTACGGTTATAATTAAATTAATTATTTGAATCTGTTTAAATTAGTTATTCTCATAACTAATTTTAAATTAATCAAAAAATAGATATTGATTTAATTATACAACTAAAGAAATATTATTATTTTAGTGTCATTAAAATATTCTATAAAATAGAAAGCATTGACACTATAAATACCCATTTCAACATAAAGAAATGGTGGATTTTTTACATTGGAGAAGAAGAGAGAAAATCACTTGAGTAAGATCACTCTCGAGAAATCTCGAAGTCTCCCAAGTCCACGAAGAACCATCAAACTACCAAATCGCTTGTTCTTTATCAAATCCAAATCCAAACTCAAGTCCACGAAGAATCATCAAGCTAACAAATCGCTCGTTCTTCATCAAATCCAAATCCAAACTCAAGTCCACGAAGAATCATCAAGCAACCAAATCGCTTGTTTTTCATCAAATCCAAATCCAAACTCAAGTCCACGAAGAATCATCAAGCCACCAAATCGATCGTTCTTCATCAAATCTAAATCCAAATCAAACTCAAATTCTCAAGATCAAGTGCACGTCACCCTTGAGCCAAGTTACATACGGAGATAGAATCAGAGGAGTTCACAAAGATTGTAACCCCGCGCTTGATTATCAATAAATTACATTTTATTTGTACACGTGTGTGCACTCTTATTTGTTTTCAGATACCCGTTCTACAAACTGGCATGCCCAGTGGACATTTTTGGCCTCTCATTTCCTTCTCCGAAGAAATCTTCAAATCCGTTTGTGCGATGGCTTCCAAGAACAACCAAGCCGTCCTAACGAAGAAATCCAAGTCCACAACCGCGAGGTCAAGTGGAGAGGCCGAGCCGGTCAAGAAGTCCAAATAAACATCCTCCAAATTAAAGAGTGAACTGATTGCCCTTGTCACCCGGAGCGTGGCTAGAGCTCAACCCACGACATTTATGGCACTTGCTAGTAAGCCTCGTCAACCAGTCATCACCTTGGAGAGCTTGGGAGCAATAAAACAAGCATCTCAAAGTGGGAAGAAGCAAGTGTCAAAGTGGGAAAAAGCAAGTGTCAAAGTGGAATGAGTCAAATGAGCAATCTCTTCAACCCGTTCATGGTGATGGCCATATCCTGAAAGATGTTTTCTCTGATAACGAATCAAGCACGGCGTCATACCATGGAAGTCCCAAAGAAGATGGCGATAACTTTCATTCTATGGCACATGAATCCTCTTCTGACAATGCGCAGGTCTTGGTAACGAGGACATCCACAATCGAGGAGCAACTCTCCAATCTGTTGGAGATAGTTGAAAAGCTCACCCGAACAGTTGAAGAAAATGACGTGCAAATCGCTGAGCTTTATAGCAAGTTGGGAGATCACGATGATGAGAACTCCACCAAGGAGTCGCCTGACAGGAGCAAAGTAAATGAAAAGGGAGAAACATCCAAGAACAATGACGATTCGCTTGGTTCCTTATCACTCCAGCAATTGCAGGACATCATCAGAGGAGTTCACAAAGATTGTAACCCCGCGCTTGATTATCAATAAAATACATTTTATTTGTACACGTGTCTACATTTTTATTTGTTTTCAGATACCCGTTGGATGCGGGTCAAATACGGATTGGGTCTAAATCCGACTCGATTGGACCCGCGCCCACCCCTAAGTGGAATAGGAAGATGAAATGATACGGGATCTCGCTGAAAATGGTAAGCTTTCCATTAAAACTGCCACTTGCACTCATCATGACAATTTATATAAACACCAGAACATTAAACATATGGATAAATTATGAAAGCTTAATGTTCAACCAAAAAATATTTGGTTGGTTACTTATCAGAGACAGCCTTAAAACTAGAGACAAAGTTTCAAAGTTTGATTTGATCAATGATAATACTTGCCCGCTATGTAATGAAGATAACAAAACTGATAAGCATCTTTTGGGTGGGTGCTCTTTTGCTAGCAAGGTCTGGAATCACGCTAGACTCACAACCATTGTGAACTGAACTGGCCTGAAGGGATTATGAAATCTTTTCATAACCTATTCTTTAATCAGATTTATGATCAAGACCTCTTTGAAAAGATTTTAATAATTTTCTGGTTTGTCTGGAAAACCAGATTTGATTTGATTTTTAGAGGAATATTCCCAAATTCTCTTTTTTTTTTAACTTGAGTGCAGCTAATATTTTGGCTTCCAACAGATGCAATGGCTCTACTTCTGGGAGGAATTCTACTGAAAACCACCTAAACACTAAAAAGCGGAAAATCCTCCTATGTTCCGGGAGAATTATTATTCTACATTTGTGTGTGTCTTAGCCTTATTAGGTTTCATGTTAGAGATAGATTTACATCTCTGCAATAGATTAGAACTCCGAATCATGTGAGATTCAGTGATGTAATGCATATATATATAGACCCCCATATCATTCAATAATACACAATTTTTCATCCTGAAACACGTTATCAGACACTTTGTTCTACAATGTCTGAGCGACGTGGCCACTAGAAAATTAACCCTAGCCCTAACCTCCAACATGTCTGGCAGCCTTCCCTTTTAGCATAGCCAGTAAAGTTGAGAATTACCGACAACATTGTCGTCAGAAAGCATAGAAAAAACCTGGAAAAAAAAATCGAAATTACCAAGGACACCCAAAAATTTCTTTTGGGCACCCAAGAATTTTCCGATGACTGTTTCAAACCGGTAAACTGCAGTCGCAGCCCTTGCACCGTCGACGTCACCTTCTCAACATAGTCGCCGCCGCACGCAAGTAGCCCAGACGGCAGCATAACCATTGTCGAAGCCTTGCTCGACCTAGAATCACAAACCCTGCAACCCGGATCTTGTTGGAATTCTTGGCCAGAAATCGGACGACGCGACGGGATGCCGACGACCGACTCGCTCCCAGATCAGAGCTCACACCCTCGACGCTCGTCGAGCCTCCTTTGCGTTGTATCGCCGCAAGACCTCAACCCAAGACTCGTCGTTCTCCACCCTCATCCAGCTGTCCCGACGACTTGTTCCCAGAAATCGATGGCTTGACCTCTAACGTTTCTCCAACCCAGCGCCGACGCCGAGACGCTATTGGCCGGCCTTGCACCGCCGCTTGCTCGACCACACAAGGTTTCCTCGATGATGCCACGACACGCTCTGGCTCAACCCAAATCTATTCCGATCCAGTTCGATCTCCGTTAACCCGACCCAGCCCAGCAGCCCTTTGGGCCTCAGCTCTTCCAAGCCCAATAGCCTTTATGGCTCTAAACTCCCATTTTACTCTTTTTTCTATTCCATTATTTAATCGTTTATTTGCAGGTTTAGTTTCTAACTATGTTTCACGTACTTGCATAGGAAAAGTGCTCAATTGTCGTACTATGGTGATGACATTCATGCTGAGATAGACGATACCTTTGTCGTCTACATGCGATTTCGATCGTATGCTCACAAGATTTTTATGTCATCGGACGAATATCGAAAATGATTTCATCAAGCAACTTCCTGCATAACGATCGATTTGCAGAGCAATTTAATTATATGCGGTCTATTTGGCAGACCAACAAGTATGTTTTTCTTAAAGTTGCTGCTTTTAAACATATATATATTACATAAATTATCGGGCGCTATTAGCCTTCTTCATGTCTATTTTCCGGCTTTTCTTATAACGCCGATGAGACTAAAGAGGAATGTGATTCCCCTCTTGGTCGATGTTTTTCGTGTGACGGTTCTGGAGGAGTCATGTTATTATTTAAAGGGAAGAAATTGATTTCGTGTGGGCGCCTGAGTGCACCACTGTTTTGGGTGTGATCATGAGAATCGCCGATATGCATCGATTATTTTGTGACCATATACATCACAACTCATCTAATTCCGGTTACATACTTGAATAGTTTTAATTATTCGAAAACTATACAACCCTCGTTTCTTAATGATGCATCGCCATCGCAACTGTTATTTGACTGTTTCAGTTTTCTTAAACTCATGTCTACAAACGATAATCCAAAGGTCTACATACTCAATTATTTGAGTTGAAATTCATTACTCTGAATTAGCATTATTTGCTGACAAAAGATCCCAAAAATAACAAATTCTATGGGACACACTTAAAGTGATTCAATAAACGTATATGGCGTTGTATTACCAGAGTTGACCTTGATGCATGCTCCACATAAAAAAAACACATGCCATTTTTGACACATGTATCTATTTATTGAGGGAACTTTGGAGATGGAAACATAACATTCTTCCATTCTCAAGTAAGCAAATTTTTTAGCCTCAGGCTAAGGCTTCGCTTGATTCGATATGCAAGATTTTGTTGCTACAGACTTTTGATTAGTCAATCTATTTTGACTATCTTTTCTGCTTATTATTTTTCAAGTATGACGTTGGCATTGCCATGTTTCTTTCTCGACTTTCGCTTAAGTCGTCTATTGGAATTGGAAGTTTGGTTGTGTTGTATTAAATATTGGCATATCCAATAAAATTTCTCGTATTTCTTATTTACAAGATGAACTCGTGAGAATTTTATTTGCCTTAAACCTAGCATGAATGGTCAACGTTTGCAACTCACGTGGTTTTTAAATTGGCCGCTTTTGGGTTACATGGAATCCCAATAGTACTACATTGTGAATTTGGACCTTAAAATTTGAAAAACGGACCTCGGAACGTCAAAATTGACGTCGTTTTTTCCCGGTTACTGTTCCGGTGTTTCCGGAACGTTTTCCGGCGTTTTAGCCGCCTTCCGGCCACTTGTCGGCGTTTCTGGCGCCACCATCCGGTTCCTGCCGGTGTCCCGTGTCGGACAGCAGCCCCGGCCGGTTTTCCGGCAATCGGCGCCGCCGGTTCCGACGATTTTTTCGTCGTTTCTCGTCATTTTTCAGGCATATTTCCCGCAGTTTTTACTGCCACATTTTCCAGTCCAAATTTCACCCGGTTTTGAGTTATTTTGACATGGTTTTCCGGTTAATTTTCCGGTTTTCTCCAAGTCGTTTCATAGCTCAAACGATTTTATTATTATTGGTGACCATCCGCACCAAATGGATGGTTTTCCACCCTAATTGTTTGGTATTCAACTGCTCCAATACCATGTTTTTCGAACTCTTAAGTTGAAAAATGTAGTTCTATTGCCATATGATACACTCGATGGGTTTGCACATTTGTTTCAATCCCCCCTCTTACAATATCCTACGGCGTATTGTCTAGAGAAGTTCACCGCGTTGTTTACTCTCTTAATCTTCTTGAGAATGTCCCGCCATGAAATCGAGTGTCTTGCTAATTGTGTAACCACCCACACTGTCATATGGCGCAGGTAGTTGTTTTACAGATCTCGTGCAGAGATTGTATTTTATATCTTCGTGCCTTGCTAAGTTTTCAAAGGCCCTACATGCCAATGATGAATTTTCATCTTGATATTTGTGTTATGAATTGAGAGGAATAAATCTGTCAGATTTCATTGACAGTAGCTTCGTTAGCCTGTGGACATAGCTTTGCTTGCCTGTAGCAGTAGCTTTATGTAATTCAAGATTCTTTGAATCATGGGTTCGGTTTTACTGTCTCCTTGGTTTTGACATGATCATTTTTTGATCATTTTGAACGAGATATGATGATTCGAGTTCTTCGAAATTCATATGATCATCTATTTTTCATGTTCACAAAGCGATTGGAGGATCACCTCACCCGTGCTCCACACGGTGAGGCCGTGCCTATCCGTGCCATGCACGGTGAGGCTGAGCCTGCCCCTCTTGGCGGCTCCATGGCATTCAGGCCGTCGGTGGCGGCATCCCCTCCTTTACAGGAGCTTGTGATGTCTCCCGTGTTTTCTAATACCTAAATGGCAATATCTTATGCCCATCGCTCATTTTGCAAAGCTTGTTCTTTTCAATTTCAAGGAAGCCCTTATTTGCTAAGGCTTCAACCGAGAATATTCCATTCTTATAAAGTATTTAAGGTGACATTAGTGGGCCATATCCAACCGAATGCGGACATTTTTCGGTATGTTTTTGGTCACACGTCGCTTTTCTATCCACAAGAAATGCTGCATTTGCTAAAGTTTTAGCTGTGATCATCATACTAAGGGCTCACCACCCTTCCCATCATCTCGAATCTATTCGATTGGATACCGTTAGAGAGTTCACCTCCACGGCTTTGATGATTTCGTTTTACATGTCTACTGGGATCGTCGTTGAACATATTTTTCCTCATGTTCTTTCACTGCACGATCTAGCAGAGCTCGTACTTGGATATGGGTACTAACCTGCTGATTTTTGCATGGGGATATGTAATGATGTTGCATGCAGCGACACTTATTCGTTTCAAACCCACAACTTACCAAGTGTTTAGTGCGTACCAGATGGTCTTTTGATACGGTCCCAACATTCTTTTCACTAATGCCTATTTGGTTAAAGTTGTTTATGTGCCTCTATTGTAGTTATCTCAATGGGTCTACTTGAAACTATTAAGTATTCTGGTTGGTTATGATTTATGAATCACCAACACTTGTCCGCTATTTCCAATTTACAACTATGAATCTCTATCCTGCGATTTTAGCTGACGGTCACTTTGTTGAGACATATTTCCCATCGTTAGGGGGAGATATGGAATTCTCCCATTCCGGTTTTAATTCCAGGAATTGACGTGGTGTGTCACTATGTCTCATTAAGATCGTGCACTGCTCTGAGTAAGCAATAAGTACAACGCATTATCGACCTCTAGAAAGTCAAAGATTTGATGCTCAATGACTTTACTGATATTGCGAAAGTGACGAGATCGCACATAAATGCTGTGATGTGCCGGTAAGGTTGGAACTCTCAGAATATGGGAGAATTTCATATGACCTGGTCCTAGCACTGTTGGCACCATCCCTGACAGTGGGAAGGAAGCCGGCGATGGCACCATCGTACGCTGTGGTGTTGTCGGCGCCCGTGGTATTGCACCCCAAAACAAGGGCGGCAAACGCAAAGATAGACTAGTAAAGGTCATAGCTTCGGTCTTGGCTCCTACCTAGATGAGGGGGAGACCATTATTCTCTGGAATCAAAACCAGAAAGAAGCGAGGTGTGTAGGCACAAATATTTCGCCCATCATCAAGAGATATTCTCTAAACATGTGTATCAACTAAGTTTCTGTGGGACGCTACCGACTCATTTTGTTGATGTTAGAGAAGAATAGAAATCTCACGAATTGATCGTATATAGCGCTCGCGCGTGTTTAATGGATTGATCTCCCATGATTCATGATGTATTCGCTTATGCTCTTATTCCGTTGTAAAGCATCAACGATGAGCAACTTGACCGAAGTGGAAAGAATCAATACAAGCTGAACTAGACTTGTTATGTTGGTCGTTGTTCGTAAGTGTAATGAGAAAGATGAAGTCTGCAATATTTGCAGAGCTTATAGTGCAAAGATTGTCTCATAATCCTAGTATTGACTACGATGAGTTATATTTTCTCGCTATGGACATAATTGCTTTCCGCTACTTTATCAGTAGTAGTGTCCATGAAAACTGATTTGCAGCATATGATAGTGGTCATTGCATATCTGTAAAGGGATCTTAACGCAGATATGAGAGTGCCCGAGGGACTTCAAATGCCTCCATACCACGGAGAGCTTATGTAATCAAATTGCGACGTTTGAGAGAACGTAGTACAATCGATTGCAAGAACTGATACCCATATGTGTTCATATGAAAGCTAATTCTTGATTCTCGATTATGTCTAAGTATAGATGATAAAGAGATTCAATGAGCTATAGATTCATATATGTAAGTGTTGTTGGGACACTATTGCTTTCATTATGACGTGATTAACTATGCGTCTATGCATTGTCATTGGACTTGCATTGCACCCTTCACATGAGTTTAGTTCTACACTTAGTGAACCAACACAAATCCTATCCACCCCAACTCTGCCAGCAGCTCCAGCAACATCAACGTACGCCTTGGTGTAGCAGTTGACACTGGTAGCGTAAATGATACGTACGGTTCTGCTTCAGACAAAAACCAGTCCTTTATTGGTCCCTTCCCCCATTCTTTTTGCGAAAGACACATTGAATGTGACAAATCAGAATCTGTCCAGTTTCGTAAGTCAAGTTCAACGAGACCTACAAGACAGCTCGTTCGATGAAATATGGTGAAATTGGTACCGTTGGAAAGGTCTATGTGTCTAATGTCCAAGAACCCCAACCATTTATTCATAGCTATCATATTGAGTGAGTTATGACCATTTTAGCAAAATAGGACAGTTCTGTCCTGAAATTTGTAAGTCAGTCAACTTCGACAGAGCACTGTGAACTGCTTCGATTGGATTAGGTTGTGAGCCTTATGTTACTGGAAAGTCACGGGTGTCTACTTTCCAGAACATTTTACGGTTCTCTGATACCTATTTTGACGAAGAAGTTATGGCCATTTAAGTGAATAAAGGTCATTTTATCCGAGAATCTAATTTTCATTGCAAACTCTTGTTTTGAGTTGTTATGCAATCTTGTTTCCTAAGATCTAAGTTTGGTTAAGTATAGCATGTATGATCTAAGGATGTGTGGCTAAATTAATGATTAATCATTGGCCCAAGACTACGTTTGAGAAACATGTAATGAACGTTGTATAGGTTGTTCTTTGTACTTCATGACTATGACACTAATCAGGGGGAGTTGTTTCATAGACTTCAGGGGGAGAGTCTACCTCACATGATGCTATCAAATGTAGACGGTGCTTTTGCTTTTTTCCCGTTCGATCAAGCTTTTTTTTTACCGAAGAGGTTTTTATTTTACTTGACAAGGTTTTTACCGAGACAACGATGTGTGCACCATGCAACCTAGGCATGCGACACAAGGGGGAGTGTTCCGGGAGAATTATTATTCTACCCTTGTGTGTGTCTTAGCCTTATTAGGTTTCCTGTTAGAGATAGATTTGCATCTCTATAGATTAGGACTCCGAATCCTGTGGGATTCAGGTGATGTAATGCCTATATATATATACCCCCATATCATTCAATAATACACAATTTTTCATCCTGAAACATCCTAGAAATTATGTCAAAATCAATTTTGATGGTTAAGTGAGAGACCATTCTACTCGAAGACTAAAATTTTGATGATCATGGAAATTTCGATGGTTCAAAAAATAGAAATTTTAATGGAAATTTCAGAAAATATCGATATAAGTAAAATTATTGAAAATATCGAGCGTGTTTTGGAGCGCCGCCACGTGGATAAGCAACACACAGGTCAGAGCTGATGTCGCGATATTTCAAAGAAATTCGAAAATATCGCAATATACGGCAGATGTCGATAATTTCGTGTGAAACTAACTTTGTAGGCTAAAGATATATCTTTATTTATAAAAAAATGAAAATATCGTTGATATTTCGACGGTAATTTTGAAATTTCAGTCCTTGATTCTACTACTATTTGATTCATCTTTCGTGGAGAAGATGGTTGACCTCTCTATGTTGTTGATGTTGCATTTGGCCATATCTATTTTCCCATTGCCAAAGCTTTAGCTCTTAGGAAAAGTCTGGTAGCGGCTCTGGATCGATTAATCATTCTATCAAAGTATAAGGAGATTCGAAACTAGTGATTGAGGCTATAAATGGAGTTGTTCAACCTTCATGGAGTAGTTAAAAATTATGAGGGATATCAAATATTTGAGCTCCCACTTTAGTTGTATTGGCTTTCAGCATATTCACAAGGATGCCAATTTAGTAGTTGATGTTCTTGCTAATCTGGGACATTCGTCTCTAGCTTGTTGGATTTAGGAAGTTTGACGAGAAGTCTTAAAAGGTTGTTTTTTGATATTGTAAACTAAGGGTGGGCTGAGTTCAGTCCGGGCCGAAATTTTGGTGAAACAAACCCAAAGCCCGAAACTTTGGGTTTGGGCCGATTCGAGTTGTGCATCAGTCAAGACTGGCCCAAACCCGACCAACTCAATTCATAATGGTTTTCAGATATTTTTGGGCATAAAATTTGGAGGCTTTCTTCTAGTGAAGCAGTATGTGTTTTAACAATCGAGCCACAAGTCTGCAAAATTGATCAATACAATCTTGAACAAAATTGGAATAGAACAATCGTAATTGATGAAAAAAATTTTTGAAATGAACTTATGAAGTAGAACAATCGGGATAATGAGATCACATGAGAGAGAGAGAGAGAGAGAGAGGAAATGAGTTAGTGAGCCCAAGTTGGGAGAACGAGAGAATATAAAAGACAAGGAGGCATTGTGTTAGTGTATGTGTTTTAGGGTTTTTCTTCTTCTTTTAATTAAAATGTATTTATAAGAACCAATCATATCACGACACATGACATGAACTCTATTAAAATATTTTAGGGTCGGTTCGGGCTTTTGGGCCTAAAAAACAAGAGACCGAGACAAATCCATTTAAAAAAAAATCGGTTCAGGTCTTAATCGGTTCGTTTCAGTCAGCATCCAGATTGATTTTGGGTCGAATTTTTTCGGTCCGATCGGATCGGTTTCTCTTATTGAACCCGCCTACCCTTATTGAAAACTTTGGTTGCCCCTGAGCTTTTAGTCTTTAATGAGTTTCCCTGTTTACAAAAAAAACCAACATAACCAACTCCCTCATTAGAGCTTTCTCGAAGCTTAAGTGCACATTTGGCACCAAAGTTGCGCTTCTTCACCGTCTTATGTCCAGATGATTCAACTCTTAGCTTCGCTGCTTAAGGGCTTGTTCCTTGACCCAATTGGTCTTTTCTAAACCCTAAGTCCTAAAACCTAAACCTGAGTCAGGTGTTGTAACAACCCACCCTTGGAGGATAGCATCGCTGGAACCCTATGCACCAAACTCAAACATCATTGGAGGGTACCACCTTCACCTTGTCATTATATTATGGAGGATCCGGAGCTTGGCTCTAGTACCTTGTTGATTCCAATCCGATTATATGTTCCATCACTCTTAATGATCGAACCAGTTCTCCGGCCTCATCAGTGAAAAATTTCGGAGGTTGGGTCAATAATTTTGACGAAGACCAAGAAGGTGTTGTTAGAACCTGGACGGCATCGTAAATACCATCATACTCCGCCATGACATCGTGGTACCATAAAGAGTTCCCGTATTCCCTTTCCTTCATTCGGTCAATTATTTGCAATGAAGTATTTCAACGATGCCATTCGTTAGGAAGAACGGAAAATTATCTGAGTGTATAGGGTTTAAAATGGAAAGAACTATGAGTCTATGTAGCAACAAGGCCTCACATAATGCATAGCACATCGGTGTCCCAATCCATCATAGGTTCTTAGGCTCGTCAAACTTCAACTCTACGCAATGATTTTTTTTTTTTTTTAACTCTAAGCAATGATTTTTTTTTTTTTGAAAACTCTAAGCAATGATTTTTTTTTTTGAAAACTCTAAGCAATGATTTTTTTTTTTTGAAAACTCTAAGCAATGATTATGCTTTAGTTAAGCTTGTGGCATGGATTTGTTCCTATAATGAGTCGGGACTACTGAAAATCTTTATTTTAGACCATCACGATCGCGACTTGGATGCATGTTTATTTTTGCAAACCAGAGATCGATGGCTAATGACCTTTTCAAAAGTATTGAAATCAAACACCAACTTATAAGTAAACATGCATGGGGCGTATATACTTCTATGACCTAACTACAATATAAAACTCGATCTGTTTGAGGCCTTTTCTTTGTTAGCCAATCAATTTATGACTTGCATTTTCATTAGAAATTTGTTTAGAAAAAATTGGAGATTATAAGGATGATCGTAGTTTGAATTTTATTTGTTTTGGTCCAAGTAGTTTGAGCTTTGAAGAGAGAGAGAAGCCGAAAAATTACACTATGACAAAAAAAATTAATTACAGTTAAAAAATGTCATGAAAAACTTTCAATGCGTTTTGCATCATAGTCAACGTCACGTGTATATACCGGAGTTATCGTTTCCTAGCCCTTTCAATAACGTTTTTGTTAAAAAATAATTTAATAACATTTGGAAAATGTCACATGTGTTTCTATGACGTTTTCTGCACGTCAAAGAATGCCTTCTACGATGTTAGGAAATTGTCATAGAAACTAATCCATAACTCTTGTCCACCCACATTGAAAAGTTTTCATGACTATTTTTAAACATCATTAATCGTTTTCCATATTGTAAAAATGAATATTTGATTTATGAATGAAATTTTAGATTTCAATTATCCATATTATTTTATTTTTGTCACAATTGATATGCAATACTTCAACTTCACTAACAAAACCTCAAAGTAATACTATCATTTACTTCGAATATTACTTAAAATTTATGAGTATCCAAAGAACATGAAGAAAAACAAAAAAAAATGCTAATGAGCTTCAATACTTCTCACATGCTGCTATCCCATATAGCCTTATACTTCATATCTTCATAGTCAGGTACCCAACTCAATGTCTCACATAAAGTAAATATGAAAGAAAAACTTGCCTTTCTTTTCTCGAGTTCAAGGGTTGAAGTTGGGTTACTTTGTCCTGAAAAAAAAAAACAATGACATAAGAGAACCCTTGTTCAAAAGTGAGATGTGAGACTCAATCTTAAAGTTAAAAAAAAAAACCACAAACTAAATCTAGGATGATTCAATATCCTTCAGAATTCATATCTGAGCAATAAGGGATTCCGCAATAGGAATAATAAAGGCATAGGCAAAGAAGTACCAAGGGAGTTTACATAAGAAGAGGAAGGAGGCTCCATGAGTTAATTATCAGTACTATTTATTCAAATAAGGCCTGCATAAATAACAAAGCAATTTCAATGTCAAGTGCCAACTTAATGGTAAATTGCATTAATACATCAATCAAATGATTCATTAACTTTATATGTGAGAAACTACATTTACCAACAAAATAAAAATTAACACTCTAAATTCAACCATCATTGACATACAAGTAAAATGATTAAATTGTAATCATCCAACATTAAAATCAGTGAAACAACAGCAGAAGTTTGAGCTGAAATCGGTGATATCCAACTCATACTTTTCTCCTTCAATTCAACCAGCCATAGAAAACCTAATACCTAATGAACAATTTAGGGTTTATTCAACCAGAATTCAACTGAATTAGAAATCAGTAAACTGAAAACAATCACGAGATTTCCTTTAAATTACCCTACGATGTGGCTCGGTGATTTATGTCTCCTCCAGTTTTTGAACCATAACCTTTAAGCACGGGTAATTAGTAAGATTAAACCGCAAATCGACTCAGATAGACAAAGATTGCCGAGGAAAAACAACTCAGAGATCTACCGAACCCTTGCCACAGTTTTGAAGAACTTGGTGGATGTATGTAGATGATGGAATCAACCTGTTCGACGGATAGGGTTGGTTGTGCGACATGGAAGAGTGGTGGCTGCATTTTGGGGAAAAATTCGCATGGTCAGAGTCTTCTTTCATGGTGCAACGAGGAGGGATTGCGAGCGGTGACCTACCGATATCAGAAGGGCGGCACCGATGGCGATCCGGCAGTGGTGGTGGAGGCTAGCCGGATTCTCTTGGCAGTATGCTGTCTTCAGGTTCCTTGGGGTGAGGCCTCAATCTAGGCTGGATCCATTCTTTTGGGCCAGGCCTAGGTCAATAAAAGTAGCTCATTTTAGGACATTTGAGCTGATTCTCTTTTGTTATTTCGTGTGTCGGTTTTAATTTATTTTTAATTTTAATAAAAGGATGTGAGCTTTGTCTCGGTTACTACACTCGATGTGCGTTGTATATTCTAGGTAAATGACGAGTTTTTTTGCTTTGTTAAATGGTCGTTACCGTCTAATGGTAGGGTGAAACTTAGTATTGTCAGATGTGTTCCGACGTTAACATAGTCATAGAGATGCAATATTTGACATTAGGTTATATTCTCGTGTTACATACATACCAATATCTCCATTATGTCGCTGCTTTTCTAAAACAAATAGAGACGTCGGTGGAAAAATACTCTTTATTAGTTGGTTATTTGTTAAGTACTTGTTTACAGAAAATTTTGATATAAGGTCATATCTTTATAATTAGTGATTCAGGGTCCAAGTTTCACATCATCTTATATTTAACAGTTTTATTTTTTATGACTTGAGCAGCCGCACCAATTTTATTTAAAAAAAAACAAAGAAAAAAGTATTACTCTTAAAGTCCCACTAGTCTATTGCCATATGTGGAGCCAGCTGCCCCCACTTCATGTCAAAACTTTGGTAGTTGGTGTACCTTTGTTTTATTTGTTATAAATGGGTCAAATATACACACATATATAGTATATTATAGTTGTTATTGGGGCTATTACTCCTATTAAATTGCGAATCAATCAACAACTCTCTCTCTTCTTCATTATTCTATTTCTAAAACTATTTGTTTTGATAATTTTAGCCTAAGTTTTATCAGGGTATTAAGCTAAAATTAGTTTATTTTGTATTGAGAAACACTACTCTCTTCTCATTAAGAATTCAAACTAAACAAATCTTATGATAATAGCTTATCTTACCCAATTTTGCCGAATTTTTTCATTCAATTCTCTTTAATCAACCACAATCTTGTAGATACCAAAATGCGACCTATCTCCCACCCAATTTCTCTTTCTTTACTTTCATTCTCTAAAAGAATCCCAACAGTTTTTTGAGTTGCCGGAAATTAAACTCTTTAATTTTTTGCCCCCACTCGTATGTTTTTTTGTGTCCGCCACTGTCTACTGCTACATGAAACTGGTATTCCACTATTTAGATCTAACCAATTAGTGAGAACCATGATCGATTCCTATGCATTGAGAAGCAGATATGCATCTACAGTCATCATGCATGAACGCATCAGATGAAACACAAGAATTAAAAACTGCATACTCATATGCGTAGTTCATTTACTTATTAGTGAGGAAACTTAATGAAGAGTTGAATGTTTGCAAAATTGAATAAAACCCGAACTGAAATAGGGTTTAGGGTTTAGATCACCGAGTCTTACCATCGCGATATGTATGACTGAATAATCCTAAAATCCAAATAGCGACACCAAATTTATATTAACTGTGAAATTTTATCCAAGTCCTTCTGTATAGATTTGCAAAATATGTGAGGTTCTGTATGGGGACCAAAATAGTCATATACATGTCCACTGAAAGGCATGCATTGTACAAGCTGCGTGGTCGTCCTAACTGTTGGTTTGCTTGCCAAGCAAGGAAGCTGATCTTTTTCATAACCTGGAATCCTGGATATCCTTGTAGGCTTGTAGCACAGTTGCTCAAATTTGGCAACCTATATTGGGTCTGCAGGTTAATTTGAACAACCATGCAAGAAGCTCGTGCATATAAATTTGATTCTCGGTGGCAAGTTCAGAAAGACGACAATCCATTTTAAAATCAGTCCACCAGCAAATATATAGTACATCCAGTAACTTGGCTATATGCACTCAAAATATATTGCACAATTATGTTATCAGCACCTGTGCCATGCCCAGAGAAACATGATGTCATGATCAAAATTACAAAACCAAAGACATGCCCAAGGGAAAAAGAAATAAATCACAAGTTCACAACATACAGCATCACTCTTTCAACGTCAGATACGTGATCGACAGAGCTTGAATCACACAACTTTATTTTAGTTTAAGAATGACATATAACTTCAGTATGTACGTTACAGCCATTACCTAAAGTGCAGTGTCATCTTAATACTACTTCTTTCAATTTCAGCAACCTCTAGAATGACTTAGAAGTTACTTTATGAAACATGATATAAGCCTCTATTCACTTTTCCTTCCGAGTCTCAAAGTAAATGCCTGCAAGGATAGCAGAACTTGTCTTAACCTTTCCTTGGACTGTTCATCGAGCAAGTTGCCATCATTGTCAAATTTTGCTGGAGGCTGGAAAGCATTCAAGAAAAACTCAGGCTTGTTAATGAAATGAAGGTCAAGGAAAACTCCAACTTGGCGAAGATGGTATTGGGATCGTCCACCACCAAAGTTTCCTCCGGCACTTATAATTGCGGCACCCTTATCAGCCCACACATTTGGAGATCTGGATGCCCAGTCAATCGCATTCTTTAGAGGTGCTGGTGTAGTCAGTATGAATGAAATGCTTAGGAAGTAGTAGAATCTACAACAATAATCCATCTTGCTAGTAGACCATAATCTAAGCACAAATGATAGTGAACCTGTATTATAAAAATTACAATATGTATAATCGAAAGCTTTAGCATCCAACTCAAAACTAGCACTAGTGATGACTCTCACACGAGGTCTTATTTGTATTCTAGTTCCCGCAAGGTCTAATCTAATTAGACACTCTATATACTCTATATATATTTCAACACTATCAACTATTATATAAGTTACAAGAAATATAACACTAGATATGCACTGGAGGATGTTGCTTAGGCCTTAGAGTGAGATCAATAAAGAAGAGAAGCCTCTTCATATGCTGTGTTTAAAAGTAGACTACATATGATACATAAATTACACCAATATTCTCTCTGAAGATGGATGGGCAGCACCCAAAAAAAAAAACACGAAAACATAAGAATCCATAGCAATAATCAGAAACTGCATGAACGTAGTTGAAATTTAGACTCATACTATACACTGGCTTCAAATTCCTATCCAATTGGAACCTTTCCATCACAGTCGAATTCCCCTACGTTGCTAAACTAACTTCATGCACTAGCAGCTTTTATATTGGGATAATGGTATTCTATTTCAGTATTTCTTTCTTCTTTCAATACGTACACTTGATTATAATACAACTTTAATCTGGCTTGATCCTAACTCAATTGTCTACCCTAGCCTCCTCAATTTTCTCCTCCCAAGATTTCATTACATATATAACTCAATTTTCTACTGTCAGTGACTATAACATTGGTATATAGTTTATACACTACATGTAAGAGCATACAATCATTTCCGGTAACTGGAAATTTTTCGTAGAAACAGCAACTTTTATGGCCAACCCACATGACAATGTGACATTTAAAATTTGAAAAATAAATCTATGTTTCTATGAATCAATTATTTCAAATAACCAAGTAAGAATTGTACCGGCAATGGAGTAATTGTACTCGGGAGAAGCAAAGAGGTAGCTATCGGCTTCTCGAATCTTCTGACGAAAGGCTTCGACGGCAGGTGGGAATCTCCCGTCTTTCTCTAGATCGGTGTTGATCATCGGCAACGGCGCGATGTCTACGTACTCTATCTGGACGCCCTCCATCGTCTTGCTCATCTCAATCGCTATAGTACACGCGCCAACACATGATCATAACCGCAGAGAGCCTCTTTTGCCATTGAATTCAAACCAATGAGAGATACTAAATACTAACCAGAGCGAATGAGGCCGCGGTTGTAGGAAGCTTGACGAAGAGAACCAGAAACTGCTGCGATCTTTATGAGCGACTTTGCTGCAACTGAAGCCTCCATTTTCCCTAAATCTTGATCGAGACTGGGATTGAAATAGTCAGATAGAGAGGTGGCCTGTGACATTTGAGGAAGAAAAAGCCATTGATAAAGGGAACAAGTAAAAAAGCAAAAGCAGCCACCTTCATTTTTTTGTTTTTGTTTTTTTAACGAAAGCAGCCACTTTTATTCGTCTTGTTTTGTATGTTTATGAGTGGGAAATTTAGCATTTGAGGCCAAATGGCACGGCACCTTCAAATGTGTCTTTGAAATAAACTAGCATTACTCCACACACAAATGTGGTGAAAAAAACTGTTTTTTTTTTTTATAAAATTAACTGTAGAGCGAGAAGGAAGGAAGGTCCGACTGGTTCGGGGATGAACAGTGGCACACACGATTTGAATTTTCCACTTTTCTGATTTTTCATTTTTTATTTAGACTATTTTTCAAAAGTACTCCATTTCTTTTTTGATTCACAACTTTTTTCATAAGAACTCCGATTTATGCATTACGTGTGTTTGTGAATTCATATCGATGAGTTCTACAACTTTCATAAAGAAAGTTTTCTCGAAAAACTTAAGCATCAAAAGTCAAATTTTAGAGTTAAAAAGATAAGGGCTAAACCGCTAGGAGGTGAAAAAGATTCGGGTCTTATCAAATTTACCTTTGTGGATGGTAATTTAGTTAGAGTAAGAAGCAAAAAGTTGTGGCCAAATCGAGTGTTGAGGCTGAGTATAGAGGTATGACCCATGAACTGTCGGAATTGTTGTGAGAAATATGCTACGTGATTTGAGTGTTAAGTTGAAAAGTGATATGCATGTGTATTGTGACAACAAAATAGTAATTGATGTATCACATAATCTAGTACAACATGATCGTACTAAACACTTGGAGGTGGATTGTCACTTCATAAAAGAGAAGCTAGATGCAAAGATTATTAGTTTCTTTTTGTCCCTACTAAAGAGTAACTTGCAGATATACTCACTAAAAGAGTTTTTAAAAAGACGTTTTATGACTCACTAAGCAAGTTGACATGGTTAATGTGTATGCGTCAACTTGAGGAGGAGTGTCAGCGTGAGTCATATAATGTAATTTAGGGATGTAAATCATGTAGTTAGTATTTACATATTATGTATATGGTAGTACGTAGTATGTAGGGTTGTAGTACGGTGTATTCATTATATGTAGCCTCCAATATGAGATGAATGGATATCAGAAAATTCATTATTCAAATCGTGTCATATCGACTGTTTATACCCAAACTCAAAGCCCATGAATCCTTGTACACTCCTCTCAACTTACACTCTCAATTCCGAGTAAAGATAACTCTCTCCCTCATAGCACTGAATGGAGAATGAAATTCTCTCTAGAAAACAGAGTACACAAAACTCTGATGCTCCACTCTACTATGCCAACCTTCATAGTTATTTATATCCAACTCTTGCCATGCTAACAAAGATAACATATTCATAGAAGAAAACCAAAGTCATGTTTTTCATTCTTTCCCGTTCAATGTTCTACACTAAAATAGTATCAAATTATTTCTAGTAGTTTTCAACTATTATTTCATGCATGCATGTTGTGTACTCATTCTCCATGCATCCTCACAATAACATTGCATGATTGTAGACTTGTTCTTATACGAACTTCAAATATGGCTACACTACTCTAGCTATTTCTAGCTCTACATCACAATAAATGAGCTATTTCACATGCATTTACTTTGTGTATATTGCAGCTGATTTCTTCCATTCATACATTACTGCAATTGTAATAAACATGACATTAATTTGAGCCACATCTCAACAGGTGTTAGAGAGTGAAAAATTACAGGTTCATTCCTTAAACTTTATTTGTTGAGCGCTTTGACATTTAAAAGCATGCAAGACTTATATGGAAGAAAGGACTCCTTGCTATATCACACATCTGATTATACACTTATGGAAGTTGTTGGCTTTGACCAAGTTCAAAACGGCAAGCAAAGAAGATAAGTTCCTTATTCAAGGTTTGACAAATTCAAACGTAAAGCAAGCAGAGATAAGATGCTCACACATAACTTTTCTACTATAAGAGAGTAGAAATACACAATTATGATACAATTATGCTCCAACTCCAATCGATTCTCTACTTTGAAGATTTTATTTTTCTTTCCTAAATCATTTCTAAATTATGGAGATTGTCGTATATAGGAATTATTGCCTTGGGTAACTCGGAGTAACTTCGAAAGCCCTAATCCCTTTTAGGGTTGTAGGTGGTGGCACAGCCGAATCTTATCTTGAAGGGTCGCTACTGGGTTGGTCCGAGGCCAGTGTCGTGGGTAATGGCGTCTTTAGGCAGAAAGTAGTGCCAGTGTGCCAAGGCGGCGTAGTTTTGCGTTTGGGAGTCTGATTTTAGGATGGGTGGCGATCTTTGTTTTAGTGAGATATTGTTGTCCTCAAGGGCGGTGCGGATCCGACCCAAGGCTTGGAGCCCTTGCCCGGTTTTCCTATATATGTAATTACCCCCAATAAATTTGCACAAAGTGATGTCTGGTCTTCTCCAACACTTCAGTAGTTCGAATCTTGGTGAAGGGACTTTGGCTGTTTTTAAATTTTTATGCTGTTTTTCATGTTTTTTCTCTCCTTATTTTCATTTTTGGTTCTCTTGTTACCCATTTATTCTTATTTTTTCTTCATTTTTTTGTTCTTTTATTTTATAATGTTATTCATTAGGTTTTTCTCAAAAATTTCTAAAAATTTTTGATATTTTCCTCATTTTATTCTCCCCTTATTTCTTTTAAGTAAAATATTTTATTTATTTTATAAATATAATTCTAAATTTTAAGGAGCAAAATTACCCGCAAAAAAGAATTTCGTTTAAGCCGTACCACGCTTGACATCCTAGATCGGCCCCTGGCAGGGACTCGTGTTGCTGATCTTGGATTGCTTGGCTGAGGTCGAGTGTCTCCAAGTTCTCCCGAGTTCTTCTTTTCCCTGTCGAGGCAGTAGAGCTTCGCCGAGATCTAGAGGTTGTACACGTTTGGTAGCACAAGGCTTTGACACTTGGTTGCTTAGTTTGGTGGTAGGTCTTATGGTAGACTTTCCAAAGCAGTTTGCCATGGTTGGGTGGCGTGGTGGCCTATTTTTTTCTTATTTATGTCTTTTATTTTGGGGTGGTGTAGATTTTAGTCTTCAATAAATTAGTCGTACTAATAGGGCATTCATGTTATTTTTATGAGTCTCACCTTAAATATTCAACATATAATTAAATAGCTATGTAATTTTAGTACTAGGTTTTCTGTGTATTGCTAGGTTTCTAATAATTTAGCATATTCCAGTTTAACTTTTATATAGCCAGCGATGACGGAACCCCAATTAAAAAAATGTTGTCTTTTTTCTCACCACATTTGTAGGGAAAGTGTTTAGAACTCCCTGGAAATTTCTCTCTACAATTAAGAAAATGTGATATATAGAGGAACTATTTGAGTTGCTCAAAAACAAACTTTTGTATTGCGAATAGAAATTTCACCATATCAGTAAAATTATGCTGAACCTGTTGCAACTTGTTGATTTATTCAGGTAATTCAGTGCCAAATACCTTGAATCTCATTTATTTTGGCATTCAAAACAATGCAACCAAACTGAATATGAATAGTAGTTCAGATAAAACATCAGTATCATTGCCAGCAAGTTTCTTGTAGCACGAGATTTACACGTGCAACTTTGATTTTCCTTGGAGTCTCAAAGTAAAACTCTGCAATGATAATAGAACTTTTCTTAGTCTCTGCTTGGTCTCTTCGTCAATCAAGTCGCCATTTTCATCAAATTTACCCGGAGGATTGAATGCATCAACAAAAAGCTCAGGCTTGTTGATAAAATGAAGATCGAGACAAACTCCGATTTGGCGCAGATGGTATTGAGATCTTGAACCGCCAGTTCCTCCTGAAGCACTTATAATAGCAGCAGCTCTATCAGCCCACACATTAGGGGGTCTAGATCCCCAGTCGATAGCGTTTTTCAGGGGTGCTGCATAGATGCATGGTACATGCATGTAGTTAGAAGTTGGATTTTTTTTTTGTGTGACCACTGACCAAAGAGAAGTTTAATGATAAAATTAAAATTTAATTACATCGGATTCGGAACTAATAACAATCAGATTTCTCCGGGCAAGACAATCAAACAACTAGGTTCACTATATTTCATAAACAAAGATCACGTCCATCTTGACACCAAAATGCATATATACATGCACATAGTATTTAGAACTTAAAACATAGAAATAGTGACTAGTGAATCTTATGTGAATTGAATGAGGCAACATTATTAGTCAGTCAGTTGTTGATCGATGATCAATAGCTCAAGTTACGATTTGTGCAGAGGAAGATGCTATCACTAATAATAATTTGCTATACCCGTGGTGAATCATAGAACATCCTAATTTTCTTATATATGTTCCTCAAATTTTCATTCATTACCTGCTTCTAAATGCACGCAAGAGTCAAGAGTGCAAGACTCTAATATCCGATCTGCCCCAGTTCTAACCTATTTGGCAACCATGCCTTCCTGCTTGGACTAATGACTAATCTCAGATCTCATCAATAACTAGGACAAAGTTTGGTGAACCATGTATACTTTAAAATGAAGCGCAATATTAAATATAGTACTACCAATCAATGGCAACGCTCCTTAAAGCCTGTCTTACACTAGATTTGAAGATCTAATTAGTGTATACTTTAATTGAAGATGACCAGGTGCATGCAATAAACCACTTGTTTTTGGCCAAAATATGTTTTGATTAATGATGTTTGAGCAAGTCTAGTAATATATTTACGTATATTACACTGATGAAATGTAAAAAAAAAACATTTACAAAAATAAGAATGGGGAAGTGAGCATGATAGTACCAGAGACAGAGTAATTGTACTCGGGAGAGGCGAAGAGAAAGCTATCAGCCTCTAAAATCTTCTGCCGGAATGCTTCGACCTCCGGTGGGAATCTCTCTCCGTCCTCAAGATCGGTGTCCAGCATCGGCAGCGCCGTGATGTCGCCGTCCTCGATTTCAACGCCGGTGATAGATCCCTTGCTTATCTCAATCGCTGCATTCAGTTACATATATACGCCGTTATTAAACCGAGAGAGAGAGAGAGAGAGAGAGAGAGAGAGAGAGAGAGAGAGGAAAGGAAGTAGTAGTAGACTAGTAGTACTTACCTGAACGAATGAGGCCGCGGTTGTAGGAGGCTTGACGAATGGAACCACAGAGCGCCACCACTTTAATTGTCTCCATATTTTGATTTGCAATTGGCAAGAGGTGAACGATTACGCGAGTTGCTCAAACAATCCCAATCCGTCCCCTTGCGGTGGAAGAACATATATCGACTATTTATACCGGAACAAACGGTTATCTTGACTCATTAGAAATTGGACAGTCAAGGAAATTTCTTATTGAGTTACGGAATCTTGGCCGACTTGATTATGTAAGCACTGAGGTGTCTTGCAAACTAGAAACGAAATTAAGTCATTAAGTAACGAAGTCTTGATATAAGAAAAAGAAGCAAAGGGGATCGCGGTCTAGGTTGTTTTTTTTTGACAAATTATAAAAATGTACCATCTTCTAATTTATATTAGAAAAAAGTTACTACTTATAAATTAATTATAAAAAATCATCACATTTAAGTGAAAATTATAAAAAAATTAACAAAATTAGAAAAAAGTCATTTTAAAAATATTCTATGGACTATTTTGCCATTTCTTACTATTTTTCTTCTTTTTTTTCTTCTTTTTCTAATTTCGGCCATAACTTTCTCGTCCGACGATAGATTTTGACGAAATTGGTACCGTTAGAAAGATCTCGCTCTCCTATTTAATTTGATATACTATCCATTCCGAATCTACCAACCTTACAAGGCGCAACAACCATCACAAAGGGTTGCCGCCATCGATGGCGGTGCTTCAAGCAATTCCGACGAAACCGAAGCTCAAGGTTCCCTAATTCATGCTATTCTCTTCATTCTAAGCATACTTATATCAATCTCATTTGAATTTTAACAAAATTTCACATATTTCCACATTTCCTCTCGGCATGTCGCAGTTTCTGTCACAAAGGCTGTCACAGCTCCTGTCATAGACGCCGTCACAGCTCCTGTCACAGACGCCGTCACAGCTCCTGTCACAGACGTCGTCACAGCTCCTGTCACATACGCCGTCACAACTCCTGTCGCATACGCTTTCATAGACATTGTCACACCTACTGTAACAACCGCTATCACACTATCTATTTACACCCAGTGTCACAACCTATGTCACCCTACTTGTCACAACCATTATCACACTACCTATTACACTAACTATCACTCATCCTGTCACACCTCCTATCACACCCACTGTCACATAAGTTGTCACACTATCTATTTACACTACACCTACTGTCATACCAATCTCATTTGAATTTTAACAAAATTTCACATATTTCCACAATTCCTCTCGGCATGTCACAACTCCTGTCACAGACGTTGTCACAGACACTGTCACAGACGTTGTCACAAACACTGTCACACATACTGTCACAACCGCTATCACACTATCTATTTACATCCACTGTCACAACCTCTATGACACTACCTGTCACAACCACTATCACACTACCTATTACACTAACTGTCACACAATCTATCACACTAGTTTTCTGTCTGTCACACTGCCTGTCACACAAATATTTGTTCTGTGACAAGTAGTGTGACAGGTGGTGTGATAGATGATGTGACTCTCATTGTGACAGTCGATGTGACTACTATTGTGGGCGATATTGTAACTGAAATAGCTTCATTAACAAAACTAATAGTCACATATCAATATAGTGGATAACATTTACAAAATCACGTAAATTGAAACTTGAAAATGAAGAATCGAAGAAACGAAAAGAAAAGAATTGACTTTTGGCACCCAAAATATTGCTATGGGCACCCATGGCCATCTTTGCTCTGCAATCAACTTTGTTTTCTCCGTCGTCGTCACACCCACAGCTTCACCATCATCTTCGATCGGCGCTACATCAACCGCCCTTGTTCCAAGCACTCCACAATGTCGTCGTCCTCTCTTCAATTACAACCTCTCGTCGGTCGGAACCAGACATCCTCAAGCCAAGGATCGCACCGTCCATGGCGACAAGATCCAGATCTCTGATTCATGTCGGTCTTCACTCCTCTGCTCTCGAATCCATATCGGACCTCCACTTCAATCTGTAGACCAAAATCCCACACTCGATTCGATCGAGCTCCTCTGACGGTGACTGCGCCTCTCTGACGTCGATAGCTTCCATTCACCTATGATCTCCAGATGTCGCACTCTCAAAGGAGGGTGGAAAATGGCAGTCCAGATCCGATCTGTTTTTCATTTGACCCGATTCCTGCATTGTCGTCGTGACTCTCCTTGATCCCCGCCAGCTTTCTTTCACGGCCTTGATTCCGTCTTCACCAAATGAGCCACCGACAAGGCTCAGAGAGGAAAATAGATAAATTAGATAGAGGTTTCGATTTTGAAAGAGTTAGTGGCACGCCGTAATATTTTTGATTTTTATGGGCAACGCTTTAAGAAAATCAGGATACTGACTTTTTTCTAATTTTCGTATCTTACTTGACTTTTTTCTAAATACATGCATCAATTGTGACTTTTTTATAAGAAGCCCTTTTTTTTCTCGTCTCTCTCTCTCTCTTTGCTTGGCATCTTTTCTTCCTCTAATGATATGTTTGATTGAATTCAACGCTCGTTTCACCTCCACTCTTGCCATTAAAGAGAAGGGCAAGGTAGTTTTCTAATACGACCCAAATCTTTTATAGTTCACCGCGATTGTACATTTATCTTTTTCTTGAAACGAGAGTCGTACCAAGTGTGACGACTCTAAAAGTTCAATTTTTAATGCGTAATATTTTCAGGAAAACTTCATTTACGAAAGTTGCAGGGCTCGTCGATACGATTTCGTCGACATGCGGCACGCTTAAATCAGAAAGTTACGAATCAAGAAGTGTGTTGGACATTTTTAGAAATTAGTATAAATAAAATCAGAAAATGGGAAATTTTTTTTGAAAAGTCCATTTTCTTCCCCAGTGGCGATCTCTGCCGTCCGGCCACGGATTGGGACGCCACCGGTCATGTTATCTTTGTCTCGCCGTTCTCTGTCGATCTATATTAGAGTTGCACCGCGTCGACCGCTGTGCGAGGAGCAGCAAAGGCCAGAAGTTCCTGCAGATTTCGTCGTCGCCGTGCGAGCTTTTCCGGCAACTCTGGAGCTCAGGGCCGCTTCAAGTTGGTGTGATCCTCCCTTCTGGCTGTGATTCGACCAGAGTTTGACGCCGAATCGAGCTGCATCACCAGATCAAATTGGGTGCATTGTTCAGAGTTTCAGAGGCGTTTTCCTGCCACTTTTGGATAGATCTAGACTTCCACGCAGTCAAGAAAAAGGTTTGTTTTCTGGTGATCTATAACTTTCATGTTGGGATCGAGTTGTTTTAGAGAGGTCAGAGATGGGTGGCGCGTGAGGCCCATGCACAACCACTCACGCGCAACCACTGTGGCAACGCGTGCGGCGGCGCGTGTTGCTATTTTTGGAGTAGTGAGTCACTCCATCATGTAGTATATGTCGATACAAACTTATCGATCTCTTAATTGTTGAATTTGGTTATCGTATGAGATCGTTAATCTAAATTATCGTTGGTAGAGATAATGTGTTATTAACGTAAGCTTCGTGTTCAATTGATGTTGCGTCTATGTGATTGTGTTGATTGATAATGATTATGGTGTTGTGTGTTTGATGGATGATAGTTATGATGATGGTTATGTGCGTCGATTGTGATGATGTATGTGATATACGAATATGAATGGTTATGAGGTTTACGTACTGTGGTGAACTATTGAACTACGAATGGCTTGATCTCTACTATAGGGTACGTAGGGAGCCCAACCGAGGTTTGGGTGCAGCCACAAATATTTTAGGATAGATTTTCGTGCTAGATATATTGAGGCATTAAGAATTGTGGTTATTTAATTATGGTTGCTATTTGATCATATTGTTAGATGATTGTATGACGTTAATTACGCCTATCAGAATTAGGGTTAGGACCATGGGATGTTTGCCAGGTAAAGGTATGCGATTAAACACTGAGTGTGAGGTATTCGTTTGAGTTATGGTTTCGGTTATCTCTGTTAGTTATATTGATTAGCTTTGGGACTCGGGAGTACCGGAAGAGATGGGATGGACTAGGAGTACCGAAAGAGAGGGGTTGGACCGGGAGTACCGGAAGAGAGGGGTTGGACCGGGAGTACCGGAAGCGAGGGGATGAATCGGGAGTACCGGAAGAGAGGGGTTGAACCAGGGGTACCGGAAGAGAGGGGATGAATCGGAAGCGGTATTGATATTACCGAGTCGCTAGAAGAGAGGAGATGTACTAGCAGAGTTCCGATAGAGATTGAAAAGGAGAGGACTAGTGACTTGATGTCGGTCTGGGGCTTGAAGGATCGCTTGCAGATGCAAGCATATGGAGACCGTTTTGTGATGAAATTCACGGAAGTGGCGGAGAGGGATGAGGTCATTTTCTACGGCCCTTAGATTTACAATCGTTCCTTGTTTGTCACAGTGACCTTTGATGCTCTTTTTGACCTGATGGTACGGTGGTGCCGATTCTCAACTATCCAGTGACTATGGAGATTCTAGGATTGCCTCATGCCCTGAAGACATCGGTGGCAGTGGAATTGGTGGGTCAAATCCTAGGGGTGGTTGAGGAGGTGTTTGCAAAGGAAGTAAAGCGTGGGTTGCGGTTTAGGGTTCGTATCACTCACTACCTGACATATCCGATCCGGCAAGACTTTCTACCACACTTGTATGAGTTTGGCACGACGAATATTCTTGCCATGCTCTCCTTCAAGTATGAGAGAATGACCATATTGTATAGGGTGTGTGGAATGTTGGAGCATGGTGCGGTGGTCCCCAGACTTGTCTGAGCCTAGGGTTCTCAGGGTGATGTCGGTGGTTAATACTGGGACAGGGCAACCAGTGGGAGCAGTGCGGATGACTGGAAGAGAGGTGGTGGTGAATATAGCTCTTTTTCGTAACCCTAACCCTAACCCTAGCTTTGGAAAAAAGGTTAGGGTTTGATGCAGGTGATAGCTCCTCCTCGCCGACGAGGCCGCCTAAGGTGCCTAATCTTGTATTTTCAATCCCCAGCATGGTAGTGGTAGATTGAAACATCCCAACCCAAAAATTACCTATTTACGCGTTAAAATCCAATTTATATCAAGCGAACCAATATCTAATCTAAAATAATTGTGGCTGCACCCAAACCTTGGTTGGGCTACCTACATACCCTTTACAAGGGATCAAATCATTCGTAGTTCAACTTAGTAAGGTATAAAACCATTATAAACAACACGAAATCGACACTATTCAGAAACCCTAGAGTTTCAATTCGTCGATTCTCTTACCTCGATGTGTGTTGGATTGATTCCTTTGGATTGTTTGTTGCTGGAGATGAGACCTTTCCAAACCCCTCAAAAACTCGAGCTATGGCGGCCGGAGGAGGGAGTTCCGATCAAAAGTGTATACGGCAGCAGTGGAGCTTCTCGGCATTGATTCTCCCAATCGGTAGAGCTAGGGGTTGCGACACTGGTCTAAAACGAAAGGAAACCCTCTAAGCTCCAAGAAGCAACCGGTGCGGCGACCCAGTTTGGCCAGGCGGCAGAGATCGACGCCGGAGACCAAAACTGGGCCCCTTGAGTGAAGAGTGCCCGACGGTTTACATTTTTCCTCCCCCCCCCTTTTCTGATTTTTAGCCATATTTATATTGATTTCCAAAAATTCCCAAATACATTTTTGAATCGTACATCTTCATAAGAACTTCGATTTAGGCGTGCCGTGTGTCCACAAATTCGTGAAGGAAGTTTTCTCAAAAAACTTACGCATCGAAATGTCAACTTTTAGAGTCGTTACACTTAATGACGCTATACGAGTAAAAAGGTTCGAAGCGTATCAGTAGTGGCAAGAGGAGTGCTAACATTGAGTTAGTGACGCTAACCAGGAGGAGTAAAATTGTGGGGCCAGTTCTGGTAGAGGCGCCGCCGTTTGAGCTATAGTTTCTGAAGGAGTTGAGTCTCCCACATCAAGGTGGTCTTCTTTTGATGAACCTGCAGAAAAAGCGGTTAGGTCGACCTGCATGTTGGAAGAATAAGCCCAAGGCCCAAGTTGGGGAGGTTATTGTTGTTAGAGTTAGGCCACAACGAGCCAAGAAGCGTAGCTTTGGACAACGCAAGAAGAAGGCATTTGGGCCTACTGTTCCAGCCCAGCCCATTGAGGAGCTAGTGAGCGCTTTGGAGACCTCTTCGGAAGGGTCTGTTCTGGTTTAGAGTTTGTGTGTCTAGCTTTAAGAATAAGTTAGTTGATGTTGACAAAGGCTTTGAATCTGTTTTTTTTTGTGTCGACTGTAGGGATTCAACATATAATTACTTAAGGGGTAGGTGGGATTCTATTTTCCCGGGTGTTATCTAGTTGCTTAGTTAGTTTGCTCTTTCTCAATTAATGTAGCCCCAAAAAAGGGCGGGAACATGTTCATATTGTTTAGTAGCTTTTCATCTATTTAAAATTTTGTGTCATTGATTCAAAAAAAAAGGTAATGAAGTCTTGAATTAAGAGCGATGGCATTCTGGGTAAGTTTTTCTTTCAATTAAAAAAAAAGAAAGTTTTTCTATTTCACTTTTCTCTCGTCGGTGTAGTAGGCCCTAAAAAAATTGTATGATCAAGCAACACAAATATTAGCCAGCAAAATATTTTGATTTCCGATATTTCAAAAAAAAAATTCCCTTAAAAAAATTAAAATATTTTGATTTCCTTCTAAATATTTAGGCCACGTTGAGTAATGTTTTTGAAAACAATTTTCAAAAAATGAGTTTCAAAAATGAAAATGAAAAAGTGAAAACATCTAATTAATATTTTCACTTTTTTTAATCAAATACAACAACTATTGTGCTTCAATGAGTCTGTTGTGAGTTAAACTCTCAACCTCTCACTTACGAGAAGATATTTATGCCACTAGACCAACTGATACTTGGTAATAAGTTCACTTTTTCTTTGTTAAAGTTGAAAATATTTTCAATTTTAAATTTCTCCATTTTAAGAAATATCTTAATGAATATACATTTCACACTATTGTCATTTTCAAATATAAAAATATGAGTATGACAATGATACCGAATACCACCTAAAATATTTTTAATTTAAATATTTCCTTCAATTTAAAAACAATTTTGACAAACAAAAACTTGTATTAACAAACGGTGATTACAACGAGTCCCAAAGATCGTACCTCTAAACAAAGGTCTACAACAAACAACACAAAGCCACAAAGGCCTAGCCGCCTAGGTACAGAAAGTAGGAACATATATTAGCATCGACGCCACCAAGAACGTATACAAGAATGAAAGCACCACTACTCGACCATGAAACAAAAACGACGACAATTGTTTTTTGAAATAGCAGATCGAGGAAGATCTCTGCCGATATCAAAGAAACCAACTCTCAAACCATCAAGATTTAGGGGAGTCAACAAAATCATTACCAACATGTTTTGCCGAAACAACTAAATAAACAGTGAATTGACTGGATATTCCAGATATGATTCTAGATAAACTGGAGAAAGAAAAGAACCAAGCGAGAAGATTGAAAAGGACATGCACCTGAAGGTACACATACCCTTATTGCATCGCCCCATATTAGAGTGCAAGAAATCCACTGTGACAAAGGCTTCGAAGAGCCATGCAGAATAGGGGTATAGAAAGCTGATGGAGACCAAAAATCCCAAGTGGATTGAGATCAATTGCGAAGAAAAATAAGCAAGAGATATGCATAGATAAGCTCTAAGGAAAATTGCCGAAGATGATAGGTACAGAAGCAACCGAGGAAGGAAAAACAAAAAGGAACCTAGATCTACTATCCCCCTTACTTCAAAGCCAAAGGTACTGATAAAATGATCGAGTCTGGCTGGAGAGAGGGAGGAAGGATGAAACCTTTTGCGCTAGGAGGCGGGTAACCACCACATTGTTTGCCTATTCGGTCATCTATGGCATTCAAGGGATTTGGTGGCCGCCTAGACGATCAACGACATTCCTCGACGGTTCTCGACAGTCTGTGGTGGTCAAAATAGGTAGAATTTTTAAAAAAGAAAATAAACTAAAATGCAATTGAAGTAAAAGAACTTCATGATGAAAATTTTATTTCGGATGATGAAACAGAATGTAAGGAAGAAGAAATAGATATTGCGTTTGAGTCCGATATCGGAAGAGTTAGGGAATGATTTGGAGAATAAAAACTTGAGATTTAGTCTTACAGTTGTTTTACAATTTACTTTTTGTTCGAATAATTTTGTATGAACTTTGAACTAACAATTTACTCAGTAGTCATATGAGGGTTTTTCAAATTTATTGTCGAACCATTGACAGAGTGAAATGGTAGAAGAAAAAAAAATCAAGACTGAGGATATCTTCTGCATAATTGACATTTAGGAAAAAAAATCAAATAAAGCAACTTTTTATTGAAAACATGTCCGGCAGAATTGAAGCAAAATTTACTAAATTTAACAACTGCCAAACCCAATTGATAAATTTGCCAATTCTCTTACTATTTGGATTAGGCAAATTTTTCAATATTCGATTTTTAGGGTTTTCAATCATTCAACGTTGATTTTTTTACAATTTCACCTATTGTTCGAATATTTAGCAACCCTTGTTGAAAGAGAAATCCTAGGAGGGGTTGCTATAGTAATACCCCGAATTTATGTATCATAAGTTGTATAAATTGGTAATAAGAACCACCTAAAAACTTGCTAAGTGATCGAGTATGATGAATACAAAAATAATTTGGATAATAACTGTAACTTTATTGAATGATATGAGGACATATATATAGGCATTAGATAATCACAATCTCGTATGATTCGGAGTCCTAATCTATTACAGAGATGCAAATCTATCTCTAACAGAAAACTTAATATGGTTAAGACACACATAAGGGTAGAATACTAACTCTCTCGGAATACTCCCCCTTGTGTCGCATGCCTAGGTTGCATGTCACACAACGTTGCCTTGGTAAAAACTTTGTCAAGCAAAACAAAAACTTTTGGGTAAAACAAAAGCTTGAATGAAGGGGAAAAAAGTATAACGCACCAACTATTAATAATCTTAACATATGATGTAGACTCCACCTGAAGTTTACCAAATTTTAAAGTTCTGATAAACGAAGCATGTCAATGCTCTTCACAACATTGTAACCTCGCGCTTGATTATCAATAAATTACATTTTATTTGTACACGTGTCTGCACTCTTATTTGTTTTCAGATTCTCGTTCTACACTTAGTCTTCTCAATAACTATGAATGACTATCTGAAGCACCTGGAGCAGGTGTAAGCTTATTGTTCAGAATGAATCATTTTGGGACAAAAAAAAGATACATTTGGTCAAAGGAGAGATCAAATTTTCAGGTATTCATGTTAAAGATGGAGAAATTCGTCTCCAACAACACATTGTTAAGAAAACCAGCCAATTTCCAGATCAAATCCTTGATGCAAAATCCTTGCAAAGATTTTTAGGAGTTGTCAACTTTGCTAGAGACTTTATCTCTCAAGTAAATGGTCTTACTGCTTTACCCTCACCAAAAACCAGTTCCAAGAAGAAATGGTGCTTTATGGAAGACGACAGTAATACTGGCAAAAAGATCAAGGAGTTAACCTAAAGTCTACCCCCCCCCCCCCCTTACAGCTGCCTGAAGAAGGAGATTTAATTCATCTTGCAGACAGATGCAAATGATTATTAGAGTAGTTCTGGCCATGACCTCAGATACCAATCAGGAAAATATTTGGAAGTTCCTATCAGGAAAGTTTAATGCGGTAGAATTAAATTATTCCACTGGGAATAGAGAGGTGATAGCTCTGATGAATAGCATCAAAGGCGACGAAGCATTCCTAGGAGATAAATTTGTAGTTAGAACTGACAACAAAAGAGTTAAAATTTTAGAAACTACAAATTAACTGATGCAACATATAGAAGGGGAGTATCGAGGTGGCAATTGTTTTCATCCCAGTATGAATATGATGTGGAAATGATTGTAGGTAAGAAGAACTTCTTGCCAGACGCTATTACAAGGAAAATGACAACATTCAGAAGAGAAGACGGAGACGAATATGACAAACGAAATCCCAAGAGCAGAAGTTCGGAACCTCAGAGTCTTTGGAACAGATACAAAAAAAGAGACAAGACCGTTAGACCTCTACATGACGGATCATGTTTCCAAATCATTGTGTCTTATGAAGCAGCTGCATCCACTCCGACTAAGACTGAAAACAAGATTCAACCCGGCGGTTGGGATCAAAAGTCCGAGAAAGGTACTGAAGCATCTGATGAATAAGAAAAACTCAAAAAAGAATATTTGTTGTGTCCCAAGGATACAACCTTAACTGACCGGTCTCAGGATAAAATGCCAGCTAGCCCGTCTCAAAGGGCAAACGGTAAAAGTTTATCAGGTCCGTTAAATGCTGCTGCTTTGCCAAAAAGTAGAATAGCCCCTTTTAGGGGAAAAATAGTTGAAGTCACTAGAAAGAAAAATGTTTATGGCTAGCATTTGAAGATATTCAAAAAACCAGTATTCAAAACGGAGAAGCTATTGGCTTTCAAGCATAAGATCGTTATGGATAATGTGCTACAAGCTTTTTATGAAGAAGACCAAAAACATCTGTTGAAAAGTCTCAATGTCCTGACAGAAGAATTGTATAGAGCCCATGAAAAATATAAAAAAAATAAAAGGAAAAATAAAATTAGAAGGAAGGCGATGCAATGATCAAGTATGTGGAAGGTCTTGAAAACGCGTGAGTTCCTATTTCATCCCTAAAGATATTAGCTTGGTGGGAATTTCACTATAAAATCAGAGATAGTAAAATGCTTCCTTCAACCTTGGCAATAGTTTCTAGCCCATATTATGGGAGATATCTTGTAGATGTTCAAGCCGAGCACCCTTAGAAGCAGAAGCTATGGCTCATTAAGAATGGTTTGTGCACAATCTTTGGACAAAGTCAAATGAGGACCTGGAGAGTTTTCCAGAAATCATAACTCTGGCAGTAAAGAACATTCATCTAGATGGATGCATCTTGAGACTGAAATTCATTTCTACCCATCCGGAATGGGAAGTGTTGGATGGACGCAAAAGTTACATTTCTTCATATTACTATGTGATAATTATTTAGGGTCGGATCAAGAGTTCAAAAGATTCAGGAAAAAATGGTAATCCCAACAATAGCATTTCGTAGATGAAAGCCATGGCCATTATGTGCATCAAAAACATGGTCGAAGAGATTATGAGTCAAGCCTTTTAGCTAGTGGAGAAAAAATCATAATCACATGCTATAATTGTCCTCCACCAGATGCCTATGATTTCTTCTGTGCCATCATGAAAAATAAAATAGATGGAACTCTAGAAATCACTGCATGGCTAAAGAGAGTAGAGAAAGAGAAAGAATATATGATTCCTTATCTTTTTTCCTATGACTTAGATCTCGGTGAAAAACAAGATACATAGTAAGAAAGTGACCATGAAGGCCAAGATTCTTTGGCAAAAACTGATTGTGCAGATAAAGAATATTACAATGTCAAAAATATGATGGAAAAGTAAGAGCTACCGACGCATCCAAACAAGGAACGTGAACTGTCGATGCATCCAAACAAGGAACGTGAGCTGCCGACACATGCAAATAAGGAATGTGAGCTGCCGACACATCCAAACAATAAAAACGTCTCTTTCTGCTTTTGTGAAATAATTTGCCGACGCATAATGATAACCAGCTTTAGAAACAGGAGAAGATTCTTTGTCGTCCATTTTGAAAAGCGAGTTCGGTTTGATGCTTAGAGTCTGAGCTCTATATAAGGAGTAAGAGCTTCTTTGGGAATGCAAACGTTGGAAGGGAGAAAAATCAGAAGATTGTGGCATAGTCTCAAAACGAAAGAGTATCATTCTATTAAGTGTTCTGAGAATAAGAGTGTATAGATAGCTTGAGTGTCAGGGTGTTTAATGATTGTGTGAAATATCCTTATGTTATATAAATCTAGTGTGGTGTGCATTTTTCATGTAAGTTTGTATTTTAATTATGAGTAGCTAAACAATTATAGTTGTTTACCTAAGAGGAAGGCTCTGAGTTTTTATGTTTGTATTATGTAGAATAAATAAACTCTATCTGGTGCTCTAAAATCTGTTGCAAAAATATTTAGTTTTACTTGAAATTTTCTATCCTTGCATATGAGCATTTGTATTTTTCATCTGTGTTTATTCTGTTTTATTAGAACCCATTTTTTCCCTTTCGAAGACAGTAGTGATTTCGCCAAAAAAATTAACCGTTTAGACAAGGAGCTCAATTAGATGAAAATTATTGACATGTGTGAAGGCTAGTTCCTAGGAAAAAAAAGATAGGTTCATATTACAGCAGTAATAAATTTTTACTATCTAGATTTTACATATTATCACTATTCACGGTATTGTGGATGGTTACTGTTCACTACTGTTTTATAGGGCTCGTCAACGGATCGGGCTCGGCCCGGCTCGGCCCATGAGTGGTGGGCTCATAAATAAGTGGCGGGCCACGCCGGGCCGGGTATTTTTACAAATACGAAGATCCAAGTCTGCCCACCTAAAGCGGGTCTTGCAGCGTTTTGCGGGCCGAGCCTTGTGCGCTTATATTAGAAGAAAAAAAAATATAATACTCTAATTTAAAGGTTTCAAATAGTACAAAATTTATTAAAAAAACATCCTAAAAAAGTTACAAATAAATTCTAATTTCGAAATATTTTCAATCGACACCAATAGATGTGATCGATGTATATATTTAGGGACCCTACAAAACATTTATCCGTTTTGAACATGGTTTGACCGTCCGTATTTACGGTTAACCAAAAAAGAGGCGTTTTCACATAATAAAACGGCATTGACCGAGACTTTGCTAAATGAGTTTCCTCAGTACGACAGTGCACGATAGGTAACAAAAAGTATGTGATTTCAGATATGCAAACGGCTTTCGGCGTTCGCATCTTTTTAATGGATCCTCCCTTATGGCACATTAGTGGTTTTTGATTTACCGGAAATTCCGATGGTTAAACGAGATGTGAAATGAATGAAATTTTTACAGGGTCACTAAATATATATACCGATTACATCGGCTGGTGTCGATCGATCCCGAGAAGTTTCCTTCATATAGTCGTTTTCATAATGTGTTAGTTTTATTATAAAACCTAATATAAAGGTTATAATACATTAGTGGACACTTTGGAGATCAATAACTCCAGTTCGAAATATGGTCGATCGACACCAGCAGATGTGATCAGTATATATATGTAGGGAATCCGTTAAAATTTCATCCGTTTTGGACATTGTTTAACCATCCGTATTGACCGGGGGCTTTCCTAAATGAGTTTCCTTGGTGCGACCGCACATAATCAGTGAGAAAAATTAGGTGATTTCAGATATGTAAACGGCTTTCGGTGTTCGCATATTTGTAATAGGTCATCCCTTGGGGCATATTAGTGGAGTTTTCAATTTACCGAAAATTTTGATGGTCAAACGAGGTACGAATTGGATGAAATTTTTACAGGGTCACTAAATATATATACCAATTACATCGGCTGGTGTCGATTAATCCCGAGAAGTTTTTTTTATATAACCGCTTCATAATGCGATAGTTTTATTCTAAATCTAATATAATGGTTATGATACATTAGTGGACACTTAAGCGATCGCCAACTCCAGTTCGAAATATCGTTTATCGACACCAGCAGATGTGATCGGTATATATATTTAGGGTCCCCGTAAAAATTTCGGCCGTTTTGGACATGGTTTGACCGTTCGTACCTACGGTGAACCAAAAAAGAGGCGTTTTGACATATTGAAACCGCATTGACCGGGGTTTTGCTAAATGAGTTTTCTCAGTGCGACCATGCACGATAGGTAACAAAAATTAGGTGATTTCAGATATCCAAACGGCTTTCAACGTTCGCATCTTTGTAATAGGTCCTCCCTCAGGGCACATTAGTGGTGTTTTCGGTTTACCAGAAATTCCGACGGTTAAACGAGGTCCGAATTGGATGAAATTTTTACAGGGTCACTAAATATATATACCGATCACATCGGCTGGTGTCTATATATCCCAAGAAGTTTATTTCATATAGTCGCTTCATAATGTGTTAGTTTTATTATAAACCTAATATAAAGGTTATAATACATTAGTGGACACTTCGGCGATCGATAACTCCAGTTCGAAATATGGTCAATCAATATCAGCAGATGTGATCAGTATATATATTTAGGAAACCCGTAAAAATTCGTCCGTTTTGAACATTGTTTGACCGTTCATACCTACAGTTAACCAAAAAAGAGGCGTTTTTTGACATATTAAAATCCTCATTGACTAGGGCTTTGCTAAATGAGTTTCCTTGGTGCGACCGCACACATATGGTGACAAAAATTAGGTGATTTCATATATGTAAACGACTTTCGTTGTTCGCATTTTGGTAATGGGTCTTCCTTTATAGGATATTAGTTTTGTTTTCGGTTTACCGGAAATTCTAACGGTTAAAGAAGGTCCGAATTGGATGAAATTTTTACATGGTCACTATATATATATATATACCGATCATATCGGCTAGTGTCGATCGATCCCGAGAAGTTTAATTCATATAGTTGCTTCATAATGCGATAGTTTTATTCTATGTATGTATAATATTTTGTTATTTGGCGGGCTTTTATGAGCCGGGCTTTACGTGCTTTTGGCGAGCTGGGCATGGTTTCGCAGCTCTAATTTAGGACCGGCCCTCTACCCACTAAAGCGGGCTTTACCCATAGAAGCGGTCTTTGACGGACTTTCTCGCGGGCCGGACCGGGTAAAAGCCCATCAGGATTGCGGGCTTTTCAGATTCGTGGGCTAAATGATGAGGCCTAACTGTTTATATTCACTGTTCACACTGCATATAATATAACGATGTATTATAAAATTTTTGGTCACATGTATATCTCTAACCTCTTTAATGAAATAACCATTCAGAAATGCATCTGAACATCGAGTACCATTCGACTTATGGTAGTATGTTTGATTGGAACATTTCAACTTTATTATGTTTTGTTTGATTCGAACATGGACATTGATTTTTACTTACGAATGCATTGGACCTCTAAAGGCGTGTCATAATTAATCTCTCTAGTATAATTAAATCAACTAAGTGTGCACTCCTAAATAGGGTCGTCTTTTGTGTACTAGTTTTTTTTATTAATTAGATACTAGCATTCATATACGTGTTATGCACTCATGCGTAGAATTATCTTAGGAAACAAAACCTTCAAGTTACGTAATGTGAGAAAAAAAATGATTTGATTTCCTTTCTAGACTCATATGGAAATAAGAAAAGTTTTGTTAATTTCATATGAGTTTTTGTTAGATATGGAATCTAACATTTAGAATGATTTTAGTAAGTCATTAGAATGAAATATTTGCTCAAAATTTTCATTAAAGCTTATTTATAAGGAAATAAAATACAATTTGAAAGAAAAGTAGTCTTTATCGTTTGGAATGGAAATAGAATACCACCTCTGAGTAGAGAATTCATTTAAGGCTTTAAGAGAAAATCAATTTCCAGTCAAATTATTTTTTTATAGAATACCACATTTAAGTAGATAATTCATTTCAGGCTTAAAGGAGTCAATTTCCAGTCAAATCATTTTTTTATATTTTCATTTCAATATTATATGACAACCAAACACCATCTAGAGATGAAAACTAAAATGAATTCATTTTCCATAGCATAATTTTTTGTTAATCAAACGAGGCCTAATTGTAGTTATCAAATCAGACATAAAATCAACCAACCGTTAGACGATTGAATAATAATCTTAGAATTAATTTTAACTTATCACCCTAAATTTTAGACCTTCCCTCTTAATATTTTTATTTTAATTAGTTTCCCCCTTATATTATTTTAAAAAATCAGTAAAACAAAATTCAGATTTATATATAAATTATATAGATAAATATGTTAAAATACTCAATTTTAAAACTTCTTATAAAATTAAATGAAATTTTATTTTGATATTCTTTTAATGTTTTTGACCGTATTCAATGTTATAGAATCTGAATTTTATCTTTTCCAGTGTCATTTCAAAAATAATAAACTGATTAAATTAAAAATTAAAGAGGTGGACTACTTTGTAGGGGTGTTAATCGGTGTGAATGGTTCGGTTTTATAGGTGATACCGAACACCAAACCGTTCTATTTATTCGGTTTGGTTCGGTTTGGTTTTTCATTTTTTTTTTCAAAAACTAATTGTGTTCGGTTTGGTTCGGTTTGGTTTTTCTCTAGTTTATATCGGTTTTTCTTTCGGTTATTTTGTAAAGAAAATCAGAGTTTCTTTCCTTGTCTATCTACTTGATTCTTAACGAAATAAAAAAAACATGCGGACAGATTTGCAAAATTCTATTTACAAGATATAGTTGCTTCACAAATGCATACAATTGCAAAAAGCCACTAAACAACTTATACCACATTAGTAGGCATGTTGTGGTTCCAATGTCTAAAATTCAAAATATTAAATTTTGACCGTCAGATGTAATCAGCATATTTAAATACGGATATGGTAAAAAATTTATCTAATTTTGATAAAATTTGGGTCTCGATCGATGTCGTCAACATTAACTTAATTTCATCTAATTAAGTGTGAATTCGTTCTTACCCCCTCATTTTTGACTAGTTTTGGTGGATTCTTTCATGCACACACTCTCATATATATGTGATGTAGCAGCTCGTGTAAAATTTTCAAAAATTTTACCTTTCAGGGATAGGGCTACCCATAGGCCCATAGGGGATAATAAGCGTAAAAATGGTTGACCGCCTCGATCGGGACACAAACGTTATCGAAAATATGTGATTTTTTTACCATAACCATATTTCACAATATGTAACGCATCATGCGGACATATTTGCAAAATTCTATTTATAATATATAGTTACTTCACAAATGCATACATTTGCAAAAAGCCATTAAACAAGTTATACCACATTAGTAGGCATGTTGTGGTTCCAATGTCTAAAATTCAAAATATTAAATTTTTGACCGTCAGATGTGATCAACATATTTAAATAAGGATATGGTAAAAAATTCATCTAATGTTGATAATATTTGGGTCTCGATCGATGTGGTCAACATTAACTTAATTTCATCTAATTAAGTGAATTTATTCTTACCCCCTCCTTCTTGACTAGTTTTGGTGGATTTTTTCATGCACACACTCTCACATATATGTGATGTAGCAGCTCGTGTAAAATTTTCAAAAATTTTACGTTCCAGGGATAAGGCTACCCATAGGGGATAATAAGCGTAAAAAGGGTTGACTGCCTCGATCGGGACACAAACGTTATCGAAAATATGTGATTTTTTTACCATAACCATATTTCACAATACGTAACACATCATGCGGACATATTTGTAAAATTATATTTATAATATATAGTTACTTCACAAATGCATACATTTGCAAAAAGTCACTAAACAAGTTATACCACATTAGTAGGCATGTTGTGGTTCCAATGTATAAAATTCAAAATATTAAATTTTGACCGTCAGATGTGATCAACATATTTAAATAAGGATATGGTAAAAAATTCATCTAATGTTGATAATATTTGGGTCTCGATCGATGTGGTCAACATTAACTTAATTTCATCTAATTAAGTGAATTTGTTCTTACCCCCTCCTTCTTGACTAGTTTTGGTGGATTTTTTCATGCACACACTCTCACATATATGTGATGTAGCAGCTAGTGTAAATTTTTCAAAAATTTTACGTTACAGGGATAAGGCTACCCATAGGTGATAATAAGCGTAAAAAGGGTTGACCGCCTCGATCGAGACACAAACGTTATCGAAAATATGTGATTTTTTTTACCATAACCATATTTCACTATACGTAACGCATCATGCGGAAAAATTTGCAAAATTCTATTTATAAGATATAGTTGCTTCACAACTGCATTCATTTGCAAAAAAACCACTAAACAAGTTATACCACATTAGTAGACATGTTGTGGTTAAAATATCTAAAATTCAAATTATTAAATTTCGACCGTCGGATGTGATCAGCATATATAAATACAGATATGGTAAAAAATTCGCCGAATTTTGATAAATTTTGGGTCTCGATCGATAACATATTTAATTATGTATATTAAATATATTTATAAATAATATAATTTCTTTATAATATATATATATTCGATTTTTCGGTTCAGTTTCGGTTTCTAAACATCTCAAATTAAAACCACACCAAATCTTTCGGTTTGGTGCGGTTTTTTTTACGATTTGATGCGATTTTTTTTTCTTTGATTTTTTTTTGTTATGGTTCGGTTATAGTTCGTTTTTTTTTTCGGTTTTCGATTTTCAATTAACACCCCTACTACTTTGCGTCTAAAATTTAGTAGGGTGATTCTGGTAAACTCAAATTAATTCAATTCTTAACTAGATAGGACTAGATCATTATCTATAAAATCAAGCGGATGTATCGCTCATAATTTTGATTCAAAATGTAGGGTTTTTATTGGTCCCTGTCACTCGTGCATTAGTCTTCTTTCCCTTTTTTTTTTTGAAGGCAGATACTAGCCTATGGCTTGTATCACCACCAAAATTATTATTGATATAAGTGATAGAACTCTCTCTAATCTAGGGGGACGTAACATCAATACCCAGATTAGGATATAGAACCAATAGCTCATTTCTCCTCCAGATGACTAACAACATATTTATTCCGTCCCATTCTTCAAGCAATGCCCAAATGAAAACCTTCTTAGAACGCACAATATTGTTGTAGTTTCATGCCAGAAGCCCCCACGATTTACACAACTTTTAGACACAATAAAATCAAAGACAATGGTTAACAATGGCTTCAAGGCTACTGAAAATTGGTAGCAAAAGTGATTTTAAAACAGAAACCAAACTCCAACAACGTAGCCAGAATCTGGGAGCCGAAAATGCTGAGCTGACATCAAAAACTTATTGGCAACCATACTAAAATCATAGCAAGCGATCATCTTTGTAATCATCCAACCATAAACAATGGAAACTGGGCAATAATGAGAAGAAAAAAAAACACAACGGCAAACAAGAGGCCTCAGATCTTGGTGGTAAAGCATAATCAATTAGGATCTTCAGATCCCATCAAGAGTAGCAAATATAGATCTGACATCATTGGCCTAAAAATGAGCCAAACGCAGGAAGAAAGCTTAATCTAGAAACTGGTTACTTTTAACTAAAAAAAGGAAAAAAAAAACCCAGATAAGTGAAAAAGATAATAACATAAACAAGGAAAGAAGCCATATTCGCAACTCATATCGTCAAAGAGTTGCAATATAAGGTATCAGTCAAGAACTGAACACAGGGCGAGAAGAGAAGAGAAGAAAAGACGGCTCCCAGCTCCGGGACTAGGTTATTTGCTTACCCTGTCTGCTCTTTACTATTTATAGATAATTATTGGGCCTCCGTTGGTCTAAAAGGTTGTTTCAGGTCACCCCATCCACCAAATTTTTTCATTTCTTCCGGCAAAAAAAATTAAATTAAACTGCTGCCCCCATAAACATATATAAATAAGAAAACACCAAGATTTCTCTTGCAATAATGTGATTATTATTATTTTTTATGAGAGTGTTAGTGGGGTCGACCTCAAGTTTTCATTAATGAAATTGTCGAATATAAAATGGAGACGTGAAGCTTAAATCCTTTATTATAAAGACCTGACATAATATCAAAGATATTTACAAATAAGTACCCAATAAAACACAAACTAGCAAAGATTACTACACTAATGACACTCTATTTGTTTTAAAGCAATGGTTACATATTCTAACAACGATCAAGAAGCAATTACATATCCTAATATTCGATACAACAGCTCTCTAACTATGTTGTCGTCAAACGATTAATTCGACGACACATAGTCTCACCCTTCCACTAGGCGAAAATGACTATTTGACGAAGTAAGGAATTCGTTGCCTACTTAGAGCAGACAAAACACAAAGAGTGTACACACATATATGAATCTCGACTCCCCCTACAAAACTCATGTAGGTAGTTATTAACCAAAGTAAATAAATAAAAACACTAAATAAATAAACAATTTGGTTAGGGCTCACAAAGAGAGCCAAACCCTTATTATCAGGCCAAGCAAGGCCCAACAAAAGCCTCAATTCCCATAACTAAAGAGGAGCAAATAAAGCCTAAAAATTGACCCAAGATTTGCACCGTCATTGCATTGAAACCGCCACCGCTCCACCATTCGGATCCCTGCGCCGCCACTTCTCTTGGCCTCTGATCGCCAACGGAAAGAAGTCACCGGCCGAGAACCGGCACCTTCACCCTCCACCATTGCATCATTGAACCCCGAGCACCTAGATCATGGAGAAACAGATCCACCAATGATCGGAGTCTCAAAGTCCCTCCCTTAGATCCATCCTCACTCTCCCTCCCCGCTGCCACAAGAGCAAGTAACACAGCCGCTGTCACAATGCCAAACAACCGTTGCCACCAAAACCCTCCTCCCGTGTACACGCCGCCGCAACTTTCGGTCCAACCTCAACCATACACTGGCCTGATCTCTGATCACAAGCCCAAAGCACACAACTCATGTCTCATCTGACTGCACAGGACGCACACCAGCGAGGCCAGAGGCCGACGCGGTCGCTGCCGTGCAGCCAGACGAGAGACAACACGGATCACAACAAAACTCTCTCAAACAGGAGCGTGTGCGGCGCATACTAATTGGAGCATTTTTTCTTCATTCCAATTTGAATAATAATGTTATTCTATTTACAAGAAGATTAATCAAATTGATATTGTTAAAAAAATTAAAAAAATCTTAAGAACAATATACAAACTTTATTCCATTGAGAATTAAGATTACTCAACTTACAAAACTATCACATAAGTATATGAAATATCAAAATTGAATCAATTTAAGTCCATTCCGTCATTGGCTCCGTTAGTTTGTATATTTTCCATGATACTTATGAGGACAAATTTGTCTCTTCAAATGACCAAAAAAGAAAAAAAAATTGCATTGTTACGCAGATTTGGAGTTTTGGACAACCTCACCATCTCCTTTCCTCATTATCAGAATTATTCATCTGAGATTTCCCCTCATTTACTCACAAGGATAGCACAATGTCTTAATGACTAATCAATCGAACAAATTTGAACACCCAGAATCTTAATGAAGACTTCAACATTTTGTAGAGATCAATCTTCCTCAAAGAATATTTGAACACCAGAATGGCAGAATGCCCAAAAGGATGAACTAATCAATATATATTCATTGAAACCCAAAACCTATAACTTCGTATACACTAATTTATCAACCAAAACCAGTATGTAAAATAGATGATCAATTAATATCGATCAATATATTATTGATTGAACCTATAATTCAATCAACCAAATTAAATCCCACTTTTGCTAACCCCCTCTTCTAGTTTTCCGAAACAGAAGCAAATTTGCCGACCACCCCTTATCTGCCCACCCATGGCCACCCACCTAGATAAAAGTCACATGTCTTTTTTATTTATTATAGTCATACTATAGTTAACTCTTAAATTTCTTAAATTAATTATTGATTTATTTTTATCAAGTGTTATTAATTTATATAGATAAACATAGTTATACCATAGTTAATTTAGGACACATGGCTTTCATCTAGTGGGTGAGCATATAAAGCGTGGTCGGCAAATTTGTTTCTTTTCAAAACCAATTGTGCGTAGACTTACCCTTCTTGAAGTTTTTGTAGGTGGTTATTATCATGTTAGGATTGTCTGCATTTTGGGTTGGAAGAAATAGCTGAAGGGTTGGGTTCCTCACTCCTTAGAGAGAGAGAGAAGTATGAATGATTTGGTATGTGAATTACACATTTACTTTGTTTATTAGATAATTGCATACTCAGAAACAGAAAGTTAACCGTGTGTACTTAGGTCGGGTTCAATAATTCATGTACTTATGTGATAGTTTTGTAAGTTGAGTAATCTTAATTCTCAATAGAGCAAAGTTCGTGTACTATTTTTATAATTTCTGCCAAAAAATAACAAACTACTACTAAGTGTTAGACAATAATTTGATTGACAAAAAAAACTAATTTCCTAATTTGCTAGAGCAAATTAAGACCATTTTATTTTTTTACCTCTCTTTGGCCCATATCGTATGTCACATCAATATGAGTCTCATATACTACTACTATTACTGCTCACTTGGAAGAGGGGGGAGTTACTTGCTACTATCGATTGAGAAACTACCTACTACTGTCGATTGGGGCGAGGGGGGGTTACATGCTACTGTCAACTGGGAATATACCTACTACTGTTAACTATGAAACTAGTTGCTACTATCGACTTGGAAGCTACATACTACTGTCGATTATTAAACTAGATGCTATTGCCAACTTGAAAAGTGCTACTATCAACTAGGAAGGTACCTACTACTATCCACTGGAAAATACTTGCAACTGTCAACTAGGAAGGTACATGCATGCTACGTCAACTATGAATTTAGCTGCTATTGTCGACTAGGAAACTAGCTGTTACTATGATTTTTACCGACTAAAATTCAAAGTTTCAAAGTTTCTAAAAAAAATATGCAATATGGTATTTAAATGAAAATCCATGACATAAAAACAACTTTATATCTTGACTCACTTCCATATTGCTGATAGTTTGGCCGGAAAACATAAAATTACGGGAAAAAAACTAAAAAATGTTGAAGGAGAATCATCTCATAGATATTCTTAGTGTATCTTATCCCAATTAGTATAGTCTAGCTAGTTCAAGAATAATATCTTATCCTAGATTCATCGGGATCTTTGATGTAATGCCTATATATAAGGCTCTATCTCTATCAAAAAATTACCATTATTATTTCGAATTCATTCTATTATTTCACGTTATTAAACACGTAGCCCTAGCCCTGAAACCCTAGGCATAGGACTTGAAAAAAAAAACTAAAACCCTAGTTTTTTTCCTAGCTGGCCATACCCCTAGCGCCGCCAACCTCCACTTCCTGCTTCCTCTGGCCGCCGCTCCTCGGTGGTCTTAGCTCCCTTTGCCGCCGCACCATGAGAAGACGAAGATCAAGCTTCATGTTGTTACCAAGCAAAGGAATAGAAGTAGAAGAAAAAAATTTCAAGACATTTGCAATTCAAGGTAAATTTATAAATTAAAGTTCATGCTTTCAATGAAATTTACTTTAATGAGATTTTTGTCATGCATCGAGGACATTCAAACTCCATTTTATTGTCAACCTGATTTTTCTACTTCTCGGGTAGATATCAGGAGAACTTGTCACTAAACTAATATCGAGTTTTAGGAGAGGTTGAGATTGCTGATGTTACCATCCGTAGTCGTTGTGTGTAGCTACATATGAAAAAGGGAGGAACAATAAAAGAAAATTTCGATCGTGGTAGTCATAGACGCAAATTCGCATCGATTTGACTTGTACAATTGTTTTGAAATAGTTTTGTTTAATCAAACTTGTTTCATTAATTCAAAACTAACATCTTTAATATTTTTCTTGTAAATGCCTGGAAATACACAAACAGAGTTTGACATCCTATATTCTCATGGTATTAAGTATCATCGATTGGTGTCTGACATGGAAATCACGTTCGTCGGAAAGAAGTTTACTGCTACCATCAAACCTCTAAAATCCAAAGAGGACCAAGTGTCCAATAAGGTGAAAGCCCAAACCCTAATGTTTCTCAGGCATCATATGGACAATGTGCTCAATAAACAATGCCTAAAGCTCCTAGATCTGAAAGTTCTTTGGGATACGCTTAAGGAATGATTTGACAATGTGCATGATGCACGACAACCAACTTTGTTGGTAGAATGGAGATTTATACGTCCACTGGATTATGCCAAGGTTCATGACTACCATCAGACAATGCTAAACCTCCAGGCAGAAAGAGCGTATGTGGCAAAGAGAAAACTGACGATGACATGATCGAGAAGTCCCTCGAGACTTTCCCAGAATCTGCTAGTGAAATAGCTCACCAATATTTCCTTGATTATGAGGCCAAAAGAATCAAGAGATTTGTAGATTTGATGAACCTTCTCAAGAAGAAGGAACGTCACCATGAGATCATTCCCAACAACAATAATCTAAGACCTCCAGGGACAAAAAGAGTTCCAAAAACTAATCATGTAAATAAAGGAAAAAGTCAAAAAGAGAAATTAAGGGATCGATCTGCACCGTACCATGAACGGAGGAAACATAGGGCCTTATCACAACATGACTTGGACTAGAGACAGAGTTGTCGCCGGCCCCTCTAACCCTAGAGGTTGTGGTGCCTCTCGATCCTTCAGACCCGATAACTCGGCAAAGGTTCAGAATCAGAACTTTCCATGCTACAAGTGCAGTTCAAATAAACACTTTCATAAGCAATGATGTGCTCCTAAGGAGATTGTTCGAGCTCACAAGAGATGTAAGCAATACTTGTCAAAGGAAGCTACATTTGTTAAAGGTGTGGAGATGCCTGATGATAATGCTACCATCGCGCTCAAAGTAAATGACTTTCAGACTAAGGAGAATGAGAAAGCCGGTCCTGAGGCTCAGTCCACTCCTCATTTCGATTAGATCCATGTCGATTGATTGTCGTGATTCTGCTTACTTTATTTAATTTTTTAAGTTTGATTTATAATGCCAGTGTCCCCACAATAAGGTTTTATTAAGCCAAGTGTTTATTTTTGAGAACAATGTTGATGTATGTTAAAATTTGGCTTATTAATAAAAGTTCCACTTTTGGTTCTTTGTTACAAGAATGTGTACGAGTCTTATTTTTGTTTTCCTTAATGCATGAATGGTTTGGAATCTATAAACGGAAGATTTCATAGAATTAAATTCCACCGGTTTAAAGTTATGGAGAAGTTTGAAAATTAATAGTTCGAATTGAACTAACACATGAGAGCTTAGGGGAATGGCAAAACTATAATAGGTCTGCGTTGCACGGCCTTGACCTCAGTTGAGAAGTTCCGTTCATGGCTCGGTTTACACCCACAAAGATGTTGAATGAAAAGAAAATGACAAATTGTTTTTTTTTCGGCTGCCCAAATCTTGCCGGACCTCCGCCCTGCACTCTTCCCCTGCAACAGCCCTGCACGACACCCATGCAGCCTCCCATGCAACAACCCTGCATTCCCCCCATAGCCTTCCCTGCCAAGACTCTAGCAGCCCCCTTCCGAGACCCCTATAGCCCCCCTTGCCAAGCCTCTGCAGAGCTCCTCCACACACCCTGCACGGCCTCTCCGCAGCCCCTGTCAGTCTCCCCTGCAACCCCCCTTCGCATGATATCCATGTAGCTCCGCCTTGGCTCCTTACCTCGGCCCTGCAGCCCCGTTACGGCCCTGCAACATCATTTTATTGTCTTTGGCCGATCATAGTTTTTGATCAAACGACATAGGGCTTACTCTTTTGCACACACTCAAGTTTCTCATGTGATTGTTCTAAATATCTATGATGTCGTTATGTACGTTTAAGGGATCACAACTTGTTTTGACTCTTAATTTTCATTTTTTTTCTTTCATTAGAGAAGTTCGCTTGTCTTTTTCAAAGACTAATTACTTTTTACAATTTACTTGTAAATGTCATCTGGCGAGATCGAGTGCTTAGCAAATTGTGGAACTACCCACACATTTTTGTAGGTTAACCAACTTTTTAGTAAATTTGTGACTTACAAATCCTATGTGACTTGTCTTATTGGGATTGATCAATTGACCCAAGGGCGTGATATATCACTATTCTTGTTACCTAATGGTACTCCCATAACAGTCAAAGATGCACTTTATGCACCAGAGGGGAACCGACCTTGCTCAGTGTTAAGGATATTCGTGCCAACAATTATCACCTGAACACCAAAATTGTAAATGAAACTGAATATCTCTATGTTACCTCCAGATTCAGACGTCATCGTCTTATTCTATAAAGGTTGTGCGTGTTAATAGTGGATTATATTTTACCACACTATGTGCAATTGAATCTAATGCAGTTAGCCAGTCTTTTTGTGATTTTGATGCTTGCAAGCTATGTCATGATCATCTAGGTCATCCTAGACGTGATATGATGATTCGTATACTTAAAAACTTCACACGATCATCTATTTTTCAAAACTAGAAAGCAGTGGGAATCTCACACGCCATAGATGATGGTGGAATGACCATGACCCTTGTTTCCGGCCATGGCTCGGTGTCACGGGCCGACTTACTACGCAGCGGAATATGACCCGTGCGGCGCCAAGGTTACTCTTAACCAAGGCCAGCCTAACTCTTCATGCATTCCTGATGCCAACTTTCTTTTCTTACATGTGCGCCTCCCGTGTCATTATGATCTTTCTCTCTTACATTTCTTTCTTGTGAGGTTCCACCAACGAAAGCTACTCACACTTGAGTCTCACAGCTTGTGACTTACCGATCGCTTCCTCGTTTCATGGTACTCTCATGCCACTCGCCCAACCAATAGGCTTCCATGCCATCCACGTATCAATCGCTTCCTCGTGTCATGGTACTCCCACGACACTCGCCCAACCGATAGGCTTCAATGCCAACCCCTTACCGATCGCTTCCTCGTGTCATGGTGCTCCCATGACACTCACCCAACCGATAAGCTTCCATGCCAATCTCTTACTAACAAGCGTGCACCTTACACCTCGTAGCAAGCGGTATGACAGTAGGTCGAGACATTGATGGAAGCATGCTCACGTTACTTGCCTCATAAGCATCCATCATCATGCTCACTCGGCATATGGGCATCCTTTGTCACACTTCACCCATGGGGTATTCATGTGGGCAACTCTGCCCTTGGGTGTTAACTTCTTGGGCGAGGCTCGCCTCCACGGCTCACCTCCCACATATCATCCGACATCGTATCCAACTTGCCAGCATACTATTTCATAGGCCACTTACCCGCATCTGCCCACTATAGGCTTCCTTCCTTCTAGCACGGTGTCGCCCTTCCGTACTTGCTGGCAACTCTTTCCTTTGGGTAAGGTCGAACCCCTAACCTACGCCCACGTCGCTTTACTCTGTGGCCATTGCGCACCACAGGGTTTCGACATGTATTCCTTAAGTCCACAAGTTCGCCCATGCCGATGGCATAAGGATCGCCCACGTACGAACCTCGCCACCTGCATGAACCTGCAATATTGGCCTACCGGCCAATACTGTCCATGAGACTTCCTGACTCATGAAAACGCATGCCGCCACTCTTTGGCGACATCTGCCCGGCTCCTAAGTTCCCCAAGGTCCCCTAGGAGTGACTCGCTTAGTGCCCCATAAGGCCGGCACCGAGGGTGGTGGAGAGTCAGACACCATGTACCCCCCCTATAGAGCATATCGGAGAAACTGGACTTTGCAGGAAGAAACATCAAATATTCGAAGAGGGGCAACTTCCATAATTAATTCATACAAGCTCATAAAAATATGCCGTCAAGTGCATTGAACTCTTTTCGACATCCCAGACATTTTTCGTGTTCAGACTTTTCCCAAATTCCGAGCCTAAGTGCCTCGAACCTAGAAGTTCGTCTTAATTACGAAACCGCCACTTGGACATGCCATTGACATCCAATCACCTTGCAAACAGTCTGCATGCTTGTCGCTCGACACCATTTCTTCGGCATAGCCCCTAGTAAGTGTCACGATGACACAACCAATTGTGCAGCTCGTGACACCCTCCCCCACTTACAATGTCAATGCTCTTCATTGATATACGCCTGCACTAACCTTGAGTGCAGCGCGTGACACTCGGCCTCACTACCTGCCAAGAGTATTCCACGGTCCTCTGAGGCTGTGGTGGAACCCATGGAGGTATGCGATGCTTTTACCGCGATCTCTAATTAATGCCCATAAATCATTTTGTATAGCTTGAGCGTATGCAAAAATGCAGGTAAAGCCTTCCCTTGCAGTTGATAATACACATAACATATCATTCTTATAAATGATCCAAGGTGATATATGTGGACCAATAATACCAGAGTACGGACAATTTAGAAATTTTATAGTTCTGGTGGATGCATCAACGCGCTGATCACTTGTCGATCTATTGTGCACACACAATGCTGCATTTTTCCGAAGCTCCTTGCTCAAATAATTAAACTCAGGGCTCACTACTCTGACCATTTGATTAAGTCTATTAGACTGAATAATGCAGGAGTATTCACTTAGAAGACATTTGATGATTGTTGCATGTCAATTGGGATAGATGTTGAACATCCCGTACCATATGTTCATTAGCAGAAGTGACAATTAAGCGGTTACAGCTTATAGCTAGGGCCCTGGTTATGCAAAATAATGTATCCATAACTGCCTATAGGTATGCAATCTTGTATGCAAATGTACTTATTTGTTTCAGACCTACCGCCAAACAACTTATTAGTGTGTACCAGTTGGTAACTGGATATGAGCCTGACATTTCACATTTATGCATATTTCGGTTGCGCGGTTTATGTGCCTATTATGCCTCCACTGCATAAGAAAATGGGTCCACAGAGACGAATGGAAATTTATATTGGATATAACTCTCTAACGATTATCTGCTACATTAACCCTCAAACAAAAGATCTCTTCACTACTAGATTTGCAGATTGTCACTTCAATGAGACACACTTCCCGCATTTAAGGGGAGATAAGAACATACTTGTTCAACGAAACATCGAGAATTGACATGGTGTGCCCCCACTATGTCTCATTATGATCCCCGCACATCTCATTTTGAGATTGAAGTGCAACTTATTTTGCAGTTACATAAGGTGGTAGATTCGATGCCTGACACCTTTATGGATATTGCAAAAGTAACAAGATCAAGTATACCTACTGCAAACTGTCCTGTGAGGTCAAAAGTCTTGAAATCCAGGCAAGATGCCGTCGTACCCGAGTATGGCTCGGCCGTGCCAACCCTTGGTGGAGGTATGGCGAGGGTGTCGTTCCCTCTTAAGAAAAGGGGGGAGATAAAAAGGTTCCACAGACTCACAGCCAAGAAAAATGGCTAAAGTCTAAGGCTAAAATGAGGTTTGAGATTGTCTCTGATTATAATTATGTCCATGCATCAACACTTAATGATCTGAGGGATGTTTTGAACTCATTGTTGATATCAGAGAGAGAAAAAAATATCACTGAGCGAGTTGAATGCTCAAGAAGTCATGGATATAAATTCCATGCTGATTGATGATGTGTTTTCTTATTTCGTCACTCACGAAATTTTTGACGATGATGACATGGAATCGCGCTCAGTTGAAGAATGTCGACAAACCGAAAATTGGCTAAAATGGAAGGAAGCAATCCAGATGGAATTAGACTCATTGAATAAACAACAAGTTTCGAACCGTTTGTTGAAATACCACTGAATGTCAAACTTATTGGACATAAATGGGTCTTGGTTCAAAATTTGAATGAGAAAGGTGAAGTCATGCGGATTCTCTCAGCGTCTTAGTGTTGACTATGAGGAGACATATTCTCCAGTTATGGATATCATTACCTTCTCATATATGATAAGTCTATTGGTTTCTGAAAAGCTAGACATGCAGCTGTTAGATATGGTGACTGCGTATCTTTATGGAGATCTAGATACATAAACATACTTGGAGGTTCCTGATGGACTTCAAGTACCCAAATCAAGTAAACCACGCAATGCCTATGCTATTTGGCTACAACACTCACTTTATGGATTTTAATAGTTCGGTAGAATGTGGTATACACGTTTGAGTGAGTACTTGATTGGGAAGGGATACAAGAATGATGAACTATGCCCTTACGTGTTTATCAAACACAATAGTTCTGGTTTTGCTATAGTAGTTGTCTACGTCGACATAAACATTATATGATCTCTAAATGAGGTTGGAGAGACGATAAGCTACTTGAAGGTAGAATTTGAAATGTAAGACATGTGAAAGACTCGGTTTTGCTTAGGTTTGGAAATTGAGCATAGAGTTGGTGGAATCCTTGTACACCAGTCTACATATGTCTGAAAGATTCTTAGATGCTTCTATATAAACAAAGTTACGCACCCTGCTAGTACTCCCATGGTCATAAGAAGTCTGGATACCAAGAAAGATCCATTATATCCAAAAGAGGACGATGAAGAGATCTTTGGTCCTAAATATCCATATTTGAGTGTTATATGAGCTTTGCTTTATCTATCTCAATATACTCGTCCAGACATTGCATTCTCAGTGAACTTGTTGGCTAGGTTTAGTTATGCACCAACCATTTATCATTGGAACGGTATTAAAAACATCTTTAGGTATTTGAAGGGTTCCATTGACATGGGGTTGTACTATCAGTATTCTGACAAAAGAAGTGATATTCCAACATGAATGGATGGGGATGTAGGACTGGTAAGTGACCGTGTCGCCACCACCGCCTCCTGGAAAGAAGGATACGTCGCCGCCACCGCCGATGCTAGTTCTCAGCACTTGAACGACAATTCTTCATTTTCTACAACTTCTAGTGATGAGTTGGTAGGATTCGCTGATGTTGGATACATTTCGGATCCATACAAAGGACGTTCCCAAATTGATTATATTTTTACCATGGGGAATACGACGATTTCTTGGAGATTAACCAAGCAAACCCTTGCTGCTACTTCCTTAAATCATTCTGAGATCATTGCATTACATGAAGCAGTAAAAGAGTGCATTTGGCTTCAAGAAATCATTACTCACATTCTAGATGCTAGTGGATTAATTTCTACTACAGTGGAACCTACTTGTATTGTTTGTATTAGCCATTTTTCTTGGTTGTGAGACGCATTGGCTTGTGTTGTTTATCAAAGCTCCAAGAATGAGTTAATGATCAAAAGGAGCAGTTTTGTAGACCTCGGGAGGAGTCTCGTCACATGCAATTATCATTTGGAGTTAGTGCGTTGTGCTCTTTTTCTCCTTCGACCTGTTTTTGTTTTTCTTGGCAAGGTTTTTATCGACGCAACAGTATTGCACTATGACACATTAGAATCGCGATACAAGAGGGAGTTTTGAAGGAGAATTATCTCCTAGATATTCTTAGTGTATCTTGTCCTATTTAGTATAGCCTAACTAGTTTAGGAATAATATCTAATCTCAGATTCATCAGGATCTTTGATATAATAGCTATATAATAAGGCTCCATATCTATTAATAAAATTTCCGTTATTCTCTCGAATTCATTTTACTATTTCAAAAAGTGAGGAGAGAAAAATTTGTTAGATATATGAGTGACAGCTTGGTAATGCGAAAGTAGTGGTATTTTGGGCATTTCGACATTATTTACTTAATTAGTTTTTGGTCCACTCATTTTGGGCTTGAACTCATGTACTAATTTGTATAAAAATATGAAAGATAAGTTTTTTTATTAATTCAAATGTTGTTTAGTACTATTATATAATTTAAAAAAATACCTTGAGCGCCGCTCTCTCCTCACGGCCAAAACCTAGGGTTTCTTCTAGGTTGTGCAAGTAGTGTCATTGTAGAGTGATGGCGGATATCAACACTATGGCAGCAAAGATTAGTGTCAACGTTGGCATTAGCATGAGCTAAGAAAGCCATCAATCTTCAACATGTTCTTTGGAAACGTCTTCGGCAAGTAGCGGTTTTTATGGTCAACAAGTTGATGACAGCTTGAACTTCAATCGTCGGGCATTAATGGGCCTATTCCAATCTACATGGGACTCGAATCTTTGTTACTTTCTTTGATCTAACGGGAGTTTTCCAGGTTGAGCTAGCCGATGGGGATTAGATCCTTGTTACTTTCAAGATTCGACAAATCGGAATCGGGTCTGGTGCAGCTGACCGTGGGCCTTCAACTGAGCTCCGGTCACGCTAGTAGAATATGACAATGTTGCTCAGATTTATTAGGTTCCGTTGTTGAGGTCCTCCTACTGGATTACCTTCCTCAAAGTTCCACCGGACTTCCAATCCGAGAGGTTGATAAGAATGGCGGGTAGCACACTCGGAGAGATGAAGGATAGGATCAAGCTCAATATTGCTGTGGAGTCTTGAAAATCTGAGTGGGGATAAATTATAATCAACCAACTTCGATGAACTTTTATTTTGTCTTTATAATGGTGTTGAGAAAGTGACTGAATTTAGGCATGATAATTTATTCGGACGTTGTAATCGCTGCGGTCTTGTTACGCATGTTCAAGGCCTCTATTGATGAAACAAGAAGCCCCACTCTAGAGCCAATGCTAAATCCTTTTAAAACTGCAAACAACACCTTATTGATTGGTGAAGGTAGCAACACAGGTATTGGAGGAGCTCCAACGGTGTCTAGGGCACAAGGTCCGAACCCAGTTGTCACAAAGGTATGTGCACCTGTACCACCAACTAAATAGAAGCAGAAAAGGGTGGTGACGATCAGGGAATTATTGGAAATAGTAACGGACAACTCTCCATTGCTGGGAAAGAGAATGAAGACTAGGGAGGACCAATCCTTAACACAGTTGAGAATGGCTTTGTCTATTGATAGAGGTACATAACATTGATGTTTTTACCATGGAACTACGTCCCATATAACCTAAATGGTTTAGTCCTAACAAGAAGAAGTTGGGAATGCCTAAAGGAGGCCTCAATAATGCCGCGAGCTTACTCTTTTGTTATGTTACTTGTGTGGCCTTAGCAAGTCTCTTATGCTAAGTCAGTCTTACTCTCGCAATACCTGGTTAGAACACTTGAAAGGCAAAAATAATATCTCTAAAAGATAACTTGTATTAAGTAAATAAAGCTTACAAGAGTGTTTACAAGTATGCTTGATGACTTCTTACTTGATGCCTCAAATGTGAGGGGTGCCTTCCTATTTATAGACTTTCTCTTCCTACTTCAATAGTTCTAGAGAATTCTAGGACTATGTACAAGTGTAGATGACTCTAGAAAAATCTATACAAGTCTACACAAAGCTAAGAGCTACCATGAATATTCTAGAGAAATATGGAGATGTCCCAAGGTTTCCCCATTCTTCCGGAAACTTCCAATGCTTTCTAGAACCTTTTATGAATTTCCAAAGAGTTCTAAGGAGTTCCACCATATTTTGGATGTGCCTACAATGTTCAAGTACTCTCTCCAACTTTCCTTGAGCCATGCTTGCTTAAAAAATGCTCTTAAGGTAAAAATGGCTAAGTTTGGCGGGATGTGATATTCTCCCCCACCTAAGGCCGCGATGTCCTCATCGTGCCTTCTTCATTGTATCACTGGAGCTTGTCCTTAAATTGCCACAATGTATCCTTAAACTCCCAGCTTGCTTGCGTAGCGGGCATGCCTCTCCACTTGATGAGGTACCATTTATAACTTGGCACGCCTCGACGTCGAATGACCTGATCTGCGAGTACTTCATCTACTTCCTTGTCGAAGTTGGTGACAACTGCTGTACTTGCCCGATGCGATACTCCCCTTGATGGGTCTTCCTAGTCCTCGTTGTATGGCTTTAACATACTTACATGGAAGACCGAATGTATTTTTAACTTGGGGGGAGGGGGTTGAGCTTGTATGAAACTTGGCCTACACGTTTGATGACTTCAAATAACCCTTCATACATGCGGATCAAGCCCTTGTGCATCTTCCTAAAGGCCTTGAATTGTTGTGGCAAGAGTTTCACAAATACAAGGTCGCCTTCCTTGAACTCAACATGCCTCCTCTTCTTGTATGCCCACTTCTTTATTTTCTTGGCAACCTTGTGCAACGCCGCTCGAGCTAACTCTATTTGCTCATGCCATGACTTGGTAAACTTGAATGTTGCTGGACTCTTCCCTTCATAGCAAGTGGCACAGGATATATGAATTGTAGGATGCTGTCCCTACACAATTTCACAAGGACTCTTGTTGGTTGCCTCACTTTGCTGCAAGTTGTAGGAAAATTGCGCCATGTCTAGATGCTTGGCCCAATTGGCACTCACGTATTGCCGCAAGTATAGCTCAAAAAGCGCATTGACACGCTCTGTTTGACCGTGGCTTTGCGGATTGAAGCTTGTTGAAAAGTTCAAGTCCGTCCCCAGCATCTTAAACAACTTTGTCCAAAATTTCCCTGTGAAGTGCGGGTCTCTATCACTGACAAGGTTTCTTGGAACTCCCTAAGCTTGACTACATTGCGTAGGAATAACCTTATTGTCTCTTTCGTGGTGTAGTCGGCTGATGTGACCATGAAGTTTGCATACTTGCTAAATCTGTCCTCCACAACTATGATGCTCCCAAACTCCTCTGACTTCGGCAAGCAAGTGATGAAGTCCATAGAGACAATCTCACATGGTCTCTCCTATATGGGTAAGGGGTCTAGCAAGCCCCCCAGCTGTTGTTGGACTATCTTGTCTTATTGACAAATAAGACACGTCCGCACATACTCCTCGACCCCATCATGCATCCTAGGCCAATAATAGGTGGATTATAACAAGGCAAGTGTGTGTTTCATACCTAGGTGCCCGGACCATTTGGAATTATGGCATTCCTTGATAAGCTCCTTCCATAAGCTTCCCCACTTTGGAATATAGATGCGGCGGCCTTTGGTATAGAGAAGTTCATCATCTAGCCAAAACCTCCACGTTTTCCCTTCGGTGACTAAGGTAATGAGGCTTTGTACTTGATGATCTACCTTAAGTCTTTCTTTGATCTTAATTAACAATGGGCTAGTAGCTTGAGAGATGCTTGTAAATTTCACCTTGCGGCTTAGCGCGTCTGCTACCACGTTCGCCTTTCCGAGCTTGTACTCTATGGTGTAGTCGAACTCCGCCAAGAGGTCTTGCCACCTTGCTTGCTTTGAACTTAACTTCTTTTGGGTTTGAAGTAGCTTGTTGCTATGTTTTCGGTCATGATCACGAACTTTTCCCCAAGCAAGTAATGTTGCCATACTCGAAGGCAATGGATGATGACACTCATCTCCTTCTCTTGCATGGTGTAGCACCGTTTCGTGTCATTGAGATTCTAACTCTCATAGGCAATTGGATGCCCGTCTTGTATGAGAACTCCGCCAATGGCAAAGTCGGAAGCATTGCTATGCACCTCATAAGGCTTGGTGTGGTCGGGTAAGCTAAGCACGGGCTCCTCGCATATTGCATTCTTCAAGTCTTCAAAGGCTTCTTGGCACTCCGATGTCCACTCTTATGCCTTGTTCTTCTTGAGAATGTCAGTTAATGGTGTAGCCCGGCCGAGTATCTCTTGATAAAGTGGCAATAATAGTTAATTAGCCCAAGAAAAGATCTTAACTTATGTACCTTGGTGGGTGGCTCCCATTATTGGATGGAATGCACCTTGCAATCCTCCATCATAAGTTTGCCGTCCTTGATCTTGTGCCCCAAGAATGACACCTCCGGCTTGGTAAATGAACACTTCTCCATCTTGATGTATAGCTTGTTCTCCCACAATACCTTAAGCACTTCCCGCAAGTGCTCTAAATGCTCCCGCAAAGTCTTTATATACACCACTATGTCATCCAAGCAGATGACCACAAACCGGTTGAGATAGGGGTGGAATAACTTATTGATCAAAGTGCAAAAGGTTGCCAGTACAATAGTTAGACCTAAGGACCAAAAGTTCATGAGAGCCATACCTTGTGATGCATGCAGTCTTTGGCTCATCCCCCTTCGCTTTGCGCACTTGGTAGTATCCCAAACGAAGGTCTAACTTTGAAAAGTATCGTGCATTTCCCAATTGATCAAAGAGATTGGCAATAAGAGGAATATGGTACTTGTTCTTTACCGTGATCTTGTTGAGCACCCTATAGTCAATGCACATGCGTAGCGACCCATCCTTATTCTTTTGGAATAAGATAGGGGCACTGAACGGGGCTTTCGAAAGTCTAATGAACCCAACGTCCAAAACTCCTTCAATTACCTCCTTAGCTCCACTGACTCCGGAGGCGCCATGCGGTAGGCGCCTATGGTGGGTGGTTTGGTCCCGGGTTCCAATTCTATCTCGTGGTCGATATCCCTCCTTGGGGGTAGTCTCTTGGGCAGTTCCGCGAGTGATACATCCTTGAACTCCTCAAGAACTGTGGCTACCTCCTTGGGCATGACATCTTATGGCCTTGACTCCTCATCATCGAACTCACTAAGGATGGTCAAGTAGCTTTCCTCTTCTCTTTTGATGCCTTTCTTGAATTGCAATTCCGACAACACATTGATGTTTTTCTTTGCTTCTCGAGTTGTTAGCACCACGCATGACCACTCACCATCCTTGATGCACAAGCTGTTGGAAAATAGCATCGAAAATGCCTTGACTTGATCATAGAATTCCAAACCCAAGACTACCTTGTAGTCATCCATCAACACTATCGAGAAGTCCATACCAAGCTCCCACGCTTCTCTTGACTCCTCGAACTACTCCTTGTATGGGGCGAGCAAGTGAATTGACCGCCTTGATGGAGCCCCCTCCATCGCTCGCCTTTAGTCCTAGCATGCATGCCTCGATGGAAATGAAGTTGTGGGTTGGCCCTATGTCAAGCATCGCCGTTGTTGGCTTCCCACCTATGGTGATGTATGTAAACTTTTGGCTTGGACCTTAGGTGTAGAGCGGATTGCATTGAGCACCTACATAGACCCCAAGTGTGCACTTCCATCGCCATCCTTGGCTTCACTCCTGCCTTGATAACTTTTCAAGAGTGTGCTTAGAGCTCTCCTTTGTGGGAAATTCCTTGCCAAATGCGAACTGTCGCAAAGAAAACACTTGTTGTCATTAGGCTTGTCCGAGCTCCTTGTGTCCCTGTGCTTGCCTTTATCGTTGAACCTTGCCGAGTAGCTCTCCAGACGTGACTCAGTCTTGCGTTGGCTTTTGTCTCCCCCACCTTTGGCATAGCTGCTCTTCTTCTCCCTTGAACTTGAGAAATCAACTAAGTCTTCGACCACGACTATGGCGGTGGCAAGCTCTTGCACTCCTCCTCGCCTTAGCTCCGCCTTGGCCCATGATTGGAGACCATCCATAAAGTTAAAGTGAGCATCCTTGTCGGACAAGTCCGGGATCTCAAGCACCAAGTTAGTGAAATCTCTAATATAATCATGAATAGGCCCCGTGTGCTTGACCCTTCGCAAGCAAGCTCTTGCCTCATCCTCAGCATTCTCGGGATAATTGCCTTTTAAGCTCTTTAATTATCAAAGGTAGAGATGGTGCACGTGCCTCTTTCGACATCGCCTTCTCCTCCACCATAGCATGGCGTGTCAGTGAGATATAGAGCCACCGTCTTTATCTTGACATCCTCCTTCGTGATGCCTTTGTAATAACCCGAATTTCTTTATTCATTTCACAAAGCTTAATGAAATGATATTTTGGTTATATATGTATTCTACGTCTTTTTTTAAATAGCCTTCATTTGAAGTAGAAATCGGTTCGAGAACCATTAAGTCGTTTTACGATTTAATTCAGTCGACTCAAGAGTTGACTTTTAATCCGTCGCTCATTTTAGAAAACTTCCTTCATGAAAGTTGTAGAGCTCGTCAAAACGAGTTCGTAGATATTCACATAATTTTCAGAAGTCGGAGGAGCGGGGATTTAATTATCGAAGTCTGTTGTTCGGAGGGGTAAAATGGGGAGGATTTGAAAATATCTTTTCACACTTATCGTCTCCCTCTCCCTCCACTGCACTCACATATTCCTTCTACTTCGTCTCCATCAGCTCTTTTCTTCGAACTCCAACCGACCCCCATTTCTTCTTCATTTCCAGAAAAATCTCTCCACCTTCAATCTCATCTTTCAGCCAACAAACCTGACCAATGGGTACCTTGAACTGTGCTGATTTCCACCTTCCTTCCGGTTGAAGAAGCAAGCTGCTCCGACACTTGAGCTAGGAGCTACTACACAAGCAGTTCCGGCAGTGAATGACACAAGGACTGCAAGTTGTTGTGCCATTGACAGAGGTGGGCTATGAGTCTTTCCTACCTGGTCATTTCAGCTGCACAAGTTACAATGAGGAGCTCAGTGGCTTTGTTGTGCCGTAGTTACAGTTTTTGTAATGGAGGTTACATAAGCTTTTCCGGCAGTCCTCCTGCCTTTTCTGATGATTCTAGCTGGTAAGCATACCCTCATTTCCCTCAAATTTGTATTTGAAAGTTAAGGACAGTGGGTTGTTTGTTGAAGCTAGTTGGTGAGTGTAAGTTTATGGTTTTGGGTGTGTGTTTTTGAGGCCAGCAGCAGGGTTGCTATATTGTGGTAGAGGAAAGTTGAGTTAGTTGTTATCTTTGGTGATGTTTTGGTGGTGTTGAGAGTAAGGGCTATGTGTGTGTCTGTAGTGAAGTGTTGGGAAGTAGGTTGTGTGTTAGGACAGTTGAGGGAGAGGGAGCCCGAGAGCTGTAATGGAAGTGTGAAGTTGTTATTTTGTGTTTAAAGAGTGGCTGTGTCCCAGGACTGTTTTGGTGGAGTTAATTTTGTTGGAGTCTAGGCTTAAAGTTTTTAAGTTGGGACTGTTTTGGGTGATTGGTGTAGTGGTTTAGTGGGTTAGGTTCTTGTTGTTGTTTTGGGACAGTTGAGATAAAGAGAGAGAGACTGAGAGAGTAGTGTTGGGGAAGTAAGGGAGTAGTATGAGTTGTTAAGGGTGTTGGAAGTGGTGGAGAGAGAGTGAAAGCACCAAATGTTTGGTTTGGGTGGTCTTAGTAGTTTTGAGGTTTTGTTGAGTTGTTTAGCGTTTTGAACTCAATTGTTACTAAGTGATATTTGTGTCACTTAGGTACTTGGATTTCATCGAAGCGCATAAGTAAACTCTTTTGGAGTTGCAAGTTGAAAAGCGGGAGCGAAAATGTGAGTAAGCCTCACGTTTGGTCTAGTTACCCTTGGCGGTAACTAGACGTGTAAACTTACTTTTTGTATATTCTTACTTGTTGTGAGACTGAAATTTAAATGTGTATATATTTGGTGATTCATATACGTATATCTAAATGGTAATAGGATATGCATATATTTATCACTAAGTGTATAAAGCTATTATGTTTGTGAAATATATTGTGCTTTTTTAGTTGGTTTTTATTAAATTTTGGAGGATGGGACCAAGGGGGAATAAAATGTATCTCTGAGTAAATTGGAGGTTTTTGGATGAAATATTTGTATAGTCGAAGTGCTTACATGTTGTTTCGCTGGAGGGGAAGAAAATGTACCTTCTGGCATATATGGTGATTATTGTGTGTTTTTGACTAGAAGGGAATAAAATGTACCGTCTGGTATTATTGATGTTATTGATGTGGTGTTGTTAAATAGAGTTGGTGAGTTGTCAAAACAGTTGTTGCCAAAAGGGCGACAATGTGTTATTTTGATTGTTACGCCAAAGTGGCGATAGGCAGTTTCGGAACCATACATTGGCCGGGTTTGTGAAAGATTAATCTAGAGCTCTAGTTTGTGCCTGTTATGCATAGGAGCAAAGTGTTGACCGACTCATGAATATTATTGTGGAGAATCATTCATGGGAGAAAAGTGCTGACCGACTCATGAATGACTCCATTGTTGGGGTGCGTCATTATGATGTGAGCATGACTGGCGTGTTAATGTTGTGGTGATGACAGTGACTGAATGTGATGATGATAATGTTGTGGTTATTATTGTGAGAATGTGGTGATTATGATATTATTTGAGAAGTTGTCATAGATGCATGTTTGTTGAGTATTTCTTTTCATTTACTCATACCAGCTGTGAAGCTAACCCGGTTGTGTTTATAATCCAGTTGTACCAATAAATGGTGCAGGGGGTAGTGCTGCAGGTACTTCTTAGTAGCTGTGACAGGAGGGGTGCACTGCATGACAGAGGAGAGTTGTTTTGGATTCAGTTTCCCTTTTTAGTTCTGGTGAGGTTTTTCTGAGAGATACCAAACTGTACATCTTTACATCGTGTAATTATGTTTGTGTATTACAGTTTGTAAACCGAGTTGTTGTTAAACTTGGTTGAGATATTTAGCTACTGTAATGTAATTTCATTTATTGAAGTTATTTTAGAGTGTTAACATCCTTAAATTCGAAATTTTATTATTATGAATTTAGAGATGTTATAGCCTACGACCCTGAAATATTGATTTAGTCCCCACAAGAAGTTGTCCACTTAGCAACCATTGCGTGATCTCCCAAAGCTCTTAGGCTTTGGCACCTTGACCCACTTGGTCTCAACGGTGCTGCTGGTACTAGCCCCCGTGGCTTGTGCGCGCTTGCATAGGGTAATATCTGCCCGCACTTCCTCTATGCGTGTAGAATCTGCCTACATCGCCTCCATGTGTGTAAGCAAGCTATTGTGCTCCCATTCATGAACTTCACGCATCCAGGCAAGTTCCCCTACGAAGTCCTCGCGAATCTTGTCCATCTCGCCCTGCAAGGACTCTTCTAGCTTGAGCATCATGCCCTTGATCGCAATGTGGATAGCGGCGTCCTCCGCCTCTAAGCCTTCCACATGTTGGCTTATATCATCCACCTGGGCCCCCATGCCACTCACTCTCTCCTCCACTTGAGTTAGTCGTGAGTCGATTGAAGCTATCACGTCCTTGAGCTGTTCCTTCCTTGGAACCGTGGGATTGACAAGTTCTTCGCGACCCCTCTCTTGCGGGTCATCGGAAACATTACCAACAGCTTTTCGTTATTCGGCATTGTATCGAGCTAGCCTCTTGATCGAACTCCAGCTCTGATACCTGTCACAAGCTTACTCTTTTGCTATGCTACTCGTGCGGCCTTAGCAAGTCCCTTATGCTAAGTCAGCCTTACTCTCGCAACACCTAGCTAGAACAATTGAAAGACAAAGAGAATATATCTAAAGGAGAATTTATATTAAGTAAAGAAAGCTTACAAGAGTGTTGTATGCTCGATGGCTTCTTACTTGATTCCTCAAATGTGAGGGGTGTCATCCTATGTATAGGCTTCCTCCTCCTACTTCAATAGGTCTATAGAATTCTAGGACCATTCTTGTTTCAAAAATACTCAAGGTAAAATGACTAAGATTGGCGGGATGTGATAATAAGCTACCCTACTGTCACATCCCGCCAAACTTGGCCATTTTTACCTTGAGTATTTTTGAAGCAACCATGGCTCAAGGAAGGTTACGAAAGACACTTGAGCATTCTAGTGGATCCGAAAAATGGTGGAACTCTTTAGAACTCTTTGGAAGTTCATAGAAGGCTCTAGAATGCGTTGGAAGTCTCCGGAAGAATGGGGAGGTCTTGGAACATCTCCGGATTTCTCTAGAACCATTAAGAGGCTAAGGGAACAAGATCACTCCAGAAGTCTCTAGAATACTCAAGGTAGCTCTTAGCTTTGTGTAGACTTGTATAAATTTCTCTAGAGTCATCTACACTTGTACATAGTCCTATAACTATTGAGGTAGGATGGGGAGACCTATAAATAGCAAGGCACCCCTCACATTTGAGGCATTAAGTAAGTTGCCTTCATCATACTTGTAAACACTCTTGTAAGCTTTCTTTGTTCAATACAAGTTCTCTTTAGAGATATTATTTTTGCCTTTCAATTATTCTAGTCAGGTGTTGCAGGAGTAAGACTCGCACGAATAGCATAACAAAAGAGTAAGCTCATGACACTACGGTACAACTGGTAAGAGAAAACCTAAAAAAGCTGCTAGAATGAATAGCACATGGAGAAGAGATACGCTCGGAAATTTTTTAAAGCTGCATTGGAGCATGCAGGGGAAGCTGAGAATATCTCCGACCCTACGAGAAGGAGATAATATTTGTTTAGTTGCATTAGGGCTGTCAATTTCGACACGACCTGATAATACGACTCGAAACCCGCACGAAATAAAGCGGGTTGAACCCGCACGATTAAAAAACGGGTTAGCGGCGGGTCAACCCGCCATGACCCATTTAATAAACGGGTCAACGACGGATTAACCCGCTAACACGAAATGAACCCGCATGACAAGTTTAATAAAAGAGTCGAACTAAATTCTATATAAAATACGCGTACACAAGCTATTTAAAATTGTAATATTATATATATAAAAGTTTAGTAAGTTTTTTCTCATTTTGAACTAGAATTTTGGATAATACAATGAATTGTTTTATTTTATTATTGTTTTAGTTAGTTATCTTATCTAAAATGACAAATATATTTATTAAATGGGTTAAACGGGTTGGAAACGGGTAACCCGTTTAATAAATGGGTTGGGTTTGGGTTTAAATTTTTGACACGATTATTAAATGGGTTGGGTTTGGGTTTACATTTTATAACACGCAAGACACCTTGACACGACACGAACTCAACCCGACACGACCCATTGACAGTCCTACCTAGCATCTTTATTATGTTGATCATGAGACTACTAACTTTCACCATAACCGTTCATTTGTTTGATGCAATCGACTATGAAGACGATTTTTGTTTATGTTGATCTTTTACAGAAATGATCTTTAGTAATAAACTAAACCTTTAAACGGTTAAAATCATGTATTTATATTCGCAAAGTGTGCAAATAAACGAGAGTTTGGACGCACGCGTACATACTAGTTTGTACGCAAGTTTTTTTCATTGTGTACAAACTAGTATGTACGCGTGCGTCTAAACTCTCGTTTATTTGCACACTTTGCGAATATAAATACATGATTTTAACCGTTCAAAAGTTTAGTTTATTACTAAAGACCATTTCTGTAAAATATCAACATAAACAAAAATCGTCTTCATAGTCGATTGCATCAAACAAATTGACGGTTGATCATGAGACTACTAACTTTCACCATAACCGTTCATTTGTTTGATGCAATCGACTATGAAGACGATTTTTGTTTATGTTGATCTTTTACAGAAATGATCTTTAGTAATAAACTAAACCTTTGAACGGTTAAAATCATGTATTTATATTCGCAAAGTGTGCAAATAAACGAGAGTTTGGACGCACGCGTACATACTAGTTTGTACGCAAGTTTTTTTCTTATTTTAACCTGATGTATTTCCTAGGATAGCATCTATATTAGTTATGTCACAATTGTGTGTTTATGACAACTAGTATGGAAGCATTGCATCATAGTCTAAGGAAATATAGTTATGGTGGTTTAGTTGTTAGGCTAATGTTCTGCTTATTGCAATCTTTATTTTTGGTAGCATCGGACAATGATGCTTAAGTGAGATTTCATCTCATTTAGATGTAATTAGTTCTTGCCTTTTGTAGGCAATTATCTAATACACTAATTTTTACATTCAAATGAATCTTGTAGCTCTTCTAGACAAACAAAAATAAGAACTAATTAAGAAACGCAAAGAAAATTGATTCTTCCAAAGAAGATGAAAAGTGCATTAAAGCTATTCAAATGAAGTCTATGAGAATTGTCTTGCACATTACATCTCTAAAATCAAGCACAACGTCGCATCTAATTTTCTCTCCATCTCCTACTCTAAAGTTTCATCTTGTGATCAAAGCTATCAATAGTTTACTCATGTGATTATTATTTTCTGCATTACCATGCATGCACATGTACTAACTCTTTCAAATCCTGTAATTAATTAATGTTTTTTTCTCTAAACTTATAATATTTTTGTTCTAAATAGGGAGGTTCTATTAATACTTCCTAAAACAACACATAGACTTCCCTATTTTCTCAAGTTCATTTTGACTTTTTTAATGCTTGTTAAATTACTAAAAAACATATAAGAGTGAAAAAGAAAAAAACAATATAAATTTATCAACCTGTCTATTTTTAATAGTAAATATAAATAATTTTTTTAATTATTTTTATTTTTTATTGTAAAAAATAATAAATTGTTCCGGGAGAATTACTATTCTACCCTTGTGTGTGTCTTAGCCTAATAGGTTTCCTGTTAGGAGATAGATTAGCATCTCCGTAGTAGATTAGGACTCCGAATCCTACGGGATTGTGGTGTTGTAAATGCCTATATATAGGCCCCCATATCATTCAATAATATACAAGTATTTCATCCTCAAACACGTTATCAGCACGAAGCCCTAAAAACCCTGAATCTTTTAGAGCCTTCTGAAATTTTTTTTCTCTTCTTCCCTCCGTCGCTCCTGCCCGCCGCTGCCTCCTGCCGCCGCCGCAGCCCCCCCTGCCGCCGCAGCCCCTGCCTGCCCTCGCAGCCCCTGCCCCTCGCAAGCCCCGCAGCCCTGCAGCCCCTGCCCGCAGCCCTGCTGCTCGCCGCTCGCCAATTCGCCGATCGCCGTTCGCCGCATTCGCCGCTCGCCGTTCGTCGCATTCGCCGCTCGCCGCATTCGCCGCACTCGCCGCTCGCCGCATTCGCCGCATTCACCGCACTCGCCGCTCGCTGCTCGCTGCTCGCCGCACTCGCTGCTCGCCGCTCGCCGCACCTGCTGCTCGCCTCAAAGCATTCAAAATTGCTCCTCCCGCATATTCACGCAAGAGACGTGAAAGTCACAAGCAAGGACTTCGCTCAAGAGAAGCTACTCCCGTATATTACACACCTTCCAAGGTAAATTTTTATAAACGTTCCCGCTTTTGAACGTATAGATATATTATATCGGGCGCTATTAGCCTTCTTCTTGTCTTAATTCCGGCCTTTCTTATAACGCCGATGAGACTATAGAGGGATGAGTTTCCCCTCTTGGTCGATGTTTTCTGTGTGACGGTCCTGGGGGAGTCACGATTGTTTTGAAAGGGAAGTTAATCGATTTTCGTGTGGTCGCCTGAGTGCACCGTTGTTTTGGGTGCGATCATGAGTATCGCCGCTTGCATCGATTTTTCTTGTGACCACATACGTCACCCCTTCTAATTCCTATTATACTTGAATCTAATCGATTCCGTATTCGTGTTTGTAGATGTCATCGCCATCTCGACCGGAAAGCGGCCTTCTTGATCTAGAAGGAAAGGAATACCACCGCTGGGTTTCCGACATGGAACTCGCGTTTGAGAGCCGAGGGATTGAAGGCATGTTTGCCGACCCTCCTGCTGATTTCCCACCTATGGCTAAGACTCAGACTCTCATCTTTATGAGACGTCACATCCATGCAACTCTCAAGAGGCAATACTTGAACGTAAAAGATCCTAAAGAATTATGGGACAAACTACGCTTGCGGTACAACAACGTTCATGATAAGCTTCTTCCTGAATTGACCATTAGATGGGATAACATCCGTCTATTGGACTATAAAAGAGTGGATGAGTTCAATCAGGATATGCTATGCTTGCAATCCGATCTTGGCACCGTTGGTGTCATTAAGACCGACCTAGATCTTCTCAATAAGACATTGGACACGTTTCCAATCAACTATGAGGTTCAAGCTCATACGTACCGCACTCATGTAGAAGAAGGGAAGATCCGGTCTTTTGCCGACTTAATGGCACTCTTGGCTAAGAAGGAGAGACATTCTGAAATTCTCCTCAACAACAACAATAGACCTGTTGGCACTAAAAGAATTTCTACGCCACAGGCTAACTATGGGAAAGCTCCTAAGCGAAAGAATCAATCAAGGAACGCTCCATATCAGCACCAAAATAACAACTCTCGTGGTGGGAGGCAACAAGGCCGATCTCGGCCTCGGTCCAATACATGGACCCGTGATGGTGGCGAGTCTCCATGCTTGATGCAATCGACTATGAAGACGATTTTTGTTTATGTTGATCTTTTACAGAAATGATCTTTAGTAATAAACTAAACCTTTGAACGGTTAAAATCATGTATTTATATTCGCAAAGTGTGCAAATAAACGAGAGTTTGGACGCACGCGTACATACTAGTTTGTACGCAAGTTTTTTTCTTATTTTAACCTGATGTATTTCCTAGGATAGCATCTATATTAGTTATGTCACAATTGTGTGTTTATGACAACTAGTATGGAAGCATTGCATCATAGTCTAAGGAAATATAGTTATGGTGGTTTAGTTGTTAGGCTAATGTTCTGCTTATTGCAATCTTTATTTTTGGTAGCATCGGACAATGATGCTTAAGTGAGATTTCATCTCATTTAGATGTAATTAGTTCTTGCCTTTTGTAGGCAATTATCTAATACACTAATTTTTACATTCAAATGAATCTTGTAGCTCTTCTAGACAAACAAAAATAAGAACTAATTAAGAAACGCAAAGAAAATTGATTCTTCCAAAGAAGATGAAAAGTGCATTAAAGCTATTCAAATGAAGTCTATGAGAATTGTCTTGCACATTACATCTCTAAAATCAAGCACAACGTCGCATCTAATTTTCTCTCCATCTCCTACTCTAAAGTTTCATCTTGTGATCAAAGCTATCAATAGTTTACTCATGTGATTATTATTTTCTGCATTACCATGCATGCACATGTACTAACTCTTTCAAATCCTGTAATTAATTAATGTTTTTTTCTCTAAACTTATAATATTTTTGTTCTAAATAGGGAGGTTCTATTAATACTTCCTAAAACAACACATAGACTTCCCTATTTTCTCAAGTTCATTTTGACTTTTTTAATGCTTGTTAAATTACTAAAAAACATATAAGAGTGAAAAAGAAAAAAAATAATATAATTATCAACTTGTCTATTTTAAAATAGTGAATATAAATAATGTTTTTAATTATTTTCATTTTTTATTGTAAAAAATAATAAATAATATTATTAATCTTCATGTATTAATTGAAAATTTTCATAGAAATTTTATAAATATCGGTAGACCTGAGAGAAAAAAGATATATAAGAGTGAAAAACAAGAAAAAACAATAGAATTATCAACCTGCCTATTTTAGCAAATATAAATAAATTTTTTAATTACTTTCATTTTTTATTTTTTAAAAAAAATAATAAATAGCATTATTAACCTTCATATATCAATTAAAATGTTTCATAGAATTTTTTATAAACATCGGTGCACCTGAGAGAAAAAATTGTTCAATAAATGTTAGAATTTTTCATGTTAATTTTACTATTTGGTGAGTTTCAAATCAATGAATAAAAAAAGAACATTATTATTATTATTATTTTTTTTTTGCAATAGAAAAGACAATCCTTTATTATAAAAACGATAATCAAATCATACAAAGGTCAGTTGTAACTATAGCTTAAAGAAAACTAGGAACATAAAAGAAAGACTCATCCTGAACAAGCGATGAAGCATAAGAATTCTATGGTATGGGCCAAGGTTCTAAAAAATGTTAGGCGCTAGTCGAGCGGATTGTCGGAGACTAGGCGGTTTTGTACTTTTTAATTATTTTTATTTTATTTATAGTACATACAAATTAAAATAACATTATAAACAAGTATTTTAATGGTTATAAATAAGATAAATATTCAAAATATATATGAAATCAAATGTTTAACACTTCAAGAATAATGAGTTTGTTTTAGAAAATATAAAAAATAAATACACTTAAGCAATGCACACGGTCATATATACATAGTTAACCAAATGGATTCAAACAATATATATTATATAGTTAACCAAAAGGAATCAAAGCAAAAGTATAGTAGCACACGGTGTCATGAACTCACAGTCATATATATATAGTTAGCAAAATAAATATTGAAAATATAGATAAACCACAAAATCCACCTAGAACACGTCCAGAACAAGCCCAGAAAACGCGTAGAACCCGCCCAGAACCCACCTAGGCTGCCTAGGTGTTTTGCTAAAAACACCCCGATATCCGCACAACCTAAAATTGGATTAGATTGCTAGCACCTAGGCGCCCCCCCAGACGATTTTTAGAACCATGGTATGGGCTGCCCCATTCCCTTTACGATTAATGTATCTAAGTTGCTAACACTCTTGAGCCAAAATCTAAATTCTTAGATCATCATAAATAAGACCCAACAAACTCAGATTGGGACAAAAAGATAGATTATGTAATTATTTAGAATTTTTCGAGTTGTATATAATAATTGAATAAAAGTATAATTGGAAAAATATTAATGGATAGTATATTGATTTGATATCTAATAATAATATATTGATTATGGGCATTTAAAAAAAGTATAGTGGTCTAAATAACATTTTAAGTATTTGTATAACTAAAAAGGAGATCTACTAAGTGAGGAGGTCTAAATACCATTTTTGGAGGTATGAATATAAGTTTCCTTCTAAAATATCCCGATATTGAGAAAAAGATATGATATTCGATATCATTTCCAGTTATCGGTCAACTTGATTTTGACCCGATATTTTATTTCAAATAAAAATATCATCATTTTACTTTTACGAGAAAATAAAAAATAACTAAACCTAAAATTGAGATGTGATGCGTCTCAAATCAGTGAAAAATTTCATTTTCTTCGAATGTAAAAACTTCATATTCATATTCAAAGTGATTTTAAACACCAATATCTTAATCAGGGAAGTCGAAAACATCATCAGGTGAAACCTCAAACTTCATAAGTAAAGCCAAACCATTGCCTATGTGCCTCAAATCCAATAAATCTTTATTTAGACACTTATTTTTATCATTTGAAATTATTTGTGTATTTTTATTTGGTAGTTGGTTGTAGTAAAATTCATAAAGATAATCAATTTAATTAAAAATATCAAGTACGATAAATCCAATATTGTTCCGGGAGAATTACTATTCTACCCTTATGTGTGTCTTAGCCTAATAGGTTTCCTGTTAGGAGATAGATTAGCATCTCCGTAATAGATTAGGACTCCGAATCCTACGGGATTGTGGTTTTGTAATGCCTATATATAGGCCCCCATATCATTCAATAATACACAATTATTTCATCTTGAAACACGTTATCAGCACGTTGCTCTAAAACCCTGAACTTTTAGAGCCCTATTTTTTTTCTCTCTCTCTCTCCTCCGCCGGCCGCCGTCGATTCCAAGCTCCGGCATCTCCTCGCCGGCGCACCTCCTGCAGCCGCCGCATCGCTGCCGCCGCACCGCAGCCCCTGCGCGCAAGCCCTGCACGCAGCCCCGCAACCCCTGCGCGCAGCCCCTGCATGCTGCCCCTGCAGCCCCGCGCGCAGCCCCTGCGTGCTGCCCCCGCAGCCCCGCGCGCAGCCCCTGCATGCACGAGCGCAGCCCCTGCACGCTGCCCCCGCAGCCCCGCGCGCAGCCCCTGCACGCTGCCCCTGCACGCTGCCATCGCAGCCCCGCACGCTGCCCTGCCCTGCAGCCCCTGCGACCCCCCTGCTGCCCCTGCACGCAGCCTCCGCAGCCCCGCAGGGTATCCTCCGCATTCGCTCCGCAAAAACATCTTTTTGCCCCGACAAACCCCGCATCAGAGGATTCAAAATTGCTCCTCCCGCATATATACGCAATGAACGCGAACTGCACAAGCAAACTCTTCGCTCAAGAGAAGCTACTCCCGTCTTCTCTACCCTTTTGGGCCTTTAAACTATTTCTCTTTTTTCCTTTTTCTTTTCCTATTGCTTATTAAATCATTTATTTGCACGTTTTCGTTTTCTAACTCTGTTTCGCGTGCTTGCATAGGAAAAGTGATTACTCGTCGTACTATGGTGATGACATTCATGCCGAGATGGACGATACTTTTGCCATCTACATACGATTCCGATCGTATCCTCCCAAGATTTTTATGTCATCGGACGAAGATCGAAAAGGAATTCAACAAGCAACTTCATGCATGCCGATCGATTTGCAGAGCAATTTACTTATATGCGGTCTATTTGGCAGACCAACAAGTATGTTTTTCTTAAAGTTGCTGCTTTTGAAGATATATATATAAATTATCGGGCGCTATTAGCCCTTTTCATGTCTTTTATTCCGGCCTTTCTTATAACGCCGATGAGACCAAAGAGGGATATGATTCCCCTCTTGGTCGACGTTTTTCGTGTGACGGTCCTGGGGGAGTCACGTTATTATTTAAAAAGGAAGATATCGATTTCGTGTGGTCGCCTGAGTGCACCGCTGTTTTGGGTGCGATCATGAGAATCGCCGATATGCATCGATTATTTTGTGACCATATACATCACAACCCTTCTAATTCCGGTTACATACTTGAATATTTCGATTATTCGAAACCTATCCAACCCTCGTTTCTTATGGATGCGTCGCCATCGCGACTGTTATTTGAATGTTTGAGTTTTCTTAAACTCATGCCTATAAACGATAATCCCAAGGTCTACGTACTCATTTATTTGAGTTGATTCATTACTCTGATACAACACTATTTGCTGACAAAAGATCCCAAAAATAAAGAATTCTATGGGACACACTTAAAGTGATTTAATGAACGTCTATGACGTTGTATTATCAGAGTTGACCTTGATGCATACTCCACATCCAAGAAACGCATGCCATTTTTGGCACCTGTATCTATTTCTCAAGGGAATTTTGGAGATGGAAACGTAACATTCTTCCATTCTCAAGTAAGCACATTTTTGAGCCTCGGGCTAAGGCTCCGCCCAATCCGATATGCAAGACTTTGTTGCTACGGACTTTTGATTAGTCACTCTATTTTGACTATGTCTTCTGCTTACTATTTTTCAAGTATGACGTTGGCATTGCCATGATTATTGCTCGACTTTATCCTAAGTCGTCTATTGGAATTGGAAGCTTGTTTGTGTTGTATTAAATATTGGCATATTCTATAAAATTTCTCGTCTTTCTTGGACTTGTGAGAATTTTATTTGCCTTGGCTTAGCATGCATGGTCAACGTTTACAACTCACGTGGTTTTTAAATTGGCCGCTTTTGGGTTACATGGGACCCCAATAGCACTACATTGTGATTTTGGACTTTGAAATTTGGAAAACGGACCTCGGAACGTCAAAATTGACGTCGTTTTTTCCGGTTACTGTTCTGGCGTTTTCGGAACGTTTTCCGGCGTTTTACCGGCGTATTCGCCGCCTTCCGGCCATTTTCCGGCGTTTCCGGCACCGCCATCCGGTTCCGGACGGCGTTCCCTGTCGGACCTGAAGTTACGGCCTCCATACCGGCCAGGTCCGGCCACCGCCGGCCGGATTTCCCGCAATTGGTGCCGCCGGCTTCCGACGTTTTTTTTTTCGTCGTTTCTCGTCATTTTTCCGGCATATCTCAGCAGTTCTTGCTGTCATGTTTTCCTAGTCCAAAATTCACCCGGTTTTGAGTTAATTTGACATGGTTTTCCGGTTAATTTTCCGGTTTTCTCCAAGTCGTTTCATAGCTCAAATGATTTTATTATTATTGGTGACCACCCACACCAATTGGATGGTTTTTACCACCCAAATTGTTTGGTATTCAACTGCTCCAATACCATGTTTTTCCAACTCTTGAGTTGAAGAATGTAGTTCTATTGCCATGTGATACATTCGATGGGATTGCCATTTGTTTCAATCCCCTCTCTTACAATATCCTACGGCGTATTGTGTAGAGAAATTCACCGCGTCGTTGACTCTCTTAATCTTCATTTTGAGAATGTCCCGCCGTGAAATCGAGTGTCTTGCTAATTGCGTAACCACCCACACTGTCCTACGGCGCAGGTAGTTGTTTTACGGATCTTGTGCGGAGATTGTGTTGTATATCTTCGTGCCTTGCTAAGTTTTAAAGGCCATACATGCCAATGATGGATTTTCATCTTGATATTTGTGTTAAGAATGGAGAGGAATAAATCTGTCAGATTTCATTGACAGTATCTTTTTCAAGCTTCGACAGTAGCTTTGTTAGCCTGTAGACATCGTTTTGCTTGCCTGCAGCAGTAGCTTTATGTAACTCAAGATTCTTTGAATCATGGGTTCGGTTTTACTGTCTTCCCGGTTTTGACATGATCGTTTTTTGGTCATTTTGAACAAGATATGATGATTCGAGTTCTTTGAAATTCACATTATCATCTATTTTTCATGTTCACGAAGCGATTGGAGGACCACCTCACCCATGCTCCACACAGTGAGGCCGAGCCTGCCTATTTCGGCGGCTCCATGGCATTAAGGCCGTTGGTGGCGGCATCCCCTCCTTCACAGGAGCTTGTGATGCCTCCCGTGTCTTCTAATGCCTCCATGACAATCTCTGATGCCAATCGATCATTTTGCAAAGCTTGTTCTTTTGCTAGATTTCAAGGAAGTCCTTATTTGCTAAGGCTCCAACCGAGAACATTCCATTCTTACAAAGTATTTAAGGTGACATTAGTGGACCCTATCCAACCGAATACGGACATTTTTCGGTATTTTTATGGTATAGGTTAAGAGCATCGACGCGTTGGTCACACGTCGCTTTGCTTTCCACAAGAAACGCTGCATTCGCTAAAGTGTTTAGCTATGATCATCATACTAAGGGCTCACCACCCTTCCTATCCTCTCAAATCTATTTGAATGGATACCATTGGAGAGTTCACCTCCACGACTTTGATGATTTCGTTTTGCATATCTACTAGGATCGTCGTTGAACATATTATTCCTCATGTTCATTCACTGCACAATCTAGCAGAGCTCGGACTTGGTTATGGGTACTAACCTGCCGATTTTTGCATGGAGATATGTAATGATGTTGCATGCAGCGACACTTATTCGTTTCAGACCCACAACTTGCCAAGCGTTTAGTGCGTACCAGATGGTCACTGGATACGGTCCCAACGTTCTTTTCACTAACCCCTATTTGGTTAAAGTTGTTTATGTGCCTCTATTGTAGTTATCTCAATGGGTCTACTTGAAACAATTAAGTATTCTGGTTGGTTATGATTTATGAATCACCAACACTTGTCCGCTATTTCCAATCTACAACCGTTGATCTCTATCCTGCGATATTAGCAGACGGTCACTTTGATGAGACATATTTCCCGTCGTTAGGGGGAGATATGGAATGCTCCCATTCTGGTTTTAACGCCAGGAATTGACGTGGTGTGGCACTATGTCTCATTAAGATCCCGCACTACTCAAAGTGAGCAAATGTGCAACGCATTATCGACCTCCAGAAAGTCAAAGATTCGATGCTTAATGACTTTACCGATATTGCGAAAGTGACGAGATCGCACATAAATGATGTGATGTGCCGGTAAGGTTGGAACTCTCAGAATATGAGAGAATTTCATATGACCTGGTCCTAGCACCGTTGGCACCATCCCTGACAGTGGGAAGGAAGCCGGCGATGGCACCATCGTACGCTGTGGTGTTGTCGGCGCCCGTGGCATTGCACCACAAAACAAGGGCCGCAAACGCAAAGATGGACTAGTAAGGGTCATAGCTTCGGTCTTGGCTCCTGCCTAGATGAGGGGGAGACCATTATTCTCTAGAATCAAAACTAGAAAGAAGCGAAGTGCGTAGGCACAAGTATTTCGCCCATCATCAAGAGATATTCTCTAAACATGTGTATCAACTAAGTTTCTGTGGGACGCTACAGACTCCTTTTGTTGATGTTAGAGAAGAATAGAAATCTCATGAATTGATCGTATACAGCGCGCGCGTGTGTTTAATGTATTGCTCTCCCATGATTGATGATGTATTCGCTTATGCCCTTATTCCGTTGTAAATCATCAACGATGAGTAACTTGACCGAAGTGGAAAGAATCAATACAGGCTGAACTAGACTTGTTATGTTGGTCGTTGTTCGTAAGTGTAATGAGAAAGATGAAGTCATGCGATATACGCAGGACTTATGGCGCAAAGATTGTCTCATTATCCTAGTATTGAGTACGATGAGTTATATTATCTCGTTATGGACATAATTTCTTTCCGCTACTTGATCAGTAGTAGTGTCCATGAAAACTGATTTGCAGCATATGATAGTGGTCATAGAATGTCTGTAAAGGGATCTTGACGCAGATATGAGAGTGCCCGAGGGACTTGAAATGCCTCCAGACCACGGAGAGCTTATGTAATCAGATTGCGACGTTCGAGAGAACGTAGTACAATCGGTTGCAAGAACTCATACCCATATGTGTTCATATGAAGCTAATTCTTGATTCTCTATTCCGTCTAAGTATAGATGATGAAGAGATTCAATGAGCTATACATTCATACATGTTAGTGTTGTTGGGACACTATTGCTTTCATTATGACGTGATTAGCTATGCGCCTATGCATTGTCATTGGACTTGCATTGCTTCTTTGACATGGGTTTAGTTCTACACTTAGTGAACCAACACAAATCCTATCCACACCAACGCCGCCAGCAGCTCCAGCAACATCAACGTACGCCTTGGTGTAGCAGTCGACACTGGTAGCGTAGAGGATGCGTACGGTTCCGTCTTGGACCAAAATCAGTCCTTCATTGGTCCATTCCCCCATTCTCTTCGCGAAAGACACATTAAATGTGACAAATCAGAATCTGTCCAGTTTCGTAGGTCAACTTCAGCGAGACCTACAGGACAGCTCGCTCGATGAAATATGATGAAATTGGTACCGTTGGAAAGGTCTATGTGTCTACTTTCCAGGGACACCAACCATTCGTTCATAGCTATCATATTGAGTGAGTTATGGCCGTTTTAGCAAAGTAGGACAGTCCTGTCCGGAAATTTACAAGTCAGTCAACTTCGATAGAGCATTGTGAACTGCTCCGATCGGATGAGGTTGTGAACCTTATGTCACTGGAAAGACACGGGTGTCTACTTTTCAGAACATTTTACGGTTCGCTAATACCTATTTTGACGAAGAAGTTATGGCCGTTTAAGTGAGTGAAGGTCATTCTACCCGAGAATCTGATTTTTATTGCAAACTCTTGTTTTGAGTTGTTATGCAATCTTGTTTCCTAAGATCTAAGTTTGGCTAAGTATAGCATGGATGATCTAAGGATGTGTGGCTAGATTAATGGTTAATTATTAGCCCAAGACTACGTTTGAGAAACATGTAATGAACGTTGTATACGTTGTTCTTTGTACTCCATGATTATGGCACTAATCAGGGGGAGTTATTTCGTAGACTTCAGGGGGAGTCTAGCTCACATAATGCTATCAAATGTAGACGGTGCGTTGTGCTCTTTTTCCCTTCGATCAAGCTTTTGTTTTTACCCAAGAGGTTTTTATTTTGCTTGACAAGGTTTTTACCGAGGCAACGATGTGTGCACCATGCAACCTAGGCATGCGACACAAGGGGGAGTGTTCCGGGAGAATTACTATTCTACCCTTATGTGTGTCTTAGCCTAATAGGTTTCCTGTTAGGAGATAGATTAGCATCTCCGTAATAGATTAGGACTCCGAATCCTACGGGATTGTGGTTTTGTAATGCCTATATATAGGCCCCATATCATTCAATAATACACAATTATTTCATCCTGAAACAAATATATCATTTTACTCCTTAACCCCTTATTGATATTTATACTATTGATTGTATGTTGGAAGATTTGAGTTTAACTTATTCGAGTTTTACTATATAACAGAAGTTAATATACATATATATATTTTTTGAAAGGGAAGTTATTATATATCTTACCTTGGTCGATACTGATTTCCTTACTTTTTTTTGTTCCAGGTTTTAATAGCAGGCTTAGCTTTAGGTTTGTCTTTAGCTTTGCTTTAGCCTCCACTCTCCCACATATTAAGGCTTTTAATGGAAACTTGACAGAGAACAATGGAATTTATTCAAGATCTTTTCATCTGAAGAACAAAAAAGGAAACATGTAAAAAGAAAGGAAATTAATCAGAATAGAGATTTAGGCCCTCAAGAATCAAGAGTATGGTAGCTTCGTCCCTAAAGCACTCAGTCAGAGACTTCAGCGCAGTGCGTAGACCAATATAAGACATAATTGGAAGCACAACACAACAACACACCACTTCGTGCAAATCAAAACAAACACATCACATTTCTTTATTGTCTGATCCGGAAACCTATTGCATCTCTCTCTCTCTCTCTCTCTCTCTCTCTCTCTCTCTCTCCTCACGTCGGTCAAGGTCTTCTCCCAAAGCCCATTCTCATTTGCTCATCAACTCAGTCTCGCCTCTTGCATTTGGTCTTTTCTGGGTTTCTCTCACTTGGGTTTTTCTTTCTTAAAGGTATGAACTTTGTGGTAGGCTTTCTTGAATGTTGATTTCAAGCACATTTGAATATCTGTGTTTCTTGTTTTGACATATCAAGAGTATTGATTGACTTTTCTTGTAATATGATTTTTGCTACAGTCTTGTGTTTTGATCTGTGATTATGAATATTCTTTTCTTGATCTTCTGGTTAACGTGATCTTCTGGTAAACGTGTATTGGATGCTATGGAATGGTGAAAAGGAGGAATTGACATTCTTTATTTGAGTTTACTGAATAAGTTTGAGTGTTGCGGTCAATACTTTTTCGAAATTTGATTCAGAAGTGTACACATAATGTAAACATTACATCTATGTAAGATACAATTAGCTTGTTAGTGCTTACACTTGGTTGCAATCTGCTGAAGAGTTGTCTTCAAGTTGTAAGCTAAACATGCTCAATGTCAATTGTGGTTCTATCATGCACCCGCACCCAATTAGAAATGAACTGCCATGGCTTGGGAGTGTATGTGTTATTTTAGTTCTATTGTTTATGTGGGATAGATTCATTCATTGGAATTTTTGTTGTTGTACTTATCGGAGCCTGCATATTGTAGGGAACTCCAAGAACTTCTCTGGAAGTTGTACAAGAGAAGGAAAGGTTTTATGCTGCTGCTACATTGTGTTGTGAACAGCTGAATGAGAAGTCTTTAAATATTCTTTCCAGCTGTTATAGAATAGAAAGCTTTGATTTCATTCATTTCTGTTAAACAATGATTGGGAGGAAGAATATGGGGCGTGCTTCACCATTACTCTTAGTTCTTTTGGCTCTTGGGTTTTTCTTTGCCACTTACAATCTTCTGACAATGATACTCCACTATAGACCTGCTGGGAAGTGGGTAGGTGATAACAACAATGATCTTTTGCTGGCTGACCCCCTTGTTGAGATGCCTGAGAATGTGAAATTCAAAAGTTCCAAATCGCCATTTCATGTTGCCTTGACAGCAACCGATGCTCCTTACAGCAAATGGCAGTGTCGAATTATGTACTATTGGTATAAGAAGATGAAGGACATGCCTGGATCAGAAATGGGAGGATTTACTCGGATTTTGCATTCTGGAACTGCTGACAACTTGATGGATGAAATTCCCACTATGGTGGTTGATCCTCTGCCTGCTGGTCTTGATCGGGTTAGGTTTCTTGGTCTGTTATTCATGAGTTACTTAAAATTCGTTGCGTCTTTTTATATTTCATTGATTAATTAATTCTTCCTCTCTTCTTCTACGTTTTTGTTAGGATTTCTTTTTTCTCCTTGGTTTAGGTTCATTGCGCCAATTGTGTGCTATTGACTATGTGAATCCTTCATGTACTAGTCAAACTACAGGGTCTAGGTAATATTAGAGCTGTAAATTAAAGAAGAAGGTGAAAATTTTAAATAAAGATGTTAAGTGTGATGTCAAGATTGAATGAAAAGCAATTGATCCCTTAGACAAGATTAACAAGTATTTAGATTTGCAGGATTGAAACTGATGCATGTTATGCAGTATTGGGTTGGCATGGGAATCTAATGAATAAAACTTTGAGACCAAGTACTAGCTCGTTAGCATAAAGTTTCTTTTTTGCTTAATTTTTTGAAGTATATTCCGACACCCAACTATTCTAGATATTCTTCCTAATAATCACATACAAGTTCTTTTCTTTTGGACTGTACAAATGGGGGTAACTGTATATTTCTAAATGCTCAAAGGCCAGAGCTTGCCTGTCAATAGTTGAGGTTCAGTAATGGTGGTGTAAACTTTTTCTAGAGTCAGACGATATCTCTAGCATTCCCTGTTGCTGTATGACTCGTACATAATGTTATTGATTGCTCTCTACTGCTTTATATATCAGTCAAATCTGTTCAAGGGTAGGAAATTAGAAGCTTTTTCAATGGCATTTATTTAATTATTAAAGAATCTAATTTTGTAAATAATTTTTCGTTTTGATGATTTCAATCATTTCATTGATTTGTATTCATCTTTCATATTATGTCTATACCTGTTTTCTTTCCTGATGCGCAAAGTAAATTTTTATATACAGGGGTATATTGTCTTAAATAGACCGTGGGCTTTTGTGCAATGGCTGGAAAAGGCTACAATTGAGGAAGAGTGAGTTTCTGCATACTCAATAACTTTGAGCATTAACACCTCTTGCTTCAGTGTTAAAACCTTTCAGTTCTTGTGTTGTTCCAGATATGTGTTGATGGCAGAGCCTGATCATATATTTATACGACCTCTTCCTAATCTGGCGCATGGAGGATATCCTGCTGCCTTCCCTTTTTTCTACATCAAACCTACACAGAATGAGAAGATCATAAGAAAGTTTTACCCCGAAGATAATGGCCCAGTAACAAATATTGATCCAATTGGAAATTCTCCAGTAATCATTAAGAAGGTAGTTCTTTTGGCTTTATCTTGTTTATGTGATGGCACTTTGTATCTTTACTGTTGATGATTTTTTCTTTTTTTTTTATCTTAGTATTCCCAGTTTTTTGTGCTCGTCCTCTGCATTGGTTGCCATTGTCATTGTACAGGACTTCTCAGTGATTCTCATTGATTTGTATGTAGACTATTTTACTCCGTTGGAAATGATTAACAAATAGATATAATCTCTCAGGATTTGCTGGAAAAGATTGCTCCGACATGGGTGAATATGTCTTTGAGCATGAAAGAAGACACAGAGACTGATAAAGCTTTTGGATGGGTGCTGGAGATGTAAGTTTCTGTGACTATATTTTCACCCAATTAACTTCTAGCACATAGAGGTATCAACGTTGACTTATCTTTCTGCTTCTGATTCCTATGAGCTAAGGTATGCTTATGCCGTAGCATCTGCGTTGCACGGTGTGCAGCATGTTCTTCGGAAGGACTTTATGCTGCAGGTTTGGTGTCTGACTCTGAAAAGCTCTTATTGATTTTGATGTTCATATGTGTTTTTATGTTCAATATACTGCAGTTTTGAACTTAATTGATATTCTATTATATTTGATTTTCAGCCTCCTTGGGATGTGGAAATTGGTAAAAAGTTTATTATTCATTATACTTATGGATGTGACTACAACTTAAAGGTATGAATTGTCATCATCCTTATTTGGCTGTTTTTTCTTCTTCTTTTTTATAATTCAGTGATTTATGTGTTGTATTTGAAAACCACATATGGTTTTAAATTACTCTTGACAAAATCCACCTTCATCCTTTCTCCTTGTCATTAAACTGCTCGACTTTTCAGCCAAATTATTTTCATCTCTTGAGATTCAGATCACCCTATATTACTCTATTACTGCTACTTCAAATTGAACTTTCTGACTCTTTAGGGTGAGCTCACATATGGTAAAATTGGGGAGTGGAGATTTGATAAGAGATCATTTCTACGTGGGCCTCCACCAAGAAATCTTCCTTTACCCCCTCCTGGGGTTCCAGAGAGTGTGGTATGTCAAAGACATGTTATAATTACATTTGCATTGTCAGTTTTTGCATACTCTCAATGTGAATTTAAACAATGTCTGCATTCTATTGGTTTTTTATTTTTATTTGTGATGATCTGAAATATCATTGCTCTTGGTTGCCCTAGTATTCACACTTAAATGCTCATACTGCCTATGTGATTTCTTGTTGTTATAGCTCTGAGTAGCTCAAGTAGAAGAAAGTTAGTAAAAGTTTCTTCCCCGGAATGTTGGATGCTATAGTTTTCCCTCTATTTTAGTTTCCTTGTGTGTGGGTGGTGGGCTGGTACCTTGTATGTATTTACGGCTAACATCGCTGGTTGAGAAAAATGAGTTCTAAGGATAAATTCACGGTTGTTACATGTAGTATCCACTGAAAAGTAATGGGGTTACCTAAGCTAGAGGGAATGACGATTTATCTTGTATGAGGCTGGGAGTTATATAAATTATGCTTTCCAGTTCCAACATAAAATCTAAGATCTTTGGCTTACCGAATTTGGATTCTGTTTGTTGGATCAATGTTAGAAATGTGGACAGTCTAGTCACGCTGGACAGCATTTCTTAATTGCACGTGTAGTTTCAAATATTCACTAATTAATGTCTTTTCAAATGTTCGTGTCGTTTAGTTTTGATAATGACAATTGCTAACTATCTCTGAATTTAACCAAGCTCATTTTGATTGCAGGCCACTCTTGTAAAGATGGTGAATGAAGCTACTGCTAACATTCCTAATTGGGACACTCAATAGGTATCTGCTGCGTTCAAGATATAAATGCCATTATATAGAAGAAAAGTTATGATTTATAGTTTAGCCTCTCAGGAATAGATGCACACAAATCTTAGATCTCAAATGGATTACCTAATGTTCTTATTTGTTGAATAAAGTTCTTTTGGTTATCTCTTGGATTTCAGGGGAAGTCGGTGCATATGCAAGTTTTGCAATTTCGATTACGGAATTGATTATATCAAACCCTGCAGTTTGGATCATTGTGTATCCCAAAAGCATATATAGAGGCTCTATATATTAGAGCATACATTTCAGGGTCAATTGTATTAAATTCCGGAAGCATTTGAATATTGCACCTACAGAAAGGAAGGCATAGATCTGTGTTCAACTATTACAATCTTCAAGGTTAGAAACCAAGCAGGTCACCCAGTGTGACTACCTAGTAAAGAGTGAGACTCTGAGACTTGCTGTTGCTTAAAAGATTATTGGTGAGAAAAATTTGCACCACTAGACATGCGGGAGTGGTAGATTAGAACGTGCTAACACGCGCTCGACAGAACAAGAAAAAAAAACATTTCTCTAGATCTCATCTGGGCTATGCACCAGCGCCGGTGCCGGCCTAGGGCCTAGCCGATGTATGTGGTGTGCGGCCAGACGAGAGGTTGTTACTCTAGCTCGGCAGAAGGAATCTGATCATAGTTTAGGGTTGTCTCTCTTTGTTTTGTTGGTTTTGTTGCATCTGTGGTAGACCTCGTGAGATGTTAGTTGTTTGGGCCGGAGGTCGGGTGGTTATCTGCGACATGATCGTGGTTGGGCTGATGTCAGTGATTCAACTTTGGGTGCTGGCGGGTCTGCTGCAATGGGGTTTTGCCAGATCCAAATTTGGATTGTGTTAGTGGTTCTGGTAATGTAAGGGTTGGCAATGGGCTGGGCCGGGCCATTAGCAATTTTTTTAGGGTCAAGCCGGGTCGGGCTTTCCAATAAAATTAAGACCCATGGGCTTGGGTCTTACGAGCTTTTATGGGTCAGACCGGGACCGTTATATTTATGTGTGAGACCGATCACAGCAACACAATGAGGTATTCGTTGGTGGTGCGGTGATCCTAACGTTGAACTGTACACCAAATTTCGTCCAAGGCTGGTTTTCGAGTTGCTTAATTGCTTGTAGTGCATCGATCTCGTTGCAACAACATGGCAAGGTGGAGACAGTAGCTTTCAGGGATGTTATGGCTCAACGGGCCTAGGTTACTTTTGTTTGGGCCGGAGGAATAAAGGCTTACAATACTTTGCCCTTGAGCTTATGCCTCATGTGTTTGAGGGCCTGGATGAGCGCTTGGGCAATTGGCTTAATGAGGAAGCTATCTTTTTTTTATATAGCTTTTTATATCATTTTAAGATATCCCGAGCTTCATTTTCACGAGCCCATATCACCATGTGGTGCATGTTATCTATGTGGATTATACTAGCTACGTCTAGATCGGTAAGACTGTTCCTTATACCGATGTCACTTTATTCCAATTGTCTCCGAATTTTGGACATCCATTACTAAAATAACCCAACAATTATCACAGTGTACTTTCATGTGAGCTTGTGTGTATGCCCGCATAAAGTGCTATTGAGCACTTACCAATTGGATTATGGGTGCTCACACATGTGTGTGTGCTCATAAACACACATTTTCCACGGTTTAGTTCTTAGTTACAATTTTCGATCCTCTCTCGTCAGCCACAACTTTTACATGGCTTAGGTTACATAACAGATTGTATGGTGTTGTTTTGAGGGAGCTCTTCCTCTCGGTAGTAGATTTCTATATAATCTACGTTTTGGGACTAGTTTGTCATCAGTTGCTCAGGCATCATCGCTTTGATTTTGTACTCCTCTCTATCCTACTGTTGATTACGGTGTCGAAGATGGCGATGTTAGCAGACATTGGCCGGTGGTGTGTGTGATAACTTTGTTGTATTTATGCTTCTGATTGTGGGTCTTCGGCCCATAATTTAGTGAAAAATTAGTCTCTTCTCACTCTTTCTAGCTTGATCGAGTTGGAGACTGGTTTGTATTTGTATCATATTGGCCTAGCAGTTTGCAAGCTGTGTAATTGAGATTGTACCTTGATTAATGAATTATTCATTTCTCTAAAAAAACAATTACCGATGTTGGTGTCACATGTTATAAAGTAGACTAACAAAGTGAATACAACTAAACTCTTCTTTAGGAAAGCACTCATATACCACAAGAGAAAACCATCAACTAAGCCATCTGGGAAACATGGTAATTTTCTCAAAAAATGGAAAATAGTATCTCTCATAAGAACAATAGCAACTAACACACAAGGAGCCAGAATAAGATCATTTCAAAGTAAAAAGTTGGCGTGTAGGTATGAGATTAGTATTTTTACATAAATGTGGTAGTGTGTAATAAGAGATTAGATCGAAATGCTCTGATTTAGCAAATAATGAATTCTATACTTCGTATTGTACCGTTCACACTCATTTTAGTATATTGTCATGAAATTTTTACAACTGCTTTTCTGATGGAGAATGTTTTTTAATACACACCTTCTTTATCTTAATACACATCAACTTCTTAATATACTACCAATCTCAAATTTCATGTCAATTCTTCTCTAAATGCACACCCCAATATACCAAAATTACCCTTTATCTATATATCATGAAATATTTTATTATTTAGTATAATACTATAATCATAATTTAACTAACATAAATCTTTTTCAAATCTTTTTCACGTTTTTTGTTACAAATGTTTGATCATATAAGAACTTATTATTCAGTAGTGAAATCTTTTAACCTAACATCTCTACTCAACTATGTCATCTGTATCAAAAATAAATTTACGATGTCATAAATCAGTTTGAAGATAGAACACATATCTCAACAGAAGGATTCATAAGTTCCTTCATATAATTATCTTAATAGGCAAAACTCAATTCATGACTTATATATGGAGAAAAGATAGTATAGAACGAACTCAACAAAGACGTCTAAGTAAATTAAGTTTTTATTTTTCATTTCCTCTTTTTTCTTTTTCAATTTTAATATATTTATTATGGTCATTTAACCTACTTAAATTAGATTATGTGAAAATTTAAAAGCAGTGTGTATTAAGAGATATGAGGTGTGTATTTAAAACCTCTCATTATGAGGACTTTCAACTAACGACTTGTAAAACCCACTTTTCAATTACATTACAGCAAATCAACACATATATGTCCTAAGTGTGACGATCATCAAGATACCGACCTATATCAATCCGGCCAAGAACGAGCCAAATATCTCAAACACATAAAGGGCATGTTTACTTGATGGGAATGAAATTAAAAAAATGAGGGAATGATTCCCTTATTAGAGTAATCTTGCGTTTACTTACACATAATGGAATTACACATAAGTGTGAGTCTCATCTCTTAATTAGGAATTGAATCTTTAATAACCCGCAGATCAAGAGAGTTGAGGAGGAAACAAGATTTCTTCCAATAACATTCTATATTTTAGTAGTTATTTAATTTTGATAACATATTTTGAAAGATGCTGCTAATTTCAATATTATTATTATTTTTTACTTCTAACTTTTCTTTTAGAATGACCAACATTTTTTGTATTTCCAAAAAAATTTGACAAATTTTGGTACACAAAGTAGATGAAAGAAAGCTACTGTTAATATACACAACCACCAATGTAACCGCTATATTAATATGTAACCTCATGATTATAAAGAATGAAAATAGTACCGCTTGACTTGTTAGTTTTACTTAACTTCTCAACTAAAGCTACAATACGACAAATTAGAGAAAACCGTATATATCAACATATAAGATAGTTTACAATGGGACTGGCTTAAATGTGTAACTACATTTTAGGGTTATTTTACCAAAATTAATCATATTTATAATTATATATGGTAAGTAAACAACTTAATGGAAATAAAAATCTCCATACTGGTTGCATTCCGTCTCTCATTCCTTTAGTCTCTTATTTTAGATGAAATTCATTCCACAAGAAAACATGCCCTAACTATTCACGTTCAAAAACTCATTAACCAGGAATATGTACGATTTTAATGTTATGAAGAAACGTGCTTAAGGGTGGCCTTTGGAGAAATCCCAAATTGATATTTTATTGAATATAATAGGTTATCCTTTAAATAGGAGAATACATAATTTCGTAGTCCTATCTTTCAAATGTGAGATCCTATTCATATATAAAATATTAGAATATGACTAAGTACTTTAGTTTAACTCCTACGAAGACTAAGCACACATATGAAGAATCAATTCTTCACAACACTCCCCTTTGTGTATGTCAGTGTAGGGTATGGTGTTTTCATGTTGCCTCACTAAAAGCTTAGCATGTAAATAAAAACCATCATGGGAAAAACAAGTCTTCAGAACAGGATGAGTCCTAACTGGTCAAGCATTTTAGTTCTTCACAAGAATCTTATCTTGCTTTTCAATGACGGATAGTGCAGAAATCAGTTCATGAAACCCTATGATTTTACCCTTTTTTTTGCAACTACTAAGTTAGACACAGGGAAGGTAGACAATGTTTTCCCAACTAACATAGCATCAATGATTTCCTTCTAACAGAATTCCAAGAGAGATTTGATGTGGAGTGCTTCAGAGTTAAAACCCTAAGACTGAGGCATAGTCGCAGAACCGGAGTTGCTACCACTTTATCTCCAGGTCCGGAACATTCCTTGAGATCTACCCATAGTTTCCTAGGGTCATTCTCATTGAGATACTTGGACTGATGTGATTCGTCCATATGACGTATCATGATAATGATATCCTTGGACTTTCTTGCCTTATCAACATCAATAGCGGCTTGATCATTTGGCCTTGGAACGGGAGCTATCACTGCCTCAAAGGCAGGAGCAGTATTGGGAGATGCTGCTATAGATGCACTAGGTGCAGAAACTCCATGTGCTAAAGGTTGGGCTAGGATTGCAAATATGATTCCAAGGGCCTTCAAGTGGTATTTCTAGCCCACTTGTGATATCCAATACCAGTTGCATCCAAAGGTCCAAATTCCAACTTGTTTAAGCTACTCATCTGAAAAAGAACAAAGGGATTTGAGGATAAGTTTATGAGCGTCATGCTACCAAGAAACTATCCAATGTATTTTTTTTCTTCAGATTTCAAAAAATCAGTCACAATCTCTCACACATACCAGAAGACTTTGAGCTTATAGTGATGACACAAAAATCAAAGACTCAAGCATCGATTTCTAATTCCAACATATAATGCAAACATATACATATATCAAAATTGAAATAGCTTAATCTAGGAAAGCGACAACTTTTATAAAAGCTTGCTTTAGATTGCGAGTTTCGACGATCAAGTTGTGTTGATAGAGCATATCACGAGCAGCGGAGCTGAAGCATTGTTGCAGTAGTACGAGCGGCGGAAGCTATTTTGCCCGAAATTAGAAAACTCTAAACCTAGATGGTTTTGGCGTTTTCGAGAGGACTAGAGGTTTCTAGAGATGCACAAACCCTCTAGGCAGTAGTAGGATGTCGATGCAGTGCAACAACAAAAGTGAAGGACCAATAGAGGCGCTGACGCAGCAGCAGGATGTCTTAATTAGATTGTTCCCGTCAAGTCGTGCAGTAGGTCCAATAGAGGTCATTAGGGCTGGACTTGGCGGTTAGGGTGGCAGAGCCGTGCAAAGAGATGCCTAAATCGGTGGCGGCGGCACAACAAAACCTAGCTAGAAACCTTGCGGTTTTGATGTTAGGGGGCATAAGGAGGCCTTGGATTGTAGAGAAGCAAGACCGGCTCAATTTGAGCAGAAAAAACCAGCAGCAGTGCATGGCGGTGGCGACGAGGTAAGGGGAAAGCCAGCGGCAAATAAAACTTTTTGGCTGGTCTTTTCTCCCAAGTTCAAGGCTAGAGGCTTGTGCTTGATCATAACACTAAGAAACATGCTCAAGTGTGGCATTTTGAGGAATTTTGTTAAATAGAATAGGTGATTCTTTAAATTGAAGAATAGAAGAAGTCATAGTCTCATATTTTATATGTGAGATCCTATTCATATATAAAATATACTTAAAATATAATAAGTACTATAGTTTAACCCCTATGAAGACTAAGCACACCTATCAATTCTTCACACCATTCAAGACATTTTTCCTTTTAGTTCATAAATCTCATAAATGACACATAAATACGTAAACCTCTAACGATTGATTTTCTGATATGCAAAAAGGAAATAAAAGTCTTAAAAATATGGGCATGAGAAATAAATACAGCAGTTGAATACTAAAATATACTGGGGTTGTCTGAAATCTGCGGGCGAAATGACATCATTGACAACCACCTTTGTCCAACCATTTTGGTCCTATTTTGTCATTTTACAGCTGCCTTTTCTGTCCTTTTATATAACGTGAGCCCCACTTAAACAGGCGTGGATGACTTTAATTAGGATATGCTATGCCTGCAATCCAACCATGACATCGTTGGTGTCATCAAGACCGACCTACATCTTCTCTAGAAGATATTGGACACGTTTTCAATCAACTATGAGGTTCAAGCTCATACGTACCACACTCATGTAGAGGAAGGGAAGATCCGGACTTTTGCTGATTTAATGGCGCTCTGGGCAAAGAAAGAGACGTATTCTGAGATCCTCCTCAACAATAACAATAGACATGTTGGCACTAAAAAGATTGTACGCCATAGTCTAACTATGGAAAACCTCATAAGCAAAAGAATCAAGTGAGAAACACTCCATACTAGCAACAAAGCAACAATTCTCATGGTGGAAGGCAACAGGCCTGTTCTCAGCCCAAGTCCAACACTTGGACCCATGATGGTGGCGGCGCCGTACCCTCCGGGGGAGGCTGTCCCCGTTTGAAACCTCAAGGAGGCCGGGCGCCTCTTAATGCCTCTAATTCCGGTAATGGAAAGTCTTCATGCTTCAAATATGGCTCCTTCAAGCACTTTAATCGCAATTGTCGAGCTAGCAAGGAGATGATCAAGGCATACTCCGCCTACAAGAAGTTTATACAACCCGAATCGAACCATGTGGATGAACAAACCGAGATCGAGACTCACCAAATCTCCATAAACCCGAGCCCCTTGCTTCCAAAGCTAAAACTCCAGCCCCTACAATGGATACTCCCGACCTTGATTAGTCATGTTTAGCTTATTCTAACTTTAAGCTTTCAATTATTGTTATGGTCGACCGTTACTGTTATTTTCATTGACTTTGTATTAGTCTTTTGATTTTGGAATTAAATTCATTTGTGATGTATTAAAGACTGAAAATCAATAAAATTTCTCATTTTCTTGTTAACAAGTTGATCTCTTGAGAATTTTATTTACCTTACACTTAGCATGATGGTCAACATATACAATTAGAGGTGGCAAGTGGGTCGAAAAACCTGAGTCCGGCACGGCTCGAGCCCGTTATTATAATGGGCCGGGCTGGGCCAAGATATTTTAGTCCATTGGCCCAGCCAGACCTGAGCCCGTTTTTGGCCCGGCACTGCCCGGGCACGATAAATTCATGGGCCGGCCCGTTAAACACATAATTCATATTATTTATATAAATATTTAAAGAATTATAATAATGAGAATTGAATATTAGACCTTTTAAATATAAAGCTTTTGATTACTTCATTATTTTAATTACATTATGTCACAAATATCATCAAAATAGTGATAACAAATTAATAGTTTTGGCATATGTAACGTCCTAGAAATAAGATTATTAAATATGTTATAGCATTTTATTTATTTTACTATTCTAAATAGTTATATCAAACAAATATTCTAATTACATAATTTTTTTATGTTAATTGTGTCTTAGAAAGCTAATGGGCTGGGCCGGGCCGGGCCGCTTCTTGATGCGAACGCAAAGCAGAATGGCCGAAGTGGAAGAAAGCAATCCAAGTAGAACTTGATTGATTGAAGAAGAGAGAAGTCTTCGCAAAGGTTGAATTGACACTAAGAGATGTCAAACTTGTTTGACCTAAATGGGTCTTTGTTCCTAAGCGTAATGAGATGAATGAGGTCGTGCATTGTAAGGTAAAACTCGTGGTGCAAGGATTCTCACAACGTCTTAGCATTGACTATGAGGAGACTTATTCTCTCGTTATAAACATCTTCACCTTCCGCTACCTTATTAGTCTGGTAGTATCCGAAAGGCTAAACATGTAGTTTATGGATGTGGTCACAGCTTATCTCTATGAGGATCTTGAAGCATTGATATACATGAAAGTTGCAAAGGACTACCTTTACCTCCATCAAGTGCCTCCAAACCACGGAGTGCACATGCAGTCAGATTATGTCATTCGTTGTACATGTTAAAGCAATCTGGAAGACTGTGGTACAATTGGTTGCACAAATACTTGAAAGAGAGATTATAAGAATGATGAACTATGCCCATGCGTGTTCATATGAAAGACAAATTCCAAATTCGTCATCCTTGTAGTTTACGTTGATGATATGATAATTGGTACTGTTGATGAGATTGAATAAACCGTATCTTATTTGAAGTCGGAATTTGAAATGAAATACCTAGGGAGGACGAGATTTTGTCTCAGCCTTGAGCTTGTGCACAGGGCAGACGACATCTTAGTACATCAATCAAATTACACATAGAAAATGCTTCGACGTTTCAATATGGATCTTTGCAGTCCATTGTCTACTCCCATGGTCGTCTGAAGTCTAGATATCAAGAAAGATCCATTCTGTCCTAAAGAGGATGATGAAGAAGTTCTTGGTCCTGAAGTTCCATACCTTAGTGCAATTGGGGCACTATTGTATCTAGCTCAATGTACTAGAACAGACATATCTTTCGCAATGAACTTACTAGCAATATTTAGCTCCGCTCCTATGCTACGTCATTAGAATGGTATCAAGCATTTTTTTTGGTACTTGAAAGTTCCCTTGACATGGGCTTGTTTTATCCTTACAACATAGCGACCACAGTGTCAGTGCCGCCTCAAACCAGCGCCACCGGTAGCCACGGCGTGGCAGCCTCCCACGGTACCGAGAGCATGAACTGGTCCCCAAATGACATGTTAGTTAGTTATGCCGATGCATGGTACCTCTCTGACCCTCATAATGCTCATTCTAAAACTGGTTATGTGTTTACCATTGGGAATACATCGATATCTTGGATATCCACTAGTTGTGTTTATTGGTTCATTGATACAATTTGGAACCGTAGGATTCAATACACAAATCTGAGTTAAGAACAGAAAGTTAGTCTTTTAGGGTCCTAATCTTGTAAGTCTAGTAGGTTTATGAGTCCTAAACCTTGTTGTATCAACAACCCCTATTGATATAAATAGGATTGCAGGGGGTTTTAGGTCATGTGAGACAGAAAACCTAAAGAGAGCAAATGGTGATAGAGAGATAAGTGCTAGACAATGAGGGGTTAAGGTCTGCAATAAGTACGTGTACCTAAATTCTTCACTACTAGTAAATCTCTCAAGAGATACCACAATGGAGGTAGGCTTCGGCTTAACCACTATAAACTTTAGTGTGTTTCAGTTTACTTTTCTTTGCTTATATCACGAGTAACTATTAAGATCTAAAGACGCTTATCATAACATGTGGTATCAAGAGCTGGTTTATTTTGCGATGTCGATGAGCAAAGGAATGGCTGAGGCAGGAGAGGTGAGAGCGTCCATACAACTATTTAATGGCAAGGACAACTTCACATTTTGGCAGAGAAAGATGAGGAATGTCCTGATTCAACATAAATTTGATGTAGCTCTTGAAGAATCAAAGCCTACAACAATGTCTGATGTAGATTGAGTGGAAAAGTGTAAGATAACAAAGAGCTACATTGAGTTGCATCTTGCTGATAATGTTGTGCTTCAAATCGGAGAGGAGTTGACAGTAAAGCAGGCATAAGACAAGCTGCAAAGCGTTTATATGGGTACAACCATCAGCAACAAGTTACTCTTGAAGGAACATCTCTTTGGCCTCAAGATGGAGGAAGATGATGATTTTACTGATCATATATCCAAGTTTCAGAATTGCATAATTAACTTGGAGAAAGTTATGGCAAAGATGGGAGATAAGGACTCGGCTATGATGCTTCTACAGTCTTTGCCATCATCATTCATACACTTGAAGACCACCATAATATTCAACAAAGAGACCATCACACTTGCAGGAGTGTGTGAGAACCTGGAACAATATATCAGGATGCAAAGGGAAGAAGTTAATTCCCAATCACGAGGACTGAGTGTCATAGGGAAGGAGAGAGGAATGTCTAAGAGTAAAGGTGATTGATTTGAAGAAAAGAGCAGGTCTAAATCCAAGGGAAAAGGAAAAGAAAATAAGAAGGATGGTTGCTTTGTATGTGGTTCACCAGATCATTGGAAAATAAATTACAAACAATGGAAGGAGAAGAAAGCGTAGATGCTTGGAGGAAGCTCCCAATCAGCCAATGTCGTTATTGGGAATGATAGCGATGATGGAGAACTCCTTGCAATCTCAACCAGCTTTGGCGCGCCTAGACATTGGACCTTGGACACAACCTGTACATTCCATATGTGTGCACACAGAGATTGGTTTGACACATATGAAGAGAGGGACACCATATCAGTTTTGATGAGGAATGATCACCAAGTAGAATCATGGGAATCATCACAGTAAAGATCTCAATGTATGATGGCATTGTCAGAACATTGGGAAAGGTCAGACACATTCCACATTTGAGCAGAAATATGATTTCTCTAAGTCTATTGGATAGGGAAGGATTGTGCCATAAAGGTCACAATGGAGTGCTCAAAGCTGGAAATGGTCAAATGGTCTACATGAAAGGTGTGTTGCTTGTATAAACTCACACATTCTACAGTAGTAGGTGGAGGATCAATTTGTACGAAAGAAGACAAGACTGAGTTCTGACACAGATGGTTAGGGCACTGAGTCAAAGGGGGCTGCAAGAATTACACAAGCAAGATAAGCTAGAAGGCGTAACGAGTTGCAGCCTTGACTTTTGCAAGTATTGCAAACTTGAGAAACAAACCAAGGTATCATTTAAAGTGAGCAGCAATGAGAACAAATCCAAATGAGTATTAGACTATATTCACACATATGTTTGGGGGCTTGCATTAACAAAATCGTTGGGTAAGGCCAGATACTTTGTCTCTTTCATAGATGATTTTCAAGAAAGGTTTGGGTTTACTTTATGAAGACAAAAGATGAGGTCTTTCCAAAGTTCAAGGAGTGGAAGGCTGAAGTCGAGAACCAAATAGGCAGGAAAATCAAAGTGTTGAGAAGCGACAATGGAGGTGAATATATAAGCAATCAGTTGTTATAATTCTGCAAGGATGAAGGCATTACAAGATACTTTACTGTTAAGAAAACTTCCCAGCAAAACGGTGTTGCAGATAGGATGAACAGAACTCTCTTGGAGGGAGAAAGAAGCATGAGGCTTCATGCAGGGTTGCCTAGAGAGTTTTGGGTAGAATCGTTTAATCATGCTTGTTACTTGATTAATCGATCACCTTCAAAGGCTATTAATTTCAAGTGTGCAGAGGAGGTATGGTTTGGAAAACCAGTTTTCCAACTTGAAAGTGTTTGGATGCAGCGCCTATGCGCATATTCCCAAGGATGAAAGAACCAAGCTGAAACCAAAGTCACTTGAATGTGTGTTTATGGTTTTCAGGGAGGAGTAAAAGGTTATAAGTTTTGGATATTATCAACGAGAAAATAGTGCTCAACAAGGACGTTATTTTTGTTGAGAAGACTATGCTGTTGAATGTAGAAGCTAATGGCAAGGAGATGATGACAGTTGCTGAAAAAGATGAAGAAGCAATGAAGATATCATTAGCTAAATGATTAGTTGAAGATTCTCAAGCTCAGGTGGAGCAAGTTGAGCAAGTAGGAAATGATCAAGTAGTTATTGAGGAACAAGAGCAGTAACAACAGTCACCAGTTAAGGCTCAGGTGGAGCAGTCCCCATGTAGGGGTCAAAATACCTAAGCCAATAAAGAGAGTCATAGCACTTGACAAACCAAAGAGGAATTTAAAGAAGGTATATTGGTACGGATTTGAACCAGAAGAAGATGTGAGTCATGCTCTGACCATAAGTCAAGAAGATCCAACTACTTATCAAGAAGCTATAGAAAGCGAAAAAAGGGAAGGTTGGATTGGTGCTATGGCATAAGAGATGGAATATTTGCATAAGAATTATGTGTGGGTGCTAGTTCCTAGATCCAAAGAAAGAAAACTTATTGGCTGCAAATGGGTGTTTAGGAAGAAAGAAGGAATACATGATGATGCCATAAAGTACAAAGCACGTCTGGTGGCAAAAGGGTATTCACATAAAGAGGGAGTGGACTATGACGCGATTTTCTCTTCGGTCACCAAACACACTTCAATACGGTTGTTGTTGTCTATAGCAGCTCAGTATGATTTGGAGATTGAGCAGATTGATGTTAAAACTGCGTTTTAATTCATGGGGACCTCGAAGAAGATATTTATATGTCGCAGTCGAAGGGTTTTGTTGAACATGAAAAGAGAATCTGGTTTGTCGACTAAAGAGGTCTCTATATGGACTCAAGCAATCGCCAAGGTAGGGCACAAGCATTTCGACACATACATGCTGAAGATAGGCTACACAAGGTGTCAATATGACTATTGCGCTTACTACCATGTATTCGAAGATAGGCTACACAAGGTGTCAATATGACTGCTGCAAGGATATGTTGAAAATTCAGAAACTTAAGGATAAGTTGAGGACTGAATTCGACATGAAGGATCTAGGAGCTACACATAAGATCCTTGGAATTGAAATAAGAAATGATAGAAACACGAGTGAAATATGGCTGTCACAAGAGAAGTACATTATGAAGGTACTTGAACGTTTCAACATGGATGAAGCTAAGGTTGTTTCTACCCCATTAGCTGCGCACTTTCGGCTGAGTGCAGAGCATAGGCTATCAAATCATAAGGAGATTGATGCAATGGAGAGTGTTCCATATGCTAGTGTAGTAGGGTGTCTCATGAATGCAATGATATGTGCAAGACCAGATTTAGCTCAAGCGTTGAGTGTTGTCTCTAAGTACATGTCAAATCCGGGTAAGCGCCATTGGGAAGCAGTGAAGTGGATTCTTAGGTACTTAAAGAAAACTAGGCAGTTTGGATCAAGTTTGAAAGAAAACAGGAAGAAACATGCATTGATGGTTTTGTTGACTCTGATTTTGCAAGAGACTCAGATAGAAGAAAGTCAACAACATGTTATGTTTTCACTTGTGGTGGAGGGCATGTGAGCTGGAAAGCAAATCTTCAAGAGGCTATAGCTCTATCTACTACTGAAGCAGAATATATGGTAGTGACATAAGCTTCTAAGGAAACTATTTGGTTGAATGGGCTGGCTGGTTAGTTTCGTATTCACCAGGAAGGTGTGGTAGTGAAGTGTAACAACCAAAGTGCCATACATTTGGCAAAGAATCAAGTGTTTCATGCAAGGACAAAGCACATTGATGTTCGCTATCACCAGATCAGAGATTGGATAGAAGCTGGATATATTATTGTAGAGAAAGGTTTACACAAATGACAATGCAGCAAATTGTCTCACCAAGCCAGTTTTCTGTGGAGAAGTTCAAGCACTACTTGAACTTGCTCAGTGTCACAAACTGTTGAGTTGTGGTGGAGCACCTCCTCACTTGAGGTGCGATGAGGCAAGAGGAGTACTGCCAAGGTGAAGTTCTTGGAGGTTTGTCAGGGTTACTTCAAGAGATACAAGACATCTTGAAGGTTGCAACAGGTTTTTGGTATCAACTCACCAAGGTAGATATTATTGTTCTTATTGGTTCATTGATACAATTTAGAACCATAGGATTCAGTAGACAAATCTGAGTTAAGAACATAAAGTTAGTCTTTTAGTGTTCTATTAGGATTTGTAAGTCTAGTAGGTTTAGGAGTCATAAACCAAGTCGTATCAGCATCCCCTATTGATATAAATAGGGCTGCATGGGGTTTTAGGTCGTGTGAGACAGAAAACCTACAGAGAGCAAATGGTGATTAGAGAGATGTGAGCTAGATAAGGAGGGGTTAAAGTCTGCAATAGGTACTTATACCTAAATTCTTTAGTACTAGTAAATCTCTCAAGAGAGATCACAATGGAGGTTGGCTTCGGCTAAACCACTATAAACTTTGGTGTGTTTCTGTTTACTTTTCTTTGTTTATATCGCGAGTAACTTTAAGGTCTAAAGGCGCTTATCACAACACCACTAAGCAATATCTTGTTGCTACTTCTTTGAATCACGCGGAGATCATTACTCTCCATGAAGCAGTTAAAGAATGTGTTTGGCTACGGTCACTTGTTCGTCATATTCGTGATTCTTGTGGATTAGTCTCTATAATTGATCAACCTACGTGCATTTATGAAGATAATACTGCTTGCATAGAGCATACTAAGTTAGATTTCATCAAGGGAGACAACACCAAGCATATCTCGCATAAGTTCTTCTACAATGTTTAACAGTAGAAGTTCTTGAATGTTCAGATTAATCAAGTAAGTTTAGAAACCAATGTTGTGGATTTGTTCACTAAATCTTTGCATAAATTTACTTTTTGTGAAACATATGAAGAGCATTGGCATGCGTCATTATCAGAACTTTAGAGCTTAGTAGGCTTCAAGAGGAGTCTACATCACATGTTAAGATCATTAGTAATTGGTGTGTTGTGCTATTTTTCCTTTCGTTCAAGCTTTTGTTTTATCCAAGAGGTTTTTGTTTTGCTTGACAAGGTTTTGACCGAGGCAACGTTCTGCGCCGTACAACCTAGGGATGCGACACAAGGAGGAGTGTTCCGGGAGAATTATTATTCTACCCTGGTGTGTATCTTAGCCTTATTAGGTTTCTTATGAGATTGTGGTTATGTAATGTCTATATATAGGCCCCCATATCATTCAATAAACTTATGGTTATTGAAAGGAGCACTTTGTGCAACGTTCTTAACATGTTTTTACCTCAAGTTTGACTTTGCTTAGCTCTTATTGTTGTAGTATTGAGTCATTTAATCGAGTTAGGAGTCTATTGTGGTGTTGGTTGTATTTTGGTTCTAAAACAGGTTGAAAACACATAAATTGTCGAGATTCCTATTTAGAGTATGATTCCTTGTGTAACTAGGAAGCCTAGTTAAATTAGGAGTCTTCATTAATCGGCATTTCTATAACATTTGTGATATATGGAGAATCTTACTTGCATTAGGAATCCTTTTTAGACTAGGAAACGTACCATTTGGGAAAATCCTACTTGAACTGAAACTCTTATTCCGTAACTTTCCTAATTGTACTTTCCTACTCCGTAACTTACTTGTCTTTATTCTTGTCTTTTACTATTTTCAGATTTTAAAGATGAGATTTGTGTAGCTAGAATGATGAAAAAAATAGAGAAAAAGAAGCAAAAGAGGAAAATAAAGAAAAAATGAAACACCTAAAATGGAGAAAAAAGAATTTATCAAAGGAATAAAAAGGAAGAAAAAGAGAAGCATAAAAATGAAGAGAATAAAAAGAGATAATGTAAGAGAAAAAGAATGAGACACCTAAAAAGGAGAAAACAAATGAATTTATCAAAGGAGATTGCACCCACTAATGACAAAAATAAGTGAGAAATTGAGGAGAAAAAGTTCGAGCTATAATATTCAAGGAGCCAAAACTCTTCTATAAATAGCACATCATTCACAAAGAAAAATGATCACTTCTCCTTAGCATTCAAGAGTTGAAACTCTACCAAAACACCACCATAAACTTCCCTCACAAATCAGCCAAGCCGTCCACCCCAAAACCATCATCATTTCTACCGAGTTTTACTTATTGCAGGCAATGGTCTAAATATCGCTTATCGGTATTGTATCGGTATCGTATTGGTCGAGGGGTAAAACGATATATCGGAGATATATCGGGGATATACCGATATCTATCAGTTTTATCGGATTTGCTTATTTTCAATAAAATTTATAAAATTATACTTCAATATGTACCAAATAAACTAAAAAACGGTACTAAGTAAACTAAAGAAAATAAATACTTGATTTTGTGACAATTAAAGTACACGAATGACACATAATAATAAAAATGGCATAAATGCTGATTTGCACCCCAAACTTGGCTGAAATTGTCAATTTCCACCCCGAACTTGCATTTGAGTCAATTTACCGCCTAAACTTGGTAAAAATTACCGATTTACACCTCGAACTTGTATTTGAGTCAATTTACCTCCTAAACTTGGTAAAAATTACCGATTTGCACCCCATCCGTTAAATTTAACTGTTTCTATCCAATTTTGCGTCACATGTCATGCATTTAAGGGGTAATATTGTCATTATATATTTATTCATATTGAATAATGAAATAAATTAATAAAATTACTTAAGAGGAACACTTGCTACAATGTTTGTTTTTTCGAAACATGTTATTGATTTATATATTTATTATTTTATGTGATATGGTATGTTAAAAGATATTAGAAAAAATATAAATAAATAAATACATTGAAAATTAAAAATAAATGTGTGTTCCGAGAGAATTACTATTCTACCATTATGTGTGTCTTAGCCTTATTAGGTTTCCTGTTAGAGATAGATTCACATCTCTGTAATAGATTAGGACTCCGAATCCTACGGGATTGTGGTTATGTAATGCCTATATATTGGCCTTATTATCAATCAATAAACGGTTACGTTCTGTTCTATTAAGTCGTTATTATTCTCGTTTTGTTCATCCTCCAACAATGTGTACATATAAAAATATATTTATACACAACACACTATATTTGAATGGGTGGGTATATTGAATATATAATTCAAAGTAGGGTTAAGTAGGTAGAAAAAAGATGTAAATAAATAATTTGATTAACAAAATAATCCTCATTTTAAAGAATATTTTTATTTGTTTTTAAGAATAATATAAATAGAAAATGACAACATTACCCCTCATGTGCATGACATGTGACGTAAAATTGGATAAAAACAGTTAAATTTAACGGATGTGGTTCAAATTGGCAATTTTTACCAAGTTTAGGAGATAAATTGACTCAAATGCAAGTTCAGTGTGCAAATTATCAATTTCAGCCAAGTTTGGGGTGAAAATCGGCATTTATACCTAATAAAAATATATATTTAAGAATGATTATTTATGCTTGAAATTCATCATATATATTTAAAATATATATAAATGAAAAATATATATGAAAAAATATATATAAGTTTTTCAAAAAAGAGAGGAAATAAATATTAAACAATTATACAAAAATTGAAAAATAAATAAAAAATCAAAGTTTGACCGATATATCGGAGTTTGACCGATATTTGACCGTTGACCAATATATTCAACTGATATGGTGATATCGTATCGTTTTCTAAATATCACCGATATATCGCCGATATATCCGATATTTAGAACACTGATTGCAGCCGTACCTCTAAGGTTCCTACATGTGTGATTCTCGCAACTTATCTCCATTGCTTTGTTTATTTGTGTTAATCTACGATTCTTTGTCTATGAAGATTGTAGTTTGTTGTTTATGTGGAAGTATTGGTTTTGTATTTGTTTCAAAATTTTCAAATTGTATTTGATATGTTTTTTAGACTATGTCGAATCTATGTTCTTATAATTATTGAAGTTTGTATTTCTATTGTTATGTTCTACTCTTCTTTTACTTGTTCTTAGATTATTTTCAGATATGTGCATACAAATTTAGTGCTTGAATGCAGTCCCTAAGATTGTATTCGAGTGCTATCTTCATCATCCATATTGACACAAATCGAATCATGCCTTAAGTAGGTTCGATTTGTGTTAATTAAAGTGGGAAATTCTGAAAATTTACATGTACCCCATGGTGAGTGATGCCACCGTGAAGCATGTCTCCAACAAAGATTTAGTGTTTAAATGTAATCTTGTTTGATTTCTACCCTAAGTGTTGTTAAACTTGATTGCATGTAATTTATGTGAGGCTCTAAGTCAACCTAAACGTCAATATAAATCTTGCATGATTAGATATTCCCCCAAGACTCTAATTGTATTAGTGTCTAAAAGTATGTATTCAGATGAATTAGAATGCATGATAGAACCAAACTTGTAATTATGTGGTGTATTGGTGAATTTGGTCTAGTTTGGTAAAGAAAAGTCGATCATGTAAATAGTAATTTAGGTTTTATTTTAGTAGTTAATAATTAATCTCAAACTCTTTATTATTTGTTAACACTAAAAGTTTAACATTCTCTTCAATTCTCCGGACTGAACGATCTCTGCTTATTTTATACTAACAATGACATTTTATATGATTAATTGTATGATGCTCGCGTGCTCTATCAATTATTATTCAAATTATTCTCATATTTATCATACTACACCAATAAGTACTATAATTTTAACCCCTAGGAAGAATAAGCACACCTACAAATTCTTCACAACATTCGAGCCATTTTTAAATGAGTTTTTTTCCCCAACAGTTCCTCAATTCTGGTGTACCTACCAATGTGATACCTCAACTCTTAATCGTACCAATGTGATACCCAGACTCTAGTATTGCTATCATTGAAGTACTTCCGTTAGTTTTTTTCAACTTTTCCGTTATCTTGGTGACGTGGCAAGTACGTGAGGCCCACAAAGAGGGTTAAAAGACAAAATTAACCTCATCTGAGAGGAGCAATGTTTTTCCCGCCCTTTACCTTGAGAAAGACACCCAACAATTCCAATTTTGGCGCCAATTTTCCCTCCCTACTCCTTAATTTGTGTCTCTTATCTAAACTAAAGAACTACCGCCAACCAGTCGACCACAATCTGATAAAACCTAGATCAATCTCATTTTCTATTTTTACCCTAGCACTTGTTAAACTAACAGAATAAATATAGAAATTTATATGGAACATCTCATTTCCACAATCTCATAAGAATATAAAAACACATAACTTAACGAAATTCAAATACATGTTTAAGTACCATTAGTTGCCACCTTTTATGTTGATATGCCATGATTTTTGCTTGTAAGAACTAATGGTACATGTAGTTGAATTTCGTTAAGTTATGTGTTTCTATATTCTTATGAGATTGTGGAAATGAGATGTTCCATATAAATTTCTATATTTATTCTGTTAGTTTAGATAAGAGACACAAATTAAGGAGTATGGAGGGAAAATTGGCGCAAAAATTGGAATTGTTGGGTGTCTTTCTCAAGGTAAAGGGCGGGAAAAACATTGCTCCTCTCAGATGAGGTTAATTTTGTCTTTTAACCATCTTTGTGGGCCTCACGTACTTGCCACGTCACCAAGATAACGGAAAAGTTGAAAAAAACTAACGGAAGTACTTCAATGATAGCAATACTAGAGTCTGAGTATCACATTGGTACGATTAAGAGTTGAGGTATCACATTAGTAGGTACACCAGAATTGAAGGACTGTTGGTGAAAAAAATTCTTTTTAAATCTCATAAATGACACAAATACCTAACGATTGATTTCCGATATGCAAAAAGGAAATAAAAGGCCTAAAACTATGGGCATGAGAAATGCATACAGCAGTTGAATACTGAATATACGGGGGGTTGTCTAAGAACTGTGGGCGAAATGACATTACTGACAGCCACCTTTGTCCGACCATTTCTGTCTTGTTTTGTCATTTTGCAGCTGCCTTTTCCGTCCTTTTATATAACGTGAGCACCACTCAAACAGGCGTGAAGGTCTGAAACTCTTGTCGGAATCTAAAACCATCATCACAAAATGGCAGCGAAGCAAATAGAGCAAGGTCTGAGCTTGGAGCAGAGGCACGGCAAGGACCGGGTCCGGGTAGCCCGGGTCTGGCGCAACGGACCCGACGGACGTCACGTGGTCGTCGAATGGAGCGTCAGCATCAGCCTCCTCTCCGATTGCCTCGCCGCTTATTCCCGCGGCGACAACTCCGACATCGTCGCCACTGACACCATGAAGAACACTGTAAGTCATGAGTTTTATGGGAATTGAATTCATTGAAAGGGAGATAGATTTGATTTCGTGTCATTTTTCCAGGTGTATGCCAAGGCTAAGGAGTGTGTGAAGCAAGTTTCGGTGGAAGATTTCGCAATTCTACTTGCAAAACACTTCACATCTCTTTACGACAAGGTAATTTTACATGATTTTTTTTATATATTTGTATTTTTGTTCATTACTTAGGTGAAGATGTTCTTATAGCTAAAGAATTAGATTAGACTAGGTAATCCTGTTGCAGTAGGGTAGCAAGTTAAAGATATGGGCATGTTGCCGTTTCATCTGATCAGTAGTGTTATTAGTTCATTTTGATTGATTAGTCGGGATTTTGATTTATTGCACCTAATATTATCGAAAAAATCTTATGCTTGTTATTTCTGCAGGTCACCTGTGCCATTGTAAACATTGTGGAGAAGCCGTGGGAGCGTGTATCTGTTGGTGGCGAAGCACATGAACATGGTTTGTTTTATTTTCTCTTGGATATAATTTGGGAAGCATGAGAACAATTAATTCTAAATCACTTCCTTGCCCCCCCCCCCCTGTTTTCTGATCATGTACCACAAAACTTCTTGCATGTCTTTGTTATCACTTTTATGGGGTTTTTGTCATTGCCTTCTTGGTATGGGCACAAGCTCTCCATCATTTCCTGTTAGAAAGCTTATTCAGTTTTGCATTTACGAGAGTTTCTTCTCCGTTCAAAGTTCAAACACATGTCTTTAACACATGTCTTTAAAGGAGTTTGCACATTAAATTAGAAAAAGTATGTGTTTTTGCCTTACTAATGGTTGAACTTTGATATTAAGCACTGATCGTTTATAGTTGGTTGCTGGTTGCAATTTGATGTCAAGATTTTAAAGATGTGGCATTGTAAATAAAAGACGATGGACTTTTTCAGAGTTAATAGTTCATTGAAGAAGATTAAACTAGGTTTCTCACTTTATACTGTGCTTTCTAGGATTCCAGAGACTTATAACTTATATCAGAGCAGTGAAACTTTCAAAATTAAATAACAGACAAAAGAAAGGAGAATATTAGAAGGCATTTATTAGCTATTTGATTCAGTTGGCAAATGTGTTCACAAATTCTTATTAATTATTCCAAGCAACATCTTGAGAGGTCAAAAAATGAAAAAGTAAAAAAGAAGGTATGAAATATTGAATCATTTGACTGCAAATTTTACTCTGCCATCATTCTGCTTTCTAAAGTTGAGCAAAAATTCAATGTTAAAAAGAACATTGAGTAGTTTTCCTCATAAACACTTGAGCTCGTTCGACCAAAAAAAAAGAAGAGAAAGAGTTTTCAGTCAAGAACCAGAGTACCTGTTTTTATTTACTTTTTGGTCTTTGTTAAAAGGTTTCAAATTGGGATTGGAGAGGCACACAACAGAAGTCATTTTGGAGAAGTCTGGTGCATTAAGGGTGACTTCTGGAATTGAAAAACTGGCTGTACTGAAGACTACACAGGTAATTTCATCCGTCCCTCATATGTTTCAAAGGCAAGAACAATAAGATGTGAGCCCATATTATAAGCAACCACAGTGGATTTCTTTGTACAACATAATAATCATAATGAAAAAGGGTTAGACACCCCCTGAGGTTATAGACTTTTCACTGAGCAGCTTGCATTTCCGAATTGAAGTAAACTCCCATAGGATTTCAATATGCTTACACATAACTCCTTCATGAGGCAATTCAATGCACGGAGAAGAATGAATGAAATTGTTTAATATGTCCTTTAGTGCAGTGGTGTTAGGTTATTGATGTTGATCATGTAGGTCTTTTAGTCTCTGATGTGATTCTCTTCCAGAGCCACCAGTACTAGTCTAAGGCTTAGTTTGGTATTCAGTTTTGAGCATAAAATAATATATATATATATATAGCACATCTCTATAAACACACCGATTTTTCTTTGAATATAGTTTGATTTATCGAATTTGGTTTAGTTGAAGACTATTGTTGTTCCTGCCACATTCAGAACCATATGCAAGAATGGATTACATTATAGATTAAAGGAGGTTAGAGGGAATCCTAAAATGACATGGGTCGGGCTAGGACTGATTAAGGAATAGCATGAGTTGCCTCAATGTTTAGCCATAAAAAGGTCTACATTGAACAGTAATGTTGCTTCAATATTTCATCCATAGAGTTATTAGTGCATAACTGCATATGAGTTGTTGTCTAAGAGGACTAGTGTGCCTTTGTGTTCTCTGAATCTACCCTTGTAGAAAAGATCTTCTGTGATGTCATCAACATACAGTCTGCAGTATCAAGCTTAATTATGACTTGTTTTTTTTAGAACTTAATTATTACTAATGTAAACAAAATGGTTTTGATTGTGTGTGTGTGTGTTTTTTTTTTTGGCTGGGGAGAGGGGGGGGGGAGTTTAATAGGATATTGATATGGCTGCAATTAACTGATCCTTACTTTGTACTGGTAAAAGTGCAGAGATTGTGTGGATTGGCATTTTCGGTATGCTTATAACAACTCACTGTTATTACCGGAACTGTTCTTTGTGTCAATACTTCTGGAAAATCGTCACTATAAAAAAATCAAGCAAACTGGTGATGGTCCTAGTCATTCAATTATATCAAAATGAATGTTTTTGGTAACAACTAGAATTACCACGGTTAGCCTCTATTTATCTGATACACATGGATGGCCAAAGGACCTCCAATGTATTGATTGTTTTTTTTCGTTCAAACATAAACTGTTTCCATCGTCATAGTGGAAGGTCATCCTTTGGTAACCACAAGGGGTTAACGAGTTGTGTCACCCCAAGAATTGTCTTTTATCTGGTCTATATGTATAAATTTATGGCAAAAAGGCCGATTTGCACCCCAAATTTGGTCATAATTGTCAATTTGCACCATGAACTTGCATTTGAGTCAATTTACCTCCTAAATTTGGTAAAAATTACCGATTTGCACCATATCCGTTAAATTTAATGTTTTTCATCCAATTTTAAGTCACATGTCATGCATTTGAGGGACAATATTATCATTATATATTTATTCATATTTAATAATGAAATAAATTAATAAAATTACTTAAGATGAACACTTGTTACAATTTTTTTTTCCTAAACATGTTATTGATTTATATATTTATTATTTTACGTGATATAATATGTTAAAAGAGATTATAAAAATATAAATAAATATATTGAAAATTAAAAATAAATGTGTGTTATGAGAGAATTACTATTCTACCATTTTGTGTTTTAGCCTTATTAGGTTTCCTGTTAGAGATAGATTCGCATCTCTGTAATAGATTAGGACTCTGAATCTTATGGGATTGTAGTTATGTAATGCCTATATATATGCCCCATTATCAATAATTAAATAGTTACGTTTTGTTCCCTTACGTCGTTATTATTCTCATTTCTTCCCTCCTCCAACAATGTGTACATATATATATTGTTGTACACAACACTATATTTGAATGGGTGGGTATGTTGAATATATAATTCGAAATAGGATTATGTATGTAGAAAAAAGATGTAAATAAATAATTTGATTAAAAAATAATCCTCATTTTAAAGAATATTTGTATTTGTTTTTAAGAAAAATATAAATAGAAAATGACAATATTACCCCTCATGTGTATGACATTTGACGCAAAATTGGATGAGAACAGTTAAATTTAACGGATGGGGTGCAAATCGGCAATTTTTACTAAGTTTAGGAGGTAAATTAACTCAAATACAAGTTTGGGGTGCAAATTGATAATTTTAGCCAAATTTAGGGTGTATTTTGGCAATTTTGCCTAAATTTATTTAACTGCTGCTTCTTATACTAGTTGGGTTGAAGTTCTGAATTGGGCCTATGTTAGCAGTCAGGTTTTGAGGGGTTTATTAGGGATAAGTACACAGCTCTTCCTGACACCCGAGAGAGGATTTTGGCTACAGAAATCACTGCATCATGGAGGTATGCATTTTTTTTTCTAGAAGCTCGATATAGTGGGTCTTAAGAAGGTTTCTAATAGACCACTTTTTTATTCATGATTTCCTCTGTACAATAGTTTTCGAAGACATCATTTTCTGAGATCAAAGTTATGCAGGTATCCATATGAATCTATCTCTAGCATCCCTCAGAAGCCACTGTACTTCACTGAAAGATACCTGGATGTGAAAAAAATTCTGACCAACACATTTTATGGTCCTCCGAAAGAAGGAATATACAGCCCATCTGTGCAAAGCACGCTTTATGATATGGCAAAGACTGTACTCAAGAGGTCTCTCACAGACAAACTTCACAATTCATGCATGCTTGCCTATATACATATTCCATCTTGCTCATTAAAAGTAACTATTGATTATCATGTTTCCAGTTTTCCTGACATAGAAGCTGTTCAACTGAAAATGCCAAATCTCCATTTCTTACCTGTTAACATCTCAAACAAGAATGGTACTATTGTGAAGGTAAGTTTTTTTTTTTTTTGTGCATGTCAAGTTTGTGGATCCAGTCCTTCAGCACGTCAAACAATCACTAATTGATTGATTTTCTATTCTATTTGTTTTCATATAGTGACTTTTTTCCCTGTATGAACTATCTAGTTTGATGATTAGGTTAAACTTATTTTTCTTTTGCTACAAGTTAGAAAAACAATTGTTAGCTAGCTGGTTCATGCCGGCAAATAAAAGAAAAAGAAAAGATTAATACTACCTGTAGAGAAAAAATTTGATTGGAAGCTGATCAGCATGCTTTGACATTAATCATTATAAAATAAGTGATTACTTGTATGATAACCCTAATCTCGAATGGTTTTAAAATCAGGAAGGAGGCAAACATTTAACCTACGAATTTAATTTATTGAAATCCTGGGTGAAATAGAAATAGAAAAAAAAGTTCTGTGGTTTAATATGTTGATGTAGTATGATTCATGAAAGCTTTGCTTTGATGTGAATTTGAAATGTTTGATGACAGTATTACTGGTTCATGAAAGCTTTGCTTCTTTTGTTTCTTTTGGCAGTTTGAAGATGATGTTTATCTACCAACAGATGAACCACATGGATCAATACAAGCTACCCTAAGCCGTTTACAGTCAAAGTTGTAGTGCCAATTGTTTGTGCGCTTGTCTGTTTGAAGCTACTAATGCTTGACTTCCGATTCTGGCAGTCTGCAAATTGTGAAGAATTTGCATTATAAATAGTGTACTATGGCTGGGACAATGCTGAATAGCTGGGACATTATGGAAGTTGAATCCAAAAAATAAAAAATAAGAAACTGTATATGTACTTGTGTAGTTATGTAATTCATCACTGCTTTTCTGTTGAACCTTCTTCTGTTGACAGGGCGTGATTGTCTTTTTTTTTTTTTTCTTTTGATTCTTGTTTATTTCGTAAACATAGATTAATTATATACCAGGCTAGGAGTTAATTAGACACTAATGTAAATCTGGTAAATGGGGATGGCGTAGTGGGATGTCGTTTCCGGTGGGAGAGGAATGTGCGATGCAAGTATTAATGTAGTGAATTGTTGATGGTTGCTTCAAAAGGGATTGTACAACGGGAATCTGAAAATAAATGAAAATGCCGAACGTGTATAAATAAAAATGTAATTTATTAATAATCAAGCGCGAGGTTACAATCTTTGTGAACTCTTCTGATTTTATCTCCGTATGTAACTTGGCTCAAGGGTGACATGCACTTGATCTTGAGAATTTGAGTTTGGATTTGAATTTGATGAAAAACGAGCGATTTGGTAGCTTGATGATTCTTTGTGGACTTGAGTTTGAATTTGGATTTGATGAAGAACGAGCGATTTGGTAGCTTGGCGGTTCTTCGTGGACTTGAGAGACTTCGGGATTTTCTCTCTTCTTCTTCTCAAGTCTCATTCTCTTCATGCTGGAATGGGTATTTATAGTGTTATAGTGTCAAGGCTTCTATTTTATAGAATATTTTAAATGACACTAAAATAATAAATTTCTTTAATTGTATAATTAAATCAATATGTATTTTCTGATTAACTTAAAATTAGTTATTCTCATAACTAAATTAAGCTGAAAATAATTGATTTAATTTATAACTGTTAAAGAATTTATTAATTTAATCAAATGTCCGATTACCATTTCGAATCGTCAATGACATTCAATTTTTCGATTTAAGTCGGAATCACATAACTTCGATTACGATCATCCATTTATGTGCTGACACGAGTTTTATTCGGATCCGCACTAATTTTGTTGACTCTTGGGCCACGTGTGTAATTTTGTCGGGTTCTTGGTCGATTTAATCATTTAACGAAGATAATTTATTTCATTAAATTTCATGTGTCTACAAGGATGTATAGTGACTGTTGGGTCAGTGCAGCATAGTTTTGTGGTGGCAATTTATGGAGCTTCGAACCATTAAACAAGGAGTCTTTCAATTTCTGGTCATTCATACCAGTGTTGGTTTGATGAAGTGAGGTGGTTATTCTGAGCAGTCCTATTTCCAGCAATTTCTAGACCATCATAATTCCTAATTACCATCAGCCGTACCACCCAAAAAGACCATATAATTTGGGCCTATTCATACTTGTGCTAGCAGAGGAAGAGATTTTGAATATGGTTTACAAACATAATACAAACACATGTCAAGACCTAAATCTGGACATTTCTATAACTTCGACATCCAGCACTGAAGGTGCTCTAGTCGGGGAAAACTGAAAGTCAAGACTGAAACTGAAATCATGATTAAGCACACAGAACAGCCACAACTGAACAAATTATTGTATGGATGAATTGATGAGATACTAATGTTGTGTCATAAGCTATCTCTTACTTGGAGTCAATGTAGCATCTACAAAACTCAGAGAAGCAACCTTCAATGGCTAGCTTATAACAGTTTCTGGTGCATTTGTAGATACTGACTTGACTAGGGTTGTGTTTAATCAACATTACAGAGAGAAGCAAACCTCTGAACAATCTCATATCAACAAGCTGACAACTTCGATATGCTGATTAGACACATCATGTTTATTTTAGAAACAGTATGAGAAACAACCTGGCTAGCCTCTAATTTAGAAAACTCGCAACAAAGTGGAGAAATTCTGTTGTACGGAGCTGCATAGGATGCATCAGTATAATCTACCATACACACTTACACACACAATACGTGCATTTTATATAAGCCCTCTATTAACCATTCAATTATGTATGTATAACATACAACAGCTAAACCCAACAAAGTGCATGAATTGACTAGTTATTATGTCCAATCATTTTCTGTTTACAACGGTCGCCGAGAAAGTGACACCGTTATTCAGGATATTTACTTTCGTGCCATCGAGTTTTAAAATGACGTATGTGCCCTTTTCTTGGCACCTCTAAAACTGAGAGACAGAGGGAGCGAAATGGTTTGTTTAGCTCAGAGGATTGTTCGGACTTCGGAGCTCAACTACGCGACGATAGTTCCATCCACAGACGCGTAAGCCTTCCTTTCTTCTTCTTCATCACTTATGCGTGCGCCCATCTTTCAATTACCCGTCCGCGCGTAGCGTCCAGTTTCCGGTTTTTGTTGCTTCACCACAAATGTGTCATAGCTTTTATGGTGAGTTTGAGTTTTCCTTTACATTTCATTTTTCATCAAATGAATTTAATTGTATGGTGAGTTTATGATTAAGAAGTTTATTTCTGTTTATACAACTGATGATTTGATGAAAGATGTTTAGTGAGTTTGGATGGTTTATGTATAACGGTTTTCCTTTGGGTAGGTTCTCAAGGCTGTTAATTGAAGGTTTGTCATTGTATGGATGTTGGTTCTTTTTCTTTCTGCTTGTCAATTTCCCCAGAAATAATCAATTGAATAGAGTTCTCATTTGCTGCTTTTATATTACAGGCAGTAGCTTCTAAAGAGTTTCCATATTGAAGGAAGGAAATTAAAATCCAAGCTTGGGTCAAAAGCAGTAGATCCATCAACAAACCTTCAGGTAATTCTCTTCTCTTTTTATATTTGTTCTTTTGATTTTTGAAAGTAAATGAATTTCTTTCAGTGCTTCAAAGTTCCAAAAGATATAAAAGATATTTGATCACAAACCTCTTACATGGCTATTATCAATTCGGAAGATGACGTGCTGAATAGCTAAAAACATCCAACTAAGTTAATCCTTAAATACTTTATATAACAGACAACCTTTTTAATGTTATAAATTTCTTTGTTCCCTTTAAAGCTTTGCTATGCAAATGACTTTGATTGATACTTGGTCTCTTTGGCTAGAATGGATTCTAATATGTCTGGCTGATATATAACTATTTTTCCTAATATTTACGGAGGTCATCTTTTGAAAGCAATTTATGTTACTATATCAGATTGGGTAAATCCTTTTAGTTATCTCTGCAGCATATCAGCTATCAGCAACAAAAAAAAGAAAAACATCTAATTTCTCAACATTTGAAGCGACCAAGCAACTTTGTGCAGGAGAAAAAGGAGCAGGCAACAATTGTGGACAGACTCCAGTATGTAAGTATGTAATAGCCTAACATCTTTTGTATGGAAGAAAATAGAGCAGGAAACTTGTTGGTCAGACTCCAATAAGTAATTTGGGAACACTTTTTTTATATGTATAAAAATAACTGCTTTTAAATTAGCCGTAAACAAGAATAGCCTCTTCTCTATATTTTGCTATTTTGTGTAAATTAAAATTTATAACTAAGATGGGTTGCTTTAATGTAGGCTGATCTCAGTTTGGCTTTAGATTTTATTTTTATTTTTGTTCTGCTGGATTATATAAATAGATTGGTCCGGCTCTGAGATTCATTTTTGGTTGGTCTTCACTTCAGTGAAGGTTTTTGGAAATTTGAAACAAGAACTTCAGTTTGCCAATTTGTGTCTACATAGATGTCAAGTAAAAGACTAAGCATGTCCGGTGTGTAAGTATGTCACTGTGACCACGCACTTTCAGTTGTTAAATGGCTATTAACCATTGATTGTGTTAGGCCAGATTATACAGTTTAACTTCTGGATGTGTCTACAATTTCTATACATCACCTCATTTAAACAAGGCAAAATTGCCGATTTGCACCCTAAACTTGGCCGTAATTGTCAGTTTACACCCCAAATTTGCTGTTGGATCACTATGTCTCCTAAACTTGGTAAAAAATTGCCCATTTGCACCCCCTCCATTAAGTCTAACTTTTTTCATCTTCTGCTTTACGAATATGATTTATGAAGATCTTCGTCGATTTGTTCTCTTTCTATCTGGAAACGAAGCTGAACAGAAAGCACATGCTTTATACAGCCAATCTAATCATTTACAATTAACTTCTTGGGAGCTTTTCATCTGTTTCTGATAGAGAATTGTAAATGTCTTTATTCTTTCCTCTTCTTTGTTGTCTGTATTTTTTTTCTTCTTCTTTATTTTTGTAGTTTGTGTTGGAATTTTGTGTCTCTTGGTAATGAGTTTTTTTTTAATTTATTGTCCAGAAACTTCTAGTACTTTTGTGTAATAGCTCCCTGATTGTTTATGTTTAAGGTAATGCTTCTGCCTCTGCTGTTTTGGGTTTGTGTTGTTTCATTACTTTTTTGCGTTCTATTTGAATCTTGATTCTGTTTATTTGTTTGTAAACTTTTTAGGTTGAAGCAGGTGTATATCACTTCAGGTAAGCTTTTATTCATTCACCTTTCTTTTTCATGTGTTATTGGTGATTTGAATGGTAAGATTGCTGATCCGGGTGAGTGGAAGGGTTGTGGTTCATGATAGCATTTAGGATTTGACTAATACTATGAAGGAATTATGGATAATTGTAGGGATATTTACTGATAAGTTGAAATGTGAAGGTGGTTTATGAGCATTACATAAGTGTGAGTAACTTAGTGCGTTCAAGTATCTTCAATAATTTATTGTCTTCCCTTTCATAAACAGTCACCCGCGTATATGCTTTTGATGTTTGTTTTATTGTTTTGATTTATGCTTTGTTCTTAGTTTCAGTTGGTTCTTTGTTTATTTTGCTTTGTTCTTTGGTTTCTTGAATTCTAATTGCTTTATTCATGTGAAAAAAAATTTGGTTTTGCAGTTTTGTTTCTTATAGTTCTTGGATTTGTATATACATTTTTGGTACTTGATGACTTGAAACTTTGGGAAGTTAGAAGTTATTTGTAGGTTATCTCCTTAGATTTCCTGTAATGGTTTTGTACTTATAATTGTCATATCGATTCAAGTGATGTAACTCAGTCCAGACATTATATAAACCAATCATTATTAAATTGATAATTTACAAAATCAAGTTGATCAAAAACTCATTGTATGATTATTATTCTCTTCACCACTAAAAAACAATTTTGTTAATGTTTCAGCTATACTTGAAGCTGTAAGGAGAGATAATTTCCAAAGCATCACTACTCAGATACCATCTATCTGTGCATTTTGAAGGTACAACTTGAATGAGCCAGGAATGTGTTCTATTTTTAGTTCTGCATTATGATAGTTTATTCTGATATTATATTTAATTTGAATTTGTTTTCAGTAAGTGTTGTATAGCTAATAGATTAGTGTATCTTTTATTTGATTTTGCAGTTTTTTTTTGGTCTTCGTTTGGATTTGGATATAGACTGTTGGTACCACATCACTTGGAACTCGGGGAAGGCATAAGTCAGCTGAGATTGCAGAAAGGTTTTTGGATTTCAGTTGTCTCTTTAAATTTTGCATATTATGGTTGTATATTAACAATTGTCTTCTTATTTCCAAAAACAATTTCAACTCTAACAAGTCTATATCATAACTGTTATTGATGAACGCTGTATCTACGTAGACTGTTTTGAAACCGGCTTCTCTCTTCTCAGATTGTGGATAATGATTGAGCTATGTATAAATACCTCTTTAATAGGTGTTACCCCCAATCTCAGCAGCAGCAGAAAGAAGCCACAAAACAAAAACAGAGGGAGCATCGTGTATTTCAGACCAAGACAAGAAGCCAAGGTAACTACTGGATACAGTTCAAATAAACCCAGAATATATAAGCTATTTAGGAGTAATCAAATTGCTCTGATTACGTTAAATTCAGTAATGTAATTTCCGATTTGAGATTTCTATACAGTTAGCATTTACATTTTAAATTGAGATTAGTTCTCTTCCTATAGTAGGAACTAGGAAGAAAATATGTGGGGTTAATGTTTTAGAATATCCTGATTCTCATGTTGTAGCCGTCTTGCTTCATGTGTGTTCTCAGTCTAGTTCAAAGTTTTGTCTGTATATCAGTTGAGTTAGACCATTTTCTGGTGTTAATTATACTGCTTTTTTTTTTGGAAATGATTTTAATACTGCTTTATGTGCAGGGTGCTCTTGCTCCTCTGCTAATTGGTTATCCAGATAATTGAATAAAAATTATATTAAGCTCTGCCCAAAAAAGAAAATCCTGGCTTCATCTTTGTTTGATCATTATGTCTCTCTCATCTCGAAAAGCATCACTAGCAAGGACATCAGGCTTGGCAGGGTTTTACACTCAAACTTCATCAAAACAGCGTGTGCCTTCGACACCTTCCTCACCAACCGCCTCATTGATCTTTACTCGAGATGCAATGCCATACAAGATGCCCAAAAGGCCTTCGACGACCTTCCTACCAAGAACACCCGTTCTTGGAACACCATGATAGCCATGTATTCAAGAAATGGCAGTTTTGATGATGCACGGGATTTGCTTGCTAATATGACAGAACCAAACCTTGTGAGTTATAATACTTTGGTTTCTGGTTTAGCACGTCACGGGTATCATAAAGAGTCCATATCTCTCTTCCAAAGAATGCAACAGGATTGTGATTGCTTATTCTTAGACCAGTTCACGTTTGCAAGCATAGTGGGAACTTGTGGTAGCTTAAGTGCTTTGGCAATGTTGCGCCAAGTTCATGGGGTGGCGATTGCAATTGGCTTAGAAATGAATATTGTTGCCTGCAATTCTTTGGTCAATGCTTATGGAAAATGTGGTAAACCAGACACCTCATACTCTGTATTCCGTCAAATGCTAGAGAGGGACGTCGTGTCTTGGACCTCAATGATAACTTCTTATGCACGAGCATCAAGGATGGATGATGCTTTTTGGGTATTTAATGGTATGCCGTCTAAGAACACTGTTTCTTGGACTGCTTTAATTTCAGGTTTCGTACAAAGCCGGCGTGGTAATGATGCATTGGACCTTTTCCAGAAAATGCTGGAAGAGAGGTACCAGCCTAGCACAGTTACATATGTTAGCATTTTGAGTGCTTGTGCAGATTTAGCACTTAATGGAAGAGGTAAGCAGATTCATGGGCATATCATTAGAAGTTATAATGGAAGCTACTTGTCCGATGTATTTATTTGTAATGCTCTAGTTGACATGTACAGCAAATGTGGAGACATCAAATCGGGAAAAACATTGTTTGAAATGGTTGATGAGAAGGATGTAGTCTCTTGGAACTCTTTAATTACTGGATTTGCTCAGAACGGGCTGGGAAAGGAGTCGCTTCTTGTTTTTAAGAGGATGGTAGAAGAAAATATAAAGCCTACTTGTGTGACTTTTCTTTTAGTATTATCTGCTTGTAGCCACACTGGTTTAGTTTCTGAAGGACTTCAAATTCTGCACTTAATGGAACAGGGTTATGGTATTAAACCGAGGTCAAGCCACTATGCAATTGTGATTGATTTACTCGGGAGGAAAAATAAACTGAAGGAAGCAATGGAGTTAATTGAGAGAGCTCCTAATAAATCAGATCATATTGGGATGTGGGGTGCACTTTTGGCTGCTTGTCGAGTCCATGGTAACTTGGCCTTGGCTAAGAGGGCTGGAGAAGCTCTGTTTGAGTTGGATCCCAACAATGGTGCAAGATATGTTATGTTATCAAATATTTATGCCGCAGCTGGTGGATGGACTGATGCCCATAGGGTCAGAAGGCTCATGGAAGAAAGAGGTTTGAAAAAAGGGTCGGCTTATAGTTTGATCGAGCTGAGGAATGCAAGGCATGAGTTTGTAGTGAAAGACAAGGTCCAGTGTCAGACAGGAGAGATGAATGATATGATTGGTAAATTAGCAGACCATATGAAGGATGTAGGTAATCTTCCTTACCTTTACAGCCATTTGTCTGAGGATAATGGTTATTCCTTTCAATAAGGGAACCAATTGATTATCGTGAAGGCCGAAGCATGCCATTGCGGACTACGGATGTAGTAGGAACTCTGCTTTGAAAAAAAAAGTTCCATTAATATAGTGTCAAGATTTGAAGCTAATTGGTAACTGCAGCTGGTCCACATAGTTTTTTTTCTCTGCAGTTAAGAAATGTGAAATGAGCAGAAGTGCAGATGAACCTACCCATTGCAGTAGCAGGCTTTTTTTTTTTGGTAACTAGTAGAAGGCATTTTAATGAACCTTTTCACAAGAAAAATAAGAAGATGAGTGAAATATCTAATAGCCTTCATTTAATCTCAACCCTTGAATTTATGGTAACAGTAGGTGACGCTGACCAATTTAACATATTTACAACTATATAATTATACCACCGACTTTCAGCAGAGAATGGTGTGTTTCTCGTTCTACTTATCTATGTGGATGACATATTGATCACTGGCTATAGTCCTTCTCATCTCTCAACTTATCTCAGATTTGAGCAAGTTTTCTCCATGAAAAACCTCGGCAAAATACATTACTTTCTTGGCATTTAAGCAACATCTGATGGTTCCTCCCTTTATCTCACACAAAAGAAGTACATTCTTGATCTTCTCACTCGAACCAAAATGCTCGATGCTAATCCCTGTGCCACTCCTTCAGCTAAAGGTCAGAAATTGAGTCTTCATTCTGGTGATAAGTTGACTGATCCCACAGATAATCGCAGTGTTGTTGGTGCACTTCAATATCCCACACTCACTAGACCAGATATTTCTTACTTGGTGAATTAAGTGTGTAAGTTCATGCATGCTCCTACAACTACAACTACGCATTGTAATGTGGAATCAGTATAAAACACGGGCCTCCAACGATTATTCAACAGACACCAGAAACAAAGAGCAAGAAACTCATTAAAACAAGGCAAATCCATGCCACAAATAAACTAATTATATTCATAAAACATAAGCTCCCTTACAACGATTACAATACATATATATAGGGTTTACAATAATTAGAGAATAAGTAGATCTAAGCTAAATGGAAAGCTATTATCCTAAATAATTGTAGAATGATTCCCTAAAACTACCTTAACAATGAAATATCAAATATTATATATTTATAATTAAATAACATAAATTTTCCATATATGCTCATGCATCACATTGGATTACAGTCAAACGCATATTGCTTTATCTCAAATTCTCAGTTGATTATGGCTTAAAATATTAACCTGGTTCACTTTATATTAGTGCTTATTCTGATGCGGACTATGATGGAGATATGGACAATCGTCAGTCCATTGGAGGTTATTTTGTTTACCCTGGTCCTAATCTTATTTCCTAGAGTTCTAAAACTCACATAACTGTGTCGAGATAAAGTGTCGAGGCTGAATATCAACAGCTTGCTTTCACTGTAGTTGAACTTTCCTGGTTTCGTTCTATGTTTCGTGATCTTAGTATATTTTTTTATTCGCCTACCATTTGGTGTGGCAACATGTCTTCTATTGACATTACTTCTAATCTGGTTTTTCATACTCGCACCAAGCATGTCGAAGTTGATTATCATTATGTTTGAGAAAAGGTTGTTCGTAAAGAGTTGCGAGTTAAGTTTGTATCTATCATGGACCAAATTGCTGACATCTTCACTAAAGGATTGTCCTCCACATGCTTCCATTTCCTTGTCAACAAGCTTTTTGTTCTTCCTCGCCCACTCAGCTTCATGTTCTTCCTCGCTCACTCAGCTTGCAGGTGGAGTGATAAACCGAGTGTAACTAACGATAAGGAAGCAGTAGAAGCCAGCGCCAACACTTCTCCTACAGTAAAACCTCGTTAAATTAATAACCTCGCTAATATAATATTTTTTATCAGTCTCGACTCGGGGCTAACGTGCTAATTTAATAATTCGTTAAATTTGTAAGATAATATAAATTTGAAAATTTATACAAACCCCATCAAATATATAAATTAATAATGACATAATTTATATAATAAATTTTACATTTATGAGGATTTTATTGAAGAATTTTGTTGATTTAATTATAATCAAATAAAATAATACAATACATCAAACAACATAATATTTTGAACAACGGTATTATCCGCGATAAATCAAATAATGTGGTGCATGAATAAAGAAAAAAATTCTTCGAAAAAGTGAAAGAAAATATTTATTATACCTTGATAAATTAATAAGTTGTTAATTAATCGATAAATTTATAGATTATTAATTTATCGATATTAATATCTCGCTAAAATAATAAATTTTGTTAGTCCCGCGCGTATTAATTTATAGAGGTTTTACTGTAGTTTAGATAGAAAAATCTAACGTGTATCTTATCTTTAACCATCTCTCCTTTTTTTTTAAAGGATGTAACCAACACTCCTTATCTCCTAGATCTTTGATTAGTTGTGTATCTGTTAGTCGATAGTTAGCTATTGTAACCCTAGCATATCGATTGTATACCTCTAACTCATATAAATACAACACTGGTGAGGCTATGAATTCAAGCAATCACATTTAGTAAACTGTATTTTATCAAGATGAAGATATACATATTGGCCTCCATAAAGGTGATGAAGAATCAAATGATTGGAGAACAAGTCGTTGCAACAGAGGGGAGTAAAGACACAATGATGATGTTTCCTAGTTGGACTAGGAAACCTTTACGGCATGATTTAATTACCATGGAGGTAGTTTATCAACTTGATTATTTAAGGGTAGATTAGTATATATTTGGAAGGTTTTTTTTCAAATATATTTTTTGTTAAAGGGTGATAGAAAGTGATATAGAAAAGGTGTGTTGTTAAATGGATGTATTCCATATTTATTTGGGATTTACCTTTTCTATTTAGAGATAATTTTAGAAGGTTGTTAAGAGAGATTATCTAGCCTTATCAAGAAGTTTAGGGTGAAGGGATTTCGGTGTATATATGTTCAGTTACATGACAGCATGAAGAGGTGGTGAATACATAGAGAAGAAATTCACGAAAAAGAAAAACTTAGTGCTAAGAGATATGAGTGACTTCATTGAAGATCTTTGTGTCATCGACAATTTGAGTGAAGTCGAACATCAAAGTGACTACAACGATCTAAGTGAGGTTGTATCACAACTTGATTGTGACTATCAAGTGAGAAGTATTTTACTTTTAAGAACTATATTATCATAGATTAAGGTGTAATATTTGAAATATGAATTGTTCAATATAAAAGTGAAATTCTTCCAAATTTTCTTTATACTATTACTCGTTCTTGTTCTGTTTTGTATTTTCACAAGAGTTCAAGACTAGCTCTTTTAGCTTTACAAGGAGCAGCCCTGTACCCTGTGTTTGTCAGGAGGCCCAGATGAAAAATAAAAAAAATATTATTAACTAATTAAATAAAATTCAAGACCCTCACATTCATGATACAATGTAATTTTGCATTTGCATACCAAATTTATTTTTGAAGAGTCAAATATCATATTAGATTTACAAATATGGAATTTGTTTTTTTGAAGAGGGCCATTGCGGCTGTCCTAAGCACATACAAGGAGGGAACATAGAGCATAAACCCCAACTTACAATAAATAATGTATCTTAACATGCACTAGTTAGCAAAGAGTGCATCATTGGTTTTGTTTTGACATAGTGGTGATACAACTAAAAGATTACTGTACTAATAGCGCATACAGTACTAAGGACAAGCATCATGACAAATAGTGCAACTTTCCAATCGTATTGCCGCACATAAACATATCCGGCAACCTTCTGTTTCATCCTGCCACTAGACAGTTACCACCATTTGACAAAGTAAGAAACTCACAACCTACCTAAAGCAGACCAAGCACATAAGGTGCTGACACGGGAATGATACCAACCTCTTCTTATTAAAAGCAAAAAATAATTAAAATCTAGAACAATAAGATACCAGAAAATAAAAAACATAACTTCCCTAAATGAGCTAATTTCCTTAGCCTAGGCCGAGCCCAAAAGAAAGGCCCAAACCCAATCCTAGGGTGGAGGAGAACCATAGCCAACAAAGCAAACCTAGCCCAATTCCATCATGGTCAACGCCCATGAATCCTCAACCTTCCACCTTCGCCGAACTGCTGACACAACCTAGGAATCCCTGTCGCACCATGGAGAAACGCCTTCGTAGGTTGGATGCAAGCTAGGAGAGAGTTTTTAACGAGGACGTTATAATGAGGACTTTGAAATGAATTGTTGGATAAATATTTTAAAATTCAACCAATATTATCAAATTTTAATGTGTAAGTTATCAATCCAACCGTATATTTAAAAGTGCTTACCACATATCCTCGTTAGAAGTAAACTAAGTAACACGGACACTCGTGTCCGTATTGGACACGATTCGATACGTAGACACGGCATATAGAAATCTTTTTGGACACGGACACGTGGTGGACACGTTAATTAAATATTATTTTTAATATATATATTTATTTAAAAATTATTTTATAAATTTGAAAGTATTTAGAATTTTAAATGTATATATATGTCAAAGTGTGTATTAAAATGATGAAAACATAACTTGTTAGAATGGCTAAGGACTTGATAAGTACTTTGGATAACCAAGGTTTGAATCCCACCACAAACATTCTTATTTTTATCACGGGTTTCTCTCCTTATATATATATTAAAGTGTGCATAAATATAACAAAAACTAAATCTGTTAGAATGGCTGAGGAGTTGTTGAGTGCATTGAATGTTCTCACCACAAGCACTTTCACTTTTATTATGAGTTGGTACGTGTCCGATTCGGATACTCACGTGTCCGGTCCGTGTCTAAAATCAATTCACGTAATACGGTGTCATGAGCACGTGTCAGTGCTACCTAGGAAGTAAAGCTTAGTGTCACGAGCTGCACAAATGGTTGTGCCATCGTGACACTTCTTAGGCGCTATGCCGAAGATAGGGTGTCGAGCGACAAGCATGCATGCTGTTTGCAGGGTGATTGGCTGTCTAGTGGCATGTCCAGGTGGCAGTTTCGTAATTAAGACAAACTTCTAGGTTCGAGGCACTTAGGCTCGGAATTTGGGAAAAGTCTGAACACGGAAAATGTCCGGGACGTCGAAAAGAGTTGAATACACTTGACGGCATGTTTTTATGAGCTTGTATGAATTAATTATGGAAGTTGCCCCTCCTCGGATATTTAATGTTTCCTCCTGCAAAGTCCAGTTTTCTCCAATATGCTCTATAAGGGGGGTACCTGGTGTCTGACTCTCCACCACCCTCGGTGCTGGCCTTATGGGGCACTAAGCGAGTCACTCCTGGGGGACCTTGGGGAACCTAGGAGCCGGGCGGATGTCACCAAAGAGTGGTGGCATGCGTTTCCATGAGTCAGGAAGTCTCATGGACAGTATTGGCCGGTAGGCCGATATTGCGGGTCCATGCGGGTGGCGAGGTTCGTACGTGGGCGATCCTTATGCCATCGGCATGGGCGAACTTGTGGGATGAAGGAAGATGTGTCGGAACCCCGTGGTGCGCAATGGCCATGGAGTAAAGCGACGTGGCATAGGTTAGGGGTTCGACCTTGCCCAAAAGAAAGAGTTGCCAGCAAGCACGGAAGGGCGACACCGTGCTAGAAGGAAGGAAGCCTATAGTGGGCAGATGCGGGCAAGTGGCCTATGAAAGATATGCTGGCAAGACGGATACGATGTCGGAGGATATGTGGGAGGTGAGCCGTGGAGGCGAGCCTCGCCCAACAAAGTTAACACCCTGGAGGCCGAGTTGCCCATATGATTATCCCCATGGGTGAAGTGTGGACAAAGGATGCCTATATGCCGAGTGAGCACGATGATGGATGCTCAGGAGGCAAGTAACGTACGTAAGCTTCCAAGGGACGGTCAGATAAAAGGAAGTGATGACCATCAATGTCCCGACCTACTGTCATGCCGCTTGCTACGAGGTGCAAGGTGCACGCTTGTTAGTAAGGGTTGGCATGGAAGCTTATCGGTTGGGCGAGTGTCATGGGAGCACCATGACACGAGGAAGCAATCGGTAAGGGGTTGACATTGAAGCCTATCGGTTGGGCGAGTGTTGTGGGAGTACCATGACACAAGGAAGCGATCGGTAAGCGGATGGCATGGAAGCCTATCGGTTGGGTGAGTGGCATGGGAGTACCATGACACGAGGAAGCGATCGATAAGTCACAAGTTGTGAGACTCATGTGTGAGTGGCTTTCGTTGGTGGAACCTCACAAGCAAGGAATGTAAGAGAGAAAGATCGGAATGACACGGGAGGCGCACAAGTAAGAAAAGAAAGTTGGCATCAAGAATGGATGTTGAGTTAGGCTGGCCTTGGTTAAGAGTAACCTTGGCGCCGCACGGGTCATATTCCGCTGCGTAGTAAGTCGGCCCGTGACAGTTGGTATCAGAGCCTGGATGGTCGATGCGTGGTGAATGACCTTCCAGGGTTGAACATTTACTTGATTGAAAGGGATACCAATTGGACAGCGACGAAGATGGATGTGACTGGCTTGATTGTTGGGTGCGGTTGCATTGTCCATGCAAGCCTTTGAAGTTATGAAATGGCCGAGATCAGGACAAGAGTAGCCGAGAGCAGGCAAAGAGTGGCCGAGAGCAGGCCAAGAATCGAGTGGAGAAACGAGCAAGCTAGAACAAAGGAAGGAAAGGCAAGTGCCTTGTATGAATGTGTTGACACTTGTGGGGGACTAGGTGAATTGTCCAAGGAAGAGTCAAAGGAGCATATCCATCAGACCTTCTCCTTGAGATCGTAAGCAGCCAAGAGTAGGCCCACTTCTCAAGGGGAGTCATGAGTTGTTACATCCTCGAGACTGTAAGCAGTTGAGAGTAGGCCCATTTCTCGCAGGATCCTTGAGATCGTAAGCCGCCAAGAGAGAGCGCATTTCCAAGGAAGCTTTTAGCAGCGCTCCTTCGATGGTCGAGTTCATGAAGCCAGAAAGTTAACACGAGTTGTCGGCGTTAAAGCCAAGAGAGGGCAAACAAGAGATTGTAGATGAGGGTTCTAGCAAGCTCCTATATGACCAAGTTGGGTCAATTGAGTGAGACAATAGGCCAAATGGGGCCAAGCAAGAAAGGACTCGAGAGTATGAGTCAACAGATATCAAGAGGCCGCGATGGCCAAGTTTGAGAAAAGCGATGATGGCTAAGTTGAATTTAATAAAAGCGGGCAGTGCTGATTGTCAAATTGAATGAGTGATGGATGAATGTCGCAATGGGTGACCTTACCTAGGTGTGCACTTGAGAAAACACACACTCAATGTCAGAGGGCGAGCGTTATGTCTTATGGGGGACACGTCTTATGGGGGACGAGCTCGTGCAACGTCTTATGGGGGACGCACTTCTGCCTAAGTTGTGGGAGTATCAGGTGCTCATTTGAGAGTGAAGTCTGGGAAGACAAAGTTGATGGCACTATCCGTATCAAGCTTTAAGAGAGTGAAGCAAGAGGAAAATGGGGGAGAACCCCAAGCAAGAGGAAAAGTGGGGGAGAACCCCAAGTGCTACGAGAGGAGTAGCGAATTTGAAGCAAACCCTACCAGGCAAGAGGCCAAGAGGGTAGAGTGATGAAACATGGCAGACTAGCCAACATGAGGCAACTGTGAGAGTGCTGGGTCGTCATGCCACATAAGAGTTATGAGATAGTAGGAAGACTTCCAAGAGGGCAACTGTGAGCGTGCCGGATGTCTTGCCTTGATGATGGTGGAATGTCCCAGGTGTGGACAAGTGAAGAGTGAAGCAAAGCCGGGGATGCTATGAAGAAAGCCGGCATAATCAGTGAGAATGAGAAAGGCGGACGAGGGTGGATGATAAACTCTAGATGGCTTATGCAAAAGAGAAAATGTTGAAGGTTGTCTTTGGCCAAGTTCACAGATGGGCGCAAGTAGGCGGTGAAGACATTGTCATTTGCCAAGTTCACGAATGGATGCGAGAAGGTTGTGACCAAGGGGTGTCAGCTGCCAAGTTCATGAGTGGGCGCGAGAAGGTTGTGACAAGTCATGCTAGCCAAGTTCATAGGTGGGCGCGAGAAGGTCGTCACGATATGTGATTCCAAGGTTGGAAGGACAACAATAATTGAAAGAAGTATGATATTGAGCAAGCCTATAGAGCCAGTGAGAAGCAGACAAGAGTTGCACGTCAATGAAGAGCATTGACATTAAGTGGGGGAGGATGTCACGCGCTGCACTCAAGGTTAGTGCAAGCGTCTGTCAATGAAGGGCATTGACATTGTAAGTGGGGGAGGGTGTCACGAGCTGCACAAATGGTTGTGCCATCGTGACACTTCTTAGGCGCTATGCCGAAGATAGGGTGTCGAGCGACAAGCATGCATGCTGTTTGCAGGGTGATTGGCTGTCTAGTGGCATGTCCAGGTGGTAGTTTCGTAATTAAGACGAACTTCTAGGTTCGAGGCACTTAGGCTCGGAATTTTGGAAAAGTCTGAACACGGAAAATGTCCGGGACGTCGAAAAGAGTTGAATACACTTGACGGCATATTTTTATGAGCTTGTATGAATTAATTATGGAAGTTGCCCCTCCTCGGATATTTGATGTTTCCTCCTGCAAAGTCCAGTTTTCTCCAATATGCTCTATAAGGGGGGTACCTGGTGTCTGACTCTCCACCACCCTCGGTGCCGGCCTTATGGGGCACTAAGCTTGTCACTCCTGGGGGACCTTGGGGAACCTAGGAGCCGGGCGGATGTCACCAAAGAGTGGTGGCATGCGTTTCCATGAGTCAGGAAGTCTCATGGACAGTATTGGCCGGTAGGCCGATATTGCGGGTCCATGCGGGTGGCGAGGTTCGTACGTGGGCGATCCTTATGCCATCAGCATGGGCGAACTTGTGGGCTGAAGGAAGATGTGTCGGAACCCCGTGGTGCGCAATGACCACGGAGTAAAGCGACGTGGGCATAGGTTAGGAGTTCGACCTTGCCCAAAAGAAAGAGTTGCCAGCAAGCACGGAAGGGCGACACCGTGCTAGAATGAAGGAAGCCTATAGTGGGCAGATGCGGGCAAGTGGCCTATGAAAGATATGCTGGCAAGACGGATACGATGTCGGAGGATATGTGGGAGGTGAGCCGTGGAGGCGAGCCTCGCCCAACAAAGTTAACACCTTGGGGGCCGAGTTGCCCATATGATTATCCCCATGGGTGAAGTGTGGACAAAAGATGCCTATATGCCGAGTGAGCACGATGATGGATGCTCAAGAGGCAAGTAACGTGCGTAAGCTTCCAAGGGACGGTCAGATAAAAGGAAGCGAGGACCATCAATGTCCCGACCTACTGTCATGCCGCTTGCTACGAGGTGCAAGGTGCACGCTTGTTAGTAAGGGTTGGCATGGAAGCTTATCGGTTGGGCGAGTGTCATGGGAGCACCATGACACGAGGAAGCAATCGGTAAGGGGTTGACATTGAAGCCTATCGGTTGGGCGAGTGTCGTGGGAGTACCATGACACAAGGAAGCGATCGGTAAGCGGATGACATGGAAGCCTATCGGTTGGGCGAGTGGCATGGGAGTACCATGACACGAGGAAGCGATCGATAAGTCACAAGTTGTGAGACTCATGTGTGAGTGGCTTTCGTTGGTGGAACCTCACAAGCAAGGAATGTAAGAAAGAAAGATCGGAATGACACGGGAGGCGCACAAGTAAGAAAAGAAAGTTGGCATCAAGAATGGATGTTGAGTTAGGCTGACATTGGTTAAGAGTAACCTTGGCGCCGCACGGGTCATATTCCGCTGCGTAGTAAGTCAGCCCATGACACTTAGCATACTGATAGATAGACAACTTAGGCTCGGTATCGAAAAAGAAAACTGTTTACTGAAACATCCGAATCAAAACTTGAAAGTTGAGCCAGTCCCGATGACAGCGTCAGCGATGGTGTTGGACCCCAAAACCTCGCCGGAGCCACCCGCCTCCTTCTACTCCACAAGATCGGACCCTAAATCCACCGACCAGCCCCAATCCTCCGACGAGGACGACCTCTACAGCCGCCTCAAGTCCCTGCAGCGCCAGCTGGAGTTCATCGACATCCAAGAGGAGTACGTCAAAGACGAGCAGAAGAATCTGAAGCGGGAGCTCCTCCGCGCCCAGGAGGAGGTCAAGAGGATCCAGTCGGTGCCTCTGGTCATCGGCCAGTTCATGGAGATGGTTGATCAGAACAACGGCATCGTCGGCTCCACTACTGGCTCCAATTACTACGTTAGGATTCTCAGTACTATTAATCGTGAGCATCTCAAGCCCTCCGCCTCCGTCGCCTTGCACCGCCACTCCACGCCCTTGTTGATGTTCTGCCGCCCGAGGCCGACTCCAGTATCTCGCTTCTCAGCCAGTCTGAGAAGCCTGACGTCACCTATAACGTAAGCCGCTTTCCGGTTTTGATGTGTTCCCTCTATGTTTTTGTTTTACGGAAAGAATTGATTGAGATTGAGTTTTGCTTACTGATTATGTAAAGCGTTAGGGGTGGTTATTCTTGGATAGTTGATTGAGTTTTGGCCAAAACTGTGTGCCCGTATGTGAGGGCTTGGATAGTTGAATTGTCAGTGTAGCGAGCGTTGTAGTCTGTGAATGTGGTGAAAAGGTTTGATTTTTAGGGTACCTAATCTAATTCTGTGCACTTGAAACAATGAAAGTGTTAATGGGAATGAACAGAATGTTTTGGGGATTTTTGGATTTCAGGAATTTAGCACTTTTGGAGAAGAGTTCAATGTATGCACTTTTAGCGGTAGCGGTAGTTGAGTCTTGCTCTGAAGTACCTTTTTCTGTCAACTGTCTGTGCTTGCTCAATTTTATGGTCGACTCCACGGGTGGAGATTTAGACATGTTCAAACAGGATTACATCTTGGAGTGTTTAAACAAATTCTAATTATGGGTCCTTCTAGCTTCAGGATTTTTTAATAAGTTTGTGAGTTAGTACGACAAGCATATGATGGAACCTATCTGATTGTTATCAAGCTTTTAACTTGGGCAATTTTCTGTTCTTTTAAAAATCTTGTGCTACCGGAGTCCAACTGAAGGGCTACTGTAAGGCTTTAAAAATATGATATTGTTCTTCCGCTTAGGGTTTGTTTACCAATCTCTATAATCATTAGATAAGAATTACATAAACTAAAGTAGAGACAAACCAACCCAAATTGGTCGCAATATTTAGTGCATTTTTTATTCGTTGGTGCTGAAACAATTGATGTATCAATGTTGGCTTTCTGGAGAAGTGTTAATTTATGTGATTCATTTCCTTCATTTGGCTAAATGTTCATTTGACGGATTCTGTTACTGTAAATAATATGCAGGAATACTGATATTGGTTTATCTGTTTCAAATTGTATAAAGGATATCGGGGGTTGCGACATTCAAAAGCAAGAAATCCGTGAAGCAGTGGAACTTCCACTTACTCACCATGACTTGTACAAACAGATTGGAATAGATCCTCCACGTGGTGTATTGCTTTATGGTCCACCTGGAACTGGTAAAACCATGCTAGCCAAGGCTGTTGCCAATCATACAACTGCTGCCTTCATTAGAGTTGTTGGTTCCGAATTTGTTCAGAAGTATTTGGGTGAAGTAAGAACTCGTGAAAAAGATTTTTGTAGCCTTGTAGGGTACCTTTATATGTTTTATCTATATAACATGTTGCTTTTTTTTTTGTTTTTGGAAAACTAAGTAATGTGCGGCGTATGGCAGAAGGCGTTGATATTATATTTGCCTCAGTTTGACTGAAATTAAAAGCAATGGGATTTGATCTGATGATTTAGTCTTTGTAGGGCCCACGAATGGTCCGTGATGTTTTCCGTCTTGCCAAAGAGAATGCACCTGCCATTATCTTCATTGACGAGGTTGATGCTATTGCTACTGCCAGGTTTGATGCTCAAACTGGAGCTGACAGAGAAGTTCAACGAATTCTTATGGAGCTCCTCAATCAGGTAGCTCCATGAAAACTTTATCTTGAAGAACAGATATATATTTATTATTTTTTAAATAAGGATTTTGATTCTCCACATCTGCAAATATATTTGAACTGGACCATGCAAAATTGCAAATGAATTGGCTGGGAGAAAAATATTTTAGTATATGACAAATTGTAATGTTCAACTATGCACTCTGTTTTTTGCCAGTTGTCTAAGTCAATTTGGAACTTATATCTTTTGCAGATGGATGGGTTTGACCAGACTGTGAATGTCAAGGTCATAATGGCTACTAATCGTGCTGACACTTTGGATCCTGCACTTCTGCGTCCTGGAAGGCTTGATCGGAAGATTGAATTTCCTTTGCCTGATAGGCGGCAGAAAAGACTGGTTTTTCAGGTAAGTAATGTCCATTTATGTAGCTTTCCATGAATATTTTGTTTTATGAGGTGCTTCGTGTTACTCATCTGTATAGTATTCATTACTTTGTCCATTCATTTTCATCCTTGTCTATGGACAATTGTACATGGCACGAACTCCCTCTCCCACATATTTTTATCCCACACATCTTCCTTTTAGCTGTATCAAAAATTTGGTCTTATAAGCAATATAATGCCAACTTACTGCAGGTCTGCACTGCTAAAATGAACTTGAGTGATGAGGTAGACTTGGAAGATTACGTCTCACGGCCAGACAAAATCAGTGCTGCTGAGGTGAGTTCTGTTCAGAAGTGTTGTGTGCTATTATTTTTCCCCTTTATTAGTTGAAAAGTGGGATGTTTGGGGTGGGGACATAAGTTGGTTTAGGTGAGTTTTGACGTTAACATTTGTAGATATACAATCCTGCACACATATAACATATTACTGTTGTAAGGCAGATTTATGTTTTTCTGCAAATTGTGCTGCAACTTTACCTGTAAATACTAAATAGTGCTCTCCTTGAATTCTGCAACATTGTGTAAGTAGCCATAGTAGATCACGTTGAATATTGAGGTGATGCATTTGAGCTTTGTGGCTTATGGCTTCGCCTCTAGGAAGTAGGAACTATAAACGTGCTGAAGACTTTTATGGTGGTGTCAGATCTTAATTATTCTAATTAATTAAGATAATGTAATAACTTTAGTAACTGGATGGGTACCTATTGTTCACAGATTACAGCCATATGTCAAGAAGCAGGAATGCATGCTGTTCGAAAGAATCGGTATGTCATACTGCCAAAGGACTTTGAGAAGGGGTACCAAACCAACGTGAAGAAGCCTGATACTGACTTTGAATTCTACAAATGATTGATGCCGCAAGCACCAGCATTCCGCAGCCCAAGTTCAGTAGGCTTTCCATCTCTTACGCCAGAGTGTTGAGTTCTGATTTCTGCTAGCAAAACAGCTTAGTGGAATGGTTGCTCTTTGAGGATTTAAGATTTTAATGTCGTGATGTATGATTGAGCAATCAAATGTTTTATCTCATCTCTATATACATCCTTCTCCGTTGTCTGTTTTTCTACTTTCTCGACTGTATTTCAAGTTATCATAGAACACACTTGAATGTCATCATGGAACGCCTGTATGCCATCTTCTTCCTACTGGACGCACCTTGGCTGGCTAGTTGTCCATCAATTGCTGTTAGTGCTCTAATCGAAATCGAAATCAAAATCAAAATCAAACAGTTTCTTCAGCGCCTAAACCTAGAATACCTTCACGGAAATCTAAAACAGACCCGACTGACTTGGGCATGTCCTCCATTTTTGCTTCAACTTGTTCTTCTTGTGAAACCTCTGCAGGGAATCGAATGATTAGTGGTTGCTTCGGATGTGAATAATTGATTAGGGGAGGCGGTGACAGAGAAGAGGAACTTGTTGAGTTGTTGTAAGGGAGGGAGGAGATCTGAGACTCGGGTTCCGGTGGCGGAGGGAGAAGAGCCAGCTTGGCATCGGACTGAGACGGTGAAGAAGCGGCCATCCTTCCCTCGTAGTGACGTGTTTGTTAGTAAGAGGGCCGGTAGTGGATTTTGTGAATGGAAAATAATGTGACGTCATTAACATGTGAATTTAAATCTTAGAGAAGTATAATTGTCATTCGGATTTTAGAGTTCAGCGATTACTTTGAGCGTACCATGACCATTATGCTAGAATTATCTTATGTTGTCGATGACTAGGAACTTCCGACATGGCCCGTTTTCATTTTACATTACGCTCATGTTCTTTTAAGATATTGGGTCGTAATAGAGCGCGTCACACTGTGCGTCACATTGTGTTAAATTGTTTTGGGCATCTAGCCAAGAAATTGACACTCACTTGTTGAAAAAAGTTGGTTTAGTTTGAAAAATCTCATAGTGGAAAAGTGAAGAGTCATCATTGGATTATAAGCAATCATACCATACATACTAATGTCGATGCCTTTTATGTAAAACATCATACTCAAACTCCACCAAGTGGCTAATGTGGGGTGAGTATTGACATTGTTGGTCTATATGTGTTGGATTGTAGGCCGCTTGCACACAACAATTCTATTAGAGCACAACTTGATCGAATTTGGTAGAGCTCACGTTTGGATTGGAGTCACAAGGTTTGGAATTGGGTTCTTGTGGTCGAGGTGGAGCCACTGATATTCGGATTGTGAGACAATTGGTGATAACTTAAATCACGCAAATGTGGAGATTGTTGGAAAATGTTGGCTTAGATTAGAGTTATTTAGAATCTCACATCGGAAAAGGAAAAAGATCTTGTTTCCTCTCTCAACCCTAGAGGCGGCATACTAGTTTGGTAGTGAGCGCTCGGTCCGACGGCACGCCTTTCCAGCGTCATTGTTGGACTGGCAACAATAGAACTCGTGTCTTGTGTGTGGTGGCCCTGGAGTTTGTTTTGCCGAGATTCAACATGTGTGGGGGCGGCTTCTGTCAATGCTGGGAGGGGGAGGGTTAGCTGGAGAAAGGCAAGGAGGGGCTATTCAGAGGCGGTCAGATCTGGAGGTGTCCTCTGGTTCCAGCGCAATCTCGAAGAGGATGCCAGTGGGTTTAGCGGCAGCCAGATCAGATTGGTGGAGTCTGATTTGTCGTGGGTTGCTTGATCTCGATCTGGGCTTTGTGATTATCTGAAGCAGGAGTAGTGAGAGTGACGATAAGGACATGGTCAGAATGATGGGATGGTGGATCATCGGTGAGATTGGTGGAGATATGGCGGTGAGATTGCGTCTTTCAGCGTTGGATGGCGTCGGGTGCTATGCTCCATGGTGCCTGGCCCGGGTCGTTTTCTTTGGGCCCCAGTTTTTTATTTTGTTGTTTTTGTTTATGCATCGTCTATTTGCTTTATTTTAGTTTTAGTTTTCAATAATATCCTACTCTAAGTTAGCAGGTCGAGGTGAGGTTTAATTTGGTTTATGCACCTTGTGTGCCCAATCTAGCCTAGATGTCGGCGAGTTCCTGATATGGTCAAATGGTCGCAATCTCCTAGTGGCAGGATAAAACGCAGTGTCGATAGATGGTTGTCTTGTCGACAACATATTGAGAGAGTGATCTTATTTGTTTCTAATGCTCTTTAGGTGTTTGGTTGGTTGTGCAAACACTATGAGGTTTAACTTTCCAATATGTCACTTTTGTAAAGCAAATAGTGTTGCTCAGATGTGAGGTTCAGCCCTTGCTAGTTAGTGCATGTTTGAATACATATGATTAGGGGAGGCTCCTGTTAGTCAGATTGTTCTCTCGTTACTGATTGTTTGGGATTTAGGCTTTATGTCTCTCCCTTTGTATTCACTCGTTTCATAAATGAAAGTTTTGTGACATCCACACCGGCCCTTACCTCAAAATAAAGAAATAAAGAATGATATATATCACACATACACTAATGTCGAGTCCTTTTATATAAAACTCTATACCCAAACTTCACATGTAGTTAATATGGGGGTGAGTATCGGCCTTGTGCTGGTCACTGGGTCTGTGTGTGAGATTGTTGGCAGCATATAAGACGAAAATAATCCTAAAAATAGGGTTAAAATCGATAGAATTACAAACATGAGTTCTAAAGGGGAAATGGTTAAAGCGGCGGGGATTTGAAGATGAGGCAGACCTTTTTGAAGGCCGAGCCTGGCTGCTGCAACACTTGAGCGCGACCTTCCTCGCATGTCTGCCATTCCCTCACGTCTTACGAGCCTCATCAGCCCAGCCAACACAGCGATTTTGGGTTTGCTTCGATCTGGGTTATAAGAGAGCAATGGCAGCACTACCTGCACTGACCCTTCATCTCTCCCGCCTCGCTCGCCACTTGCCTTTCTCCAAACCTCCTCTTCTCTCTCCCATCCTTCCCAATCTGCTGCCTTTCCGCCGCCCCAGAGTTTCCTTCGGCTGCAACCTCTCCCGACGATTCACCGTTGCCGCTTCAGTTTCTCCAGGTATATCTATTCCGCCCGAATCGGAGAATATACATGGAATCTTTTACTATTCATTTACCTTGAGTGTAACTTTGCAGACTTGAGTAGTTCTGGGAATAGTCATGGACTAGATGATGAAAGATACGACGTCATTGTGGTTGGAGGAGGGCATGCGGGCTGTGAAGCCGCCCTCGCATCGGCCCGTTTAGGGGCAAGAACTCTTCTCCTCACGCTCAATATCGATCGAATTGCGTGGCAGGTTTGCACCTTGTCTTTCTCTCTCAACATTATGCATGTGTCCTTTTCAATTTCCAAGTCCTCTACTTTCATTAGACATGTACATTTAGAATCTTCAGTTGATCAGATATGATATCTGCTAGACTTTATCATTATGCAGAGTCACATGCAACTTATTCGTATACCTGATGGACGTTAATAATTTGAAACAGCCTTGCAACCCAGCAGTAGGCGGACCGGCAAAATCACAACTTGTGCATGAAGTTGATGCTATTGGTGGGGAAATCGGCAAGATTGCTGATCGGTAAGTTTAAATTGTTTATATATGCAGGTAAAGTTCTCTGTCGAGAAGCTTTAGGAGTAGTCTTGTTCATATGTACATGTTTTGAATGAAATTGTGACTTTGAATTGATCATAGTGCAGCCGATTGGATTGAAAATGAAATGTATAATTGAACGTGGTGCTTGTTTTGATTTAGGGTATCCATATCTTATAAATATTCTAATAAAGGTGTCATGAATTCCAAGATTATCATGAGATCTGAAGATATAAGTATTTTCTTGGAGTAATTGTCACTTTAGCTCTTTAGTTTCTACTAGAGATGATAAAAATTGTGTCTTTGGAAAAAATAAAAAAAGGAAAAAACAGATTAGATCCCCGAGATAAACAAATTTCATTACCAAATTGGAAAAAGAATAAACAAAAATAAATATTAAGATTGGGATCATCATCAGAAATTACATATTATCACTAGCTGTTGGGTGATTTGAGTGTTGGGTTTTCTAGCCCATGTGTTTTTCCTAAGATGGTTTCTTAGAGTATGGTGTTCCGGTAAGGATATAGAATCCTTATTGATGATGGTTTACTTGTAGAAGGAGGAGGCTTTACAGCCTACCACTATTAGGAATATGATTCCTATTTGGTGAGGAAACATGTTTGTCCTTATGGCTATATAAGGAGGGGTTATGCTCTAGGTTTAGGCATCACAGAGACAAAGAGCATTCTCGGTTAGAGGGTGAGAGAGGGCAGAGAGGAGAAAGATAGGAAGAGAAGAGAGTTCTTGTTTTCTTAGTCTTTCTTGTGTACCCATTATTAATATAGTGGAAGTGTGTTTCTGTCCGGTGGATGTAGGCAAAGCTATTTGCTGAACCACTTTAAATTTGTGTTTTTGTGTTCTTTTCTTTGTGGTTGTTTCTTTTGGTTTGCTGTGGTTGTTCTGTTTCTCTGACTAACTTGTTGACCGATTCACTACAAGTGGTATCAGAGCCTGGTTGAAGGTTGGGTTCGGCTGAATCGGTATTGTCAGAATGAATGATGATGTGAAAGGCACAATGATCAAACTCACCCACAAGAATTGGGTGACGTGGAAGCCAATAATGGAGGATATCCTGTATTGTAGGGATATGCATGAGGCCATAGAGGGTGTGGTTGCAAAGCCAACCAATATGACTGATGAGAAGTGGCGAAAGTTGCACCGGAAAGCAGTTGGTACGATAAGGCAATGGGTTGATGATAGCGTTTTTCACCATGTGTCGAAAGAAACTGATGCGGAAGAACTCTGGAAGATATTGGAGTCCCTCTTTGAGAAGAAGACCGCTGCGAAAAAAAACATTCCTTATCAAAGAGATGGTCAACATGAAGTTTGATGATGATACTAGTGTGGCTGTGCACTTGAACAATTTCCAGAATGTGACCAACCAGTTGTCGACAATGGGTATGAAGGTTGATGATGAGCTACTCGCATTGCTGCTGCTATGAACTTTGCCGGATAGTTGGGAAACTTTCGTGGTGACCTTGAGTAATTCTGCGTCTAATGGTGTATTGTCTATGGATACCGTGAAGGATAACATGCTTAACGAAGAACAAAGAAGAAAAAGTGTTGGCACATACAATGAGCACGCAAGAGCCCTTTATGTGAAGGGTAAATGCAAGAATTCGGGTGATTGTCACTATTGTGGCGAGAAGGGCCACATGAAGCGGATGTGTCGAAAGTGGAAACAAAACAAGAAAAAAGGCAAGTACCAAGGTTGTGAAGATAATGGCTATATTGCTTGTATTTCAGATGTTTCGGATGAGCTTCTTACTTTACAAGAATGTCTATATGTGGGTGACAAGGGTCATGATTGGTTCGTGGATACGGGTGCAAGTTGTCATGTTAGTTCCAACTTGGAGCTCTTTTCTACATACAAGGCAGGTGGCTTTGGGATGTTAAAGATGGGCAATTCAAGCTACTCCAAGATTTCGGGAATAAGAGATATTTGCATAGAGACTAATCTGGGTTACCATATGACATTGAAGGATGTGAAACACGTTCCGGATCTACGTGTCAACATACTGTCTGCAAGTGCTCTTGACAGGCAAGGTTTCCACCAGTTTATTGGTGATGGGAAGTGGAAGCTTACGAATCGATCGTTGGACGTTGCTAGTGGAGAGTTTTGTCGTTCCTTGTACAAGACACATAGCTTGGTGTATAAAGATGACTTGAGTGCAATGGGTGATACTTCTTCGGACATACGGCGTCATGGTGACGGCCATATAAGGAAGAAAGGCGTTCTGGAAAAGTGGTCCCAAATGTCCTTTTCCAATGGGTTTTCTGACCAGGGTGAAGATGGTCAAGAGTTGTTTAACCAACAGGGACATGGTGATGAGTTGTTCGATCAGGGGGAGCCTGATCAGGGGGAGCTGCATGCTCCAACCACATAGTTCTGCATCAAGTCAGCTTGGGCGGACTCTCGGTGATGAAGTCGCGCCGGTGTACCTCCCTCATGGTCTGGAGGGGGAGATTGTTGGGTTTTCTAGCCATGTGTTTTTTCTAAAATGGTTTCTTAGAGTATGGTGTTCCGGTAAGGATATAGAATCCTTATTGATGATGGTTTACTTGTAGAAGGAGGAGGCTTTACAGCCTACCACTATTAGGAATATGATTCCTATTTGGTGAGGAAACATGTTTGTCCTTATGGCTATATAAGGAGGGGTTATGCTCTAGGTTTAGGCATCACAGAGAGAAAGAGCATAGTATGTTCCATTCTCGGTTAGAGGGTGAGAGATGGCAGAGAGGAGAAAGATAGGAAGAGAAGAGAGTCCTTGTTTTCTTAGTCTTTCTTGTGTACCCATTATTAATATAGTGGAAGTGTGTTTCTGTCCGGTGGATGTAGGCAAAGCTATTTGCTGAACCACTTTAAATTTGTGTTCTTGTGTTCTTTTCTTTGTGATTGTTTCTCTTGGTTTGCTGTGCTTGTTCTGTTTCTCTGACTAACTTGTTGACCGATTCACTAACTTGTTGACTAACTTGTTCTTTTGGGGGGGGGGGGGGGAGAAGAGAGAAAAGGTGGATCTACTGCGGGCTAGGGTCGCCCCTTTTGGTGTTGGTAGTTTCAAAGTTTAAGGATGGACCTTTTATACAGTAATTTATTCTGTTATATTTTCTATTGTTGGAGAGGTCTGCTTTAACTTATTGAATTCGCTGTGTCATACTAATTCTCCTAGATACATTAGCAGACATCTATTCCTCTACTTTGTAATTTACAACTTATCCTGTGGAAGCTAAGGGGGTCCTTTATGATAAATTAAGTAGGGATACGGGTTTGTTTGGGTAGGGTAAAAAATCGAACTTTATTATGGGAGAAGTGGTGTTTGGGTGTAGGCTTCCCTAAAATGAACAGTATCAGTTACAATTTTTTAAAGAAAAGTATTGGACTGTTAAAACCAAACTTACAAACAATTGAGCAGCCTAGGGTGATTGGGTTACTTGGACCAAAATCATACCTGCTTCATGATTGACCTACTTTGCATACTAAAATTTTTTCTGCATGTCCACATGGTTTCTGCTTGTTGCTATTTCCCACTTTAGCATTTAATATTTTGGTTCTTACCATCTGTACACTTCCATTTTTTTTCCCTTGAAGTTCTATTTTTGCAACTTTTTCTGACCTTTATTTTTGATGCCTAGGTGCTATTTACAAAAGCGTATTCTAAATACCTCAAGGGGTCCTGCTGTACGGGCATTGCGTGCACAAACCGATAAACGGGAATATGCTATGCAAATGAAAGAAATAGTTGAGAGGCAAGTGTCAGTTGAATGATTCTGCTTGATTCTGTTTGATTCTTGCTTGTGTCCATTTTCACTGGTAGTAGTAGAAATTCTTAAGGTTATAAATTTATATTTTCACCCTTTTTTCTTAAAAAGCATCTAGTTCATGGAAAGCTATGTCTATCACATTCATTTCCAATTTTCTTCTACTGATAGTTGACTGTTTACGCCTTTTTTAATTTATGTTCTCTCTCTCTCTCTCTCTCTCTCTCTCTCTCTCCCCTAAATTAAATTAGGATTTCTGGGCAAAGTATTCCCAATGAAACTGTTTATATGCTATTAAAAATGATCTGAAACAAAACTGATTACAAAGACTCCGAACACGGCTATATATACTATGTAACTTTATTCCTATTAAAAGCCTATATAAATGAGAAACCAGCAAGAATGTTAAAAGACTTGAAACAACAATAAATGGCAATAAGCTCCCAATTTAATTTAGGAGTCTGCTGGATGCTCCTGGATCTCTCTCTCTCTCTCTCTCTCTCTCTCTCGCTCTCGCTCTTTTTCGTTCTCCTCTGGATTTTAGGGTTATAATGTGTGAGATGAAGGGGTACTGCTGTTATACATCTGTAGTGGTGCTATCTAAAATATGAACTGATTTCATTAGCCCAACTTTTGGTCTATAACACAGAAGCATTTTCAGTTGAAAATAAATTGAAGATTCCATTTTTTGATTGTTTATTTAAGTTATTTTCTTGTTTCTTAACATTGTTTGGGCTGCTGTTCCTTTCAATCTGTCAACTAGTTTGATTTTGTTTTTTTTGTTTTACAGCACTCCGAACCTTTATATTAGGGAGGCGATGGTCACAAATATCTTGTTAGGAAAGAATGACGACATAGAAGGTGTACAAACATTTTTTGGGATGAACTTTTATGCTCCTTCAGTCATCCTCACGACAGGCACATTTATGAGTGGTAAAATTTGGGTTGGTAGAACTTCTATGCCTGCAGGAAGAGCTGGGGAATCAGCTTCACTTGGACTCACTGAGAATTTACAGAAACTTGGATTCGAAACTGACAGATTAAAGACCGGAACTCCAGCACGTGTTGACCGCCGCACTGTTGATTATTCTGGATTGGAACCACAACATGGTGACGAAGAGGTCCTTCTATTTAATCCCCTATGTAGGTTCAGTTATGCTTTTACAGTACTTGATGTCATGCTTCATACTCTAGTAAACACAAGCACATGCCTAAAACAATAATATATCATTTTTGTTATTATTCATGTGATATAACTTTGCATCCAGCTTCTTAACATTGGTTAAGTAGATATATTTACATTGCATACATGGATCACCTAAGCATGCCTTACTTAGAGGATGGGCAGTGTAATTTTTAGTGAGTTGGCTCTTTTAACTTAGTTAGGTTTAGGTACCTTTCCTCAACTTCAGAGCTGTATCCATCAGACATTATGCTTGGTTACTAACTTGAGGTAGGAACTGTATGCATAAAAGAAGGCTATTTCCTGGTGTAATTTATTGGCACAACTTGGGGAATAGTTCTAGTTTTAATCTTGGGAGTTTTTTCAAGGTTTGGGTCTAATTCAACAAAACATTGTAGGACTAAGGGTTTCAGGTCATGGTAGGCAGTAGCAGATTTAATTAATCACTGGTTTCTGCCTGGAACTCAGGATCATGTTTCAGGTTATTTATTTATTTATTATTTTTTTTATAACTCACATTGACTGTTAGGAATCTATGACCTAGGAGTGAGGATGACAAAGTTTTTGGGCACTGATTGATTTCTACTTTCTGGTGTGAAGAAATTGTTATTGTTTGGCTTAAAAAAACGAGAGGAAATCGTCATTGTGTCATAGTGTTTTGTATGGAGGTGTGGATAGTGGTCAGGATACCACACACTCTGTTGAGGATCAAATACGATACCATCAAAAGATAATTGTCAGGCTTTTTATCTTTCTTGGGATGCTGTAAGGTGGTGGTGGGCATTAGGGGAAAAAGTTGAAAAACACGGATTTTGTGGGAATAAGTTGTTGGAGTTAGATGCTTGAGATTTTTATTTTGCATATAATGATTGGCAACATGATGTGGGGGTTGAAAATTGTCATTAAGATTTTGTGGGAATCAAGCATACTGTCATTAAGATTGAAAATTGTTTGTATTGTTATTACTATTTTGTTCGGGGGTGATTATATTTGAAAGTAGGGAATTCTGGCAACTTTATGCATAACATTTTTACTCTTTTATAATTTTATGGCTGAAAGAGGTTCCTCCTAAGGTAGTTTCAGCAATACTTGGGATGAAATTTAAAAAGAAAAAAAACAAACGATGAAAAATGTATTCTAATTAGTAATTATTGTCCTCAATGGTGTATATATGAAATTCACTGTTGATCATGTAGTCTTACCCTTTGATTTTAGTGTGAACTGTTGAAGGAAGCCTATGCAACTGGGTGATTACATGAGGGTGTTTTGAGTTGCTAAGCATGCCATTAAGGGTCTGGGAAAAAACAAGCAAGAAAGAAAACCTATTTGGGTAACTTGAAGTTTTTATTTTTTCTGAAAAGAAAGTTGCATGTGGTGGGTTGGGTGTTCTCTTTTGTGAATTGTTTCTTGTCAGCTTTGCTTTAGAATGGAAAGCATCCATGAAATGGCCACCTTAAGTGTAAGATTACGGTTCTATATAGTTTTCTTTTTGTCAGTGCTGCTAGTGTCTCTGTTATTTCACTCTTGTACTTTGTACCTCAAACTTATATATGTTTATATATGTTTCCTTTTTATGTTTGGGGTTAGTATATTGAATATAGACTCGGCTGTTGCTATGGGAAGTTTGTTTAAACCTGATCTGTTGATTAATACTTTAACAGGTTGGCTGGTTTAGTTTTGATTGTGATTTCCATGTTGAAAGGGAACAAATGTGCTGCTATCTGACTCGTACAACAAAGAGCACTCACCAACTAATCAGAGAGAACTTGCACGAAACTCCCACTTATGGAGGATGGATTGAGGCGAAGGGGCCTAGATATTGTCCTTCAATTGAGGATAAGGTTAGTTGAAAGTCAAGTAATATCAGAAATACATTGTTTTGCCTGCACTATGTGCTGCCAAGGAATGAGTCCTATATTATGATACAAGAAATGTCCTCTTTAATCTATAGCTTCTCTGCCAAGTGACTTATATTTTCTCCAAGTTTGGTAACATCATATAATTTTGACACATTTATGTGAAAGCTTGGGTGTTTGCAAACATTCCAAAACCTGTGAAACGCCTCTCTTTCATAAGTGGAAGAAAAATATAATAAGTTAAGGAATAAATGTATAGGATGGTTATATATATAACAAGGGTTTAAATTTACTTCCTTATCCACTTATGCTACTTTCCCTAATTTGCATTCAATTTAAGAGTTAAATATAACAGATAAAGAGACCAAGTCGCAAGCGCAGAGTGCATGTAGTACTTTAAAAGATGACAATCCACTATTAGGATATATGACTGAGCCAGTCGGTGACATGTATAAAGATGAGGGGCCATTGCAAATGTGAATTCTCATAAAGCACAATCGTTTAAATGAAATTTGTTATGCTCACTGTATGAATAGTTCTTAATCCATCCTCTCCTTATGGAATTTGTTTAAAAGTAAAGCAAATAATAGTTGGCAAAGTACTCTTTATTTGTTTTTTCTTTTAGTTAAACTTTTTTTTATAAAAAATTAGCATTCACACTCAGCAGTTTTTCTACAATATTGAATACTTCTCTTGTTAGTTATTTTCCTAAGAGCAGCATGTATTGATATTTAATTTTCCACCACAAGAAATTTCCTTATATGTTGTGGCCTTATTCTTTGTTAGATTGTCCGGTTTAAGGATAAAGAGTCGCATCAAATTTTTCTTGAACCAGAAGGCCGAAATGTGCCTGAGCTTTATGTGCAGGTATGCTAGCAGTCTCATTTCCCCTTCACTCCTTTATTTTCTATTTTTTTTCTGTTCTTTCTTCTCAAATTAGGAGAAGATATAAAATGAAAACTGACATGAATGGATCTCCTCAGCCTTTCCTCTTATTATATCAGCAATTTATTCTGTGGATGTAAAGAGAAAAGGCTTTGGCCTGAAGAAATATGCATATATAATTGCAACTTAAATTTGCCAAAGCTATAGTCAAATCTGCTTATAGTTCTTGATGGATCAGCAAAAACCAGACTCTAGTTATAATCTATGTGTCAAATTGATGCTTCGTTTAAAACATTTCCCTATTTTGGAATTCCTTGTCGAACAGGGTTTCTCAACTGGCTTACCAGAGAGACTACAATTACCACTCCTGAGGACTTTACCTGGACTTGAAAACTGTTCAATGCTGAGGCCTGCTTATGCTGTAGAGTACGACTACCTGCCTGCTCATCAATGTTCTCGCTCTCTTATGACAAAGAAATTTGGTGGGCTTTTCTTTTCTGGTCAAATAAATGGAACTACAGGCTATGAAGAGGCTGCAGCCCAGGTAATGATTTAGTGTATCCCTTTTTTTTGTTAGTTCATACATTGTATATACAATCTATTTAAGCTTGCAATGTAATGGCCCTGGGAAATTCGAATCACAGTGTTTAATCTGTAAATTTTGTGTTTTGGTATCATTCCTGCTCTCTTTTCTAAAAAGTTTCTTCTATTTGTTCATTATTGAAGGGCATTGTTTCTGGTATTAATGCTGCGAGGCATGCAGATGGTAAGTCCCTCATTGTTCTCGAGAGAGAAAGCAGCTATATAGGCACATTAATTGATGATCTGGTCACCAAGGACCTTCGAGAGCCTTACCGGATGTTAACAAGGTAATGATCTCATATGTTATCCAAAATAATATAAGATCCTTGCTCTGTTCATCCTTAATTTTATAAGTGGGACTACTAATGAAAAGGCTGCAAAGTATATTTGTTTTTTTGCAAGATACCATCAACAATATATATCGGTGACATTTGTCTAAGTGGGTATGCAAACTTACGCTAAAAAATGTTTGTGAAAGGGAGGCTGATGGAGCATGCTCCTAATGGGATGTGAAGAGGGCTTTACAATTAGTTTCTTATTATTCCGCTCACATCAAGGGCTAATAGTGTTTATTAGACAGCTCATAAACAGTTTTTTTTAAATAGCCCATGCCTTTATTTATTTATTTTTTCTCATTGCCATGGATACTATTTAGATATTGAACAATCTTCTTTACTATCACTGCCCTCCAATAGATTAGTGACCTCCTATTTGATTGTCGGTGATAGCCAAGTGGTGACTAGGTATGTGACTTGACAACGACAATGTCATTGAAAAAAATATAACACTTGGGTTCAGGATTGGGAAGGCGGGTGGTAGTTTTGCTTGAAAGAGAATGACGAGAAGTGAAATTATGGTATATCATATATTAAAAAATGAGTTATCTTGGCTCTAGAATGAGTTTGAGGAGCTAATTTTCAATGGGTATTTCTTAGATTAGTTTCTATTGGCTTAATTGTTGCAAACATTGTCAAGCTTTGTGCGTTGTGCTGTGATACTTAGGAGGAGCTGGATAATCTCTAGTACATTTTTCAATTCTTGGCTTGTTGGTAGGCTTCAACTTATTCTGACTCTGGGGATATTGCTTTTGTGTATCTTCTTTGTCTGCTTGTCTTTGCGGCTGTAGCTTTTCTGAACATAACAGATTCATGATCCACTGTATTGTAATTATCTTCCTTTTGTGAATCATGAGGCCTAATAAAAATTAGAAACTTTGTTACAACATTATTTTACATAATTGATGATATTGTGGTAGAAAATTAGAAATGATAGCATGAACTCTGCTTATCAGCATAAATAAAGTTTCATTGCAGAAAATAAGCAAATGAATTGTGGTAGAAAATAATTACTTTCTTTACTTTTCCAGCCGCTCTGAACACCGGCTACTTCTTCGATCTGACAACGCAGATAGCCGTTTGACCCCGTTGGGCCGTGAAATTGGGTTAATAAATGATAGACGTTGGAAACTCTACGAAGACAAGCAAGCTCGAATTTCAGAAGAGAAGAAGCGATTAAAAAGTGTTCGAATCTCAGGTTTATATATTATGTTTCATATTGAAGCAGATAAACATTCAATTCAATGATACACTTCTGACATCTCTGCAATCCAAGTAGTATTGCTTTCGCATAACCTTAGGTCCCCTTTTTTGTGACAATCCTGTGGTATATAGCCGACCTTAAAATTTGAACTTGTAAAGTTCCATCAAAAGGGAATTTACAAAAGAAATCCACATAGAGCAGAGGGAGCAATATTTTTTCTCTCTTTGTTTCTTATCAGAACACTGTTGATTTTTTACTTTGAGTCACTTGGCGATGCTCATCATAGCAAAGTATTTTTCCAACAGGTATAATAATATAATCTGGGACATATAACTTATATTGTAAGTTGTTCTTGTATTTTTTTTTCCAGGGGGAGATCTGTCCGCTCATGTTACTAGTCTTTCAAGTCAGCCAGTAAAAGACTTCTCAACTCTGGAGAGTCTTCTGAAGAAACCACATATAGATTATAAAGTTCTTGACAAGCATGGTTATGGGAATGAAATGTTGTCTAAAGTTGAAAAAGAATGCGTGGAGATTGACATCAAGTATGAGGGCTTCATTGTCCGCCAGCAGAACCAACTCCAACAGGTGGAATAGATATATTTTGCGGCTGTCAATCTTAACTCTATGTTTGGCATTTAAGGCTGTATATCTCATATTGTCCAACTCATGTTCTACATAGATGGTCCATCAACAACATAAACGACTTCCAGAGGACTTGGATTACAATGCGATAACAACATTGTCTCTTGAAGCACGCGAGAAACTCTCAAAGGTGTGTACGGTATTTATTTGTTTATTTTTATTAATTTTTTAATTTTGGTTTGGCTTGATCTCTGTACACAAGTCCAGAACTCAGGATGTTCTGTTGTGGTGCTTTGGTAGAAGGTTTATACTTCCAAAATGTGATAAATAAAATGAGGACTAAAAGTGGACTTTTAAATCAATGGATGGACAACTTGTATCTTGAAGAAAGAGTATTTTGAATATCACACTAAAACAGAAATCAAACTGTCGATTTGAAAGTCTTCACTACAGACTCATGACTGTTAGATGAATCAGCAGAAGCATGAAGCTGAAAGATAGGATTTTAGACTTCTTATGTACCTCTTAGTCATCCCTCGAGAAAATAAAATTGTTGAGGTTAAGAGAATGCATTGATGTGGGACAAAGTGAGATAGGTGCTGGTTCTGAATACAGACCGGGTTTAGATGGCATGAATTTTAGTGGTAAGAAAAAGATCTCTATATTGTGATATTTGTACATAATCAGGGTGAGAAAAAAAAATGGAAGAGGAAGTATGGACAAAGATTCAAGACTATCTTCAAAATTTAAATTGCCTTAGAAGAGTTGTATATTTAACACTTGAGGAAACTACACCGGGTCTACTAACTCTTGACATCATGACATGTAATTCAATTTTAAAGAATTTCCTTCAACACTGTAGGGAGGATGAACTTGACAGGAAGTAGATCTGATATTCATAAAATTATCGACAACCCACACATAAAGTCATGACGTCAGCTTGAAATTAATAATTAGGTCCAACAAAGTTTGAAGAGCATGAGGTCAAATGAAACGCCAATGTATCACTTTGTCTCCCAAGATTATTCCCTTTGCTCTCTACTCCATCTAACTTTTTTAGGTGACTGATTCCATCAATTAATTCTCCTTTTGCTTGCATATGAGGAAACTTTTTCGGGGATATTAGAGATGGAGATAATAAATTCCCCATTTTCATGTTTTTTTTTTTTCATTTCAGAAGTAGAAAATAGGGTGAGCATGTGTTCAATGACCTGTTGCTTAAAAAGTGGAATACAGAAATAAAATAAGAATTTTTCTCCTTTTCTAGTAAGGAAATATGGGGGATACCTTGTTCACCATAAAATGCTAAATTGGTTTTCAAAAGTGGAACGCACAATCTTGTTTATCTTCTTTTCTATTTAGAATCTCTTCTGATTCTTTTTCATATATGTTAGTGAACATGCCGTAGTGCCTATGAGTCTTATAGGATCCTTCGGTTGGGTTTGGGGCTGCTGAGAGAAACTGGGGAAAGTACCTCTAGAAATTGATTTCCTTCTTTCAATGGGATTGCGAGGTAGTGGCGTGGGGGGTTGGGTGTTGTACAGATTGGAAATGAAAATTGAAGCCTCTATAAGGTGGCTTTGCCATTTTCACGTCTGTTCGTGAATCCTAATGGTGCAATTGGATGAAAGAATCTTAAGTCTCCAAACTAGCCCATTTTCAAGCAGCTCCCTTGCCGACTCTCAGAAGAAAGATAATACCTTAATTTTGTTAGGTGGGTGGTGTTGGTGTCTACATCTGTTCCTACGGCATCAGCATGCATCAAAGGATACATGTTTTTGTTTGTTTCTTTATTTATTTATTTATCATTTGAGTTGATTCTGCAATCTCATTATTTTATCCGGTCGTAATCAACATAGCATATGCTTTCAGGTGAGACCACAAACCATTGGTCAGGCAAGTAGAGTTGGTGGGGTGAATCCTGCTGATATTACTGCTCTCCTCATTATCCTTGAAGCCAATAAAAGAATAGCACACCAAGAGAAGAGGCTCCAATTACTAAACTCGGTGAAGGCAGATACAGATCGACACACATCTTTAGCTTCTTTAAAGGAGACAAACAACTTGTGAATATTCCATGCGACATTTCAGTTGATTGTGTATTGACAAGTTTTAATGTGTAAGAAATCAATGGAGAAACAATTCGATTAGTCCGAAAAGCTATCTTCTTAAGGAGATACTTGGTAGTGTAACAAAAGAGCTCGTCATATGTTGTAATTACCCAAGCAGCTGTTGCATAATGACAAGTTTGTGAGACGCAAGCCTCTGTTAGAACTCCAGCAATGCTGCTCTTAGAAAACCTCTATTTTCTTTCTGGTACAATGGGGAATAGCAGGAGGGGGAGTTTGTTCCAACACGAAAGATTCAGGGCTCTGCAAGAAAGTCGAGTAGGCTGTAGGTATAATTGCTGATAAAATTGATGATAGCAGCAGTCATGTACATGTCTATTTGTAAATGGTTATTTAACATTTGGATGAACCAAATTGCAAAGTCAGTATACTCTCAAATTATGGGGTAAATATCTGGATTTTGGGAGAAACCACACCCATTTCTTTCCTTAAAGTTGTATTTGTAATGAAAAAATAATAATTGGAGTTGGGCTCTCTCCGAGTCTCCTGTAGTTGGTGCTATTTGTAACAAATTAAACTCAGTTATTAATCTACCATCTCAAACTAGAGTGTTACAATATAGCACCATAACCATTTGACAAGCTTTAATCATGCTCATCAAACATGCATTTGGGTCTCATTACTTTATAATGTGATGTAGCACAAATGCACACTTGCTCTACTGGTTAGAGAGAGAGAGAGAGCAAGAATGCTCCCTTTTAGGAGCTGCGGCACCTTGCACCAACTATTAGCCACGTGGAACTTTCATAGATATGTGGGGGGCACAATTGACGTTTCCCCTGGGACGATGATAATATAAAGTATGACGTGATGTATCTCCTCCTCTCAGGAAGACAATTGATTTGAACACACCGGTCTGGTTGTGAACTCAAGGGAAGAGTCAAGAACGCCCAGATCGGAGCCTGAAATCAGAAAGTTGCGACTCTGCCTCTTCTTTCATCCCCTCAAAGTCAACGAACCAAGTATTTTGCCGGCTTTTGGTGAGTACAGCACAGCACCCCTTCTCAGTTCTCATTATTGTTATTGTTTGGGTGATTTTTTGATGCTCATGATTGTTCTTACTGTTAATCTTTTGGTTGTCTTGAACACTCATCGAAGCATGTCTATTTCTTGAACCTTGGATGCATGCATGCTTGTCATAACAACATGTATTTGTTGTTTGTAGCTGTACGAGCTTAGGCGATTTGAAACACTATCTTTGAGCCACAAGATCTGTCATTATATTAGACCTGTTGATCAGTTTGGAATTTGGTTTCGGTTGGACATTTGTTTAAGACGTAAAAAGGGAAAATCTGCATTGGTTTACTGAATTCACTCTTTTAACTTTCAACCCTTCGTTTCTTCAAAAGTATGAATTTGTAGTCTGAAGGCTATTTCAACCTCAGTGTGTTGTTTTCTAAACTATCTCCAGTTTGGGCATTTCCTCAAGATCTTTGACCAAGTATCTTTATTTGTTTTATGTAAACCCTCTTCCCTGTTTTATGTACTCAAATAAGTTTATTCCACATTTTTTTTAAACCAATTCTTATTGGAACCCAAGTGGCCTGCTACTTAGTTAGAGAAGCACACTAGGGGAAAGACCCGTTTCTTCCCAGAGTCATGTGAACATTATCTAGCCTTGTGTTATTTAAGAAAAACCCATACTTGGTATTAACTCGACTCCTATTATGATCGTGTAAGGTTGGTGGTTGCTACAAGGTTGCATTGAGGCCAACGAATGCAAGGAAAAACTTGCATTATTATTAGTTTTTATATTTTTCTTTGTTGCTTTTTGTGGTATTGTAAAGCGAGACACTAGGAGAGAGGCAATGTACTAGCGATCTCCTACAAGGATAGCACCCAATGAGAGGAGATGTGCTGATAGATATAAATGTGTTTTGACTGTGAGGCATCATTCGTGATGTTTTCTCTTGGTTTAAATCTAAGTGACTGTGGCCCCTGTCATTTTTAGTGCGTGGGTGGTTGAGGTTATGAAGAGCAATAGGCTCCAAGGGTTGAATATTGATGTGTGTGGCTGGTACTGTTTGTGGTTCTTGCAAGGTTGGGTAGTCCACCTTTATGGGAGGTTCTGCTGAACTTTCAGTAGAAATCATCCTAAGGTTGGCCTTGCATGGCCACATTCAGATGATGGGGGAAATCTGGGGCTGGTCCTTGCAAATAGAGCATTGCAAAGTTGCAACTTTGTTTCCACATCTTCTTGTTGTTGTTGGGGGGGGGGGGGGGGTGGGTTGGAGAAGCAGTTCATCCATTGAGATGCATGTCGTGGTCAAAATTTTAGTTTATACTCATCCACCTTAATAAGGCCAATGGTGGGGACTGGAACAGTGTTATGACCTATGTAGCACCGACACTCCCCGACACTTCTCCGACAAGCCACGTGGCGTGTCAATAATATTGACTTTTCCGATACTTTGACCGACACGCCACATCATCATTTTAGATTAAAAAAACATAAAAACAAAACAGAATTAACCCAAGTTTTGTTTCAGCCCCATCGTTTTCCCTTTCTTCTTTCCTTAGATTTATTTCTTTTGAATTGTTATGCAATGGAATGAACTTGAATCTTTTATGCATTATTTCATGTGTTATATATTTCTTTTATGCATTAATAAATATATTAAATTATATATAAATAGCCGTGTCGACGCTGTGTCGGAATCTAGGTTTTTTAGATTTGCCGTGTCGTGGTGTCGTGCCGTGTCGGTGTCGCGGTATCGGTGTCGGTGTCGGTGCTACATAGGTTATGACTAATTGCTTAGCCGGGCATGTAGGTAGATATCCATTTATCTTTAGTTTCATTGCACAACATACCATAAATGCCTAATTAGAATAAAAACTTGCAATTGGCAGTAGTTGATTAAAAACATGAGGAAGAAGATAGTCATATAGTAAATCAATTATTAGTTTTTAAGTATTTGATACGAGAAAAAGATATTCAAATTTCTTTTTTATCTTATGCTAGGCATGCCTAGTGCCATCTAGACTAGTTGGTGTCTGACCACCTTAGCATTCATTGACAATCGCCTTTCCAGTAGTACTGTCATTGAAATTCATGGAGTCTCGGCTGCGTGGCCCTGCTCGTCTAATGCTGGTTTCAGATCTTGATTACACAATGGTATGATTTAGCTGCTTATTATCAGGGACCTGCTTTTCTGATTATTATATTTATTATTGTTGTTGTTGTTGTTGTTTAGGTAGATCATGATGATCCTCGAAATGCTTCTCTTCTCCGGTTCAATGCGCTATGGGAAGCATACTATCGCCATGATTCTCTGCTTATATTTTCAACTGGAAGATCACCTGTATCTTACAAACCCTTGAGGATTGAGAAACCCTTGTTGACACCTGATATTACTATCATGTCTGTCGGAACTGAGATTTTCTACGGTGAGCTACCTGATGATGGCTGGCAACACTATCTCAATCATAATTGGGATAGAAATATTGTCGTTGAGGAAACAAATAAGTTTCCCCAACTTACTCCTCAGGTACTCTTGCGGTTTTCACGAGGATTCAGATTATTTGGTTGCAGCTTGTGTGAAAATATAAATGGCATTTCCATATTTGATCTGCAATTATAAATTGCAGGCGGAGGCAGAGCAACGACCTCACAAGGTTAGCTTTTATATAGACAAGGTCAAGGCAACTGAGATAATGAATGTTCTATCACAACGATTGGCGAAACGTGGGGTGAGTTTACCTCTTCTTGTTTTCTTAACATTGCTGCTGGAGGATCCACAGTGTTGTCTTATACTCTTACCTACTAAACTGTATTTTGAACTGCTGCTACTTTTTTAGTACTACTGTACTACTGATTTTCTTTCTAGTTTTCTTTTATAGAAAAGTGTTTAATTATTTAAATGCATTTATCTGCTCTCCAATTTTGTAATACATCTGTCTGAATTTTATATGTCTTATCAGTTAGATGTAAAGATAATATATAGCAGTGGGATTGCTTTGGATGTGTTACCGAAAGGTGCTGGCAAAGGCCAAGCTCTTGCATATCTGCTTAAGAAGTTCAAAATTGATGGCAAACTGCCCTGCAATACACTTGTTTGTGGCGATTCTGGAAATGATGCCGAACTCTTCAGTCTTCCTGAAGTCTATGGTGTCATGGTGTGGAGGTCTCAAACATTTCTTTGTTTGTAAAAAAGTCGTTAAATGATTCATAGAAAGGAACTGATTAAGACAATATATATGCAGGTTGGTAATGCACAGGAAGAGTTGTTACACTGGTATGCACAAAATGCAAAGAGCAATTGTCGCATACTGCATGCAGCTGAGAGATGTGCGGCTGGGATCTTACAAGCCATTGGTCATTTTCATTTAGGTTCAAATGTATCTCCAAGAGATATCAAAGACTTCCATAGGTGCGAAATAAACATTTTCTGCCCTGCTTATGAAGTAGTAAAGTTTTATCTGTGGTATGAGAAATGGCGATGTGCGGAGATAGAGGATTCGGAGCAGTATGTGCAGAACTTAAGATCAATCTTTGTAAGTGTCATTTGATATTCCTTCCCCATATTATCATCTGGATGTATCTGAACTCCTCAACGCTCATAAATTCAGGGTGTATCTTGGTCATGATGAAGGTTGGCATGCTGTGGTGAAAGCCACTGCCATGCTATGATCATTTAAGAGTCATTAGTTAATATTAGTAGATAATCAATACATAATTATAGCCAAATAAAATATAAGAAAGGGGATGGTTGGATTGTGGCAATTAAATATAATGTGTAAATAGTTCATCTTTTTTTTTTGGGTAAAGTTGATCAGATCGTAGAAGAAAGCTAGATAGAGAATGATTCCTGCTAGTTTGCATATTATTTTATTTAGCACTGTTTAATATCTGCATGCTTATAGTAGAATCTTTAAATGGCCATTTGTGGGGCTTTGCAATTTTATGTTCTAGAAATAAGCTTTGTAGGTCAATTATTTTTGCAAAAACACAGAACGACCTTAAATTTTAAATACACCCGATTTTAATTTTAATTTATGGGTTTTGAACTTAGGACCAACCTGATCCTACTTCTTACCAGACTTTCTTTTTTCTTAGTATCTTGTAAGCCAACTATTTTCTTTCTTGAAAGTGAATCTGCTAAAGTGTTTATATTGGTAGTCAATATTTATACTTTAGTTGCTGTTATACTCATAAGTATGCCCCTGTAATTCGGGTTGCCTTCTCTTTTAAATATCCCCAGCATTCATTGGGTATACTTCAGTTGCTGTTATACTCATAATTATGCCCCTGTAATTCGGGTTGCCGTCTCTTTTAAATATCCCCAGCATTTGTTGGGTGTCTGTGTCCATCCCTCGGGAATGGAGCTACCTCTCCACCAGTGCATAGATGCAATGGGAAGGTTGTATGGAGATAAGCAAGGAAAACGTTTTTGGACCTGGGTGGATCAGCTATCATCAGCTCAAATTGGCTCGGACACATGGCTTGTGAAGTTCTACAAATGGGAATTGAACGGTGAGATAATCATTCTGGCACAGTGATGAGGTTTGTACAATGAATGGAAATAAGTGGTCTATTTGATAAGTTCACGTAACATGCAATCTACATTTTCTTAGTTAGGGTTAACCCTGAGAAAGAAAGGATGACCTGGAAACTCGTAGTCTGTATGTACGTTCCATGAATTGTGAAGTTATCTGGGATTCTTTTGTTTTAGTAGTTTATTAAGCTGAAAGGGATCCAAAAAATTGAAGTACAAAAAAGGTCTGAAAAGATTGCGACTACATTGTTATAATGATTGATAATTTTTCTCTTCTGTTCTTAACCTCAGTCAAGTCATTTCCTGGTTACCTCATTGGGGTCTTCATCTGAGTGGTACACACTCCATTGGTCATTGATATGATGAATTTAATTCCCCATGCTTTAAGAACTATATAGGCTTTGCTTTAGGTCACTTTCCTTTTCTATCATTATGCTTTTTCCATCTAGTGTTATTGATGAAATATTAATTAATTTTTGTAGAGAATGAGCGACAGTGTTCCTTAACTACAGTCTTAATGAAGTCACAGGTAAGTTGTTAATGAGCTCCGTTGTCTTCAAAAAGCATCATACACTTTGTTGGCCTATGACTAACTTTGTCAAGATCATACAATCAAGTAACAACATTGCTGAAAATTTATTGTGGGATTTACCAGGTTGAGGCAGTTGATAATTTCACTTGGTTACATATGCATCAGACGTGGTTGGATGGTTTTGGAATTGCAGATGCAGAAAGTTGGTTGTTTTAGGTTCTTACATCCATTTCTCACAACTCCTGTTTATCTTTTCGGTGAAAAGATTCAGATCCATTTTGGTTTAACCCATGTTTCCTCTAAATTTCTGGTGACATTACCTGATGGGAGATGCATGCATCCCAGGGGCAAGCCATCACCGGACAGAATATAGACCAGGGAAGATATGGAGGGTGCAAATTCTGGTTGTCTACTCTACAATGGACATTTGTGTTAGTTACTACGTCTTAACGGTTCTCAAGTAGTCATACTTTTGACCTGCGGAGTTATATCTAAGCAAGGATGTTCTAGCGAGGATCTCCTATAACTTGAAATTTGAGGTTATTGACATAAGTAGCATGTAGCTTAAATAATTTATACCACTTACATTACACTTATTATCTGTAAGTTCCAAAAATTGTTTACTAAGACTTTAGCTAAGATATGTTCATTTGGCCATAAGTTGGGTAACTTTCCTCAGTTTTAGTTTAATATGCATTGTGTTCATCAGCTTTTGGATTAAAGATCCTCAAGGCTTTACCCCAGTCTGAAGGTTTAGCAGTTGAACACGGTCTCATTTTTCTAGGATTTTTCTTTTCCATTCTGTTTACGCCTGGTTGGTTGCCTGGTTCGCGTTGGTCAATCTTTTCTCCATATGTTTTTGATTGTTTTCTTTTTGCACATAGCAATGTTCCTTATATGATTATGTTTATATTCCATGCTGGTATCACCTAAATGAATCAAGATCGGTAGGCGAGGCTAATCATCTGTCCTATCGGGGAGATCTGATTCTGAGACGGTCTATTATTTTGCAACCCTTCTTATTTTCACCACTAATTTTACTAATCTGCATTGAGGATATAAATCTAGTTCCAATTAGTTATCTCAGTGTGGTTTCTCCGTATCTGTACTAAATTGACAAGTACCCTTTTGACTTGTTATTCTTCGTATACCCATCTTTTCTATCATTTAGAGGAATTTAGCCACTTATTTGCCTGCCTTGTTAATGTTTTTATTTGCGAAATATGAGAAAGAAATAAAAAGAATGAGGATGATGAAAACCATATCAATGAAGATGCTATTTGTTATCAGTGTAGTGTTCTTTTGGTAAGATGAACCAAGAATTTCGTATGTACTCAATGACACTATTGGATCAAAATCCAAACTTAAACGTGAAGGGATATTGATCACTATATTTTGATCAATTCACAAACAGATTAAATTTCAGAAACGTAATCTCTAGCGTGGTACAAAGCATCACATTCCAGTCCAAAAAAATGAAGCAGAAAAAAAACAATCACAACAACCTCATTTTGGTTACTTTCTCTTTTGAAACAGAATCATCAGATACACAGCTCCTATGGACATGTCTTGCTCCAGCTTGCTAAAACAATCTGTAAATCAGGCTGACAAAATCAGGTGTACATCATGTCAAGGAAAGGAGCAATAGTTATTGAAAACAAAATGTATCAATTGAAAAGTTGAGATACCCGAAATACTTATAACCATGATGCAAATGTGAGTTATTTAAAATGGATTTAATTGCAGTGGCTTACATTAGTCTTTTATGGTCAAACCTAGAAGCTGCAGACATTGTACGAGAGTGTGGGTATTTTTCAACACCCCACCACCTTGTACAGTGAAAACAAAATGGTTTCTCAAGTAGTGCAATAAGTTGGTAAGATCAAAGTAGAACCACAGAATTAAGACAGAACGATAATCATCACAAACTTTACTCAGTTCTGCAATACTAAAGATGTAAACATACAATTAGTTCATTACCATACTAGGGCTAGCTTGTAAATGTTGACATACAACGTTCAAGGAAAATCTTGTAAAATGAACTAAAGAGATTTTTTAATGAAGTTTGAAACAAGAAGCCGAGAATGTCTTTGTTAAGACCTATCCAAGGTGCTTTATGCTCAAATTAAATGTAGAATTGTAGTGATTTTGGCAGGGGAAACCAGAAACTGATCTCCTTACACAATTGTCTGAGCTTCACAAACGTTTATTCAAACACACCATACATGACTTGAAGAGCTTATACAATTAACTATGAGAAGAAAGCCGCTAAATGACCTGAACTTTCCATATCAAATAGCTTGAATCAAAATATACAGATCATAAGTCAGCTGCCTTGAGTTTTCCATCAGGCAGGTTATTCCATATCTCAAAATGTAAGACATAATAAATTGATACAATTTGGAAAATTTTCAAAAACATGATTTCTGTTTGACTTTCTTGTTATTTTGTATATATCTAATTAACTGTTGGCTGGAACCCATATGCTCACAGAATTCAAACATGTTGAATGCCACAGAGAAAAACAAAAATATAAAAAGGTACATCAAATAGTTAATAACATCATATCTCCATTTAATACCTTAGAGATAGGAAAAAAAAAAACAAGAGTAGCAGATAGAGAACAGAAGAGAGTAAAGAACAAGAGGTTAACAATGTAACCTATTCATTATGCTAGAACCAAACTTGAACAATGTAACCTAGCTCTTATTCTAAAGCATTGTTTCCTAAGCAACCTAAAACTAGTAAACAATAAGTCCTAAACCAAACTGAAACATCAAACATCACCATCAGTGGAGACACAAATAGGGATCGTCCCAAGTATAGCACGCACACATCAATCTACTGTCAAATAAAATGCTTTATAAAATAAGGGGTTCCTGGGACTGTGTTCTCTGTTGCATATCAAAGTAGTTTCAAGGAACAAGAACTCAATATAATGCGAATAAACTTTATGTATACCAATGTGCTCTAAAAGGTGACCTTCCTAAACAGTCATGATCTTGTTGCTCATGTTAACTAAATCAATATCTAGTTTACGCGATTAATCAAAACTCTGGTGTTTAAAATGAGGTACTAATTGTCAGCTTTCTCAAAAAAGCACTAGTGGTCACAGAAGACCAGAGAGTTCAATCATTTCAATGACTCCATATATCACGAGATTCATCTCACTCACTTACTCAGTAGTACTAATTCAACACTCGGATGCTTTTTCGGTTTCGGATAATGAATTACACAATAAGGATGAAGAATAAGAAACTTACAGCGTTCTATGCTCTGGTGTTGTTGAGCATCTGCAAAACGGCATAAGCAGCTTTCTCGACTTGTTCTTTGGTTTCGTCCAAGCCTCTCTTCTTCTCCAGCGCAGACTCCTTGCACTTGTCAATCTCCACCGTAATCTCACCAGATTTCTCATCAATCTCCCTGCAAAATCAAACTTAAGCAGATCCTTCATCATCGCCTAAACCTAGAAAACCTTCACGGAGATCAAAGACTGACCTGACCGACTTGAGCATGTCCTCCATTGCTGCCAGAACTTGTTGCGAAACCTCTGCAGCGGATTGAATCGAACGTTTAGCGGTTGTCTAAGATGAGAATGATTAGGAATCAAAAAATGGAGGAAGAGGTGAGAGAGAGAGAGAAGAGGAACTTGCCGGAGAGGAGGGAGGATATCTGAGACTCGGATTCCGGCGGAGGAGGGAGGAGAGCCAGCTGAGCATCGGACAGAGTCGGTGAAGCGGCCATGGCTCACTGTTTGAATCAAAATAGAAAGGAAAGAAAACGTCTTTTACGTACTGCTCTTTATATAGCTGTGGTCTGTGGGACGTGGCCCAGTGGGTGAGGCTTTCTCCGACCCACTTATTTGTATCGGCACACTACGAAACTATTTATTAATTTAATATTAAATAATTCCAACTCAAATGTACTACACTCTAGTCTTTTAATTGTTTTAATGTGTTTTATACCCTTTAATTTATATATTATAATTTAATTACAATTTTATTTTAATAAATTATCAATTTAATTTAAAACTTTTTGAAATTTTATTTCATAAGAATTAAAATTACATGAAATTTAACTAATTTAAGTTACATAAATTCTAATTAAATAAAAACAAATTATAAAAATGTATAATCTCCTAATTTATATTAGAAAAATATTATTATTTATAAATTAATTATAAAAAATTCATCACATTTAAGTGGAAATTAGAAAAATGTCAACAAAATTAGAAAAAAATCACTTTAAAATATTTTATATGAACTGTTTTATCCTTTCTCACTTTTTTCTTCTTCTTTTTTTCATTCGTTTTCTAATTTCGGCCATAACTTTCTCATTCGGAGATAGATTTTGACGAAATTCATACCGTTAGAAAGATCTCGCTCTCCTCTTTCATTTGATATACTATTCACTCCGAATTGACCAACCATACAAGGTGCAACAACCATCGCAAAGGGTTGCCGCCATCAATGTCAGTGCTCCAAGCAATTCCGGCGAAACCGAAGCTCAATGTTCCCTAATTCTAGCTATTATCTTCATTCTGAGCATACTTATACCAATCTCATTTGAATTTTAACAAAATTTTACATATTTCCACATTTCCTCTCGGCATGTCACACCTACTGTCACAACCACTATCACAGACACTGTCACACTACCTCTTACATTTAACTGTCACACATTCAGTCACAACCGCTATCACACTCACTGTCACAGAAGCTGTCACACTATTTATTTACACCCACTGTCACACCCACTGTCACACACATTGCCTTTGTCACAACTTCTATCACACTACCTGTCACAGCCACTATCACACCCCCTGTCACACTACCTGTCACAATTATAGTGACACTCCAATCGGAGGGAAAATATCACAAATATAGTTCATGGCTCTTTGGAGATGCCTCTACAAGCATGGTGCAACAACTGAAGACAATGGCCTAGAGTGAACAACAACACCTCTGTGAGCAGCTGGGGTGATTGTTGACATGGCCTCAATGAAGTGGTACTTTTCAACCCTTACTGAATCAACATCAATTACAAATTTATCATCACTTGTGTAGACCTGAGGATATGTTTCACGAAAAGCACTTATGGCAGCTTCAGTGCAAAGAGCCTTTAAATCAGCACTATGATATCCAACACAGCTAGCCGCAAGCTCCGATTTTAACTCATGTGAAGGAGGATGCTTCGATTTCCGACTGTGGATGTCTAAAATTTCAGCTCGGGCCTCACAGCCGGGCAAAGGAAAGTTGAATTCACGATCAAACCTACCAGGGCGCCGCAAAGCTCCATCAATTTGATTGGTTGCTCCGATCAAAACCACTTGTCCACGGGAATCAAGACCATCCATCAGAGCAAGCAAAGTAGACACAATTGAATTGTGAATTTGCTCTTGTTTGCTGGATCAAAACCACTTGTCTGATTCATCTCGCTCCACACTTTCCTCGTCGTCGTCGCCGAGGCCTACATTTGCCTTCTTTTTTTTTTGAAAATGCAGTGACATCATGTAATTTTAATAAACTTCATGGGCAATGGTTTAAGCGTTTTTTAAAATAGACGTTTTTCTAATTTCTAAAACTTAGGTGACTTTTTTCTTATTTCACGTGTCAAAATATACTTTTTTATAAGAAGCCCATTAAATAATTAGAAAATACTAGTATTAATAATCATTTGATAAATTGGTTAACATTTCTGGATAATACTCATTATTGGATGGCGAAAATAACTCACATTGCCTAAATTTTTGCATTATTTTATTTTTCTTTCCGTGATAATACTCCTTATTTGTTGGAGTAAAATTGGTGGTTTGCATCGCTATGATCTCCTCTCTAGTACACTCTCTTTGCTCCTCCCTTTTTTTTTCTCTAAGCATTCTTTCCTCTTGAGCCTTCATCATAGATTCTCTTATGCCGCATATGTGTTCTATTATCTGTTGTATATTTAAGGAGTTATTACATTAAAAAATATAGAAAATAACTTAGTGGTACTAGACCACATTTAAATTAACTAAAAACTCATTTTTCATAATTCTTATACAAATTAAGACATAAGCCCAAACCCAAATAATAAGTAAAACAAAACTAATTAATTAATTAATGTAAAATTATCCAAAATACTCTTATTTTCGTAAAAATTACCAAATGTCACTCATATATCTAATAAATTTCTATCTCCTCATTTTTTAGTTTTTTTCTGGCAAATTTAAGTTTTCCGGCCAAATCAACGGCAATTTGGAGATGAGCCAATATATAAAGTTGTTACTTATGTCATGGGCTTTCATTTAAGTACCATATTACATATGTTTTGAGAAAATTTTGAAATTTTCGAATTTTGCTGACCAAAAACCACAGAAACAGTTAGTTTCGCAGTCGATAGTAGCAGCTATATTTATTGTCGACATTAGCAGTTAGATTCATAATCGACAGTAGCATGTACCTTCCAAGTCACAGTTGCATGTGTCTTCTAAGTCGACAGTAACAGCTAATTTTTAACTCGACAATAACAGTTAGTTTTTATAGTCGACAATAGCAGTTAGTTTTATAATCAACAGTAGCAGATAACCTCTCAATTGATAGTATCAAATACTATGGGTCAAAGAGGGGTATAAAAGTAAAATATTTTATGACATGTGGCAACTTGCCATCATTTGGTCATTATTTGTAAATTTTGGTCTTTATTTGCTTTATCAAATTAAGTAGTGAGTTATTTGTAAACTAAATTGTTGTCGGGTACTTTTGAGTAGTTTGTTATAAAAAAAATACAAGTTTAATTTGAGTTTAGTGTTGTAGTATATTATTACAACAAAGAAAAATACAGTTTTTCTTTTTCAAATAATGAAATATATATATTCACTAAACAATGTTGATATGTATTTATGAAATTATTCACCAAAACAACAATAAAAATAGTTTTTAGAGCGGGATCCACATGTGCTAGTATGCTAAAAGTAGTCCGAAAATGTTATTTCTAGCCCTTTAAGGCTACTTTTGGCACACTTTTATGACACACTAGGACATTATCCCATGAGTTGGAGACGGTGTGTGCCACAATGTGGGAATTATGGCATAATAGCCTATGTGTTGGAGAAGGCCTAAGGCTTTTGAAACATAATTTCTCTATGATGTTTCAATATTTTTTTTAGAAAAAAGTTTTTTTTTTAAACAATCCTTCTTGAATATAGACAATGTCTTACTTTTCAAAGAAACACATATTTTGGTATCTCGCGTTTTATAAACTTCATAATGGTGTCTATGTATAACACACTCCCAAAATCTCGGAGTAATTCTAAAACCTAGAAACGGTTTTGTGGAGGAGGGCGGCGGTGGCTTTCGTCCTCGTCAGTAGGAGGCGCTCCGGCGTGCGAGGTCTAGGTGTAGAGGCTTCTCTCCTATGAGCAGGCGAGGCTGTTGTGGTTTTGTGTCCTTTACCAAATCAGAAGCGGTGGAGTTCGGACTTTTATTTCCAGCACAACGACAATGTTGGGGTTAGGTGTTGGCAGGTGGGCTTGTGGGCTACCCTTATTGCACCTTGTTTTGCTAGCATCAGAGGATGGTTCAATTTGTCCAAATCCAACGTCATATGTCTCCAAGAGCAGTGACTCACTTCTCCAGTATCTCAGCGAACATTGATCAATATGTATCAACAGGTTTGGTGAGAAAGAAGTAGATGAAGTACTTGTAGATCGAGTCATTTAACGCTGAGGCATGCCAAGCTATAAAGAGTACCTCATCAAGTATAGAGGCCCGCCCAATACGGAAGTAAGTTGGGAGTCTGAGGATACACTATGACAATTCAAGGACAAGATTCAGCGCTACAATGATGAAGGCGCGATGAGGGTATCGCGAGCTTAGGTGGGGGAGAGTATCATGCCCCACCAAACTAATCATAAATTTCCTTAAGAAGTTTTGGAGTAAGCATGTCTCAATGAAGGTTGTGGAGAAGACTTGAGCATTCTAAGCGCATGCGAAAGGCTTTAGAACCCTTTGGACGGTCATAGAATGTTCTAGAATGTATTGGAAGTCTCCGAAAGAATTAGGAGGCCTTGAGATATCTCTGGAATTCTCTTGAAAGAGGCTAAGAGATCAATACCACTTTGGAAGTCTCTAGAATACTCAAGGTACATCTTAGGCTTGTGTAGACTTGTATAGAGTTCTCTAGAAATCTCTACACGTGTACATAGTCCTAGAATTCTATATAACTTTAAAGGTAGGAGGATGTAATACCCCACAAATTACTATTTACTATTTAGTACTCTAAGGTTATATTAACTTAGAATTAATTCAATTTCTCTTCTAATATTTCTCTTTAGAAACTAATGATGCTAAGGTTCATACTTTCAAAGATATAAAATTTATTTTTGTAAGTATTAGATCACGATTTGAATACTTTAGCTCATTTTTTTGCGTATACTCGATACTTTGTGATCAAGTTTAAGATTAATACTAATAGTATTATCTTTTATGCATTATATTAGTGTTAGATAGTGCAAATATATTGAAAACCTTATGAAAGGAATATACTAAATTCTTTTACTTTTTAGAATAACACATATAAATGTGTTTTTTATATCTATATATATATAATCCTTATGCCAATATGTTTCGAACCTAGCTGATTTATTTTTATGTTTTACCCCATTACACTTTTTTTTTCTTTGCCAACAACCACACTAACTAGATAGGTCATCACTCCATATTAATTATTGAGAAGGGTAGGTAAGAATTGAACTTTTGTGTTCCTTCTTGGCCTATTTATAGTTGTGAGCTGCCTCAAGTTTCTCCACACTTCAAAATCAGAAATCATGCAAGTCTAGAATTCCCTTAGTTGATAGAAAACTCAACCATCCAATGTTTCTCAAGCAAAATTCTAGTTTTCACTCTTTCTCTCTTAAACAAGTTTCTTCTTTACTAAAGTAATCCAACTTTGGATCCACATCAAAACCCTCCTTTCACCTCTGAAACTTCAAGGTAAGTACATCTTACATCCTTATAATCTTTTGTCTTTTAAGATTTATCAAAGTGCATAGTTAAGGATAAAATGGAAAATACCATATTTTGGTAAGAGTTATATTTTCGTATTTTATAACATCTGAGTTTGTCCAAGGTAACAATAGCATTAAATTCCTCCTGAAAAATGCTTCAATTTAGGCTTTTGAACCACTCAAAAATGTTTAGAATGACTAATCAAAGTTAGAGTTAATAAACTCACTGAAAATCTTTTGTAGCACTCACAACTTTAAAAACTCATATCTCACTCATTTCTTAACCATTTTCCACAAACTTTATATAAAAATTAAAGCATAAGACCTCTACTTTTAATCTGGAAAGTTTCAGAAGAAATGATAAAATTTTGTTACAAGTAGAATATGTAGACTTCTAAAATGATAACTTGATGATCGGTTTTTGCACTGCTACTGTGTTTGAACTTTTGGACTCAATGATTTTGAACTAGACTATATGACTTATCATATTAGATTCCTTACGAAAAAGCCTTGAACATAGACTCATCACTTATCTAATTTGGACGTTTATTGATTGAGTTATCGATACGGAAAGTTGACAGACTTTGACACTATTATTTGAATGACAATTGCTACTTTGGACAAAGACTTTCCTTATTATGAGAGAAATGACTACTAATCCTTTTACTACTAACTAATATTATCTAATTACTTTTAACTTAAAAGTACATTTACTTTATTTGCATATTTACTTTCAAGTTTATTAACTTGTTTATTTCATGCATACATTGAGTTATTGATAAGTGTTTATATCTTGGTGTAAGATTATATATATTATTTAAATATTATCTTAATTACTAAATTTGTGATATTCTATTGAAGTTATTGAGTTAGAGGTGTGAAGCCAGGTGATTAGTACTATTCTGTGCTTAAGTGAATTGTTGATAAAATTGTTTTGTGCTTTGTGAGTTAGTCTTGGGTCCTAGTCCCTACAGATAGTGCACTATTATACTCATAGGAGAATTGACCTTGAGTATACATACTTTGGTGTTGGCCTCGGTATGCTGAGGCTTATCCGTGTTTTTGGTAAACGTGAACCCTAACATGTGACTTTGTGATCAATTACCAATTTTCTTGAAAATTCACACAATTAATTGAATATATTGATGCTGATATGTATATCTATATGCATAAGTAAGAATTTGTGTGACCAAATACACCTGGTTCTTGGTACATTTTACTTGGTTGTTCATATTTGAATTTCTCATTAGCCAAATTATTATAAGAATGTATTATGTACTTACTGGGTCTGTGTTACTCATGATGCTACACAATCTGCTTAGGAAATGGGAGACTCATGTAAAAAAGTAAATAAAATGATGGTTTTCCTTCAAATACTATTTCAAGACAATAAATGTGAGACTCATGTATCTTCGCTAAATTTCATCCGATGTATAGTAAAATAACTCTGATTTTGTTTTCCTAATAAAAGTATTATTCAGATATATAATTCTCTCAGTTTTATTAAGGAAATTTTATTGGTTTTAATGTCACACCTCTAATTCGGGAACCATATTTCCATATAATAGTGGTCTCAGATTTGGGAGCGTGACAGAGGAGGAAGCCACTCTTCTCGTTTGGATCATCAAGCAACAATCTCTCAAGCACACTTGTAAACACTCTTGTAAAGTTTTCTTAGCTTAATACAAGTTCTCTTTCAGACTTCTCTTGTCTTTTAGTTGTTATAGCCAAGCGTTTGCAAGAGTTAGACTGACTTAGTATAGGGGAAGTGCTAAGCATGCACGAGTTGCATAGCAAAAGAGTAAGCTCATGACACTAAATTTAGTTTTTGAAAATCTTTAGCAATTCCTTTTCAATTTTTTGAGAATGTAGTTTAGAAATTCCTTGTTTTTTAGTAGTTGAGAATTGAGTTTTTTTTTTGGTCAATTTCGAGAATTGAGTTTTGAGAGGTCTCAAATACCTCAATCCCTATTTGAGCCCCAGCTTACAGACTAAATGATTTTGACAATTGATAGTGTTTCACTTTCCAAAATATTCAGCATTTTTTCAGTTGTTTAAAGTTTCTCTACAATTTTCCTAAGATGAAAAATATCCTGTTAGATTTTGTTGATTCATGTTGGATAATCGTTTCTGTATAAGAATACATATAGTTTGATAGTTTTCCATTGCAAATGATATGATGATGATTCTATTGCCGGTTATCACCTAAATGCACAAAGTGTGCATCAGTCACATTAACATAGGCGAAAGATGACTTGATAAAATAACGATAATGATGATAGAAAAGGCTGCTTCAAGATAACACTTTAGCTCTCTTTTGTGAAGCATCAATATGAGGCCACCCTCTAGTTGTTGGGTTTCCAACCCATGTGTTTTTCCTAAGATGGTTTCTTAGAGTATAGTGTTCCAGTAAGGATAGGGAATCCTTATTGATGATGGTTTACTTGTAGAAGGAGGAGGCTTTACAAACCACTATTAGGAATAGGATTGCTATTTGGTGAGGAAACATGTTTGTCCTTATGGCTATATAAGGAGGGGTTATGCTCTAGGTTTAGACATTACAGAAACAAAGAGCATAGTGTGTTACATTCTCGGTTAGAGGGTGAGAGAGGGTAGAGAGGAGAAAGATAGGAAGAGAAGAGAGTCATTGTTTTCTTAGTCTTTCTTGTGTACCCATTATTAATATAGTGGAAGTGTGTTTCTGTCCGATGAATGTATGCAAAACTATTTGCTGAACCACCTTAAATCTGTGTTCCTGTGTTCTTTTCTTTATAGTTGTTTCTCTTGGTTTGCTGTGCTTGTTCTGTTTCTCTGACTAACTTGTTTCTCTTTGTAGTATCATAGGCTTCATAAAATTAGGTTGAGAAAACAAAAAACTGACTAATTTGGAAACTCATATATCTCATTCCACTCTTAGAACATTGATGTTCTGATGAACAACGTTCTGGTTCTTACAAAATTGGGGCGAGATGACAGAAACTATTTACAAGAATGATAAAAGGGTAAAAAAGTGGGTAAATAAGAAAAACTATACAACCCCACCCAATTGATCCATCTCGATCAGCTATACTTTGTTCCAAGACTATACTGATGTGAATTTAAATGGTTAATGTACAGAAAAAAAACAAATTAATGAGGTGCCAGCAAAAACTCAGCACCAAATTAGCAGGGTAGGATGACTTGCCTTCCCTAGTTCTCGTCATCACCAAAAGCCAAGTTGAATATCTGACTGTAGTCATCTACAAAGTGAACATCCAGGCCTTCCTTTACATTGGGGGTAAGTTCCTCAAAATCCCTCTTGTTAGCTGAAGGGAATATGATTGTCCTGACTCCACCCCTTGTCGCTGCTATTGTTTTCTCCTTTACCTAAATTTTTTTTTTGCAAATATGAAACGTCAGATCCACCACAATGTGCTCAAGAGAGCAGACATGAATACACAATTAAAAAACAAATTAGTGGAATGGTTATAGAAATCTATAGGGACTTGAGAGTAACATTGAGGCTAGCTTTCACAGAGCTTCATGGAGCTGAAATCTTCATCATAAGGAACCAGGAGTGTATCATCAAAAATCACATAAAAAATTTAGACATACCATGATTTCCTAAAATAAAGAAGGAACTAGTATGACTTGAATCATAATATATATATATATATATATATATAGAGAGAGAGAGAGAGAGAGAGCATGTGCAGCATACCCCGCCAATTGGAAGGATCCTCCCAGTCAGTGTCACTTCCCCGGTCATTGCTAAATCCTTCTTGACAGGCTTCTTCATGGCAAGGGAGAGCATGGATGTTATCATTGTACAACCAGCACTAGGGCCATCCTTTGGTATGGCCCCTGCAGGAATATGGAGATGAAGCTTGGAATCGGCAAAGAAAGTGTTATCTGGCTCTTTATCAAGCAATACCGATCTGGCAACAGTGTGAGCAATACGTGCACTTTCTCTCATGACATCACCAAGTTGGCCCGTGATTTGAAGTGCTCCTTTCCCCTTACCTTCCTCAATCTGAGTGGTCTCTATATACAAGGGGCAGCCACCCATGGCAGTCCAAGCAAGACCCATAACAACTCCAACTGGAGTCTGATCATAGATGTGTTCAGCATGGAAAACAGGGTTCCCAACAAAATCACATAAGTTTGATGAGTCAACCAACACTTTCTCAGCTGTTTTTGTTGCTTCGCTTTTAGAAATATTTCCAGCATCTGTTGAAACCTGTAAACACGAACACAATCATCAAATAACAAGCCTTAGCAGGTTTCATGGAACTTTTACACCTTAGTAACTTTTCTCTCATCAAAACTGAAATTCTGTATCCAAACCGCCGTCTTACCAAACTTCTATTTCTTTCAGTTACATATACAAAATAATATGACCATCTTTTTTAAATCCCGTAGCATGGAGGTCCATAAAATTGCAGTGCATAATAAACAATTCTTAGCCAAGGACCAACTACAGTACTTATGCATTGTTCTCCTTCTCTTTAAATTTGGAATTGATTTGACTGCATTCAAGTTGCAACATAACTCATTCCCAGTAACTTAAAAATTCATTAGACTCCTGTTTTGGTTAAGAAACTAAGAAACAACAGATACCTTTAAATCAACAATATGGTCGTCCCTATCTGCAACCTCAACTTCAACAACTGCCAGTTCATCTGAGAGAGACTGTGTTTGATCACCAACTGCCATTTCATTTGCTGCTCCTTGTCTAACAAGTCGCAGAGCTATCTGCCATGCAAAAGTAAGATGTATTAAAACAATTTTACTGTTTAGAGGAACTAATACTCATAATTATAGCATTATCCAAAGGGACCTGATACACAACATTGTTACAGGAGATTATGGGCTTGTTCTGGTTTCAAGATTTTATGGTCAAATCATTAATCATGGACCTAACAAACCTATCTTGGCCTGGACCTGAAAGATAACTACGGGCATAAGGTACTTGTTTTCATGACTATAAAATTTCAATTTTTGTAGCCATTATTCTATAGTACTCTCTCAAACCTTGCGGTAGATCCTTTCTATGTGCTGCTGGAGATTCCTAACACCTGCTTCCCGGCAATAATTTTCAATGAGTGCAAGAAGAGCTGCATCAGTCACCTCAACCTGAAATATGTCAAATACCGTATACATGAATATTAATGCACAAATTTTTATACAAATACGATATTAGATGGTGACATAATCAGGACCTGTTCAGGTTTAATGCCACATGCTTCACGTGTGGTTCTCTCCAAGTACTCTCTAGCAATGTGCATTTTCTCATCAGTAATGTACCCGGCAATGGAGACAACCTCCATTCTGTCCAACAGGGGAGTTGGAATCCAGTGCACAACATTTGCTGTACAAACAAACAGAACCTACAATAAAATTCCCAAGGCATGATTTATCAAGCTATTTTTCAAGATTAGCTAAAAGGAGGGAAAGAAGCCCTTCTTAAGTGATGTTTGTTAGAATCATCTGTTGCATAACTCACAAAGACATTTTGCAATCATCCATTCAATACTAAATATTCAGGAGATTAGGAGACTACATCTTTCCTATTGTTACTAGTACAAACACAAATTTATCATGATGAAGTTATATATGCTACATTTGCTAGTCAGTTCCTCTCTTTTCAATTTTAATGCATACGTCTCTCAGTACATAGATATCTAGAAGTGCACATTTGGGTGTTCCCATTCCTTTAGATAGACGGTTTTAATTAATGGTGACCCCAGGCACCAGATGGTTCGAAGATCATAAACAATTTTAACAGAAAAATAGCAATTTCCTATGCAAAGGGTGATTAGCATTTGCTTACCTTTGATAGGTCGATTGGAATATCAAGATAATGGTCTAGAAAATTAGCATTTTGCTCTGGATCAAGAAGCTCCAACAATGCACTTGCTGGATCACCAGAATGTCCCCTTCCCAACTGGCAGAAAATGAGGTAAACTTCAAGATTGAAACCATCAATTATGAATGAAACTTGAAACACAAATATTATTGTTACAAAAGCATGTTATAGAATCTGGACTACAGAATCGACCTAGAGTCTGATGCAAGACATCTAACAATTTATTACCTTGTCAATCTCATCGATCAGAATCAAAGGGTTAGCTGTTCCCACAGTTTTAAGGCATTGTACCATCTTTCCTGGCATAGCACCAACGTAGGTTCGACGATGCCCCTATATATATATATATATTTTTTTTTTAATTAACTTTTTATAGCCGCATGTTGCAGGAATCAATATTACAGTCAATAAAGGTTTCCATACCTTAATTTCAGCTATATCAGTTAACCCTCCTACTGAAAATCGAAAGAAATCACGGTGCAAGGCACGTGCAATTGAACGACCAATGCTGGTTTTTCCTACTCCAGGTGGGCCAGCGAGACAGATGATTTTCCCTGTGGCATATAATCAAAGCATTATAAATCAATACTCTATTGTAATTACATAAATCACACAATTTGCAAGCAATGCCCCCAACTTGATAAAATTTAAATAAAATAAGAACCAAGATCATGGAAAACAGAATCAATCCCAAACATCAAGGTAGACAACTATGAAAGAAGAAGACTATACTAACCTTCTGATATTCCTCTGAGCTTTCCAACAGCAATAAATTCCAATATTCTTTCTTTTACTTCAGTTAATCCATAATGATCTTCATCAAGAACTTTCTGTGCCCGAAGAACGTCAAAATTCTCATCACTGCATTAGGAGTTGAGAAGAAAAAAATTATGAAAGGTCAACACTCAATAAGGAGCACAGTTTTCTACAAATAAGAGAATAAAGACACACAGCCCAACATATCTCCAGATTATCTTTCTATAAAAGTAGAAGAGTAGAAACAATAAAGGTTTAGTCTACAGTACAGTCAATCCCCTACCGGTCTAAAACTTTTTTTTTAAATTGATGTTTAAGAACTTCCACAAGTACCATGGTTTAAAAATCCTCTATTTTCAAATATTGTAAAGCATTATAAAAATAAATCACAGATGTGGCAGCATTGGTTATGAATGATTGTCAATGCTTATCCTACCACACTTTGTCCCAAAAAAATCGGAACAGATTAGCAAATTCTTTCATCAATCTAATCTAACACTCTAACCAGAATGAGATGAAAGTTGTACAATCTCAGAAATAAACCCCTCCCTCGTCATAAATTTAAGGAAAACAAATAGAGCAATTACCTGTAACTTTCCCAGGGAAGTGAAATCAACCAATCTAGATAATTACGTGTTACATTAAATTCACTGGAACTGGCATCCAACAGCTGCATTTTGCTAAGCTCTTCTTCTATGACTTGCAAAACATTAGGTGGGCATTTTTCCCTATTTGGTTCAAGCCTCTCCCTAAACTTTTCTGCACCGGAAGACCAAAAAAGAAAAGCAAAATTTACTTCTATCTGAATGAACAATTAATATCTAAATCAATTCATCCATTTATCAACATATAAGTTTCATGCTTCATAAGTGCTGCATACAAAAAGTTATTCATACATATATGTACAGACAGTCTGACAGTATATTTGGAGTAGACTATAAAAAAAACACATATGCCAACAAAATGGATGACTACATAACACTAACCACAAAGCGCTGTTCTACCATCAGCATCTAATCCCAGTTCCTGAATCAAGTTAACCCAAGTAAATGTCAATGAGGCACAATGTGGAATAAGGAAACTGAGAAAAAAGCTCCCGAAAGATAACCAAATTATGATAGTAATAATCATATATAGCCACTTAGATGCAGTCCTAGCAAGACTTGACTTGGAAAAAAGATATATTTGATAACATGGGGACAAGTACCTTTTTTATTGCTTTAAGCTGCTCATTTAAGACGTTGCGACGTTGCTCAGCATGCATCTTCTGTTCCATTTTTTCCATAAGAGATGCCTGAGTATGACACACAAAACAAAGTTCTTAATATGATAAAATCTATATTATGTTCTTCATGATTGTAAGAATAGGTGTAGGTGTCATACCAAAACACATTTGCATAGTGCCATTTTGTCATACCTGAATTTTACTGACCTCCATCTCTTTCTTCACTAAATCTAGTGTGAGCTTCAAACGTTCATGCACCTGAAGGAATAGTGGTAAAGATAAGGCAAACAAAGATACAAATAAAATCAACAAGAACAAGAAGGCTATTTGATCAATGAACACAAGATTTTGAAGATTTATGTCTCTTAAAATATACATACATTACTGATCAGATATCAAAAGATTTGGTATTTTTGATCCAAACCATTGTGATAACAGCACATATTAAAATTGAGCTCTTAAATTATCATCCATGAACATTAAGATTGCGTACTCACATCTAGCTCTTCAAGTACTTGTTGGCATTGCAATTTGTTTGCACCAGATATAGCAGCTCCAAAATCTGCTATCCTTGTACAGTTAAAATCACTTATATGCTGCACAAATTGAAAGCAAAAGAGCAAGTTAAAAGGAAGGAAATGAAAATCCAAATAATCATTTACCTAGAAGGACTGTATACAAAACAATTATCTGACAGTCATTATAATGACGTTATGAAGCATATAATTAAAGACAAGTGGAACCAAAATGATGGAAAAATAAAAAAGAGATTTCACTGAAGATGCAAGAACAAAGTCGCTAATGAAGCAATAAGCACAGACAATTAAAAGATGCTATGATGTCCCAACACTATGGAAAACAGAGAAAACCTGGCTGTATGTTTGAGCATGATCTCTCCAAAGAGCACTAGTCTTCAGAACGTCACCTAGAGTTGATATAACCTCAGATGATGTTGCCTTTATGATATCATCATCCTTTTCATATGGGTTATCCTGTAATACAGATTCTATCCAGATAAGAAATGGAGAAACGAAAATCTATACGTGGGCGTGAAACCTCCCAAAGAAATTAATTTGGGACAAATTAAAATCTAATGAAGATATCTGACCTTGAGATGATCAACTTTTACAGTCACAGGATCCTCATCAACCTCCAGATAAAATAAGAACCTTACTCAGAATGTCAATTGTGAAATCAAAATTACAATTCTTATACATGTATGCTTTCATGTAATTACATTTGGATGCATATACTTAAATTCTGAAGAACTTCCCTAGAAATCAAATTAATCTCATGAAGCATGAATCATATAGAAGGTAATTATGAACGACTCTTGTTACCAGGACATCAATAGATGTATAGTCTGTTGTGTTTTTGGCTCGTTGATGCATGTTGGAGTTAGGATTCAGTAATCAAATCCAGGTTTAGAAAGGAAATAAGTTAGCACAGCTTTTCTATATGTTTTAGGAGAGTATATCTTCCAATATTCTATTAGGATTTGTGTTAGGTTTAGTAATCCTAGTCCATATTGTATTAAGCAGCCCCTATTGATATAAATAGGGCTGCAGGGAGGGTTTTAGAGAGAGAGACAGAAATCCTAAAGAGAGAGCTAAGGGTGATAGAGAGATAGGAGCTAGACAGGGAGGGGTTAAGGTCTGCAATAAGTACTTGTACCTAAATTCTTCAGTACTAGTAAATCTCTCAAGAGAGATCACAGTGGAGGTAGGCTTCAGCTGAACCACTATAACTTTGGTGTGTTTCTGTTTACTCTTCTTTGCTTATATCGCAAATAACTATCAAGATCTAAAGGCGCTTATAACAACACGTGGTATCAAGAGCTGGTTTATTTTGCGATGTCGATTGGCAAAGGAATGGCTGAGGCAGGAGAGGTGAGAGCGTCCATAAAGCTATTCAATGGCAAGGACAACTTCACGCTTTGGCAGAAGAAGATGAGGAACGTTCTGATCCAGCATAAGGTTGATGTAGCTCTTGAAGCATCAAAGCCTACATCAATGTCTGATGCAGATTGGGCAGAAAAGTGTAAGATAGCAAAGAGTTGCATTGAGTTGCATCTTGCTGATAATGTTGTGCTTCAGATCGGAGAGGAGCTGACTGCAAAGCAGGCATGGGACAAGCTGCAAAGCGTTTATATGGGTACAACCATCAGCAACAAGCTACTTTTGAAGGAACAACTTTTTGGCCTCAAGATGGAGGAAGGGGATGATCTTACTGATCATATATCCAAGTTTCAGAACTGCATAATTAACTTGGAGAAGGTTGGGGCAAAGATGGGAGATGAGGACTCGGTTATGATGTTACTACAGTCTTTGCCATCATCATTCAAACACTTCAAGACCACCATGATATTCAACAAAGAGACCATCACACTTGCAGGAGTGTGTGAGAACCTGGAACAATATGTCAGGATGCAGAGGGAAGAAGATAATTCCCAAGCACGAGGACTGAGTGTCAGAGGGAAGGAGAGAGGAAGGTCTAAGAGTAAAGGTGGTGGATTTGAAGACAAGGGCAGGTCTAAATCCAAGGGAAAAGGCAAAGAAAAGAAGAAGGATGGTTGCTTCGTATGTGGTTCACCCGACCACTGGAAAAGAAATTGCAAACAATGGAAGGAGAAGAAGGCGCAGATGCTTAGAGGAAGCTCCCAGTCAGCCAATGTCGTTATTGGGAATGATAGCGATGATGGAGAACTCCTTGCAATTTCAGCCATCTCCGGCGCGCCTAGACATTGGACCTTGGACACAGCCTGCACATTTCACATGTGTGCACACAGAGATTGGTTTGACACATATGAAGAGAGGGACACCGGATCAGTTTTGATGGGGAATGATTCACCAAGTAGAATCATGGGAATCGGCACAGTAAAGATCTCAATGTATGATGGCATTGTCAGAACATTGGGAAAGGTCAGACACATTCCACATTTGAGCAGAAATCTGATTTCTCTAAGTCTATTGGATAAGGAAGGATTGTGGTATAAAGGTAACAATGGAGTGCTCAAAGTCGGAAAGGGTCAGTTGGTCTACATGAAAGGTGTGTTGCAGCCTGATAATATGTATAAACTCACAGGTTCTACAATAGTAGGTGGAGCATCAGTTTGTACGGAAGAAGACAAGACTGAGCTCTGGCATAGACGGCTAGGGCACATGAGTCAAAGGGGGCTGCAAGAATTACATAAGCAAGATAAGCTAGAAGGCATAACGAGTTACAGCCTTGACTTCTGCAAGTATTGCACACTCGGTAAGCAGACCAAGGTATCATTCAAAGTGAGCAGTAGTGTGAACAAATCCAAAGGAGTATTAGACTATATTCACACAGATGTTTGGGGGCCTGCATCAACAAAATCGTTGGGTAAGGCCAAATACTTTGTCTCTTTCATAGATGATTTTTCAAGGAAAGTTTGGGTTTACTTTATGAGGACAAAAGATGAGGTCTTTCCAAAGTTCAAGGAGTGGAAGGCTGAAATCGAGAACCAAACGGGCAGGAAAATCAAAGTGTTGAGAAGCGACAATGGAGGTGAATATAGAAGTAATCAATTCTTACAATTCTGCAAAGATGAAGGCATTACAAGACACTTTACTGTTAAGAAAATTCCCCAGCAAAACGGTGTTGCAGAGAGGATGAACAAAACTCTCTTGGAGAGAGAAAGAAGCATGAGGCTTCATGCAGGGTTGCCTGAAGAGTTTTGGGCAGAATCGCTTAATCATGCTTGTTACTTGATTAATCGATCACCTTCAAAGGCTATTAACTTCAAGTGTGCAGAGGAGGTATGGTCTGGAAAACCAGTTGATTATTCCAACTTAAGAGTGTTTGGATGCAGCGCCTTTGCGCATATTCCCAAGGATGAAAGAACCAACCTGGAACCAAAGTCACTTGAATGTGTGTTTATTGGTTTTCAAAGAGGAGTAAAAGGTTATAAGTTGTGGGATATAATCAACGAGAAAAGAGTGCTCAGCAGGGACGTTGTTTTTGATGAGAAGACTATGCCGTTAAATATAGAAGCTAATAGTAAGGAGGAGAAGATGACTGATGCTGAAAAAGATGAAGAAGCAATCGAGATATCATTAGCTAAACGATCATTTGAAGATTCTCAAGCTCAGGTGGAGCAAGTAGGGAATGATCAAGTAGCCATGGAGGAACCAGAGCAGCAACAACAGTCACCAGTTAGGGCTCAGGTGGAGCAGTCCCCACGTAGGAGTCAAAATCCTCCCATCCCACAAGAACCTGAGCCAGTGAGGCGAGTCATAGCACTTGACAAACCAAAGAGGAATTTAAAGAAGGTACAACGGTACGGATTTGAAACCGAAGAAGATGTGAGTCATGCTCTGACCATTAGTCAAGGTGATCCAACTACTTATCAAGAAGCTATAGAAAGCGAAGAAAGGGAAGGTTGGATTGGTGCTATGGCAGAAGAGATGGAATCTCTGCATAAGAATTCCGTGTGGGAGTTGGTTCCTAAACCCAAAGAAAGAAAACTTGTTGGCTGTAAGTGGGTGTTTAGGAAGAAAGAAGGAATACATGATGATGATGCCATAAAGTACAAAGCACGTCTGGTGGCAAAAGGGTATTCGCAGAAAGAGGGAGTGGACTATGACAAGATTTTCTCTCCGGTGGTCAAACATACTTCAATACGGTTGTTGTTGTCTATAGCAGCTCAGTATGATATGGAGATTGAGCAGATGGATGTTAAAACTGTGTTTCTTCATGGGGACCTCGAAGAAGACATTTACATGTCGCAGCCGGAGGGTTTTGTCGAAACAGGGAAAGAGAATCTGGTTTGTCGACTAAAGAAGTCTCTATATGGACTCAAGCAATCGCCAAGGCAGTGGTACAAGCGTTTCGACACATACATGCTGAAGATAGGCTACACAAGGTGTCAATATGACTACTGTGTTTACTACCATGTATTCAAAGATGGGGAGGTAATTCTACTACTTCTGTATGTAGATGACATGCTGATTGCATGCAAAGATATGTTGAAAATTCATAAACTTAAGGAAAAGTTGGGGGCTGAATTCGACATGAAGGATCTAGGAGCTGCACAGAAGATCCTTGGAATTGAAATAAGAAGGGATAGAAACACAAGTGAAATATGGCTGTCACAAGAGAAGTACATTATGAAGGTACTTGAACGATTCAACATGGATGAAGCTAAGGTTGTTTCTACCCCATTAGCTGCACACTTTCGGCTGAGTGCAGAGCATAAGCCATCAAATCAAAAGGAGATTGAGGTGATGAAGAATGTTCCATATGCTAATGCAGTAGGGTGTCATGTATGCAATGATATGCACAAGACCAGATTTAGCTCAAGCATTGAGTGTTGTCTCTAAGTATATGTCAAATCCGGGAAAGCGTCATTGGGAAGCAGTGAAGTGGATTCTGAGGTACTTAAAGAGAACTAGGCAGTTTGGAATCAAGTTTGAAAGAAAACAAGAATAAGCATGTGTGGCTGGTTTTGTTGACTCTGATTTTGCAGGAGACTTAGATAGAAGAAGGTCTACAACAGGTTATGTTTTCACTTGTGGTGGAGGGCCTGTGAGCTGGAAAGCAAATCTTCAAGAGGTTATAGCTCTATCTACTACTGAGGCAGAGTATATGGCGTTGACAGAAGCTTCTAAGGAAGCTATTTGGTTGAATGGACTGGCAGGACAGTTTGGTATTCACCAGGAAGGTGTGGTAGTGAAGTGTGACAGCCAAAATGCCATACATTTGGCGAAGAATCAAGTGTTTCATGCAAGGACAAAGCACATTGATGTTCGCTATCACCGGATCAGAGATTGGATAGAAGCTGGATATATTATTGTGGAGAAAGTTCACACAAATGACAATGCAGCATATTTTCTAACAAAGCCAGTTTATGTGGAGAAGTTCAAGCACTGCTTGAACTTGCTTAGTGTCACAACATGCTGAGTTGTGGTGGAGCACCTCCTTACTTGAGGTGCGATGAGGCAAGAGGAGTATTGCCAATGTGAATGATCTTGGAGGTTTGTTCAGGGTTACTTCAAGAGATACAAGACATCCTGAAGGTTGCAACAATCATTTGGTATCAACTCACCAAGGTGGAGATTGTTGTGTTTTTGGCTCGTTGATGCATGTTGGAGTTAGGATTCAGTAATCAAATCCAGGTTTAGAAAGGAAATAAGTTAGCACAGCTTTTCTATATGTTTTAGGAGAGTATATCTTCCAATATTCTATTAGGATTTGTGTTAGGTTTAGTAATCCTAGTCCATATTGTATTAAGCAGCCCCTATTGATATAAATAGGGCTGCAGGGAGGGTTTTAGAGAGAGAGACAGAAATCCTAAAGAGAGAGCTAAGGGTGATAGAGAGATAGGAGCTAGACAGGGAGGGGTTAAGGTCTGCAATAAGTACTTGTACCTAAATTCTTCAGTACTAGTAAATCTCTCAAGAGAGATCACAGTGGAGGTAGGCTTCAGCTGAACCACTATAACTTTGGTGTGTTTCTGTTTACTCTTCTTTGCTTATATCGCAAATAACTATCAAGATCTAAAGGCGCTTATAACAACATAGTCTCACTAATTAAATCAACTCACCATCTCTGTCATTCGAAGTCGCCCATGACCAATTAGGACTACTTGGTCTCCTCGAATGCTTGAAATCTAATATACAAAAATACAGGTTAAACTGGGAATAAAAAGTTGAAAGAGTATACAAGTTAATCTACAAAAGAGAGTGCATTAGTAAAATGAAGGGCAACATCAGATACCTGGGCAAGCGTACCAACTTCATGCAGATGACCAAACAACTCTTTCCCTTTCAACTCAGAACCTGATACCGTACCTGGGTCAGTCCCTGGTTCATCCTTAATAAGGAAAGCACCAGCGTATGGAACTTGCCGGTTTCTACTTTCCTGTAGAGCTGCTAACAGTTTAGGATCCTACAACACCAATAAATGTACAATTCAGTCCGATGCCTGTCATAATTAGCGATCTCACAAACAAATATCAACCCATTAGAACGATTACATATCCCAACATTCAAAAGCATCAACCCGAGAAGGCCTATGATTCTAACTCTACTCGAATATCTCCACATACCTTCACATATATTGGCATGTAGAAACCTGGAAACAGCGGTCTATGCGGCAATGGCAATGCTAAAACCTGCATCAAACAAGAAACATAAAATCACTACATTGCCTTCCAGAAACACAACTTTTCGCTTCAACTATAGAAAATGAAAAATTCTTTAACAACAAAGTTGAACATTCCATTATGTGTTAATCAAAATGAGACCACTTAGCTAAAGCAAAAATCTAAACCCAACAAAAACCAACCTTTACGAACTCTTCAGGATTAAAATTTTTGGGTATGATAGCTGATGACAATGAAGACTTAGACTCAGCCTCTGCTTCATTTCCTAGCCCCTTAAACTCGATCTCCACCACACCGTCACCGTGTTTAGCGTCGGAGCAAAGAAAAGCTCGCCGGGACGAGTTGGGATTCCGGCGAGTGATGCCGGTGAGAGCTCGGACGAACGGGGAAGAAGGAGATAGGAGTTTTAGCATGTTTCTGGGTCAAAGGTGGAAACTTTTCAATCCAGGAAAACCGCCATTGTTGTATGAACTTGAAAAAACTTGAAGGCCTCTCATAAACCCTCTCCTGGGTTTTCGATTTTGAAAACAATTACATTTCATCCCGAGTTAAAAAGATTGAATTTTTGCCATGGTTTTACCAAATATAAGACTATGGCTCCATTTTAGGCAAAGCTATCGGCCGCCGTCGACTTGTTTTCCTTCCTATAAATGTGCTTCAACTCACATAAGGGCACAAACCTCTTTGATAATTTGCCTCATAATTTGATATTTATTGGTTAATGGCGTCTCAATGATCTACCTCATGTTTCTATTTTCTTCTCCTAGTCGTAGAACCAACAAGTGAAAATTAAGAAGTGGGGTGGTTTTACTTACACCTCCACATTTGCTACACGTACTAAAGATTTGTGGAAATTCTTACTCTACCCTTATAAAGCAATGAATAACCCAAAAAGAAAATATAAATTCATACGTTTTGCATCTTTTTCTCATCAAGTTCTTCCTTCATTCTTTCTCTTACGGTCTTACCTATAATTCTTATTAGCTATTAAATAGTTAGTATGTCTATTGTTAATTTGTTATAGATTCATAATCAAAAACTTGTTGTTAGATGTGTTGGAGGAGAATATCTCTTATTCATACTTTGTGTATCTTGTCATAATTAGTATAGCCTAATTAGATAATGAATGTTAGATATTCCCTTATTCATCAAGATCTTTGTTGTAATAATATATATAAGGTTCTATGCTATCAATAAAATCACAATTCATTCTCTCGAATTCATTCTATTGTTTCACGTTATCAGTACGTAGCTCTAAGCCTAGAACCCGAAAAAAAAACCTAAAACCCTAGATTTTTTTTCCGACCGGCTGCACCTTCCCCTAGCGCCGCCGACCTCCTCCCTACCCCATGTCCAGCCACGGCCTCTCGGTGGCCTAACCATGTAGACTTAAATGTGTGTGGCAAGGAGAAAACTGACGATGACATGATAGAGAAGACACTAGAGACTTTCCCAAAATCTGCGAGTGAAATAGCTCACCAATATCACCTTGATTATGAGGCCAAAAGAATCAAGAGTTTTGCATATTTGATGAACCTTCTCAAGAAGAATGAACGTCATCATGAGATCATTCTCAACAACAACAACCTAAGACCTGCAGGGACGAAAAAAGTTCCAGAATCTCATTAGGCAAGTAAGGGAAAAAGTCGTAAAGAAAAATCAAGAGATCGATCTGCACTGTATCAAACTGGAGGAAACAGAGGACCTCGTCCCAACATGACTTGGCCTAGCGATGGCGTCGCCACCGGCCCCCCTAACCCTCGATGTCGTGGTGCCTCCTGTCCCCCCAAATCCGACAACTCGGCCAAGGTTCCAAATCTGACCGTTCATGCTATAAGTGTGGTTCAACTAAGCACTTTCATAAGCAATGTCGTGCTCCCAAGGCGATTGTTCGTGCTCACAAGTAGTGCAAGCAATACTTGTCCAATGAAAGCAACTATATTGAAGATGTGGAGATGTCTGATGCTAATGCTACCATCAAGCTCAAAGTTGAAGACTTTCAGACAAACGAGAAAGAGAAAGTCGATCTTGAGGCTCTTTCCACTCCTGATTTTGAATAAGATCTATGTCGATTGATTGTCGTTATATCGCTTATTTATTTAAGCCTTTAAGTTTGATATGTAATGGCAGTATCGCCTTAATAAGACTTTTTCAAGTTAAGTGTTTATTTTTCAAGAACAATGTTGATGTACGATTATTTTGTCTTCCTTAAAGAATGTATGGTTTGGAATCTATAAATGGAAAGATTCATAGAACTAAATTCCACCGGTTTTTGGTGATGATTAAGAATTAATGGTTCGACAATTGAACTAACACATGAAATTTAGGGGGAGTGGCAAACTATAACAGGTTCGCGAGCTACGGCCTTGGAAATTCACCAAGATGGTCTGTCTGCCACCCGGTTTATCCCCGCAAGACGTTAAAAAAAAATTTGGCCGGAAAAGTCACCGGAAAACTAGATGGAAACTGGCCGGAAAAGTCACAGGAAAAGTTACCGGAGATGTCGCCGAAAGTCGCCGGACCGCCGCCAGAGCCACCGTTGCAGCCCTGCCGGCCGGCCCTGTATACCCCCTGCAACAGCTCTGCACGGCTCCATGCAACCACACCCCCCCCCCCCCCACCCGCATGACCCATGCATGGCACCTCTACATGCCCCCGTGCGGCCGCGCTGCAGTCCCCCCTGCAACAGCCCCGCATGGCCACCCCGCAGCCTGCAAGGCCCCGGCAGCTTCCTTGCACGACGACACTACAGCCCCGCCCAGGCCCTGCAACCCCGCCATGACCATGCGACCTTGCAGTGCTATTTTTTGTCTTTTTCCGATCATAGTTACTTGATCCAATGGAAACGTGCTTACTCTTTGGCACACATAAGTTTCTCATGTGAGTTCTCTAAGTATCTATGAAACCGTTATGCATATTTAAGGGATCACAACTTGTTTTGACCCTTCATATTATCGTTTTCTCTTCTCTTAGAGAATATTTGCCTTGTCTTTTCGAAGACTAATTATGTTTTACAATTTACTTGTAGATGTCAACCGGCGAGATAGAATGCTTAGCAGATTGTGGAACAACTCACACATTTTTGCTGGATAAGCAACTCTTTACACAATTTGTGCCTTACAAATGCTCTGTGACTTGTCTCATTGGGACTGATCAATTGATCCAAGGGCGTGGTATAGCGCAATTCTTGCTACCTAATGGTACTCCCATCACAGTCAAAGATGCACTTTATGCACCAGAGGGGAACCAAACCTTGCTCAGTTTTAAGGATATTCGTGCCAACGATTATCACCTGAACACCAAAGTTGTTAATGAAAATGAGTATCTCTGTGTTACCTCCTGCTATGGACGTCATCGTCGCACCCGAGAGATGCTTGAGCGTGTTATTAGTGGGTTGTACTTTACCACACTACATGCAATTGAATCCAATGTAGTCAGCAGGTCTTTCTGTGATTCTGACGCCTACAAGCTATGACATAATCGTTTAGGTCATCCTGGACGTGATATGATGATTCGTATATTAAAAATTCACACGGTCATCCATTTTTCAAAGCCAGCAGGCATGTGGGAACCCCACAAGCCGTGAATGATGCTAGCACGGCCGTGGCACCTGTGTCCGGTCATGACTCGGCCTCTCGGCCTGCCAAAGCTTTCCCATGGTCCTTTAAGGCCGTGATAGAGCCCAAGGAGTTATGCGATGCCTTTTCTGCAATCTCTAAAGCCCATAAATCATTTTGTAAGGCTTGTGCATTCGCAAAGATGCAAGCAAAGCCTTCCTTTGCAGTTGATATACACAGAACATTCCATTCTTACAAAAGATCTAAGGTGATATATGTGGACCAATACATCCAGGATGCGGACCATTTCGATACTTTATGGTTCTGGTAGATGCATCGACACGCTGGTCACATGTCGATCTATTGTCCACACACAATGCTGCATTTCCGAAGCTCCTTGCTCAGATAATTAAACTCAGTGCTCACCACCATGACCATCCGATTAAGCCTATTAGACTGGATAATGCGGGAGAATTCACTTCGAAGACATTTGATGATTATTGCATGTCCATCAGGATTGATGTTGAACATCCTATACCCGACGTTCATTCTCAAAACGGACTGGCAGAAGTGACAATTAAACGGTTACATCTTATAGTTCGAGCTTTAGTTATGCATTGTAACTTGCCCATAACTTCTGGGGAATATGCAATCTTGCATGCAGCTATACTTATTCGTTTCAGACTCATCCCCAAACAACCTATTAGTGCGTACCATTTGGTAACTGGATATGAGCCTGACATTTCACATTTACGCACATTTGGTTGCGCAGTTTATGTGCCTATTACACCTCCCATGCATAAGAAAATGGGTCCACAGAGACGAATGGCAATTTATGTTAGATATAACTCTCCAACGATTATCCACTACATTGACCCTTAGACAGGAGATCTCTTTACTGCTAGATATACAGATTGTCACTTCGATGAGACACACTTCCCGCATTTAGGGGGAGATAAGAAGATATATGTTCAAGATAAACGTCGAGAATTGACGTGCAATACCCCCACTATGTCTCATTGGGATCCTCGCACATCTCATCCTGAGATTGAAGTGCAACGTATTTTGCAGTTACATAAGGTGGCAGATTTGATGCCTAACGCCTTTACGGATATTGCAAAAGTGACGAGATCAAGTATACCTGCTGCAAACTGTCCTGCGAGATTAGAAGTCCCGAACTTCGGGCAAGATGTTGTCGTACAGGGGCAAGGCTCGGCCGAGCCTACCCTAGGTGGAGGCACGGCGACGGTCACGGCTTCTTCCAAGAAGAGGGGGAGGCCGAAAGGTTCCACTGACTCACAGCCAAGAAATCAAGCTAAAGTCAAGGCACAAACTGATCCACTCATCATAGACTCAGACAACCCAAGTTTCGAGATTATCTCTAATTATAGATATGTCCATGAATCAACACTTGATGATCTGAGGGACGCTTCAGACTCATTGTTGATATCAGAGAACAAAGAAATCTCATTGAGCGAGTTAAATGCTCTAGAAGTCATTGATAGAAATTCCATGCGGATAGATAATGTGTTTGCTTATTCCATCGCTCGGGAAATCATCGATGACGACGACATGGAACCACACTCGGTTGAAGAATGTCAACGAAGAGCAGATTGGCCGAAATGGAAGGAAGCAATCCAGACGGAACTAGACTCTCTGAATAAAAGGCAAGTTTTCGGTCCGGTCGATGAAATACCATCGAATGTTAAGCATGTTGGACATAAATTGGTCTTTGTTCGCAAGCTGAATGAGAAAGGCGAAGTCCTGCGGTATAAAGCACGACTAGTTGCTCAAGGATTCTCTCAGCGTCTTGGTGTTGACTATGAGGAGACATATTCTCCAGTTATAGATATCATTACCTTCTGATATCTGATAAGTCTAGTGGTATCTAAAAAGCTAGACATGCAGCTGTTAGATGTGGTGACCGCGTATCTTTATGGACATCAAGATATGGAGATACACATGAAGGTTATTGATGGACTTCAAGTACCCAAGTCAAGTAAGCCATGCAATCCATATGCCATTAGGTTACAACGCTCACTTTATGGACTTAAACAGTCTGGAAGAATGTGGTATACACGTTTAAGCGAATACTTGATTGGGAAGGGATACAAGAACGATGAAATGTTCCCTTACGTGTTTATCAAACGCAATAGTTCTGATTTTGCTATAGTAGCTGTCTGTGTCGATGAAATGAACATAATCAGATCTCTTGATGAGATTGGTGAGACGATAAGCTACTTGAAAGCAAAATTTGAGATGAAAGACATGGGAAAGACTCGGTTTTGCTTAGGTTTGAAAATTGAGCATAGAGTTGGTGGATCCTTGTACACCAATCTACATACGTCCAAAAGATGCTCATGCGGTTCTGTATGGACAAAGTTATGCAGCATTCTAGTACTCCCATGGTTGTAAGAAGTCTGGATAACAAGAAATATCTATTTCGTCCGAAAGATGAAGATGAAGAGATACTTGGTCCTGAATATCCATATTTGAATGCTATAGGAGCTTTGCTTTACCTAGCTCAATGTACTCGTCCAGACATTGCATTCTCAGTGAACTTGTTAGCAAGGTTTAGTTCTGCAACAACTATGCGTCATTGGACCGGTATCAAGAACATCTTTAGGTACTTGAAATGTTCCATTGATATGAGGTTGTATTATCAGTATTTCGATAAAAAAAGTGCTATTCCGGAAATAATTGATGGTGATGATCGACACAACGTCGCCACCATGCTCTCTTAGAAAGCTACGGCCATGTCGCCAGCGTAGCCGCTGCCGCCGCCACCTGTTTTGTTGCCGGTGTTGTTTCTCAGCATTTGAATGGCAAGGGAGAGTGTTGTAGGAGAATCATCTCCTATTCATATTTGGTGTATCTTATCCTAATTAGTATAGCCTAGTTAGATCAGGAATGTTAGTTATTAATTCATCAGGATCTTTGTTGTAATGCCTATATATAAGGCTATATGATATCAATAAAATCACAATTCTTTCTCTCGAATTCATTCTACTGTTTCAAGATTTTTATTTTTGACACTAGCTCAATATATTTATGCTTCTGATCCCCTAAATTTGTAGTTTGTATCATTGCTAAAAGGTTAACATAACTTGTTCATAAGTACCAAAATGACTTAAATATAAGAAAGTTTTGATACTAAATTATCCACTTTCATACATTAGATACCATTAGAAAATTTTACCATGATAATTACACCTCATTATAATTTGTTTGTAAGATAGAGTAACTCAAACAGCTTTCGTATCATACTTGAGTAAAGTAGAAATCCCCAAGAATTATAAAAGGAAAAGCTCAAGATTTGCTTCCTTATAATACATATAATATGTAATAGATGTTGAAATTAACCGTGCTGCAAAAAACTCTTCGCAATAGACTGAGGCCCAGTTTACCCCCAATGTGTGATTGAAAAAATCTGCGTTTACAGATTTAATCAGCATCAGCTTCTAAAAGTTATATTTTACAGCTTTCATAATTTGTCTAAAAGTTGCATTAGAGTTTGTGAACTTAGGAAATAAGTTAATTCGCCAAACACATTGGTTAAATTATTTGAGAATTTAAGCCCATAATCTGGGCCAAACTCGGGCCCAAACACAGTCTAAGTTGAATAATTGTCGAAGTTGCCCGATTTAAAGATTGAAATTTTAATATACCCCTCATATTTGGTGAACTCTGGATTCAACCTGGGTGTCACGCGCTGCACTCAAGCTTAGTGCATGCGCCTGTCAATGAAGGGCATTGACATTGTAAGTGGGGGAGGGTGTCACGAGCTGCACAAATGGTTGTGCCATCGTGACACTTCTTAGGCGCTATGGCGAAGATAGGGTATCGAGCGACAAGCATGCATGCGGATTGGCTGTTAGTGGCATGTCCAAGTGGCAGTTTCGTAATTAAGATGAACTTCTAGGTTCGAGGCATTTAGGCTTGGAATTTGGGAAAAGTCTGAACACGAAAAATGTCTAGGACGTCGAAAAGAGTCCAATGCACTTGACGACATATTTTTATGACCTTATATGAATTAATTATGAAAGTTGCCCCTCCTCGGATATTTGATGTTTCCTCCTACCAAATTAGTTTTCTCCAATATACTCATAGGGGGTATATGGTGTCTGACTCTCCACCACCCTCGATGTCGGCCTTATGGGGCACTAAGTGAGTCACTCCTAGGGGACCTTGGGGAACCTAGGAGCCGGGCGGATGTCGCCAAAGAGTGGCGGCATGCGTTTCCATGAGTCAAGATGTCTCATGGATAGTATTGGCCGGCATGCCGATATTGCGGGTCCATGTAGGTGGCGAGGTTCGTACGTGGACGATCCTTATGCTAGCGGTATGGGCGAACTTGTGAGCTGAAGGTATATATGTCGGAACCTCGTGGTGCGCAATGGCCACAGAGTAAAGCGACGTGGACATAGGTTAGGGGTTCGACCTTGCCCAAAGGAATGAGTTGCCAGCAAGCACGGAAGGGCGACACCGTGCTAGAAGGAATGAAGCCTATAGTGGGCAGAGAAAGAGTATGCTGACAAGACAGATATGATGTCGAATGATATCTTGGAGGTGAGCCATGGAGGCGAGACAGATTGGTGGTTGATTCTAGCTGAACCCATAACACTCAAGCTCTCCTTTTTCGGTGCGACTTTTGATCAACAAATAATACAAACTTTTGATCAAATAGCATTATCTTTCAAGTTGGTAGGCCATAAAGGTTGCTGACCGACCTAAAGTGAGTTTGGCTTCGAAGTGAGTTTTTTATAATCAGTTGCAGCTGAGCTGATTGAATAATTAACTGTGGATATTTAAAGTGTTTAATAAATATTTATATAAAAGTGTGGTAGGAAGATAATAAACAGAAAATAATTTTTTTCCCATAATCATAAGCTCTAAATCCCAACTTCTATAATCTGTCTTGGCTTGTGTGCATTTATGAAATAAGCTATCAATAATTTGATTTGTCAAACAGGTGGAACAACTTATTTCATAATTTAAGTAGCAAACGAGGGCCAAACTGGGCCCTAGTCTGACACATCCTCCAAGTCTAATATACATAATAATTCATTCACTAGTTCTCATCCATATGGGTATCTCACCAAACCTGAGCTGGAGAAGTAGCTTGGAAGATTGCATGACAACAATGGGGTGTTCTTACAATAGAAGTGATAGTCCAAGACTCCAAGTCAGAATAGTACGTGGGCGATTTAAGGCTATACGTCAAGACCTCTTTCGTTCTCAATTGGGTTCTTAATATAGAAGAAGAAACCAAACTAATACTATGACTTCTTGCCAAATAAAAAAAAAAACCTATATTATGACTTGTAGTTGACAACCTTATAGTCTTTGGCAGAAAGGCCGACCATCCCATAAAACCGCGGAGAAGAAGTGTCTTCTCCGAGTACACCCGCCAACGTTAAATTCGTTGCCAGTTGTTCCACTGCCGAACCCAAAACTCTCAGGTACCAATCAAGTTCAGATTATGTACGTATTCTTGTTTTGGTCTCTTTTTTTTGCTGTTTTGTTAAGATTAATCATGGAAGAAAATGTTGAGCTATGCTATGTTGATTTTTGGTATTTTGAGCTTTGTTTTTCTGGGATCTATTTTGTTACTCTAGTTGATTCCAATTTGAATTGAGATTCCTAGTTTCCCACCCAATGGAATTTTGCTCAGGTTTAGTACGAGGTGTTTTGATCCCAGATTCAATCTGGGTATTGTTTTTGTGAATTGGGTTCGGTTAGATTTGTTGTGATTAGAGTTGGATTGTAAATGCTAGCTGTTTTGAGGCTTTAGCTCTTAGCATTGCACCAAATTTTGCAGATGGAGGAATTGGAGCTGAACAAGGTGGCGAGTGGAAGGTCTCAGGGGTCAGGGCACAGCCGTTCAAGTTCTGTTGGCGGCGGAGGGATGTTTGAGTCTTTTGGGTGGGTGTATCATTTGGGAGTGAATAAGATAGGCCATGAGTACTGTCACCTTCGTTTCTTCTTCATTAGGGGAAAGCATGTTGAGATGTACAAACGTGACCCGCATGAGAACCCTGGAATTAGACCTATTCGGAAGGGTGTTGTTGGGCCTACATTGATGGTAGAGGAGCTTGGGCGTCGAAAGGTTAACCATGGAGGTGGGGGTGGGGATATTTATGTTATAAGGTTTTACAACCGCTCGGATGAAACAAAGAAGGGAGAGATTGCGTGTGCTACTGCTGGAGAAGCTCAGAAGTGGATGGAGGCATTTGATCAAGCCAAACAACAGGCGGAGTTCGAGCTTTCTAGAGGAGGTAGTGCCAGAAATAAGCTGAACCCGGAGGACGAGATTGATCTTGGTGGACATCGGCCTAGAGTGAGGCATTATGCACGTGGATTAAAAAAGCTTATAAAGATTGGGGAAGGGCCGGAGACTCTTTTGCGCCAATCCTCAAACTTAGCTGCAGATATTGGCGCAGATGGGTACTTTGAAAAGGATGTTGGAGATGCAGTTGATGCATATGAGTGGAAATGTGTGCGCACAGTTAATGGCGTCAGAATATTTCAAGATGTTGCTGACTCTGACAGCAGTAAAGGTATAATTGTTAAGGCTGTTGGAGTTATTGATGTGAGTGCAGATACTGCTTTCGAAGTACTTATGAACCTTGAGCGACGTCAGAGATATGAGTGGGATATGCTGACAGGTGATTTGGAAATTGTAGATTCTTATGATGGACACTATGATGTTGTCTATGGAACATTCAGTCCTATGTATCTTTCGAGGTGGGAGTCCAAGAGAGATTTTATCTTTTCTAGGCAATGGTTCCGCGGACAAGATGGAACATATACAATCTTGCAATCCCCAGCTGTTCACAAGAAAAAGCCTATGAGGTCTGGATATCGACGTACAAAACTAAATCCATCTACTTGGGAGATTAGGAATCTTAATACATCTATTGATACTGATACTCCAAGATGTCTTGTCACACAGATGGCAGAGATACCTTCTGTTAGCTGGTGGAAGTGGAAGAAAAATCACTTCTCAAAGTTTGAAAAAAGTGTTCCTTATGCATTGTTGTCCCAAGTGGCAGGTCTGAAGGAATATATTGCAGCAAATCCTTCCCTCAAATTAAAATCTGCTGCTTCAATCGTCCAATCGAAGATATCTCCAGTTTCTGTTTCCAGTGGTGAATCTGAGGCAGACCCAATGGATGATGAATTTTACGATGCAATGTCTGCAGAGTCTTCTTCTTCTGATGAAGAAACTGACACTGAAACTGAAAATAAAGATCCAAAAGTGAAACTGAAGAATGTGGCTTGGGCCATCAGAAGCTTAACTTTGAAGCGAACTTTAACAGATGCTAATAAGGAACTTGATGCTAAAGCAGCTTCTTTCATAATTAATGCAAGCCAGTTCCATGGTTCCTTACGCAAAGCAAGGGATGAAGCCGACAAAGACTGCTGGACATCTCCAAGTAGTGCGGGGTTCATGATCAGAGGAAAGACCTACCTAAAGGATAGTTCCAAGGTGACAGGAGGAAATCCCCTTCTCAAGCTCATAGCAGTAGATTGGTTCAAAGTTGATAAAAGCACAGATAGAATTGCCCTGCATCCTAAGTGTCTTATCCAGTCAGAAGCTGGAAAAAAGCTTCCATTTGTGCTAGTTGTTAATCTCCAGGTTCCAGCAACACCAAACTATAGTTTGGTACTTTACTATGCTTCTGACAGACCTGTAAATCCTAATTCTTTGCTTGCTAAATTTGTGGATGGGAGCGACATGTTTCGTAATGCAAGATTTAAACTAATTCCAAGCATTGTGGAGGGATACTGGATGGTCAAGCGTGCTGTTGGAAGGAAAGCTTGCCTACTGGGCAAAGCTGTATCTTGCAAGTATCTCAGGCAAGACAACTTTCTTGAGATTGACGTGGATATTGGATCATCATCCGTGGCAAGGAGTATCATTGGCCTTGTACTGGGATATGTCACCAGCATAGTAGTTGACTTTGCCATTTTGATAGAGGCGAGAGAGGAGGCAGAGTTGCCAGAGTACATTCTTGGAACTGTTCGGCTTAATCGTTTGAAGATTGATTCAGCTGTTCATTTGGAGGCTTGAGGTTTGTACATCTTTCTTAATCATTTTTACCATCCTGATTTGAACTATTTTTCTATGAGTTTTTACTTTCCAATAAATGCAAGCTACTGCTAATTAATATATTTAGTTGAGCAGCTTGACTAGCACTAGGGAATATATTCATGCTATTTTGTTCTTCCAATTTCTTTCTTTATTTGAAATTCCTATTATGCCTTACCATCTAGTCTGCCTTCTCTGCACTGCAAGCCATGGGAAGCATCAGGCAATATATGCTACATGTTCTGAAAAAATGTTAGTGCAGCTGAGCATGGGCCTCATGGATTTGTTCTGTTTTTGAAGTTAGAAAGATGTTGCATTGAGTTGTTGCGGATTTGGAATTGTATATTTGATCTGAAGTGGTGGAGAATTTAGCTCCTCTTTTTCAACCACAGTGCATCCCATGGTTTACTGTCCAATGTTTGGAGTTCACGAACTATTACTGTAACAATGAGATTTGTTCAACTGTACTTTGCTTGATATGGGTTATTTAGCTAAAACTAGGAGAGTTGCATGGGTTAATTGGAGTGGTCCAGGGCTTGAGATCAATTTTTTATCTGTTTCAGGGAGATTCCTCAGCTATAGGGAAATATTTTACCGTAGATAATGTTTGTAGAATTAGCATGATTTTGGATAAGTAATGCTGTTCTTTGGAATGCCTGATGCATTTCTGAATCTTCTCAGTGGTTGGTTTGTTGTGTAAATATAACCTGTGATTTGATCATGTCATTTCCACAAATGAACATGGTCAGAATTGATGATCTAGAGAACCGAGTCTGGCCGTTAGAACTTGTTTCTTTCACATCTTTATTAGTACCCTTTGTTTTTTTGTGTGTGTGTGGGGGACATGGCATCTGTGTGATTGTATTGTGCTTTGTCGTTTTTGGCCAAATTCATGGTGTCTCAGTGAAGTTGCGTGCTTATTCTAAAGAGACTTATGAATTACTAACTATCACTGTCCTGAAGATATCCCTGATAGATGCATTGATTATTTTGAGTCGTGTGTTGTTTGCAACATATTTAAGATGAACATATTTAGATGCCTCAGTGTTTAGATTATGTAACAATATTTTGAGACAGCAATACCTGACTGAAATAAATGCCAATTTGTTTGAACTTTCATGAAATAAACAGTTGACTGATTGTAATGTCTACTTTATTTTGTAGTTACCTGCTCTTGGAATCGTCCATTCCTTAGAGTATCTGTGAGGTTGGTGGGAGGAGTATCTGTAAAGTTGGTGAATATTGAGGTACTCATCTTCCATGAGCTATTTTCCCTGTAAATCTTCAAACTGCATCAAATTCAAGAAAGTCCAATGATAATCTTTGTAGTGTGACATGTAATTCCTTTTCAAGGGGAGTAGGGTTTATATTTGATGCTTGTTTATTGAAATTGAAGCATCGAACCTATTTTTGGCTGGACTGTCGAAGCAGCTATTGATATTCTTTTTGGACATAGTTATGCCAGTTTAGCTGAATCTAAAGCTAGTAATGTTTTTTGGTTAGACTTTGGTTTCGTGAAAAGCCTCATTGATTGGTAAATCCAGAACTGCTTGTGAACATGTATAGTCATCATACTGATTATACTATAATGATTATAGTTTATATTCTCGTGTATTCTATCAGACATATAGGTAATAGTAAGTCTAATGACTGCAATTTTCCAAAGGACACTACCACTTGTATCACTAAGTAGCAACACATCTGGATCATATCCCGGATCAAAAGATTGTAATGTAGTTTTAAACAATTTAGAAAAGGGATTCTTATAAAAAAAATCCATTTTAACACATGAAATGAGAAAAACGTCAAGAAAGATTTCAAAATTATAAAACAGTCAGATTGCTCAAAGTCTTAAAGCGTTGCCACTGAACTTGACGATATTTACAATATGCCACTGCTATGAAACTCAGATCTGCAACCCAACTCTTTTTCTACAAAAACAATGCAACTCTCGAGCGGAGGGAAGTACGAAGGAGGCGCGGGGACGGCGACGCATGCGCTGGGACGACGACGTAGGTGCTGGGACAAGATGAGCTTTTTGGATACAGACATCTCCTTCGTCGGTAGATTTGGGCTTATGACGTCGCGCTAGAGATCCTACCTCTGCTCCTTTTGACTTTATAGCTGCATCCAAGCCGGAGGCGCATGGACATCGTTGGAGGGGACATGCCAAGTCGGAGGTGCGAGGACGACGTCGGGGGTGTAGGAACGGCGCTGGGACGACGTTGGAGGTTGAAGAAGGAGGGGCTGGTTTTTAGTTTGGTTGGAAACGAGGGGCTGAAGAGGAGTGGTGTTAGTTGTGGATTTGAAAAGAATCAAGATCCAAATTGAAGAAGATGGAGGCTGCTAGTGTTGCCGGTGCAGCTCAATAGAAAAAATTCCCAAATTTAGAGAAGATGATTAAAGAGTAATCATAGTAGTTTTCTAGTTTTTATCACACTTTTGTCACACTAACTATTACACTATCAGTCACACTAACTTTATGTTATGACATGTAGTGTAATAGGCAATGTGACAGATAGCTAGGAAGCACGTAAACGTGCATACACTCACGTTTCCCGCTTCCGAAGCGGAACCACTCCGGAAACGTCCGGAAACGCTCGGAAACGCGCCGGAAACGCCCGGAAACGTCCAGAAACGTGTTTCCAGAAAAGATGAGTTTTGAAAACGCGGTGGAAACGCGAGTTTCTGAATTGGAAACGCGAGTTTCTAAAAAATAAAGGTTTTTTTATGTTTTTTTATTTGAGATTTTGAGTTACTTAAACAAAAAATTTGTTATTATATATTTTTATTATAATTTATATATATTTATAATTTTTTTTTATTTCGACGTTTCCAAAACGTACCCGCTTCCTAAATTTTTTGAAAAACACGCTTCTGCGTTTCCAAACGTTTCACTTCCACGTACCCGTATCCGATTCCGTGTAGCCTAGACAGATAGTGTGATAGGTAGTGTCACAGGTGGTGTGGTTGGGGGTGTGACATCATATTAATGTCTATAGTTGGATCGTCTGAGTTGATTTGAAAAGTTCAAATCACATAACAGTAAACAAAAGTTTGTTATTTCTAGTCATTCTTCGTCTTCTTCTTCTCACAACATAGTGACAGTGGGTGTAACAGTGTGTGTGACATCGGATGTGGCAGTTAGTGTGATAGTATGTGTGATACGTGGTGTGATACGTAGTGTGACAACGTGTGTGACAAGTAGTGTGACAGCGTGTGACAGCGTGTGACAAGTAGTGTGATAAGTAGTGTGACAACGGGTGTGACATCGGGTGTGACAACGGTTGTGACAGCGGGTGTGACATCAGTTGTGACAGCAGATGTGGCAGTAGGTGTGACAGCAGTTGTGACAATAGGTGTGACAGCAGTTGTGACAGTGGGTGTGATAGGTAGTGTGACAGGTAGTGTGATAGGTAGTGTGATAGGCTGAGAGGAAATGTCTAAATATGCGAAATTATATTAAAATTCAAAGGAGATTAGTATGAGTATATGCTCAGAATGATGAGAATAACTAGAATTATGGAACTTTGAGCTCCGGTTTCGCCGGAATTGCTTGGAGCACCATCATTGACGGTGGCAATCCCTTGCGAGGATTGCTGCACCTTGTACGGTAGTCGATTCAAATTGGGTATGGTATCAAATGAAAGAGAAGAGAGAGATCTTTCCAACGGTACCAACCACTCTCAAATCCATCGCCGGATGGTAAAATTATCGCTGGAATTAGAATAAGAATGAAAAATGGCAAAACAGTCGGAAAAATATTTTTAAAGTGATTTTTTCTAATTTTGTTTCATGCTTGTCGACTATTTTTTAATTTCAAATCAAGTAAGATGACTTTTTTATAATTAGGAAATAAGTTGTGATTTTTGTAATTAACAATGAGAGATTGTACTTTTTTATAATTTTCCCTTTAGAAAAAGGTTAAAGAGAGTTTCTATTCATATCTCTAAAAAACGGTATTTAGACATTTTTACTCAGTAGACCTCAATTTTGTTTTTATAGATATATAAAATACTATTTAGACCTCTAAAGTTTTCCTAAAATACTCATTATATAATTTGATATATCAAATCATACTACTATCTTTTTTTTTCATACTCTATTTCAAATTCATTTATTATATACAACTCGAAAAATGCATAATAATTACACAACCTATCTTCTCAAATTAATTCGATCACTCTTCCACTCGTTTTCTAAATTCATAATGAATTGGTAAACTAAATTTTTCATTCATTGATAGTAACATCAACGTATATGAAATATTTTAATCTCTAATTAACAAGTTTTGTTCATCAACGTATATGAAATATTCTAACCTCTAATTAATGAGTTTTATTTTTTTAGCTCAAATCGCACATTAAATCATCCACATTCAATTTGATATTTATCAACTACATTAAATTTTTTACTAATGATGTTTATAAAAAAAAAGGTAATCAATTAAATCATTTAATGCAATTTGATATCCCATTTTGGATTGTCTAGCAATAAATATAAAAGATAATTATCTATATTTGTATTTTATAATAGATAAGTAAAAAATTATTTCTCTTTATGTATTTTTATTGTTATATGTTTTTTAGTAATTTCATATGTATTGATTAAGTCAAAACTATCTAAAAAAAAATGGAGGTCAAAGTGTCATTTTGAGAAGTATGAATATAAGCTTCCAAGGTTAAAATGAAGAAGAAAAAAAACAATTCTATGACTTGGTTGTATCCCTGTTCAACTCCTTTTTCAAACTAATCTTTGGCTTAAAGCTACCATCAAGTTAGGTTACAAGATACAAATTAGGTAAAAAAAATTCAATTCTACGAGAATTCTGAAATCCTTTACTATTGGCAGGGGTACCTAAATGGGTAAGCTCATTTCAAGCCAGGAAGAAGTGAAAGATGTGCAAATGGATAATGAATTGTTATGTGATTGGTTGATTAACTAACCACTTAGATTTTACACTAAATATGTAAGAGCATCTAATGTTTGGCGTAGCCGCGTAAGTGCTTAAAGCTCAAGAAATGAGGAAATCAAGTAAACCGACCATTCATTATTATAGCTAGCAAATTAAAACCACATAAGCTCACCTTTTTTTTTTCTCAAAGATGATCAATCTCTTAAAAAAAAGTTTCATACTATTGTAGGGAAAATGGAATGGTCTACTCGTATTATTACGAACCCCTTTATATAGGGGAAATATTACATGGAAATATATCAATCAGTTTAATGGCAATGAATAAGAATTGTCCGTTACATAATTCATATCCGTAATTAACTATATATTAAATACTGATTGCTCAATTGCCTCCGTCAGTTACTTTGGCGATGGCACACTAATAAGGAAATAATGTTTTTCCTTTAACACTCCCCCTTGTGCCAAGTCAAAGACACAGTAGTGCGTGAACTGTTGCCTCATTAAAAACCTTGCCAGATGATAAAAACCCAATGGGACAAAATGAATCTTGGTCTAAGGAAAAAAATAGTACAACACACTAATGACATGTGTGGGTTTAGACTCCCCCTAAAGTCTACCCCTCCCTATGACTCTTACTTTGATCAAGAGAGTTCGGAAAGCTTTCGCATTCCTATATCTTTTACATGTTTCTCAAACGTAACTTTAGGCAATGACTTGGTGAATAGATCTGCCACATTCTCCTCAGATTTAACTTGATTTACTTGAATCTTGAGGATAGCTTGTTGTTGCTGATTGTAGAAAAATTTTGGAGATATATGTTTCGTATTGTCACCCTTGATATAACCTAGCTTCATCTGTTCGATGCAAGCTGCAATATCTTCATAAATGCACGTATGCTCTTCAGTGGTAGAACTTAAACCACTAGTTCCTCGAATATGAGTAATGATGGACCTTAGCCATACGCACTCACGAACCGCCTCATGTAGAGCGATAATCTCTGAGTGGTTCGAAGAGGTAGCCACAAGAGTTTGCTTGGTTGATCTCCAAGATATTGCCGTTTTTCCAATAGTGAATACATAACCAGTTTGAGAACGGCCTTTATGTGGGTCAGAAAGATACCCAGCATCAGCGAAACCAACCAAAATATTATTTGGGGTTTCAGAGTAGGGGATAGTAATTTTGTCATCGACCTTTTCTTTAGGAACTGCTATTCCATTCGCGGATCCTCGTGTCTTACTATAAGGAAAGAATAAACCCCAAGTCAATGGTTCCTTTTAGGTATCGAAATATGTTCTTGACACCACTCCAATGACGCTGCGTAGGTGCTGAGCTAAATCTAGCTAACAAGTTCACTGAGAATGCAATATCTGGTCGAGTACATTGGGCCAAGTACAATAATGCGCCTATTGCACTTAGGTAGGGAGTTTCAGCTCCTAATACCTCTTCGTCCTCTTCTAGTGGGCGAAACGGATCTTTCTTTACATCCAAACTTCGACCGATCATGGGAGTGCTAACAGGGTGCACTTTGTCCATGTTAAATCGCCTGAGCATCTTTTGGACATATGCAGACTGGTGGATTAGAATTCCACAAGCTCGGTGCTCTAGCTCAAGGCCTAGACAAAACCGAGTTTTCCTAAGATCTTTCATCTCAAATTCGGATTTCAAATAGCTCGTGGTTTCTCTTATTTCATCAAGAGTGCCTATTATGTTCATGTCATCAATATATACAGCTACAATAGCAAATCCGGAACTTGTTTTCTTTATAAATACGCAGGGGCACAATTCATTATTCTTATATCCTTTCCCAATCAAGTAGTCACTTAGACGGGTATACCACATCCGCCCAGATTGCTTTAGTCCGTAAAGTGAGCGTTTCAACCTGATTGCAAACGAACTCCGTGGTTTAGAGTCACTTGATTTGGGCAATTGAAGGCCATCAGGCACTTTCATATATATCTCTGAATCTAGATCCCCATAGAGATATGCTGTAACCACATCCATAAGCTGCATGTCCAGTCCTTCGGAAACTACCAAACTAACAAGGTAGCGAAACGTTATGACGTCCATTACGGGAGAGTATGTCTCCTCATAGTCAATTCCAGGGCGTTGTGAGAAACCTTGCGCCACAAGGCGAGCCTTGTACCTTAGGACTTCGTTCTTCTCATTACGCTTTCTGACAAAAACCCATTTATGTCCTACAAGCTTTACACTTGGTGGGGTTAGCACTACCGGACCAAATACCTGTCTTTTTGCCAGTGAATCTAATTCTACCTGGATTGCGTCTTTCCATTTAGGCCAATCTGCTCTTTGTTGACATTCTACAACAGAGCGTGGTTCGATATCATCATGCTCTATTATTTCATGAGCAACGTTATATGCAAATGCATCATCAATGTGTATGGAAGATCTTTCCATCAACTCATGTGCACTCTCATAATTCATTGAGATTTCTTTGTTCTCTGGAATCATACCAAACATCGGAGCGTCCTCCAGTAATGATTCATGGACATAACTATAATCAGAGATAATCTCATGAGAGGGATTCTCCACATCGATGATTAATGGATCTGGTTGTGCCTTAGTCGCCCTTTTCTTCCTTGGGCGAGTATCAGTCGAACCAAGTGGCCTCCCCTTCTTCTTTTGAGGAGCCACGGCCTCAACCACACCTCCACTAAGTGTGGTTGCAGTGCCTCCTACTACGGCACCATGCCCTTTTTTAGGGATTTCTAACCTTGCAGGCACATTTGCAGCTGGTATATGTGATCTTGTCACTTTAGCGATATCAGAAAACGCATCAGGCATCGAATCTGCTACGTTCTGAAGATCGATTATTCTTTCCACTTCACTTTCACATTGTGGAGTGCGGGGATCGAAATGAGATTGAGTGGGGACAAACCATGACAATTCCTGTCGTTCCCTTTGAAAATCTTTTTTCTTATCTCCCCCTAACGACGGGAAGACTGTCTCATCAAAGTGACAATCCGAAAATCTAGCGGTAAAACGATCGCCTGTCAAAGGTTCCAAATAGCAAATAATTGTTGGGGATTCATATCCAACATAAATACCTACTCGTCTCTGGGGACCCATTTTTGTGCGCTGTGGGGGCGCAATAGGAACATATACAGCACAACCAAATATGCGTAAGTGTGAAATGTCAGGCTCATATCCAGTAACCAACTGGTACGCAGAAAATGGTTGGCTAGCAGTAGGTCTGAAACGAATAAGCAAGGTTGCGTGCAATATTGCATAACCCCATGCACTTATAGGTAAATTGGTGCGCATAATAAGTGCCCTAGCCACCATTTGTAATCTTTTGATGGTGGCTTCAGCGAGACCATTTTGTGTATGCACATGGGGAACAAGATGCTCTACATCGATCCCAATAGACATGCAATAATCATCAAATGCTTTTGATGTAAACTCTCCAGCGTTATCAAGCCTTATAGACTTAATAGGGTGATCAGGGTGGTGAGCCCTTAAACGAATAATCTGTGCTAGAAGTTTTGCAAATGCAGCGTTTCGTGTGGACAATAATGCAACATGTGACCAGCGAGTTGAAGCATCTACCAGAACCATAAAATACTTAAATGGCCCGCATTCTGGATGGATAGGTCCACAAATATCACCTTGTATCCTTTGTAAGAATGAAATATTTTGTTTAGTATCTTTAGCATAGGAAGGTCTCGATCTTGTTTTTGCCAAAGAACAGGCTTGGCAAAATGACTGATGTGCCTTGGAAATAGTCATTGAGGCAGAGGGAGGGAACACTTCTATTACTTTAGAAGGTAATGACTGCATTGGAGCAGTGTAACGAGCACTGTGCATCGTATTTAGTTGCGGTCCCATTTTATTTTTCCCTCGAAAGAAAGGATGTCCGTGTGAATTCTTTAAAATACGGACCATCATGTCCCGACCAGGATGTCCTAATCGGTCATGCCAAAGCCTGTATAAGTTAGTGTCCCAAATTTCATCATTGGTGACAGCATAAGATTCAATAATCCGAATGGTAGTAAGATATAGTCCATTGTCTTGACTCTTCATCTTCTCTAAAACGCGTGTCCGTCCACATTCAAGAGAAGTAAGACACAAATATTCACTTCCATTCTCACAATAAGTGTTCAGATGATAACCGTTGGTGCGAATATCTTTGAAGCTTAACAAGGTTCGAGGGGTTCTAGGTGCATATAGAGCATTGGTGATTTTTAACAATGTGTCATTTGGCAAGAAAAATTGGGCAGTTCCTCGCCCTTTTATTATTTGGTCTGATCCAGTCATAGTAGACAAACATGAATTATAAGGAATTAATTCAACAAATAATTGTCGATTCCTTAATATAGTGTGGGTAGTCGCACAATCTGCTAAGCACTCTATTTCTCCTCGATTCATTCCTACAATTAAATTTTGATATGATCATTAAATATATATCTCATATGCAGTAGAGTCTTCTAGTGTAGGTCGAATGATATACTTTTCATTCCAAAAAAATTTTTTGTTTTTTTTTTATGGATGTATTGCTTTACATCATTAATAGTGCTATTTCCGAGCCATGTATAATAATTTTAAAAAATTGAGCAACCTCAAATACTTCAGAATAAAATCTGAAACTTTATTAATAATCCAACGGTAATCAAAATAAGTCTCATACATAGAAATCCAATTTCAACAAATCATTATTGAAAAAAATAAACTTTAAGACCAAACCAATAGTCTAATTAAAATAAGGCATTACGCCTTCACACTTAACTTGGAAATAAATGAAAAAAAATTAATCAAAATCTGGAGTATCGCTTGACTTGGCATGGTTCATCTTGCCATTAAAGTCCGAGATTGTGAGGTTGACATTAGGTTCAGGACCTTCTTCCTCTATATAGTGAGCCTCTTGTTCTCTAGACTCTCTATACCTCTTGTAATTGGCTGCGACTCTGTTACTTGCCTGGCAGTTCTTATACCAATGAGCAGTGTCTCCACACCTATAGCAAGGTTCATTGCCAACTCTTTCCCTTTTTGCTTGGGGGTTTTTCAGTGCCTTTTGCACTTTGTGACCACTAGGTCCAGTGCCACCATGGCCACTAGAACCTGCACCACCATCTCTACGCCATACATTAGGAGGACGTCCACGGCCCATTCCACGGCCCATACTACGGCCTCCATATCCTTTTCCACGTGGGGTATTGCCCCCACGTGTGTAAGGGTCAGCACGTCCAATCCCCTTTACTTTAGGGTTCTTTCCATCCTTCACCTTGCCATAGTTAGCCTCGGGAATTTTCTTTGTCCCAATAGGTCTTACATTATTGTTCAAAAGAACTTGATCATGACGCTCAGATACTTGCAACATAGAGATCAGTTTATGGAAGGTAGTGATTCTTTTGTTGTCATACTCCAACATATACTGGTTTGCTAGTATAAGGGCCGAAGTAGGGAAAGTGGATAGAGTTTTCTGGATCATATCATCATCTGTGAGTTCCTTGCCACAGAAATTGAGACGTGCTTTCAGGCGCAACATATCACTGTTGAAGTCATTAACCATTTTGTAGTCAAGTAAGCGGATTTCATTCCACTGGACAGTTAATTCTGGAAGCAAAGTGTCATGAATATTCCCAAAACGTCCCTTTAGGGCATCCCACAGTTCTTTGGGTGTTTTCAACTGAAGGTACTCCCATACCAAGCTTTGATCAATATGCCGCCTCAAGAACATTAGGGCATTGGCTTTGGTTTTTGCCGACGGTTCATCTTTTTTGTCGGTGGGAGGATAAATGGTGGTTGTGTAATCTTTTTCCACAAACGTGGTTTCAACATCAGAAACCCAACGATGGTACTCAATTCCTTCTGAGTCCAAAATGGCGAATTCGGGTCGAGTTTGGTCAGCCATCTACAAAAACAAGAGTAAATGTTTATTAATTTCCAAGAGTGTGGATTGGATTTCGAGACCAAATTTCATGGTGGTCACATATTTTCTTTCGATGCTTTTTGTGAAAATGATTTATCACATAGTTACGTTATAAAAACTTTGTAAAGCGCATGATTTTCATTATCATGAAAATAATATATAAATCGTGCTAAAATAATAATATCGATGTTAAGAACCTATGAAACATGCATGTATTTAATTATTAAGCACGTTATAAAGTATAACACATTGATCAAATATGCCACAATCGTAAAAATAAAAATGAAATAAAATAATAATGGCAAAAAATTTTACCATGCATAATTGAAAACATTACAATATAGCATATCCGCGTGTAGTAAACCCGACAAACAAATCATCTTGTAGACATGCGTATTTACGTACTTTAAAATAAATAACACATATGGTAAAAAAACAAACAAACAAAAATTGTAAAAAAAACTAACCTTGATTTACCAGAATGGTAAATATTTTAGTTTTTTTTTTCGAAACGGGTCGCGGGTCGTGGGGCCCGGGTCGCGGGTCGTAGGTCGCGGTTTGCGGGTCGCGGGTCGCCGGGCGGAGATCGCAGATCGCGAATCGGAGATCACGGATCAGAGCGTAGCCGAGCTTGCTTGCGGCGTGTATCCTGTTGCGTCGGAGATCGGGGATCGGTGATCTGGAGGCGATGTCGCGGCCGGGAAGAGAGGCTAGCGCGCGGCGGGGGCGGGGTTCGAGCGTGCGGCGGGAGCGGGAGGCGTGTCGTTCCGATCTGGGCTGCTGGTCTCGCCGATCGTAGGCGAGCGGTTGGTACGCCGATCGGAGGCGCATGTGCTGCTAGGGAGCGGCGACAGGGAGGGAGCGGCCACGAGGAGGGAGCGGCGACGGGGGGAAAAAAACTAGGGTTTTCAATTTTTTTTTTTTTTTGTATTTTGGCCAGAATACTCAGAGGAAAGCTATCATGCTGATAACGTGTTGTAGGGAAAATGGAATGGTCTACTCGTATTATTACGAACCCCTTTATATAGGGGAAATATTACATGGAAATATATCAATCAGTTTAATGGCAATGAATAAGAATTGTCCGTTACATAATTCATATCCGTAATTAACTATATATTAAATACTGATTGCTCAATTGCCTCCGTCAGTTACTTTGATGAGGACACACTAATAAGGAAATAATGTTTTTCCTTTAACACATACAACAGCTTAAGTGGATTATTTTCTATATAATTGCATTGAACTATTGACTTGGCATGCACGTGTGGTGACAAATTTCAATAGCATTAAGCTCGTAAACAAAGCATCAATTACATTGGTTAAGACTTCAAATCATAACTAAATAATTAGATTCCAATGTTTTATCAAGTACGTGGAGAACAGTTAAAGGGAAGGAGTAATCTAGTTGAAGCTTGGCATTTGAAATGCTAAAGCTCCAGCATGTTCCTCTTTCTTGAATACTCCTTGATGATGATGAAGTGATCCATGAAAATAAGACGCGGTATGAGTGGCCGAGTGGGTATATGATGGTGAGAGTTAAAGTAGGTTGTGGAGTTAATGATGAAGCATGATGGGACGGATATTGCATCTGGATTTTTCGGAGCAAAAATTAGGCACCATAAATCCATAATAGAAGTAAGATCGATGAAGACCGATAATGTTTTTAATTCTCTTTTGAAATGGAGCTTCTATCATATGTTGAGAATATACATTATACATTGGGAATTGAGATCTAGCATGTGGGTTATAAGAGTTTGTGTCAAATGGTTTTGGATGTGAATCATATATCACTTATCATGGTATCAAAGTCAGGTTACCTACGACTACGTATGAATCCCAAATAATCACACAAACTCCACGTCACTAAAAATGTTGTTTCGTGTATTGACTTGAAAATTTTTCACAAGTGCACGTGCGTGTTGAAAATATGCATTTCACATTGGGAATTGAATTGACTTCTTAATATTATCATCACATTCTCTGAATTTTAGGTCATCCAACACTTTGCGTCCTGACATTTCAGGACTAATTGATACCTTAATAATACTGTTATCTCTTCTATCTTTATCTCTTTTCCATATTTAGATTAGTTTTGTCTTAGCTCGATCAAGACGATGATGAACTTCTTGCGAGGAGTCAATGGTGGTGTATTATAGTGATAGAAACTCAGTGGCGGAACCTGAGAAAAGATTTCCAGTTGGCCAAATTTTTATTCAGTGGCGGAAACAATGAATTAATTATATCGGAGGAGCAATTTACACTAAATGTATCATTAATTATGATATTAACACCTAATTAAGGAGAAATAAAAAATTTCGCCGGAGGGCCATGCACCCCCTGGCCTCCAAGAGGTTCCGCCGCCACTGTAGAAACTCATGGCCGGATGTTTGTTTCAATTGTTAAATTATTAACGGATTATAGAAGCCAGACGCCTATATATGTTTTCTAATTTCATTTCCATCATTTTGATGTTTAAGGTTGTTGGCTTGTTGCTTAAAGAGCCAGCGGACATCCGGACACCGTTGTAAGGATCCTTGTTGAATGATGCATATAAGTTTGTTTGTAGAGGTAACATCACTAACATCAATAACATATATGTCTCTTGCCATTCCTCCATTGCTTCCTGTCATACTTGTTCTCAGATCAATCTGACTGGGGCAATATCAGGCAATGCTTACTGCCTAGCTAGTTTTATTAGTCTTGGTTCGGTTGGCTGGCTTTGGTTGAGAATAGACGATAATTGTTCTTTGTAATAAGGATGCTTCAAAGCATAGGGAAAGATATTCCATTTATGGGTTGAGCATTATGTTTATTAATGGAAAGGCCAACTTAGGTTATGAAATGAGAAACAAGCTACTTTACCACTCAGTCCTCAGCACTCTAAAGGTTAGATGCAATGATGCTGCAAAGAAAACATTTATCGACTTGTCTTCCACAATGTAATGGCACAATACTATTCATAGTTTGATATCATGGCCTGTTGAATCCTCTCTTAGAAGAACAACATCGCCCTTCCTTCTTCGTACGTAGCAATAAGTATCTAAAGCACTCTTCTAAAAAGCGGTCTAGCGCTAGGAGGTGGATCACTGCCGCGTTTTTTGTCTATTCGGTCATCTGTGGCGTTCTAGGGATATAGCGGCCGCCTAGGCAGTCCTAAGCAGTTCACGGCGATCCGTGGCGGTCAAAATCAGTGGACTTTTAGAAGAAGAAAAAAATTAAAACGCAGTGGAAGTAAAAGAACTTCATGATGAAAATTTTATTTCGGATGATGACACGGAAGATGAGGAAAGAAAAATCGATATGGACGATACCGAAGAAGTTAGTGAATGATTTAGAGAAGAAGAACTTGAGATTTAGTCTTGCGTTTGTTTTACAATTTACCTTTTATTTAATATTTTTATATGGACTCTGAACTTAACTAATTTTGAATTTAGGCTATTTTGAAAATTAATATTGAGCATTATTATATATTTTTAATCATATAAATATATTAAATACATGAATAAAAATAGATAAATAGTTAATAATATGAATCCGCATGAGCGCTGTCTAAGAGACCGCCTAGCCATCTAAGAGGTAATCATTCGCCTACATACCGGCTAACGTTTTTTCGAACCTTGATTTACAGTAACTTAACTGTACTTGATTTTTCAGTTAGCTTGATTTTGAGATAAAATTATTGTCGGTATAATAGTTTCACCTTGTTACGTACTTGATATTTTGTATTGAACTTGCATCTATATTGAATTAGACAATTAGTACGTCTTTGATATACCGGTACATGGTACCCTGATAATGAGAGGCCTAGCTGCAAATTTTAATCACGACTTCTTGTCCTTAAGCAAATTTGGAATCTATTTTCTTTAATTTCCATATGAAGCATTTTGATCTGAGGACCAGGTGCAGATTTTTTATTTTTGAAAAGATGAGGAGCGTGCAATGATAACATAATAGCATGCATGTAAAGCCAAACTATCTTTCTTTCGCTATTCTTTCCTTCTAAAATAGATGCCACTATATTCCGTTCAGATCCATTCTGATATTCTTACCCTAGGTTTCCCTTCTGATGACCGGAAATCCCCCAAACCGGCTACGTTGCCAAAATCCTTCATAGTTTTCCAACTCGTGTTCAAGGGTTTAGACATGGAAGCAAAACCTATATGTGTGAAGAGTGATCATTTCCTACTAATCCCTCGTGGCTAATAATCGATATGATTGTGTTATTACTAATTAAGTAGAGATACAAATCTCATATGAAATTTGATTATGTACTACATGTTGCCCTAGCAGTCTAGCACTCATTGAGTGAGTGGTTTTGAGGCCCCAAAAAGTTTCAATCCTTTTGTATAAGAAAATACTGTCGGCAAGAGAGAGAGAGAGAGAGAGAGAGAGAGAGAGAGAGAGAGAGAGATAGAGGTAGAGCTTGCTGTAAAGCTCCCGTGACATGTGACATTGATATCTTCAGTGATGGGAAAGAAGAAGAACAAGAGGAAAGTCCTGCATTTCTGCAGATCCTTGTTCGTTTTTTTAATATCAGTTTCTCAGATTTGTATCTTAGCTCACTTTGAATTATTACAAACCAATAATATTGTCCTCACTATAACATTCAGCCCTCTGATTATAATGTATGTTTTTTGTATAATTGATTCACATCTGGAGCCCAGCTTGGTATGGCATAGACCTTCTTCCAGTAATTTTATTTGACCGGTTAGTGGTTACTACATAACTAGTTTTCTGTCTTATTGTACACGCTTACCCAAATTTTACCTGGTGTAAGCAGGTTCTGTCCTCTTTGCTGGGAATAAGGAAAAGAAAAGGCTAGAAAAGGTTAAGTGTCCTTTTTACTCCCAGATTTCATTATTGTTCTTCGTCGATTCACGTTTAACCAAAGAAACAAAACTGCAGGGTCAAAAATTGTTGAATATCTCCTTGTTTTGTTTTTCCATACTTAAACAAAACAAATGTAAATGCATTAGCTAGAAATATCTCTGTCACCCATATGGTGATAAATCAATGGTGTATAAATTTTGTCTATCCATGCATAGAAAAACTACTCGATACACCAATCAAGCTACTTGATGTACCGGTGGATACATTAAGAAAATTTGACTGCTCTGACTACCCCGAATATTGAAAGTAAATATTTCTTTCTAATTCATGAAGGTACGTGGTCACGGAAATGCATCAATCTTCGCCGAGCATGCAATTCTAAAAAGGATGACTATTTTGTCTTAGTGTTCATTGGATCCTACTATTTTCTTAGATTCAGTCAATCATATTTTACCACTGTTAATATTTTATGACTTGACAATATTCCTCTCTGCCAGTGAGAATTAGTTGATCTATTTGGCCCACTAGAATTTTGATTCCAGTAATACCATCTATCAGTATTTCTGGTAATCCAAAGGAGGACCGGATTTTATATAAGATGCCAGGACCTTTTTGTCTCTGAAAGTGACTCTCAAGATTTACAAATTTACAATCCCTTCAACCTTTTTAACAGCTTTTTGTCAGTGAAAAATTGGAATTACTGTTCGTAGAGGACATGCATCCGTGATATGCGTTTCCATTTTTAAAAAAAATTGTGTTATGAGTTTACAGATGCAGTGTTATGACTTTCGATCCCAAAAAAAAAGTGTTATGACTTTATCACCCTTAGTTACTCCTAAGTTAAGTCATAGCACATTTAAACAAACATGTTCACCTTCACTTAAGTAAATATGAACATATTCAAAATGGACAATTATTGAAACCGACCATATATTCAAGATATAGATCTTGGCACGAAACGCCGGTCGAGACAAATTTGGTGGTCAATATCTTACCCTGGATACATGTTAGCTAGTATGACATTGTTTTCACCATCATGTTATATAAATGAGATAGAAATCTCGGCAGTAGCTGTAGGTACTTGTGAAGAGAGGAGAAACAATGGATGAAACAAACCCTAGATCGAGTCGGTGTTGCGTTAGACAGTGTAAGGGAAGAGGTTGACCCTTGTTATGTATTGTCGATTGATAGAGATAAGCTGAGGACTACCGATCTACGGCTTGACTGCATTTGGATTTTGGAGCTGTCTATTTAAATTATTTTTGGTTTTACATCCCTGGCAGGTCAGAGGGTTCAATGTAAAGGATGAGGAAACAGAGAAAGATACAAAAAACTCCACTCCGTTCTCGAGCTCATCTTTCCCTTTCTCCATCTGCTCGGATTGTCTATCAATGATTTTGGCAATTAATTGGCACCTACTCTCAGATTTCTAGTTTTTTTTTTCGACAATCTATCAGTCTCATCAGTTTGTTTAAACTTTAAACTACAGTAATCAGATCAACATTTTACTTTAGTTGACAATAGTTACACTGCATCAGTGCATCTAATTACAAACATTTTAGATCAAATAATCCGAAGACTAAAACCAAATCGAACTTATACATGCAAATTAAACTGCACTCATGTTCAGCACTAGGCAGTAAAATTTAATAAGCTAAAAATTTATTGATTATAGTTGTAAACAAGTATAGCCGCGAGCATCACCAAAAAAAAAGTATAGCTGCGAGATTTGTTGATTTCTAAATTTGTTTTGGAAGATATTCCATGTTAGAAAGAATCCTAAGATTTACATATAATTATGCACATATATGAAAAGTAGGTTCTCAGAGCAAATCTAGATTTGGAATGATATGGTGATGGTCCTAAAAATTGTTTAATTCTTGACAGCCATTTTCATCATCTTAAGGCTGACAAACCTTGATATGGGTTTAATTAATTAGGCATTACAGTAAGCTAATAGTTTTAATATATATCTTGCATAGCTAGTGGAATGAATAGGGTGGATTCCCTTTAGGTTCCAGGGCATATTTTGGTCGGGGGACCAGCCAGGTGCCCAGGTTCCTAGTGAAACTATTTAGCCAGCTATAGTATAATGACATTGAAATTGATCCTGAGTATAATCATTGATAATTTGAGATCAAAGAACTACTCATTTCCCCAACAAAAATGGTGCAGATATGTGAAGCATTCTCTGTTCGTTTCAGCAAGGCTTATGGGTTTGATTGATTACTAACTCCAATATATACTGCCTTGCTTCTTCTTGGAATTTACTTGTGCGTGCTAGCTTATCATGTGGATGTAGATGATAAGGCAGTTTCAAGGTTTTATTAAGTGATCGAGCACATAGAACCCGAGAAAAAAACTATCTTTTCCGGTAACCACTATTGAAGTAGAATGTCTTGTGTGCCATTATGTAAACATGAGCAAATTCAGAATCCAGATCTCCGTGTTTACACCACCAACCATTTGCATGTACGCACTGTTATACTTTGTAGTCGGCCGGAAAAAGGATGAATGGATTTGTCAAATTAATTTAACTTAATTTGTCATAGTGAAAAGGTTAATTTAACATATTGAAAAAGGCTTATATATTCACGCGGTAGATCGTCATGAGTACTTGATGACACAACTTTACTTCCCCCAATTTTCATTTCGGGATGGAATAGAAGGATCACCAAAATTTCGTTTCGGCTGGAAAAGGAGGATCACCAAATTTGCAGCTACAAGTTTGGGAAAATTTTAGTACACGTACATGGATGCACGTCATGCATCTAAAATCTTGAGTGACCGGAATCAGAAAAACAATATAAATTGTTAACCACAGGATTTAGATGCATAGCATGCATTAATATATTAGACAAACCCACAAATTTAAGGGTGAAATAAATTAAAGGGAGGATATTTAAGAAAGGCCATTGGGTCAAATTCTTTTTGATAATTAAACTTGCATACACTTCCTCCAAAGCCTTAACATGCTTGCTTAATAACTGACGCTATTTAAACAGAAATGAATTTATTAATTGAAAAGAAAAATCTTCTAATTAGAGTTGACTGTTGCTATTATGTATTTTGAAACCTCAAGACACCACTAATAATCACTTGCATGAATATATATCATTCATAGATAGCTCAATTTTAACCCAACTCTCAACTGCTATCTCACACCTGCAATTAAGGACATAATATTCTTCTTCTTCTTTTTTTGTTAGAAGGACATAACATTCTTCGATTCACAGAATAAAAATTTTCTGAATCTCGAAATATAGGGGGATTTAGATATAGACCCAAAAATGTATACCTGATTAAGATTACACCAATCTCTTAGATTTACATCCAAACTTATTTATGAGGTTAATTATTTATTAAATAATATATCATACTTACATAATCAAACCTTATGTTGTAGATATTTGCTAAACATACCACTCAACTAGTACAAAATCCATATCCATGATTCAGCTTGATTGAAGCTTATTTGTTTAGAAACTCATTCATTAATCAATTGATATAAAATTGGGTCCGATTGTAGTATCTAATATTGATGCATCTCATCCATGATCAGAGCAATATAAATCAATATGAGGAGATTTGGAGGTTTTCAATTTTGATCTTATTTTTAGGGGTATTTTCAATTTTGATCTTATTTTTAGGGGTATTTTCTTCATTCTAGCCCTAAACTCATTAAATTCACATTTTCTTTATTTCGTCTTATAATTGTGGCCTCAATGGAGATAATTAAATTGATATATCTACTCCACTTAGCATCTACTTCGCATATATCAAAAATAATTTTTTTTCTTGATATACTTATTATATCCTAATTATTTTTTGCAAAAGAAATAAATTGTCTTTATGCAATTGTAATTTTTTTATTAAAATATATTTTTAAATTATTTATAATTAAAATTAATTTAGATTGATAGCTACATTATGAAAAATTATAGACGTAAATCATCTCAGATACTAAGTGGATGATTTATCAAATTTTTAGTGATAATTTAGAGGCAATTTGAAGGTATTATGAAAAAAATGAAGTAAAGTAGAGATAAGATGACGGAAATAACCCTGAAAATATGGTCAAAAATTGACATAAGTACCAAAATGGCCTAAATTTGAGAATTTTAGGTACCAAATTGTTCGTTTTCATACATCAGGTACCATATGAGGAATTTACCCTATATATATATATTATTTTTTATTGATGTAAATTGATCAGTTTATTAAAGAGTGATTTGCATTGCATTGTCGACACAACTTCTACTTCTTATTTTTCAGTATGTATTACTTTGGACCTAATCGTTAGGTATAAAAAAAAATTATTCGTATTTTGGTCTGGATTTGTGGTGTGTCTTCTTAGCCATATGTATGTCTCCTATTTATATTCTGGTGAATAGGTATGTATGGTGTGCTTTAGATTGAATCCTATTTATCAAGTTGGTATTACCTATGAATTCGAATATTTTACCTTTTGTGGTAGGATGCTAGGTCTATTTGATAGGTAATTTATGCACTTGTAGTGGTATATTTCTTGCGGAATAGGTAATGCATGTGTATCAGGTTGTTATTAGAATGAGTTCATCTCATATAGATGGGGGTGTGTGGTTTTCGTCCTGCTCTATAAGAAGGATATACATGTGAGATGAAATGTGTCTAATATTTATACATGTTGGCTCTATAGGAAGGATATACATGTGAGGTGAAAATGTGTCAAATGTTTATACAAGTTGGCTCTATAGGAAGGATATACATGTAAGGTATGAAATGTGTCCACTATTTATACTTGTTGTTGAGAAGTGTGCATCTCGTGTTTATTCTTGTGGTAAGTATTTATTACAATTATCAAATGTAGACATTACATGAACATTATCAGTGATGATAGAGAACTAACAAGGTTTTATGAAAAGTTTAGGATATTACTTAACTCACCTGCCACAAACACATTTTCTATTATAGAAGATGAATATATTTGGACAAAATATCCTAGAATATAAACCCAAAATATAATTTCATATATATCTTATTAAGATTATTTGTCAACATTTGATGATAAAAAAACAAAATCTAACATACCTAAGGTAAAGGAAAAAGTTATATACGATTTTCTCTAGTAAGAATATATTGAATAACATGATTTAATAGCCTTCGAGGTGGAGAAAAATAGGACTTTCAATTGCATTAATTAAGACAAATAAAAGTTACATTTTTCATTCATTTGACTATTCCTTTATATAAAATTTTCTCTATTAATTCAGCAAATTAACACAAAAATTATGCATACATTAATGTTTGATATAAAATTAAATTATTGCATCTCATAAATTATGATAGCTATATTTATGCATTTATTTTTATTTTTCAACTAGAAGGGCAAAAATGTGAACCAGAACAAAAAATTGAAATATGTTAATTATTTAAAAAACTCTATTAGGAAGGTTGCAATAAGTATTGGGTGTGAATTGAAAAAGAAATTGAGTGTGGATTTAACACAAAAGAGTGCTTGAAAAATGGGTGTATCACTAATTTTCTCCGAAAGAAATATATTAAGGAAGAGCTCATATTGTTATATATATGCATGTTTACATTGATTCATGATTCTAAATCGTTCTACGTACACAATAAAACCTAATTGACGGATGAGATTTACATTGGCCGGACATGCATATATGTAATAATATTACAGTATATATCATTTTGACCTATTTTTCCCATCTCCATGGGATGGTCCATGCATTCACCTATATACTCATCACTAGAAAAGATATGACCAGATTATCATGGCCACGTACATGGGGGATCAGAATTTCTGGTGGTCTCACAGTGCAAGCTAACTGCACTATATGTTTCTATGATGACTACTGAATACGTTTGTGTCTGGTGTGCACCACAGACCACACCATGCATGTACTTTCCCTTTGCAGCTGGGATCATCAAGAAACAAAAACGCCCATGCCTCAAAAGCACTATGGTCCATCGTTCCAATTTGGAAAGAAAGGCATATATTCAAGAACAGTCTACGTACATTGCTCGAGTTAGTGAGGTTCTCTTCCACCTTTGTGTAATTAAACCGAGCATGATGTATCAATGATGTATTAGATGTCGTCCCAGATATTTCATCCAACATATAAGGAAATAAGGAAATAAATTAGGTGGGATAAATTGTTATATATTAACGTACTGCATGTAAATAATTTGGTTAGGTTCAAATATCTGCAGTTGTAGTATAAGAGCTTGGTTAATTGGCTTTAGAGTTTCCGTTTACGTCAGTCATATTGAACACAATCGAGATTTGACTCAATTGAGACCATATAGGTGTTTATCAATAATTGAAGAAACAATGTGCCTCAAAATTAAAGTAAACGAAAAAGGACTCCTAAGTGATTTATATATGCAATTTCATTGCTCAAATATATTTTTGATTAAGCGAGAAAAGGAGAAGAGATACTTTAATTAGCTAGACGAGCAGCAATAATGACCAATATTCGTGTTGTGCGCATTAGATCTAGAGAGACAATAACATGCATGTGATCAGTGGCGGAACTGTGAAGAGGCTAGAGGGGGTTGTGGTACCTGCGGCAAGTTAAAAATTTATTTTAATTATGATATAATTATGTGTGATTATGGTTAAATTGCTATAATTATAATATAATTGTGTATAATTAAGACATAATTGTATATAAAATAATGATAAAATTAAATTTTATATATGGTATAATTGTGCATGAATCAACATTTAATTAAAAATTTGGTATAAATTGGTCCCTTCGGAAATATCAGCCTCTCCAAATACTTGTTTCAAGTTGCTCGATCGAGATCTAGAGCTAAATATATCTACATTTTTCATTTTTATCTCAGTATGCAAATCCCTAACCCTTAATTAACAACCTGATTGGTTCTTAAGAAACTACATATATAAACCTATCAGTGTTAAGGTTTTTTTGCCACATCCATGCATTTATGCAAAGGAAAATAAGCTCTCAATTTTATTTTTATTTTAAGAAACGAAAGTAAGGTCTCAACTCTCAAATTAGCTTGAGAACAAAGAGAGGATGATCGAAATCGATTATATATATGGAAAATACGCAGCAGGTATATATGACAATATTGCTTAGTTACAATAGATAGCATCTCATGAAATACTACAGAAGTATGGAGTATTGGAGTCTATATATATGTACGGGATGCCACTAGAACTTAGCTAAGAACACACGATATATAATAATTATACGGCCGGCTGGAGACAATTTAATTATACATCTTCTGTGATAGAATATATAATTATTAAAAATTCTCAAAAAAAAAGTATATATAATTATTAGAGGGTGGAAAACTTGAGCAAAAGGGATTTGGCCCTCAAGATTATTGCATATGGTCACATTACATCATGTGCGACGTGTTATTAGTGATCTCCGGCGGAAGCTGTCACCGAATTTGATGAAATGGGATCATATGATTAGAAGAGGAGTTACTCATCAATACATCATGAGTTATCAAGTGTTACCGGATGTGGGAGTGAAGTGCAAGACAATGCAGAGTCCACACTATTGATCGAATTAGAAAGTGACCTTTTATAAGGGTTGATATGTGCTAGCACTACTTGATGGAACTCGTCTCCTCAGCCATCATCGATCGAACTAATCAAGATAAGCTCCTAATCTCTTTGGTAGCTCTGGCCGTTCTGGGTTTAAGGGTTTGACAAGCCCTAGCTAGCTATAGGACATGAGATCATAGACAAGTTAAAGATACCATCTGATCTAGGTCGATTGATGCGAACAAACAAGTCATGAGAGGCCCCTCACCGCACAAAAGAAAATGGGAAACAGTCTGTTCTAGCTATGCAAACAATCTCCACTAACTAATTCGACATCTACATCACTACATGTATATATTGTATCCTTTCCACTAGACATGCTACATGACTCTAATATATAGTAATACTAAATTATCCCACATTTCTCTACTCAAAGAGGATCTCTCTTTCTCTGTCGACTATTTCAATAGTGAACAACTTTTGTAAGATCTTTGTTTTCAAGAAGTTTTTTGACACCTTATATTCTCTCTTTATAATTCTGTTAACTTCTGATTATAAGCCTAAGTTGATTTCAGAAGAAACTAATTAACCTTACCGATTACATGTCAGATACGATTGAGAAGTGTGATTATAATAATGAGTGTCTTAAGGTTAAACAAAAGTGTATCAAAAAAAAAAGAAGAACAAAGTAAAAAAAAAGAAGGTTGTGCCATTAACACCTCAAATTGCTACACATCCTCCAAGATGAGAGGGATTGAGAGCCTATCATAAAGTTAATTTGATGGCTAAATTTATAAATTCATTTTAATTCTAGTGATAGAATAATAAAAAATGGTGTGTGAATAGGGATTTAGGGGTTGTAAAAAAAAAATCATAGTAAAAGGTGTAAAGTAACAGTCCTTTGGTAAAAAGTTTTGCGAGATAAATCATACGGGTAAATTCCTCCTATGATACCTGATATTTGGATACTTGAACAATTTGGTATCTGATGTATGAAAACGGACAATTTGGTACCTAAAGTTTTCAAATTTAGGCCATTTTGGTACTTATGTCAATTTTAATCATATTTTCAGGGTTATTTCCGTCATCTTATCTCTACTTTACTTCATTTTTACATAATACCTTCAAATTACCTCTAAATTATCACTAAAATTTTGATAACTCATCCACTTAGTATCTGTGATGATTTACGTATATAATTTTTCATAATGTAGCTATCAATCTAAATTGATTTTAATTTTAAATAATTTAAAATATATATTTTAATAAAAAATTACAATTGCATAAATGAAATTTATTTTCTTTGTAAAAAATAATTAGGATACAATAAGTATATTAAGAAAAAAAATTATTTTTGATACATGCGAAGTAGATGCTAAGTGGAGTAGATATATCAATTTAATTATCTCCAAAGAGGCCACAATTATAGAAAGAAATGAAGAACAATGTGAATTTAATGAGTTTAAGACTAAAATAACGAAAATAACCCTTAAAATATGATTAAAATTGATACAGTTACCAAAATGGCTTACAAATAACAACTTCAGGTACCAAATTGTCCGTTTTTATACATCGGGTACTAAATTGAGCAAGTATGCATACTTTAGGTACCGAGAATTAACCATAAATCAAGATAATTAAACAATGTGGCAAACTATATATAAGCTCACTCCCACACTAATATCATCACAAACACACTTGACACGCCATGGCAGCTCTCTCCTACCTCTTCTCACTCTCCCTCCTCTGCTTCTTCGTAGCTGCCCAAGCCCTCAACAACCCAGACCCCAAATGCAGTGCCACCAGTGACCACGGTTCCGACCTCAAAGTCTTCCATGTCTACAGCCCATGCTCCCCCTTCAGACCAGCACAGCCACTCTCATGGGAGGAGGACGTGCTCCAAACTCTGGCCAAGGACCAGGCAAGGCTCCAATTCTTGGCCAGTCTCGCCGGGGCTAAGAAGTCTATTGTCCCCATTGCGTCGGGACGACAGATCATTCAGAGCCCCACGTACATTGTGAGGGCCAATATCGGAACTCCTCCTCAGACTCTGCTAATGGCTGTGGACACCAGCAGTGATGCTGCTTGGGTTCCTTGCAATGGCTGCGTTGGCTGCTCTTCCAATGTCTTCAACTCTCTCAAATCCACCACCTTTAGGTCCGTTGGTTGTGGTGCTCCTCAGTGCAAGCAGGTATATTACCATTGATCTTCATTGTTTCAGCTTTTCTGTTTCAAATGGTTTAATCACTTAATGAGATCTCAACAGATCCGTTCTTTCTTAAGTACAGAGGTGAAGAACGTGACTAATCTTTATTTGGTACATTATTATGTGCACTTTGCCAATATGTAATACTAATTTGGATCATCCATTCATGTAGATGTTTTAATAATAAGCAAATCTCTTAATGCTGATAATCTTCTATGTATCAAGTCTAAAGTAATGGGGTATCTCAATAATGTGTGCACTTATTTTAAGTACCACTAATAATATGTGTAGAGTGCTTTACTAAAATCACACCAAATAATTTAACATCATGGCACGTGGATTTTCACAGGCACCCAACCCCAGCTGCCTTGGAAGCACCTGCAGCTTCAATGTTACATATGGAGGTTCCACCATTGCATCAAACCTGTCACAAGAAACCTTCAAACTAGCCAACGATGTGGTGCCTGCCTACACCTTCGGTTGCATCCAAAAGACCACCGGCAGCTCAGTGCCGCCGCAGGGTCTTCTGGGTCTCGGCCGAGGGCCAATGTCGCTTATGTCACAGACTCAAAACCTCTACAAATCCACATTCTCATACTGCCTCCCTGGCTACAAGTCACTCAACTTCTCTGGTTCACTGAGGCTTGGAACTGTTGGGCAGCCTATTAGAATCAAGTACACCCCATTGCTCAAGAACCCTAGGAGGTCATCACTCTATTATGTCAACCTAAATGCCATTAGGGTTGGAAGGAGAATCGTTGATATCCCCCCAGCTGCTTTGGCTTTCAATCCCACCACTGGTGCTGGGACAGTCATTGATTCTGGTAATTATTATCAAACACTCTCTGATCTAATCACTAGATTTGAATTTTGATTAAAAAGAATGTTTTTTGAATCTAATGATTCTTGGATCTTGTTGCTCTTAATTATTTTCTCTGACATGTGACTAGACCACATGACATAATTTAGCTAGAGGGCCCTCTTAGACTTTAGATTTGGATTTTACCCTGAATACGAAATTTCCTAACTCGTAATAATTATTATGACCCCTGCCTCCTTGGATAGATCTTTGGGTGACCTAGTTAGTAATAATCTTTAATAATTTGTGAAAGTTTCTGAAAATAATGCATTGTTCATATTGTTGTTATAGGTAACTCCTATATATCATGTGTCAAAACACTTGCGATAAGAGTTTAATCTATGTTTCAGGCACTGTTTTCACTCGCCTAGTGACGCCCGCTTACGAGGCAGTCCGCAACGAGTTCCGAAGGAGAGTCGGCCGCAAGATACCTGTGACATCTCTAGGTGGCTTCGATACCTGCTACAGTGGCCCGATCGTCGTGCCCACGATCACTTTCATGTTCACGGGCATGAATGTGACGCTGCCCGCCGACAACGTAGTGATCCGGAGCACGGCAGGTAGCACCACATGTTTGGCCATGGCAGCGGCGCCTGATAATGTGAACTCGGTTCTGAATGTGATCGCCAACATGCAGCAGCAGAACCACAGGGTGCTCATTGATGTACCCAACTCAAGGCTCGGTGTTGCCCGTGAGCAATGCACCTAAATGTTTTGTTTGGTTCGATTACTTCCCAAGTGACTCTGTTTGGTCATTGGCCCTAGTATTTAACTAGTACTTGAACGATTACTATTCTAGTAGTATTATGCTTGGATGAATTATTGTATTGGCTTGCCACAAAGATTTGTGTTTAATGGCTATAAGAGTTAAATGATGGACTAGCAATAGTGTAAGGTCCGAACTTAATGTGATTTGTATCGACATATATTCACGGGAGTGCCCTAGCCTTTGTGTCCTTTTTCAACTTCACGGGTTAGGATTTGCAAAAGCCTTGCACAAGAATCCTGACTCCAAGCTTTTCGATTTAATAAATTTTAGTTTTACGTTTCATCGTTTGCTATCTATTATTAATGTTTGTGTCATCGTTTGCTATCTATTATTAATGTTTGTGTGTGCAATGCATGGCAACGAAGAACAAAAAGAAACGATACAATTACAAAACTCGGACCAAAGTAATCAAACCTGATAGACTTCATATATGTCTTTCCGATCTACAACAGCTTTTGCAATTTATTCGGTCAATTCTTTGTACACTAAGTCATTCCGGCAATTCTACTCAATGTTCTAAATATCTCGATATATTCCTGATATATCCCTAATATTAAGAAAACACTACGATAAGTTGCTTATCGGTCTATTATATCGGTCAACCTAAAAAATCAAGTCAAATGACGATATATCGGGTCAAACTCGGTTTCACCCGATATATCGGTGTTTTTTTAAAATATTTTTTTAAAAACCACGTCTTTTTGAAAAAATAATTTAAAGAAAATGAAAGTTTCATCGATAGCATCCGATGACGAGAGAGTTTTATGATGAATGATCACCTCTATTTTTATTAATTAATACTATTTATGTATTTTAATTGTCAAAACAATAAAAAAATTATGAAGTTTATTTAGTACATTCATTTCTATAAGTTTTAATTTTTGAAGTTTATTTGGTACATTTTGATGTATATGTTTATAAATATATTAAATTTAATTAAAATTTAGCAAAAACGATAAATCTCATATAATCCGATATATCTCGATATATCCTTATTTTATAAAACCGATACGATGCCGATAACCGTTATTTAGACCATAAATTCTACTACACTATAAATTCACTATTTTCATACAAATTAAATAGACGGAATTAGACTCTGAGCTACTTGTTGCATTCTCAAAGGTTAGAATGGCATCAATATTCTCAAAGATTGATGTTTCTCGATATGAGCTGGTTTCTTCCCTTTGGGGTTTTCGCTTTGCACCAAATGGGCTAATTAACGAGTTGGATGTTTGTTCATGTGTTGATACCGGAAAATTCATGCGGCTAATTACTATGCCAAATCACAACAAAATATCAATAGAAAATGTCTATTTAGTACTAATTTGGCTCATTTTTTGCTCATTTCAATGACACATTTTAAAAATTGCCAATTTTAACACAAGGCTACCTACAATTTGCCCAATTCAACACATTTCCACTAAATATATACATTTTAGGACCATTTTACCATCACACCTATTGAATAGAGAGACTTTGACGACCACTAGAGTCCGACCACAACCAGCAGTCAAAATAAAATTACTAACCTCAGTAACTCATAATAAATTTCAAATCACCGGTGGTTGGAATCGGAAATCCGGTCACTAGACGTCAGAATTGCGAATCTGGTCACTAGTACTACTGGCAATAAATTATTAAACCCCAATAACTCACAACATTAAATTACTGACTCTCAATAATCATGTTATTGACACCGAGTAATCATGTTACTGAACTCCAGTAATCACGTTGTTAACCCCAAATAGTTATGTTAGTGATGTTACTATCCTAAGAAATGTAGTGAAGATTATCACATACATATCTCCAACTGGCTTAGTGAAAATCCCTTCATCTATATCAGCTAATAGAGACTACAAATTTATATCTAGATAATAATTTACTATTACTAACTCTCAATAAAAAAACAAATCAGTTTTGATTTTCATATTAGGCACCCACTACATCATTGTCATCAACCAGGAGCCACTGCCAACCTCTACTCGACCCACGTCACTTGCCACTGCCACGTTGTAACTGCAATCAACCGGAACCGATCTTGACGAGAGCCAATGTCGCAGCGCCGAAGGCGTATCCTGATCTTGACATCGAAAATCGGTGATTGGAATGAGAGAGAGAGAGAGAGAGAGAGAGAGAGAGAGAGAGAGAGAGAGAGAGAGAGAGAGAGAGAGAGAGAGAGAGAGAGAGAGAGAGAGAGAGAGATTTGAGATCGGGAAAGAGAGAAGATGACGACTTTGGAAGTAGGGTCAAACCTGATATTTCAAGATTTGAGGCGATCTAAAAATAGTGCCCTCGTGCTTTAGTACAAAAAAAAAAGAATTAATCTAGTATTGAATTACCCATTCATCTAAATTCAAAAGTCTTAATAATTATTTCTATGTATCAATAATCAATTACATTGGATGAGAGAGTTAAAATCATTTAGAAAACTCGGATACCATGTCGAATATGACTCTTCTTACATTAAATGAAGATTATAGTTTTATAATACTAGCATATAATTACAAGATCCACATGATTTGCATAACAACTATATAAGATCTTTGTGATTAGAAATCTACATTTAATGACTTGATTCCAGGACTTGATTAGAGTTAAAGGAGGAGGATGAGTGATTATCTTTATCATATTGCATATATATGTATTCCTATATATCATTTAAAAAAAAGTTAAGCAAGTTTTTGGGGCATGAGGTGGCTGCTGCCGCAGCCTCACCTCAGGTCTGAAACAAAGTAACAAACGTGATTGCAGATCTAGGTTCAGGGAGATTTGATTACGGAAGGAGGACAAATATGTAATTTTGCATGCAAAATTGAAATGGGCACAAAGAATTGAAATGGTCAAATTTTTTAGTGTTTCTCTTCTCAATTCCCCTATTTAGTTCAATAATTATCACATCTTAATTATTATTAATATATACATTACAAATAAATATAACCGAAAAAGCCTGTAAGACTCGAGTCTATAGGTAGTACGTGGGTATTTATTTTATTGAAAACCCGGCCTGACCCGATCTAAAAATATGCCTGAGACACGGGCCGAACACGTTATTAATGGGCCGGGCCCATTGCCGAGCCTTACGCTGGAGATAGATTTCCCATGTCCAACAGACCCATCAAAATCAATAATACATGAGATTTGACCTTCTTTGCGGAATTCGTACGTCTGCTCATCTCAAATATGATCCGTACTCTAATACAAGTTTCAATCTTCAAATACGTACAACTGATACAAATCACATATCAATGGTTGGTTGCTTAGTCGTCGTCAAACTCCACGATTTTGCTATTTCAACAAGAACACGCAAATTCGGTGATTGGTTTGTCGTCGGACGGTTCGCGCTTCACAACTCCGACCAGTCAGTTGCCAGCCGTCGCCGTCCCTTCTTTCTCATCTACATTTCATTTGTTTTCCCTTGAATAAATAGAAGTTGGTGACCCCAATTGGCTTTTGAAACTACCCACCACCTTTGACCCTTCATCCCTCGGATAAAATAGCGTGTGAAACCCTCCAAAATTCAAACATTCTTATCCGAAATTCCAGCTTACTCTCTTTTCAAATCACCCAACAATTCACCAAACCCAGATCTCCAAATCCAAATCCAAGAACAGTCAGACGCTCAAAATCCCAGTAATGGAGGTGAAGCTCCGAACGGCACAGTCCTTAGTCTCGAAGCTGAGCTCCGTCTCCGAACAGACCCGATCCGAAGCCCTGAAGGAGCTCCGACTCATCACCAAGCACGACGCCGACTGCCGCCCCATCGTCGCCGACGCCGGAGCCATCCCATACTTGGCCGAGACTCTCTTCGGCTCCTCCCCTGACTTCCAAGACGACGCCGCCGCCACTCTCCTCAACATCTCCATCTCCTGCCGCCACTCCCTTATTTCCACGCGCGGCCTCCTCGACGCGATCTCCCACGCGCTACGCCACCACAGCTCCCCGGGCACCTGCGCCACCGCCGTCCAGTCCGCCGCTGCTACGCTCCATAGCCTGCTCGTCGTGGACGACTACCGGCCGGTCATCGGCGCCAAGCGCGACATTGTGTACTCGCTGATCGACATCGTCAAAAACCCCAAGTCGCCGCCGCGGTCGGTGAAGGACGCGCTCAAGGCTCTGTTCGGGATCGCTCTCTGCCACTCCAATCGGACCTCGCTGGTGGAGCTCGGGGCGGTTCCCGCGCTTTTCACACTGGTGGTGAACGACGGCCGCCTCGGGATCGTGGAGGACGCCACGGCGGTGATTGCTCAGGTGGCAGGGTGCGAGGAGAGCGGCGACGCGTTCCGGAAGGTCGCCGGAGTTAGGGTTCTGGTGGACCTTCTTGATTTCTCGACCGGATCGAGCTTTAGGAGCAGGGAGAATGCGGTGTCGGCGCTGCTCAATCTGGCCCGGTGCTGCGGCGAGAGGGTCGCGGCGGAGGTGAGGGAGGAGGGAATGGGGGTGGTGGATGGGATTGCTGACGTGGCGGAGAATGGGGGGCCGAAAGGGAAGAGTAAAGGAGTGGCGCTGTTGAGGGTGATTGATGGCGGGAATCAAAGCATTTCGAGTTTATTCAGAGATCCGCGGTTTGATTCTTTACTAAGACAATCTTCCTTGAATTGATTCAGAATACAGGAACGTTGCTGTTCGTGTTTGTTGTTTACATGGAAATGGTTCATAATACTAATTGGAGGTAGTGCTGGTATTTGCATTGTAGAGTTTTCTATGGACCTATGCCAATGACGGGTATGTTGTAAACTTGTGATGGGTCGGGAGAATGTGTATTGACTAGGGTCTTGTTCAGAAGAACTATACGTCCGCTCTAAATTTATTAGCTTCTGTACATATGCAGTCGAACTTATTAGGTTGTTGTATGATTATGCCATCAAATTCGATTATACTTAGGCTGTCTGGTATCAGGGTTAAAATATGAGGTGAGTGACATGTCCCAACTTCGATTCTGATATGCTCTAGGTAACCTGCTAAATGTTGCTTTACTTTGTTGGTCGATAGCAATGTCTAGACTTCTAGAGGGAAGCAAGTGTAAAGTCTATATTGATGCCATGGATATAGTTGATAATAAGTTTCTTGTAGTCCAATTTTGTTTACAACGTCTAAGAATGTGTAGTCTAATTTTCTTTACCATTTTAATCTAAAAAATTTGCATTCAGCATGCTAAAATAAACAAGCAAATCTACGATCAAGTACGTTATCACATCGGGATAAATTAGCCCTCAATTAATATATTGTTTTATGTATAACCAGAGCTGGCAAGGTATTGTTATAAAACATTATTTAGCAGAATGATATACTTTTCGGATTTGTTTTCTCTCTTCCCCAGGCTGGTTTATGTTTTGCTATTGCAATAGGATTTGTTTTTCTCTACTCTTTCAAGGGAACTAAAATGCATTTGTAATATAGATGTTATGACCCTCAAGAGGTCAGTGCATTATTTCTCGCTGGCTTGCTGCCATATTTGAGGTTCTCAAGTCGTGGAATGATATTCCAAGGTCTGTTTGGAATTGTAGTTTGGAGGTTATTCTCTGTGATTTGGAATAACAGTCATTTTAGTCAGTTAAGTATGCCTGGAAGAAATTTGTGGAGACTATTTTGGTTATAAACTCGGCATCATAGTTAATAGCGTGTGGCTTTGTCTCTTTGGAAGTGAAATTGAATGATGGCGAATGTGAACCTGCTCCAGCTGAGTGATACCAATTCCATTTTTGTGATTTCGGAAAGTTTGGTTTTGGCAGTTGACATGCTTTGGCATAACGATTAGACTGATTGATAATTCATGTTACCAGCATATTGTCTGTGAGGTATATAAGCAGATAACTTGAAGCCAGATGAATCTACGGGAGACGAAGTCGAAGCATTTTGATTAATTTCTCCTTTAAAGAATTGGCGTGCTTAAACTATGAAGGAACTCGTATTGTATGCACACTAAACCTCTTCACTCCGGCAATGTTTGGATTGGCTCCAGGCCTATGGTTGTACGCTTCTTACAAATCAAATCCCACCTCCCATATCTTGTTAGATGATAAGAAAGTGAGAAGAAGTTTGTGGAGGTGTAGGGTTCCCGAGACCCGGGCCCTTGATCATGACTTCTGCTCGTTGCATACCTTGATCCACCACTGTCCGAATAGCATTTCCCGCACTCGTACCCTTGAATCCACAACTACCGGCGGAGGACCAAGAAATTACTCGACCCCGTACAAGATGTTTTTTTATACAATCTCTTTAACTAAGCGTATAAGAAGATTAGCCGAACTAACTCATTTTTTTGATAGACGAGTAATCGATGGAATTACGAACGGAGTAGGTATTGTGAGTTATTTCGTAGGAGAGAGTATCAAATTTAGTTGGATGATGATGACAGATTGACAGACTCTTGACTACTGCTAGAGGTGCTCGGTCAAGTCTCGCCTACTATACCTGCATCAAATGAGATGCTTCAGCTAGAAATGTTGGCAATAGTTTTCATATGGTTTCGCCGCTCTTTACGGTTCAATAGCATCTTCTCAAAAAAATTGATTGACAGCACCGATGGTGTATATAAAGGTGACACTACCCATAAGTCCATAACCATCACAGACAACCATCGGATCCGAACATGTCAAAACCACCTCATTCAACTCCACACCTTTTCTGATCATTCCACGGGCGACATCTGTTCTTGATCGTTTGACGAGAGATCACCCGGTTTCTTCAATAAAAAAAAGAGAGAGGCATAAATACTAATTGTCGTGCTAGCGGATCGAGTGCTGAAGCTAATATTCACTTTTGATAGATAGCTGAAAACTTGATGGAAAAGAGTGAGACACGATAGATAGATGATAGCATCATATCATATATATTGGAGATATGAGGAAATTAAAATAGAAGAACATTATATGACCAAATGCATGACAACGTGGTTGAAACGGAAAGTAAACCGAAAGGCTATACGAAACAATACCTTGAAAATGCTCTTAGTGCAGAATCCCATTAGATGCGAGCAGGGAGAAATTCTCCACTCGAACTCTTTTGTATTTTTCAATTTCTAAGTGAAAGCTTCTGGCCATGCCGTTGCGTGGATAGGATATCGAAGCAGATGTCGGTGAGCTATGACATGGTAATTATAAAAATAAAAATAAAAAATGTTATCGTGGAGGTCGTTAGTTCAAATCTCGTTTATATCATGAGGCAAGTGAAGTGGAGTTTAAACTTGTCACTTGTATCGTGATAAATTCTAGTTATTATCAAGGTTTCCACCTTTGAGAATTGAAAACCTGATCCTTGACTGCAACTCTACAATAGGGGAACTTTGGAACCTTTTTAGTGTTGGTATGTAGTTTAAATTAATAAGTTCATAAATTATCTTTTGTATTAAGCCCATATTATGACCTAACCATATTATGTTTAGGTTGTTGTCTAGCAATATAAATACATGCTTTACCAGCAGTATTATAGAGAGAAAAATAGAGCCACAACTTTAGGGTTATAGAGAAGTAGCCGCAATTTAGGGTACTATAGAAGTTGTTCTTCTATTTCGTGTTTTCTCTTTGGTGAGTGTATTTGGAGATATTAGGATATTGAGTTTGAGTGATAAATACATTGTAATCTCCTTTTGATATTAGTGGAATCACTTCATTGTTTATACATGTGGATGTAACCATTTGTTTTTGGGGTGAACAATGTAAATCTTTATTTTGTCTATTTATCTTTTCTCAAGTTTCTGAAACTTCATACTTGTTACGTTTCTGCACAACAAGTGGTATCAGAGCCCAAGTTACGCTTGGGACTTGGTGTCTCGTACGATCGAATTTGGTGGAGCTCCCATTTGGATTAGGGTCACAAGATGCTTGTGGTTGAGGTGAAACTATTCGGATTGTGAGACAATTGGTGATGACTCGAATCACGCCAAGGTGGAGATTGTTGGAAATTGATTGGCTTAGATTTGAGTCATTTAGAATCCCACATTGGAAAATGTGAAGAGTCATTCTTGAGTTATATGGATTGCACACACTAATATCGAGGCATTTTGTGGAAAACCTCATACTCGAACTCTACAGTGTGGCTAAAGTGAAGGGAGTATTGGAATTATTGGACCCGTGTGTGTGAGATTGTTGACCGCTTCCACACAATAAGTGGTACTAGAGCTGGTCTCTGTGATTCTGGATTCAATTATGAAGTCTACTTCTTCGGCGAAATTTGAGATTGATAAATTTAATGGAATGAATGATTTCAACATTTGGCGTTTGAAGATGCGAGCCCTATTAGTCAAACAAGGTTTATTGAAGCCGATAAAAGGAGTGAATGTTTGGCCAACTACTTTGTCAGATGAAGAAAAAGAAGACATGTTAGAACAAGTACATAGTGCAATTTTGTTATGCCTAGCAGATGAGGTTCTGCGTGAAGTTGCTGATGAGACGACTGCACCTGGATTGTGGCTAAAGCTGGAGAAGTTATATATGACCAAATCCCTCACCAGTCGGTTATATTTGAAACAACGACTATACACTCTTCATATGTTTGAAGATACACTTGTTAAAAACCATATTGATGAGTTTAATAAGCTTATATCTGATTTGAGGAATATATATGTGAAAATTGAAGATGAAGATTAGGCTTTGATACTGCTATGCTATTTGCCTCATTCTTTTGAGAATTTTGTTGACACCATGTTGTATGGAACATAGGCTATCTTTTTAGAAGATGTCAAAGCAGCTTTGAGTTTTAGAGAATTGAAGAAAAAAAAGTGTCATAAAACTTGAAAGGGTTTAAATTAATAAGCCCATCAATTATCTTTTGTATTAAACCCATATTATGACCTAACCCTATTAGGTTTAGGTTGTTGTCTAGCAATATAAATACATGTTTGACCATCAGTATTATAGAGAGAAAAAGAGAGTCACAACTTTAGGGTTATAGAGAAGTAGCCGTAGTTTAGGGTTCTATAGAAGTTGTTCTTCTATTTGGTATTTTCTTTTTGGTGAGTGTATTTGGAGATATTGAGATATTGAGATATTGGATTTGAGTGATAAACACATTGTAATCTCTTTTTGATATTAGTGGAATCTCCTCATTGTTTATATCCGTGGATGTAACCCTTTACTTTTAGGGTGAACAACGTAAATCTTTATTTTTTTGTCTATTTAATTTTTCTCAAATTTCTGATACTTTATACTTGTTAGGCTTCCGCACAACATATAGAAGTACTAACGTTGTTGCTCAATCATGATTTATCAATTTTATTTTATTTTTTATAGTGATTAAACATGAACCCTAATTATTATTAAATAGTACAATTCTTGTCAACAACATTTGTCCCAAGTCACGTATATTTAACTAGTCGACTTTGACAGTTTATCTCTTAAAAAGCTCTTGCTCAACTTTTTCCTGAAGCACTTTCAAGTTCTCAACTTCTCCATCACTTAGCTCTATGCGCACCAAAGTTGTGTTTAACTACCATTCACGAATGTAACCACTTAGAAATTAGCTAATATTCACCTTAAACCAAACTAGATATATTTGAACCTGTAGTTTAGACGGGGGCACGAGTACGCATCATAATAATAGGTATTATTGAGGCCAAAGAAACCTGAGAAGTGAATTTTAGAAATTCAAATAGAGATCTGCAAAATTATAATGATTAGAAGCTGAAATAGCTCAGTTGGTTAGAGCGTGTGCCCACTAGCTACAATGTTGGAAGTTCGAACCTTCCTTGTAGCGTGCTTGAAACCCACTGAACTTGTTACCATCTTGTTTTCAAATTTGTGAAATTTTATTTTCACTGGATCCAAATGAATTGGTGCCCTCTATGGCTCTATGTAAATGCTGAAAATGAGCAAGCCGTAATGCAGGAGAGTTACTTTCATGGGATCGAGTGGCAATTGGCATCAAGCCACCCACAACAATTCCCAGGCATAAAAATTTCAAGTGCCAATTGAAAACAAGCCATTGCTCAAAGTGATCATGATGAATCCATCAAAAGTTCCCAAAAAGGGCATAAAGGATGCCAAGAAAGGGTGAGGACGTCCCTTTTCTGGTGATTTTGAAATGGCCACAGCATAGCATATTTGATGGTAGTGGTGAATGAGAGAGAATTGGAAGCTAGAGAGATGGTGAAATGAGAAACCATTGAGATGGAAGATGGAGTGGGTGGCAGACCCACGTGAAAGACTCCCCCACCACCACCGCCACCATCACCACCACCACCAGTGGATGTCTCTGTTGGCTTCATATCAACGCTAACAGCCAAAACAATCCAACCACAACAATAAAAACCAACATCCTCACAATCACAAAGCTCCACCTCCCCTTTTTCCTAAAGTGTTGAGAAAAACAAAAAGTTCACAGGCTCACATCATTTACCCATTTGAAACAAAAGGCCACACCCCCCATTTCCATAGTTCCCCACTACCACTTCGCATTTTTCCCTTTCCTCCTTTCTTTCACTATGGGAGAAAGCAACAGAGCCTAAAATGCTAGTGGGTCTCTCTCTCTCTCTCTCTCTCTCACTAGCTAGACCTCCCTTTCTTCTCTCTAAAATGCTAGTGGGTTGTGCTTAAGCATGGTTTGGTGGGTGAACAATGTTAGCAGCTTAGCCAATTTTCAAGGGTAAAACTGCGGAGAGAGAGAGAGAGAGAGAGAGAGATGGAGAAAGAGAAAGAGAAAGAGGGTGGTAACCAGGATCAAAACCCCCCAACAGCTCTCCTCTCTAACAATTTGGAGTCTCCAAGATCAAAACCCTTGATTGGTAGTGACAGGCTGAAGAGAGATGAGTGGAGTGAAGGAGCTGTGTCTAGTCTCCTTGAGGCTTATGAGGCCAAATGGGTACTCAGAAACAGAGCCAAGCTCAAAGGCCTTGACTGGGAAGATGTAGCCAGACACGTCTCGTCTCGCGCCAGCTGCTCCAAGTCGCCCAAGACTCAGACGCAGTGTAAGAACAAGATTGAGTCCATGAAGAAGCGCTACCGCTCCGAGTCCGCCACCGCTGATGGCTCTTCCTGGCCTCTTTATCCACGCCTTGATCTTTTGTTACGCGGCAGCGGAGCCCCACCTCCAGCCACAACTGTTGTAGCAGCTGCTGTAGTTGCTCCACCTGTGCCGCCGCAACAGCCACCGATAGTGGCACCGTTGGCTCATCATAGCAACCATGCACTGATGCTATTGGAGCCACCAGTGCCGGTGTCACCGCCGACTCAACCACCGCCGCCGCCGACGCATTTAGGAACTGCCCAAAACTCGTACGGGTCTGATGGTGTTGATAGGGATGCCAAGGTCAGTGTTTACGTGACCCAATCACCCATTTTCATTTTACTTTTGATTTTGAGTAAAGATCCAAACTTTACCATATATCAGGCATCATAATCTGGGATCGTTGGCTTTTAGCCCTCAGAGTTTGTTTCAAGCTTGGGTGTCCGATTGTTCCATCCTTTTCATCCTAGTTTTATATGCAATAGTGAAACCCTTTCATGAATATATGGATAATCAAGTGTCAACTGTCAAGTATGATGTGTTAACCATGTGTTCAAACTACTGAGAGACCAACTGTGTAGAAGCCCATGTCATGATATAGATCAATATCAGAAGAAATAGATACTTGTATCCATCTCTATTAGAAACTAGAATGGCGCCCCTTGACATAAATTTTATATTTTTATTTCATTTCCAAAGGGTGCGTAATCGATCTTAGCAGCTAACGACCTGAACATTGATGTAAATACATTTTCGCATACACATATGGACTAATAATTCCATCAAGTTTTTCTTTCTTTGATTCTAGACAAATAAGACTGGTGGCACTTGAAAAAGAACAAAAAAAGCAATGTAATATTTATGACTCGTTAACATGCAGGAAGAAGGAGGGGGGATGAAATTATCAGACCATGCATCAGACAAGAACCCATTGGAGATAGATAGTAGCACACCAGCCCTTTATAGTGATAAGGAAAAGTTAAGGTCCAAGAGAATGAAGAGGAAAATTGAGAAGAAGACGCGAAGAAGAAGGGAGGAAATAGAGATAGCCGAGAGCATAAGATGGTTAGCTGAGGTTGTGGTAAGATCAGAGCAATCAAGAATGGACACAATGAGAGAGATAGAGAGGATGAGAGTTGAAGCAGAGGCAAAGAGAGGAGAGATGGATCTGAAGCGCACAGAAATTATTGCCAATACCCAGTTGGAGATTGCAAGGATCTTTGCTGCTGGTGTTGGCAAAGGTGTTGATTCTTCATTAAGAATTGGAAGAAGCTGAGGAAACATAGTCAAGCTTCTGAGTAAGTTATATCCATCCATATATGTATAGATTTAAATGTAGTATATATGTAACACTGATTAGAAGAAACGAGAACTTTTGGAAGCTGAAGGTGAGGGAGAGTGGACTAATTAAACATGTAAGATATGTGCCAACTTCGTAGTTATTGTAGCTACAATAAGTAACAACATGTCGACCTCATTCTGATGTATTATGAGCAGGCAATCAGTGTTTGACCTACCAAAAAAACAATTATGGATACCTACATTATTTAACGGTGTATAACCACCATGAAATTTGAAGCGTAATATTTATGCGTCGAACACAACGAATGAGATGAGTTTCTTTTCTTTGCCCGAGTAACAATACCTAAACACAAGTTACAGTCCTGACCAAAAAAAAAACAGAAGTTACAGTTGAGCTAGCTGCTCGTTTTCATGAAGGAGATAGAACCTTCATAAGGGCGGTAAGGCATGCGATTATGATCGAATTTAACCTATTAGTAGGAACCAAACAAACTCTAGATCTTCTGAGAACCAATCACTGTATTTATGGAGCCAAAATATGAGAACAACCTGGTTTGGCATATATCCCTAAAGAATTTGACCTGGGGAATTCGGTGGAGGTTTTGGTATTGGAGGGGAAGGAGACACGGTCGATCCATGTTCCATGACGTCGAAATAACTGTAAGGATATGGAAGCTGGTAGTGCTGAAGAGGTATCTGTTGGAAAAATACTCTGCATTTAGCTAAATGACTGCATACATGAGTTGTGATTATTTTTTTTTTCAATGAAATTTATTGAGAAAAAATGTTACGAACATGAAGGACAAACACAATTATCCCTCAATTAAGAATGTGAGACTCCACCCACAAATTATTAAAAGTAATTCAAGCACAAGGTGAAATAAAAAAGAATCATACGACAGCTAGAGTGGCATCGGCGGCGGGACTGGGTTTGGAAAAGATCCGACACGGTTCAACTCCCGCCTCCCGCCTCTCGCTTTTGTTTTTTTTTTTGAAAAGAGAAGAAAAGAAAAAAAAAGGAAAGCGTGCGTCCGAGAGAGAAGGAATGAGAATTTAAAATTTGGGGTGCCAATGTGAATTACAATATTTCCCTTACAGAAACTTTAATCCAAATTTGACGTTTAACTTTAGTTGCTAACAACATTTACCTACGATAACCATTTTAAACGTGCAGCATGACTACGAACTCGTATCATCGAGCTCAACAACTTCTGTGAAGGAAGTTTTCACAAATAGCGTACGAATTCAAAGTCAACTTTTTAAGTCTCCACTCATAACGACTCTCGATATGAGTAAATGATAAGAGTACAACTGTAAGGAATTGAATAAGGTTCGGGTCGTGTCAGTTCCCCCCCCTTAAAAATTTCATCCTCGAAATTTCCATATCACCACTTAAGCAAGCATAAAATCGGTTATAAATTACATCAAGCATATATGAGGATACAATACAACAATTATGTGTCAATTAGATCCGCTCCCGAATTTCTCTTGAAATCCGAGGTGAACCTGTGTAGCCAAAATTAGAGAATGATTATGTCAAAAACTTAATATCTAGAAAAGGCATACAAAAAATTTCGGCATAATCTCTTTTGAAAATGACCAACCTTACCTACACAAAAACAACACTTCTATAATGACAACCCCACCTCAACACCTACCTAGTCAAAACGACTTCCTCATCATTTATTACAAATTCAAGCAAAATATACAATATGTAACAACACTAACTACTATCACCGTCCATTTAGAATTTCAGCAAGATATTGATTCAAACTTATGAATTAGGTAAGGATGAAAAACATTAAATATTTTTCCGATATGATGGTAATGAAACAAGCATACAATTACGAGTTAGAAATAAACGTGATTACAAATCAAATAGGAGAATTGACAGGAATATCACTCACCAAAACAAATATAAGCTCACAACAATAATAAGACATATCACCAGTATAATCTCTCTTTTTGGATCTATATCTAAAGTCCACTAGTACACCCTCTCTCCTCCGGTTATAAAATATGGACTAGTCCCGCTAGTCAAAATAACACAATGATGCCATGCACTATCCCCCCGGGCAATCAAAATTGCTTTCACTCCCATTATTGGAATTTCGTGATAATTCTGAATATCACATCGCCTCTTAGGCGAAAATAGATATCATAAAAATATGCTTTCTCCCATACTCCCATTTTTATGGGCTTTCGTGATATATCAGGTATATTACATCGCCTGCCAGGCAGAAAATGATATCATAACAATCTAATAGTTCTCATACTCCCATTACTGGGCTTTCATGATATATCTAGGTATATCACATCGCCTCCTAGGCGGAAATGGTTATCATAACAATCTGACAGTTCCCATACTCCCATTGTTGGGATTCGTGATATATCTAGATATATCACATCGCCTCCCAGGCTGAAAGAGATATCATAACAATTTGACAGTTCTCATACTCCCATTATTGGGCTTTTATGATATATCTGGGTATATCACATCACCTCCTAGGTGGAAAAGGATAGGATAACAATTTACTAGTATAATCAATGATCTCAAAGCATATGACATAAAAAAGTAATGGAGGGCATTCCACATGCCTAAATATGCTGGCCTGAAAATAAATAATAAATAAAACCTAAACCTCGTTGATTCTCAAGATGAGAATAGCCTAGGGATTAGGGTGTCTATACCTCGTTGATTTCAATGGAATGACCGAGTTGATAGGGCTTTGTTAAAAAAAAGAAAATAAACTAAAATAATATCAAATATGATTCCCAACCGTATAACATAAATAGAATAAATATGACCAAAGAAAATATCCAAGATCCCATTCATACTAACCACAGGACATAAACCGAGTATAATGCCATAAGATAGATAACTTACCGTATGGGCATGTCTATCATCTAATTATATAGATCAGATATAACCCTTATCTATTTCATTACTTAGAACCCACTCTCATCATCATTCCATAGAATTTATCAAACACAGGTGATCTCTGATACAAGGCAATTTGAAATGGTAGATATATGAGTTGATAAACTCAATGAAAGCAATATATATCTAATTAACAGGCATATCATACCACCTACACAGATTCTCACTCTAAACCTTCCTTTTAAGAAAAGAAAGAAAAAAAAATGAAGTTTGGTTCTAACTAACTGAACCCATTAGATTGGAGAACGATTAGATTACAGTACACACAAACCAACATACAATGAGTAATTAAATCAGAGACATAAGCAATTAAATCAGGGATTAGCTTAATCATCAAAAGAAGAATGGGTTCACTTGTGGTTTCGGAACCCAATATAACTAAAACAAACCCAAATTCTAACTGGAAGTATCAGAGAAGTGGCAAGGCTGTGTAAGTATAATTAGAAGGCCTTGATTTTCAATCTTTCCACTTATGCACTCTTTCAAATTTTCTTTCAATGAGACCATATACTTTCCTTATTCTAAATGGAAAGAGTTGTGTCAACAAGTATCACATGAAGCATACTTCCCACAAGAGAATCATATATACCAATAAACTAAAAGATAATTTGAGGTTGCTACCAATACTTGCAAATACTTGAATGATGGGATCAGTAGCTCTGGTCCTCACCAAGAACTCCGCATTTTATCAGCATTTATGTTCATCCCCTCCACCCATATTTCCACTAGAACTCAGAGAAGAATTCGCATAAGATGAAACAAAGACTAAAACAGTAAAACTCTCAAGCCATAGCTATGATGCACCAGTACGGGTACGGGACACGGATACAGATACGACATGATACGGGGATACGTTTTTTTCTAGTATGTAGCGTTTTGGATACGTTTTGTAAAATAATATAATAAATTCTAGAATTTGATCAAAAACATGCAATTAGAAATTTAGAGCACCTAAATTCCATCAATATCCCATTAATCGAGTTGTGTGTGTGCGCGTGTGAGAGGCATAGAGACAATTGTAAACAACGAGTGCAGCAATCCAGTTAAGTGCCTTTTAAAAGAAGCATCACTTAATACAATGCAATGCAGGGTTCCAATATATTTGAAAATGCAGATTTCAAAGAATTATTTGCCCTCTTAAAGCAAGTCCTATAGCAAAGACAAGACATCAGCAAGTTTCTGGAGAAATGTTACTCCCTTACTTTTAATTGGGAGGCATATCAAAGAGTAGGTTTGCTCTGACCAAAATTCAAAATTCATTCTTCAATTAATAACATTTTATTTCTTTTTCTGCAAAAAAAAAAAAAGGATGGAAGATAGTTTATACACAACCATCAACTGGTTTTCAAACACCGCATGAAGATAAGAGGACCAATATCACATAACATTCAAACATCCAAGCTGAAAAGAGAATTTGCCTCTTATTGACCAATTTTTACTTTCCTTGCTGTAATTGGTAAAATGGGAATCATACAACTCAATCTCGATAACCTAATCTAAAACCAAGCAATACAACAACCTACTAAGCAAGAAAACCATAGAAGGAGAAAACAGAAGTATATCAGAAAAACATATAGCCACTCTTCCGATATCATGTAGAGAATTAGTGCTACAGTTTTTGTACGAGCAATTGAAAACACTGAGAATCACCAAAACTTGGAACAGAAAAAATCGATTAAGACCAAACCTGGCTCAGCTTGAGTTGAAGTTCAAGTAATGACAACAGTCATTACTGGATCAAAAATATCACCAAAAACAAGTCCACATAACTAAATTCAGATCAACAGTCCAAAACAATGAAAAGAGAGACAACCCAATACGATCAGTAGGTCCCTAATTGGGTGATTCTTGCTAGTTCTTAATCAATTCATCAATGTCAAACTAAATACAAAACAGTGCAGAAATAAGTGAGAGATTTATACAAAGAAAAGCAGAGCACACTAATCAAAGGAAAACTTAATCAAACTACTGAAGATATGAGTCATACCTTTTTCCAGTGATGGGAATAGAGAGAGAGAGAGAGAGAGAGAGGGAGAGAAAAATATGGGGTTTTGCTCGGAATCCAAGAGTTGCGAGGGAAGGTATAGATGATTTCGTCTGGGTTCACCTCCCTCAGTCTCCTTCGAAGGAACGAAAGAGAATCTCCGGCTTATACATTTAGCAATTTAAGTTTTATCAACTTTAAAATGACAATAGTATCCTAAAACGTATCCAAATTGTATCCGGACCGTATCCGCTGAGTTAACTTTACACTACATAGTTAGGATACGTTTTTTCATTCATGAATACGTATATATGGCGTATCCGGACTGTACCCGTATCCGACACGGGTACGATACGGACATACCCAGTTTTTCCCGTATCCATGCTATATAGGCCATACGGTATTGCTGTCAAGTGATCCCAGCATAGTATCCAAATTGTATTTCCAATCTTGTATCAGTCCACGCAAGACTGAAAAGTGATCCGCAATGTTACATTTTTACTAGCTAGATAGAAGTCCTATAGTCTATATGCTGCATCATAAAAGTTTAGAAATAGGCAATTTTCTGCGCAAATGGCTCTCATAAACAATGTGCAGCATATTAGAGGAATTAGTTGGCTTAATTACTCACTCACAGTTAAAAGGATATATAGATAAGTTACAAGATTAACAAACATGACACTATTGATAGAAACAAAAATAACCTAAAATAATAGCCAAGTAAGAGATAAAATCACAGCCTCAGGACACCTAGGCTATCAGCTTCAAGCCTCCATGTTTAGCATTCTCATGCAGCTCATGTAATTGTTATAGTACACATTAATCCCCCAACAGAAACCGCCAACAAGAAGTCCGACACAAAACAGAATCTACTATGCAATACTGGGGGAAACGTGAAGCAACATTAAAACTACAAATAGCTATTAAATTACAGAACATGAGATTCATTCGACATAATATCTTGCAAAAATAAATAAGTGTACTTAATTCTGCCAATATATGCATATATTAGTAATCTTCATCACAGTATGATGGACACGGGATTTCGGATGGAGCATATATAATTAACCTCTACAGATTCTAGATAGCATCATCATAAATCAAAACACATAACAACTCTGCAAACACCAAACAGAAAGCACACAGATCTAAGGATCATTCTTTGATCAATACATCCTGCTAGCAACCGTTCATCTCACTTCAGCACTAACGCAATTTGAATGAGTTTCCATAGTTCAATCGGCCAAAGACCTCTCCATACACTCTTACTATGTTAACACTTACCACCACCCAAAACAACTCTTCCAATTTGTACAATTCAGGTACTAACACCACAAGTTTAACAATTGAATCAGCAGCTAATATAAACATCAAAATATCAAACTAAATGAAACAATAGTACTCAACAAACTCTAAGAATGGTCAAAGATGAGCTAAAGAGCTAGCTCCACTACCACATAAGGTGACCAGGTCTGCTCCAACACCAGATTCTTTAAGGCTCCGTCAAATTCAATTTCCATGACACAAAGGGAAAGGCTTAACAGGAAAACTAAATCACAATTCCTAAATCGAGAAGCATAGTCACCAAAAGTACAGATTGGATATTACAAATCTCAGAAACTACCCAACTTGATTCTCCCTTGAAGATATATTGGCCTCCATGAGTTTATGGAGTTCAAATATTTCCTAGCATGCGACAAAAGGAAGATCCAGCCGGCCAAAGTTGAAGAAATTGAAGTTTCCTAGTCCGACTAGGAAAGCTTCATTACAGACGGTCTCTTGCCTATTAGGTTGGGATTTCCGTCTATATAACTCATCTTTATATTGTTAGATATATAATATACTTGGAAGGGTATTTTCAAATATATCTTTTAGATTTATTAAGAGATAAAAAGAGATGGGTGTTGGTTAGTATTTGTTTTAAATAAGGAAGTTTGATTTCATTAGAAATGAATTCCTTTTCTTATCTACGGTTTTGTAATTCAAATAAGGGATATTCCCGTCTAGATAATTTCGGTTTTAGAGAGGTGATTATGTGTGAGTTGTCATCCGCATCTAGGGTTTAGAAAAGGATACACGGCTTGTATATATAGGTATTAGAGTGCTAGGGTTTGGCACCAAATACACTGAAAGAAAATAAGGAAGAGAGAAAATTTGTTTTCAGCTTTTGGTGAGATCTAGCGTAGTCGGAGAGATACTCTATATCAGTCCTTAGTGGCAAGAGACCTTCGTGGCTTCATTGAAGACCTCAGTGGCTTCAAGTCATTTGTGGCATTTCAAGACCTTTGTGGCTTCAACAACTCCCGTGGCGTTATCATCCTTCGTGGCAACAAAGTCTTTCGTAGCTTTGACTGTGTTCTTCAAGTGTGAAGTAATTTTATTTTTGAAAATATATTACTTTTGATCATGTGTTGTCAAGTAATTGTTATATTCTATTCAATAGTAAAGTAAAGTTCTTCGAAAATTTCCGCTGCTTATCTCTTAATCGTTCTTTCTAATATTTTCATCCCTCGCAAGCTTCCCGATGAACCCAGAAATAATTAGCAAAATCAACTCACCTATGCTAATCAAGAACAATCAACCAACACATAGTAATCGAATAAAGAGAAAATAAGAATGCTTGAAAGAACAACAACTTTCAATCAGATGCGGTAGTTGTTGATCTGAACTTGACCTTGATATTATGAATAAGCAAGGAAAAGTAACTTGTCGGTAGCTCCCAACGTCGAACACCACCAATCAATTCCATGAATCTAAGAACCTGGCTCTGATACCAAATGAGACACCCCGACCCTAAATTACTAGAAAGTAATTAAGCACATGGTGAAATCAAAAGGAATTATACATCAGCCGGAGTGGTAGCGGCAGTAAGACTGGGTTTGGAAAAGATCCGACGCAGTTCAGCTCCCCCCTTATCCCTTTCGTTTTTCTTTTAGATGAGAAGAAAAGAAAAAAGGAAAGCGTGCGGCCGAGAGAGAAGGAAGGAGAATTTAAAGATTTGGAGTGCTAATGTGAAATTACAATATTGCATTTGTACAAACTTTAATTTAAATTTGACACTTAATAGTAGTTGCTAACAACTCTTACCTACGATAACCGTTTTAAACGTGCCGCATGTCTACGAAGTCATATCGTCGAGCTCAACAACTTTCGTGAAGGAAGTTTTCACAAATAGCATACAAATTAAAAGTCAACATTTTAAGTGTCCACTTAAAATGACTCTCGATATGAGTACATGATAAGGGCTAAAACTGTGAGGATTTGAATAAGGTTCGGGTTGTGTCAAAGAAACAATTAACGAAATCGAAAATTAAGAAAATCTAATTGATCTCTATTACAGTGACTCACCAGTAAATCTGGAACTGAATTCCACTAGGTGAAACCATATGAAGAAGCACAAAATTAGCAAGACTATCAGCAGCTTGATTGCCCGCACGAAAAATATGGCTCGATTTAAAATGCATTTGGGAGAAGTTGTGATTGAATTCAAACTCAAAGCAATAGAGTTGTAAATATAAACTCTATTTTGTTAAAGGAAAAACATCATTACCTTATTAGTGTTTTTTGGTCAAAGTAATTGACTGAGGTAATTAAGCAATTAGTTTTAATATTTACGTATCTAAATCAAGTAACTAATCAATTAGCGTTTATTATCATTAAACTGATTGATACATTCTCATGTAGTATTTCTTCTATATAAAGGGGTTTTGTAATAATACGAGTAGACTACTTCAGTTTTACTTTTACACGTCCTCAACCATTTATCTCTATTCTGAGTTTTTAGCACAAAAAAAAAGAACATAAAACCCTAGTTTTTTTTTCCGGCGCCGCTAGCAGCAGCTACCTGGCTTGCTCGGCTGCACCACCAGCAGCATCATTCCGGTTGACCCCGATCGGCGAGGCAAGTCCCAAGAGACCCAGATCGCCGCGCTCAGTCCTTGCGACGACACAGCTCGGTGAGATCGGCCCACTCTCTTCCTACATCGCTTCCTTTCAAGCCCGACGACAACTCGACCCGATCTGCACCCGACGATTTCTCCTTCCACGACAATCTCCTCCCGTGGTGCTCCTCCACCACAGAGCGGCGTGACTGCATATGCCATCTCGATCTCCGACGATGCAGCCTTGACGTCATCTATGATTTGGAGATCCCGACGTTTTGTAGCGGATTCCGACCCTATTTGCAACAGATCCAGATCCAGATTCGGACCCGTGTTGAAGCAGAAACCGACCAGACTTGAAAAAAAAAACAAAAAGAGGATTTTTTTACCATTTCTGGTAAAGTAAGGTTAGTTTTCTCAATATTACTTGATAATTTATAATAACCATTTGCTTTTAGTGTTTCAGTAAATTAAATAGTAATTATGAAAGCTTGGTTACTGCCTTTTTTACTATGTGTTAATTATTTTTAAACTAGATAGCTTGCCCGCACTTTACTGCGAGTTTGTGAAAAGAAAAAGAAGTCGTGAAATAAACAACTTCAATATATTGTATACCATTCTTTATTGCATTTACGATATGGAACCAAACTTGAGATACAAACTTTCATATGTTGCAAAATCCTGTCCCTACAATCTTGATGACAGTTGCATTCTAATGCTCAACATCATTTCACAACTTCTACTCTATAATATCTACATAAATAGAAAAATTTAAGCATTAGTGTTGATGTTGCAATGGAACTTTGAAATTAAGTTAACAAAAATGAGAAACTTGATCAAGTAAGGATATGGCTGGTCATGTTGCTCACAATAATCTTGGATTGGCATTCCTCTGTGTTAGCTCTCTTTTAGTAGCATTTACTCAACTGCATTAACTGAAAATAATGCCATTAGAAGTTTAAATTGGCATCCTTCGGTAATCAAGTTTTAATTTTGACCTAATAAGCATTTACTTGTCAAAATTCAAATAATCATACACATGTAGAGTAGGCCTCGGCCCAACCCGGTCCATGAGTTGCGGGCCCGGGCTGGGTCTTAGTAAATTTAAATAAGTGACGGGTCGGGCATGCCATTTTCACAAATATAAAAATCCAAAAACCCGCCCAAGTAAAGCGCGCAACGGGCCGGATCTTGCGAGCTTGTATTATAAAAAAAACTCTTATTTAAGGATTTGTATCACATCGGCTGGTGTCGATTGATCCCGAGAAGTTTCTTTCATATAATCACTTCGTAATGTGATAGTCTTATTCTAAACCTAATATAAAAGTTATGATACATTAGTGGACACTTAGGCAATCGACAAATCCAGTTCGAGATATGGTCGATTGACACACGCAGATGTGATCAGTATATATATTTAGAGACCCTGTAAAAATTTCATTCGTTTTAGACATTGTTTGACCGTCCGTACATACGGTCAACAAAAAAAGAGGCGTTTTGATATACTAAAACCCCCATTGGCCGAGACTTTGCGAAATGGGTTTCCTCAATCAATCGGTGACAAAAAATAGGTTATTTTAGATATGTAAACGGCTTTCGATACTCGCATCTTGGTAATAGGTCTCCCTTAGGCCATATTAGTGGTGTTTTTGATTTACCGGAAATTCTGATGGTTAAATGATGTCCGAATTGGATGAAATTTTAACAGGGTCACTAAATATATATACCGATTACATCGGCTGGTGTCGATTGATCCCGAAAAGTTTCATTCATATAGTCGCTTCATAATGCGATAGTTTTATTATAAACCTAATATAAAGGTTATGATACATTAGTGAACACTTAGGCGATTGACAACTCTAGTTCGAAATATGGTAAATCGACACTAGCAGATGTGATCGATATATATAATTAGGAAACCCATAAAAATTTCGTCCATTTTGGACATGGTTTGACCGTTCGTACTTACAGCCAACAAAAAAAAAAGAGGCGTTTTGACATATTGAAACCCCATTTACCGGGTCTTTGTCAAATGAGTTTTCTCAGTGCGACGCGCATAATAGGTAACAAAAATTAAGTGATTTCAGATATCCAAACGACTTTCGGCGTTCATATCTTTGTAATGGGTCCTCCTTTAGGGCATATTAGTGGTGTTTTCGGTTTACCGGAAATTCCGACGGTGAAATGAGATTTGAATCGGATGAAATTTTTACAGAGTCACTAAATATAAGTACCGATCACATCGGCTAGTGTCGATTAATCCCGAGAAGTTTACTTCATATAGTCACTTCATACTGCAATAGTTTTATTTTAAACCTAGTATAAAAGTTATGATACATTAGTGGACAGTTCGGCGATCGACAACTCCGGTTCTAAATACGGTCAATCAACACCAGCAGATGTGATATGTATATATATTTAGGGATCCGTAAAAATTTTGTCCATTTTGGACATAGTTTGAGTGTCTGTACCTACAGTCAACAAAAAAAAGGCATTTTGAGATATTAAAACCCCATTGACTAAGACTTTGTCAAATGAGTTTTTTCGGTGCGACCGCGCTAATCGGTGACAAAAATTAGATGGTTTCATATATGCAAACGGCTTTCGACGTTCGCATCCTGTAATGGGTCATCTCTTAGGACATATTAGTGGTGTTTTTGATTTACCAGAAATTCTGACGGTCAGACGAGATTCGAATTAGATGAAGTTTTAACAGGGTCCCTAAATGTTAGTACTGATAACATCAGCTGGTGTCGATTAATCCCGAGAAGTATACTTCTGATACTTCATATAATTGTTTAATAATGCTACAATTTTATTTTAAATCTAGTATAAAGTTATAATATAAAGTAATATAAAATTTTAAATCTAGTATTATTAACATATATAATATTTTATGTATAATTCTTACCAAAAAAGACATAATTGATATATGTATAATATTTTATTTTTTGGCGGGCCGGACCTATGGGCTTTTGGCGGGTCATGCCCACGAACATGGTTGGGTTTCACATCTCTAAATTAAGCCCGGCCCTCTACCCACGGAAGCGGGATTTTGCGGGTTTTCTCGCGGGCCGGGCCAGGTAAAAGCCCATCGGGCTTGCGGGCCTCCACTGGCTTTTTAGATCCGCGGGCTAAATGATGAAGCCTAAATGTAGAGTATATTCTCCAACGACCAAACAATAAAATGTAAGGCTTTACTTGCTCAATTATGCTTTGTTTAATAAACCTACTTGCAAGAGTGTATGCAACCCATAATAGCTTTAAAACTGTATGTTGAAATGTGAAATTCAAAAGAGAACTTCAAAGCTCGACCTCTAACTATGAGCCCTACAATTTGCCAATATAAACAATAAAATTTCAAACCACAACCTAGTAATCAAAATAGTTACAGCCAAAATCCACCAAACCATAGATGCTCCTTTGTATAAAAAGAGGAGAAAGGAAATAAAAGCACACCTCAGAAAAAAAAAAACAAAAAAAAACACTTCTCATCAAAAATGAAAAATGAAACCCCACCATTAAATAAGTATACACCTAACACCTGATTAATTTTCACTAAATCAGAACCAAAAAGAATGAAATGAAAATGAAAATATGGAATTGCTCATGCGATCAAATACCATAACTGAAACTGTTCTCACTGACATCGAGAATGAACAAATTTGACTAAATTTTGTACCAACAAAAGGAAATTGGCATTGTAAAAGAAACCCAGGTCATCAACAAAATTACAAACCTTGAGTCTAGAAATACATGACCAAGAACCTTAATAACCTACATAAACAGAACCATGACAGAACTCAATAACAACCTGACTGCTCTTTCCATTAAAACATAATAGAGCCTCAAATTTTTTCAGAACCAAAAGTGAAATCCAACCACAAAAACATCAATGAAGTATTGAATTAGAATATAGAACGCACTTCTAACTCGATCAATCTTGATAAGAATGCACTGGTTATATTGATGTTGAAATCATTTATAGTTTTTCAACCTTGCCATTCTAGTTTATCACCGAGAACAACTATAGAAAAACGAAACTCAAAGTTTGACCCATCAAATTTCATAATACTAACTCACTTCACTTAACAACACCATCTCACTTCACAAAACATATCTGCGTATATATCCTTTCAAATAAGGATTCTGTGGTTAAATTGATAAATAAAAATTAATTCTAAAACAAATATAAGCATATTTCTAAAGAAAAGAAAACCAAGGCCAATTGAAATTGTCCAAACAAAATAGAAGAACAACATGGAAGCCCTTTATTCCTATCACTCTATTTGTATTTAACCCATCGCACAAACTTCAACTGTTACAGAAGTACCATATTATCAGTCCTTCATATATCAGTATTTCATATGTTATGGATATCAACGATTTCACTCTTTGCAAAACTTCATTAATTGGAAAAATCTACGCAGCAAAACAAAGATCAAGTCTACCTCAATTTTGGATGGAAGAATATATATATATATATATATATATATATTTTTCCTAATAGTTATGTGAAAGAAATCATAGCAGAAGTTAAAGATAGATGTTGTTTTTCATAGTCATTGACCACATAATCATAACAGTTAAGAGATTGACTAACCTTGATAGATGGTAGAGGAAGAAGTGGTGAAGATCAATCATGCCTTAGTTCTATTAGACCCAAACATTTGCTTCTCGCTAACCACATGAAATCAAAATTCAAACTCAATTTAGCAAAACATAAAAAGAGAGAAACAACAATATGAAACTTTAACTATGAAAATAATTACAAACCTTCAATGACCAAATCACAGGTCATAAAACCACCGAGAATGACCAAACCCAGGGATTAGAAAACTTAATATGGAATTGAAGATGATTGAAAAATGTAAAATGAGAGTTAGATGATTGAATTTGTTCCAGCTTGAGAGTGAAAATTAACCATGAAGGTGGCTACACATAAATCAAACAATGATTTTTCTTAAAACTGTACACATCATATAAGTAATTTATAGCATACATGAAGCAAGACCTTGCAGGTGCCCGACATTTAACATTCTTCTCCCAAACCAAATCTCCCAGTAAGCATACATTTTAAGTTAATCCTCTTCAATGCTCTCTTCCAATCCAGCAAGCCCTTCAAATGCAAGTTTCATTCAGTCAAAAACCAGTATAAGTGGAAAAAAGGTATCACATCTCTATTTATATAACTATTACAACTGAAAATTTTCTCAAGTTCAGAAGAAATAACTGAAGTCAGTTTAGTATTGTCTCTATTTATATAACAAAACTGATATTTTGATACTAATTATAGGTCCATGATCCTTTCAAATAGACTCGAAGCCATCAATTGTTAAAGTAAGGTACTCAACATGAATAATGAATTCAAATGAGTAACAATTTTTTTGCCAAATAAGCCACATTGGTCGTTTCAAAGAGCAACTTATTTCATACCCCCAAAACAACAAATCCAAAAAAAAAGGCGTAATTGGTTCATGTTGAGAATGAGTTGTACCTCATGATTTGTAACTTCATAGCAGTCACTTTGTTAAAAACCTGATATACAAAAGCATGGTTTAAATGAACACTATCAAAACTGGCTTTTGTTCTATACTTTTGGAATGAGAGGTTAAATGATCTTCAAATGTGTCCAAATTGATGAAGTTAATCTAAACTAAAGCATGCATGGGCTATTTTTTATGGTTTGCAGCTTGCTACTTCTTTGAATATCCAGAAGCTATAGAGGATTGAGTAAATGACACCAAATAGATTGAGGTTATACTTTTATGATTGAAAAAGGAAAGGGAGTTGCCGCCAATTGTTTCTTCTTCCTTAACATGAACCCAGAGTATTAGCAGAAGAAGCAAGCATAGAAAACAATAGAAGCCACCAACCGCCAAAATATGAACTACACACTTATAATCAAAACTTGAGAAACATGTGTGCTATAGACTTACACGGTGGCCGTTGATCTTCACTGTAATTTAGACACATACCCCAACTGACACGGAGTTTATCACTATGGAAATCTAAAGCTGCATAATGGATATTTTGTAAGAAACAAAATGCTTAATTACTTTACAGATATTATTTATAATAAGATATATAGTATTGTTCAACTATAATGAAACTTTGGTCGCTCATCAAATGTTAATCTTTAAGCTTCTCTCGCCAATTTCCCAACTGGCTCATCATTCAGAGTCTATTACACACCCAGACTCAGAGCATCTAATTAGTTTATAATAATAAACTAAACCCAATCGATTAGTGATTAACAAAAAAAGAGGTTTGAGTTGGGAAAAAAAATACTAAACCCCATGATCCCATTTCTAATCAATTGAATTGGAATTCTTTCAATTCTCTAAATTATAAAGCTGTAAAGGAAATATATATGAAAAGTAACGAAAGCTTTGAGCTGCCATAGCAACCCAGAAAAAAACTTAGCCACATGCAAAAAGATCAAAACACCAATTGGAATCGAGTCAAAACCAAGAATAAAAAACTTAGCATAACTAAACATACTGGATAAAGATGATTGAGGAAGAGAAATGGATAATTCAGCTTTGATTTCCTGCTCCATTTGCACAGCAACAAAGACAGAAACGAAAATCACGCTCGGCCTACTTCATTGAGAGAGAGAGAGAGAGAGAGAGAGAGAGAGAGAGAGAGAGATTCACAAACTGAACGAAGACAATCAAATTTACAATTAAGAGAAATTGTCAGTCTGATGAGATTAAATCAGAAACTTAGGAGAAGTAAACAAACCTCACTTGTTCTCTTGCCCTATGAGATCGCCAATAAAATCATTAGAATTGCTCCCATCTCTCTCCGCTATCACTCGTTTTTCTCTGTCTCTCGCTGGCCGACGAAATTGATTAAAGAGGCCTTCACATTTCAATCCGAAAACAATCACAAAGCAAGAACCCAAACTTCAGTCGAAAATGAAATCATATACAGAACCCAGAATTAATCAATCAAACACAGAGCAAGTCCCTACCTTCACGATCGATTGAGATGACCCAACCAAAATTTTTCGTTTCTCTCCTACTCACTGCATCAATCGAGCAAAGGATTGTTTGGTTCTTGCGCCACCAGGGTTCTGCAACGCAAACAAAAAGAAAGAAGGGAGAGGATTAGGTTGATGTCGTTGTATACTAGGTTTCCCAATGGAATAGATCACTGAGGAAGAAATCGAGATTTCTATGGAAGTTTCGGGATGGCGAGCGAAGCAACGAGGGTGCGAATAGAGGGAAAAATGACGCGCTTAAGGATTATTACTATGCATGTTCTGTTGGTTTTATTTGCTATCAATATATTATTCTAGCATGACCTATATATTTTTGTATTTGCTATTAAAATGAAAATCCATGCATTCTATAAAAATTTTCAAAATCAATTATGTGATAAAGTGATTTCACAAAAGCATCGAAAGAAAATATGTGACCGCCATGAAATTTGGTCTCGAAATCCAATTCACACTTTTGGAGATTAATACACAATTCCTCTTGTTTTTTTAGATGGCTGACCAAACTCAACCCGAATTTGCCATTTTTTTGACTCAGAAGAAATTGAGTACCATCGTTGAGTTTCTAATGTTGAAACCACGTTTATGGGAAAGGACTACACAACCACCATTTGGATCCCACCGACAAAAACGATGAACCATCGGCAAAAACCAAAGTCAATGCCCTAATGTTCTTGAGGCAGCATATTGATCTAAGCTTGATATGGGAGTACCTTCAGTTGAAAACATCCAATGAACTGTGGGATGTCCTAAAGGGACGTTTTGGGAACATTCATGACACTTTGCTCCTAGAATTAACTGTCCAGTGAAATGAAATCCGCTTACTTGACTACAAAATGGTTAATGACTTCAACAAAGATATGTTGTGCTTGAAAACACGTCTCAATTTATGTGGTAAAGAACTCACAGATGATATACTGTATTTAACTATTTTTTTCTATAATCAAACAAGTGACTCAAATATTACAACGAGCCTGTTACGAGTCAGCTACTCACCGTTTGAATAGCAAAACCACCCCACAACCTTCACTTAGACCGAGTTTATTCCATAGCGAACCACCCTTAGATACTAGGTCTCTCTAGCTCGTTTGAGATCGCCGACGACGCCACCACAAGGGTGTGCCGCCGAAGGGGTTACTCTCTCGCTCTTTTTTTTTCGCTCTCTAGGGTTCTCTCCGGGTTTTTCTCTGATGTTTTTCACTTTTTGCCATATTAACATTTTTCAATAAAGTTTCTTTTACCAAGGGGATGAAGACTGAAGAGGCCAATGTTTCTACAGTCGGAAAATACCAAAGCTTTTTTACGGAGAATCAAGAGATATATAATGGATAAACCCCAAGTCTTAAATCTCAAACGGAGCAGATACACAGACAACACAGTAAGCTCACTCTTTGGTTCTGACCTGACGAAACATGGCTCTCCTCCACGCACAGACATCCCCCCATATCCATTCTCATAGCTTCAGCTCCAACACCCATAGCCACTCTCCGGTGCTCTTATCATTCCAAAGCCCACCAGCTGTTTCTTTCTTCTCCTTGAAAACCCATCACCAAAACTCACTCTTTTCTAAGAACTCGCCGTCTTCACTCTCAACAACGCCAAGAAAGGTGCTTTGTAGACCCCCTCATGGTAAACATGTCAGACAAGACTATCTTGTGGTATGCCTTCCCTACATTAGCTGATTCACTTTCGTCATTGCAATTTAATATTTGAATTTGCTTTTTTCTAGTTATGTTATTGGACTTTTCTCTCTAATTCATGTGTTTTTGCTACATGAAGATGGAAATTGTTTTATGGGTGGTTTGTATTTGCAAATACTCTTTATGGGTTTGTGTTGGAGAACGAGAGAAACAGATATTATTGATAGGATCGTCTATAGGGATAGAAGGGACTCAGGGAAGTAGATTTTCTTGTGACTTGATCAAGTTTGGATTTAGAGTTCTATTGTACCTCCTTTAATATTTCAGTTAATGCCTTATTAGAGCATCTTACTTGAACTATAATCTTGGGCTTACGACTTTCTTGCTTGGAGAGCAGGAAAAGATTTCAGCTCAGGAGGTCCAAGAACTGGTGAAAGGAGACAGAAATGTACCGCTTGTTGTGGATTTCTTTGCTACATGGTGTGGACCCTGTATTTTGATGGCTCAAGAACTTGAAATGGTAAGCTCCATACAAATTTTTGCATATAACGGTAATCTACGGGACTAGAATTATAACCAAACTAAAAATCTGCAACGGAATGTGTGAAAAACTTTGCAGTTTTGCATTAGCTATCTCTCATAAATTACTAATTTTTGTCTTTTGACATTTGAATATCACGTTATGCTGGTTATGTTCTGTCAACGATAGAGTTATCATTGTGTTGAAATTTTGCATATAGCTTGACCAGTTATGAGTGAGAATCAGATTATCTGATTGACCCACAAACACTTTCCATATCTCCACTTTTTTTTTTCTCAAAAAGATAGTGTAATGATACTGAGTCCCTTTGTTTTGAATATTGGTACCATTAATTTATGTGAATAAGATCAGCATTAGTTGGACTTTCAAGTTGATCAAATTGAATCTGGATTTTGGATGCAACCATAGGAATTGTTCCTATGTTTGCTGTTCTTGTTGAGAGAACAGTGGCCTTAGTATGGATTTTAATCTGGAACCTATACCAGTGTGCTCAGATTTAGATTATCTTGTCAGAAAACCATAGGAAGTGATGATGCCAGTGAAGTTTCAAATACCTAATAGCTCTTGCCCGGCTTGGTTAATGGACATGGGATATGATAATGTTTTTTTGAACTGCTACTCTTGATGCACATTTTCTACAATTTGTAAACATCTTTATATGATTGATTAATATTTCGAGCACGGGATTTTGTTAGCAAGTTGTTACTAATCTGGTTGTCTAAAGCAGATTTGTTATTTCCAAGTGGTTTTTCACTTTGGTTGATTTTTCCCTGATCTTGCACTATTTATATGATGACTTTCCAAGTTCAGATAGACATGAGTTTATGCAGTATTGAAGTGCGTTGTAAGGGTTTCATGCTGCTAGTAGATTAGACTTTTGGGTTTAAACCTAACTAAACATGATATTCACTTATTCAGTTGTAACAATTAGATTTGAATTTTGAAAACAGCTTGCTGTGGAGTATGAGAGCAATGTAAAAGTCGTTAAGGTTGATACTGACGATGAGTATGAATTTGCACGTGACATGCAGGTAAGTAAAGTTCTTTTTGTTTTTACGTTTATATTTGTCACCGTTCCCTCATCGTCTCATGTACTGATTGTACTCCCAAAGCCTACTTTTTGAGCTGCACTTTTTATATGAATTTTTGGCCTCTAGTAATATGAGTTGAATCTTTGTAACTAGATTCAACTATACATCACTTCTGCATCATACCTGTCTGTTTAATTAATCAGAATGATCTTGATAAAATAGATTTAAGTATGAAGTGACCTAGATTTGGTGATATATGTCAAACTATTTGTAGACATCAATAAAACAAGTGGACTAGGATATACTTAAAGAAATGAACACCTCCTATAACCCTTTTGACCAGGTACGGGGATTGCCAACATTGCTCTTCATTAGTCCAGACCCCAGTAAAGATGCCATCCGGACTGAAGGGCTCATCCCATTACAGATGATGCGGGATATCATTGACAACGAATTGTGAAGGAGTCCGAGAAAGTTTTACTATAGGCTGCATATATATGGGGCCACGGTTTTGTTTGTGATGTAGAAGCTTCCTATTACTATTTGAGATGCTATCATTTCTATGCCGTAGTCTACTAACTGAATTACATTGGAGTCATCAATGTTGTAGCCATATGATTTGGAATAGATGTACAATTATAAATGCCAGGATGTGCGTCCAGTGAAAAGCTTTCATGGATATGAACACGAATGGATGATATCCCGTTGTCTATGCCATTTGATGCTTTAATTTTGTGTTTTGTTTTGGATGGTTTTCTTTCACTAGCAGTAATGTCGAATCATTATAAATCAGGGCGGTAATGTTAAAATTGCAGAGAAAACTATTGGCATTCGTTTGTTAACTTGCAGCCTTTCTGTTCGTGTAACTCAAATAGTAAATCTTCTAGGATGTGTTTTTGTTCAAGTTAGCCTCTTCGTGTAACCAACAGTTTTAATCACAACCAGTTATATTTCTGGTTGCAGTTAATCTAAATGACCTTCCGCATATAAAAGCAAATAGTTAGACTCCAATCAGAAACTTAAAAAATCTAATGCAAAAGAAAAACTGGAATTTTCATTTTGTGTTTACAGCATCACAACTTGTTCTGCACTTCACTTCTTAGATAGCTTTCAGCGCCTTCTTCTGCTTTACCAAATTAGGATTATGGATCTCAATAATGCCTTCAACACCTTTGCTCTTCATATTTTCAGATACTTCTTCACTCGACACCTCGTCTTCTGACCCCTCTGCAAATTCTACTTCATCGGCTTCACAACGTTCAGCTTCTGGCTTCCCAAAGGTAGAGGTACTGTCAAGAAGTAGATCTTCAGTAGTAGTGAAGTGGCGTTGACGGCTTATGGCCTTAGTCTTGCCTTTGCCCATTGTCTTGAGACAATTCAATACAAGGTTGAACAAGAAGCAGCAGGGCTACAAAGTTGTTTTGCAATAAAGGCCTCTCTGCTGATTGAAATTCAAGAAATCTCCGAGTACGTGTTGATTCCTCTATAAGGTGAATGTAGATGGTATTCCTAATTACACTAGAACATAGCTATGACAGGAAGCAGACACTAATCCTATAAACATTCAGAGTCCATTCCCATAAGAACCAGTATAGAGCAATGGTCTAAATATCGGTTATCGGCATCGTATCGGTTTTGAAAAATAAGGATATAACGGGGATATATCGAGATATATCGGATTATATCGGATTTATCGTTTTTGTTAATTTTTAATTTAAATTTAATATATTTATAAACATATACTTCAAAATATTCAAAATATACCAAATAATATTAACTACTAAGTACTAATTGAACAAAAATAGGTGCACAAAAGATAGATTGAGATATTGATTATGCATTCATGCATTATAAACTCTCATCATCAGAATCAAAGTCAAAATCATCTTCTCCATTATCTTCGTCCTCATCTTCTGAGAGAAAATCATCTTCATAAATCATATTATGTCTATTTGCGTTGAAATTCCTCAAAACGACATCGCCTCCTTAAAAAAAAATCACCGAAAAAAAAGTAACAAGAAAAAAAGTCACCAAAAAAAAGTCAACGAAAAAAAAATTATCGAAAAAAATCATCGAAAAAAAAAGTCTCCGAAAAAAAAAAGTCAACGAAAAAAAAAGTCCACCAAAAAAAAGTCCACCGAAAAAAAAGTCAAACAAAAAAATCCACCGATATATCGCATGTTGACCCGATATTTTGAGTTGACCGATATATTAAGGCGATATGGCATTTATCCTATCGGTTTCTAAATATCACCGATATATTGCCGATATATTCCCGATATATCCCGATATTTAGAACACTGGTATAGAGTCTGTATAGAGTTAGGAAATAAAATTGGGGATACATATTCGGATTCCTAGACAAGTGCTAGGATTTCCAAACCGCTAGTCATCCTAAGATCGATCTGGTTCCTAGTTTTAATAGTTAGGTAGAGCAACTCTCTCTCTCTCTCTCTCTCTCTCTCTCTCTCTCTCTCTCTCTCTCTCTCCATATACCGATATTCGATATTACTACCAGGATATACTATCAAATTCCATCTGGGAATTTACTATTTTTTAGTATTGTATATGGCTGCTCAACATTAATTTTACTCACAATTTCTTAGTTTTTCTTGGCTCTGTTCGGTTGTTTCCTCTCATTTCTATGACTTTCAAAAGCAGCATCCTAGTCCGTTTTGGTGGCGATGGCTCAGTGCGGTGCTTGTTCGGGTGGTGATGCGGACGCTGGTGCTGATGTTGTTTATAAACAATTTCACCCGGATGGTTGGGTAATACATGTTGATTACAACCAGTGGTCTTACTTAAAACAATTTCACGTAGGTGATAGTCTTTTCTTTTCATAGTTCATACAATAAGAAAAACCACAATATATGTGGTTCAAGTTACTGAGTAAGGTTTCAAATTTCAATTAATCCTGCAACTTCAGCTCCCCCCTAGTCATCACAGCTTATAGTTCCGGCTATGATACAATCACGCTGGAAAGGCCTGGCCAGTATTACTTTCTTTGTGGTGCTCCTGGTCATATATTGTGATGCCGGACAGAAGGTCGCAATCATGATCAGCCAAGCTGCCAAGCCTGACACTCCGATCTCCTCTCCGAGCCCGACACCTTCTGGATTGTCCTCTCCGGAACCGGAAGAGAGGCCACAACGTACACTCGGTGGCTCTGATAATCAATGCTCCAAAGCTTGCTTTGGCTTTCGGTTCTCTGGTTGTATTTTGTAAATTGATGTTTTAAATTTTTGCAATGCATTAGTGTAAGCATTTTTAAGGTTTGGAATTTAATTGTAGTCCATATTTTTTTAAATGTGATGTTATTTGAAGGAAACCACTAGGTTCTATAAAAAAAACTGTGATGTTATTTGTTTACACTCATCATTAGTTCAAAGTTTCATCAAATGAAGTGAATAACATATTTACACGATATTCAAATGAATGAAGTGCATGTGCTATTTCTAACACCAATGTCCTGATTCCCTGAACGTGGATAAATTACTTGGGGATTATGGAAGGAAAAGAGAAGATAATTAATGTTAATTAAGCTAGTCCTCCGTAGAGCACAATCAGCACATCACCTGTAGAATAGTACGTATGTAATGCACACTTGTGTCGATCTCTTAATTATAGATTTCCAGAAATCAAATCTCTAATTTTCGTAGTTAATTATGAGAAGAAACGAAAATGACCAACAGATCAAACACACCCACATAGGATTCAAATTAGCAGAAAATGATGAGGACATCCATGATAAGCTGCCATTGAAGATGAATAAATTGAATAGTAAAAACGAAAAATATGTATAAATCTCATTCAAGAATATTGCAAAGTTCTTGGTTAATTTCTATTTTCAAATTAGCATTGGTATGCCTTTAATACGAGAGATGAAAATATCACCACGTACTGTTAATTCATCACTAATTAAGTCACTAGTATTTAGTAACAAATTAGACGATTGCTATATCACGTACGGAATATATATATATATATATATATATATATATATATATATATATATCTCCAACACGTCCCAAATCCCAATTGCAGCAGAATCCAATCGAATCTTCATCAGATATGGATTTTGATCCAGTCTTCTTTTATAAATTAAGAATGCGAAATAATGACGTCATCGGCAGGAGAGAAAGCCAGAAACATGAGTGCGGCCATAATCCCGACCGGAAAGAACAAGAGCATCAGTGGAGGAGGAGGCAACGGCGGCAGCATTAACGGCAGGACAACCATGAAAGCCGCTAGACCCGCCAGCACCATAACAGACCCCAAGCTCATACATTGCACCATGATGATAATATTGACGATGACCTTCAGATCATATATCTCACCGACGGCAATGCCACGTCGGAGAACGACAACAACCTCGCAATTAATGGCAACAAGAAAGAGAAAGCTAAGTTTTCCTTGATGTCTCCGAGCAAATGGCAATGAAATATTTCGTGGGGTTTTCAAGCTTTTATAGGCAATGGTGTTCACAAGGAGGATTTGATCGAAGCCGTTGGTTTTGGGGATTAAACAATAGTGGTTTATGTTTGGGAATCCAGTTTGGGGTGATGGTTCGAATCGGAGAAGATCAGAGGCGTCAGACCCAATATATTTCGGCTGATACGTTGAGCAACTTCTACTGCAAATTGATTTTGATTATTATTGATTTCGTTGTTAGGTTAGGTGCCATCATAATATATAAATAAATTATCTTCCTATCCTCCTATAATATGTTAATTCAATATATACTTGGTAGTAGGGGCCGAACTGTGGGGCGGACTGGTCTGACTATAGCCTACCCGAAAAATAATTTGTTATTTATACTTCTATATTACAAAATGCACATGTAGTAAAGTTGTTCAGTTGATTAAGTAGCCTGAGTAATACTGGGCTAATGTCAGTTCGAATCTCACACCAAACCCACATTTTTTCCTTTTTTTCATTATTTTTCTTGTTTCTTTTTTGGTTCTCTCTCAATCTTTTTTTTTTATTTTTCTTCTCACATTCTCATTCTTCTTTTTATCTCACAATATCTTTTCAGTATTCTAAAAAATCTTACAATATTTTTCTTTTCTATAAGTATAAGAAAATTTTCTTGTTCTTTCTCCATTTTCTCCATCTCTTTCTTCAGTCACAACATTTTAAAAAAATTCTTTAGCTATCTAGTTTTCTTTTACAATTTTTTTTGATTTATCACCAGCCCTATCCATTTCAGATTCCTGGTTCCGCCACTGCTTGGTAGTTGGTACTAATACAACTTGTGAGCAACTTCCATATGTTGATAAAATTGCGTGTTGTCTAATTTCTAGTGAAAATAGTTTAACTGTAATTCGATTATACATCAAAGTTTGACACGGTAGGGTGTAGATCAATATGACTTGATAAACACTTGTGTTCTTACATGTAGAGCGTAACGTAGTCAAGTAAAGACTGTAAAGTATCACATAATCTCATATTATAATTATTCCGTGTTTTGGGTTTTTTTTCTTCTAATTTTTACGTACATATCTAAACGTCACTTACATTACTTAAACTTGAGAGAATTAGCACGAGTCAAGTCATCAATTTTAGGTAGAACAAATTATCGTAACTGTCTCGAGTTTACTGTTTAAGTTTGCATGGGATTTTATTGTTTGACACCATTACACCAAGGCTCGTATTGAATCGATCAATATTTAAGTTTCCATCGTACTTATAATTTTCACCACTCACTCACGCATTTCCGTTGAGGTAATCTTGAATTCACGAATTTGAAGAAATTTGTAAAAGAAACCATGCAAGATCATCACGTACTGATGATCGTGTCTGGTCCCGTACAGCCATACACAACTCATACGATGAACCATTCCCATACAAGGTGCATGTTTATTATATATTTATAACACTTGTTCTCGCTTCCACTCCCTTAATTTATAACTTTTAAGTTCTATCAGACTCAGAAATCTTCGATCTATAAGTATGTTTGTGTACGAGAATTTGCAAACAATGCAATATTAATGATGAAACCTGAACCAGCTGTGACAGATAACATTGTTTTATTAATAGAAGAGATTGAACGAGGTGTGCGACTCAAATTGTATATAAGATGATTATATTACAATTGATTTGATTTGTAATCTATATATAAGCTAAACAACTTAGCTCACTCCCACAAATTACGGAGGAAATCACGGGCTATTACATTAATCACGCTAACACTCACTCTCAAGTTGGCGCATACACATCAACCATGCCCAACTTGCTAAGTGAGTCATAAAAAATCTTCTTAGACACTCATTTTGTGAGCATATCGGCAAGTTGCTCTTCTGTAGGAACAAAATGAAAACTAATGATCTTCGCATCTAGCTTATCCTTTATAAAGTGATGATCAACCTCCACATGTTTTGTACGATCATGTTGCACAGGGTTATTGTGAAATATCAATAGCCGCCTTATTGTCACAGTACAGCTGCATAGCACACTTAGGCTTAATGCCTAAATCTTGTAGCAAATTTCTAAGCCATAACATTTCGCATACTCCTTGAGCCCATACCCCTGTATTCTGTCTCAGCACTAGATCGAGCTACCACGTTTTGTTTCTTACTCTTCCATGTAACAAGATTACCCCAAACAAATGTAAAGTATCCTGATGTGGATCTCCGATATGTAATATTTCCAGCCAAGTCTGCATATGTGAAGCCACAAAATTCAAGGATATTATTATGATTAGAGAACATTATTCCTCTCCGTGGAGCTGACTTCAAGTACCTCAAAATCCTTACTACAGCATCCATGTGGTCCACACTGGGATTATGCATGAACTGACTCACTACACTTACTGCATATGCAACATCTGGTCTGGTATGTGATAAATAAATAAGGCGTCCAACTAGCCTTTGATAACGAGGTTTGTCAGTAGGAACTTGATATGGATATTCTGCTAACCGATGGTTCTGCTAAATAGGAGTATCAATGGGAGTGCAATCTAACATACCTGTCTCTGTTAGTAGATCAAGAAGATACTTCCTTTGACACTGATAGATACCATCACTTCCCCGGGCTACCTCAATGCCCAAGAAGTACTTGAGTGTACCTAGGTCCTTCATCTCAAACTCTGTGGCTAGCTGTTTCTGTAACCTATCCACCTCAATAGTATCATTCCCAGTAACTACCATATCATCAACATATATAATTAGGGCTGTTACCTTCCCTTGTTGATGTCTGGGAAATAATGCATGGTCTGAATTACTCTGTTTGTAGACAATTTTCCTCATGAATTGTGAGAATCTTCCAAACCAAGCACGAGGTGACTGTTTAAGACCATATAGAGACTTTCTCAATCTGCAAACAAAGTTACTTGGAGAAGCGGCCACATATCCAGGCAGAAGATCCATGTACACTTCCTCCGTAAGTTCTCCATGAAGGAATGCATTCTTAACATCAAACTGTCTAAGTGGCCAGTTTAAGCTAGCAGCAACAGAGAGCAATACCCGAATAGTGTTTATCTTTGCAACAGGTGCAAATGTCTCATCATAGTCTATGCCATATGTCTGGATGAACCCTTTTGCTACTAGACGTGCTTTATACCGGCTCACTGACCCATCTGGATTATGCTTCACTGTAAACACCCAACGACATCCCACAGTCTTCTTGCCATGTGGTGGAGATACAAGTTCCTAAGTATTGTTCTTTTGTAATGCTTCCATCTCTTCTTCTATGGCTTTCCTCCATTTTGGATCTCCCAATGCATCCTGCACTTTGTTAGGTACTCATACAGTAGATATTTGATTCATAAATGATGCATATGACTTAGACAACCTTTTGGTAGACATAAAATTTGCCACTGGATACTTAGCTTTAGCCTGAAGGGTGGGTTCATACTTTTTTGTTGGCTGACCCCGAGTAGACCTATTTGGTAAGACATATTGTTTACTATTAACTTCACTACTATTAGCCCCAATAGGATGACTAACCTCAGATGAGTGATCTTCTGTACCAGGAGAGTATTGGTCAGGTGTAGAATCTTTAGTACGGGAGATATGAGGGGCAGTTGTGTTGTCATCTTCTGGTACTTGAATGTCTGGAGTGACTGGAGACCCGGAATCATCCGGTGGTGCCTGTGTAGCTGACACATTGGTAATCTCAATTGAACCGCTCACCATATCTATTGGCTTACTTGTCTCCCCCTCTCCATGATACATGTCTTCAAAATATGAATTCTCTCCCTGAAAAGCAGTATCGGAAGAGGTAAAATAGCTCGTGTCCTCAAAGAAAGTAACATCCATAGTGACATAGTACTTCCTGGTAGGTGGATGATAGCACCGGTACCCTTTCTGATGTCCTCCATACCCAACAAACACACATTTAACTGCCTGTGCATCCAATTTAGACCGTTGATATTTTGGAAGATGGACAAAAGCAACACAACCGAAAACATGGGCATGAAGATTATGAAAAGAGGGTAATGATACATGAGATGCAAGTACCTCATATGAAACTTTTCCCTGAAGGACACGAGAGGGAAGACGATTAATGAAATGGGCGGAAGTGATGACAGCATCACCCCAAAGGTACTTAGGCATATGGGCACTAAAAAGAATACACCGAGCCATATCAAGTAAATGACGATTTTTCCTTTCAGAAACTCCATTCTGCTCAGGTGTGTAAGGACACGTTGTTTGATGAACAATTTCGTGCGTGTTAAAGAACTCCTGAAAGACATGATGAACATATTCCCCTCCATTATCAGACCGAAGAACTCTAATTGTGGCATTATATTGTGTTTGAACAGTAGTATAGAAGGCTTGAAAAGCCGGAAAAACCTCATCTTTAGTTTTGAGGAGAACAACCCATGAAAGACGGGTGCAGTCATCAATAAATGACACATAATACCGCATCCCTGACACAGTAGACTCTTTGGAGGGTCCCCAAACATCAGAATTAATTAATTCAAAAGGAAGAGAACGTCTATTAGAAGTACTAGGGGAATATGTAGATCGATGACTTTTTCCCAAAACACATGTCTCACAACGTAAAAGGGACTCATCCACATTAATAAACAAAGTAGGCATAGATTTTTTCATAACACTAAAATATGGATGCCCTAAGCGACGATGCTATAACCAAACTTCACTTAGCTTATCAGAAGTGGAGAGTAAAGAGGTTCGAGACTGTGCCCCTGGTTTCTCCCCCGCATATGTCTGATCCAGATGAAACAACCGGCCCCTCAGATACCCCAAGTCCCCAACCAATTAACTCCCAGGTGAGAAGATTCTGAAATATCACATACATAGGAAAAAATGTCACAAAACACTTAACGTCAGTGTTCAATTGGGGAACAGGTATCAGATGATGAGATAAAGCAGGTACATAAAGCACATTGTGAAGCTCTATTGTGGGCGTAATACGAACTGACCATTTCCCTAATACGGGAAATGCCTCACCATTAGCATTAGTAACATAGGGTACTGGTGGAGGAGACAATACGGTAAAATAAGATTTGTCATAAGTCATATAATCAGATGCACCAGAATCAATAATCCATGTATCAAAACCAACAAAGTTAGAAATATTTAAAACCATACCAATGGATGCGATAGGTATTGCTCCTCCTGCTGTGTTATGATCATGTCCAACCAGACCATAAATATCTGGTTCATGGACGAATTGAATGGGAGAACTCTCTGTGTCGTCTCCAAAAACCATTGAAAAAGAAAAATCAGGATTGATGCAGCGGAAACACAATAGGATAAAAACGAAGTTGAACCTGTCTTGGGTGCACCGGCACTGTCGGTGTACCTACACTGACAACCAAGATAATAGAATTCGGGTCTCGGGTCGGGTCGAATCCGGGTCTCCGGGTCGGGTTAGGTTGATTCTAGGTCGGATTTTCGCCGAAATGTTTTTCTCCGTCGCGCCCCTCTTCTTTTTCACTGGAGTTTTAGGGGTCAATGGCGGCGGCACTGGGACGAGAGCCCACGTCTTCGGGTATGACACCGACGGCGGGTTCGACTTCAGAAAGGACGGGGTTGTCGTCGTTCGCCGGGGCTGTCGTCGTTCGCCGAGGTTCCGAGCAGTGGTGGGTCGGTCGCCGAGGTTCCGAGCAGCGGCAGACGGGTCGCGGTGGTTCCGAGCAGCGACGGGCGGGTCACGGGCTTCAAGGGATAGAAAAACAAAAAACTTTTCTCCGACGTCGACAATGAAGCTTGATGCCGGACAATGTTGTATTTATGTCCCTGTGCTTGTGGGGCAGAGGCTGGAGACCGAGTAGCAGTGGCGGGCGGGTCGCGGAGGTGCTGAGCAGCAGTGATGATCACGGCTTGAAGGAGCTCGGATGGCTTGAAGGGGCAGTGACGGCTTGAAGGAGCAGTGGGAAGCGGGTACAATGAACGATGATGGCTTCCCTATGAAAACACGGTTTTGCTCACTGGATTAGCTGACGCATGGCCACCAATGAAGGGTAGAGGACGTCGTCTGCGCCAAAATGAAGAAGGTGCAGTTCCACGCAAAAAACGCAGTGGAAACCCAGGAAAAACAGAGCTCCAAAAAAGGCTCTGATACCAACTTAAGTTGTATCTAAGATGATTATATTACACTTGATTTGTAATCTATATATAAACTAAACAACTTAGCCCACTCCCACAAATCACGGAGGAAATCACGGGCGTGATTTCCTCCTTTAACCATGCTATTACACTAATCACGCTAACAGTGTGTTTTTGTGTAAAATCTTTCTCCCCAAAACAGAGTAGATACGATCCATAATCCCCTGCCGTTGATAATTAAGTTTTGATGACAAAGAATCGGATTCAAAGATGCTTCTCGAAATCCAAGAATGCTGGGGTTGCAATGCAAATCATTATAGAAGGCTATTTTTCACAGTGCGTCTCAGTTCAATGTATGAACACGACTTGTGCCTGAAACTTGAAGGCGTACCTACTCTTCCATATCCAAAGATGATCTTTCTTTGCACACATAATCGTGCATGAATAAGCAGGCACCTAATACTGTTGACTGCAATAAGCTTACGTTTAGTAAAAACTAGGCAGTGTGCCCGCGCTTTGTTGCGGGTTCAACTGGATTTGATGGGAGTCACTAATTTCCAATGGACATGATTTGGCACTTCACCTAAACTTTTATAGTAAAAAGTGGCCGACCACAACTTTCATATAAGCCAGGAACATTCTTCAGCAAATCGTAGCCTCTACATTCTTCATTATTATGGGTTACCGAAATTTACATATCATTATTATCGTTCTAAAGGTTGGAGAATGAACCAATGTATACGAATTTAAGTCGAAACATTATCTACCTCAATGAATTTGAATAATAAACCCAAAACATTTGCATCAAATTCACATCTAAAATTACCATTGAGAAAGAGCAGCAAATGAGCTCTCTAAGTCATTATGGGTATTCAGGGGTGATAGAAGAATCATACAGCAAAACGATAAGCCATAAATTAATTAATGGTGAAAAATAAGTAGCAAAACTGATGCATAATTGTAATCACTCATAGCATAGAATTGAAGAAAAGAACTGTAGTGCGACTACAATACCAAATTTAAGTTCATCACATACTTGGACAATGAATCTATCAGTGTAACAAACACTTCAATTTACACTTGCAATTAATCACAATGCACTTTGAGAACATTATGATTTACTCTACCAACTATTTTATCTGTCAGAGTTCAACAGAGAGAGATAACCGATCAACTTTTTACGTAAGTGGTAATAAGATATATTTAGCTGCTGCAATTTTAGTAGCCATCAAAAACCAATACTGCAGAGGAATCTGAAGCAAATAGACAGTAGCATTGTCGATCAGTCATGAATAGGATCAATATTATGTATTATCTTTATCAATCATGATCATATTTTTACAATATTATGATCAATATGTTTTCAACTGATCAAGTTGATAGAAATATGTTCAATATGTTTTTACACTACATCTATTATCTTTATCAATCACAATATTAGATCAGTTTTCTACTAAACTTTGGTTTAGCAGTTTGCTTTAGGGGTGGACACGGGTCCATTTGGTTCGGTTTTGGACAAAACCCATAACCCAACCCAAATTTTAAATTCGGTTCGGTTCGGTTCGGTTTTTCTATTTTAGAGACTGTGACCCACAACCCAACCCAACTCGTACGGTTCGGTTCGGTTCAGTTTTTTTTTTCGGTTTTACCCGTATGTAAAATACGTAATATTATATATTAATTTTAAAAGTACAAAATTTAACATAAAGATGAAAAACTAATAGTCTAATGATTATTTCATACCTAATTGACTTATGCCTCATCATTTAGCCTGTGGATCTGAAAAGCTCGTTGAGGCCCACAAGCCCGATGGGTTTTTACACGAAAACAACACTATTATGTCATAAGGGAAGACCCATTACCAATATGCGAACACTAAAAGTCGTTTGCATATATGAAATCACCTAATTTTTGTCACCGATTGTGTGCGGTCGCACCAAAATATTCCATTTGGCAAATCCCCGGTCAATGAGGATTTTAATGTCAAAACGCCTTTTTTCTTGACCATAAGTATGGACGATCAATCAATATCCAAATCGGACGAAATTTTTACGGGTTCCCTAAATATATATACTGATCACATCTGCTGGTGTCGATCGACCATATTTCGAACTTGAGTTATCGATTGCTGAAGTGTCCACTAATGTATCATACCTTTATATTAGATTTATAATAAAACTATCGCATTATGAAACGACTATATGAAGTAAACTTTTAGGGATCGATCGACACCATCCGATGTGATCAGTATATATATTTAGTGACCATGTAAAAATTTCATCCAATTCGGACCTAGTTTGACCGTCAAAATTTCCGGTAAACTGAAAACACCACTAATTTGTCCAAAAAGAGAATCCATTACAAAGATGCGAGCGCCGAAAGCCGTTTGCATATCTGAAGTCACCTAATTTTTGTTACTTATCATGCGGGGTCGTACTGAAGAAATCTATTTGGCAAATCCCCGGTCAATGAGGATTTATTATGTGAAAACGCCTCTTTTTTGGTTGACCGTAGGTACGAACGGTCAAACCATGTCCAAAATGGACGAAATTTTTACGGGGTCCCTAAATATATATACCAATCACATCTGCTGGTGTCGATCGACCATATTTCGAATTAGAGTTGACGATCACCTAAGTGTCAACTAATGTATCATAACCTTTATATTAGGTTTAAAATAAAACTATCGCATTATGAAGCGACTATATGAAGGAAACTTCTAGGGATCGATCGACACCAGCCGATGTGCTCGTTATATATATTTAGTGAGCCTATAAAAATTTCATCCAATTCGGACCTTATTTAACCGTCAGAATTTTTGGTAAATCGAAAACATCACTATTATGCCATAAGGGAGGACCTATTACAAATATGTGAACGCCGAAAGCCGTTTGCATATCTGAAATCACCTAATTTTTGTTACTTATCATGCGTGGTCGCACTGAAGAAATCTATTTGGCAAAGCCCCGGTCAATGAGGTTTTATTATGTGAAAACGCTTCTTTTTTGGTTGACCGTAGGTACGAACGGTCAAACCATGTCCAAAATGGATGAAATTTTTACGGGGTCCCTAAATATATATACCAATCACATATGCTGGTGTCGATCGACCATATTTCGAATTAGAGTTGACGATCACCTAAGTGTCAACTAATGTATCATAAGCTTTATATTAGGTTTAAAATAAAACTATTGCATTATGAAGCGACTATATGAAGGAAACTTCTAGGGATCGATCGATACCAGCCGATGTGATCGTTATATATATTTAGTGACCCTATAAAAATTTCATCCAATTCGTACCTCATTTAACCGTCAGAATTTTTGGTAAATCGAAAACACCACTATTATGCCATAAGGGAGGACCTATTACAAATATGCGAACGCCGAAAGCCGTTTGCATATCTGAAATCACCTAATTTTTGTTATCTATCATGCGTGGTCGCACTAAAGAAATATATTTGGCAAAGCCCCGGTCAATATGGTTTCAATATGTGAAAACGCCTCTTTTTTAGTTAACCGTAGGTACGAACGGTCAAACCATGTCCAAAACGGACGAAATTTTTACGGGGTCCCTAAATATATATATCAATCACATCTGCTGGTGTCGATCGATCATATTTCGAATTAGAGTTGGCGATTTCCTAAGTGTCAACTAATGTATCATAACATTTATATTAGGTTTAAAATAAAAATATCGCATTATGAAGGAAGCAAGACGACTAAATAATGCGCCTCTTATACATTAGGTCAATTAGGTTAGAAATTATGTGCGGCTGTGAGGCCGACCACACTATTTTTTTTATTAAAAAAATAATAATAATGTAAAATTATAAATATGACAAAATAATGTCGTTTTGTAACGTTGACCATTGACTTCGGGTTGTTTGGGTCGGTTCGGTTTCTAAGGGACTGAACCCAAAACCCAACCCAAATAGAATCGGTTCGGTTCGATTTTTTTATTTTCGGTTCGGTTTGATTCGGATTTCGGTTTGTTCGGATTCGGTTTGGGTTCGGGTCTGATTTTTTTCGGTTTTCGGGTCAGTTTGTCCACCCCTAGTTTGCTTCGCGTTTAGTCTACTGTACGCAATGTGCATTCCCATGATAATCATATACACAACAATATGGCACACACCTATAAAGAGAAACTCATGTTGTTGATCTTGAGAAAAAGCTTAATATAAACTGGACCTTTACCCTAACTCAGCACAAACTCCTTGATATCCTGCACCATTTGATCAAATGGAAATGTCAAGCAAACAAGAAGATAACAATGTAAATAAAAGATCTAAAAGAAAAGAAAAAATTAAAGTCAACAACAAATATATATGTTGTTCTTCAATCAGTTGAAACCAGTGCAATCAATCTTACCCCAATAAAACTAAAAGTGTTTTTGAAAATATATAGCAAGGAAATAATTACCCGATTATTGGAAACTATAATGAAGCTACAAACGAAAACAAAATTCTTTCAGAAGTACCAATTCAATTCAAAGTCTAATGAAATTGGGTAAAACTATAAGATCAGGGTTTTGCAAATTGTAATCTTTACAATTTGACAATTGCATGCATAAGGGAAACCCCATTTGAAATAATTCTTTCATCTCATAGATAAATAACAGTGTAATGGTATGCAAATATGAAGGTACACGTATTGGCCTCCATAAGGTGAGGAAGACAAAAGGAGTGAAGCACAACAAAGGGGGAGCATTGATGACATTTCCTAGTCGGACTAGGAAACACATCTTGCGGCAAGATTTTGTGAGTTGGTCGAATCAAACATATATGGAAATATATATGGGATCATATATGGAGAGAATAAAGTATATTTGGAAAAATAGTTTCAAATATATTTAGTTTAAAATATATTCCATATGTATTGTTTTTTCCTTTTATATAGAAGGATGTATTAGGAAAGGATTTAGGTTGATTACCTATTTGTACTAGGGTTAGGGAATGCATGGCCAGCTGTGATATATATAGGAGGTATACATGCAGTAGGCAGAGGAGCCAAAAAGAGATACACGGCCAGAAAGAAGGAGAAAATAGAGAGAAGGAGAGAAAGAGAGAAAAAAAAAGAAAAGAGGTGAATTCATAGAGAAGAAAATTCACACAAAGAGAAGCTTAGTGCTAGGAGATCTTTGTGACTCCTTTGAAGACCTTAGTGGCAACATCAATGATCTTAGTGAAGTTGATCATTCGTGTGTCTACAACGATCTTAGTGAGGTTGTATCGACATTTGAAGCCACGATCTTAGTGAGGTTATTTCATGCTTGATTGTGACTATCAAGTAAGAAGTATTTTTACTTTTGAGAATAATATTATCATTGATTAAGGTGTAATCATTGTAATATGAATTGTTCAATAGAAAAGTAAAATTCTTCTATATATTCCGCTGCTATTACTCGTTGTTGTTCTATCTTGTATTTTCAATTGGCATCAGAGCAGGTACTGGAGGTGTTCGGTAGATCTAGCTCAAGATGGAACGTCAAGGATTGAATCAACCACCTTTGCTCGCTAGCATGGATTTCGCTCAATGGAAACTTCAAATGAGATCATTTATATATGGTATTGACTTTCATGCATGGAGAAGTGTCGAACGTGGATGGAATCCTCCAATGAAAGAGGTTGATTCAAAAGCTCCTGAAGGATCGTCTAAGCAAGAATTAAAAGATGAAGATGAGTGGACTGACAAGGAAATCAAAGCTAGTGAAGGAAATCAGCTTTGAATGCTCTTTACGCATCAATGAGCAGAGATGAAAAGAAAAGAGTTCAGAACTGCATCATAGCCAAACAGGTTTGGGATAAATTATGTGTTTTAAATGAAAGTAATGATACTGTAAAAGAACAAAGATTACAACAATATTACTCTGAGATTGATGCGTTAAAAATGAGAGATGATGAAACTATTGATGAATTTTATAGTCGTGTTTGTATCCCTATTTGGCACAGCCCATGTGGCATGACAACTAAGCCGATCCCGCAATAATTACTAAAGTTACCGCGGTCATGATATTTCTGCGGCCACGATATTACCATGGCCATTGTGATTTATGTCGGCTTAGACTTTAGCTTGATCAAAGGTACGAGGCATTGTCAGTTTTGATAAATTGACCGCGTCATAATGATGGAGCAATCAGAGGTGAAGACGTTACAATTCGTTGCCAAGATTTTGGTTCTTAGCTTCAATAGGAATTTGTATCTCCTGTGAATCATCATCAATTAGGATTCATTTGTAATAAATCTCTGACAATTAGTGTCAAGATTTCATTTATTGTTCTTTATGTAGTTTTTCTATAAAAGGGACCATATGCATCATTGTTAGAGGTCCTCGACCAAACGCTCAACGCGGCTACACTGTTTTTTTATCAATACAATTCTACAATTCACAACACACCAGTCTCTTTTCAATTTCCAAGTTTATTTCATTGTTTTCTTTACTGGTATTTATCGTTCTGCACTTTTCTATATCGTTCTTCACTATATTGTTCTTTACGTTCTTGCTTTATATTTCCCTGTATTTTCTTTATATTGCTTACATTAAGTATTAAGAAAATCACAAAGAACCACAATCACCATCACATTCACAACATCCACCCGTACCACACAACACTAAGATCGCGGCTAGCTAGCCGATCCGTGTTAAAGTCCTTGTATCAAGGCATTGAGAACCCCGCGGCCGAGGGTGAGCCTTCCTCGGCCCACAATCGTTTGATTACAAGTTAGATCCGCGCAAACAACAACTTTGAAACCTCACTTGGCCCTTTGGCCGCGAGTTGGCACGCCTTAGCACACGTCACAAGCCAGAAGGACACGTGGAAGCCAAAGAGGACCCCGGCCAATTGACACGCGGCCGAGACGATTTTTGAGCCAACATCTTTTGGCACGCCCAGTGGGACGGCTGGGTGAATGTTACCAGATCCCTACGCTAAAGCTCGGGGAGATCATTGTTACAGGTGTAGGCAGGAATGCCACACCTCTTCATTTTGTCCAAATAGATCTAGAACTTCAAGAGATATAGTGGGAAATATGTCTGGTTTTCCAGTGACATCTAGTTCAACCTCGGGTCCAAACATGACAACTACGACAAGTAGGGTTTTGTCACATCCATCGAGTGGGGCTTTATCAGCATCCGTCGCAACCTCTACTATAGTATCGACCTCAACAAATGGGAGTCAAACCATTTTTGGTCGACCGCAACAGTCACAAGCAGGGTCTTCAGGCCATGTAGGAATTACAAGTGGAGCGGCTTCTCGGCCGTATGACCCGGTCGCTTATCCGTGGGGTCTGCCACCAGGGTACACTCCTCCGTATGAGTCGGTAAATGCTTCTACTGGAACTGCGGCTGGTCCATTCCCTTGGGGGTTCTCACAAGGTTATAATCCACTGTTCGAACAACCTAGTGTGTCAACGACAACAGAGCAGCCACCATGGAACCAAACATCATGTTTCAATCCAGTTTTTGAGCCCATGCCAGTGAGTACACCAATGACAAATGCTCTCGATGTAACATGGCAAGATGTTCATAATGAAGTCGATAACATTGATGATGGAATTGGTCGGTTAGGCCAGAGGCTTGAAAATTGTATTGGTCAACTTAATCAAAATTTGGGAGTTCAATCAGAGATGATGAATGCCTGGTTACGTTGGTTTCAAACTGGAACCGGAACACAGATGCCGCGTAATAGCCAGTGTGATAGTAGTCGGCCTTAGTCATTTGAGCCAGGGCAAAGCAGTCAGACACAACAAAATCCGCCTTCAAGTGGTCATACGACACCAACACCAATAAGACCAGCAATGACCATTCATTCTTCCACTCAAACACAACATGTTTTTCCTAGCAGCCAATGGAGACAAAACATAAACAATCAAAATCATGGAAATCCGAATTCTCGTTCGCAGAATCCATCATACCAACAAGCACCTCATTTGAGCATTTCCACACGCCCCATATTGCCTGGCAGTCAACAAGCATATGCTCAACAATATGTTTTTGGGTCGCAGCCGTGGCCAACACAACCGACATGTCAAGGTTACGGCCAATACTTTCAACCACACTTTGCTACATCATTCCAGACTCCACCACATTCTATCACTCCGTACCAAACTCCACCGTATCATGCTCCGCCTTATCAGGCTCATATCCCACCGTAGCAAGGATGGCCACCGGTTCCACATCAATAACAAATGGCGCAACCGGGGCCTGGAGATCTTAATAGGCCTGTACTTTTTAATGACATTCAACACATGGTAGAAGGCATGGTGGGGGATCTGCGTCAAAGGGTGGATCGTCCCACTTATACAAAACCATATCCACCTCATATTGATCTCATCCCATTGCCACATCGTTATCGAGTGCCATCTTTCCATCTGTTTTCAGGGGATGCATATCAATCTACGGTTGAGCATATCGGTCGTTTTATTTCACAGTGTGGTGAAGCTAATAGTGAAGAGAACCGTATGCAATTGTTTGTGAATTCACTTACTGGTTCCGCATTTTCATGGTTCGTCAATCTTCCACCTAATTCCATCCATAATTGGAGGGACTTGGAGCGAGCATTCCATGATCGATTCCACAAGGCAGAGCAGAATATTCATGTGGCTGAACTAGCAAAATCATTTCAAACGGGGGCTGAGTCGGCTCAAGAGTATATAGGCAGATTCAAGCTTCTCCGGACCAGGTGTAAGGCACATTTACGAGAATCAGAGTTTGTGGAGATGGCATTGGCCGGACTTGGTTTTGAGTTCAGAAAAAAGTTTGAGGGATTAACTTTTAGAGATCTATATGAGCTAGAGTCAAGAGTAATCCGTTATGATGCAATTCTTAGAGAAGAGCTACAGAAGAGGCTCGCTTCGAAGGGTACCTACTACACGAGTCAGGCCGTAAGTGCGGCCCAAATTGAAGAATGGAGTAGTGACGACGACATGGCCGGAATAAATTCGGCTGAACTCTTAGTGAAGCGCCCTTTTGTTTGCAAGGGTTTAGAGAAAATTGAGTTAGCCGCACGTTCACTTTACACCACTTCTAAAAGTACACAACGCACATATACATTTGATATTCGCAAGGCTTATTTGATCTTTTTAGCCGCGAAATTGATTACATTATCTGATGGGCATGTTTTGCCAAGTCTTGAACAAATGAAAGAAAAAATGTTTTGTAAGTTTCATAATTCTTGGAGACATTCCACTAACAATTGTGTGATTTTTCGTGATCTGGTGCAGGATTTAATTGATCAAGGAAAACTAAGGTTCCCTAACGTGTCAAGTTCTACGATGAAAGTGGATACCAATCCTTTTCCTGCGGCTACAGTGAACATGATCCGTGTCGGCGCTCCTTCATCAGCAGGTGTGAGTTTGAAGCAGAAGGATCTTTCAATGGCTGAAGGAGTGATGATTGGCTCCATCAAGCTCTCTCCTTCCAAGCTGACAGTTGGTAACGTTCCTACTCCAACTGTGTTATGTGGACGGTGTCAGCAGGAGTTATGTCTGGTTGATATCTTAAATGGTCGTGACAAACCTGCACCCAAGTTACCTGCACAACCTGTTCAGAACGTAATTTCTGGGCTGGAGTCGAATCGTCAAAGAGATAGTTGAACTGTGGTTTCAAAAAGAGAATGACAAGATGTTCCTAAGTGTGAGAATAAGTCAATCAGGAGGAAGCTTTCTTATGGTAGTCCTTCTCGTGATACAAAAGAAAGAGTTGTTTCTCCAAAGCACAATAGTAACGATCGAAGGAAAGGAAAGGCCCCGGATTACGGTGCTAACCAGGTTTCCCAAACCTCTGCTCGGGAGTACAGGGGTGAACGAAAGTATGGGGAATGCAAGATGCAGACATATAAGCCTCCAGTGACTCACGATAACAGGTGGTATGGTAGAACATCGAGAGAACATGATATTGCACCCTTGACAAAGACTCAAAAACACCGACATCAGCGGGAGGTCGCTCTGGCTAGAAGGCTAGATTCGGTGGAGACAGGTCCAGTAAGACGCATGCGGCTTGAAGGTGGGAACAACATACACTATCGTGGTCGCCAGGAGAAAACTAGTGGGCATCAAGGCCATAATGGTGAGTATCAGAAACCAGTGCCTAAGTTACGAGTACAAGATAAAATGAAAGAACCTAGTTCTCCTCATTGTGATAGTGTGACTCGTTCGAGTGGATCTGGTGCTCAAGTTTTTAATAAGCCCGTGGCTCAAGAGCATCATGCGAATTTGGTGGAGCCGCGGCCAAGTCCAACCCTTGAGAAGTTGAAGGTTGGAGTTGTTAAAAACAAATTACCTCAGTTCTCTGCTAAGGACTGGGTTGCTATGAAGGAATACCACAAGACACATTCAACTTTGGCTTTGTATGGACCTACATGGGAATAAATGGACACCATGAAGGCCTTGGCAGAGAATCCTGGACTTGAACCTCTCATGGTGCAGAATACTTCAAGTGCGGTACTAAAAATTCTATACCTGGCACGATTAGACGGCATGGAGATATTTGCAAGCAAAGAAGACTTGCTCGTATCTGGAGGAGACCTTAAGTATTTGGAAGGTTATCACAAGATGTATTCAGTTGTTAGTACGTATGGGGTGACTACACAAGAAAGAGAATTGTTACTCAAGATGAAGGCACATATTCACCAACGTGAGCAGGAATATGCTGAAGCAGTTGGCGAAGATGATTCGGACTTTGATTTAGATGAGGAGTTGGCTACAATAGACATGGAACCTTGTGACTTTACTCAGCTTGATATCGAAGAAGAGTTGGCCGCCATGGATGTGGATCATTGCGGCTCTACAGAACCTGTTAGCTCTTGCGCAGTCAACGGTAAAGGTCTGAAGAGAGTCTTTGCTGATCCTGAGAAATTCGTTATTGATGATGTGCAACCAATGATTGAAGTAGAGGAAGAATTAGGGTCGGTGGCACCACCTGAGTTAAACCTTGGAGAAGAGTTGGTTGACTGCAATGGTGACTTTGTTAGCTCCGGCCAGGTTCAAGATCTTCTTGGATGCAATGAAAGTTTCACCAGTCCTGATGTTGTGATCAACCTTGTTAGTCAGAGTGGAATCGATGCAGTAGGAGAATTGGACGTAGAGTCTGTTCCAGTGCCACCGATTGAAAACGCAGCTGTGACTCTGAACATGGTGTATGTTCTTCCTCTTGACTTTTTGGCTCAACCAGACCAGCCTCACCACATGGATGGGGACGTGGAGGAGATGGTACTACCCAAAGTTCTCATAGAAGAGTCATCTCAGGTTCAATTTTCCAAACCTACGTCTGAGATGGTTAAACATATTAGACCGCTATACATTACTGCTTGTTTTGAAGGGTATCCTATTTCTAAGGTGTTAGTCGATGGTGGTGCCGCGGTTAATGTTATTCCTTTATCTGTGATCTCCAAACTCAAGAAGTCAGAGAAAGACATTTTACCAGCAGATTTGGCTGTATACGATTTCTCTGGTAGTAAAAAGCAAACATTGGGAGTGATTCCATTGGAGATCAAGGTAGGAAGTAAGAGTATTATTACGGGCTTTTATGTGATCAAAGTAGATACGACTTATAATGCAATTTGGGTCGTGACTAGATACATAAGCACATGTGTATCCCTTCTACTCTCCATCAGATGTTGATTTTCTGGTCTGGGGATGAAGTTGAGGTTGTGAAAGCCGATGACAAGCCGTTTAAGGCTACGGCAAATGTGGTTGAGGCTGCATATTATGATGAGCATCTTGGCACATCAGAGGTGCAACGAGAGGACAATACTGGCAGAATTACAGGGGTTACAATGCGCAGGTTAATTTCACTTGGCGTCGAGACTATTGTAGAAGACTCGGAGCGTCCTGCTTTGGCTAAACTTTTTGATTTAGTTATTAATGAATGAGCCCATAGAAATGCAGAGAAGATGGCCGCGGTTGAAAGTTCCATGAAAAACCTGCTGGCCTATTGGCATGAGAAGGCCGCTAATTCTGGCGCGGCCGTCAATTTAGTTGAGTTTTTGTCAGAATCAAGACTTGAAGATGAGATCCAGATAGAAGGCCTCAGCCATGCTCCGGCCGAGTTAGAAGACACTCTACCGGAGGTAGAGGATCCTAGGGAAGAGATCAATCTTGGCACACCCGAAGATCCAAAACCACTCTTTATTAGCAAACTGCTTCCCAATGAATTTAAAGAGGAGTTGGCAGCTTTACTTAGGGAGTATAAAGATTGTTTTGCTTGGGATTACCATGAGATGCCCGGTTTAGACCGGAGTGTTGTAGAACATAAACTACCTTTGTATTCTGGTTGTAAACCTCATAAACAGCCATCTCGGCGATTTTCCGCTGAGGTGCAATCAGAAATAAAACATGAAATAGAACGATTACTTTATGCTGGGTTTATTCGAACTGCTAGGTATGTAGACTGGATATCTAATGTTGTTCCCGTTAGAAAGAAAAATGGAAAACTCAGGGTTTGCATTGACTTTCGAGATCTAAATGCGGCAACTCCTAAAGATGAATATCCCATGCCCTTAGCTGACCTTTTAGTGGATGGGGCATCCTGTCATGAAATGTTATCTTTTATGGATGGTCATGCTGGTTATAATCAGATTTTTATAGCAGAAGAAGATGTTCACAAGACCGCTTTTAGATGCCCTGGCGCACTTGGAACATATGAATGGATTGTCATGCCGTTCGGCCTTAAGAATGCAGTTGCTACATATCAACGTGCCATGAACATGATCTTTCATGATATCATTGGCCGCATTGTGGAAGTCTATATTGATGATGTTGTTGTTAAATCCAGGCAACAGAACGACCATATTGCCGATTTACGACAAACCTTTGTCAGGATGCGCGCTCATCAACTCAAGATGAATCCACAAAAGTGCATTTTTGGGATCTCGGCTGGAAACTTTCTAGGCTTTCTGGTTCATAAATTGGGCATTGAGGTGGATAAGAATAAGGCAAAGTCTATCATTGATGCGCCACCACCAACAACGAAGAAGGAGCTGCAATCTTTATAGGCAAGGTAAACTTTCTGAGACGCTTTATTGCAAATTCTGCAGGAAAAATCCAACCGTTTTCTCCTTTGTTACGTCTTAAGTCAGAGGAACGATTCATTTGGAATGAGGAGCATCAGTGTGCTTTCGAGGAAATCAAACGTTACCTTACGAACCCTCCAGTACTTGTTCCACCGATTAGAGGGCGGCCGCTCAAGCTATATTTGGCCGCGGCCGCAAAGTCGATGGGTAGTTTTTTAGCACAAGATAACGATCAAGGGAAGGAACGAGCTGTGTACTACTTGAGTCGCATTCTAACGCCAGTAGAAGAGAGATACACTTATGTTGAAAAGTTGTGTTTAGCGTTGTATTTCTCAGCTATTAAATTGCGACATTATATGTTGCCATCAATAGTCCAGGTTATATCCAAGACTGATTTGATTAAATACATGCTTACTCTGCCGATCATTTGTGGCCGCATTGGAAAATGGACTATGGCTCTTTCAGAGTTCACTTTCAAATATGTAGCATAAAAATCTGTAAAGGGACAAGCATTGGCTGATTTCTTGGCTCATCACCCATCTGCAGAGATGGAATCCATGGAGGAAGTTGAGATTGGATTTGTTGAAACCATGCGGAATAATTTTTGGACAATGCACTTTGATGGCTCTAGCACAGAAACGTCAGCCGACGCTGGTGTTACAATTGAATCTCCAGAAGGTGAAATATTCCCATTCGCATTTCAGTTAGATTTTCGTTGCACCAATAATCAGGCTGAATATGTGGCCCTCATTATTGGGATGGAAATGCTCCAGGAGATGGGAGCTCGGCGTGTTTTGGTACTTGGGGACTCACAGTTAGTAATTAATCAGTTGCTTAAGGAATTCAAATGCACAAGTTGGTCTTTACTACCTTACTATGCTCTAGCAGATCAACTAGCTGAGACTTTTGATAGAATCTCTTTTGTCCATGTTCCACAAAAGTAGAATAGTGATGCTAATGAAATGGCACAGCTTGCTTCCCGTATGCACTTTCGGAAAACAGAAGCGAGTCGGATAGTTAAGGTCTCTAGAAGAACCATGCCCGCCTTACAAGATCGTGGTGTCCCTGTAGAAATCTTTGTCGTCATTGTGGATTCGTCAGATTGGAGGTATCTGATAATCCAATTTCATAATAATCCAGAAGGAAAGCATGATCATAGAACTAAGTATTTCGCGGCCAACTACGTGCTCTACAAGGATCAGTTGTATTCTAAATCTGCAGACGGTTTGCTTCTCTTGTGCATTGGAGGACCTGACGCTCTTCGAGTTATGCGCGAAGTGCATGCGGGGATCTGTGGAGCCATCAGGCAGGAATCAAGATGCGTTGGTTGATTCGCAAATACGGCTATTACTGGCCAACTATAATGAAGGATTGCATTGAATTTGCTCTCGGCTGTCAACAATGTCAAATACATGGTCCACATCATAGAGTGCCTGCTCATTTGTTGATCCAATTGTTAAACCTTGGCCATTCCATTGTTGGGCCATGGATATCATTGGTAAAATTCACCCTGCATCCTCCAAACAACATGTGTGGATTTTAGTGGCGACCGATTTCTTCACAAAATGGGTTGAGGCGAAGCCATACACTTCTGATCCAAAACTTTTAGGAGATAGAACTTTCGTAGGAAATAGAAGTGTCGCTACTTCTCTTGGAAGTGGACTTCTTAATACAAGAGGATAATTAATTAATAGACGGGAGAAAGAAGAAGATTGAAGCTGATTAAGAAACTGATTCTAATTGCTTTTTTTTTTAATTCATTACAATCTGTTTGTTTATATAGAAAACAGATTTCCTAAAATAGAAACTAAAAATAACAAATGAATTATAAACCATAAAAGATAAATGGTTTACATTCTTCAATGAATGTAAACCTTTAACTTTTATCGATTTAAAACTGAATGTTTTAAAACCGTAAAAGTTTTAATGGTTATAATTAATTAGATAATATAATAAATTTAATATTATATTATCTTTTATAATTAATTAAATAATATAGTATAATATATTAATTATATTATACTATCATGCGTAAGATCCTCCTGGATCATGGCTCCCCCATTTAGAAACCTTGAGCTCCTGTTCAAGGTATGTTGAGATGAGGAAACTCTGGGATGGCCTTGTTCCGTAGGTACCACTTGGATTTGCTGGGAAGTTGACCTTTTCTTCCAATGCGAAAAGTCTCATACTTGCCATTCCGAGTTTCTCGAACTTTGTGCTCTAAGATACAGTCTTCTTCTAATGGATCTTCTCGCTCCATCTTCAAGTCATCAACTGAAGGAAGACGGGTATCCTCGTCGGGATCATCATCCAATAGAGATGGTTCAAAGAGCTTTATATTTTCGGCGTTAATGACCGAATACATATGCATATATGGTGGTAGATCGAGCTGAAAAGCATTGTCACTTATTTGTTTAATGATCTTGAACGGTCCATATCGAATAGGCTTGAGTTTCTTTCCTTCACCTTGTAACCGTTCTTTACCTAGGTGTAGCCATACTAGGTCACCTTCTTGAAAAGTACACGGAACACGATGCTTGTCATGCCGAGTTTTATAGCGTTGCTGAGAGCGTTTCAATTGGGCTTCCACTTCTGAATGAATTTTTGAAACTCGTTCGAGGAATTTTTGTGCTCGAACATGTTGCTCTTCTTCTTTTCCATTCAATGGCTTGTCACCTATAGTGAACGCCATATCAAAAGGACTTTGAGGTAAGTAACCTAAACATACCTCAAATGGAGACTTCATCGTGGAGCCATGAATTGCTCGATTAAAAGCAAACTGCAAATAAGGGAGACTTTCATCCCAAGTTTTTGGGTGTTTGGAGTTATAACCCCGTAGTAAATGGACCATAGTTCGGTTAACGACTTCAGTTTGTCCATCAGTTTGTGGGTGAAAAGCAGTACTTCGTTTCAATCTGGTATCCATCATTCCCCATAAAGACCTCCAAAAATGGCTTAAGAATCGACTATCTCTGTCTGATATAATCGATGTTGGGAGACCAAAATGTTTCCAAACATGCTCGAAAAATAGCTTAGCTGCTCCTTCGCCAGTTACAGTCTTCTTGCATGGAATGAGTATCACCATCTTACTAAAACGATCCACGATTACAAACAAATAATCTTTCCCCGACTTGGTCTTAGGCAATCCTCCAAGAAAGTCCATTGAGATGCTCTCCCAAGGTCGGCTAGGTACCGGTAGTGGAAGATACAACCCTAACTTCCTGTTAGAAGGCTTTGATGTGTTACATAAAACACAACCTCTTATGTATCTTGAAACATCAATGTGCATCCTTGGCCAATAGACATATCGACGAAGATTCAATAAAGTCTTCTCTACTCCAAAATGTCCTGCTACTTTGGAAGTATGAGCTTCTCGAATCCACTGCAGCCTGTCACCATCTTCTGGTATGCACAATTGGCTACCTTTGTACATTAGCCCATCTTTCAGTTGAAACTCACTAGTCTTTCCTTGTTGCAGCTTAGCATGAGCTGGACTAAAATCAGCGTCAGTGTCATACCCTTTGGCAAATTCAGAAGGAACAATAGGTTGGATCTGCATTGCAACCAATAATGCGGAACTTATTGGTGCAGGGGGTCGAGATAACATATCTGCCAACTTATTAGTCGTCCCTTTTTTGTACTTGATTACAATATTGAATTGTTGTAGGTAAGACATCCACTTCATATGTCGAGCTTGCTGTAACTTCGACTGTGTAGTTAGATACTGAAGAGGCTTATGATCTGAGTGAACCACGACTTCTTTTCCTAACAAGTAAGCTCTCCAATGTTTTACTGCTTGATGCAACGCATAAAGCTCCTTGTCATAAGTCGGATAATTCAAAACCGGTCCACTAAACATCTCAGAATGGTATGCCACTGGTCTACCTTCCTGAAGTAATACGGCTCCCATTGCATAATTCGATGCATCTGCTTCAACTTCAAATGCTTTCTGCAGATTTGGCAATGCCAATACTGGGGCCTCTGTGATCTTCCGTTTCAACAACTGGAAAGATTCATCTTGTTTCTTTGACCATTCAAATTTTTTATTGGCCTTTGTAAGAGAGTGTAATGGTGCTGCAATTAGAGAGAAATGTCTAATGAACTTTCTCAAATATTGGCATGCACCTATGAAGCTTCGAACTTCGGTAACTGAACGGGGTGTAGGCCATTGAGTGATAACTTTGACTTTGTCTGGATCCAGTTTGAGTGTTCCTGCACCAACAATGAACCCTAGATAGACAAGCTCTTGCTTCCCAAATTCACATTTCTTCTCGTTCAACCGTAGTTGACTCGCTTGCAGAACCTTCATAACTTCATCAATATGACGAAGATGGTCCTTCCATGTGACGCTGTAGATTAGTATGTCATCTAGATAAACAATGACAAAGTTATCGATGAAAGGACGAAGTACTTCATTCATTAACCGCATGAAGGTTGCTGGAGCATTACATAGTCCGAATGGCATCACCAACCACTCAAACAATCCTTGCTTTGTCTTAAAAGCAGTTTTCCAAGTGTCTTCTTCATGGATGCGTACTTGGTGATAACCAGATTTGAGATCTAATTTGGTGAAATAATGAGCACCATGCAATTGATCTAGAAGATCATCAATCCTCGGTAGTGGATACCGATTCTTAATGGTAATCTTATTGAGTGCTCTATAGTCCACACACATGCGCCAACCTCCATCTTTCTTGGGTACAAGGAGCACTGGTGAACCACAAGGTGAGCAACTAGGCTTGATAACTCCTTGTTCAAGAAGTTCTTGTACTTGCTTCTTGATTTCTTCACTCTCCGTCAGAGAAGTACGATATAAACTCAAGTTTGGCAGAGGTGAATCTCCTACCAACTGGATATCATGCTCTATAGCTCTCCGCGGTGGTAATCCCTGTACATCTTGAAAAAGTATCTTGAAATCCTTTTGTAATTTTCCAATATCAGAATATTGTGAAGGTGTTAGGCTTACTGCTGACAAAGTAACAACATTAATATGTTGTTCTTGTGGTCGAATCATCAATAAAACAAACCGCCCACAAGAGTTAACTAATCTTTTGGCTTGGTTAACTGTCAATAAAGTGTTTGTAGATTGTGGCTTACAAGCGTTGATGTGGAACTCTTTTCCATCCTTCACCATACAATACTTGCGAAGCCTTTTATAGTGAATTGCATCACGGTCCCAAAGATACGGACTACCCAATATAACTTGGCATACGTCCAGCGGAACCACCTCGCATGTCACTTCAACGATATACCGATTAGTGATTGCAAATTTGAAGGTACATTGTTTTGTAATTTGCATGTCAATGTCCTTCTGAATCCACCCTAGTGGGTAAGGCTTAGGATGAGGCATTGTTTCTAAGCCTACCTTCCTTACTAGAGCTTCTGAAATCAGATTCTTTTGACTTCCCGGATCGACAATTGCTTGTACAACACTTTGTTTCACTTGAATGTTTAAATGAAACAACTCTTCACGGTTGTAGGCATCTGCAACTTCTGTTGGTGAAGTCATTAAGGCAAGTGTTGTGTCAGGTTGCTTCAACTCTGGAAGCTCTTCTGCCTGTTGCACAGTCAATGTGGCCTTCCTGTCATTCCTTCCCTGGTTATTCCTCTGGTTCTTGGGTTTTAACTCAGGATGAAGTATCCAGCACCTGTCTGTGACATGTTTACTGGTACGACAGTGTTCACAGTAGTTCTTCTGTTTTGGTCCATCATTGATCTGCTTGCCTTTATTCTTCCAATCAGATTTGTTTGCAGTTGTTTGTTTGTCGTCCTTCCTGTCAAGCCTTTTGGATTTGGCCTCAATGGCAATGGCCTTGCTTGTAGCTTCTTCAATTGATTCTACGGAAAACAATTTTAGTTCTTTCCGTATGTAATCGGCAAGACCTCCAATGTATTTCATGAAGACTTCATAATCGTCAACATCTATATCCAACACCAAAGCTTGGTTGTGGAACTCAGAGGTATAATCTTGTACCGATTGACCAAATTTCTGATTGAAGTGCTGCCATCTATACCATCTTTCTTCTTCATATCCAACAGGATAAAATTGTTTTCTCAATAACTTCTTGAACCTACTCCAAGTCAATTCCGCAACGTTGTACCGTTTTCGGTATGACTTCCACCATGTAACAGCATGGCTTGAAAGTTTCAAGCTTGCAAATTGGATCTTTTCGACATTAGAATATTTATGTATGGTAAAATATGTTTCTAATGTGTCTATCCAATTATCCAGTTTGTCTGCATCCATAACACCGTTAAATGTAGGAATTTCTACCTTAAAATCAATTTTAAGGCACTTACAGGATTCTTCTGATTTCCTGTATCCCCGGCGATATTTTCACCTGTGTCTTCCTCTTCTTCACTGTCATCTTCAACCTTTCTTTTGGAAGGCGATGCATGTGGAAATTTAGAGGCTTTCAAATTTTCCACAAGCTCATAAATTGATGCAGATAACAATTCCACCTGTCGTTCAAGATTGGTGATACGTTCACCTTCACCATCTAATTTTGGAACTTCCCCTGTCATTGTTCCTCTCTTTATCCTTGGCTTTCGATGAACGAGCAAAGGACCTACAAGTTCTTCTTTAGAAGTTCAACGTCGGCTGCGAGTTAGGACCATAAACCACCTTTACCCCGTTTTGATCTGGCGCTCTGATACCACGTGATCCAAAACTTCTAGGAGATAGAACTTTCGTAGGAAATAGAAGTGTCGCTACTTCTCTTGGAAGTGGACTTCTTAATACAAGAGGATAATTAATTAATAGACGGGAGAAAGAAGAAGATTGAAGCTGATTAAGAAACTGATTCTAATTGCTTTTTTTTTTAATTCATTACAATCTGTTTGTTTATATAGAAAACAGATTTCCTAAAATAGAAACTAAAAATAACAAATGAATTATAAACCATAAAAGATAAATGGTTTACATTTTTCAATGAATGTAAACCTTTAACTTTTATCGGTTTAAAACTGAATGTTTTAAAACCGTAAAAGTTTTAATGGTTATAATTAATTAGATAATATAATAAATTTAATATTATATTATCTTTTATAATTAATTAAATAATATAGTATAATATATTAATTATATTATACTATCATGCGTAAGATCCTCCTGGATCATCCATCTGTGGTGAAACTATAATCACCTTTATTAAACAAGAGATTGTGCACCGGTTCGGAATCCCTGAAACAATTCTCGCAGACCGCGGTTCTGTCTTCATTTCAGAGGCTGTGCATACTGCTACCAGTGAGTTAGGCAGACAAATGACTCACTCTACTCCCTATTACCCTAAAGCAAATGGTCAGGCTGAAGCATCTAACAAAGTGGTCATCAATGTGCTCAAACGGATGATAGCTGATAAACCGCGTGATTGGCATAATCTTTTGTCTGAAACGTTGTGGGCTCTCCGCACTTCGAAACGATCTGCTACAGGAACTACTCCTTTTGCTCTGACATATGGTCATGATGCCGTGCTTCTAGTAGAGATGAGGGTCAAAGCCCTACGGGTTGCAGAGCAAAATGGTTTGACAACCGAAGACTATCAACAAGCCATGCTGCAAGAACTGGAAGAACTTGATCATGCTCGATTAGATGCTTACAACAACATTAACGCTCAAAAGCGTGCATTGGCTCGAGCATACAACAAACGGGTTAGGGGGAAAACTTTCGCAGAAAACGATTTGGTATGGAAAGCAGTCCTTCCTGAGACATTGAAGGATCCGCGATATGGGAAATGGTCACCTAGATGAGAGGGGCCATTTGCGGTGGATCGAGTAATTGGTAATGGCGCGTATCATCTTCGGGACCTTGATGGCGAGCTGAACCGCATGCCCATAAATGGACAATACATGAAGCAGTACTATCCCACCATGTCGGAGGTGTCCGAAATCCAACACATTTTTTAAGTGACACGACTTTGTGTATAATGCACAAGACTTTGTGTCTAATGCACAATAGTCAATTCACTTTGGGGGGCTACTTATCTTGCAACCTAATGAATCAAGAAGGCTTGACCGCACCTTGCAACCTGATGAATTAAGAAGGCTTGACCGCACCAAAACATTGATCGCGGTTAATATAGGGCATTACAATTTGTTGTGGCCGCGGTGGAAGCCGAAAAGCAATTTTTTTTCTCTCTTAAAAGAAATAGAAATACTAACAATAATCATCTTTGATCCCTATGCATCCACATCTGACATATTTTCATGACAGGAGTTTTTCCCACATAGCCCAATCGGCTTCATACTTCTTCATGGCAGCTTCAAGTCCTTCCTTGCTTTCTATGAAGGTTTGAGTCTCTCTGCCGTGTATAGAGAATAGTTTGAGTTCTTCATGATGTTCTCTATACTCTTGGTTTATGGTGTTTGATGTTGCGGCCATACGTTCGCGGATTGCGATCACTCGACTTTCCAAATCAACCAGTTCTTGGGCATCCTTTTTCAATTCGTTACGCAGTTCAGTTAGTCGTGCGGCTCGTGCAGACTGGCGCTCGACGATACGCCCATACCTATTCTCAAGAGCGCGGCCAGTGTCCCACTCGTCTAAAGCATGTGTGAAGGCAACCACATTGGCGTCTGTGATTTCAAGATGGTCCTTAATCTGTTGTACGTGTTCATGGCTGAAGTGATTTTCTGAGATCAAGAATTTCATATCTTGTTTGAAGCGCACATAGAGGCCTTTTTCAACCATGGTTATCAGAGGCGTATTACAATGAGTGGTCACAAACTGGGTTGCTTTTGTTCGCCGGCCGTTGTGAATGTCCTTTTCGGTTGTTTCAATTTGTCCAGCAAATTCATCAAGGAAAGCCATGGTTTCAGCAGATAGCATTGATGCAGCAGTTTCTTGTTGCAGACTTGGTGTCTTGCCTAGGTGATAAGTCTCCATCAACATCTACAGATTGACGTCAAATGAGTTATTTCAAGGAACAAAGCAATATACATAACATAACCACAACAAACTATTGGCCACAGTAATTAGAGGGTCGGCTGCGGCTAATTATTGGCTACGGTGGCTAAGTGGATGACTGCGGTTAAGAGTTGGCCACATGAAGAGGGTTATGTTGGCTGCAGTGACTAAAATTTTAACGACTAGAGCACAATAAAGGTACACAACATACAATATCAACTAAATGATCACCTGTTGATCTTCGGGGAACGAATGAGCAGATCTTTCAATAGGAACACTATTTACGCTGTCATCAAAAACCTCCACATCTGCATCATCAAGCGCCAACTCTAGGGTATGGCTACTACCATTATCTGAACTAGCTTGCGATGCCTCATCATCCGTTTCTCGAGTATTTAATGAACTTCGTCGATCTGATGCATGCGGCTCAAGGCACTTGTTAGCATTAGTTCTTTTTCTTTTTTGGCCGCTATATTTCTGAAGGATGCCGCCAAGCCCTCGAGTAATCCGTGATGTGAATATATCCTTAACTTCCATGTCGAAAAACCTCGTGGAATAATCTGACCACCAGGAGACAAAGATAGGAGTTGCCGTGGGACTTGATTGAAAATTTTCCATCTGGAAACTACTGAGACGGTCAAGGTAGTATCGTGAGATTGAGCTGCACATATCTATGGTTTTGACTTTTGAACGCCATGAGCACAAAAGATTGAGTGAAGTGTTGTAGAAAACGGGGTAGTTCTGGACCAATCCAAATTGACGTGCAAAAGAGTTTGGGAGGTAAACTTCTACACCTGGTTTGCAATGTGGAGTGAGTGTTAGTCCATAATGCAAGTCTCGGGAGATGAGAAAATCTCTTTCCATTGACTATAGCATATGGGAAGATGGCACAGCCATGATTTGGCGGCCAAGGAACATCTCGTTGTCTGTAGTTAGTTTTTCTGATGACAACTGAGGGAAGTAAGCTCGCAGCCAGAGTTGAAACATCCACAATGGCCCGCCTTGGTTGAGATCCATTTTGTTGGTCACAATATCATGCAGGTTCCTGTACAAATAAGCAAGAACAAATGGACCAAGTGCAAGTTGGGTACCTGAGGCAAGCTCTTCAGCTAACATTGCAAAATCAAGAGGACATTGGCGAGCTTTGACGCAAAACACATATTTGCATAACCAGTAGTACAGGAACGCATGGTGCTCGCTCTCTGTGACAAGGTTGGGGTCGGTGGCCACATAATTGCGGTACAAAGTGCCGTAATTGCGTGATCGCTTTGATAATTTCAAAGCCTTGGTTTTTGCTTCCATTGCTTCTCCATTCTGGGCATTTCCTCGGTCGGTTTTTGCAAGAAGTAAACTATCTCTGAAGGTACTTTTGAAATTGTGATTTGCGCTAATCTCAACCCCAGTGGGTTTGAAACCAAAAATGGTGCACATGTCCATGATGGATGGACTCATAGGACCCAGCGGCAAATTCATTGTATTAGTAGCCGCAGACCAAAAACTTAAAGCGGCACCTAATATGGGTTTTTCAATGAGGATTTCTTTCTCGGTGAGTTTAATGGCGTCGTAGATACCAACTGCTCGCCAATGATCACCGTAAAAATGCTCCATTCTCGGAACCCACTCTACCCATTCAGCTGTAAGGGTCGGCCAACCTTCAGGCTTGTAGCATGACCAAGATTTCCAGTCGTGTTGAGTAAAATGGCTAGAGAAATCTGCTTGATACTTACACAAGACGTCAGTGATTTTTTGGGGTGTGCCATCAGGGAAAGAAGGGCCTAAAGAAATCGGAGTTGGGGTTTGACCGATTAATGGTTGAATCTCGTCATCTCGAATTTTCGCCGACACATCTGAGATAGCTTTGCTATATTTGCTAGAGAATCTGAGTTCTGGTTCACCCATTGGTATAGAGCTATGAGATAATCAGTGTGTTTGGCCGGGTATATATGCGTTTAAAGTTGAATCCCTATCAGATAAGGATTTGATAAGATTTGCATGCATGAAGAATTTGTGTTCTAAAAGGAAAGCATCACGTGTGATCTAATGGATAGGAATTAATTTGATTTCATGTCAAATACACCCTTGGTTTTCCTATATACATGGCAGCCATAATTAAATATTAGAGCATGGTATTGAGGGTGGCAGCCATAACTCCATTAAGTCGGCAGACGGCAGCCATAATCGTTTTTATCATTGGCAGCCGTGTTTGGGCACTTAAATATATATTTGGCAACCAGGGTTTTATTAATCATAGGTAGCCAAATATTTGAACTTAATTAAACTTGGTTCTGTAACTACGTGTTACAACTCTACAATTGAGGAGGTTTAAACTTTTGTACCATGTCTTGACATGAAAGCTTGTGGCATGTGCCAAATAAGTCTTTTGAAATAACCCTAATCCCTTAACCATTCGGCACTTACGCCGAAGCACAAGGGACTGTGGGGGCTCTGTTTGAATCCCTATTTGGCACAGCCCATGTGGCATGACAACTAAGCCGAGCCCGCAGTAATTACTAAAGTTACCGCGGTCATGATATTTCTGCGGCCACGATATTACCATAGCCATTGTGATTTATGTCGGTTTAGACTTTAGCTTGATCAAAGGTACGAGGCATTGTCAGTTTTGATAAATTGACCGCGTCTTAATGATGGAGCAATCAGAGGTGAAGACGTTACAATTCATTGCCAAGATTTTGGTTCTTAGCTTCAATAGGAATTTGTATCTCCTGTGAATCATCATCAATTAGGATTCATTTGTAATAAATCTCTGACAATTAGTGTCAAGATTTCATTTATTGTTCTTTATGTAGTTTTTCTATAAAAGGGACCGTATGCATCATTGTTAGAGGTCCTCGACCAAACGCTCAACGCGGCTACACTGTTTTTTTATCAATACAATTCTACAATTCACAACATAGCAGTCTCTTTTCAATTTCCAAGTTTATTTCATTGTTTTCTTTACTGGCATTTATCGTTCTGCACTTTTCTATATCGTTTTTCACTATATTGTTCTTTACGTTCTTGCTTTATATTTCCCTGTATTTTCTTTATATTGCTTACATTAAGTATTAAGAAAATCACAAAGAACCACAATCACCATCACATTCACAACATCCACCCGTACCACACAACACTAAGATCGCGGCTAGCTAGCCGATCCGTGTTAAAGTCCTTGTATCAAGGCATTGAGAACCCCGCGGCCGAGGGTGAGCCTTCCTCGGCCCACAATCGTTTGATTACAAGTTAGATCCGCGCAAACAACAACTTTGAAACCTCACTTGGCCCTTTGGCCGCGAGTTGGCACGCCTTAGCACACGTCACAAGCCAGAAGGACACGTGGAAGCCAAAGAGGACCCCGGCCAATTGACACGCGGCCGAGACGATTTTTGAGCCAACAAGTCGTTTTACTGATCACTCTAGTTTGTGTGAAAGCGTTGGAAGACCTTTACAAGAATTTGATATTGTAAGGAAAATATTACGATCTCTTCCAAAGTCATACAGGATGAAGAAGACAACAATCCCTGAGCAATATAATCTAAATGAATATTCTGTGGACTTGTTGATCGGAAATTTAAAGGCTTGGGAGATGGAGCTGGATGAGGATGAAAGACCAAAAGGTAAGAATTTAAAAAATATTGCCTTAAAGGTTACTGAACTCTCAAAATCAAAGCCTGAGGATTCTGAACATAATGAAATATTACTGTTGACTAAAGAGTTTAAGAAATTTTTGAATCAGAAAAACAATAGGAATAAACAAAATAATCAGAATTCTAGGAGAAATTTTAATAATAAATTTTTGAAAAACATAGTGAAAATTTCTCTTAAAGGAATTATGAGTATGGAAGTAGTAGTAACAACAATAAGAAATGTTATACTTGTGGTGGCATTGGCCACATTGCTACTGATTGTGGAAACAAAAAGACTGATTCAGGTAACAAGGCTTACAAGACATCTTGGAGTGACGATGATGATAGCTCCACAAAAAGGGACAAAACATTTGCTCTTGTATCTTCTTTCTCTTTAGATTATGCAGGTTCAGAAACTGAGGATTAAGAAGAAGATGAAGACAACAGCTATGAAGATAATGAGATGTTTGAATACCAAGCAAGAGTTATAAAAGCTGCAGAGAAAATTTATGAAAAGAATCTCCTGTTAAAACAACAAGTGGAGATGCTGGAAAGATAAAAAGTGAAATGGGAAGAGGAGAAACTGCACATGCGAAAGAAAAATGACTATGGTGATCAAGTGCTTGAACGAAAACATCTTTTAGCCAAAATTCAAATGCTACAGGATGAGGTAACAGAAAAGAATAATTTAATTGACTTATTAAACTCTAAACTTGGCAAGTTGCAGGTTTTGCTTGATGGAACGAATACCAAGGTTGAAAAGTTTCAACATAGTTCGAAATCACTATCTGATATTCTGAGTTCAGGAAAAAGCTACAACGATCGAACTGGACTTGGATATACTGGTAAGAGTAGCTCAACTAGAAATCCAAATTTTTACACTAATTTTATCCGTGAACAATCAGGTTCAAAGGAATGTGAGAAATACATTGAAGAACATGTAGAATCGGAAAATCTTCAGACCTCATTCAAATCAAATGTTGTCAACTCGAATGATAGGTATGAGGAAGATATTCAAGATATTCGAAGTAAGTTGAAAGAACATAGTCAGCTTTTACTTGATTTCTCTCATTTTGTTGGTTTGTCTAAATCTTATAAAGAAACTAAACAGGATGCAAACATGGTTAGGAGACATTCAGGTAAGAAGGTTTGGAGGAAAAAGTATAATCATGATTCCATAGAAGCTTTTTGTAATTTGTGCCATATTGATATAGATTATGAATCGAATGATATTAAGGCTACGTGTAATGTTGCTATTACTGCGTTATCTGCTAGACAGGAGGACACTTGGTATATTGATAGTGGTTGTTCTAGACACATGTGTGGTAACAAACATTGGTTTTCTGACGTAGAAGAATCAGGTGTGACAGGTGCTGTTACTTTTGGAGACGGGAAGAAAGCAAAAATTAGAGGGAAAGGCTCAATCAGATCTCAGGATCTTACCTGCTTAAATAATGTTCTTTATGTTGAAGGTTTATCTAATAACCTTATTAGTGTTAGTCAATTAGCTGATGAGTATGAAGATGTATGGTTTAATAAATGCCATTGTGTGGTTTTTGACAAAGATGGTACAGTTGTGATGGGAGGGGTTAGATCAGGAGATAATTCTTATCATGTTCTCGGAATCGTGTTTCAGGACTAGTTCAGTTGAGGAAACCATGAAACTTTGGCATAAGCGTCTTGGTCATTTAAACTTTCAAGATTTGCTTAGACTATCTAGTCAAAAATTAGTAAGAGGCTTACCTACATTAAGTGGTCCTGATGTTGTTTGTGGAGGATGTAAAACATGTAAACAAACTCGTGCAAATCATAAAGTTGTGAATGCTTCCTCCTCATCTCAACCTTTGGAGTTGTTACATATGGACTTAATGGGACCTTCTGCTACTGTAAGTATGGCAGGTAAGAAATATATCTTTGTTGTGGTTGATGACTATTCTCGATTTACATGGGTTGATTTTCTAAAGGAGAAAAGTGAGACATTTGATTATTTCGAAAAAAATGAGTAAACAACTTATAGTGGAAAAACAACAAGCTAATCTTCAAATTGCTAGAATTAGATCTGACAATGGAACTGAATTTAAAAATTCCAAAATTTTTAAATATTGTCGAGATTACGGTGTGTTTCATGAGTTTTCAGCTCCCATAACCCCTTAACATAATGGAATAGCTGAACGCAAAAATAAATTCTTATTAGACATGGCAAGGGTAATGTTACATTCAACTGGTTTAAGTGAGAATTTCTGGGCTGAAGCGGTAAATACTGCATGCTATGTTGGGAATCGAGTTCTTCTTCGTTCAGGTACAAAGAACACTCCATATGAATTATGGAAAGGTAAGAAACCTGATGTAAGTTACTTTCATGTTTTTGGAAATCCTTGTTATATTTTAAAAGACCGTGAACATCTAGTTAAATTTGCTCCAAGATCAGACTCAGGTATTTTTCTTGGCTATTCTCTAGACAGTCGTGCATATAGAGTGTATAATAAAGAAACTCGAACTGTCATGGATTCCATAAATATTTATGTTGATGGTAATTTTAATGAGTCCACTTTATCTGAAGAAAGTCTAACTAGTTCAAAAGATGAGAATGTGCACTCACAGGAAGCAGTCACAGAAGTGGATAAAAATCTACAACCTGCAGTATAATATCGAACTGGATTCAAGTAGGTTAGAAAAGATCATTCATTCAATGATATCTTGGAGATACTGGTGAAGGCATGTGTACAAGAAGGAAGATTGTTGAGATTACTTCAGCCACAAAAGATGACTCTGGATGCTCCAACACATAAATTGTGGACATCAACAAAGCTCTAGTAAGTTTTGTCAAAGAAAGAGTTAAAGAAACTAACAAATTAAAGTGTTTTGGATTTGTTTCTTTGATAGAACCTAAAAATATCAAGGAGGCTTTGCTAAATGATGATTGGATCAATGCAATGTAAGAGGAACTCAATCAATTTGAAAAGAATGAGGTACGGATTCTTGTTCCTCGTCCTGAGAACACTAATGTTGTTGGTACTAAGTGGATTTTCAGGAATAAAATGGATGAACATGGCACAATCACAAGAAATAAAGCGAGATTAGTTGCTCAAGGATATTCACAGGTCGAAGGCTTGGACTTTGATGAAACCTTTGCCCCGGTGGCTCGACTTGAATCCATCAGACTTTTGTTAGCCATTGCATATCAACGTAAGTTTAAGTTATTTCAAATGGATGTAAAAACTGCTTTTTTAAATGGTGAAGTACAGGAGGAAGTGTTTGTTGAACAACCTCCGGGATTCAAAGATATTCATCATCCTGATTACGTTTGGAAACTTAAAAACGCTGTTTATGGTCTTAAACAGGCTCCTCGTGCCTGGTATGATAAACTCTCTACTTATCTTGTTTCTCAAGGATATTTCCTAGGCACTGTAGACAAAACTCTATTTGTTAAACATGTTGAAAGTCATCTCATGGTTGCACAAGTGTATGTTGATGATATTGTTTTTGGATCTACTTCTGATGTTTTAGTAAAAGAATTCACTAGAATCATGACTAATGAGTTTGAGATGAGTATGTGTGGTGAACTTACTTACTTTTTGGGTCTGCAAATTAAACAAAATCATAATGGAATTTTTCTATCCCAATCAAAATATGCTGAAAACCTCATTAAGAAATTTGATATGACTGAGAAGAAATCTGTTAGTACACCTATGAGTACCACCACAAAGTTATGTCATGATCTTGATGGTAAGTCTGTTGACCAAACTAAATATCGTAGTATGATTGGTAGTTTGCTTTATCTTACTGCTAGTCGTCCTGACATATCTTACAGTGTAGGTGTATGTGCCAGGTTTCAGGCTAATCCAAAAGAATCGCATTTGGAAGCTGTTAAACGAATTATTCGTTATGTTTTCGGAAGTATAACATGTGGTGTATTTTATACGTATGACACTAATGCTGAAATTGCAGGTTATTCTGATGCAGATTGGGGAGGTAATCTGCAAGATCGAAAGAGCACAACCGGCGATTGTTTCTTCGTTGGTAAGAATTTAGTTGCATGGCATAGTAAGAAACAAAATTGTAATTCATTGTCTACTGCAGAAGCTGAATATGTTGCCGCAGGTAGTTGTTGTACTCAAATACTTTAGATGAAGAATATGCTTAAGGATTATGGTATTCCACAGGGAAAACTTGTGATTTTCTGTGATAATACAAGTGCTATTAATATTTCCAAAAATCATGTTCAACATACTTGGACTAAACACATAGATATACGTTATCATTTCATTCGTAAACTTGTTGATAAGAATATTCTATCATTAGAATTTATTTCTACCAATTATCAATGGGCAGATTTGTTCACCAAACCACTGGATACAGAACGCTTTCTGACCTTACGTAATGCCATTGGCATTTGCTCTCAATATTGACAAATAACAGCTTTGGTGAGTACATATGTCAAGGTAATCGTTTCTTGTCCTTGATCTTATCATACTATAGATGAGTTACTGCATTTTACCTGTGAGTTCTTTAGGGCTCTTGACATTGTTACTTTGGATCTCCCATCCAGTGTTCTCGGATATTATTTATGATCATTAGCCTTTATGTTTGATTCTCACGTACACATACTTCATAGTGGTGGACAAATTTGAGTTGAGTCACCTAATCAGGAGCCGGTGTAGTTGAATACATGTTATAGATTATGACTGCATGAAAAAAAAATGTGTAAGGAATTTGTGCATGCAGCCTTAGGCCAGGCTAGTTCTACATCTCAGGAGTTGACTAACTACTCAACTCCTAGAGGAATGGACTGGTTTGGTCTCCCTGGTGGACATGATACTCTTAGGCCAGGCTAGCTCTCCTCTCCAGGGATTGACTAACTACTTGATACCTGTTGGAATGGGCTGGATTGGTCTCCACGGTGGTTGCAAAATTATCTCAGCAATGTACTGAGCATATATTATCATTATCAGAAAAAAATATATATATAAATTATGGTGTTACAAGGTGATTTTCTGGAGAGATAGGGGGAGTGTCGTTTAAGTTGGCTTGCGCATTTAATCACTCCTCTTTTTCATTCTCATTATGAAGTATATTCAAATGCACATCACACATCTTACTATTGGCTAATGGTCATGTGTATTATTCGAGGATGCATGTTTGTGTGATTGATAAAGTGTATTGTCTTGCTTAATGAGAATGTCCAGGTAATTGTCGTAACTCTTCCTATAGTTGTATGTTCTGCTTGGACTTGTCTCAATTATCTTGACATCGTGTACCTTGTCATTCCTTCAGTGTCATGTTGAGAGCTCAATGCGTGTACGGTCCTAAATTGCTTATGGTTCATGGATTGATCTGCATACTTGATTTTTAGTTTCCAACTCTAGGTGTTACTAGAATCATCCTTGTCTATGCATGCAAGTGGTTGTTGTGTTCACATTGTGGTCTTTTGTTTTGCCTACATACCGGTAGATAACGTGTATTGTTGATCCTTTTATTGTGTATCGATTTCGTACTCATGCTTAGTACGATTAATTTATGGTTTTGTTTCATGGTTCACTAATCTTCCTTCTTGCCGTATGCATGTGTACGTTTTATCTCTATGGAAGATTTAGTTTCCCTCTGTGATTCGATCTATCATATACTTCATCTCCGTGTTAACTAGTTTATGTTTTAGAAGGGAATATCTTATATGCTTTATAGGTTGCAAACCGAAATCAAGTCTGGTCCATCTTTCGTCCTTTCAACTAGGTTACTCTTTACGTCATTTTTATGACTTTATATACATCATTATGCGCCTCAAAACCTGTTTTATTTTGCCGTATACATCTAGGTTTGCATGGTGCATGCATTGGTGGGCAGTAATCCTCTCAGAGTACTTTCTTATTGCTGCATCATGTTGTGTGATTTACCCTTATCCCCACGGCATGTAAGATTTGCATGTACCTTGGTTGGTTTCCTTTCCTTTTGCAGCTAGGGTTGCTTGATATCCTTCAATATTTGATTCTCTGACTAGATACGTGCTTCGACTTTTATGTGGTTTTCCTCTTTACTTTGATTTGCCTTAGGATTTATGTATTCGTATCTCTATATATATAGTTGTCTCCTATGTGCTTACCTTCTCAACTTATTATCTCTTTTGTTGTCTTCACGGTTTGTGTCAAGTGTGCAGGAGTCTCTACCATGGACGGAGCCAGGAGCAACCACCACGACACGGAGGATGCAAGACGTGAAGCTGCCCCTCGTCATCAACAAGCTGAGTCTGCTCGTCCGGTTACCCTAGCTGAAATCAATCACGCCTTCTCACGGCTTGGTGTTCAATTTCAAACACAAATCAATCGTGTGCAGCTGTTGCATGAAACTGGTCATGACAATGTCACAAGGCAACTACATCGGATGGAGGCAGCCATACAACTGCTCGTTGATCTCGGGTCGGAGACACAATCCATGCTGCAGACTTCATCTGCTCCTGCAGGACCAACTGCCTCTTACGGTTCCTTGTCAAGCTCGAAGGGACTTTTTCCTTCCCCTCCTATTCTGATGGAGGGGAGTCCACTGTGGGATACCATCTTTCAAGAACGAGAGCGTCGTGCCGAGCAGAACATGCTTGCAACTCAGACTGCGTGGTTGGCTGATCACGAACGTCTTCAAGGTCCTCAACCACATTCCCAAGCCTCACTTCCGGTGGCAGTTGTCGTTGCTGCTCCTCCTTCCCCTCCAACATCCAATGGTCCTGCTTTTCAGAATGGAGAGATTGCACCCCATGAATGGACAAATTACAACTCCATTGGTGGTCGTAGGCGGAGTGCTCGGTGCGGACGTGGCCACCGTGGTGGTCATGCCTAGGCTTCTTAAGACCTCTTCTCCTTTGGCTTCATCACCTTAGGGGGAGACATCAAGTCCCTAGTTCCTATTCAACCTTCAACTTGTTTTATTTGGCTAAGAACTATTTTCAATTAGTTTGGTTTGCTTTGTACTCTAAGTGCTATGCACAAACTATGTTTGGTTATTCATGTTTATTTGAATTCTAAAGTTTCTATTGGTTGTTGTCTATTAGAACCTATGATCAAGTCACTTGATATCTTAAAAATGATGATCATTGATTCTTGATATCAAGTGATGTATTCTCTTATTGAGAATTGGGGAGGTTCAACTTATGATATAGGTTAGGTTTTTGTTAAACTTGTACTTATGATGTTCTTTGTGAGTGTGTAGGTACTTGATGGTAAAAGGTGCATGGAATGCCAAAGGGGAAGATTGAAGGTACACGTATTGGCTCCATAAGGTGATGAAGACAAAAGGAGTGAAGCACAACAAAGGGGGAGCATTGATGACATTTCCTAGTCGGACTAGGAAACACATCTTGCGGCAAGATTTTGTGAGTTGGTCAAATCGAACATATATGGAAATATATATGGGATCATATATGGAGAGAATAAAGTATATTTGGAAAAATAGTTTCAAATATATTTAGTTTAAAATGTATTCCATATGTATTGTTTTTTCCTTTTATATAGAAGGATGTATTATGAAAGGATTTAGGTTGATTACCTATTTGTACTAGGGTTAGGGAATGCATGGCCGGCTGTGATATATATAGGAGGTATACATGCAGTAGGCAGAGGAGCCAAAAAGAGATACACGGCCAGAAAGAAGGAGAAAATAGAGAGGAGAGAAAGAGAGAAAAAGAAGAAAAGAGGGTGAATCCATAGAGAAGAAAATTCACACAAAGAGAAGCTTAGTGCTAGGAGATCTTTGTGACTCCTTTGAAGACCTTAGTGGCAACATCAACGATCTTAGTGAAGTTGATCATTCGTGTCTCTACAACGATCTTAGTGAGGTTGTATCGACATTTGAAGCAACGATCGTAGTGAGGTTGTTTCATGCTTGATTGTGACTATCAAGTAAGAAGTATTTTTACTCTTGAGAATAATATTATCATTGATTAAGTAATTATTGTAATATGAATTGTTCAATAGAAAAGTAAAATTCTTCTATATATTCCGCTGCTATTACTCGTTATTGTTCTATCTTGTATTTTCAAAATATCAATGCCTTATCTAACCGTAAATTTAACCTATAAATTTATGGTGTAAAAAGTCAAAGGAAACTGTAAGATAAAAAGATTAAAACTTTAACCTCAACATTACCTTCAACTTGAGCACTACTCTTCTAGTCTTTTATTCAGAAATCAAGCCCCTTGCATATTCAAATAAAATATGTAACAACAAAAAAAACAATTATATAGAGGCTAGGTAATCTATTTCACTTGTATTTGTCACATTGATGAATGATATCAAAATATTCTTGGTCATTTCATTAATTTGTCCCAACTTCAAAGCAAATTAATAACATACTTTGAGAGCAAAAAAGAATCTCAATTCAAGAAAAAAATTTAATTTAAAACGTAAGTGACAACACAAAAAATGAAAGTAAGACCAAGATTAAATTTAATTAAATCAAGATTATTGTACATCTGCTTTAGACAGTTTGATTTTACTATATACTCATCGGCAAACTGTTGAACTTATGGCTGTTCTAACCTGATCAACACATGATGATGATAATGAACCATCCAACAAAAACATTAAAAAAATTTAATCAATAACAACTTTCCACCATAACGTTGGCAATCCGTGGGTATTGCGAAACAACCAAAATCACTAGAAGCTAATTCATATGATTCTCCAAATGCAGAGATAAGTCAAATACACATTAAGCAATATCGAAATGGAGCCAGAAGAAAACAAAACATCAAGTGTACCTGAATTTTCCCCAAAGACCAACCAAATTGAACCTTTCAGAATAGAAAAAAAAAGGGGGGGGGGGGGAATCAATAAACAGAAACAAAATTAAAAGCATGAAACCCAAATCATTCTAATTATGAGCAATAAACTTATACGGATATATCCATCTTTATAAAATATAGAAATGGACCATGATCATGATCATACAACATCAAAAATCAACATCAGAGATCACCAACACTTGATTGAATAAAAAGAAAAAACAAAAATGGAGGTCAACATCGAATATAGGAGGAGCAGCAAAAGTTATAGAGAAGCACCAAGCACAAAAACTATATATTGATAGTTATATTAAGTATATTACAGAAGCTTCTTTGTAAAAATACAAAGCTCTACTGCATGAATTCATAACTTGAAGACATTCTCTTATGCAGTCATGTCTTCCTAGTTCCCACAAAAGAATAAAAAACCAAACAAATAGAATAGAACAAAACGTAATAAAATGAGTAGCATTGGATGAAAACCCAACACCAAAATTCAAAACAAAGCCTATTCAACTGTCGGAGGCACACCGATTAGCAAGTACATATAACTACTTTAGCTAGCAAAATCTATATTAGCATGTCGATTCCCAATGAAATTTAAAAATCACTCTACTCAAAACTGAGAAAAAAAAAAAGAATGTGGGAAGAAATATTTAATAACTTATGTCATTCCATTCCAACATCAGTATATGAAGCAGAAAAGAGGATTATGTCATTGGAATCAAAATAAAGATCATTGCTAAACTATAATGTGCTTTAAAATTATAGTAATATTGAAGTATTGATCAATCTCTCCTAACTTCCCTTGATTCAAACACTTCTACATATTAATCTTTGCATTCCTTAACAGCCAAAAGCATCCAAATGTAATGAACAACTTCTGGTTTATATGAGCTTGGATTGTGGTAATCACTTTTAACTCTCTTTTCATCATTTTTCTTCACTCCTAACCATGATATTTTAATTACAATTTTAGCTTCTGGCATTCTAAATAATAATGGATTGATAAACAAGAAAAAAGTCTAGGAGTGTAAATTCAAGAATCGTTTCACTTGATTAAACCTTCTTAGTCTAGAAAATATAATTCTAAAAGATGATATTGTAAGACTATCAATGCTTGATCCTTTACAATTTGTTCTTATTTTCTAATGGAATGTGACATTCCCTCCCGTATATTGCTAGATAATAGAAGCCATTTAAAAACACATAAATCCCTGAATCAATTATAGCCTTAAATGGCTAACAAAATTATCCAATGAAGAACAACTATGTCATAACAAAGTGTTATACAGAGAGCAATACCTTTTAAATTATAACAAATATTTGTGATTTAAAATAGCAAAAAAAAAGCACACCAAAGACTCAACCATAGCTAAAGCTCTACAAACTCCATAGCAAGTATACACAATTGAACTCCAAACTACAACCTAGTTATCAAATTCAAATTCACCGTAAAACACGATATAAACTCAAATGGAAACAAACTTGTTCAACACTCACCAATAACCAGGGACGAACGGCGTATGATTTATGCGATTATAATTCGGAAACACTTGACCTCTGTACGTTGTTAGCTTCTTCATCTACTCTCTCTCTCTCTCTCTCTCTCTCTCTCTCTCTCTCTCTCTCTCTCTCTCTCTCCAACGAACAATATTCTTTCAGATCACTAGAGCAATTTGTTTCAAATAAATTCTATAAAATAATAAATGACAGTAGTTAGCTTGTGAGTTCAACAACAAAACACAACGAATTCAATTTATTATGTTCATACGAAACTCATTGCCAGTTTGCCACACTTTTCTAACCAAATGATTTAAGCATCACTAGCTATCCAAAGAGCAAGAAGAAACTTTGAGAAAAGAAAAAGAACGAACTAACCACCAAATGCAAACTCGGAATCAAGAACTTAGCATAAGTGAACACTGAACATACCCCGAAGAAGATTGCTTCTTATGTTGCCCTATGATCTTGATCTCTCTCTAGATCGCCAACGAGTCACCAAGATTTGAAAAAAAAAATCCAAAAGAAGCTTCAAAAATCTAGAGAACAAAAGCTTTTTTACCGCAAGAAAAAATTAGGACACATGTTTATTATCGTCGACTGTTGTATCAAAAGAAAAAGACAAGAGTGCAATTAACAGAAAATGGAGGGCATAACCGTAAATTCACGTGAGTTTAGCTACAGTGCGCTGACCTAACTCAAAAATAATATATAGTTAAATGTTGCAAATTTGAATAATTCCATTAATTTTCTACATCTCTACGTGTATAATACACATCTACAATGCTGAGTACAAATTTCAATACAAGAACAAATCTCTACTACTGGTATAAGTTTAAAACCTTTAAAAAGTGATTTGACATTCCTAGTTAACCTAGGAGATCTCGAGATGGTTCCAACCTCATAGAAATTTATTTAATTATCTGTTACGCTCCCATGAGCATGCACACCCTTCAAACTTACTTTTTTTTTAAGTGCTTCACTTCTAAAATAATAATAATAATAATAATAGGCAATATGAACACTATAAACTAGTATCACGTGTTAGATAAATAGTCATATATATCCTATCTTCATAGAAAATGTTAATGACTAAGCTCTATTAAAGAAAAAAAATGTTTAAGACCACAATATGTGAGATCAGACACAGAATTGTGGCTTTAAAATAAGGAGCCATGGTCTATATGGCAAGTAAATATTTGAATATTGAAACAGCAAATTGTGCCCCAAAATGAGTTATACTAAGGGCACATGTAATGGAAAACTGCAAATTAACCCTCTCTCAAAACACGAGGGACGGTAACTATGCAAGTCGTATACTGTTGATCCATCAACTGGGTGTAGAAATGTGCCCCAAAATGAGTTCCAACAAAATTCCAGCAAATGTATTTAGGTCCTCAGAATGCACCTAAAAAAGCCTCGGTACATTTCGGCACATCCAACTAGCAATTCAATGTTACGTCCTACCCTGCACCTAGCATCTTTTCTCCATGCCACTTTGAGAAGCCCTCCACCAGGGCCTCATTCATCCAGGCATGCCGACATCTTCCAGTAGCCTCTTCAACAGTCAGCCAAGTTCTGTTTCGAGTGCTCTGTTCTGGCCAGGACTGAAGCTCCTCCTTGACTAACAAAGCAAACATTGCAGCTCTACATATACCTTCTGGGTTTACTTCGTCCTGGTGAGTTTTACTCTTAAATTGATAATACCCCACTAAATCCTGAAGTGAAACATATGCTAGCATTAGTCCATCTACACAACATATGAGCTAATTAGATGGAGAAAGTGATTTCGTAAAAATAGAATGTATGGATGGATACCCAAAGCATTCCATGCCACTCCAAGCAAAAAAAAAATGTAATAATAATTAACCCAATTTGAAACACAAATAAACAAACTATTTCACTCTATTAGACCTGTCAAACGTGCAAAGGATAGTTTAGGAAAGAATAGAAAATTATGAAGAATTTTACCATTAGTTCCCCTCGAACTCCTGCTTCTTCAATAGCTTCTCTTACCGCAGCTTCCTGCACAGTCTCATCATTCTCCCAGCCTCCCTGTTAGTGGCAAATGTAATAGCAACTCATTATAAATTCTCTATTTCCTAAATGGCAAAGACGGCAAAGAATATTGTCATAACTCTACCAATGAAAAAGGCAAAATGTAAAGCAGCTATTGGACAAAGGCGGGTTGATATCAACACCAGAAAAACAAATCTACATAATCCATGATTATCTGTTTATCAAAATTCAGAAGCATAGAATTCCAATCCTAAATACAGTGATTGCTATTAGAGTTCCTCCAAACATCCTGTTGTAAAACAGCAAACTATATTGCACCTACATGTGTAATAGGCTCATGTATGACATTTTCTCAATCCACCTTCATTCCGAAACATGAAATTCTATCACCCATTTATCAATTTTCTGTTTTGGGTACATAAATTTAATATCAATCTTCAAGATCATGCAAAATAGAAAACAACGACATAAAGAATAGGGATGAAGCACAGAAAAAAATGGATTATTACATGACCCTGTGACACTGAAATCAGAGACAGTCCAATACTTCTACCACATTCAATCTGTCTGGCTGATATGGCATTTTATCTTGTGAGGACAATTTACCCAGTTCGAAAGCATTCAATTCATCAGAGCCACTCCTAATGTGTCACTTGAATACTCCATAATGAACAAGGGTGAAGCAAGAAAGAAATGAATTATCACATGACCCTGTGGCAAGGAGTTTGAAAGAGAATGCTGATGCCATCCACTTTCACTAATTCAGTCTGTCATACTGATATAACATCTTATAAGTAGTCAGGACAACAACCTTAACCCTGTGGCAAGGAGTTCTAAAGCATTTGTTTCAGCAGAAACCACTCCTATTATGTCTTTCCATGGGCAACAACCTTAACCCCTAATCTCTCACTATCTTGGCACCACATGCATCATCCAAATATCCTATGTTTGCTTCAGATCATAACATGCTAAAGTCATCTCATACTAACTTAAGTCAATCAAATTACTGATCGTGGTGAAATCTTGCTAATTTTAACAAACTTCCAGAAAAGAGTAAACAACATATACAACCATAAGCATTGGTGTGATTGACACCATAGGTTACCCATAATTTGGTTTGTTGGTCAAGTAGCTAAGGTGGATATACTGTTTACAGCCACTATAATTTGCTAAACTTTGTGCCTCTAACATAGGGCTTCATATCCCAAAATCATGATAATGGCACCTAAATATGGGTGATTAAAGAAAATGCAATAATTTTCACTTAAATCCAAGTGATAGCTAAAAAGCAGATATATGAACCTCAAACTTCATATCAACCACCAGTACACAATCTCTCTTGCCTAAACTCTTTTGGAGCATACAAAGTTAAGCTTCTGTTACTGTTAATCAATCAGTTAAGGCAGATACTACGTTAACAATAATGCACATATAATAAAATATTAACACCAAACCTTCAAAAATGTTTAAATTTTAACACTGCAATTACGAAAGATCTACCTTGGGAAATAGAAGACCTGGTCCGCTTGATGAATTTATCATAAGGACCTCAACAATCTTCTCGGAACCAGCATTGCCACTCTCATCAGAATTTCGGTACCTGAATGGAATACACCTGTCATAGATCATCCAAGTCAGTTTTCTTCAAATAGAAAGAACAAGGGAATGTAGACATGTTACAAGTGCCAATATCTCAACCACTAGCTTCACAATCAAAATAAAGATTCTCCCATCAATATTAGCAATAGATTGAATTACAAGGTGCATTGCTCATTCACACCCTGTCTCTATTTTTTACAATTACTTCTGAAGTGATCCTGTTGAAGCAGATTCCAAGTAGTAGTTTCTTAGAGGGCAACAGTAGGCTCACTCTTAAAGCAAAGAAGGCTAAACAAACCATTTTTAATAGATTCTTAATATCCTCAATGAACCTTTTTCGTTGCCCTTTCCATTTGGTTCCAACTAAAATCACCCTAATTATATTAACCAAAATGCCCAATAAAGTATTTTGTGGACTATAAGACATGCTGATTTGGTAAAACTACAGAGGAATCATATTCAAAAGCAACACAACTATGCGACATAATTTTTCCGTAGGCACAGGGTATCAAGGAGGGCCGCACACTATAATAGTGGCTTGAATCAATTTTCAAGGCCAGAAAGCATCATCCCCCACAAAGAATGTAGCCATCAAGCGTAGAGCAAATCATATTCTTACCCATAAGGCCATAACTTATGTACTACTGTAAGACTAATGTGATATATATCATTAACTGAACATCTGACATGCGAATACAAATAAACCAATATATCACTGTAATAGAAGAAATCGCACTTTCTGCATATGTAGCACCGATATACCCAAATAGAGAATAGAAGAGCCAAACCGGCTGGCTACGAAGAAAACTACAACTTTCCCTCTGGAAACAAACAAAATAATTGTCTTAAAATGTGGGAGTTGATCACAAAATAAAGCTTGTCTTCACATCCCATCACACCAGCTTCACAAAGCCACTTTTGTTTTGTTTTTTCAATTTCAAACCTAGGACTTGTCAAATATAGATATCAACCTCCCCTAATAACCCAAGACTAATGAAACACATTCACAATGATTCAAGATGCTCTCAAAACAAAACAAAACGAAACATAACACAACGGCACAACCTCACCCTAAAGGTCCCCCAACGCCCTCTAGTATGTGATCACCCGCCCCAGCATTTCTCATTCAGAAAAATCGCAGACATTATCAAGGTCATTGTTTGGTCCTGATAACCTAACATTTCCAGCCTACCATGCTCATAAACACAAATGACAATAAATTAAAAAGAAACAATAAAATGTCGAAAAATTAGAGGGGGAACACATAGGCCCCCTTTACAGAATCAAACATGAAAATATGAAGAGAGAGAGAGAGAGAGAGAGAGAGAGAGAGTGACGAACCCGGCGACAAGGCGACAGCCGGCCTCGTAGCGCTGCTGATGCCGACCCGTACGGGCCACTAGATCACACATACCCGAACCCGATCGAAGATCTCTCCTTTATTTAATTTAAGTCGAAAATGCTTTCAAAAATTTCTCCTCTCCTCCTCATTGATTTGATCTCAGCAATGCTCACGCCAGCCGCTGATTCGGTGGGCTACGACGGCTGCGAGCGGCGTTCTCTGGCATTATCCAATGGCTGTGGGTGTCTCCTCCAATTAGGGTTTGCACAGAGAAAAACAAAGAAAGGAAAATTAGAGGGAGAGAGAGAGAGAGAGAGAGCGCGCGCTAAAAATACGGATCAGACAGGTGGTAGTGGTCAAACTCACGTGGCTGATTGGTCAAATTGTGGGCCCACCCTAACTTTGCACATTTTTCTTACACCGGGAGTTTCTGATCAGGTGTTTGGTAGACCACTGGAACGGGAAAAATACTTGCATCCAGTAGGGACATCCGCTCAAACTCTTCTTATTTCTATACTTTTAGTACTATAAATCTAAAATATTAATCATTCAAAATTTTTGATAATTAACAAAGACTATCTTTGTAAATAAATATTGTTTATATTAGCTGATTGTATTAAACAACAAACGGCTGATTATAAGATAACTATCTTTTACCATGACTGTTCACTTATTTGATGTAATTAAATTAGCAAACGATTTTTGTTTCAATTCATATTTTACAGAGATAATTTTCATTCAACGATAATCTTTTTTACGGTTAAAATTTTGAAATCACACTTCTATAAGTATATAAATAAGAGAGCGTATAGATATGTACGTCATATTAGTATGAACATAAGTATTTTCCACTGAAAATGTGCAACGCCGCTAATCAAATGTCCTCACCCCTTAATTTTTTTTCCTTTTCATTTTATTTATTTAGAACTACTTATATTCTATAGGAACTGAGAGATGCAAATAATCACAACCTTAAATCAGAAAATCTTGTAGACATGACATATATGTTACACAATACAATCTTAAAAAATTAAAAATAAGGAGAAATTATTGAAAAGGGCCCGTGTATTGGAGCCGAGAAACCCTTATAGTAGGGGTGGATTGGTAGGTATACCAACATCAATTTTCCAATACCATGTACCAACCAACATATAATTGGTATGAAAAATCCACCATTTAAACCAACTAATAACGTTGGTATACCAACTAATTGGTACGGTTGGTAATGGGCTTCTACCAATATGTTTATGGCCCAAAAATTTAAAGGTCAAATCCAAATAAGTAATAGCAAATAACAACACAAATACAAAGTTTTATACAACTTTAACCAAATTACCAAGTACAAAGTCATAAATTAAACATGCTAAAGTCCAAAAATTATAAATTTAACAAAATTTTACGGTTGAGATTTATTTTTCATTAAATCTACGGCTGAAATATTTATGGATATATATAGTTTTTAAGAGTATATATATTGTTTTGCATGAGTTGTTATAATTGTAATGATAACCTAGTGGTAGTTGGCTTCTTCTTGCATGGAAGAATACCAAGTTCGACTCACCATGAATGCATATATTAGGGTTTTTTTTTCATAAAATTATTATTTCAGTTGGTACGGCATATCATGGTACATGAAAATTTTATACCACCTACCAACCATCTTTTGAACTATGGTACGGTATACTGTACCGTGTACTATGTACTAATTTAGTGGTATACCAATATATTTAGTACGGTTGGTATATAAATTGGTTAGAATGAAATTGTGTACCATTGCCACCCCTACCTTATAGAGGTTTGCCATATGGTCATGTGACCTTATCGTTACCGGGCCAGGCAAGTAGTGTAATACTCTAAAAATTAGTAATTAATTTCTAAAGACTTTGTCGAGATTTTCATGTCAGCCATAGTCCAATTTCATGGTATGCGGCTGAAAGAAAAAGTGTTCGAGCCACTTATTGCTCAGAAACGTTTACTTTAAAGGGGTTAAGACTTTTATTCGTTAGAAATTTAGGGTTTAGAAAGCTTCATTCACGATAGTGGTAGAGCTCCGGCCTCGGTGACTTTGCTACCGATGTCCTCCGGCCGCCGTTTGGGTCGACTTTGGTATCAATCTTCATCCCCTCTTAGTGTTAAGCAAGTCTGTATAATTAGTAATTGGATTCGATTAAGTTTTGACAGCTCCAATTTTCTGGGTTCATAGTGTTCTTTGGCACTGCGACCTATCTTGCTTTGATTCAATCTTTTTGGTGTCTGTGGTGAAGCCTTGGATCAAATTGAGAGCTTTTCGGATCGAGCTGATCAATTGGCTCCAAAGTAGTGGGTTTCTGTTCCACCGAGACGGTGGATAAGGCTTTTGGGAATCGATTTTCTCAAGGTAATTGCAGCTTATGAAATTCAAAGGTAGTTTGAATTGAATTATAGTGCTGCTGTGATTTTGTATCTGAAGTTGGAATTTTTGATAATTTGGTGAAGTTGCTTTTCCCTGTAAATTGGAGAAATATTGGAATTGCTTATATGATGTTAATTGGATTCAGTTCTAGGTTGAAACTGTGAATTATGTACTTGTGCTTAAATTGTACAGAAGGAGTTCTCTTGTTTATTTTTTTCTATTCAGTTCAATTGTGTAGAGTGGTTGGAGCTTGGTTTATATGGTTGGGTTTGATTATGGCTGACTAAGAGTGAAAGTTGTAATTAATTGATTGAATAAAATTGTAATGCTTTGAAAAGAAGAAGAATACTGGTTGCTTTGCAAAAGTGAGGCCTAAATTGTATTTTCATTTTGAGCAGAGATTAAGTATTGAAGAAAGGAATTTGCAAAGATGATCTCTGTGTATTCCGGGTGCATTTGGTATTGAATAAATTTCCATTTGATTAAGGGATTGATATAGGATCAAGTGTACTGTTGTATTAATCTATGAATTGGATTATGTTTTGATGTGGAAAGAGATTAAGTGAGAAAGAAAAGTAGGCAGCAGAGATGAAATCGATATAGGTCTTGGGTACCCATAGTGAACTTATAGGTACAAAATGAAATAAGTTTAGTAGATACAAACTGAATAGGAAGTTTGGTTTACTTAGATTTGTGAATTTCTTAAATATTGGTTTAAATTCTTGAATATGCTCTGGATTGTGATCATACAGCTAAGCTACATGCAAATGTTGTATAACTAAGAAATGGGTGTCCATAGTAATTCAGTTTAATTGCTATGTGACAATGAATTAAAAGTGTGTATTTCTTGATATTGCTTTATTGATTTGCATTCGTTGAAAGCGTGTTTCCGCTTTGATTTGTCAATGATGGTTAGTTCTTGAAATGGACGGTTAATTCATTGCGAGTATATAAACTGGTAATAATTAATTAATGACTATTATATCGGACTAAGAACTCTAGCTACGTACTGAGAAGCAGAAGGTTCGTTACTCTCAGGATACGCGAGGAATATTTTGGGCATCGTCAGGCTTAGGCATTAAACAGTGAGTTGGATTTTGTTTTTTTAAGAAGTGCACGCAATTATTTATTTGGCTTAAATTTCTTAAATTTAACTATTTCATTTTCATGAGAATTCATTATACTTACAATAAAGTTACTTAGCTTTCAAAAGCAGATAAGTTTCTGAATGTTTTAATGAGTTCCTTATTATTTGATCTACCTTGCATGAAGTTTTATTAAGTTTTTATGTCACTAAGTTGATTAAATTGATAAAGAATGATATCCTATTTTTATTCCGGTATCCTTTCATTTAATCATAAAAAGGGGGCACGATCAACGGAATTATATCGCATTCTTTCCGGTATCCTCTCTTTTAGCTATATAAAGGGGGCATGATAAACGGATAAGAATGTCGTCTATTTTCTACGATTATTCTCATTTATCTTATTGAGTTTTGGAGATTCAGGAAATCGTATTCAGAGGAAAGAAAAGAGATTTGTTCTAATTACCTTACGAGTACCCCACCCCAGCAGTACAGCAATCCAGTTATCCAGTTTCTCCGGTTATGTGCACGTATACCACCTCGCTCTGCTTGTGTATCGGCGGACGCACAAGTGCATGACCAGTTACCCCCGTTCTGTCTGATGCGCACAGTGTATGACTAGTTATCCCTCACCCCCGTTGTGCTTATGTTGAGTACGAAATCAACATAAGTGGATGACCAGTAGTCCACCACACTCTGCTTAATTATGACTCAATCAATTTAGGTGCATGACCAGTTTAGTGTACAACCTCCAGTTCATCAGATTTTTTTTTTAGAGATCTAGTTTTCAAGAAATAACACATATCCTCAGCCTCATCTTCCTTATGAGATTTCATTATCTTACTTCCACTATGAGTTTATTATATAATACAATCTTAAAGACATGAAGTAGTTCATGTGTTTTATAAATTAATGATCTATTTTCGCCAAAAAGGTTTTAAGAATTGCATGCAAGACAGTTTGCGAAAGAGAAATGATTTTAGGGAATTAAGTTTTATGAGGAAAATTTTTTATAATTGAATTATTTTTGTCCTCTCACTGAGTTTATCTCACGTTTTCTATGTTTTAGTAGGCTTTTTGGTTTTCTGTTCTGCCCAGGTTAGTGTTATTGAGGTCGGTGTAATACTCACGTCAAGGGCATATCCATTGAAACATCAAGCATGCTTGTATGCTACTTAATTGAATTATAGATTATAGATTATTGTTATTGCTTTGAAATATTGAAAATGAGATACTTGATGTATTGATGGGTATTGAAGTGTAGTAGTGGTTGAGGAGGAAAAGGTCCTAGTTGGGAGGAGTGTTGAGATTGTGATTTTAGAAGTATATTAATTGAGTTACAGGTTTTGAGGTAGTCCATTTTTTGGAGAAGTTATGCCAAGTTTTCTCTAATTTTGGCTACACATGTCCACCTCGGATTTCACAGGGAAATCCGGGAGTGGGTCTGTCAGATAGTCTTAACCAGTCCCATAGTGTGACTTGCAGCCGTGCTACAAACTTGTTGCAGGGCCTTTGATGGCTCTAGTGCTTCATGCTCGTAGATACGAGCGTTTTGATATGAATTTTGTAGCCTTTTGGTTATTGTATGAACATGTTCAATTGTTAAACATCGTTAGATTGTTCGACTGTTCAATCTTTGGAGTCTAAACCTTGAGATGCGGTGTAGGTGGGTATTATTGAACTACCGGAGTTGCTTGACGACCTTGGAAGGTCTCAGAGGAGAAATTGTCTCAAGGGATAAGTCTTCGGGTTTGATTTAGAGGTTATAATCCGAGTAAGTCATTTCGGTTCCAATTATGATTAAGTTGGGATATGGGTATCTAAGGTGGTCAATCCGTGTACTTCGATAGGGACTCACTATGTTTGCGACATAGTAACCTTTGGGTAGTTAGAGATTATAATAAGTCTCAAGTGGCTTAACTTCGTATTTTGGTTTTAGGGAAGGAAGTGAAATCATAATATTTGTTATTGTATCTTAAGTTTATTGAGTGGTGAGCTTGTTATGATCTAGGTGCATGATGTTTGGTATGGAGTGGGTTCGGTGTTTAGTGTCTTCTTTTTATGATAAGAGAAGATGCAACGGGATTTAAGATGAGTAAATCTCACTTGTCACAAATTTTAATTTGAGTTGTTAACGTAGTTCATGCATCATTAACATGTAAAAAATGGTTTTAGAAATATGTTTTGATTTTAAATTACGTGAACTTGATCGTGTACGATTCATGGATAAGTAAAATGATATCTTTAAGAGGTTTGGTGATATGAACTATGTTTATTGGTTGAGAATGATAAAATTGGTTTATGCATGTTGATGTTGATATTGATATGATATAGTCAAATTATATATGAATATTAAATGGTAATAATAATATACATATATACTTTGCTGTATTATATGTTATATCTTTGAATGTGTTTTTATGTTAATATGGAGGAAGAGATTGAAATGGGAGAAAATGTACCTTCCAGTAATCTGGTTTATTGGTATGATGTTATATTGTGTTGTTTTGGAGTCACTTGGATTTTGGTACGATATTATTATGGCTGGGTTGATCATATGGTACGTGTTGTTAACATATGAGCTGTGTTAAATGTTATCTGGTTGATAGACCTGGTGATATTGGCAATTAAATCGGGAATTAAGTCTTTGGCCAGATGATTGGTACGATCAGTTAGAGTTTTAGTCTGTCTGTCGTTGCACGGCATGATGGGTAACCTAGTGGGGTTATTTGGGTCTCATAAGTGCATGTTTTTAAAAGAGAATTTAATTGCTATTTGTTTTTGTTGATTGTTGAGCTGTTAAATCCACAAGTTATGATTTTGTCATGTTTTTTTCCTTTGAGAAAGGGATATGGTGTTTTTAATGAAATCAATGTGAGTTGTTTCTTGGTTTCATGATTTAGGTTGAGTTGTTGGTTTCTCTATTCACTTCATTTTGTTGTCTATTCATGTGAGTTTTTGAACTATGATATTTGCAAGATTCACAATTTATACCATGCACTTGGTTCGAGTGTGTTTCTTGAGTCATTACATTTAGTTTACTCATATGAGCTTTAAAAGCTTACCGGATTGTTGTTTATAACCTGTTGCTCCAATCAATGTTGTAGGGTTATGTGTAGATGAGGATCGCCATGTTTGCAGTGAGAGAGTTCGGGGAGGTTCTTACATAATAGAACGTGTGTATTTTAAAAATTGTCTTGTACTAATTCCTTGTAATGTTGTTTTTATAATTTGCTCAAGATTTATAAACAGAGCAAGTGTAATTATATTTGATTTTGATTCAAGCTGTCATGTCATCGAATTTAGATTTTATTATTTAAAATTCAGGATGTGACAATCAAAATATTACCAGCCTAATTTTATGGTAAAAACTCTAATATAGGTATATAACCATGACCTAAATCATCAAATAGTAAAGCACAGCTTGTAGGTAATTACATGGTATTCCAACACTGGAACATATAATTATTGTGATACTAGGTTTGTTATTTTAATACGTCAACCAACTTAGATTAGATATCTAAGAAGCATGGACATGTCACATAACTTGCGTATTGCGTGTCTGACACAGACACATGCACGAATACGCCCGGACACGTGAAGTCGTTTTCGAAAACGGATCGGACATGTGAACTATGTAATAGACACGAGTGTGTCTTCCATCAACACGCAAATAACCAACACACATTCTCTCTCTTCTTCTCCTTCTTTGCAGAACCAAACGATGGAGGTGTTGCAGAGGTCGGCGTCATTGTTAGGGTCGAGGGGGCGATGGGGGTTAAGGGTAAGAGGGCTTTGGAGGGGGTTAATGGAGATGGTGGAGTTGAAGGAGAGCTTGGAAGGGACTTTGGCTTTGGTGGGTTGGTGGGGGCGAAAGGAAGTGGTGGGAGAAAGAGGAATCTTGGTTGGGCGGAGCTGCCCACTGAAAAAAAAATTCTTAAACTGTCGTTGATGTCGAGAGAGAAAAAGGGTAGGATTTGAGCGGTCTTGAATATGTTGATTGTGGAATGAAAGGGTTTTATTATTTTATATAGGAGGCATATTATCACAAACCTACCCATTCGGCTGCCACACATAGTCCATGTGGCACTTCATCGCCATGGAGCCAACCTTGTCTAACGAGGCAATGAACTTGTTTTAACCTGCCTTGGCTCATCAGGGGATCGGCTCCAGACCCTAACTAGTGTGTAGGGTGACATACTCCCTTCTTCGACGTTAAGTCCCCGACTAGCGACAAGCTCCCCAAACTTAAACGAGTCGGCCTGTTTGAACCCATAAGAAGGGGCAACATATCTCTCTTACACTTCTGATCATGGAGCAATCTCACATATGCATGAAGCTCATATAACCAGCGATGCCCACGATAGACACTCCTGAAAACGAGATGTGACATCCTCCCCCACCAAACAAGGTGTACGTCCTCTTACACGGCATCCCCATTATGGCACGTGTATCCTCATACGTCCACGATACCTGAGACGAAAAGAGTTCCCAAAGATCGCCCAACAAAGTTTTGCACTGGATCTCTCGTCCAAGACTTTGCCATGCACCCTTATCCGGCTCTCCCCTTGGAGGCACCCTGCCTACTCGACTCCCATGCGTAGCCCCTGTATCTTGGGGGCACGGCGACACGTGTGAGCGCTTGACGGCGACAACGATGCCGAGACGGCTCTGATACCACTTGTGAAAGACCTAGCCATTCGACTGCCACACTTGGTCCATGCGGCGCTCTAGCCTCATGGAGCCAGCCTTATCCAATGTGGCAATGCACTGATTTTGCCCTGCCTTGGGCTCATCAAGGGATCGGCTCCAGACCGCGACCAGTGTGTAGGGCGGCCTACTCCCTTTTTTGACATTAAGTCCTCGACTAGCGATAAGCTCCCCAAACTTAACCGGGTCGGCCTATCTGAACCCCTAGGAAGGAGCAGCCATATATCTCCCACACTTCTGATATGGAGCAATCTCATATATACATGAAGCTCATATAACCAGCGACATCCACGACAGATACTCTCGAAAACGGGACGGGACAATACGCTTATATGGGGTTAGTGCCTGAGTGGTTCCATAAGAGGGTCTTAATTATAGGTAAGTTCCTTAATATTATACCTCTTGCTTTTTGCCCTTGCTTGCTGTACTTTATGGGGGACTAAAGAATGGTCAGCATATATGTAAAAACGAATCAAGGAAACATTGAATCTCTATATATGAGCTACATATAGCAACCCACCAATCTTTTAATCATTGTTATTAGGTTTATTAATAATTATCGTTATTAATGATTATCAAAGATAATTTAATTTTCTTAATTAGGTAGATATATTAAAAATAATATTTAATTGATGTATGAATCACGTGTCCATGTCAAAAAATATTTAATTTATCGTATTGTGTTCAATGTAGACATTCGTATCTGTGTTCGTGCTTTATAGCTAGATACATTCCCCATGTCCAGCCACGGATTTTGTACTGTAAGTTTTTACCAAATTTAGTATATTAGATCTACTGCATTTGATATTTGATGGCATATTGTAGAAAAGTTCGAAAGTAGGATTATTTTCACATGAAAAATAGCATAGTTCGCACGTTGTAACTTTGAACTTCTTAACTCATCGATCAAGTCAATCTTCTCATCACCAAAGACACTTTTACATGATCCTAATCACAGCAAATAGATATGATCATGCAGTGAATACTGACGCCAAGAAGCTATTTTCATGAATATGATCATCTACTTCATTCTTATCTGTTACTTGATTTCCCCATATCATGATCCACATGTGCATGGCCGACGTAGAAGGCTTTCTAAAAATTATTTATCCTAGCACCACCAGTAGCTTAAAACCAGAAACCCAATACACCATATTCATATTGATTGGCGAAGAAATCGATTCGCCTAAGGCCACCCCTAATTCGTTGGCTCCTTTCCTGTTCCCGTAGCCCTTTTCTCCCTCCATCTATCTTATTTTTCTACCATTCAATGATATCCAAATGGTCAACTTGTTGTAGCAGCAAGTACAATACTGAGGGTGATAGAGGTAAAGGGCCAAATATCTCACTATTTGGCTAAAAACGATCTCCAATAAAAAGAGGCTGATAGAGTTATAGGGCCATAGGGGGATTAAGGGTGGCTAAAGGGCCATTTCTTAATTTTTGGCTCTAATATGAACTCCAATAATGAAAAATTCAAAGGCCCATAGGCCCATGAAAATTGCCAAATTTAGCACTATTGCTGGCCCAGGCCAAAAGATTTTCGGGCCACATCAGAAATTGTTGTATGTGGGTTATTTGAAATAATACCAAATTGTGACATTTTTGTCAAAATCTCTATGGTGGTTTGATTTCAAATTGATTCTAACGGTCAAATTGATTTTCTTGTTGGTCATGATATTGTTGTTGGCATGGTCAATATCTTTGCAACATCTAATTATCAAATTGTCAAAATCAATATCAATGTTAATGTTGCCATTGTGGAAACAACGGTATTTTTTTAATTCAATAGTGAAATTTGAAAACTACCAATTATTCTATCAATACGACTACCATTTCTCTACAACTCACACATTCTACTTCCCTTCAACAATTCACTCCAACATTTTCTATCATTATTTTTTTTTTGTCTTAGCCAAAAGTATGTCCACCAAAGGAAAATGAAGCTCTTTGCATTGCATTCATCAAAGTGTCCAAATTCTCCGGTAAAGGTACGAATCAAAAAGAGGCCGGCCTTTGGAAACAAGTGGAGTAAAAGTTCAAAGAGTTTTTCAATGGAGCTCTTCCAAATGTTAAAAATCTTAAGAGTTGTAAATCTCGCGAATAATTGACATCAATGTGTCAAACGTGTTGAGAGAAGGATTCATAGCGGAGTTAATCAATCCGACCAAGTAGGTTTTTCTCTCCTGTTTTTTTATTAATAATTACTTTTGTTTTTGTAGTTTATAGCAAGTAATTACTTGTAGTAATTTTTTCTCGAGTGGTACCAATTTTAAATGCAATTAATTTACTTTTTAAGTTATGCTATTTGCGTGCAAAGATTGTGTCATTCACATTGATTTTGTGGCTTACCATAAATTAATGCAATCTTGTTAATAATTCAATTAGTTTCCCGTAGCCTATACTAGTTAATATTGTCATGTGCTTTAATTTTATTTCCTTTATGTATTAATATCAATTAATTGGGTTTTGGCACAGATACATGATGCATGCATGTATTTCCATACTAAGAAAGTATATAACTTGAGTATGATGAATGCAAATTCGGATTTTGTTCTAATAGCATTATATGTTCTTTTTTTTTGTTCTTATAGCTACACTTAGCCGAGGATTTCTACAAGGAAGATATGAATGAAATTTTTTTTTGTCATCATAGTTGTTACAATTTTTGTAGTGATAGTAGGGTGACTTTTGATGATCCACCACATGAAAACTTTGGTCCACAACCAGTGCAAAGAAATATGCATATTTCCTTGGAAGATGATGATGAAGATACAACTGGAGATATTCCTACACTAACTCAAACGCCGGAGACTCTTCCTAGACCAATAGGAAGAAATATTGCAAGAAGAAAGATATTGAAGAACAAAGAAAAAGAAGATAAAATCTTCCAAGAATTATTGGCTAACATAGAGCATATGAGGGAAGAAAACATCAAGCGGAAGAGGCAAAAAAAATTAAGAGAGAAGATAAAAGAGGATCGACAAAAGAGTGAGAGGGAAGAAGCTATTTTAATTTTACAAACCGTTGATTTTACTCCTAGAAATAAGACATATTTTGATGGGAAGAAGAGAGAAGCTCTTGAGAGGCACATGAGTTATTTCCTAATTCCGCTACATCGTCAAATGACTATCGTCCACATATGGCAACTGAAGATGGATATCATCCCGGTGTGGCATCTGAAGATGAAGAGTAGTTTGGTTATTTATCAATTTATATTAAGTCGGTCAATATTGTTTTAGTAAATGTTTTAATTTTATGCAATTATAAGCAGGTTGAATTTGTTTATGCTAATGAAGTTTATCTAATTTAAATATTATGAAATAAAATGACTAGAATATAAAATATAAGATGTATGCACACTTTTATTCATTACAAACTAAAAGAAGCCACAAATTAATAACAATAAAAACACACCACACTTACTAATGAGGAATATAGCATGACAATAAACGTCAATTCTTACCTCACCTAACTAGTATATATTACTCCTCGCTCTTAACCTTCTATTGTCATATGTTTGACCAAACATGTTAGACAAAGTCATTTCATAGATTATTATTCCAGCACGAGAGCATATTCTTTGATAACGTGACATGTATTCAACCATTGTGATATGTCCGGTTCTTGGATCACGTGGTAAGTTTGGGCCATCATATATTTTTGCATGAGCTCTTCTTGACCTATTTAAATTTGGCTCATTATCGTCAGACTCACCATTGTAGTAGTCATCTCGCTCATCCTCAATAGTCATGTTATGAAGTATTATGCACGCTAACATGATTGTTGATAATGAATCTCATTCCCAACCTCTTGTAGGTTGCCTCACAATTGCAAATCGTGATTGAAAAATACCAAAGCTCTTTCTACATCCTTTCGGCATGCCTCCTGCTTAATGGAGAAGTACACTTCTGCATCATTCTCGTGGGTGCTTGATTGATTGCACAAGTGTTGCCCACTTAGGGTAGATGTCATCTGCAAGGTAGTACCCAAATTCGTAAGCAGTGTCATTAACATTATAGCTAAGTTGTGGTGACTGACCAGCTACTAGAGCATCAAAAAGTGGTGAGCGTCTGAGCACAGTCATGTCATTTTGGGCTCTAGAATTCTAAAGAACGCATGCCAAATCCAAGTGTTTGGACTTGCTACGGCTTCAAGAACAATTGTTGGTTTTTTTGACTTGCCACTAAAGCTACGCTGCCATCCAACTGGACAATTCTTCCACTGCCAATGCATGCAATCAAGTGAACCTATCATTCCAGGAAATCCTCTTCGCTCGGCTCTTTGTAAAAACCTATTCAAATCGTCTGTTGTAGGAGCCCGTAGGTAGTGTGCTTGATAAATGGTGACAATGGTACGACAAAATCGATTAAGAGTCTCGATGACTGTCGATTTAGGTAAGAAAAGGATTCATCTAGAGAATCTGCCGCACATGCAGTGGCTAACATTCAGATTGCGCATGTCAATTTCTGGTGAGGCGAGAACCCCAGACGCCCAACACAATCTTGCGACTACCTGAAATATAGATCTGTCGTTTGCACATCATCTAACATGCGAAAGAACACTTCACACCTCATTTTGTAACATCGTCTAAACATTTCTGGAGGGTATACAGAGTCAGCTACAAAATAATTCCATAATAATTTTTGATGAGCTACCTCACGTTCTCGATGAAGAGTAGCACGACTTAGTACAGAACCGCCCCATTGGGGTTGTTGTTGGAGCGGGTTAGTAGCTAACCATCCAGCTGCTTCCGCTAAAACCTGTGGTGTATCACTTCTTCTTTGTGCATCATTTTCTTCATCTTTTTCATCATCTTCCTCGTTTTCACGTCGCCTCTCATTTCATCGAGAAAATCAGTTGGAATTGATTACAACATATAATGGAAAGATAAAAGTGAATAAACAATTAGAGAGGAGGTAGTGAGATATGCTACTGAAGCATTGGGTTTTATTGACGTTTAAAGGTGAAAATAAAATTGCCACGCATACATAAAATCTATTTAAAAAATCTAAAAATCATATCTGAAAATCCTGATAATTTTTTTCAATGATTACTCTTGCCACTTCAACACCATACTCCTTCGGAAATCTAGAAATTCACTTGCGAAGTGACACGTGACATTTAGAATCCTTTCCGGAAAAGTTATGAACAAAGTCATACATACACCTTTAAAATTACTAAATCCTAAATAAAATATTTTGATAAAATGGAATCATAGAATTTGAAAGGGCTATAATTTGGCCATTCTTAGTGGAGATGATGCATCATATTCTGAATAAAAAATAATATTTTTTAGGGCCAAAATTTAGCCCCGGACCCATTATAGCCTTCCATTAATGGAGATGACCTTAGAGTGCTAAATTTGCCCTCTATTTGGCTCTTTAGTCCTTGTGGGACCCACCAGATGCATGACTGATTCTATTTAAATAAAATGGTGCTGCAAATGGTGGCCTTATTAGAGAGAAGATCAAACGGTAGAAATTTTTTGTCCGTTAAGATTGTATGGTGGATAATTATGTTTTATAATTAAGTTGTTGGTTTCAAAAGTAGTTGTTTGTGACTTCTTTGTTCATATGTAACAAATACATTTTGATTTAGCCGTTGTAAAATAATAATAATAATAATAATAAACTTATTTTTCCCACAATACCTATATAAGTATTTATACATCCATCATCTCCTTCTAATTTCTCACACTATTCTACTTCTTTGAAATATGTCCACCCCTTATAACAATGGTGTAAATTGGACAACCAACGAGAATGAAGCTATTTGTGTTGCATATATGAAAGTCTCTCAAAATCCTATGGAGGGTACTAGCCAAAAATTGGAAGGTATTAGGAATCAAGTAGAGCGAAAATATATCGAGCGCTTCAACAACAAATAGCTTCAACAACAATCCTCCGAATGCAAGAAATCATGAAAGTTGTAAGTCTCAATGGCAAAAATATATCTTCCCACACATGAATAAGTGGCATTCATGCATCACACGTGTCGAAACGAGGCTTCAAAGTGGAGCAAATCACATAAATCAAATGAGATTCTTTTTCATACTTTTATATATTTTCTTCAATATCGCTGTGTTTTTTATTTTATTTTTACAATGTGACAATATTGTTTCGATCTATTATTCTTATTTATTTTTTTAAAAAAATTGTTATTCGCTTTTCATAGTTGCTACGATTTATGCAAATCTTGGATAACATTTGACGCACCACTGGAAGAAAATTTTGGTCCACCATCGGTACAAAGAAATCTCCCTGTGTCCTTATAAGATAATGTTGATGATCCTATCCAAAGTGACAATCCAACACCGACTTCATCTAAGGATCTGATTCGTAGGCTGATAGGAAAAAATGCCACAAGAACAAAGCAAGCCAAGGACCAAGAAAATGAGAGGAAAGTCTTTGAAGATAAGTTATTAGCTCGCATGGATTGATTGGCAGAAGATAATACAAAGGTGGAAGAGGCAAAAGCAATAAGGGAGAAGATGAAGGAGGATCGATGAGAGAGAGATAGAGATGAAGCAATTTTAATGATGCAAACTGTTGAATTTACTCCAAAGAGAAAAGCTTATTTTGATGGCAAAACAAAAAAGGAAGTACTTGAAAAGCTAAGTGAAAGGGAGTTGTTTCCAAATACCGGATCAACCTCGAATGGTTATCGTCCATATATGCCACTCGGTCATTTCGAAGAAGATGACTTTTACTTGATATAAATTATTTTCTTTTGTATTAGTGTTTCCTTCTTAATTTATTGGTCATGTTAATTACTGTTGTTTATGTAACCTTTTCAATTAAAAAATAAATGTTAAAATAGTTTGTGGAATTGAAATTAAAGAACATTTATTTATAACAATAGAAACCACACAAGCTAGCCATGCTACACAATTAAAGTAAAAGAAAGTGAGACATACAACACACAATAAAATAAAAAGAAACTAAAGAACATGCAAACACTATGACAATATATTGTCAATTATTATAATGACAATGTAATTGTCATACACCATGACCTCCTTGTCTCCTTGGTAACCAAACGTGTTTGACAAGATCTTTTTGTAGAATAATATGCCCAATATTAGAACGTGCCATTCGGTAGTGAGACATGTAATCCACCATCGTAATTTCCCGAGTTCTTAGATCACGAGGTAACCTTGGGCCATCATAAATGTTTTCTCGAGCTCTCCTTGACCTATTTGTGTTCGGGTCATCATCATTTGACTCACCATTATATTAGTCATCTCACTCGTCCTCCACAATCATGTTATGAAGTATGATGTAAGCCAACATGATTGTCGATACTAAATTTGTATCCCAACTTCTTGCAGGTTGCCTAACAATTGCAAATCATGCTTGTAGAATTCTAAATCCTCTTTCCACATCTTTGAGATATGCCCCTTGTTTTGTGGAAAAATACTTCTCTTGTTCATTCTCAGGTTGTCTTATGGATTGTACCAGCGTCGCCCACTTTGGGTAGATACCATCAACAAGTTAGTAACCAAACTCATAAGGAGTACCATTGACATAATAATTTAATTGTGGTGACTCACCTGTAGCAACAACATCAAATATGGGAGAACATCCCAGAACAGTGAGATCATTTGAGCTCCCAGGATTCCAAAGAAAACATGTCAGATCCAAGTGTCTAGACCTGCCACAGCTTCAACAACAATGGTTGGCTTCCTTGTTTTTCCACTGAAGCTACTCTGCCATCCCCCTAGATAATTCTTCCACTGCCAGTGCATGCAATCAAGCGAACTTATCATTCCAAGAAACCTTCGTCGTTTAGCTCTTTGTAGAAGCCTATCAAGATCCTCTGTTATAAGAGCCCGAAGATAGCGTTCTTGATATACTGTGACAATGGTATGACAAAATCGACTAAGTTCTCAATGGCAGTTGATTTAGGGCATACTTAATTATTCATCTAAGGTATTAGCTGAGCATAATGTAGCTAGAATTTGAAGTGCACACATTAAATTCTGGTGAGGTGAGAATTCTAGACGCCTAGCACAATCTTGTGACTACCTAAAGTATGGATCCAACAATTGGACATGCTCTAAAATGCAGAGGAAAACCTCATTTCTTATCCTGTAACGACATCTAAAATCTTTGGGAGGGTATATTGGGTCAGCTACAAAATAATCCTTTAACTATTTTTCATGAGCTACATGATGTTCTCGATGTTTAAGAGCGCAACCTGGAACGAAACCACTCCATTTAGGTTGTTGTTGAAAGGGATTAGTAGTGAACCAGCTAGTTGCTTCCATCATAACTTGTATTGTGCTTATTCGCATCCGCTCATAATATTCTTTATCTTCTTCATCATCTTCTTCATCTTCACGAAGCCTCTCAATCCGTTGAGAAAACCAGTTGGAATTCATTGCTAAACTCTAAAGAAATAGTGATAAACTGAATAGAAAAATAGATAGGAGATAGAATGATAGATCAGTTAGTGAATAAGGCAACTGAAACCACCCTTTTTATTAAGGTTTGAAGTTGAAGATAAAACCGTCATATGTACAAAATATCCAATCGGAAATCTAGAGAGTTGATTACAACACGACACATGGCATTCAAAAATTCTATCCGAAATTTTTGATAAGATTCGCAAATGATTAGCTTTGCCACGTCGATACTATCTAATCGGAAATCTCGAGAGTTTCTTATGAAGAGACACGTGGAACTATCTGAAAATCTCATCCGAACATACACTAAAAACAAAGTTTAAATTTTAACCCAATAATCATTCCATAATTATATTAAAATATTATAATAAGAAATTAAAGATTTTAGAAATAGAAAAACATAATACAAAATAATAAAATATTTCCATGGCTAAAACTTGCCCTTCCTTGTTGGAGATGATTCCAATAAGATATTTCAATGAATTAAAAATATTTAAAAAGGGACTAATTATAGGTCTGGGTCAAATATAACCCTCTTACTAAAGATGGCCTTAATATCTCTAGATGCCACTAGATCTTAGGAAATCCCAATTTGCAGTAGCCTTATTGAAAGGCACAGTCTCGAATCTTCACTTTCTCCGTCCTTCTTGGTGGAAGTGACGGAGGTATGGCCTCTATTAATTTGCAGCGAAAACGTTCTAAGTGTGGTGGGGATATTGCTTCTGATATGGAGACTCTGCGGGTGGAAGAACTTGATTCATCTGTATTCAATCCTCCCCTTCCCTCTATGGGCTCGAGCTATGCGAGCAAACTGAAAAACCCAGTCGATCATTTCAGTAAGACCATGACTGAATGGTTTGTTTTCTGTGAGGAAGATTGTTCATACACCCAAGGGGTTCATGGTCAAAGTGTTTCGTTTTCGGCGAAAGTACACAACAAACTTGACTATGAATGGCACTGTGCAGTAGTGATTAAGCTAATGGGTAAGCCAAATTCTACAAATTCCTTTGATTTCATGCTTAGAGGTCTTAGACGAAAATGACAAGTTAAGGTTGGCTGGTAGCTAATTGATTTACCTAATGGTTTCTTTATTGTTAAGTTCAATTTGGAAGAGGATATGAACTATGTCTTGTGCAATGGCCATTGGATTCTAGTTGGTCAGACTTTAACTGTTGGCACTCGAAACCGAATTTTGATCCTATGAAGGAAGTGATTGGTAAGATGGCTATGTGGGTTAGAATTTGTGGTATTCCTGTGAAATATTTCCAAGATTACACAGTTAATAGGATTGGGAAAATCTTAGGGGATGTTGTTAGGTTGACCCAATTACCATCAGCTAAGCTAGAGGCCAGCTTGCAAGAGTTTGTGTTGAAATTGATCTCAACAAACCATTAAAACCTTTTGTGGAAATAGAATCAATTGCCTACAATGTCATTTATGAAGGTATTTCCCTAATCTGCTTTAGTACGGTTGTTATGGGCATGCCAAGGATAAATGCCCATGTGTGGTTCATATTCCTTGCCCTACAGATGCTGATAGGTCTGATTGTGATGTCAATATTGCTAATGTAATAGATACAATAGAGAAGGAAGGTTCAGTCCTTGGTTTGTCTAATCCTTGTGCTCAGAATTCAGTGATTAAAGAGGACATGGGTCCTTGGATGTTAATGAATTACATAAATAAAACGAAAATAATGAGAATGTCAATGGAAAGAAAAACTCCAACAAGGGCTCTAGGTTCTCTGTGCTCATGTTGAGGAAAATACTGCTCATGTTGAGCCTGAGATCTATGTAGACAATGCTAATATATCCGATGCTCCCCTTATTGTGAAACTGTGGAATAATTTCCAGGACAAAGTGAAGCTTCATAATAAGACATCCCCTACTAAGAATAAGGCATTTTCTACCTCCAAGGATGCTGAAGGTAACTCTCTTTCTGCTAACCTATCTTAAGGTATTTGTATTCCTATGGAAGATATCTCTAATGTTGTTAGTGCTAGTGGTACTAAAATGGTGAAGTTTTATCAGAAGAAGAATAAACATTTCTCAACTACTATTACCAAGAAACCAACTGCTATTAAGAAGCTCCCCTTTGATCATGTTGGTAATGTTTTTGGTAATGCGATATCTGCTCTTTTTGGTCATTGTCCTCCTGAGAATGTTTTAACTAATGCTAGTGAGACTTCTAAAGTACAGAGTTCTGATGATATTGTGGACCACATTTTTGCTGGAAAAAAAAAAGCAAATTATCTAATGCTGCTGATCTTCTTCCCCACTCTGGGGAAGATATGATTGATTCCTAGTTGGGTCTTTCATCCCTTCTCCTTTCATCATTTTTAATGGATCATATTCTCTTTTGGAATGTTCGAGGAGCTGGGTGTGAAAAGTTCAGGTCCTCTAATGCTGCTGATCTTCTTCCCCACTCTGGGAAAGATATGATTGATTTCTAGTTGGCTCTTCATCCCTTCTTCTTTCATCGTTTTTAATGGATCATATTCTCTTTTGGAATGCTCGAGGAGCTGGGGGTGAAAAGTTCGAGTCCACTATCCAGGATCTTGTGAAGATGAACAAGGTAGACTTGCTTATTGTTTGTGAACCTCGAATCCAGTTCTCTGGTGCTAAAAAATGCTTACACTCTCTTAGTTTTACTGATCATGAAGCTATGGAATCTAATGGTTTTTCTGGTGGCCTTTGGTTTTTGTGGAATAGAAACAAATTACTATTGATATTGTTGATCCTAATTTTCAGTCTATTTTAGCTAAGATCTCTTGGAATGGCTCTCATACTTGGCTTTTGACGGGGATTTATGTTAGTCCCTGCAACACTTCTAGAAGTGGGCTTTGGACTTTTCTTGATGATCTGATTAAGAAACACAATTTTCCATGGATTTTGGTAGGTGATTGTAAAGAACTTCTCTCCTTTTCCAATAAGATTGTGGCTCTCAACATTATAGATTTGGGGGTATGCAATATTAGGTCGTTAGGAATGGCTTGATTGACATGGGCTACCAAGCAGCAAATTTCACTTGGACTAATAATTATGTTGATGAGATATTAGATAGAAGTTTTTGTTCTAGTGAATGGAGGCTCCTTTTTTCTAATGCTTGTGGCATCCACCTTGCTAGAATGAAATAAGATCATTGCCCTATATTAATCAAGCTGAAGCCTGATGCTAGGACTTCAAGAACTAATTCTCCTTTTAGGTTTCAAGCTATGTGGATGCAGCATGAAAGCTATATTGATAAGGTGACTGACACATGGAACAGTTGTGGTGGTGATCTCTTCCAAAAAAACTCAAGGTTTGACTTCCTCTCTCAATATTTGGAATAAAGAGGTCTTTGGTAGTATTTTTAAGCAGAAAATAACTCTTTTAGCCAGAATTTGTGGGATCCAGAAGTGTTTAGCTAGAGGTAATAATACTTTTCTTCACGTTCTTGATAAGGATTTAATTGCCAAGTATGAAAAAATTAGAGATGCTAAAGCTCTGTTTTGGAAGCAGAAATTAAGGGACAAATGGTTAAAGGATGGTGATAGAAATACTAATTTCTTTCACCTAACCAATGTGGTTCGAAAGAGAAAGAAATAAGATAGATGGCTTGCTTGACTCCCCTGGTATTTGGTCTAATGATCCAACTGTGATGAAGAAAATTGATGTGGATTTCTTTTCTAATCTTTTTGCGGCTAAATGTAGCTTGAATCTCAGGTTTCATATTCCTGTTCTTTTTCCTGATACTCTTAGTATAGAGTCTCTTTTAATTGGCAGAGATGTTTCTAGACAGGAAATTCATAGTTCTTTATTCAGAATTGGTAAGATTAAAGCTCTTGGAGCTGATGGGTTTCTTGCTTTATTCTACCAATAGCACTGGCCCTTGTGTTCCTATGAGATTATTAAAGTTGTTGTCACTGCTTTCAATTCGGGTTCTATTCCTCCCGGTCTAAACCATACTCTTATCACTCTTGTTCCGAAAATGCCAGCCCCTCAACATATGCACCTTTTTCGCCCTATCAGCCTCTGTTGTACTATTTACAAGATTATCTCTAAGATCATTGTTGGGAGAATTAGACCTATGTTGGAAAAATGAATTAGCCCTAATCAAGTTAGCTTTGTTCCAGGAAGGCATATCTCTAACAACATTATGATTGCTCAAGTAATCTTATATAAATGCAGGAACTCTAAGGGTGCTAAAGGCTTCATGGCTTGGAAAATTGATCTTTAAAAAGTTTATGACAAACTCAGCTGGAGTTTCATTGAGCAGGTTTTTATGAGGTCAAACTTTCGTGCAATATTATTAAGTTGATTATGAGTTGCATTACTTTTTCTAGCTATCAAATTATCGTAAATGGTGAATTATCAGAGCCTTTTAAAGGGAGCAGGAGAATTAGGCAGGGGGACCCTCTCTCTCTCCTTATCTCTTTGTCCTTTGCATGGAAATATTATCTCATCTTATTAGAACTGTGGTTGTTTCCAAACATTGACTCCCAATTCAGTCCTCTACAAATGGGCATTTTGTCTCCCACTTATTCTTTGCAGATGATTTAATTCTCTTTGTTAAGGCTAGTAGTGTTTAGGCTAAAGGGATGAAGCAATGTATGGACCTCTTTTCTTGCCTCTCGGGACAAACTATGAACTTTGAGAAATCTATGGTTTTTGTATCTCCTAATGTCTCAGATAGGATTGCTGAGGAAATAAACAAGATATGTGGCTCTCCGCTAGCTGATGATCTAGGAACTTACCTTGGTATGCATCTGCTTCATAAAAGAGTTAATAAGAATACTTATGCTAGTATTGTTGACAAGGTTCAAGCCAGGTTGGCTAGTTTGAAAAGTAAGACTCTTAATATGGCAGGATATGTTAATGCTTTCATTCCAATTTATGCAATGCAAACTGCTAACCTTCCTATGTCAATTTGTGACAAGCTAGATAAACTCAATAAGGGTTTTCTATTGGACGATACTGAGCAGAAAAAGAAAGTCCATCTTACTAATTGGGATACAGTCATCATGCCTAAATCCTATGGTGGCTTGGGGATTAAAAAGTTAGCTAATATGAACATGGCCATGCTTGCTAAATCTAGTTGGAGAGTTGTCCAGAAAGACCAAGGGCTTTGGAGCGATATTTATATGAGGAAGTATCTTCATTCTGGTTCTCTCCTGCAGAATTCTTATAAAAAGCCTGCTCAGTGCTCAAGTACTTGGTATGGTATTGTGTATGAGGCTAATTTACTGCGAACATGGCTTACCTAGAGAGTTGGCAATGGTTTTCAGACTAAATTTTGGGCTGATAATTGGGCTCCTTCTGGTATCCTTCTCAACCATGCTATTAATCATGATATTGTCAATACTAACTCTGTTGTGAATGAATTGTGGATTGATTGTAGGTGGAATATGATCATGCTTGGTGAAAATCTTCCTCAAGAAATAATTGTTCAAGTGATTTCTGTTCCTATTGCTGAATGTGATATTCCTAATCAAGTTATATGGGGGCAGACTTTTTCTGGAATTTTCTCCTTAAAATCTACTTACAATGTGCTATGTGATGAACATGGCTTCTAAAAGTATTGTTGGATGAAGATTTAGTCTCTTCCTATACATCCAAAGATTAAAATATTCTTATGGACCTTTGTTTCAAATAAATTGTTAACTAATGAGCAGAGGTTTCGAAGGAAGCTTACCTCTAATCCTCACTGCAAATTATGCACTAATACCCCAGAAACAATGATTCACCTTTTCAGGGACTGTCTTAAGTCTAAACAGGTTTGGCAAAATTTTAAGATTCACCTGAATATCCTTACTATTTTTGTTCTGAGTTGGGAAAATTGGATCTATGCTAATTTTCTTCAGAAAGGGTACTAATGAATAATATCAGTTGGAATATCTTCTTCATCTATTGTTGTTATTTTATATGGAAATAGAGGTGCAAATCCATTTTTGATAGCTCCTTCAAGTATCCTTTTAATATTTCTGAAGTTGTTTTTAGTTATGCTGATGAATGGGCTAAAGCTAATACTAAGCTTGGTACAAACTTGCCCCTAAACATGTGGAGATGCTATATTGGATTAAACCAACTGTTGGAAATTTTAAACTGAATGTTGATGACTCCCGGATGAATAATGAAAATATTGGAGCAGGGGGTGTGCTTAGGGATGAGGTTGGCTGTTGGCAGGGTGGGTTTATGGTAAACATTGGGACTGGAAAGGTCCTGCAAGCTGAGGCTTGGAACCTGTTTCATGGTCTACACCTAGCTCGTAGTTTAAAGATTTGAAGACTGGAAGTTGAGTATGATTCTTTAGTACTTATCAATCTTCTTCAACATGATAATATTGATTTGCATCCTCTTAAAACCTTGATAATGAACTGCATAAGCTTGATGTGTGTCTTTGACTTTATTGATGTGAAGCATGTCCACAGAGAGGAATATGGTAGCTGATATCCTTGCCAAGTATAGTACCTCTAATGATAGAGGAATGCGTATCTTACATGACTCTCATACACTGGTTTTTAATGCTTTGCTGGATGACATTGTTGGTCTTTCTAGAGCTAGGGAGTTTATGACTTGTAGTTCTGACTATTTTTTCTTTGTTTTTTTTGCTTCGACTAATGGCCCCATTTGTACCCAAAAAAAAAATTCTCTAAATGTATAAGTGGAAAACAGTAAGTGGCAGAGAGCGAGATCTAAATTGCGCTAGCTATAATTTGTGAAGACATTTTCGGAATCCTATGAGCCGCGCCAAGGCAGGACACAAGTTTTATCACTTCATGAGAAAAAACGGCGGAAGGTTGAATTGAAATTAAGTGCTGAAGAGAGGAGAAAATGGGAATTCCAAACACGGTTCGGTCGGAGCCGATAAACAGTGATTGTGAAATAGTATATTGGAAATTGCTTCTAGTTCAAGACACTGTTCAATGATAATGGAGACTTGGTACAAAGGTCGTCAAGCCATTTAGAACTGGTCCAAAAAATGCTGAGAAAACTCAAAGGTTGCCACTTGCCATGACCAAATCTATATCCAAAATATATGACATTCCCCCAACTCGAAAAATTTGTTGCAGTTTAATAGAAATACATTTTTAACTTCTAATAAAAACTACTGTACTCCGTCACAAATAGAACCTCATAAATATAGATAAAATTAAAGTGCTCCCTTTCTACTATGGAATACCTAAAAAATTGTACTAACAATATCAAAGGTTCAATTTGTACAGCAATATAGATAACCATATATTTATATATACCTCTAAAGCTTGTCAACTGCACAACACAAATGGCAAAATACGACTTCTCTCTTCGCCTCCCCCGTGTTCCTGTAAATAAATATCTCATGGCTTCTATCTATCCATCTCTTGTCCTCTCCTGTATTAACAACCAATATATCGTCGCTTCAAAGCCTCATTACAACAAAGGTATACGTACCAAGCCAGATCGGACTCACAGTGGAGCAACAATAGCTTCCGACTGGTCTGCACATGTCGAGCCAGCCAAAGGCCAAGAATGCAGAGAAGCAGGTTAAAAGGAAGACGAGTTGGGAAGTTTGGTCATGTGTTTTCATCAAGAGCAACATCAGCAGGATCTCCAATCCACGGTCTCCCTTCTCTCCACCTGAACTTAATTCTCAACTTTCCATTTGCATCCACCCCAACTACCTCTCCTTTGCTGGCATACGTCTCCATTCCCCAACCCCACCGTGGGGACACCAACCCTTCTCTAATCCTCACTTTGTCGCCCATTCTGAAGGGCCTAACCCGTTCCATTTCTGATGCCTTGCAAAGCCACAACCTCTCCATGAAGCAAAATGCCACCCAAAGGTCCTCGTTTTCCATTCGATGCACAACCCCAAAGCTGGAACGATTCACCTCTCCCCATTGGTGGGTTGGGGTTGATACTGATGATTTAACCCTAACCCAGTCTCCAATATGAAGATCCTCTTCTTCCACAAGTTGCACTTCTGTTGGATCCAACATCCAAGATTTTGAACCTGTTGGAGTGTAGATTCTCAGCTTTCCATCAGCATCAATCCCAGCTATAGTTCCAACACTGGCATGACTGTGGCCTGACCACCCAAATCGAGGTTGCTTGACAGATAATTTAACCCTAACCTTCTGGCCAACCAAGAGCCTGTTTGCCCTTGCAAGATCAGAAGTAGGCCCAATCCACCTCTCTTGCTCCCCGCAGAATCCAACAAAAGTCGTTCCATCCCATTTATCTCCCTCATATCCTAATCCTTGCACCACCCCAACACTCCCTAGCCCAACGGATTTCCACATATTTGCATTATCTTCTAACCTCACCCACTCTCCAACTTCGAAAATCTGCTCAATCTCAAAATCAGCAGGATCGCCTCTCCACAACCCCGGCAAACCAGAAAAAGCCACTCTCACTTCTCCATCAGCATGAATACTAGTTATGATTCCTTGAGAGTCAGGTTGAGCCCCTCTCCATCCCCATCTTGGTTCAACTAAACCAGCACGAAACCGAACATATTGGCCAACTTTGAAGGATGCAACCTTTTCAACATCTGTGTAATGAGTTATCCACCTGCCTTTACGAAAACAGCAAGCCAACTCAAGATAACCCGTGTCTTGTACACTGTGCACAACAGCTAAACTTTCTTTTCCAACACTGTTCCAGTCATAACTTGGCCGTGCCCCGAGGCTTGGTTTTGATCGTACCCAGTCACCAACTTCAAATCCAGACAGTCGTTCAGCATCTCCTGGAGAAACTTTCCACAAGGTCTGTCTGCCAGGCACCCTTACCTACATCAAGAAACCAAGATCTATTATCATCTACAGTAATATATATCTGTATCAAAACGTTTCAGTCAACATTATTCTAGAGGGTGTGGCTTTTCGCCATGACAGAAGTTGCCATTCATATGCCCAATAGGGTGTGTGTGTGTGTGTGTGTGTGGGATAAGCTCCTTACATTTAAAGCTCCATCCATGTCAATTCTGTTTATTTTTCCAACAGTTGCAGGACTTTCATTTGACCATCCAAGTCGTGGCTGAGTGACAGATGACAGAATATGAATTTCTTGTCCCACCTCAAAAGGGGGTAGCTTTTCTACATCTGTGACAGAACATGAAAAAGGCTTGCTCCTGAAGCAATATGCAACACCCATATCACCATCTTCCTCCAAGCTATGGATTATCCCAATACTATTCCTTGTAATATCCTCCCATCCGTATTTTGGGGAGGGTACAGAAGCTTTGACTCTAACCCAATCTCCTACCTGCTTATCATTGAAATTATAAGTTGTAAATAAAAAACAGATTATCAACAAGCCACCCCCAATTATCTAAGACCATAAATATAGTAAGATGTACAGCCGAATATTACCTTGAAATCTTCCAACTTCTCCATGTCAGAAGGATCAGCCTGCCATGATATTGGTCTGTTTGGAATTTCAATAACCAGGAGGCCATCATTCTCTATCTCACTAATTCTTCCAACACTATGGTGGGTCTCACCACCCCATGCATACCTAGGTTCTGCAACAGATCGCTTCACACACACCCTGTCACCAATCTATAAAGCCAACATTGTATTAGGGTTTTGAAATTTAAAAAAAAACAAACAAACAAACAACCGAACAACAAAGCAACAAAAGTGATAACAAAATTACAAGTGATATCTTTTTTTGGAGAGGAATACAAGTGATATCTATGGATATAATAATAAGACAAACTCCCTTACTCTGAACGGGATTACAGGCTCAACCTCCTCTGGTTCACAATGCCATGGATTTGGAAGATAACTCAACTCTAGCAACAGACTACTATCTGGTCTTATACAATACACAATTCCAATGCTCCCAGGTGTCACAGATCCTAATCCATGCTTCGCTGTTGTAAGAGTCGGGCGTATACGAACCCAGTCCCCAACCTTGAATTCTTCAACCCTCTCCATTTCGGCAGGATCAGCTTTCCATCCTCTGGAGGCTCCAGGAAACCCAACACGTAGGATACCATCATCATCAACACATAATACAGTACCTATACTATCACGTGATTGTCCACGCCACCCAAACCTGAGAAGAAGTGAGATCAGTCATTAGATTCAACAGCACACAAGCCATGTTTGTTTTATATTTCACCACAGTTACTTTGCTTGTTCTTGTACTTGACCTTTTGCTCAAATCTATTTTATCTAATTCTAAAATACTTGGTAAGTTAAGACAGGATTTATATTAAAGACTAATCATTTGGCCTTATATATGGAAACAAACTTACATTAAGGTCTCATTCTCTTGTAATGTTTAAGAAAAGAAAGTAGATTGAACACTGACATAATGGCGGGCAGACTGACTTGAGTACTGTTAAGCAAGAATGAATGAGCCGTTCTCAATGAAATGTAAATTATCAGCGACCTTAAGGTTAAAATACATTCAGGAACGAGTTAGATGGATAACTTAGGAAAAGGCAAACTTTAGGACTATTACAAGTTACAAGAAAGAGAATCCAAGGATTTAGAAATGACAGTACGAGTGTTCCTATGGGGACAGGTTGAACATTCTTAGTTGGTAACCAGTAAGAAACAAATACAGGCTACACATACAGCAGCATAATATCTGGGATGCTTAAATACAGAATGCAACAATATCAATGTACCATAGACATCAAAAATGGCTCCATTAATCTATATTATCTATAGTAAGCCTTCATAGTGATGATCTGCTTGGTAAGTAGTGTAAGCATCAATACTTTACTGTAAAGAAATGCAATAAAGACTCCAAAATTAGATAAGGGTTGGTGTAGGATTGCTTCTGAAAATAGCAAAAGCGAAAACTATCAAAGGCCCTTTTGGGCAATGTCTCACAAAAACAGCTAAAATTATTAGCTGAATTATAGGACATTTTGTAGTTTTTGGAAATGCACTTGCCTTTTTCAAAAAAAAAAAAAAGTTAAAAAAACACTTGCATGAGATATCTAGAAGCAGTCTTTCAGTGCTTTTATAAAACATACTGAAAAAAAATGCATGAACAACTCTGCTTCTAATGAAATGACTTCTACTGGAAGTGATATGTAACAAAACCACTCTCACAGAAGCAATTCCAAACAAGCCCTGATAAGCATTTTAAAAAGCATATTACTACCCCAAAAGGGAAAAAGGACACTAAAATAATTCTAATTACATCTGTATGTATTCAGAAGTTGGTTAGAATTTAACCTTGGCTCTTTAACATCAGGTTTAAGTTGGACATGCTGTCCCCTATCCAAGGGAATAACTTTTACAACTTCATTTGCTAAGACACGGGCCTCATGAGCCTCCCCAGAACAAAATGATACTATCAAATTGTCCTTATCTGGGATACTTTGCACAAAGCCAACACTTCTATGCTTTGCACCTTGCCATCCATATGTCGGATTTGTGATACTTCTTTTAAATTGGATCCAATCCCCCACATCAAATCTAGACCAAAGAGAAAGCAAAAAACATGAAATCCACCACAGATGCAAGTGGGAAAGTCAGGACATGAAAAATATATAAAAACAGAAAATCGTATAATCTCACATTGTAGGAGACAGATACACTCCCCTATTAACAAGAGCATCCATCAGGTCTTCAGAAACCCATTCCCGGGGAAGGGCTTCCAAAAAGTCACGCAACGTCTTGCCACTATCATCAAAGTGAAATAAATAAGTTAGTAATGTGTACTTGACCCTGTGCCTTGACACATATCGGTTTTCAAAATATCATTAAACTACACTTGTCACTATCATCAAACTATTAGGTCAAAATTCAAAACTACATATCCAAAGTAGAGCCCGTCCATAACTTTGTACAACACATTAACAGAATTGGTCATGAACCAAAACCCAAAAAAAAAAGTTAAAGTGAGGAAATTTGAATATAATCTATCATACAAATGGACAAGCCATATAAAAGTGCAACTCCTTAATTGTTACTTGCCTGTGATTTCTGGCTTCAACAGAAGCATCAGGATTTTTAAGCATGACAATAAGCCATTCAAGATTTTCACGTATCATTTTTGCTGCATCTGCTGCTATATGAAAAGCATTGTCACCTTCATCATCCTGATAACCATGAGCAGATGATAATTTAGATACTTACTAAAGCAGTGAAAAGATCAAGAACAAAGACCCAAATAATCAAGAAATAAAATTGCTTTCAAATGTGCCTGTGTGTGCGCGCGTATTTGTGTATGCGTGTGCATCAGCCGTATGAAAAGGTATGGACACTCAAAATTCACAATAATACACCTCAATCATCCACATATTCTAATATATGAATCTTTCTAAGAGACTACGTGTAATGGCTGCTTATGATAATATATAAATGGAGCAATAAAAAGATTGAAGAAAAAAACCTGTAAATTATAATTTGCTCCAGCAGATAGAAGCAGCCTAACACATGACTTTGCCCCTCTGGCCAGTGCTACATGAAGAGGAATTGTATTTTGTGCATTTCGAATGTTCACATCAACTCCAGCATCAAGTATAATCTAGTCAATAATTTTTTAAAAAAAAGTTAATATATATAAATAAACAAAAATTTAACAATGGGGTTCATTTTCTGATATTACGTAGTTGGAAGTGATCTTGAATACCTTCACCAACTCAACGTCATTGGCCATTGAAGCTGTATGCAAAGCTGTACGTCCGTGCTGGGCATCCTGTGCAGTTGGATCTGCCCCAGAAGCAAGCAAAATACGCACCAATTCTCTTCCTTCTACCAACAGTGCAAAGACAAACAACAAATTAACACTAGTAGTAACAAACTACAGATGAAGGTAATATTGAAACCACATATGAAATAAATACTATATATTTGATAATCCACCAGAGGAAAAATCAAGATAAGATGACAGGGAATCAAGGAATACAAGATTATTGAGCATACAAAGACAGAGATTTCATTAAGCCAGCATTTATTTGCTGACAACATATTTAGAATGAAGGTTTGACATTCCTATCCATAATTCAGCACTGCTTATACAACTTTACCCTAACGGTAATCTTTCAATCAAACACTGCAAAAAGGATATAGGGGTAGTTATCTGTATCTACAGGTGAGTTATTCAGCATTCTGTACATGATGGAAATCCACAGTTCTGGAAATTTTATTAACAGAACATACAAACATCCAGAGTCTGACATCTTTCCCATAAATTATAAGGAAAAAGACAAAATGCACAACAATGGATAACAAAAACTGACTTTGAAAGCACAAGTGGGAAATGATGACGAAACACAGCAGATGAAATACTTAAAAAGAAGAAAATAGTTTTTTACCTCAGAAAATACCAGCAAGAGACCAATATCTAAATACTGAAGAAACTTGGCCCATTAGGAAACCCAAAATCAAACTTTATCCCAAAAAAATCAAGCTCCTCCTCACCAAAAACCCTTGTTTCCCTTCCATTCAAATAACCCAAAAGATAGCTATCATAACACATCTTCCCCAAAGCCAATCATTCATGACAATTTTTTTTTTCTGGTCAGAAAGCGATGCACCAGAATATATGATACACCTAGATACATCTGCGTGTGTGTGTGTGTGAATAACAAACAAAAAGAATGTATATCCAGAAACATGCAGGTAGACCAAATTATCCATTTTCAGACACAGCATTTAAATACCAATCAACCTGAAAACTTGCTGCAACTATAGCAGCATTGCCAAACATCAAACATTGACTTTGTCCTTGAAAATAACACTAGTTCCATCTTCTGAACCATGATTATTTTCACAAAACTAATAGAAATAATTATGGAATTTGAGAAGGTATTTACCTAGTATTATATAGTTTATCTATCAATTATACCGGATGTCATACTTACAGATCAACTGAAAACCCACACTACTCATTATTTGAAAATTTATTATGTGGTTCATGTCATTTGAATCAACCATTTTATGCCTCGAACTCCAACAACCCTGCATTGAGAAACCCAATCACAAACCTAGGGACTCCGGCCGAACGAGACAATCTATATGACATGAATCTCACACATAGCAAAGGTAAGACAGTGTCCAAGCCCCAAACCATATGGGGACATAAGATGGGCTTGAAAATTACTGGCCCCTTCTTGGTAAAAGTTTGTCTTTAACTAGAAATATTGTGTATCTATTAAGAAAGAAAAATGAATGGAGCAGAGTTTAACTTGATCATCAATACTATATAACTAAACAACATAACTGCTTCAGATAAAGGAATTATGAGGGCCTAGGATTACCAATTTCATGATCTTTCTTCAGAACAGCTGCCATACACAGCGCAGTGCCAACTGAACTTGGGATATCAATTGCATAGGAAATCTCTTCTGGTGTTGCAACTTCCACCCATCTTCTTACAACAGCAACATTCCATGTTTGCACACACAAGTGCAACGGCCTATGATACCATAGAAGTAACAGGCAAATTTAAAGTTGAGGCCAAAAAGTTTAGATAGAAGAAAGTAAATACTATTACAGTAAAAAGAAGATTAACTTTTTTCTTTTTCTTTTTTCTTTTTGAGAAGGTGCCAAGCAAGCCTTGAAGCATAAATCAAAAGACTTAACCAGCATATGACACATAAAGAATTCAAACAATTTAACATGTAAACAGCAATGCAATTCATGTAAACCCTAATTATCACATAAGGAAAGCAAACATATAAATAGTTCATAACCCTTTGATATTTTTTTTTTTTTTTGAAGAGTTCATAACCCTGTGATACTTGTTCAGAATTTGCTTCTTTTAATTAGTCAGGATTTGCTGTCTATTTTATTGGCTGAAAGAAATCTTTTGTTGCTTTCTAACATTTTCACTGTAAGATTGAAGTATAAATCTTCTTACTCCTACACTCTATGAACTTTAAAATTCAAGTAACTAGTATAATAGCTGTCTACTTTCAGAAGTGTTCATTTATACTAGATGGACAATTCTTCAAACAAATGAGATACATGGATACATAAAAATGAAGCTTAACAATCTTCTTAGGTTACCAGCAAGGCAGCAATCTATTGTGCTCCTAAATTAAATTTTAAATTTTGGATATAATTTAAATTTTAATTATTTCCAATGCCCTTGCTACTGCTGTTCCAAGCAAGTTACATATCTGATTAAATTAATAATTATGTATACATAGAAAAAAAATTGAATACAACTTGGTGGATTGTGTACAATTACAATGACATAACACCACACATCATCATGAACTTCAGCATCCGAGTGCCAAATGTGAGCCATTGTTTAGACAAACAAGAGAGAGGAAGAGAGGGAGAGTAAAGCAAAGATGAAATGAAGTATGCTTACGTCATTTTTTCTGAATTTAGGACAGTCATTGACCTACAGCCCCCATTTTCCAAAACCACAAGTGCACAATCTGTATACTTCTTGGTAATAGCTCTATGGAGTACAGATTCCCCTTCCTCATCCACCGCATTAGGATCAGCTCCAGCCATTAGTAACTCCTGATATTTTGCAAGTATTTTATGAGTACAGCTTTTAGTAGCCTGATGAAGCAAAACATATATAAGTGAGACCTACACGCATACAATCAGGCTGGCCATGATATGCACAAACATGAGCAACTGAGGGACCAAAGCCCTCCCGCAACCGAGATCTAACATTAGCACCTCTTTTAATGAGAACATGAACACACTCTGGGGATCCAGCTACTAAAGCGAAAACAAGTGGAGGATCCCCATCTTTGTCCAACACATCTACATTTGCCTCTCTATGCTCCAAAATAGCATCGACAAGTTCTGCACTACCGCGTCTGCAGGCCAAATGAAGAGCAGTTTGGCCATCAGCATTTTGAGCTTGTAATAGAGAGGATATTACACTGTTGTCACTTCCTGCTGCAGCCTTTCCAAGCAAATCTCTGTATAATCTCGGAAATGCAACAGAATGAGAATCAGACTAAACCTAGGTTAGGAAAACTAGCTCATATAATTGTGCTGAACTGCACTGACCTAACACCATATACATCCCCTTCGGACACAAGTCTATGCAGAAGGGCGGGATTACCCTGAAATACTTTTGAATAGGATACAGCCGATGGTTCCTTCACATTGGATCCCGAACTTTTAGCTCTGTCCCCACTGAAAATTAAATGCAAGGAATCAGGGAAGTGGGGCCCCAAGCATCCACAGAGCTCTCACTGGATTAGTTTCCAACGTAGAGTGTGCACGTGTGTGTATGCACGTGTGTGTACTTCACCATCAGATTAACTAGAACTTAGCCAGATGCCACTGACAAAAACATTAAACATTTAAAGATGATTGTCAAAACAATAAATTCTTACTTATCAGGACTAGCAGGAGGGCTCCGCGGTATCTCCTGCAAATGGCGGAGGAAAGTTGCTAGCATTAAATTAAAGGATGGTCTTCTTGATGCCTTATAATACAGGCACTCACCAATCATTTTCCATAATTCCCTAGGTATTCCAACACCCACTACACTTGCATATTGTGGAGGCAGTTTTCGAGCCTTGACCACTGCCTTGTAAATTTCCTCAGTGCTCAAACCAACCCATCTGCAGATTGAATTTCACCATGTACTAAAAATCAACCCATAAAAGGAAAGAAAACAAAAACTTTCAAATATGAAGTGTTGTCAACATACGGGATGGAACCAGTGCACATTTCTACCAATGTACAACCAAAACTCCAGGCATCTGACTCTGCAGAGATACCAATAGCTTCATCCCAGAATGGATTCAGTGACTTCTTCACCGGTTCCCATGCCTCTGGAGCTGCATAGTGAGGACTTAGCATTGTACACTCCATACACGAATGGACCCTTGAGGTATCAATTTCTGATCGAGTTTTCCGGCAGGAAGGTTTTTTAAGAATTGCAGCAACTCCATAATCAGAAACCACCGCATGACCATTTGCATCCAAAAGTAAATTGGATGGCTTTAAATTCATACAAACAACACCTGCAGCATGGAGTTCAGCTACTCCTCGTGCAATGTCAGCACCATATCTACAATTTTCAAGAACTCAAAATGTTAAGAAAGAGTTAAGGCCAGCCAGTACTAACATGCTTGGAATTGTAAGTGCCCAACTGATTTAGAAATTCAAGCATTGACCATCAACGAAAACAGTTCAACAAGTATAAAATGAATGCATAAACGTGCTTATCTTTGTCTCTTTGTGAAGAGAGAAGTACAACTTGTTTCAATGAGAAACTTTAGTAATCTTCATTGCACCTGATAGTGAAGACAATGGCCATTTTGCAATTTACCACTAAATATATAGATACAGTCTCTATATTTGTTCAGCCGTCACACTCAAGAATACATGTCTAGAATCAAATTCAAATTCCTAACCACTTCTTATGATGCGGACATCACAGTCCAACCTTTTATAGTTTATGAGCAAAGAAAATGGAAAAAGAGAAGCCTAAGCTTTGGAGTCCTTTCAAATATTATGTTTCGTGTCTTTTAAGGTTTCCTTTTTAGTTTAGGAGTTTAGAATTTTCCTTTTATTAGGTCTTTATGCTTCAGTTTTAGAAATTTAAGAGTCCTAATGAGTCTTTAAGGCTAGTTAATATCAGTTATCTACTCTAGTATAAACAAGTGTAACAGCCGAAGGCAGAGATATGTTTTCATGAATAAGAATTTCAGAGAATTTTCTGATTGGCGAGAAGCCCAGATTAAGGTGAGAAACCTGGGAGTGAATCTTATTTTCTAAACATTGTATGTATTCATCATAAGAATCTTAGAACTTGTTGATCCTGGTTTATAAGTAGTGATTGTGCTGAATTATTTTATGTGTGATAGTCTACTTTTTACCTACTGCATATCAAATTAATATCTACAAAAAAGAAACATGTTTCTGCAATAATACTTTAAATTGTGAATATGACAACTGAAGATAATGCACAACAAATTGACAAGTCTCATCATCAGTTGAATGTTTCAACAGTTCATTTTCTACTTCTTTGCAATCAATCTAATCAAAATGCACTAACAAAAAATAAATAAATCAAGACTCGAGCTATTCAGACAACAAAAAGTGGAGTCTTAGCCTCGACTATCATATATTTATGGCACAAATGGTGGTTAAACTTGGCAAGCTGATCTCGTGTAATGCAATGATCCAGTATATTATTGATCTCCTCTTGAAGAGGAAAATAACAAATAAGACCAATTTGTTGACAAGTCCCTATGACATGAACCTTAACAAGGGTCTTTATACAGTAGCTATTTCCAGATTACAGCTAAGCCTGGTTAAGCTCTTACAAGCTTTATCTTAAGCATGACTTACATCAACCCAACTACAAAACTGTAATGTACTCAAGAAAGTATACAGTCATTAATCTCACTCTTCTTTATTTTATACACCTCCATTCAAGGACGGAATTTCACCTAGCATTTATATGTGTTCCCTAGTGTCTGTCCAACACTATCAACATAAAGTACTAAACTCTCTTAATTCCACATTGTGGGTGTATCGACACTTCCTGAAAATTAAAAGTAACAGTGCAAGTTCAACAAGTGGGAGGTAATGTTGGATTGTAACTTTCTTACTATAACTTTTTTATTGCAAAAAGTTTCCAGTGAGGCAATTGAAGGTGCCTAGAGGTTGAGGAAAAGGAGCTTTGTAGTGTAAGAATATCATGAAGAATATTTTATTATATATGTATGTAATAATTAAGATACTAATTCACAAGAGGTCTGACTGTATGTTACTTCGAAACTCTCAGTGTGATTGTAACTGATAAAGCAAGCATGAAACAAACCTTAAGATTTGCTCCAAAGTGAGTCTGCCCTCATTGCGCTCCATCTCGGATTGAACAGAGCCATAGCACTTGTCCATCACAAGGCACAAGGTGCCTTCATTCTTCACGGCCCCATGAAATGTACAAACATTCCTACACCACATCGACGCCCGCCGCAAATTCTCTAGCTGCCCCATCACCCACTCCATACTCGTCTCCTCCGCCACCACGGCCACCTTCTTCACCGCCACACGGTGCCGGCACCTCCCCCCGCTCCCTCCGATCACAGCCGTCCACATTTCCACCCCAGCCCCCCTCTCCTCCCCTATCCTCCTCAAAAACCTCAGCTCCGGATGCACCGCCACCTCAATCACCGGCCCGCAGCCGCCGGAGCTGGAGGCCTGGGATCGGCGGCGCCGCGACGCCTCGTCATTCTCATCCTCCTCGTTCCCGTCCTCATCATCCGTGTAATCGCAATCGAAATCCGCAGCGGAAGTCGAGACGACGCCGTTAGAGGTGGTGGAGTGGATCAGAGCGAGCACGGCGAAATTCTTGCGGAGCGCGGCGACGGAGTTGCCGACGAGGGAGAGGTGGCGGCACCTGGGGCAGACAAGAGTAGTATCCGGACAGGCGGAGAACATTTTGGAGAGGCAGTCTTTACAGAAGCCGTGGCCGCACTGGAGCAGCAGAGGGACTCGCTCCTCCTCATCGTAGCGGCTCTGGCAGACGGAGCAGCACGGCACTTTCATCTTCTTCTTCTGCTTCCTGTTTGTTGAGAGCCTTTAAATTTCGAATCGGGGAGGTTCGTTGTTTAGAGGTTTAGGAGAGACATTTCCATGGCAGATCCAAAGAGAGAGAGAGAATAATCAGGGAAAGGAAATCTACCAGGGGCGGAGAAAAAGGGTTTTAGTCTCTTTTTTCTTTTCTTTTCTTTTCTTTTAGAGAGACGGAGGACTCTGTTGGTAAAACGTAGAAAGTAAAGAATGAGCAAATTAACTGCGAGTACGTCATCAACCCGGGTAGAATGGGGATTTCTGGATCCAGTTTTTTGTTTTTGTTTTTAGGTTCAATTTCAGGATCCAGTTGGTGTGGAAGGAAGGAAGCAAAGTCAAAGATTGAGATCAAGCTTCCAAGTCGACTGAAATGTTCCACACACGCCATGAGTCTATCTGAATTTGTGTATTTTATTATGATGCTACCTTATTAGGTTTATGTTTTATTACGGTCAATCAGTACCTTAACTGTACCATGCATATATGTTTCTCAAGTGTTTCTAGCTGTTGACACATTCAGCTCAGTGTTCCAATAATTGAAACTCACAATTTACATTATAGAAAATTTTCAACGGTGCCATGCATATATAATCATCCAAATGTCTTACAAAAGAAGATACATAATCATTTTAATGTAATACAAAATATATCGGAGGAAACCTAGTTCAACCAACTAAATATAATTATACAAGTACTCATAGCTTTAACTTTCTCTGTCACAAATAATTACTCATAGAATATGTTCAATTCTTTATCATTATCGATGACTATACAATCACCTATAAAATACTCCTTAGAAGTTAAGGAAGATTATTCTTAAAGATATTCTAAGCTAGTTTGGTTTTGGACAGGGCCCATCCTGTGGGAAAATATGCTCAAGATGGGAAAATTTTTGGGCCCCAAACATAAACTTAAATATAAAAAATCAAACTATTATAGAAAAAAATTCATTGTATCACTTAAACAGTTAAACCCCTAAAATCAAACGTCGAAACAAATTTAAAAAAAAAAACTTGAATAATAGATAAAGACTAAATGATCATATGATTCATAACTCTTATGAGTTATGTTAAGTATAATTGCATATCTTGAACTCTGATTTAATAAAAAAAGTGAAATATTGAAGAACTGAGAAACAAAAGAAGAAAAAAGAGAGAAAAGATAACAAAGGAAATGGGAGTTGATTAGGAAAAATGACGTGTTAATCCCATTTAAATAGGTTTAGCTTTTTTTATTAAGCAGCTTAAGTTTTTTTAGGCCCTTAAAATTTTTGGGCCCAAGGCTTGGCCCTATTGGCTCTTGGCCCGGGGTCGGCACTGGTTTTGGAGAGCAGAGAGCCAACAAACAAAAGACTAAGAAGAGTTTATTTTTAGTTGGGTGAATAGAGAGATCATTTGTCTAATTGCTAGTTAACTTGGGCCTAGTTTGGTCCCGAGTTTGTTTAGAAATTATAGGCTTAAATTATTAAATATGTTGAGATAGGTGTTTGGTGAACAAAATTGTTGCTGCTTATAATTGAATCTCATACTTCCCGATACATAATCTAGAAGCTAGATTTTTTGTACTTCTAATTATAGAAGCTGAGATTATTTTCACTTTTTACTTTATTACCCTCATCTTGTCTCCCTTAAAACCTCATACTGTTGTAGGATAAAATAGAATTAGTATACTCATCTAATTGCATAATCCCTTTATATAGAAAGAGTATACAATGGTAATTACATCGTACATTATGATGACAATAATGACTAAACGTTACATGGTAACTAATGAATACTAATCACTTAATCACATCTCGTATGTTACATTGACGAAGGCACATAATGTGTTTTTCCTTCAACACTCCCTCTTATGTCGAGTCAACAACAATATGGTGCATAAGGTGTTGCCTTATTAAAAACTTTGCCAAGTAACAAAAATCTAGTAGGAGAAAATAAAACATTAGTCGAAAAGGAAAAAGAGCACAACGCACCTATTAGAATTGAAAATAACATGTATGTGCTAAACTCCATGTGATGTCTACACCTCTCCTTAATTTATATATCAATTATGAGAGCTTTGATAACTTTTGCATATTTATGCGTGTCATTTGGTATGTATTTCTTTACGTTAGATTTGTGACGACGTGAATAGTGTTCATTCTCATCAAGTTGTTTTCTCTTTTCTTTATAGGGACTATAAACCTAAAGCTTTAGGTATTGCCGTTGCGTGGGTGCAGAGCTATACAACGAATGAAAGGTCGAGTCAAGTATATTGTGTTAAGTGCAGTAACGTGTCTTTGCACTTGTATATGGAATCTCATTTCTCAACACTTATTCGTCATCTTTCATTTAGATGAAACAGATCTATTTTTAAAAATTTCGATTGATCATAGGAGTTATAAAGCCTCACTTTTAACCTTTAGAGTGCCTAAACCCGATTGATAGTTAATCATCAATATTGCAATCCTTAATATTTGTATCGAGACTGTGTCTTTCCAAAGATCTTTTTCATTCTCGACTTCAGATTTACAATATATATCGGCATCTCTTTAGTTCATTAAGAGTATATGTAAATCCATATTAAACTCGCAATGGCATAATGCATCCAATCCCTATTCCATATCAAGTTTTTACTTCGTGAATGTTTCAATTCCTTTTGCAGTGCTTCGTGGTTTAGAGCCACTTCTTGGGTGGATGAAGTCAATTCTAGGATTTCATGTATATCTCTTAATTTCGATATTTTATTCCATCATTCATAAGCTGTATTTGTCAGTTTTTTAGAAACTACCAAATTGATAAGGTAGTGGAGTGCAATGACATCCTTTACGAGAATATCTCTTTATGGTCTATTATAAAAGATTATCTCCTTGTAGTCGATTCTAGTCAGTTTGTAAGAGACCTTGCGCCATAAGATGAATTTAAACTCTTATTTCTCATTATGCATCATAGCAAAGTCATATGATAGGGTTTACACTTGCGATGTCGGCTTCACCTGCCCAAATATCTATCTCTTTGTTAGTGAACAGTTCATGTTGGATCGCTTCTTTCCATTAGACCAAAATTAGTACGTTGGTATTTCTCAACGAAGTATGGTTCGATATCAAAACTCAATATCATACGTCCTCATGTGATTTGTATTTGTAGAGATTTCTATAGTTTCAAGGGATTTATTCTAACATATGAGGCGTCCCCCAGTGATAATCAAAATCCAAGAAATTATCATGAGGCAGATTTGAGATTATGGATCAATGGATCCGATTGTGCCAAAACTCACTGTCTTCCTTCAATCGAGTATATATCGAACTTAAGGTGGTATCCCCCTTTTCCTTGGAAAGCCACAACATGTGACACTATTTATGCCACTTTATAGCGTCACCATGCCACATTTTATGATGGCGACGCAATACCCAATTCCTCTTGGGTGGCGTCATGTCCTCTTTTTAAGACATCAAACCTTACAAGCATATTTGCAGCTAATATCTGTGATCTCATTATTTTGAGCAATAGTGGAGATCAAGGTGAGACACAGTAGGGACAAACCACGACAATTCATGTCGTTCCACTTGAATATTATTTGTTCTTATCTCCCCCTAACGATAGGAAGACTGTCTCATCAAAGTGCATTCTGCATATCTTGCGGAAAAAGAGATCGTCTGTCAAAGTTGCAATATAGTGAACTATAGTTGGATGCTCGTTTTCAATAAGAATACTTATTCACATTAAATGGCTTCATCATTATACGTTGTGGCCGCACAATTTAGCACATAGGATCATTTGGTTAAGCTCAAGGGTTGTAGATCTGGGTCAATCCTAGCGAGCTCAAGTATTTCAATTCTTCGATGTTATAGATTGTAATTTCGTTTACAATGATGATGGTGATGGTCAGGAATACGTGAATAAGAGGTTGTGTTTGAAAAATTACATCACCCTAATCGGAAATATTGGTGTGCATTAACACTATTAAGACTATAATTGTAGTCGTTTTCCGTGAGACCAAATGAGTTTGTAATTCGCATAAGCCGCATTAGTAGTGGATAGTTTTGATGTCACGTGACCAGCGTGATGACATATCAACCAACACCTAAGTATTTAAGGTATTCGCAAGTTGGTTGAATCAATCCACATAATTTTCATTGGATTTAAGGTTTGAACATAATGAGGATACATGTGTCATTTGCATAGGATGATCTCAATCCTAATTTCTTTAAGAGATAGGCTTTGAATGATTAGTTTGTCATAATGTAATCACAATAGACATAAGAAGCATAATAAGGAGTTAGTGCATATACTTTTGCATTAAAATATTTTACGATTCCACCTCAGGGGAGTGATGGAATATGGGGATGAAATCACATCTTCGATTTCTCTCTGGAATAATTTTTAAAGATTTTTACGGTCTGTTTTTAGGTCTTGCTTCTATGTATCAAAAAAAAATGAGTGTCTGTGTGTAATTCCTTTAATATACGGACGCACATATCACAATCTAGGTATCCAAGTGAAACATGGCAAACGCCAAATATGTCGAAATCTTGAAGGTCAATTTCTTTTGACGTTGTTGGATTCAATTAGATGTTACATATAACATCTAGGTAGACATAAAAACTTTTCTATTACTCGGTTACATCCGTAGTCATTAGAGATAATGCAAAGGAAATCAATTGTAATATCACTTATTCTTTTCACAAGAAAAAGTCGTTGACATAAATATTTAAAAACGTTTTAGGGTTTGATTGTCTCTTGTTAGCTCTTGTTACTTAAATTGTCAATGAGGTATATAGTCAAGACATAAATTAGAATATAAACTGAAATTCTTTAGAGTAATTTAATATATTTGCAAAACAATATTTCCATCCCATAAGGTATGGACATTGTGAATCTCGAATGATTAAAAATGACTGATCCTTATTTATATAATTAGTTATATCCATGGATATAGTACTATATTTCTTCATAACTATTAATGTGGGATCGCATGACGCATTTTGTTTGCATTCAGTTCTTCATATCGTGCGAATATTTTGTGAAGTTGCTTTACTTTATGTCATACTTCGCAAAATTAAAATATTGAAAATCGAACTACGTATATCTCAATTAATATTCAAATATTCTCAATTCATTGAGAAAAATTTATAACCTTGGTTGTATCTCAACGATTACATCAAGATCTTGTCCAATCTAAAGACAATAACTTTGATATCGAAGTCTAATTACATTTTAGGCATGACAACCGTTACAATAATATCTTGGAAAATTAAAGACATACTATAATCAAAGTCTGGAACCTCATTGATTAAGCTACGTTCTTATCGCTGTTTTTAATTGAGATTCATTTTCAGTTATATTGTTCGATATTTAATATGGTTTTTCAAATCGTCGTACTCTCATTATCTTATCCTCTTTTTGTAATAGAGCACTTCATTGCTCATGTCATATTGATATGCCCTATGCCTTTTTCACACGGTACATTGTTATCAATTGTCATTGATCGGTTTGTATGAAACTACATGTGCATGGTAATTGCTCTTTACTTTAGGGTTATTACTACCTTATTATGCAAAGTTCATTTTGAGAAAATTTGTTTGTCCTAAGAGACCTTACATTGTCATTCAGGATCTTAATAATGTTTCCAAGCTACATGCAAGAAACATCTTTGCATAATTCGATCATGGTTGAGCCTTGGCTGGCTAGTAGGGGAGATTGGTACCCAAATTTTTCAGAGTCCAATATATGTTGTGCTGGTTTAACCAACTAAATAGAGTACAAGACTTATTAATTTCGCAATCTAAAACTCTAAATAGACATACACGAATTAACATACGAAAATGCATTATGGTTATTTTTGAACTTTTATGAAGTTGCATTATCAAAATAAAGACATACAAGTTCATCATTTCCCAGAAATACAAATTAGATTGCAAGACCAAGAATTACAATGGTCATATTTTTTAATGCTTCGTGAAACTACTTTATCACATGAATATGTTTGTCCTCTTTTTTTTAATTATAAAATTCTCATGAAATTTTGTTATCATGGCAATACTTATATAATATGCTAAATAACATAATTATAAAAATTATATAGACATAACATATGCAACAAATAGAGCATATCATTTAACATAGTTAAGTGATTTACAAAACTTAGGCAATTATCATATTCATGATACATGCCAAAGACCATGTATAAATATTGATGACGTCCTAGACACACTAGGCATATAAGACTTCTTAATTTAGGAAACCCTATCAATGTAGTAAGAGTAAGCATGGGTTTTATCGTTCACAACCGATACTTAATGGTGCAACAACAAACTAATCAACGAACATTCACTATACAAAATATACAATATACAAGTTATATGAGATTTAAAATTTGGTTTTGACCAACAACTAACTTTCACACAAGCTCATAGTAAAGATGAATGGATAAGAAAGATGCAAGTACGATCTATATGTTCATGTTGGTTCTACTCTATTTATAATATGTTTGGAATACATATGCAAAACATCTTATTCACTCAAGATGAAGGTGCACGCCCAATTAAGGGACACTCAACTCTTTTAAGTCACTTCCTTATATAAAGAAACATATCCTCTATGACCAAAATTTCATATCAATCATGCATAGACTAGATGAATTGTGATTTCACTAACCTAAACACAACCAACGCATAAACAACTTTGAAGTTGGACTAAATAACATAGAACTCAATCTCCGACTTCTGAAACAATGTCTGATATGAAGACTCACTCTCGTGTTATCCCAATACCAGCTGCAGTACAAATCAAATAACCCTAGCATGCATTCTAGAATCACTCAAGACGTAAAGATAAATCCTCCACAAAATCTTTCAGTCATGTATGCATATGCCACGTTGTAAATCAAGAATCCTAAAAACCTAAACATATAGAAATTGTAAAAAGTAAAATCATACTTCAATCTAACATGAAATCGAAATAACCAAAGAACAAACTCTGGAAAAAATTCATTCTATAAAACCAAAAAGAATTTGACAAAGACAAAGAACAAGGGATTACAACGTTGTAATTGATCACTAGAACAAAGTGGTGAAATTTGTGGTGATGATGGTGATGGCTTCTTGTCAAAAGGTCTCTTGATCTCCAAGGGTTGAATCACACAGTTAGAGCAAAGGGAAGAAAGGCGTGTGAGCTACGTGTTTTTGAAAGTTGTGATGCAAAACTCATCCTTCTTGCCTCATATATATAGGGGACGAAAACCATAGGTTACCCCTTCTCCAAATAATCCTCAACCAATCATAAGAGAGTAGAATCCAAATCCTAAAGGGAAACAACATCTGTGATGCGTCATTTATCCTTTTCCTTCTAGGACTTGATTTATTCTGTATGCAATTAGATCTCCTTGTATGACTTTGATTCAACTTCATTTTCCTTCTATGCCGAGCCCTTATTCAAATCCTAAAGGATTTGAGCTTTATCCACCGATTACAGCTCTTGTGATCTTCTAGAATCATCTCATCCAATCCATAGCAAATTGATGCCAGAAAACTACAGCGGGGAAAACCCCAAAACAGGTTGGTGTGGGGAAACACCAATCCGTTAAAATACGCTCGCCACTCCAAGGAATCCACCAAGGAGATAAAAGAAAAACTCGCCACTCTAGGAATCCACCTAAGAGATAAAAATTTGTATGATAATTGGGAAGAACTCCTTCACCAAATTATACTATATTTATGATAAACTTGGGTTCTTGGCTCCTGCACGGCCTCTCTTCTCATGTCATCTTCTTTGTTGATTCTTTCACTTCTAAAAACTAAAATACAAAAGTAAGTCAAATTGATAAAGATAAGGGAAGTATCATGCCAAAATGTAGAGAGTAATGCCCTAAAAACATAGACAAATTTATGTTGATCAAATATAGTGCATACAAATTTAAATCATAGCATCACGATTTAATGACATGCTAAGCAATCAATTTTGATAATAAGCATAACATATAACATTCACAAAAATCGGAGAATATTTGCTCACATAACATGCATAATTTCATGTAATTTGAATGAAATTTTAAAAGCAACAAACACTAATTTAGATCTTACTGGTAAGTTTGCCAAATAAACTACATATTAAGCGATTTTTGATCTCACGATTCCATGTTACTCATTACGTTTTTATTAGTAAATCACATACAAAAACAACAACACTTATATGATTAGTCACTTATAATCATTATAAAATGAATTTAATTTACCATAAATAGTAAAATGTTGTTAGTGTAAACAGTAAATTATAAAAATAGTGAACTAAAATTACGGTATAGTAATTTTAAGATTTACCTTTAGATTTTTACTAACAGATAAAATCCGATTTTACCATGGGTAATAGCTTTTTTCTTGGTCGGGTCGAACAAATTCGGTTGGACATATCTGGGTTAGATCCGGAGCACTCAGAAGAGTTAGAAACCCAAAAAACCTTCGCCGACTAGTGCCGATGTCGCCGACCTAGATCGGTTGTGCACTCGATCGCGCTCCTCCATGTGGTGTTGGATCATGCCGATTCGAGCCCGCAACAACAGTGTGATGCTGCACGCCAGTTGACGAATCTTGAGCTGATCTCATTAGCTCAGTGCTGAGGTCCGGCACATCGACATGTGGAAGTTGTTGAGTCGTCTGCCTTGGTTGCTTGAATGCCGATCTGGATACGATCAGAGTTAGGGAGGCGTCAGAAAGGTTCTGCAACAGCAGATTTGTGCAATGCATCATTGGCGCGCCGGTCAGAAGAGAGACGTCAGGGCAGAGATGCTTCAGAGCAGCCGAAGAAGGTAAGCAGTGCCGGTAAGGATTAGATCAAGGAAGGAGGTGGGTGCTCATATAAGAAATCTGGGGTTCCAAGGTAGAAACGATTTCTCCCTTTTCTTTTTGTGTTATTATGCCATTTTTCGACTAAATTTTTTTCCAGGGTTTACATCTCTCTCCTATTTCTTCTCTTTGCTTGAAAACTCAAAGGTCAAAGTAAAGTGATGATGACATGTTGTAAGATAAATGAAATTGATCTACTCATCCTATTGCATAATCCATTTATATAAGGAGAGTATTACAATGATAATTACATCGTACATTATGATGACAAGAATGATTAAATGTTACATTGTAACTATTGAATGCTAATCACTTAATCACATCTCGTTTGTTACATTGATAAAAACACATAATGTGGTTTTCCTTCAACACGTACTATTTAGGATTAAATACTTGTGACACCCTATACTTTAGGTGTAAAAACAGTTTTGTCCTTCTACTTTTAAATTTAATCTGTATATCCTTTAACTCTTATTTTTAACAGTTTTGTCATTTTACTTTCAAATTAAACTTGTATATCCTTTAACTCTTATTTTTAACAGTTTTGTCCTTCTTTTTTTAACAGTTTAGTTAATTCCGTTAGTTGTCCGTCAAAAAATTCCGTTAAGCCGTTAAAATGCCTAAAATACCCCCAATTCAAATGAGATTTTTTTATTTCTTTTCTCATGCCTTTTTTATTTTCTCTTTTAGTTTTTCTTGGTTTTAAATTTAATTCATCATATGTCCTATCCAATATATATAATTGTAATCAACACAAAATATCAAATTAATTGTAAACAAGAGGAGAATTAATGACAATTGCTTAACATCAAGTTGGAAATAAATAATTTGAAACTATTTTTGCATCAAAGTATGGATATGATAGTAAAAGTCTTTTTTGTCTTAGCATTATAGAAATTAATCAAAATATGTTTGTAGAGCATCATAATATAAAAAGAAGTTTCTAACTGGATTTGAGTACTGGCACTCACATGTCATTTTAGGCATTATCCAATTGATTATAAGATGTTTACAATTAATTTGATAATTTGTGTTGATTACAATTATATATATTTGATAGCACATATGATGAATGAAATTTTAAAAACAAGAAAAACAAAAAGAAAGACCAAAAGAGAAAATAAAAAAGGCATAAGAAAAAAAGAAAAAATATGATTTGAATTTGGGGTATTCTAGACATTTTAACGGTTTAACAGAATTTTTTAACGGTCAACTAACAGAATGGACAAAACTGTTAAAAAATAAGAGTTAAAGGATATACAGATTAAATTTGAAAGTAAAATGACAAAACTGTTTTTACACCTAAAGTATAGGGTGTCACAAGTATTTAACCATACTATTTAATTTCATGTCCTTTTTAGTTGTTATCTAGACTCACCACACTTTTATACCAATATTCATTAAACACTTCAACACTCAAAGCTGATTATTCTCACATCATAATTACATCTGATTATTCGCACATCACACCTGAATCTGATTATAAAAAACTCTCATTTACGCAATATCGCCCTTGTGGCTTGGTCAATTGATTTAATTGAGTAGTGGTCTATTAAGCTCTCTCTCTCTCTAAAAACCCTAAGGAGTAGTTTCGGTCAAGAAGACTAGATCAATCTCGTCCGATGGCAGCCTTGGCCTAGGCTAGTCTTTAGCCATGCTGACGGCGCATGGCTTGCTGCCCGATGGGAGTTGTGTCCAACAACGGTTAAGTTGGATGAACAAGGTTTCGCAAGCGGACGTTGTATGTGACTATCGTATCATGACTCTCAGTTGCCAAGTTGCAGTGTTCGACTTTGGCGGCCACAATTGTGCATCTAATTCGAGGCGGGAGTGGATCCTCGGCGCCTCGGTGGCGTGATCTAGGTGGGTGTTGCGTCAGACTGGCAGAGGTCATGGTGTTGTGGCTCAAAGGATGGCTTGGATGCAGATTCAAGATGGGTGCGCGGTCTCTGACATCAGCAGCTATACGATGGTTGCTGGTTCACGAAAGAAGAAAGCTTGATAGACCTTGGTTGTGCCTTTCTCTCATCTTGTTCAGGGTTTAGATAGGCTTTGGAAGCAGGAAAGGTTTAGGAAGAGTGTGTTTCGCGCTTCGAAAACTGAAGTGAAGCGGAAGTGCGCACTTCCAGAAAAAAATGAGTTCAGAAGCACCAAGGAAGCTCAAGCTTGCAATTTGGAAGTGTCATTACAAATAACATGGAAATGCGAGGGTATATTGACCTTTTATACCAATTAGTCACAATTTTTCAGAATTCTGGAGTTTTGAGTTATTAATTTAATCTTGCAAATGTCGATTGATCCACTAGGAATTTGAGATTGATTCCTTATATAGAGTTCTAGAAGACAATTCAAAGAGTCATATAGTACTTGTTAGAATCATCCAGAACGGAATTTTCTGAAATTAGTTATGAATTTTCAAATTCAAGAGTTGTTACATTTGATTGGGTTATCAGGTTTTCGTTTGATATTACGGTTCATGTGTTTGCAATAAGGCATGTAAACTTCATTTGCATAACAATTTAAGGTAAAGGAAAGGTGGTAAACCTCCTATTGATCAAAAGTAGATGAACATGAACATGGAACGCTCACGTGGACTTCAACAAAGTAAAACAATGCGAAAGTACCTAACTAGACAAAAAGCGGTCTCTATGCTGAAACATCCGAGAGAAGCTCAAACATAGAACTTGTTAAACTTGTTAAACTTGCTAACTTATTCAAAGGAACCCAGAAACCACCCTTACGCAGAGGGGGGTTTCCCAGATTCAAAAGAAAAATAGACTAGTCTATTAACAAATTAAAGCAAGCCCAAATCCCAAACAAACATTCAGACCCTTGTGCACTGACAGAAGTCCCAAACCTAAGAGTTTGCCGACTCGGATCAGAGCACCCACCGCACCACCGCTACCAAGCACTGTCACCCCCCACTTGCTCACGCCACAACAAAAAACCAAGGGCATATATCCTCTTGATATATAGCACCAAATTTGTAGTTACTTAGTGAGATTTCCTTGTACTAATAGAACAGCATTGTAATGTCATAAATTTATGAAAACTGTATCTAAATATTTGTGTAGACACTTCTTTGGTTTATAATATACATTCATGGTTATTCGAAATTAATAGTGTTATAGCGAGAAGAGCCCCCTGCTATGCTCATATTGAGTTTGTTCAACATGAGTGCACACCAAGTTTAATTTAATCTTTTGTTGAACATCTAGTTTCCAGAGTTTATTCAAGACTTTGATGTTCCTGTGTTTTCTGAGGTCATCATAATGTAGCGAAGTTGCAGATTTAATTGAGATATCATTATAATTAAGCTGGACCCCAAATGCAATTAGTCATCTTCCTGGTGAGAAATGGGTATCGATATACCTAAAATGAACCTAACTATAATTTGGTCCAGTACAACATCTAGTTTAATTCTATTCCGTGAACCATTATTAATGTAATCAACAATAGTTCATTCAAATTAAGATTTTGCCTTCAACTAAAATGTATTAAAGGGCAATGAAAGACCCAATTAAAAGTCCTAAACATTTTTTTTTCATTTCCAATAATCCATCTCACACCTTGTGATGAACTCTCTTGCATCCAAGACACCATTTCCAGCAGTAGAGTTATTTTGTTTTTTCTTTGCCTGAAAAAAAAAACATTTTGTTGGATATTGTCTCTCATAATATGAGAACACTAATTATCTTTATCAATAATTAGTTTCCAAGCTAGCTTGGCCAAAGTACAATTTTAGTAAAAAACTTGTAGGGTAATTCCGAGGCCTCCAACAGATTTTAGTTGGCAAACTTGATCTCAAGCAACTGGGTAAAGCTTAGGATCAGAATCGCAGGAGAAATCTCTAGCACATTTATCCATAGTATATTTTAGGACATTTGGAATAACATGATCAGGAATGGCGGAGCTGTTAGATTGGATAAGAGTTAATCTAGCTGCTCTTAAAAGGGTATTATTTTTCTAACTTGCAAGTCTGATTGTCATTTTGAGAAGCAGTTCTTTTGTTGTAACAGTGTCTTTCCATAAAATAATATTATGAATACCTAAGTTGTTACAGGTGCTGAATCTGGGGGATCCTGCACCTCGTAGCCTGTATTCCGATGTGACAGCTCAGTGAGACCTGCACACAACATATGACAAGTCAAAAGATCAGTGGTGCGTCAGTCTTTAACCCTCCAAAGTTTAAGTTAGTATTAGGAGTGGATTTCAAGTTCAGGAGTTAAGAACTTAGAAATACGTTACATTTTTTAGGAAATTTCTGGCGGGTCATTATAGGTGCATTGCGAGAAGTACAATTCCTTATTTCCAATGTGGGAAACGTGCCTGAGCACTGTGCGTTTACTTTTCTGGCGAGCTACTTTGGACGACACCTGAGTCGGAGATTATGTGGCAGGTCATGCCAGCCTGGCATCTCGTCGGGTTGGGTCCCCTCCTGCCGGTCCGGCGACCGAAATGGGAAGATATTTTGACAGGAAATGTCTTGTCAGGGAGAGTGTTAACAAGTGCCTAGATCCCTAGTCGAGGAGATTCCTTAGGTGTAGATTTAAATTATTTATTTTCGACATATGATGAGGTTTCCTAGCCCAAATATGACTATTATTTTCATTTGATGATTCGAAACCTTCATGATTCTCCTCGTCACAACAAGAATCCTATTTCTTTAACATTTACGTTCCTTCTTTCCTTCTTTGGCTCCATTTATATTTCACCTAAATAACAAAACTAAGTCAAAACTAACTTTCTTAAAAGAATAACTAAGCAAAATGCAGGTAGTTAGACACTAAAAACATAGACAAATTATCGTCGATCACCACATAGCTAAGGATATTGTCTGCTTTGAGCCCACTAACCCGCATGGTTTTGTTCTTAAGGTAGCACCTCTAAAACGCGTTCTCAGTATAATAAGCTGACTTTGACCATATTTATAAGATATAGTTCCTTCACAACTGCATACATTTGCAATAAGACCACTAAACAAGTTATACCACATTAGTAGACATGTTGTGGTTCCAATATCTAAAATTCAAATTATGAAATTTCGACCGTCGGATGTGATCAGCATATATAAATACATATATGGTAAAAAATTCACCGAATTTTGATAAAGTTTGGGTCTCGATCGATGTGGTCAACATTAACTTAATTTCATCTAATTAAGTGAATTTGTTCTTACCCCCTCCTTCTTGACTAGTTTTGGTGGATTTTTTCAAGCACACACTCTCACATATATGTGATGTAGCAGCTCGTGTAAAATTTTCAAAAATTTTACGTTCCATGGATAAGGCTACCCATAGGTGATAATAAGCGTAAAAAGGTTGACCGCCTCGATCGGGACACAAACGTTATCGAAAATATGTGATTTTTTTACCATAACCATATTTCACTATACGTAACGCATCATGCGGACAAATTTGCAAAATTCTATTTATAAGATATAGTTGCTTCACAACTGCATACATTTGCAATAAGATCACTAAACAAGTTATACCACATTAGTAGACATGTTGTGGTTCCAATATCTAAAATTCAAATTATGAAATTTCGACCGTCGGATGTGATCAGCATATATAAATACATATATGGTAAAAAATTCACCGAATTTTGATAAAGTTTGGGTCTCGATCGATGTGGTCAACATTAACTTAATTTCATCTAATTAAGTGAATTTGTTCTTACCCCCTCCTTCTTGACTAGTTTTGGTGGATTTTTTCAAGCACACACTCTCACATATATGTGATGTAGCAGCTCGTGTAAAATTTTCAAAAATTTTACGTTCCATGGATAAGGCTACCCATAGGTGATAATAAGCGTAAAAAGGTTGACCGCCTCGATCGGGACACAAACGTTATCGAAAATATGTGATTTTTTTACCATAACCATATTTCACTATACGTAACGCATCATGCGGACAAATTTGCAAAATTCTATTTATAAGATATAGTTGCTTCACAACTGCATACATTTGCAATAAGATCACTAAACAAGTTATACCACATTAGTAGACATGTTGTGGTTCCAATATCTAAAATTCAAATTATGAAATTTCGACCGTCGGATGTGATCAGCATATATAAATACATATATGGTAAAAAATTCACCGAATTTTGATAAAGTTTGGGTCTCGATCGATGTGGTCAACATTAACTTAATTTCATCTAATTAAGTGAATTTGTTCTTACCCCCTCCTTCTTGACTAGTTTTGGTGGATTTTTTCAAGCACACACTCTCACATATATGTGATGTAGCAGCTCGTGTAAAATTTTCAAAAATTTTACGTTCCATGGATAAGGCTACCCATAGGTGATAATAAGCGTAAAAAGGTTGACCGCCTCGATCGGGACACAAACGTTATCGAAAATATGTGATTTTTTTACCATAACCATATTTCACTATACGTAACGCATCATGCGGACAAATTTGCAAAATTCTATTTATAAGATATAGTTGCTTCACAACTGCATACATTTGCAATAAGATCACTAAACAAGTTATACCACATTAGTAGACATGTTGTGGTTCCAATATCTAAAATTCAAATTATGAAATTTCGACCGTCGGATGTGATCAGCATATATAAATACATATATGGTAAAAAATTCACCGAATTTTGATAAAGTTTGGGTCTCGATCGATGTGGTCAACATTAACTTAATTTCATCTAATTAAGTGAATTTGTTCTTACCCCCTCCTTCTTGACTAGTTTTGGTGGATTTTTTCATGCACACACTCTCACATATATGTGATGTAGCAGCTCGTGTAAAATTTTCAAAAATTTTACGTTCCAGGGATAAGGCTACCCATAGGGGATAATAAGCGTAAAAAGGGTTGACCGCCTCGATCGGGACACAAACGTTATCGAAAATATGTGATTTTTTTACTATAACCATATTTCACTATACGTAACACATCATGCGGACAAATTTGCAAAATTCTATTTATAAGATATAGTTCCTTCACAACTGCATACATTTGCAAAAAGACCACTAAACAAGTTATACCACATTAGTAGACATGTTGTGGTTCCAATATCTAAAATTCAAATTATGAAATTTCGACCGTCGGATGTGATCAGCATATATAAATACAGATATGGTAAAAAATTCACCGAATTTTGATAAAGTTAGGGTCTCGATCGATAACATATTTAATTATGTATATTAAAAATATCTATAAATAATATAATTTCTTTATAATATATATATATATTCGGTTTTTCGGTTCGGTTTCGGTTTTCAAACGTCCCAAACCAAAACCACACCAAATCTTTCGGTTTGGTGCGGTTTTTTTGCGGTTTGGTGCGGTTTTTTTTTTCTTCGGTTTTTTTCGGTTATGGTTCGGTTATGGTTCGGTTTTTTTTTCGGTTTTCGGTTTTCAATTAACACCCCTAGTATGGCGTTATCGCTTTTGGAGTACAATCCACAATTTTTTTTTATAAAAGGTAAATGTCTCATATAGTACCTGATGTATGACTACTTTGACAATTTGACACATGATGTATGAAAACGAACAATTTAGAACCTGATATTCTCATTTATATTTCTTTTTGATACTTATGTCAATTTTGATCATATATTTCAGGGTTATTTTTGTAATTCTAGTTATCAACTCCATAAATCCACACTTACATTCATTTTTTTCGTATTATCTCCAAATTACCTCTCATTTACCTTCAAAAGTTTTGTATATCTCCTCTATTTAGCATCTACTATTTATATATATATATATATATATATATATATCTAAGGGCTATATCTAAATATAAGTCTTCTTAATATAGTTCTCGCATCCATTTAATTATTTTTTGGTATAAGTAATTTGAAAATAACTAAATTGTGATTGCACATAGGAAATTTATATTCTTTTGCAAAAAAAAAAAGGGCTAAATTATTTTCTATTTTTATTCGGCTCAAATTAATTAGTTTTTTGTAGGGACCAAACTGCAGCCCCTAGGTGATACTCATTAATAAAATCACAGAATACAATGGGGGTTCATTGAGCCTAAACCCCACAAAGCAGAAATCTCAACTAAACAACTGATGTATTCCATCAAACACCAATTAGCAAAGAGCGCATCATAAGCGACTACATTTACTTTACATGTATCAATAAGATATTAACCAATCCCAAGATAATAATTCTACGTAAATATACAATTGCAAAGCTCAAACTGTAATTAAGTAATGAACATACCAATATATACATAAAATTCACAGTATCTAAAAGTTTTGCTATTTACGGACTCACCATCTTGATCATCATATTAAGTCTATAAGGTTAGATAATGTGGGAGAGTTTACATCAAAGACTTTTGACGATTATTGCATGTCTATCGGAATTGAAGTAGAACATTTCGTTCCCCATGTGGATACTCAAAAGCCACTATTAAGAGACTTCAATATGTAGCACGAGCATTGGTGATGCACACCAATCTCCCTATTTCCGCGTGGGGATATGCAATACTACATGCAACATTACTTATTCGTTTCAGACCCATTGCTAATCAACACATTAGTGCATACCAGTTGGTCACTGGTTATGAGCCTGACATCTCACACCCTAGAACTTTCGGTTGTGCAATGTATGTGTCAATTTGCACTCCACAGTGCATCAGAATGGGTCCATAAAGACGATTAGGTATTTATGTTAGTTATGAATCATCAACGATCGCCTGTTATTTAGAACCTACGACAAGTAATCTCTTTACCGCACGTTTTGCGGATTGTCACTTTGATGAAACATTATTCCCGTTGTTAGGGGGATATAAGAACAAGGATGTTCAAGTGGAATGATGTGATTTTTTGTTGTTTGTACCCACTTTGTCTCATTATGATCCTCGTACATCATTTTATGAAAGTGAAGTCAAGCAAATCCTTGATCTACAAAAATGTAGCTAATACAATGCCAGATTCATTCGCGGATATCGCTAAGGTGATAAGATCACATATACCAGCTGCTAATGTACCTTCTAGGTTAGAAGTTCCTAAAGTGAGGACCGACACCACCTTAGGAGGTGGCGCCGTCGGCGTTACTGACCATAGTCGATAGGTGGTGACCACGGCTCCCTAGAGAAAAGGGAGACTGCGTGGTTCGCTGGATACTCGGCCTAGGAAATGGTGGATGAGTATGGCACAACAAGAATCAAAAGATCCAATGATTATCGACGTAGAAAATCCTTCTCACGAGATTATCTCTTATTATAGCTATGCTAAGACTTGACTATCTCAGAGGACACTATAAATGTCACTTTCAGAAAACATAGAAATCTTAATGAATTTCGAGAATGGATATGAGCTAATAGAAAGATCAACTACGAGTGTTGATGATGTATTTGCTTATTCTGTAGCTCATGAAATAATTGAGCACGACAACTGTCATAGCCCGGAAATTGGATGAAATTTTGTAGAGATGATCTTGAATAGCATAACTAATTATTGAATCGCTTATGGTGAAAACATTTGACCGAAAAGTGTGCCAAAATTGAAACTTCACTCTGAAATTACAGAGTGAAGCTTTACTCTTGATATGGACTATATATATAGTAATCTATTTGGGCTGTGACTTTATATATACATATATATATATATGGATGTGTAATGACCAAATCCGCCTCAATATGAAGTAACTATATGAAGGAAACTTCTCGGGATCGATCGACACCAGTCGATATGATTGATATATATATATATATATATAATGACCTGTAAAACTTTCATCCAATTCGGACCTCGTTTGACCGTCGGAATTTCCAGTAAACCAAAATCAATACTTATATGTCATAAGGGAAAACCCATTACCAAAATGCGAACACCAAAAGCTGTTTGCATATCTGAAATCACCTAATTTTTGTCACCAATTGTGTGCGGTCGCACCAAGGAAAACCATTTGGCAAAGCTCCGGTCAATGAGGATTTTAATATGTCAAAACGCCTCTTTTTTAATTGACCGTTGGTACGAACGGTCAAACCATGTCCAAACCGGACGAGATTTTTACGGGGTCCCTAAATATATATACCGATCACATCTACTGGTGTCGATCGAGCATATTTCGAACTAGAGTTGGTGATCGCCTAAGTGTCAACTAATGTATCATAACCTTTATATTAGGTTTAAAATAAACTATCGCATTATGAAGCGGCTATATGAAGGAGAAACTATCGCATAATTTCCAGTAAACCAAAAACAACACTAATATGTCCTAAGGGGGACCCATTACCAAGATGCGAATGAGAAAAGTTGTTTACATATTTGAAAGCACATAATTTTTGTCAACGATCATGCGTGGTCGCAACAAGGAAACTCATTTGGCAAATCCCCGGTCAATAGGGTTTTATTATGTGAAAACGCCTTTTTTTTGTTGATTGTTGGTACGGACGGTCAAACCATGTTTAAAATGGATGAAATTTTTACATGGTCCCTAAATATATATATCGATCACATCTATTGCTGTCGATCGACAATATTTCGAAACTAGAACTTATTTGTGACTTTTTTAGAATGTTTATAATAATTCTTTAATTGTTTAAAACCCTTAAATTAGAGTATTATTTTTTTTCCTATACAAGCCCGCAAGGCCCGTTGACGAGCCCTAGATTCAGTCCGGTTTAAAAGAAATAAAAAAAATTGAAAAAAAAAAACGAACCGAACTGAACGGTTTGGTTTTTAGTTTGGTCTATCAGAGAACCGCGAACCGAACCGAACCGAAGTTCAATTTTAGTTTGGTTTCCGGTTTGAGCCCAAAACCGAACTGGTTGAACTAAATTCCACCCCTATTGTCGTGTAGCAGCAGTTGTGTCGCACATAAGCATCTGCAACTTTCCGTCGCCATCAAGTTTGCCGTCGCCAGTGAGTTATGGGTTTGGTAACAACTTCAGTCGACTGGCCTAGCTTCGTGGGTCCCGGTTGCACAAGCGTGGTAGTCGTTTGAGCTTAAACCCAAATCCACTTTAGCTACTACAGTGACAGAGGAGTTGCAACTACACTGTTACGGTCCTCCAGCCATTCTGACTACCTTTTATGGGTGAGAACTTCATCCTCCACTTGAATTTATAAGTTGGAAGTGTTGAGGCGGTGAGTTTAATAAATTTGTTTAGTTTGGGGTTTGAGGCCCTAAGGTTTGGATTTTGTGGAATGAATGGTGGTTTGAGGTGTTGGTAGGTGGTAGCTTGTGTTGGTGGAAACGTGAGGTTAAGACTCCCGTTTGTTTGTAGGTAGTGTATGGAGTTTGAGCTAATTCAATGGTTGTTGATTTGGGGAGAAGTCCCATTATCAAAGTCAAATGACTTTATTTTTGTGATTAAGTGGGTTTACGAGGGTGCTAGTGAGATTGAAGAGGGCACCAAGCTCTTTGGATTATTTAGAAACTTTTTGGGTTAAATTAGTTTACTCTCTGTCTCTTTTTACTAAGTGAAGTTTTGTTTAACTTAGGTAATTGGGTTGGAACGGGTACTTGACTTGGTGATTAGGAGTTGCAATGGGTTGTAAGGTGAGTAAACCTCACTATATCTACGTCACTCTTGGCGGTGACTATTTCTATATTTGCACTTCCACTTTATTTAGTTAAGTATAATTGCATTATTTCATTTCTTATATAATTGGTGGCAATATATGTGTGTTAAATGGTAATATTATGCACATATATTGACGTTGATTATATAATGTTTCATTGTTTCATTGTTTAATTGTAGATTATTTTGTTATGATTATATTATATTGTTGTTATATATTGCGTGGAGGATGAGACTGAAATGGAAGAAAATGTACCTCTCGGTAAAATGGATGTTTGTGGATGGAATAACTGTATAGTTAAAGTGTTGTTGTGACGTTTGACCGGAAGGGAAGAAAATGTATATTCCGGTGTTATTGTTGTGAGTTTGGGTATTGTTGTGGCGTTGTCAAACTGTTTTACCAAAGTGGCGATAGGCAGTGTTGGAACCACACCTTGGCAGAGTGTGGGATGATTTATCTAGAGTTCTAGTGTTTGTGCCTACTAACCATGGGGCAAAGTGTTGTAACTCATGAATGGCTCAATTGGTGAGCATCATATGTGATGATGCTTTTGGAATGGTGGAGTAATGGTGGTTGAGTAGTTGATATTGTTGTGACAGGTTGTGATTGTGGTGGTTACGTTGTGATGTTGATGTTTTATATTGAGTATTTATTTGGTTTACTCATACAAGCTGTGAAGCTTACTGAGTTTTGTATTTGTAATCCCGGTGTACCAATTAATGATGCAGGGGGTAGTGCTACAGGTAATACTTCATAGCAGTGGAAGTTAGGCATGTAGGCAGTGGGGCCCAACTAGTGCAGTTTTTTTTTTCATTTTTGGTGAGATATAAGTAGATTATACAAACTGTACATTTCTTTACATTGTGTAAATTGAGTAAATATACTGATGTTTGTAAACTAAGTTATATGTTTAATCTCATAGTGGATATTCAGCTTCTGTAAAGTAATTTTAATTAATATTGAAGTTATTTTAGAGTTAATGTAATCTTAAATTTAATTTTTATTGTTCAAAATTTAGAGTTGTGACAGTTGTCACACATACTATTTATTCAACGAGAGCTAGCTGACTGGATGACCCTGGTGATTTTTTAGATCGATTTGATCTCTTCATTTGTAACAAGCAACTATGTAGAGTGTCATTTCCCATACTTTCTACCTGGAGACATGTGTATGATGATATATTACCTCCTAATCTTCCTAAAGTTCAAATTCTTAATTTGATCATGCTTTTCATCAAACCAACCTAGAGGTGGCAAACGGACCAGGTCGGCTGGTCCGTCCCATTTTAAGTGGACCAAAACCGTGTCTGTGCCGTGTTTGGGTTGGCCAATTTATTTTTCGTGCTAGGCTCAGACCGGCTCATTGACTTAAATATTAAGGCAAGCCCAGCCCACGACTCAAGCCCATGTCGGGCTGAGTTCGGGCCCGTTCCAGGCCAAGAAGCGGACCGGCCCAGCCCATTAGCATTATAAGACACAACTAACATAAAAACAATTATGTAACTAGAATATTTATTTTATATAAGTATTTAAAATAGTAAAATAAATAAAATACTACAATACATTTGATAATCTTATTTCTAAAACGTTACATATGTACAACTATGACTTTTTTATCACTATTTTAATGATATTTGTGAAATAATGTAGTTAATATAATGAAATAATCAAGAGATTTATATTTTAAATGTCTAATATTCAATTATCATTATTATAATTATTTAAATATTTATATAAATAATATAAAATTATTGTTTAACGAGTCAGCCCATGAATTTATCGTGCCCGAGCCCAAAACGGACACAAGTCGGGCAGCTAACGTGCTCGGGCTTTTCGAGCCACTTGTCAACCCAGTGAATTACAATTTAGCCGATTATGGTCATATTAATTTTCAAATTTTGAGTATGAGATTCTGTTGGCCGTAATTTATTTAGGCTGCACTTGAAAGTTCCTACTTGATAAAAGGTTGTTCTATAGTTTCAAAAAAAAAAAAAGCACACCAAATATAAACTATTAAACTTATGTTGCAAGATAATGAAATGAGAATAATAACAACGTAATAGAACATAATCTAAATCTAAATCTTTATTGATTGATAATAGAGCATATATATAGGTATTACATACGAAGTATCCAGAAAAATCAGGGATTCATATCTCTTACATTAAGGCATAATCTACTCTAATAATACCTAAGTAGGCCAAAACACACACAATGGTGGAATAATAATTCTCCCGGAACACTCACATTTGTGACGCATGTCTAGGTTTCATGGTACAAATAACGTTACCTCAGTAAAAATCTTATCAAGCAAAATAAAAACATCTTCGGTGAAAAACAAAAGTTTGATCGTAAGAGCACAACACACCATCTACATTTTATAGCATCATGTAAGGTAGACTGCCCATGATGTCTACAAAACAACTCCCCCTGATTACTGTCATAATTATGGAGTACAACTAACAATGTATACAACGTTCATTACATGCTTCTCAAAAATAGTACTGGGCTAATAATTAATCATTAATCTCACCAAATATCCTTAGATCATACAAATTATACTTAGCCAAACTTATATCTTAGGAAACAAGATTGCATAACAACTCAAAACAAGAGTTTCTAATGAAAATCAAATTCTTGCATGGAATGACCTTCACGCACTTAGATGACCATAACATCTTCATCACAACAAGTATAAGTGAACCGTAAACTATTTTGGAAAGTACACAGATTTCCAGTGACATAAAGCTCACAACCTAATTCGACCGGACCAGTTCATAGTGCTACGTCGAAGTTGACTAACTTGCAAATTCCCAGACAAAACTGTCATACTTAGCTAAAACGGCCATAACTCACTCAATACGACATAAAAGAAATGGTGGTGTCCCTGGAAATTAGACACATTGACCTTTCCATTGGTACTAAATTCACCATTTTTCATCAAGTGAGCTATCATGTAGGTCTCGTTGAAGTTGACCTACGAAACTCAACAGATTCTTATTTGTCACATTCAATGTGTCTTTCACAATGAAATGGGGGAATTGACCAATGAAAAACTGATTTCGGTCCGAGATGGAACCTGCGTTTCCTCCATGTTGCCAATGTTGACTACTACACTAAGGCGTGCGTTGATGTTGCTGGAGTTGCTAGTGGCGTTGGTGTGGAGAGGATTTGTGTTAGTTCACTAAGTGTGGAACAAGACCCTTGTCAATGGAACAATTCAAGTTCAATGACGATGCGTAGGCACATAGATAATCACATTATAATGAAAGAAATAGTGTCCTAACAACACTTATATATATGATTGTTTAGCTCATTGAATCTATTCATCATCCTTAGATAAAATAGAGAATCTAGAATTAGCTTTCATATGAACACGTATATGTGTAAGTTCTTGCAACCGATTGTATTACGTTCTCTCAAACGTTGCAATATAACTGCATAAGCTCTCCATGGTCTGGAGGCACTTAATCAAGCAATTAAGGTCCCTCAGGCACTTTCATATCTACGTCAAGATCCATTTATAGATATGCTATAACCACTATTATATGCTACAAATCAATTTTCATGGACACTACTACTGATACGCCAAGTATCGGAAAGTAATTATGTCCATAACGAGATAACATAAATCATCGTACTTAATACTAGGGTAATGAGACCATCTTTACGCCATAAGTCATGCAATGTATAACAAGGCTAACATAAGAAGGCTAGTTTAGCCTGTATTTATTCTTTCCACTTCGGTCAAGTTGCTCATCATTGATGCTTTACAATGGAATAAGAGCATAAGTGAATACATCATCAATCATGGGAGATCAATATATTAACACACGCGCGTGTTCATACAATCAATTGAGAGATTGCTTTTGTTCTCTAAGATCAACAAAAAGAACATGTAGTGTCCCACATAAAATTTAGTTGATAGACTTGTTCAGAGAATATTTCTTGATGATAGGCAAAATATTTGTGCCTTCGCACTCTGCTTCTTTCTGATTTTTTATTCCAAAAAATTTGATGGTCTCTCTCTCTCTCTCTCTCTCTCTCTCTCTCTCTCTCTCTCTCTCTCTCTCTCTCTCTCTCTCTTCCGAGTAGGAGCCAAGACCGAAGCTATGACCCTTACTAGTTCATCCTTGTGTTTGCCGCCCTTATTTCGTAGTGTAATACTACGGGTGCCGACAACACCACAGCGTATGATGGTGTCATCGCCGGCTGCCTTCCCACTGTCAGAGATGGTGCCAATGGTGTTAGGACCAGGTCATATGAAATTCTCCCATATTCTCAGAGTTCCATCCTTATCGGCACATCACAACATTTATGTGCAATCTTGTCACTTTCGCAATATCGATAAAGACATTGAGCATCAAATCTTTGACTTTCTGGAGGTCGATAATGCATTGGACTTTTTGCTTACTTAGAGCAGTGTGGGATCTTAATGAAATATAGTGTCACACCACGTCAATTACTGGCGTTAAAACTGGAACGGGAGCATTCCATATCTCCCCCCTAACGATGGGAAGTATGTCTCATCAAAGTGATTGTCTACTAATATCGCAGGATAGAGATCCACGGTTGTAGAGTGGAAATGGCATACAAGTGTTGGTGATTCATAACCAACCAAAATACTTAATCGTCTCATGTAGACCCATTGAGATACTAAAATTGAGGCACATAAACAATTTAATCAAATAGGCTTTAGTAAAAAGACCGTTGGGATCGTATCCAATAACTATTTGGTACGTATTAAATGCTTGGTTAGTTGTGGGTCTAAAAAGAATAAGTGTCGCTGCATGTAACATCATTGCATATCTCCATGCAAAGACCGGCAGGTTAGTACCCATAACAAGGCCTAAGTCTCTGCTGGATCATTCTGTGAATTAACATGAGGAACAATAGGTTCAACGATGATCCCAATAGGCATGCAATATCATCAAAGGTCTTGGAGGTGAACTCTCAAACGTTATCCAATCAAATAGATTTGAGAATATGGGAATGGTGGTGAGCCCTTAGTATGATAATCATGGCTAAAAATTTAACAAATGCATCATTTCTTGTGGATAGCAAAGAGACGTGTGGCCAACGCGTGGATACTTCAACCTATACCATAAAATACCGAAAAAGGTTCGTATTCAGGTTGGATAGATCCACTAATGTCACCTTAGATACGTTGTAAAAATGGAATATTTTCTGATGTATCTTTAGTATAGGAGGGTCTTTCTCCTATGTAGCTAAATACATAGCCTTTATAGAACGAGTGATGGCGAAGCATATTGGGAATGTTATTGCGTCACACTAGCTTTTGTTGACGTCTTACCATTGTGGAACTAGTTCGAAAGCATACCCCATTATAATCAACTCTACTGTGACATAGCCCAATGTATAATCAAATATATGATATATACATGATATTGGCCTCTCAAATGTTAAGTGAAAGACACGTATAGGCCATTCAAGAATCAAATAACTTAATTGGTCCATGCCATGACCATGTCCAGAGATAGGACTAAATTTTGTTTGATCATGAATGTTGATAACCACAAATTAATAGGGCATCAAGATGCTTCTCATAGTGCAGGTGACGTGCAAGTCACCTAAGCTACGACAATGAGCCATGAGGCGTCATCACAATTCTCCATTGTGATGATTTTCTCAATTTATCTCTTCCTATATGAATTTCAAAAAATTCGAATCATCAATCTCATCCATAATGACTCAAATGAAAATGTCAAAACCAATGAGGCAGCAAAAACCGAACCTATGATTCAAGAAATCTCAGGTTGCATAAAAGCTGCTGCTGGCATGCAAAGCTATGTCTACAGGCTAACAAAGTCATTACCGAAATTTGAAAAAGCTACTGTCAACAAAATCTGACATATATATTCCTCTCCATTCTTAACATAACCATGTATGGTCTTTAAAACTTAACAAGGCGGGAAGATTTATTAAACACAATCTCCGCACGAGATCCGTAAAACAACTACATGTGTCGTAGGACAATGTAGGTGGTTGTGTAATTAGCAAGACACTCGATTTCATTGCGGGACATCCTCAAAATAAAATTAAGAAAGTTAACGACAAGTTAGCTTCTCTAGACAATACGCCGTAAGATATTGTAAGAGAGGGGATCAGAACAAAGTGCAATCTCATCGAGTGTATCACATGGTAATAATACTACATTTTTCAACTAAGGAGGTGATAACGGATGTTAGAAAGAAACCTTCCAAATAGAGCAGGTGGTCACCAATAATAAAGTCGGTTGAGCTATGAAAAACGATTTAGAGAAAACTGAAAAAAGATAACTGAAAATCCATGTCAAAATATGCTCAAAACCGAATGAAACTTTGGCGGGAAAACACTTTCAACAAAAAATGTTGGAATGATGCTGGAAAAACGAGAAAATGGCAAAAAAATCGCCGTAAAACTCACGGGAAACTGGTCGGCGTTGGCTGGAAACGACCGGTATGGAGGCTAAACTGTAGTTTTAGGCAGGGGATGTCGGCTATAGGTCGAGTATGGGCGCTGGAGGCCAAAGGACAGCTGGAAATGCCAAAATACGGCCGAAAAAAGGCCACATACGCCAGAAAACATTTCTAGATAGGGAAAAGGCGTAGCGACGTCAAATTTTGATGTTCTGAGTTTCGTTTCCAAATTGTAAGTGTCAAATTCACAACGTAGTGCTATTATGGTCTCATGTAACCCAAAAACATCCAATTTAAAAACTACAACAAGTTGCAAAGGTTGAACATTCATGTTAGGTTTAAGGCAAATAAAATTCTCAAGAGATCAACTTGTAAACAAGGAATATGATAAATTTTATTGAATGTCAATCTTTATAACGGCACAATCAGACTTCCAATTCCAATAAACGAATTGAGCAAAAGACGATGAAGAAACATGACAATGTCAACGTCACACTAGAAAAATATTAAGCAGAATAACATAGTCAAAACAGATTGACTAGTGAAGAATCTATAGCAATAAAATCTTGCTTATCAAATAGGGCAAAGCCTTAGCCTGAGATTCAAAATTTGCTTACTTGAGAACTGAAGAATGTTACGTTCCAATCTCTAAAGTTTCCTCAACATAAATAGATACATGAGCCAAAAATTGCTAGTGTTTCTTAGATGTAAAACATACATCAAGGTCAATTCTGGTAAAACTATGGCATAGACATTTATTGAATCACTATTAAGTGTGTATCATTTTGGGATATAGTGCTACTTCAGAGTAGTTTGAATCTCAACTTAAATAAATGAATACGAAGACGATAATCCAGTTTGAATCTCAACTTAAATAAATGAGTACGAAGATCTTTGGATTATCGTCTATTGACATGAGTTTAAGAAACTCAAAAATTCAAGTAACAGTTGCAATAGCAACGCATCCAAAAGAAACGAGACTTGTATAGGTTTCGAATGATTGAAACTAGTCAAGTATGTAACCGGAATTAAAATGGTTGTGATGTATATGGTCACAAAATAATTGATGCATAATGACAATTATCATGATCTCACCCAAAACAGTAGTGTACACAGACGACCACAGAAATTGATTTATTCATTTTAAATAATAATGTGACTCCCCCAGGACCGTCACACGGAAAATATCGACCAAGAGGCGAATCATATCCATCATTGGTCTCATCAGCGCTATAAGAAGGTTCGGAAAAGAGACATGAAGAAAACTAATAGCGCTCGATAATTTATATATATATATATATGTTCAAAAACAATAACTTTAAGAAAACGTGCAACTTTAAGCAGCAACTTTATTATTTGGTCTGCCAAAATAAACCGCATTAAATTGAGATAATCTTCAAATTTATCTTCATGTAGAAAAACTGCTTGATGAATTTATTTTCCTTATCGATCTTCGTACTAATGGCATAAAGAGCTCTTGAGTAACATCCATCTCTGACATGTTTGTCATCGCAATGGTATGACGATTGATTATTTTTTCAATACGAGCACATGAAAAATAGTTAGACAATAAAACGTGTAATAAAACGATTAAATGAATTGGAAAAGAAAAGGAGAAAAGAAATAGGTTTTTAAAGCCCAAGGGGCTGTTGGGCTCGGCAGGCATGAGGCCAAAAAAGGGCTGGGTCAAGTTTGGGAGTCAACAACACGGGTCGGATATGGAGGAAACGGGTCAAACACGTTGCAAATCCGGATTGAAGACACTGTGGCGCGGCGGAGGCCCGATGAGCGTGTGAGTGTCGATCTGGGAAGCCAGTCCGTCGTCGGCGCTGATGAGGAGAGGTCGGAGAACACCGGTCTAGAGAGACGTCGAGCTGGGTTGTCGGAGCGTCGAGGGGGCTCAACGAGGTCGGGGCTGAGCAGCGCAAGGTTCTAGGCAGAGGACGCTTGTCATGGCTGGGTCTGTAAGCTTGAGGCGGCGTTGACCAGAAGGGTAGCGCCGGAGGGAAACAAGACGGAGGCCGGAACGACAGCAATAGCAGGTCGTCGGCCCGGGGATAACCGCTGCAGATCGGACTGTCGAAGAGGAAGATGGGGTGCCCAGAGAAGAAATCTGGGTGCCCATAGCAGTTACGGTTTGATTTTTATTTTTATTTTTACAACTATTTTTCGCATTCTTATATAATTTTCCAGCAATGTTAAGAAAAGGAGGTTGCCCGGGAAAAGATTTCACGATTATTTTTTACTCAGATATTTTAAAGTAAAGTGCAAGTTATAACGTATTGCAGGATAATACAAAGAGAATAATAATAATAATATAATAGAACATAATTAAATTTTTTATTAATTGATAATTAAGTCTATATGTAGGCATTACATACGAATTATCTCGAATAATCATAGAATCATAAATCTAAAATTAAGGCATTATCTACTATAATAAGAAAACCTAAAATAAGTTAAGACACGTACAATAATAGAATAATAATTCTCTCAGAACATTTGTTTGTATTAATTTGTTAAAAAAAACATTTGTATTGATTATGGTGTCTCATGTTCAGGACCCTTGTATAAAACCACAAACTGGCATTTACTTTGGAGAACTGAAAAAATTAAGCAAAGTATGTTAAATAAATGAAACAGGATACATATCTGTAATGGGTAATTACATATCCCTACTAGCTATAAGACTTAAAATTGATCAAAGCTTCTGAGAGCGTCGAGCTCAAAATGCCCAGTAAATGAATCAAACAAAGAGTCGGAGAAATAAGGGAACTCATAAATCGAATTGGAGAAAGGAATCTGACGATGAGGGAATACATGATGGTCACAATCGGCAGCCTTGAGTTGCTTCTCATAAGAAAAGTCGGCAACGTTCTGATTGTGGTGACCGTCCCCGCCGTTAGTCTCCATGAACCGCTCGGCGTCGGAGTCTCTGCCGGTGAGCTCCTGCACAAGATCCCTGAACTTAGAGGCACTAGTCTGAACCTTCATGGGGCTCGATATGTACACGACCTTCACCCCCTTTGAAGACCTGCTTCTCTTGCTCTGCTTGGGGCTCCGGTTGTTCACTCCCAACATATCCATTTCAAGACAATTTATCGAACACTTGCAAAAAGGCGCACTAAGAAATGTTTCGAAAAAGAGTGAATATTTGAAGTAGACAGAGTAGGAAAGTGGATTTATAACAAACTTTTTTTTAATACCGATTTATAACAAACTTTGCATACTGGGGTTTATATAAGGTAGGATGCAAAGTACGGAAATAGACGTTTTTGGTCTTCATGCATGTAAGAGTTTCCTGGAAGGAGAGAATGGAAAGAAATAGATGAATGTAAATGGAAATTACAGACGTACGTAGAAGATTCGAAACAGAAACTTAGGATGACCCGTAATGCTTTGCTTTATAGATATTAATGTTATTAAACTTCCATCAAAAATTGGAAAATTATATGAGTTGTATGACATACAACAGCAACATCCATCACGCATTCACACCACAACTCGAGGTGTATCAGTCTCTTTTTTCTTTATCTACCGTATGATCCTATTGTATGAGACGAGCCATCTGGAGGGTTCGATTATCAAATACAACAAAAGCAACGAGGGATAAACGGTCATGCGTTCCGCAGCCTCCTATGACTGAAAATGAAAGGGGTTACGTGGTGTCTGGAATTGAAGACGTGCTTGGTGCCAATTGGTGAGAGTTATACTTGGGGAGTAGGGTAGCGTTGTGGAAATCTGGTCAGGTTGGTTAAAATCTGATCAACTTGGGTTTGTTCTCTTTTGTTTTTTTTATTGGATTATCTCAAGTAACTATCAGTCACATGTTTTTATGGAACTGATGATGGGGATCCTCTTTAATTATAACATCTTTACTTTGTCCTAATTCTGACTTATTTACCAAAAGACCTTCTTTTTGGAACAATTTTTTCATCGGAATTTTTAATGTAGATTCTCACCATTTTGAATGTTGTCAATGTCATTATATCAAACTTATACTATATTAAAAGTAAACTAACAAATATGATGCACAAGCATACATCATACATTAATTTGATGTGTTATCTTACTTTTATCGAGCCACATCGTTTTCTTTTTTTAGTGAGTTTATTTTTTTTATAGAGAACTTATATTCATACCTTCTAAAATAATACTTAGATTTTTTTTTAAAATTAATATTGACCTTTTCAACTAATACAAATGTGAAATTACCAATACACACAAATATAAGAACAAATAAAAAAACTCAACACTATACATTTGATTTCTCAATTTGTTTTTACCGTAATAATTTCAAACAGACTCCTCCTTCACCTCGCTAAATTATGATACTATTGATTTCAATAATTCGCATGCATCCAAACACAAATATTGTTATCAATTTGTAGATGTTTATTTAAAAAAATTAAGTTGTTTTATTTTTCTAGTTTATTGTGATATGCCCGTTTAAATGCATTTTCTTGTTATAAAATTGTAGATAAATTTTATTTTCTTATTATACTGTAATTATAAACAAACCAGCTCAAGAGACTTGATATAGTTATAATAGGCTTGAATCAATTGAATGAATTTTCAAAATAAAAAATAGAGTTTTATTGATTTTATTAGACGATGGGCATTTTCAGAAAATTAGGGAGGTTTAAATAATATTTAGTTATTTATCAAAGTAAATTGGAGATCTAATTATCAAATAGGTCCAAATGTCGTTTTTGAAGAGTATGAATTAAAACTCTCTCTTTTTTTTATAATGAACACTTGCATGAAAAGAAAAAAAAATCTAAGGTTCAAAAATTGGGTGCCAATTAGCCTCATCTTTGTAAATTCTACACACAACAAGCAGAGATATGAATCCATGGAGAACTAGTAGAATTTGCCTCCAAATATCTATGTTGATCTAATTTCTGTCATTAACGAATCAAATTCATTCACATAAAGAAATCAATTCCAATTTTGTTTATTTGCTTGGATACGTACGTAGAGATGATCCAACATGATCCATCTAGAAGTCTGTTTTATCTCTCTTTGTAATCCACTACAAGAATTTGCTAAATACTACTTGTAATGGATTTTTCTTTTCTAACTTTCATCTGTTCATGCAAGAAAGAAATTACCAAAATAACTCTCTTGGTAACTTACACCAGGCAAATTCCAATTAAAAGCATTTAGCACATAAAAAAAAGTTCGCTAAATATTTATTGCAGCTAAATAATCGGCTATGTTAATGCAAATTTATAGTTGATTATTTAGCTAGAATAAGAATTGGGTGTGTCTATTACCACCCCATCATCTCCTTTGTTCACCCCATAAAGACTTTAATTATTGAAAGACTATATTACCCAAGTGCAAAATGACTATTAAGTACACTCGTTTTCTAAATTACATAATTATTAATTATATATATATATATATATATACAAATGTGAAAATATTTCTCTTTTTATCAAATGTGTTTCTATTTTTTTCAATAATTTTACGTAATTCGTTATTCAAATCATAAATCATTTCTATTAACTTAATAAATTTTTATATTACCTTGTGAACATTAGAAAAAAATTTAACACCAAAATCAATATTGAGAAAATGAAGTTGATAATCTACGACTTTTTTTTCTACAACTCAAAGTCGTTAAACTATGAATTTTTTGACATTTATATTAGATAAACACTTAAACTTATTTTTTTAATAAAAAGAAATATTTGAAGAATATGTATATGAATTAGATTACTAGAATCATAATTGGAAACTTTAGTATTCCTTTTATATATTGATGTAAATTAATTGAAAGATTTTATTTAAAAACTTTCTAATTTTTTAAATTCGATATGTCATATAAGGTAATAAAGACACGCTTGAAAAATTGATGAAATAAGTAAATTTAATGTTAATTTTAAAATGTGGGGTGAAATGAGTAGAGGATAAACAAATTAGATCGTGGGACAATAGCCCCACCCATAAGAATTTAGTTGATTATCAAGTTTAATTACGTCTAATTTTCATCGAGCATGTCAATTTAGATAAATAATCAGCTACATCGTTCGCTTCCAGGAGACTACCGTATGAATATACAAAGCTGTCGCCATTGAATATGAGTTTTAGTCTTCCGAGCCGTTGCCAATCTTGTAAGTTTCCGTGGTGATAGCGTAACCACCAATTGCTTCTTTAATTAATTGGATTGAAGGCTAATATTTTCAGTATCTGTATATAAAAATATGGATTCTTGATTGAAGATTTTGTAATTTGTATTGTATATCCGATGCTTCCCCTTTGGGAAAGAATCCGTGATGTATATATGGACGTCATCTTGTCCTGACCTTCGAGAAAGTCATCAACATGTGCATATTATCTCCAGATCTTGCATTTAGTCCATTGTGTAATTGGAATTCATTGAATCGCAGTCACACTCGGCATCCAGCATCAGGCCATCACTATATTCAACATGGTCAACTTGACAAGAAATATGTTTCCTCGATATTACTTGGCAGTGTTTAGCATCTCAATCGTCTTGAAGTTTCTCTCTTTATAAGACCATTCAACTCGTGTAAAAATTATCTATAAAAAAGGATGAAATCACAAAATTTCTACAAAAAAAATTTACAAATTCTAACAATTCTTCTATATTATTTTACAAAATTAAATTTATTTATACATATTTTAATATATATATATACATATATAATATAATAATATTTGACTTTATTAACGTTTTTCTTTTTTAAGAAGAGAGAAAGTTGTAAAAACAAGTAGAATAATTATTATATATACCCGCCACATATCTCACGTGACGTACCCCTTTAATGTATTGATTCATTTTTTTAATGTGATTGTTTCTGATTGGTTCTTTATGTAAATAAATTTTTATCATTTTCACCGCGTGCATGTTAGTTATACCATGACGTAATATGATTGGTTGGGTATATCACATGACAGTGTCACGTGGTGTGGCGAGTATACATAATAATTACCCGTACAAGTAATAAAGTTTAGAGATTTTTCAATAAATTATAAAGTTTTGAGAATTCTATAAATGTATAGATTTTCATCATCTCTCATCCCACTTTTAGTATAATAGAGGATGATTTACATGAACTGTTTGAGCCAAAATATAGTGTTTTTCCCCTTAAATAGAAATAATTTTGGTTCTATTAGAGATGCTTTAATTACCTAATGTATAATCCGAGTATTAAATTTAAATGTAGTAACTTGATAATGAAATGAGCAAATAAATTGTAATGCAAAGTGACTCCCTATAAATCGGAAACAGTTTACTTCCATTTCCTTTAAGCATGTTTGGAGATGAAGTTATTTTATTTTGTTGCGGATTCCTCGGCTAGATATGGACACCAAGTTGGTGTGGGCAGTTGGTTAAATTATGTGTCATGTTACACAAAATGCTCTTCTATTTGACTCTTTATCCATCTGTTGTAATCATAGTTTTACTCTGTTATTTTTATTTCATTTAATTGAAAAAGTAACTTTCTATCGATTCGTTCAAGTTACCTATCAGTGAACGCCCCCTATTCTCTGGCCTACCCTCAACCTTCTAAAGGGACATGACTCGTATCTAATACTATGTCCTCATGTGTAGCATTACATTGGATTGTGCATTTGATGGGGTTACTAGAGTTGTAGCTCGTAATGACTTGAGTGGTACCTAGAAGATCACGAGGGCTTCCTCTAGAGTGACTTTAGGATATGGGTGGGCATAAACTGAATTAAACAAGCAAAACCGACTGAACCGAACCGAAAATATGGTTCGGGTAACCAAACCGAAGAGATGTAGTTTAAAAATGAAGAAAACCGAACCGAAATTGGTTTAAACGGTTTGAAAATGGTTTACGTGATCAAACTAACCGATTTAAAACCGAACCGACCGAATTTAATTTAATGATTTAAAAAATAATAAATAATGGGTATTAGTACAAAAATAACAAAACATAACATAGAAGGTTGTCTAGTGCAGTTGGTAGAGCGCATGGTCGTTATATTCTAGGTCAGGAGTTTGAATCCCAACATTGACATTTTGATATTTTATTGAAAATCTATCAAAATGAGAAAAATATAATCTTTACATAGTTATTAATGAAACGTGCGTGTGATGTACTGATTTGTGACATCATCTTTAGGTAGGAATTTGAGTCTCATCTCTTGAAAAATTTAAAAAAATTACGTATAAGGTGTGAACCGAAACCGAACCGAATTTCAGTTAAACCGATTGTTTCAGTTCAAATTAATTTAATTCGATAAATAGTTTGAATTTCTAAAAACCGATTAAAGTGGTTCGGTTTCGGTTTAAACTAAAAACCGAACCGAACCGATATATGCCCGGCCCTACTTTAGAACATGATTAGGAATTGAGAAAGTAAACAACCTCCTTCTGGCTGCAGTAAAGAAAGGAGGAACAAAACCGATATACATGTACTTGTATGTCACTCTAAAATGGAAAGTTTGAAACTGCTTGCGAAGCACTGCACCTTGATACTGGGAGTCTCTTCCAAAAACAAAGGCCATAGAACTAAACGTTTGATTTGAAGCTAAAGAACAGCTCACATATACGCAATACTATGATGCAAACCTCTATCGACTAAAAAAAATACTATGATGCAAACTGTGATGTCAAACATCACTAGAAACCACATTATTTCGATGAGCTGTTTTGCCACCTAAACACTTGTGGAACAAAAAGTAGCAGCCAGGAATAATGATGCATAGTCCTCCATTCACCTTTTGGGAAGACTTGAAGACTTTCTTGTGGAGCAGAGAAGTGTGTGCGTAACACTTGAAGGTGTTTATTCATGTCAAACTTTCATAAATAAACCAGTCAAAGCCATATCCAGAACTCATTTCCAAAGTCTGTTACAATTACATCAACAATAACACTATTATTAACAATAAACAAATACATATCCAATAGTATTACAAGATAATATATAATGACTAGAATGAAGAAACGAAAATTACAGGATTAGCTTTAAAGATACTATTTCTGCGGCTACGACATAAAATGATTTTCTTTTTAAAGATGACCAGGTATATAATACCAGTGCTGTACTAGAGGATGTCAATTTCTATTCAGATGTTTTGCAGGCTACAACAATACCAATCAGCTCAAGAGCAACTGCAAAAGCGTTTTATTCTCTTGGACGGGCAAGCCACAGTGAACTAAGAGCTCGAAGTCTCGAGAAATAATCATTTATAGCCAAAAGTGCACGGGCGGACTGGCGAGTTGTCAAGATACGATGCATTTGTTGCAATGTTTGTTGCCGTAAATTGTCAGCCTAATATTTTGAGCCCAATGAAAGGATTAGAAAGTTTACTCATAAAACTAGGCACATGTGAAACAGATTAAAAATAAATAAATAAAATCATTTCTGGGTTTCTTATCTCTATTTAATTTTTACCATATAAACTTTTTGGGACGTAAATTCATCATCACAATCTCAGCCATTCAATCATACAATGAAGATGAGAAACAAGGCTGTGGGAGGTTGATGCCCAATCGAACAGTAAAGCTGTCCTAACAGTATTATTATTCATACAATATCTGTTTGGTTCATTCGTGAAAAGGAAAAAGAGAACTTGGGCATAAAAAGAATCTTTTAACAAAATTTGACTCAGAAAGTCGAAAAGTTCGGTCCTTATATCCAAAAGTAAAAACCAAACAGCCAAAGCACAGTTCAGAAATTCAGGAATTCATTTTTCTACCCCAAGTTTTGAATAAGAAACAAAGTCACTGGTCAGACCATTTATTTTTGGCCTTCATATTCTGACTATGTAATTATCAAAATTAACAGTTCCACTATCATGACGAAGGTTTGTGTAGTGACTAATGCAAAGACAATAAAAGAATGAACTATAAGGAATTACCTGGCGGATAAACCCTTCAAGAGTGCCTAGTTTTCCCATTGCCATTGCCATTTGACCCATGTAGTTTGCAACATTACCAGACGAACCTGAGGAGCCAAGAGATCCACTGGACAAAGTCTCAGCTAGAGATTGTTGCAAAGCCTCCATTCCTTGAGATAATGCGTCTTCTGCCTGTTGGGATGATTGCTGCAAGTTGGTAAGCCCTGCCAACTGCTGCTCTGTCAGAGGCTCCAACTGAGTAACAAGAAGCTGCGCAGATAGATATTTATTTGAATTGATCAAGGGGAGTGAGGCCACCAAAAGACACCGGATACAATCATACTTAATAACATATTTATAATAAAACTGTGTTAAAACTTCTGGAAAAAAGTGCAAGCACACGGACATCTGTTCTGTTTAAAGCACATGAATATTTATAAACATTAATATCAGCATCTAAAGAAGAGAGAATTAGCAATGTACATCATTGCCAACTTTAGGGGAAGGGACGACGTCAGGGGAGGGAGTCGACCAAATTCTTAAAAAAAGTACGATAACAACTGGGGTCAACAAGGAACATCTCTTTATAGGTAATCATTATCCCTTCCATTAGAAGATGGAACTGTTCCAACATACGGGTCATCGGCTGGTGTTTAAGAAGAGAACTTGAAAACCCAAAGATAGGCAGATGCTCAAACCATGTAGAACTTTATCAGTTCTACTAAATCCGTACGAAAGCATTTTAATTACCATTTCGGGCTTTTCTGTTTCTCGTTATAACTTCAGCATCCAATTATTGAGGAAAGTAAATTCAGGCTAGTTACAAGAAACAGTCAAAATGACTGCACTCAAGACCACACCCATGTCATGCAATCAAGAAAACTCACCTTCAGGAGCTCAGACGAACGAAAACCACCAAGCCACAAGAAACACCTTTCTGCAGGTGTTTTCCACATACCAGACAACAGATGGAATACATCAGCTTTAGCTGCTGTACCTTTCAGCCTAAAGATCTCATCATAATGTGCTAAGATTCCATCTACAATAATACGAAGCTCTGCATCACTTGCATGAGAATTTACAGCAGCTCTCAGTTCATTAACTTGCCGATTATGATCTTCCAGCCACCGCCCATACTCTACATCGAACGCCATTGCCCCTGCACATACATACAGTGAAAACGATAACGTATCTCATCCGCTGAAACTAAAGTAAGAGAAGAAGACCAAACTGAAAAGCATGAGATTTTCTGTCTTCAGTCTGTCTGGCATGTAAACATACAACCCAATCTGCTTCGGTAGTCTCCATTGTCATTTGTGTTAAACACTAATAATGTAAATTAATGGAAATCAATGTATCCTTTTCACTTATATATGAAAATAAGTCATTTTGCATTTAATGAAGTAGAGTAGTTGCTTGGGACATTTTAGCACCACAACATTAGACTCGTTAATAAATTTGTTTTTATGCAATATCGATGGTCAGACTGCATATCATTATTGACTAATTCATGGCACTCATTAAGTTAACGCGTAATGTGATTGCTAATACATCCCACAGAGCTAAAATAAACTACCCAACACAATTTCCAGAACCATCCTTTACATATAGCAACCAAAAGAAAAGACTGTTATCACCATCAAGAAACTACAATAGCTCCATTTACTATAATGAGTTAATGACACTCAATTAGAAATGCACTCATGCAACCAACATGGACCCAATTGATGTTCAACAAGTCCTCAATAATTATACCTCTGTGTGGCACATAAGCAGGAACACTAGCTGAATTAAAGTCCCCTAATTGTGTTTATAAGCCCTAATGTCTGTGTGTATGAGAGAGAGAGAGAGAGAGAGTTCTTAATTTCTAGGAATCAAAGAATGACCATTAATTTGATATCAAGCTCAATAACTACATGACCCAGTCACAATAACCAAAAGCATATCCCACAAATATCAGAAGCTCGTCTACCTTATTGTTAGGAAAAAAAATATTCACAATTCAAAACTAATGAAAGAAGGAATACCATTTCCACTTGTCGAATGAGCAGCGTCTCCTCCTGAGCCGGATATGAAGATTCCCTGAACACAAGAAAATAATATCTTAGGACATACAAGGAATGCACCCCTAACAAAAATCCATTTATCAGGAAGACTAGAGGCACAAAACAAATAAGAATATACATTAGTGGATACTATAGTGAGGAACAAATGAACTTTACCTGCTGTCTGGCTCGCTGAAGCTCTTGTTCTAGTTGACTCAGCTTCAAACGACTAGTTTCCAGCTGCTGAACATATGCCTACAGTAAACAAGTACAGATGCAACTCAATAACAACTTGCAATACCCGTATACAGAAGACTTACAATTTTCCTCTTTGTTTTTTGATTGAGAATGATAAGCATCTTACAATAGATTCCTCCTCTTTTAGTCTCTCATTGTAGCCATATGAACACCCACCTTTAACACTAGTATAAGAATTCTAAAGGGGTATGGTTGCATCTACATATGTCAGAAGTAACCCCCCCCCCCCCCCCCCCCCCCCCCCCATGATGCATCAGTCATTTTTCTTATAATAACTGGAATTCATTAAGGTTGCACATTTTTCTTTCGAATAAAAAAAAAGGCTTCATTTAGGAAGTAACCCTAACCGTACATGCATTAGTCTATTTTCATATGCCAACTAGGATACCACAACCCTGTGGTTAAGGAAAATCGGACCAAAGGAAGCAGACTTAGAGTGGAAACCCAAAATATTGGTAGGATTATACCTACCAATCAAGAGCTAGGATCTAGTTGTAAAAAAAGTGTCCAGTATTAGTGTAGTCCAACATCAAAAAGCCCTTATAAAGGACATATTAACATTTAAATGGGAAGAGAGAAGCTGACTGAAGGATCTATCAGGCTAAAAGAGAGTTGGGAACCATATCATACACGAATTGGAGGATCCAAGCATTAAAATTATATCAACAGTACATGTAAAGAGGATGAGTTGACCGGGTGAACCCATTTGTGATTTCCCTTAATCATCCATTCCTTTCATTAGTCATTCAACCTTCCAAAATAAAAGATAAGCAGAGCAGTTCATTGGTCTAGAAAGAGGACTTGCATAAAGTATAAATGTTTTCAATAATACATTATCTAGCCCTGGGCATATTTCTCAATTATATGTTTCCAAGGGGAGTGATTTTGGCTTCTCAATTCTAATCTTGCATTCGCTTTCATCTACTTTGCAGTGGGGTTCAAGTAGTCAAATATGTTTAAAAGTAGATTGCCAAAATCACTACCCCTTTTCCAAAAGAATGTAGAATCATGCACGTGATCTACATAAAAAGGAAAAATTAATCAAAAGAGCTGTTTATAACCCCCCAGAGTAAAAGAGGAAAGATACTAAATTCTCATAAAACCGAATAATCCCCATTATGAGACACTACACTGAATCTGAGGGAAGAACTGATGTCCAACCTAAATCAGCCTCACATATCTAATAATGATTTGTATATGGCTAAGTATGCTAGGCCCCACAGAGACAAATAATAGCTGAAAGCAAAAATAAAACCCACTAATTAAAGTTTCAATCCACGCTGCTTTTATAATCCTAAAATTATGAAATCAAATAGTTGAAAGGACAAAATGAAGAAAACTTTCAAAGACACATGTAACAAGATTTCCAGATTAAGACCAAGAAAGAAATAAATGATAGATGAATAATGAGTTTACAATTTCAAACCTTGAGGTAGACAAGATTGAATCTCCTAGAGTTTACGAAATTATGCCAAGGAAATAATTTTTTCATGGGAATTCAAACAACTAGATCATGCATTCACCCTAAACCCCAAAGTTTCACCATTTTCCCATATTGTTACAAAATTGTGCCAATGTAATAAAGAAATGCAAACGAATAGATACAGAAAACCATATGGACTTCCAACTCATCACATGTTTGTTTCACCGTCAGCTGATAATTGACAACGACACTCGCATGCATGCAGACACTTGTGAGATCATAGCTGACAGATAATATTATTCGCTAAACGACTAAACCTTTATATGGGAATCTAAACAACTAAGAATATAAATCCACTGACTAACATATTTGAAACAGAACTATTGGACTAAATAATTGTCACTATTCTGAAGCTAGTAGGACACTGGATTTTAGTCTTAATTTCCAAGGAAAAAGCAATAACTACATAGATACTAAGAAGGCAAAATGAATGCATACAACCAAGTAAATAAAGTAAGGAAAGAAAGCTTACTTTCTTCCTCAATCGACTTTTTCTTGCAGCCTCCCTATTTTGAGCAAGCCTTCGAAGAGTCTGCAAAAGATAATTGAACAAATAAGCATCTCAGACCCAGCTAGATTCAATTCACATATCACATCAATATAACAGACTTGCTGACCATCACCTTCTGATCCTTGGGGTCTTTTGATTTATCACTGGAATCAGAAACCGCGGCATTGATGGCATATTGATCTCTATCATACTGCACAAACAGAGTGCTCAAAACATCAGATGTATGGAAATTATGCACTTAACATCTACTCTCACCACGAAGAATGCTCACACAACTAGAATTGAACTTGCGAAAAACCAATAATTCCAAATAGCATCCAAATTCCAAAAACAAAACCAATATATGACCCAAAACTGAGAGAAGAGGTATACCCTTTGATTCTTGTCATCAGTATCCACATCTGTAGAAATATCAGTCCTAGGACTATCAGCCATGGTGGGTTCTCTTCTTCTTCTTCCCAGTTCTCAAGGTTGACCCTTTTTCTGACTGCAAGTCCCAGATGTCCAAACAAAGCTACATCCAGAAATCAAGCAATCAGAAACTGCCAAAGATGGAATCTTTCATGATTCCACAGAAATGAAAATTCAAAGATGGGGGGGGGGAGGCAAGTGAGTTTGCAGACCTTATCAGAATTGTTGGAGTGATTCAGAAGAGATCAGAAGAAGAAGAAGAAGCAAAAGGGTTTGGAGGACAGAACCTACTTTACTCTTCTCTTGTCTTGTGGGTTTTTTCTGGCTCTGGTCTTCTGTGGAGGTTTCGTTGAATTCAACACAGTAGTTTTGCATCAGCGCAAGCTATTGTCCTAAAACTTTGACTCGCTCTCCACCCACTTTCCACTTGAGCACCAAAAATTTGTTCTTTCCCAGTTTTGGATTTGTACCTTAATTATGGAATATATCATTTAGCATCCAGAAAATGATTACATTTATTGAGAATTTCCTTCTTTTAATATGGGGATGCTCATTCTGGTGGTGCCAGTTTATGCCCAACAGAATATATAAAATGGTAACTTTGTAACAAAAAAAATGTAAAATGGTAACTCTTTTATTTAAAGGCAACAAATTTGACCCTTCCGCAGCGATTTTTGTACTTTTCTATGACACAAGGTCCAACAAAGAATAAAAAATTACGTAGTCCAAGTGCACCTAAAATTCAAAGGTGTTGGGTAGACCAAAATAAACTCTGCATCCAATTTATCAAAAAATTAAAATTTGCATTCCAATTTGAGAATTCTTTTTGTCTTTCACCTTTTTCTTTTTCTTTTTCTAGAAATGATAGTCTACAAGTAAAATTTATGATCAAGTGCCTCAGATTTGCACTTAGGAAGTTAGGATCCAACCTTCATGAGGAAGATAAAAGAGCATTTGGCTTTAATGTAATACCAATTGTATGTAGCACAGAAAATGGCTTTGTGTGGAGGGGGGTTTCAGAACTGAACAGATACTATTTCATGTGCCATATTCATTGGAATGTAAGAATCTGACCTCTCTACTTGATTTGATTTTGATTGGTTATAACTTATGTGTTACTTGCATCATCCTTACTCATTTTAATGTTAAATCTAATCAACATAAATTCAAGCAGGAACAACCGTTCTAAAATTACAAGGGTTGTTATGGCTGAATTACACTAACAAAAAAGGATGGGTTTACTTGGATAATTAACGGCTCACTTCTCAGCTTCTCCGTTGAATACATACGACAATGTAAATAATTAATAAAATCAATGAAAAACGGAGAATTGGATTTATAATTTCCTCACAATCTTGTTTCAGCAACCACAGTTATTCCCCAATGTAGTGTTTCGTAGTTTCACAGAGACCATCCTCAAATTATGTACTCCAAGCATCTCTCTCACCATCCAATGTCGTTAAAGAGAGTGAAGAGATGTTGTCATTGTCCCATCAAATATCACTTATACAATATAAAATACTTCTCAATCAATCCAAACTCAAGTGTGGAACAACAAAGAAAAGCCATATGTCTTCAACTCTTCTAGGGTTTTGTCTTTAAGGCTTCTTTTTTTTTTTTTTGAAAGGGAGGCTTCTTTCTTTTACGTAGCTTAGGCCATTTCCAACCCAAAAGGCTAAAAAAACTCAAGGACTAAAATGTTTGTTCTGTAAAATGAAATTATTCATCGATATGACATTAACCTTCTCAAACCCGTTAAGGTTAAAATTTAGCCCTAAATTATATTTTAACATTTTGAATATGTTATATATGTTTAAGTATTATTTATAGTATAGTCATTAAGATTGTTTTTATTATTAAAGAATTTTTTATCATAATTAAATAAGTTAGATCCGATATTTTAATTAGAAAAATTTTAATTAAAATTATGATTAGCTCACTTTTTTATTTCAGGTGGTTCTTCAAGTTAGTTTTAACATTATAATTACATATATCATCTCATTTTTTATTTGAGAGCGAGGATATTTCATTCAATCATATTTGACATAATAAGATATATTTAATAAAAAATAATGAAATGAAGCAATCAATCAACAAAAATTAAAATTTATTCTACTAATCATCAAAATTAATGTTAATTTTTTTTATTGTATATTAATTGCAGTTAATAAGATATGGAGACATATTGTATAAACAAATGTGAATAAAAACTCACTCAAATTGCTAAAAAGCATTGTTAAGAGCTATTACCTTTTAGCCTTTAATTTTAGGGAATTAGAGATGAAAAGTGCTAAATAAAAGTCTTTTAACACTCAATTTAGGTGGTCAGAGATGGATGGAGCACACTTTCATCTTGATCTTCATCAGTTGGACCAAAAAGTGTGTGGGCGTCTGGCGACCCTCACTTTGAGATATGGTCATATTTTTGGGTATTGTAAGGTGTGTGGCCTACTCGAGTATCGTTAGAATTTCAGGAGGTCAAAGATGGATCAAGGTAGTCAGTAAGGCTTAAGTGGTGATGCGGTGTCACCATGGTTTTCAGGGTCAAACTGTAGCAACTATTGCTTGAAACCCTAACCGTAATCCTAACCCTAATTTCGAAAACAGGGTTGGATTTTGTTTTGGATTAGGCACAGCAGCACAAAAGCCAAGAATGGCCATGGCACCCCCCCCCAAATCATTATTCTTTATGTTAATCTTCTATATAACTTAGTTTAAATGAGTTAATTGTATAAGTAATCACATATAGTGGCACCATGGATATATTGTTTTCGGCTCTGCCACTGATCGGGCATGCTTTCTGGAAAGCCATCATCGAATGAATACCCCTCTCATTATAAGACAATAGAACTTCATGTTCTCGTTTTTTGGTGTGTGTTTGTCGCTTGGAGTGGTGGAAAACAACAAACCTCTCTTGCTCCATTCAAACCTCCAACTTGAGTTCAACCTTAAGTTATCTACTTGAATGTGTAGGAACAAGTCACGACATTAAGAAACCTGCATTTATTAAGCTGAGACCAATTGGAAAACGTGGTATTATGGAAAACTCTGTCGTTGAAGCCCCAACCCTGGAACTTCCATTTAGGGAATAGTTGAGTCCCCATATGCTGATGGGAGGCTTCATGTTTCTCCTAACTTGAAGAGGAAGGTTGGCCGACTACCTAGCTAGCTCTAAGAACGAGCTTAAAGAGACAGTTGAAGGGGGGAGACTACCACTCATCCTCAACGTGCCAAGAAAATGAGCTTTAAAGCTCGCGAACTAATTCTCTCATTGGATGGCTCCATAATCGTGGAGGTTGATGCCCTCGATTCTTCAAAAGCAGAGAATGGTTCATCTTCTTTTGGGACAATCCCTTCTACCTAGGGAGATCCCGATTTATTTTTCAATAAGTTAGATGATTCTAATAATATAGGTTACAGATTTTATTTTAGGGTTATATTCATCGAAATTAACATAACCCACAAGAGTAGATCGTATTTATATTAAATCATTCACGTTGTGTTCAATTTTGATTCTAGAATTTTTTTTATTTTTTTTTACGATCATGTCTAAATGAATTGAAACTCTATTTCTTTTACTTTGATAGCAAGGGCAATATTTTGAACCGACCTACTTTGATTTTGCTGATGTTGACGATCATAATAGGCTTATCTTGTTTTGTTTATAGCTACACTCAAATAGTTGCCTGAATCATTGCAATTTATATCGTTTTTATTTCTTGGTTGAAGTACTAAAACAAAAAGAAATCATCCACCTTTCTTAAGACAAGTGACCCTATTTCTAATGTCTAGTGGTTTGACATGAGTTGTTCTCGTTGTTTTCTGTTTGCTTTGTTCTATAATCTGTCAGTATCAATAGAGCTAATCTTGCTTACAACTCACACACAGTCAGTCAGGAAACTCGATCCTCTACATGGTCTCCAGACTCTCCACTAGAACATCATCTGCACCACTCATCGCTATCTCCAGGTCAACATTTTGACTTTTCAGTTTTGGTTGGGCGTCCCTGTTGACTTGGCTTGAGCAAGAAAAAACCAACGTTTGTTCGTTTTGTGAAGGACTAGCTTGTCTAGCTTGTTATACACCGATACGTATCTGTCTCCACAACCCGTCATTATGAAAAATGTACAGATTGTGTTGCCTAGTGGAGATCAAACTTGAATTCGAGCTCAACCACAAACATGTATAGGCAGTACAGCAACTAATCTAGCCCACATTGGTGTACGAGCGTGTGACATATTGGACTCGCTTTGTTAACAAATGGGTATGTTGATATTTACAGCTTCGGCAACAGAGTGACCAAACCCATCAAGGTTACTGTACTTGCTTGTATGCAGGTACACTATATATACTTCAAATAAACCATACACAATAACTTAATGCCATGCAAAATAATATGCCAGACAGCTCCAAAGGTGCGATTGATGCCCATGTTCTTGATTTTAAAGCAATAGTTACTTCATAACAGAAATTCTGTTGTGAGCTTAACGATCTACTTTCCGATTCAACAAAGATACAAAACCTTCGTCAAGTTCATCTTTATTTAGGAAGTACCCAAAAGAAAATTCACGAGCGCGCATTCAAGGAATGTTGGATGGTTCAAAAGTAATTGGTCTTGTAGAAATCTTTGAGGAAATTAGAGGCGCCCTGGTCCTTTGCACCTGTATCCTGCATGAGCCCTTCGCGACCCACAACGTACTGGCCAATGATGTGGTGCCGCTGCTTTGCATGCTCAGTGATGTTATTTAACTCTTCCATTGCCTTGAAGAGCAGCATATCAATGACCTGCACAACAATGCTATTCATTATATCAGAATTGCCTATAAGCCAGAAATCACACTATCATGAAGCATTTAGCAGTTACAAGTAATACCAAAGACCCTGACATATTTTTATTTACCATTCTGATTTAGCGCCAATTTAAATCAACCAAATTTAAAATCAACTCAATGTATAAACTCCTAACATTTAATTTCAGCTAAGACAGTACATCCATATTCCATATTGTCTGGTAAAGTTGACTAAATTTGGAATTGTCATAAGAATTTGTAACGAGACATTTATGATTAATTAGATTTTTTTTCACTTACAGCTTGAAAAAACTATATCACCGATAAAGATAGGTCACAAATATTATTCAATAAATAAAAATATTAATTTTTTTCACAAATTGAAACTGAGAAAACCACTTAAAGGTTATTGCAAAAGTAGAATATACAACAAACAGACAATTACTCCTCTTCTTATGCCATTGGCATAACAGTGGCATTATAATCACACTCCTTCCGGGTAGCGTAATAGTAAAAAAATAAGGGAACAATTTTGAGGTCAACATTTAACACTATTATCAGTAGTACCATTGGGAAGTAGACGTCAACTGCACGAACTGACATGGGGCAATATGAAAACGTGGGATTTAAACAGTGCAAAGTGACCATCAATTAGCCACTAAGTACAGATATAATGATATATTGCAAATGGTGATGGAAAACGCACTGATCTCAAGGAACTAATAGATTCTGGAAGAGATTATGGCATAGGGTTGTACCTCATAACGGATGAGAAGTTTCTTTGATGTGTAGCTCATTATATTTCTACCTAGTATCTTTCTACATAAAATTCCAGGTAATCAAAATGGGTAGTGACTTTATTCAGGTCTTGAATCAAACTAGTCCCAAGGCAGGATATCGAAGTAGTAGAGGCTCGGAAACTGTTTTACATGAAATGTTACTGCAAAGTATCAATGTCTAAGCAAGATCAATTTTGTTCGGTTCCCATCATTTCTGCATGGATGGAGAAATAATGGGAACAAACAGGCGAGAGTGAACTGGGTAGTGAATAAACAGAAGATAAATTTGATTTACTCAATTGCTCGGAATGATGGCAGCATAGAAAGATAGTGGGCGTGTGGTGAAAATTGTACATATTAGGCACAAACGATTTCAACAAAAACACAATTTTCCTATACCAGATTGCATATAACACCATACTGTACCCTCAAAACAGTCTAGCCCCAAATTAAATACGCTGTTAGGATGTAGACAACAATAACTCATATCAATCCTCCCTTATAAGACCTCAATTATTCACACTCCAAATCCAATATTCTCCTTAATCTCTGACCGCCACTACCAGCATAAAAACTGCAGTTGCGAACATTCAAACTTCTGACTCATTGAAAATGAAACTTTCTGTAATCATTCACAGATCGGACACAATTATTTTTTGTTTTTGTTTTTGCACTTTCTATCTCAACAAAATCAATAAGCTCTATGGTGAATAACACATGCTAAAACTCCCTTGCTATGATATAAATCAGCGATCATTCAGACTCCAAATTCAATACTCTCTCCAGTGTCTGACCTCCACTACAACCATGCAACACGACAAATGAAATATCACAGAAACCGCAATCGCAAAAGATTGAAGGCTCCAATTCTTAGAAAACTAAAGGCAGCAACAATGCAATGCAAATCGGAATTTATTCACAATGGGACCTGATATATTCACTTCCTATCTATCTCAAGTTCTCAACTAACGCAATAGCCTAGATCATCCAATTTTTTACCCAATTAGGGCTATTCAAAATTTCAGAGAAACAAAGCGGCGTCGTTTCAGGTGTTTATAGAGAGAGAGAGAGAGAAGGGGGAGGACCTTAGGGTTGGTGACGGAGGCGTGCTTGCGGATCTCGGCGGCGACGACGGAGCGGAGGTGGGAAGGGGCGACGACGTCTTGGAGGTTGTAGATGTCCATGATTGTAGGGATGGATCTGCAGGCGGCCCTGAAGAAATCGAAGACTCGGTGACGAGCTTCGTCGAGAGACACAGAGTTCGGCGGGACCTTCACGCTCCGGAGAGTGAACGACATTTTTGTGCTCAGACTCGACTCGCTCACTTCGGCTTGCCCAATGGTACCAGTTATTATACGGCGTCGTATCACTTTCAGGAAATGGGCTTCGATATATATATCTATCAATCTATCTTCACTAATAAAATGCTCACAAAAATGTCTATTTTGTTAAAAGAAAACTTCATTAATGTGCTTTTATTAAAGCAAATAAATGAATTAGTTAATGACGTTTATGATCAACGGATGTAACTTTAATTACCATTATAATTATCATTTACTTCTATTGTAATCTTGACCCTTATATAAAGGGGATTATCAATTAGATGAGTAGACTATTCCATTTTTTCCTACAACACGTTATTAACACTTTGCTTTACCTTTGAGTTTTTAGGCAAAGAAAAAAAAAATATAAACCCTAGAAAAGTTTTTTTTTTGTGAAAAAATTGCAGAAGAAAACAAAGAAATTTGTTTGTTCTAAGGACACCCAGAAATCTTTTCTGGGCACCACCATCTCTTCTTCAATATGCCCCAATCGGTTTTTCCTCGTCGCCGATCCGGACCCGGCCGCATGACGACGCCGTACGACAACGATCAGCGATGCTCCCTCCTTCTTGGAACCGCCGCCATGCTCCCAGCCAATAGGACCGCCCAGATTAGACGACGATTCGGCTGGCCTGCAGACCAGCGTTGCTAGAAGCCTCGCTCGTTCCGGATCGTCAACGCCATCCTAAAGCCTCTGCCTTGCACAGATCACCGTATAACCCATCTCGTTCCGAGACGACCCGATCGCCAACGCTGATCCTCTCCGGCGCAGGATTAGCAGCGACGAACCCGATCGATGTGATCGACAACCCAATTGTCCTCTGTAGCGAACCTCTCAAGTGCTCCATCATTCCAGATTGATGCGCATTGTTCCGATCTCCGACGACGTCAACCCCTGAAAATCCGTTGACGACGCGTTCTTCAATCGGCGAAATTCCGACACGGTTTGGTGCAGCAAACCCGACCCACGAAAATAGACTTTACCCATGTTACCAAAAACGTGATGAGCAACATGGAATCAAGAAATCAAGAATTACTTAAATATGCAGTTTATTTGGCAAACTGACAAGTAAGATCTAAATTAGTATTGCCGGTTTTATTAAATTTCATTCATATAAATGAAATTATATATGTTACGTGAATAAAGTAGTCTCTGAATATCATGACATGTTATATGCTATGCAGATTTAAATTTATTTTAAATTTAATTGCTTAACATGTAATTGCATCGTAATGTTATGATTTACGTTTTACGCATTATATTTATACATGGTCTTTGACACGAGTATAATAATTGCCTTAGCCTTGTATATTATGTAACCGTGTTACTTGCTATGTTTATTATTAAAATTTTATTACTTAGCATGTCATTAAATCATGATGCTATGATTTAAATTTTCAAACATTATATATTTATACATGGTCATTGGCATGTATTATGAATACGATAATTGCCTAAGTTTTGTAAATTACTTAACCATGTTAAATGATATGTCTATATAATTTTATAATTATGTTATTTAGCATATTATATGAGAATTGCCATGATAACAAAATTTCATGAGAATTTTATAATTTAAAAAACAAAGAGAGGACAAACATATTCTTGTGATAAAGTATTTTCATGAAGCATCGAAAAATACGACCATTTCAATTATTGGTCTTGCAATCTGATTTGTATTTCTTTGATATTCATTAAATTTTATATCTTTACTATGATAAAGCAACTTCATAAAGCTCCAGAGTGGCCATAATGTATTTTGGTATGTTTAATTTTCGTGTAAGTCTATTTAGAATATTAGACTGCGAAACTAATAAGTCTCGTACTCTATTTACAGTTGGTTAAACCAACACAACATATATTAGATTTTAAAGAATTTGAGTACCGACTTTCCCTACAAGCCAACCAAGGCTCAACCATGATCGAATTATGCAAACATGTTTTCCTGCACGTAATTTGGAAGCACATTTAAAATCTTGAATGACAAAGAAATGTCTTTCAGAAAAAAGAGGAAAAATTTTCAGAACGAACTATGGATAATAATGAAGAAATAACCCTAAAGCAAAAGACAAATATTATGAACATGTAGGTTCATACAAACCGATCCATGGAAATTAATAACAATGTACCGTTTGAAAAATGCATAGGGAATATGATATGAGCAATGAAATGCCCTCTTACAAAAAAAAATATAGAATAATGAGAGTACGACAATTTGAAAAGATATATTCAATATCAAACTACGAGGAGAAAACTCCTCAATTTTAAGAGCGACACAAATCTATGTCAATTCAAAATGTTTCAGACTTCGATTACAGTCCGCCACTAATTTTCTAAGATATAATTGTCATGGCTATTATATATGCCTAAAATTTCGGTATTGAAGTACCTTTGGATTGGACAATACCTTGATGCAATCGTTGACATACAACCAAGGTTATGAATTTTCTCAATAAATTGAGAATATTCGAATATTAATATACATAGTTCGATCTTTAATATTTTGACTTTGTGAAGTTGCTTTACTGCGAAGTACTACATAAAATGAAGCAACTTCACAAAATATTCGTATGACTTCAATACCTGAATGCAAATAAATGCATCATGTGATTCCCAAAACTAATAGTAATGAAGAATAGTAGTACTATATATGTGGTTAAACCTAATAATATTAATAAGAATCATTAATTTCTAATCTTTTGGGATTCACAAAATACATACCTTATGGGATGAGCATATCGTTTTACAATCTATCAAAATTACTCTAAAGAAATTGAGTTTATATTCAATTTTTATGTCCCAACTATGTCCATTGACACTTTATGTAATAAGAGCCAACAAAAGACAATCTAACTGTTGTACATTTTTAAATATTTTTATATCAATAACTTTTTCATGTGAAATGAATAAGTGAGATTACAATTGACTTCTTTTGTATTATCTCTAATGATTACAGATGTAACCGAGTATTAGAGAAGTGTATAAGTCCATTTAGCAAGTATATAAGAAATTGCTTAATGCATCTAACAACGTCAAAAGAAATTGACCTTCGGGATTTTAACATATTTGGGTTTTGACACGATTTACTGGGACACCTAGGTCGTGATATGTGTGTCTATATATTATAGGAGTTACACCAGGACACCAATATTTTGGAAAAATAGAAGTAAGAACAACATAAACAAAGAACTGTGAAAATCCTTAGAATATAATTTTATGCAGGAATTGAAAATGTGATTTCATTCCCATATTTCGTCGCTCCCCTAAGACGGAACTGTGAAATGTTTGATGCATAAGTATATGCAATAACACCATATTATGCTTCTTATATCCATTGTGATTATGTATATAAAGCTAATCATTCAAATCTTATCAATCTCTTAAAGAAACTTGGATTGAGATCATCATATGCAAAGGACATGTATTCTCATTGTGTTCAAGGATTGAATCAAACGAAAATTATGTGGATTAATTCAACCAACTTTGGGACACTTTAAATAATTTATGGTGTTAGTTGATGTGCTACTAAAACTAATGATACTTATGCTAGTTACAAACCCACTTGGTCACATGGAAAATGACTAAAGTATTAGTCTTGATATTGGTATATGGTAATACGCACCAATTTTTACGTTAATGGTAATGTAATTTTTGCAAACACAACTTATTACTCACTAGTTTTTGGCTATCACCTTAATCATTGTCAAAGGAATTACAATCGATAACATCGAATGATCGAAATACTTGAGCTCGCCAGGATTGACACGGATCTAGAATCTTTGAGCTCAACTAAATAAACCTACGTGCCAAATTGCAACGCCACATCGCATAATGGTGAAACCAACTAATGTGAATAAATGTTCTCACTGGAGACGAGCATCCAGATAATCCGCTATATTGCAACTTTGACAAGCGATCTCTTTTTCCGCTAGATATGTGGAATATCACTTTGATGAGATAAGAATAAAGAATGTTCAAGTGGAACTACAAGAATTATTGTGGTTTGTCCCCACTGTGTCTCATCTTGATCCCTACTATTGAACAAAGTGATGAGATCACAGATATTAGCTACAAATCGGCTTGCAAGGTTCAATGTCCTAAGAAGAGGACATGTTGCCACCCAAAAGGAATTGGGCATTGCGTTGCCACCATAGATGGTGGCATGTTGACACCATAAAGTGGCATAAATGGTGTCATAGGCCATGACTCTCCAAGGAAGAGGGGGATACCACCTTATGTTCGATATATACTCGATTTAAGGAAGAAAGTGAGTTAGGCACAATTGGATCCATGGATCCATAATTTCAAATCCGCCTCATGAGAATTCCTGGATTTTGGTTATCACTGGGGGACGCCTCAGATATAAGAAAAAATCCTTGAATATATAGAGATCTCTACCAAATACAAACCACATGAGGATGTAGGATATTGAGTCTTCATATCGAATCATACTTCGTTGAAAAATAGCAACGTAGTAATTTTGGCCTAATGAAAAGAAGCGATCCAGCATGAACTAAAGTTCAGTAACAAAGAGATAGGTATTTGGGCAGGTGAAGACGACACCACAAATGTAAAACCTATCATATATCTTTGTTAGGATGCAAAGTATAGACTCACCTTATGGCGCAAGGTCTCTCACAAACGCACTGGAATCGACTACGAGGAAATATTCTTTTGTAATGGACCATAAAGAGATATTCTCGTAATGGATGTCATTGCACTCCACAACCTTATTAGTTTGGTAGTTTCCGAAAAACTGACAAATGCAGCTTATGGTAAAATAAGGTATCTCTATGAGGATCAAAATTAATAGATATACATGAAAGTCATAGAACATACTTTATCCACTCAATAAATAGTTCTAGATCACGTAGTGTTACAAAAGGAATTGAAACGTTCACGAAGTAAAATACTTGATTATGAATAGTGATCAGATGTGTTATGTCATTGCGTATTCAATATGGATTTGCAGAGTCTTTTGATGAACTAAAAAGATGTCGTCATTATAAATCTTAAGTCGAGAATGAAAAAGATCATTGGGAAGACACAGTCTCAAAATGGATCTTGAGGACCGTAATATTGATAATTAAACCATCAATCGGCTTTTAAGCATTCTAAAGGTTAAAAGTGAAGCTTCCATAGCTTCCATGATCAGTCGAAGTCTTTAAAAATATATCTGTTTTCGTCTAATTGAAAGATGACGAATAAGTGTTGGGAAATGAGATTCTCTATACAAGTGCAAAGATACATTATTGCACTTAACACAATAAACTTGACTCGACTTCTCATTCGTTGTATAGCTTAGCGCCAATGCAACAACAATACCTAAAGGTTTAGGTTTATAGTCCCTATAAAGAAAAGAGAAAACAACATCATGAGAATGAATACTATCCACGTCGTTGCATATTTGGCGTAAAGAAATATGTACCAAATAAGATGCATCATTAAATATGCAAAAGTTATCAAAGTTCTCATGATTAATGTAAAAATCAAGGGGAGGTGCAGACATCAGGGGGAGTCTAACACATATAATTTAATTTCAAATATCATAAGTGTGTTGTGCTCTTTTCCCCTTCGACCAAGGTTTTATTTTCTCTCATTGGTTTTGTTACTTGGCAAGGTTTTTAATGAGGCAACACCTTATGCACCATTATATCTTTAAAGTCGGCACAAGAGGGAGTATTGAAAGAAAAACACCATTAGTGTGCATTCGTTAAAGCAAATAAATGAATGAGTTAATGACGTTTATGATGAACGGATGTAACGGATCAATCACCAATATGTAGCCTTAATTACCATTGTAATTACCATTTACTTCTATTGTAATCTTGACCCCTATATAAAGGGGAATGAAATGAGTAGACAATTCCATTTTTCTCTACAAAACATTTATTATTATAAAGAATATTGTTATTACTACCTAAAATTCTCTATCCACACACCCTTTCAAATGCTCTATGCCACTGGCATTTACGTGTGTATATTTTCACAAATTGCACAATCACTTTAAAAAGTAGTTGGTTTTAGTTTATCAACATGATAGAATTTCTAACTTCCCATTAACGACAATCTTTTCCTGATTTCACTACCAGAAAAAAGACCTTAAGCGACGAAAACAAGTTTGGCTAAAACGTTTCCTCGTTTAGGTAAGACCTTAAGCGACGAACAGTGACTGAAACTGTTTTCGTCGTTCTAGAAGTTTCCTACACGACAAACATATAGGTTTGTCACCTGAAATTACCACTTAACTGACGAAATGTGAGTTGTCGGTTGTCTTTCGTCGTTTAGGATTATTTATGCACGACAATTAGATTTTGTCGTTTGATTTTACATAAACGACGAATTGTTTAACTTATACGACGAAAGTGTTTGTCTCTTAAGTGAAATCACGAATCCATATCCTTATCTGTTTCTAGATCTCCAGACAGAGACGCAAAAGAATAGAGCAAATGGCGATTCCCAGGTTTTGGAGAGAACTTCCGTGAAAATGGTCTCAAATTTCTTAAATATCATTGTACCACATCTCTACACACTACTTTATGGCGGTATGTTTTCTTTTCCCCTCTTTTTGACATGTTTTCCAATGAGCTTTTTATCTTGCTTGGTTATTGATTTCATCTGGTAATGATATTATTTTTCTTACTTGGTAATGATATTATCTTACTTAGTAATTATATATGAATCATTGATTACTCATTAGCTTGTAAGTTGGTGTGCTTAATTTGGTAATTATTTTTTTTAACCTTATTTATTTATGTTTATTATAAATAATATATATATATATTTTGTTAATTTTCTGCATAAATAATTAATTTGTATTTTATTAGTGCGATGAATGAAATTAAAGAATGTTAAATTCTTTTATTCTCGATATTTAGCCTTAGAAAATCTCGATAATTAGTACGTGTTATTCAATTGTTTTATTAGTATGTGTTATGACATCATACACAGAATATGGACATCTGATGAGTGCTCGATTACTCGACATCAATATTTAACCCTGAACACATCATAGTAGTATAAAGCAAGAGGGTATCGTTCACAAACCGGGGATCCAGCCAGGGCTTAGGATCACAATACTTACACGAATTCATAAAGGTTTTAAGGTTTGATATAGATTTTGGATTGAATCATAAAAACAGTAAATAAAATCTAAACTAATATATACATGTGATCAACCAACCAACACATAAACAATCACCAAAACAACTCACATAGAGGGAATCGAACAAGTTCTATCACTTCTTATTGAATCATGCCGAGACATATATTGAGCAACCATGGATGGATCATGCATTTAGGGTTCTAAGCAGTAACCTAAACGCATAGACACTTAATACATTCGATCAAAACCAAGCAGCCATAATCGAAATTCTAACATGTTCATCTTAATCATGTAATCCCAAAGCCATGCACATTGAATTCATCAAGTATGTCACTTACTTAACCAACAACCATGCAAATCGAAAACCACATAAACAAGAATAAACATGTTCTTAGCATAAGTCTTTTATCCAACAACCTAAATATCATGCTACAAGCATAGTCATAACACTTAGAAATCGAAATTTGATCATACATATATTCGGCAGAAACCAAAACAGAAATTCATAAAACCAAAACAATTTTCGAATCCTCCATATAAATTGAATCAAGTATCTATTTCATAGACAAAATTGATACAAGATTAAACTACTCAAATCGCAAGCTTCATCCAAGAACAAGAATAAAACCAAAACCGAAATTAAACAAGAGTGAATCATGGTTACACTTTATAAATCAAGCAATCCACAAGTGTAGCCGAGACTTCTATGGATGAAACCTTCTTCACAAGCGTGTTTGAAGGCTATTGATAGGTGGGGAATGGTGGAATCGGTTTTAGGATTTCTTGGAATGGTGAAGGATGAATTCGGCAGAGCTATGGCTGTGTTTGTGTGTAGGGCTGATGATGTTGCTGAATGGAGAGGCCGGCCTCTATATATAGAGGTTTAGGAAGCCTTCTTGCCGTGCCAAAAGGAGATAGAATCCAATTGGGAAACTGAAATCCTCTTTGTTATGGATTTGGTTTATGTACTCCATATCCAACTTGATGTAGGAAACCAAGTCCAATAGGGAGATCACTTTAAGGGCTGCACGGTAATCTCTTGGTCCAACTAGGAGTAGCTAGGCCGGCCTCCTCTTCTCTTTGTTCAACTCGAATATGATTTCCTTGTTCAACTAGGAATGCAAGTCGGCAACTCTCCTTTCTTTCCAAATATGATTTGTCTTTCCTGAAAAGAAATCGTCGATTAAGGAATAGGAAAGAATGAAAATAGGAAAGTAGAGTCCTAGTCGAGTAAGGAATCCTAGCTCAATCAGGAGTTCTAACACTTAGCACAATTTCATCATCAAATCATCTAAATTCGAAATAGCTCTACCTATAGCATACATATGACAAATATGAACCTAAAACAACTAAATAAGAAGTAACAAAGCATAAGAATAGGGCATATAAACATTAAGAACGTCACACTTTGTGTTCCTATCACAAGAGCTGGATGTTGCTCGGTAGAGAGGACCCACTTTATTTAAACGGAATATTTAATTTCGTGAATTGGGCAGTCCATAATGGTAATGGAGCAGAATGGTACAAGTGCCCGTGTAGAAAATGCTGCTGCAACGACTGGGTGAATTGTCACTTTCTGTATCAACACCTTTCACAGAATGGCATGTGGCAAAATTATACTATATGGACGGAGCACGGTGAAGTTCCCGTTCACAATCGTACAATGGTTGATTTTCGAGATGGTTATATTCATGAAAGTGGGTCATCTAGTGGTACTATTAGTCATTCTATGGACCATACCATGAAAATGCTATACGATGGCTTCCCATATGCTTCAAGATATGGTCAGGGAGAGTCATTTGAAAACGTGACAGTTAATGAAGAGATAATAGATCATGAAGAGGCAGTTGACATGACTGATTACGATAGATATAATAGGTTGGTCACTGAAGCGCAAACCCCTTTGTACCAAGGTTGTGACGTGACTGTTTTGAGTGCAATCATGTCACATATGCAGTTGAAAGTGAAGCATAAATGGTCAAATATCAGTTATGATGGTAATTCTGAATATATTAAGAGCATGCTACCTAAGGAAACCCAGTTTCCTGAAAGTCATTATAAGACAAAGAAGATCCTGAAAGACCTCGGTCTCAGTTATGAAAAAATACATGCTTGCAAGAATAATTGTATATTGTTTCGTGGAGATTTTGCAAGAGATGATGAGTGTCATGTGTGTTTTGAGTCGAGGTGGGAGCCATATTCTTTGTATAAGAAGAAAAAGGTTCCAGTAAAGGTGCTTCGTTATTTCCCATTGAAACCTAGATTGCAACGTCTTTACATGTCTGCGGACACGACAAAGGAGATGAGATGGCATGGGTTAGAAAGGGATGATGATGATGTTCTTAGACATCCAGTAGATGGGGAGGCTTGGAAACATTTTGACATATTATATCCTGACTTTGCAACAGACATTCGAAATGTAAGAGTCGCAATTGCAATAGACGGGTTCAATCCTTGGGGACAACAAAGTTCGTCTCATAGTACTTGGCCTGTTATTGTTGTGCCATACAACTTCCCTCCCTGGATGCTAATGAAGAAGGAGTTTAATTTTATGACTCTATTAATTCCTGGTCCAAAGTCTCTGGGAAAGTGTCTTGATGTGTATATGCAACCATTGATTGATGAGTTGAAAGATTTATGGATAAATGGAGTCCAAACATTTGACAGATATACTGGAACTTCATTCATGATGAGAGCAGCAGTAATGTGGACCATTAGCGATTTTCCTGCTTATGGAATGTTATCCTCTCAAACCACTAAAGGGTACAAGGCATGTCCGGTATGCTTGGACAACATACATTCTACTTGGCATGCTGGAAAGGTATGTTACATGGGTCACCGTAGATGGCTTCCAATTGATCACGAATGGTGGTTTGATGCAACAGCATTTGATGGGAAGCAAGAGTTTGATATGGAACCTAGACATTTATCTGGTGATGAAATTTTGGAAAAGTTAAACTCATTCGATTTTGGTCGGCTAAGCAGTCAGCCGAAGTTCCCGCGACCTAAGCGCCCTGAAGATCTCTTATGTTGGGACCACAAGAGTGTGTTCTTTGAGTTGCCTTACTGGTCAAAATTGAAACAAAGACATACCATAGATGGCATGCACACAGAGAAGAACGTATTTGACAGCATTATCGGAACAACTTTCGATTTTAAAGAGAAGACAAAAGACACTGTTAAATCGCGTGTGGATTTGGAATTTCATGGCCTACGGCCACACTTATGGGTCAAAAGGAAGGGGTCAAAAGCTGTAATCCCTGTTGCATCTTACACAGTGAAGCCATCTTTGAAACCATTAATATTTAAATGGTTTCATGATGTAAAGTATGCTCAAGGGTATGCATTAAATATAGCGCGTTGTGTTAAAGTGGAGGAACAAAAGATTTCAGGAATGAAGACCCATGATAGTCATGTGTTATTGCAGCGGCTTCTTCCAGTGGTAATTAGACCCTATTTGCCGGCTAATATGGTTGATCCATTAATAGCCTTGTCCAGTTTCTGGCAAAAGTTATGCGCTAGAGAACTGAAGAAGTCAGATGTCCTTAAATTGTAAGGTGACATTGTTTACATCCTTTGCAAATTGGAAAAAATTTATCCACCCGCTTTTTTTGACATCATAGTTCACCTCATGATCCACCTTCCCGATCAAGCTCTACTGACTGGTCCAATACAGAATACCTGGATGTTTCCCATAGAAAGGTACAATGTATATAACAATACATGTTTTTTTTATATTTACATACTTTTTGTGTATAATACTAACTCCATATATTTCAGGCAACTCGGAGGTTATAAAGGCTATGTTAGAAATAGATCTAACTCGGAAGGGTCAATAGCAGAGGCATACAGGGCACACGAATGTGTAACCTACTGTAATTTATATCTCCATAATGCAGATAACACAGACTCAACCAATGTGGACATTATACATAGATTCAACCTTTCAGTTGTTTCTAAAGAAGTAAGAATGTTTGGTAACTTACCAAATTCAGAGAAATTGAGTGAAAATGACCTCATTGAGGCTCATTGGTGTGTACTGCAACACTGTGAAGAAGTCGACAAGTATCGAGATTATCATAAGGGACAAGTTCAACAGAGGCATAAGAAAGAATTTCCAAATTATTTTCAAACATGGGTACGTTCAATCTTTATAATATCTATAGTGGTCACAAAGTATATTGAATTTTTGTTGTGGTCAATTCTAAATTTTTTTAAGTTCTTTGTCTACAAATAGGTGAGAAAGTTGCAACGAGATAATAGTAGCGAGTACTTCTCGGAGTTGCAACATTTGGCTGGGAAGCCTCAGTCACATAATGTATATTCGGCTTGTGTTGTAAACAGCGTTAAGTTCTTGACAGAGCGACGAGATCAAGGGCGAAAGACACAAAATTGCGGCGTTATGGTAGGGGGTGAGGATGAGGAAGATGCATATTATGGGATTGTTGTTTCTGTTGTCGAGCTACTTTATGCAGCTGGTATGCCAATTGTGTTATTCAAGTGTAGATGGTTCAATACTAACCCTAATGTTCGCAGGAGTACAATACTAGATCATGGCTTGTTATCAATGAATACAAACACCAGTTGGTATGAGAATGAGCCATTCATACTTGCTACCACGGCAAAACAAGTGTTCTATCTTGATGATCCGAAAGAGGGTGGGGGTTGGAAAATAGTTAACATGATGTCACATAGAAACATATAGGCTGCAACCACACTTTTACGGGGTGCCGAACGAGATATTGAGAATGTGGTAGTTGAACCATATCAAGAACTTTCTAGCTCTCAAATCCCCGACACAAAGACTATTCGTACGAACGACATGTATAACCCTCAAGCTATTGGGTATGTTCCCATTGACACTTTAGAGTTCGACTTTGATCCACTACAGTTTATACCACCTGATGAAGAGGACTTTATTGACGATGAAAATGAAGATGAAGTTACAGATGAAGAACCAGATGAGGATCCTCCAGAGGACGGTCTAAGAGATGAGGATTCATATGACAGCGATTGATTACTAATGTGTATTGTCGATGAACAAATTAATTTTAGCTTACCAAATTCTAGATTATTATTTTGGATTATATTCCTTATTATTTGCATCTTTTTTTTCCAAGGATAATTATCATACATTAGATGAATTTTTTATGGATAATTGCTTGACAATTATGTTGTTAGATTGCATCTAACTATGTAAGATGCATAATTTACTCCTATTAACTGCTAAATTAAAGTATTTATATCAAAATATATAAGAGGAAAGGGTATAATTTATGTTGGAAATATTGGCGGTTTTGGGTTCCGCCATAAATTTTTGCCTAAAATTTGAAACACTAATTAAAGTAATCAACATATAGGTTTGGTCGCTTAACACCAAAATAGAGGCGGTAGTTTTCCCACTAAATTTTTGACTCCAAAATTGAATTACTTAAAAGTGGAAATATGAAACAACATGTTGTCGTATAAGTGGGTGCTATATATACTCACAGATCACTTTCGCTAGGTATAATTCCAAATCACCCCGAAATCTCTCTCTTTCAATTTTAGCCTCTGTATCTCTTTCTTAATCCCAAATCTCTTTATTTCAATCCCAAATCCTTCAGCCCCCGTATCTCTCTCTCAATCCCAAATCTCTTTGTTTCAATCCCAAATCCCTTCAGCCCCCGTATCTCTCTCTCAATCCCAAATCCTTTTGGCCCCTAATTTCTCTATATCAATCAGACCCTATGTTGAGCCCAAATCTTTTCAGCCCCTAAATTTCTCTCTTAATTACCAAAAATAGTTCTCTTTCAATCCCTAAATCTATGTCTCTCTCAATCAAAGGCAGAGTTTTCGACTGGGTTCGACGATTTGGGCCACGGTTTTGGCGTCCTATTTAATTCTGTGTTGTTCGGTTTAAACAAAAGGTGGAGGAGAATCTATCATCGATCATACCTACATTCTGAGTTTTCTGGCAAGTGTTCTCCAATATATATTGATCTGCTTTGTTAATTTTCTGACTGGATTTACTAATATTAGACTCTTAGTACATATATTGGGGTTTTACTGCGTATGTTGGTGGTTTTTCCCCTAATTGATTTGTGTTTTATGTTTTGCTGATAGGGAAGAAGATGCCACCTATTAAGAGAAAAACTCGGTTGAGGGAAGCTGAGGTCCTTTTCAGGGAAGAGGTTATAAAGCAACACTGCGAACCTAGGTTGCCCCCTACGATGGAGCAGTCTCTGGAGGAGTTTCTTGCATCAGCTCCATCGACTGAGAATGACAACTCCCCACTAACTCCAGTCTCATCATCCGAGGATTCTAATGAGTTCCAGCCCATCAGCGTTCGGTGCAAACCTCGGGAGGCTAGTGCACCTCCCCCACAATGCAGAAGAGGGGTTGTGAACAACACAAAAGTAGCAGACATTGTGAAAAGGTCGGGGAAGACGATTGATGTCGAGTGGACTGAGTTTCCCCAAGGTCATGTTGATCAGGATATAAACAGCATCGTGGTCTCTACAATTTGCTACTATATACGGGGACAAGTTAAATTGATTGCAGGAAATTGGCGGGAGCTCCCTGATACAGAGAAACTGAAGGTGTTCAATGGACTCATAGTAAGGCATAAGTTAAATTTAACTGCGTTCATAAAAATATTTTGTTATTGAACTTAATTAATGGTTTTGATGATGATTGTATGTCTTTTTTAATATTGATTATAAACATGATGGTATGTGGAGATGGGTCAATGATATGGCGACTTCTCAATATTGTGAGTGGAAGCATAAGTTCTCTGACTACTATAAGATCTACAAGAGTGAACGTCCTCCTTTGGAGCTTTTGCACAGGCTGGATGAGTGGCAATGGCTTTGCCAACACTTTGAGTCACCAGAGTTCAAGGTACAAGTTTTGTAAATAGGTTATGTGGAAGGTGCTTCTGTCCAATATATATCATGTGTATTTTTATTTATATATGATTGGTTTTTATGATTGGTTTATATGTTTAAATTATTATTTTGGTGTGGTTGTGCTATTGTGTTTGATATGAGCAGTATTTTGCCCATAATTGTTTGGTATTGCATCATATATATGAACTTCTGTATAGTCAATGATGTGCAATGTGTTTCTTTGTGCATTATATTTATTGATCATTTCGTTTAACAGAAACGATCATCTGCAAACACGGTGAACCGCGGAAAGAAACAATTTAACCACCACACAGGGCGCAAACCTATCATTTATAGGGCTGCTGAGCACAAGGCCAAGGGAGTTGAACTATTCTGCATTTCAGCATATGAGGAGTCTAATGCAATTGCAACTGAGGCAAAAGCTGCTGAGTTAGCTGTAAGTGGTTCCTTCTTTCACCTTAATTTCTTGCACTTCTATTTCAAGTTTTAAAAATTTGCATTGATAAAGTTTCTTGGTTTAAGTTGTTAAGTAGTTTAACAAGTGTAGCTGCACATTGTTATTGATAACCATGGTTGTATTTGGTGATGATTTCATTGTATAGTTGTTTGTTTGTATTTTGGGTAGTATTGTTTTGTGACTAGAAATTTGAATAATTGAAGTTTGAAACCAGAGACTTTTGATGGAGTTACTGATTGTTTAGTTATAGTAGAAATTGAAAGATGTCTATGGATTTCCCTTGACAAGAATAACATGGACACTGTCAACAATTATATTGTTTGTAATCATATAATAAATTGATATGAGCCTGCAACTTTGTTGTTATCATCATAATTGCAGGGAGGTTCATGACTTTGGGGGAGATGGTATAAATGCTTGCATTTATATGGTCTAGAATCATGTAATAAAATATTTGTTGTTTTGTACTTGTAGATACAAATGAGGGCTAAGGTCCAACAAATAAAGGAGGATCAAATGAAAAATAACCCCGACATCCCGGTCGATAAGCTACCACCTGTGGACTATAAAACTCAACGGAAGGTGCTTGAAGATACACTCGGAGAAAAAGCTGGGAGGCAGACTCGTGGTCTTGGACGAGTTGTTAAAGAAATCAGAGAGTCGTCAATGAGTTCTGCTTCACGCTCTCAATCAAATGATGTTGTGATGGAAGAGAGAATACAAGAGGCCAATGAGAGGGTTGCCAAAACTGAGACAAAGCTTCAGATTTTAAAGGAGAAATATGATCGAATCATAGCTATGTTAGGGCCACAGTCCCAACAAACTGATGGAGAGAATGCCAACTTCTCCTCCCATATATCAGAATTTTCATAGTTTAGTTTCCAATGTTGAATCTGTAGTAGACTTAAGCAAATCTAACTATAGTTTCCTGCCCCCTTTTTGAGTCTTTTGTTTATGCCTCTAGCTGGGTATGTATACATGTCCTATTTTTGTAGTCTTATTTTACTTTGCTGGACAAAGTAGTTTTAATCTAATTTGTGTTTTTTAAATTTCTATTCCATAATTATTTTATTGATTAAATCAGATTTACAATAAAAATATATAAATAAAAAAAGCAAACGTATATATAGAGCGACGAAAACTATCTACTTGTAATTAATCAGTTCTTATGGACTTAGACGACGAACAGTTTGGTCTGCCAGATTTTTAGGCTACGAATATTGTCGTCGGGTAAGGATTCAGTGTTACGTTGCTTTAATACTCATACGACGAAATTGATTTCGTCGTTACGGTTTACCGACGATAATTTCCTCGTTTAAGAGTGATAAATATTCGTCGTCTTAGATGATAACGACCACTCACAATCCGTCGGATACGTAATGAGCTAAACGACGAAGGCTTAACTTTGGTCGTTTTGGTACTTAAGCCACGGCCCCTAAACGACGAACCTTAAACGACGAAATATCCGTCGTTGTGGTTATCATACGAGGAAAGTGGTCTCTTAGCCGACGAAAACAGTTCGTCGTTTTAGACTTTTTTTTCTGGTAGTGTTTTATAAGAGTAAATATAAAGAATGAACATCATGGTTCAAGAGTGAAGCCTTGACGGTTGAACCTTGAATATGGGTGAGAGGTGTGAAGCCATCTCCTACTTCCTGTACATTTAAACATTTTTTCTAAATTTTTTTTACTTTTTTTTTATAATTTACTATATTTTGGAGACTTCAAAAGTTTGGTGAAACTGTTGACACTAAATTCACGTTTTCTATTATAGTAGTAGAGATTGAGTGTTTTAATAGAGAACTATGATATGTTAATATTTAATAACATTATCCTACATATATATGTGTCAATAGGTGTGTTCACCCTTATTATAAATGAATCAATCCATAAAATGTAATTGTTATTACAGTAAATGACAAAATATAAATAAAAAAATAAGATAAAATTTTGGTAACCATGCAAGATATTACTTTCCATTATCATTCAAACACTCTAATCAATATTAAAAAAAAAAGAGGTGGGAAAGAGTGAGAGAATATCATTGCGGATTTTCTTATGTGCATCAAGACATATCGGGATTCTAGTACTATTATTAAGAGAACATGCTTTGTTAGCTAAAATCGTTGTGAAAATACATGAACACGTTTAGACCATAAAACTGTCCACTATATCCACTATTTGCAATAAGATCCTTGCAATAACACCCTATTTTATTTTATAAAATTAATTAACACCACTATTATGGGTGTGTTTCATTTTAGTATATATTTAACCAAACAACCAGATAAAAAAAATACGACAATATAAAATTCCAATTCTTGTACTTGTGATAAAAAATGATGTAGTCTATATCTATATATACAATCATATAGTACTCTAGAGGACTAGAGCTCACCAATGAGTCTCTTAACAACTGAAGTATATTCAACTATATATATAGAATGTCTACTTCGAATTAATACTAGTTATACACACTTCAGTGTTCCTGCCGTTTCCCTTTATACGATGTCTAGTTCTTATGAGATACCTAACAAAAATCATATGAGACGGTAGGCAATAGAGTAGATTTCTCGCCATATATATATATATATATCATATATATATATAATTAATTAATGAAGCCGAGTACATTTTAGGTAAATATACAAATGAAGTAGGATTGCTCCATTAAGAATTGAACAATGGAGATGATATGACCCAATTGAACAACAATCCCAAGTAAATACCATAATGATGTATACATATATTTTTTATTATTAGAATGCTTCTATTTTGAATACTTGAAATTTATAATGATAATTGTACGTGAGAATTGAGAAATAAGATTTTTTAAAGTCATGAGACGGTAGAACGAGGTATGTCCCGTATTAAAAGAGTGAAATGAGACCAAAGAATTAGATGAGTCTCATCTTGTCTCGTTCCATCACATCCCGTGCCGGCCCTACTCAGACTAATGCAAGAGAATGGGCCATCTCTCGTCACAGTGAACATCGGCTCAAGGGGGCTGGGCAAACACTTAATTCGGACAATCCTATATTAAGTGCACTTAATACTTCCTTAAAAAAAAAAACAAACTCTTGTCCGATGTGGGACGCTTTCCTTAAAATAATAGAGACATCTACTCAAAGTCGGACTCTCACTCTCTCAGTTCGCCCAACACGTGGGTGTCGACTCGCACGTGCTTCTTCTTCTTCTTCTTCTTCTTCTTCTTCTTCTTCTTCTTCTTCTTCTTCTTCTTCTTCTTCTTCTTCTTCCTCTTAAAGCCTAACGTTAACCTCTTCCTTGAGTTGGTATTCGAATTTGATTTCTTCAAACCCGGCATGAGCGATTCTTCAATTCCCAGATTTCCAATACAGTACTGACTACTGAGTTCCCAAATTTCTTCCTCGATGCCCTCTCATGTCATCCTAGATCTCTTTCTGCCTCGACGAGTCGACGTAGAAGAAGAGAGAAGCTCAGGCCCTGATTCTTCGTTCTGCGAACCAACCGGTAAATCAAACCAGTGTTCGTTTTCTTTTGTACAGATCCCCTTATGATCAAATTCCCCTTTCTTCGGCTCTTTGCTGCAATCGTCTACATGTTCACAACTGCATTGCTTCCTAAAGTTGTTGTTAGTTTCATTAACAACTTAAGAATATTAATTCTTGCAGTCGGGATATTACCTGCTTAGTATTGCTGGCGTTATGAAGGCAGTGCTCACATTTGATGATGTAAGAGTATGAGCAATCTCTGGATGCAAGGCCACTCTGGCAGACCTGATTGTTGCAGGGATTTTGATCAATGATTCGAATGGTGCTCCATCAAATGTCAATTCAGGTTAAGATACGATACCACTGCTCATGACCAGGGCCGGCCCTGAGAAATGTAAGGCCCAGTGCGGGAAAAAAAATTGGTCGACAATTTGCATAAATTTCTCAGATTCTGAAAGGGCCATTTTACACCAAATTCTTATAAAAAAATGGGCATTTTTACACCAAGCCTTTTAATTAATTTCCTTGGACCCAGTGCGGGTGCACAGCCTGCCCTCTCAGGGCCGGCCCTGCTCATGACTTGAACTTACTTTATATTGAAATTTCTTTTCTGCCTTCGTGTGTTTTGGTAAATTTAACACACACACACACCTGGCCCCTCTTCCAGGTTGAACACTCACTCAGGGACGTGCAATCTTATTTCTGAATTCTTCTTTTTATTTTTGGTCTTTAGGGATAGTTCTTTTATGTATTGTTGATTTGCTGGAAAACTATAATAGTTACTGAAATAGTAGTTCATTTTGTACATCTCCATACATGCGTCTGATGTGTTTGCAGTGTTGAGTAATGAAACCTGGATATGCTGCAAATGCAGCCTCCAAGGCAGCGGTGGACTCCATAACCAAGGTGGTTTGTCGCCAAGTAGTCCTCTCAGGTTATTCCTAGATTTTTATTTCCTTGTTTTTTTTTTCCTTGGCTAGTGTCTGCTCTGTGCCGTTCCCCATATTTAGTGTTTATAGGTCATTGTCTATTCATGAAAGAATTATTGGTTTTCCGTAGACAATTGATACATTTTTGTGGAAACTACATTGGTAAACATATTTTTGATAGATCCCAAATTATACATATGTTTATAATTCTTGTTTAAATTCTATTGTTCTGTTAGTTTTGACTTTTGAGAGTAAAACCACCCTGTTGTGTTTAGCTTAAAAGGTATAAGCCACATTTGATCATAAACTACCCAATCTTCTTCTTAAAAGCTACAGAAATAGTTAGTCTCTCTATAGACTCTCTCATGAGCGCTGGGGAAAGCTAATATGAGATCATTGATAAATTTCCTTTGCTTTAGAGTCTCAAGAGCTGGTAATGCAACTAGTTTGAACAACTGCAATAAGACACCGTTTAGTGAAGGCTTAGACACCTAATTACTAATTGTAGCCCACAAGGTATATTTGATTTGGTTGATAACGAGAGCTTCTGTCATGGACGCAATTGAGCAGAGATAACATGGATGACTGTTCAGTTGCTTTAGTGCTGGGATCAGAGTCACCGTAATTAACTGGTAGCCGCCCCCTATTATTATTATTATTATTACAACACTGTTTTGGAATGCCCTGGAGTGATGCTACTATGTTGAGAAAGAAGGGGCTGTTATATATGAGTCGCCCACTGCAATCCATCATGACTGCCATTGCGACCGTAATGTCTTCAAAAATCTAAAAGGACTTGCACCCTACAGGACAGTTCAATGTCCTTGAGTGATGATATCTTTTAGTATATGTAGGATGAGAGCCATGCCCTTAGTGTCAGGAATGAACTTTGTGGCATCACTGCTGCACAACGAGTACTGTAACACATTTAAGCAGGAAAAATAAGTTGGAACTTGGAAGTACGCATATGCCTAGTGTCAAGACAATCACCCAACATTTGTTTTTACAGGCTATGAGAGTATGAACTACTTTTTAAGCAAGTAAACTTTAGTGTTTGCAAAGGAGACATGTAGACTTTAGTCAATTAGAATGCATGCATGCGATTCTTTTTTATGAGCTATTGAAAAGACTTTGCGTCAACCAGTATATATGTTTTTCAGAAAGGTCAGTAGAAAAGAAAGTTGTCACCCATGACGAGAACGGTCCAACGGGTGGCGCATTTTCTCATAAGAAGTAGAATAATGAAGATTTTTAGATTATATGACTATTCTGGAGCATTAGACAATCTATCTGTAAAAATCAATTTAAATTGTTAAGCTAATATATTTCTATTTAACTGTTACATGACTCCAGCTGATCATCATATATGGTGACCAAAACTACCCCGCAGTCTTCCCTGAATCTGAATGGGGCATTTAGCAAGTGTAATGGGTGGTATGCGTGGAGTCGGTTGTGCGATTGCCATCAATTGTTCGTGATGGTTGAAGCAAGCAGTGTAATTAGCTTCTCAGCTGAACAACACCTCAGTTTCACAAACACAAGTGGGTTGGAGCAGATATTTCAGACCTATATGAGGTGAAATTCATCTTTGACAAAGCCGAACAAGCACCTGGTGGCGGCCATCGTCAACTGTGTTGGGGTTTTGGTCTTTTGGATTCATTGTCTCCATCTTTGGCCTTCATCACTGTACAGGACTGGGATACAATTTGACCACCAAAGAGGCATTTTTGGCTTGTAGAGACTAATAGTGATGATCGAGGCGGAAGAGTAATATTGATGACAATGGCAATGATCATAACCTATAGCGGGATACCTTCATCCACGCCGACTCAGATTTTATATAGTAGTAATATCACGATGCAGGCAAGCACGCTTAGGATGATTTCTTTTCACTCCATCAAAGCCTTCAAATTGCACGTACTGCAAAAGCTTTAACTCTACGTAGTTGTATGTATTGTAACTCCTATCATTATTCTGGTGGAGCTGTGGAAGGAGTCCCATTTAGAATAGGAATCCAACTTCGCTAAACTCCCATACTAGCTTGATTTATCTAATCCTTGAACGCAAGGGCTTCCCGAGTTTCAGGCGAAGAGTTGTACTAGAATACTCTATATAAATCCAATTCCAAATTTCCAACCAAACGTCATAGTTTTGATCGACAATCGACGCCCATGGCTTCTACAATATCCAAGAACAATAAAAAACAGGAGGCTGCTGTTAAGGCACTAGACGCTGCAGAGGCCTACTTCAAGCTCCAAAGGTTGGACTCTGCAATCAAAGAGGCCACACAAGCGAAAAAGCTCGATTCTAATTCGCGCAACGTCGACAATTTCATCACAGCATACAAGATTCACAAAGCCGTGTCCTGCAAGAAAAACTGGTACGTGGTTCTTGGAATCCCTGAATGTAGTCATTCATTAATCATCAGTAAAAGATATAAGGAATTGGCACTCGTGGTGCACCCTGATAAGAATGTCTCTGCTGCTGCTGAAAGTGCATTCAAGCATGTTAAAGCTGCCTTAGACTATCTCTCTGACCCGGTCAGAAAGAAGGATTATGACAACTCTTTGTCGAAAAAGAAGGCTTACGGTGCTGCCGTGTCATGCAAATCCGCCGCAACAGCTGCTGCCAGAAGGAAAGCCGCGGATGATGCTGCTGCTGATGAAAGGCATGCTGAGTCATGGGAGGAAGAGCTTGCAGCAGCAGCCGCTGCTGCTGCAAGGGACTCTGCGGCTGCTTCTAGAAGGAAAGCCACAGTGGCTGCTGCTGCAAGGGAGGCTGCGGCTGCTGCTGCAAGGAATGAAATTAATGCTCGAAAACGACGTTCTAATGTGCCCATGAGTGAAGTTGAGTCTGGCATAAATCTAATAATGAAGCACTCATCAAATTACATGGCACGCAGATTCAGTGTCTGGTGATACCTACAATGCAGGCGGCCAAGTTAAACTGTTGCAGGTAGCTTTTCTGTTTTTGTATATCTACTAGTATGCGCTGCTTCCATTTTGAGGAACCAAATTCATAAGAGAGTACTTGGGTACGTACTTAGTTTCTTTTGCAAGTTATACAATTTTCGTAATTGCTCATATTGCTTATATCTGCTTCATGAACAATATTGCTTGGTTAATTGTGATATCTATTTTTCTTATTTCTATTCTGTTTATATAAATCTTTCTATAAATGCTGTGCATCACTGGTAGGAGTTAAAATTTGTTCACCTCTGGGTAATCGATATGGACCTGCAAGATGATCGAGGAAAGAGTCCTATCAGGATCTTTCATATATTGTACTTCTTCATGGCTTCCCTATCAATGTGAGTAAAAACTTCTATAATCGTCATACATACCTCTTGGTTCCTAGAGTTCGCCAATACTTATTGTGCTCCAGCTAAGAATATTACTTCTGTCTTTTTTTTTCGTCAAAAGAATTGTATGCAAATGTATAGAATAGATGTTGTACAATAACGCATTCAAGATGAAATCTTGAGCATTTAGACACAATTCAAAAAGAAAACTTGACTCAAAACTATATGTTTCGGGTGGCTGAGCTACTCAGTCTGTCTGACTAACAGCATGTTGCATAGAGATAAGGTATTTATTGGCTGAAGGAGATCCTTAATAAATAATATCTATCAAAATGCTAAATGATGATAAATCACTGTCTCGGATGTGCAGCATTAGCTTGAATTTAGCTGACAATCAGTGCACTCCCAACAGTAGCTTGAAACATTACCATACCCCGCTGCAGCTCTAACTTTGCATTGTAGATTAATATAGCAAGCAACTCATTATGAAGAGGAGAGGATATCTATATAATAAGTTTCACCGAAACCAATGCTATGAACTTACCTGCTGAGTTTATATGAGGCATCATCCCGATAAATCACATAAAACTGTTGACTTTTCTGCAGTTTAATTAAGGGCATCTCCAACGGTCCACACCCATACCCATAATAGGTTGTCTTTTGTCAAAAGTCAAAACGATATCTCCAACAACAAAACCCATTTTAGGTTTTGAGTCCAGCGCCTATAATACCGCCCAAAATGGGTGGAGTGCTAAGGAGGAAAAGTCATAACTGTAGCTAAGACCTGCGGAACAAACACAAACTAATGGCTGTATCTAACGGTCATCACTTATCATAGCCTCATTTAATTGATTAAAATATAAAATTAGGTATGGGTTTGAGTTACCTTTGTTGGGGATAAACAACAAAAGTACTTAAAATGAGTTTGGGTGTCTTAAAATTTGAGTTTGAGTATGAGTGTTGGGTAGATTGATGGAGATGCCCTAATTGCCTTGCAAGTATATATAATTATGTATTATGACTGTTAACCATACTAGGCCATGGCATTAGACGGTTATCAATGGGTTGTGTATGGTTGAGTTTGTGTCGGGTTAAAGTGTTTTATACGTTATAAAATATAATCTCAAACCCAACTCATTTAATAATCATGTCAAAAATTTAAACTCAAACCCAACTTATTAAACGGATTATCCGTTTTCAACCCGAGTAACACATTATATATATATATATATATCGTGCAATTTTGCATAAAATAAGTAATTAAAACAAATATTTAAACAAAATAACAAAGTAATTTTTTTATTACCTATATTGTAATTCAAAATGAGTAAAGACTTATTAAAACCGTATTACATATGATGCTATTTTTTTTAAATTGGTCGTGTATATGTTTATTTATATAGAATTTTTCTTGATTTTATATTAATCGTGTCATGCTGGTTCATTTTATGTTAGCAGGTTGACCCATGGTTGACCCGATTATTAAATGGGTCATGGCGGGTTAACCCCCCACTGACCCGCTTTCTAATCATGCTGGTTCAACCCGCTTTCTAATCATGCTGGTTCAACCCGCTTTATTTCGTGCGGGTTTCGATTCGTGTTATCGGGTCGTGTCGGAATTGACAGGCCTAGCAGTAGTACTATAATCTTAATTAGCCAGGATTGTACTATAATCTTAATTAGTACTATAATCTTAATTGGTACTATAATCTTAATTAGCCAGGATTGGACATGGACATGTTTCCACAATTTGTCATTATGCTGTTTTCCCACAAGCTCCATAATATGATTAACAATTTATTGAAGATATTGCCTAGATGGATAAGATGTTTCCATTCTCCAATAACAATTGCTTGCAAATAAAGTTGTTTTTGTTTGACCAACTTATCTTCTTTGCTAAAAACAAGTTCCCTGTGCCTGCCCAGTCCCTAGGAGGCTAGGAGTTGGGAGCCATTACATAAGATATGATGGAGAACGAGAATTGATCCAACCTAGTGAGTTAAAGGTAAAATTGAGGAAATGGTGTTGGGTAAAGAAAATTGATTTGAAAATTGGCAATTCATGTGTAATGAGGTTGCTAGTCACTAGATTGTTCGAACGAAGCGAATATTCAAATTATTGATCCGATTTCAGCATCTTTTCATCCTTTGGCCAAAATGTCAGTTTAAAATGCATAATACATTTCCATAATGGGAACGACAAGATCTACAAAACTCACTGAAGTGAGCCATGTTAGATTTAAGTAAAAAGAAGTCGGTTTGGTATTTTCGAATATGAATTTAATATCTTTTTAGATTTTCTAGTTTATATTAGTTTTGTTTTATTATTTTATTTATAACCATGAGCTTTTAGGGTTTGGTTGTAGTTTCCTTATGGTTTGTTTTATCATATTTAAACATCCTTAAACGGGTGTAGATGCATCAATCATATTATTATTCAATCAATTGAGAGTTTTCTCTTATTTTCTGATGGATTCTAGAGTTTTATCCAAGAGTTTATTACTTGTAAACTCTCCATCTTTTCTAGGGTTTAATGCTTGTTTGCCCTCCGTACCTCCTCTCTGCGTCACGATATTTTTTTGACACAGTGCATATTGCCCTCATACATATCCTTTAGTACTCACTACAACTCTAATATGAATAAGATTGCGACAAGTTTCGAACGGAAGATAAACTTGGCCGAGAAGAAATTTCCTAATCATATAACTAAGAAGAAACGTACCCGCCCTTTTAGCCAGTTTCCAAGCATATCAGTTCTTATTAGGAGAAATTATTATATATACCCGCTACATAACTCACGTGACGTACCCCCTTAATGTTATTAGTACATTTTTACTGTGTTTGTTTCTGATTGGTTACTTATATGTAAATAATTTTTTATCATTTTCATCGCGTGCATGTTAATTATATCATGGCATAATATGATTAATTAGTACACCACATGATAGTACCACGTGTTGTGGCGTGTACACAGAATAATTACTCTCTTATTAGAACGCTTCCGAGAGACAAAAGATGATTACATTTGTAGCCACATCTTAATCAGGAAAGCATAAATAGTTGAACAGTAGCTTCAAATTCAATCATAGGAGTGTGTAGTGTCTAAATCTGACACCATTTCAAAGCTTGTATGAGTTGTAAGGCGAGAAATTTTGATAAATGACCCTTTTTAGTGCTTGAATTGATTTTTGACCATGTTTTTAGAAAGAATTGAAAAATAGCCATATCAAAGAATCAAAAGTCTTTTCTGCCCTTATTTAAATTTATGTAACTGATTATATATTATATTTTCTAATCTTTCTCAATTCATACAATTGTCCAAGGTGCTCTTCCCCCCGCCACTTTTTTTTTCTCAAATTTCCTCCTTTCTTTTCTAAAAAAAAAAAATCATTCAAGATTTTGATGCAAAATCAAATACTAGATTAATTGAAGGTGATCATAGAGTAACTAAATCGATTAATGATAAGGGCTAGCTTACTGACACCAAATCAGAGTCGAACATCCATTAGCAATTAGAAATTCTTGGTAGAATTTTATGGTATAGCTCCTAAGATAGTGGTCCCCGCGGTCGTATCAACGACGCTAGGTAGAGGGAGGAGAATAGGGTTTTAATCTGTCAATACTCATAAGAATTCTATGATGTTAATGAAACATAAACTTTGGACCTTGGGTGAGAGTTTTCAGTAGACTGTGTACTCCTCTACGTAAACATAATATAATGTTGATAGTTAAAAAAACATAATGTTGATGATCACTATGTCTTTAATATAGATGGACGGTGTTTGTGTACATATATACATGTATAATACGAATCAATTCTTTCAAATATTACCAACTACAATAAATAGTTTTTTTTTAGGGAAATGAATTTATTTCCTTCGCCTCTTGTGGGGGTGAAAGATCATCCATCTTGTCTTTTTTTTTTTCGAGTTTGCTAACACTGAGAGTACCTAATTGATGTCATGGGCTTGATATGTTAGATTTCAAGTAGTTTGATTTAGTTTGGGAGAGTTACTATGTTTTAGTTTTTGGCTTTAGAGTTTTTTCGTTCTCGTTTAGGATTGTTTCAGACATTGATTTATATAATAAATCTGATTATGCGTATTTTATTTACTTTCCTTGAGTTTAGTTTACCTTTAGTTTAGTTTACATTAAAGGTGGTATGCCACCTCATGTGTATTGATTATTATGGTCGTGCATAGCAATGTCAATGTAGCAAATTCACTTCTACCAACTAGTTTAGATAGAAAACTATTCACGCCGTCACATGCTGTTCTAAAACTATTCACTCGGTCCTTTATCCAATGCCTGTGAATGTGATTTCACGTTGAACTTGGCAGCCTGAAAATGGCTCTGGCAATCCCACCGAGTCATCGCCCTACTCCTCCCCTTCCTCCTCCTCATCACCACTATCATCTCCCTAATAATGCAGACTCACTCTCACTCGGCCATCACAACCGTCTCCTCCACTTGTTGAACGAATGCACAGACATGTCTCATCTGAAACAAATCCACGCCCACACACTCCGCACCACATCCCCGACAAACCCACACACCCTCTTCCTCCATTCCCGAATCCTCCTTTTCTCTTCTTTGACCGACATCCACTACGCCTTTCGGGTCTTCAGTCAGATTCAGAATCCCAACTCTTTCGCTCATCCGAGGTTGCTCCAGAAGCTCCGACCTCAAAAACCAAGCCATATTGCTCTACTGTCAAATGTTGGCGCAAGGACATCCTATGCCGGACAAGTACACGTTCCCTTTTGTTCTCAGAGCTTGTGCTTATTTGTTTGCGTTATCAGAAGGACAACAGATGCATGCCCACGTTGTTAAGCTTGGGTTTGGTTCAGATGCTTACATCGGCAATAGTCTTATTCATTTCCACGCTTCTTGCGGGTGTTTAGACTACGCACGAAAGTTGTTTGGGAAAATGCGTGACAGAAGCATTGTGTCTTGGAATGTTATGATTGACACGTTGGTCGGGGCCGGCGAGTTCGAGACTTCGCTGAATGTGTTTGGTCAGATGCAGAAGCTGTATGAGCCTGATGGGTATGCAATGCAGAGTGTTATAGATGCTTGTGCTGGTTTGGGGGCCTTGTATTTGGGAATGTGGGCTCATGCCTATGTGTTGAGGAAGTGCGATTGTGGTGTAGCTAGCAATGTTTTGGTGAACTCTTCGTTGGTTGATATGTATTGCAAATGTGGGTCTTTGGAAATGGCTGCCCAAGTGTTTGAGAGAATGCATAGACGTGATGTGATTACATGGAATTATATGATTCTGGGATTCGCCATGCATGGAAAAGCCGAGGCAGCGTTGAGGTGTTTTGATCGGATGGTTAATATGGAGAGTTGTGAGCCGAATTCCATCACTTTCGTTGGTGTTTTGAGTGCGTGCAATCACCGAGGCATGGTTGAAGAAGGTCGTTGGTTGTTTGATATGATGGTGAAAGAGTATAAGATTGAACCACGTCTAGAACACTACGGGTGCCTAGTTGATCTTCTTGCACGTGCCGGTTTCATTGACGGAGCTTTGGATTTGGTGACGACAATGCCCATGAAGCCGGATGCCGTTATATGGAGGAGTCTTCTTGATGCTTGCAGTAAGCATCAACATGCCAGTATTGAGCTAAGTGAAGAAGTGGCCAGGCAGGTTCTTGAGTCTGGAGGAGAGGGCATTTCTAGTGGTGTTTACATGCTATTGTCAAGAGTATATGCTTCAGCTAGCCGATGGAATGATGTTAAATCAATTCGAAATCTGATGACAGAAGAGGGTATAGCAAAAGAGCCTGGCTGTAGTTTAATAGACATAGACGGTGTTACACATGAATTTTTTGCTGGTGACATATCTCATCCCCATAGTAGAGAAATTTATCAGGTCCTGGATACATTGAATGAAAGACTTAAATAGCTGTTCGCACCTGAGTAATTATCCACAGGCACCTATGGTTCATTAGAAGAGTGAAGTAAAACTACAGTACTCATTGTGGTCTAGGACTTCACAGTGAGACACCAGGCATTGCCTTGCGCTCTACATGTACTTTCTAGAATCTTAGCGCAATGATCGCCAAAAGTTGACCCTATTGATCTCAACATCTCAAAGATGTTTAATGGATTCCAATGGTCGATAGATCATGCTTGATTCCGACAAGATGAAATTATGAAGATGACATCTGCTCCTTCATGGATATTGGTAATGTTACACTCAAGAGTCTCCTATTTGAATACACTTCTCATCATGCTTTTCATTTTTTCCACAGTTAGATCTACTTGCTTTGCATGTTACACTCTTCTATCATGATAGATGCAATTTACTTGAGTCATAAATTAGCAAGCATAGACTCAGTTATGCTGGAATAAACAAGGAAAGTGAATATAACTTAAAGACAACAATGCTCCAGTGGTTTTTTTAATCATATTATAAAGGGTGCTTTCAGTCAATTTTCTTCTATTAGTCATTTTATTATTTCCCTTGATGATTCTATCACAGTAAATTTTTGGGGTACAACAAAACTTTGTATTCTCAAATGGTATTGGAGGGATGGTTCTCTTTGATTTTTTTTTTGGCATATTTCTTTTTACTTGCTTTGCTATATAAATCCTCATTTTGATCACCTTTTTGGTTGCCACCTTCCACCTTCAACGCTGAATTTCACTAAACAAGATGCTTGAGCTGTAATGTCAAGCTGCTTCTCAGTGTCTTTCAGTATGTTGGATATATGAGTGAAAGCTAATTGAGGTTAGTACTTTTGGTTTGCGATCATGATAGCTTGACTGGTGAAAAGGATAGTTTATGTTTATAAGTCTTTCAAAGGTTGACTAATTGGCTTTAAAGTCTTTCTGCAGTTGGGGTTTATGAGTCTTTGACGAACTCTAGACCCTTGGCAAAACGCTGGAAGCTATTAGCGTGTGGCTTTGGGTCCTAATGCTACTTCTTTAGCATCACTTTGTATACCTAAATTAAAGATTAAAAATTTGGATGAATCTCGACTTCATTATTGCTGAGGTACGGTTGCAATACCATACCATTCTACCCCAAATATAGTCCAAATTTTGGTTGCATGCTCCTGATGGCAGTACAAATCGTGAAGTGATGGTCGTTGGTAATTGCTTAAGTCTGATCTAGGCTGATCTAGTTGAGCTCACTTGCTACTTCCCATGAGAATGAGATAATGTGCATCTGGTTTGATATGATCAAGGAATCAACTTAAATCAAGAAAGAAGGCGAGTAAATATGAGAGAACTAGAGAATAGGTTTTTGTTTTGTTTTGCCAAATTGACCGAGCTCTAGCGACCTGTTGGAACAAGGATTAAACCCTTGGTATTTGATCCACGAGGATGTTTACCATTGGTATTTGATCCGCTATTTGCCAAAACAAGGATTAAACCCTTTGATCCAAAGAATGTCGAATGCCATTTTCTGGTATATATACAATTGTAAGAACATAGCAGTTTTTTCAGAGGCAAGATGTCACTAGTCGTAGCCGGTTTAGGTTTTTACAGAATGCGCATGATCTAAAAGACAATACAAAGAGCCACTCATATCACCAAAGTACTCTTTTAGCGTATTTGCTTGCAAGTCATACAAAAGAGGTATAACAAAAGGAGGTATGCAAATGATCACAAAATACTAGTAATTTGAGATCCCAATATGAAGAGGTAAAACTGTTATTCAATTACAAAATCGTGTAATTCCTGTTCCTATAAGCTTATATCGTAATCAGACAAAAGAAAGCTGGAGAAAATATGAAACCCGTCTACATACAGAACAACAAAGGTTGGTGCATACTTGACTGAATAAGTTTATTAATTTTGTGCATGTATCAATACAGTCAACAAGTAGCATCTCTACACTTCAAGGTGTTTAAAACTAGAATCAAGTAATGAGCATGTATATAAAAGCCTACAGAGGTCTGCCAACATTGAAATGCAAGACTTTAAACAAATGATTTAGAAATGGTTATTCAACCAACTCTAGGGAACCCCGGCATAGTAAATCAACAAACCCCAACCAAATTACTTTATTCAAGTTCAATCATATCTAAAAACTGTTGAGACTTTAAACTTAAAATGCACTCACTCGAGAACCAAAGCAGGGTTCAAAAACATGAACCATTAACTACAAAGACAAAATGAACCCAAATTCCTGCAATAGATTAACCCTGAAGATCAGTTTGATATAAACAATTATCCAACTTCATCAAGAGAAGTCAAATTATACATGCAAGTATACGGGGCAAAAGTACCATTGCTCTTAAAATGGATGGTTCTGTAGGAAAATTAAGATTCTACTGGTTACAAAGATTCTGACAGTGTAGCTGCTTTCTTAACTTGAGTCTTACATCTCCCCACATTCAGAAATAACACAGGCTAGTTTAGGGCGATTATTTGGTCCTGTGGCCACATTCTCAATCTTCCTAACAACCAAAAGTCCATCTCCAAGTACTCTCTGCATAAAAATCCATATGAAAAACACAGATCATGAGGACCATATACCAAGGGTTGTGCCACAAAAGTGGAAATAAATAAAGTCGGTAGAAACAAGAAACACTGCATTGTGTAACAACATCTTTGAGTTCTCCCATGGAGTAAACTTTGAAACTATTATTGGCAAAATGTGTTTGGAATCTAGTAGTACTTCATCACAATTTCATGCCACATTGATTTTCATTCAAAGCTTTTTAGTCAAGACTTGTGTTTTTTCCCTTTAGTACCTAAATTATTCAACTTTTATCATCAATAAATCAATAGTAATCAGATGACTGCTAGGTTTATGTAAAGCAATGACTACAGGAACTGACGAGATAAGCGATCATTGCTTACCCCAAAAACAACATGCTTGTTGTCAAGCCAGTCACATTTTGAGCAAGTTATGAAGAACTGCAATGAATAAATAGAATATTAGTAAATACTGACACACTTTAATAATTATCTGTGAGACTAACTGCAGATTGAGTTGTTGGATTACCTGGCACCCATTGGTATTTGGTCCACTATTTGCCTGAAAAAAGATTGAACCATTAGATACATTCAGTTTTAAATGTAGAATGTCATATTCTAGTATATATGCAATGGTATAAACATAGCACTGATGCAGTTTCTTCGAATGCAAGATGCCACTATGGATCCTATGTTATTCGAATGGCCACGAGGACCCTTGTTTTGTTTTAGCCAGTTTAGGTTTTACACAATGTCCCACGCCAAGGGTTAGAACACAAAGGACCTATAAGATGCATCTGGCAGATTCTAACAAGCCACTCAAATCAGCAAAGGTATCTTTACCGAATCTGCTTGCATGCCATACATAACACAAGTATAACATAGTAAACATACGGAGGGATGAAAATGATCACAAAAGTTGTGATGTTTTGAAATCTTGATACGAAGAGGCAAAACTGACAGTTAATAACAAAAATTGCATAATTCTTACTTTTATAAGCCATCCCAAAAGAGAGATAGACAAATTATAAGTCTCATCTAAATTCCTAATATGTGAAGTTCAGAATTACACAAGTTGGTATCAATGCAGTACACAAGGTGTTTAGATCAAGGAGCAAGTAATGAGTATGAAATTATATATCTTCAAAGAATAGAAGAATAGATACAAATCTGCCAACATAGAAATGCAAGATCCGGAGAAACCAGACATTTAAAACAACCAACTTGAACGGCTTAACTAAATTGTTCTTTCAAATTTTACTATATTTTAAAAGGCTGCTGATACTTTATATTGAAAGTGCATTGACTACAAGAACAAATGGGGGTGAAAACAAGGAACCATTAACTACAATGACAATCTTGCACCCAGATTTTTGCAAAAGATTAACCCTGAAGCCATGATTGAGAAATGCAATTTTGAAGCCATCAATAGAGCGGCCCAGATTTTATGTGCTCATAAATGAGTGACTGAAGGTCCCAATTAAAATCCTGAGATTGCATCAAAGGAAGGAAACGCTCAACCTGTCCACCTAACAATCTAGGGGAACAAACTAGAAAAGATGGAAAATGCATACCATTGACAAGAGTCCGGGACCAGTGTGTTTGGCATCGAAATTCTCATCATCAAACTTAAGTCCGTAAATGGAAACACATCCACTACCATCACCCTGCAAAGCAAAAACCTCCTGATGAGCCTCTTATAACAAGTGCAAAGAAAAACAGAACACGTCTGACCTATTCATAGTTGGAACTAGTGAGATAAACACGAACAATCAACAATCGTCAACTCCGAACTGAAAGAAGAACAAATAGATTTAAAACAACTTGAAATGAAATTAAATAAAACAGAGTACCTTAAGAAAGTCCCCTGCTTGAATCATGAAATCCTTAATGACTCTGTGGAACTGGCACCCTTTGTACCCAACCGGCAATCCGGCTTTTCTGCAAAATCACAGACCCAAATTTATACATACAAAAAAAGAAAAAGAATCACACCAACAAAACCAGTGAACATCAAATTCGAAGCTGTGATGGTGCACCTGTACTCGCCGGTGCAGAGTTGCCTGGGAAAAAAAGTGAAGCAGAAAGAATGAGTCTAGGAATGAAACGACGGCGTATGGAGAGAGAAGGAAAAAGGGAGCGAGGGAGGTGCCTGAAATTTTCGGCGGTTTTGGGGGCGATATCGGCGAAGAGCTCCATCTTGATGCGGCCAGCGGGGATGGTGCCGATGGTGATGTCGAAGAAGACGACCGGGTTCTTAGGGTTAGGGGGACGCACGTGCCACTCCACGCCTCCTCCGCCGCCGCCTGATGCCGCCATTGTCTGAGAGTGAGCTTTGATACTAGGTTTTTAAAACTCCGGTTCCAGTGGTTCCCATTTGAGCTTTATATAGCAGGCCTTTTCTTTTTCTTTTTTTTTTTAATAAAACATATGACCACATTTGGTCGAGTTCCATACTGGAATCCAATCTCCTAATCTCGCTCAGACTCATTAGATTCGAAATCCCACAATCTTGATGGACATGACCATTTGTCCTAACATTGGTCAATCTAGAAAGAGTAGCTGGAGAAAAAATAGTCCTATTGCATTTACGGAGATATGCAAGTGAGCTGAGCAAGGGCGGAACTAGCCACCGGCTCAAGCCCTATCAAGAATATTGAGGGAATCTTTCACCTTGTTGAGTTGGTTGAGTTTGTAACATTTTTCACATAAAGAGGAAAAAATACAAAAGAAGAAGAAGAAGAGGGGGACATGAACCAAAACCTCTCTATTGAAACTGACATGTCGATCAATTAAGCAACCCGACACACAGATATTCTCACACAACAAGTCGGTTGGCCTGGTTTCGTTGTCCTCATGATCTTGATAGTCTTCTTGAAAAAACCACGATCATCTTCATTACTACTGGTCTTGGCATGGAAGCAAGCCCTTTTGCGAGTAATCTTGACATTGGAACCTTGAAACGACAGCGTACTTAATGACTTGTCGTAAGCCTTCTTTTTGGCAGGGTCAGCGAGAAAGTCCCATGCTGCTTTGACATGCTGGAACGCCCCTTCTGCAGCAACACAAGTGTTCTTGTCCGGGTGGACAAAGCGAGCCAAATCTTTATATTGTTTCTTGACGGTTGCGTAATCAGTAACCTTTTGGAAGCCAAGAACACCATACCAGCCCTTCTTTTCTGACACAGCTTTATGGATCTGGTATGCCTGGATGAAGTGATCGACACCTTGCAGATCGGGATCGAATTGTTTGGCCACCATGGCCTGCTTGATCGCCAAATCGAAGTGTCGAAGCTTGAAATACTCCTCTGCAGCATCTCGTGCCTTTGCAGCAGCCATCTTGGCGAGGTTGATGAGGGGATCATGAGGATATGAGTAATTGCTTGCCATGATATAGTTCTGGACTTCTGGCCTTGGTCGATGAACTTGGAAGAAAGAGTAGGATGGTAATGAAAATTAGTAACCGAATAGAGGTGGGATTTTGATTAGGGGTGGACACGGGTCCATTCAGTTCGGTTTTGGACAAAACCCATAACCCAACCCAAATTTTAAATTCGGTTCGGTTCGGTTCGGTTTTTCTATTTTAGAGACTGTAATCCACAACCCAACCCAACCCGTACCGTTCGGTTCGGTTCGGTTTTTTTCGGTTTTACCCGTATGTAAAATACGTAATATTATATATATATATATATTAATTCATCTAATTCAGACCTCATTTCACCGTCAGAATTTTCGGTAAATTGAAAACCACAATTATGCCCTAAGGGAGGATCCATTACAAAGATGCGAACGCTGAAAGCCGTTTGCATATTTGAAGTCAACTAATTTTGTTACCTATCGTGCGTGGTCGCACTGAAGAAATCTATTTGGTAAAACCCCGGTCAATGAGGTTTTATTATGTGAAAACGCCTCTTTTTTGGTTGACCGTAAGTCCGAACGGTCAAATCATGTCCAAAACGGACGAAATTTTTACGGGGTCCCTAAATATATATACCAATCACATCTGCTGGTGTCGATCGACCATATTTCGAATTAGAGTTGACGATCACCTAAGTGTCAACTAATCTATCATAACCTTTATATTAGGTTTAAAATAAAACTATCGTATTATGAAGCGACTATATGAAGAAAACTTATAGGGATCGATCGACACCAGCTGATGTGATCGGTATATATATTTAGTGACCCTATAAAAATTTCATCACCCCTCATTTAACCGTCAGAATTTTCGGTAAATCGAAAACACCACTATTATGCCCTAAGGGAGGACCTATTACAAAAATGCGAACGCCGAAAGCCATTTACATATCTGAAGTCACCTAATTTTTGTTACCTATCGTGTGTGGTCGCACTGAAGAAATCTATTTGGCAAAACCCCAGTCAATGAGGTTTTATTATGTGAAAACGCCTCTTTTTTGGTTGACCGTAGGTATGAACGATCAAACCATGTCCAAAATGGACGAAAATTTTACGGGGTCCCTAAATATATATACCGATCACATCTGCTGGTGTCGATCGACCATATTTCGAATTAGAGTTGGCGATTGCCTAAGTGTCAACTAATGTATCATAACCTTTATATTAGGTTTAAAATAAAACTATCGCATTATGAAGCGACTATATGAAGAAAACTTCTAGGGATCGATTGAAACCAGCTGATGGGATCGGTATATATAGTTAGTGACCCTATAAAAATTTCATCAAGTTCAGACCTCATTTGACCGTCGAAATTTTCGGTAAATCGAAAACACCACTATTATGCCCTAAGGGAAGACCTATTACAAAAATGCGAACGCCGAAAGCCGTTTGCATATTTGATGTCAACTAATTTTTGTTACCTATCGTGCGCGGTCGCACTGAAGAAATCTATTTGGCAAAACCCCGGTTAATGAGGTTTTATTATGTGAAAACGCCTCTTTTTTGGTTGACCGTAAGTCCGAACGGTCAAATCATGTCCAAAACGGACAAAATTTTTACGGGGTCCCTAAATATATATACCGATCACATCTGCTGGTGTCGATCGACCATATTTCGAATTAGAGTTGACGATCACCTAAGTGTCAACTAATGTATCATAACCTTTATATTAGGTTTAAAATAAAACTATTGCATTATGAAGCGACTATATGAAGAAAACTTATAGGGATCGATCGACACCAGCTGATGTGATCGGTATATATATTTAGTGACCCTATAAAAATTTCATCCAATTCAAACCTCATTTGACCGTCGGAATTTTCGGTAAATCGAAAACACCACTATTATGCCCTAAGGGAGGACCTATTACAAATATGCGAACGCCGAAAGTTGTTTGCATATCTGAAATCACCTAATTTTTGTTACCTATCGTGCGCGGTCGCACAAAAGAAATCTATTTGGCAAAACCCCGGTCAATGGGGTTTCAATATGTCAAAACGCCACTTTTTTAGTTAACCGTAGGTACGAATGGTCGAACCATGTCCAAAATTGATGAAATTTTTACGTGGTCCCTAGATATATATAACGATCACATCTGCTGGTGTCGATCGACCATATTTCGAATTAGAGTTGGCGATTGCCTAAGTGTCAACTAATATATCATAACCTTTATATTAAGTTTAAAATAAAACTATCACATTATGAAGCGACTATATGAAGGAAGCAAGACGGCTAAATAATACGCCTCTTATACATTAGGTCAATTAAGTTAGAAATTAGGTGCGGCTATGAGGCCGACTACACTATTTTTTTATTAAAAAAATAATAATAATGTAAAATTATAAATATGACAAAATGATGTCGTTTTGTAACGTTGACCATTGACTTCAGGTTTTTCGGGTCGGTTCGGTTTCTAAGGGACTGAACCCAAAACCCAACCCAAACAGATTCGGTTCGGTTCAGTTTTTTTATTTTCAGTTCGGTTTTATTCGGGTTTCGGTTTTTTCGGATTCGGTTAGGGTTCGGGTCCGGTTTTTTTCGGTTTTCGGGTCAGTTTGTCCACCCCTAATTTTGATGCTTTGGTATTGTGAGCCAATATGCTTATTATTATATATAACGTCTGTACGAAACTTGGGCAACACGTTACATGCAATCGTGAAGCTAGCTTGGCCAAAACGTAATTGGATAAAAGGAAAATTGGAATTTTTTTTCGTTTCCTGTTTTACTAATTTCTCTTTCTTGATATATACTACGTTCTCTTTGTGCGCCCCAGTGTACTTCCTGGCGTGGATTAGTAATGATCTCCTATACTTCCACTAAATTCCAATGTTTTCAAATGCGAAAGTGAAGGCGAAGACGACTAGGAGTCGCCTCGCTAAGGCGAAGACGACTAGGAGTCGCCTCGCTAAGGCGAAGCCTCAAGGCGAAAAAGCGACCGCCTTTCCAACAAATATTAAATATATACATTACATTTATAAAAATATATCGTTATAAATAACATACTTCAAAATAACATGAAATTCATTGTTTAGTTCTTTAAAGGTTCCAAATACGATTTCAATGACATACAAGAGTTCAAACATAGACTCAAATTACATCAATGTAAAGAGAACTACACTTCAATCGTCCATATCATCATACTCAAATCTAGTCACACCCACATGAATATGATCACAATCATTGTTGTTGAATGTAGTAGTATGAGGAGGCAAAGTAAGATCTTTTATCTCATCTTCATCATCTCTAAGTAATGCAGCAAGTTTTTTCATTTTCTGCTTGTTTTTTCCTTTACCTAAAGAGAAAACTTGGAATTAAAAATGGAATGATACATATATTCTAAATAACTAAAAAATATGCATATTAGTAAGAAACTACTTACTTGAGCATTTATCACTCTTTCTTTTATTACTTTTATCAGTGGAAAGTGGGTAAAGTGGCTCATCAAGGCTCATATCTTCATCCAACACAAGCTCATCATCCATGACAGTCTCCTCTGATGGCTCCACAGAAATAGGTACTCGAGTTGAAAAATTTTGTTCATAACAATCAATAGGCACATTCCTTATAGCATCCACCTTAAATACATCCTCTTCAAGCCAAGAAATATCACTTGAGAGAATTGGATCTTCCATCTCTGATATCCATTCATCATCAGAATCAATTTCCTCTACTAATATAGGGTCAAGCTTCTTTGATCTTCTTCTAATATTTATCTCCCTTAATAAAGAGTTGTACTTCACATAAACCAATGCATTTAATATTTTGTGTTCAAGTCTATTCCTTTTTTTTGTGTGAATCTGAAACCAACATAAGAATAAACTTAGAAGTATGCAACTTATTATATAGTTAAAGTTTATAATAACAATCAAACACATGACCGTACCGACTCAAAGGTGCTCCAATTTCTCTCACATCCAGATGCACTACAAGTCAAGCTAAGGACACGGACTGCAAACTTCATCAACTCAGGTGTTTCTTCTCCAAAACGCTCACACCAACTTGCTACAAAAAATAAAAATAGCATTATTATTATCTACAAACACTCAAGTATAGACATTTGTATTATAAAAATAACATACGAGGCATTACCTGGATTTCTTATCTTTCTAGAGTGTATAGCAATCGGAGTTCCAAACTCTCCAAGGCATTTGTCAAACATCTCCAATTGAATACAGCTTTCAAACGATCATCAAAAGACATCATCTGATCCATACATTCATACAATCCCTTCTTCACTTCCATAACATTAGAGAAGTTGTCCACATAATGCAATTGAGGGTTTAGGTAGTAACCGGCAACATATAAAGGCTGATGGAGTTGAGGAGTCCACCTTGCATCAATTTTATTCCAAATTGGTTGATAGTGTCTGATGTTCTTCTTCAAACTAAATGCAATCTTCTCTTTGGCAGCATCCATCCGTTCATATATGTACCCCATAGCAGGTCTTACTTCAGAATCAACCTCCCTCAAGGCACACACTAATGGCAGCACACATTTCACACAAAAAGCAACATCACTCCAAAAGTTCTTCTCAAAAAGAATAATGGCACGAACCTGTATTGCTTCATGGCTTTTAACAAAAGGGCCTTCAGCCCACTGCTTGCTATTAAACATCATTTGAAGAGGCTGCTTCTACTTATAGATGCTTTGAAGAGTGAGAAAGGCAGTTGCAAAGCGAGTCACAGCTGGTCGGATTATCTCTTTGTTGCTTGTGAATTCCCTCATCAAATAAAGGACCCATGTGTGACCATAGAGAAATTTAATCACTTGCTTAGCACTTTTAATTGATTTCTCAAATATCGTCATTTTGCTAATATCTTCAAGCATAAGATCAATACAATGTGCTGCACATGGCGTCCACCACAACTTTTCTCGTCTTTGCATAAGCCTAAGTCCCGCATTCTTATAATTGGATGCATTATCGGTGACTATTTGAATCACATTCTCTTCCCCAACTTCTCTCACCACATCATCCAAATATTTTAACATCAAAGATCCATTTTTCACACTACCGGATGCATCAATGGACTTCAAAAAGAAAGTACCAGCTGGACTTTTCACAAGAAAATTAAGAAGCACTCTACCCTTTCCATCGGTCAAACCATCCGACATAATGGAACATCCATATTTCTCCCAAGCTTGCTTATGCTCTAACAAATACCTATCAATGTCTTCGACTTCTTCCCTAAGAATCCAAGTTCTTAATTCATGCATAGAATGAGGCTTAAATCCTACACTATACTTAGCAATGCCCTATACCATAGCTAACCATTCGACAAAAATCTTTTCTTAACTCTTTTTTGTAAGCCTCATTCAATACAGTTTGTTTAGGCTCCGAAGCCACATATTTATCAATCGGTCCTATAACTTTTGGTTGGACAGTAGTACTCCCACATTCTGAACTTAGTTGGTGTTCAACAACATTACTCTCACCACCAATACCTGCCCCTATCTCACACAACATAATAGTTCTCTTATTTTTATCATCTTTAGCATCCTTAATAGCTATTTGAAATTCGTTCTTTACATCTTTAGGGACTTTATTACAAGCTTTCATGCCACCTGAAATGTCTGCTAAATGATGCTTAAGCCTAGAGATAGTGCCACTACATACTTGATTACAAAAAACACATCTAAAATATTTCTCCCCTTCAGTTTTCTTTGTATACTTCCAGGCCTTATCTCTTCCATCTTCCCTTTTCCCACTCATCACTAACATAATTACCAACACAATCACACACAAACAACAAAAACCCAATAGTGAGCAAATCAACATAACCATTTACAGAAAACTAAGAGAACTAATAGAGAGTAGCAAAGATAACTAACTTGATAAATACCAGATCAGGTAGACAGATTGAGGCTGGAATTTGATGTGTGCAGACTGCAAAGGCAATGAAAATATTCGGGTTGATTCATGAGTAACAACAAATATTGACCGAATATGATTAGTCTAATTAAAGCATTATATCATCTACATGCACCATACCTTAATTACTCCCAGTTCACAAATGAGGCAATAGACTGAGAGCAGAGAGAATGGATATGTCCAAGCGGCTGAGAGAATGGAGAGGCTGAGATAGGTCAAATGGATGTTTGTTTAATTAACATACCAAACGACGGATGATTATAGGTTGAAAGGAAGTTGGTTTAATTAAAAAACGACGGGTCGTTTAATCCATTGATTATATGTCTTCGTCTTCTTCCTTGAAACGGGTCGTTTGGACGGGTCGCGCCTCGCATTCGGATCTCAGCTCCGCCTCACCGCTCCGGGCGTCGCCTTTCCAGCAGCGCGTCGGCTTTAGAGCAAGCGAGGCTTTTCATCCCCGCTCCGCACTGAAGCGCGCATCGGCGTTCTCGGCGTCGCCTTTGACAACATTGCTAAATTCCAACTGGTAAGACATCAATATTCAGATTCACAGTCTGAAATTAACTTCCTCACTGAACAAATTCCCGAAAGACGGGAATTAACAAAATAAGATATTTTGTGAACCTGTAACGGGGTTCTGGAGATCAGATCCATGACAAACCATAATCAGGAAATGGAAGAAACTAAAGAAATTAAAGAAACTAAGAAATTAAACAATAAACTGATATTGATTCTTGGATGTCCTTACAAAGATACTAAATTGCCTTATATAGTAATAGGCAAAACCCTAAAAACCCGTTTAACAGACTACCCGAGTCCAATAACCCGTTACAAGGAGGCCCAACCCATAATATACTATATAAACTCGTTACAATGCTGCCCCCTTAACATAAACTTGTCCTCAAGTTTCACATTTTCCAGGCTCTCATATGAGATGTCTTCCGAAATCAGATGGCTCATGATCATTGTTGTCCCCGTAAACCTTAATATAAACTGAGCAAAAGCTGTAGCAACAACTGCCTTCAAATTTCTGACTGACATGAACAGAGCACACAAGAGCAGCATAAATGAAGTACCAAGAGCATAATCGACGATGTTGACGGGTTGGAAAGCCATACCAAATGCAGTAGCACTCGTGTTCAACAATTTAAGAATAGTAGTGTCACTACCATGAAGAGCAGCATGACTATCGTCACCTAGAGCATGGGATAAGAAGTGAGCTGCAGAAGTAGAGAAACCAAGGACCTGGAAAATGACATTAAGAAACAAAAGCTGTTCACTTTCATCACCGAAAGACTTCAAGACCTATTGAAGTCTTTCGACAGAAATGGCTTCATTCCTTTGCATAGCACTTCAACATCACTAATGTGAAGCCTCACATATAGATGATAAGTGAACATGAGCACATTCCCAGCATTTCTTGATTGGCTGTCCATCATAACATCAAGAAGCAAACTCATTTTATACAACTTGGACTCAATCAGTGAACACAAACAATTATTAATCAACCTTGTATCCAGAGTAGCCACAATGTCGATCTCTAATATAGCACAAACCAGACAAAAGCACAAAGATGTTGCAGATGTAGTTCCATTGCATGTCATGATTTGGGAGTAATCGTACCTGTATATGAGAAGAGCAATCCTGGACAATTGGAGCTCAAATAACCACTTGCAAATTAGCTTATACTCAGAAATGAGCATCAACATCTTCTCACAAGAATATAGGAACTCTGCTGAAAAGAGTGTCAAACTCAAGGCCTTTACATCTTTGCACAATTTACCTATGAGCTCGATTTTAAAGTCTTCTTTAATCACATGCCAAGTTCCCGCAATAGAGAGGTCAATAGATTTACCCACAATGCAGAAGCTGCTCTTTGATTCATCCAAATACCTGCCTTCATGATCACAATATATGGTAACATACAGACTTGTAACCACATCTTCATCTGAGCCTGTCACAATTGTCCCAGCAACTCTTCCAGAATCATCACTATAACTCCAAGAAGTTATAGTTCCCATCTCTGCACCTGAATAAGACCCACCATTCCATTCTTCACTTCTACCCTCTTTGTCGTGAATACTTGTAAGAGAAAAATTGATCCTCCCTGCATCAGACAAGCCATCTGAATTTGGCATTTTATCAAATAGATTGACAGCATGGTCTTTTCAGGCTTTGCCACACAAACTCAGTCCCTTATCATTAGTTTTAACACTGATACCCTTAGGCTTATGAGTACCATCACTATTTTGAAACATGAATCCAGAACTTGGAATGCTAGTACCCGAATTCCCTTCAGGAGGTATTGAAGTTGATAAGGAACCATATAGAGAAGCACTAGCAATATTTCCTACAGTCTGTATGCCTTTTGAACTAAGACCCAATTCACCAGGTAGAGAAACATTAGTATTTGCACCAAAGGCGACACTCCGAGGCTTACTAATTTCTCTGCCATCTTGGAGCCTTCCACTCAAATTGCCAAGAGCAGGCCTTCCACTACTTCTAATCGTAGACCCCATACTAACATCCATGTTATGTCTTCCAACATTCAATTTGTTAGCAATTTCAACAACAAAATTATCCTCACCACTACTTACATATAGCACCACAGCAGGAATATCATTACTCAAATTCCCATCACTATGATTCAAATTTAAGTTTGTATTGGGAGACTGAAGATTACCCTCAGCAACTGTACCTGCGTTAGTTGACAAGGGTAGCAGAGACTGCCATACAACCCTTAATGACCGCAGCTCCTCCTTGAATTCTGACATGAAGGTATCGTTGGATATCCTCAACGAGTCTCGCAACTCACACATCTTCGTATCAATGCGCTCCTTGTGTGAAAATTGCGCGGAACCTGGTGGTGATGACACAAGTTTCCCACTCCCCTTAAGGTCGACATCGGATCAGAATCACCAAATGGCACCTCCGAAACACATACCCGATTGGGCTCTAGTGAAATTGAATGAATATAAGGGTTGGGTTGCTCATGAGTTCGGGGTGGATAAATAGATTGGTTTGTGGGAACGAAATGAGGTTGGGAGATGGTTGGTATAGTTGTGGTACTGGTAGGGATGAAAGGCAATGTGGTAACTGGTGATAGAGTACTTGTTAAGGTTGTTTTTGTTATCTGACTTGGTCTGTGTGGCTCAGTCAAAGTCAAAGCTTGTTAATAAGTTCATGCAGTTTAGGAACATAGAGTTTGAATTGATTAGTAACAGCTCCCATGTTTTTGGAATGTGGTTGTTTTGTTTTGTTATCCTTTTTTGTAAAGGCTATATAAGCCTAAGTTTGCTTTCAATAAACTTATCGAAGTCATTCAGTACTTCTGTGTTCAACTGTGAGTGTTTGAGGGCTACAAATTCTGGTATCAGAGCCCCATCACAGGGCCTGACCAATAGGAGAAAAGAAAAGAGTGAGTGAGAGCCAGAAAAGAAGAGAGTGATAATGGATACAGAAGGGAGCTCTGTGCCAGTTTCAGTTCCAAAGTTTGATGGCCACTACGATCATTGGGCCATGACAATGGAAAATTTCATTCGGTCGAAGGAGTGTTGGAATCTCATAGAGCCAGGAATTCCGGAGTTACCAAAAGAGGCTGAATCCAGTAGGCCAAGATTGTTCTCCTCAGTGGTAGCAGAAAGGACGCAGCAAATAGAAGGGCAGCAGACGCAGACAAAGGAGCAACGTCAGCAACTGGAGGCACAACGTAAGCTGGTGGAGCAGATGAAGCTGAAAGATCTCAAGCTGAAGAATTATATGTTTTTAGCCATAGATCGAACAATTTTGGAGACTATCCTTGTCAAGGATACGTGTAAACAAATCTGGGATTCTATGAAGCTCAAATATCAAGGAACCAATAAGGTGCAGAGAGCAAAACGACAAGCTCTAAGAAAAGAGTTTGAGGTCTTGCAGATGAAGGCAGGAGAAAGTGTCAGTGAGTACTTTGCTCGTACCTTGTCAATTGCCAATAAAATGAAGAGTCATGGTGAGACAATGGCGCAAGTGGTGATAATTGAGAAAATTTTGCGTTCAATGACATCAAAGTTTGACTATGTTGTTTGTTCTGTGGAAGAATCAAATGATTTGGACACTTTGACAATTGATGAGTTGCAAAGTAGCCTGCTGGTACATGAACAGAGGATGAAGGGACATGAGAAAGAAGAGCAAGTTCTTAAGGTTTCGGTTGAAGACAGGTTTGGAACAAGAGAAAGAGGACCTAGAGCATTTAGAGGAAGAGGACGAGGTGGAGGCAGACAAAGTTTCAACAAAGCCACAGTGGAGTGTTTTTAAGTGTCACAAGCTAGGGCACTTCCAGTATGAATGTCCTAGTTGGGGAAAGAAAGCCAACTATGCCGAGATTGATGAAGAAAATGAGATGCTCCTCATGGCATTTGTTGAAGCTAACAATTCAAAAAGAGAAGAGATTTGGTTCCTTGATTCGGGTTGCAGCAATCATATGTGTGGAAATAAGCAGTGGTTTGCAGTTCTGGATGAGGAGTACAGACATTCAGTAAAGTTTGGTGATAACTCAAGCATGAGAGTGATGGGCAAAGGCAACATAAGGCTTGAATTGAATGGAATGAATCAAGTATTGACTGATGTATACTATGTGCCTGATTTGAAGAATAATTTGATGAGTATAGGCCAACTTCAAGAACGTGGTCTAGCTATTCTTATACAAAATGGGAAATGCAAACTGTATCATCCAAGGCGAGGTCTGATTATGCAATCCATGATGACTGCTAATCGCATGTTTGTGTTGTTAGCTAGTATTGTACTTGAAGATCCAACATGTTTGCAGACAACTTCAGAAAATATTTCCGAGTTGTGGCATAAGAGGTTTGGGCATTTGAGCTATAAAAGTCTGCGCACATTGCAATACAAAGAAATTGTGAAGGGGCTTCCATGTTTCAAGGCTGCAACAAAAACTTGTACTGAGTGCTTGGTGGGCAAGCAACACAGGGAGATTATTCCAAAAAGAAGTCAGTGGAGAGCAAGTCACAAATTGCAGCTTGTACATGCTGATATTTGCGGTCCTATCACACTAGCATCCAACAGTAACAAGAGGTACATTTTGACATTTATCGATGATTTTAGTCGAAAAGTGTGGGTGTATTTTCTGTTGGAAAAGTATGAAGCTTTTGCTACTTTCAAATCTTACAAAAGTCTAGTTGAGAAGGAGTCCAATAGTTTGATATGTTGCCTACGGACTGATAGAGGAGGAGAATTTACTTCTAATGAATTCAACAATTTCTGTAAAGCTAATGGTATTAGCAGGCAATTGACGGCTTCTTATACCCCACAACAGAATGGGGTAGCTTAACGTAAAAACCAAACCATTATGAATATGGTAAGGTGTTTGCTCTGTGACAAAGAAATGCCTAAAGAATTCTGGCCAGAAGCTGCAAGGTGGAGTGCTCATGTCATTAATCGAAGTCCTACGTTGGTGACAAAGGACAAGACACCGGAAGAGATGTGGAGTGGAGTGAAGCCTAAGTAGACTACTTCAGGGTTTTTGGATGCCTTTCTCATGTTCATGTGCCGGACCAGAAAAGAAAGAAACTAGATGATAAGAGTTTTCAATGTGTGCTTCTTGGAGTCAGTGAGGAGTCCAAAGCATACCGATTGTTTGATCCAGTTTCAAGAAAAATCATTGTGAGCAGAGATGTAATTTTTGAAGAAGATAAGAGTTGGAATTGGGGGAGGACAGTTGAAGAAATGAAGCGAGATGTTTTGACTTGGGGTGATAATGATGAAGATAAGAAGTATGATTCTGAACGTGAAGAAGAAGTTGAAGAGGATAAAGAGGCAGAAGGAATTGAAGCAACAGTCACTACTTCCTCAACTAGCGACACATCAACTGATGGTTCACCAGCCCCATATGAAGGAAGAGAGCGACGACCACCACCTTACTTGCAAGATTATGTAACAGGTGAAGAGTTTTCTGAAGGAGAAGATGTGAACCAGCTAGCAATGTTCACATCATTTGAAGATCCTAGTTCATTTGAAGAAGCAGAGAAAGATGCAAGGTGGAGGCATGCAATGGATTTGGAAATTGAGGCTATTGAGAAGAATGAGACATGGCAGCTTACTACCTTGCCTGTATGAGCAAAAAGGATTGGTGTAAAATGGGCTTTCAAGACCAAACTGAATGAAGCAGGAAAAGTTGACAAATGCAAAGCGAGATTGGTGGTTAAGGGATATGCACAACAACGAGGAGTTGATTTTAATGAAGTATTTGCTCTAGTGGCAAGATGGGATACTATTCGAATGGTATTAGCACTAGCTGCACAGAAGGGCTGGGTTGTATATCAACTTGATGTGAAAAGTGCTTTTCTCTATGGTGAGTTATCTGAAAATGTGTATGTGGATCAGCCTTTGGGGTATATTCGCAAAGGAGAAGAGGATAAAGTGTATAAGCTTAAGAAGACACTCTATGGTCTGAAACAAGCACCGCGTGCTTGGTATAGCAGGATCGAATCATATTTTATCAAAGCGGGTTTTGAAAGGTGTTGTCATGAATACACTCTTTTTGTCAAGAAGGAGGAAGGAGGTAAAAAGTTTTTAATTGTAAGCTTATACGTTGATGATTTGATCTTTACTGGGAGTAATGCTTGCATGATTGAGAGCTTTAAGATGTCTATGAAGAAAGAGTTTGAGATGACTGATTTGGGGAGGATGAAGTATTTCCTTGGTGTTGAAGTTATACAAAATTCAGAGGGGATTTATTTGAGTCAGAGAAAATATGCTCGTGAACTACTGGAGAGATTTGGTTTGCAGAATGGGAATTCTGTGGAAAATCCTATTGTTCCTGGTGTCAAGCTATCTAAAGAAGGAGAGGGAGCTGCAGTTGATGCCACTGTGTACAAGCAACTCATTGGAAGCTTAATGTACATCACAGCAACCAGACTGAATTTGATGTTCGTGGTGTGTTTTTTAAGCAGATTTATGGCTAATCCTATTGTTCTTCATATGCAAGCAGCTAAGAGGATGCTTCATTACTTGAAAGGAACAGTGAATTTGGGTGTGTTTTACAAAAGAGGAGGAAATGAGAAGCTATTGGGGTACACTGACAGTGATTATGCCGGAGATGCAGATGATAGTAAGAGTACTACAGGCTATGTGTTTATGTTGAGTGATGGAGCAGTGTCCTGGGCTTCAAAGAAACAACCTGTGGTGACATTGTCTACTACAGAGGCAGAATATGTTGCAGCTGCAGCATGTGCATGCCAATGTGTTTGGATGAGAGCAGTATTGGAAAAGATTGGTCATATACAAGGTCAGTGCACTACTATTCTGTGTGATAATAGTTCCACTATAAAACTGTCCAAGAATCCAATTATGCATGGAAGATGTAAGCACATAGCAGTAAGGTTTCATTTTTTGAGGGATCTTGCAAATGATGGAGTAGTGGAGTTGGTTCATTGTGCTTCAAGTGATCAAGTTGCAGATATACTAACCAAGCCTTTAAAGCTTGATGCTTTCTTGAAGCTTCAAAGTGAGCTTGGTGTTTGTGAAGTACCTGGTATAAACTGAAGTTATATATACTTCAGTTTAGGGGAGGATATGTTAAGGTTGTTTTTGTTATCTGACTTGGTCTGTGTGGCTCAGTCAAAGCTTGTTAATAAGTTCCTGCAGTTTAGAAACATCCAGTAGAGTTTGAATTGATTAGTAACAGCCCCCATGTTTTTAGAATGTGGTTGTATTGTTTTGTTATCCTTTTTTTTAAAGGCTATATAAGCCTAAGTTTGGTTTCAATAAACTTACCGAAGTCATTCAGTATTTTTGTGTTCAAGTGTGAGTTTTGAGTGCTACATTACTCTCTATATAACAGCCACCACTCGAAGTGGGTGTTGGTGTTTGGGGGTAGGTCAAAATAGTTGGTGTTTGTGGGTGTTGGTATGGTTAATGGAAACTTCCCGACTGTTGCAGCAGCGGAGAATTAGGGAAATATATGTGATTATGGGTTTGTGCTAGTGGATAAACCGAGTGGTTAAAATTAACCATATTACCCATCTGAGTGTGAATTTGGGGGATTGGATGTGATGGCGGCGATGGTGGGTAGCATTGGCAGTATTGCGGTGGTGAAGTGTGAGGGGTATAAGAATATGAATAGGGAGAGAAGCCGGTGTAACCACTAGGATGTAGGGGTGGCATTCGGTTTAAACGGTTCGGTTTTAGGGTCAAACCGTAAACCAAACTGAAATTGAACTTCGGTTCGGTTCGGTTTACTGTTCGGTTTTTCAATATGGCAAACTGAAAACCGAACCGAACGGTTCGGTTCGGTACGGTTTTTTTCGGTTTTTTTTTTTAATTCTAGTTTCAAAATATTGTCGATCGACACCAATAGATGTGATCAACATATATATTTAGGGACCATGTAAAAATTTCATCCATTTTGAACATAGTTTGATCGTCCATACTAACGATTAACCAAAAAAGAGGCGTTTTCACATAATAAAACCCCATTTACCGAGGATTTGCCAAATAAGTTTCCTTGTTTCGACCACGTACGATCGATGACAAAAATTATGTGATTTCAAATATGTAAACAACTTTTCTCATTTGCATCTTGGTAATGGGTCCTCCCTTAGGGTATATTAGTGTTGTTTTTGGTTTACCGGAAATTCCGACGGTCAAACGAGGTCCGAATTGGATGAAATTTTAAAATGGTCACTAAATATATATACTGATCACATCGGATGGTGTCGATCAATTCCAATAAGTTTCCTTCATATAGTCGATTCATAATGTGATAGTTTTATTATAACCCTAATATAAATGTTATGGTACATTAGTGGACACTTCGGCGATCGACAACTCCAGTTTGAAATATGGTCGATCAACACCAGTAGATGTGATCGGTATATATATTTAGGGAACCCGTAAAAATTTCGTCCGTTTTGAACATGGTTTGACCGTCCGTACCCACGGTCAACCAAAAAACATGCGTTTTCACAAAATAAAACCCCAATTGACCGGGACTATGCCAAATGAGTTTCCTTGTTTCAACCACGCACGATCGATGACAAAAATTACGTGACTTCAAATATGTAAACAACTTTTCTCATTCGCATCTTGGTAATGGGTCCTCCCTTAGGGTATATTAGTGTTGTTTTCGGTTTACCGGAAATTCCGACGGTCAAACGAGGTCCAAATTGGATGAAATTTTAAAATGATCACTAAATATATATACTGATAACATCGGATGGTGTCGATCAATTCCAATAAGTTTCCTTCATATAGTCGCTTCATAATGTGATAGTTTTATTATAACCCTAATATAAAGGTTATGGTACATTAGTGGACACTTCGGCGATCGACAACTCCAATTTGAAATATGGTCGATCGACACCAGTAGATGACTAGATGTGATCGGTATATATATTTAGGGAACCCGTAAAAATTTCGTCCGTTTTGAACATGGTTTGACCGTCCGTACCAACGGTCAACCAAAAAACATGCGTTTTCACATAATAAAACCCCCATTGACCGGGACTTTGCCAAATGAGTTTCCTTGTTTCGACCACGCACCATCGATGACAAAAATTATGTGACTTCAAATATGTAAACAACTTTTCTCATTCGCATCTTGGTAATGGGTCCTCCCTTAGGGTATATTAGTGTTGTTTTCGGTTTACCGGAAATTCCGACGGTTAAACGAAGTCCGAATTGGATAAAATTTTTACAAGGTGACTATATATATATATATCAATCATATCGACTGGTGTCGATCGATCTTGAGAAGTTTCTTTCATATAGTTGCTTCATATTGAGGCGGATTTAGTAATTACACATCCGCTTGTATATATATATATATATATATATATATATATATATATATGTTTGTTTTAGCAAACTTATTTGAAACATACATATATGGGCATACATATAAACATAGATGATTATATATACATATATAACACTACAAAAGAGAAACATATAATATAAACCTAAAATCATATTAATCAAAACAAATATTCGGTAAGATAAACGTAAAACGAGATTATTTTATAAATAATTCGGTTTTTCGGTTCGGTTCGGTTTCTTATGTGCCCAAACTGAAACCAAACCGATTAATTCGGTTCGGTTCGGTTTTTCTTGTGTTCGGTTCGGTTTGTGTTCGGTTCGGTTTTTTTCGGTTTCGGTCCGATTTTTTTGGTTCGGTTTTCGGTTTTTCGGTCTTAAGTGCCACCCCTACTAGGATGGGCAGAACTCCCATCAAGCACTGTAGTTCCCGTCGGAGTCAAACCAACAGAAATCGGAAACTGTGCCGCCGCCACAGGCATTCCCAGTGGCCCTTGTCCCGTCCCCATCGGCCTAATCGATGGGCTCTGATACCAGATGTAACGGTTCTGGAGATTAGATCCATGACAAACAGTAATCAGGAAATGGAAGAAACTAAAGAAATTAAAGAAGCTAAGAAATTAAACAATAAACTGATATTGATTCTTGGATGTCCTTACAAAGATACTAGATTGCCTTATATAGTAATAGGAAAAATCCTAAAAACCCGTTTAAAAGACTACCCGAGTCCAATAACCCGTTACAAGGAGGCCCAACCCATAATATACTATATAAACTCGTTACATAACCATTTAATCTATGAGGCCAGAATCTTATAATAACCCACACCTTCAGTTGTAGAATCACATGTTCAAAACCAATCTACATGTTGTGTTGAAGCTTTGGATTGCGTCTTTGGCTTTTGATATCGATTGTTCTCAAACCTGGCTTTAACTATTAGAGAGTATAGCAAATCTGCCTCAGCTGAACTATCAAAAGGTGTGCTCAAGATGCTACAAAATAAAGACAAACAGAAAACAGACTCGGTTATAAGCTTGCATACGACAGTATATGGAAGGCAATAATATTCTAGTCTAACCATCACATTGAAGATCATGAATCCGCAATTTAACTTAGAAGCTTTGAATCAAATTTAGAATCCACAATGTGTGAATGACTGAAAAAATTTAGGGATATATCTACAAAATAAGCACCTGACAAGTAGCTCCTCCAAAACAATCCTTTGAGAAGGTGTAACATAATGAATACAGCTTCTGGGACACTGACCAACTGCAAGCTGAACTTGGTAATCTTCTCCGTGTCCTAATAACATCAAAATCCATTTATAAACTGAACTGCAATCTCGACAATGTTATTACCTAATAAATCCCTCAATAATCATTTACATTATACCATAAGCTTCATCTTATGTTGCATCTAAGAACAAAATGAAACAAGAAGAACGATAGCAAAGTAAACCAACCTTGAGAAGTCACTCTTGCAGTCCCGGTTGAAGCAAAAGTGAAGACATGAGGAGCTCTTTGTACACATGAGTATGGACAACCTGCAGAGTATTGAGAAAGAGTTGTGTTTATGACCAAACTGCTTTCTGCGACGTTATAGTAAGAAGAATCAATGTTTTTTTTACCTTTTCCAACACAAAGAGCCTCATTAACAAAAACATCAAAAGCTTCACATTCTGGGTTATCAAAAGGATCTAGGCACTCCCTACAAGTTCATTCACAACAGGAAACAATTAGCGGTTGCATAACCATATTACATCAGAGTGATCAGACAGTTCAGACTACGAAGCGACCAAAACTATGATTCCTAACAAGCAAGTAAGCCTCAGTGCCACTGACAAAAAGCTTACCCCTCGATGATCTCAGTTCGGCTGAAATTGGACAACATCTGCACAAATTATATCACTAACTATGTGTCACTATTCAACAATAAACAACAGAAGATAAAACTAACGTTATTGTGAAACCCAGCTTTCCATACCATGCAAATAGTAGCAACACATGTAACTACAGTTTGCAATACCAAAAGGAAGAACCAACCAACCTCATATGCCTGAATAACACGACGGATCATGGTATCAGAATCTTTTCCATTCCTATTCACATCAGGATGAAACTCCTTCACCTATTGTTTTAGCACTAATATATCAGATTCGACCATACAATATTAACTTAATGATCAAATAAGAAAAAAAGCAAAAACTTTGATTGATGCAATGATGATACTTTGGCTCGGAAAGCGGCTTTAAGCTCGGCAGGTGAGCAAGTTGGGTGGACGCCAAGAATAGAGTAAGCAGAGGAAGAACTGGAGAGGGGAGTTGTTGAGCCCTCCCCGGTGCGGCCATCACTGCAACTCTTCACCTTGAAGTTGCGGCGGTGGTGGTTAACAGTTCTAACGGCTTTTCGAAATGGAACAAGACTACTTCTGCAGAGTGATAAACGTTCCATTTCTTATGTTTAGATTTGGTCTACTCGAACCAACAGAGTTGAAAAGCGTGAAACGCTGCGTTTCAATGGGTGGGTCTTTGTTGGCTAAACACCACACAAGAAAAGTCTTCTAAATTATGTGCTCTGCTTCTAATCTTTCAAGTCTTTCTAAGCCCTTCACTACGCGCTTGATCATAGACGACTTCTTTTGATTAGACTTGTTTTGTAGCTTTATATTTGCCTTATTTTGAATGTTATTACTATGGTTTATAGATCAAGCGTGACATCAATGCTGAACTTCAATCACCCTGCAGGGTAGTGATTTCCGCTTGATTGTGCGCTTTTTATTACCAGATTGCTTCTTATGGTGAAATTGATACTCTCCAAGTTTAGCATTGAGAATAAACACAGCATCACTAGCTCGTAGAGATGAAATTTTCCATGCTCTATTGTTTCTCTCCTTCCAAACACTCCTCAATTAGTAAGGAACACTATTCCAAGCTTGGAAAGATGCATATCATTGCAATGACATAACTACTCATGGAGGTTTAAGTCGATCAGTGTTGGTGTAAAGCAGATGATAAGCAACTCTTGGATTCCAGGACTGCAAAAGGACATCATCAACTCCTTTGATGCATTGCATGGGCACAAAAACACACAAGTAACAGTTTCTATCTGGACATGCCTTGATAATGGCAAGTAGTAGCTGTGAAGAATAATCTCCTTCTAATGACCTGGTATAGATGCATGCTGAACCCCCTCTCAATCCATTTCGGTCCAACTCCTGGTGATTCTGGTCCAATGGTGTGCGGATGACCAACTTGTAACTCAAATGTAGATTATCATGTATGCCTATGATTTTGTTACATAAAAAAGCATAATCAAACCAGTTTTATCCTCAGTAACCAAGTTCAAGTAATCAATCATCAGAAATAATTTCCTGATAGTTCATACTTTCTGCGAAGTAGCTCTATATCTGAAAAAAAAAATACAGCTTAGTTAAATCATGTCAAAAGGTGGATCACTCACTCAGAAATAAAATATTTACTCAGATACACTTTATTCAGTCTCCAGTCGATTATGCACAGATACAATTTAAATCAAATTAAGACCTGAATTGACTAGAGCACAAAACATGCATACCATACGATCACATACAAAATTCAATGGGCTGAACCAGTTCTTCTAGTAGTTTGGTGATATTATAAAATATTGTGATTGATCAAAGGTTTTAGAAAAAAAGTAAGACTATCTAACAAGTAAAAAAATTATGTGAAAGTTTGTATGAAATAAAATATATTAAAATATAAACTAACTTAGTTATCTTCACATTTTATTGCAGAAATGAACCCAATAATTATGAAGGACAAAGCTCATGAACGGTAATGTTTTATAGGTGAGCTGGGATGGCTTGTGGACTGCCTCGACTCTGATAGAAATACCAATTGATAGTCATTTAAGTACATAAACTAGCAAAATAGAAGGCAATGTAAAACAAAGATAACCTATGAGGCTATGAATTATTCATAAGAATAAACTGCATTTATTCCAATACCATGTCATGCTATACTAGTGAATGACTACGAAATGTAAAAGCAACAGAGGGCTAAAAGGAAAATGTTCTGGAGACAGAAGGAGTGAAAAAGAAAAGTTCTGGAAAAATTCTGGTCAGCACGCAACCAATCTCTATTTTATCATCAGAGAGATATGCTTCTACAAAAGGCAAGTTTCTGTAGCTCATCAAATCCATATCGAAGACCTCCAATGTGCCTCTCTAAATAGGATGTTATACAAGCTAGAGGAAACTGAATGCCTCATGGAGCACATCAAATATGATTTGGCTAATTTGCATCATCCCAGGGACGCAGGGATATAATGAGAGCCAGGAGGGAAACACTTGAGTTCAAGGATTAGATAAACCAAGATAGTATGCCCCTATGGGAGTTTAGAAAAGTTGGGTTCCTATTCCAATTCGGACTCCTTCCACAGTTCCACCAGAATAATTAGAGTTACAACACATACAACTACGTACAGTTGAAGCTTTTGCACTACATACCGTTTGAAAGCTTTACAATGCAGTACGTACAGAATTTAAAGCTGTGATGGCCTGATAAAAATCATCCTAAGCATGCTGGCCTGTGTCTAAGCCTTCACTAAACGGCAACAACATCAAGTGATCATGAACCATCTTACCTCAGTTGTTCAAACTGGTTGCATTACCAGCTCTCGAGCTAGAGCGAAGGGGATTTATCGATGATCTCATATCGAATACCTCCAATGTGCCTCTCTAAATAGGAAGTACTGCCGGATATAAGAAATTGAAAACCTCATGGAGCGCATCAGATATGATTTGACTAATTTGCATCATCCCAAAGATACAAAGGGAGCCAGGAGAGAAACAAGAGAACCCACAAAAATCACCCATTAGCACTCTCAAGTAAAAAAAACATCTTAAGTACCTTGTCGATTAAAGCTAAAATGTGCTAGATATACCTTTCGCATTCTTTGGTTGAAAAGAATGTGAAAAGTATATCTCACACATTCTGGAGCCAGGAGGAAAATTACTGTAGCTTCATCAAGGTAGTTGAGAATAGAGGGGCCGAAGCCAAGACACACTGCTTGAAGGTTGCTCAGAAAACATCTTGAAGGTTGGACTTTCCAATTTCGGCATCCTCCGTGTCGACTTGACGGGAGATTGGATAATGAGCATAAATGTTTGCTTAAGTCTTTACATAGCTGAAACAGAAAAGCACTGAAAGTGGATATTTGAAGAAATCACACGACAGTTATATACAAATGCAGGACCAGATAAGAGCATAGAAAAAAAGAACAAAGACAAAAATTATGTTTCAACCTATACCTGCAAGAGAAAAAGGGGCCAGCACGGAGGGAACATTAGTAACCCATCAAAATTTTAAATTCCATCTAAGCACTATGTGTCAAAAACCCATATTATGCCTCCATCCTCTGCAATATGACATTAACCTCAACGCACCAAGAAAAAATAAATAATGAATCTGGACATGATTAAAAAAAGGTAGACACCAAAGATCAGGTCTTAGTGGTCTCACAAACTCTTACAGAAGTTGTGACTAGCCCAACCAAACTGATGACATATATGAGAACAAACCAATTTCCTATAGCAGAAGCAACTCTGGATATACAATAGCAATTCTAGTACATATACTTTCAACATATAATAGTCACATAACAAGAGCAATTATGCAATTCGATTATAATTTCTTACCCGTTAGAGAAAAGGTTAAAGATTCATTTTGTTATGCTAGCATGGTAATTAACTAATTAATCAAACAACTAGTGTCCAACAGTTGTCTTGACAAGATTGGAATAGGGTCACCAGTTCACTCGAAAACGTTAAAACTGGTGGACTACAACCCTGAGGAAAACCATGATCGGAAATATAGAGCATACCTCGAAATGTGTTTAGGTACTTCACCCCTGATAGCACCCCTGCACCAATTCCACCAGCTATGCATCATCCAAAACGATGCAATGTAGTGCTTTTTAAGGACGCAAGTAGCACTTGGGAGTTGGGATCTTCTGCAAGTCAATACCAACAGTTTTCCAGTTCACTCTCAAGTCTCAACTGGTTTTCAGGCTCTTGGGTAACCATACTACAAATAAAGTTGCACACCAGAAATCAACAACTCCCCAGTAGTTTTGTTTTTCGAAATTGAATAAAAGTGACCAGATTAACGAATTAAAACATAGAACCAAGAAAGTAAATCACTCATGAGAGTACTATGGTGTCTAAACACAGGACTAGTAATTAAGTAGAGCAACGCCGTCAATGGTTGAGCATTTGAGACTAATAGAAGAAAACCAAATCCCAAATGCTGGAGAAACAAGAACTGAAATAACAAATTGATGAGGTTACCTTTTTTGTGTGTGTGTGTGTGTGTGTGTGAGAGAGATCTGGGGAACTGAGTACTACTGTATTGGAAATCTGGGAATTGAAGAATCGCTCGTGCCTGGTTTGAAGAAATCAAATTCGAATCCCAATTGAAAGAGAACGTCAACCTGCGCATTAAGTTGAGGACGAAGAAGAAGATGAACGTGCAAGTCGACACCCACATGTTGGGCAAACTCAGAGTTATTGTATTTTGATTTTTGTTGACTTATTTTAATTAACAGATTTTTTAGAAAATTCACATTAAAATCACTGACTTCAAGCATAGAAGTTTAGTTGATTTCTATAGATTTCTATTTGATTCGTAAAATTCACAAAATTCATATCGATCGACTTCTACAAATTTTTTAGTACTCATAAAAAAATTAAAACTTTCTTTTTTTGTTAATTAAGAAAATAAGGTATGGTAACTAATTAATGTGCATACAATGTCTGTCAATTACAAAGCTTACGGTTTCGTTGCTTCACTATCCACAGTTATGTGATAATTTGTTTTACTCTCGAGTGCGCCTTAAGCATCTAGGTTGGTTTGGTTCTCTAACGCCTCGTGGGTGTTATTAAACGGGGACTTAATGCACGCTGATAAAATTTTCTATAAAACAATTTTTATTGTGACATCAAAACCCAAAATAAATCAAGAAAAATAATTCCAAACACACCAAATACTAAAATTGGGTAGCGGTTTTATAGAGGAGAAGATGAGAAAGTTTTTGGGCATGGTCTTGTAGATTGGTTCCCACAGATAACGTCGTCGTCCATGGCGACAATGCTCGACGATAAATTGTATGGAGAGAGAGAGGAGCCGAGTCGAGGTATCCCCCTCTCATCCCAGTCTTTTTATTTTTATCTCTTTCCCTCTGTCGGTCGAAACCGACTTCCTTTTTTTATTTTATTTTAAATTGATTAGTATATCCATTAATATAATTAGTATAATAAAATTATGTTATGGTTTTCGGGTATTACATTTATTCTAAGAACATTTATTGGTTGTGGCTATTATAAAGAAATTAGAGAATCTCAATTATTTATAAGAAAGTAAGATAAACCCTTAAAATTTAATCTTTTTTTTCTTATGTACTTCTTTCATTGTCATTATTTTTATTAGTAGCATTGGACATGTGTCCACAATTGAGAATGAGGTTTTAGTAAGTATAAAGATAAAAGGTAAGAACATAACATTGATAAGAAGAAAATAATCAAATGGTGAATAATCATGTTGGGTTGTAGGAAAAATAATCGGTAAAGAAAAGGCAAAAACAAAATAAAGAAAACTAATAGCTGATGAACATTGATCTTTGAATGAAATGAGAAAGTCCATAGAAAAGTCTATGCAAATCATTGGTCTAGAGGCTAGACAATTTTTAGACTCTTGTGTGTATATTTTACAATATAAAGTCTATGAAATTCCATGAGTTTATAATTCCATATGTATGAATGATATTTTGAATACCCACATACTTCTATTCATTTTAAAAAGTCTTGATTGAATACCTCCAGACTCTCATAGATTTTATAATGACTTTTAAAATCATAATTGAATACACTTAGATTTGTATTAAGAATTAAAACTATGTATTGAATACACCTAGACTTTTAAAATTCATGAATTTCTTTTAAACTCTCACTAATTCCATATACAATACACCCCCCCCTTATTTTAAGGAAAGTGTCCCATATCATTTAGCACTAACTTTTATCTATCATAAAGAAGTTAATTTTGATCATAACTTCCCATTATCCACTATCCATGTTTGTTTTCCTTTCCACAATTTTTATTTTTACTGTATAGTTCTTATGTTTGTTTATAAGAAACTGATGACAAAATGGGTAAATATGTCAATTCGTAATTTGATGGTGTTAACGACACGCCCCTTAAAGGGCTAAACATTGAATTATTCGGCTTACACTTGGCTATCATAGCCCTAAATTGCCACTTTAGGATCCAGTTAGGCCCAAAAGCCTAATACATGCATTATTAAACTCATAAGGTCAGTTTGGTAATTTCAGTAACCACACCCTATTTGCCTCTACAAATAGACATTTCCTCTCCACAAACAAGGTAAGCATTTACTCTCACTTTTCTCCAACCTAACTCTACATGCTTATCTTGTAGCTGACTTAAGTATCTGAGCGTTGAAGGCCGGTCAGCCCGGTCTTCACCCCATGACGTTGTGCGTTCATGATTTACAGGTGACGGAGAGCATTATAGGTTCGCCGGAATTCCTCCACAGGATTTCCGCCGAAACAGGTGGTACTCTCATACTCGTTTTATAATAGTAGAGATTAAGTGCACTTGATATAAGATTGCCCTAATTAAGTGTGTTAGCCCAACCCACTTTGGTTGATGTTCAATGTGACGAGAGATAACACATTCTCTGGAAATAGGCCATATTCAGTATGAGAGGGTTTTATTGGGCTCAGAGCTATAATTTAGCCCTCTTCTTAATATTTTTTATTCATTGAAATGGTGAATAAACTCCAATAAGGGAGGGCTAAAATTTAGCCTCTGATGCAGGATGAAATAACTATATCTTTATTGAATGATATGAGGGCATATATATAGGCATTACAAAACCACATTCTCGTAGGATTCGGGGTTCTAATCTATTACAGAGATGTGAATATATCTTTAACATGAAACTTAATAAGGATAAAACACACACAAGAGTAGAATAGTAATTCTCCCGAAACACTCCCCCTTGTGTTACATGCCTAGGTTGCATAGCGCACAACGTTACCTTGGTAAAAACCTTGTCAAGTAAAACAAAAACTTCTTAGGTAAAACAAAAACTTTATCGAAGAGAAAAAAAAAACAAAACGCACCAACTACTTAATGATCTTAACATGTGATGTAGACTCCCCCTAAAGTCTACCAAACTCTAAAGTTTCAATAAGCGATACATGTCAATATTGTTCACATGTTTCACAAAAGTAGATTTAAGCAAAGACTTAGTTAACAAATCCGCAACATTGGATTCTGAACTCACGGGAGGCATCATAAGCTCCTGTGAATGAGGGGATGTCACCACCAACGGCCTAAATGCCGTGGAGCTGCCAAGAGGGGCAGGCTCAGCCTCATTGTGCAGTGCACAAATAGACACGGCCTCACCGTGTGGAGCACAGGTGAGGTGGTCCTCAAATCGCTGTCGGGACTTGAAAAATGGATGACCATGTGAATTCTTAAGAATTCGAATGATCATATCACGTCCAGGGTGCCCGAGACAGGCATGTCAAAGCATATAAGAGTCTGAATCAAAAAAGTTGCGTTCAACCGTATATGATTCAAAGATTCGAATGTAAGTGAGATACAAACCATTTCCCGAGACTCTTCATCTTCTCTAAGATGCGGTGCTGGCCTGCTTTCTCAGAGGTAACACAAAGATATTCATCTCCATTTATCAACATAAGTATCGAGGTGAAAACCGTTGGCACCTATGTCCTTAAAACTTAGCAAGGTGCAGGGAGACTACGACGCATAAAGAGCGTCAACGATGTTGAGAGTCGTACCATTAGGCAACATAAAAGAAGCGGTGCATCTTCCTTGAATGATGGATTTTGAGCCAATCATTGCAGTCATCGAATAAGTCGAAAATACTAGATCCGTGAACAACTGCATGTGCTATAGAACAGTGTGGGTGGTTCCGCAATCAGCTAGATACTCGATTTCGCCGCGGGATATATACAAAATGAAAGAGAGTCATCGACACAGGAACAATTTTGTACAATACACCATAGAATATTGTAAGAAATGAGATTGGAATAAGGTGCAATCCCATCGAATCTATCTCATGGAAATAGTACTACATTCTTCAACTAAAGAGTTGGTAAAACATGATATTGAAGGAGTGAAATACCAAACAGTAAACTAGGATGGTAAAAACTATCCAAAATTGGTGTAAAAACACACTTAAAGAGTGCCGGTGAGTGTAGATAACGGACTTGGAGAAAACCGAAAAAATTAACAGGAAAATCAGGTCAAAATAACTCAAAACCGGGAAAATGTGGCAGCAAAAACTGTTGGAAATATGCCGGAAAAGTGACGGGAAACAACGAAAAATCGCCGGAAAACTCGAAGGAAACTGGCAGAAACGGGATGGTCACGCTGGAAATGCCGGAAAGTGGCCGGGAAGTGGCCAAAACGCCAGAAAATGTTCCGAAAACGCCGGAACAGTAACCGGGTACGGCCAAGAGGCCAAAACGACGTCAATTTTTGACGTTCCAAGGTCCGTTATTCAAATTTTAAGTTCTAAATTCACAATGTAATGCTATTGGGGTCTCATGTAACCAAAAAGCGTCTAATTTAAAAACCAGGTGATTTGTACACGTTGACCATCATGCTAAGTGTAAGGTATATAAAATGCTCAAAGAGATTGACTTGTAAACAAGAAATTGAGAAATTTTATTAAATGTCAATTTTTAATACATCACACACGAACTTCTAATTTGAAAATCAAAAAACTATTACAAAGTCAATGAAAATAACAATGGCGGTCAGCCATAACAATACTTGAAATCATAAAGTTAGAATAAGCTAAAAACGACTAATCAAAGTTGGGAGTATCCATTATAGGGGCCAAAGGCTTAGCCTTGGAAGCAAGGTGCTCGGGCTTCATGGAGATGTGGCGAGTCTTGATCTCAGGGTCCTCATCCACATGATTCGATTCGGGTTGTAGAAACTTCTTGTAGGCGAAGTATGCCTTGGTCATCTCTTTGCTAGCACAACAATCGCGATTAAAATGCTTGAAAGAGCTACATTTGAAGCATGGAGACTTGTCATTACCGGAATTGGAGGCATGAGGAGGCACACAGCCTCATTGCGGTTTGGGATGGGGACGGCCTCCCCCTGAGGGTGCGGCGCCGCCACCATCACAGGTCCAAGTGTTAGACTTGGGCCGAGAACGGTCTGGTTGCCTCCCACCACGAGAAATGTTGTTTTGTTGCTGGTATGGAGCGTTCCTTGATTGAGTCTTTTGCTTAGCAGCTTTCCCATAGTTAGATTGTGGTGTAGCAATCGTTTTTGTGCCAATAGGTCTATTGTTATTGTTGAGGAGGATCTCATAATGCCTCTCCTTCTTTGTCAAGAGCGCCATTAAGTCGGCGAAAGTACCGATCTTCCCTTCTTCTACATGAGTGTGGTACGTATGAGCTTGAACCTCATAGTTGATTAGAAATATGTCCAATGTGTTATTAAGAAGATCTAGGTTGGTCTTGATGACACCAACGGTGCCAAGGTCAGATTGTAGGCATAACATATCCTGATTGAAGTCATCCACTCTCTTATAGTCCAATAGACGAATGTTATCCAATTTAAGGGTTAATTCAAGGAGAAGCTTATCATGAACGTTGTTGTACCGCAAACGAAGTTTGTCCCACATCGGGTAACCAGACATGAAGGGGAAATTGGGCAGATTTAGCAACTGTGCTGGCAAATAATAGGAAGGCACAGAAAGTAACAAATAAGGGATTAACTTCATTATTAGAAACTAAATTAGTGAATATTTCAAACAAATCCTGAAATTCAAAACTACCTGTTATCCAATAAAAACCTAAAATTTCTAATAATAACCCCAAATCCCTAACACGATTAGTTACAAACGCTTTTTGACAAGCATTCGCCGCACTAGGTCGAGTGAACCAAAAACCGATTAATAGATAAGAACACATTCCAACCAATTCCCAAAAAATATAAATTTGTATTAGATTAGAACTAATAACTAATCCCAACATTGAAGTAATGAAAAAACTCATATAAGCAAAAAATCTCACATATCCTCGATCATGTGACATATAATTGTCACTATAAATAAGGACCATAACCCCAACACTAGTGATTAAGATTGACATAATAGAAGTAAGTGATCAACCAAGGAGCCGAATTCTAACGAAAAATCATTATTGATGGTCCAAGACCATATATATTGATAGACAAAATTATTATTTAGTTTCTGAATAAATAAATGGGCTGAAAAAATCATAACTATACTAAATAATAAAACACTCGGAAAAGCCCACATATGGCGAAGATTTTTAGTTGCCGTTGGAAAAAGTAGATGTCCTGCTCCTATTAACATAGGAACGGGAAGTGGAATGAATGGTATGATCCATGAATATTGATATGTATATTCCATAAAAAAATCTTAATTAATTGTTTCTTATTCACCAGTTCTTAATTTCTTTTCTTTTGAAAGCGGTTGATTAATAAAAAAATTAAGATATATAAAATAAAATTTAAATATAATTTTATTTTCCAGCCTTAATTATTTGGAATCTTTCCAAAATACTTCAAATGAAGACGAAGAATTAGGATTAGTCAAATGATATAAACAAGTTACGAGCGAAAAAAATATGTACTGTATTTGTTATTAATATTGAATTGTTAAATAAAATTATATGAAGATAAAAACTAAAAATTACAATTTGGATCTAATTATTACGTATTACAATAAATTATTTATATCTATAGAGCAAGGCTAAATAATGACAGCAAAAAGATAGTTAATAGGAATCATAGGGCCCATAACTTGACTCATAAAATCTATTTCCCATAAAAAAACCTATTTATTGCAGTTTTGGTTCGGGTATTCACAATCATTCTTTAGGATCTTTTATGTTCAAGTATTGTATTTTGAGAGTTGGATGGATGAGACGTCTCATGAAGATGAGAGCCTGAGGTCATAGGCGGGAAATTAGCAGGAGGGTCGGCAAACATACCTTAGATCCCTCGGCTCTCAAAAGTGAGTTCTATGTCAGAAACCCAGCGGTGGTACTCATTGCCTTCTAGATCAAGAAGGCCAAATTCCGGTTGTGATGACGACGACATCTACAAAACGAATACGAAATCGATTAGATTCAAGTATAGCATGAATTAGAAGGGGTGACGTATATGGTCACACACAATATTGATGCAAACGGTGATACTCACGATCGCACCCAAAACAGCGGTGCACTTAGGCGACCACACGAAATCGATTAACTTCCTTTTCAAAACAATCGTGACTCCCCCAAGATCTTCCCACGAGAAACATCGACCAAAGAGAAGAGCGGCGAGTTCCCTTGTTTGGCCTCATCTATAGTATAAGAACGGCGAAAGATTGAAGTAAGGCCAATATTGCCCGATATAATATATCTATATGTTCAAAAGTGGGAACCCTGATTAAAAATTACATTTGAAGGTGTGGAAAAGACGGGAGTAGCTTCTCTTGAGTGAAGACATTGCTTGTTAAGTTCGCGTTGTTTGCGTGAATATGCCAGAGGAGCAATCTTGAAAGCTTTGATGCAGGGTCTTGCGAGACAAAAAATTGATTTTGCGGGACGAATGCAGAGGAGGCATGCGGAGCTGCGGGGGGTTGCGGGCAGAGGCTGCAGAGGGTTGCATTGAGTGGCAGGTGGGGCTGCAGGCAGGGGCTTTCGCTGACGAGGAGTGTCGACGGGACAAGATGCCGGAGGCCGGAGACAAGGGCGGCCGGCGGAAAAAAAAAAGATTTTCTAGGGCTCAAAAAGTTCAGGGTTTAGGGCAAAGATGAGCAAGAATTTTCCCTATATAAAGGAGCACAAATTTCATATGAGAGGAGGTCTTAAAGCACAATGTAGACACCAAATGATCATAGACCATCCATACATCTTCCCCATTCAATTCTTTTATGTTTTTTTGTTATTTTTTTCTTAGTTATAGTTTTTTAAACCTTTTTCTAGGGTTAGGATGATACCATATCATAATTGTTTATGTTTTTGATGTTTAATTGTTGGATTTATAGTTTCTTTATGATGAATTCTTAGTCACTATTTGAATTGATATTTTATGTTTAAGTTCTTGGATTGATCACCTTAGGGCTTTGCATATAGTAATTAGAAGATGAATTTTAGGCGTACGTGCAATATAATTCAACTTAGCTTCTTGTGATTAAAAGTTGTGAATTACATTATTGTCGTACCTGAAGTAATGGTTTGCATGATTCTCTTGTTTTCTAGAACGTAATGAGTCCATGATGTTAAATTTATGTTGTACCTGGATAGACTGCATGCTAGGATATATGACCTTTGCCGTACTTGGAGAGTATCATATACTTAAGGAAAACTTTGGTCTAAGTGTCGTACATGGACTTAGATACGGGAATTGTCATCTAGAGATACAAAAGAATTCATTAGTTGCATTGATACATAAATATAATTATTAGTTGTTGATTCTAATGCTCTAGGTTTCTATCGTTTGTTTCTTTTATAATTTGTTATTTGAAAACCTAAAATCTATGTTCTTAGTTTAGATCAATTAAGTTAGGATTAAATCGATTCTCAATCCATAGTTAGAACGACCTCATACTTGCACACTATATACTAACGACGATTCGTATGCTTGCGAGTTTTAATTAAAATTTCACAACATTCAGCAACAACCTCAATGGGGTGGTTAAGTTCCAGGCCGCGTTAATAAACATCGAAAATGTCATGTAGCTAATGAAAAACTGTTAAAGGATTATTTTGTAGATGACCCAGTGTACCCTCCCAAAGATTTTAGCGTCGTTATAGGATAAGAAAAGAGGTATTCCTACGCATGTCCAAGTGGTGGATCCATACTTTAGGCAGTCACAAGATTGTGCTGGGCGTCTAGGCTTCTCACCTCACTTGAAGTTGACGTGTTCACTTCGAATGCTAGCTACAACATGCTCGGCTGATACATTAGATGAATTATTCAGTATGCCTCAATCAACTGCCATTGAGAACCATGGTCGATTTTGTCATACCATTGTCACAATGTATCAAGAACGCTATTTTTAGACTTTTACAACAGAGGATCTTGATAGGTTGCTATAAAGAGCTTAGCGATGAGGATTTCCTAGAATGATAGGTTAGATTGATTACATACATTGGCAATGGAAGAATTGCCCGATGGGATGGCAAGGTAGCTTTAGTGGCAAAACGAGGAGGCCAACCATTGTTTTTAAAGTTGTGACAGGTCCAGACACTTGGATATGACATTCTTTCTTTGGAATCTCGAGAGCTCAAAATGATCTCACTGTTCTGGGACGTTCTCCACTATTTGATGTTGTTACTGCAAGTGAGTCACCACAATTGAATTATTATGTCAATGGTACTCCTTATGAGTTTGTTACTACCTTGCTGATGGTATCTACCCAAAGTGGGCGACGCTGGTACAATCCATAAGATAACCTGAGAATGAACAAGAGAAGTATTTTTCCACAAAACAAGAGGCATATCGCAAAGATGTGGAAAGAACATTTGGAATTTTACAAGCACGATTTGCAATTGTTAGGCAACCTGCAAGAGGTTGGGATAAATATTCATTATCGACAATTATGTTGGCTTGCATCATACTTCATAACATAATTGTGGAGGATGAGCGAGATGACTACTATAATAGTGAGTCTGATGATGATGACCCAAACCCAAATAGGTAAAGGAGAGCCCGAGCAAAAATTTATGATGGCCCAAGGTTACCCCGTGATCCAAGAACTGGGCAAATTACTATGGCAGATTACATGTCTCGCTACCGAAGGATATGTTCTAATATTGGGCATAGTAATCTCCAAAACGATCTCATCAAACATGTTTGGTCAAGAAGGATATGAGGAGGTCAAGGTGTATGACAATTACCTTGTTATTATAATAATTGACAATATATTGTCATAGTGTGTGAGTATTCTTTAGTTTCTTTTTAATTCATTGTGTGTTGTATGTCTCGATTTCTTTAAGTTTAATTGTGTGGATTGGCTAGCTTGTTTGGTTTTTATTGTAATAAATAAAAGTTCTTTTCACAATTTTGCAAATTATTTTAACATTTATTTTTTGATTGAAAATGTTACATAAATAAAAGCAATTTAACATGACCAATCAATTAAAAAGGAGACACTAATACAAAAGAAACTAATTTATATCAACTAAAACTCATTCTCTTCGAAATGACCGGGTGGCATATATGGACGATAATCATTCGAGGTTGAGCCGGTTTGCATCATTAATTGCTTCATCCATATCTCTCTCGTCGATCCTCCTTCATCTTCTCCCTTATTGGTATTGTCTTTTCCGCCTTTACATTATCTTATGTCAATTGATCCATGCAAGCTTATAACTTATCTTCAAAGGCTTTCCTCTCATTTTCTTGGTCCTTGGCAGGGCCGGCCCTGAGGGGGGGCAGCCAGTGCTACCGCACTGGGCCTGGGCCTAAAATTCTAAAAAAAATTTATTTGTTTGTTTATTGATAATATGAAATTGTGTTGTACAGCCTGTACTGCTATGTTTCTGTGGTCTCACTGCTCTGGAGCTTTTTCTTTGCCTTCGATCTCCTCTGAGTCCTCTCCAAGGTGTTTATCATTATCAAGTCCAGGTGGATTCAACTTTACTCCAAAGTAAATCTCATCTCATGTTTGTTTTCCCCTTTGTTTCTTCTTGTTTTTATTCTTTGGATCTCGTCATGTTTTTTGAAATTATTGCTTGTGTGAGTTGTGTCTCTATCTAGTTTCTATCTACTGCCCTGTTAGAATAGATTTGGAGAGGGAACCTTGTCTTTATATCTTTGTAATATGTGGAAAGGGTTTCGTTTTCATTAGGTTGGGGGGATCGATTACTTTGTTCAGTTACTGTGTCTGTGTGAACTTTGATGCAGGGAGTTTGATTCATTAGTTGATAGAGAAGGCTTGAGGTTTCAGTTTCTTTGTGAGTAGTGGAGCTAGCTGTAGTCACTTTTCTTACTTTGTCATCATGATTGCTTAGTGTTTTGTTAGGTTATAATCAAGTTCTGAAATATGTATAATTGGATGGCACCCAATAGAAAAATATGTGATCTGCACCTCAGTGGGTAGGCATTACATCAAGCTAAGATATGTTTATTTATACATTGTAAATCATTTAGTTAAGTATCAACAAGCTTATCCTTTGATTGAGACTTGTTTCAGTGACCATTTGCATGTTTGGAAAGCTTATACGTTCAACAAGATATATGTTTAGTTTCATGTAAATCAATCGGTCAAGTGTGAGTCCTAAAGCATAAGACTGCATTCTGCAAATCAGCTTTTCTGAGTTTTGAACCCAGCAGCATTTTAACTGAAAATGACACATTTCGATGCACTATTTGAAGTTATTTTCTTCATGGAAGTTATAGCATATATCTGTTGGAGCTTTCAAGCATTTAAAAATAGATGATATAGTGCTACTGACGTACTAGCAATGTGGTCTGTTTGGAATCATAGAAACTGGTGGAGTCATGTCAATATGCATGGGTCTATTCTACATGAGAAGGCAGAGAAGCCATTAATTTGTCTCTTTGTTTTGTTTGATTTCGATTTATAACTGGGATTATATTGTCTCTATTCTACCTCTTGGGTTGTGTTGTTACATAGTGTAATTTGGTTCGGCGTTGTTACTTGCAGCGAAATTCTGATGTATTGAAGGCGGTGATGTAATTTGATCAGTTGTGCAATATTCACCATCCAGGTTCTATCGTTCTATTATTGTATTACAATTTTTAGTTTAAGGCAATGTTTCATAAAAAACAAGCATCTGGTGGTTCTAAAAAAAAACGAAAGAAACTAGAAGAAGAAACAATAATAAAACCTCAAAGAGGTTCTATTCAAAAACTTTGGAATAAGAAAAGAAACATTTCTTCTGGAAACCAAAGTGAAAATGTAGTGAATCAAAGAGCACAAGATATTGAAGAAACCACAAATGTGCCTGAAACTGAAAATCTGGTAAATGAAGAAACGACAAATGTGCCTGAAAATGAAAATGAAATAAATGAAGAAACGACAAATGTGCCTGAAAATGAAAATGAAATAAATGAAGAAACACCAAATGTGCTTGAAAATGACACTGTTGAAAATAATGAAGAAGCTAATCATGTGTCTGAACATTCAAATGCTTCATTATCTGTGAATATATATGATCCTAGAGTGTGGGATAGTCTAGATGAAAAAATGAGAGACTTGCTTGTAGAAAAAGGTCATGTTAGAGAAGCCAATATTAATTTTCCAAAGGATAAGCACAATAGGGGGTTCTCCACATACTATTATGATCGAAAATTAAGAAATGGACAACTCTCTGATAGAAAATGGCTGGTTTACTCAAAAGAATTAAATAAAGTGTTTTGCTTTTGTTGTAAAGTGGTAAGACAAGCCCGTTCTAAAAGTCATTTAGCAGATGTTGGGGTTGATGATTGGGGACACCTAGGTGAAAAACTTAAGCAACATGAAGAGACTGCTGAACATTATGCCAACCTTAGAGCCTGGGCTGAACTTCGAGTAAGATTGAGAACAAATCAAACTATTGATAAAGAATTGCAAGAGCAAATAAAAAAAGATACTGAACATTGGCAGCAAGTTATGATCAGGATAATTGCTGTTGTTAAATGTCTTGCAATGCATAATTTGGCATTTCGTGGAACAAATGAAAAAATCTATGAAGATTCAAATGGAAATTTCTTGGGCTTTCTTGAATCAATAGCTGAGTTTGATCCAATAATGAAGCATCATTTTCGACTCATTCAAGATAAAGAAATTCATTATCATTATCTCAGTCATAAAATACAAAATGAAATGATAGCTATGTTGGCATCATGTGTTAGGAGTGCAATAATAAAAAAAATTAAAGCAGCTAAATATTTTTCTGTGATTCTTGATTGCACTCCTGATGCTAGCCACAAAGAGCAAATGACTTTGATAATTAGATGTGTTGATGTTGAAAGTCGCCCGATAAAAATAGAAGAATATTTTCTGCAGTTTTTAAATGTGGAAAACACATCTGGCTTGGGTCTTTTTGGTGAATTACAAGCTGCTCTTAACTCTCTCGATTTGAATATTGATGATGTGAGGGGACAAGGGTATGATAATGGTTCTAATATGAGAGGGAAACATCAAGGTGTTCAGAAAAGATTACTTGACATAAATCCTAGAGCTTTTTATATGCCTTGTGGTTGTCATTCTCTAAATTTGGTTCTTTCTGATATGGCAAACTCTTGTTTAAAAGGAAAATCTTTTTTGGGGCATGCCAAGCCATATATAATGTGTTTGCTAATTCAACAAAGCGATGGGACATTTTGCTTGAATATGTGGATGACTTAACTTTGAAATCTTTGTGTGTGACACGATGGGAGAGTCGTATAGAAAGTGTGAAAGCAATTAAAAGTCAATTTCCAAAAATAAAAAATGCTTTGATCAAATTAGCTGAAGTTTCTGATGATTCTAAGATAAGTTGGGATGCTGAGAAATTAGTTTCAGGTGAATTTTCAAGTTTTGATTTTGTTCTGAGTTTGGTTATATGGTATGACATCTTGTTCAAAATCAACATGGTGAGCAAAAACTTGCAGTCTAAGGATATGCTTCTTGATGTAGCTATTGAAAGTTTGAAAGGGCTGGTTTCATTTTTTGAGAAATATAGGGAGAATGAGTTTAATTCTGCTATCACTGATGCGAAAGAAATTATTGATGAAATGGGAATTGAACCAGTTTTTCATGTACCGCGTAAGGCTACAAGAAAGAGACATTTTGATGAAAATCCTAATACAGAAAGAGAACAACAATCTGCTCAAGAAAAGTTTAGAACAGACTACTTTCTTGTTTTGGTTGATATGGCAATTTCTCAATTGAAAACCAGATTTGAACAAATGGAACTTTTTGAATCTATGTTTGGCTTCTTATTTGATGCATCACGGTTGATTGTATTGGATGATGAAGGAATGAAAAATTGTTGTCTAAACCTTGAAAATGCTTTGAAACATGGTGAGGATTGTGATATTGATGCTAAGGTTTTACTTTCAGAATTGCAAATATTGCAAGATATGTTGCCAACTGAAGCATATGAAACTGGAAAGCCATGGAGTTCCATTGAAATTATGGAGTTCGCAAAAAAAATGGATTTCTTTCCAAATATTTTGGTTGCTTATCAACTTTTGTTGACTGTACCTATTACTGTGGCATCAGCGGAAAGAAGTTTTTCAAAACTAAAGTTGATAAAATCTTATTTGCGGACATCTATGGCTCAAGATAGGTTGAATGGACTGACACTATTGAGTATTGAGAAGAATATGCTGAAAGTTGTTGAAGTTGAACATATTGTTGATGACTTTGCTTCTAAAAATGCAAGAAGGAGTCATTTCAGATGAGATGTGGTTCATATCTAATTGTAGGTACAAGAGGTGCATGTTGGTACTTGTGCTCTGGGGTAATGGTTTTATGTCCCCCCCATTGTACCATGTTTTAACATATCAATAAAAAAATTTCAGGCGTGGGGATGAGCCTCCTAGCATTGCACTTGGCTAGGTTCCAAATCCCGAAATTTTTTTTTTGTTTTTTTTTATTTTTTTTTGTTCTGTAAGGGCCCATTTTTTTTCTTCGCACTGGGCCTCAAATCTCTCAGGGCCGGCCCTGGTCCTTGGCTTGCTTTCTTCTTGCAGGATTTCTTCTTATCGGCCTAGGAATCGGATCCCTAGATGAAGTCAGTGTTGAATTATCACTTTGGATAAGATCATCAGCATCATCTTCTAAGGACATTGGGAGATTTTTTGTACCGGTGGTGGACCAAAATTTTCATCCGGTGGTGCATTAAATGTTACCCAGATTTGCACAATTTGTAGCAACTATAAAAAGCGAATGATTTTTCCTTCATGTCTTCCCTAAAAAAATCATCGGGAAGGCGTTGCTATAACAATATTTTTTAAGTAAATAAATAAGAATAATAGATCAATAAACAATATTGTCACATTATAAAAAAAATAACAAGAACAAAACACAATGATATTGAAGAAAATACATAAAATTATGAAAAAAATCTCACTTAATCTATGTGATTCGCTCCACTTTGAAGCCCCCTTTTGGCACGTGTGATGCATGAATGCCACTCATTCATATGTGGGAAGATGTATTTTTGCCATCGAGACTTACAACTTTCATAATTTCTTACATTCGGAGGATTGTCGTGGAAACACTTGATATATTTCGCTCCCCTTGATTCCAAATGCCATCCGATTTTTGGCTAGTACACTTCGTAAGATTTTGAGAGACTTTCATATATGCAACACAAATAGCTTCATTCTCTTTGGTTGTCCAATTTACACCTTTGTTAAAAGGGGTGGACATATTTCAAAGAAGTAGAAGTGATAGAAGATGGTGTAGAAAGAAAAAAAAATAAAAGTAATGAAAAAGAAGTAGAAAGTGTGAGTAATTAGAAGGAGATGATGGAGGTTTTTTTTGTTTTGCTTAATTTTTAAAATCTATTTATTACTCATATGAAAACGAAAAAAAAAAATCATAACGGCTACTTGTCAACCACCATCTTAATTATAGTGCATAATTATCAACCTTTGATACTAATGAACACATAATTGCCACCGTTGGATTTTATTTGATTGAAAGACACCATGTGCAGCCTTTGTTGATTCGTGTGGAGCCCATAAGGGCCAAATCTAGCCCTCTCCGCTCCACTGTAGCCTTTTAGCTCTATATCCCTAACTCTATTGGAGACATTTTTTGCCAAAAAGTGAGACCTATGGCCCATTAGCCATATTACTAAAGATGGCCTTAGTCTCTGCGACTCAGAGCTCAAGTTAAGTTCGTTCCCCGATCCCCGATCCTGACGGCCCAAATACAAGAAGAAATGTGAGGGTCCCACACAAGAGAAAAGAAGAGGAAGAGGGACCAGGAAAAAGAATGCAGGCCCAAGTAAAAAAAAAGGCCTACAAAACAAAAGAAAAAAGATGAAGAGCTTAGAAAAAAAGAGACCAAGACAAAAATGAAGGGCCTAGAAAAAAAGAAAAAGAAAAAAAAAGAGGTCTAAAAAAAAGATGAGCACGAGGCTTAATGATACACAAATTGGCCTCGAGTCTCCTAAGCTAATACAAGATAATGCCAATCTCTCAGAGTGAACATTTTTAGTAATTTTTTTTACTTAATAAGATGATTTTAATTATTTTTGGTGACGTAAGAGTGTAAAAAAAAACCCAAGACTTCTTATACTTTATTATGTGAAGTTGTAAGCAGCATAGAATAAGGCGCGGTCGTGCGGGTATGTCTCACCCCAAGATCATTTACAGTTCGAGATGCAACAATATTCTCTGGAGCCCTGAGTTAATAAGCAACTGAGGCCCAAAAAAATAAATAGACGAGTACAAGGCTTAATGAAACATAAATAGGACTCGAGTTTCCTAGGCTAATATAAGATAATGCCCCACCTCTTAGATGAAACATTCTAGCAAATTTTTTTTTTTACTTTATAAATTTATTTTAATCATTTTTATTGATGTAAGAGTCCAAAAAACAAGAAAAACCTAAACAAATATGTTGTTACTGCAAAAGTGTCTTAAAAGAGTTCTTTAAATGTAGAGCTACTTCATGTCCTAATTCAAAACCGTCAAAAATATTTGGAGGCCCTATGTGAGATTGAAACGACAACCCTAATTTTTTGTGAATTAATACATAAATATATCATTAAATAAATTAGTTATAAAACATTATTGCAAAAATTTTAGTTGCATACAACCAAATAGATACAATTTTCCTGTTATTTTATTTGATTTAAGTCTAATCCTATCTTATTCTCTCATTTCTTTAACAATGTAACAATGATATTTTCTTAACAAAATATCTATTAAACAAAAACTAATAGGCAGAAAAAAATATAAAAGAATGGTGAAGAATAAGTAGTATATCTATCCAACAAATCAAGAAAAAAAGTTGAAGAAAATACAAAAAAAAATGATGAGGGATCTTTGGACAAATGTATGTACAAATTAAAGAAGACGATGGAAGGAGATATGGCCAAAAGAATGAAAGAAAAAAAAATATATATATACAGTTTTAATCCAGAGTGAACCTTCACTCTGAAATTACAGAGTGAAGTTTCAATTTTAGCACACTTTTTGGTCAAATGTTTTCATCACAAGTGATTCAATATTTATGTATGTTATTCAAAACTATCTCTGCAAAATTTACAGAGGTGATCTACACATTATGCTTTTAAAAGTTGAACGGTGGAGATGTGAAAATGCAATCGAAAAGTTGGTGAATGAGCTATCTATTTTTTAAACCAAAAAAATGGACCCCTCACTAGAAGGGTCATGTATGCACTTCAATGATGTGAATCGAACCTGAACTAGTGGAATGTAGAAGAAAGTGAGTGAACCTCAAATTACCAACTAAATCACCCAAGATATTTTACAAAGTAGCCTAACTGCAAGATTAATATATGTATTAAGTGTATATATATAAGTAATATAACCCTAAAATTTGGGGCCCTGTGCCATCGCTCTTCTCGCACACACCTTAAGAACCGGCCTTGTCCTAATTGTAGAGGTACCTAATTTATAGGTAAAAATCCATTTATGTTCTGTATAAGACTTCTTAATGTCGTAAACCTACTCATTATGTAAGGCTATAAGCAGCACTGAATAGGCTGTGAGTATCTCACACGCCGGGACCATTTATGGTCCGAGATTCATCAACATCTATCTGAGTTAACAGAGGCCCGAAAACGAAATGGGCTTAACTGCAGCTTTGAGTCGACCAGAAGCTCAAGTGACAAGGATACAGTATAAAAATATACTTTTCTTCTCCTAATTACGTGTTTCTCTGTGCTTCTGGTACAATATCTCTAAGTTAAAATGTGCCCTTTTTCACTTTTTTGTATCATGATGTCACTTTGAGCTTCTCCTTAAATTTGAGGGAAGAGTCCTTGCCCGTTGGTCATTCATTGCTATGATTTGATAGGTCCTCCACTTGAATGTTCTGAAAGTATTTAATTCTTTTGCTCTGATTTTGTAACGGCACGATACTACGACTTTGGATTATATGGCTCTAAGAACAAAATATCATGCTGATATGTGGAAGTGAGTGATCTCTTAGCTTGCAAGAAGCCATTTACATTAGGTGATGACATTGTCAGTGTCCTAATGTAGCATTTCCAAAGGAATCCATGTCTTGTCTATTAATATCTGTCGTTCATCTATGGAAATGATATGGTATTATGCTCTCTATTCTTTGATGCTTGTGTGGTATCAAATTAATTGTCCTATCTTTTGATAAGTTTCTGGTTGGTTACTTGTCTCATTTGGCTCAGCTGTAAAGCTTTGTTATAAAATCGATGCATTATCTTCCTATTTCTAGTAGCTAACGAAAATCTCTTGATGTTCTTTATATATCTTATCATAGAATTTGAGTTTAGACTCTAGACATCAAATACCATGTTGCACTTCATTTCTAAAATTGGTAGCGAGCCAATTCACTCGGACAAATTACTTTCTACTCCAAGCACAACATGAATCTGAATCTGCTGAAGGAGCTTAACCTGTCGATGATAAAAACTGTAGTTGCTGCAGCCTGCATGATCAATGTGGTCATCTAGGGTTCTAAATTACTGAGTGGTTAGAGATGGAAATCTAAATGTGGAGGCCTTCAGCATTTGGATTATTGCCACTGCTGCATTTGGACGTTGGGGGAGAGGGACATAATTCCACCTTGAAAGTTGACACGCCTTTCATAACTTGTACACATCCGTCTTGAGTTTTTCCAGCATTCCAAGTCTTGAAGATTAAATATATTTATATACTTGTTTTTTTTTTCTACGATAATGTTCCTAGACATGATACAGGGTTGTATAATACTATAATGTATAAAAATTTAATGGTTTTCAAGTTGTATAACCATTTTGTTTAGCTAACTATTCGAACATATGAAATGGTGCGGCTATTGCCACCCCACCAACTCATTTATTCACCTCGTAAAGATTTTAATTACTGAAAAACTATATTATCTAAGTGCGAAATGATTATTAAGTGAATTAATTATATCAATTATATGTATACAAAAAATACTTAATTTGTCATGAAATACAAATCTTGTCCACCCGAATCTGAAAATATTTCTCTCTTTTTTATTGAATAATTTGTATTTTATGTTCGATAATCATATGTAATAGGTTATTCAAATATAAATCATTACTGTTAACTTAATAACATTTTTGTAATACCTTATGAACATCACAAATAAAAATTAGGAGCGTCTATTTATACCTCTAAAAATGACATTTAGTCCTCCTTGGTAATTAGACCTCCAATTAATTTTGACAAACAACTAAAATGTTATTTAGACCTCCTTAATTTTCTCAAAATGCTCAAGGTCCAATAAAATCAATAAAACTCTATTTTTTTTTTACTTTAAACATTCATTCAGCTGATTCTATTATAACTATATTGAGTCTCTCAAACTGGTTTGTTTAGAATCATAGTATAATTAACAATAAAATTTATCTATAATTTATAACAACAAAATGCACTCAAACGGACAAATCACAATAAACTGAAAGAATAAAACTACTAAAAAATTTATATAAAAAAACCGTCAACAAAGTGAGAACATTTTTTTTTATGAATGTGAATTATTGAAATTAATATCATCATAGTTTAGCTAGATGAGAGAGGAGTCCATTAAAATTATTACGGTAAGCAAAGAATTGAGAAACCAAATGTATGATATTGAGATCATTGTTTATTTATTTTTCTTCTTATATATGTGTCTTGATAATTTCGCATCAGTTGACAAAGTCAATACTGATTTGAAAAAAAAGGAGGTCTTAATGCTGTTTTGAGAGGTAGGAATAAAATCACCCATATAAATTCTAACACCATAATCAATCTTTTTTCATTACTTAAAGTTTTGAATATGAACTATCTGACATTTATGTTAGATAAACATTGATTTTTTTTTTGTAGAAAAAATTAAAAATGAATATATAATTAAGAAAGAAATATATTAGTCAGATTATGATTATATTTAAAAACTTTATTATTCCTTTTATAGTTTTGTAAATTAATTGGTGTAAAAAATTTCTTTTTGAATTCAATATGTCATATAAGGACAGTTTTGAAAAAAGAAGTGGGTGAAATAAACAAATTTAATGTTAAATTTAAAATGTGAGGTGAAATGAGTTGAGAGGGCGAATAAAGTAGATAATGAGATGAGAATCAATCTTTTTCATTACTTACAGTTTTTAATATGAATTATCTGGTATTTATGTTAGATAAACACTGAATTGTTTTGTAGAAAAAAATTAAAATGATTATATAATTAAGAAATAAATATATTAATTAGATTATGATTCTATTTGAAAACTTTATTATTCTTTTTATATTTTTGTAAATTAATTGGTGTAAATAGTTCCTTTTTGAATTTAATAGTTGGTGAAATAAATAAATTTAATATTAAATTTATAATGTGAGTTGAAATGATTTGAGATGCGAACAAAGTAGATATTGAGGTGTAAATAGCCGCCCCCCGTTTGAATTGAGAACTCCAATAGTAGCCATTACAATTAAAGATCTCAATTTTGAAGCTGCTTCATTTAGGCCACTTGGCAATGTGATTAATAATTGCAAGGTGGCATTTACACTCTATATAGTACCGTCCCGTCACCGGTGAGTAAAGCTTCGCCACATTCTCTCACATTCATCAACAGTGGCACAGCCAGTGGTGTCCAGTCACACCTTAAATCCCACAAAATGAGCAAATTACAAAACCAATTGCAATACAAATTGTTTAGGTCGTCAATTCGAATCTATGAAAGATCAAGAAAAGGTGATACTAGTTTAAATTTGATGCCAAATTAGTGGAGCTTTGTAGAAACAATATGGGTAATCTTACAAATTAGTTTAAATTCTTATTTTAGCTAACATTTTAATCACATTTTTATATCTTAACCGTTCAGATCTTAGCTCATAATGTATTTTGTTATAATTTAAGACATTTAAAATTGTGATTTAATATTAAAAACACGAACAATTCATTTTTTGAAAATTTTCACTCGTTTATAATTTTAATACTTTTTTGATACTTTGTAGACGTGTTCTACACGTTAGAACATTTAAGATATAAAATTACAATGGAAAAGTTGGTCAAAATAAAAATCCACACCATTTGAATAAATAATGAATATCTTAACTAAGAAAATGTGTATATATATATTCATTACTGTCCTATGAATCCTATCTACTTGATAACTTCCTAGCAAAAGTAGACTACTGTATTTGGCTTAAACTCGTTATCAAGGAAAAAAAAACAATGAACACTAATAAACTCACCAACCCAATCAACTTGTTAAAGTCCAATACATCAATCCATATCCGTACTTGGCTGCCATCCTATTCCACCAGAAAAGATTCCATCCACCCTCACAGGCCCCCACAGCCTGCCGCGTGGAAGGAAATAATGTAAAACCCCAACCCAAAGTGGGACCCCAAGAGGCCAAAAAGCACCACCCCACCCCAATAATTCCAATTATTAAAGCCTCCCACTCTATCTCTCCCCACTTTCTTCTCCACTTTGCTCTATCTCTCTCTCTCACTTCCCACAGTAGAAAACAAACAGATCAGTGCCCATGGCCATGGCCTCAGATCAGATCTCACCCTCTCTCTCAACCACCCAACCCTAACAAACCAACCCTCACAGCCTCACCTCTCAGATCCCACCATGCAAAAATTCAAGCTCTTAGCCACACAATGCGCCGTCGTCACCGGAAAAAGCCCCACCCACAGCCCCACCGCCAGCCCCGTCATCCACCTCCGCCGCCGTAAAACCCTCCGCATGTTCCTCTCCCGCCGAATCCCTCGCCCTTCGGACTCTCCTAACTCCGACGACGACGACGGTCTCGGAGATGCAAATGACCGCCCGCCGGAGAAGAGCAAGGAGGCTCGGGTGCGCCGCAAGCTCAAGGACCTGTTCGTGTCGTCGCCGCCGCTGGAGAGAGGCCGGGAGGTGGGAGACGGAGACCAGCTGGGATTGCTGTCGGCGACCGACGGCGGCGGTGTCGGTGGGTTGGCGAGGACTCGGCGCGGCGGGGTGTTCAGCCGGCCGCTGACGGCGTCGCTTCGTTGTAGATTGCTGAGGAGAGCTTGGCGACCTGTGCTGGTTAGTATTCCAGAGTCGGAGCGGTGAGTGATCGAGAGTAGTAATCAAGGTGTTTCCAGTTTTGTTACCTGGTTCTGATTTCATAAAATTTCACCAAACATGGTAAAAATCTTCTCTGATACGCCTGTAATTAGTTACTATAGTTAATTTTATTGTGAAAACAATATTAACTGCAAGATTTATACCTGCATTTCATTTTCCATTGCAATATATTCATAATGGCCCAAGCATTACAAGGTTCAGTAATGCATTTTCAATATTCCTGATGCCGAATTCTTATCAGTTTGACACTTTTGCCAATATTATCATAGTGCATTGTGGTGTACTAGAACGAAAAGGCTAAGGCAGGGTTGCGAATGGCAAGTGCCACGTTCGGCACTAATGAAGGCGAGTTTTGATGCCCATTGATGTGGAGCTGAAACTCTGGGGGTATTGGTGTAGTGTTTTGGCTGCTCTGGTGGCTTGGCTATGAAGGATCAGGTGAGGTGTGGACATTTTGTGACCAGATGAGACTACAAGGGTTATTATTTTCACACACAGGGGAAACTAGTTGAAGGGTGTCCAAATAAGCTGATTAATGTAGACATTTTCAAGAACGGGATGATCGAGCTCAAATGCTCAATGCCCCTCAAAGAAATGAAGGTAAAATTACAGGTACTAAACTAATCTCCCCATGAGAGAAGATTAAGGAGGACTTGTAGGATATGGTGACTGGTCCCTGGAACAAGATAGGTCGTATCGTATCAGAATTCACACCTAATGTTACATAAATGTTTTCACAACCGTTTGGAAGTGGCCTCTTCTCATGGGACTATTATATGTACACCTTTGCTTGGGCTAGAGTAGAGAAGAGGCGAGCCCCATTGTGTACAGTTTTTGTTGGTCGGAGAGATCCTTGAGAGAGAGAGAGAGAGAGAGAGAGACGATTTTGCCTGGCGGTAAATTTCTTCTTTCACGCTCGTGGTCCTAAACCCGTTTCTTGATGATTTTCTCCACTTTACGAAGTCTCCGAACCGATTGACTTATTTTGCCAAGTGTTTATTGTTGACAACAACCTACATTGGTTTCTCGACTTCACTCGAAATTGAAACCGAAACGCGTAAATTTCCAATTTAATTTCAAAAATAATTTAAATTTCAGGGCTCACATAGATTTTTACATTAGTTTTCAAAAAAAAGAAAGAGAGAAATATTATGCAACTAATTGCAATTAAAATTGGGCTTCTTATAAAAAAAATCACTTTTGACATTTGAAATTAGAAAAAAGTCTAGTAAGATTTCAAAATTATAAAAAACGCAGATGGTTAAACGCCTTAAAGCGTTGCCTGTTGCCCACAATTTTGTTAAAAATTACACGATGTCACTGCTATTAATTTACGAAGAATGCCACTCTCAGCTACCCACCCAAACTCTCACAATTCCATATCGGGTTTCAAACCCTTTTGCTCTCAGTAGAAAAATCCATCCCAACCTCCACTATCGCCTCCGACAGCGATTCTCCTCCCCCTTCGGCTTCTTGGTCAAGAAGGTCGCCTTCGACTCATCCTCCTTTACCTTCACCTTTAATTGGTCATCTCAATCTTGCTCGCGTCGCAGGGAATTGTGGTGACCGCCATTACTTACCATTTGCAAGCATGGGTGATCGAGAAGAAGGATCCGGTTTTCTTGGCTATCTCCACGCCATTGGCGTTGGTCATCACGCTCTTTGCTTATGCACTTCTCCTGGGAGAAATCATTAGTCTGGGAAGGTATACGATTGTGACAATGTTTAATTGATTGCTTAACTACGTAAATATTCATTTGGAAATGTATTCACTGCAGTTTTGGTAACCATGCTTCGTTTCTATTTTTGTTTGCAATATCTTAGGTGGGCTCTTATTGGTTGGAGGGTTGTATAGTGTTTTATGGGCGAAGAGCAGAGAGCAAAGTATAGTTAATGAGAGTTGCTCAGGAGCTGAAGTTGTCAAAGACTCCTCAAAACTGAAAGAAACAAAGGACGACTTTGTTTCTGTAGCGTAATATGTAACATCATGTTCTTGAATTCATATCGATCAGTGACATTATTAATGATCGATGTATACATCAATGAAGATGTAAGCTATGATTTTTGTAATAGTTTTAACTATATATACAGTATACCGTGGTGGATTGGAGAGATCGATACCGTAAATAGATAGTGTGACAGGAGGTGTGATATGAGGTGTGACAGTTAGTGTAATAGGTAGTGTGACAGAGATTGTGACAGTGGGTGTAAATAGATAGTGTGATAGCGGTTGTGACAGCGTCTGTGACAGGAGCTGTGACAGTGGGTGTGATAGGAGGTGTGACAGGAGGTGTGAAATTTAGTGTAGTAGGTAGTGTGATAGTGGTTGTGACAGGTAGTGTGACAGAGGTTGTGACAGTGTGTGTAAATAGATAGTGTGATAGCGGTTGTGACAACGTATGTGATAGCTTTTGTGACAGCGTCTGTGACAGCGTTTGTGACAGGAGTTGTGACCAGTGTTCGAACTATCGGATATATCGGCCGATATTTCGAATCCGATATGATAAGGGCATATCAGTCAAAATTTATCGGTCAACCCATAAATGATGGTCAACGGTCAAATATCGGTCAAACTTTGATTTTTTTTCAATTTTTGTTTAATTTTTTAATATGTATTTCCTCTTTTTTTTTGAAAAACTTATATATATTTTTTCATTTTTTCATATATATTTTAAATATATGAGATGAATTTCAAGGATAAATAATCATTCTTAAATACCTATTTTTATTATTAGATGTCGTTCGTGTACTTTAATTGTAAAAAAATCAAGTATTTATTTTCTTTAGTTTACTTAGTACTATTTTTTTAGTTTATTTGGTACATATTGAAGTATAATTTTATAAATTTTATTAAAAATAAGCAAATCCGATAAAACCGATATATCCCCGATAAAACCGATATATCTCCGATATATCGTTTTACCTCTCGACCGATACGATACCGATAAGCGATATTGTCACGACCCCAAAATTTCGAGTATGAAACCCTAATTTCGAAGTCATGAAAAACTCTAAAACAATCTCAATAAATCGAAATTATTTTAATGTTACAGTGGATTATTTCTGAGTTCAAAATACAACTCAGACAAACCGATTATTACAAACCAAATTTATAATTCGACATTATAACAAATGGAAATGTATAAATCCTCACAAAAATCCACACCAAATTCTCACCACAAGATAGAATAAAAACACTTCGAGTCTTCAGAGTTGTCCTTCGATTTCCACTAATCGACACCTGCAGAATTATCCCATACACCATCGAATAGGTGCACCGGGGTTGTAAACACAAACTCAGTAAGCTTTGCAGCTCGTATGAGTAAAAACAACAAATACAACTCGCTTAAAAATATATATATGAAAATCCACAAATCAACAATTATAAATGCACTCATGACTCATTAGACGGCTCATCTGGTTGTCTAATAATGTGAAAATATATATGCTCATGAGAAGTTGGGCAACCCCTCTGTTTACCCAATTGCATTTATAATACGGGTACTCATGAGCGCTGGTACACATCTGTTACCCTCATGTAGTACGCCGCCAACATTAGACAACCATCTGTCATCCAATATCAAAAATATATGGGTACTCATAAGCCGATAACTCATATGTTACCTCATATGCAGTACCCCGGTAGACAGACTAGAGCTCTAACTGGATCGTAACTTTCGCCCGGCCAAAAGCTAGGTTCCGACATGCCAAACACGTCCGAAGACATAAACACGTCCGAAGATTGGTCCGAAGACATAAACACGTCCGAAGACATAAAACACGTCTGAAGACATAACTCGTCCGAAGACATAAAACACGTCCGAACACATAAACTCGTCCGAACACATAAACTCGTCCGAAGACAATCACGTTTTAACAAAACTCAATGTTAAAACCACGTACAATAATCATCATGTCATATTATACAAATCAAATCACATGCTCGATATATAAATCTCATCACCAAAATGAACATATTCACCACGAAATCATGACAGTATATAGTATAACAAACTATATATATGTACCTATTTACCATTTATACAAATATATATTCCACTATATCATATACATGTCATATTTCATTCTTTAAAATTCTGCATAATCTTGAATCTCCACAAGGGTAGATTCGTAAATGTGAGATTTTACTCACCTTATAATCTCGAGTGTAATTCCACGATTCCGAAAGCAAAATATTTTCTTGAATTATCGATCACCTTGTCAAGATAAGAAAAGAATTTAGAATCGTTACGTAAACCTTAAATGACGAAACAGTAATAATAATTTACTGTTCAGCAATATATGGTTTTACGAAAGTACTGGTCACGTAGTTACTATTCACGTATTTTACTATTCACGTATTAGTGTACAAATACATATTAATTACGTATTCCTGTATGAGTAATACTGTTTACGTATTTCTATACGTATGCATACTATTCAATCGTAAATACTGTCTTAGTAAATAAAAATTACTGATTTACCATTCTGAAATTACTTTTACATTTACTGAACGTAATTTACATTTATAATTACCGTATGTAAAAGAAATTTACATTTACCGTACGTAAATCACTTTTACATTCACCGCACGTAAAAATAAATTTTACAAATTTACTGTTTCGAAAACATTATTCACGCGCCACTCACTGTGGCAGCGCGTGGGGCCCACGCGCCGATTAACCGGTGCGTAGCACGCCACCGCCGCCCCAAATCTCCTCCTCTCCTCTTCCTCTACCTTCTCATGGCCTCACGCCGCCTCTAGGCCACTCCACTGCCCTTCACGCACCGCCTAAGGCGGCGGTATCTTCACCAACTCCCTCCTCCTCCGATCTCCTCCAATTCGAATCAAAACAACCACAAATTCACATCAAAGAATCACAACAACCAACTTAGCTTAACCTCACCTCGATTCGAGCTTGAGAACCACAGGAGATGAGCTTGACAGCGGCGGAGGGAAAACGCAGAAGCTTGGCGACGTTGTGTGGCTTCACGGCGGCGAGCTCGAGGGTTGCAGTGGAGGGTCGCGCGATGCTCTAGGGACCGGCGGTGAAGGCCATGGCGGCCTGAGGAGGGAGATCACCGACGGCGATTTTTATGAGGCGAGAGAGAGAGAGAGAGAGAGAGAGAGAGAGAGAGAACTCGGGGAGAGAGAGAGAGAGAGAGAGAGAGAGAGAGAGAGAACTCGGGGAGAGAGAGGAGGGAGGCGCGAGTGAGAAGAGAAGAGGGGTTTCCAAAAATGGAAACCCTAATCTGAAAAATTCCATTTTTATACTCATTTCTAAAATCGGAAACTAACTTCCGACGTTGATAACTTTCACGTCCAATGTTCGATTTGAACGCGTGACGCGTCTACGAACTCGTATCGACGAGCTCCACAACTTTCGTGAAGGAAGTTTTCACAACCGAGCGACGAAATAAGAGTTGATTCTCACGTCGCGGAAACGTAACGTTTTTTTAAATCAAAGTTCCGATAACGTTTCCGTTTTCGATTTCCGATGTCACAAAGCGGCACAAACACGTTTAATGAATTTCACAAACTTTATAAATTTCAAAACAATCCAATAATCGTTCTGAAAAATCGGGTTATTACAGATATTTAGACCATTGGCTGTGACATGCCGAGAGGAAATGTGGAAATATGTGAAATTTTGTTTAAATTCAAATGAGATTGGTATAAGTATGCTCAGAATGAAGAGAATAGCAGGAATTATGGAACATTGAGCTTCAGTTTCGCCAGAATTGCTTGAATCACCGCCATTGATGGCGGCAACCCTTTGTGGTGGCTGTTGTGCCTTGTACGGTTAGTCCGTTCAGAGTGGGTAGTATATCAAATGAAAGAGGTGAGCGAGATTTTTCTAACGGTACCAATTTCGTCAATATATATCTCCGGATGAGAAAGTTATGGCCGAAATTAGAAAAAGAATAAATAAAAGAAGAAAAAGAGTAAGAAAGGGCAAAATTGTTCGTAAAAAATTTTTAAAGTGATATTTTTCTAATTTTATTGACTGTTTTATAATTTCCACTTAAATGTGATGAATTTTTTATAATTAATTCATAAATAGTGACTGTTTTCTAATATAAATTAATAAATGGTACATTTTTATGAGTTGTCCATTAAAATTAGCTAAAAATGTCTGAGACTTACAACATTGTGTAGAGTACAGAAGAATGTGACCTGACAAAATACAAGCTAGTGCTCGCACGGATGTTTTACATTTTATTTTATTTTTGAAAAATTTAAAATAATTAACCCTAGCACGTGTTGCAGTCGACACGTGGGAGTATGGTTTTGGCGCGAATATCGTTTAGTTATAAGGAGAAGTGGGAGGGAGAGAGTGAGAGTAGTAATGGCTCATCCTATCGCTACCTTAGGGTTTCGTCCGCCTCAGTTCTCCGAGGTACAATCTCTCTATCATTTCTGGGTTTCCCATTGATTGGATTCTAATCTCTTGTTTCTCTTTTCTATCATTTACGACCCAATGTCCCTAAAGTTTCTAGGGGGTTTCCAATCCGTAGAAGCCATCACATTTATGATCTGATTTCTCATATTCAAATGGGTACAGCTTCGAATTTGAGTATGAAAATGCATGTATTGTTTACGACTTGTCGGACCCAGAAGCTGGGGTTGTGTTGTTTTGGTTGGAAATGCTGTAATTCGATGAATCTGTGATCTTTACCAAGTTTAGGGTGTCTTTTCCTTTTCTTAATTAATGTTTAAGTTTCCGAAAGCTTTCTCATGATGAGCTAAAAAGCAAAATGTAATTAGAAATTATTTTGGTAAATCCTTCCAGTGAAGCTTCTCTTTATGAATCCTGTCGCATGCAATTATAACAGAGGTGATGTTTTTCTAATGCGGTAACCATACAGGACTTAGCTTGGGCTCCTGGTTGGCTTCAGCAGCATCAGATAGAACAGTTTGATGAGTGCATGAAAAATCTCAACGGTACCGACTTTGAGCTAGAATGCAAGGTTGGTACTAGACCTGTTCTTGTTCAGATGTCCAGAAGCTGTGGTGTGATTATGTTAAATTGTTTACTAATTCATCTTGTTCACCTCACTGATTAGGATTTGAAAGTCTCTCAAGGGGAAAACAGTAAAGGTAACTATGGCAATAATCTGACAAGGGAGGAAGGTGGAAACAAAAGCTACCACCTATTCTTATCAGGGGAAGACAATACACCAGCTGATTTTGCTTCATCTTCTGGAAATGTAAGCTTATCAATTAAACATGATAGCCAAACTATGATTATGTTTTCTCGTTCAAACAAGTAAATTTTGCTCTATTATGTGCCTCTTAGCACTGTGTAATAAATCTGCAAAGCTGTCAGCTATCCATCATTTTTAGTGCTATATATAGGTGTAGAATATATTTCTCTTGGAATATTCTTTTTATATTGCTTACAGATCTTTTTTTTTTGAAAGGATTTCTTACAGATCTTATAATATGATAGTAAACTTTGTGATAGTAATAATATGATATGTTAACCTAATAGTATGCTATAATTATAGTATATGCAAACCTTCCTTCTTAACCTGAATTCAAGGTTTGTGGATAATTGCATATTTTGGTTTTAAAAAAGGGCTCAAGTCGTTAACAAAATTGACTGCTCTCCTCAAAAAAAAAATTTTTTGAAAAAAAGTTGACATTTTTGCACCTTTCTGCATAAATAAAGACATCTCTTTGCAGGAAACATCAGCTTTCCCAAGAGGGTTAGAATCTGAGTTTCTTCATAGGCTTCAGTTTCTTTTGGGGATGGAGGAATAGTTGTATAGAAAAGATACACCTACAAAAACTTGAAGATTGTACTCTGATCAATTTGGAAACTGATGCTTCATATATACAAAGAGGCCTATTTTGATGTAAACGAACATAATAAGAATTGTTACGCCCTAATTGAATTACGAAAGTAACTAAACTGACCTAATTACTACTTCTGTGGGTATGCCAAGAATAGGTACTCGGCACTCAGGACACCTTTTTTTTTTGTTTTGTTTTTCTTTTGCTATTTTTTTGTAGTCTAATCTACATCTCTTTAATTTATTAGGTTCTACATTTCCATCTTTGTCTTTCATCAACTGGATATTCACATTGTAGCCCAACTCAACTTCCAGATGCTTCTGAAAACAATCTTAAATCCAACAGGGTTGCATCTGTGGAACTACATGACACCTCATTACGTTCAAAGGACGATACTTGTTTTAAAATGGGGGTTCATATTGGTGGGAAAAGTTTGTTACCTCTAAATTCCATTCAGAAATCCATGGAGGATGTTGGTCCAAAACGTCCTTCCAATGACAGGATATCAACAATGCATTATAGAGAAAAGTACAATGTCAAGTACCTCAAAGCAACTGATATGACTGCTGCAGCTGAACTCTCAATTGCAGCATCTGAGGCAATGGTTATACATAATATAGTGAAGCATGGGACTATTGTGGATGCATTGCCAATTGACGTGGTACTTGAAGCTGCCCTTCGGGTAAAGAAAGCACGGTTGGAGTGGTCAGTAGATGCTGTAGACAGCCTAGCTGACGAAACAGACGAGAGTGATACTCTTTCGGACTTGGATGATTTAACAATGGCTGATGTATATGAAGATGTAGGACTGTCTCATGGTATTCCTTCCGATGACTGCACTTTTGATTCAGCTATTTCTCTGGTGAAAGAAACTCCTCTTTCGGAAAACCAACATGAGTGTGTAGACCTATGTGATCCTGTAGAGATGGTGGCTCAACAGCTCAAGCTTGATGATAAGTCTGCTCGAGGACAACTATCGGGGAAATTGTTTATGGATACATCGAATGACAATGTGCCTGCAATATCTTTCAACCACGAGAGAGAAGAGTTCTCCGATGACATTATACCGGGTATAGACATATGCAATGCGACCAAACACAACCATTCAGCTGTGAATAACTCAAATGTTATGACTGGGAAACAGGTATACGTCACTCATTTTCTGTCTTCAACTCTGCTCAACCTATCAATATTAAAGAAAGGTGTATATACTATATAAGGAAAATTTAATGTCTTATCATTTTTGTTTATCGTTGTATAGTTAGCTGTCTTTTTGGTCAGGATCCTCGGCTTTTCTTTGCGTATTTTAAATCAGATTCCTATTGATCAATTTGAACTTATAACAATTAGTCGTGCAACTTGCAGATAATTGGCCCAGGTATGGTAGATGTAACATCTTATCAGCCTCAGAAAGAAGAAGATATTTGCCCCCATGTTTGGAACTCTGCAAATGCTAGTGAGTGAACATTTAATATTCCATGTGCCTCTTCCCTATTCCTAATTACACAGGCATTGGTTGTACCTTTTCGTCATTGGTTAGTTGATTTTGGGGAGTAGTATATGCTTACTTCGATTCTGATGTGTTTCCATGTTTTGTTTAAGGAGAAGATAGGCTATCTTACTTAGTACAAGACAGGTTCAGGAGCCGATGGCTAGGTGGTTGGACAGGCCAAGTATGTGCTCTATTTCTTTTTAAAATTCTTCTGTTTTAACATTCTCAGTCATTGTTATCCCGATATCAAGTTATAACCAAATAGAATTTTGCTACCGTTACTTGAGAGCTTAGAAACTTTATGCCTTAAGTGGTAAGGTTGGATGACTCCAGAATATGTCTCAAGATAAACTTCATATACATGCATGATTGGCTATAAAAGGAAACATGCATGTACCAGAATAATGTTGTTCTTTACTACCTAAAGGTCCTACATTATAGCATATGAATCACCAAGCCATCTTTGAGGATTGTTTTCTCTGCTAAAACCTGACTATATTACTTTCAAAACTCTTCACACATCTAATTCTAGACACTTGTCAGTTGGTATGTTTGGACTATGTCCACCTTCGTCTATGATTGCATATAACTTCACAACATCAATGTACTTTCAGAATCTGCCATATATTCAACCTGGTCTTCTCCGCTATTTAAGCAGTTATACCTCATATATTTCTGATGCCTCTCTTCACCACCCTTTTTTTTTTCCTTCTACATTTTCAAATCCTATTCATTTTCACACATAGCCTTTTCTGTTTCAATCTTGTTGATATTATATGCTGCAGTAAATTTACTACTATTCAATGATAAAGAAGCCACTAGTATGCAGATTCTTGGCCCCACACTCACTCGTAAATGATCAAAAGGGAAAATGTAAAGACTACCACTAAAGTACATTCAAAACCTTACACCAAGTAATAAGTAAGCAAGATTCATTTACTTTTTGGGTATCACCTTTTCTATAGGATGAGCCATGGGAACTCATCATATTGATTTCACAAGCCTTTAAATCAAAGAAGAATCATTGAACTAACTACTTAGTGCTATCCTCCTTGATACAATTTCTTGTTATATCAAGCATAATAACTATTTTGATGGAATATATTTTCACATACTAACACTATTGCCATTGTGTGTTTGTTTTGTTGTATCTGACTCCTTTGTTCTTTCCTTTTGCTCCTTAAATTTCCCATTGGCAGGAAGTATCTGCTGTTGGACACATGGGACAGAATACTAGAAGGATTGTAACATGTTTTGCTGGTGAGACAAGCTATCTCTCAGAATCTGAAGATATTGCTCCAGATGTGAACTCCTTCGTGCAAGTTCATGAAACGGAGTCACATAAAATGTCACAGTCAAGCATACACTCTGATCTTTTGCCTACCGAATGTAATAAGGGCATATTGCTTTCTCAAGATGTCATCAGATCGTCTAGCTTATCATTGGTTGATCCTCTTTGTTCGGTTGTTCCTTGCAGTATTCTTTCAGAAAATGAAGTTTCTACATTAGTACAGACTCACAGGGATAAGGAAAGCCATACTGAAAAATGCTGTAGTCCCACTACAGAACTTAAGATGAGGAATTCACACAAACCCTCAAATCGAGTTATTGAGTTTCCTCATGAGGATGGCCAAGCTACTCCTGCAATTAATGGTGAAAATTCTCCTGTCACAGTTCGAAGGCAGTTTATTTCACTGAAGACTTATAGTACACTTCTCCCAAATCCTGTTTCCAATGGGGAAAATCAGTCAGGTAAGCTAGATTGTGCTCATAGGCAGATCACCTTGGATCAGAATGCGGGTTGCATTAGATCTTCGGATAGATGTTGTAATGTGTCCCTTCCTTTTAAGCACATGTCTGAGTATTTGTCTTCAAGAGATAATATGGAAAATGGTAAAGTCATCTCAAATGGAACTCCAGAGAAGAGAAAATATAATGAGACTAAAGGAGATGGGAATAGTTTACCTGTTCAGGCATCAAAAAAGAGGAGACAGTTTGTTTCTTTTAACCAAAGGGCACACTGCCATCTTTGGGCTGCAAAATCATTTCTCAACAATTCCACTGGGGGGAAACATCCCAAACTGGCTCTGGTGGCAGAAAATGTTGTTGAGCTTCAACGAAAGAAGAAACTCCAGATACCATCTGAATGCAAAATTCTCCATTGCAGAGATGTTCTGGCGAAGAAAAGAGTTCACTTCGCTGAAGCAGAGGTTCAAATTCAGCAGATGGAGAACCCTAAAATGCAAGATTTATCAACCAAAAATCGTAAGTAGTGGCCATAGATTCTCTTTCATCCCATTAAAATTTGTTACCTCACATAATTGTTACTAATTGTGCTGCTATACTTTAAATGTAGGGTTGACTGTTAGAGCTAGTAAAATGTCCAAGTATCCTAACTATTCTAAGATTCAAAATCATGAGAAATGTCGGCGTACCGATTCTCAAGTTGAGGCCAGGAAAAGATTGCTATTTCAAGGTATACAGTTCCTGCTTACAGGATTCTCTAGGCAGAAAGAAAAGGATCTTGAAGGACAAATATGGAAACACGGTGGTATTGTCCTGTTTGACATTCCTTCCCCAAAAGCAAGGGCAAAAATAAGCTTAAGATCTAATGCCAACCAGCTTCCTATTATTCTATGTGCTAAAAAGGTTGGTCAATTTTTTTTTTGGCAAAATTAAAGTGAGCTACCTTGCCCGGTTTCCATTTTTCTTGTGACCTTTCATGTTTAGCACCATGTGTTATAAATATCAATATTTGTTTAACTATCTATTTTTTGCTCTGTTCATCCAGCTTCTTCATTTTTTTTTGTTTTCTTCCTGCGTAACTCTAGACAAAACACTGCAAATTACATTATCTATACCAGAATCACTTGTAGTTGGTTTATGGTTTTACTTATTGGGTTTAGACTCAGCTCATACATTTTCTCTCCTGCATATGCCTCGTGTCATCAGCCACTTTGTGTATTCTCTCTGCCAGTTGTTTGTGACATGCTTTCGGTTTTTTGGTTTTCTAGGTGAGACAGTCTGATATTATGAATCAAATAATTCACAAATGATTCTGGGAAAAGGTTCATACATATTAGGAGCTAGTTTATGCCTAGGAATATTATTATAGTTATTCTAGATACCATGGACATTTTCAGGCGGCCTGACTTTAACCCTAGGCTAAGAAATATAGAACGTAAAAGACCTTGCATTCAATTACTATGAGAGTTGAAAATGACTCTTCATTCAAATACTGCGAGAGTTGAAATGACCTATCAAAGACATGCAAATACATTTGGTGAGTTCATTTAATTTAAAATCCCTTAATCATTATTCTAGTGATTTCAGTGAGTTGAATACAGGGATTAACTCACAAACACAAAAATACAACTTGTTTTTAGTTATTGCATAGCGTATTTGGTGATAAGAGTGCACATCACTACAATGCAGTGATTGGATATTGCTGAACAATCTGGTAGTTATAATGGAAACAGTGCGGCGTAGCTCCCCTTTTATACTGTTTTGTGGTGGCAACACTAGGCTTTACATTGCAGGGAGTGTAATTCTGTTCTCTGACATTTTATCTGTTGATTGCAGCTACAGACAACAAAATTTTTGTATGGGTGTGCTGTGAATGCCTTCATATTAAAAGATGATTGGCTTTTTGATTCAATCTCAGCAGATCATATTGCACCACCTGAGCAGTAAGTGGTGTATATACCTTGGATTTGTTACTTTGGTTAGAGATGATTAAGTTCTGGGTCTTTGTTTTATGCCCACTACTATGGCTCGTAATTTTAAGTCAATCAACATCAGACAGTGAGAACTCTCCCTACCTTCCTTCCAGAAACTGTAACCCATGATTATTTTTTAGTTCCTTTCCAGCTTTAACTTCTGTTATTACTATTGTGTAAATAATGTGGCTACAACTTGTTGTGCACATTGCGTACTAAATAATATTGGTCATAATACCCTTATCTTTTATGAGAAGCAAAATGTACTGATAGGGCAAAACCAGATCGAAAAGTAGTCAACCATGAAAAATCTAGTAAAACCCCACTGAAGTATGAAGGTTAAACCAAAGAATCACTCTAACAATAAATGCTTTATTAGGCACTCTTCGTCAGATATATTACTTCTGTGTAATACTTTCTGATCATTCTTTTTAGGCAATATAGCGGAATAAATTTCTCTGCCTTTGTTTATAAATGTAATCAATAACTTCTGCAGATACATTATTCTGCGTATCGTGGCTGCTGCAGAGAATATTAGCATTGGGAGGTCGCTTTGTTACAGTCGTGATTATGTTTTCGAGAGAGTAGGAATCATGCTTCATGGGAAGCAAAGTTTCTGCTGCAAGTTGGCAAAAATAATTAAGGTAGGTATCACTGTCGATTTTTGATATATATTTTACTTTACTTTCAATTCCTGTTGGTCCGCATGCTTAAATAATAATTTATCCTGGTTAATTTAGGTTAATTCAATAAAGCATCTTATTACATTTCTTTTGCATATAGAACTATTTATGTTATTCTTGTATATGAGATTAAAGCATGTCCAATCACTCTTTTTCCCCAAGTATTGAATCTTAAAGAGAATACACAAGTTTATGGCTCCGTATCTTTTGAGCATGGTTGAAAAGTATCAATATTTTCTCAGGACATGCGCAAAATCACTGATTGTCCTAATTTACCTCGGGATATAGCATGTGAGCTTGTTTTTTCTCAGAGACAATACCATCCTTTGCACAATCACAAAATTGTCAAACTGTTCCTCAATCCTCATCTTCCTTAAAAATGGAAAGATGTAATATACTTTGAAGAATAGAAGATTATGGTATCATTGTTGAAGTGACCATAATTTCTTAACTACCAAGTTAGTTAGTGACCTTAATTTCTTAACTACCATTGTTAAAGTGTGTGATGCGCACCTCGATAGTTTTCAAAGTGTGAAAAAATAACTCTTGTGAAATGCATTGACACTCTGGAACCTGTCTTGTTATAAGATGTTGCAACATTTGGAACCCACTGCTTTTTTTTTTTTTTGCTTCTATTAAGTAGTTGGATTCTTATTTCATGATAAGTTCAATGTTTAGTGGAGAGTGAATGTGATGCAGGAGAGAGGGTAGTTTAAGAAAGAATTGAGTCAACATGCCTAGAATCTGAAATTGAAAATGAACTCTGGCCCATGATTCTTTCACCATCTTTTGACTGCCCCTTGACCAAGGTAATCATAGACTTAAAACCATGTTCCAAGAATACAGTTTTTCAAGCACCTCCATATACATCTTCTTAAAGTAATTTTCTTGAGACAAGTTGTCCAATTTGGATGAGAGCTCCGATTTGATAACCATTATAGTTTCTAAAGGTAATAGAATAAGGAAAAATAGGATGTTTTAGCTCTGATACCAAACTGATCCAGGAGAGAGGGTAGTTTAAGAAAGAAAGAGAGATTTTAGAAGGTAAAAGTAGAATGAGGGAGGTTAGGGGAGAGAAACCAAGGCACAGCCTTCAATATGATCTTCAATTCATTCTAAACTGATTTGAAAGTACAATGGATAACTATACTTATAAGCTTCAAAGACAACTCTTAGACTTCTAGAATACCGTAAGACTATAACTGCTCAAACTTATTGATAATAATCATTAATAGACTCTTAAAACCCTAGACACATAATTATTCTTGTAACTGACTTAAACTACCATGGAGACTTTCCTTTAGACCAAAAAGGGTTGGGCTTAGCCTTTGGCTTCCAAAGAGGTTTGTTTTCCAGCCAACTTATGGCTGCCGTATCAGGTCAGAATAATAATGGCATTCCCTGGGAAAAACAAGTCACTGGTGAATTTCGTCATGACTCGTGGCGCATGTTATTAAGTCTACTACATTGTTAAGCTTTAGTCAGTAACTGATGCAAAAAGCATGGCTTTTGTTAGCCTACTATTGGAGGATAACCACTGGGTTCATATGTATTTTATTCCAATCTTTTGTTTATGAGAAACAATCAGCATGCAATAAAGTTTTGTGATCTTATCTTTTTTCCCCTAAAGACAAAAATTACTGTATCTTGATGTATTTTGTTCATGCGTATGTTTTGTGCAGCATGCAGGTGGGAAGGTTTTTAAAACCCTCCAGAGGTTAATGCTCGATTTGGGACAAGAGAAGATTTCTTGGGGAGCTATTGTTTCTGAGAATGAAAAGACATCACGGCACTTGAGGCACTGTGCAGCCGAACAAAGGATACCGATAATGGTCAGTAAAATTTAATAGTCTTAAAATTGAATTTGATTACTGACTAGGGAAACTTTTATGAAGCTCACAAATTGCCTCAGCATGTTAAAATTTTAAACGAGTCAAGTCTGTTGATTTCATTAGACAATGATTAATGGTTTGGTTTCTCTTCCCCTGAACTTTGAGCTTCAGTATGTTTGAACCGAGTTGATTATTTGTTGCAGCCGGCCAGCTGGATTATTAATAGCTTGCATTTGGGAAAGCGTCTTCCATTTTCAGATGCGTGAACTGAGGAAGAGAAATTCCAGTTTGATAATGATTTACATACAATTTTGAAGTAGGGAACATTCATTGAGACGATTCGTAGTTGTACAACTTGTATCACATGAAAACCCTAGAAACAGATATTTTCGTACAACAAGTGCTTTGGTCTTGAAAGTCTTTCTGAGAAGACCATGATCATATCTACTCCAGCAGTGAATTGCGGACCTGGGTTCATGGAGACCTTGTGCCATTTCGGTGTGGGCTCTGATAACTTCTTCTTACAGGCGAGGAATTATCTTCTGTAATCATATCTCTCCCTCTCATCTTTGATTTCAGAGATTGCTAATGGGTACGCTATGGGTTCTGGGCATGTCCGCAAGTTCACCTCACTCTTACAGTCATGTAAGACCATGAAGCAGCTTCACCAGATACAAACGCAGGTTACTGTCTTGGGCTTCTCCCAGAATGACTACGTCACCCCGAAATTAGTGGCGGCATGTGCGGAGCTCAAGCGGATGGCTTATGCCCGTAAACTGTTCGATCAAATTCCTGAACCAAATATCGCTTTATGGAATGCGTTGCTGACAGGGTATGCGAAGAATGAGGGTCACAGGGAAGTCGTGGCTTTGTTTTGTAAGATGAAGAAGATGGATGTAATGCCGAATCGTTATACTTTTCCGGTTGTGATCAAGTGTTGTGGGAGGCCGAGTAGGTTGGTGGTGGGTGAAGAGGTGCATTGTGTTGTGATCAAATGTGGGTTTAGGGGGGATGCATTTGTGGGGACGACGCTGATCCAAATGTATGCGGCGGGTGGAGTGATTGGAGCTGCTTATAAGGTGTTTGGGGACATGTTTGACAGGAATGTGGTCGCGTGGACTTCGATGATTAATGGGTACATTTCGTGTGGTGATATGGTTTCTGCGCAGCGTCTGTTTGATTTGGCGCCAGAGCGGGATATTGTGATGTGGAACACTATGGTTAGTGGATATATTGCGATGGGGGATACGGTGACAGCTAGGAAGCTTTTTGATAAGATGCCGAGGAGGGATGTTATGTGTTGGAATACTGTGTTGAATGGTTATGCCAGTAATCGGGACATTGAGGCTTGTGAGGATTTGTTTGAGAAGATGCCTGAGAGGAATGTTTTCTCTTGGAATGGCTTGATTGGAGGGTATGTGCGCAGTGGGCGTTTTATTGATGTTCTGGGATCTTTCAAGCAGATGCTTAGTGAGGGTAATGTGCTTCCTAATGGTGCTACATTCACGACTGTGCTGTCGGCTTGTGCGAGATTAGGAGCTCTTGATTTGGGTAAGTGGGTGCATGTATATGCTGAGAACATAGGGTACAAAAGAAATGTTTTTGTTGGGAATGCGTTGATTGATATGTATGCAAAATGTGGTGTTGTGGATAATGCACTCGATGTCTTCAAAAATATGGAGACGAAAGATTTAATTACTTGGAACACGATAATTTGTGGCTTAGCAACACATGGACGTGGGGGTGATGCCCTTGAGTTGTTTACTCAGATGAAGACTCGTAAAGTGAAACCAGATGGGATCACCTTCATAGGCATTCTTTGCTCTTGTACGCATCTTGGATTAGTAGAAGATGGCATGTCATATTTCCAATCAATGGTTAGTGACTATTCAATTGTGCCTCAAATTGAGCATTATGGCTGTATGGTTGATCTGCTTGGGCGAGCTGGTCTTTTGGAACAGGCAGTGGAGTTTGTGAGGCAGATGCCGATAGAAGCAGATGTTATCATTTGGACTACCTTACTCGGGGCATGTCGAATATACAAGAACATTGAATTGGCCGAGTTATGTCTCGACCGGCTCATTGAACTTGAACCGAAAAACCCTGCAAACTATGTCATGCTTTCAAATATATATGGTGATCTTGGGAGATGGAAAGATCTGGCAAGATTGAAAGTTGCGATAAGGGATACAGGGTATAAAAAATTCCCTGGTGTTAGCTCTATTGAGGCCAATCATGGTGTGGTTGAGTTCTGTTCCTTGGATAATAGGCATCCTGAGACTGAGGATATATATGAAGCTTTGGAGGGATTAACCAAACTGCTAAGATCTTTTGGATATGTACCAGACATTCTGGATCTTGGGCATGGAGACTAGTCATAGAACCTGAAATTAGTTCATTTTCTTTAATTCTATTGGATTGCAAGAATCATTATCATAAGGTATGGCACTTCAAAATGTTTATTTTCTGTTCCTATCTTTAGACTAAGAAAGAGCTCAGTCCAATTAGCTAAGCCTTATCAAACTTTCATTGTTGCTCAAACTCTGCTGTCTTGCATTTTTGTGGTGGCTTTGCACTTTTGCTTTTGCTTCTCCTATCTAGAAACAATAAGCTCACCTGTTCAGCCTAAAAAGAGTAAGCTCACCTACATTGCCTCCAATTCTGAAGTTAGTGGATCCTTATCAGTTTGATTTGTTTTTGCAGTTTAGCTTTGTTAAGTTAAAGCCCATTATGCTCCGAGGCCTTATGCCTTTTGACCCTTTCGGAACTAAAACATGAAAGATTTGAGCTGTGGAACAAATTCATTCTTGGATTCTGAACTCTGTATCCCATAAGATGTTATTTGCTTATAATTTGAGTACATTCATGAATATATAATTGAAAGCCATTTTCAGTTTGATGCTCGTGGGGTTCCATTTCAACATGTCTAAACTAAACCTTAGGCTGTCGTTTCATTTTAAAAATAAACATGGAACCTTACCCATCATCCTCTAAAATGAATAAACTAGCTGACATGACATGCTTAGTTTGTTGGTATTATACGTTGTCCTTAAACCAACAATTTTTTGTTTATCTAATCTCTCGTAATCTCTACTTAAATACTAAACCAAACACTTCATCAAGATAAGTGCGGCGCTAAGATATTCATTCTTGATATGCCTAGATGACCAACTAATACAGTGTAAATGGGTGATTAAGCCAAGTGGAATGTACTCTAAGTAAGTTTTTGATTATATATCTCGAGTATAATTAAATATGGTTCACCGATAAGAGTATAAATACAGATGATTATATTTGTTTTAAACAACTAGTATCACATAATCTGGTTTATCTGTCTATTTCATTATGCATGTGGATTGGAGTAAAGTAGTTTAATGGGTGTGATTTGGACTGGATGAAGCGTGGTTTAGCTATTAAACCTTCTATTGCCCAATTCTATCCACTGTAAGAATAAAATTTAAGTGACATGGTTTAAATATATTGATAGGAATCTATAATATAATATGGGGAGTGATTTTGGCACTCATAAAAGTGGAGTACGAGGGATGAAATATATGGGAAAGTGGAGTGCCAAAATTAGCGTCCTATAAGATATTGCTTTAGCTTAATTCAAACAGCTAGTATAGTACATCCTGTGATATAATCCTGACATACCAAATGGGACTTCACTTTCAAGAATTTGTTGTACATGAGAATTCGTCAAATAATGTGACGTGTGTTTTCTACAAAGGGAGCTGTTATGTCAGTAAAAGTTTCTTTCTGATTGACAGGTGACAGGAAAAAGGATTGTCCAACAGCTACATCTGGGAAAACTAGTAGACATAAAGAAGAAAACTGTATAAAAGTGCCAAAAATATATTGGGACCTTACCTGGAGGGCTGTGCTGACAATGGAGTGGATTGATGGAATAAAGCTTACAGATGAAATTGGCCTAAAGATGGCCTTTCTGAACAGAAAAGAACTCATTGACCAGGTACTTGGATGGAATCGCTCCACATCTATCTGCAGTGTCAATTTATGTTAATTTTTGTTTCCACTTTCGGCATTGGCGAAATAGAAGATAAATTGATAGGGCACTAGCAGAAGCAAAATTCAATAATACGATAAAATTTTAATTTTCTAGGTTAAACCTTAGGGAAGTTAAGATCTGTTGATCTTTTGTGATTATATAAGTAGGTTAGTAAAATAACATTTGGGAACTAGTGGCTGGTCAAAGTTTTGCCTTGCTTGAATGTTGATGTGTACTTAAAACACTCCTCTAGCAATTACTTATTAAGTTTACGTTATATCATATATTAATACTGCAGATGATAACGCTTACATTTCCGTCATCTGTCTTTCTAGGGATTATACTGTTCTTTGATACAATTGCTGGAGGTGGGATTTTTTCATGCCGATCCATATCCTGGCAATCTTGTTGCCACTGATAGTGGTGCTCTTGCATATTTTGATTTTGGAATGATGGGGGATATTCCTCGACATTATCGTGTGGGGGCTTATCCAAGTGGTAAGCACTGTTGATTTATTTGAAGCTCAGGGTTCGAGTCTAGATTACCATAGCTCGAGTTCTCTTCAGAAAAATATAATTTGGATTTGAGGTTTGGCATTTTATTGGATTCATTCCCATTTTCTCTATCCATTCTTTTACACTACTGAGTTGCATGGGAGGTCTGGGAACAAAAGTCGGAAGATGAGCTCAATGCTAGAAAGAATCAGGAGAAGTGGATTGAGTGGCCTATTAAGCTAGTTATGTTTTAATTGTTTAACTTTTGGTGTCTCAGTTTTCTTTTCTATTGTTAAAATTTACTTCCTAAAACATTGCAATTGCAATTTTGTTTCTTGTTGGCTTAGGATCTCTGTTCCATTCTTAAGACAATAAACAGTACTTAGATTTCATGTCCTTGAATGTTTTGTTCAACTAGAATCATGTGAAATATAATATTTACAAGCCAGGTTTCCTTGTACCACTTGATGTGCAAATTAATGTGTGTTTTTGCGTACATCCCTTTGGGGAGTTTAAATTCCATAAAATATGTGTGTTATCCATCTTATTTTGTGTAAAGTTTATAGCTGTTGAGCTGTGCATTTTTGTGGTTTCTCTGTCTTGTATATGACAGCTATATCTATCTGCCGGATGATTGGTATTGTTTGTTGACAAGTCTGCTTTTTTCAGCTCGTGCACTTGTTAATCGTGACTCTCTGGGTTTGGCAAATGACTTTCTTTCATTGGGATTTATTCCTGAAGGGGTTGATATGCAACCAGTTGCAGATGCATTGAAAGCCTCCTTTAGTGACAGGAGCAGACAATCTCAAGATTTCCAGGTTTGTGCTTCAGCACGTGTACATATTGATGTAGACCACACATGGTTATTTGATATCTTCGATTATGTTTCGTTTTTGTACATTGGATTGCTAGTGCCGATACACACATATTAGGTCCATCTGATTTGTTCGTTTTGAGTTAAATTGTATGTACCACATTTAGTAGAGATGGCGCGTGCGACTTTGACCTCTGAAAGGGAACCTTATTAGTTGGAGCAAGGGTATTTATAAAAAAACAACAAAAGCTTATATTGTGTGACTATGACCTCCTGGGGAAGTACATTACACCTCAGTTTTTCTCTGTTTACGCTTTCTGTTTGTAATTACAATTTTTAGGTCCCTGTTCAATAGCAACAATTTAGGTGACTACTTAATTATGTAAGCATGTACATGATAACTTGGCGTGAAATTTTGAATATAAATACATCTGTAACAGTGCGAGGGTGTGTGTTTTTGTTGATTTAACTAGCAAAGCAGCACAGTGGTTTGGTTTGCTTATCTCTTTGTCAGACACTTGTTTTAATGGATTTCAGGGAATAATGGACCAACTATATGTTGTGTATGAATTCAACTTCTCTCTTCCTCCGGACTATGCCCTCGTGATAAGGGCTCTGGGATCAGTAGAAGGCACACGGCCAAAGTTCTGGATCCTGATTTCAAAGTTGTTGAGTGCATATCCTTTTGTGATTGATATGAGAAATTTTTTTAAGAGAACTTCTCATACGCAATGATGGATCCATGAGGTGGAATAGGCTAGAACGACTAGTAGGTTGAATATTTTTACGTTTTCCTTTGTTAGTTCATGACTATAGAAGCGTTCATTATACAGACATAATAGGTACTATACCAGCATGTATGGAGTTTTAATAGCTCAGTCGAAGTTAATGTGTCATTGTATCTGATTCATGAGGAGCCATAGACCAAGTTGTTGAACAAGACTCCACTGTTTTTCGGTGTTTTTTTGTTAGAGATGAATTCATTCATTGAAAGCGCACGCACATGTCAAGACGGTCATTACAGATTCACCCGCTATCACATTTGGTAAGATAGACAAGGCTTCATAATGTAAACACCATAGCGATACATGGGATAGACCATCTATCTAAAAACGAAATGCCAACCCCAAACCAAACAAGGAATGAGACTAACACGACAGACAAACCGATACAACTATAATATAAAGAACAAAATAAAAAATAAAAAAATAAAATGAAATAACAGAACTCCTACGCAACCAACAACGGGATTAAAAGGATTAAACACCATCAAATTAAACTCTTTCATTGCCCTTGGAGGTCAGGCTTGGAGTCTTCGCCGGACACTGATAGCTCAAATCCGAAGGCACAAATTTCTTCTTCTCAGTCTTAGGCTTCTTGTTCTGGCTTCCAGGAGGCCTCCCTAGCCTCTTGTAGGTCACCATGCTTGTCCCCCGAGCTTTTCAAACCCTCCCCTAAAGGTGCAGAGGTCGAAGAGGTCGGACGGGCTCACTTGAGGCTCGGCGGTGTCACACTCCCTCCAACAGACTCCAAAATCCCCATAAAAGGCTTCAACCCTGGTCAAAGTCGTCTATGACTTTTCCAAACTGGGCTTGCCCACTTCAAATCCAGTCAAAGATGCATCCATAGTCAAACTGAGTTTGTTGATCGGTCCAGGCCCAAAATTTGAAAGACCCAGCTGAGATATTCCCACCGAAAAGGACGGGATTGCTAACACCTGTTCGTTGACTCGCACATAACCCTGATTCGATCCTGTCGCCGCCGCCGTGTCAACCTCCTCCACCACAGGTCCGTCTGACCATGGCTTTCTTGCCGTCCCGGCCATCAAAGAAGACTCGCCGTCGTCTCTATTTGAAATGCCCCTATCACAAACCCGACCACAATGGCCAAAAGGGCCACTCAGGGCACCAACCATGGCATTTTTCATATTTGAGAGTCAACTGCACCGCCACACTCAAGGCATTGTTTCTCAGTGTTGATACATATGACTTAGAACATAGAAGGCCTCTCAACTTAATAATATTCCTTAAAATATCAATCCAAATCTTATATGACATGTATTTTCTTCTAGGTTGTAGCAATATCTAAACAGTCTTCTGAGTCTGTTAGAGAGCCCTCTAATTTAGGGGAGAGTACTCCTAATCCTTTGAGGGCACGTTTACTAAAATGTATGAGATTGAGAGGGAATGAGAGAGAAGATGAATGAGAGAGAGGTATCATTCCTATATCACATGTTTACTTGTTGTCAAGACTTGAAAACAATCCCCAAATTGACCATGTATGTGTTTACTAACATGTAGGAATCAGACTCATTATAAATTGATCACGAAAATGCCCTTACATATAAACATAGCAGTAAAATAATATTATAACATTTGAAAAACATTGGGATATAATCAAATTCAATACAATTAAAACTTGCTGAGAAAATGAAGTCAACTAATATGCTAAATTTTTAGAAAGCCAAATGACCAGCAAGGTTACTTGATCCGGATTCTGCCATAATAATATGCATGGTAAATGTCTAAACCCATTACAGTGTTGCTGCAGTTTAGCTATGTGCCCACAAGGGAATATCAGAAAAAATAAGCTTCCTATGGAGAATGCAAGCACATACTTGCGACACATATAAGTAATTATATTAATAAAAATTTGTAGTTTAAAGGCTAAAGGACTGGAATTCTACAATCAAATGAGAAAATAATTATACAGACAAACATTTGCACAAATTGAGAAAAGATATACAATAGCAATTGTACTGTGACTATATTCAACAGTTAATTAAACAATGTGTGCAAGTGATCAGACTCGAAAAGGTACTTGATGAGACGGTGCCAAAAAGCAATTGTCGTGTGCATTTGTGCATATATGTCAACTTAGAATGTAAGTTAGGTCACTTGTTCTTAGAAGAATTTCTTCTTTATCTTTAATCTTGGTACATGCGCATATGGGAATTTAAACCGCACTTCTTGAATAGGCTGTATGTAAGCAATGGAGGAAACTTTACAAGCATTTTTCCTATGGCATCATGTCGAATGCCAATGTCCTTGCAAAACTTTACCTACAAGACAGTAAAAATACACATGAATAACATCTTATGAAGCATGATAACATGAGGAGAGGCAAACATTTTGAGTGTGTGGGTGTGTGTATAAGTATATGTATGCATGCAGTACGCATGTGAATATGAATACTAATGAGATCTACATAGGCTAGTTGAGACTGGAGAGAACACAAAATACCTAAGAAAACTAAGCTAGATTGCTCAAGTTGTTCCATTACAAGTACATATCAACATCAAAATTGAAGCGCACGAGTTTCTAACATACCTTTGGCACAATGATGGAGCTGGGGCATCAAATGGGACTTTCGACAGCCCAGCTCAAACTTTTGATCCAGCAACTATTGCAGTGGCAATGATCAAATGCTGGCCCAATACATGATGCAGCTATCCTTGCATATGATCCCAGAAACAATAGAGGACCTTATTTGGTGAACACTTAAACTCCAATCCTTCCCTGGTATCCCGATCCTTCCCTGTCAACCTATATACAGCATCCAAAACCCCAATTACACCCTCTACCCGGCTACAATCCCTCCAACAGACTCAACAATCACTTCCATCTCTTCCTCTCTTGAACAACTCAATCTGAAAAAGCCTTTGCCCAACCCCAATTGAGCTTGAGACTCTCCGGAATCCCAAGATCCAACTAATCCGTCAAATGCCATCACAGTTCAACCTCCCATCCCCCCCAACTAAGAAGAGATCTACTAGGAAGAAGGGAGGAGGTGGAGGTAGCAACTCTGGCAAGATTAGGAGAAGTACAAGGAGAAACCCATGTTTGGGAAACAAGGACCAAGCTGATCTTCCTGTCATTATCGACAGCCACCCTGTGACAGAAGTACTCAGATCCAAAGCACTGTGCAACAAGGTGACTTGATATGAACAAGGCATACGACCGTGTTGAATGGAACTTCTTGGAGTATGCATTGTCAAGACTTGGTTTTAGTAACTCTTGGATTCAATTGGTGATGTCCTGCATCAGATCAGTCTCATACTCCATTCTTCTAAATGGTAAGCCTGGAAATTGGTTTCTTGTGGATTAAGACAAGGTGACCCTCTGTCACCTTTCTTATTTCTCTTTGTTAATGACGTGTTATCCAAGATTCTGCTCAAATCCACAGAAAATGGAATGATTCATCCTCTGGGGTTAAGGTCCAAGGCAAATCCCAGTCAGTCACCTCTTCATTGCTGACCACTCAGTGTTCTTTTTTAGAGCAACTTTGGAAAATTGCTCTCACCTCTCAGACATTATCAACACTTTTTGCCACTCTTCTGGTCAGCGGATTAACTTTAATGGAAGCTAGGAAGGGCTCTAATCCCATCATGGCTTTGGACTCGCCTCCATGAAGGTCGTACTCCTTGAGTAATGGTGAATCAGTCAACTTCCACCCCCAGAATGAAGTTCGGCGAATCGTCTGGAAACAAAACAGAAATTACAGAAGATGAGTTGGTTGAAATGCACTACCTGGAAGCAGTGATCAAAGAGACGGTTCGGTTACATCCCCCATTACCGTTACTATTGCCTAGAATGACCAATCAAGATGTGGAAATAAGTAGCTACAACATCAAGGCCAACACTCAGGTTTTAATCAATGCTTGGGCATTTGGAAGAGATCCCACATCATACGTCAATCCAGAGCTATATGAGCCGGAAAGGTTTATGAACAATGGCATAGATTATAAAGGAAAAGACTACGAGTTGATTCCGTTTGGTGCCGGCAAACGAGGTTGCCCTGGGATTCAATTTGCGATGGCCGTCGAAGAGCTTGTTTTGGCAAATATTGTGCACAACTTCGACTGGGCTTTGCCGGATGGAGGGGAAGACCTAGACATGTCAGAATCGACTGGTGTGGTCGCACATGGAAAGTATCCTCTTAAAGCAATTGCTATTCTATCCAAAGAACTTCCAACAAGCTAGGGATCCAATAGGCATAATCATCCAAAAATCGTAAGCCTGCCAAAAATTATCTATGTTCATCTTTACTTTTATGGCTTGTATTTCCTAACGTAAGTTGTCAATGTACTTCTCTCAATCAAATTTATCTAATATAAGGTTCTGAACCCCACTTCAGTATTTCCTGTGCAAATAAAAATGTCCCGTTCAATTATCATGTTGAAATCTGCATAGGCCCTGCTTAGTGCGGTTTTTAGAACATTGAGAAACAGATAAAGACATTGCATATTCCAATAGGTATCTATAGACCAGTGTTATACAAGGGCTCTCTTGAAAACATTTTAATCAAATTCGTTTAATAATTCTGCAAAAATTGCTGGCACAGATAAGTGGGGACTTGACCAGAAGAAAAGGAAAAGAATAATAACATGTGAAAGAAGTCAAAGAAGTTTATTTTTATCTGGGTGTAATGAAACAAAACTGATAGTCTGAAACAACATACTAATTACACAACATCAGCAGATGAAATTATGCACGAACCAAACATGAGCATACAAATTTTACTGCTTTACAATTTCCTCTGGAAATGGAATATCAAACACAATCCCTATGCAGAGGACTTTGGGATCTTGTATTGTTTCTTGACAAATTGGGAAGCATCTGAATCACCCCTGTGACATAATATTCGCAATAGAGTCTTAGAATCAGCTCCTAGTTTGCTTCTACCACCCTGCATTTCCAGGCCACTTGATGATCTTAAGTCCTCGATCAGTTCTCGAGTCTGCAAACACAAAGATCAAAATTGTAAACAAAAGTTAAAAAAAGATATTAGATACTGTTCGAGTTGGTTAAAAGTAATCCACCTAAATGAACAACATCATAGGAGTTTATGTAGCATTTTCATAGAAAAAGGATCATGTCATTCATGTGTCATGGGTATGTGTCCATGTGTGAGTGTAGCCGTGTAGGTATAGTTTATGCAGAGGTAGCAAAACACAGATTGGCAGGGGCAAGGAAAGTAAGGATTGAACAATAGTACATGCACGGTTTATAGAATAATGAATATACATGTGCATATAATGTTTGTTAACCTGTTCATATAGAATAGTGCACACCATCAAATGTTAACATCTTATCAATTGAAGAAAGTGATCACTTAAAGAAAACATTAACGGTACAAGCAGTCTAATAGATATGCCTCAAAATATGTGATTTACTTTGAAGTACTGTCAACCAAAGGAAATACTAACCTCGCAACTGTGCAACTTTACCACAAGCCGAACACGCGATACCTGATTTTCTACTACACCTCGTGGAAGCCCATCTCCACCAGAAATAAAAAACTCCTATTGATCACACCCACAATAACATAATTAAGTGTACGTTTGTTTTATAAACTTTACAGTCCATGAAATTCTCTATATTGCAGAATGTAGGTAAAGCCTGCTCATGGAGCGAAATAAATGATTCCACCCAAACAAAGGTTTGTCTTAGTTAAATCAAAATTTTAGAAACTTCCAAAGGACTCCTTTGAAGTCGATGTTCTGAGCAAAACATTGAACAAGGATATGCAAATGACTTAAGAAGTCTTTGGTAATATATCACATGATACATATAATAGCTGCTTGTGTATTTGATATATTCTATCGGTAACATTAATTTCCAGCCTAAACATAAATTCATTGGTATGGTGGAAGATGAACAAAACATTTCACAGTATAGCATACCACAGTTCAATGCCAATATGGACAACCACTCAACAGAGATTTAATTGTAACAGTTCAAGCTCTCTAAAGGCGAGGAGGCTAACAGTTTTTTTCTTTGGCATACATTTAGGTTGAAAAAAGATATAAAAGCATTACATGCCACATTATAACAGCGAACGGTCTTAATAAAAACAGATCAATAAAAATTTCAAGACTTTTGACATTTCATGGGTTGGATTTCAGATACCTTGAGGATCTCTAAATCTTCTTCTAATAGCTTTCCATCTCCTAAAGAGAAAACACGGGATGGGCCTCCATCTAATAGGACACGAACTAAGCCATCCTGAGGAAAAAAAAACAGACTCACGTTAAGTAGTAATTGCAGGATCTCTGATTTTGTTTTTCAAAGAACAAGGGTGAGGCAAAACCAGTGTTGCTTGAAGCAGACTTGTCACAATACGATCCCTGAGTGGTTCCACAATTATATCACATAGCTGACCAAGTTCCTGGAATGGTTGGAATTACAGTCAGCCCTTTAGATCCATCTTCAATAATACAGCTTTAACAAATGAATACTAACTTAAAAAGGACATGATCTCATCAAACTCTGATTAAACAAAAACTAATGACCAAAGCGCAAGAAACTCTCAAATATGCTTAATCCCGACATAAACGATAGGTTGATAGATAAAGATTACCTTTACTCATTCTTTGAATCCATAAAATATACATTAAAACAGAATGAATATTAAACTCCACAAAGGTAGTTAACAGAGGGGAGTCATATTGAATCACATGCAATTTGAGGGAGACCACTACAATACTTTTCTTTCCTTCTATTTTTGAAGGAAGCATAGGGCTAAAATTAGATAATGTTTCCGCATATCCGAATTACACTTCAACAACATAAAATTAAATGTCATAATAAGACAAATCTAACCGTATCAAGTGGTTCGATCACTGCCTCAAACCTAGAAAGTGAAACATTTGGTTTATACAAGTTGTTGATAAATGGTTCCCTCAAATCCCAGAAGATAATTTTAGTCCCTGCAACAAGAGAATGAAAAATAAATCAGTGATCAAGTTTCTCGAGGTAAATACAACTTAAGGAAAAAAAAAACAGATCATATACACTTTTTAAATACAGGGAAGGTGCAAACATTCCACTGATTACTTAAAATCTTAGAAACATCTAGAAAAAAATCATCTAAACATGTTGTAAAAATACCTAAAACATCTAACTAACAAATCATGTATTTACAAAAAGAAGGAAAATAAAAAGGGGCAAAATCTTTACTGATTAACTTACAATCTTCGAAACATCTAGAATCATTAAAAAAATCTAACAACCAAATCATGTACCTGTGAACTCGCATATTCGATCTATAGCAGCATTTATATCTTGCCTACTCCCATCAAATGTTTCCTTCTGTGTGGAACTTTTAGATTTCTCATCTATGGATTTGTCTGCAAAGATTAAGAGATTAAACTTTCAAAAACTGAAGAAAAATCACCACCAGAGATATAAAATACTTTGGCCTTCCCCAACAAGCAATATAACGATAAGTCACAAAATAGATGTTTGCTTATTACCTAGTGTTTCATTATATTAGGTAATTGTACTATTGTAGCATTTCATTGCATGATTCGGCAACACTTTCAAAGATTTACAAAATTGACTAAGTCCGGTGTACCCAGATCCTAAGGGGAAGAATATATTTGGTCATTTGAAATATTAAAAGGCTCAACTGGCCACAAAATTGCTTGAATCTAAAACGGTTTATGAAATTATTTTCAAAACTTGACTCCTGAAATGGGTGCATAATCTTTAATTTAATGTTATATGTGAGAATTAAATTGTAAATGAATTTAGCAAATGGTTGAAGTTGCGAAAGTTGAATCTAGGAAATTGGAGAGGCTTTCAATTTCTGTCTTGAACTATTTAATATAAGTCAAGATACAAAAACTTTAGAACACATACTGGTAAAACTTCGGCGGGGCTTCTTTCTCGTCCATCGCTCCCATATGCTATCTTCCAACTTATTCAGCTCATTGATAGCATACTGTGAATCAGCAAAAATAATATTTATATCAAAATGATAAATTATGGGGGGAATAAATTCCTATATAAAGATCTGGCATTTAAGCAAGTTTAAACATAAAACAGATGCCTAATAATAATAATAAATGATCAAAAGAAACAAAGTAAGTGTACATATAGCAGCAACCATAATAGAGTGTCCCTCGGGGGAAAATACATCAGATTTAATGACAATAAGTTACACAAAACTTACATAAAGTGTGTTCAACTGAACACAGAGGGTTGGAGTGGTTCGAATATTAATTTCAGTGGATCTTCTCTCATCAGGCAACCTAGGATCAAATAGTTCCTTTTTTACAAAAGCCTTTATCCCAGCTTCCTTCCTGTATCGTGTGAGGATGGGCACGGGTGGAATTAAATCCTCCTTGGTGGCTGCATGACCAAAATCACAATTTAAGATCCACATGGGTAAGACGAGTGGATAAGAAGAAAATGATCAGTTAAAATAATCTGCATCGCACATAAAAATAATGTAAATTAAACAACAATACTTGAGAAAACAATTTATTCTTTTCTATTTCAAGAGAAACAACAATCATGAATCAGGAACGTATTCATCACCAAAGCCCAATTTACAGAAAGAAAGCACCATGGCAACTTTAAACCAAATCAGTGTCACGTTACAACCGTACAACACCCTTATCTATGATACAATCACAGAAGAGCAGGGGACTCAACACACACCCTTTGTTAATGCTAAGCACCAACCATGTACAAGCAACAGGGGCTGGGGGAACTTTTAGACCTAAATCATTGGAAATTTTGCTGAACTCCTGATATCTCCCAAGACTGAAACTTCTCTCTTTGCTTCTTTAATTGTTATGATCACAAGTACGAAGTTAAACATACCCAATTTGTCAATGACGTGATTTGCATAAACTTGAAATGCATTGTCAACTCCTCGAAACAGACCACTCAATTCCGAAGACCTCATTGGAACCTTAAGCTCAAAAAACTGGTCTACAGTCTGCATGGAAACATGATCAAGAATAAAACATTGAAAAAAAAAACGTTGGTCGCTACTTAACCAGTTGCAAAGATATATCTGAAGATCAACTTGAATTAGTACAGCTTAAGTTGTTAGACTCCATATGAAATTCCAACAAATTCTAGAGTTCAAGTAAGATAATTCCACTAAAATGCGTCTCAGACAGCCCCAATAATTTTTGATACTTTCCCCTATTATTATATTTAAATTCATATAGATAACCTTTGAAGATGATTAATTCAACTATTTGAAAATTCAAGAAAGCCATGGCTCAAAACGTGGAAAGTATTAGGTGGCCCAAATGGAATAAATCCATTGTTCATGGCACTGATTAAGAGACACTAACAAGATACCACGAAAGAAAATAGAACGCCTATTGTTTCAGGAACAGGTTTATACAAAAAAATTCAGCCATACCTCCTCAACAATTCTAAATACTTCAACTATAGAGCTCCCATGCCGCTGTTGAGGAGATATTGGGTCCCACCTCTGTAGAATGAAGCACACGAACATTAAGCAACTTAAAGCAGGAAAAAGTACAAGCCAGATATATTATTATCATTCAATTGATCAAACAACGAGATTCTGTAGATGATCATAATAGACCAAAGGAATTTGGAATTGCACTCTACTAATGGGTACCAGGACCACGTACTTTAACAAGTCCCATTAGTCCAGATTACAGCATCACATGACATAGTAAAGTAGTACCATTGACTTTTGAAAAAAGAAAAACGGGGTCAAACAGTCAGTCAACAGCTTTGGGAAAAAAGTATTTTTTTTCTTACAAAAATTTATTACTATTTTCTCAAACATGATCTTTCACAAATAGTACCATCCTCTCATTTTCCACACTTGAAAAACAAAGCGTTGAGACTTAACATCTTATCACTTTCCCAATTACCTTGGACAGAATTTGTTGTCAGGCCCTTTTTTTTTTAATAAGAAACAGCTTTTTATTGAAACAGCTTGTTATTAGTATTAATAACCACTGCTTAAGTGCTCCACCTCTTCCCTGCTCTAAACATCACCCTAACTACTGAGTGACCTAATAGCAGCTTCTTGTTACCCAGGGCCAAGAGATGACTACACGCACACTGTATTGATAGTTTAATTCCAAGTGAGAACTCGTTTTGACTAACGGGAATTTGGAGGGCCTGACGAACTAGATTATCAGAAGATACAAGTCTAGAATGTATACAAGTAACAACTTTTGAGAAAAGAGCACAAAACTTTAAGCAACATAATGTTCATATTTGTGTCCTCAACATGAAATGAATACAAAAGAAAATAAAAACTTAAAAGTGATGAACTTTTCACCTCTTGTTGAATAGCCCTTTCAACCCAACCTAAGATCCTCGCAAGTTGTGAATTGACCCAACGCATCACTAATGTTCCAGATATAGATTCAATCTGAAAAAGATATAAGAAGTTAGAATAAAAAGGATATCGAGATGAAAAAAAAAATTATACATAGTTGTAAATAGTACTTATTATACAATTGCAAATATCCATGCACTGACAATATTAGAAGATAAATCTATCATCAAAATATTATGTGTAAAGTAAAAATAAAACCCGACTACTGACCTGGTAAGGAACTATTTTCCTAGAGTATATATCTGCAGTTTCCTCTCCACAAGAAGACAAAATAAGTTCCATCATGTACTGCTCAAGGTTGTCAGCGGCAGGAAATACAGATACTACATCCTCAGTCAGATGCTCAGCACCACCAAGAAAAGGTTTCTGCAATAAAGGAGTAAAATTCATTAGTGCAACCTAAAAATATGCAGTTTACTCAAACGAACTGTAAACTGTAGTGTTGCTCACCAACTTGATTCCATAAAGCCTATGTAGAAGTGATGATGAGACAGCAGTTGCCTGTGGATGCCTCTGAGATAAAATTGGCATGAAGAGGGTTGTGTCCTTTTTCAAAAGTTTCTTGGTCTCTTCAGCAAGCAATGCCAAATGATGTTCGTGCTTTGTGTCTGAGTTTTCAAGTGATTGCAAAATCTGTATGAACTGAAATATTAAGAACATAACCCAGGATTCTTACAGGACTATTTTTAACATTATAATATCATAAGGCTTTTGGTATGTTCCTTGTTCAGTTGTGAGATATATAAGTTCTACAGAGATATGTGATATATGCATGCGTTGTCCAAAGGCGCTTGCATAATTTCTAATCTTTTCAAAGTGCGTGTCTGTGAGGTTGAGAGAGAGAGAGAGAGAGAGAAAGAGAGAGAGAGAGAGAGCTTGCAATAGTTACAGAAAAGTACTAGTAACACAGTCTAAATCTAAGATTGCAGCAACAGAATTCTTACCTATTGGAAATTGAAAGTTTCCATCAAGAGAAGGCTAGCCTATGTTTCTGTACTTTACACACATAATTAATACACTGATGTGAACTACCACTTCAGATTTAAAATTAAACTACTAGTAAAATATTATATTGTATGATACCGTAAGTTTCAATATACTTTCGAATGTAATTTGTCCAAATAGCATACACATGCACATTACCTGTGTTTGTATAGTGTGTATTCTTTTAAATCTTAGATGTTGCTAGTAATCCATGCATGACAATTTTCTTCCCCATCCCATCTTCCATGGGAATATGTGGAAGTTATCATTTTACATTTCTTAAATAAATCGAAAGAAACAGCTAACTGAAACTTGGAAGACGTAGGAAAGAGGCGGAAACTCTGTTAATTTAAACTGCAATACTCACCCTTGTAAATGCGTTCTTGATAGAAGATGATATATAAGATTCTATCTGATCTCGATCTGTGGCAGCTGTGGATTGCATCGCTGCCTGTAAAAAATAAAATAAAATAAAATAAAATAGAACTACAACCTTGAATATTTGACAAATTGCCAATAGATTCAATTTTCGAACTTTAATAAGGAAATGCAAAAGCTAGTACAGCTATGCCACTTCCTTTGAAACAAGAACAATCCTTGGCTCCTCACCACTAAGAGTTCAGTCATTTCACCATTCATTTGTATCAGTCTTTAAAACTGAGGGCCCCTACCACTTGAACCCAAGCCCCAACATGATAACCCAATAAATATCTTACTGACAAGGAGCCAAGCATTATTCTTCCAACAACATAAACTCTAGCACAAAATTTCCTCTAGGGAGTTCTATACATACTGCTTCAGGTTCCTCAAGAAGAAGCCTCCGAGTAATCATTGCAACTGTCACTATATTCTCCATTGTAATTGACACCTATAGAGCAAAAATTTTAAGAAGCGAGTTAGTAGAGGCAGTCAGCAGTCTGACCACGAAGATTAATTCATTGGCTATTTACAAAAGAAGCCATAGGAGTGCCACAAATGAAATGTGGTGCATAATACATGTGTGAGCATATAGTATCAAAGGATGACCATGTAAGCAGTACATGAGCACAGCAAAAATAAATATTTTCTGTGGTACTATAAAACAATATATGTGCCTTTTTAAAAAAGAAAAACAAGCAAAAGAATTGTTTAACAAAACCTTGTATCCGCCCGACTGAATATTCAATTAACCAGATGGTCCACACCCAACGGTTCACCAAATTTTTGACATACCTCAGTGAAGTGCTGGTGGTAGTCTCCTAGTTGCTTATCAGCCCATTTTTGAATGGGAGACAAAAAGGACTGTAAGAAAGTCAAATCTTGGTAGCCCTGTTTGCCTTCAACTCTAGAATGCAAACTTTTCAAGTGTAAACGCTCTTGTGGTCCCCTTTGTTCCTTCAATGGTATTTTCTTCAACTGTTCAATGGCATGTTGTAAAATTCCTTGCTCGCTCGTAATAACATGCTGTGGTCATAGAAACAAGTACAAATTATAAATGATGAGGTAATTGGTGAACACAATACTGCCAAGGTCCAAGTTGATGGTAAGTTGGCATTTGACAACAAATGTATAGTAAAAGACAGAAATGTGAAAACATATAAAGCTGAAAAGAAAACAAAAATTACAATTAATACAGCAATTGTTGCAGAATGTAGCAAACTAGAAAAGATTCAATTGTAGATATTCGACGTCTGCATTCCAAGGATCTGAGCTATCTGACACATCGAATCACTCATGAACCCATGAGTATCCTTATGCTTAAAACAGCCAAATAATATACATGTATAAATGAATATGAGTATTTATGTATACACAATTGAGAAATGTTCCCGTATATAATCCTGGAACACAGAGTTGCCAATTGTAATGTGATAGTGAAACATCAACTTGTTCAGAAATTAAAATTTACTTGAACCGACTTTATGGATGCGCGCACCCATAAGTTCAGAATCTACTTCTAAAACCCTCATGTGCAAGTTCAACCTCTACTAAGAGATACAATTTTTGAAAATACAAATACAAATGCAGTCCCATTAGACAATGACCCAACTGCATTACCATGGGATCTACATGAAGTCCACGGCCAGCCAAAGAACATGTATTTTGGGCAATCAAAGGGATCCACAGGGAAGTATGAATGACATATCTAATGAGACCGTCCACCTAAGACTACAAACATAAACCAACTACATAAACAAGGCCAGCAAACCAAACATTAAGGCATCAAACTAAGCCTCCTGCCCAAATAAGGACAGCACCACAATGAATGGTCTCAAGAGTTTAGACGTTAGAGTCTATGACAGGTAATTATGTCTCATACATATGACTAGCTCCACTTTTGAAAATTTGTTACATTCCTTTCCATTAAAGGTCATATGAACATGGAGAGAGGAAATCTTTTGTTGGTAGATAAAAACATTGGTTTATATAAGAACAAGAACATACAATTCCTTAATGATCTGCTTATGGTACCAGGCAATCAAAAAAATACTTCCCTTTGCAAAGAGCATAGACTAATGAAATGTCTTTCAAGTCCTTATTTTCAAGTAATGTTCAAAGAGAAATATCTTTAGCTTATGATATAAAAGTTCATACACATTTCAGTTGATTCTCAATGAGAATGTAGTTTCTCTATTCAAGGGATACAATTACATTGTACACGCGACACTGCAAAAAATCATTTATTTGCTATTGTACCTGACGGAATAAAACCCATGCATAGCAGGTGTAATGAATGGTCTCCGTGATTCCTAAAACACGCCATGTTGACTTCAAGAGCTCAAGTATTTCTTCCACTTCCTGAAAATAAAGATAAGGAATAAGCAGAAATTTCAATTTGACAATTAACCATTTAATAAATATGGAGGCTCAATGTATCAATTGCTAATAGAAACCCAACAAGTCAACTGGAAATTATATTGTGATCTCAATATTCTTTTTAAACAGATGATGCCATCATGACCGATATCCAAATGCACTGACCTGAGTTAGCTTTCCCTCATCTAGCATATCAAAGACACTGACAAGAAGCTTCTCATATAGTCGAACATTCAAGTGATATCCATCTGCCCAGTGGCATACTTCACCCGTTAAGTCACCCCTAGCAGGCCTCTCAGAAAGTGAGGCCGTAACCTCTCGAAGAGATCTCAAGCATTCTGTTCGTTGGAGTTCACCGGTGGACGGTGGAAGAGACTGCAATCAAAAGGTAAGAGATTATTGAGAACCAAACTTAGATGAATTTCCAATGCATGTCCATTGGAAAATTACTCATGGAAGGGTGTGTGGTTTCTAAAACAGGGGGTGCCAATGTACAGCAAAGAGAAGGTAAACCAAAACTCCATGAAGGAAGAACACAGCATTGCTCTAAATAAGAGAAGGCAGAAAACACAACTGTGGGGCAGCACCTAACTCCCCTAAAAAAGCTTTGCACCCTAGATTGAAGCATATAACAGAATGAACCTTCAAACCAGAAGCCTAAAGGGCTGTTAGATATTTTGCCCTCTTCTACCCCTACCCCTATCCCCAAGTAGCTGTCCAAAGTTCATCTTTTTCTTTCCATCCACAGCACCAAGGACATTATCCCCAAAGCACCTAACTCTACTTAAGTCTGAACCCGACATGGTTTTTTTTTTTAATTTGGTCAAAAGAATCTGACATGGACGAGGTACCTCTTTTTGTATATAACAAAAATAGTTAAAAAAATAACACCTTAATATTAGACAGAGACAAAACGATAATAAGTGGAAATATCCCACACAAGAAAAGAGCAACAGAAGCTGGAGCCGTTAGAAACACAAAAACAACAACATAAAGAAAAAAATAACCCTACTGCTTATTCCAATCTAGCATAGCACAAGAGAAGCTAAACGGTCTCAGAAAGAAAGCCCAAACGGCTGGCCAAAATCTTACTCTTCCACAGCTCCTCCTTCCTGCCCTGTATAGGCTTGATATATTCAACTGATCCTTTCACCTGGAAGAGATATGTTATCTAAATTTTAAAATTTCACCAGAAATTCTAGCGAAGAAATCCCTGTATCCCCATCAATGTCTGGGATTCCTGTCAAATTTCTCATGGGCAACAATTTCCCAATATGCTGAATGCTGAATGGCTAAAGGCCCCAAGGGAATTTTTAAAATCATGTAAAATCCACTTTTTAAAAATGTTCTCCCGAAATAGAAAGGACTACCTACTCTACCAAAATGACAATGAAGACTAAAAAGAGAAATTAAATTTCCGAGATATGTCCAATTTAGGACAGATCTATATATGAAATCATGGATGGTTATGATAAAGCAAACATCTTACAATAAGCTTTCTAGAAATACTCCAACAAGTAGTTAGTTGATCCTCAGCCAGGAAATCTTAAAATAAGGTCCCACTTAATGGTTCAAATACCAACTAACACCACATCCTTGGTGGGTGGAATGACTTAGCTGGTAAGTCATAATTTTTTATTTCTGAGAGGCAACAAACATAAAGGGAGAGAAGAAAACCGTAATTGATAATACGACATGCGATATTATTATTTTTAGAAATGAAGAGACCACAGGAATGATGGATAAGAATGATCATATCCACTATACACCAGTAAATACAAAAGTACAAACTACACAAGTTTACCACGCAACTCCCCGATCTTGTATCTCTGATGCATATAAAAGTGACCACCAACTATTTACGGTACGATATCACATATTACTAAAGACTTCAACAGAATGAGACCACCAGAGTGTCAAAAATGACAAGACATTATTTTCAAGAAATCCTTAGATAGGGAAATCTTGCATTGCCTATTTTCATGAATGAACTAAAAATTCACCTCAGATTCTTCAATCTTTGCTAAGAGAATCCTCAACTCACTCCCCTTCCGTCCAGACTCCCCAAATCCAACAGCAGTGTGATTAAGAAGTCCTTCCTCTAGTATATTCAGCTGGTGACAACAGAATCAAATTGCTTAATATGTATGTCATGAACATAAGTCCAGCCCACCAATTCCAACAAATAGGAAAGTTAAATGCCATCAAAATGAATCAACACAAATTTGAAAGACAGACGATAAGAACACAGTTTACCTGCCTTTTCTGCCATCGTATATAAGCCTTCTTGTCAGAAAATTCGGAACGTGAAATACAACACAAGAGTTCTAGAGGAACTAGAAGCGCATCCATTCTTTTTCCCACTTTTCCTGCTAGTGCATTCAGCAGCCCTTGTCTAGTTCTGATGTCCATTGCCTCAGATATCTGCATTCGTATGAGAAAACGAATCATCAAATCAAGAACAATTGATATCATATAGTTTGAGGGGCTCTTGCTGTCAATCTTCGGTGATGACATATATATAGGCTATCAAATTGACAGATATAAATACATATATTTTAATGTTGGGGTTCAGAAGATAATAATTGAGAGGCATAACTTCACTAATACTTGTAATACTAAGATACAAAATATTGATGACAAACCAATATACACCACAGGGCCCTTTGAATTAAAAGTAGTTCAAACACACATGGATATCATACCAATTCATTGAATTGTATGCTTGAACATAAAACACACATCTCACCTGACTTTTTACTACTACCTCCATGAATCGCATAGTATCCATCTTATGCTCTAAGTTTGAATTATTTTAATGTCAGCCAAAATATTAGTTGACTGTTGGTAATCTCCTTCAATAAATCCATGGAGCAGCACATGTACTCGGAACTGGCATGATGTTTACAATATTTCTCATATTTTATAGAAGTCATAGGACTGATTGCATATACTCACAATTTCAGTAGAAACAGGCTTATATCCTATTCATTTTAAGTAATCTCAATGTAAGCGCTCGATTCAATTATTTGCTACCATGTTCTGATAATCTGCATATATTGTCCTCTTCTGTTTTATCCTTCAGACAGTAACAAAATGTATTATACCAAGAGGACGGATAAATTTTACTATATTTGCTAAATCTTTTTCAACCGCTATATTTTAGATACACCCAGGAACATATCTGTAACTAAAAACGAATAACACCACCAGGGCTGGTGAATCTGGCAAAATATTTGAAAGAGAACGGAAAATATAAATCAAGCAATTATTCCTTTGATAAGTAAACATAAAACGAAATACCTCCATCTGGACACGCATGGCCTCCAACAAGCCAACCATCCCAGGTGCTCGTTGAGACTGACTCACAACAGTTTCACTTCTACTACGTCCTAGTTTCCTCATCAGCTTTGACCTTTTGTCTTTCTTTTTCTCTTTTGATGGCACAATGAGACCTCTGTTCGGATCATTTAATCAGAGAGTGTAAACAAGGAGAGTTATATAAAAGGAGAAACTACACAAATAAAACAGCAATCAAAATTTCCTTTATAAAAAAAAATAATTTTCATATTTTCTATTATTTTTAGCCAGTATGAAAGTATTATAAGAGAGTGAAAGTGTACCCAGCAGCACCAGCACACGCCAAAAGGATTTCATATGCAGTCTCACGGAGATCATCTTCTACAATACCTAGAAAGGTAGGTAAGAGGAAAAAATAGTGACAAACATGAAAATGGGCATTTTAGTGTTAGCTTTGGTCAAACACTCTTGGAACATACTAATTGCCAAATAACTGAAGAGATACCTAGGAAAAACAGACAGATGTATGCATAAATGTACCTGCACATTCTAAACACTCCTAGGAAAATTACCATTTCTGTATTTAATACTTCAAAAATATATATCAATCATCGTTTATGATAAAATACTATTATGTAGAGTTGGATTGATAATATTGCAGACTGAATCATTAAATCTGCGTTAAATGTAAATAATTAAGAACCATTGATACAAGTATACACATATATAGATTATCTGACCAAACTTTGACCCGACCAAACATGTGTGAATACATTGTTGAGCTTTAATTTGCAGTGGTATTCCAACCCTGCATATTCTTTCAGAATATTTATTTCAGCGGCATCCATGCTAAAGCTTCTTAGGTCAAAGAAACAAGGTTACTTCATCATGAGAATGTCAAAAGGCCAATGTCTTCAAATCCACCTTCCCATCATTATCATGGTCCAATTCTCATCATGTATGTCTGAATAGTTGCATAGGTTTTCAAGGGTCTCAAAGAGGGTTTTTTCCTAACAGTGTATAAGTAACTACTTGGTTGGTTCTTGGTATTCTACCACAGGTCTCCCTTTAGAATATTGGGTACTGTTCATTAGTATGAAACAAGAACTGTGGTTCAGTATGAAACAATTGGATGTTAGCTAATCAGAAATTTTCCAAGAGACAACAAACAGGTCAGACCACATGCTAAAAACCTTTACATATTTGAAATTAGACGCTAAAGTTGAGGCCCCTGATTTTTATTCAATGCCTTACCATTCCACAAAACATTTCATTGTTCAGCTAACAATAAAACGGAACCCATGCAACAGAACGTACTTAACAGAGCAGGCAGCTAACACATACATAGACCTGAATTAAAAGACTTACCTGTTTTAAAAGAAGGCAATCCAAGAGCAAGATCAGTGGCATCATTACGAGTTCTTCTTGAAATCCTGAGACTGTCAGTCTCATCTAAATCATCATCCTCAAAATCTTCAATATCATCTACAGTGAGTTCCCGAACTTGTGTGGAGTTAAAAGATTCAGATTGTGATATACTCGTTGCGACTGGAGACGTGTCAATGTCTGGAATAGATGGTGTGATTACTGGAGGTGGCGCAAGAATAGCAGGTGGCATATAGGCTGGAACAGGTGGTGGTGCCCTCTTGGGAGGAGAACCGTAAGACTCTGAACTCGTAACCAAAAAGAATTCACCAGCCGAACCAGTATTATTCTGGTAAAGCAAAAAGAATAGAGTCAAAACCAACCAGCAGAAGCAATGCACATAAATAAGGGGAAAAAAACAACCAGCAACTTAGGAAATGAATGTTGATCGAAGAAGCAGAAGATTACTAATTAGGAAATGTTTTTCATGTCATCCTATTAGTACTAGACATAAAATAACTAGTGAAACTACATAACAAAACACTTGAAAACACAAACATAAATGATCAGCAGGGCAGCAGAATTAAACATCCCGGTTTGACCCTAATTGGAATCCGCAACAGTTAATGTCCCTCCAGAGCCTCATTCAAACACCGAACATCACATCATCAACAGATATCAATGAGCATAATTGCACATACCATATGGGGCAACCCGGTATGGTCATGATAGTCTCTAATAGCTTCACTGAGTTCAAGCATTCCACCTACATTGTCAAAAAACAACAACAACACAATGTACGTAAAGAAAACAAACTCTAAACAAAAACCGCAACTCCGAATCGATTACATAACAAAACACGCACACTAAAAACCAACCTTTCTTAGCACAATTGATGACATAATCAACACTGACTTGGTCCAGATCCACATCGTCCAGCGTAACGGCCCCGGGAGGCATTATGACCTTCTTGATCAAGCTTCCAGCCAGCACAAAATCCAGAAGTATTCGCCTGTCGCGACGAAACCTCTGCAAAAGCTCCAACGCATTCTCCCTGCATTATCATTATTATTGCATCAACTGAAACTTTGTCTTTCAACAAAAGCAAAAGAGTGAGAGACTGGAACACTTACTCCTCCATCTCAGAATGATTGCAACTACGCAACCTTCACTACCTGAGAAGACCAGAAAAACTGAGGTGCGAATCAATCGGAACTTGAGAATGGGGAACTGAGAACTGAGGTACCTGAGGTGTGCGCGGAGCGAAATGGAGCATGAAGATGAAGTGATAATGGAGAAGAGGGAGTGAGTTTTGACCGGTGTTGAGTTCGGGTTGTGTGTGAGAAATCCGAGTCGATGAGATTTGGATCTATAAGCCTATGTATGCATTAAGCACCTTCTTTTTAATAATCGGGGAAATTATAACCATCCAGATTTGCGCCGCCGTTTTAAGTCTGTCGACACTTGCCCTTTTTTTTTTGTTACAAACCCAATCAAACAAAAGCACAAAACACTTATTTCAAGCGCCAACTCTTCTCGCTCTAGTTGCACAACAACATAAATCATCCGAGACATTGAGCGGCATGTTCAGGAGAATGATCAATGTCGACACTTATTTCAAAGACTAAAATCGATTGACGATTCCAAAATTGAAATTTTTGATTAAAATATTGCATAAATATCGATCTTAGTAAATATTTGATGGAATTTTAGAAATAAACATGGAATAATTTGAGATTGTTGTGAAGAATTTGTTCTTCATAGATGTGCTTAGTCTTCGTATGTATTAAACTTAGGTACTTTTTGAAGAAAATCATATGATTTTATAATCAGTAAAGTCCATAATAGTTATTACATACTTCTCCGCTATCACGATGAATAGACAAGATGTCATGAGAAATCTCATAACTAGTACATAGCATAGGTCTATTCACTGGAAATCTAAATTACCCTAATTGAAATACTAAAATGCATATTCTATGGCATGCACATAAACCTAAAAAATTAGATTTAGACTCAGGCTCAAAAGCCCAGGCTCAACCCCCTCATGTGAAACCCTCGGTTGAAACACCCATGTTGCCACTGTCTTGAGAGTCTTCGTTGGTCGGCGATCTGCACTTCCACCACTAGCAATCTAATTGAATCCTCAGTTTGCCAAGGCTTCTTGTCTTCATCGATCAATGGATCATGTATCCCCTGAGGCACATGAAACTTAGACCGTCATCAATAGATCAAAGACAACTTGTTCATTCTTTGATCTCATTTCAAAACCCGGTGGCTCCTTTGGGGTTACAACTTCTTCATTAGTGGGCATATAAACATTGTTCTCAACTTGCCTTCCACTTCTCAAAATGGAAATGGACTTGACCTCATGCCTTGGGTTGTTCTCCACTTGACTTGGGAAGACACCTTGCTTCATTTGACTTAACTCATTAGCTAGTTGCCCCATTTGTACCTCAAGCTTGCTCATGCCTTGTTGAAGGACATTGATCTTCTCATCTTGTTTGACTTGATTACCCTTGCTCTCCCCAATGAAACTCATTAATAAGTCTTCAGCAATTGGTTTTTTCACTGGTTCTTGAGGTGGAACTATAGGTTGTGCTTGAGGTTGAGGTTGATAAGAAGCCCTTTGGAATTGATTGTTGTAGTTGGAGAAGTTTGCACTTTGGTAGCCACCACTAGGCCTTTAGAAACCTTGGCCTTACTCACGATTCACAAACCCTTGGTCTCGGTTTTGATTGCCTCCCCCACCCAAAGTTAGGGTGGTTTCTCCATCCTGGATTATAAGTATTACTATAAGGATCATTCCTTGGTTTGGGTTGGCAACCAACTTGGTTGCATTGCTCCATGTTAACTTGATATGCACCTCCATTTGGACAAAGCATCGTCTCATGTTGGTCACTTTCACAAATTAAGCAAACTTGCTCAACCATCTTGTTTGACATAGGTTGAAGATGCTCTCTATTTTCCTGAGCATTGAGAATCAAATCTAGCTTCTTGTTCATGTTGGCTTCAATCCTCTTCAACTCAATTTGCATTTGAGTGTTGGGTTACTCCATCTCATAAGCTCTTCTCTGTTGATCTTTCAAAATCACATAGGCTTCCTTTACCTGCCTCCTATCACTTTGAATATCATAGAGTTGTGATGTCTCTGCTAGTGAGCCAAGAATGTTTTCCGCTTCAATCTCATTCTTTTCCATGAAGCACCCTTGACAAGCATTGTCAATTCTTTTTTTTAGTCTCTTGGCTTGACCCATTATAGAAGGTGCTCAACAAAAGCCACTTCTTCACATCATGATTAGGACAATTTTACTTCATGTTCTTGAATCTCTCCCAAGACTCATGAAACAATTTCGATGGGAACTTTTGGTAAGTCATGAGGGAGTTCCTTAATGCATTGCTTTTGGATGGTGGAAAATACTTCTTGAGAAATGTGGCCTTCATCGCATCCCATGAGGTGATACTTGCTGCCGGAATCTTGTACAACCAATCATTGGCCTTATCCTTTAATGAGAAAGGAAAAAGTCTTAGCCTAAGTTTGTCTTCATCAATACTATTGAGTTGGACCGTCGAGCAAACTTCATTAACTAACTTGATGTGCTTGAATGGATCACCGACAAAACCACCATAAAAAACCAGTCCAAGTTGCCAAGTGTTTGGCATGATATGGAAGACATGAGCACGTGGTGGTAAAACAATGCAACTTGGATGATTTGTGAAAGTGAGAACTGTATAATCCTTCAATGGCCTTGGTGCATCAACCATATTTTCCAAGGGAACCTTATCCATTGGTCTCCTTCTATAAATATGAGTGATGGTCTTACCGGGATTAGCTTATTCCTCTTCACTATCCGGAACGATAAGATCTTAATTGTCACTTGGGGTGCTTGGAGGAGATCGATGTTCTTCACTTGATTTACCAATGAGATTCATAAACACCTATAACCATTCAAAGTACAGGTAAGAACACAAGTTGAAACACAACAATTAGAAAATAAAACTGAAACAGGGCAAATGATCGATCGATTGTTTTTAGAGAAAATACCTGAAAAACAGAAAAAATTACAAAGATAAGTAAAATTATAGCTTCCTTGAAGGCAAACCGAGTTAGCAATTGGATTTTACTCCAATTCCCAGCAACAGCGCCAAAAACTTGTCGACTCAAATATCACTCTCAAGTATAAGGGTCAAGTTATAGTGTAGTGAGATTGTGAGTAGGGGATGTTGTACCCAAGGGATTGGAAAAACCCTCTCTAATTAGAAGAACCTAAGGGATGCATGAAGAATATGCAAATATACAAGTCATAAATCAAGGCTCACAAGTGAACCCAAATTCATGGTGGATATATGCAAGTTGGTGTAGTGATTTAAATTTGTTTCAGATATGGAGTTACTTCTAAAAACTAAATGACTACTTAAAATGTAAACTAGGTTATGTTAAACTAGATGTGATGAAATTGATGAGAGTTAGGACTTAAGGTTTCCACCTCTAGCTTCTCTTGTGAACAATGATGTTACTAAATTGAATGATGTCACTCTAACTAGCCAATTTCTCTTTTTGTATCCCTCTCGGGTATGACAAGGGATAATCTTCTTTGTTGGTATCAAGCAACCCCTCTCGGGTGTAATACTTAATTACTCAAGTCATGCATATGAATCCGGTTAAGTATCAAATGCATTATCCTAAGTGCATAAAGTTTTGGAGATGAAGAAATCATGCAAACCAACCATGCTTATCTCTAAGTGATTGTAGTTCACAACTCTAACATGCACATAGATATGCTATCATGCTTCAAACAACTAACGTTAATCAAGCCTTAATTATTCATCATGTCATGGCAAACAATCATACCCAAATTGATTAAGTTTAAGCATGAATGTTCAACTTTTGAACGACCATATTAGAGTGCTAATGAAAAGTGCATCAAACAAAATATTTATATCAATGTCATACAAGATTGGCTAGGGCTTTCACCTTAGCCCCAATAAACTAACTACTCACTCATAACTAAATACACAAGCTTCAACATGTTTATGAACATTAAAGTAAAGAGAGTAGAGAGGTGACTAGTGAATCTCAAGTTGAGGATGATGTGGATTAACTTATGAAGGTCTTGACATGGTGGTGATGGAGATCCTTAAATGATGCTAGACTCTTCTTATTTCTCCGTGCTTGATGATGGGGTATGAAAAATAGTGGATGATGAGGTGATGAAACTTTGTGTTTTTAGAATAAGATGAGTAAATGGAAAGGTTCTCTTCTTCTCCCCTCCCTTTTCTCTTGGTTGGTGGTGGAGATGGTGGTGGAAAAAATAGAGTAAAGTGAGAGATAATGGTGTAGTGAGTGGGATGGTTGGTTATGGAAGAAGTTGGTGATAAAGGAGGAATTGAGTGATAAAAGAGGAAGTATGTGATAAAAGAGGAAGTAAGTGGATGACTAGGTAATGATGAACCTAGAGATGATGATTACACCCAAAATCATATCAGTTTTTTGCATATTATATGGTGGGATTTTGGACAATAGGGAACCATGATTTTGTGAGAAAAAGAGAAAAGTGGTGTAGTTAAATCCCAACTAAAAAGATGAGATCTAGTTGTGATAGAACAATGTGTTGTTCCTCCATAGAGATGATGATTGCACCCAAAATCAAATTAGATTTTTGCATATTATAGGTGTAGATTTTTGGACAATGGGGAGCCTGATTTTGTGAGAAATAGAGAAAAGTGTAGTTAAATCCCAACTAAAAATATGAGATCTAGTTGTGATAGAACAATGTCTTGCTCCTCCATAAAATTAGCCGGAAAATGTATGGCACCACCAAAAATGGTGGTGCTCCGTCATAATAGTTCCGCTAAAAGTGGTGGTGCTCAGAAAATTGCTGGAACTTATCGTTTTTCTCTTCTTGTCAAGATATTCTACAAAACATGGAAATGAATTAGTCTAAATTAAATAAGTACATAGAATAAGTAAATTCCATGTTTTAGGGTATTAGAATATATGAGAATTATAATCCAACATAAAGCCATGTGAAAAAGTGAATCGAAGAGTTGATGTCACCTATTTCAAAGGCCCAATAATCATTTGTTGAAGATTGGGTCACCGAGATTTGACGAATAACTTGATGTTGCAAGAGATGTTTCTACAAAGGATGCAAATTAAGAAGTAGGAGTTTGTGGATGTTGAAGAGTTTAATGATACCAATAGGCATATTGACTTCAACTAGGATTCAAATGTATGTGAAGGTATGCGATTGTTTCATTTTCAATTAGAAATCGAACAAAAAGATAATGTTGAAGTTGATTGGAATTTACCACCTATCTACAATGAATATCTTGAGGTTGGAGCTTTTGATCCAACAAATGAGAGTATTGGTGAACGAAGAGATGATACCAATTTTGATGATGCATGCCAAAAAGTAAACCAAGGAGTATGGGTTTTCAAAAGAAATTCTTACATGCTCTAAAAAAGTTGTATATTCTTATTGATCTCGGACTCTCGGTAAGCAAGTTTGTATCCAATAATATGTACAAGGCTTAGACTTGGATTAGCAAGATATGTGCCCTTATGTTTTTCGGGTTCAAAATTTGGTACATGTACTAAGGTAGTATGTTGTTTTATGTGACAGTCTACATGTTTATGACATCTATCTGATTATCGTAATTAGTTTGTGGTATGTTTAATTACAAGGAAAAAGAATGATTCCATAGGAAATCATTTCCATTCTCCCTTGAAATGGTGTTTCCTACCACTATCAAGAAATCAAACATGTGTGGGTCCCACATTAACATTTGAAGCATTCCCCCACTTTCATTCTTTACAACGTTTTGGATATGATATTGTAATTTAAGTTTCTATATAATTTATAAAATTATGGGAATTAGATTTCAATACATTTGAATTTTATTAATTGATAATTTCATTGTTTTGATTACATAATGTAAAACTTTTAAAATAACAAAAATTAAAGCCATTTGGAATGAATTCAGAAAAAACTTTTAAGGGGGGATGTATTGTATATGAAATTAGTGGGAGTTTTAAAGAAATCCATGGATTTCAAAAGTCTAGATGTATTCAATATAGAATTTTAATTATCCATACAAGTTTAAGTGTATTTTAATTAGGGTTTTAAAAAATCATTATAAAATCCATGAGAGTCTTAGGTATTCAATCATGATTTTTCAAAATGAATAAAAGTCTGTGGGTATTCAAAATATCATTCATACTTATGGAATTATGAATATACACACCAAAGTCTAAAAATTGTCTTGCCACTTGGGCTGGACTTTTTGACACTGAAAAAACCGAAACCGGCCATAACCGAACCGCACCGAAACTGAGAAACCGGAACCGAACGGAATCACCGCGTCGGTGTCGGAAACCAAACCGAACCGAGTAATTGGTGCCGGTTATCGGTTTCATACTTTCAAAAAACCGGTGGAAACCGAACCGAACCGAGAGTTGACATTTAAGGTTATAACTTGTATTTGATGAACATATGTAATCGATTGGGTGCTTATGCAAAACATAGATTTGGTAATAAATATATACATGCATAGATATGTGATTTTGTACAAGGTAATATATGATTTTGATTTTTGTATGTGTACAATTATGCATGCAGAGATCTAATGTAATGTTTTTGGGTTTTGTCAACTAGCCCTCATGTTAAGACAAGTCTGAACATCCGGTGATGAAACTCATGGGGTTTAATGTTTATTTTGGTTAACTTGTTCTGTTTCAGCAAAACACTATTTTTCTTTACTTAATATTTGAGTTCTTGATATTTGGTGAATATAACTTAATTAAAGTATTGAACTTGTAGCTTACTCCTTCACTTTTAATCTTTTTATTTTCACTAGTCAAGTACGAAATGTCAATAAGGATATTAGGTTTTGTAACCGAAACAAAACCAAAACCGAACTGAATTATAGGTTAACCGAAACCGTGGTTTCTATGTATATTTTTCGGTTTCGGTTTTGGAAAACATGAAACCGAAAATTCGGTGTCGGTTTTCGGTTAGTGCTCATAAACCGAACCGTTGGCACCGAGTCCAGCCCTACTTGCCACTAGACCAAATATTTCATAGACTTTTCAAAGGACTTTCTCATTTCATTCAAAGATCGATGTTCATCCTCCATCATTTTTCTTTATTTTCTCGTTGTATTTTCTTTACCATTTGTTTTTCCTACAACCCAACATGATTATTCACCATTTGATTATTTTCTTCTTCTTTATGTTATGTTCTTACCTTGTATCTTTATACTTTCTAAAACCTCATTCTCAATTCTGGACACATGTCCAATGCTACCAATAAAAACAATGACGATGAAAGAAGTACATAAGAAAAAAGGATTAAATCTGAAGGGTTTCTTTTACTTTCTTATAAATAATTGAGATTATCTTCTTCTTTTTTTTTTGTAATAGACACAACCAATAAATTTGCTTAGAATCAATGTAATACTTGAAAACCACATCAAAAGTTTATTAGACTAATTAAATTAAGGGATATATATAGTTATCAATTTTTTTTAAAAAAGAAGTCAATTTTGACCGACATGGCGAAAGAGATAAAAACAAAAGTACTAGCATAAGAGGGAGATACCTCGGCTCGGCTCCTCTCTCTCTCTCTCTCCATAAAATTTATTGTTGAGCATTGTCGCCATTGATGACATTGTTATCTGTGGGAACCGATCTACAAGACCATGCCCAAAAGCTTTCTCATCTTCTCCTCTATAAAATCATTCATTGATTTTAGTTTTTGGTGTGTTTGGAATTATTTTTCTTGATTTAATTTGAGTCGGGATGTCGCAATAAAAATTATTTTGTAGAAAATTTTATTAGCATGCATCCGTTAAGTTCCCATTTAATAGTACCCACGAGGTGTTAAAGAACCAGGTCAACCTAAATGTTTAAGGGTCACTCGAGAGTTAAGCAAATTATCACGGAACTGTACATAGTGAAGCAACGGAACCGTAAGTTTGTAATTGACAGACATGATATGTACATTAATTAGTTACCATACCTTATTTCTTAACTAACAAAAAAGAAAGATTTAATTTTTATGAGTACTAAAAATTTTGTAAAAGTCGATCGATATAAATTTTATGGATTTTATGAATCAATAGAAATCTATAGAAATAAGCCAAAAGTATGTGATTGAAGTCAGTGGTTTTAATGATTACATGAAAGTCTGTGAACTTTTTAAAGAGTCCGTGGACTTTCTAAAAAGTTTGTCAATTAAAATAAGTCCACACAAATCCAAATACAATACACCCTCCTTATTTTTATGGAATCCAAGGGGGGAATCTTCATCTTAAATTCCCTGATGTTGTGTTTGGATGAAGTAATCTTATTTTGTTGGAAATCTGACATTCATAGGAATTCTATTTTCAGTAATATAAGGGCGTGTTCGGTAAGCAATTTACAAAACTATTTTTTCAAAATGATTTTATAAAATGAAGACAATGGATTAAACTTCATGTTTTAAGGATGAAATAGAATCTAAGAATGCATTTGGTATGGTATTGAAGTTTTCTGGAAAAACCGATTTACAAGTCTTTACTGATAAAAATTAAAAACTAAACTAATACATCGAAGGCATTTTCTTTTCCTTACACCTTCAGACATTACCTCCACCCTTCTCTATTAAACACTTCCACATCTCTTTCCCTATGTCAATCTATCATTCTACTTGATAAAGTTGGCAAAAGTTATTACGACCCGAATCTTTTACGATTCGTGGCAAGAATAATTTAATCTTTTCCTCGGAACGAGAATCGTACTACGTGTGACGACTTTAAAAGTTGACTTTGTGACGCGTAAGTTTTCTGGGAAAACTTCCTTCACGAAAGTCGTAGAGCTCGTCGATACGAATTCGTGGACACGTGGCACGCCTAAATCGGAGTTCGTATGAAGAAGTTCTCTGCCGTCCGGCCACTGATCGGGGCGCCACTGGTCTCATTCGCTTGGCCTCGTCATTTCTCGTCGATTAGTACCAGCCCCGACGCCTGCCGACCGCCGTGCACGGCGCAGCAACGCCTGAAAGATCCGGCCAAAGTCAACGCCGCTGTGCGGCCGTTTTCCGGTGATTCCGGAGCTCGGGGTTAGCATCGTTCAACTTGGTTTTCCATTATGGGCACGAATCGACCGGAGTTGGGCGACGAATCGAGCTAGATCGTGATCTTAGAATCGGGGGCACTGTTCCGACCTTCATTGGCAGTTTCCGACCACTTCCCGGCTGATCTGGGCTTCGACGCCGTTGTGGAAAAGGTATGGTTTCTTGTGATCTACAACTTTGATGTTGGAGTCGAGTCGATTTGGTGAGGTCGGACATGGGTAGCACGTGGGGCCCACGCGCAGCCACTGTGGCGGCGCGTGCGGCGGTGCGTGGTGACCTTTTTGGGGCAGTAGGTTACCCTTTTGTGTAGCATTCGTCGATACGAACTTATCGACATATTAATCGATGTAGTTAGTCGTTGTATGTTGTTGGTAATGTAGATTACCGTATAAAAGATTAAATGTGATTGTTGTGATTGTGGTATATTTGGTGTATGATGATTATGATGATGGTTGTGTTGATGTGTGTTTGTTGGGTAAGGTTTACGATATTAATTGTGCAAGGGTGCATTGGCTTAGAAATGTCAAAAGGAGAGTTTTGGTGAATTCGGGTGTGTTGGGTGTCCTTAGTAATTTTAATTAAATATTAGGGGGAACTACGAATGGCTTGATCCCTCGAAAAAGGGTATGTAGGCAGCCCAAACAAGGTTTGGGTGCAGCCACAATTATTTTAGATTAAATATTGATTTACGTTTGCAAGTATCCAATTTTGATGCTAGGTTTCTGGCTACGAGTAGACGTTAATTTAAATATATGCATGCATGAATAATTAATTATGTGATTCCGGGCGTTATATGATTTAATTGCTTTGCGATGATATTTGGTTGACTTGGAGATATATATGAGATATATATATTTATAACGCCTTATTTGATTTAATTGGAAAGTGTGGATTTTTATCCGGGAACGGGGTTCTCGGGATTTGTTATATTCATATTGAGATTTATACCTACGGTTGGGAACCATACTCATTCTAATTATTCTTATCCAGTATCCTCTCCTCTAACTTGTTAAGTTAAAGGGGGCACGATCAATGGATAAGAATGATTTTCTATCTTATTCCGGTATCCTCTCCTTTAATCCTATAAAGGAGGTACGATCAACGGAATCATATTCCATTCTATCCGGTATCCTCTCCTTAGACAACATCAAAAAGGGGGCATGATCAACGAATATGAATGATATTTATTTTGTGACTATGTTAGCATACTGATCTACTTTTCCGCCTGGGAGGCGATGCCGCCTGGAGGGCGATGCAGCCCGGGGGGCGAGGTTACGTGATATCACTTTTCCGCCGGGAGGGTGATGCCGCCCGAGGGGCGAGGTTACATGATATCATTTTCCGCTGGGAGGGTGATGCCGCCCGAGGGGTGAGGATATATAGCCGGTTAGGATAGGATGTTTCAATACCCTCTCCGTGAACGTGATGTGACGGTATTGAAAACTTGAGATTTGATAGGTATATATATATATTTTTGGCCGGGGGCCTATGGTACGATATTATTATATTGTTGCGACTAGCGGGGCTAGTCAGCTTCTAGCTATTTGTAATTATTTATGTAGACTAGCGGGGCTAGTCGGGTCTCTAGAATGATCGGATAGTATTAATTTGACTAGCGGGGCTAGTCCAATTTTGTTTATGAGTTATTAGTTTGACTAGTGGGGCTAGTTTATTTTTATACTTGCCGAATGATTATTAGAGATTGGGAAATCCCCTAAATTGATTAAATAGTTCCGAGATTTTAGTAATTATTCGGGAATTATATATTACGTTAAATAACGACTTTGGTGGTCGTAACGTGAGTTGGGAGGTTGTGGTAAGAGGAGCGGAAAGCTCTAGGGATCGATCGAGGTTTGTGTCCTAACGTCTCATAGCGTAATGGACGTCTTTATGAATGTTATAGGTTGATAATTTTTATTGTTGATATATTTGTGATTTGTGTTTGAGGAGAATGTGAAATTATGGGGAGCATGGCTCCAGGTGTCAGGGTGGTTTTGAGATATTAGAAGTGTAGTTTTCGTGCAGATAGGGTTTGCTACTTTCAGGGGAGACTATGCCGAAATTTTGGTAAATCTCCTTTGATAGTGGTCCCCGCACGATCTGTCTCGAAAGTAGGGTTCATTTTAGGGCGGGTCGTGTCAAAAGTCGTTGCTCATGCTTTTGTGAACTTCAACTCATTTACAGTTGATTAATAGATGATTGTTCAAACTCTATTTCTCTTTGACTATCAATTCGATCCACAACCCATATAAGACTAGCTAGAAGAGCAATATCTCATTGGAGTCATGAGACTTTGTAGTCTGGCATATTTATTTTCTTCTCCTTATTTTATATCCTACAGAAATCAACAAGTTCATGTATGTTAATCAGCATTTTTATGGAGAAAATGAGATTTGAGCGATGAAAGCGTACTAAGAACATAAAATTGTTGGTTGGGAAGAAAAGTGTGAGAATTGGGTAGGGACGAGGGCCGGGGTACGAGTGAGTTCATATGCATATTGACTCCTATATTGGACATGTCAATTTCCCTCATTGTTCTCTAAAAACAGTGAAAACAACGAAAAGTCGTTTTCCATATTTGCACGGAAGCTTCGAGTTGTATCCTAAAAAGTGTTTTTCTATGTTTTTGGGATTTAAGAAACCGAATACGTTGTAAGTCAGATTTTGTATTCGTAATTCAAAAAACAATTTTGTAGTCACATACCAAACAACCCCTAAAATTCTAAGAATTGAGAATTCTTTTGTTTGGATATTATTCCCTAAAATTAAGGAAATGGTTAAAATTGCATGGTAAAGATTAGAAATTGAAGAATGACACTATTTTTCATGGAAAATAAATAGGGAAAACAAGTTTCAAATTCTCTTGATATTTTCCTATACAATTTGCACTTTTCTAGGAATTTCACTCCAAACAGGACAAAGAATATCAAATTTATGGAAATTAAATTCCTCATTGTTTTCTTTTATCCAAACAAAACATGATTTATTTTCCATAGAAATTACAATTTTCACATAATTTTAATCCAAACAGAAAATTTTAAGGAAATGAATCCTAAAACACTAATTTTTATTTAAATTCTAGGGAATTTGATGCTATCCAAACATACAGAGAGGGGGAGTATGTATTGATTCTCATTCCTTGGTGAATCCTTCTAAAACTAACCTCATACTTTTTTTTTTAAAATCTCAAACCTACCAAATACAAAAACAAATATGACATTTGCAATATAAGGGTGTTTTTGTAATCAACTTCACTTCTATTTCTTATTCTTATTTTCTCATTCCTTAAAGAGAGCTCTATTCATACCTCTAAAATTGGTACATACACCTCCTTGATGAGTGAACCTCCAATTTGGTTTTACAATATAGTGAAATGCTATTTAGACCTCCACATTTTCCCCCAAAATGCCCATAGTCTAATTGAATCAAGAAAATGATATTCATACCTCCAAAATTGTTGATTGGACCTCCTTTAATTTTGAACGTTTGAAAATGATATTTTTATTCAATAAGTCATTAACTTTTGTCGAGATTCAATGTCTATCTGTTTAAGTTACAGTATATCATCAAATATATTTATCTCCAAGTTTTTTGATATCATCATTAATCATTAAACATACGGTGGAACCGAAAAATAAACTCACTGTAATTAGAAGCTAAAAACCACATAAATATATTTCAACTGAGTGCACGAGCATCATATTTTAGAAAATACATCAGTCACTGCTACAAATTATATTACAGTCAAAACGAATAAGTTTCTGGTATCAAAATTGTGGTCAATGTTATGAGATTTAAGATTACAAGTGGGCTGTAATAAAATCCTTAACCCTAAATATTGGAACTCAAAAGAATATTATGAACCCTAGAAAGTAGAAACACATAATATGTACAATATCAATTTATGGAGATAATAGAATAAAAAAACAACAAATTCATACCTTGTATGGAGACTGTAAAAAGATGTTTTGCTCAACTATAAAATCTTCACTTTCTTCCATGTTATATCGCGCGTATGTTGGGAAATGTTTTTTCCTCTTTAAGACATGTGTTGTGGAATCAACGACTCATTTTATTTTATTTCTTTTAATTTATATTTGAACTCTTAATGTCTTTTTTTTGTCATTTCACATGCGTTGTTTTTTTTTTAAAGTTGATATGAAAATAGGAGGTGTATGTGCCAATTTGGGAGATATGAATAGAAGCCCCATTCCTTCAATAAGTAAATATGCAATAGGAATAAAACCAAATCTTTTGGATAGGGTACGCACCTTAGTCGAAAATTTATTTTCGTTCCCTTATCTAGCGATGAGCCACTCGCCATCGTCGGACATGCTTTGTAATCTCTGTTGGGGCTAGTGTAGGTCTCCATCCTCTCGTTCCTAGTTAGGAAGAGAGATCATGGTGGTTTGGGTGGGGAAGAAGAAGGAGATGTCGGTGAATTTTGGGGTCCGATTTGGTGTGCACTGGTTAGGGCGGGGGCGGTGCTTGATGGTGTGTTGTCAGATACGACGTCTGGTGGTTATTCCCATGGCGTCATGGAGGGTTCTAATCAGCCATATCAAATCCGGATCTGGATCGGTTTCCCTCAATTTGATCCTTTGATTGTACAATAAAGACGGTTGGAGGGTGCGTGTGGTCGAACGATACCGAAACGGGGGCACCAGTGCCGGTTGGATGGCTGTGGCGGCGGTGCAATCGGGTTGGGCTCTATTGGAAGCCTACTGTCTCCTTGGTTCTTCGGGTGAGACCTTGACTTGGGCCTGTACTTTATTATTGGGTCGGGCCTAGTTTAAGGAACAAAGCCCATTTAGGGCACTAATGTTTTTATTTTTATGTTATGTTGTTTTATTAGTTTTCATTCTTTTACTGCTTTCAATAAGAAGATGTGGGCTATGTCCTTGTAGATGCACTATGTGCGCCATGTCTGCTCTAATGAGGTTGCGAGTTCCTTGTTTTGTCAAATGGCCGCAGCCTTCTAGTAGTAGGATGAAACTTAATGCCGCTGATAAGGTCCAGCGGCAACATAGTGGGAAAGCTGATAAACATAGTATCTTATCGCTTTGCATGAACATTATCTTTCCGGTATGTCACCAGACTTGTAAAGCAAATGTAGTTGTCAATGTTGCACTCATTGCTAATTTGTGCGTGTTAGAATGCATAGGTTGTATTGTGCCTTCCGATATTATTTCAGGATGTTTCTACAATATGGGGTTCGTGTTATTTGTCCTCCACTTGTATTATGCGGTTTCATTAATGACAATGGTGTGAGGGTTGTTGTCTTAGTCCTTCCTTACAAAAAATGACGTGCAATGGAAATGACTCATTGTCTCACATTCCTTTTTTCTCGGATTCATTCTCTATCCGATTTCTTCTTAATTCCATTTCAGATAAGTAAACTCAACCCTAAGGACATAAAGGCTGTGTTTGGTAAGGCTTTTGGCATCAGTGATTATAAGTTAAGTTGTTGCCGATCGTTTGGTAAATGAGCTTATCATCTTTTGCTTGAATAAGCCAGTGTTTTTAAGCCCGAAAATTTACTAAAGTTTACTAGAGGTAATAAACTTCTACTGGGGGTATTAAACTTGAAAAACAGTATTTCTAAAGGCCATAACACACTTTAAAACGGAGAAAAATCAACTTAGATGCAAAAAAATAAAGTTTACTGGGGGTAGTAAAAATTTACTAAAGTTTACTACCTCTAGTAAACTTCTACTGGGGGTATCAAATCTATGATGCCTGCATCTGTAGTATTGATTTAGGTCTTACATAATAAAAGGTATGAAACTACTTAATGAAGGCTTTCTATGATTGTCACCTTCTTGCTGTAGCAGCTTGACTGCTGTTTAGGTTTTCCTAAGAGCAGCTGTCTAGGTTACCAGCCTATAGAGTGCCCCAATAATTGGTGCATTGTGATATAATGATATGCTGATATACCATATAGGTTCAAGCAGTCTGTCCAATCAATTAACCAAATACACAGGTGCTTGTTAAATGTGACATCTGATCGAATTTCACAAATTCTGAAACTCAGAAGTAATGCTAAGTACATTTGTAGACACATGAAATTTAATGAAGTAAATTATCTTCGTTAAATAACTAAATCGACCAAGAGCCCGACAAAATTGCACACGTGGCCAAAAGCCAACAAAGTTGGTGCGGATCCGAATAAAACTCGTGTCAGCACATAAACGGATGATCATAATCGAAGCTACGTGATTCCGAGTTGCATCATAAAATTCAATGTCATTGACGATTCGAAAATAGGTAATCGGACATTTGATTAAATTAATAAAATTTTTAAACGGTCATAATTAAATCAATTATTTTTCTGTTTAATTTAGTTATGAGAATAACTAATTTTAAATTAATCGGAAAATACATATTGATTTAATTATACAATTAAAGAAATTTATTATTTTAGTGTCATTAAAATATTCTACAAAATAGAAACCTTGACACTATAAATACACCCCTTCAACATGAAGAGATGAGGATTTTGAGACTTGGAGAAGAAGGAGAGAAATCACTTCAGCAAGAATCACTCTCGACAAATCCCGAAGTCTCTCAAGTCCACGAAGATCATCAAGTCCACGAAGAATCATCAAGCGGCCAAATCGCTCGTTGTTCATCAAATCCAAATCCAACCTCAAGTCCACGAAGAATCATCAAGCGGCCAAATCGCTCGTTATTCATCAAATCTAAATCCAATCCAAACTCAAGTCCACAAAGAATCATCAAGCGGCCAAATCGCTCGTTCTTCATCAAATCAAATCCAAATCAAACTCAAATCCTCAAGATCAAGTGCATGTCACCCTTGAGCCAAATCACATATGGAGATAGAATCAAAGGAGTTCACCAAAGATTGTAACCCCGCGCTTGATATTCAATAAATTACATTTATTTGTACACGTGTCTGCATTCTTGTTTGGTTTTCAGATTATTGTTCAACAAATTGGCACGCCCAGTGGGACATTTTTGGGGTCTCATCTCATTCTCCGAAGAAATCTTTCGTTAGTGCGATGGCTTCCAAGAACAACCAAGCCGTTCCACCGAAGAAATCCAAGTCCACAACCGCGAAGTCAAACGGAGAGGCCGAATCGGTGAAGAAATCCAAACAAACATCATTCAAATCAAAGAGTGAACCGATTGCTCTTGTCACCCGGAGCGTGGCTAGAGCTCAACCCACGACGTTCATGGCACTTGCTAGTAAACCTCGTCAACCAGTCATCACTTTGGAGAGCTTGGGAGCAATAGAGCATGTCTTTCAAAGCGGGAAGAAGCAAGTGTCAAAGGAGAAGGAGCCAAGTGAGCAATCTCTTCTACCCATTCATGGTGATGGCCCTATCCTAGAAGATGTTTTCTTTGATGAAAAATCAAGCACGGCATCATACCATGGAAGTCCCAAAGGAGATGGCCCTATCCTAGAAGACGTTTTCTCTGATGACGAATCAAGCACGGCATCATACCATGGAAGTCCCAAAGAAGATGGCGATAATTTTCATTCTATGACACATGAATCCTCTTCTGACAATGCGCAGGTCTTGGTGATGGGGGCATCCACAGTCGAGGAGCAACTCTCCAATCTGTTGGAGATGGTTGAAAAGCTCACCCGAACGGTTGAAGAAAAGGACGTGCAAATCGCTGAGCTCTATAGCAGGTTGGAAGATCACAATGATGAGAACTCCACCAAAGGATCGCCTGGTAGGAGGAAAGTAAATGAAAAGGGAGAAACATCCAAGAACGATGGCGACTTGCTTGGTTCCTTATCACTCCAGCAATTACAGGACATCATCACCAACTCAATTCGGGCTCAATATGGAGGTCCTTCTCGTGACTCCATCACTTACTCCAAACCTTACACGAAGAGGATCGACAGCTTAAGGATGCCACCGGGGTATCAGCCACCAAATTTCCAACAATTTGAATGTAAAGGAAACCCAAAGCAATATGTTGCTCACTTCGTGGAGACTTGCAGTAACGCCGGGACAGAAGGCGATCACCTTGTTAAGCATTTTGTTCGCTCGTTGAAGGGAAATGCCTTCGAGTGGTATACAGACTTAGAGCCGGAGTATGTTGATAGTTAGGACCAAATGGAGCGCGAGTTCCTTAATCGATTCTATAGTACAAGGCGGACGGTGAGCATGATGGAGCTAACTAACACGAAGCAACGGAAGGATGAACCCGCGATCGGCTACATCAATAGATGGCGCTCACTTAGCCTTGATTGTAAGGATCGACGGTCAGAGGTGTTAGCCGTTGAAATGTGCATCCAAGGCATGCACTTTGATTTGTTATACATCTTGCAAGGAATCAAGCCTCGTTCTTTCGAAGAGTTGGCTACTCGAGCCCACGACATGGAGCTAAACTTGGCAAGTCATAAGGGAAAGAATGAAACCCTGGTCGACCAACGAAAAGACAAAGCCTTCGGAAGCAGATTTGACAATGTTGTGAAGAAGCCTTCCAAAGAATCAATGGTCATCAATACTGCACCAGTTAAGATTTCTACGCGGGATAAGAAAGAGTTCAATAAGGTGGAACCTCCTCGAACCTACGATAGGAGTAAACGCACGTTAAAGGAGATGGAGCGAAAGACGTACCCGTTCCCAGACTCTGATGTGGCGGGCATGTTAGAGGATCTGCTCGAAAACAAGATAATAGAGCTTCCGGAGTGCAAACGTCCAGAAGAAATGCATCGAGTCAACGATCCGAAGTATTGCAAATATCATCGCCTCATTAGTCACCCTATAGAGAAGTGTTTCGTTCTTAAGGATTTGATAATGAACCTCGCCAAGCAAGGGAAGATTGAGCTGGACGTTGATGACATTGCTGAAGTCAATTGCACTACCGTAACATTCGGTCGTTCGAGCCGGTTCCACTCCCTTTTCACCCGATGAAAGCACCGTTCTGTTTCACAAATGAGGCGTATGAACATAAGAAGACCAAAGAAGTTAAAGAATGTCCTGCTTCCACACCTATCCTTCAAGTTGCCTCTAATGCCGATGATGAAGGATGGATATTGGTCAGCCGAAGAAGAACTCGCAAAGGTATGATATTAAATTCACCGATTGCCCAACCAAGCCATAAGAAATCACCTCCACGACGGGTGGAGAACGGACGAGGACGTTTTGAGATGAAAGTTGTTCCATATTTGTGGAAGCCTCTTCGCCGGAACTTGTCAAAAGAACACTTGCCGACAAAACAACCGAATGTCACTTCAATGGCCACAAGTTGTGAAGTTAGCTCCAAAGAAGACGAGAAGCCTGAAGCAAGAGAAACAGGTGCAAGTCAAGTGTTAAAGAAGAATGAGGTGTTGAAACAATTGGAGAGTCTACCTTTCCAACTTAACCTCTCTGACCTGATGCAATTGCCAAAATCAACGAGATGCGCACTTGTGGAGTTGCTTGTTAACGTAGGAAAACACTCTACAAGCATGAAGGAATGTGGCTCGTGTGATGCATATTGTGATACCATTCACTTCACAGATGATGACCTCCAATTGGGCTCTAAGCCACATAATCGGCATCTTTTTGTGACAGGGTACATGCGAGAGCGAAAGTTGAATCGCATGCTCATAGACAGAGGGTCAGCAGTAAATATCATGCCCAAGTCAACCATGTCTCAACTCGGCATCAACGTTGATGAGTTATCAAGAAGTCGTCTTATGATCCAAGGTTTCAACCAAGGAGGACAAAGAGCGATAGGGATGATCAGACTAGACATGTACATCAGAGAGCTAAAATCAAACACCTTGTAACATGTCATCGATGCCAAGACCTCATACAACTTGTTGTTGGGACGACCATGGGTACATGAAAATGGCATCGTACCATCCACTTTGCACCAATGCTTCAAGTTCTCTCGCGGAGGTGTGAAAATCGTGGTAGGAGATACCAAACCTTTCACAGAAGCCGAATCGTACTTTGCGGATTCTAAATTCTACACAGATGAGGAGTCAATGAAAGAAGTCATTCCGGTCGGAGTACCCTCCACGGGGAAAGTCACTAAAGTAGGGAGAATGATGCCAAATCAAAAGACATTGAGCTTCATGGTGAAGTGTCGCAAAAAGTCTCATCTGAAGTGGCAACATCGTCTGGAGAAAGAAAAGCCAGCCATGCCTTTCCGGTCTTTCGCTATGTTCCGAAGTCTAGATGAAGGGAGGGGGAATCTCCATTTTCGGGGACAAAGTCACAAGAGTGTCCACGAAAATTAGAAGAGGATGATGTGAAATTGTTGAAGGAGGAGTCAACATTGCCATTAATAAATGTGAGCAACCAAAATCCCACGAAGCAGCCATTAAAGGGGTTTGTCAAACCAAGTCAAGGTAAGACGGAACATGGATCGCTGCCCAAGAAGAGAACAAGTGAAGGGTTCGATCCTAACGCATACAAGCTGTTAGAAAAGGCCCGATACGACTTTGGTTCATCAAGCAAAAAGGACGACCAGATCGCAGCAAGGATGGCGCATGAGCTCGATGAGTCACAAAAGAAGTTAAGAGAGAAAAGGGCAATAGTTGATTCTTCTAAAGCTGGTCTCGGTTTCACTTCAAGCAAGCTAATCAAAATTTCAGGAAGGAGGAGGGCGGAGCGAGCCAATGTGCAACATATCAGTGTCAAGGTAGTTGAAGAGAAGAGTCAAGAGGTTCAGTCGACCCCTCGCATTTCGTCGTTCGATCGCATTCGTCCAAATTACCGAAGAGCAACATCTGAACGCATTGAAGGATCAATCACAAGGGTGTCGGTTCTAGACCGTGTGAACATGACAACAAGTAGAGGTTCAGTCTTCAATCGCATCGGTAGTACAACCACTCGGCCTTCCGTATTCAATAGGATGTCAAGTTCAGACAAAGATAAGAAAAAATCAAACCTCATTCCGCGAAAGCCTGCGTTGGAAAGGATCCAAGCACCTGAGGAAGGACAGATATGCAAGCGGAAGACAACTTGTAGTCGAGCGGAGAGCAAAGAAATCTGAAGTCTTATCCCATCATGAATGAAGAGGCATTGTATGTTGGAAGTGGATTCCACATATCAACTCAAAGTGAAGCAACATACCATCATATTCACTGGCCAAAAGGAGATAACAACACCAGCAACCTCGATAATGACGGTGAGGATGACATTGTCGAAACCTCTTATCATGTCACGGTGGCAGAAATAGATGCCGTAGAGCAAGACGATCATGAAGATTTTGAAATTGAAGTAGACGAAACTCCTCCAGAACTTGAAGACAGGGGGCAAGCCACTATGGATGAACTTAAGGAGATTATCTTGGGAACAGAGGAAGACCCAAGACCTATTTTTGTGAGTGCGTCTTTAAGTTCTGAAGAAGAAAAAGAACATCTTGATCTGTTGCTCGAGTACAAAGATGTATTTGCTTGGACGTATAAAGAAATGCTCGGCCTAGATCCAAAGGTAGCAGTTCATCGACTTGCTGTCAAACCAGAGGCTCGGCCGACCAAGCAAACACAAAGACGCTTTCGAACAGAACTTATTCCTCAAATTGAAGCAGAAGTTGATAAGTTGATTGCCGCGGGCTTCATTAGAGAGGTTCAGTATCCCAAGTGGATCGCAAACATTGTTCCTGTCAAGAAAAAGAACGGACAATTCCGCGTTTGTCTAGATTTTCATGACCTAAATGAGGCATGTCCAAAAGATGATTTCCCTCTACCAATCATAGAGCTCATGGTGGATGCGACAACCGGGCATGAGGTTTTGTCATTCATGGACGGATCATCAGGTTACAATCAGATAAGGATGGCCTTAGAGGATGAGGAACTCACTGCATTTCGAACTCCCAAAGGAATTTATTGCTATAAGGTCATGCCATTCGGGTTAAAAAATGCCGGTGCAACGTACCAACGCGTTATGCAGAAAATTTTCGGTGACATGCTGCACAAGTATGTAGAATGCTATGTTGATGATTTGGTTGTCAAAACAAAGAAAAGAAGTGATCACCTGCAAGATCTACGAAGAGTGTTCGACAGGTTACGCAAGTACCAGTTAAAAATGAATCATTTGAAATGTGCATTCGGCGTCAGTTCTGGAAAATTTCTTGGATTCATCGTGAAGCACCGAGGCATCGAGGTAGACCAATCCAAAATTAAAGCCATCCAGGAAATGCCAGAGCCAAGAAATTTGCGCGAGTTGAAAAGCCTCCAAGGACGACTTGCCTTCATCAGACGGTTCATATCGAACCTGGCGGGCCGCTGCCAACCATTCAGTCGACTCATGAAGAAAGATGTTCCATTTGTATGGGATAAAGCTTGTCGCAATGCCTTTGAGAGCATAAAGAAATACTTGGCGAATCCTCCGGTGTTGGGTGCACCTATCGCCGGGAAGCCTCTTATCATTTACATCGTGGCTCAAGAGAGATCACTTGGGGCTCTTCTTGCCCAAGAAAATGAAGTCAAAAAGGAGAAAGCCTTGTACTACTTAAGTCAGACTCTCACTGGACCTGAGCTAAATTATCCGCTGATAGAGAAGATGTGTCTTGCACTCGTCTTTGCCATTCAAAAGTTGAGGCATTACATGCAAGCTTACACAATACACTTGGTGGCGCGAGCCGATCCAGTTAAGTTCATATTATCTACACCATTTCTAACCGGGCGCATGGCTAAGTGGGCATTATTATTAAACCAATACGACATCGTATATGTGCCCGCTAAAGCAGTGAAAGGACAGGCGCTGGCTGACTTCCTGGCATACCACTCTATTCCAGCGGATTGGGAAATCTCAGATGAATTCCCGGATGAGGAAGTCTTCCTTGCAGAGGTCCTCCCTACTTGGAAGATGTTTTTCGATGGCTCATCTAGGGTAGACGGAGCAGGGACTGGAGTTATCTTTGTCTCTCCACAAAAGCAGATATTGCCTTATTCTTTCACTCTTGGGGAATTGTGCTCCAACAATGTCGCAGAGTACCAAGCCTTGATCATGGGATTGCAAACAGCGTTAGAAATTGAAATCCAAAGTCTCGAAGTGTATGGAGACTCGAAGTTGGTGATTGATCAACTGCTCACTAATTACGAGGTCAAGAAGGAAGATTTGGTACCTTATTTCCAACTCGCCACACAACTCTTGAAGGCCTTTGATAATGTTACACTCATACATGTGTCACGGAAAGAAAATCAAATGGCAGACACATTGGCAAACTTGGCGGCGACCTTGGCATTGTCTGGAGACGAAATTTTAGACATCCCAATTTAACAAAGGTGGGTTGTAACAACAAAACCTTCACTCCAGTGTGTCAGTTCTCATGTAGTGTCAGTTCAAACCATTAACGTTGAAGACTGGAGGCATCCTTTTATCGACTATCTTGAGCACAACAAGCTTCCCGAAGATTCGAAGCAAAGGTGGAGTATCAAGCAACGAGCACCGCGCTTCCTCTACTACAAAGAAACTTTATATCGGAGGTCGTTTGACGGAGTACTCCTTCGATGCTTGGGAAAAGATGAAGCGGTCAAAGCCATAGAAGAGGTTCATTCTGGAGTGTGTGGAGCACATCCGTCAGGACCAAAGTTACATTTCCAAGTAAGACGACTAGGGTATTATTGGCCTGCCATGGTCAAGGATTGTATGGACTATGCACAAAAATGCCAAGCTTGTTAGTTTCATGCCAACTTCATTCAACAGCCACCTGAGCCGTTGCATCCGACAATTTCTTCGCACCCGTTCGATGTCTGGGGAATGGATGCAATTGGACCAATCACTCCAAAATCATCGGCTGGTCATATGTACATTCTGGCAGCCACAGATTCCTTCTCAAAGTGGGCAGAAGCGATACTGCTGAAAGAAATAAAGAAAGAAAATGTTGTGGACTTCATTACTAGAAGCATTATACAACGCTATGGTATACCGCGATGCATCATCACCAACGCCAAGTACTTCTCGAATACCGCAACAGAAAATTTGGGCAAGAAATTTCACTTCAGGCTTCACTTTTCTTCGATGTATAACGCTCCGGAAAATGGATTGGCAGAAGCATTCAATAAAACGCTATGTAACATTTTGAAGAAAACTGTCAGTAAGAAGCAGAGGGATTGGCATAAGAAATTGGGCGAAGCTCTCTAGGCTTACAGAACGACGTATCAGACAGCCACAAATGCTACACCTTATTCTCTCGTCTATGGTGTCGAAGCCGTGTTACCATTAGAGAAAGAAATCCCGTCATTGAGAATCGCTTTGCAAGAAGGTCTCACAAATGAAGAAAATGTCAAGTTGCGCCTGTAAGAGTTAGAAGCTTTGGACGAGAAGAGGCTTGACGCACAACAACACCTGGAATGCTACCAAGCTCGGATGTCACACGCCTTCAACAAAGGTGTTCGACCACGGTCATTTCAAGTTGATGATTTAGTCCTTGCTGTTCGAAGACCCATCATTATGACGCACAAGTCTGGCTCCAAATTCAAGTCAAAGTGGGATGGTCCTTACGTCGTCAGAGAAGTTTACACCAATGGAGCTTACAAAATTGTGGCGGAAGACGGTTTGAGAATCGGTCCCATCAACGGCAAGTTCTTGAAGAAGTATTATGCTTGAAAACAAAAGAAAATGCTCTAAGTCCGCACGAGCCTAAACTGCACAAGACACCCAAAAAAAAAGTACGCTCCAAGTCTGCACGAGCCTAAACTGCATAAGACACAGAAAAAAAAACGCTCCACATTTGCATGAGTTTAAACTGTACAAGGCACCCAAAAAAAACCTTTGAACTACGTGATGACTTGATTCCTTCTTTAGAAGGATACGTACGCATCTTGAGAAAAACAATCTTAAGTTCAGTCACATCAAAAAAAATAAGGGTTTGATTGAAAAAAAAAAGAAAAAGAAGAAGAGATAAGCAAATCCTGATCATTCAAGTCAGTTGTCACACCCAGGTCAAACCCTTGAAGCTGCTCTGACGCTCTTCAATCTTTGTTGCATTCTGTTCTGGAATCTCTCAGATTTGGGATTTCTTCTTTAACTTGAAGCTGCTCTGACGCTCTTCAATCTTTGTTGCAGTCTGTTCTGGAATCTCTCAGATTTGGGATTTCTTCTTTAACTTGAAGCTGCTCCGACGTTCTTCAAAGCTGGCTCTCTGTTCTGGAATCTCTCAGATTTGGGATTTCTTCTTTAACTTGAAGCTGCTCCGACGTTCTTCAAAGCTGGCTCTCTGTTCTAGAATCTCTCAGATTTGACACTTCTTCTTTGACTTGAAGCTGCTCCGATGTTCTTCAAAACTAGCTCGAATCTCTCGGATTTGACACTTCTTCTTTGACTTGAAGCTGCTCCAATGTTCTTCAAAACTAGCTCGAATCTCTCGGATTTGGCACTTCTTCTTTGACTTGAAGCTGCTCCGACGTTCTTCAAAACTTGCTCATATCTCTCGGATTTGGCACTTCTTATTTGACTTGAAGCTGCTCCGATGTTCTTCAAAACTAGCTCGAATCTCTTGGATTTGGCACTTCTTCTGTGACTTGAAGCTGCTCCGACGTTCTTCAAAACTGGCTCGAATCTCTCGGATTTGGCACTTCTTCCTTGACTTGAAGCTGCTCCGACGTTCTTCAAAACTGGCTCGAATCTCTCGGATTTGGCACTTCTTATTTGACTTGAAGCTGCTCCGATGTTCTTCAAAACTAGCTCGAACCTCTCGGATTTGGCACTTCTTCTTTGACTTGAAGCTGCTCCGACGTTCTTCAAAACTGGCTCGAATCTCTCGGATTTGGCACTTCTTATTTGACTTGAATCTGCTTTGACGTTCTACAAATCTTATGTTCTAGATCAACAAGTCTTGCATCGTGAAGAAAACCCTTGAAAGCCGCCATGGTGAATGTGATGCGTAAAGCCTAACACGCTTTTGTTGACTGCTGTCAAGTCTATGAAATGAGAGTAGTCAAGCGATTAGGTCGTTTACGTTCTTCAAACTCTTGAAAGCCGCCATGGTGAATGTGATGCGTAAAGCCTAACACGCTTTTGTTGACTGTTGTCAAGTCTATGAAATGAGAGCAGTCAAGCGATTAGGTCGTTTACGTTCTTCAAACTCTTGAAAGCCGCCATGATGAATGTGATGCGTAAAGCCTAACACGCTTTTGTTGAATGCTGTCAAGTCTATGAAATGAGAGCAGTCAAGCGATTAGGTCGTTTACGTTCTTCAAACTCTTGAAAGCCGCCATGGTGAATGTGATGCGTAAAGCCTAATACGCTTTTGTTGACTGCCGTCAAGTCTATGAAATGAGAGCAGTCAAGCGATTAGGTCGTTTACGTTCTTCAAATCCGCCAGAAATCAACGCGTTTCGAAAGAAGTCGAATAGTTTGATTGATCGCAGCGCTTGAATTGATTGTCAAAATCTTACAAAAATAAAATAGAGGTCAAATTCAAAAAAAAAAAATTTAATTCGGATTAAAAAAAAACTCGGACGAAAAAACAAAATCTGGTCAAAGTCCAAAAAAAAAATCTGGTCAAAGTCCCAAAAAAAAATCTGGTCAAAGTCCCAAGAAAAAAAAACAAAGTCAAAATCAAAAAAAATGGGGTCGCACCGTAAGCCTGTGGGCAAGCCCGCACATGATCACACCAGCCGGAGTCGCACCGTAAGTCTGTGGGCAAGCCCGCACAGAATCGCACCAGCCGGGGTCGCACCGTAAGCCTGTGGGCAAGCCCGCACAGGATCACACCAGTCGGGGTCGCACATTAAGCCTGTGGGCATGCCCGCACAGGATCATACCAGATCTTTTTTTTATAAACTACCCGAGAGCAGCCTAGAAATTCACAAAAACTCTCCCCCTTTCTTGCAATCCGATCTCCGGCGACTCTACACCTCCGGCCGGTACACCACCTGCATCACCACCAGCTCGCCGTCGTCGTCCTCCCTCCGGCCTTGGATGGCCCCGTCGCCGCCGGAAACTGGAGAACAAAGGAAGAGACAGTCGGCTCTTTCCGACGTCTCCCACCGCCTCTCCGGCCAGCGTTTGGATCAACTCCGGTACTTTTCTTCTTCTCCTTTTCGTGCTAAACAAGTCTGTGTAATTAGTTCTTGGATTAGATGAAGATTTGAAGAATTTGGATTTTAGAAGTTCTTGAAGCCGTGTTGTTCTTCGTGCTTCGATGGAAAAGGCTGCTTCTGCTTGATTCCATTATTCATGATACATGTTGTGAAGTCTTGTTGTTAGCTTCCGTGGATCGAATTGATCAAAATTCCAAATTGCTGCCCATTGGTTTGTTGAAATGAACTTTGCTCCCTTACCTTGCCGAGAGGCTGCCTGAAGAAAAAAAGAAGAAGAGAAGAGCAACATCAGTCAGTAAGGGGCTGAAAATAAGAAGTTTCAATTCATGGGAGACTACCTTTTCTTCTGTGTATTGAATCAAGAGAATTGCAGGTGATTAAATAGGAGATTATAAGAAAACTTTACAGGGACAAAATGATGGAAAATGACACCTCTGCCAGAAATGGAGGATGCACTCACACTGTGTTGATGGCTTTTGCCCGAAATGGAAGGTATGGGATCAGCCACAATAAAAAAAAAGGATGATGGGTATCAATGATAATGATGGGTATGGGCATCAATGATATCATTTGCCTCATCATATGCACCATCATGAACAAAATACCTATTACTGTGGACCGTAAATTCCGATACATTTTCAGTATTACTGTCGTGAGGGCATAGACTTTTTCAATGATGGATAGAAAAAATTTCGAAAAAAATTTCTAATTCAAATATATGATGGAAAGACTACAAAATTTGCGGAGCCTTTGAAGGCAGCTACACAAATTCTCCAAATCAAAATACATACTTCAAGCTGCGTTTTCGACACGTAACGACGAGATGTCTGCATCACGACTTGAAGTGGGGGCATTTGTAGACACATGAAATTTAATGAAGTAAATTATCTTCGTTAAATAATTAAATCGACCAAGAGCCCGACAAAATTGCACACGTGGCCAAAAGTCAACAAAGTTGGTGCGGATCCGAATAAAACTCGTGTCAGCACATAAATGGATGATCGTAATCGAAGCTACGTGATTTCGAATTGCATCATAAAATTGAATGTCATTGACGATTCGAAAATAGGTAATCGGACATTTTATTAAATTAATAATTTTTTTAAACTGTCATAATTAAATCAATTATTTTTCTGTTTAATTTAGTTATGAGAATAACTAATTTTAAATTAATCGGAAAATACATATTGATTTAATTATACAATTAAAGAAATTTATTATTTTAGTGTCATTAAAATATTCTACAAAATAGAAACCTTGACACTATAAATACACCCCTTCAACATGAAGAGAGGAGGATTTTGAGACTTGGAGAAGAATGAGAGAAATCACTTGAGCAAGAATCACTCTCGACAAATCCCGAAGTCTCTCAAGTCCATGAAGATCATCAAGTCCATGAAGAATCATCAAGCGGCCAAATCGCTCGTTGTTCATCAAATCCAAATCGAACCTCAAGTCCACGAAGAATCATTAAGCGGCCAAATCGCTCGTTTTTCATCAAATCCAAATCCAATCCAAACTCAAGTCCACGAAGAATCATCAAGCGGCCAAATCGCTCGTTCTTCATCAATCAAATCCAAATCAAACTCAAATCCTCAAGATTAAGTGCATGTCACCCTTGAGCCAAATCACATACGAAGATAGAATCAGAGGAGTTCACCAAAGATTGTAACCCCGCGCTTGATATTCAATAAATTACATTTATTTGTACACGTGTTTGCATTCTTGTTAGTTTTCAGATTATCGTTCAACACATGTTATGTAGTACTGTGTTAGTAATACAATCCCCAACATGTTAGTAGTTAGATCACTTAGATGCATAGATTTTTAATGTACCACATGTGTATCTAAATAAGTTCAATTACTGTTATGATTAATTTAAACATCTCTTGTTGTTTTGAATTCAATCAAATTAACATATATTCATCTTCTGCATTCTTTAGGTAAATAGCCATTCTGATTAAGGAGAGAGCTGCAGTAACTTACAAAACAGTAGTGTTCCCAAGGTATCTCCTCAAATTCGAACCTTAACAACAGATGAACTATATTCTTGAACATCATGTTAACTTATGTATTTGGTGACATGTGCATGGTTCCTATATAGTTGTGTACTTGATTGTGTGTTTTCATTACGTATATGTGATAGATGACAAATTCCAAAGAACAAGCTAGTTGGAATGAGAATTTAGTTGAAGTTTTTGTTGACTTGTGTATCAAGGAGGTGCATAAAAATTCAAAGCCAGGTTCTCATTTTAGTTCAATTGGATGGAAGACTATTGTCAAATCTTTTGTTGAACAAACCGGAAAAGATTATACCAGAAAACAACTAAATAAGTGGGATTCCCTTAAAGGTGACTGGAAATCATGGAAAACATTGAAGAGTTTAAAAACCGGTCTTAGGTGGAATCCTGTACTCAACACCATTGATGCGGATGAGGAGTTTTGGCATGAACATATTGGGGTACGCGAATCAGTTTCTTTCAATTTATTTATTGATAAATATATTTACAATAGGCTGTTTTTCATACATCTTATGATAAATGCTACTGTTTTTATGCAGAAAATAAAGGAATATGCAAGGTTTAGAAAAAAAGGAATATCACCCGAGTTTGAAGCCAAGTTGGATCAGCTGTTCTTAGGTACTATAGCTACTGGAAAACATGCATGGGCACCATCTTCTACACTTCCTATCCCAGATAGTCCAGAGGAAGGTGATAATGATAACTACCATAAAGGTAGTGGTGACTCTGATGAGAGAGATGTATCCACCAACACTTTTCCTAAGAGGAAAAGAAGTGAGAGAGCTTTGAAAGATAAGGAAAAACTTCCTGCAAAGAAGGAGAAGGTTGGGGGTGCTGCTCAGTTGGCCAAAAAAATTGGCAGAATGTGTTCGGCAATTGAAAGTAGAAGTACTGCATCTTCAACGGTGCATAATGCCCGCACTAGTATTGCTGAAGTGATGAAAGATGTCACTACATTGCCTGGAGTTGAGCAGGGCACTAGGTTGTAGTTCTTTGCTACTCGACTGTTTTTGAGTCCAGAGAAGAGAGAGATGTATTGCACTATGGATGATCCTAACATGAAGTTAGAATGGTTGAACTTTGAGATGACCGAAAAATGAGCTTATGCTATTTATGAGAAATTATTAGTTTCGTATTTTGATATCTTACCTCAAGTTGGAATGTTACTCAAGACCATGAAACTATGTTTTATCTTCTATTTTTCATCATGTTGACACCCTTTATATATATGCATTTGAGTTTTGTTATATTTGTGTCTCTATTAAATTGTTGATCATTACATTATATGAATAGTTTTCATTTATATGATTTACATGTTTAGCCCTTGAAATTTGCAGGTTTTGTCATTGAATTATGAACAATCCAGGTCATGATGATGAAGTTGACGAAGAGATATTCTTGCGAGCTGTGCAACTTAATGCTCTACTGATTCAACATTATTATGAGAAGTATGTCCACAAAACTCCTTGTATGACATCTGAACAAACAAGTTATAGGTGGATGATGGAAGTTTTATGTGGGAATGAAACCCGGTGTTATAATGCTTTTAGAATGCAAAAGGACGTATTTTATCGCTTATGTACTGATTTAGAAGTTATTAACAAGGAGTTGTTAGGTTCAAATAGAACTAGTCATATGGAGGTCGTGGGAATGTTATTGTATTTGTTAGGACAAGGATGTGGAATTAGATCGGTAGGAGAACGATTTCAGCATTCCAGTGAAACCGTGTGTAGATATATTAGTGAAGCAATGGATCTAGTGCGTGAGCTAAGTAAAAAAATAATTAAGCCAGAGGATCCTGAGTTCAATGGTGTTGCACCGGAGATAATGAGGGATATAAGATATTATCCATATTTTAAGGTAATTTTATTATTTGCTTACAAATATTAGACAATATAATTATTTATAGTAATTTTCAAATAACAACATTATTCACAGGATTGCATTGGGGTTATTGATGGAGTGCATATTCTTGCTTCAATTTGCGATGACGAAAAAAATCCATACATTAATAGGAAAAGATTTCCATCACAAAATGTTATGGGGGTATGCAATTTTGATATGCAATTTATCTTTGTATGTGCGGGTTGGGAAGGGTCAGCTCATGATACAAGAGTATTAAAATCGGTTCTTCGAAATCCTAATATGAACTTTCCTCATCCTCCACCAGGTAATATATTTAATTTTAGTCAAAAATTTCATTTCAATTCATGCTTCAAATGACATTTTCACAAATTTTATTACATGATAATTTTGTAGGAAAATATTATGTTGTGGATTCAGGATATCCCACACTGCCAGGGTATTTGGGACCTTATAAAGGGCCATCACAACACTTCCAACAATATCATGGCCGAGAACCAAGAAATAAAAGAGAACTATTTAACCAAGCACACTCTTCACTTAGAGGAGTTATAGAATGCTCATTGGAGTTTGGAAAAAAAAATGGAAGATTTTAAAAGACATGCAAGGATATTCATTCGAGAAACAAGTGAAGATTGTCATCGCTACTATGACACTTCATAATTATATCCGAAGATATGCACATCGTGATAGACATTTTGTCTGAGGCGAAGAAAGGGAAGGTGGTGGAGATGAGGAAGATGATGATGATGATGATGATGATGAACAAAATCATCATGGCGCACAAGAAATTGATATATTAAGAGACATGATTGCTCAAAGTTTGATGAATGCACGTTATTGAGTATTTATGTATTGACATGATCCTAATCAGAACCAAATTATCAATATCAGAGTATATTGGTTTAAGATAATTTTAAAATTATCCAGTATTAATATGCCATATATTTTTAGGCATTGTTTTAAACTAAAATTAACTAAAAATTATCTTACATGTCTAAATTGGTCATTTGACAAATTAAAAGCATAAGCTAGTTTGAGTTTACCAAACGCTTTGCCATTACTTCTATTACTAACAGCTACTTATATAAGCTAGTTTACCAAACAGTCTGCAACTTTATTTATCAACCACTTATTTTCAGAAATCAGCATAAGCCGACTTTTTTTATAAGCCCAGCTGTATCAAACACACCAAAAACTATCGAACTTGTAATTATTGGTTGCAATAACAAACAGGTGAACGGTAAAAAGAGATAGTCAAAGTAGATGTACCAAGCACTTTGTTGGTAGGGTTTGTGAAGGGTTTAAGACTTTGAGCCGTTTCTCACCGTCTCTCTGAAATCAGACATGGCGAGCCGAACGGAACACGACCCAGCCTTGACAGACGAAGAAGACGAACAAGTCGAGGAGCTTCAAGGCTGGGACGACTGGAACGCCGACGAAGAAGAAGAAGAGAGCTCCAACTCGGACTCCGAACTCCTCTGCTTCTTCTGCGACTCCAAGTTCACTTCTTGCGACCAACTGTTCGACCACTCCAGCGCCGCTCACCATTTCGATTTTCACGCCATCCGGAAAGCCCTGCGCTTGAGCTTCTACAGCTCCTTCAAGCTCATCAACTACGTTCGCTCTCAGGTCAGTGATCGTTCTCAGAGAAAGTCTAATCGAGTATTGGAGAGTTTTAGGTGTTCATTGTTTAGGGTTGTAATTGTGTTAGGGTTTGCTAAACTGTCGATTCGAAGCCTAAACATTGCTGTTATTAGTTTTCTTGGAGATAGAATGAGATTTTAAGGCATTTTGATTCTTTTGGTCACTTTTCAGTTGCGATTGGAAGAGTTTATTATTACGTGCTGATTTTATTTACTATGTTTGCAGGTTTTCGACAACAGATGTTGGAGCTGTGGGCTAAGGTGTCAGTCTAGCAAAGATTTGCAGGATCATTTACATGAAACTATTGATGTAAAAGAGATTAAGCCTGTATGGGATAACGACGTGTACTTGAAGCCATTTTTTCAGGACGATGCGGTCTTGTATAGTTTCGGGGAAGATGAAGAAGGCGACAATGAATACAATGTAGCGGTTGATAAGGATGAACTGATGAGTGATTTGCGGCATTTTGAAGAGATTTGCATTGATCATCAGATTCATGTGGAAAAGATCGCTAGTGATTCGGATAAATTTTGTGAGAGTGGCGAAAGGGATGTTGATTTATTATCGAATGGCTGCTTGAGTGCAGCTAGCTCATCTGGAAAGGTGGCTGCCTATGGTTTCAGTTCTGGAAAGCATATTGGGTTGGCTGATAGAAAGACAATGGGAAAAAGTATAAGAGCATATGTTCCAAATCATGGTTCAAAGGATATGAAGAATGTCAATGATGATTACTTTGCCTCTTACAGCTCGTTTGGCATTCACCGAGAAATGCTCAATGATAAGGTAAAAAGAAAAAAAAAAGAATGTTGATTTGAGGTTCTTGCAGGATTTAAAATAAAGTGTCAGTACTGAAATTGATTGAAAATTCATGCCAGAAGACAGTCTAAACTAAAATTGCTTGACCTATAAGTATAATCTAGACTCCTTTGCTGTGGTTGTGCAGGTAAGAATGGATGCTTATGGACAAGCTATTTTAAAGAATCCCTCTCTCTTGAAGAGTGCGGTAGTCATGGATGTAGGTTGTGGCACAGGCATACTTAGGTAAGACCACACATCATTTTATTTTGTGATTCCTTATCCACCCCATCCTTACTTTAAACATCGATGATATATTAAAAATGCACTCTGCTTTTCAGTACCTGTAGTATTGTAACATTTTCTACTAGATTAAATTTTCCAAATTTCCCTGATTTGTGAGTTGTGTGCTAATTTGTGCACACAGTGGTGCTGAATATCATGTATATAAAGTACCATGGGATTGATAGTCATAAATGAGGGATAATTTTGTTCAAAGGTACATATTGATCCAATTGGAAATCAAGGCCTTTTTCCTTTATTTGGAAGACAAATCATTGTATTGCAAGATGCTTGATGTGTGTGATATTCTAGAAAGTTATGCATTTAGCTGGCATTAGAATGAATTTTTGTATATATGAGTTGATGGAATCAATGGGTTGCGGACCTTGTCTTAAGTTGGCTCTTGCAGCCACAGATATTCTTCACCCAATTTAGAAGAGAAGTTAGCTAACATGCTTTTGAAATCTCTGTGGCAATAGATATACTTTCTGTTTAATTTTAGGCACATCTCATTGATGAGCATGCAATCATGTGGGCTGCTATCTTGCTACTGATACTATGTATTATCATCTGAATTTAATTTGATGTGAGCGAGTCGTTTTAAATCCTTTCCTGTCCACAAATATTTACCCAAAAAACGAAAACTATTTGACCAGAAGCAGGACACAGTACAGACTCTATAGACATCATTCTCATGTATTTTTTTCGATAAGGTATTCTCATGCATTTTGATGATCTGCTACTTGGCAACATCTAATTTTATCTTTTCTTTCCTAATAGTCTCTTTGCAGCGCAAGCAGGGGCTTCAAGGGTAATTGCAGTTGAAGCAAGTGAAAAGATGGCTTCAGTGGCAACTCAGGTAAACAATCTCAACATTTTTTTTTTCAAATCCATTCCTTCATGTCCTAAGAATCTTTGCAAGTTACTTCATTGGTTTTTATAATTGCAGATTGCAAAAGATAATGGTCTTTTGTGGCAAAGTCCAGTTGGCAGTTCTACCCATGGCGCTGGGGTAGTTGAAGTGGTTCATGGTATGGTTGAGGACCTTGATAAATCCATGGTGATCCAACCTCATAGTGTTGATGTATTACTGAGTGAATGGATGGGGTATTGCCTACTTTATGAGGCAATGCTCAGTTCTGTGCTCTTCGCACGGGATAAGTGGTTGAAACCTGGAGGGGCCATCCTCCCTGACACAGCAACTATTGTGAGTCCTCTCTTGCGTCTATATTCTACTGTTCTTTTACACGCTTTCCAAAATTATGTCCGCCTGGTCCATTTGTTTTTTCTTTCTCTTGTAATTTGTAATTGTTAATTTTTTTTTCGTCAGTTTGTTGCCGGGTTTGGAAAAGGTGCTACCAGTCTTCAATTTTGGGAAAATGTGTATGGTTTCAACATGTCTTGTGTTGGCAAGGAGCTCTTTGATGGTGCTGTGAAAGTCCCTATAGTTGATGTCGTGGAAGATCATGGCTTAGTAACTAGTGCTGCTATTCTCCAGGTTGGTGTTCTACTATTCGCGAACTGTAAACTTTGCACATCATATAAAAACATCTTTTGGTTTTAATCTCAGGTATGTGTGAGGGATTGGCCACTTTTTGTATGTCGGTGATACTCAGTTTGTTTTTATACTTACCTTTCTTTCCTGTTTAAATAAAGCTAAGTCCCATTGCCTGCACTAATCTACCAAAATTGGATAGAGAAGCAGACCTTCCATATGTAAAGGCCAAATTATAGAACATAAAATAACTAGATGCAATTCCATTAATCAAGGTGAAGCTTTACTTATTTAGACCTCATATTAAGTTCCAAGTTCTTAACCCATTGGTCTGCATACTTGGTTTCTATCAGATTTGCTTATTATGGTTTATCAACCAACTGGTTAAGGACAAATTAATATAAAGTATACTCTATTGCCAGTTGCTAGCTCCCAAGGCTAGATAATGGATTCAAACCTACACCATGGGAGTTAGGCTCACATAACAAAGATAAATACGTTATCGTGTAGCTCTAACTTATTTAAATATTTGATGTTAGAAACATCTTTGGAGGATTTTACGACCTTTGTATATTAACCTCCATACTTTTTGTTCTGAGAATGTCCGATTGAAATGCCTTGTAAATTGTAGTGGTACACTGGTATGGAGAGCTAGACATTAAAAGTTTCTCCGACAATACAATGATTTGCCTTTTTCTTTTTCCTTTGCAGACCTTTGACTTAGTTACTATGAAACCAGATGAAGTTGATTTTACTGCAAGTGCTGTGTTAGAACCAAACTGCTGTGGTGCAACTAGCGGCTCAAATGATTCGAAATCTGAAACAACTTGGTGTTACGGAATTGTCCTGTGGTTTGAGACTGGTTTTACCAGCAGGTTCTGCAAGGAACAGTCAGCTGTTTTGTCCACGTCCCCATATACCCCCCAAACACACTGGATGCAAACAATTTTGACATTTCAGGAACCAATTGCTGTGACATCAGGAAAATCGTGCATTGACAGATCAGCAGCAGTTGGCACTGAAGTATGTCCTGCTGCAAGGATTCAGTTGCGTGTAAGCATTGCCCGTGCTTCGCAACATCGTAATATTGACATTTCCCTAGAATCTACTGGAATTGATCCTCATGGTCGGAAACACAGCTGGCCTGTGCAACTCTTTAATCTAAGTTAGTTGTATCAGATCCAGGATCCTATTGTCGGAGCTTCTATCATTATCAGTTCAACTCCCTCAAACACTGGAGCTATGATCCTTGTGGTTGGAAGGACATCTGACCTGTGCAACATTATAATCTACAATAGTTGCTCAAAATCCAAGCACACCTTGATGAGATTTTATTTCGGCTGCTGGTCTGGATTGGGTTTTGTATCCATTTATTGTTCCAATTTGATTTTTCACCTGTTGATTTCTATCATTTGTTACTTTTTGCCTATTTTGTTCAAAACTGTGAGTGAGACATCTTGCAAAGTTGCAATTGGTTCTCTTTTGCTGTAAACATGATAGTCACTAGAGTGATCTGGGCTCACTGTAGCATGGTTACTTATTCAAGTGGTCAATCATAGTAGATGAGAAGCTTTTGCAAGCAGCTCTAACTCCGGAAAATTTGTTACCAAAACCTCTTATGACTTACTAGCTCAATATAGCTTGAAGTTGACTTCTCAGTTCGATTTTAGTCTAATTATGGTGAGTATGAGCCTTAGTGAAATATGTCTTTAACAGTAAAAGTTAAGTGTAACTGAAACTGAGTCTTCTGTGAAACGGAGCCTCTGATACATTACTACGACTCTACGAGTAGCAGTAACAGTACTCAAACTACGTGAGAAACTGAGAATGCACTAATGCAATAGCATTTTTAACAATCATGATTGAAAAGCTACTGGTGGCTTAACACCCCTCCTCAACTTCAAGATGACATACAAGCTGCAGCAAGGATACTCTATGCTGCCAAGATGCTTCAACCGGGAGGAATGAGCGGCAATGAGTGGCATAGCTTCAGATATGAGGCATGTCTATGTTCAACGTAGTAGCACTGGAGCAGAAAGCCTTCAGATATGGTAGTACTAGATGTACTTGGCATAATGGTCCATAACTGGGAACCAAGCAAGTCCATCGCAGCATTTTTGGGGCTGCTGAAACTAAGCCAAATGATCACCCAAGACAGAACCGCACAAATCAAAATCATCAAAAGGCTTTGATTCCTATCTTGCAGGTGGAGAAGAAGAGAAGTGCTCACTAGTACCGTGTGGTGGAAAACTGGTTGCAGGTGTAGAAGAAGCTCTGGGAATAGACACTGACAATTACAAAAGGGGGCTCTAGCTTTTGCCTGTACATTCTTTATCTTTTAGTCCCCCATGACTTGATCATTTTTATTGAGAATTGTTGAATCTGAAACATATGGTTTCTCGGAGGCACTATATTGGCTTTGGCTCATTATTGAGTCACCCTTGTGAGCTGTAGTTCTCGTTTCTGCCATCTTGTTGCTGTTGAATAACATGATTAAAAGTACTTGATGGAGCAGTTGTAATGAACTTTGCACAAAAATAAACAATCGTCAATATAGAGATGAATTGCCACTGTGCAAAAACCTCAATGAGGGAAAAGACACTGTGGTTGTAACTGAATTCTACTTTAACTTTAATTACAAACACTCACTAGCATTCTATACAGCTACCCAGTTTATTCTCTCAAACCTATAGCTCTTCAACACAGCTATCTCACATTCACACTAGGTCTTCAAAGCAACTAGAATTACATAATGCAAGACCTACTCTAGACAGCAGGATTTTTCAGGCTCTTCCACTTAGATGCACAAATTCTTCAACACAATCAAGATCTATTCCACAGACTGTCCAGGCTAAGACTTTGTCACTCTCAGGTTCTTTGTGATGTCACAAATGTTCTCAATCTCTCAAGCAACACTGGATGCAAATGCAACAGAGTGTTGAGAATGTACATTTCACATTGGGAATTGAGACTTAGCCTATGAGTTTATAAGAGTTTGAGTCACTTCATCCATTACCAGTTAGTTTTAGATGTGAATCCCAAATCACTTTATCATGATATTAGAGTGGGTTACACATGTTCACATGTGAAGCTCAAATGTCCACACGAAGTCCATGTCACTCAAAATATTGTCCACGTATATGACTTAAAAATTCCCCACACATTCAGGGGTATGTAAGAATATACATTCTACATTGCAAATTGAGACATAAGGTTTATAAGGGTTTAGTTGTGAACCCCAAATCCCTTTATCTCATACACAGACTTAGAGATTGGTATATAGCATGAGTAAAGCAACTCAGAGGTGTATGAACCTTTTCAATCACCAAAATCTCTAACCGACACTAATCCAGCATACACATATATGTACTTAGTCAAAGGCATTCTCATCGTAGATTTCCCCACAATCTTGGAAACCCCATAATCAAGGACTATTCCAACAAATTTGATTGCATAAATCATACCATACCTATCAAACTACTTAGCCGTTATCTAAATTCCTTAACATTTGTGCATACAAATTTTTTTCAAACAAAAAATCTTTTCCTAAAAAGACATAAGTGAAATATCAAATGATAAAACAATTTCTCAATTTTGATTCAATCACATATATTCTCATTCCCAAATCTATCACAACATGATAAGTCATGTTGGGAAAAGTATAGAAGTCAAGTAATTTTCTTGGGTACCCACATTTACATATATGACAATAAATTTGTCGTCATTCTGGTAAAACAAATCATTATTTAGGTAATTATAGTTCTACTATAGGTAATTACTTCACCTACACATTTTACAAACTTGTAAACAAATTGTTGTTAACATAGTAATTTTGTTCAATGATATGTAAATGTGTACAATGAATCTGATAATTTTGTTGTCAAGGTCGTAATTTAAGTCAATTACATTGTTGTCAATGTGGTAATTTTGTTTAGTTAGTGTTAAATAAAAGTATGGTATACATTCCAGTACCCTAAACAATCCCTAAAACTCAATGATAGGAGCACTTCTTATTATTTAATCCTATGTTTTTATTCGTTATTGTTATTATTTTCTCGTAATTTATTTGGTTTTATATTTATCAGATAACCTAGAGCAAACTAAGAAAAGAAGGCTAAAAGAAGAAAATTGCATGGATTTCTGATCCAATAAGGATTCTCAACAAATTATAATTTTCTTTTGAAGCAAAGAGTTAGAGATTCACAAGGAAAAAAATTGAAAAGTCCAAGACCTACAAATATACCTTTAAGCTTTTCATTGTTTCATATGTCCATACTTAAAAGCATGAAGCAAGTGCTTACATGCATACATTATCATTGTTTCATATATCAATAGATGAACACATGAAGCACACATTTACATGCACACATTTCCATTGTTTCATATATCTAGATATGAAATCACGAAGTAAATGTTCACATGCATACATTTCCATTGTTTCATATCCAAGCACAAACGATAACGCTCACTAGATAAAATGACACCTTAATATTTCACTGTTTCATATATCCAGACTTGGAAGCACGAAGTAAGCGCTCACATGGATACATTTTCATTATTTCATATATTTAGACCTGAAAGCACGAAGTAAGCGTTCACATGCATACATTTCTATTGTTTCATATCCAACCACATAATCCTTCGCTAAATAAAATGACACATTTAAGATTTCATTGTCTCATATATCAAGGCTTGAAAGCACGAAGCAAGTTCTCACATGCATACATTTTCATTGTTTCATATATCCAAAGCTAAAAGCACGAAGTAAGCATTCACATGCATACATTTCTATTGTTTCATATCCAACCTCAAATGATAATTCTTCGCTAAATAAAATGACACCTCTAAGATGTCACTGTTTCATATATCTAGACTTGAAAGCACGAAGTAAGCGCTCACATGCATACATTTTCATTGTTTCATATCCAACCACAAATGATTGATAATGCTTCGATAAATAAAATAGTACCTTTGTAAACACTTTAATAGGTTGAACCAAGAGAGTCAGCATAGAGGACTATAACTATTTAAGAAGGGGGAATGGATCGAAAAATGACATTATTTCTTACTTTGTAAAGTTGTCAGCAGACTAGAATGCAATCTTCAACAATATGGGGTTGGTTTGAGTTGAAAATGGACTCCAACCAAAGATAAAAAGAACTAAAGAAGGGTAAACATTTGTTTAATCCATGTACTTTTGGTCAGGCATTCATTTAGTCCGTCAAGTTTCAATATCATCTATATAGTCCTCGAACTTGCAACGTTTAATCTAGATAGTCCACTCCGTCAAGGTGGTCGTTAAATATCCTCCAAAAAAATGTGTATTTACAAAAATGTCCTTATGTCAATGTTTTATTTTCTTTAGTATTTCTTTTTTATTGTTTTCAATATATTTTTAAGAGATATGAATGCCTTTACTTGACAAAGTCATTTCCATTGTTTCTTTGTGTCTTCATATAAATTTAACTTAAGGTGAAAATCATAAATTTATTAGATAATTGAAGAAAATATTAGAAAACGTTTTCCCTAGGAGTATTTTTCTAATATTTTCTTCAATTATCTAATAAATTTATGATTTTCACCTTAAGTTAAATTTATATGAAGACACAAAGAAACAATGGAAATGACTTTGTCAAGTAAAGACATTCATATATCTTAAAACTATATTGAAAACAATAAAAAAGAAATACTAAAGAAAATAAAAAGAAAACATTGACATAAGGACATTTTGGTAAATACATATTTTTTGGGGAGGATATTTAACGGCCACCTCATCATTTTAACAGATGAATTGACAGAATAGACTATCTAGATTAAAAGTTGCAAGTTCGAGGACTATATATATGATATTGAAACTTCAAGGACTAAATGAATGACCGACCAAAAGTATAGAGACTAAACAAATGTTTGCCCAAAAAAGAATGGTGAAGAACTCACAAATAGAAGAAATGACGATGAGAAAAAGTTCCTAGCATGCTTGCATCGATCAAACCTCTAGGATTATCATTTTAGAGTGACACATGTTTGTATGATATTGGACTAGTAGGTGAAATGCGGAGCGGCTTAGGAAAAATTAGTGATATATTAATATATATATATATATATATATATATTACAGAATAATGTAATACGCATCATAATAGAGAGAAACATCATCTTTATTCATTGATGAGACCTTTATATAGGCATTACATTAAGTATCATATAGAATCATATATTATATATCATTTTTATCTAGACTAATCTATACTAATTAGGATAAGAAACATCGGAACATTACGGAGAGTAATTCTCCTACAACACTCCCTCCTGTATCGTGATCCTAATGTGTCATTGTGCATTAACTATTGCCTCAGTAAAAACTTTGCCAAGCAAAAAACAAAAACTTAGAAAAAATAAAAAACCTTGGTTGAAGGAGAAAAGATTACAACACACAAATTACAGTTGAAGATAACATGTGGTATACACTCACCTGAAGTCTTCAAAACAACTCCAATTAATCGATAACTCAATCTTGGAGTTTAGATAGATAGTGAATACGAATGCGCCATCACATTCTTCAAAAGTAGTAATGTGTCAATGATTTGATTATCAAATCTCACCAAACATTCTTAAATCAGACATGTACACTTATCCATACATGAATTAAAAGAAAGAGAATTGCATAACAACTCAAAACAAGAGTTGCAATGAAAAACAGATTCACACGTGGTATGAACTTCACGCACTCAAATAGTCATAACTTCTTCAATACAATAAGTATAAATGAACCGTTAAAAATTATGAAAAGTAGACACCCGGACTAATTCTCATGACTTGGACTAATTCATGGAATACTTGTAGGCATTAGTTTAATGTCTATTTTGCCTTTAGTCAACCAATGAATTACATCATCAATAACGGTCATCACTTTTGAGACCTAGTGTTCTCAAGATCCTTTCTTTTTAAGTATAGTTTCATGCTATATTGCATATCCCCAGACAGTTATGAGTAAGTTACTTATGCGTAACGAGTGCCCAAGTTATAAGTTGTAACTACTTAATTGTCGCTCCTACTAATCCATTCTGCAAATGAACATGGGGGTACATGATGTTCTACATCTATCCCATGCAATAGTCATTAAAAATCTTCAAAGTGAATTCTCCTGCATTATCCAGTCAAACAGATTTGATTGGATGATCAGGGTGGTGAGCCCTAAGCTTTGAGTAAGGAGCTTCAGAGATGCATCATTTGACTCTTAGTTCATCAAGAGTCCATCACACTTCATTTTAATATCCTTACCTTAGTCAAGTTAACGCGCTCTGTGGTCTGAAGGCACTTGAATTAGGTTAAAACCTATCATCTTCAGGTTCTTTATCTACATCTCTTAACTTAGTACTAACAGAGATAATATGTGACCACAACCTGTAAATTCAGTTGTTTTGGAGAATAGCTAACTGACAAGGCAATGGAGTGCAACGACATCCATTATGAGGGCAAACATTCTCATATTTGATTCCATGGCATTTTATCAGAGAGTTTGTGCCTTAAGCTGAGTCTAAACTCTTTTTCTCACTACGCCTGACAAAAGTATAACTGATAGGATTTACATTTGCGGTGTTGACATTACCTGACCAATTGTAATATCCCGAAATTTAATATTTATTGTTTAGTACTTTAAGGTTATATTAACTTAGAATTAATTCAATTTTTCTTCTAATATTTCTCTTTAGAAGCAATGATGCTAAATACTTTCAAAAATAGAAAATTTCTTTTGTAAGTATTAGACCACGATTTGAGTACGTTAGTTCATTTTTGCGTATACTCGATACTTTGTAATCGAGTTTAAGATTGATACTAATAGTATTATCTTTTATGCGTTATATTAGTGTTAGATAGTGCAAATATATTGAAAACCTTATTAAAAGAATTTACTAAATTTCTTTACTTTTTTAGAATAACACATATAAATGTGTTTGTCATATATATACTTATGTCAATACGTTTTGAACCTAGCTGAATTTTATATTTTACCCCATTACACTATTTGTTTTTTTTTCTTTGTCAACAACCATACTAACTAGCTAAGCCATCACTCAATATTAATTATTGAGAATGGTAGGTGAGAATTGAATTTTTGTATTCCATCACACTATTTGTTTTTTTTCTTTGTTAACAACCACACTAACAAATTAGGCCATCACTCAATATTAATTATTGAGAAAGGTATGTAAGAATTGAATTTTTATGTTCCTTCTTGGCCTATTTATACTTGTGAGCTGCCTCAAGTTTTATTCACTTCAAAATCAGAAATCATGTAAGTTTAGAGTTCCCTTAGTTGATAGAAAACTCAACCATCCAATATTTCTCAAACTAAAATTCTAGCATTCACTATTTCTCTCTTAAACAAGTTTCTTCTTTACTAAAATAATCCAACTTTGGATTCACATCACAATATTCATTTCACCCCTGAAACTTCAAGGTAAGTACATCTTACATCCTTATAATCTTTTGTTTTTTAAGATTTATCAAAGTGTATAGCTAAGGATAAAATGGAAAAGACCATGTTTTGGTAAGAGTTATATTTTCGTATTTTATAACATCTGAGTTTGTCCATGGTAACAATAACATTAAATTTCTCATGAAAAATGCTTCAATTTAGGCTTTTGAATCACTCAAAAATGTTTAGAAATGAAGAAGTTATGGCTAATCAAAGTTAGAATTAATAATCTCACTGAAAATCTCTTGTAACACTCACAACTTTAAAAACTCATATCTCACTCATTTCTTAACCATTTTTCATAAACTTTATATCAAATTAAAGTTTAAGACCTCTACTTTTAATCTGGAAAGTTTCAGAAGAAATGATGAAATTTGTGCTACAAGTAGAATACGTAAACATTTAAAATGATAACTTGATGATCGATTTCTGCACTGCTACTGTGTTTGAACTTTTTTGGACTCAATGACTTTGAATTGGACTGTATGACTTATCCTATTGGATTCCTTATGAAAAATTCTTGAACATAAACTCCTCACTTGTCTAATTTGGACGCTTATTGATTGAGTTATTAATACGGAAAGTTGACAAATTTTACACTATAAGAAAAATGACATTGGGCAAGAAATTGTCCCCTTGCAAAAGGACTTCATATTCCTTGCATTAACCCAATTACAAGGAATGCTCCTTGCATTTGAGTCCTTGCAAAGTGGCCCTTGCATTAGACCAAATGCAATGGCTTGAAAATTCCTTGCATTTGAGTTCACAAATGCAAAGAATTATACGTCTCTAATGCAAGGAATTGCACACCTGGGGTTAACTATGGTTAATTGATATATAAGGAAAATCTTTACATATCATTCCTTGCAATTATTTTAATAAAGAATTAAAAAAAAGGACTACCCCAATTGTCATTCCAGATTTCTTTTATTGCTTGAATCATAAACAAATAAGTCATTTGTACATCAAAAATTACAATTTAGCAGCATTTCACTTAATCACTGAACATCTATAATTACAAAGTCAAAGAAATGAAATCACTTGAGAGCGTTTACAAAGAAATTTGACACAAGCAGAAATAGAAGATATTCAAAGCTGAAATGTCATGTTAATCCCACTGCCTACTTAAACTAATTAAGAGTTCAACTAATGTGTTTCTGTACCAAAGGAAGAAGCATTATACCTCTGGGTATGAACATGAAATGAAAGCATCGATAACCTGCGAAAAAAGAGAGAAGAAAATTAGATTCATTTCTCTTTTGATAATATTTGACTCGCATACTAAAGCTTTAGGTGATATGGCAGATTAGTAATGAAGTGAATGACCATGACGGTGCCAAGTATGAAGACATGGGGCTTGTGACTTGTGAGTTAAGCTATCCAATGTCCCATGTAAACTTGGGGCACTAAGTCTTGCTGATGCCCAATGAACTGCAGTAGTATGCTCTACAAAGTTCTGAGGAAACTAATTACAATACAGGTATCACAATTAGCCACAATGTAGCAACGATCAAATATACAAAATTAACAATTGATTTGCTAAACTAGGACAAGAATCAAGATCAAATGACATAATATATATGAAACTAAAGTTTTAATCATCTAATATTAATGATCTGAATTCACACAACTAATTAAGTTCACTAAAACTACTGCCAACGATTTTTGGTCTACTCTCAATTCAAATAAGGAGATCATGAAAACATCCAGATCAATCCTCATACAACAGTCAAGTAAAATATTACCAATGAACTTATAATCAACCTATGAACTAGATACATTACATGGATTCACAGTTCTTTAGGGAGTACACCACCTAAAAGTTAGTCATCTTACACTAACTATGTCACAAGCGAAGACTCAATTATTTGAATATACTACGGATTGAAAATACAACCTCAAAACTACAACCCATAAGGCGGGCACTACCAACTAAAACAAATAAAACCTCCATGTTTGGGCCTAAAATAATACTCCAATATTATCTACTCTTTAGGCTCATGGACCGGTTATTTGGGGAAAATCTATCATAGAACAAGATTACCTGCCGTATTGGAATAGATTTAGGGGACTACTGCTGTATAGAATCTGAGTTGAATAAGTAAGGTGAATCCAAATCAACTAGGAAGTTCTCAAGACTTGATCCAAGAAAGAACAATCTGTGTTCTCTATATAAAGGGGTCGAATGTGCAGAATAAGACACACAACGTCAAACAAACTATCGCGCAACCGCATAGTCAAATCTCCCCACGGAGTAAAAGTCTGATTAGCTTCGGCAACTAAGTCTCCCATCGGAGCGGAGCTACCCAGATGAACGCCTCGCGCTGCATGTAGCAAACAAGTCCGATTAACCTCGGCAACTAGAGTCAAGTCCATCGAGTTGCTAGCCTAGCTTCTAGCAAACACAAAAGCCTGCACTAGTCATCAAATCCCTACAGCGAGAGAGTCCCACTATCAACGACACATTATAAGCTCTACTTTTCCCCAAGCGGTCTAAAGTAAGATCAGCCATCTACTTGAGGTGGAGTGAAAGGTACCTAGCAACTCCAGTTGTGTATAGGTCATTCGAATTTCAGCGGTTTATCAGCAACTACGGAGCAATCGTTTGAGAAGAAGACAGTCTGTGAGCGCGATCATTGTTAAACAAAGCAAGAGTTGTACCTAACGCAAAGGTACTGGCACGCCAGCAACAACATAGAACGAAGGTTAGAACCATCTAGGGTTTGACACCGGGGCTTGCTGATTGTTCTCTGAGGAAGATCTTTTTCCCAGCTCGAACATTTGGCACGCCCAGTGGGACAATGTCAAGATAGCAAGTCGGAATCCTTACTCGCGAGGATATTCCTCTTGCTTGAAACCAGAGCACTCACAGTGTGTTCCTCACAACACAGCAACTTGCAGAGGTTTATCGGCCGTTGAGGCATTACTGGAATTTGGAGTGATGGCGACACCGGAAGACATGCAACTAGCTTTCAAGGAGTTGACGAAGGTAGTCAAGTCGTTGGAGGAGTCATTCGGTGATCGAATGACTGCGGTTGAGAGAATGTTGGATAATGTGTCGTAACTACAGTCGACACAGGGTCAGCGTCAGGCTGAGACCAACGACATATTGAAGAACCTGGTTCTGGGTGCTAACGAGCACACGAACAATGCTCGCTTAGAATTTGCAGGCCAGGATGAGCGATTCAAGCAAATCGAAGAGGCGTTGGGAATCCAACGGACTGTCACCGGGCTTTACGAAAAACAGAACCATGACAAGCCTAATGCCACCAAAAAGGCTAAGTCCAATAAGAAATATAGTGCGAGTAACGACGACGTCGGTGAAGAGGATGAGGCCAGAGGTGATGAGGCTGACAAATCAGATGTTGAGCTTGTCAAACTCACAAGGAAGAGGAAGACGAAGGCTAAAAAAGGAAAGTTCACGTTTGGAAGTTCAAGATGGTCGAACACACCTGAGGTTGAGGCTTTACAAAGGGCATTGGCATTTCTTCAACCAGGCGGAAGACAAGAGCGTCAACACCAGTTCCGTCGTGAGCGACGAGAGGAGATCGAGAAGAGCCTGAGCAAGAAGTAGAAGAGGGTCAGATCCTTACCAAGGAGCAGGTTCAGAAGATGATCCATGAGAGTGTAAGGACTATTCATGGTCATGCTACCGCGAACATATCTTATACAAGTCCATTCCCGGAATGGGTGACAGCATGTCCTTGACCCTCGGGTTATCGACCAATCAAGTTCCAGACTTTCTCAGGAGAGGGTTCTGAGAATGCAGCTGAGCATATCTCGCATTTCCACAGCGATTGCGGGCCATATGCATCTGATCCAGTCTTCAAGATGAGGGCTTTTTGTTCATCTCTATCAGGACCGGCGCTATCTTGGTTCTCCAAGTTAGCGCCAAGGTCCATTTCAGATTGGTCCATGCTTGAGACAATGTTTAAAACGAATTTTGGAAGTGTTGAGCCTGAAATGGATTTGTCATCTTTGACTTCCATGTATCAACAGCCAATGGAGTCGGCAGTGGAGTTCCTGAAGAGGTTCAAAGTTCAGCAAGCAAAGTGCATAACACCGCTCGTGGAACAGGATGTCATTCGCATTGCTATAAAGGGTTTGGAGACCCGTCAGCGGGCCAAACATCACGATGCCTACATTCCTAGCATGGCGGATTTAATGAACAAGGTAGGCTCCTACCAAGTGTTCATCAGGGAGATGGATGATAGTGCCACAGTTCCAAAAGGTCCGCCTGTATCCTATCACCCTTGAACTTTGAAACCACGCTATGCAGTTCCATCCGGAACTAAGAGGGTTTCCACTATCTACTCGCATGTAGATCCTTTCTACACACCGTATCCATACGAAGAGCAGTGGGTCGAAGAGGTAGATGATGAAGTGGCTGCCGTAGAGATAGCTGGAAGACAAGCGTTGAAGTCTAAGGCTTTGAAGATGTCCAGGGACCCTGTCAAGATTTCTACAGTAGCATTCACCAAGCCCGAGTACGACTCGTATACCTGCAACGCTCACAAGGCTCCGGAAATTCTGGATGAATTGTTCCCGAGTGGAAGAGTGAAGCATGATACTGCAATGCCTACCGCATCGCAGATTGAAGGGAAGAAGTACTGCAAGTTCCACAACTTGTTCAATCACCACATAGCTGATTGTGTTAAGCTCAAGGATCAATTGCAGACCTGGATTAACAAAGGCATGCTTACGGTAGACACTGAAAGAGCTGCATCTTGGGTCGATATTGATCCATTCCCTACAGTGTCAATGGTGGAAGTTACGCCATTGACAACACCGTTGAAGACTCATCGCCCTTCCAAGTTTGCTGAGTACACTTATGATGCGTCATTGGCTCATGAGATCTTGGACAAGCTTATTGCTGAGGGTGAAACCATTGTACCATGGACTGAGTTCCCGACTGTGGAAGAAGTTAGAAGGTAAACGGTATTGTAAGTTTCATAACGTTTGGACTCATGATACTCGTATTTGTATACAGCTCAAGGACCAGGTACAGTAGTGGTTAGATGAGGGAGTGTTGTCTTTTGCTTCAGATCCCGAGCCGGGTACGAAAACAACAGCGAAAGGAATGCCAGTGGTGAAAGAGGTTGCACGAGCCAAGCAATCTGATCAGGGTAAACAAAAAAGCGTTGTCCAGGACAAGGAACAGAATGTAGAAAGGGCAAAAACTTATGTTCTTTGCAATCGATGCAAGAAAGAGTGTTCTATAAACTGTGACAATGTTGGTAAACGCGAGGAATCGCGAAGACATCAGAGGCCTCGCTCGCCGACAAATCTATCCGAGAGGGAGAACCCCAAGAAAGCTAGATTTCAGATAGACACTTATGCTCAAATGTTGAAAAGACCACACTCAGGTCTTGGTGGGGTCGCGAACGTTCTTGGAGGGCAGCGAGTTGGGGCGAATGTGCCGGAAACTCAAGCTTCGCGTGAGCGCTACAACGGCCATACATACCGCCTGCACTGAGGTCATTAAAACCGGATGTCTGGTACGTTCAGGAGCATGGAAGAGCTATTGAAGCTACAAAAACTCAGAAGAGGAATGTACAGAAAAGATGGGGACGGGCCAAGCGAATGTTAGAAGCGTATAATAGAGGAGAACTCTCTCGTAACTAGCTAGAACAACCACCTTGGCTGTTGCGAGAGACAATTGAAAAACTTAGTCTAAAGCCATACGTGCACATTCGTCAGAATGATAATCACAGGAAGGAGCCAAACCCCAGGGAAAGCGTTCATAATCGAATCGAACGACCAACGGAAACTGCTCCTAAGCGAAGAGTTTCAATCCATGATAGGTTGTCTTACGCGTCTACCGACGGCAGAGCAACAAGCAGACATCATGTACATGGTGTTTCTATTCAGCAGAAACAACAGCAAAGTAATGTTACACAAACTGCGCAATCTAAATGGGTGCCAAAAAGGTCTGTAAGTAAGCCAGGCCACCAGGAACCAGGTCCAGAGAAAATCAAGCCACAATTTGAATGGAAGCTGAAGATCAAAGAACCAGCACCAGTGGTTCCAATAGTAAAAGAACCAACACTTGTGGTTCCAGAGGTAGTTGATGCTGCGGCAGTGGTTACTCCTCCAAAGGCCCATCAGGAGCAATCGCTAACGGAGTATCTCAGAAGCAAGTTCTCCTCGCGAACACCAACTGGGTCAATTCCGGACGACAATGTGGGAGAACCAGGTTATAATGAGCAAGGGTTAGAATTTTATGATCCAGAGGACGAGCTTGAGGAAGGTTATGATGAAGAAGTGACAGCTACCCCAGACTGGAACATGTTTAACCTTTGTCATGACGATAGTGTCCAGGAAGGAATACCAGGGCTAGATACTGTTCCTAGTTGCAACATGGTGTTCACTTTGTCCTCGAAATACGCTCTTCCAAGGTTCTCAGTAGCAATCTTAAGGTCAGGAGTTTTGCTGGCAACTTAACTAAGACTTTGGGAGTGTTGATCCTCAAAGTCAAGATAGGACCTTCTGAGCTGTTCCAGACATTTTTCGTTACAAATTGCACCGCTCCATACAGCATCATACTTGGCAGGGATTGGATACATAGAGCTTACTGCATCCCTTCTACTCTACACCAAGAGATGCTGATGTGGGATCCCGCAACTAATAAGGTAGAGCTAGTGAAAGCAGATGATCGACCATACTCAGTCGCTTCCTACATTTTGGATGCGGAGTACTATTATGGTGACATGAGGCCTTTAGGAGTTGCCGGAATCGATACCAAGGGTCGTCCAGTTGGGGTGACTTCTACATAATTGACACGATGAGGTTTAGTACAGGTTAAAACAGACATAAATAGATCTGGCTTCATCGTGAAAACAAAAAATAATCATCCATGAGTACATCACTGGCCAAGGAGTAAGAGCAGGCCTATGTGTTTTTTCTCCAACGTTTGTCTATTTACAGAGAGGTACAGGAGGCTTGGGGGGCAGTGGCGCTAGTCGAGTGCATTGAGGATGATTTAACTGAGGTTCGAGCAGAGGAGGAGTTCATTCAACCAGCACTAGCAGCTTTGGATGAACTCCACCTAAAGTGAAAGATCAAGTGGAAAAGATCAATCTGGGGACTACAGAGGAGCCCATGGAGGTTGGAATAAGTAAACACTTGGATGAGGAACTGAGGCAACGTTTGATAGAGTTGTTGCAAGAGTTCCGCGATTATTTTGCTGAGAAATTTGAGGACATGCCGGGCTTGTCACCAGATTTTGTTTGCCATCGCTTGCCCATAATGGAAGGGTACAAGCCTGTACAAGAAAGTCCACGGTGAATGAGTGCAGATACAGCAGTAGCAGTCAAGAAAGAGGTTCAAAACATGTTACAAGCCGGTATTATCTAACCAGCTAAATATTCTCAGTGGTTGTCAAACATGGTACCAGTACGGAAGAAGAATAGAAAAATTCGCGTTTGTGTCGACTATAGGAATCTTAATGCTGCAACACCGAAAGATGTCTATCCCATGCCTGTGGCAGATATGTTGGTGGATGGAGTCGCAGGACACGAACTACTATCATTTATGGATGGCACAGCTGGTTATCACCAGATTCCTGTTGATGAACCGGACATCCATAAAACAACGTTTAGATGTCCAGGGTTCACTGGAGTGTTTGAGTATAACAATATGCCATTTGGTCTGACCAATGCAGGGACTACGTACCAACGAGCGATGAACCTGATTTTCCATGATGTGCTGGGGGGCATTCTCGAAGTATATATAGATGACGTGGTGGTTAAGTCTAAGAAGAGAGAAGATTACATCGAGAATTTAAGGACAGTGTTCACTAGGATGAGAAAGCACAAGCTCAGGATGAACCCAGCTAAATGCATTTTTGGGGTTCGAGCAGGAGATTTCTTGGGTTTCATAGTGCATGAACGAGGTATTGAAGTTGCGGAGGACAAGGCAAAAGCGGTTCTAGATGCTCCAACACTTAGGAACAAGAAGGAACTTCAGAGTTTGCTTGGGAAAATAAACTTCCTTCGACGCTTTATTTCTAATTCCGCTGGCAAAACCGCAGTTTTTTCTCCTTTGCTGAAGCTTAAAGCGGATCAAGAGTTTCAGTGGGGACCTGCACAACAAGCAGCTTTTGATAAAATCAAGGAATACCTTACTCATCCACCTGTTCTTAGACCCCCACGGCCTGGAATACCATTGAAGCTATATATCTCAGCTTCCCCCTACTCAATAGCAGGACTCTTAGCACAAGATGGTGATGGAGAGGGGGCAAGAAGATTGAACATGCAGTTTACTACCTGAGCCGAACCTTAGTAGAGGCTGAAACTAGATACTCGCCAATTGAGAGGTTGTGTTTAGCTTTGTACTTTGCTGGTACTAAGCTCCGCCATTATATGATGTCCTTCACTACAGTGGTGGTGGCACAAACTGATTTAGTGAAGTATATGCTTACCAGACCTATGCTTAGGGGTCGGATTGGCAAGTGGATCTTAGCGTTATCAGAGTTTTTTTTACAATATACACCTTTAAAGGCGCTCACAGGACATGCAGTGTCCGACTTTTTGTTGCATCATCCTATTATGGAGGACATCGAAGACCAGAACTTGGTTGTCTCCTTGGTTCATACTTAGCCTTGGGTTATGTATTTTGATGGCAGCAGCACTGATCATTTATCAGGGGCAGGTGTTGCATTGGTTAACCCTTCCGGAGTGAGACATTGTTATACCTTTCAATTAGAATGGAACTGCACTAACAATCAAGCAGAATATGAGGTAATCATCATTGGTCTGGAACTTTTGCTTGATCTGGAAGTAACCGAGGTGGAGGTATTAGGTGATTCACTCCTAGTCATTAACCAGCTCAAGGTTGTCTACAATTTTAACAATTTTACATTACTACCTTTTTGGGAGCGAGCATCGAAATTGTTAGACCAATTTGCAGACGTAGTGCTTGATTATATTCCTCGGGAATGAAATTTCGCTGCCAATGAATTAGCACAGTTGGCTACGGGCATTCGCTTGGCAAATGTCGTTCGCGAAAGGATTCTGAAGGTTCAGAGACGCACATTACCTTCCTTTATGGCAAGGAAAGAAGTTAACGATGAATGGTTGGTTGCTGTGATCGACACTATTGATGTAGATTGGCGACAACTGATTATCCAGTACCTCACTGATCCTTCTACACCGGTGGACAAGAGGGTTAGATATTTTGCTACTAACTACGTCTTTCGAGGCGGTGAAATATTGCGCAGGGCAGAGGACGGCTTGTACCTGCGATGCATCTATGGAGCTGAGGCTAAAAGGTGGTTACGAGAGGTTCATTGTGGCAATTGTGGTTCTCACCAAGCTGGTCCAAAGATGAGATGGCTCATTCGCCGATATGGTTTCTATTGGCCTACCATGCTCAAGGACTGCATCAGCTTTGCGCAAGGTTGCATCAAATGTCAAATGCATGGGCCAGTCCAGCATGTGCTAGATGTTCCTCTGTAACCAATAATTAAACCTTGGCCAGGTCGCGGTTGGGCTTTGGAGATTCATCCCAATTCTTTTTTACAACACAAGCACATTTTATTAGATACAGATTTCTTCAACAAGTGGGTCGAGGCTATACCAGTCAAGACGACATCTTCGGAGGTGATCACTGACTTTATCTTCAAATATATTATCACCAGGTATGGCATTCCAGAGTGTTTGGTAGCAGACAGGGGGCAGGTTTCATGGCTGAAAGGACTCAGAAGTTCTTAGCTGGCTATGAGATCAAGTTTATGCATTCCAGTCCTTATTATGCTAAATCGAATGGCCAAGCAGAAGCTAGCAACCACGTGATTATGTCTATCCTTAAACGAATGTTGGATGCAAATCCGCGCTCTTGGCATACCGAGTTGGATCACACATTATGGGCTTATCGAACTTCCAAAAGAACTCCAACCGGTACTACCCCTTATGCCTTGATGTATGGACATGATGCAGTATTTCCTATGGAGATTAATGTTCAGTCGCTGAGGGTTCGCAAGCATCACCAGTTGATTGGCGAAGCTATGTCCAGGCTATGTATCAAGAATATGAGGACTTCGATTCGCGCCGGATGGAAGCTCTCGACAGCCTTATGGCAGAAAAGCAGAAGATCGTACGGCTATATGACAAACACACGAGAGGACGCAGCTTTGGCGTTGGGGTCTTAGTGTGGAAAGCTTGTTTGCCCTACGGTGAGCGAGTTGATGGTCGTGGTAAATGGTCTGCTAAATGGGAAGGTCCTTTTGTGATTGATCGAGTAATGGGCAAAGACGCTTACTACCTTCGCGACACTGATGGGAATGTTCACAGAAATCCCATGAATGGTCGCCATCTTAAGAAGTACTTTCCTAGTGTTTGGGAGTATGAAGATCCACCGGCAGCGGTGCAAGCAAAGTAACTGGTGTTCGGACTTAGTGTTTCCTTGGTTTTCATCCTTTCAACCATCTAAACAGGGGGGCAACACCATGGTTAATCCGTACTAACGGTCGCGAGCCCAGAAAATATTAAGGCTTGCGATTGTTACTAACGGTCGCGGGCCCAGAAAATTTTTGAAATTAAAATTTCGAGTTTCTGAAACTTTATGAGTTTCCTCATTATGATCCGGCATTTTTGTAACAGCATTGGACCAATACCTGTGGTCAAGAGTTTGTTGTACCTTTTGTTGTGCAGTAATAAAACAATACACGTGTTTTTGAAACAAGTTGTATTTTATTCATATGGCTTTGTGGCCAGAAACTTTACACAAGATCTATGTTATTACATATGAGCTTTAACAAGCTCTGATACCATCTATGCTAGGTGGACAGGTCTTGGCGGTTTCTCCTGTTCATCCCACCACCACGCGAAACTCGAGATTAAGCTGCACCATTTGAAGGCCAATTGGAACCAGCTTGGTGCCAAACACAGGTTCTAATTGGAAGACTGGTGGTAGCATGAGGGATCCAGAGCCTTGATTTGTACACTTCTCCCCGCACTCCGTTGGAGAAAGGAGATTGGAGGATATTGCATATAGGAGATGCAACAGCTCGCATCGCGTATCAAAAGAGGTACGTGATGAGCATGAAGCACCTATTGGCTCTGGTCTTGAATTTGGCTGCCTGATTCCTGATGCTCGGCGATCAAACAATGATGAACGGGCCACATGAAGGGCTGCCATTTCCTATCTCACTTGTAATCCTTCATTAGGAACAACTCTTAATGCAGGGCAGATCCCTAGTGTTGAACTACAAAGAAGGGAGGATATAAGGGTGGAATAAGACTCCCACCTCACATTTGAGGGTAGAATAAGACTCTCAAAAGTTGTTATTGAGTTTGCAAATCTGGGGGATGGAACTTAAGAAACGTAAGGGGTTTCGAAGGAGGAAATCAAACATACATGGTTGGAGGCTGCAGAAAAGAGTGTTGTGTGTTCTTTCCTTAGGGTTTCGTTTTATAGCAGAGGAAACTGGGATTCAAGGGCTGAGATTAGAGATACAGATTTGGAGATCGCGTCCGGGATTTATTGCAGCAATAGTGGTCAAACTGAAACGATTTGTGCGTTTCCCGATATTGATTACTCCTGTTTTCGAGAGTTTGCATGCAAACTTTGAGGGTGGTGAGTTAAGCTGGGCTCTGGCCTTGGGCCTTTACTTGGGTTTTGTTGGGTCAAGGAGACTCAAGTAGGTTGAGCAGACAGAGATAGATTGTAATTCTTACTACTAAAATACTTTGGTGTTCAAATTACATTCTATGTCCGACAAGGCGGATATCTAGGAGTAACTTGCCAGTGTCACTGGCTTTATCGCAAATTAGGTTGTTGATCCTCTTCTCCTCAGCCTCTGAAGCTACCAGTTGCCTTATGCGCTCCTGTACATGGGGTATAGTACTTCTTATCTCTTCCTCCACAGCCTTAAGCTCTTTAGCTTTCTCAGCTTCAAGCTCCGCTATTTGTTGCCGCAATGCACTAATTTGTTGCGAACCGCTGGTCTTGGCATGCTGAAGCTTGGTCTTAAGTTGGGCAGGGCTTTGCGCAATGAAGTTTCTAGCATCAGCATTGTGTTGCAACAGACTCTGAGATTGGTTCCTCAAAGCTTGGCATTCTGCCATGAGGCATAGAATGGTGCTCAGTGCCTGTTCAGCCTTCGCTACTAGGCTGGGATCAGTTTAGTGTAGTTTGAGGTAGCGAAGGGCATCTTGGACCTTAACCAGGCGTGCTGGATCAGCTAGATCCTCGGCAGATACCTCCACAAGTTGTGCCCGGGCTTGGACAAGTTCTTGAGACTAGGGGTGTCAGGGGGCTGGCAAGACCTAGCATATCATCTAGAAGGTCTTCCAGAGATGGACTAGAACGATTCCTGATGGATCAACAACTGGTGTCGATCCAGAGGCTCCAACAGTTAGCATAATTGGCGAACTGGAAGCGGTCGCGATTGCTACAACCTGCATATGGTAAAGAATAGTTAATAAGACAGTTGAGTGTTTACAAAGGGGAAAAGAAACATATAAACCAAGAGGAGGTTAAGTGTTTTACCCCATCAGTTCGAGAAGAGGGAACATTGTTTCTTGAAAGGGGTTTGGGTGCGGTATCATTGCTCGCTGAGTCTGCATTCGCGAGAGAATGCTCCACATTTTCACCTTCTCGGTGAGAGCTGGTCACACCTTCTTCATCTTCTACCTCATTCTCCAGACTTTGAGTTGAAGAGGAGTGGGAGAGTATTGTCGTTGGGTTGATTGATATTTGTGGCTCCAAGGTCCGAGTGCTCGCCACCGTGTTAAGGGGAGTAGCTTGAATTGCTTCTCTATATGTAATCACAGCCTGTTGGGTAGTGGTCGCGACTCCCATGGTAGGTGACTGAGCTTCAGCACGAGCCTGTGTTAGAGACAGTGTAGTACATCATTGATTCACAAACAAACAATATAAGGTAAAATAACTACATCCTAGCAAACAACAAAGTGTTGCTTGGGGGGCAACAGTGTGTTTAACTACTTACAGACACGTCTTTCATCGCGGTTGCGGCAGCTTGAGTGGTGGACAGAGGTGGTGAAGTTGGGTCCTCGCAAACCTACAAATCAAATAAGAATCAGTTAAAGTGGTTCATGAGCCAGTTGGAACAAATAATGTGTTCTTCTTACCTCAATTGCTGTCTCTGGGTTGCTGGTCTCAGTTACTGGCTCAGGGTTGACCTGGTCAGCTGATGCACGCGGTATTGCATCAATCGCGAGCGGGGTAGAGGCGCTTGAGGCAGTTATTCTTCTCCTTTAAATCAACTCATGATCACAGACGTTGGTTAGTGGCGAAGGTTGCAACGATCTTTAGTGTTGTTAATCAAATATGGATGAAGACTTACGGGGTTGAAGTCCATAGCATCAGGATCGTCCTCTTCATGGGCAGATTGAATTATTCTCCCTCGCTTACGGCCTTGGGAGGAGGAAGCACTAGCTGTGTCCTCAAAAACCTGCAACATGAACCGGTTAGTGGTTTTTAATCAAGTTGGAATAGAATTGTGGGAGTTCTAAGGAGAGTTAGGATTTTACCCTTGAGAGGACAATTCTTGCGGCATTTGGAATTACTGTCCGCAGCAAATCCTCATCACCGGAAACCTCAGGATCTTCCTGCAAGTATCTTCTGAGCCCAGCCCGGAAGATGTATTGAAAGATGAGCCGCGATCATTGCTCCCACTGGCCAGAATTAATCTTTTTCCACCATTGGGGGTAAGAGTTGTCGACACGGAAGCAGCGAAGGATAGTTCCACTTGCTATCACAAGAAATGGTGTAGGTCGTAACTGAGACTGGTCCCCAGGATGGGCGGCAGTGGCGGGAACCATGGGGCGTCGCCATTATAAAAACAAGTTCAGACTCTCAATGGGAGGGAATGGAACCATTTGAGCCATGCCTAGTTGCCTCGCGAAGAGATGGGGGCATAGAGTTCCACTCCCTTGCAAGGGTGTCGGGGCAGGTTTGCCATGGAAACAGCTTGTTTAAACAGATGCCGGCTGTCCCCATCATAGTGTCTAAGGACTAAAAAGCCTCCACGGAGGGCATCAATGTGAGTACGGTCTAGGAGCAGTCGTGCTGAGTCAAGAACAGAGGCATCCAGGGTGTAGAAGTACTCGAAGCACGCGACATAGCGGAGAGTGAAATTGGGCTCCAAACCAACAAATGCTTCTCCCAATACTTGATTCAGACGAAAGTCCCTTGCATTTTCATTCCGCAATTGCACAAAGTAGACCTGGATCCAGAGGTCTAGAATTCACATGGGCCCCGAGAGATTGTGATAATCGAGAGGTTCCATAGTGAGTGAACGCATCATCCGATAGAGTTCTGCCAGAACTATTTGTGTTAAGCTCATAGTGTGGCCATTGTAGAGGAGGGTCACGAGTTGCAAGTGGTGCCCAGTCATCTTCTTAGAGTTGGAGCATAACATAAACTTTGATAGCCAAAATTCCAAGAAGGCAATTCCAGCACTGGCGGTATGGTTGCGATTAAAATTGGAAAGCCAGGAACCATACGATTGGTAAATGCCAACCGCACGGGTGGCTGTGACTGGGCATTCAATAGCAAGATAATCTTGATCTCTATAAGGCTTTGTACCAACTGGTAGACCTAAGATAGCATATATGTCTAGCAGAGATATACCCATTTGACCAAATTGAAAATCAAAGGTATTACTTGCAGAATTCCAGAAGCAAGCAGCGGTCATGATGGCACATCTGTTACCTCCATCTTGAGTAAGCTTGAAGGAAAGATCGATACATTCCAAGATTCCTGCTGCTTCCCAGATGGATCGATCGATCAATCGGCGACCCTCATTCCATGTTCGCATAGCTGTGGAAACAATGGGCCATGCTCCAACAGGGGACGCGTGATGATTTTGCAATTGACATCCATTGAAAGTGGCCGAGGTGTTCCTAAAGGCAAGCGGAGGAATTCGCGAGCGGTGGTGATAGTCGCCATTGATGTGTTCTGGGATTACGGCAAGAGAGGGCCCCAAGAACATGGTGCTTTCATCAATCACTCCAATGGTGGTGTGATTGGTGGGTTCGTTGTTTGGGTAGCTGAGGAGAAGCCTTGCACCTTCCTGGGCATCATTGTGGTTGGGTCTCGGTGCCATTGTTGCTGGAGATTAAGAATTTCGAAAGAGGGCTTTCTGGGTTTTCTGAGGATAGAGCAATTGGGCTGGATGAACTGGTAGAGTTTGAGATCGTGGTTTATATAAAAACTGAAGGGGTTTCTGAAATTGAAACCGATTGGGTTCTGGGAAGAGTCACGTCTGCTCGATTGAAACTGGTTTGAGTTTCTGAAACAGTAGGTGTTTCTCGCGAATGTCAGCTCGAAAGGTTGTAGTGGTTTGAGGCGAAGTCGCGCGTCGATTGGAAACGGGGGAACGTAAAGCGTTTCGAATTATTTTAAAAAGATAACCGTTTGGGTTTTTCTTCTAGCCCTTTTCAATTTCGTTGGGTCTTCAATTTCAAGGCATGGGGGGCAATGTTTGGGCCTAAAATAATACTCCGGTATTATCTACTCTTTAGGCTCGTGGACCGGTTATTTGGGAAAAATCTATCATATAGCAAGATTACCTGCCGTATTTGAATAGATTTAGGGGACTAATGCTGTATAGAATCTGAGTTGAATAAGGAAGGTGAATCCAAATCAACTAGGAGGTTCTCAAGACTTGATCCGCAAGAAAGAACAATCTGTGTTCTCTATATAAAGGGGTCGAATGTGCAGAATAAGACACACAACGTCAAACAAACTATCGCGCAACCGCATAGTCAAATCTCCCCACGGAGTAAAAGTCTGATTAGCTTCGGCAACTAAGTCTCCCATCGGAGCGGAGCTACCCAGATGTACGCCTCGCGCTGCATGTAGCAAACAAGTCCGATTAACCTCGGCAACTAGAGTCATGTCCATCGAGTCGCTAGCCTAGCTTCTAGCAAACACAAAAGCCTGCACTAGTCAGCAAATCCCTACAGCGAGAGAGTCCCGCTATCAACGACACATTATAAGCTCTGTTTTTCCCCAAGCGGTCTAAAGTAAGATCGGCCATCTACTTAAGGTGGAGTGAAAGGTACCTAGCAACTCTGGTTGTGTATAGGTCATTCGAACTTCAGCGGTTTATCAGCAACTGCGGAGCAATCGTTTGAGAAGAAGACAGTCTATGAGCGCGATCATTGTCAAACAAAGCAAGATTTGTACCTAACTCAAAGGTACTGGCACGCCAGCAACAACAGAGAACGAAGGTTAGAACCATCTAGGGTTCGACTCCGGGGCTTGCTGATTGTTCTCTGAGGAATATCTTTTTCCCAGCTCGAACACTCCACTCATATATTGTCTTAGAGAATAAATCGCCATTTTGACAAGTTTAAATGTCTTAGACCTTGATTGGTGTACATTTCCACTCATCAAAACCACAACAGCTTCATCCATGTAGCAATATTACACTAGAGGTGCTACCGTACAAAGGTCCGTGCACCACCCTAACCACATGAGAAAGAGGAAAAAGAAGAAAACTTAGAAAACCCTAAAGCCTAGCCATAAACCACATTACTGCAACATAATAACTAATGCCCAAGGTCAACCATCTTCGTCTTCCTCTTATTAGATCTGACTAGCGGTAGTTCCTTGGAGGAGCCTTTGACCGCCTTTACCCACCGCCACTACTAGGACCATTTTGCCTTGAAAACTGCCGCACAACCTTCATCCAAACCACGTCGGTCTAAAGCCAACGTCAGATACCTGAATCCAACCCAAAGCTTGAAGATTAAGTGACAACGCTGTCTCTACCACCTCTCTCTTTAATTACCGTTGATCCCTTGATTAGATGCCGTCATGGATCTCCAATCTCATAAGCCACCGTCTTCAATATCCAAACACCACCAACAATCACCACTAGGAGTTCGGGTTGTAGAGATACTGCACACCCTCATCGTGGATGGAAGGAACTTATGTTGGAGGACGCCTATTGGCCGGTTAGGAGCAAGTCTGATACCGCTACTAACACTTGTAACCCTAGTTTTTGGTATAGGAACTCCAATTTTTTGGAAGCATTAACTATTGAAAACTGTTTTTTGTCGTTGCTTGTTGTAAAAGAACTTTAGTGAAATATGTTGTGTTGTTGACTTTGCTCAATACATGTAGCATTATTCTCATAGAGCGCATAGGCGGCATAGTGTCACATCCCGCCAACCTAAGCCAAATTTTACCTTGAGCATTCTAGACGGATCCGGAACATGGCGGAACACTTTGGAAGATCCTAGAAGGCGTTAGAAGTCTCAAGAAGCCTTGGGACATTTCCGGATATCTCTAGAACCTTGGAGAGACTAGGTGAACTAGACCACTCAAGAATTCTCTAGAACACTCAAGGTTCCTCTTAGAGTTATGTAGAATTGTATAGAACTCTCTAGAGTCATCTACATTGTACATAGTCCTAGAAATCTCTAGAACTGGCCAAGTAGGATGAGGAGGCCTATAAATAGCAAGGCACCCCTCTCATTTGCTCCATCAAGCAATCAAGCAAGAAGCAAGCTATCAAGCATACTTGTAAGTTCTCTCTTGTTCAATATAAGTTCTCTTTCAAAATATTCTTCTTTGCCTTTCAATTGTTCTAGCAAGGCGTTTGCGAGAGTAAGACTGACTTAACATAAGGAGTTGCTAAGGCCGCACGAGTTGCATAGCAAAAGAGTAAGGTCGTGACAATAGGCTCATCAGTGATGGATCTCAAACCATATGCACTTCTAATATGTGTGATTGTGGACCTCAACCATTTCCATCACACACAACTTGAAGAGAAACAATAATATCAGAATAATTTGATGAAATATGAAATAGAGTCTAATTTCGTGGACCTCCAGATATTACCGTATTTTCCAAGTCTCCAGGTAAAGATTAATTATGTGCGGAAAATGTGACATTTTTATCGTAGCCCCTTTGTTTATACTAGAGAGCTCATTTATTTAACCGATGATTCCCAAAGATTGTCTAATCCAATCCGTCAACCTCAGTAACATTCACCACATCGGACGCTCTTGGTCCTCTCCCTTTAGATTTTCCACTATTCCAGTGCAGCTCAGCCTCACGGAAAATATCTTAGGGACGCAGCCCACTCCAACGACCGACTGCCACCGTCACACGTGGCAACCCCACTCTTTCTCTCCCCAACTTCGCCCCGACTCGTATAAAAGCCCACCTTCTTTTCCCAACTCCACCCTCTTCTTCTTCTTCCTCCTCTTCTCTCCTCTTCTCTCTCTAATCTAACCAAACCAGGTCCCTCCTCTCTCTCTCTCTCTCTCTCTCGATGTTCTTTACGAATTCGGCTTTAATTTTTGTCTAATTGTGTTTTAGGTTTAATTCGCTGATTATAATCTGTTGATTTGCAGGAGAAGTTATAGAGGAAGATCTGATGTACTTGCTGGTGGATCTCAACTACACCAAAGATCATGATGGCCCTTGAACAAACAGGTTCGACTTTTCTTTTGATTTTCCGAAAAAATTCGGTTACTTTTTGACAATTTCGATTTTCAATATCTCTCAGTGTGATTATTGTTTTTCAGTAATTTCGAGTTTTGGTTGCGAATTGTGGTTTTGTTTATTTTTTTTATTGGTTTGAGTGTTTGGGTAGAGTTTAGGTGAGCTTGATTAGGTGGAATTAGGTTGGCGGAGATGTGAAGGAGAAGATGTTTTTGTAACAACTGTGTGGATGATAGTGGCTTTTATATGTTCCCTTTGGTAGATGAATGTGGTACCGTAGTCGGTGGGCCAACTAAGGGCATTGCGGGATTTGGTGGGGGAGAATGTCACATCCCGCCAACTTAAGCCAAATTTTACCTTGAGCATTCTAGACGGATCCGAAACATGGCGGAACACTTTGGAAGATCCTAGAAGGCGTTAGAAGTCTCAAGAAGCCTTGGGACATTTCCGGATATCTCTAGAACCTTGGAGAGGCTAGGTGAACTAGACCACTCAAGAATTCTCTAGAACACTCAAGGTTCCTCTTAGAGTTATGTAGAATTGTATAGAACTCTCTAGAGTCATCTACATTGTACATAGTCCTAGAAATCTCTAGAACTGGCCAAGTAGGATGAGGAGGCCTATAAATAGCAAGGCACCCCTCTCATTTGCTCCATCAAGCAATCAAGCAAGAAGCAAGCTATCAAGCATACTTGTAAGTTCGCTCTTGTTCAATATAAGTTCTCTTTCAAGATATTCTTCTTTGCCTTTCAATTGTTCTAGCAGGGCGTTTGCGAGAGTAAGGCTGACGTAGCATAAGGGAGTTGCTAAGGCCGCACGAGTTGCATAGCAAAAGAGTAAGCTCGTGACAGTTGGTATCAGAGCCGAAGTTCGATCAAGAGGCTAGCTCGACACCATGGCAAAGAATGGCAATCCTGTTGGTAGTGGTTCCGACGACACGCAAGAGAAGGGTCATGAAGAACTTGTCAACCCGACGGTTCCAAAGAAGGAACGAGTGAAGGACATGTTAGCTGCAATCGACTCACGACTAACTCAAGTGGAAGAGAGCGTGAGTGGCATGGGAGCCCAGGTGGAAGACTTGGAGGCGGAGGATGCCGCAATCCACACTGCGATCAAGGGCATGATGCTCAAGCTAGAGGAGTCCTTGCGGGGAGAGATTGACAAGGTTTGCGAGGAGTTCATGGGGGAACTCGCCCGGATGCGTGAGGTGCAAGAAAGGGAGCACAATAGCATGCTTGCACGCATGGAGGAGATGCAGGCAGATTCTGCACGCATGGAGGGAATGCAGGTAGATCTTGCCCTATGCAAGCGCGCACTAGCCGCGGGGGCTAGCACCAACAGCGGCGTGGAGGCCAAGCGGATCGAGGTGCCAAAACCAAAGAGCTTCGGAGGCATGCGCAACGCTCGAGAAGTAGACAACTTCTTATGGGGGCTAGATCAATACTTTGGGGCCGTAGGCATCATGGAGGAGGATGCCAAGATAAAGACCGTGACTCTTTATCTCACCGACACCGCCATGTTGTGGTGGAGGAGAAGGCGAGGAGATGTCGAAAGAGGTATGTGCACCATCTATACCTTTGATGACTTTGTTAAAGAACTCAAGAACTCAAGAGCTCGCTTGCGAAGGCTCAAGCACACCGGGCCTATTAGTGATTACATTAGAGAATTCACTAACTTGGTGCTTGAGATTCTCGACCTATCCGACAAGGATGCTCTCTTCAATTTCATGGATGGTCTCCAATCATGGGCCAAGACAGAGCTTAGGTGACGTGGAGTGCAAGACCTTGCTACCGCCATAGCCGTGGCCGAAGGCTTAGTTGATTTCTCAAGTCCAAGAGAGTCCACCAAGCCAAAGGAGAAGAAGAACAACTATGCCAAAGGTGGGGGAGACAAAATCCAACGCAAGGAGGAGCCCAGCCGTGAGAGCTACTCGGCAAGGTTCAAGGGTAAAGGCAAGTCAAGGGACATGTGGAGCTCAGACAAGCCAAACGACAACAAGTGCTTCCTATGCGACGGTCCGCATTGGGCTAGGCATTGCCCACAAAGGAGAGCACTAAGCGCGCTCTTAGGAAGTCATCAAGGCGAGAGTGAAACCGAGGGTGGCAATGGAGGTGCACATTTGGGGTCTTTGAAGGTGCTTAATGCAATCCGCTCTACACCCAAGGTCCAAGCCAAAGGTTTGCTCTTCACGGATATCATCATAAGTGGGAAGCCAACAACGACAATGCTCGACACTGGAGCAACCCACAACTTCATTTCCATTGAGGAGGCACGCAGGCTAGGACTAAAGGCAAGCAATGGAGGGGGCTCCATCAAGGCGGTTAACTCACCTGCCCGACCCAGACAAGGAGTAGCTCGAGGAGTCAAGACAAGCGTGGGAGCTTGGTGTGGGAGCCTAGACTTCTCGATAGTACCGATGGATGACTACAAGGTAGTCTTGGGGTTGGAGTTCCATGATCAAGTCAAGGCATTCCCGGTGCCATTCGCCAATAGCTTATGCATTATGGATGGCGAGAGGTCGTGTGTGGTGCCAACAACCCGAGGAGCAAAGCAAGACATCAAGGTCTTGTCGGCATTGCAATTCAAGAAAGGCATCAAGAGGGAAGAGGAAAGCTACTTGGCCATCCTTAGTGAGTTCGATGACGAGGAGCCAAGGCCACAAGATGACATGCCCAAGGAAGTAGCTGCAGTTCTTGAGGAATTCAAGGATGTATCACCCACAGAGCTGCCCAAGAGACTACCCCCAAGGAGAGAGATCGACCATGAGATAGAATTGGAACCAGGGACTAAACCACCCGCCATGGGTGCATACCGCATGGCACCGCCGGAGTTAGCGGAGCTAAGGAGGCAATTAAAGGAGCTTTTGGACGCGGGGTTCATTAGACCTTCGAAAGCCCCGCTCGGTGCCCCGGTGTTATTCCAAAAGAAGAAGGACGGATCTCTACGCATGTGCATTGACTATAGGGCACTCAACAAGATCACGGTAAAGAACAAGTACCCTATTCCTCTCATTGCCGATCTCTTTGATCAATTGGGCCATGCACGATATTTTTCCAAGTTAGACCTTCGTTCGGGGTACTACCAAGTGTGCATTGCGGAAGGAGATGAGTCAAAGACCGCATGCATCACAAGGTACGGTTCTTATGAATTCTTGGTCATGCCATTCGGTCTAACTAATGCACCGGCAACCTTTTGCACCTTGATGAACAAGTTATTCCACCCCTACTTGGATCGGTTTGTGGTCGTCTACTTGGACGACATAGTGGTATATAGCAAGACCATGCGGAAGCATGTGGAGCATTTGCGGGAAGTGCTTAAGGTTTTGCGGGAAAACCAGCTATACATCAAGATGGAGAAATGCTCATTCGCGAAGCCGGAGGTGTTGTTATTGGGGCACAAGATCAAGGACGGCAAGCTTATGATGGAGGTTTCAAGGTGCATTCCATCCAAGAATGGGAGCCACCCATCAAGGTACAAGACTTAAGATCTTTCCTTAGGCCAGTTAACTATTATCGCCGCTTTATCAAGGGATACTCGGCGAGGGCTGCACCATTAACCGACCTTGTCAAGAAGAGCAAGGCGTGGGAGTGGACAACAAAGTGTCAAGAAGCCTTTAAAGACTTGAAGAAGGCAATATGCGAGGAGCCCGTACTTAGCCTACCGGATCACTCCAAGCCATACGAAGTGCACACCGATGCTTCCGACTTTGCCATCGGTGGAGTTCTCATGCAAGAGGGGCATCCAATTGCTTATGAGAGTCGGAAGCTCAATGACACAGAGTGGTGCTACACCGTGCAAGAGAAGGAGATGACTGCCATCATCCATTGCCTTCGAGTGTGGCGACATTACTTGCTTGGGACCAAGTTCCTTATCATGACCGACAATGTAGCAACAAGCTATTTCCAAACTCAAAAGAAGCTAAGTCCAAAGCAAGCAAGGTGGCAAGACTTCTTGGCGGAGTTTGACTACACCATGGAGTACAAGCCCGGGAAGGCGAACATGGCAGCGGATGCACTAAGCCGCAAGGCGGAGTTTGCAAGCATCTCTCAAGTCACTAGCCCATTGCTAAGCAAGATCAAGGAGGGACTAAGGGTAGACCCTCAAGCACAAAGTCTCATTACCTTAGTAAAGGAAGGCAAAACTCGGAGGTTTTGGCTAGACGACGACCTTCTCTACACGAGAGGCCGCCGCATCTACGTACCGAAGTGGGGCAGCTTACGAAGGGAGCTAACTAAGGAATGCCATGATTCCAAATGGGCCGGCCACCCAGGTATGAAACGCACACTTGCCTTGTTAAAGTCCATGTATTATTGGCCTAGGATGCGAGACGGTGTCGAAGAGTATGTGCGGACATGTCTAGTTTGCCAACAAGACAAAGTAGTCCAGCAGCAGCCGGGGGGCTTGCTTGACCCCTTACCCATACCGGAGAGACCATGGGAGAGTGTCTCTATGGACTTCATCACTTGCCTGCCGAAGTCCGAGCAGTTTGGGAGCATCATAGTGGTAGTGGACAGATTCAGCAAGTATGCAACCTTCATGGCCGCATCAGCCGACTGCACTGCGGAGGAGACAACAAGGCTATTCCTACGCAATGTAGTCAAGCTTTGGGGAATTCCAAAGAACATTATCAGCGACAGAGACCTGCGCTTCACGGGGAGATTTTGGACGGAGCTGTTCAAGATGTTGGGGTCAGACTTGAACTTTTCAACAAGCTTCCATCCACAAAGCAACGGTCAAACGGAGCGCGTCAATGCTCTCTTGGAGCTATACTTACGACACTACGTGAGTGCCAATCAAAAGGATTGGGCCAAGCTTCTAGATGTGGCGCAGTTTTCCTACAACCTGCAGCAAAGTGAGGCCACCAACAAGAGTCCTTTTGAGATTGTTTTGGGACAGCAGCCTACTACCCCTCTATTCATTGCCACTCACTATGAAGGGAAGAGTCCAGCCGCATTCAAGTTCGCCAAGTCATGGCATGAGCAAGCGGAGTTAGGTCGAGCGGCGTTGCACAAGGCTGCCAAGAGGATGAAGAAGTGGGCGGACAAGAAGAAGGCAACCTTGTACTTGTGAAACTCTTGTCGCAGCAATTCAAAGCCTTTAGAAAGGTGGACAAGGGCTTGATCCACATATATGAAGGGCCGTTTGAAGTTATCAAGCGCATAGGCAATGTTTCATACAAGCTCAACCTCCCGCCCAAGTTAAAGATACATCCGGTCTTCCACGTGAGTATGTTGAAGCCCTACAATGAGGACGAAGAAGACCCATTGAGAGGAATATCGCATCGGGCACCTACGACGGTAATCACCAACTTTGACAAGGAAGTCGATGAAGTACTCGCAGATCGGGTCATTCGACGTCGAGGCGTGCCAAGGTACAAAGAGTACCTCATCAAGTGGAGAGGTCTGCCCGATACGGAAGCAAGCTGGGAGTCCAAGGATACGCTTTGGCAGTTCAAGGACAAGATCCAGCAATACAACGAGGCGCGATGAGGGCATTGCGGGATTTGGTGGGGGAGAATGTCACATCCCGCCAACTTAAGCCAAATTTTACCTTGAGCATTCTAGACGGATCCGAAACATGGCGGAACACTTTGGAAGATCCTAGAAGGCGTTAGAAGTCTCAAGAAGCCTTGGGACATTTCCGGATATCTCTAGAACCTTGGAGAGGCTAGGTGAACTAGACCACTCAAGAATTCTCTAGAACACTCAAGGTTCCTCTTAGAGTTATGTAGAATTGTATAGAACTCTCTAGAGTCATCTACATTGTACATAGTCCTAGAAATCTCTAGAACTGGCCAAGTAGGATGAGGAGGCCTATAAATAGCAAGGCACCCCTCTCATTTGCTCCATCAAGCAATCAAGCAAGAAGCAAGCTATCAAGCATACTTGTAAGTTCTCTCTTGTTCAATATAAGTTCTCTTTCAAAATATTCTTCTTTGCCTTTCAATTGTTCTAACAAGGCGTTTGCGAGAGTAAGACTGACTTAACATAAGGAGTTGCTAAGGCCGCACGAGTTGCATAGCAAAAGAGTAAGGTCGTGACAATAGGCTCATCAGTGATGGATCTCAAACCATATGCACTTCTAATATGTGTGATTGTGGACCTCAACCATTTCCATCACACACAACTTGAAGAGAAACAATAATATCAGAATAATTTGATGAAATATGAAATAGAGTCTAATTTCGTGGACCTCCAGATATTACCGTATTTTCCAAGTCTCCAGGTAAAGATTAATTATGTGCGGAAAATGTGACATTTTTATCGTAGCCCCTTTGTTTATACTAGAGAGCTCATTTATTTAACCGATGATTCCCAAAGATTGTCTAATCCAATCCGTCAACCTCAGTAACATTCACCACATCGGACGCTCTTGGTCCTCTCCCTTTAGATTTTCCACTATTCCAGTGCAGCTCAGCCTCACGGAAAATATCTTAGGGACGCAGCCCACTCCAACGACCGACTGCCACCGTCACACGTGGCAACCCCACTCTTTCTCTCCCCAACTTCGCCCCGACTCGTATAAAAGCCCACCTTCTTTTCCCAACTCCACCCTCTTCTTCTTCTTCCTCCTCTTCTCTCCTCTTCTCTCTCTAATCTAACCAAACCAGGTCCCTCCTCTCTCTCTCTCTCTCTCTCTCGATGTTCTTTACGAATTCGGCTTTAATTTTTGTCTAATTGTGTTTTAGGTTTAATTCGCTGATTATAATCTGTTGATTTGCAGGAGAAGTTATAGAGGAAGATCTGATGTACTTGCTGGTGGATCTCAACTACACCAAAGATCATGATGGCCCTTGAACAAACAGGTTCGACTTTTCTTTTGATTTTCCGAAAAAAATCGGTTACTTTTTGACAATTTCGATTTTCAATATCTCTCAGTGTGATTATTGTTTTTCAGTAATTTCGAGTTTTGGTTGCGAATTGTGGTTTTGTTTATTTTTTTTATTGGTTTGAGTGTTTGGGTAGAGTTTAGGTGAGCTTGATTAGGTGGAATTAGGTTGGCGGAGATGTGAAGGAGAAGATGTTTTTGTAACAACTGTGTGGATGATAGTGGCTTTTATATGTTCCCTTTGGTAGATGAATGTGGTACCGTAGTCGGTGGGCCAATGCATGGTCTTGATCGAAGTGTGGAGTTGAGATAATGAATTTCATCGAAAAACTCTTACAACCATCACTAAGTTCTGAAGTTTTGAATTTTATTTCTTTGGAGATAGTAAGAACATTCATTGGCTGTGTTTCCATTGATTATAAGGGTTAAACATAGTGTGGAAAAGTTACCAGTACTAACCTTCGGTCTTTATGTATAAGCTGTGAGAAACTTGGCCTCAATTTCTTTGATTATGTATATAGATGTTTTAGATGGTTGGACATGCAATCGTCTTAGAACTCCCACAATTAGAGCTTTATCAGTAATATTCCAATTCAGGTTTTATTACTCTTTCTGTCGAGTTTGAAAGTAATAAATTTTTTTGTTTTTGTTTTTTTTTTGTTTTTGGGTTTTGAAAATATAGGAAACAGTAGCAGGAGCTGCGGATAATGTTTGAACTTTAGTGGTGTTCACTCTTTTGATACTGCTTAGTTCAAGTTTGTTATAAATTATGACCCTCTTGGAAAAAATAAGTAGAATATTGAACCCCTAGAATCTGTGGCAACTAAGCATAACCTTTGAAATGCCAAACACCATTTGTGTTTATTCTTTTTCGAAACTGTTTTTCTCTCTGGGGAAAGGGACAAACTGCAACATAGAAGATCCTTGGAATGCAGTCGCTTGAGGAGTCCCATTTCTATTCCTCAATATGATCCGTCTTATATTACTGGAACAAGGAGGAGATGGAACTTTGTAGACTTATATATATTTTTTTTGTATTTGTACTCTCCATTAGCTTTTTCAGCCCTAAATCAGTATTCTTTCTTAGGTAGGGCCAGGGATTACTTTTTGGTTGTATTAACCTATACTTCCTGACGCCTTCGATGAAGTCATACTATAGCAAGGACTTTTTGCAACAGCACTAAACATCTTGTATCTTCAACATATGAAGTGCCAGTGCTATGCAGGCACTATTGATCAAATTGTGCTAACATTTGGTATCACCTATGCTTTCAAGGACTCAAAACTCAGACTTTAATAGATTCTTAAAAAACTAGACTCATAATTATTGTTCATAAACCGAAAATTAACCTGACAATAATAGTAACCTACCATGGTGACTTTCCTTTGACCAAAAAGGGTCGGGCTTAATCTTTGGCTTTAAAAGTGGTTATTTCTCTTCCAGCCAGCTTGTGGCTGTGCCATTGACTATTTATATATTTCGGGAAATTTTGGAATAGTGTCCTGAGGACTTTTATTTTCAGTTTCCACCATAATAACCCATTGGGGTTGGTCTTGTCTATTCAGCTCGGGGCACCCATCTCCATGTAGCTCTCTACTACCAATTAAAAAGACTAAAAAGAATTTGCAAAATGTTGTCTATTCCTTAGTTCAGGAGTCCTACTTCAAAATTGTAATATTATCACTCCTATATATTTTATTTTGCTTGCTTTCTCTCAACTTTTGCCTTCCATAATTTATATACTAATCAAGCTCTTACTAGGCTATGATGAAACAGCACCTTCTGCTGCAGTGCAATGATCCACTTCTCAACTAGGCATAATATTGAATCTAGCAAATATATTCAGAGAAGGAACAGATGGATTTTTGTTTTTGTTTTTTTTTCCTTTAAATTTCTTTTCATTTGTGTGTTTTTAAGTTTTATTGAGTGGGTGGAACTTTGAGAAAACAGAATTTCTCCCTGAATATTATGAACTCGTTCAAAATAAAAAGTACAACGGGATATCTGGCAGAGTGGCAATGATATAATGTTTTTTTAATATTAATTGAGGATATGACCTTGACAGAGTGCACCTAAAGAATAAGTTTTTTATCGTCTGATGGGGATGGGATCGTGTGTTGCGACAAATCAACACAGGCATAAATCAGTCTGCACAGCAACTCCAATGCTGGTTTTTAATTGGAGCTGTACATTGTCTCAGTAATAGTTACTTTTTGTCTGTGTAATATGCCACGTATATGTGCTCGTATATTGTATACTGGAGATGCATAATAATCATTCTATATATTGTATGATGAAAAATAATTTCTGATGGTTATGTTGGTCACGGACTACCAATGATTTGTTCTCATATCCTATCTTTCCTGGTGCAGAAAATATGGAAAGGAACTGTGAGGCTTCCTTAAAATGCCTCCACAGTAAGGGATTCCCTTACAACCTCCAATGTAATGGAAATCCCATTGAAGGATTTCCAGAGCATAAAGATGAACCTAGTAATCATCCAAGTGGGGATAATTCTGAGTCAGACCGTCCATTGGTCAGTGAATTTCTGGAACCCCCAACTGAATGTCACAACAAACCTACCTACCATCATGATTTTGGCTACTGGTCACCCTTTCATTTTGATTCTCAAAAGTTGCAACAGTGCCAGATGAATGCCTTTGAGAGCCAATTTTATCAGTTCCAAGTTGACAATCGATTTCAGTATGTTCCATTCAATGTGTTAGCTCAAAGCTACCCTAATGAGCCTCAGTTCCAAGATTTTCAGTATTTTGTGGTTATCGACTTTGAGGCTACATGTGATAAGGAGAGAAACCCTCATCCTCAAGAGATAATTGAGTTTCCATCTGTGATAGTGAGTAGTGTGACTGGCCAACTGGAAGCATGTTTTCAGACTTATGTGCGGCCAACCTGCAACAATCTTCTAAGTGACTTCTGCAAGGATCTGACAGGCATACAGCAAATTCAGGTTTGTACTATGCTTACATTCACTTACCACCAGGAAGGAATTGCTGTGCAGACTGTTTTATGCCTGTGTTTATTGTTTGTTTGGAGTTTAGGGTTAATAAATGAGATGGAATGCTGTTTCTTGTGATTGAGATATTCTAATATAGTTAATAGTTCATTGTCTTTGTTCAGTATATCGTCTGTTGTCAGAAAATGGAATGTTGACCGAGTACAATATGTTTTTCGAGCATTAAGTTGTAGTCTTAATTGTTTATTGGCCTCACTTCCCCCCTTGTTGGGATATGTACTCTTTCCTGTTTTCTAGCTTGCTGTTGTGGATGCAAATTGTATTACGGTTGGTTCTCTGATTATGTATTGTATGCTACTGGTGCTGATTGATTCTGTAATTGTGTTCATGCCGATTTTTGGGTTCTGTTTCCTTCGTTTGGTGTGTGTGTGTGTGTGTGTGTTTATATGTTGGGATCAATTTATCATCACCTTTGCACCGATTGGTCCCTTCCTCTGTTGAAATAGGATTGTCAATTCATCTAATAGTTCGCATTAAACTATTCAGGATTGAGAATTTATTTTTGTTCTAGCTGCATGGTGGCTTTGATGCAATTATGCTTGACGATGTCCCGACTTAGTGAGAAGGAGTTAAAAGTAGTGGGAAAGTAGGACTAGTTCCTTTGCTTATTTTTTAGTTTGGTACCTGTAAATACCTGAAAAACAAATTGTGTGATGATACTGAAGGGGTCTGAAAGTGATTACTGGTGGGGAAGAAATATGGATTTACTATCTAGTTGTAAAAAAACTTGATGGGCATCTTGTATCAATTAAATACCTTTTTTAAAAGGCGCTACAAATATTGATTATAAAGATGAAAAACACAAATTAGAAAGAAGTGGTATTTTTTGGTTAGCAGCTTCAAAATTAGATTGTAACTTGCCATTTCCTAATATTATATTAGGAAATGGCAAGATAAACAATCCCAAAGAAGAATTGTTTCTTTGTTTTCCCCCATTCCATCTCTAGCTGTTGAATTCAATGTACGAGTTACGGGGCAAACCTGCCTTTTCGTTTTAGCTTAACTCAACACTCGTATTTAGTGGTCATAATACTTGGTATAGCTTACTAAATGAGAAACCATACTTCATTCATAGGATATCAATTGCTGGTATAATTGAAAATTAGAATTCCTCGAAACTGCTTCTTTTGTAATGTAATCCATAGTTATGAATTGTTCATATAAAAAATCCCCTCAACCGATGTCTTATGGTATACAAGTCTTTATCACTATCTGCATTTAGAAGTCTATTGAACATGCTGAAAATATGTCTTATAAAGGAACCTGTAGGATCTATTAATTGATGCTTGCCTAATGTTTATCATTCCTCGACTTATCCCAAGCTGTGGGTTTATTATTGTTTTAAGTGTTAAGAAAGTATTATTGATTGCTTTGATTAAGCATCTTAAAGCTGTCATGCTTTTCTTTTCATGCATTAGAGTGGTGTTACGAGGAATTGGATTAGGTGATGTCCTGAATAAGATTCATATCGTTCTTATGTATTTGAGTTGTAGGAGACTCTCAAACGCGTATTAGACCTTCAGAAAATTCAACATGTATTAGGTACATAGCTTGTGTGGAATTAACACCTGTGGAAGTAAGCACTTCTTCACATTTTCATCACTCAGATTGCAATGGCAATTCAGGGCATGTGAGACCGTGAGTACATAACGTATTGCTAGTTTAAAGTTTTAATACATTTGAGTATTATAGGTTGTGTGAAGTTAAGCCCTTGGACATTTTTGCAATTTCTCAACTTTCAGGGTTGCAATGGTGACAATGGATTCATGTGTTGAGGGCCATACACTTTGTAAAAGCATTGTTTGACATTGCTGTTTATGTGAATGGCATATGCTGTTCTTTCGTCTGCCCAATTTGGATCAAAAGCTGTGTATCCGTAACTGTCCTGAATGGCGGTTTTTATCTTCAAGGAGTCACCTACGGGACATGTTCCTGTCTGAAATAAAACAGAAGTGGTTCATGATATTATCTGCATAATTGGTTGCTGTAGTTGTGTGTATGAATTTATATGCTTCCTAGGTTCTCGAACTCATTCTTGTACGGTGGAGGTGGCATGTAAATTTTGGTGTCTGCTCACTTGTTTGGTGGATGATGCCTAACAAACTGGCCTTGCATGCTTGATGATGTTCTTTTTTAGTTAACCAAACCATGCTTGTCTTTTCTCTTTACTGTGAACCTCTGAATTTATTTTGACGCATTGCGTGTTGGCAGGTGGACAGAGGAGTTACTCTTAGTGAGGCCCTTCTTAGGCATGATAAATGGCTCGAGAAAAAGGGGATAAAGAACACCAACTTTGCTGTTGTTACATGGTCAAACTGGGACTGTCGGGTCATGTTAGAATCCGAGTGTCGATTCAAGAAAATTCGTAAACCTCCTTATTTTAACCGGTGAGAAATGTGATCTTGTAACTAATGATAATTTGACTCTCATTGACTTGATGATTAAATCTTGTGTTTTGTACATATGGAAGTTTTGTCAGCTATTTGTCCTAATATTTGTCTCAATTCTTGATAGATGGATCAACTTAAAGGTACCTTTCCATGAGGTTTTTGGCGGCATGAGGTGCAACCTGAAGGAGGCAGTTCAAATGGCAGGCTTAGCATGGCAGGGAAGAGCTCACTGTGGCCTGGATGATGCCAAAAACACAGCTCGCCTACTTTCTGTCCTTATGCGTAGGGGTTTCAAATTTGCCATAACAAACTCATTGTTGTGGCAGACTGCTGATCGCCCTTTAACAATGAAGCTGTCACCAGAACAACTGTCACCACCTCATCACCCTCTTAAACTGAAGGATATGAGTATTCCCGTATGCCAGTATCCTCACCCATTCTGTTTCTGTGGGGTGAAGAGCAGCAAAGGAATGGTTCGGAAGCCAGGGCCAAAGCAAGGGAGCTTCTTCTTTGGCTGTGGGAACTGGACAGCCACTAGAGGTGCCCGCTGCCATTACTTTGAATGGGCATCTGCGTAAATCAAGATCATCTTATCCTAAGCATCTTGTGAAATTCTTCTGTAAAAAAGAAAAAGGAGAAAAAGCCAAAAAAAAAGAAAGAAAAAAAGAGAGGATGGAAGTAGAGGGGTTGTCTCCTAGTGGAAGCAAATATTTTTTAGCTGCTTGAGGAGGTTTCTGTTTCTTAAAGGATTTAGATATAAATAGTTGGCTCAATGCTAAAATGTGTGCCAAATATTTTACTCTAAAGGGATCTTCAACCTGTAAAGCTTACTTGACTTGAGGTTGTCAGAAGAACAATTTGGGTGTGAGAGAATTGGGTAGTTAGGGTTGGGATGGTGCTTATTCTGCATATTGCCCTTCGGGCATGCTAAGCTATCTTAAATAAATTATGAAATAGGGACGCCTGGTTTTCGTAATGAAATTTCTAATGGGGAATTAGTGGAGTTGATTTTCTCAGTTTGCTATTCTTAACTTGTTTTACTGCGTGTGAATGGGCATGTCCATTCTGTGTTCTTGCCTTTGTGACATTTTGAAAGAGGGATCTGCCGGGTACGAAAAGGTTGTTTTTTTCTTCTTTCACAAAAGTGACATCCCTATAGTCGAGTTGGATCTGTTCCTTGTTCCAAGTGTTTTCTAGTTCCAAGTGTTTTATTGGTTTGAGACTTTTGAGTGTGGCCGCATACATTGATCATTTAAATTGTGCATTGCACTCTTCTTTTCTGTGATGTTAGTATCAAGCATATATGAGCTTTGATGCGAGTATTCTTCCGAGAATAACTGGGGTTAAGTGACATGGTGGTCTTATTATGCAGAAATCGTGACAGTATGTGTGCTACCAGAACGGTAGTCCTTCAATTCGATTAGCTGATCTAGTGCGTTCCTAACCAGTTTTTGAGTCCGTGTCCAATGCACTTTTTGCTTCATCAAAAAGAAGAAAGAAGAATCAATGGATCTTTGGTTGTAGCTCTAGCAGTAGCCACCCGTGTTGTTTTTGTTGTTGTTTTTTTTTTTTTTTTAACTGCACTCCTTTCTCTCCTGCTTGAGTTTTGAACCCTTGTGGCCTTCTGCTTATGAATTCATGAGCATTTGCGGCTTCATGGCCTCAACTCGGATGCTTCCTCATTCCCATACTTCGATGTTTTCATAAACAGATTTGAGAACAATGTATTTGACATGTATAATGAGGGAGATACTTGAGGCTATTAAAGTCCAAGTGTATGAAATACTTGTTAGGTAAAGTGGTGAACAAGTCTGCATGGGTCAATATAGAAAGAAAAATAGTCAGCTATTTGTCTCTTTTTCAGGTAGAAACCCCCATATAAGAACTTATTAATTAATTTATCAAATTCCTCATAGCCTAAACGGAAAGACATGCATACATATATATATATATATATATGTATATATATATATAGATATATGTATATAAGGGAAAATACTCAAAATGAAACCTGAAGTATCGTAAAAGGTATTTTTTAGTACCTACGAATTTTTGTTACTCGAAATAGTACCTGAACTATTTCACCGTTACCCAATATGGTACCTCCGTTAGATTCTCCGTTAAATTGATGATGTGACATGTATTTAGAAGGACAAAATGGTCTACACAATTTTTTTTATTTCCTATCTTTTTTTTTTTCAAATTCTCACAAATTCACCAAACTGACTGAAAATTTGTTAGACTTGATAAATCATACCTATATTATTTGCAAATTTACAATATTTTTTATAAAATTTGTAATTTTAAGAGGAAAATCAACTCTTGTATCGCAAAACATAACACAAGTTTTAGTATATATATTTGTTTAACAATAATAAGAAAATTAATTTTAAAATTATTATTTTATCTATTACTTACAGTAAAACTTCTATAAATTTATAGTCTCGGAATTGATAAAATTTATTAATTTAGAGATATATTAATATATCAATAAATTAATAATCTATTAATTTATTAATTTATTTATAACTTATTAATTTATCAAGATATAATCAATATTTTGTTTCATTTTGTCGAAGAAAAAAGTTTTTACTTACATTGTTTAATTTATTACGTATACCTTATTAAATATACTATTTTTTTATGTATAACATCGTTCAAAATATTATATTGTTTGATGATGATTATGTTAATTAAAATTTTTTAATGAAATCCTCATAAATTTAAAATTTATTATATAAATTATGACACTAATAATTTATATATTTGATGGGGTCTAGCTAAATAAAATTTTGAACTTCTATTATCTTATAAATTTAGTGAATTATTAATTTAACACGTTGGCTCTGAGTTGAGACCGGAATTTTTTTTTTAGCGATGTTATTATTTAATCGGGTATTATTTAACGAGGTTTTACTATAGTTGGTAAAAAAACTCTAAATACATGTCACATCATCAATTTAATGGAGAAACTAACGGATGTACCATATTGGGTAACGGTGCAATAGTTCAGGTACCATTTCGGGTAACAAAAATTCGTAGGTACCAAATTATACATTTCACGATACTTGAAGTATCATTTTGGGTTTTTTCTCTATATATAATGCATTAAGTACAAAACTGAGAATGAAAGCTTTTCAAGTTTTGACAAAACATGCGACACCATGTGAGAAGAATACAAACTGTCTGATTCAACCAAACATGCTAAGAACTTCATAAATACACAACTTGAGCAACTGGTAAATAAAAACACTCCTATAGGTCACTTAACTTCTTTAATCTCTACTGTTGCCAACATGAATACCCCACCTGCACACATAATCTTACATCATGGATTGGTGCACCGGGTTGTAAACAAATAAACCCGGTAATTTTTTAAAGGTCGTATGAGTAAACTTAACCACATAACACATGTTTATCATTTTCTCAAATACGAGCAATGAATTCAAACTCTATTAATCACTCAAACAAAATACAAGATAAAGATTAGCGATTTCTGCATAAAAACATAGTTAATGAATTCACACAAGTATGCACCAAATGCAAGGGTTAGTGGTTTTCTATATAAAAAATGTATATGCTATACGTCTTTATCGCATGCTTGCATTCATTTGCATTTTACTTTGGTAGTATTGTCTCGAGACTGACCATTTTATTTTATGCGTGTTTATAAGTCGGTGATTCCGTGTATTGATGTCTGGCACCACATGTTTAGGATGAGCCGCCCGCTAGGGTGAGCCGTTACCTTTCGGGTTAGTGGTTTTCTATATAAAAAATTTATATGCTATATGTCTTTATCGCATGCTTGCATTCATTTGTATTTTACTTTGGTAGTATTGTCTCGAGATTGACCCTTTTATTTTATGCATGTTTATAAGTCGGTCATTCTGTGTATTGATGTCTGGCACCGCATGTTTTATTATTATATGGTGAATCCCGCGTCCTGATGTTCGGGCACCATCACGGTGATTTCGTTGTCCTGATGTCTGGCACCGTGTGACTTATTACTACGGTGATAACCATGTCCTGATGTCTAGCACCGTAGTACATTATTGGCTCTTGGTTCGCCCAAAGGCGAACCTTAGAACTAGTCGGGTTGGATATACCCTATCGGCGTATTTGTTATTTCGAGCCGAATCGCATAATTGACATCTACATGATTTTACTTAACTTGCCCTAAACCTTATGAGACTTGTTATAGTCTCGGTTTGATTTTCGTTACGTGTTTTTACACTAACGCTATATATATATATATTGTTATATATATATATATATGTATATATAAAAATGGTTTTCAAACTTAACTACGGTTGGGTCGTCTCACCCGCATCGGGTTAGCGAGGACGAGTGCTCACCCCAACTTTTCAGATACCTAGCAGCCAGTTTGCGAGGACTTGGATTAGATGCTAGTGGCGTTACATCGCTTGTGGTCAATGTCCTAAAAATCCCCGCCTAGGACCGCCTAGGCGCCCGAAGATCCTTGGCCGCCTCGATTTTGGGCCGATTAATCCCCGATTAATCCTTTGGGCGCTGGTTTTTAGCTGTCCGCCCGATTAACGCCTAGCGTTTTTTAGAACCTTGCTTGTGGTTCACTTTCGATACCGAGGAGCCAGCTTCCGGTGTGACTTCTTATTTACCCGATCTCAGTTTCTACTTTAACAATTGCACGACGCGTACTTTGTTACTTTTCATTTCAGTTGTGCAGTTGTTTCCTTTGGCCCAGATTTATAATGATACTGCACTTTTCTCCTGTCACACTTGAACATTCATTTTATTTGCTACCTTCCGCTTATTCGAATTTATTCGGTAAATTGAGCTTCATTTTTTTAACCCAAATTTACTATTATTTACTTATCCACATAGCCTTGTAGTCATAAGTTGGCGATGGCGATGCTTAGGATCCCGTATCGATTGGTACTAACTTAGGACTACAGCGATTACTACTGCATTTCAGGACCAGAAATTGTCTCGTGGTGTGACAGCATCGATGGTGGCCGGACCTTGCGGGCGTCGCTGCTGCTCTCACGGTGGTCGGCGTGGCTCGGGTGGGGGTTTAATCAAAAGCTTGGAAGAAGGCGGTTCCAACGGGACCGGTGGCGATCAGAGTTATGGTCGGACGAAGGAGGAATTTGTTAGAGAAGATTTTGAGACAAAATGAGGAAAAATCAACGCGGAAGGGTGTCGCGCGATTTGTTTTGGTGTTTCTGATTTTGATTTTTGAGTTTCCAAATTTGCTCTTTTATACCATTCTAAAACCGGAAGCTAACTTTGATTGCTAACAACTTTCAGATATGACACCCGAATTAAGCGTGCCGTGTGTCTACGAACTCGTATCGAAGAGCTTTACAACTTTCGTGAAAGAAGTTTTCTGAGATTCCTAACGAATAAAAAGTCAACTCTTAGACCCTTTAAAAAAATTAACGTTTCCGAGTACTCAATCATTTGATCACTTTTGTTTTCACACTCGTACTATAAAATTGGACAACGATCAACTTAATAATATTTAGAAATTCGTTGGAAAATAGATACTAATTTTTGGGATATCACAGTCACACTGCTCAATTCTGCACCATTGATTTAAAGAATCGACCATATCTGCTTAAGCATGAGGTTTTGTTGTTCCAGTCCTGCCCTTCTCTGGTCGAGCTTCCCCTATCGGTACTTTTCTTCATTTTGTGCAAGTTCCACAACAATATTGGGTTCGTCTGTGATACATCGATGTATACTATACAGCAGGGGATGAACGGCTGGCAGGGGCTGTCAGAATTTACACGCAGTGATGGTAGTGATGTGCTGCGGTCTGATGTGCTGCTGTATAATATACAGCAGCGTAGGATAGATTTTCCCAGCAATATTATCTATACGAAACAAACGAAGAAATTGAATTAAGTAGATTCAACCATAAAAACAATGATGATGAATATGGTCACGTACCAATCAGCTGGCTACAGCAGATCACATCATACCTACGTATGCAACTTCGTATGTATAGATTTTGTTACCACTGTGTACTTGCTCCTTAATCCTTATATACTCCTCAGTCCGCCCCTTATAATTGGACACACATGTATATCTACAGAAGAAAGGAGTTGCAGGGACTACTGTCACAAGAGGATGGCACAAGCTAGCTGCTACACCATCAAATAGCTCACATGTATATATTTGCCACGGTACGTAAAGCATGCTTATGGCCATATATAATACAAGCTTGCTCGTGCCATCTCTCCTGCGACAGGAATCCCCCAACCTCTTTTATGGCTTATTGCTAATTCCTACTCTCTTAATCCATTTGGTAATCAAAAGTGTTAGCAATATTGAAGGATCCAGGACGAACTCTTTTTCAGAAAGAATTAATTTAGAGAGGTTCCATGTCACAGGAGTGTGGAATATATGTGCATGCATATATATTGATCTCCATATAACACGTACATAGCTAACGCCATCTCTCCTGCGACATGAACCCCAATCTCATAAACTATTTTCTTTCTTCATGTTTTTGAGGAACACCAAGCCTAGGCCATATTTATAGGCTAGCTAGCAAGGCGTCAAGGCATCTCTTTCTATTTGGAAAACCCGAAGGACGAGGTTATAATTAGATAGGTTTTTCCACATTCAACATTATTGAATAGGAAATTTCATTTGCAATGCCATGCAATTACTTAAAGGTTTCCAAGTCTACTCGATGAAGGAAACAAATTTGCCGCTCACCATTTTTGTGTCTACTATTTTAAACTCATGACATGTGTCTTTTCCTAACTCATATTTAAATAATAATTAAGTAATTAGACACATGTCATGAGTTTAAAAGAGTGGACACAAGAATGATGGTCGGCAAATTTGATTCTCTGGATCTCATAAAGCAGCAAGGAAGATATAAATTACAATTATATATCTATAGTCATACATAGTACAGTATGAACCCTCCTCTTCAAATTTAATAAATTAGTGTTCAAAGCATGCATGTTTATTAATTAGAAACTTAATCGGTAGCGACATACAGGCTGGGTCTTATGGTCTTCGATTATTTGGAAAGATGACTGGAAAATTATACGCCAAAACTTTCCACGAGACCTGCGTGGCAATTTCTCCATGACTTCGTTGTCCGGCCGATGACATTACACTAGCATCTAAATGACGGTTCAATCAAAATAGAAGGAATAATATATATGTAGCAGTTTCTCCATGTCTAGCTAGCCCGTCTCGATTTGTAATAATATATATCCAGTCATTCCAGTGCATGATTTGTAAACATGTCATGTTACGTACTATATATCAACAAAACTTTATATTAGATGAATGATTATGTTATCATCATCAACAGCCAAGATCCAACAACCAAATGTACGTATTGATAATCTACGGCGTATGCATGTCCAGCTAGCAACTCTCACATGCGTGCTTCTTTTGACTGATCGGTGAATCAATCTATGGAGTGTAATGGAGGTCGATCTCTATAGCTAGGATTTTTTTTTAATTATTAAACCAACGGGTGGAAGAGATTGAACGTAAACTACGTACCACGAATTAAATTTGTGATTTGATACGTATGATCGATCATTGAGATATCCATCTGTACAATTAAGATTTATCGATCCGGTACGGTCCATCAGGTACCATTTAGTTAGATCTTATGCATCAATTAATTGATCATGACCATTGCTTAATGTATGCTTCGAATGGAAGGATCAGCGCAAAAGCCCTGGAAATTCAAAAGAAACCTTATGGCAATTGTATAGCAATTGCATAAGAGACCTAGCGTTGTTGTCCAACATCTCAACTCTCAACAACGTGAAATGACTCAAAGTTGAGCGGGTCAATGTTCAAGGACTCATGCATGCATGCATATGGAGTAGTAATTAATTAGATAGAAACCCAGAAAGATAGTCAATAACGGGTCGATCTTAATTTCATGCACCTTCAAACCAACCAAACGATCTTAATTTATGCGTTAGAATTGGGAAGACAATTTTTGTTGGGCTTATTATGTATAATAAGTAGGTCTGAATCAGAGAACACGAGGAACTTTACAGGAAAGTGATTAGCCGATTAACTATTCTTCAGTTATGATCAAAGTCATCGAACAATGGGTATTCGAGCTAGTCAAGGTCATGCATGGACTCTAATCATATATGCTTGTATAAAGTACCCGATGACCTCTGACTGAGATAATTTATTCATGTACATGTGTGATGTGCACTTGCAACTTGATCTTAAGTTTCACACAGCCATAGCTAAGCTATTTAAAGGAGTTAAAGCTTCTATATCGATCGAAGTAGTGGAGATGTAACAGCCTAGTCCACGTAGATAAAGATATTATTTGTTTTTGGCCCATTAGTCTTTACGATTTTGTTTTTGCGGTAACACCCTAAAACATATCTCACAATGCGAAGCTGATTATGTTCATATAAACACAGTATCTACTCTCCCGCAGACGATGTGGGATCTGTGACTTACATACCTGCTAGCTTCTTAGCCATGCGTCACAATCCACCCCCTTAAGGGGCCGCATCCTTATTGTACACTTCCGACCGCGGACATGCTTTGATACCATATGTAACAGTCCAGTCCACATAACTAGGGATATTCTCCGTTTTGGGCCTACTAGCTCGCACGGTTTTATTCTTGATGTAGCACTCAAAAAAGCTTCTCACTATGCGAAGCTTACCTAAGTGGGGGAGGGAGAAAAAAAATGTAATTGGAGACACACTTTTTTGTTCAGACAAAAATTCATTAACAAATTAATACATACGCCATATAGATTTCTAACATTAAAAATGCTCCAACTCAATTCAATTCAATACATCTCAATGAGTTATTATTAATCCATATACCACACAAAATTATTACCAACGCGAAAGCTAATCAAAAAAAATAAAAAATATTGGTCAAGTAATCCGTAGTTGTCCTCAACGAGGGGATATGTTTTGAAATCGTTGAATTATTGTAAATGACAATGAACATATCTTTCACAATGACACTATTTAGCTACTATTCAACTGCTAATCGATCTCCCATTTGATTAAGCATTTGATTTTTTATGACACACATGGCAGAGAAAGTCCTTTCAAATGTGGTTGTTGCAAGGTACCAAAACAATGAGTAGATATACATGTTGAGAAATCTTATGCTTTCTTACCCCAACTAGAAGGACTTGTTGATCCAGAAAGATTGATGTTTTAGGGTTGAGTTGAGAAATAGACGCATAAAGAAGTTTTTGGATCCCGAAGGAGAAGGATGTGAAACAATTGCCTTTGAGGGAAAGTGAGCAATTTAATTATTTATAAGTTAGAATCCACAAGAAGCTTCACAATAGATATTGGGCTGTTCAAGTTTTTCACTTTAGTTAAACATGAACTACAACATATATGGGTAAAAAATTGTAATCACAATTGCATCCAAACGCTCCAAAATCATAAACTCAGTGAAGGCCTTTGCCCCCACTCGTCATATGCTCCATCCGCCAATGGCTGACCCTGCTCATATAAGCATAGTTTCTACTCTCCTGTGGGCGATATAAGATCTATAACCTACATGTATGCTAGCTTTCTAACCAGGCGTCACAGGACAGATCGAGATTTGAGACTCCTACTAAATATAGGGGTTATAACTAATTAACTAGAAAGGCTCCATCGAGTAAGAGGAATAGAACGGAACGGAGTCAATCTTAACGAGGTCTACGAACTCAGGAGTTGAGAACAACATTACTACTCTACAGAACAATACTAAAGACTACTCAACTAATAAGCATACTACTCTACAGAACAATATATACTAAAGCTAAAGAAAAACATTCAATGTCCAACATATTGATCGAATGAACAACATTCTTGAGTGCTTGGTTGTCTGGATGTTTCATCAACTTCAGAGTTATATATGCGCAAACGCTCGGTTACAGACTCATACTGCATGCATGCACGATTTTATTGCAATTTGTATTGACTAATTATAAGAAACCTTACATATTGTATAGAAATCACTACGTACCTCGTCTCCTACTTTGGCCGGATGCATTCTCATAATCTTCCATGAATTTTGTTAGCCACAATCAAATCTATCTGGTTGTGTTGGAGCATAACTGGGACGACAAATATTAGATGAAGAGATCGATCGACCATCCATTTTCGAAATAAATACCGATTTCTTCAGTATATATCATGTCTAGGGTCTTCAACCGCATAAATACAGCGAATGTGATTTTCAAAGCATATTCATGTAGTCTAAGACAAAAACAATTTCATTGGACAACGGTAATTACCAAAATATAAACTAGATTCTCTCACGAGTCTTGCGTGCGCGCGGTATATGATGTGGGAAACTATCCCATGACACACATGCATGCATTGAGATCAAGCTTGATGAATCTGTAGACAATGTGGAAGTTTGACGATTCATCAACTCGTAGAGTAATTTACACTCTTTGTATATGCATATGAGTAGGGGCGAAGCTAGCAGGGGGCCAATAGGTGTCATGGCAGCCCCCATATATATGTTAGATGCTTATAATTTTCTTCCTTGAAATTTAGCTTAATTACACTCAAACATATGATAATTGTATATATATCGACACCCACCCTTTAGGTTTTAGCTACATATTGGCTCCTCTCAATTGTAATTTCTAGCTTGCCACTGTGTATATGAGGGATAAGACTCCTTAAGTTCCCCATTTATGGAAAATTAGTTTTTGTTATCTTACTAAAGAAGTTCAAGCATCCCATTAATTTAGTTTTGGATCTGTCACTGATTAATCTCTATTAGGGACTTATTCGGCTTTAGTCCAGCCTTACCCGACCTTTTTAGCCTTAAAAGAATGGGCCGTTAGGGCGGGCTGAGAACTTACAATTTAAGGCCTTAAACCGGCCCTAAATCTTGTTGATTTAGTAAAAGCCCCACCCGACCATATACTAAGTCCTAACATGTAGGATAGGCCATAGTGGGAGTTTACAATCTCAGTAATCAACTGTGTTGTTGTTGGTCCGAATCAATATCCAAATATATATATTAGCTTGAAGAAGCATCGTTAGCGCCATTAGACATCCAGAAAAAAGGCTTGTGAAATGGCCAGAGCCCGATGCTGATCTTCTCCTCAAAGCTTCCACCGACCTCTTATCTCACCCATTTTCTCCGAACTCTCTCCTCCATTTCTGCTCCATCTCATGCCCACATTGCCCATCTTCTTCTCGAACAAAAATCACCCACCCAACTCCTCCACACCTTCCAATGGGCCTCCAAACTCCCCAGCTTCACCCACTCCCCGTCCACTTACCGAGCTCTCATCCACAAGCTATGCATCTTTCGCCGCTTCGACACTGCCTACCAGGTGCTCGACGAAATGCCCCACTCCCCGGACGAGCGCATTTTCGTCACACTCATTCATGGCCTCGGCCGGGCCCATTTGGTGAAGAAAGTTGTCAATGTACTCGACTTGGTTGCGAGGTACAACCAGAAACCTTCTCTCAAGATATTCAATTCGATACTCGACGTGCTCGTGAAGGAAGATATAGACATAGCTAGGGAGTTTTATAGAAAGAAGATGATGGCGAGTGGCGTCAAGGGCGATGACTATACTTTTGGTATCTTGATGAAGGGTCTTTGTTTGACGAATCGGATTGGTGAAGGTTTCAAGCTTTTGCAGGCTATTAAGTCGAGGGGAGTTGCCCCGAATACTGTGGTGTATAACACATTGCTGCATGCACTTTGCAGGAATGGGAAGGTCGGGAGAGCCAGAAGCTTGATGAGTGAGATGGAAGACCCTAATGATGTGACTTTCAATATTTTGATATCTGGTTACTGCGGAGAAGAGAATTTGGTGCAGGCACTTGTAATGCTAGAAAAATGTTTTGGTCTTGGGTATGTGCCTGATGTTGTCACGATAACAAAGGTGTTGGAAATTCTGTGCAATGATGGTCGGGTGATGGAGGCTGTCAAAACTATAGAGAGAGTTGAGAGCAATGGAGGGTTGGTTGATGTTGTGGGATATAATACCTTGATTAAGGGTTTCTGTCAATTGGGGAAAGCAAAAATTGGTCTTCGCATTTTGAAGGAGATGGAGAGAAAGGGATGTCTTCCAAATGTTGAGACCTACAATATCTTGATATCGGGTTTCTGTGAGTCTGGGATGTCGGACGAAGCTCTTGATCTGTTTAATGATATGAAAACAGATGGAATCAGTTGGAATTTTGCTACATATGATACTTTAATAAGAGGCTTATGTTCAGGAGGAAGAACTGAAGATGGGTTAAAAATTTTAGATTTGATGAATGAAAGCAAAAATGGTTGTAGGGGTCGAATAAGCCCTTATAATAGTGTGTTATATGGCCTGTATAAGGAAAACCGTTTGGACGAAGCACTTGAGTTTCTTGCCCATATGGGCAAACTATTTCCCAGAGCTGTTGATAGGAGCTTGAGGATTTTAGGTTTCTGTGAGGAGGGTGACACAGAGAATGCAAAGAAGCTCTATGACCAGATGATTGTGGAAAGGGCAGTCCCATGTGTTTTGATCTATGACTATCTAATCCACAGATTTTGCCATATTGGGTGTGTTCGTCACGCCTTTGAGCTTATGAATGAGATGATTGCTCATTGTTACTTCCCTGTGGCAACGACTTTCGATGTTCTGATTAAGGGGTTTTGCGAGCAAGGAAAAGTTGAAAGTGCGCTAAAGCTCCTCGAAGAGATGGTTGGTAGAGATTGTTTACCAGGTATAGAAAGTTATAATCATTTGGTAGGTGCTCTTTGCCAGAAGGGGGATTTTCAGAAAGCTTTAAAACTGGTTTTGCAAATGGTCGGGAAGGGTATCGCTCCTGATTATTTCACATGGCACTCGATGCTTCTTTGTTCAAGTCGAGAGACTGTATGGCTAAACAGCAAAAGCATCTTTTATGTGAACAGTCAGTTACATTGTATTACTGAAGCTTGACTATATGCCAGGGTCAGTAGTACTGCAATGATATATCCTGTTTCATATCTGTGGCTCAGTCCCTTTTGTGTCCCAATACCGGTATGCATCTCTTTGTGGAAACAAAATGGACAAACCCTCATGGAACTGCTTGCTAAATTTCACTAACAGATGGCAGTTTCAACTGAAAATCTTTTATCCCAACAATAGTAAATACACTTGACAATCAGTATCTGTTCCTAATCCTTGGTCTGCCGATTTATCTGTTGACCCGTTTTTATCCCTAGATATTAGGCCATTGGAACGATACCTTTAGGTATTATTTAAGGGGAAACTGAAAAAGATCAACAGTCTCTCTACAGTTCAGCATTTTTTGACAAGACTACTTTTACTTGTTTTCCTTCTTCTCTAATTTGGTGTTTTTAGTGGTTTGCATACATAAATCAAAGAACCTATGGAACATAAGGAAATGGACGGATTGTGGGATTCCATTGACAGCAGAAATGAGGATACAAATAACTTGAAGACCAAGGTGAAAACCAAAACATTTTATTAGATTAAGAGTCTCCTACCTATACTGACATACATTAGCACTTGAGATAGGGGGGTCTGTGGTGGCCATTCTACAATAACTTGCCACTCATTCAGAACCCTGTTTCATAAGCATTGCATGTATTTAAACAAATATGAAGAACGAAAAGAAACCTGCATTTACATACACGAAAACTATACAGCAGTTGGACTACAAATCTGGTTGGTCATTTTTCTGTGGTCCACCCGACGAGGATGCACAACTCCCGTTTTGAAGGTACAAGCTGTTGGCCACCATAGAATCACTAACCAAACCCACCCCTACGTCAACATTATCAAAGTCGAGTGTGCGCTTTCGCGTGCTGAAATAGGAACCATGCATTAGATAAAATTGGTTAAACATTTTAGTTTGAAGTATCATTGTGCTGAAAGCATACCCGTTTAAGCGGTTGTTGATGGCTGTGAGATCTTTTGAAGGGCTCTGATAGGCATGGGTACTCTCCCCAACACAAGCATAATAGCTCTTTGAGCTATGTGAGATTAAGGCATCCATCTGTTGTGAATCATAATTAGACTCGGAATACATAAACTTAACAGTGCAAAAATGAATAAAATATACCGCAAGTTCATTGAGGATCAGGATCTAAAAGAAAAACTTGAAAGAAACAATCACAATACTTAGTTAACATCACAAATTTAACACGTGAAGATTGGCTTACGAGTAACCAAACATCACAAAACCAATAGAAGAATCACACCGTCAAAATTTGAGAAGGAACATAATTACTAAACAATGAGGGTGCAGTGTCAGGTGGTGATATACAAACGCAACAGTGTTCAACTCTATTAATGGGTTGATGGTCGAAAAACAGTATTAGTATCTTACATTTGTAAAGTGCCTGCATAATTGATAGCATGATAAATCAGATTGTTATTAATGGATATGTGAACCACCACATAAGTTATATAGACCTGTTATCATTTTGTTTTTAGACATGGACTGTTATCATGTTCATTTAGGAATAAAAGCTGCATCATTATCAGGATTGGTAGACCTCAGAGCCGTCATAGCATAAAATGTATAATCAACAAAATAAAGTTAGTGTAAAATTGTAAATTCACTGGAGTCACCTAATTCAAACTCTACCATGTACCATGTGCAACTGCATCTAACCGACTACAACTTAAAAGTGAGAAACCAAAACTCTGGATCACATCAAATTGACTCAGGTCAATACACTCCAAATGCTGATAGAGATGGATTATAACGAGAATGCATGGAAGTATATGGAAGAAGATCCCATCAAAATTGAAGAGGAATTTTCTGTAATACATGGTGTACCAGTAGTATGTAATTCGTTAAAATCAAATCATCGGGGTATGTGCTGGAACCATTAACATGTAGAAAAGAAAATCAGAAACCTAAAGAAGTACCTTTGATGATCGCAATGGAGAGACATAAACATTGTGTGCTGCAGATACTTTTTTTGGAGACATATCAGGGAGACTTGGAAAGGTGGATACCTTAGGTGATCCTGGACATTGAGCTAATTGCCAATGAAAATAATATGCGAGTTATTACGGAGTTCGACAATGAGTGTTTAAGAGGAACAATATACAAGGTAAATACTAGTAATCGGCTTTTAACAGAAGCATACTGTCATTGTTATTATTAGCTTCAGGAACTACATTGGCTCCTGTAGTTGTATCGGCAGGCCCTAGCTCAACAAGCAGGGTCTTGACAGAAGGAATGAATACTTCATTGTAAAATCTTATGATATCTACGTGTTCCTGTCCAGGCCGCTGGTTCCAGAACATGTGAAAGGTTAGGAACTGAGAATTTCACAAATAATAACTTGATAGGGATCTATCGAGGAAACAGTTAAAGTGTAAGGATTAGACATCATACCCCATTGCGTCTAGCTGATGACCAGTCAACAAAGACACTTCGGAAAACTTGTGGTTTGCATTGTGGTTGCTTCCTGTAGTTGTATATGATTTCCCTAAATGTAAGACTTAGTTGGGAAATCTGCATCCAGGTGACACTTGATGAGTGTATGTAAAGAATAAAATTATTTAACAGCAGCACAGAAAAGTCGTTCAAAGTTACATCATACCTTGGCAACCCCATAAAAACAACAAAGGATAATCTGGTCAATATGGCGGTTAAAAAAGAGTGATGTCCTCTGAACAAGTATTTGTTGAAAGAGGCGATAAACATTTTCCCTGATTTGCTGGGACAATTGCAACCTTTCGACTATACCATTAATTCTCACAGCAGCCAGCTTGATAATCTAAGATACAAGAAATTCAGATAGCTACAAGGCTTTGATAAATCCTGATAATATAAAAATTATAATGTACATCTAAACATCACATCCTCATTGGCAAGAACTAGCATCTCCAACACATCTATTTAGTGGCATAGGTCATGAACAAGCCTCAAAACTTCCAAAGATATGGGATTTGTCAACTGGGCAGATCTCTAAAAATGGTCACACCCACTCAGAAATTCAAGATGATGGAACACTGTATCACACCTTATTAAAGAAAATACTAACTCCAGTTTCTGCACATGTTTCCCCTCCACCTCCTGGATTTGGTCGTGTTGGACTGTACAGAAGATATTTCAGATAACGAATTTCTCAAGGAAAGAAATGTATCAGACGAAACTATATTTACGACTTCCTGGAACAAGAGTTTGGTACCTTGCAAATGCAGATTGTAAAGGTGGTGCTGGCAGCTTTGATTTAAGATTACCTAAGCCTAGAAGACGATCCTTCACAGGAGAGGTTAAGGAATTTCGCTCCAGTAATATGCCCCTATATTCTGTACATGGTCTCTTTGGAGACCTGAGATCTCCATTCTGACCTGAAAAAATTACAAGTAAAAGAGTCACCATTTCAGCATATTACTATATCATGTGCCACATAGTGGATATGAATTAGTACTTCAGATTGTAATATGTACATGTCAAAAAACTAATAACATCATGGAATAAACAATACCTGGGGAAATCTCATGCTTCTGCAAAGAGGGTACTGGAGGCAACCCTCCACAAGAGAAGTTGATATTCAAGGCTATTGCATCCAAAGATGGCATTGGTTCTGCTAATAACCCCAGACGGTTGATTTCAGACGAGAAGGCAGGCCTAGCAACTGTTAAGGAATTGTACATTGAGGAACCCTTTTCCCATACCATGCTCTCCAATAGTCGTTCTTCCAAGGAATTCAGATGTCGTCTCAATTCTCTTGGTAGAGACTCTTCATGTCTAATGAAGCTTTCTATCACCTTGCTAAGATCAAAAGCTGTAATACCCGTCCTTTCTAACACCGCAGGAAACAACATTGTAACCGTTTTATGTGTTGCCAGGACTAACTCTGCAGAGCATGCTAGCATGCATCTATGGAACCTTTCATTTGTTAATAAAGAGGTCAAATTAGTAGCATGCAGAATTTGAGCCTCTGCCCTGCACATTGCTTCCAAAACTCTATAATAAAGCTTAAGTGCTTCAAGTCTTCGTTGTTCTGCCCACACATTGTCCATGAGGTTAGCACTTTGAAGACTGCCAGTTACGCTTCGATCCCCCAAAGTACTACTTGGAAATATGGCCTCAAGTATTATTTGCGCCCTGCGTATCACATCATTACTAACATTCCTATCACATGATGCCAGAAAACCTTCGAGCTCGGCTGATGGTTTTGATGGAAGTGGAGAAATAAAGGTCCTAAGCCACTTTGCAGTTGTCATTGCAGTGCTCACAGGTGTGGCTGCCATCTTAAAATTAGCACCGCCATTAACATGTGAGGCTGGAGAGCGATGGGGAGAAAGTGGACTTGTAATTGTCTTTGTTGGGGAGGCCATTAAGTCAAATTTCCTCTGACATAATATAACAATTAATATTGTCAACAAACTCATTATAAACAATAAACAACAATGGAAGCGGAAAGAACATCTGACAATACATGTTTCTGTATGGTGGAATCTACTATTGAATGCATACCTTCACACCAGATAAATTCAAGGACCCTCCAGAAGAGCTCCCTGAACCAAGTAAGCTGTCCTCCTCATTTATAAAAACTCTCTCATCCAGTTCACCTTTATTCCGAATAGCATCATCATGATCTTTTTCTAAAATAACTAAGCTGGATGACAAAGACGGTTCATCTAGAAGTCCTTCAAAATAGGTCAAACCATCTGCATCAAACAGGACAATACTTCAGGAGAGCAGCTTTAGATATTTTTTAATCAACCTTTGCAGATATGAGGAACTTTTACAACACACCTGTATCAATATTCTTTAGATTTTCATTTTTACACTCAGATGCCAAAGATGGCTTCTTCTTCAAAAGATCTGATATCAATGTATTAGCCTTTTCCATTGTTTTTCTCAACTCCTCTTCAGAGGTGTCATAAATGTTGCAAAGTGAAGCAACCAGGTCTACTCCTTTGTTTCCTTTCCTCACTGAATAAGACAATAATCAATGAGCTTTGATGAAGAATTCGAAAATAAATGCACAAAAAGGAGGAAAGAAGGGGAGATCAAAAGCCATAACAAACATTCAAATTTTGACATCTTGGAAAATTTATATAAGAGAACTATAAGTCAAGTGGAATATTACCAAAACGTGGTGAATCATGGATTCTAAAATTTCTGAAGCGAATAGGGACATGAATAATCAAAATTGCCTGTACAAAGACAGAATCAGCAGTAAGAAAAAAGGTATCTGTTAAAATATAGAGCTTAAAAGAAACAGAGAGCCAGAAATCTCTTTTTATTTACTGAATAAGAATCCATCAACTTTCTAGCATGCTAGACTCACTGACTAAATTATACAAAAAGGCAACTAACCAATATAGAAACCAAGCCATTTGTGCATGTCACCAGGTCTTTAACTCGCCCAAATACGTGTACCCGAAGGGCCAAAAACAGCAGCCATCCAAATCTATGATACTCTGACACATAACCAGTTCCATTGGTAATGGCTGACTTCTTATCAACAGTTGCATCACTTGTCAAGAAGAATTCCCGGTATGCTTTTTTGAAGTACCTTGAAGCATTAAATTTTATGGTATCATGCTATTAGCTAAAAGATTTCTTATACATGGACCAAAATTGTGAATAAACATTTATCAAGCACACAGATAATCCAAAGTATAACTTCACAAATATCGCAGTATTAGAACATAACATGCAACAAATCTGAGATATGAAAGTAACCCTTGGATCAATTTAATGAGAATGAAAATGCAGATGTAATGGAAACTTTTCATCCAAATAACTTCAACTTGCTCCTAAAGGTCAGTACAAATCACGCAAAACATATGGATTTGTAATACTGCTGTAAGGTGCACAGGATATGCAGAAAGACACCCCATAAGGATGCTAAACAAATCCCATTCAAATTTCATGATACAGCAATCAGGCAGACATCTAGACCAAAGGTATAACCATAGATTCATCAACTGGGGTGATGCACTATGTACAATAAGTTTCAACTAGTAATCAGTTTTCCTAACACACATTTTATATGTACACTGTCACTCATTTTCAGAGAGTCGGCCAAAACTTAGAGATCTTCAATGAATCAAAAAGACCAAATTGGAAGTTGAATAGTCAGTATCAATACGTCTACAGTCCGTACAGAGTAACAAACACATAATACTTACTAAAAGAACAATATTGTTTAAAGTATCAGAAGTCCATATGCTCACAACTAAAGATGCTCTCTAGGAACCAGGACTGAAAGATGACAAACCACCAAAGGGGCATATCTAGCCTCGAATCAATTCTTCACATTGAATTAATTTTATTTAACCATAGCACTCGGGAAAATTTATGGTAGCAGGGTCCTATTTCCAAAAAAATCATATTCAAAGAAGAAGGATAGTGTTTCACAATAAAAACACAGGAAAAAAAATCCTTGAGTTAACACCACAGTTTATAAGAAACTTTGGATTAGATAAGGATGAAACCAACAATTCTGATACAACGGAACTGCTAAAGGTATTTTCTCTTTATTTCATTTTAAACATAATTAGTTCAGAGTCCAGAAGTCCCATAGAAATTCATCAACATCCAACAGTCTCCGTCCAGAGCAATTATTGCAATATCTAACAATACCACACACATACATATTTTACACAAGATTCAGAAAAGGGAATACGTTGTGACGTAGTAATATGTCCAGCAGGATGAGTAAAATAAAAAGCACTTACTTGCTTAAAAGGCTCAAGTACAGAAAATTGGCCTGCAACTCCTTTGCCTACAAGTTAAGAACTCAAACTCATGAGTAACCAAGTAAAATAGGAATTAAAATATGAAAGAACAGTAACTAAATTTCTGACAAATTAGTACCTCAAGTTTGCTCTCCCAATCTAAGCCATACATATTACTTAAAATTGGCCCGGCCTTAACAATGAACTGTGGAAGCTCCTTAAAGAAATCCACAATGCTGGAAAACACCCAAAAAAGCAAAAAAAGAAGAATTCATGAGCAGGCAATATGAGCTTCAAGAGTTTATCAAAAAAAAAAAAAACTGGTTGACAAACAACATACTTGAGCCTAGCAGTTCGCAAAATTTGAATGAGAGAGAATCCATTATCATCAGACCCGTTTTGTGAACTGTCAGAAGTCTTCAAACTCAATGTTTTCACAGAGAACAAAACAAAAGAAAACCAGAACCGTTCCGCTTCTTCAGGCTGCACAAAGAAAAGCTCTGATCAGCAGGCATTTGAACTCATAATTTCTTTAGTTCACCACACAATCGAGAATCGTTACAAAACACACCGTTCCATTTCCGATAGCAGACAAATTAGACATCAGAACATGCTTTGTTTCAGTCAGCAGCTTCAGTGCCTGTGTTAGCGTGTTCTCATCCAAGCACAATCCATTCTGCAAACATCATACACAGCTCAGTAACATTAGTACGACAAGAAAGACCAGCTGGGTAACTGACAACAGTAATAAAAATCCAACCTTGCACAAATCAGTAAATCGAGCTTTAACGGGGTCCAAATCACCAGTCCCGGAACTCGAATCCTCCATCTTCAGCACAGCAGGCGGACTCATCTAAAACCCTAATCGTGACCAAAAAAAAAAACTCAATCCCCAGATCAACCGCGAAAATCCGAATTCAATTCCCCGAAAAGAATCCAAATTTACACAACCCAGAGCTCAAATCTTCACCCACCGAACTCAATTTCTTCAGCAAAATTCAAATCCAAAAAAAATATTCCAATGGTGAACTAAAACCTAAACCCAACCACCAAACTCAAACGCACACAAAATGCGTGAAGCTCTAGAAGAGAAAATAAAGAAGGTTTAAAAAAAATAAAAGCTTACGAATTTTGGGCGGGACAGATCTGCGCGATGTTTGCGCACGGGAGTAGGTGGATCCGGCGAGAGGCCCAATTAGGAAAACGACGGCGTTTTAGGGGGCGATCGGAATCGAATCAACAAACAGAGAAATAGAGCTATCAGTGTTTTGGGGGCAAAACCCTATCTATGCTCTCTCTCTCTCTCTCTCTCTCTCTCTCTCTGATTTGGTTTGGCCTCTTCTGTTTTTTTGGGGAGAAAAAACCCTCGTACTGTTCTCGCTGCGCGGGAAAAGCTACATGCCATGATGCCATGCATACATACATGGGGAGCGAATCAGGGGAGGACAAGTCATGCTCGTTAGGGGTTTTTTACCGCCAAAATTTCTCCGCCGTTACGACTGGGCCAAGATTCGGTTATTGCACCGTTACGGCGTGGGTGACGGAAACGGAAGACAGAGAGAAACTGAGAAGACAACAGGTAACAGCGGGAACAGGCACATGTGGAGATTGGGGCCCATTGGGCTTCCGTGTCGTTTTCGAACATCTCAATGTCGTTTCTGAGCTTTAGGGGACCCACTTTTTTAGGGAGGGAATCTTTTCTTTTCTATTATTATTTACACTGTAAACAAAAAAAGTTAAATTCTTCTTCCTTTTTTAGCTACATAGGTGATCTAAAATGCCAAAAAACGAAAAATACAGCGACTAATTATTAAAGTAAACTCTTATGCGCTTGCATTTAGTAACATTAATCAGATCGTTTAAGAAATGATGCGCATGTGCAGCATGAGCAGGGAATCAGCAAACTCAATCAGCCTAAACTCATGAGAAATACTATTTTTGGTCAGACATCAGCAACTATATTACACTCTCTAAAATATGAGAGAGTTCATCAGTTTGGAAATTATAAAAGCACAACTAGCAAGCAGGACCCAAGAGGATGAAGAGGTTAAATTCTTTGTGGATCTAGGGTCTACAATTTTCTCTGACATGTGATTCATCATTTAATCATTCATGGAGAATGAGTTTCTGCACCGGCAGGTGGTATTTAGGGAGTACCATGGCCGAGAAATTGGGAAATGATGTTGTGGATTTGTGTGATGGGGATTTTTAAAACATTTTGCATACACAGTTATTAGGGAACGGCTGGAAAGCACCGTTACCGACCTGCACTCTTCTTTTGTCGTATTACGTGGCGCTCTATGATTGGCTGATAGACATTGGGTCCCCTCCTTTTCTCCTCCACGTTCCTGCAGCGTCGCTGGCTTTTGTTTTTCGGCGCGGCTCGACAAGCCGAATTAGGAGGAGGTAAGACAGAGAATCGGGCGATGGTAAAACTTTGGGGTTGAGGTGTGTTGAAGAAGATTCACACCCTTTAATTGCGAGTAACCCAAACTTAAATTCATATTGAGATTTTAGATCCGGCAGTCTGGGTTTGCTTCTGGATTCGCCCGACACCATCGAGCAACTGGAGCCACCGTCCCTTTGACCGGAACCCGTAAGATCTAATTCTAACTCCAGTCTTCCGCCGATGTAATACAACGCCGCTGGTGAAAGGTTAGCAATTTAGGAATGAACCGATTTGTTTTTGTCTTGTTTACGTTTAGCGTTGTGTTAGTTTTCAGTAATCGGAAGTTGTTGACACCGAATACCATTATAATTTGTATAGGTTATCAGAAATTTGACGCTGGACTGCATATCTACTGTTGTAAATCTCATATGAAATAGAATATCAGTCGGTGCCCAGGTTGCCATGGCAGAGGAGATTACAGTTGAAGTTATTGAAGAGTCCGATCGGGATGGTGGTCTTCGTTTCAGTGAGAAGAAATACCATAACCAGCCCGCCAATTCTCCCAATATTGTTGACCGTGAGGCGGAAATTGGAGCGGAAGATCTGAAAGACAATGGAGAGGATGATGATTTAGACAGTGATGATGTTGACGTTGTAATGCCAAAAGTGAGAGACTTCCCCCAATCAGGTATAAACGCAGGCGATGAAGTAAGTTATGGTTTGAAAAGAGGATCACTTGTTAGGGATTTATGTCCTGATCTTAGTGACGAGTCGGACTGGTTTGGTCAACTGAAGGACAAGAATTTGTCGGGGCTGTGCATGAAAGATTTTCAAGACATCCTGTTTGACAGTGTGGAGGAGGCAGAAAAGTTTTATTCGTATTACGCATTCATGGTTGGCTTCAGTAAGAAGAAGTGGAAAATAGACAAAAAGGTGTATGATGGCGTCGAAATGATAACTAGAAGGGCGTGGGCTTGTTCAAAACAGGGGACTTGTGTACCGAAAAGGAAGCAGATGGGGGAATTTGACGATCCAAACGATACTGATGCAGAGGAAGAGGAAGATGAACTGAGTGATGTTGATGAGAATGATAAAACTAAAGGCCCCCAACTGGTTAGGCGTAAGAAGACAAAGAAAAGTGTTGGAAGGGACAGAAGATACAGCAGGACTGGTTGCAAATGTTTTATGGCCATTAAGCTGTTGAAGGAAAAGGGAAAGTACCAGGTAACACGATTTTTAACGACTCACAACCATGGACTCGCAGACATATTTGAGAGGCATTTCCTACGATCGAATCGGAAAGTGACAATGCAAGACATTCTAGAGGTGGAAGCGCTGGGTGATGCGAATGTGCACACAAGTGCAGCATTCAACTACCTAGTTCAACAGTCCGGGGGTAGGGAATTTGTTGGTTTCATGTTGAAGGACTTGTACAACAAGATGGCCACTCATAACCAATCAAAGACACAATTTGGGGACGCTGAAGCTGCCATGAACTGGTTGCGAGTAAGAGGAAGTGAGGAGGAACAATTCTTTTGTAGGTACACCCAAGATTCAAAGAAGAGGTTAGCCGGATTGTTTTGGAGGGACAGCCAATCTTTAATGGACTATCAATTATACGGCGATGTTTTAGTGATAGATGCAACTTATAAAACAAACGTGTATGGTATGCCCCTCGTGCTGTTTGTGGGCACAAACAACCACAGAGCTACTGTGGTATTCGCTTGCGCTTTGTTGTGTAATGAGAAGGTGGCCGCATACTATTGGGTTATTGAGAAATTTCTGCAGTGCATGAATAACTTGAGGCCAAAGTCAGTTGTCACTGATGGCTGTGAATCTATGCGTAAAGCCCTTAATAAGCACTTGCCAGAGATCAAGCACAGACTATGTGCGTGGCACATAGGCAGAAATGTTGGTCAAAATATGAAGGATCCGGACCTGCAAAAAGCATTAGGGAAGTTGATATACACTTCTTACAGTATCCAGGAATGGGAGAGGGAGTGGGCGAGAATTAGCGTGAAACACAAGGTCCAGAACAATGCATGGATGAAAACGTTGTATGAGAAGCGGAAGAAATGGGCCGAAGCTTTCTGCAGGTAATTTATAATTTATTGTATGTGTTAAGTTCAGAACATAGTGATGCTACTATAAGAGTTCAGGGTTTGCAAAATGCAGACCCGGTAATGTTGTGGCTGCATTATACAGAGAAAATGTGAGGACACAAAAGAAAAGTTTGGGGACATTTTTTTTTCCTAAAATTAAATTTTTTGTTTCTCTTGAAGCAGCAATTTTATTAGACTATGAAGCATGACAATAGTTGATGGCATTCAAAAACACATAGATACGTGGCCCAGATTATCCCATGCCTTAATCCTAGCTAGCCACACATACATGAGACAAATATTTTCTTTCCACAAAAATATGGTGGACTTATTATAATGGTGGATAGGAACTGCAGTTATAGATAGCTACTACTACATAATATGATATGTTTTAGCTGTCAGTCTACCAAACCTTTATTTCATAAACTAACCTAACAAGTTACAAATATGATGCAACAACATATAAGTTATGTGCATAGTTGTATGCAATTTATCATTCTGCTTAGTGCCCATCCATGTTTAAGTCCTTACTTTAGATTTGGTCCTTTCACTGTGGATTTAGCGTGCAGTGCCCTTCTATATGTTCTCTATAGTGTCAACATTTTTATAACAATTAAACATGCACACAATGATGAAGATTTGCGGTAATAAATATTGTGTGGGTATTTTTCATCACTTATGATTCTTGCTGTCATATTGAAAGGAATTTTGATCCGTAGAGGTCCTTCATTACTTAAAGAAATCATGTTTGTACTTAATATGGTTTAATTTGCAGGGGGCAGTGGTTTGGAGGGATATGCACAACCCAACGATGCGAGGGCATGAACCATACGTTTAAGTTAGAAGTCGGGAAGTATACCACGTTGAATGACTTCATACCAAGGTATCAAAGAGGTATTTGTCGTATGAGGGACAGGGTTCTGTTAGACAATTTCAAGTCAAGAAATCACTGCCGGGAGTACAAGACTCACATGTCATCTATGGAGGAATTTGTATTCAACACCTTTACAGATGACATATATCTTGTGATCAGAAATCAAATAGATTTTGAGAAAAAGTTTAGGGTAAGCAGCCGCTTTCCTGATTGGGATTCAAACAATCTGATGCTTTATGTTACACAGTACGACAAAGAGGATAGGCGCTGGGCTGTGCAATACATTGCATGCAGCAGTGAGAAAGAGGAGGATGAGACGTACTCGTGTTCATGTCAGCTTTTTGAGTCAGATGGTATACCATGTGCTCACATCTTTTGTGTCATGAAATCCGAAGGGGTGCGACATTACCCAAAATCCCTTATTTGTCCGAGGTGGAAGAAATCGAATGGGAGGAGACCTGTCCAAATGACATGTGCGGAAGACGAAGGCAGTGGATTCAAGCCATCCAGGTACTTAACGTTAATAGCGGCTGCAAAGAGGGCCTGTTATAATCTTGCCAGTACATAGGAAGGTTTTAAAAAGGGGATAGCAGCGATGAACAAGCTAGAGGAAGAGTCATTTGAGTTCAGGGTTCCCAAAAAACCGAGACGGATGGTGGGAGATAATGATAATGTAGTTCGGGACCCCAAGGTAGCCCAGACCAAAGGCACCCACTGGAATACAGAGAATGGTAATAAAACCAACGGTGACCCTGTTAATAAATGTAGAACCTGCAAACAGCCCGGCCACAACAAGCGCTCATGTCCAAACAAGCACCTGTTTACAGAGAAAGAGGGGGAAGATAGACCTGATCCGCCATTATCACAGAGTTCCTATGGAATACAAAAGTGTTTGACGTTAGGTGCCGACAATCGAGCTCCTGCAAGTTGTCACCCACCATCCATCCCTGAGCATAATGGTTTAAATAATTTGAATCAAGAACTACCAGATATGAACTCGCAGGTGTCTGATTCCGGTGAACCACTTTTGGACCACAGTCTATGGGCCGGACACTGATCGGTTAGTTGGATTGTGCACCATTCTCAGGTAAACACATTTGTTTGCATTGTAGGTGTCTTATTATCCCATATTTGTAATGGTTTTTAGCATGATATTTCAATTGACTGTTAATGAGACAAATTTATCATTTGAAATCAAAGAACATATTTGTTTACTTACTTGTCCAACCAAATTCAGAGAGGAATCTTCAAATTGGAAATTGTTCTTCTTGCCACAAATGATCTCTAGTCCTAAGACTCCAAACATTCTTGCCATGCCAAAATCTGATATTTTTGGGTTCATTAAAGAATCCAACAACACAGTGCTTGCTTTCAGATCCCTATGAATTATTTTCAGTCTCAAATCTTGATGAAGATATAGAACTCCCCTAGCAATCCCAATAATAATTTGAAACCGCTTTCTCCAGTCCAACAATGACCTTCCGTTTTTATCTGAACCAGAACATAAAAGCTGTGTCAGATAATGCATGGTGAAAGTGCATCCAGATCAATTCCAAGCTTTTCGAGATTGCATGTGTTATGTGATAGATGATGACTGTACGTGTTATGTGATAGTATATTGCAGCTTGTTGAGATATCATACCAAAAATGATCCAGTCCAAGCTTCGGTTTGGCATGTATTCATAAATTAGCATTCGCTCTTCTTTATCTATTCAGCAACAAAAAAGCCTCAGAAGATTTCTGTGTTGTAGTTTTGCAATAAGCTTTACTTCATTCTTGAATTCTTCAACACCTTGTCCTGAATTTCTTGATAATCTTTTGACAGCTATTTCCTGTCCATCAGGTAGAATTCCCTGAAATGTTGTTTAATGTCTACGATGTGGTTAAGTAAAGTTTGAATGTTGTTTATTGTCCCATGTTGGATAAAGAATGTTGTAGGTTTGTAACTAATCGACATTTGATGTGTTTGAGGGTTATGATATGTTTTCCGTTTAAAGTTGGAGACGGGTTAGTATGTAAATACATGCCAAGATTGTCGGATACCAAATGTGTTGATTTATTATATGAAAATTTTGCAAAATCCATATGTATCTAGTTGTTACTGAATCAGTTACCTACTAGAATATTGCAAAAAAAAGCACACATGATAATCTTTAATCATGTGGTGACTGCATTTATTTTTTCTGCCAGGTCCCTCTCTCATTGTAATATTTTGTTTGCGGCACTTTTGTCACAGTTACTGAAATCTACAATCCACTGTCACAGGAAGCGAGATTGGAGAGGTCAAGTCCCTGGAAATGTTCAAATAGTCGTGTAGAGAGCTTCTGATGATTTTCCACTACCAAGGAGGGAGATATTGTATGCAATTTGTAGGAAGGAGTAGCACGATTCAGTAACACGCAGTTAAGGATTTGAAGTCAGGTTAAATATGTGTGATTAGTGATGTGTCGCTGAAGTATTTTTTGCGAATGCTGCCTTTCTAATTTATTCTCCAAACATTGAATTAGGTAGAGGTTGTGTAAGATATTAAACAGCTCGGTTGATGCATATGTCGGTTGATGCATATGTTAAGTACGGGATGTTGTTACATTCAAGTCTTTGATAATTCTCATTAATCGTCTCTGCTCCTTCAATCTTCCTTATTTGCCAGTATTTGTTTTGATTATGCATGTGCAGAAGGGATTGTCCCCCTCATTTATAGGTAGAATTGGTACAATCTGATTGCAATTCTTTTTTCCTTCTTTTACGTTGGCCCATCCTGAAACTAATGCAAGTTAGGAAAAGGCTATAAGAAGTTATTTTTCTTTAATTGACTTTGGAAGTCACTGGAAATCTGGAAGTGATGGTATCTATTGCACCTGATAGAAGGCTCTGATAGTATCAAATATTTTGATCATGACACTTGATCACTAGAGACTTTGCGGATTAAACTAACATGTTGAACCTTCATCAGGTGTATTAAAGTTGAGGTTGGTTTATCCCTAACTACAGGACCAACCCCTCTAACAGAAGAGAACACACAGATTGCACATCACAACTAATAGATTTAAAACCACAACCCTGTTCATTACAGAGACAAAATTCAATCAAGAGGCAGAAGAATCGCCTGACGCATATACTGCGAATACCGCCTACGATTGTCTTACAAAGTCTACACTAAATTATGCTTTTAAACTCCCTAGAACTGAGCCATGAGCACTTAGTGTTGCAGCAAGTGGGAAACATACCTCGTGCATCCATCTTGCATTAAAAAAATTCACAACACTTGGTGATCATGTCCGTTTGTCTGACCCGATTTTGTAATATGAAAGTACAATACCGTTACTACCCGAAGAGGAATAAAAGGCCACCCAAATAAGCAAAACACTCATGGCTGGTGAATTCACAGGGATGCTCCACTCAAATCCTCACAGAAGGTTTCGTAGTGGTCGTCACGAACATCTGCTGATACCGCATTTTGTGTTAGACGCACAGCTGCCCCTTCACCATTCACTTGCGGACCATCCAGGTTAACAACAGGATTATACCCTGTCACAAGAAGCTCAACCGAGTCTGCCGAATGTTGCGGAGAACCCTCAGCCGGGTCTCCCATTTCAGGTTGAACCCTACCGAAGTGTAGATCATCCGCATTACGCTGGGTTAACTGATGGTTATCATTCGCAGGCGCCTTCAAACACTGCAGCAGTAATGATGCTCTTTGTTCGTCATCGTCAAACTGCCAACGAACATAACAGCGTAAGTAAGCCGAATATATTATTGGAATTATTAATATTGTTCATATAAATCTGTAAATATATTAAGCGCTACATGCGACCTACATGGTCCCACCATGGTTCCCCATAGTGCTGCATGTTTTGTAGGGTGTAAATCCCACATTCATTTAACCCCTGCTGCTTGGGAACATTCGGTGGTTCAATTATCTCATACTCAGCAAAGTCATGTGGGTGATTGATTCCCGAAATGTTTTCAAAAAATATAGTGTCGCGCAAGAGTCGCAGCTGCATTCACGGGATAACACAATAAACAACAGGCTGAAATAATAAATTACCAAAGCATTAAAACAAACAAACGTTTAGAAACAGTTGCACGCACTATGTTGTATGTCATCCTCCGCGCAGTCGCTGGTCCAGTAAACGCAGGTGCACTGTCCCACATTTCAGCGACGCGCCTGCTTATATCAACGACAATAAGCCACCAGTGACCAGTCGTTAGGTGGACTAGAATGAATATCTGTGCATCATACAGTTATGGAGAAAAAACGGGGCAGTTATGTCCAAATGTACCCCAAGTATGAACAACTAGTAATTGTACAAAGAAGGTGCACATACCAGTTTGCATGTGTCAATGCGATCATAAAATCGGAAGAGGTTGCAGACGTCCCTTGTGTGTGCTTTGGAACCTTCGTATGTAAATTGTGGAGCCCTAGTTATGTTTGCCGCTGTCTGTTGACATTGAAATCACATCCACTCAAAAGATACCCATTCAATTATGTTAATCTTAATAAATACTGGTTCAGACAAACGGTACTGCAAATAAAGCATCCTACCGCAAAATAAGTCGACATGTACCAAGCATTTGGGTTGTCTGTGGACAGGAAATCAGATAAGAAGTTGATCACCTGAAATTAAGTATACTGTCAATCACAGAATATCCAAGGATGTATTTTAAACCAGCCTTGTGACCAGACTACAAAGATTAGGAGCATTTCTCATTTAAATGGAACATTGGCATTACTGCATGGCTCTCTCTCTCTCCCTCTCTCTCTATTTAAATTAATCATCCTTTTATAGTGCAGACATCAAAATGAAGCATTGACAACATAGATAATTGTTTTGTTGTGCAATTTTATATTATCACGGAACAAATAAATAGCCAGGCAAAATTATCATACGAAAACGAAATAAATCAAGTGCATTAAGCTAGAATATTGCAGCGGAGGTTATAGAGCTAGTATATGTTGTTCAGAGTATAATCACTGAAAACAATATATTGAATGTAAGTTTAATGGAAGTATAGTGTGAGCAAGTAAATTAAGCTGCCGAGTTTATGGATATATGGTAATAAATATTTTGTTAATTGAATGCACCCTCACCTCATTCATAACTTCTTCCCGTGGAGCGAGAGTCTTAAGTGCCCACCTCACCAATTGTTCTCTTCCATCCCCGCAAAATCCGACAACAGTCCTGCATTATTTATTACTAACTGATGTGGAGGACAATTGTAATTAAATTCATCTCGAATGATACTCACTCATCCTCTCTTGCGGTCGCTGCTTTACCCCCCATGAACACATATTCGATCAACCGAACATCCGACTGTGGAAGAGGCCTTACTAGCCTAAATGGACCTGCCTGGAATCTCTTCTCCACAACTATGTTATCCGCCGTATTCTGCGTGACCACAGCTTTATCGTACATCATCCTCCTATGGAACCTAGGAACATGAGCCGTGTCACCACTTCCACATATCCCTAGTCCTCTGTTAAGCTTGGCAAGTGGTGGGTTACCAGGACTGCTAGATGTTTCTGATATGGCCTGGCAGTCCTTCTTCGGCGTGGCCAGCCCCTTTTCATCGTCCATCTAACATTTGGAAGATAGTGGATGTATTGAATCATCACCATGATGTCACAGTTATAATGGTAAATGATAAAACATGGCGTTAACTGATACATATGTGCACATACATACAGTGGACTAGGGAAAGAGATAATTAACCCCTTCATTCTCATAAAAAAAAAATGTAACAAGGAAAGGGGGTACTTCAAGTCAGAAGCTATATGTAGACTAATTAAAAACTTTTAGAGCTAAACTCTAATACCGTGATTGTAGAAGATGTCTAATCTCTGCATATTTGTTGTGAATCGTTTATTTTTCGGTAGTAGTGCAGCAGTGCTTCATATTCTATGCATGAAATCAGCCAAAAACAAACTACTTGTAATCATCAAAACTATATATCTGACCATTGATAAGAATCCGATCGTGGCCCTTTTTTATTTGAGAGCTTAATTGATCTGAAAGAACGAATATAATCAAACCATACATTTTTCGTAATATAATTAACTAAAACTGGTTAAGTGGTAAGCATTGGTTCTTTCCAGTAGTAAATTATTAGACAATTTAGGTAAACATTGAATAACAATAAAGATTATTGATGCACATATGTTAAAAACTCACGAGGTTTTTAAAGGGTAATATTTTAATTTTAATGTATACAAATGTGGTTTTTTCAAATGCACCTATACAGATTAAAAGGTGAAGACAGCATGATGACTAAACAAATGTAATATTTTCAAAATGTATCTAGCCGATCAAACTTACCGTCAATTGTCTTGCCGAAGGAGGTTTATGTGCCTTCACACTCTTTCTCCCCAATGCCGACTCCGTTACACCATCTATCGGGGCACTCAATTTGGCCACATCAGAAGCTGACTGCTTCTCATGGTTTTTAACTGCAGTAGTGTACTTACGTTTACGCTTCTCATCATAAGCACCACAGACACTACTGTCGTCTTCTCTACTTAGCAGTTTGGCTCTCTTCAGTACTTCCGTAACGCATTCTTGTTTTGCGTTCTTAATCCTGTCCTCCACATATGTGACAATACGTTGGAGATCGCGATAATCCGGAACATACTCATCAAATAGCTCGGCTATTTCGCCAAGCTTCGTTGCCACAATAGTCATCTCCGCCTTTGTCTCATATATATCCTCATGCACAGCACGGTGTATCCCTAAACCAAAGGTTCCATCACGGTTTTCAAATTCAACAAGCGTCTTCCTACGGTTAATCTCCTTGAGGACAAGTAATGGAGCATTGAAACCGCCCCGCTGTTTAACTTCCTTTATAACTTCCTCCACATCCGCTGCCGTCCATGCTTTAATTGGTACTAGGTTCCGATCCACAATATTGAAAGTCTGTCCAACTACGTCAACGTAAAGGAGCTGTAGAAACACCATGCTACCTGCAACAACATGGGTGTGGCCGTTCCTATGTCTGTCCACACCTTCCAAAAGTTTATGAACTGCGTAAGACGCCCAGTTTCTATCCCGGATCCCCTCTGTTCTTATTAGTGAATCTACCAGCGCCACATCAACTTCACCATCTACACCGGGGCAGAGGACCACAGACATTGCATACAAGGCGTACGCTATTTGGAAAACACTGTCAGCTTCCTCTCCATCACGAATGATGTCAATTAGGTGTCCCTTTCTCACAACTTTTCCATCAGCAACGCCTAGAATTCTGGTTATTCTCTCAGCAGGGTCAGCCCACTTCTCGGATCGGCTAACATCACGTCCCCCATCCCTGATTCCAGTTACCCTTGTGAACTCTGCGGCGTTCAAATCACAATCAACACCACATATTCGCACCATCCTGTTCCTAACGTCAATCGCCTTAACCACGTAAGCCAACAGAGGCTGGTGCAAGAAGTCAACTTTCAATTCCTGCAAATGCCCCATCCCAATGTCGTATACCGCCTCGACCTTATCTTGTGGCAGACTAGACACAACGTCACAAAACTCAACTGGGTTGCACCTAGTATTAACTTGTCCATTGACTTCCTGCATTAATTTGAGGATACCTTATAAGTAATTGAATCAAATTTCATGAAAATGCTCTTGCTGTTTGTCTATGTATACACCAAATTACATAAACACAGATATGCCGGTTAAAAACCACTACAACAAATTCTAACAACATTCACATACGACAAGTCCTTGTAGATTAGACGTAACTCTGTTGTTAAGTTCACAGTTTAGAGCCTACAACCATTTGACTAGCTAATGTATACTGACCTGCTGGCTGGCTTCACTCGTGTGCGAACCTGGAGGCCTGCATACCAAGTTAGCATTACTGTATTAGTTCAACTAATCCATGTCAGAGTTAGACTCCAATTAGACTTAATGATAGTGACTGTGTTAGACTCCATATCAGATATGTGCCTGCATTCATCATCAATTCCACCAATATTTCTTTCCATGTAACCAAACAAAGTCCAAATTTGATTTTATTTTTAACGAGGTGGGTTATCTGGGTTCATTATGAAATGGAAACTTGTAATTGTTTGGTAATTGGCATCGTAAGAAGGCACGCAAAACCGATAATTAAGCCTGGGTAAATTATTATACCTTTGTCCAAACTGTAATTCAATCCAAAATCATACGAAAAATTATGCCGGCTTATAAGAACAAACTAAATGGGGATCACATGTAGGACCACATAGATTTTCAAAATCAAACGCAATTCCTCCAGATTTCAATCAATTTTATGCTGAAACTATATTCAATACCGAATGATATATCTGCGTATATAAAATGCAGCAAGCAATTACACTATAAGCGTGAGATAGGGGTACTTAGCTCCAACGCAGTAAGTTTATTGACTGAAAGTAAGATCCAACAGAGAGTATTCGTAAGCAATCAGACAGTAGACTTGGCGGATTCAAAGCACAGCTGAGTTTGGCTGAAACTCTGTGTTTTATTGAGTTCGTTAAATAACAGTGGTCAGTTTGTTGGTTTGCCTGTCTCGGGCCTGAGAATAAGACATGCCCATTTCGTATTTCCGGCCCTATATCCATTTACAAATGGACGTGTAAGTCCATTTAAATTTTGGGTGGGTTTGTAGCTTTTGCCCATTTTACCTGATCCTCTTATTCTGGTTTGGCTGATCGATCTCATCATCACCGAACGAGTCGTCGAGCAAGGCCATCTGCAGTTTGGATTAGCCACATAAAAACGTCAATATAATTTTATTACATAGATCAACATAAATCAACATTATATTTTTATGTTGCAAGACTCTAGCCATCTTGATTATACTGACTGCACTAACTGTTTTGAAACTGTGGGCAAATGCCCTTACATTATTCATGCATATCTAGGTTATGAACTCATTGTGCTTTAAACCACCGTGTTTAATGGATATTTCAGTTTAAGAAGACAACTACTACTTATCCATATAACTCATCAACTCATAGACTCGTCCACCACCAAGAGACTCCCAACAAACACCCCCTCACCTGTTAGGATCTCTTTATCACCATATCTGCCTGACATAAGATGACCAAAGGGCATAAATGGTAATTCAGATTGTTCATAGTAATCTAACCCCTGTTTACTTATCAGTATCCCCATCACTCTCTCACATCGCAGGCACAAAACCGAGTCCAATAATCACTGTAAGTTTCCACACACACATCAACATAAAGGTATTGCGCCTGATTATATTCGATTCTATTACCTTGTCGGTTTGAACTGCAGGCTTCAACGCAGGAATGCAGACAGTGCCTAAAGCAACTCAATCTATCTAAAGGGATTCCCGGCAGGGAATCAAACAGAGGATCTCTGAAATGCTGCTACAAGTATGCATCGCTTTCGTCAGGCTTCGGCCATTGATCAGTGCGCCCTCGATCAGTCCATCCTCTAATATCCCTTCAGCACCAGCAAGGCAATGTTGAACTTTTGGAAAAGCTCTCCCAAATCTTGAAGAAAAAATATGATTCTCGGCAATGCTGGTTGCTTCTGGAGATGCACTTCTCCTCGTCTATAATCCCAAAAGGCGACCAAGGACGTACCACCACAACCAACTACCACACATGGGTGAGTAAAATATATTTTGCCTCTTCCCCATCCAACGTCTGCCTCCAAACGTCAATCAATAAAACTAGTTTTAATTAAAATTTCAAGTCTGAACCAATCATCACCTTCCACGTATGGGTCTATAATCTGCAAAACCCATCATTTAATATGGATTAAAGTTTCCCGCCATTCTCTCAGACTAACTACTACCACTCGTCTACCACGTATGTAGAATATGTTAGGGATTTGTTAGAAGTAAATTGGGATTTGTTACCGGCTCGAATGGATACATACCAGTGAGGCGAGAGAAAATGAAACGTAGCTGCATAACGCACGTTGGATGACAAGTAATAAACAATAATGAAAGTGGTGGGTATGTAATATCCGTTCTTAAGTGGACATAAGCATAGGTTTAAAGATTAATGAACGCCCAATTGACACTTACAAACTTGAATGTTACAGTACAACTACGGAAATAACTACTACAACGTTTATTGTCCATAACAACATAACATGAGCATACATAATAATATGGAAATAGATTTGGATTTACTACAATTTCATGTCCTTCATAAGTTTTGAAACATCATCAACGGTACCCTCAATCACAACCTTTTTACCGTTACCGGTTGAAATAGTAGCTTTCACCCCTGAGGAGGAACATACTGTAGTGGAGTCGTTATTATAAACACCATCCATTCTCTTACGAAACGATGGATTTGTTTCCGTTGGAATAGCAAACGGCCACTTGGGTGGGTTCACCCAAGGTGAATGAGGGCAGGGCTTCAAGATCCCATCTAGTGCTTCTTCTAAACTGTGGAACAAACAGAAAGAAGGACGTGGATAATCATCAATCTGAGCCCTACAATCATTCCATGAAGTATACACACCTGGTTCATGTCCAACCCAAACTGCATAGTACTTTCTCATTACCTATAACATAAACAAACATAGAAATGGTCGTTACATAATTATGTAGACGACTTAATTTTTATGTGGGCCTATAGTTAGAAAATGAAAACTAGTACAGTAAGCCTGAACCGGACCTTCTAATTACAATATTAGAATGGGTCTCAAGAGCAAATTGCAGCCCACCAACAACACACGTCTGCAATAAAGATCCTAACAACTACTAATTGCAAATCGTCTAATTGATTATTATAACGTAATTTGAAGTAAGGAAAATCAAACATGCTTACAGGATATATCAACACTCGTTGTCACGACTCCAACAGCTTTTTGGATATGAACGAGGCCGATACTATTTCAAATAAGCGATGGACAAATGCCCAAACACGGGCAATGGTATATATATACCAAAACCATTGTAGGAAACGACAATATTAAGGTAATACTATTTACCCGTGACCTTGGTAGAAGCCAAAATAATACCAAACGTCAATCAATAAAACTAGTTTTAATGAAAATTTCAAGTCCGAACCAATCATCACCTTCCACGTATGGGTCTATAATCTGCAAAACCCATAATTTAATCTGGATCAAAGTTTCCCGCCATTCTCTCAGACTAACTACTACCACTCGTCTAGTACACTGCCATCGCAGTCACCTTACCGCCTTTTTTTTATAATCATGGAGCATAAGAAGGTGGTTTGTCTGACCTGATGTGCTCACGACGCCAACTACTACTATCATTGCCTCAGCACTTCCTACAAGTACCACGACGAGAAGACCTGCCCAACCTGTTCCCGTACCGGCTGATCGATCTCCCATACAGTTCATGCCTCAGCTGTTATGCCTACAAAAGCCACTATGTTATTTCATCCATGCTCGTTGCCCTTGTCCTTAACTTTGAGTTAGCTTCTGTAGTTTAATTCCCGCACTTCATTCCCGCCTGGTCGTCTGTTTTACATGCATGTTTCTGGCTCTTATGTTTTTCCTTAATGTTGGTGAATGCGTGGCAGGAGACTAATTATTTCCCTTTGCAATTGTATTGTCTACAAATGGGCGTGGTTTGTATTGTTTCATATTTAGTTGTGTTTCATTTTATTGGCTTACATTAAAAACAAATTAATGTTACTCATATGATCAAGCTACACAAGCTTATAGAATTATAGTCACTGACATGTAGTAGTTACTATTGGGTTGATGGAGTGGTAGTTACTCTTGTGTATGATTTATATAGCTTCAATTATTTGAGTGATTGAGGGACAAGTCATATAACCGGTGGTAGCGGGGAATGAAAGGCCAAAATAGCCAACTGGCAGAAGAGAATTTCAAGGTAAAATAGCAGAAGTGGATAAGTGGGATCGCATTAAATTCTAACGATATGGCTGCATAGCGGTAAAAGGCGCAAAAATAACAAAACACAGTACGGCACCGACATATACACTTTGCATAAAATGTATTTTAGAGACTGATTAAGTTAGTTAATAGGCGACGAGACCGAAGAAGTGATTTTTGGTTACAACCATTTTTTGGTAATGAATATTTCATTAAAGGGACCACCCTACACGCACCTAATGAAATATTCCCCGTGGCCGGAAGGGGGCGGACGCCACACGTGGAACTCCCTATTTTTCCCCGTACAACGTGAGGCGCCGCCTTGCGAAATCCCTAATGCGGATGGGCCGGTAAAATGCGATCAAACATGGATATTAAAGTGATATTACCGTTGACCGATCCATCAGACAGTCCAACGACTTCCAAATCTTACCAATTTTCGATAGGGTTCCTAAATATATACGCTGGACGGATCAGACGGTGCCGATCGACCAAATCCGGACGTCGGGCTCGCGAGGCCCAAGGTGTGCGCTAATGTTTACTAACCTAGATAGCTTGCTTAGTAGGGGTGGACAAACTGACCCGAAAACCGAAAAAAACCGGACCCGAACCCAAACCGAATCCGAACAAACCGAAACCCGAATCAAACCGAACCAAAAATAAAAAAACCGAACCGAACCGATTCTATTTGGGTTGGGTTTTGGGTTCAGTCCCTTAGAAACCGAACAGACCCGAACAACCCGAAGTCAATGGTCAACGTTACAAAACGACATCATTTTGTCATATTTATAATTTTACATTATTATTATTTTTTTAATTAAAAAAATAGTGTGGTCGGCCTCACAGCCGCACATAATTTCTAACCTAATTGACCTAATGTATAAGAGGCGCATTATTTAGCCGTCTTGCTTCCTTCATAATGCGATAGTTTTATTTTAAACCTAATATAAATGTTATGATACATTAGTTGACACTTAGGAAATCGCCAACTCTAATTTGAAATATGATCGATCGACACCAGCAGATGTGATTGGTATATATATTTAGGGACCCCGTAAAAATTTCGTCCATTTTGGACATGGTTTGACCGTTCGTACCTACGGTCAACCAAAAAAGAGGCGTTTTCACACAATAAAACCTCATTGACCGGGGCTTTGCCAAATAGATTTCTTCAATGCGACCCTGCATGATAAGTAACAAAAATTAGGTGACTTCAGATATGCAAACGGCTTTCGGCGTTCGCATATTTGTAATAGGTCCTCCCTTATGGCATAATAGTGATGTTTTCGATTTACCAAAAATTCTGACGGTTAAATGAGGTCCGAATTGGATCAAATTTTTATAGGGTCACTAAATATATATACCGATTACATCGGCTGGTGTCGATCGATCCCTAGAAGTTTCCTTCATATAGTCGCTTCATAATGCGATAGTTTTATTTTAAACCTAATATAAATGTTATGATACATTAGTTGACACTTAGGAAATCGCCAACTCAAATTCGAAATATGATCGATCGACACCAGCAGATGTGATTTGTATATATATTTAGGAACCCCGTAAAAATTTCGTCCGTTTTGGACATGGTTTGACCGTTCGTACCTACGGTTAACTAAAAAAGAGGCGTTTTCACAGATTGAAACCCTATTGACCGGGGCTTTGCCAAATATATTTCTTTAGTGCGACCGCGCATGATAGATATCAAAAATTAGGTGATTTCAGATATGCAAACGGCTTTCGGCGTTCGCATATTTGTAATAGGTCATCCCTTATGGCATAATAGTGGTGTTTTCGATTTACCAAAAATTCTGACGGTTAAATGAGGTCCGAATTGGATGAAATTTTTATAGGGTCACTAAATATATATACCGATCACATCGGCTGGTGTCGATCGATCCCTAGAAGTTTCCTTCATATAGTCGCTTCATAATGCGATAGTTTTATTTTAAACCTAATATAAATGTTATGATACATTAGTTGACACTTAGGAAATCGCCAACTCAAATTCGAAATATGATCGATCGACACCAGCAGATGTGATCAGTATATATATTTAGGGAACCCGTAAAAATTTCGTCCGTTTTGGACATGGTTTGACCGTTCGTACCTACGGTTAACTAAAAAAGAGGCGTTTTCACAGATTGAAACCCTATTGACCGGGGCTTTGCCAAATATATTTCTTTAGTGCGACCGCGCATGATAGATATCAAAAATTAGGTGATTTCAGATATGCAAACGGCTTTCGGCGTTCGCATATTTGTAATAGGTCATCCCTTATGGCATAATAGTGGTGTTTTCGATTTACCAAAAATTCTGACGGTTAAATGAGGTCCGAATTGGATGAAATTTTTATAGGGTCACTAAATATATATAACGATCACATCGGCTGGTGTCGATCGATCCCTAAAAGTTTCCTTCATATAGTCACTTCATAATGCGATAGTTTTATTTTAAATCTAATATAAAGGTATGATACATTAGTGGACACTTCAGCAATCGATAACTCCAGTTCGAAATATGGTCGATCGACACCCGCAGATGTGATCAGTATATATATTTAGGGAACCCGTAAAAATTTCATCCGATTTGGATATTGATTGATCGTCCATACTTATGGTCAAGAAAAAAGGCGTTTTGGACAATAAAATCCTCATTGACCGGGACTTTGCCAAATGGAATTTTTTTGGTCCGACCGCACACAATCGGTGACAAAAATTAGGTGATTTCATATATGCAAACGACTTTTAGTGTTCGCATATTGGTAATGGGTCTTCCCTTATGACATAATAGTGTTGTTTTCGGGTAAAAACCCATCGGGCTTGCGGGCCTCGGCGAGCTTTTCAGATCCACGGGCTAAATGATGAGGCATAAGTCAATTAGGTATGAAATAATCATTAGACTATTAGTTTTTCATCTTTATGTTAAATTTTGTACTTTTAAAATTAATATATAATATTAAGTATTTTACATACGGGTAAAACCGAAAAAAAACCTAACCGAACTGAACCGTACGGGTTGGGTTGGGTTGTGGGTCACAGTCTCTAAAATAGAAAAACCGAACCGAACTGAACCGAACCGAATTTAAAATTTGGGTTGGGTTATGGGTTTTGTCCAAAACCGAACCGAATGGACCCGTGTCCACCCCTATTACTTAGTAGGAAAACATGCGATCTTGGGATACTTTTGTGTTACGGGACGGAGGTCGACGATCGGGTCCAGCCGATGTCTTCCTTCCTATTACGTGGGCAACATGTAAAAATTTGGCCTCATACGGGACTCGTTCGGCCGTCGGACTCTTCGGTTAACGCTAAACCACCCTAAACCCCTCTAAGGGGGGCGACGTGCCCGGAAAGGGGCGGACGGCCGCGGACGGCACATGTGGGTTTGAAATCTGGCTTGTTCTGGAAAGCACTTCTCTTTCCATTAACCGGCCCTTCGATCATGGAGTAAATGGACACTGCCTGAGTGCCTGATGTTCGTCGTACCAGTAACTTCACTGAATGGTAGGTCTCTTACAAGATTCAAGATTCAAATTATCTAATGCAATTTCATAAGCGGCGAAAATACTAAGGATACCACTATAAACCATGGATGCAGGGGTTTAGTGTTTGATCGGTAAATAAATTGAACATTTAAACACGACACTGCATACATTTTGAAATCATTGTGCATAGTGCGCAGATTGTCAAAGTCATTGTCCGATTTATGCGGATTTAAATTACAAACGAAAATACACATTAGGTTTGACACAAGTACACTTATACTAGAGCCCTTCACATCTCTCGCAATCCCTTCTCCCATCCCTAACATTATTAACCGGGTTCGGAATCAGTAGCTGCATCGGCAACTACGAACGACGCGGAAGGCGGGGCTTAAACTTAATAGTGCTCGGGGACTAAACTGGGGTCGCAATTATCTCCAAATGATGCATCTCCACTTCTAGATGGTCCAGCACGCGCAAAACAAAATCCCTTCTTCCAACATTTAACAGATTCCCGAACATTGTCTGCGCACTCGTTGGACTTGTCATTGACAATCTCAAGTGCAAGCCTAATCCTCTGATCACCAGAGTTGAACTGCGAAAATAAATATGCAAGGTCTTGTTACACGTAAACCAAGCCAACCCTAAACCAAATATTTTACAATGTTTAAATACTTCAGCCACTTACCCCTTCATGCCAGCAGTCCCTGTAATGCTGCATATTCCGAATTGTGAAGATACCAGAGTCCATGTGGTTTGACTGCGTGGGATTGATTTCAGGATACATGATACTAGAGGAGGCCAGTTTTGAAGAAAGATGTGGATAATGTTGCAATTCCATTGCAAACAGCCTCTGTAGGAGAACAATCTGTACAATTCAGACATTAGCTATGCTAGCTTACAATCCAATATACTAGACTGAAATAGGTGCAAATATCTATACCACGGCCACAACAGATTCCTCTCGTCGCTGCCGCACTGAGATGTCCGGAATGCTGTCCCATATCTCACATCCACCTTCTGCAATGTTCAGAACGGCTAGGTACCAATGCTCAAGTGTGGAATCGTTCATGGGAATAAATATCTGTGTATTGGACCAACTGTTATACGCAAAAAAAATAAAATTCATCGACAACAAATAACAATATCATCTAAATGTAACAACCTTGTTACAAGCATGTAACTGGCCATGTAATTTTCGTAGATTGCATAAGGCAATGGTGGATGCTATGTGGGATTCAACATGAGTTTCCGGTACAACTTCTTGTGCACGCTCCTGCATCACAGTTTCATGTTCATATTTTGAAAGATCATGCGGTATGGCAAATAAATCATATTTCAGTGTTACTTAACCAACTACACGTCATACGGAGAAATAAGTCGGCAAAAACCAGAGGTCATCAGTATTAGCAAAACAATACGCTCCCATCAAGTTTATAACCTGCATACACAATGCAGCGTATGAGTCCACCCATCAAATGAGGGTTGTGTTACTCGTATGCATGTCAAGTATTTAAATTTTTAATTCAAAGCGTCATTTTGAATACAGAAAATAAGAACAGATAACGTGTCAGTGTCAATATGCTAAATACGATATCACTCAACAATACAGGTACCTGAAAAATAAACTTGACTTAGTTTATCATTTACTTGTAGGTTGAGTTAATCTTTGACTATCTCATGTATTCATATTTGCATTACTAACAATGAAATGGTAATTTCAGATCTGCAATGAACTACTACACCATGTACGACGTGTTGTTAGGGTTGCTAATGGAAACAATATCAATCTAATTTAAGTATCAGTAAAGGCATGGAGATAGATGGAAAACTAATGTAAAAATAGAATCAATGAATTGGTTATTAATCAACATTACAGGATGAGATTCAACTAATATTTACTCTAACAAAGTATTAAATATTTCGAGATTACATCTACCTATCAACATATGTGCTGGTTCTACCGACAAACATTGGGGTCTCTAGGCATGTGCCTTATGACCCTTGCAGCGATGCATGCCCTGTGATTACAATTACTAGTTTTGTTACATACCAGAGCTACATATATAAGGCATCAGGACTTACCTCACTGCTGATACAATTTTTGGCAGACAGGCACTTGAGGTCCCAGATAGAAACACTGAAACCACTGTATTTTCCAATTTCATTGCTGCTGCAACATATGAAAACATAGACAGTGAGATGGTATAAAAGTAAGATTCCATACAATATATTATCATCTCATCGTAATTCAAGCAATGCACCATAAATTGTTAGTATATTGGAAGTGCGCAGGTCTTGATAGTAAAACAAAAATTCATATATATAATACAAATTAATTTCTGAACACTTTCCACATTCCACCTACCTTCCCAAAATATCGCCTCTGCGGGACTTTAAGCTAAATAGGTACGCCATCAAATCCTTATCTTCCGGAGATAGATCGGCTACGCTTCCAAACTTACTCCCACCAAAACTACATAACTCTGTAGGTGTAGGTTTCACATGATCCTGCGGCACTTCTATGTTCGTCTTAGGCAGTCCGTCTCTGTGTAAGGTATCAGTCCCTTCATTCTGCAATAACATACATAAAAGGCATGCACTACATGCTATCAGAATTAAAAATCTGATTGTGATATTCAGTAAGCAATGCTTCCTACAACATATTTTTTTTTAATATCTACATATCATCTGCTCACTAACTATGGACGAATATAAAACTTTAACTTACACATTCGGGATGTGATGTCTCATTTTCCCAGCCCACCGGCGTTCCAGATATAGACTTTTCAAAGTGTAAGCGGACAGCCGTCTCGACATCACTAACAAAATCCTCCATACCTTCACCAAATTTCTCCAAAACAGAAAAATGTAATTCCATCAAAGACTTCCTCATGTAAGCAACGTCTGGACCCATCTGTCGCGCAATTGATTCCAATCTCTCTACCCCATCTTTTACCACAGCCATGTTCCTTTTCAAATCAGAAACGTCATCGACCAAATTGGTTTTCAACCCGGTGCTGTAATCCCGAGAACCTGAATTAGTTGTCGATCTAACCGTTGTATGTCTCTTTGTAACCCATATTCCTTCAGTTGCATCGAATCCCCCGAGGCCTTCGATCCATTTGTAGATCCTATTACACTCATTTCGACCAAATGACCTCACAGGACCTTCTATCCTAGGAATCATCAGGGTTCTTTCACCAAGTACACTTAGGTAGAATAGCTGCAGGAAAACTAGGCACCCAGCTACATGAGAACCTTTGCTTCTTTGATAAGACAACACTCCCTCCACCAGCTTCTTATAGGCAAACCTAGACCAGTTTTTCCTTCTAATATCTTGTGGGTGCCTCAAAGGTATTAGCAGCTGTTGATCTACGTGACCTGTTGGGGATGGGCAGAACATTATGGAGAGTGCGTAAAGTGCAAAACTCACTATAAATATTTCCCCCTCATCAGGTGAGGACAACACAATATCCCTCAGCCTATCAATGCTTATATCATCATCTTCCACATGGAGCTTTGTCTTTAACTTGGCTATAACATCATCTACATCTGAGCAATGAAGATCTACTTCCATTCCACGACAACTCAGTCCCATCAGCCGATTGAAGTCTTTCTCCGTGATTGATAGGTGCCGCCCATGTATGTTAATTGTTTGCTCCAACACATCAAACCTCTCAATCAACATTCGGCACAGTGGCATGTTCAGCTTGCTGCATCTAAAGGAATCAACAGGTCCAAACCCCATCCCCACAATTACATTGATCTTTTCCTTAGACAGGGCCTTCACAACACGTTTGAATTGTTTTGGATCGCATGCTGATATTATGGCGCCATCAATGTGACCACCATTATTTGCTGCTTCCATCTCCATTTGGCAATTGGATGATGATCCATCTGCCGATGGGATCATCTTCTGCATAAACAACAAAGTTACTATGACAGCCCAGTTACTATATGGACAACTCAATTATTGGCAAAATCACAAAAACCACCTAATTAATTAGTAAAGGTACCTTGCTAACAGGGCAGGAACCTTCATGCTTTCCGCTAATACCATTCTGACCAGTCAATCTATTTACAAGTTAGCATAACCTTTACTTTGGAATCAGTTCATCGGGTTTCAGGACTAAACTAAAGTACAACCAATTACATGAACTTACCTAGATTTTCCAGCTGACACAGTGTCTTCCTTCTCAATCGCATCACGCCCTCGCTTTCCTTTCTGCAAAGCCGTCGCCTTCTCCGTTAATCCTTTCTTCCCTGCCATACCTGCATTGAAGACTTACTGTCAACACCTTCTTTTTTGAGCTGAGAGTTGCTGTAAATAAGATTTTCCTCGGATTTTCTTCAATTCTTAAAAGTGGAGTTTTTCTGGGATTCTTTAGTTTATGCTTTGCTAAAAGAACATGAAATTGTTGATTCCCAGTAAAAGATTTTGAATTCATTGCACTTATAAGTCATTGCGAGACTTCAATCTCACACCACTCTACCACCACCACCACGATTGGAGTCTGAAACTTACCCAAAAGAGACCAGATTAAAGAAGTTAAGAAGAACTCCTTAATCCAACGAATCCCCCAAATTAAGCACATAAATTCGTTCTAGATTTCAAATTAAGAACTGACCTGGAAGAATTTTTTTCTCAAAATTATGAAATTGTCTCGCATCACAATGGAAACGCAGTTACTAATAAATGATGATCAATAAACCGAATGCTCGTAAACATATCTTCAATTCTAATTGCAGGTGAGGAGATAGAGAATCATGTATACAATGTCAGAGCAATTTGTGGGCTGAAAAACAAAAAGGAATTTGTTTCAGTTCCTCATCATGCCTAATTATCATCAGAGGGAATTTAGGAACTACTCTCTACCTTAGTTGCGTATCTTCCTACCAACAAATCGATAAACCAATTACCTTCACAGTTGGACGAAAATCGCGAGCTTCCGCTGGTGAAATCTACGCGCTCTCCGAATACCAGAATACAAGATCGGCGAGTTGCTCCGGTAAAGAGATACCCAGACTCCCTGATCTGGATCTCAATATGAAATTAGGTTTATCCTTTCACTATTTGGATGGTGCGAATCTTCTCCAACACACCTCAATCCCAAAATTTTACCATCGCCCGATTCTCTGTCTTACCCTCCTCCTAATTCAGCTTGTCGAGTCGCGCCGAAAAACAAAAGCCAGCGACGCCGCACGAACGTGGAGGAGAAAAAGACGGGACCCATGTCTATCAGCCAATCATAGAGCGCCACGTAATACGACAAAAGAAGAGTGCAGGTCGGCAACGGTGCTTTCCAGAACTTGCCCAGTTATTAAGATGGTGACGTGTACTGTTAGATTTTTATTTACGATGGCGGAATGATATTTTAGTTTTATTCTAACTTTTTGATTATGAATGTCAATAGTGATGTCAATATCTTTCATATAAATGACTGATATTCAGTGATGTCTTAGGTTAGAAACCACATTTACTCCTACGTAATTTTAAAATGTAACTGGTTTAAGGGCAGCTGCACTAGCCATTATATATATATATATATAGTCTCTATCCAGAGTAAAGCTTCACTTTGAAATTACAGAGTGAAGTTCCAATTTTAGCGGATTTTTCGGTCAAGTTTTTTCACCATAAGCGATTCAATATTTAGGTATGCTATTCAAGATCATCTCTACAAAATTTCATCCAATTTGACAATGGTTTGAGCTTTCAAAATTGAGATTTACACGAACGGTTCACGTTGAATAGTTTTAATTCATTCATTGATTTAATCTAATTTCAATACCTTAACGATGTCCGAATTAGATGAAATTTTGTATAGATGATCTTGAATAACATACCTAAATATTGAATCGCTTATGGTGAAAAAACTTGACCGAAAAGTGTGCCAAAATTGGAACTTCACCATGTAATTTCAGAGTGAAGCTTCACTCTGGATATGGAATATATATATATATATATATATATATATATATATATAAACTTTAGAATGTAACATGGCTGACAAGCGAGTAAATTGTTACAGATAAAGTTAAGGTTTGTTGATGCATAATATGCATGGGTTAAGTCGACGCATAGCATGTAACTCGTACAAAAAAAAAATGCCAATTTTTTTTTATCACTATATTTTTAAGGAGCGTCATATGTGCAATAGCTCTCCCTACGTATGCATTTACACACACACCTCATGTCTCTCACATCTCATTGCAACGTGAGTTGCTTCTTACGAATGATCTATAATCTTAAAGGGAGTATTAGGCTCACACTCACCTTAAATGAGCGTGGCTCATTTGTCAATCTGCTACGGTGCTACCTGTTGAAGAAATTTGTTCTTCTCATTTCCCCTATACGGTTATACCCTATAAAAGTATACATGAAAGTAAAAAGAGACAACTGATCAATCTGTTACGTGCTTAAGAGATTCATAGAAATTCAGTCTCTTAATTTCCTTTCTTACCCTAGAAATTCTTCACTGGCCTTTAGTGTTTGAACTACTCTTTTAAGTCTTAATATTATTATGCCGTAATTGGGAGGGGAGTCATGGGACTGTGAAAGGTTGCCAAATCTCATACACAGGCAAATGAACCTTTCATAAATTTCCTTAATGTTGTGCATTACATGGCGAATGTTACTATAATACTAATGAGTTTATTTTCATTTTCTTTCTAATCCCTGAATGGTGTCATTTAATTATAAAATCAAATAATATATGATGAAAGGATATAGATGTAATTTTATACCTTTTGGCTAATAAACCATGGTTGTTTAATTATCTATAGATAGATTATCCATTGTGGCCTATTCTCGACAATGAGTGCTACATAAGATTCAGTGACATTGAATCGATGGTATGATCGACTCACATGCGTTGGAGTTCATGGGTAACAATGTTTCTTTGTCTCAAGTACGACACTCGAGGTGTTTAGTTCGACAAGCCTTGAGCCTTGGAGGAGACACAAATCGAGTTAGTGCTCAACGCGATTATTGTTTACAACTTAGTGAACTTATCCCAAAATTTAAACTACAGTATGACCTTAGACTTGAAAAACCAGAATCAAACATGGAAAATCAATTTCTGGAAATTTTGAAACTGAAAGGCAAACTACGGACGATAATTTCAAGAGTGAAATGTGGATACTGTACAAACGTATAGCCTTTATCAGAAAAGAAGAGAACAACGCAAACATGTTGGCTTTAGAATGAATTCAAAATGAGGTAATATAATAGCATTGTCATATTCTTGCAGGTAAGTTCTGCTCTGTTGCATCAGCATTTTGGAAAGGATAGAACAGGAACATTGTCTAGAGCCTATGTAGAATGACACTCACATATTAGAAATCTGAATGAGCAATTACAAACCCGAAGCTCCATCATTAAATACCCCCTATACTTAACACATTTGTTCGGATAGCCACAATTTACCCCTCAAGTCTACAACATCTCTATGACTTCTACAATCAGTCAATGGATGACAGGCTTCAGAGGATATGCTCTCATCTTCGACCAGTCCAGGCTCGAATCAAGATCTGCATCTAGTTCCCCGACTATGCTTCTGAATTTATAGAAACATATGAATTATATCAAATACCATAAAATCTGTAAAGCCCTATCATGAGCAACCAGTTTACCAAAGAAGAACAACTAAGGTGAAACTAACTAGATAAATTATGGTCTTCACACTTACATGTTGTCGCCCCTGATTATATACAATCCCAGCACAAGTTGCTGAACACCCTCCTGCCAATCAGAATGAACAAATCAACCCAATGATACACAACAGGACAATAAAACCAATTTCACTGGAACCAATACAGAACTAAATGAACAAGTATCAGAATGCATAAATCTGGAAATCTGTAAACTAATTTTTTTTTTATCTTGGTCCGATTATTCAAGTCATTATGAAATAAGAAGAATCATAAGGATACAGTTCGAACTTAGAATCTAGTAACAGTAAAGATGCAAACCTTTGTTGAGAAAACTCGTTCATGAGACTCATCAAGAATGATATTAGTAGCCTGGTCAAAGCCTTTCAAGACTCCCTGAATTTAAAATCAAAATTGTTAATAGTTTATACAACTAATTTGATTAAAAAGATGTGAAGGTGCATAGCAGTGAAGTATACCACAATATTGCGTCCATCATTTGTGATAACTGAAATAATTTCTGCAAAGAGAAATGTTTAAACAGTTAGAGAGAAAAATGTATAAACAGTTAGTTAGAGATATTTGAAATTTCAATGCTCAAAAATCAATACTCTTCCGTTTAGACTGATATCATGTTGTCTATTTGTTGGATTTTCTATTGGACACACATAACTTGTGAATGTTGAACATAAAAGTTATATTCATGCATAAGAATCAAAAGATTTAAATGCAATGAAAAAGGTTGTGAAGTGTTTCTGTACGATCAACAAGCGACTCAAGACCAGGGCCACCGGACATATTTCAATTCTCAGGCTTCTTGATAAGCAAAATTTCTGCAAGAAAGAGAAAAAGAGAGAATGACAGAATCAATAATGTATACTCATAAAAAGAAAAGACCATACATATAATAATACCAATGAATTTATATTTATCTGTCCAGAATGTTTAGGGGAGACACATATACCACAAAGAATCAATCATCCACCATTTGAAACTTAGGGGCTGGGTGTGAGAGGACCGATGAGATATTTGAACTGTTTTCGAGTTAGACCCAGTAAAACAATCTACAGGACTCATGTAGACCATATTAAAAAGACAGTGCAGATGCAAGAATTTAGAACGCAATAGCAAATTACGCCCTATATTCTGGAAACAAGAAAATCTCTTCCATATAACACAGCACTTGTATGACCAAAAACATGAAGCCTAATGCCTCCAACCCAATGTAGCCGTTGAGTTTTGAAACTTTGTACACATCCCATTGGTAGCAATCCCATACACAAAAGGATGAAGAATCAAGTACCCAAAACCCATGTTACCAGAAAAGCCACAGTCAAGTATGATGAGCTGACACAACTTGAGACTGAAAACTAGGGTAAAAAAGAGCCTCAATGAGTTTGTAACAGCTGAAATTGAACAGTGAAGGTAACGGCAACCAAATAACAAGATTGATCAATTGAAAGGAGCGCAAAAATCATTTAACTCAAGGGTTCATTCACAATTTAGGCTGCTAGGTAAAAAACGAAAGTGAAGTTTCACTAAGAAAGGGGGTGGGAGGCGAAAATAGGGCGAAGGAAGATTGCCTGTTATGTTCAATTTGACTATGTACATTTCTTTTAAGCGTCCTCTGCCTTCTTTTCTGTGCCTGTCAACTTGGAATTTGGATTTAACGGAATGGCCTCAAGCCTACGACCAGTACATGTTTCCAAAGACATAAGGCTTAGAGAACTAAACACAACGAGCAATGCCACAACTTCGCTTGTAAACACGGGTCAAAGCTGTAACTTAAGATTCGAAAAAACGAATGGCATAAAATCACGGAAAACGATTTCGAGGTAATCTAGGTTAACAAAGTCAGGGTCGAACAAAACCCTCAATCATGTTCCACAGAAACCCAACAACGTTGCAGTTTGAGTTCTAACCGCCTAGCTCTAGAATATAAACAAAAACCAAAACCTGGAAGCCTTGCAGCACCGTACTTGATTCGGGTTTGATTCAATACAGCAACAAGCATATAAGGATTGTATAGCTATGGAAAACAACCCAGTAAAAGTAATAGAAAGTTGAAAACCATAGAAACCCAGATAAGAGAAAGAGAAGAAGAGAAAAAAAACGAACCCAAATCGGAGTCAAACGGCCGGCGGTGGAGGCAGAGGCTGGAAGTGGAGACTGTGCCGTAGCACGGGGGTTTTGTGTTGCGAGTGTTGCAGTTTCCTTGGCTACTCGTGTGGGACGGTGGGTTTAAGACTTTAAGGTCACAATTGTGGGCCTTCACTTTGGGCTATGGTCTGTATTTTGTGCTTATTAGTAAGATTTAATTTCAATTAACAGCCCCATGTAAGATAAAATAATTATGTATTATTAAATGATATGTGAGCATATATATATATGTAATGACTATCACCTGAATTCCGCAGGATTTGGGGTCCTAATCTATTACAGATATGTGAATCTATCTCTAACAGAAAACCTAATAAGGCTAAGACACACAAGGATAGAATAATAATTATCCCGGAAAACTCCCCCTTGTGTCGCATGCCTAGGTTGCATGGTGCACACATCGTTGCCTTGGTAAAAACCTTGTCAAGCAAAATAAAAACCTCGTAGGTAAAAACAAAAGCTTGATCGAAGGGAAAAAGAGTACAATGCACCGCCTACATTTGATAACATCATATGAGGTAGACTCTCCCTGAAGTCTACGAAACAACTCCCCCTGATTAGTGTCATAATTATGGAGTACAAAAAAATAATGTACACAACGGTCATTACATGCTTCTCAAACATAGTCTTGAGCTAATGATTAATTATTAATCTAGCCACACATCCTTAGATCATACATGCTATACTTAGCCAAACTTAGATCTTAGGAAACAAGATTGCATAACGACTCAAAACAAGAGTTTGCAATAAAATCAGATTCTCGGGTAGAATGACCTTCACTCAATGACAAAAAAATCGAAAAAATCCACGATATATCGGTGAAATTTTCGTTTTTATGAGGGTTCGATATATCTTTGGGGTACGAAACAAATTTTGTTCGAAATTCCGGAAATTTCCCGATATTTCGGGATATTTGGCGATATTTCGCGATATTTTCAAGATTCCATAGAATATTCCTTACTTTTCTGCCACGTGGTCCTTGTATTTAAAAAACAAGAGATTGCTTGGAGGGAGAATCGAGCCCTGGTGGGTGTAACCCACCCACATTCAAGTTTGCCAACCCTACCAACATGCTTGCTTACAAATATCTTGCAACCATCTATATATATATGATCGATAATTTATTTAATATTTATATACTTTCTCCAAATATCGATATTTCCAATGAAACTTCTAATTTTTGAACGATTTATATTTCTTCAAAACCTGATTTTTTAGTCATTGATCTCAACTAAGTTTACTATATTTTTTCCCTACATTTTATTATTCACTATAAGCCTATTTTTAACTACTTTATAAAAATAAAATTACTGTGAATACATCCATTTTGGATGCATTGTTTAATCGTTGCACAATATACTTGGGGCTCTACTCAAGGAGACGACGAAGACAGTAAATATTTTGTACGTCATAAATCATTTTAAAACAATCATGTAATTTCGTGTTCAATCTATTATATGCATCAAAACAATAGATGTTTAAAGTAATTTTAAAAAAAATTCTCAACAACTATTTCACCAAAAATTGCTACTACTCTCTATAGATAATGATACCGTATGAAATATAATAGATTACCGTATAAGGTTACCGTATGAAATATAATAGATAATGATTATTGAATCATCTTTAAAGTTTCATTTATAATTTCCATGTTTTTCTTTAAGTTTCCATCAATTTTATCAATATTTTTTTGAAATCGATATTTCCTCGAAATTTCGATCGAAATTTCCAATTTTCGAACTCTCGATATTTCCGTTCTCGTCGATATTTTAGTCCTTGTCTTCACTCACTTAAACGGCCATAACGTCTTCGTCAAAATAGGTATCATCGAACTGTAAAATGTTCTGAAAAGTAGACACCCGTGGCTTTCCAATGACATAAAGTTCACAATCTAATTCGATCGGAGCAATTCACAGTGCTTTGTCGAAGTTGACTGACTTGCAAATTTCCGGAAAGAACTGTCCTACTTTGCTAAAACAGCCAAAACTCACTCAATATGATAGTTATGAATAAATGGTTGGTGTTCCTGGAATGTAGACACATAGACCTTTCCAATGGTACTAATTTCACAATATTTCATTGAGCGAGCTATCCTATAAGTCTCATTAAAGTTGACCTACGAAACTGAACAGATTCTGATTTGTCACATTCAATGTGTCTTTCACAAAAGAATGGGGGAATAGACCAATGAATGACTGATTTTGGTCCAAGACAGAACCGTACGCATCCTCTACGCTACTAATGTCGACTGCTAGCGGCGTTAGTATGGATAGGATTTGTGTTGGTTTACTAAGTGTAGAACTAAACCCATGTCAAAGGAGCAATGCAAGTCCAATAACAATGCATAGGTGCATAGTTAATCACATCATAATGAAAGCAATAGTGTCTTAACTACACTTACATATATGAATCTATAGCTCATTGAATCTCTTCATCATCTTTACTTAGATGGAATAGAGAATCAAGAATTAGCTTTCATATGAACACATATGGGTATGAGTTCTTGTAATCAATTGTACTACGTTCTCTCGAACGTCGCAATCTGATTACATAAGTTCTCCGTGGTCTGGAGGCATATAAAGTCCCTCGGGCACTCTCATATCTGCGTCAAGATACTTTTACAGATCTTCTATGACCACTATCATATGCTGCAAATCAGTTTTCATGGACACTACTACTGATCAAGTAGCGGAAAACAATTATGTCCATAACGAGAGAATATAACACATCGTAGTCAATACTAGGATAATGAGACAATCTTTGCGCCATAAGTTCTGCAAATATTGCATGACTTCTCATTACACTTACGAACAACGACTAACATAATAAATCTAGTTCAGCCTGTATTGATTCTTTCCACTTCAGTCAAGTTGCTCATCGTTGATACTTTACAACGGAATAAGAGCATAAATGAATACATAATCAATCATGGGAGATCAATCCATTAAACACACGCGCGCGCTGTATACGATCAATTTATGAGATTTCTATTATTCTCTAACATCAACAAAATGAGTCTGTAGCGTCCCACATAAACTTAGTTGATACACATGTTTAGAGAATATCTCTTGATGATTGGTGAAATACTTGTGCCTACGCATCTCGCTTCTTTCTGGTTTTGATTCCAGAGAATAATGGTCTCCCCCTCATCTAGGTAGGAGCCAAGACCGAAGCTATGACCCTTACTAGTCAATCTTTGCGTTTGCCGCCCTTGTTTTGTGGTGCAATACCACAGACGCTGACAACACCACAGCGTACGATGGTGCCATCGCCGACTTCCTTCCCACTGTCAGGGATGGTGCCAACGGTGCTAGGACCATGTCATATGAAATTCTCCCATATTCTGAGAGTTCCAACTTTACCGGCACAACACAACATTTATGTGCGATCTCGTCACTTTTGCAATATCGGTAAAGTCATTGAGCATCGAATCTTTGACTTTCTGGAGGTAGATAATGCGTTGCACTTATTGCTTACTCAGAGCAGTGCGGTCTCTTAATGAGACATAATGCCACACCAAGTCAATTTCCTGGCGTTAAAACCGGAATGGGAGCATTCCATATCTCCCCCTAACGACGGGAAATATGTCTCATCAAAATGACCGTCTGCTAATATCGCAGGATAGAGATCAACGGTTGTAGATTGGAAATAGCGGATAAGTGTTGGTGATTCATAAACCATAACCAACCAGAATACTTAATCGTTTCAAGTAGACCCATTGAGATAACTACAATAGAGTCACATAAACAACTTTAACCAAATAGGCATTTAGTGAAAAGAACGTTGGGATCGTATCCAGTAACCATCTGGTACGCACTAAATGCTTGGCAAGTTGTGGGTCTGAAACGAATAAGTGTCGTTGCATGCAACATCATTACATATCCCCATGCAAAATTCGGCAGGTTAGTACCCATAACCAAGTTCGAGCTCTGCTAGATCGTGCAGTGAATGAACATGAGGAAAAATATGTTCAACGACGATCCCAGTAGACATGCAAAACGAAATCATTAAAGTCGTGGAGGTGAACTCTCCAATGGTATCCAATCAAATAGATTCGAGAGGATGGGAAGGGTGGTGAGCTCTTAGTATGATGATCATAGCTAAAACTTTAGCAAATGTAGCGTTTCTTGTGGATAGCAAAGCGACGTGTGACCAACGCGTCGATGCTCTTAACCTATATCATAAACATACCGAAAAATGTCCGCATTCGGTTGGATAGGGTCCACTAATGTCACCTTAAATACTTTGTAAGAATAAAATGTTCTCAGTTGGAGCCTTAGAAAAGAAGGATTTCCTTGAAATCTAGCAAGAGAATAAGCTTTGCAAAATGAGTGATGGGCATCAGAGATTGCCATGGAGGCATTAGAAAACACGGGAGGCATCACAAGTTCCTGGGAAGGAGGGGATGCCACCACCGACAGCCTGAATGCCATGGAGCCACCGAGAAGGGTAGGCTCGGCCTCACCGTGCATGGCACGGATAGGCACGGCCTCACCGTGTGGAGCACCGGTGAGGTGATCATCCAATCGCTTCGTGAACATGAAAAATAGATCATGTGGATTTCAAAGAACTCGAATCATCATATCTCGTTAAAAATGACCAAAAAATGATCATGTCAAAACTGAGGAGACATCAAAATCGAACCTATGATTCAAAGAATCTTGAGTTACATAAAGCTACTACTGCAGGCAAGCAAAGTTATGTCCGTAGGCTAACAAAGCTACTTTCTAAGCTTGAAAAAGCTACTGTTAATGGAATCTAACAGATTTATTTCTCTCCATTCTAAACACAAATATCAAGATGAAAATTCATCATTGGCATGTAGAGCCTTTGAAAACTTAGCAAGGCACGAAAATATAAAACACAATCTCCGCACGAGATCCGTAAAACAACTACCTGCGCCGTAGAACAGAGTGGGTGGTTACGCAATTAGCAAGACACTCGATTTCACGGCGGGACGTGCTCAAAATAAAATTAAGAGAGTCAACGACGCGGTGAACTTCTCTAGATAATACGTCGTAGGATATTGTAAGAGGGGGCATTGAAACAAATGTGCAATCCCATCGAGTGTGTCACATGACAATAGAACTACATTCTTCAACTTAAGAGTTGGAAAACATGGTATTGGAGCAGTTGAATATCAAACAATTAGGGTAGTAAAAAAAAACATCCATTTGATGCGGGTGGTCACCAATAATAATAAAATCGTTTAAGCTATGAAATGACTTGGAGAAAACCGGAAAACCATGTCCAAAGAACTCAAAACCGGGTGAAATTTAGATTGAGAAAACGTGGCAGTCAAAACTGCTGGAAATATGCCGGAAAAAATGACGAGAAACGACGAAAAAATCGTCGGAAACCGGCGGCGCCGATTGGCGGAAAACCGGCCGGCAGCGATCAGAGCTGGCCGGGAAGGAGGGGGGCTGCATGTCCGATAGAGGACGCCGGCATGAACCAGATGGTGGCGCCGGAAACGCTGGAAAAAGTTTCGGAAACGCCGAAAAAGTAACCGGGAAAAACGACGTCAATTTTGACGTTCTGAGGTCTGTTTTCTAAATTTCAAGGTCCAAATTCACAATGTAGTGCTATTGGGGTACTATGTAACCCAAAAGCGGCCAATTTAAAAACTACGTGAGTTGCAAACGTTGACCATTCATGCTAGGTTTAAGGCAAATAAAATTCTCACGAGTATATCTAAGGAATACGAGAAATTTTATTGGAGATGCCAATATTTAATACAACACAAACAAGCTTCCAATTTCAATAGATGACTTAAGCTAAAGTCGAGCAAGAAACATGGCAATGCCAACGTCATACTTGAAAAATAGTAAGCAGAAACCATAATAAAAATAGATTGACTAATCAAAAGTCCGTAGCAATAAAATCTTGCATCTCGGATCGGGCGGAGCCTTAGCTTGAGGCTCAAAATTTTTTGCTTACTTGAGTATGGAAAAATGTTATGTTTCCATCTCCAAGGTTCCCTCAAGAAACAGCTACAAGTGCCAAAAAATGGCATGTGTTTCTTGGATGCGGAGCATGCATGTGATAATACAACCAATGGTCTAAATATTTCTTATCGGTATCGTATCGGTCGAGAGGTAAAATGATATATTGGAGATATATCGGGGATATATCGATATATATCGATTTTATTGGATTTGCTTATTTTCAATAAAATTTATAAAATTATACTTCAATATGTACCAAATAAACTAAAAAAACGGTACTAAGTAAATTAAAAAAATAAATACTTGATTTTGTGACAATTAAAGTACACGAACGGCATCTAATGATAAAAATAGTTATTTAAGAATGATCATTTAAACTTGAAATTCATTATATATATTTAAAATATATATAAATTAAAAATATATATGAAAAAATGAAAAAAAAATATAAGTTTTTCAAAAAAAAGAGGAAATAAATATTTAAAAATTAAACAAAAATTGAAAAAAAAATCAAAGTTTGATCGATATTTGATCGTTGACCATCATTTCTGCGTTGACCGATAAATTTTGACCGATATACCCTTATCGTATCAGATTCGAAATATCGGTGATATATCGGCGATATATCTGATACTTCGAACACTGAATTCAACGTCATAGACGTTTATCGAATCACTTTAAGTGTGTCCCATAGAATTCATTATTTTTGAGATATTTTGTCAGCAAATAGTGTTGTTTCAAAGTAATGAATTTCAACTCAAATAAATGAGTACGTAAACCTTGAGATTATCGTTTATAAACATGAGTTTAAGAAAACGCAAACATACAAAAAAACGGTCGCAATGACGACGCATCCATAAGAAACAAGGGTTGTATAGGTTTCGAGTAATCGAAACTGTTCAAGTATGTAACCGGAATTAGAAGGGTTGTGATGTATATGGTCACAAAATAATCGATGCATATCGACGATTCTCACGATTGCACCTAAAACAGTGGTGCACTCAGGTGACCACACGAATTTGATTTCTACTCTTTAAATAATAACGTGACTTCCCCATGACCGTCACACGAAAAACGTCGACCAAGAGGGGAATTATATCCCTCTTTGGTCTCATCGGCATTATAAGAAGGCCGTAAAAGAGACATGAAGAAGGCTAATAGCCCCGATAATATATATATATATATATATATATTCAAAAGCAGCAACTTTAAGAAAAACATACTTGTTGGTCTACCAAATAGACCGCATATAATTAAATTGCTCTGGAAATCGATCGTCATGCAGGAAACTGCTTGATGACTTCCTTTTCGATCTTCGTCCGATGACATAAAAATTTTGTGAGGATACGATCGAAATCGTATATAGATGACAAATGTATCGCCCATCTCGGCATGAATGTCATCACCATAGTACGACGAGTGATCACTTTTCCTATGCAAGCACGTGAAACATAGTTAGAAAACGAAAACGTGCAAATAAATGATTAAAGACATAAATAGAAAAAAGAAAAGGAGAGAGAAAAGAGTTGAAAAGCCAAATAGGCTTATTGGGCTTGGTGGTGTCTGAGGCCCAAAGGGCTGCTGGGCTGGGTCAGGACCACAAACCCCCGATACGTGTCAGATCGAGCATGGTTCGGGCTCGCTGGGTTTGCAGTTGGGAAGGTTGTCGCTAGGATGTGTAGGGGCCGCGTTTGAGGCTTCTGGCAGTCTTCGTTGAGCCTCGTCGACAAGACCGAACGTCGCAGGTCATCGGTGCGCCGATCAGAAGAGATACACGCCGGGATTGGCATCGAGTCGTGGTGCGGCTTGGGTAGCAGCGGCGCCAAGAGAAGTCGACGACCACGGTCATCAGTGTGTAGTCCAGTTTGCTTTCTGAGGCTAGCGCCGGCGTTGGTCCGACGTGGGTGTAGACGTTTGATTTGCAAAGTTGTCGGCGAGGGGTGCCCAGATCAAAGTACTGGGTGTCCTTATCAGTTTCGATTTTTTTTTTCTTGTTCCAACAACTATTTGCCAGAAACTGATGTAATTTTCCGGTGAAGCCAAGAAAAAGATACTGCCGGAGGAAAAGGATTTAGGACGAGGGTTGAAATTTTTTTTGGTGGTGGTGCTTTGTCACTCAGGCATTGTAGAACAAAGTGCATGATAACGTGATGCATGATGAAATAATTGTGTATTATTGAATGATATGAGGGCCTATATATATATACATTACATCACTTGAATCCCGCAGGATTCGAAGTCCTAATCTATTACAGAGATGCGAATCTATCTCTAACATGAAACCTAATAAGGCTAAGACACACACAAGGTAGAATAATAATTCACCCGGAACACACCCTTAAATTTTAAACGTAAAATCAGTTCATTTTTTTAATTTAGAGATAATAAAATGTAACCATAATTTTGAACCCCGCTTTAAATCTAAACCCATACCTATTTTTTTATGATATACCCAAATTAATGATTTTAACCTTTTTTTATAGGTTTTATTTTTAAAATAAATATTTTTCATTTTGAATGATTTCACTTTTTTACCTTTCAGGTTGAAAAATAGAAACAACTCCTTAATTTGTGCATCCTTTCATTTCAAATGTGCATTGAAAAAACTTTTATTATAGCCAAATTCTAAACTGTACAAATGTTCATAAAACCAATTTGTTTCCTTTGAACTAGTACAAAGAGGAAGAAGATCAAATCAAATTGTTTGTTGTGAATTTATGTATCACACTATCATCCATGCATATCCATTGTTGCATTCTCTTCAGTATCTACTAATAAATAGAGGTGCAAAACGGGCCGGCCTGGTCCATTTTAAGCGGGCCAAAATCGTGTTAGTGTTGTGATCGGGCCGGTTTAATAATTATTTCGTGTCAGGTTCGGGCCGGCCCATTTGCTTAAATATTAAGCTCGGCCCGGCTCACGGCCCAAGCCCATGTCGGGCCCGGCCCGGGTCCATACCAAGCCAAGAAACGGTCCGGTCCGGCCCATTAGCATTATAAGACGCAATTAACATAAAAATGTGTAATTAAAATATTTGTTTTCTATTACTATTTAGAATAGTAAAATAAATAAAATGTTACAACACATTTGAAAATCTTATTTTTAAAACGTTACATATGTTCAAACTATGACTTTGTTATTACTACTTTGATGGTATTAGTGATATAATATAATTAAAATAATGAAATAATTAAGAGTATTATATGTAGAAGGTTTAATATTCAATTCTCATTATTATAATTATTTAATTATTTATATAAATAATATAAAATTATGTGTTTAACGTGCCGACTCATGAATTTATCGTGCGGACCTCTACATTTAAATATCAATGTTTATTATTGGTAGAAGAGTGAGATACAAACTCCGGGTTTAAGGTGCTATTTAAGATATTACCTCATGAATTTCAACAGTTCCTTGATACACAAACATCTGTTGAGGTATTTGGTAGGCAAATTTGGTCACAAACATCTCCAAGAACTTCTCTTCTCCATAAATTAAAGCAGACAGCAAAGTACAGTCTAAATTTACCAATCCTTTCGACAACAGAACTTTAAACACCGAACACCTTGGGATTATTCTCTTGGCCAAACTGAAACTAATAATATTTGGGTATTTAGCAACAATTACTGAAGGCCATCCCATCCTCAGACCAACCCCACCTCAACATACATATTTCACGAGTGCAATTGAACGTATTCTTAGACCACAATTGAACTTTTATATGTCGCTAGTTGAGTTTTTCACACTGAATCCCATTTCTTTGGCCTCAACAAAAAGTTTAGCAAAAGTTTGGTGCTTTAGAAGCATAAGGCGTGTAAAACAAACAAGCGACGTACAAATACCCGGCGGAGGCATACCTCATTGTCTCAAAAGACTAATGTTTGAAAACACCAGTGGAGTGGTTTCCCATGAAAATGCGGTCCGTCACGCCTCAAGACAACAACAACAGAATTATGAGGCAGCATACTGCTAAGCAATTTATGAGTCGGTATAAGCTGCTTCTCCGAGCTATGTGACAACAACATCGGAGTGAAACTCCAATAGAGGTGAAATACTGGAGCTTGGGCAAAATGGTTTTTTCAAAATTACAAGCAAGAATTTGAGGGTGTGACCTAACAACCTGTAAAATCTGGGTCTCAGAGAATCCATGGTTTCTGCGATTGACCAAAATAGAGTATGCTCTTTCTTGGGATTGCAGCTTGAATCGCTTGGATGCTAAAATTGCACCTTGGCGTGATAACCCACATGAACTTATCAAGTAATTCACTGTGAAATTCTCATCCTGGGAGGTGATCATGTGTGTGCAGAGAAGATTATGACTTTGAAGAGAGAAACATGCGAGTGTTGGGTCTCCCGCAACAAATCTTCTACTTCTGGAAGCAAACGAGAAGGAAGATGTTGAGGAACCGAACCTGAGGATCTTCTTCAGATTGTGGAGCGCTACCATTTTCGATGGAGATGAAGGCGATCACTTTCAGTCCACGGCCGTGGAGCCCTCACGGCAGTAATTCCCAGCGCGTGTTTCGCACGCTTTGGTTGGTAAATTTACCCCTCTTCTATCGTAGACCTAATCTCTTCCTTTCTCCCAAAATCCAAACAATTTCTTTGCATTCATCCCAAAACTTCGTTGCCCAGAATCCCTCCACCGGATTCTCATCGAACTCCTCCATCCTCCAATCTCCGGCAACATATTCAATTTCAATATCACCTCCTCGATGGAGGGCAACTCCGCCACGAATTCGAGGTTGTCAATGGTGTTCGTGCCGGGCTATCGGGATTGCTGGATTCGTGGATGTATTCTTTTATGCGTCGTCATTTAGGTCGGGAGCGGTGATGGAGACGCCGTCGGAGGAGGTGGAGGATTTGACGGGGTTTGGAAAATCAAGTTGTGCTATGACCATGGCTTCGTTGCCGGACCAGAGCGGTGATTTTGGCAACAAGCGACACCAAGGCGTCCTTGATCATCCTCTCTCTCCTCGCCGTCACCTCCGCCAACATCTTCTTTGAAGAGAAAGGTATGTATTCCCTTTTTTTAGTTTCATGTTCATTTTTTCTTTCCAGAATTAGCAAAATCTTGAAACACTGCTACCATGTTTATAGTTCTTGCTAATGCATATACCTCTGTTGTGATTGATCCAAATGTTGTGACCAACTAATTCTATGTTTTATGATTTCATATTACTCAAGTTGTGAATTCTATGTATCGGTACCGTCGGGGATAGTAGGCTGCTTGTTCGGTGAAAGTTATGTTTGGTTTACTTGGGTTTGTATAGTATTTCTGGAGCTTGTGAATATGGTTTTTCATGTGTCATATATATTAGTTTCTTCCCAGAAGACTTGCATGTTGAGTCTTTGAATGCTGTGAGGCTTGAAAGGAAATTGAGACTATAAAATGCTAGCCATGTTATTATCATTCTTTCTTAATCTCATATAAGTAGAGAAAAGTAGCTTTACTATATATATTAAGACTATCAAATGCTATTGCTACTCATGCCAGTACCCACGAAGACAACTTGTTAATCTAAAGTCCCCACTGATTCTCCTGATAGAGGCCAATGTAGCATGCCCTATATGTGGTGATGCAAATTATAGTTCAGATTTCATCTCACAAGTAACAAAACATACACAGAATCCAACAATATATGTAATATTGCAAGGAAGGTGAGATAGTTTTATGGCATGGTAGGATATGATCATAGGAGGCACCAATCATTTTAGAGAACAATGAAATCGAAACCAGCATTGCATCATGTGTAGTATGTACTATATGTTGTTTTCTTGCATCAGCATTAGTAGGTGATGATCATGTCAAGGGATAGATGAATCCTGGTAAAGCATTTATATATATGGTGTTTTCCTACTTTGAGATAGGTGACTAGAAAAGTAGCAATATCAGAAGCAAAAGCATAAGAAGAGAAGCATGCATGTATTTACATGTATTGCAGGCTGTATGTGATTTGTAATAAAATAATCAATACATTGAAGAGAAAGAGTTTCTCTCTCCATTACAATTTAATGTTCTTAAATTTTGCAGGTGAGGAGTGAGGAAGAAGGGTTTCAGGGTTCGTGGCACCCTGGGACTGTCACTACACGGGGGACTTGGATATTTCTTGAATTGATTAAAGAATATGAGCAAGAGAGATACATTTTTCACTGTGAAGTAAGAGAGGTACATTTTTCTCACACTTTGATAGTGAGATTGCATATTTGAACCATTATCAGGTTGTTCCTCATAATAACATGTAGATTTTCATGATTTTGTGATCTACTTGCCATTATGTAATGTATATATATGTATTTGCCTCACTCATCTGACAGAGTTTGCATTTAGTTACCTTGCCATGGATATGCCTACTCTTTGCATCTAGAGCAGTTACAATATACTCAAGTATCGCATGTACTTCAAGAGTTCAAGGTACAACTCTATATGAGGAAAATTCACCAATAGTCCCTGAACTCATGTGGTAAGTACAATCTGATCCCTGACCTTTAAAAGGGATCAAAGAGATCACTGAACTCTTATTCTAATATAAATAAGGTACTTCTGTCAAAATTTTTGGAATATTCTATTAAGATATTACTTTTTCTGTTAATTTTGTCATTTTGTTAAAATTTTGATGAGCATGGTGGGCTTAATTCTTAAAGTTTGTTTATCTAAGCAGTTTACAAATCTTTAAATCTACCATATATACTCAAAGGTAAATAGTTATTTTATCATCATAGCAATTATCATAGCTTCTAGACTTTAACTTTTAGCGTTTGCTAAATTGTCTTTAAAAGAACTGCAACAAGAAAAAGAAAAATATAAAAAACTAATAAGACATAGAGATAACCTTCCAAGAAATACCAAAAATTACTGAGATATTATCTACAGAATACAGCACAGAATCTACGCATCCCAAGAAAATAACGAGTTCTTCAAGAAATTTTTGAAGAAGATCAGAAACCTCTTCACATTTTGAGCATCGGTCAGATCCGCCATACCTGGTATCAGAGCTTGTTTCACTCAGAAACAAGTGAAGATCAAGTTTATGCCACAAAATTGGCTTCTTTTATCCAATAAAAAAGAAGCAAAACCTAAAAATTACTAGTCTTTTTGTACTGAAAAAGCTACTGATAAGTTGCAAGTGTGATTTCATTCAAAACATTTTCAAAAAAGCCAGTACTCTATAGAATACGTTTGCAAAATATTAAATACTTTATACGACGAACATATTCATTTCCAAAAGGAGATTGGAGTAGCAGATCTTGATCCGTTAAGACCTAGCCTGATTGAATTTCTAGATTATCTATCTAAAGAAAAAGGCAATAACAAAGTTGCATAACAACTTGAAAGGTTTAATCTTCGATTAGATCAACTCAAAGAAATAAATTCCCAAGTAACAAAGCTTCGAAGATCAAGTTCGAGAGTTAAGCAAAAGAATCACAAGTCTAGAAAACTCTATAAGAGAAAATGAAAGAAACATCTGATAAGATAGATGAAGAAGCACTAGCAAAGATTATTGCTAGTAAAATACCTTCACCAAAGGGAGCGGGTAAACTCAAGTTTAGTGAACCTAAACTACTTGAGCGAAAAAAAATCAAAAAGAGATATGAAAATGCTGAGTAGAATACTCAGTAAAAAGAAGAATACCGTGCCAATACAGCTCATTAATGCTCAAGAATTTGAGTACAACGAGATTGAATCTAGTGTCAGAGAAGCGTCTGCCCCTAAATTCAAATTAAATGAGATATATAAGAGATGATCTTTTCTCTTCGATTCTCACAGGTTCAAGATCCTTGAACTAACAGTCTGCTACTGGTGAAGAAACAGATGTGAGATTAATCACTCATAAGAAGTAAGTGAAGCAGTTCGAAGATGATACTCTTACATGCATATTGGAGCCGTTCAGGTTAGTATTAAACTACTTGCTAGAGACGGAATAGATTGTTCTGTCTTGTGTGTTCTACAAAATGACAAAATAAAAGATTTTCAGAAGAGCTTGTTAGGAACAGTTGAAGCCTCTTTGTGCAATCAAGTTGCATATTTCAATGTTTTCCTCAATTTCACCACTCATCTAAGGGATGTAGTTCACTGCCTTAGACTAAGGATGAAAACAGACATAATTTCTATAAAAGAGGGAATGATGGAACTTGCAATAGACTATAGAATCTATTACAAGTTAATGTGTTCAACGGTTGCACCCAACACTAAATACATAAACAGCTCAGAAAAAATCACTATAACAATTCTTACTAATCCAAAAAATAATTCTTAGCAAAAGCATGTCACAAAATGACATGAAGTAACTTTCCCCTGAGAATGGAAACTGGCACCTCTAGAAAAATAGGTGCTGAGTTCGAATGTATCCATCTATGAAGACATGGGAAAAAGGATAAGCCTACGATTCAATCATAGGCATTCTTTTGTAGGATATGAAGAAGGAAGTACCTCTGAATCCAGAGCCACAACCTTCCATGAAGAAGATTTTGAAGAAGAAGACTCAAAAAGACCTCTAAGAATGCTTTTAAAAAGAGGGATTAATAAGGCTTTATGCAGAAGCAGAAACTTGTGACTCCATAGAGGAATTGGAAGAAATAATAATAAAAATTTCCCAAATCCAACAAGAGAAGAAGGAAAATTTGAATATCTTTCCTTATCAAGAAGTGAAGAGCGAACCAAATGGAGGTCCAAGTGAATCCTCAATGGGCACCGATTAGAGAGAAACATGACATGTACCTCAAACGGCGACGATACAAAATATTACGAATAATGTAACAATGAGTATCTTTGCTAAGAATGTAAAAATTACTTTAGGAGGAGAAACTTTTACGGTTAAGCACTTCTAGCAATGTGAAGCCCAAGAAGCAGATTTGTTGATAGGAAATGATTTTCTCCTTCAACAAACAATCACTCAAACTCTAGCCATGATCGGGTTTGAGAAAGGTCATAAGTATTAATGGGAATCTAGACTATCACAAGCGGTACACATTACAGGAAATGACTTGACTAAAGAATATCAAAGATCACAAGCGAAGAGTGATGATTACAAGCCAGAAATGCAGCCGGTTTTACTGCTAAAAGATCAGCTAAAAGAATATCAAGAGATAATAGCAGTAGAAACAAAAGAGTATTGTCCTTTAAACAAAAGATCATAGTCGACAATATTCTTTATAATTTCTATGAAAACAATGAATATCTCATGCTTCAATCCCTTGAAGTATTAGCAGAAGAGCTACATGGATTTCATGATTGCTACTGAAGAAGGTTAAAATCCAAAGGTGATCTACCTTGAAAATCCTGAAAGTGCCAAGGTTCCTAGGGCAGTCCTAAGTGAGGAGGACTAGTATAATTTTCATAATTATCTGGGTAATTCTAAGAAAAGAGACATTGTTTCTGTAAGATTAATGGTAGTTCATAGCCCATATTATGGGAGATATCTTGTGGATGTGCAAGCTGAACATCCTCACAAGCACAAACTTTGGCTTTTGGAAAATGGTTTTGTTCGTAATCTGTGGACAAAGTCAAATGAAGATTTATAGGGATTTCCGGCAATAATCCATGAAGCCGTTAAGAATATTAGACCTGATGGATGCATCCTGAGTGATGAGGACATCACACCTAAGCCTTTTATGGTTTATGAACGGAAGAGATGGAAGAAGAGAGCAGCTAATAATTATATCTCTTTATGGTTTGATTGATTGCTCACGTTATTAATTTCCAGCTTAAGAAGGGTCTGATCTAGAAGTCTTCAGGCTTATATTTCAAGAGTCTTCTTGTGTCTTTTAACTGTTACTTTATTAGGCCTTTTATGTTTCATTTTCTTAAATTTAAGAGTCCTAATGAGTACTTAAGGCTAGCTGGTGTCAGTTATAAACATTAGTATAAATAATGTAAGTGCCCATAGGCTGGGATATGCTATGTTGAATAAGATTATCAGATTTTCTGAATTTTCCTGTGATAGGATTAAAGTGAGAAACCTGGGAGAGATTCCCAAATTATAGTGTTTTGGGTGTGAAGCCTAGACTAGGGTGTAAAACCTGGGAGTGAATCTTAAAATCAGTGTGCTTAACTTACAGTTCTTAGAGCTTGTGATCTAGGTTCCTAAGCAGATACTGTGCTGCGTCAGCTTTGGTATCAGAGCTGGACAAGCTCTAGTATTGCTAGCTCCAGCCCATAGAAATCCCATTCAGCCATGGATGCTGAAACTGTGGCTAAAACCTTGAAAGCCGTACTCGCTCAACTTGGACAGATTGAGACAAGAATGCAAGACCATGCAGCAGTCTCTGACCGGCGTTTGGCAGATTTGATGAATGCTCGATTACTCGACATCAATATTTAACCCTGTAAGATACAATAACTCCAAGTCTCCACGTTCCATGGATGGAATAGCTTGTTGCACCTTCGACTCAAAAAGAAATATATGGACATCAGCCTTCTCAATCTTAAACCCTCTGAAGATCGGCATGGTCTTCAAAATTTTGTATGTGACCTCCATACGAGTATGATTATGCCTAAGAGCCGGCAACACAAGGCACCTAGGATGAAACGCAGGGCTGTCCCTCTCTGGCAAATATTGAAACGCAAGCCTCCATTCTCAATGAAGAAGAGAGTGTAGGTGGAGGACGGAGACTGCAGCCTAGAATGATTGCTCGCAGTCAGCAGCCCCTCCGAAATATTAATGGGCAAGATGGATATGATCCTAAAGAGAAAGCTTTGAGGTCTATTAAAGTTGAAGCTCCAAACTTTGATGGCCAATTGAATGCAAAGGTATGTTTGGATTGGATTTCAGACATGGACCATTATTTTGATTGGTATGAATTGTCAGAAGCTCGAAAGGTGCGCTTTGCAAAGATGAAGTTGGTGGGCAAAGCGAGGGAATGGTGGACTGGTTTGGAAAGGCGACTTGCAAAGGCAGGTGAAGAACCTGTTACAGAATGGGATGAGATGAAAGAAAGGCTGAAGGAGAAGTATGTTCTGTTGGCTTACCAACAACGTTTGTTGGACCAGTGGCAATCTCTTCGTCAAGGAGGCATGTCAGCTGTGGAGTATATCGATAAGTTCGAAGAATTTATGGTGAGATGTAACATAACTGAAGATCCATCTGTAACCCTTGCTCGTTTCAGAACCGGCCTTCGTCCAGAACTTCAAAGGGAGTTGATTCCTCATGAGGTATATTCGTTGGAGCGAGCCTATCAGATTGTGCTGGAATTGGAGCGTTATTTAAAAAGTCCTACAACCCCTGTGCAAAGGCTGTTTGACCAACGGAATCTAGAATTTCGTCCTAGTGCTTCCGACACTAAATCATCTCCATATTCTAGTGGTTCTAATGCTGCCAATTCTCTGGTGAAAACTGAGAGGGGAAAGGGAGTACAATCTAGCAATCGGGGAGAAGGACTCGCACGGTGCTATAAGTGTCAAGGTTATGGCCATTATGCTGGTCAATGCCCAACTAAAGAGCAATTACGAAGTCTATTTGCTGCTAGCACAGAAGGAGAGGCTGATGTTCAAGTAGACCTAGAGGAAGAAGTTTATGACCCTGAAATCCCAGCTGATGATGATTTAGAGGAAGATGTTCAACCGAAAACGGCTGTGGTGAGATGCACCTTGACTCAACCTAAGGAAGCTGAAGATTGGCGGAGAACGACCATTTTTCACACTTATGTTAAAAGGGGAGACAAAAGTTATAAGGTCATCATTGATAATGGGAGCTGCATCAATGTGGTTTCTCCTCAGACCGTTTCTAAATTGGGTTTGACCCCTGCTAATCATCCTCAACCCTACCGTGTAGCATGGATTGATAAGTCTTACATTCCGGTAAAGCAGCGATGTCAGGTACCCATTCAATTTTCATCCTACAAGGATACTGTTTGGTGCGATGTGGTGCCAATGGATGTGGGACATATTCTTTTAGGCAGACCATGGTTGTATGACCTCGATGTTACTACGGCGGGCCGTGCCAATACATGCCCTTTTATTCATGAAAGAAAACATATCAAACTGAATCCAGTTCAGCCCAGACTTATGTCTCAACCGATACCAAGCAGGGAGCAATCAAAATCCATTAACATCATCAGTGCCAGAGATTTCGTGAAGGAGACAACAAGAGATTATGTAATTTTTGTATTGTTTGCAAAGGAATCTCACCCTGAGGATCTTCCGAATGAACTTCCTCCTCTCCGAGATATTCAACATGCAATTGATCTGGTTCCAGAAGCAACATTACCTAATTTACCACATTATCGGATGAACCCAACCGAGCATGCAGAATTGAAGAGACAAATTGATGAACTTCTCGCAAAAGGATTCATTCGAGAGAGCCTTAGTCCATGTGCTGTTCCTGCCCTCCTCACACCAAAGAAGGATGGTTCTTGGAGGATGTATGTCGATACTAGAGCCATAAACAAAATTACAATCAAGTATCGATTTCCAATATCGAGACTTGATGATATGCTGGACATGATGGCAAGAGCAACGATCTTTTCTAAGATTGATTTGAGGAGTGGTTATCACCAGATCCGCATCAGACCTGGAGATGAATGGAAAACTGCTTTCAAGACAAAGGATGGCTTGTATGAATGGCTAGTCATGCCATTTGGGTTAACCAACGCTCCCAGCACATTCATGAGAGTTATGACACAAGTTTTAAGGCCATTCATGGGTAAGTTCTTAGTTGTTTATTTTGATGACATTCTAATATATAGCACATCCCAGGAAGAGCACCTTACTCACTTGAGGCAAGTCTGCATAGCTCTTCGAAAAGAGAAGCTGTTTGCAAACCTTAAAAAGTGTTCATTCATGTCCAATGAGGTTGTCTTTTTGGGATTTGTTGTGTCGTCAAAATGTGTTAAAGCTGATTCGGAGAAAGTCAGAGCTATTGCTGAATGGGCTGAACCAAAAAATATTCATGAGTGCGTAGTTTTCATGGATTGGCTACGTTTTATCGGCGATTCATTGCTGAGTTCAGTTCTATCATGGCCCCGATCACTAGTTGTTTGAAGAAAGGGGAGTTTTGGTGGACAAGTGCAGCAGCAAAGGCATTTCAGGAGATCAAAACAAGAACGATCAATTCCCCTGTTATGCGTCTTCCTGATTTTACAAAAGTTTTTGAGGTAACATGTGATGCTTCAGGTGTGAGAATTGGAGACATTACTTGTTGCCACAAGAAATTGTTTTGTTCTCTGATCATGAGGCCTTGTGTTACCTCAATTCTCAGAAGAAGTTAAATCCACGACATGCAAAGTGGGCTGAATTTATCCAAGACTACACTTTTGTGTTGAAGCATAAGTCTGGAGTGGAGAATAAAGTGGCTGATGCTCTTAGTCGCAGAAATCTACTTTTACACTCTATGAGTGTGGAGGTGGCTGGATTTGATAATTTGAATGAAGAGTATTTGAGTTGTCCAGATTTTGGAGGCATATATTCAGCTCTCTTGGAAAAGCAGTCCAAAAGTGCTGAGTTTGTTCTACAAGATGGGTTCCTATTCAAAGGAACCAAACTTTGTATTCCCTGCACGTCAGTGAGGGATTTTCTGATCTTAGAGCTACATGCTGGTGGAATTGTTGGGCATTTTAGTAGAGACAAAACCATTGCTCTTGTGGAGGATCGTTTCTATTGGCCTAGTCTCAAACGTGATGTTGCTAAAGTTGTTGAAAGATGCCGTACTTGTCAACTGGCAAAACACAAGAGGCGAAACACCGGGTTATACACCCCTTTGCCGATTCCACATACTCATTGGCAAGATATTAGCATGGATTTTATGCTAGGATTACCTAAGACAACACATTAGCATGATTCAATATTTGTGATTGTGGATCGGTTTTCAAAAACGGCTCACTTTATTCCATGTTCTAAGACATTTGATGCCTCTGAAGTAGCCAAGCTTTTCATGGAAGAAGTTGTTCGGTTGCATGGGTTGCCTAAAAGTATAGTGTCTGATCGTGATGTTCGGTTCATGAGTTATTTTTGGAAGACCTTGTGGCACATGATGGGTACCAAACTCCAGTTTTCATCTGCTTACCATCCGCAAGCTGATGGGCAAACTGAAGTAGTGAATAGAAGCTTGGGAAACTTGCTGAGGTGTTTGGTTGGTGAGCATATCAGATCCTGGAGTTTAGTCTTACCAGTTGTTGAGTTTGCTTATAATAATTCAGTCAACCGGACTATAGGTATGAGTCCTTTTGAAGCTGCCTATGGTCACAATCCTACAGCGCCGATAGATCTCATTCCTATGGCCATGTCACAGAGACCATCACAGTCGGCCACTGAGTTTGCAACACATATCCATGAGTTGCATGCTGAGATTAATTGACGGATTAATGCAAGTAATGATCAGTATAAGAAGGCTGCTGATCTACATCAGGTGTTCAAGGAGTTTTCAGTGGGAGATTTTGTCATGGCCCAAGTTAGACCTGAGCGCTTCTCTAAAGGGAAGTCAAAGAGGAAGTTGCATGCCCGCAGCATGGGACCATTCAAAATATTGCAGAGGACTGGAAACAATGCATGTGTTAGACCTTCCACCCGAGATGGGAATCAGTTCAACTTTTAATGTGGAGGACTTGCTTCCATATAAAGAGCCTGCAATACCTCTACTACCATTCTCTTCTGAGTTTACAACTGTCACCCCATTTCTACCACGTTCTAAAACCTCCAAGAGAGAAGTGGTAGAAGACATAGTTGATGAACAAGTGGTGTCCACAAGACACGGTGGCTACCAGAAGTATCTAATTAAATGGAAGGACAGACTCGATTCTGACAACACTTGGGTAACTAAGGAGGAGCTGCAGCACATTGATCCAGATATCCTTGAAAGATATTACAGCTTTATCTCACCGGAGGCGAGCCCTCTTCAGCAGGGGAGAACTGATGAGGACATCACACCCAAGCCTTTTAAGTTTTATGAACGGAAGAGATGGAAGAAGAGAGCAGCTAATAATTATATCTCTTTATGGTTTGATTGATTGCTCAGGTTATTAATTTCCAGCTTAAGAAGGGTCTGATCTAGAAGTCTCCAGGCTTATATTTCAAGAGTCTTCTTGTGTCTTTTAACTGTTACTTTATTAGGCCTTTTATGTTTCAGTTTCTGAAATTTAAGAGTCCTAATGAGTACTTAAGGCTAGCTGGTGTCAGTTATAAACATTAGTATAAATAATGTAAGTGCCCATAGGCTGGGATATGCTATGTTGAATAAGATTATCAGATTTTCTGAATTTTCCTGTGATAGGATTAAAGTGAGAAACCTGAGAGAGATTCCCAAATTATAGTGTTTTGGGTGTGAAGCCTAGACTAGGGTGTGAAACCTGGGAGTGAATCCTAAAATCAGTGTATGCTTAACTTACAGTTCTTAGAGCTTGTGATCTAGGTTCCTAAGCAGCTACTGTGCTGCGTCACTGAGATTAAAATTTGTGTCCACACCTCCTAAGTGGACAGTAATCAATGGAGAAGTGAATTATATCTCTCCTTACCATTATGTCAGAATAATCCAAGGGTCTTCAAAGCCGGCTTTTGTCAAAAAAAGACAATGGCAAGCCTAATCGGAGCATTCCCTGGATGAAGGCAATGACTATTACTAGCATAAGGAAGATGATTCCAAGAGATTATAATGCAAGTCTCTTAGTAAGCGGAGAAAAGATTATGGTTACTTGTTATGACCATCATTTCCCTCAGAATTGTGATTGCTGTAAGTCATTAGCAAGAAAAGAAATCGACTGCACTCTGGCCTCAACTACGTGGCTAGACAAAATAGTGCATGAGGAAAAAGTTCCTATATATGATTCGGATCTCGAATCAGTTCCTGAAGATTTTGGATCAGATGATTCATTTGATTTTAATAATGAAGCTCATCTCAACATAATAAATCAGATGGAGGGGTGAGAAGCTGTCGACGAAAGAAGACACCCAACCTTGTTTTAAATGCTGCCGACGTATGAGGACAAACAACTTTGCTTTGATAAAAGTAAAGATAAGATTATTTGTCGTCCACTTATTTCTGAAGACGTTTTAATTGAAGTATGAAGTCCGGAGCTTCTAAAAGGGAATGAGAACTTCCTTGAGAGTGTATCGAAAAAACAAGAGAGCAAATTGCCCTCTGAATCTCCCTCAAGAAGTGAGAAGTATGTAAAAACATTAGAAATTTGTGAGAGTGTGAGTGTAAGTGTAAGTGTGATTACAATATAATCTTTGGGTGTGGTGTACTATTTGTAAGGTGTGCTACAATTACAAGTATTTGTATGTTTTTGTAATTTAATTCAAAATTATGAGTGGTTAAACTGTTTTAGCTGTTTACCCTAGAGTGAGGCTCTAGGTTTAATGATTGTAATATTGCTTGCTTAAATAAATTATAGGATTGTGCCATATATTCCGTCACAAAAATATTCATTTTCTATCTCGCATATTTCTTTTGTTATTTTAGAAAAGTTTAGATTTAGACATTCTAAGACAACAGTTATTCCGCCAGTTTTAGTAGCCATTTAGACCAGGGAGTCGTTAGGCGAATTTTTGGCATGTTGAAAGCCAGTACCTAGAGGTTGAATCTAAAAGAGAGAGAAAAAAAGGGTCTGTAACGGAATTAGTCAAAGAGTTAACGGTAGAGATCTTGTTGATAGCAACATAAGGCTCTGGGGATCACATTGATCACTTTATAATTTTGGGAATTAAACTGACTTGTGCACCAGAGTTGATGGACTATTGAGAAACTCAACTCTGTATATATAGCTTTCAAATGCCATTTGTGTTTGTCATTTTCTTTGTTGTCTTTCTCGCTTCTTTTGACCGTTGCTAATGGTATATCTGCATTAATTTTTCCATATGTACTTTCTTTTCTTCCACATAGATTTAATTTCGAAATCTATGCTACTCTTTACTAATGAAATTCCTTGAATGTTTATGCAGACCATCAATAGACTCAAGGAAAGGGTTATATTTATTGTTAGTAAATGGTAGATGGTGGAATGAGCTGATTTCAAATGCATGCAAGTCTTTATGCACCTTTCTTTGTGGCATTAGAATAGGCTATATTCAATGCTTTGTGTATTTCATGTTCTTTGTTTATGCATGTGTGCAGCAGCCATGTTATTGGAAATTAGAGTTGTAAATGAACTCAAAAATAGGAATGCTCGTAATTCAATTTAACTTGAGCTTTCATATGTCATTTCTATCAATGGTATTAGGAGTTTATTTGTTCAGGTTGCAAATTACAAAAGCATGATGGATTGAAGAAGGATTGCAAGATACTAAGGCCATGAAAGCTAAGATGCTAAAGACTTGATTAAGAAATCAATCCAACCATCAATGAAGGCTTGACAAGAGACATGAATTTAGAACAATAGGTGTATTAACCTTTTTGTTCCGAAGTAGATAGACATGTACGTTCACTATAATGATGTTGGAATGTTCCTTTTTAATAAGAGATATATATTATGATTTGATTACTCGTTTGGTAAGAAGTTTATAAGGAAAATCAAATCATTTGCATTAATAATACAAATGACAATATCACTCAACAAAATCTCAAATGTGAATATCAATACGTTCTTGTCAGTCATCCAATGGTACAAGCAGGTAACCCCCGGTTGTGAGGGAAATTAAAGTATCAGACAACTAATGAAACAAAACTATGCTGTCTAAAAGGGCAATTCACACAACAAGCACGAGATAACCCCTTGTTTGAATGATGCCAATAAAGGTTATGATCCATTCGTGACCACTTCAGTGATTGACAACCGAAGTATAGAATATGGTGGATCGACACCGGGCGATGTGATTTGTATATTTATTAAGGTACCCTGTAAAAAATTTGTCAATTTTGCACATCGTTGACCGTAAAATTACCGAGTCAACATAAAAACGCACATTTTTACTAAATCAAAACCCTTTGACCGGAACAGTCCGAAATTCCTTTTTTTAATTCGACAGCACACCCTCACCGGTAATATTACGTGGTTGAGAATACTTAGGCCCCATTTGGCCATCGTCCCTCGGTGATAGGTCTACACAAAGGACATACTAATAGCATTTTCCAGTGACCGGACAAACTAACAGACAAACAAGCCTGAAATTTGATAATTTTTTTACCATATGCGTAATTATATGTAATGATCACATCGTGTGGCGTCGATTGACACGAGACATTCTTCCATAGAGTGGCTTCCCAATGTTACAAGTGTAACTCAAATATAGTTTAAGAGTTATGCTATATTAGTGGCCACTTCGGTGATTGACAACCTAAGTGAAGAATATGGTCGATCGGTATGGCCGATGTGATATGTCTATTTATTAAGGTACTATGTTAAAATTTCATCAATTTTGGACATTATTTCACCGTAAAATTTGCGAGTCAACTCAAAAACACACGTTTTTACTCAGCGGAAACCCTTTAACCGGAGTCGTTTGTTTTTTTTTAAATTCAACTACACACTCTCATCTGGTAATATTACGTGGTTGAGAACCTGTAAGCCCCATTCAGCCACTAACCCTCGGTGATAGGTCTACCCATAGGACATATTAATAGCGTTTTCCGTTGACTGGATAAACTGATGGTCAAACAAGTCCGAAATTCGATAATTCTTTTACTATAGGCGTAATTATATGTAACGATCACATCGTGTGGTGTCCATTGAGAATATGACGTTCCTCCAAAGAGTGGCTTCTCAATGTTACAAGTGTAGCTCAAATGTAGTTAAGAAGTTATGTTATATTAGTGGTTACTTTGGTGATCGACAACCTAAGTGAATAATATGGTCGATCGACACCGGTCGATGTGATTTGTATATTTATTAAGGTAACTTGTAAAACTTTCATCAATTTTAGACATCGTTTGACCGGAAAATTTGCGAGTCAACACAAAAACGCTAGTTTTTATTCAATGGAAACCATTTGACTAGAGCCGTCTGAAATTTCTTTTTTTAATTCGACTGGACACCCTCACTCGGTAATATTACATGGTTGAGAAAATGTATGCCTCATTTAGCCACCGTTCCTTGGTGATAGGTCTACCCATATGGCATATTAATAGCGTTTTCCGTTGACCGAACAAACCAATAGTCAAACATGCCTGAAATTTGAGAAACTTATTAACATATGCGTAATTATATGTAACGATCACATCGTGTGGTGTCGATTGAGCATGAGATATATCCTCCATAGAGTGACTTCATAATGTTACAAGTGTAACTCAAATGTAGTTTAAAAGATATACTATATTAGTGGCCACTTCGGTGATCAACAATCTAAGAGAAGAATATGGTCTTTCGGTACCGGCCGATGTGATCTTTATATTTATTAAGGTACCCTGTAAAAATTTGGTCAATTTCGGACATCGTGTGACCATAAAATTTGTGAGTCAAAACAAAAATGCGTGTTTTTACTCAATGGAAACCCTTTGACCGGAACTGTCTGAAATTTCTTTTTTTAATTTGACCGCACATTCTCACTCGGTAATATTATGTGGTTGAGAAGTTGTAAGCCTCATTCAGCCACCGGCCCTCGGTGATAGGTCTACCCATATGACATATTAATAGCATTTTCCGTTGACCGGACAAACCGACAGTAAAACGAGATCTAAATTGGATGAAATTTTTATAAGGTCCCTAAATATAAGTAGCGATCACATCAGCTGGTGTCAATTACTCCTGAGAAGTTTCTTTCATATAGACAATTCATAATACGACAATTTTATTTTAAACCTAATATAAAGGTTATGATACATTCATGGACACTTTTGTAAATAACCCGAATTTTGTTATTAATTTCTTGTAATTCTCAGAGTTTAATGGAATGAATAATGTGGTTATAATCGTGTTCTACGTCTTTAAATAGCATATGTTCAAAGTAGAATTGGGTTCGTGAACCAAAAGGTGTGATTCGATTAAATTCGATTGACTCAAGAGTTGACTCTTGATCCGTCACTCATTTCTGAAAAATTTATTCACTAAAGTAGTAAAGCTCATCAATACAAGTTCATAGACACATGGCACATAATTTTCAGAAGTCGTATGAGAGAGTTGTTATAATTGGAAGTTAGTGTTGATTTGGGAAAATGGTAAAAAGGGAAAAGAAGGGAAATTGGAAACTAACCTATATATTTTCCATTTCCCTCCTTATCCAGCCGAAACTCTTTCTTTTCTTCAGTTTCTTCTATCTTCAACACTGATCCCATTTCCACATCCTCACTCCAGAAAATTCTTCCTCACGTTCAATCTCACTAACTAGCCAGTGATTCAGTCCTCACTGGTCACCCTAGAGCTGTGCCGACACTCACTTTCATCCGACCCAATAATCACACCATGCAAACTGGTGGGCAGGGAGCTATGACAGCAAACAGCTCCAATAGTTTCTTCGTCGCTGCAAGTTCTTTGACGCCGGTGGGTTTAGGTCTTTGGGTTGTAGCTTTTTGGTCTTTTCCTACTCGGTAAATCACAATTACAAGAGCTTGATCTTAAGAGGTTGTGAGGACCACGATACCAAGCCACGGTTTGCTGCTTTGAGAGAGAAACCGGCACCTGCACTCTATCAGTTTTCCAGTTGTCTTGCAATCTTTGGAGGTAAAGGACTTTCCTTCATCTTTTGGGTTCAGTTAGTTTGGGGTTAGAGTTGTATAATTGGTTGTCTAAAAGAGTAAGGAGGGGTTGGTCTTGGTCAGTTTGGGGTTTCTAGATGAGTATCACTGTTTTTATTTTAGAAGTGTTGTGGGTTCGGTGGAGTTAAAGGCTTAGTGGAGGTGTGTGTGTGTGTTCAACAGTTTGACTTGTTTCTAAGTAGTAAAGTCATTGGGTTGAGTAGTGGTTGGTGTGGTGAGAGTGCGGTTGTGTTTTCGTGAAGTGAGTGGTTTGGTGAGACATAGGAGATTTTGATTTTTGTGAGTGAGAGGTAGTAGTGGGAAGTTGTTTGAATTGTGAAGGGCTGTGTACAGTCCCATTGTGATGATGATGAGTTTTTGGCTATCTGAAGGTGTTATAGAGTTTGGTAAGTCGTGTAGTTGGAGTGGTTAGAGTTGGGTTGATTTCTTTGTTTGCGTTTCATATTTCTAGTAAGTGAGTTTAGCAAGGTTAGGAAGTGTAGAGAGAGAGAGAGAGAGAGAGAGAGAGAGAGAGAGAGAGAGAGAGAGAGAGAGAGAGAGAGAGAGAGAGAGAGAGAGAGAGAGAGTTTGTTTGTCAAAGTTTTCTTTGGTTTAGTTATGTTACTAAGTGAATTTTAATGTCACTTAGGTGGTTGTGGAACCAAGTGAGTGAATCTCACTTGAGGTTACGAGTTGCTGGTGGGAGCGAAAATGTGAGTAAACCTCACGTTTGGTCTAGTTATCCTTGGCGGTAACTAGACGTGTGAACTTACTTTTTGTATCTTCTTACTTATTGTGAGATTGAAATCTAAATCTGTATATATTTGGTGATTCATAGACTTATATCTAAATGGTAATATGATATGCATATCTTTGTCACTAAGTGTGTAAAGCTATTATATTTGTGAAATATAATGTGTATTTTTAGTTGGTTTATATTAAATTGTGAAGGATGGGACCGAGAGGGAATAAAATGTACCTCTCGGTAAATTGGAGGTTTTTGGATGAAATATTTGTATAGTCGAAGTGCTTATATATTGTTTGACTAGAGGAGAAGAAAATGTACCTTCCGGCATATATGGTGATTATTTGTGTGTTGTTGACCGGAAGAGAATAAACTGTACTTTCCGGTATTATTGATGTTATTGTTGTGGTGTTGTGGAGTAGGGTGGTAAGTTGTCAAAACAGTTGTTGCCAAAGGGGCGACAATGTGTTATTTTGATTGTTATGCCAAAAACATACATTGGCCGGATTTGGGAAGATTAATCTAGAGCTCTAGTTTATACCTGTTATGTATGGGAGTAAAGTACTGTCCAACTCATGAATGGCTTCATTGTTATGGTGTGTCATCTGTGATGACGCTAGCGTTATTATGGTGATGACAATGACTGAGTGTGTTAATGATAATGTTGTGGTTATTATTGTGAGAATGTAGTGATTATGATATTATCTGAGAAGTTGTGAGAGATATTTGGACTGTTGCCATGGAGCTTGCCAGTGTTGAATACTAGATTGTGTTCTTAATTCCTTGGATGCAAATGGATTTTTATACTTTGCTATAAGAATGTTACGTCTCGGTGGGGTAATATTGTTATTCTAGAAACATAGTTTTGAGAGATTTCTTGTTTGTTTTGGGTGACTTTTGCAGCTGGGGAATTAAAATGTTGATTGATCTTGCACTTTTTGGCTTGTCCTCTGTTTTAATCTTGTGCTTGCACGGCTGGGAGGACTGGAAGGGTTGAAGAGATTCCCGAGATCAATCTTACCAAAAGGGAACGAGTTAGAGTAGCAGATTCGAATCGCCAGAAAATTTTGATATTGCTGAAAAGAAGAAAGATATACAGTGGATGTGTGATGGAGGCAGAAGCTGACCAAATGTAGATGACAACATTGACCAAAAGATATTCTCTTGTATTTTAGAGAATTGGTTATTTTGGTATCCGTGGTGCTCGTCAGAGATCAAGGTTTTGGAGCCAAACCAGACGGAACTCCAACCAAAATTCAGAACACAGAGGGAAGGGAGAGTCCCAAGCGCATAAAAGAGTCTAGTAAAAATTAGAATTGTAACTACACCAACCACTAACTGACACGTGCCCTTTTACATGCTGTGACCCTCCACGGAATAAGTTTCGCTTTCCGTCCGTCTCAGTTTAAAAACACCCTGCCTGGAGTTTCAAGGATCTAAAAGGTTTTGGAGAGGAATGTCTAAAGAGACCCCAAGTCATGCCTCATGGATTAGATTATTGGAAGGGTCTAATAGGTATTGCGGGTCAAAGTTGTTATTTCATAAAATCCTTAAATAAGGTAGCATTGAGCTCTACTTGTCGGAACTCTTGCTTATCCAACTCATAGTCTCATACACAAACACGGCCAACCTAATGATACTACTTGCGACCAAACAGTGGCGGATCCTGGATCACAATACTAGGGATACTTGAACTTTTCTACAAAAAAAAAAGTAGCGGAGAATATCAATAGTGCAAGATAATTTTTATTAATCGAAACTAAAATTTATACACAAAATTAATATAAATTAATATAAATCTCTCGCACATACTAAAATTTTCTCGCATATTAGTCGATGAATATTCGATCTCTCTAATCACCTCCTCATCATCTAAGATTCAACATTCTCTTTCTTAATATAAATTGACCGGTGAAGACTCAAATATTGAAGGTTGCAGTTGGTCATAAAAATTTATAGAAGATATGGAAAAATAAATTTGAATATTCAAACTTCCAAAGTCTACATTTCTCATAAAATCATGAAGTAATTTGATTTGAACACTTTTGTTTTAGCTCAAGATTTTACATAATAGTATAATAGATTATATTTGAAAACGTACCTTGTTAGTAGTGGCAGAGCGCATTGTAGCCTAGTTGGTTGAGGGGGACGCGCTATTGAGAGTGTGGAAGAACTAAAGAAGTGTGAAGTTAAGGAAGAGAGGAAGTCAAACTGAAGTCTAGGGGATTTGGGGATACTTTAGGAAACCAAGCTAATAAAATAAAGTTTTATATACCTAGGTTTTTTTTTTCTTTTGTCTTAGATTGGGAGATGCTTGAGCATCTCCATAGACTAAGGTAGATCCGCCCATGCGACCAAACCCATGATAGGAGCAGTAGAACAAGAGTGTGACCAAGTGTGGTCTCAGATGATGATAATGAAGAATTGATGATGTTGGCTTTAAGTGGATTTTGCTGAATTGGGGATCAATGATGATGGAATGCCACCACTTCGAGACAGAGCAGAAGAGCTTAAAGACTTGACCGACCAGTCTCGACAAGATTTTAAGTTTGGCCGAGCTTGCTCATGGACATTGCTGTAAACCGTGTTATAAACTTTGCAGAGAACAATATTGAGTGCAGGTTCAAAACAGCCTTAAGAGCCAGATTTCAAAAGTCAAGTTGGGTAATTTCCAACAGAAAGCAACAGTGAGCTGGGTAATTACCAAGGAACTGACAAACTATGCGCTCAGACTAGCTAGAGTAAACTTTTCCTCCAGTGCTATTCTACTTCCTGCGGTTTTTGGTTGGGAAAAAGTGTGAACTCTAGCTGCATTTCAAATTATGACGAGAAAAAACTATTGAAATCAACATAAGAACACAGATCAAGAATGAGATCCTCAATCATGCGCCCGTAAATCTGACCAAAAAGAAAACTCGCAGCTGTAGCTACTACCTAATTGCTTTACCAAAAATAAATCAACTCAGTGTTCAAATTTATTCATGTTTTAAACGGCTTTAACATAATAATAAAGCCGACTTATCAGGGAAACAGGGTAACAAACCAAACAAAACAGAAACAATAAACAGTCCAGATTATGCTCTCGACTCCATTCAGTTTATTTTAGTTCAGGAAAAACATTGAGAATCAGAAACGAAAGTTTGAAAAACTTGTATATTCGCATCACAAAGAGAGTATATATGAACACTTGTTCATGATGATGTACACAAATGAAGATGTGAGCAAATATATCAAACTCGCATCAAAATCATCATGCAACACAAAGCCACCCAACCTAGCGAGTTAACTAGGGATCAAACTCCACTGAGTTGAGAATTCGGTCACAAAAATGGTTGTGAAAAGAAACTCTTCTCCATAACTTACCAATTCAACCTGCAACTGTTGCACTTCGCTACTCATATCCATAGATCATGAACTAAAAAGTTTATTGGTGGCTTTGTGTCTCCAAACACCATGGACAGGCAAACCTTCGGTCGAGTTACTGCTCCCATCTATTCGCTCACCCCCAATATCTGGCTGGGGATCAGAATTTCTAAGATCCAAGAGAGCTGCAGAAGAGCCATCACCCAAGCGAACTCTATGGAATTTTGAGGTTTTCTTCCGCTGCTTGCTTCCTCCACCCCCATCCCCTAGATGTGCACTAGTTCCACTAAGATCTGGCACCGAATCCTTTTGGCTCCTCGGCTCTATTGGGGCTTGACTGTGAGGATCCAATTCCTTCTGGCCTTCATTGACCATCAAAGCTGATTTACCTTTGGCGGCACGGTAACCATCCTTTGACAACACCTCAACTGCTTCTTCGGAGGGCCTGTTGTTTGATTGAAGTTCCCTTACAGAATTAATGATGCTATCTGCTAGAGTGACCGTAGACTTACTGTTACTGTTTTCCAATTCAAGACTCTTCCCTTTAGACTTGCTGTTTCCGGCTTCTAAAATCTTCCCTTTACCTTTTTTAGACTCTTTCAATCGGACACTGCCCTGTGACCATCCATTCTCTTGTGCACCACTGCTTCGCATACTCTTGTTGTAGGCATCAATCAGCTCTCTCTGCTTCTGAGCATCAGGGCAGAGTCTGGCCAAGTCAAGGACAAGATGCAACAAGCCATACTGCCGTATAAAATCTAGATAAACTTCTGTGTCAACTAAGCCCTGACGATACTGCCCCGATATGTCCTTAAAAAGGGTGTATTTGTCTTCATCAAAATCAACAGCAGCACGAATCTTTTCCACTAAGGACTTGTTAGCAGTTTGAACATCCTCCACTTTCAATACAGGCTGACTAGTTGGCTGGCTCATTGAAGGCACCTTACGTACTTGAGCTGCAGAAACTGGAGGGAAATCAGAGATCAAAGGTTGGGCATATCCAGTCTCAACCAGATTAGGGGCGGATGCAGAGTCCCTAATCCTAGCAGAATTAAAATTGAATGAATCCCGCGAAAAACTAGATGAAGAGAATACAGGAACAGTTGTCTGTCGAGTTTCGCCTTGAGCCTGAGCAGAACTTGCATAACTAGAAGGTCCTGGTTTATTCCCAACAGCCTTTTTGTTCCGAGTAGAACCACGTGATACCAAAGGTGAAATCTGTGTTGTAGGCCACGCTTGAGAAGAGCTAGTAGGTGGTACTACAGGCACACGGCCAGCGGCTGGCCAGGCCTGACCAGTACTAATTACAGGCTTAACAGCCACCATGCGATTGCTTTTCCGGCGAAGATGAGCTGCCATGGTGTTATTAGGCAAACCATCTGAAATCGGTGTTGATTGATTGCTTCCAGGAGCAAGTGGAGGAAAGGAAGAGTCCTGCAAAGGTGCTGTCCCAGAACTTTGCCCCAACGCTTGACGGTACCTTGAAGATGCTTCAGCATCTGTCGTACTTAGGGATTCAAATGGACTGATGATAGGATCAAAATCATTGGTATCTCCAAGATCTGAAGCAGCATGCCCAGTCGAAGATGAAGGACCATGAAATGTGCTATCATCCGCAGTAGATGTCTCCAAACTTGCTTGAATTGCCATAGAAAGTTGACTATCAGAAGAATCACGAGATTCACGATGAAATAACCGTCCTCTTCCACGCCTATTATCTTGTTCACTACTTCGTCTAAATCGGAAGCTAGTAGGTATCTGAAACAAATATTTACAATCAAAAATAGAATTCACAAAAACAAAATGCAAGTTAAGAGAAGACTAGCTAGCCGAGCTGAACGTTACAAATTAATATACTTGCCTGGAGAGCAGCATTACGCTTGGAACGAGACATACGCCCAGCATGTTCAATAGTATTGTGCCTCTGAAATAAGCTATGTAAGTAAAAAAATTAAATGTACAAGAGACCAAAAAACAACGACAAGTTTGTCAAGCTCTAATAGAAGTCACCTTCAATTCAGCCTCAGATTGGAAGACAATAAACTTTTTGGCAAGACAGGACTCATCTTCACATAGGAAATGCACATGGCGGAAATGCATCTATTCGATAATATGAACACAATTACAACAATTATAAGGTAGCCCAACAACATAAAGTAAGTGTACAAATAACAGTAGATGCGATAACTTGCCTCGAGATCATCGTAGTTCTGAAAATGATCAATATGTCCACCAGGACTGCATTTATCAAAAACAGAACTCTTATGAGCCCTTATGCTAAAGTGGGACTGAAAAGTAGAGCGAATATCAAGAATATATGACTTGGTTACCTGTGGCATAAATGACATTTATAGTGTTCGGTACTCATGTGGGTGTAGAGTTCGTTATCGCCATAGAATGGGGTTTTGCAGAAATCACATATAGGATGCCCCATAAAGCCGCCTCTTTCGCTCTCACTTCCATCGACTTCAGAGTCACCCGTATTTATATGCTGCTTCAATTGTGCTTTAGTATATAGCTTTTGTTCACAAATGAATACCTGGGTTGAATAAAGGAAGATAATTGAGTCATGCATATAAATATTTGCTTGAAATTTAAATGATAGATAAATCCCAAGCGCCATCTCCAACACTCTCATACACACACGCAGTTTACCTTCCTAGCTTCCAAACACAGAGGACACATAGACAACCTATGCTGGTGGTATAAATGCCCCTTGAGCTGTTCAATGTGCCTAAACCTCGCCGGACGGCGCCTTGCAATATCATTTGGTTGCTCCTCCACCTTGTCACACTCACTGCACGAAAGTTTGCACATTGCCTTGATCATCTTGTAGTGGTCAACATCATCGAAAAAGGCTTGCGTGTCTTCATGGTACCAGTACCGCCCCGACCGACCCTCCCTCGCTTGAGATGGCAGGAGCGAGAAGTCCTTAACCATCTTCGTGTAGTCTCCTAAAGCCTGAAGATACAGAACAACAGTCTCAAGTTTACGGCATATCAAAAACGAAAAGCTAGCACCATTCACAGTATATATATCATCGGAAACTGCAATAGAATCACACGCGAAACCAATTGCAAGTTCATTGATAGTATCAAAGAGTTGTACAGCTAAAATCTGAGAAATCAGGAACATTGAAAGACTGAATTTTGAGCTGAAAGATTGAAACTTTGGGGGCAAATTGGGGATTTGAGAGGGACAAAATCGGACCTTGGTGACGAAAACGACGTCGGAGGGGGTTTTGCAGATGCAGCAGCGGCGTTCGTCGCAGATGAAGCGGAGGCGGGCGACGCAGGTGGAGCAGACGTCCTTGTGGCCGCAGGCGCCGTAGGCAACCCATTCGAGGGAGTCGGCACACACCGCGCAGCTGTCGTCCATGGCTTATAGGAGAGGAGAGATCTAGGGTTTGGGGAGAGACGAGGGATTTTTGACTGGTTTTTGTTGAGAGAAGAGAAAAAGAGGAAGGAGACGTGGTGGTATTTCTGTAGGCTTTTATGGAAGGGCGATGATGGAACGAACGCTGTCAACAGAGATCGAGGGCCCCGTGGAATTCATCAGGGACAATTTCGTAATAATTCAGGAAGGGGATTCCAAGTTTTTGGGAATTTCTTTTTAGTTTTAGGCGAAAAGTAAATTTAAGAAGTAACCATTTTAATTTCTTCACTTCAATCTCTATCAAAACAATCTGAATTTCATGGCAATCCCAAGTGTTTCTCTTGCAAACCACACATCGAAAAAACCCTATTCTTTCTCTAAGGTTGAGAGCGCTACAATAACTCTTTGTCGTACTCCTCTCGTCAGACAGTGCTCCGCGCTGGTGGGGCTTGTCTTGTCGTTGTCGCCAGCCTGTCGAACGGGTGTTGATGTTTTGTTGTTCTACGGCCTTCTAGATCTGTAGATTCCAATGCCCAATTTTCTTGCTTTAGTTTTGTTGGCATCAAAGCCTATGCGTGGCTGTGAGTTTGTTTTGTGTTTCCTAGTGCGGTGTGAGAAGGTGCTCAAACTTCAATTGACGTTGGCGGCATTGTGTCTGTGTCTTGATGTCGGCGGTACTCTTGGGGTTCTCTCCTTTGACTATCCCTTTGCTCGTTGAGTTTCTTTGGACCTTTCAGGCGGGGGTGAGCGACACTTGGTTTTTTGGAGTTGGCTGTGTCTTCATGGTGGTCGTTGTGGTAGCATGGTGCGGTGGTGGCTCGCAGCTATGAGAGGTGGAGATTGTAACTTGGTTGGGTTGGCATTTAGACCTAGGGTTTGCTTGTTAGTGGGCTATAATATGTTAGGCATGTCCTGACGGTAAGTTAGGGTAGTCCTAACAGTATGTCAAGCTTGTCCTTAACTTTAGTTTGTTTTGTTTTGTGTTGTTCATTAGTTTTTTTTCTTATGGTTTGTTTTTGTATTGCCTTATCCATGCTCGTCATGGCTTTCGGTTTTTCTTTTCCTTGCATCGTGCAAAAGATTCTTAAATGGTAGGTATGTCATATGTATCACCATGATGTATGCACCATGAAACCATGTATAACCTTAAGGTGATAACGGTTGGATATGTAATTGCCTTCTTGGCTTGTGTGTGCCCTTGAATGAGTGAATTCACAATTAAAAAAAAACAATATGAATTTCTCATACATGGGTCATAGACTCTCTCTAACCCCATGTCGTCTCAGCGTTGGAATTCTTATATGGAGGCCATCTTCGTCCTCCCAACTATTAAGGAGGCCATTGGCGATCTCCCTTCTATCATGATGGTCATCTACGGTTGTTGTTGCCTTCTTTCCATTCGAATCCAAGGTGTTGGGTGGTGATACTGTAAATCTTAGTCTATGGGTCAAATCAGAGTATGCTCCATTGATGGCTTCGAATGGCTGTGTTCATCCTGGGGTGAAACCAAGGATGATGGTGGTGGCAAATCATGCCTTCTAGCGGCTGGGGTGTTTGAGCTAGTGGCTGTGATGGCGGAGAAAGATTCACAACTAGGGTTTCCTATCGAGCCTTGGTTCTACTGAGTCTATTTCATTGGGGCTTAATTAGTTTTTTAGATTAGCCTTCATCTATGTTTAAAAAATGTGGTAGATGTAAGGCTTGGAAAGTAGTAAAAATGTTTTAATGAGTAGTCTATCATATGTACTATTGTGGGAGTCTGTTCCTACAAACTTCTTGATATGCCTATAAGATGGTTGCGAAAGGGTATATAATGGCTGCTCTGGCTTTACTCGTGAATTATTTCCCCTATTAGTTTGAAAGGCGTATGCCATTTGATTACAAATAAAAAAAAGTAACCATTTAGGTTAGGGGTGGTTTAAGAAAAAGAGTGTTGCATATTTGCAGTTGATGACAATAACATTGGTGGTGAGATGACGAACTTACCTAGTACGTCATTATAGACATAATAGATGAGGCGATGAGAAATGTCATAAATATGACTGAATCTTAGATTAGAGTGCACCGAATAGGATGCAAGTTAAAGACCCGAGTCAAATTCTAACTAAATTAACCGCACGTTTACTTTCTTCAAATGAAATTGATCATGAATAAAAGGCAAAATGAATAGGAGCCGGCATGAGATCAATGTAGGCAACTACAATATGAAATTTATTCATTTCCACTAAGCTATTTACCTACAATATGGAACTAGAACTGTAAATGAAACTAATTCTCATATTACTAAAATAACCCTGAAAATAGACAGCTACACATTTGTCATTCATACGGTAAATTTTCTAGGAAAAAGTTTCTTTATTGATTACAATTTAACTTTTCAAGCTCAGTAAAAAGAAGCAAGGCCGCCTATAAACCCTAAACCTAGGTTTCATTCGTTTTGTTACTTAGCACTCTGAATTCTCATCACCATGACTAATGGATTCAATGCTTGATGTGTTGTTGCACTTGCTATCAAGAAGAATGACAAGATCATGTTCAATAGGCTAATGAAGATATTGCCATTTCACGCCAACTTTTCACCATTGGTTGCATTTTGGCGGTGTAGAAGAAACTAGTCCTTAAAGTTGTCATTGGCGATTTCACGTCAGAGTGGGGATGCAAGAACGGCCTTCAGATATGGGCAAATGTTGACAATTTTGTGATGAAGTTAATGAAGGAAGAAGAGAGATATCATGTTAATTCAAGAAGTCCTTGATTTTATGGGAAGGCATTGTTTATTACGGTGACCTTTAATAGACTATGCAACCTTCATGATCGCGGTCTCTCATTTTTTGATAATTGTGGAGATTTTTAGTCTCTCGCAGGCCTTGATGACCCAAGAAGCAGTGGAATTAGTTGGTGAAACCCTAGGTGTGTGGTAGAGCATGTGTTTGAGAAGGAAGTCTAAGAGAACTAGGGCTACGGTTTGCAATTCTCATCGGCTTTCGGATCCATTACGTTAGACATTTCCCCTGATGCTCTAAGAGTTTAGCTAGCTAGGATTGTTTGTCGGTGGTGCTCACGCACATGTATGATTGCACCGTAGAATATTGGAGCATATTAGCAGAGGTTGTGGTGGTCCTTTTAATGAATCGGGCACGCATGCGGTTGAAATCAGGGTCCTATATCAAGGGCGTGAGGTCTAACTCTGCTTTGGGGTTGCAATTGTTTAACAACCCTGACCCTACTTTTGGGTTAGTGTTTGGAGGTGATCTTGGATTCCCCGACCATGCTAGCTCTTAATCCTAACCATCCATGGGGGCGACCTTTGCATGGTTGGTCTTCTCGATCCCCCAGAGTGTCTGCAGTAGAGTTGGCGATGATGGGTGAGTTAATCCCCTAGTGGAGTAGCTACATATTCATAATACTCTAGTGGTGATTGAAATTCCTAAGATGATCGACTGGTTGGAGTCAAACATACATCATTAACAACCTTGGATATTTGTTCTTTAAGAAAGCGCATCCATATAGTGGTTCTTGATGTGATGGAGGCAATGTTGAGGCTGTTGTTCAGGCTGAGCTAAGGTTACCCCATCAAGATGAGCGCTTGTCCATGCTGCCGAACAAGAGGAAGGCAAGCCAGCCGCCCCCCCCCCCCTCTCGGATCGAAAAAAATGAAAGCCCAATTTGAGGGTAGTGTGAGTAGTGGGCCTTAATGTGCTAGGAAGAGGAAATTTGGGTAGAAGAGGAAACTAGCATTGGTTGATGATGGGGCTGCTAATAGAAAGTCGATGGTGAATGATTCTATGGTAGCCCATGGGCCTCCCTCTGGAGATGTTTCTGCTACGTATGTTGTTTGCTTTGTTTTCAAATAAGTAATGAACTCGTGCTAACAAAGTATTTGTTCTAGTCACTTCTCTTAGCATCACCTCAAAAGATTTAGCGTAGCAATAGATAGGGTTCTAGTTTGACTGGAATTCTACTTATTGTATACATTTCATTTTTTACGTAGTCCGAAAGCGCGAAATGTGATCATGTTATTTCAACTTATTCTTTTTAGTATAAGACTTCGCGATGATGATTCATAATATTAATTACTGAAAATTTTTCAGTAGGTTTCTTGATTCAATGTGTTTTGATATGGTTACATATTAATTAATAGTACGTGTGTGCTTATGTATATAAAAATCGGCTAAGTTTCTCTTGATTAATAATCAGTCATCCACCAGTACCTAGATCTAATAGAAGATAACCAAAAAAAAGCTGGTCTTTGCCTTTTGGAGCTCCACAATTGCCAAAATCACCATAGGGTTTTAGAAAAAAGTTTTGGTTTCGTCCGACGGCGAGTTCTTCGACATTGTTGTTGAACGGGAGTTATGGCGGGTTAATTGATGACCTAGTATTGGGTTGCTTGGTCGTAGATTGCGAGAGGGTGGCAATTTTAATGTTGCAATTGGTGATGCTGGCCTAATTTCGGGTCTACAGTTGTTTTCTTCAGCGGCGTTGTCATGAGTTTATGGTCAAGTTTTGTTGATTGAGGAACATGTGCGAGTCTGGTTGCTTGAGACGAGAGAGCGGAGGCCGTAGCGACTTCCCTGGGTTTCTTCTCGGACCCAAATTGGTTCAAGGCGGCTCGGTTGGATTGAATCTTAATGGTGGTGGTGCTCTGCTACAAATACAGATAGTGGCTCTATGGTAGAGGCTGGTGTTGATGATAGGGTGTCAGCCATATGGTCAAAGGTCAATGGTGTGTCAGCCATACTTGCCTACTCATATTGTTATTCTTTGGAGACTCCAATAGAGGGGGCTTGGGCCCAGGTTTGTTTTTTTTTTTTTGGGTAGTTTTGTCAGAGTGTCAAGGGTTGTGTCAGGGGGTGTGTCATGGTTGTGGTTTTTTTTCATGGACTAATAGTTTAACGACGGTTATAGGTTGCTTATACAACATGCCAATAATTTTGGTATACAGTGTTAGAATGGGATGTTTCTTTTGTAGGTTAACGGTAAGCAGGTATCAAGAATTCTAAAATAGTTTAGATTACAGTTGAACCCATTTTGGTTCTTGCATTGTAATCGCTTATATTCTGGGTAGGGATGCGAGTGGGAACGTTTTTCCACCACTGAGTCATATCATGGTTGTATTTTGGATTTTGAAAATATATTCTAGATATTCTTTCTAAAAATGTTTATTAAAATCTATTTCTTGCCTGAACTTTCTTGTACCATGATTTGTTAAGACCACACTTAATTATTCTCTGCGAGTGGGTCTTACACTATGAGCGCATCTTAACTGATCGAAGAGAAAAAGAGAAACTTGCAGATTTCGCAACAACACAAAGGAAGCGAAAATTTCTGTCTAATTGGAAGGTGGAGAGTGAAGCTGCAAATGTGTACACAAAGGGTAGTTTCAATTGCTTTCAAAAAGAATATCGAAAATGTTTGGACTTAATATTAGAAAGAGAGAGCAATGATGAGATAATTGCAACATATGTGGTTCAAAGACCAGGGAATCCAAACTTAAGAAGGCCAGTCATGTATTCTCCTTAATTTCAATCAATTAAGTGTAGTTGTATTAGATTTGAGTTTGATGGGATTCTTTGTGCACACGCATTAAAACTATTCCGTGAGTTAGGCTTGTCAAAATTACCATTTGAAGTACTACTTGAAAAGATGGAGACGGGATGCTAGAAAGGGAATTCAATTTGAATCTCTTGGTGAAGAAAATTTTGGTAATCAGAGTGCGTCTTGCACACTTAATTATAGTCACTTGTCTCATATAGCAGAGAGAATTATAGCAAAATGTGCAAAGGATAAATAGTTATCGACTTTAGGGTGGAGTCTAAATTGTTAGAGTTAGAGGCAGAATTGGGTGGCAATTCAAAGAAGCAACTAGAACATGAAACAAATGATGATATAGATTCAGACGATAAAGGGCATGAAAATAATGCCAATCTGGTTTTGCGTGATCCAAAAGTAAAGAAGCATAGAAGGAGCTGCAAAGGTAAGAAGAATAATGATTTGGGATCTAAGAAGCAATCAAGAAAAAGATCTTCATCAATACGGTGGGAACAAGAGGTTGCTCCAGAACCCCCTCAAGTGCAAAATGTATCTGCACCAAAGAAAAAAAGAGCTCCACCTAAAAAAAAGGGTTAGTAGAAAATTACAATGCTCTGTATATTGTTTGTCTTCCATTATTTGTTCATCTATTTAAAAGTAGTGATTCTAATAATTTTTATTCATATATAGATTCCTAGGAACTTAAGACGTATGAACATGATAAGAGTGGAGCTTCAAATTCATATGAACAAGTTCAGGTTTTTTCATTCATCTATGAAATCTATAACTAGTGTATCAACTTAAAATCATTTCATATTACTGTATATCTTGTTTTATAGAGATCAATTACATTGGTGAATCAAAATCAATCATATATGCCCTTCATACGTCCTCTTGGATTTCTAGCAACTTTGGGTGCTCAAGGCGTTCCCTCACATTATCCTTATGGATTTCCACCAACATTTTCTAGTTGGCAAGCAATGCCTAATCAAATGCAGGACATTGCCTTAAATTATCCTCAAGGAATTCCACCAATAGCTTCTATGATTCTAACAATGTCTAGCCATTCACTTGGTCACCCACTTGTTCCACCAATATTTGATTATTCACTTACGTATTCGCAAGTTTGCTCTCTTATATGTATTCATACACATACTATTTTTTTTAATTTACTTCTTTAGAAATTGTATCTAAATATAACTATTAACTATGTCAAAAATTTGATCGGCTATCTCCCAACCAAGACCTCAAGGACCAGCTCGTGAACTGAAATTTTCAGATCATGCATCTGCATCCTAAGTGCCATTGTTGCAACTAGATAGTGTATGAAATGAAAAGGACAAGACCCAAACACCCCCCCCCCCCCACAACCGTTTCAAGTTTTAGGTTGCAGCCACTTTTTGATACACTTGATTTTGGAAGGATCAGCCGCTACACCTTGAGCACTAATGACATGTCCAAGATATTCCAGTTGATTAACCCCAAAACTACACTTACTTGCCTTTACCTGGAGGGAATGTTGTTGTAGTTGCTCAAAGACCATTCTCAAGTGTTGTAAATGTTCCTCTAAACTAGCACTATAAATCAAAAATATCATCAAAGAAAACAAGAGCACATTTCCGGAGTAAATCCCTCAAGACATCATTCATCATCACTTGGAAAGTAGACGGAGCATTTGTTAAACCAAATGGCATGACAAAGAATTCATAGTATCTAAAATGAGTATGGAATGTTGTTTTAGGAATGTCGGCTTCACACATCCGAATTTTATGGTACCCGGAACAGAGGTCCAACTTTGTAAAGATAAAGGCTCCGTGAATTTCATCTAGTAGCTCATCTATAACCAGCATTGGGAACTTGTCTTTGATAGTAGCCGCGTTTAGTGCACGATAATCCACACATAATCGCCATATCCCATCTTTCTTCTTTACTAACAAAACCGGAGATGAATAAGGACTCACACTTGGACGTATCGATCACCCCATTGGGAAACAACTCCAATATGATTTTCTCAATCTCTCAATTTTGTGAGTGTGGGTAGCGATACGACCTCACTTGAGGCCGCGTGCTGGTGGTAACTGCGTTAGAGCTTCATATATCCCTGCATAGTTATCCAGTAGATGTTGAACCTTGGGGTGTACCTCAGTGGCATGTGCGGTGATAGTGGTTGAATGCAAGTGAACAAAAACATATTCTCTTTCCCTTTTTGAGTTCAAGACATTGACTTACAACTGACCAAAGTAGCCTTGGTTTTTGTCTCACCTTGCAACACATGTAGAGCTCCCCCCCCCCCCTAAAAACTTCATTCATAACTTTTAAGTTCCAAATTATATCACCCAAAGTCCTTAGCTGGTGAAGCGGAACTAACCCGTTGGAATCCACCAACGACAACTTTGAATCTATAAGACTAGGGTTTCTTGAATCCACAAGAAGTTCTGGAATCCACCACGATAATTGAGAAAACTTAAAGGTTTATTGATATAAAAGTTGTTCAAATACAAAGAAAGATGATGCTTATATAAGCATCAATAACCTAAACAAAATCAAAGTCATAATCTAACATTGAAACCTAAAGAATCCAAATTAAAAACGAAACAAATAAACCTAAATAAAAGAGTTCTAAAAGGAAAATATAACTAGCCTAAAATACTAAATCTCGAATCGAAATAGTAAAACGTCATTATTTGACTTAAATCTTATAGACATTCTAGCCAAAATCTGCTCAAATCTTAGTCACAAATTAAAATCTACAATTTCGTACGAGCAACACAAAAAGTCCAAAAGATCATATTCTTAAATATTTCAACAGCTAGTTGCCTTAGAACACGCGAATTACCTATCTTCAAATCATTCTTCTTGATTGTTCGCCACTTTCTTACCTTTATATTTTTCTTATTTAACTTACCCCCTCCTTTCATGCATCATTAGCCATGCAGCCCCAAGTATAAATTCACTGCCAGAAATTGGTAGAACATAGTAATCAACAAAAAATGTATACCTCTGCAAATTTATAGCAATTTGTACCTGCCGAGAAGTGCACATAATATCACCCACTAGCCAATTGGACTCTCACTGGTCATGTAAGGTGTTTCTCTTCAATCTCACTCCCTTTAAGCACAGCATGGTGAAGGAAACTGTGAGAAGCCCCGAAATCAATAAGAACATGGACACCTCTACCATTACACTTCCCTTTGAGTTACATAGTTGAGGCACTGTCATCCCCCACTGATTGAAGAATTGTATCATACCCCTGTTCTTTCACCACAATAACATTTAACTCTTCATTCACTTCTAGACTAGGGAGGTCCACATCTTCCTGAAGAACCTATATTGCCATTAAAGGTTGGTCTCAACGACAATTGTGGTCGTGCCTGAACAACTCATCACAGAAAAGGCACTAGTTACACGCTCACCTTTCTTGGTACTCCACCTGTGTGAGTTGACGTGTACCACCCATTGGATCTCCCATTGCCGCTGGAGGAGGGGCTATAGCTCGCGGCTGGACCGCTGCCGGTGGGTTGCGTGGAGGTTGTCCCTGGTTACCCCGATAGGCCATCATACCTCTCATGTAGTTCCAGAGGCTATCCTCGTGGTCCTCGAAGATTCTGGCAAGCTTACACGCATCAAACAAAATTCGAGGATGTTGAGCACGGTCATGAGCCCATATGTTATCCCTAAGACCCCAAACAAAACACGACATCAATACTGCCGGAGAAAACCCTGTAACACGGCAAGATAACCGAGTGAACTGGTTGATGAAGTTGTCTACACTCCCCGTTTGATATAACCTAGCCAATGAGGCTTGGTAATCTGAAACATTGTTGCCACCAAATTCATACAAAAACAACTCAACCAAGCCAGACCATGAACTCGAGAACTTGTGGTGGAACATAAACCAACGGTCAGATGCTTAGTCAACGAGGTACATTGCAATGATGGCTAGTCGCTAGTCATTAGAAATTTGGTAAAAAGAGATGTATTGATTTGTGTGGTTAAGCCACTCTATGGGGTCACCACCACTAAAAGTAGGAAGTCCTAGTTTCATCTGTCTCATAGTGGGAAGATTTGGGTCTAGGCTGGGTGGCTCTCATTGTGGGTTTTGTGTTTGTGACGGCAGAGTGGTCTGGTAGAAGGTAGGACCGGTGGTTGATAGAAAGAGTTTGGTATGAAAGAGTAGTAGGAGTCAAATATGACACGATTTAGAGAATAAATTTTCTGATGTCTATTCATCTCACACTAGAGGCTACATATAGAGAATACATTATACTACAACCCTACATACTATATACTACCATATACAAAAATGTAAGTACTAACTACATGATTTATATCCTTTGATTAAATTCTATGACTCACGTTGACAATTCCCATCAAGTTGGCCCATACACATCATGCATGCCCAACTTGCTTAGTGAGTTATAAAACGCCTTCTTAGAAACTCATTTAGTGAGTGTATCTGCAAGCTGCTCTTCAATAGGAACAAAATGAAAGCTAATAATCTTTGCATCTAGCTGCTCTTTTATGAAGTGGTGATCCACCTCCACGTGTTTAGTACGATCATGTTGTACTGGGTTTTGTGAAATATCAATTGCTGCTTTGTTGGTACAATACAACTGCATTGCAATTTTCAACTTGACACCCAAATCATGTAGTAGATTTCTCAGCATAATAATACACACTATGGAGCATATCTCTATACTCAGCCTCAACACTGGATCGAGCCACAACGTTTTACTTCTTACTTTTCCATGTAACCAAATTACCTCTCATAAAGGTAAAATAACCTGATGTCGATCTCCTATCTGTAATATTTCGAGCCAAATCTGCATCTGTTAAGCCACCAACCTCAAGAATGTTGTTGTGTTTAGAGAATATTACTCATTTTCCTAGAGCTGACTTCAAGTATCTCAAAATTCTCAAAACAACATCCATGTGACTCTCACTTGGATTATGTATGAACTAACTCACTACACTCATTGCATATGCAATATCTGGTGTAGTATAGGTTAAATAAATCAAGCTCCCAATTAACCTTTGATAGTGAGCTCGATTAATAGGTGTTTGGTCTGGATACTCTGCTAAATGATGATTTTGCTCAATGGGGGTGTCGATAGGTGAGCATCTAACTACCCGTCTCTGTTAGCAAATCAAGTGTGTACTTGCTCTAGCACAAGTAAATATTGTCTCTCCCCCTTACTACCTCAATCCCTAAGAAGTACTTGAGATCCAAATCCTTCATCTCAAACTCAGAAGACAATTGTCTCTACAGCCAATCCATCTCTACAATTTCATTGCCAGTAATCACCATATCATCAACATATATAATCAAGACTACAACATTCCTCTACTGCTGCTTAAGAAAAAGGGTATGATATGAATTTCTCTATTTGTAACTAATCTTTCGAATAAATTGTGAGAATCTCTCCAACCAGGCACGAGGTGATTATTTGAGACCATATAGAGACTTTCTCAATTTCCACACAAAATCACTAGAAGAGGTAGTTACATACCCTGGAAGAAGACTCATATACACCTCTTCAACTAACTTTCTATGAAAAAATGCATTCTTGACATCAAACTGTTAGAGGGCTAATTCAAACTAGCAACAAATTAAAGGAGAACTCGAATAGTGTTCAACTTTGCAACATAAGCAAAAGTCTCATCATAATCAATGCCATATGTCTAAGTAAACCTCTTCGCAACAAGGCGTGCTTTATACCAGCTTATTAACTCATCCGCATTATGCTTCACAATGAACACCCAATGACACCCTACAACTTTCTTGCAATGTGATGGAGGCACAAGTTCCCAAGTATCATTTTTCTGCAATACCTCCATCTCTTCCTCCATTGCTTTCTACCACTTTGGATCCCCCAATGCATCTTACACTAGTTAGGTATTGATACGGCAGATATTTGATTCATAAAAGATTCATATGACTTTGATAATCTCATAGTGGACATATAGTTGGCTACCAGATATTTTGATTTGGCCTACAAACCAGGTTCATATCTTTTGGGGGGTTGTCCTCTAGTAGACATGTTTGGTAACACATATTGCACACTATCAGACTCACCACTAGTGTCAGTGGATGTGCATACCTCAAATGAGTGATCTTCTGCACCAGGAAGTTGTTGGTTAGGGATATGAGTGATGGCGGGAGGGGCAGCTGTGGTCTCAACTATTGGTTCTCCTTCTGAAACCTATGTGTCTGATGCTTCTACCTCTAATGGAGCTTCTACCACTACTTCTGTCACTGCTGGTACCTAGTTATTTGAAGTTTCTACCTCAAAATAAGCTAATGTTACTGCTGGTATCTTATTATCTAAAGTTTCCACCTCAGAATGAGTTTCTACTACTGGAGTCAAAATATCTCCGACAATGACTCTTTCTGACTCGTACCCCTCATTGTGATACTAGTCTTCAAAAATTGAATTCTCTCATTGAAAGGTTGTATCATAAGAGGTAAAATATATAACTCATGTCTTCAAAGAAAGTAACATATGTGTAGTGACATAGTACTTTCTGGTGGGTGGATGATAACACTTTGTGTCCCTTCTGACTGCTTCCATAACCAACAAACACACATTTGATCGCCCGAGGATCCAACTTAGACTTTCCCTGACTTTTAAGAACATGAACAAAAGCCACACAACCAAAAACACAGGCAGATATATTATGAAAAGAGGGAATGGGGACATGAGATGCAAGAACCTGAATAGGAATGTTCTTTTGAATGACACTAGATGGAAGACGATTGATAAGATAAGTCGAAGTCTCTACAATATTACCCCAGAGATACTTAGGCGTATGAGCACTAAAAAGAATGGAACGAGCCATATCAAGGAGAATACGGTTTTTTCCTTTCAGACACTCCATTTTCTCTGGTGTTCGTGGACATGTGGTTTGGTGAACAATCCCATGACTCTCACAAAACTATTGAAAGACACGGTTGACATACTCCCCCCCCCCCCATTATCAGAGCGAAGAACTCTAATGGTGTTATACTGTGTTTGAACATAAGTATGAGCAGCTTGAAAAGTAGGAAAAATCTCATCTTTGGTCTAAAGGAGAACAATCCATGGCACCCTAGTGCAATCATTAATAAATGACACATAGTACCTCATACATGTGGTTGTAGTCTCTTTTGGAAAGTCTCCAAATATCAAAATGAATTAATTCAAAAGGGATATAACTCTTAGAACAACTCAGATAATAGATAGAACGATGACTCTTAGCAAGGACACATGTTTCACAATGTAAAAATGACTCATCCACGCCAATAAACAAAGAAGGCATGCTTTTTCATAACATGGAAAGATGAATGCCCTAATCGACGATGCCACAACCAAATTTCACTTAGCTGATTAAAACTTGTTGTCAGAGCAGTGTGTGGTTGTGCTCCTGGTTTCTATTTTGCATATGTCTGATCCAGATGAAACAATATGTCCCTCAAATCCCCCCTAACTGTATCTCTCTGGTGAGAAGATCCTGAAAAATCACATACATAGAAAAAAAAGTTACAGAGTATCGAGACTCAGTATTCAACTAGGGAACAGATAACAAGTGATGTGATAAATTAGGTACATATAGACCATTATGAAGTTCTAAAATATGAGTGATGCGAACTAACCCTTCTCCCTAACACAGGAAAAGCCTCACCATTAGCATTAGTGACATATGACACATGTGGAAGATATAACTTGGTAATATAGTAAGGTTTATCATAAGTCATATGTTCGGAGACACCATAATTAATAATCCAAGTATTAGAACTAACAAAGTTATAAATCTTTAAAGTCATACCAATCTTACCACTTGCTCGAGGCATAAAGATGTTACCATTAGTGCAGTATTGGCCCACATCATATCTAGAGTCGTGTGAAAACTCAACTCTCTAGCAATTCTTGTCATCTAGCTCTCAAATAGCACTATCAGCATTTCTTATGTGGACAAAATCAATGAAAGCATAACCGGTGAGATGTCGCCATCTGCCCAGCTATGTTGGGAACTAGATCCGAGGACCAAGGGACGAGCGCGCGTGGTGGTTGTTGAACCCTATGAAGCGTGAATCTGAGCAATCTGCAATGAGCTAGGCTCGACACGAGTGCGTAGGGCCAATGACACAGGTGGATAAGAGCCTAAGTGTAATAGAGACGGGTCAGGGGGAGTAGTCGTATCTCTGATAGCACGAAGGTCGTTTATCATTTCCTAACGAAACGAATTGAACAACTCTTGATACACATTGAGAGTCGTTTGCAACTCACCGATCTGGGAGGTGGTGAGGTCTTTATGAACCTGCAACTCAAACTCAACATTGAAACATCACCATACGTGTTGAGTGGATTTCCTTTTTGATTAACCATGGTCCAAAAGTAGGCTTTCGATACCAGATGGGATGGTACCTCAAGTCACATAAAGCAAGAAAGCAAATAAAGCAAGTTAAGGAAAACTAAAGATTGATTTTCAGAAGAGTTTTTTTTACCAACAGTCCCTCAACTCTGGTGTACTTACCAATGTGATACCTCAACTCTTAATCGTACCAATGTGATACCCAGACTCTAGTATTGCTATCATTGAAGTACTTCTGTTAGTTTTTTTAAACTTTTCCGTTATCTTGGGGACGTGGCAGGTACGTGAGGCCCACAAAGAGGGTTAAAAGACAAAATTAACCTCATCTGAGAGGAGCAATGTTTTTCCCGCCCTTTACCTTGAGAAAGACACCCAACAATTCCAATTTTGGCTCCAATTTTCCCTCTCTACTCCTTAATTTGTGTCTCTTATCTAAACTAAAGAACTACCGCCAACCAGTCGACCACAATCTGATAAAACCTAGATCAATCTCATTTTCTATTTTTACCCTAACACTTGTTAAACTAACAGAATAAATATATAAATTTATATGGAACATCTCATTTCCACAATCTCATAAGAATATAAAAACACATAACTTAACGAAATTCAAATACATGTTTAAGTACCATTAGTTGCCACCTTTTATGTTGATCTGCCATGATTTTTGCTTGTAAGAACTAATGGTACATGTAGTTGAATTTCGTTAAGTTATGTGTTTCTATATTCTTATGAGATTGTGGAAATGAGATGTTCCATATAAATTTATATATTTATTCTGTTAGTTTAACAAGTGCTAGGGTAAAAATAGAAAATGAGATTGATTTAGGTTTTATCAGATTGTGGTCGACTGGTTGGCGGTAGTTCTTTAGTTTAGATATTAGACACAAATTAAGGAGTAGGGAGTGAAAATTGGCGCCAAAATTGGAATTGTTGGGTGTCTTTCTCAAGGTAAAGGGCGGGAAAAACATTGCTCCTCTCAGATGAGGTTAATTTTGTCTTTTAACCCTCTTTGTGGGCCTCACGTACCTACCACGTCACCAAGATAACGGAAAAGTTTAAAAAAACTGACGGAAGTACTTCAATGATAGCAATACTAGAGTCTGGGTATCACATTGTTACGATTAAGAGTTGAGGTATCACATTGGTAGGTACACCAGAATTGAGGGACTGTTGGTGAAAAAAACTCTTCTGAAAATCAATCTTTAGTTTTCCTTAACTTGCTTTATTTGCTTTCTTGCTTTATGTGACTTGAGGTACCATCCCATCTAGCAACTAAAGATTGATTTTCAGAAAGCAACTAAAGCTAGAAAAGGAAAACTAAATATTGATTTTCATTCATGTGGCCAACATACATAAGTTTGGTTTAAATAGTCCGATACAAGAGAAACCTAATGGAAATAACCAGTGTTGTCATAACACGTGGCTGGACAAACTACAGCTGTTATGCATACTTGGAGAACGACAGAGAAAATAAGAAAACGACTACATAAGCTAATATTGCTAGGAAAGCACCATAGGACTTGTTACAGAAGGCCTTCATATGGATACTCTGTAACCTGCGCATCAGGATTCAATATCACAATTTCACAAGACATGTCATATGAGTTTCACGATTTTCATTCAAGTATACTTAATAACTATTATGGTCCAAAAATTGGACTATGATGCATGAAATAACAAATTGTACAAAAGCTAAAATGTAAACGATCAAACATTGTGAAATCCAAACCAGCTGACAGGTTTGATTCTTCCGCTTTCCTTTTACTTTTACATTACTGGTATTATGTTGCTTTAGCATTTTGTTTGGTTCAATTCACATGGATTAGTGGGAGTTCTGTCAGCTGTACCAAACCTAATAAAGCAGTCTAAAGGTCCCTAGCTAGCTCCATTGTTTACACATTACTGAACTGAGTATTCTGATATTATTACTCTAATTCCATCTCTTTTCTCCATCAACTAGTACTCTTATAGTCTTCTTTCAGTCAGTACATCAGATTATCAAGAAGATGGGAGCTTTTGGTTTAGCAGAGATTTCAGATGATGAAGGATCGTCATCTGTAGATAACGCTATCATTGAAGCAGCACCTATTGTGTCATCCTACAATGACAAAATCCGTCCTCTTCTTGATGCCGTCGACAAGCTTAGAAGCCTCATGGTTATGGAGGAAGGCATTCAGCTCCCCACCATTGTTGTTGTGGGTGACCAATCATCTGGCAAGTCAAGCGTCCTTGAATCCCTGGCCAGCATCAGTCTGCCACGCGGACAAGGTATCTGCACCAGAGTGCCCCTTATAATGAGGCTTCAACACCACTCTAGTCCTGAACCAGAGTTCCAGTTGGAGTACAATGGCATAGTTGAGCACACTGATGAGGTCAACATTGCTGATGATATTGTCAATGCTACCAATGCTATTGCTGGTGGAGGTAAAGGAATTTCTAACACCCCATTGACTTTGTTAGTGAAAAAGAACGGTGTTCCAGATTTGACTATGGTTGATCTCCCTGGAATTACTAGAGTTGCTGTTAATGGCCAGCCTGAGGATATCTGTGATCAAATTAAAGATATGATCATGGAGTATATCAAGCCTGAAGAGAGCATCATTCTCAATGTGTTGCCTGCTTCTGTTGATTTTACAACTTGCGAATCGATCAGGATGTCACAGAGTGTGGATAGAACTGGTGATAGGACTCTAGCTGTGGTGACAAAGGTTGATCAGACGCCTGAAGGACTATTGGAGAAGGTTACAGCAGATGATGTCAGCATTGGTCTCGGTTATGTCTGTGTGAGGAACCGGATTGGAGATGAAACTTACGAGGAGGCAAGGGCCAAATCTCATCGACTATTTCAAACTCATCCTTTGCTGTCTAAGCTTGACAGATCTATTGTTGGAATTCCAGTTCTGGCTCAAAAGTTGGTGCAGATTCAAGCTTCTAGCATAGCTAGAAACTTGCCAGACATTGTCAAGAACATAAATGACAAGCTGAGTTCTTGTCTTTTGGAGTTAAACAAAATGCCAAAGAGTCTGTCATCTGTTGCTGAAGCCATGACTGCTTTTATGCAGATCATCGGATCATCAAAAGAATCACTTAGGAAAATTCTGGTGAGAGGAGAATTCGATGAATACCCTGATGACAAGCGCATGCATTGCACTGCTCGTATTTATGAGATGCTCCGTCAGTACTCAGATCAACTTCACAATGAAAGTGACTTGAAAAGTAACTTCTTAATAGAGGAGATCAAGATTTTGGAGGAAGCTAAAGGTATTAGCCTACCCGATTTTGTTCCTCGCAGTGCTTTTCTTGTTATATTGCAGGGAAAAGTGAAGGCCATTTCGAGCATCCCTATTGGGTTTGTTGAGAAAGTTTGGACTTATATTGAAGAAGTGGTTATGTCTGTATTGATGGATGATACAGAAAACTATTATCAGCTTCAGTTATGCACCAGAAGAGCTGGTCAAAATCTTATAACAAGGATGAAAGAAAGGTCAATTGAATGGATGATGGAGATTGTGGAAATGGAGAACCTGACTGACTATACATGTAATCCAGAATATGTATCCGAATGGGATCGGCTGATGGTTCAACGAGACTCATTTATATGTGGTGATGAATATAAATGAGACTACAATCTGTCTAGAGGGTATTGGGGAGGTTGAAGTTGGAGCTCTTAAGCAGTATCCTCATGTCCTGTCTCTGGCTTTCGACTTGAAAATGAGGATGACTGCTTACTGGAAAGTTGTTCTGAGAAGGCTTGTTGATTGTATGGCTTTGCATTTACAGTTGAGTGTTTCGAAGCTTGTGAACAAAGACATGGAAATTGAGATTGTGAATGAGCTGATGGGACCAAATTGTGGTGGTGGGATTGAGAAAATGCTGGAGGAATCTCCTGCAGTTGCCGTCAAGCGCGAGAAGCTGGTGAAGAGCATCAAAAAGCTCAGGGATTCCAAAGAGGTTGTTGCTAAGATCTTGGATGGCGTTGCTACCTAATGGTGATCAAGTGCTTGCATAATATCATCAATGCAAGTAGTATGAGTAATGTGGAAGTTCATCATGTATACATGTTTGTATGAACATCTATTTCTGGCAATCAGAGTGAATTTACTTTACATACAGCTTTAGTTTGTTCAAAGATTTTTATTAAATAAGATAATATGTAATCCTTGTACTCGATTGACTACTTGTGAATGATATATTTATTATTTTAAGCTTGAAACAGAAAAAGTACCATATGTCGGAGGATAATGAAACGAGAATAATAACAACGTAATGAAACATAATTAAATCATTTATTAATTAATAATGTGGTATATATATATATATATATATATGCATTACATACGGAGTATCCCGAAGAATCAATGATTCATATCTATTACATTAAAGCATAATCTACTCCAATAAGGAAACCTAAATAGACTAAGACACACACAATGGTAGGATAATAATTCTCCCGGAACAGTCTCCATTGTGTCGCATGCCTAGGTTACATGGTACACATAACATTGCCTCGGTAAAAACCTTGTCAAGCAAAATAAAAGCCTTTTGGGTGAAAAACAAAAACTTGATCGAATGAGAAAAAGAGCACAACACACCATTTACATTTGATAGCATCATGTGAGGTAGACTCCCCTGAAGTCTACGTAACAATTCCCCCTGATTAGTGTCATAATCATGGAGTATAAAGAACAACGTATACAACGTTCATTACATGCTTCTCAAAAGTAGTCTTGGGCTAATAATTAATCATTAATCTAGCCACACATCCTTAGATCATACATGTTATACATAGCCAAACTTAGATATTAGGAAACAAGATTGCATAACAACTCAAAACAAGAGTTTGTAATGAAAATCAGATTTCTGCGTGGAATAACCTTCACGCACTCAAATGGTCATAACGTATTCGTCACAAAAGGTATCAATGAACCGTAAAATATTTTAGAAAGTAGACACACGTGGCTTACCAGTGACATAAAGTTCACAAACTAATTCGACCGGAGCAGTTCACAATGCTCTGTTGAAGATGACTGACTTGTAAATTCCCAGACAGAATTGTCATACTTTGCTAAAACAGCCATAACTCACTCATTACGATAGATATAATCAAATGGTTGGTGTCCCTGGAGAGTAGACACATAGGCCTTTCCAACGGTACCAAATTCATCATATTTCATTGAGTCTTGTAAGTCTCGTCGAAGTTGACCTACGAAACTGGACAGATTCTGATTTGTCACATTCAATGTTTCTTTTATAAAGGAATGGACCAATGAATGACTAATTTTGATCCGAGAAAGAATCATACGTATCCTATATGCTACCAGTGTCAATAAAAACACCAACGCTAGTGTGTATGAGTTGTCGATGGCGTTGGTGTGGGAGGAATGTATTGATTCGTTAAATGTAGAACTAGATCCATGTCAATGGAACAATTCAAGTCCAATGATGAGGCATACACACATAGTTAATCACATCATAATGAAAGCAATAGTGTCCCAACAATACTTACATATGAATCTATAGCTTATTGAAGCTCTTCATCATCTTTACTTAGACGACATAGAGAATCAAGAATTAGTTTTCATGTAAACACATATGGGTATGAGTTCTTGCGATCGATTGTACTACGTTCTCTCGAACGTCACATTTAATTGCATAAGCTCTTTGTAGTCTGGATGCATTTAATCGAGTAATTAAGGTCCCTCAGACACTTTCATATTTGTGTCAAAATCCCTTTACAGATATGTTATAACCACTAGGATAATGAGATAATCTTTGCACCATAAGTCCTGCAAAACATCTACTTGTCCCGTAGAACAGTGTGGGTGGTTGCACAATCAGCAAGACACTCGATTTTACCCCGAGACATCATTAAAATAAATTAAGAGAGTCAACAACACGGTGAATTTCTCTAGACAATACACCGTAGAATATTGTAAGAGGGGGATCAAAACAAAGTGCAATCACATTGAGTATATTACATGACAATAGTACTACATTCTTCAACTAAAGAGTTTGAAATGGATGTTAGAAGAAACCATCCAATTAGTGAGGGTGGTCACCAATAATAAAACCGTTTGAGCGATGAAATTACTTGGAGAAAACCAGAAATAATAACTGGAAAACCATGTCAAATATGCTCAAAACCGAAGAAAATTTTGGGGAGGAAACGCTTCAACAAAGAATGTTGGAAAGTAGCCATCAAAACAATGAGAAAACGGCGAAAAATCGCCGGAAAACTCACATGAAAACTGGCTGGGGCGGCCGGAAAACTGCCGGTATAGAGTCCGGAAACGAATTCTGGCAGAATCCCGACTGTGGCGCCGGAGATCGGTGGCCAGATGGCGGCCATGAGGCTAGAAATAGGCCAAAGTCGTCGGAAAATGGCCGGAATGCCAGATCAAATTCGGACTTGCTGGAAAAATTTGCCAGACACGGCATGGATCATAACGACGTCAAAATTGACGTTCCGAGAGTTGTTTTCTAAGTTTGAAGTGTCGAATTTATAATGTAGTGTTATTGGGGTCCCATGTAACCCAAAAGCGGCCAATTTAAGAACGACATGTAGTTGCATACGTTGACCATTCATGATAGGTTTAAGACAATTAAAATTCTTACGAGATCATCTTTGTACACAAGGAATACGAGAAATTTTATTGAATAAGCTCTTTAATACGTCACAAACAAACTTCTAGGTCCATTAAATGACTAGAAGCAAAGTCGATTGAGAACATGGCAATGCCAACGTCATACTTGAAATATTAAGTAGAAAACATAATCAAAACAGATTGACTAATTGAAATCTATAGCAACTAAAGATGCATATCGAATAAGGCGGAGTCTTAGCCTGAGACTCAAAATTTGCTATCTTAAGAATGGAAGAATGTTACGTTTCCATTTCAAATGTACCCCCAATAGATATAGAGACAGGTGCCATAAATGGCTTGTGTTTCTTGGATGTGGAGCATGCATCAAGGTCATGATAGAAGCTCGATTACTCGACATCAATATTTAACCATGTAAGCATCATTAGTAGTATAAAGCAAGAGGGTATCGTTCACAAACCGGGGATCCAGCCAGGGCTTAGAATCACGACACTTAACACGAATTCATAAAGATATAAAAGAGTTTGATATATAGGATCGGATTGAAGATAAAAACATAAAATAAAACCTAAACTAATATATACATGTGATCAACCAACCAACACATAAGCAGTCACCAAACAAATCATGTAAGAACAAAACCATCGAATTCTATTCTCAATCATGTTCATTCTGTAGGTATCAAGGTTCAAACTAAGTTCGATCATGCATCAAGTTCCTACTTGGTTCCTAATACATGGATACATTCGAGCTCAACTACTTGTCTTGCTACGAAATCTAACATACCAATTCATCATGCAATTACATATCACATAGAGAAATCAACATGTTTCAAGAACTTATCCAATGCCAAACTTAGAATCAAATTCGGTGGAAAAACAAAGAACAATTAATCCACTACTTGTATCATAATCGTTACTAGCTTTGAATGATTAACATATGCAACATCAACTACTTGTCTTAATATCACACCGAAATTTAATCAAGAACATAGAACATGAACTCACGGCATCAAAACAGAAATTATTGAAGAGAAATCAAAATCTTCATATCATTACACAACTCAAAAGTCACAACTATCTCATAGACAAGATCGAATTAAACTTTAACAAAACAAAAAACAGAAATCATCCAAGAACAAGAACATAGAAAACCGAAATAAAACATGAAGATCATAGAGTTACACTTTGAAATAATCCTACGGGGTTAATTCCAAGCACACGAAGATCCTAGGCTCTACTTTCTTCGAATCCAAAGGATGGAAAAATGATGAATTTCGGTTTTAGGATTTCTTGGTGGATGAGGGACTGATTCGGCAGAGCTATGGCTTGTGCTTGTGTGCAAGGTTGATGATGATTTAATGGGGAGGCCGAGCCTCTATATATAGGAGTCACAAAGCCCTCCTTGTCGTCCCTTGTAGGAGATAGAATCTAATTGGGAAGCTGAAATCTTCTTTGATATGGATTTTGATTCATGTACTCCAAATCCAACTTGATGTAGGAAACCAAATCCAATAGGGAGAACACATATGGGCTGCACGGCATCTCTCCTTGTTCAACTAGAAGCACTTTGTGCGACGTTCTTAATATGTTTTTATTTCAATTTGTACTTTGCTTAGCCCTTATTGTTGTGCTATTGAGTCATTGAGTCGTAGTAAGAGACTTGGGCGGTATTTGATGCATTTTTGTGCTTACATGAGTTAAAAACGCATAATTGGTCTAGAGTCCTAGTTTGACTAGGAATCCTTGTTAGGTTTCGAAACTACTTATCTCTTACTTATGATTTTATTTTCTTATTTTCAGATTGGATTGAAGAGATAATTAAAGAAAAAGAGATGGAGTTATGTCATGCAACAATTAAATAGAAGATGATCATTAAAAGCATAAAACATGGCTTGATTTAGGGAATAAAGCATGACATGATTTTGGAAATAAAACATGGCATGATTTATGGAATAAAACATGGCATGATTTATGGAATAAAACATGGCATGATTTATGGAATAAAGCATGGCATGATTTATGGAATAAAACATGACATGATTTAGGGAATAAAGCATGACATTAATTATAGGAACTTGCTCTCTCTTTCCTCTATATATACAAGGCTTTACTTCTTAAATAAAATCACTTCTCATTAGCATTCCAGAGGCAAAACTCTACCAAAACACCACCATAAACTTCCCTCACAAATTAGCCAAGCCATCCACCCCAAAACCATCATCATCTCCACCGAGTTTCACTTATTGCAACCGTACCTCTAAGATTCATACAACGTGTGATTCTCGCAACTCATCTACATGGCTTCGTCTATTTGTGTTAATCTACAATTCTTTGTCTATAAAGATTGTAAGTTGTTGTTTATGTGGAAATATTAGTTTTGTATTTGTTTTAGAATTTTCAGAATTGTATTTGATATTTGTTTTTAGACTATACCGAATTTATGTTCTTATAATTATTGAAGTTTGTATTTCTGTTGTGTTCTAATCATCTTTCTCATACTTTTAGATAATTTTCAAATATGTGCATATGAATTTAGTGCTTGGATGCAGTCCCTAAGATTGTGTTTGAGTACTAGATTCATCAATCATATTGACACAAATGGAATCATGCCCTAGGAATACCACCACTTTAGCTAAACAACCATGTATTCATATATGTGTCATGTTTGGAACTCTTTAGTTGAACCACATTTGAGCCTACATTGAGCATTTTCTTCATCACCTATGTTATCTCCATGCTTAGTATAGTTACCTCTACCTTGTCCTATAGACTTGGCAGAATTCTTGTTGAGATGATGTTGTGATGATGCATAAAATAAGTGTGGGTGGAAGACATTTGAAAAAAAAAATCAACAAGCTTTTAAGCAAGGATTGGCGAGAAAAAAAAATAAGAAAAAAAAATGAATGATGAACTCGGCAAGAAAAGAAAAAATGTTATGTTGTCTTCCATTTGTGATTTGGAGTTGAGTTGTAATTGAATGTAAAAAATTTTACTTAACCTTTGTACATGTTCACTTTGTGGTTAAAATGATGATTGTGTCCAACTTGTTATATTCGGGCCATGATGGTGTGTGGTATCATAAGGATGATGTTTACTCTACTAAGTCTATAGGATTACATTTGTGATTTCTTGATATTCCATGCTTTTAGCTACGCTTAAATATTTACCATATCTAATGATCCTAATGATTCTTAAAATGAGCAAATCTTGGTTTGTTGAGATGATCACAAAACTTGAGCATATGGTTTTGGTCCATTTGTGCACTTAGTTGTTAAATGAGGTTTTCGTCTGTTATTCACAAAGTGCTTTTATTTTTTGAAATATGCAAATTATTTGATGCCTTAATATCATTTCTCTTGCATATATTTGTGTGTGGATAATAACCATGAATCTGAACGAAAAGAAGAGAGTATGTCTTGTGAGGAGGATTGGATTGACTAAACATGTTAAATGTTTATTGTCTCGTATCTGACTTATTCATATTATGAAGCATGTTTATGAAACTTGGAATTTATATGCTTACATTCAGATGCTTAAACTTGAAAACTATGTGTTTTGAGATTCTGAGGCAATCATTTAGAGGCAATAGTGTCTTATTTAGTTTTGTTTTGGTAAGGGACTAGCAAAAAACAAGTGTGGGGTAGTTGATAGAAGCATTTTGTGCGACGTTCTTAATATGTTTTTATCTGAATTTGTACTTTGCTTAGCCCTTATTGTTGTGTTATTGAGTCATTGAGTCGTAGTAAGAGTCTTGCGCGGTATTTGATGCATTTTTGTGCTTACATGAGTTTAAAACGCATAATTGGTCTAGAGTCATAGTTTGACTAGGAATCATTGTTAGGTTTCGAAAATAATTATCTCTTACTTATGATTTTGTTTTCTTATTTTCAGATTGGATTGAAGAGATAATTAAAGAAAAAGAGATAGAGCCAAATCATGCAACAATTAAATATAACATGATCATTAAAGCCATAAAACATGACTTGATTTAGGGAATAAAGCATGACATGATTTAGGGAATAAAACATGACATGATTTAGGGAATAAAGCATTACATTGATTATAAGAACTTGCTATCTCTTTCCTCTATATATACAAAGCTTCACCTCTCAAATAAAATCACATCTCATTAGCATTCAAGGGGCAAAACTCTACCAAAACACCACCATAAACTTCCCTCACAAATTAGCCAAGTCATCCACCCCAAAACCATCATCATCTCCACCGAGTTTCACTTATTGTAACCGTACCTCTAAGGTTCCTACAACGTGTGATTCTCGCAACTCATCTCCATGGCTTCGTCTATTTGTGTTAATCTACAATTCTTTGTCCATTAAGATTGTAAGTTGTTGTTTATGTGAAATATTAGTTTTGTATTTGTTTTAGAATTTTCATAATTGTATTTGATATTTGTTTTTAGACTATACCGAAGTTATGTTCTTATAATTATTGAAGTCTGTATTTCTATTGTTGTGTTCTAATCATCTTTCTCATACTTTTAGATAATTCTCAGATATGCGCATATGAATTTAGTGCTGGGATGCAGTCCCTAAGATTGTATTTGAGTGCTAGATTCATTAACCATATTGACACAAATCGAATCATGCCCTAAGTAGGTTCGGTTTGTGTTGATTAAAAGTGGTAAAATTCTGGAAATTTGCATGTGAAATCATGGTGGGTGACACCATACATGAAACATGTCTCCAATAAAGATTTGGTGCTTAAACGTAATCTTGTTTGATTTCTACTCTAAGTGTTATTGAATTCGATTGCATGCAAATTTAGATTAGGTCATAAGTCAATCTAAATGTTAATTGAAATCTTGTATGATTAGATGATCCCCTAAGGCGCTTGAGTAACGTCCATATCTAGCATACATGTCATCATAGTGGTACGACGATTGATCATTTTTTCTATACAAGCACGTGAAAATTAGTTAGAAACTAAACGTGCAAATAAAACGATTAAATCAACAAATAGGGAAAGAAAAGGGAAAAAATAGTTTAAAGCCAAATAGGCTTAGTTGGGCTCGTCAGGCCTTAGGCCCAAAAGATCTGGTTGGGCTGATATATTTGGGTCGGACTGAAACTGGTCAATTTCTGCAGAACTGGGTCGTCAGTCTGCGTCAGAGATGGCAAGGAGGGCGATGGCAAGCTTCGAGATATGCCGAGTCGGGGGAATTCGACGACGTCGGGTCCAAGACAGGAAGAGAAGCCGAAGCCATGCCCAAAAGTTACCGACGATATGGCTGGACGTCAGGAACGCTCAATGAAAGCAGTCGTCGATTGACGAGATGTAGTGCGACGTTAAGGCAAACGACAACGGGCTAGGTCGTGGCTAGTAGGTCAATTGAAGAATGAATCTGTAGAAAACGTTGGGAGGAGCAGAGTTGGGTTGCGAGTTGACGTGCGATCGGGAAGTTCGACCGGAGCAATTTCGACAGTGAGGAAATCGACGAAGGTGGTCAGTCTGGACGTTGAAATGTCGTCATTGAAGTTGTGTGGCGCTAGGAGGGCAACTAAGAAGACGCGGGACATCACTGGTCTACCAGAATCGGATGCGGCTGAAGATGGGTATCCAGATCAAATTTCTTAGTGCCCAGAGAAGAAGACGATTTGCTGGGTTTTCTTTTCTTTTCCGACAACTATTTGTCAAAGTCTGATCGATTTTTCCAGCAATGCCAATAAGAAGAGGTTGCCGGAGAAAAAAATTCAAGGCTAGGGTTTATTTTTCTATTGGTGACCTCGTCGTTCAGACACTATAAGACACTTTAGAACAAAATGTGATAACGTGTTAGAAGATAAGGAGATGAGCATAATAATAACCTAATAGAACATAACGTAACTTATTATTAAATAATAATGAGATATATATAGACATTACATATATAGTATCCCGAAGAATCAAGGATTCATATATATTACATTAAAACATAATCTATTCCAATAAAAAACCTAAATAGGCTAAGACACACACAAGAGTATAATAATAATTCTCCCGGAACACTAATAATTATTTACAAAAATCCAACAAACCACTATAGCAGCATACAGGAGTATGAAGTCATTCATCACAGTTCACTTCTACAGGGCTAATTTGTTTTTCTCTTTTCAAAAGAATAAATGTTTGTAATCTATTTTTGTTGTAATTGATCCTTCTTTGTAATATAAATAAAGAAATGTAATAGAGAAAAATGGGTTTGCACAAAAACAATAATAATTTTCAAGAATACTCTTTTCAACCAAATAGTAGCAAATTAGAAAATAGCCGGAACTTACAAGTGCATATTTCTCTTTTGGCATATACCATGACTAGATGTTTTTGTTACATCCTATTGAAATTGGCTACAATCTCCCTTTTGGACACCGAGATCATCAAGCGAGTCATATCATTTGCTGGTGAATATCAGCTTCCTGCTGAGCCAGTTCCACCATCATGGCCTCATCGAAGAATTTGCTGATGCTCACATCCTCGCTCATTCCCTGCAAATTCAACATAAAACCCATTATGTCAGGATATGATATTTACCCCACAGTTTGTATATTACCAATAGTAGCAATGCAGGAAGAAACTTGAGACTAACTTTTGTAAAGGTACAGGAAAAAAAGAGCCTATTAAGATCTGTTTTTACCATAAGTGTTTCCTTTATTGACCAATCGAAAAAGGGTAAATAGAAACACAAGATACACTAGTCACTGTGAGAAAGAAAGGGCAAGGGTGCTTATACCTTTCTACGCCTTGTCTTGACCATAAACTCACGAGCCAAGTGTTGAATCGGTGCGGGTTCAAGTGGTCGCAAAACGATACTCTTGTCAAGAGGATCCCCAGGAACTATAGCCCAGTGATCAAAGACTGAGAGGCAAAAGGCTTGTCCTTGAGTATGGTACCTCAAGTCCGTTTCAAAACCAAATGATTCTATGACTGGTAAAAATGCCTGATTTACAAGAAAAAAAGGAATTGAAAAAATACACACAAATATATTACATTATGGAAAAAAACAAGACTGACAATAAATTTTCAGGAATTTTCCCTGGGATTAGTTACTTTATATACTGACTTGAAAAACAAAAACCCACAGTATAACAGCCCCCTTCCCTTTGAAATCACAATTTCTATGAAAAAGTACCGAGGCATGTCGTTTATTCACCAAACCTTTTTTAAGAAATAAAATATTGATTCAACCCCTCATTCAGTAAAAACCCAAATCATCCAAATAGACATGCTTACTAGCAATAACCACTGCACAATATGACCCAGGACCAGTAAAATGTAATTGACTACTAAGCAAGAAAGTTCAACCACCGTACCTTCACAATGTAAGCTGGGGTCCCGGGTTGAGGAACATCGGCTGTAACATGTCCACGCCTGCGAGATAAAACAGTGTAGATTGCAGATATACAGTCGATTGGCGTTTGTATCTGAAACAAGAGCACCAAAATTATCAGACAACAAAGTACACTGCTCATCAAAGTGGACATGCATATATCAAACAATTTGGTTCCACAGGATCTCTAACTAAATGGAAAACTGTAGCTTAATACAACATATCCAGAAAATATTCATCTGTGTCATTTAAAGTAAAATAGAAATAAAGAGAAGATCCATAAGATGTACCCATGTTTAGTTTGACAAATTACATTTTAACTTCAAATAGGATAAAGGGCTATTGTCTACTAGGATTATTACTATCGCTGCGCAGACTGTTACCTCTATTTTGTTCAATTTACACCGAACGAAGCAAGCCATTTTAATAATCGAAGATTTCTGAAAACCAAGTTTTATGGCCATATAGGCTAAAGATCATTTACCTCCACATAATATACCGGCTCCATGAGTCGTGGGGTTGCCATTAGAAAAGATGAATAGGCTACACGTCGAGATGTGGGAATGATTTGACCAGATCCACGATGTAACGGCTCAGGTGCAATCCTTGCATCAACTATCTTGAACTTGACATTTCTGATGGGTTCATCACACAGGGGTCCCTCTCGAGCACCCCACTGGAACCTGTCATCAGTAATAACATGGTGAGTAATAAGAAAATCACAATACTGGGCCAAAACAAACAGAAATTGTGCATTACCCTTGCACAATCGAGTCTTTCACAGCATTCAGTAAGCTCTTATCAACTTCTGTTGAAAGTGTGTCATCTAGTAGTATGTTGGGTCCCTAAAAGATACACCTCTTGTCAAATAAAAGCATATAAATGAAAACAAAAAATGTATATAAAAAAAATCTGTTTAGATTATTACAACGTAGAACCATAAACTTTGATCCATTTAGATTATTACCTGCTTATCAGGACCAAATGCCCAAATCGACCGTGCAGCAAGAACATCCCACTCATATCTAGTCTGAAAGAAATTACCTATATCTCTCCGAGACCAATCAATGTTTACAACACCTTTCTCAATGTCTTCCGCAAGACCTCTCTCCAATGGCTCTGCAATCTACAAATTAAAGGTTTTTAGCTGGTCATAATGTGAAAATCAAATACATAATTTTGAAAATTAGATTTGTGCTTACCATAGTTATTTTATTCTTCTTGTTTGGTGTTTCAGCAAAACACTTCATCGATGAAGATTCCACAACTGTTTCGCAGAATGAAACAACAGGATCTGCAACCTACATTGTAAGTAACGCTTTAACCACAGTAAATTATCAACCAAAAAAATCAGCACTGCAAATAACTCAACATGCGAATCTGATACTTTTGACATGACTCATAAGCAAACTGAAGATGATGCATGTATGAGCAAAAAATACCTTGACTTCTACTTCAGAGTACAGTTCTCTGAGGTCCTTCATGATGGAATCCAGGTACAATTCTCCAGTACCTAAGATTGTGTGCTCCCCAGACTCCTCAACTTTAGTGATGGCAAGAGGATAACTCTTGCTGATCTTTCTAAGACCCTCCACCATCTTTGGCAACTCACTGGGATTCAGAGGCTCAGTTGCTGTTTTCACCACTGGGAGTGTATTGAACTGAAGAGGACGGAATATGTATGCATCCTCATCATAACTCTCATTACACAGAGTGGCAGTCTTCATTATGGAAGCATCCACACCTTCGATGAGAACCCAAGTACCAGGAGGAGCTTCAGCTATAGGTATCCGATCTCGAGCTTGATAAAGCCACAACTTGGTTACTTCTTTGACTGTCATGTCCTCCTCATCATCAGGTGAATAACCTTCTCCCAATACACGAACTGTCTGCCCTGTCTGAATCGTCCCACTGTAAACCCTACCAAATGCATCAAACACGCTACAGTCAGACTTTGGATACAGCTTTGTAACATTCACCATCAACGGGCCATTGGGATCACAAGTTGTCATAGCTTTGTAAATCGAAGAGTCTTTTGGTCCAGTATATGTGTGGTCCACTTTCCTTGTTGCAGCATCTTTAGGTGAAGGAATATGTTGCACGAGCATATCAGTGAAGCCCGATGCAGATCCAAAAACCGAGCTACAAGCCAATCTCAGTAGAGGCCTAACATTCAATTTGTAAGCTGCATTACTAAGGGAGACCCCAAGTTCAGCAAGAGTTGCCTCAACACTTTTTTTATGTTCTCCAATCACCTGGCTATAGATTTTATACAACGGCTCAAGCACAAACTGGACAAATGACCTTTCTCCTCCACCTGCAGGGGGCTTTCTCCTGAAAGCCCTGTCTTCAGAATGATAGTACATATCTCCCCATAGACGAGAAGCAAACTGGTCGGCATCAAAAGCGATCCCATGAAGCTTAACATAAAGCTTCGCAAATGATTGCAATGTGAATGACCATCCTGCAGTCGCACTTGCAAAGCATACATTTCCAGCAACAGGATCAATAACTTGTACATGACCAGCAGTTGAAGAGGCAGCCGTTATGTGATTATTAATCACTTCCAGAGTATGCCTAAGCATGAAGTAAGCATCTCTCGGGGGCAATTTAAGTTCTGTTATCAACCTGTCAACCTGTGAAAGGAAATTGCAGCCCATCAGAATTACAGTATAGTCAACAGAGGTACACCACTCTATAAAATGATCTAGGTAAAAAGGAACAGCCTCTGAATAAAAGAAAATCGACCTTGTTGATTACAACCACAATTGGTAGGCGCTCTTGGATTGCATGACGTATAGCCCTCTCAGTATTTACCTGTTGATCAAAATCACAAAACTTTATAACCATGCCGAATACTAAATGCCCCACAAAACCAAGTCACACAACTCAGCGTAGCAAAATATAATTAAAAGGTCGAAAGTAAATGCATTGAGGGTAATAGAAAACTGTTTCAAATAAGTGACAAGAGCGTAGAGACAATATTAATGAATGTAGTGAACAGGCCTTGCATACTCAGGAGAGTATGTCCCCAGAGACTATGAAAATCATTGTAACTTCACGAAATTACTATAATTGATTGGATATATAAAGTGAATACTGATGCGTACGATATAGCACTCATTGGAAATGAGAATTAAACAATTAGCTTCTTTTTAAATCTCAGGAAAAAGTAATTTTACTATGAGCGTAATACATATGAAATTTTTTGCAAGGAAGCATGCTGGAAGGCTAGTTCTCCTAAGCTGAGGCACTAATATGTGGTAGCCATGTCATGTTGAAACATGCATAAGCGTTCTAAGCAAGTATATCCTGCAACTGGCACAGGATATACCAAACACTTTAAGTTCCTGCATACAAGACAGGTCGGTTCTCATTGGTTCAGGGTTTCAAACATTTCACGATAAGCTGTATAATCCAGTTCTAATATAGAAAATTATAGCATCACCAACCAGTGAACCATTACATATTCACTACCCATGAAATAATAATAAAGGAAAGATAAAGTTACTCACCATCATCCCTTCTGCAGCATCCACAATGAGGACAACGCCATCAGCGAGCCTGAGGGAAGCAGTCATTTCATCAGAGAAATTAACATGCCCAGGAGTATCCATGACATTGCACAGGTACGACTTTGATTTGCTATCCTCAAGCACAAGCGACATCGGAACAGCCTTAATCGATATCCTCCTCTCCTGCTCATCAATCCTCGTATCAGTATACCTCATGTGCTTGTCGCTATTTGCATCAAAAGTAGCCATATGATGTGTCTGCTCCACCAACATATCCATAAACACAGTCTTCCCATGCTGTAAATGCCCCACCAGCGCCACATTCCTCACCAGCGCCGGGTTCGACATCAGCCCCACAAGAAACTGCGTCGACACATAAGTCGATGAGTCCTTAACCCCAACCTCAAACTTAATATCCCGCACGGGCTTGATAATCGGCTGCTCCAGCGGTTGCGCATCCTCATCCATGACCAAAGTCTCCACATCCTCACCGTAAACCTCCTCGGCAGTAGGATAGTACTTCTTGTCCTCAGCAAGCACAACCTGGTTATCCATATCGACATCATTCGAAGCAGTCAGCCACCCATTCGGAGCATCGTCGCCGTCGGATGCCGCGCCTCTATCATCTAACCTATCCGGAAGCTCCTCATCGTCTTCCTCCCTATCACTCTCCTGGTCAGACTCGATTTCGGGCCCTATATAGTTCCCGAACTCGTCGTAAAGACTATCATCCATCTTCAGCAACTCAGATCTGCTATTCCACACAGCTAAATTAGCTCGTTTATCACTACAAGTTTGATATCGAACGATTTAGGGTTCAAATGGCACAAAATTAAACGCGAAAATCAGATTAGGTTTATAAATTAGGGTTGAGGTTTGAAATGTGAGCATAAGGAGAATAGATAAATGGAGGAGTGAAGGAAGGGAGAGAGATTACGTACCTGGAAATCGGAGGTTTCTAGGGCAAAGAGAGCCAAGAGTCGAGTGTAAGTGAAAGGAAGGGTTTTAAGAGGGGGCAGCGTATTTGGACCTGCAGCGGTAAGAGAGATTATTTATAGACAGATTCAACGGCGTCGTTTGAGCTATTTAGATCTTTTTTAACCTTTTTTTTTTTTAAGAGGAACCTAGAATGTGGGAAACATCACTATGCACAGGGGACAAAGAACCGAATCCGGGGCAATATGACTAATCTTTGATATAACGTCCTGAATAATAGTACGAGTACTCCCTCACCACTCAAGGAAGACCTCAAATACTAGCAAGGTGTGCAAGATAATCGTCAACACCATTTGCTTTCTCTATATAGACTCACATGTAAACATAAATGTCTTATAATCCTCCATAACACGACCCAAATTAGAAAAAACATGAGTACTCCCTAACCACTCAGTCACTCACCTGGAGGTCATATACTAGCAAGGTGTGCAAGATAATCAACAACACCATTTACTTTCTCTATATGTGAGCTAGATCCGGATAGACTGAAACGTAGACATAAATGTCTTACAATCCTCTATAACACGACCCAACTTAGAAAAATACCACCCTCTCGACCTACAACTTTAAGAAGAATAGACTTACTCTCAACATCTGCATGCAACCAACCTTGGCGAATACCAAGTTGCAAACCTACCCGACATGCTTCAAACTCCACATGCAATTATGCAAAGCGGAGTGAGCAAATTCAAACTGCATTGCAATAGTGGTAATTCCCACACCTTCCTTGTTTTGAACTATCACACTAAAACCATGAGCAAAGAAACAATAGTCTCTAACACCCCCCCCCCCCGCCCTTAAGTTGTCAAGGTTAGATTTTGTGTGTTACTGTTTTTAAGTCAAATAACTCTACGCTATTTATGTTCGTTCACCACTCCCTAATCAAAGAAACAATTATCTATGCATAAAAATATCAATCAATTAGTATACATATATACAAGTATAGTGTGGATGCTTGGGTTTCAATGGTTCAATATTTTCTAATAAATCTAATGCACAATATTGCTCCCTAACCCAGCTCAATAAGTGTACATCCAAAATAAGAGAATAAGACACGAGTACGTAAACTTTTTATTTTTTGTTGAATGAGTACAAAGACTTGATGAAATGTTTTCCCCTTCAAACATCAGTGAAAGTACATATTTATGTTGATATTCTCATACAAAGTGCAATATGCATAAGTTTCCTTAGTTGGTTGTGCTCTTCTATCTTTTTTAATTCTAATTTTGTTGAATTAGAATTATCTATTACAATTAAAGTGATGTGCTTAAAAGAAGTTATAATTTGATTAGAACTTATACGTGCGGAAAGGAAAGAAGCCTAATGTGACTAGATTTTTATGTGCTGGATTATCTGATTGAATTCCTTTATTAATACCGATTTTATTGGTATTAGTATCAGAATTTAATTTCCTAATATATATGTTGTTGCATAGGGAAAGAAGTCCATATGTGATTATGACGTTCTTTTATTGATTATGAGATCGACATATCGTAATATCAAGATTCTGTTGTAGAGAAAATAGAATGATCTACTCATTTCATTGATAATCCCCTTTATATAGGGGTCAAGATTACAATAGAAATAAATGGTAATTACAGTGGCAATTAAGGCTACATAATGGTGATTGATCCGTTACATCTGTTGACCATAAACGTCATTAACTTATTCCTTTATTTGTTTTAACAAATGCACACTAATGGTGTTTTTACTTCAAGACTCCCCCTTGTGCCGAGTTTAAAGATATAATGGTGCATAAGATGTTGCCTCATTAAAAACCTTATCAAGTAACAAAACCCAATGGGAGAAAATAAAACATTTGTCGAAGGAGAAAAGAACACAACGCACCTATTACATTTAAGATTAACATATATGTGCTAGACTCCCCCTGATGTCTGCATCTCCCCCTGATCTTTACATTAATCATGGGAGTTTTGATAACTTTTGCATATTTAATGATGCATCTTATTTGGTACGTATTTCTTTACGCCAAATGTGTAACGACGTGAATAGAATTCATTCTCATCATGTCGTTTTATCTTTTTTTTTACATGGACTATAAACCTAAACCTTTAGGAATTGTTGTTGTGTGGGCGCTAAGCTATACATCGAATGAGAGGTCAAGTCAAGTATATTGTGTTTAGTGCAATAATGCGTCTTTGCACTTGTATATGAAATCTCATTTCCTGACACTTATTCGTCATCTTTCATTTAGACGAAAACGGATCTATCTTTAAAGACTTCGACTGATCATGGGAGCTATGGAAGTCTCACTTTTAACATTTAGAAGCCTCACTTAAAAGCCGATTGATGATTAATCATCAATATTACAGTCCTCAAGATCCATTTTGAGACTGTGTCTTCCCAATGATCTTTTTCATTCTCGACTTAGGAATTGTAATGGCGACATTTTTTTAGTTCATCAAAAGATTCTGCAAATCCATATTGAATACACAATGACATAACACATCTGATCCCTATTCATAATCAAGTATTTTACTTCGTGAACATTTCAATTCTTTTTGTAACGCTACGTGATCTAGAACAATTTCTTGGGTGGATAAAGTCTGTTCTATGACTTTCATGTATATCTATTAATTTCGATCCCCATAGAGATACCTTATTTCACCATTCATAAGCTGCATTTGTCAGTTTTTCTGAAACTACCAAACTGATAAGGTAGTGGAGTGCAATGACTTCCATTACGAGAATATCTCTTTATGGTCCATTATAAAAGGATATTTCTCGTAGTCAATTCCAGTGCGTTTGTGAGAGACCTTGCGCCATAGGGTGAGTCTATACTCTTAATTCTCATACGCATCCTAACAAAGATATATGATAGGGTTTACACTTGCGGTGTCGGCTTCACCTGCCCAAATACCTATCTCTTTGTTAGTGAACTTTAGTTCATGCTGGATCGCTTCTTTCCATTGGGCCAAAATTACTACGTTGTTATTTCTCAACGAAGTATGGTTCAATATGAAGACTCAATATCCTACATCCTCATGTGGTTTGTATTTGGTAGAGATCTCTATATATTCAAGGATTTGTTCTAACATCTGAGGCGTCCCCCAGTGATAACCAAAATCCAGGAATTCTTATGAGGCGGATTTGAGATTATGGATCAATGGATCCAATTGTGCCAAACTCGCTTTCTTCCTTTAATCGAGTATATATCGAACATAAGGTAGTCTCCCCCTCTTCCTTGGAGAGCCACGGCCTATGACACCATTTATGCCACTTTATGGTGCCAACATGCCACCATATATGGTGGCAACGCAATGCCCAATTCCTTTTGGGTGGCGTCATGTCCTCTTCTTAGGACCTTGAACCTTGCAAGCCTATTTGCAGCTAATATCTGTGATCTCATCACTTATGCAATAGTGGGGATCAAGATGAGACACAGTGGGGACAAACCACGACAATTCATGTCGTTCCACTTGAACATTCTTTGTTCTTATCTCCCCCTAACGACGGGAAGACTGCCTCATCAATAGTGATACATATCTAGCGGAAAAAGAGATCGCTTGTCAAAGTTGCAATATAGCGGACTATCTGGATGCTCGTATTCACATTAGTTGGCTTCACCATTATGCGATGTGGCGTCGCAATTTGGCACGAAGGTTAATCTAGTTGAGCTCAAGGATTGTAGATCCGTGTCAATCCTGGCGAGCTCAAGTATTTCGATCCTTTGATGTTATCGATTGTAATTCGTTTTATAATGATTAAGGTGATAGCCAAAAACTAGTGAGTAATAAGTTGTTTATGCAAAAATTAGATTACCCTAAACGGAAAGATTGGTGCGTATTACCATTTACCAATATCAAGACTAGTACTTTAGTCATTTTCCGTGAGACCAAGTGGGTTTGTAACTAGCATAAGTAACATTAGATTTAGTAGTGACTGGTGTGATGACACGTGACCAGCGTGTCGACATATCAACCAACACTGTAAATTATTTAAAGTATCTGCAAGTTGGTTGAATTAATCTACATAATTGTCGTTGGATTCAATCCTTGAACATAATGAGAATACATGTCATTTGCATAGGATGATCTCAATCCAAATTTCTTTAAGAAATTGATAAGATTTGAATGATTAGCTTTACATACCTAATCACAATGGATATAAGAAGCATAACATGGTGTTAGTGCATATACTTATGCATCAAAAATATCAATGTTCCGTCTTAGGAGAGCGACGAAATCTGGGGATGAAATTAGATCTTTAATTCTTCCATAAAAATAAATTTAAGGATTTTCACAGTTCTTTGTTTTTTGTTGTTCTTACTTCTATTTTTCTAAAATATTAGTGTCCTGGTGTAACTCCTATATAATATATAGACACACATATCAAGACCTGGGTATCCCAGTAAATCGTGTCAAAGCCCAAATATGTTAAAATCCTGAAGGTCAATTTCTTTTGACGTTGTTGGATAAGTAATTTCATATATATTTGATAAATGGACTTATGAACTTCTCTAATACTCGGTTACATTCGCAGTCATTAAAGATAGTGCAAAGGAAGTAAACTGTAATATCACTTATTCATTTCACATGAAAAAGTCGTTGATATAAAAACATTTAAAACGTATGAGGGTTCGATTGTCTCTTGTTGATCCTTGTTATATAAAGTGCCAATGAAGTATATAGGTATGACATGAAAATGAAATATAAACCCAATTTCTTTAGAGTAATTAGATAGAATCGTAAAACGATATATTCATCTCATAATGCATGTACATTTTGAATTCCGAATAATTATATATTTAGCGATCATTATTAATATTATTATTTATATCCACGGATATAGTATGATTATTCTTCAGTACTACTACTGTGGGGATCACATGATGCATTTCTTTGCATTCAGTTATTCATGTCATACCAATATTTTGTGAAGTTGATTTACTTTATGCGGTACTTCGCAAAGTCAAATATTAAAAATCGAACCGCATATATCTCGATTAATATTCAAATATTCTCAATTCATTGAGAAAAATTCATAACCTTGGTTGTATGTCAACGATTGCATTAAAGTCTTGTCCAATCCAAAGGCACTTCAATACCGAAAGTTTAGGCATATATAATAGCCATTACAATTATATCTTGGAAAATTGGTGACAGACTGTAATCGAAGTCTGAAACATTTTGAATTGACATAGATTTATGTCGCTCTTAAAATTGAGGGGTTTTCTCCTCGTAGTTTGATATTGATTATACATTTTCAAATTGTCGTACTCTCATTATTCTATACTCTTTTTGTAAGAGGGTATTCCATTACTCGTATCAAATCCCATATGCATTTTTCAAACGGTACATTGTTATAATTGCCATGAATCGCTTTGTATGAATCTACATGTTCATAATATTTGCCCTTTGCTTTAGGGTTATTTCTTTATTATTATCCATATTTTGTTATGAGAATTATTCCTTTTTTTCTTTCTAAAATACATTTCTTTGTCTTGAGAGACATTTCTTTGTCATTCAAGATTTTAAATATCCTTCCAAGTTACGTGCAGGGAAACATGTTTGCATAATTCGATCATGGTTGAGCCTTGGTTGGCTTGTAGGGAAGGTTGGTACTCAAATTCTTTAGAGTCCAATATATGTTGTGTTGGTTTAACCAACTGTAAATAGAGTACGAGACTTATTAGTTTCGCAGTCTAAAAGTCTAAATAGACTTACACGAAATTTAAACATACCAAAATACATTATGGTCACTTTGGAGCTTTATGAAGATGCTTTATCACAGTAAAGATATACAATATAATTAATTTCCAAGAAATACAAATCGGATTGCAAGACCAAGAATTGAAATGGTCGTATTTTTTCGATACTTCATGAAAATACTTTATCACAAGAATATGTTTGTCCTCTCTTTGTTTTTGAATTATAAAATTCTCATGAAATTTCATTATCATGAAAATGCTCATATAATATGCTAAATAACATAATTATAAAAATTATATAAAGATAGCATATGCAACAAATAGAGCATATCATTTAACATGGTTAAGTAATTTAGCAAGATTTATGCATTTATCGTATTCATGATACATGCCAATGACCATGTATAAATATATGATGCTTAAAAATTTAAATCATAGCATCACGATTTAATGACATGCTAAGTAATTAAATTTTGATAAAAAGCATAGCATATAACATGAATAATATTTAGAGAGTACTTTGCTCATATAACATATATAATTTCATTTATATGAATGAAATGCTATAAGCAAGAAATATAATTGAGATATTACTTGCATGTGAGTTTGCCATATAAACCGCATATTAAGCGATTCTTGATCTCATAATTCCATGTTACTTCATTGTCGATTGGATTATCGCATTTCTCGCATTAATCGTCGTAGTGTAAGTGATACGTTACATACAAAACAATTAGAATTATATGATTAGGTCACATTTAATCATATATATATATATATTTAACTTACCATAACAATAAGTGGTAAGTTGACAACAAAACAGGAAATAATTAATGGTAAATTGCATAATTACCGTATAATATTTTGGTAAAACATAAATAAAGAAATAGTGAATTAAAAATCACTATGTGATAATTTTTTAAATTACCTTTTAGTTTACCACTTTAGTAAATTCTGATTTCCCAAAAAAAAATTCCTTTTTTTTTTGTGGATCGGATTGAGTAGATCCGGGTCGAGCACATGGGTGAGATCGACATATCCGAGTCGAGTGCGTGGGTGGGATCAACGCAGTGAGAAGGAGGGTGGCATGCGGCGCCGATGGATCTCGTCATCAGGTGAATTATGGTTTAATAGCTTGATCACGTTGTGCCCTAGCTATATACTTGGGATAAATATTTAACAAGTTGTCAATATTCAATTATATATAAGAACTTCAAGCAGTAAAAGAGCATAAGAATTTTCTTATCGTTTGGAAATTTGTGATGCCCCCATTCGCTCATGCGGCTGCGGTTTGAGCTCCCAAGTCTTGTTGCTTAGGTATCAATCTTGTTGCCCCCACTCTAGCTTGGATGAATATAATGTGTCAGAATAAAGGTTGTGCAGGTTGAAGGGTTGCGATAGAGAGTTTTGTTAGGGTTTTGATCTCTCTCTCATTTTCTTTGAAAAACTCAATGGTTAAAGCCACGTGCTGATAACGTGTTGTAGAGAAAATAGAATGATCTACTCATTTCATTGATAATCCCCTGTATATAGGGGTCAAGATTACAATAGAAATAAATGGTAATTACAATGACAATTAAGGCAACATAATGGTGATTGATCTGTTACATCCGTTGACCATAAACGTCATTAACTTATTCCTTTATTTGCTTTAACGAATGCACACTAATGATATTTTTCCTTCAACAGATTCATGTTTATCTCTGTGTATTTTTTGGCAGGATATTGCAATAAAGAAATGAGAATGGAAATAATAAAAGAAGAGGTTGAAGATTGAATTTAATTGGAGATTTAAATGGTTGATCACTAATCTCAATCAAGGTAAATAACGATGCATGACATTCATATTATAAATATTCCTTTGATGCCTTGATTTGGAAAATATCTAATATACTTAAAATAAATTTGTTTTAAAATGGAAAAACGGTTTCTTGTTGAAGGAAAAACACTATTAGTGTGCCTTCGTTAAAACAAATAAATGAATGAGTTAATGACGTTTATGATCAACAGATGTAACATATCAATCACCATTATGCAGCCTTAATTACCATTGTAATTATCATTTATTTCTATTGTAATCATGACCCCTATATAAAGGGGATTATCAATGAGATGAGTAGAATAAATTCCATATTTCCTACAACACGTTATCAACACTTTTACTTTAGCCAAAAAGAAAAAAAAAACCCCTAGCTTCTGTGAAAGAAAATATTTTGCAGAAAAGAAAAGTAGCAAAATATCATTCTACCTTGAGCACCCATAAATATTTTCTGGGCACCCCACCCTCTTCTCTGACCTACCACCTAGGAAGCACGGAAACGTGCTTATACCCACGTTTCCCGTTCCGGCTCCGGAACCACTCCGGAAACGCTCAGAAACGCGCCGGAAACGTGCCGAAAACGCCTGGAAACGCCCGGAAACGTGTTTCTAGAAAAATGAGTTTTGGAAACGCGAGTTTCTGAATTAGAAACGCGAGTTTCCAAAAAATAAAGGTTTTTTTAATGTTTTTTTTATTTGAGATTTTGAGTTACTTAAACTAAAAATTTGTTATTATATTTTTTTTATAATTTATATATATTTATAATTTTTTTTTATTTCGACGTTTCCAAAATGTACCCGCTTCCTAAAATTTTTTTAAAACACGCTTCCGCGTTTCCAAACGTTTCGCTTCCACGTACCCGTATCTGATTCCGTGCAGCCTAGCCTACCACAGGTCGATGCCGAACTCCACTCAGTGCCACTGCTCAAAGCATTGTTGCGGCATAATCCTTTAGTCGACACTGCCCCAAAGCCGGAGACTTAGCCTTGCAATTCAGAAGTCTGGTGTCCACATTCAAACTCGACGAGAACTCCGGCGTGAGGCAACCCTAATTGGTTCCGGTGTGAGACCGGGTTGAGATTGACCCGCGCAAAGCAGCCCAAAACTCGACGTTGTCGTGCGTATCGTCGATCCGACACCTCAGCCTTGTGCGCTTATCCAAGTATCGACGCCACCGCTGCCTTGGCCATATCGACCCCCAATGAACCAAACCAGTGCTGCCGATCCCGCAACAGGCTCCGACAAGGCTTTGCGCGACCTAGCCTTGAGTGTCACCGCCCAGAACTCTGGCATAATCATTTTATTCAACGATGGGCCAGTGCTTCTTGCCCAGATCGGCGGCTCAAGATCCCAACGTTGATGCAACCCAGCAACGACGGTCTAGAACGGTGCTTGACTTGGAAAAAAGAGGATTTTACCTTTGACGGTAAAAAGTCAAAAGTAATTGTTTTGTTACTTTACCAATCAGTGAATCATATTTACTATTCACTATTATTGATCTACAATTTAGCAATTTTAGTGTGTAAATGGAAAATCGAAAATCCATTTTACATTCATTATATAAGCTAAATTAAAATAAAATACAATTTCATTACATATGATTAAAGTGACTAATCATGTAAATATTATTGTTGTTGTGATTTATCAAAAACAACATGACATGCAACATGGAATCATGAGGTCATAAATCGCTCAAATTTTGCTTAACCTTGATAAATTTGCTCTACTTATTACACATGCTATGTCTATATAAATTTTATAACTACTTTATTTAGCATGTTATACGAAATGGGCATTGCCATGACAACGAAACTTTATGTGCGTGATAATTGAAAAATGGACAAACATATTATTGTGATAAAAGATTTTCACGAAACATCGAAAAATATGACCATCGCAAATTTTTGGTCTTGCAATCCAATTTGTATTTCTTAGAAATTAATTAAATTATATATATTTACTGTGATAATGTAACTTCACAAAGCTCCAAAGTGACCATAATGTATCATGGTATGTTTATTTTTCGTGTATGTCTATTTAAATTTTAGACTGCGAAACTGATAAGTCTCGTACTCTAGCTATCTACAGTTAGTTATACCAACACAACATGAATTTCATATATTAGACTCTGAAGAATTTGAATACCAACCTCCCCTACAAGCCAAAAAGGCTCAACCATCATCGAGTTATATGCCAACATGTTTCATGCACGTAGCTTGGAAGCGTAATTAAAATCTTGAATGACAAAGTAAGGTCTCTGAGGACAAAGAAATTTTCCCAATACAAACTTGGCATAATAAGGCAATAATAACCTCAAAGCAAATGGAAATTACTATGGATATGTAGTTTCATACAAACCGATCAATGACAATTGGTAACATTATACCATGTGAAAAATGTCTAGGGGATATGACATGAGCAATGAAGTGCCATGTTACAAAAAGAATATGATAGTACATTGATTTGAAAAGGCATATTCAATATTTGAATAAAATGACTTGAAAATAATTTCAATTCAAAACAGCGATAAAAATCTAACTATGAGATTCTAGACTTTAATCATAGTCTGTCCTTATTTTTCTAAGATATTATTATAATGGCTGTTATGCATAATATTTCATTAAATTTCTGTATTGAAATATTTTTGGATTGTACAAGACCTTGATGCAATCGTTGACATACAACTAAAGTTATGAATTTTTCTCAACGAATTGAGAATATTAGAATATTAATATACGGTGGTTTGATTTTCAATATTTGACTTTACGAAGTATCGCATAAAGTAAGCAGTTGCAGAAAATATTAATACGACATGAATAACTGATTGCAAAGAAATGCATCATGTGATTCCCAAAAGCAGTAGTACTAAAGAACAATAGTACTATATACGTGGTTAAAACTAATAATATTAATAAGGATCAGTAATTTCTAAACCTTTGGGATTCACAAGGTATATACCTTATGGGATGAGAATATCGTTTTACAATTCTATCAAATTACTCTAAAGAAATTGGGTTTATATTCAATTTTTATGTCCTAACTATGTCCATTGGCACTTTATATAACAAGATCCGACAAGAGACAATCGAACCATTATACATTTTTAAATGTTTTTATGTCAACGACTTTTTCATGTGAAATAAATAAGTGAGATTACAGTTGACTTCATTTGCATTAACTCTAATGACTGCAGATGTAACTGAGTATTAGAGAAGTTTATATGTCTATTTCGCAAGTATATATGTAATTGCTAAATTGAATCCAACAATGTCAAAAGAAATTGACATTTGAGATTTTGACATATTTGGGCTTTGACACGATTCACTGGGATATCCAGATCGTGATATGTGTGTCCGTATATTTAAGGAATTACATATAGACACTCATGTTTTAGATAAATAGAAGCGTGAACAAAAGAAACAAAGAAATGTAAAAATCCTTAAAATATAATTTCATGGAGGAATTGAAGATATGATTTCATTCCCATATTTCGTCGCCCCCCCCTCAGGCTGAATCGTGCATTCAAAGCCTATCACTTCAAGAAATTAGGATTGAGATCATCCTATGCATAGGACACATGTATTCTCATTATGTTCAAACATTAAATCAAACGACAATTACGTGGATTAAATCAACCAATTTACGGACACCTTAAATATTTTATGGTGTTGGTTGATGTGTCGACACGCTGGTCACGTGTTATCACACTATGCACTACTCAAACCAATGCTAATTACAAACTCATTTGGTCTCACGAAAATGACTACATTAATAGTCTTAATAGTGGTAATGCGCATTAAAATACCATTTAGGGTCATATAATTTTTGCATACACAACCTCTTATTCAATACTGCCCGGCCATTACCATCATCATTGTAAAAGAAATTACAATTCATGACATTGAAGGATCGAAATCCTTGACCTTGCCAGGATTGACACTGATCTACAGTACTTGAGCTCAACTAGATTAACTTACGTGCCAAATTGCGACGCCACATCGCATAATGGTGAATCCAATTAATGTGGATAAGTGCTCTTATTGGACACGAGCATCCAGATAGTCCGCTATATTGCAACCTTGACAAGCAATCTCTTTTTCCACTAGATATGTGGAATATCACTTTGATGAGACAATCTTCCCGTCGTTAGGGGGAGATAAGAACAAATAATGTTCAAGTGGAACGACATGAATTGTCGTGGTTTGTCCCCACTGTGTCTCATCTTGATCCCCACAATTGCACAAAGTGATGAGATCACAGATATTAGCTGCAAATATGCTTGCAAGGTTCAATGTCTTAAAAAGAGGACATGACGCTGCCCAAAAGGAATTGGGCATTGCGTCGCCCTCATAGATGGTGGCATGGTGACGCCATAAAGTGACATACATGGTGTCATAGGTCGTGGCTCTCTAAGAAAGAGGGGGAGACGACCTTATGTTCGATATATACTCAATTAAAGGAAGAAAGTGGGTTTGGCACAATTGGATCCATTGATCCATAATCTCAAATCCGCCTCATGAGAGTTTCCTGGATTTTGGTTATCACTGGGGGACGCCTCAGATGTTAGAACAAATCCTTGAAAATATAGAGATATCTACAAATAGAAACCACATGAGGATGTAGAATATTAAGTCTTCAGATCGAACCATACTTCGTTGAGAAATAGCAACGTAGTAATTTTGGCCTAATGGAAAGAAGAGATCCAACATGAACTAAGGTTCACTAACATATATCTTTGTTAGGATGCGTATGAGAAATAAGAGTTTAGACTCACCTTACGGCGCAAGGTCTCTCACTAACGCACTGGAATTGATTACGATGAGATATTCATTCGTAATGGACCACAATGAGATATTCTCATAATGGATGTCATTGTAGTTCACTACGTTATTAGTTTAGTAGTTTCTGAAAAACTGATAAATGCAGTTATGAATGTTGTAATAAGATATCTCTATGTGGATCGAAATTAAGAGATGTACATGAAAGTCATAAAATAGACTTTATCCACCCAAGAAATGGTTCTAGACCACGTAGTATTACAAAAGGAATTGAAATGTTCACGAAGTAAAATACTTGATTTTGAATAAGGATCAGATGAATTATGTCACTGCGTATTCAATATATACAGTCTTTTGATGAACTAAAAAGATGTCGCCATTGCAAATCCTAAGTCGAGAATGAAAAAGATCATTGGGAAGACTGATAATAAACCATGTAAAACATCATCGTTAGTATAAAATAAGTAGGGATCGTTCAGTCTCGGGAATTAAAAGGGCCTCAAAACTTATTATGTTATTGGGGGATTTGAGTTGCATTATAAAACTACTACTGAAAATAAATCATAAATTACTATTTACATGATCGATTTCTCTTTAACAAATTTAAGCCAAATTTACCATTACACCACATAATTACAAGTTCGAACATATCATGCATTCTAATTGGACCAATTACAAATTTTTTTAGACACCAATACAATTACAGCCTTAGGGGATCATCTAATCATGCAATATTTTATTTAACATTTAGATTGACTTAGGGCCTAATCTAAATTTGCATGATAACACTTAGAGAGTAGAAATCAAACAAGATTATATTTAAGCACCAAATCTTTGTTGGAGACATGTTTCATGTATGGCGTCACCCACCATGGTTTCACATGCAAATTTCCATAATTTTTACTACTTTAATCAACACAAACCGAACCTACTTAGGGCATGATTCGATTTGTGTCAATATGGTTGATGAATCTAGCACTCAAACACAATCTTAGGGACTGCATCCCAACACTAAATTCATATGCGCATATCTGAGAATTATCTAAAAGTATGAGAAAGATGATTAAAACACAACAATAGAAATACAAACTCAATAATTATAGGAAACCATCAATTCGGCAAAGAACCAAAAATCCAATAGATTAATCTGAAAATTTCAAATTCATATACAAAACAATAATTCCACATAAACATCATACTACAATCTTCATAGACAAAGTATTGCAGAAAATCAAAAACAAACAAAGCCATGGAGATGAGTTGCGAGAATCACACGTTGTACGAACCTTGGAGGTATGTCTTCAATGGTGATTTTCGGTGGAGATGTAATTGGTATAGGGGGAGAACGGCTTGTTGTTTTGGTGAAGGATGTTTGAGGTAGTATTTTGGTAGATGTTTGACTCTTGCATGCAAAAGAGAAGTCATCTTATTTGAGAGGTGAAGACGTGTATATATAGAGGAAAGAGGGAGGGTATGATGCACGGTCTCCTCTTTGATGTTGCCTCTTTCTTTCTATTATCATGTCATGCTTTAATTCTTTAATGATCATGCCATGCTTTATTCCCTAAATCATGCATGTTATATTCCCTAAATCATGCATGTTTTATTCATTTAATGATCATCTTCTAGCTTTTAGGTTGCATATGTAAGGCTCATTTCTTTCTCTTTCTTTAATTTTTTTTTGGTTGTTGTCTCTCATCTTTCTCAAGGCTCATCCTCCATCTTCTCCTTAATTATCTCTTCTATTTAATTGTTGCATGACTTGTTGATAATAGGACTTCATAGTGCACGGCTTCTCCTTGTTCCACTCTATCTCCCAAGCCGTGAGTAATTCTCTATGTAGGCACGGCTCTCCTTTATTTTCTCAATCCGTGACTTATCCCTTTTAGTCCTTCTTTACACAGCTGAAACTCCTTGTTTTCCTCTAGTATTATCTCTTAAATTCAATCTGAAAATAAGAATATAAAATCATAAGTAAGAGATTATTAGTTTCAAAAATTATGTCCTAATCTAGACAATTGTTGTCTTAAAAAGACATATGTAATATATGAGCTTAGCTAGATTAGGAAAATTTCTAATTTGCAAAAATGAAACTTACTAGAATAAGTAAGTTACTAGAACATGAAAGTTCATTTAGGAAAGTTTCACAAAAAGAGTTTCAGTTCAAGTATGACTCTCCTAAATGATACGTTTCCCAGTCTAACAAGGATTCTTAGTGCAAGAAGGACTCTCAAAATATCGCCAATGCGACCAAAATGTAGAAAGATGAAGACTCCTAATCCAACTAGGTTTCCTAGTCCTACAAGGATTCCTACTCAAACTAGGATTCTAGACAAATTCTGCGTTTTTAACTCATGTAAGCAGAAAAATGCATCCAATACCGCCCAAGACTCTTACTACGACTCAATAACTTAATAGTACAATAATAAGGGCTAAACAAAGTATAAATGGAGGTAAAAACATGTTAAGATCGTTGCACAAAGTGCTCCTATCAACTACCCCACACTTAGCTTTTGCTAGTCCCTTAGCAAAACAAAACTAAACAAGACATTATTGCCCCTAAATGATTGCCTCAGAATCTCAAAACACATAGCTTTCAAGTTTAAGCATTTAAATATAAGCACATAAATTCTAAGTTTCATAAACATGGTCATACTATGAATAAGTCAGATACGAGACAATAAACATTTAACATGTTTAGTTAATCCAATCCTCCTCACAAGGCATACTCTTTTTTTTCACTCAGATTCATGGTTATCAATCACACACAAGTATATGCAAGAGAAAGAATATTAAGGCATCAAATAACTTGCATTTTTCAACAAATGAAAGCACTTTGTGAATAACAGGGGAAAACCTCATTTAACAACTAAGTGAACAAATGCACCAAAACCATATGCTCAACTCTTATGATCATCTCCACAAACCAAGATATGCTCATTTTAAAAATCATTAGGATCATTAGATAATGTAAATGTTTAGGCTTAGCTAAAGGCATGGAATATCAAGGAATCACAAAGGTCATTCTATAGACTTAGCAGAGTAAAGAGTAAACATCATCCTTATGACACCACACACGATCAGGGGCCGAATATAACAAGTTGGGCACAATCATCATTCTAACTACAAAGTGAACATGAACAAAGGTCAAGTAAAAATTTTTAGACCTTCAATTACAACTTAACTCCAAATCACAAATGAAAGACAACATATCATTTTTTTTATTTTTTTATTTTCTTGCCGAGTTCATCATTCTTTTTTTTTCTTATTTTTTTTTCGGCAATGCTTGCTTAAAAGCTTGTTGATTCTTTTTCAAATGTCTTCCACCCCACACTTATTTCATGCATCATCACACCATCATCTCAACAAGAATTCTGCCAAGTCTATAGGACAAAGTAGAGGTAACTGTACTAAGCATGAAGATAACATATTTGATGAAGAAAAGGCTCAATGTAGGCTCAAATGAGGTTCAACTAAGGGGTCCCAAACATGGTACATAAAGGGATACATGGCTGTTTGGCTAAAGTGGTGGTATTCCTAAAACTCATTCATAAATCCTGTTCAAAATCATAGCATTTTATGACTTAAAAGTTTCAACAATCACAAAAGTGAGTTCTAGTAAATTTTAGAGTCCATTAAAAGCTATGACACATAGTTATTGAATATGCAAAGAATAATGAGGTTCATGAACAACAACGAAATTTCATATTACATCTCATGAAGAAAGTACACATATGCTTAAAAACTCACAGGTTGTTATGGACTTTAAACTGACCAAAACATGTATGCCATAATCAATCAATCTGAATCTCACATGTTCATACCAAATCCACATCATCAATGAAACTTACAATTTAATTCGTATGAAATGTAAACCATCATCTATGCATTTAGAGACATAATCATCATAGACTTTAGGAGCATTCTAAGACTAAATAAAGCAATACAATATTTTTTTCTTTTCTTTTTTCATTTATTTTTCCGATTTATTTGTCTTTATATCATGACACAAACAATAAATCAAAGCAAAAACAAACAATCAAAGCAAAAACAAACAATCAATGATCTTCCAACCCTACCCCACACTTAGAAAATTACATTGTTTTCAATGTAAGCTCAATAGTAAGAATGTAATTCATAAGCATAGAATAAGATCACATATACAATTCAACCATAAGAGTGAAGGGATTAGAAAATTCAAACTTCCGTAGACGACTCCTCCACAGATACGGTTGAAATTGGTTGCCTCCCATGCAATGTTTGAGTTTTATAGTCTCTCAGCCTAGACTATCTCATGTTCATTCTCCTTTAGGCGCATCTCTCACAATTGTCTCCTCATACGTGTGCTCTTCAAATGGCTCATAGTAAGACTTAAGTCGATACTCATTCACCTTAAATGCATTCCCTGTTGTATCACTTTGAATCTCAACTGCACCATGAGCAAACACGTTAGTAACAACAAATGGGCCAACCCAACGCGAACGAAGTTTCCCTAGAAATAACATAAGCCTCGAATGGAATAACAAAACTTTCTAGCCCACTTGGAACTTCTTTCCTCTTATCATTTTGTCATGGTAAGCACGAGTTTTCTCATTGTAAATCCACGAAGCATCGTAAGCCTCATTCCTAATCTCCTCAAGCTCATTGAGCTGCACTTTCAATGTAGACCTGCTTCATCCAAGCTCATGTTGAACTTCTTCACCGCCCACCATGCTATGTGCTCTAACTCCATTGGAAGGTGACATGCCTTCCCATACACCAATCTGAATAGTGACATCCCAATGGGTGTCTTGTACGCGGTCCTGTAAGCCCATAATGCATCATCCAAATGATCACTCAAATCCTTCCTTGTTGGACCTATAGTTTTCTCCAGAATTCCCTTGATTTCTCTGTTGGACACTTCTGCCATGCCACTTGTCTGAGGATGATATGGTGTCGAAACTTTGTGAGTCACTCCATACTTCATGAGCAATACCTCAATTGTCCGGTTGCAGAAATGAGAACCTCCATCACTTATCAAAACACGTGGTACTCCAAACCTGCAAAATATGTTAGTTCTTAAGAAACCTGCAACCACTTTTGAATCATTAGTCCTTGTGGCCTTTGCCTCCACCCACTTCGACACATAATCAATAGTCAATAAGATATACAAGAAACCTCTAGATAAAGGAAATAGACCTATGAAATCTATACCCCACACATCAAAAATTTCGACAGTAATAATAGGAGTAAGGGGCATTTGATCTCTCGGACCAATCTTACTTGTCCGTTGACACCTATCACAAGAAACACAAAACATGTATGCATCCTTGAAAATAGTATGCCAATAAAATCCACATTCCAACACCTTCAAAGCTGTTCTACGAGGCCCAAAATGACCTCCACATGCCTCATTATGACAGAAGTTAAGAATTGACCTATGCTCATTTTCTAGGACACATCTCATAATGACTTGATCACTACATTGTTTCCATAAATATGGTTCATCCCACATATAATATCTAGCTATTTTCTTCAATTTAGCCTTATTAGCATGCGAAAGTGTACTAGGAAAAGTTTTAGTAACTAAATAATTGACAATGTCTGCATACCAAGGCACACTTACCTCTATCCGAAAGAGTTGCTCATTTGAGAAAGTCTCACGTAGTGGCTCTCTTTCCTCATCTCGCACAATCCTACTCAAATGATCAGCCACCACATTCTTACTTCCCTTCTTATCTTGAATCTCAAGGTCAAATTCTTGAATCAGCAGTATCCACCTGATCAGCCTAGGCTTAGCATCTTTTTTAGTCATCAAATATCTTAAGGCTGCGTGGTCAGAATACACAATAACTTTAGAATACAAAAAATATGATAGAAATTTTTCTAAAGCAAAGATTATAGCCAAAGGCTCTTTTTCCGTGGTGGAATAATTTATCTGGGCCTTATTAAGAGTCCTAGACGCATAGTAAATCACTGCAGGCTTCTTTTCTCTTCTTTAGCCCAACACTGCATAGTCTGAAGCATCACACATCAATTCGAAGGGCAAGTTCCAATCCGGATGACAAATGATGGGTGCACTAGTCAACAACTCTTTCAATTTCACAAACGCTTTCTCACATGCATCATCTCATATGAACGACACCTCCTTCTGCAATAGGGTACACATAGGTCTCGCCACCATGGAAATATCCTTTATGAATCTCCTATCAAATCTTGCATGACCAAGGAAAGAACGAACCTCTCTCACAGTTGTGGGAAATGGTAAGTGATGCACAATATCAACCTTAGCCTTGTCTACCTCAATACCCTTAGCAGATATAATATGTCCCAAAACTATCCCTTGATTCACCATGAAATGACATTTTCCCCAATTAAGCACAAGGTTAGTTTCTACACACCTTCTCAAGATTAACTCTAAGTTCTCTAAACATGCATCAAAGTCTTTTCCATAAACACTAAAATCATCCATAAAGACCTCAATGATATTTTTGATAAAGTCAGAGAAAATAACAAGCCTACATCGTTGAAATGTACCTGGTGCGTTGCACAACCCAAAAGGCATGCGTCGATAGGTAAAAGTGCCAAATGGACATGTAAATGTTGTCTTCACCTGATCCTCCGGATGAATGCATATCTGGTTGTACCCACTATACCCATCTAGAAAACAATAGAACTCGTGTCCAGCTAATCTCTCAAACATCTGGTCCATGAACGGTAAAAGCATGTGATCCTTGCGTGTTGTAGCATTCAACTTCATATAATCAATGCACATCCTATGACCAGTCACCAACCTCTGGGGTACCAACTCATTCGCCTCATTTTTCACAACAGTCACCCCACTCTTTTTAGGCACAACTTGCACTGTCCGAGATAGAATAGATGACTCCACAATCAAGCAGCTTGATCACCTCATCTTTCACAATTGTCATCATTGACGTTCCCCGGCAACGGCGCCATTTGATGAATGCTCGATTACTCGACATCAATATTTAACCCTGTAAGCATCGTAAGTAGTATAAAGCAAGAGGGTATCGTTCACAAACCGGGGATCCAGCCAGGGCTTAGGATCAGAACACTTACACGAATTCATAAAGATATAAAAGGTTGATATAGTTTTTGGATTGAATCATAAAAACAGTAAACAAAACCTAAACTAATATATACATGTGATCAACCAACCAACACATAATCAATCACCAAAACAAATCATACAAAGGAAATCGAACCAAGCTCTATGTCTTTCTTCTAGCATCATGCCGAGACCATATATTGAACAACTAAGGTTGGATCATGCAATCTAAGTTCCAAATCAGTAACCTATATGCATAGACACTTGACACATTCAAGTCTTGCCACTCGGCTTCATTGAAATCTAACATGTTCATCTTACCACATAATCCCAAAGCCATGCATATCGAATTCATTAAGTATGTCACCTACTTAATCCCCAATCATGCAATTTCGAAAATCACATAGAAAAGAATAAACATGTTCATAGCATAAGTCTTTAATCCAACAACCTAAATATCATGCTACAATCGTACACATAACACTTAGAAATCAAAATTGATCAAGAACAAGGTTCGGCAGAAACCAAAAACAGAAATTCCATAAAACCAAAACATAATTTTCGAATCCTTTACATAAGTTGAATCAAGTAGCTATTTCATAGACAAAATTGAAACAAGATTACTCTACACAAATCGCAACTCATCCAAGAACAAGAATAAAACCAAAAACCGAATTGAAATAAAGAGAGAATCATGGTTACACTTTATCAATCAATCGATCCTACAAGGTGTAGCCAAGACTTCTATGGATGAAACCTCTTCTCAATCGTGCTTCAAGGCTATAGATAAAGGTGGAGAATGGTGGAATCGGTTTTAGGATTTCTTGGAAGGATGAAGGATGAATTTGGCAAAGCTATGGCTGTGTTTGTGTGTAGGGCTGATGATGTTGCTGAATGGAGAGGCCGGCCTCTATATATAGAGGTTTAGGAAGCCTTCTTGCCGTGCCATAAGGAGATAGAATCCAATTGGGAAACTGAAATCCTCTTTGTTATGGATTTGATTTATGTACTCCATATCCAACTTGATGTAGGAAACCAAGTCCAATAGGGAGATCTCTAAAGGGCAGCTCGGCAATCTCTTGGTCCAACTAGGAGTAGCTAGGCCGGCCTCCTCTTCTCCTTCTTCAACTCGAATATGATTTCCTTGTTCAACTAGGAATGCAACTCGGCAACTCTCCTTTCTTTCCAAATATGATTTGTCTTTCCTGAAAAGAAATCGTCGATTAAGGAATAGGAAAGAATGAAAATAGGAAAGTAGAGTCCTAGTCGAGTAAGGAATCCTAGCTCAATCAGGAGTTCTAATACTTAGCACAATTTCATCATCAAATCATCTAAGTTCGAAATAGCTCTATTTCAAACATACATATGACAAATATGAACCTAAAGCAACTAAATAAGAAGTAACAAAGCATAAGAATAGGGCATATAAACATTAAGAACGTCACACTTTGTGTTCCTATCAGCAATATCCTCTTAGCATCACGTGTAGGCTTGGTGCCATCCTCTAAAAGTATCATATGAACACAAGTTGTAGGGCTGATCCCCTTGATATCTGCCAAAGTCCATCCAATAACGGTCTTGTTCCTCTTAATCACATCAATCAATCTAGCTTCTTGCTGCTTACTCAGTGTTGATGACATAATAACTGGTAGAGTATCATCCTTTCCAAGGTACACATATTTCAAATGGTCTGGAAGCTCCTTCAAATCTAACTTTGGGGCCTGTACCACAGATGGTAACAATTTATTAGTGAAAATGGGAATTGACAAAAAAGAGGGATACCTTTTGTATGGTTGAGCTTCAAGGTCATTCACTATTTCGAAAATTTTGGGCTCAAAATCATCCCACTCCTCTCTTGGGACACGGTCCCCATGCTTGTCAAATCTGGCCCCTTGCTCCATAGCTAATTGATATGCTTCTAACGTCTCTGACATAACCTGTGCAATAAAATCAACAACATCCACACAAAAAAAAAACGAGTTAAGGTCAAAAACTGGGTACTTTATTGCCTAAAAAATGTTGAAGCTGATAACATCTCCATCAAACTCCATCGTCAAACTCCCATTTGCAACATCAATGCATGTCCTTACAGTCCTCATGAACGGTCTCCCCAAAAGCAGTGGAGTTGTCTCCAATGGTAATACCTCCATGTCTAGCACATAAAAATTTGCAAAAAAAATCAAGTGACTGACCTGCACAAGGACATCCTCAACATACCACTTAGTGTACTTGTTAGATTGATCTGCTAATTGGATAATCATATTATCATTCTTTAAAGGTCCTAATCCTAGTGATTGATAAACATTATATGGCATGAAATTTATCGAAGCACCTAGATCAAGCATACATTATCAAATAATGTGTTACCAATTTTACATGGGACAAAGAAACTTCCCGGATCCTTCATCTTAGGGGGTAGCTTCTTTTGGATGACAGCTGAAACAGTCTCATTCATCTTCACTACCTTTATCTTCCCTAATTTGTCTTCTTGAAGTGAAAAGCTCCTTAAGAAATTTCACATATTTAGGGATATGTATGATACACTCCAACAATGGAAGGTTAACTTGCACCTTCCTAAAGACCTCCAATACCTCATCATCAGATTTATCCTTCTTGCTCTTTTCAAACCTAGAAGGAAAAGGTACACACGAAATAGAATTAGTTTTAACTAATTCATTTAAGTTAGCATTTGTACCTTTGTGTGCTTCATGGATTGGCACACCCTCATTCTTGGAGGTAGCTGGATCTTTCTCCAAGTCATTCATCATAGTCATCTCATCACCCTCCTCAAGAACATGGGCCATTTGGGCCTTCCTAGCTCGAGCCCACTCCTTGTCATGATAGCTTGGGCTTGCTCATTCCTTGGGTAAGGTATGACACCACTTGGCAACTTCCCTTGCTCAGAAAACGGCCCATAAAGTCTACTATCTGACCCATATGCGTGTTTAGCTCCGTAATGTTCTTGATATTCGCTTGTTGACCCACCACCAAAGTTTGAGTCACGGTATTCAATTGACTTTGCCCAGCAGCTAAAGATTTCAACATCTTATCATAATTAGGAGTACTAGCCACGTTGGGAGGTGGAACATTGAGTAGTGGAGCTTGTGGTCTAAACAAATTAGCCGGACGAGGCCCAAATTTCATAGCATTCTGATGTGGCCTTAGTACATTCTCATTATTGGACCACCGAAAATTTGGATGATCATGTAGACCAGGGTTGTAGGTATTCAAAAATGGATTATACCTCTGACCTCCTTGATAACCAGGGGAATTGACTTCCTCATACCCTCCACTAGAAGCAACTTGAGGACAATGATCAGTAGGGTGCCCCTCCATACAGATTCCATAAACTTGAGCTGCACTAGTCTTCATGAAATGACTCATCATCTTGGACACCTTATCAACCTTGTCCTCTAGAGCAGAGCTTGAACTCAATTTGGTCAATTTGGTCTCATGTACCTGCCGTGTGGAACTAGCAGATGTCCCAAATTGCTGATTGTTCATGGCTCTTTTCTCCAATAGATCCTTTGCTACCACATTACTCTTGTCTAGAAATGATCCACCAACTGCTAAATTTAGAAACTCTCTCTCCATTTGTAGCAATCCTTCATAGAAATATTGAAGCAACAGACCTTCTCTAATTCCATGGGCTGGGCATGATGCTACAAGAGATTTGAACCTCTCATAGTAGTTGTAAAATGACTCATCCGGCCCTTGCTTGATACTAGTTATATGCTTCCTTATGTGAGTCACCCTTGAAGATGGAAAATATTTTGACAGAAACTCGTTCACCATTGTTGTCCATGAAGTAATCCTACCAGTAGGTACCTCAAACAACCACTTTTGAGCTCGATCCTCTAATGAATATGGAAACGCCCTCATCTTCACTATATGAATACCAGCTCCTCTAGGGCACATGGTCTCACAGTTGAACTGGAACATAGTGAAATGTTGATTGGGCTCATCTCCTGAGAGTCCATGGAACTTAGGCAAATGATGTAGGAACCCACTCTTCAACTCAAAATCACTTGTCTTGCCCTCCTCTGGAACAAGGTACGCTATGTTAGAGGATGATGTCCCCCCAACTGCTCCTTCTACTTGGCCGTTTCTAGTTTTGGAACTAGGTTTTCCTCTGTTCGGCTTTGAACTGTGGGCACTGGATCAGGTAAATTGAAATTCAATTGGCCCAAATGACACAGACTTGTCAACAATTCTAACTCTAGATCCTCAAAGAACAATGGATTGAGCCCACTACAACTTGATGAACCTGGAAATGGCGAAATGGACCCAAGTCTCTTCATTCGTAAAATGAATCTGACTCAATGAAAACGTTATCAAACTGAGCTTGAGGCTGAATTCTTTTCAGGCGTGCACTAAACTCTTCGGACCAACCACTAATCTTGGACATTTATGAGCCTAAAAAGAACAATTATTAGTAACTTTACAAAGTATGAAATACGAATATAAATAAATACAAACTTTTCTTTCTTTCACTTTCTTTCTTTTTCTCTTTCACTTTTGTTTTCTTTTCTTTCTCTTCAATTTCGTAACTTTTTTTTGTTCTTCTTTCTTTGTTCTTTTCTTTGTTTGTTATAGATTGATTGTTTTTTTAATTTTTATTTCTTTTATTCTTCATTATTATTTTTTATTATTACAAAAATTTACAAGTGTAAAGTATTACTAAGTTTAATTGATTTTATTCACACACAATCTTAACATTTAAGGTACGTGGAGCAGAGGAGCTAACTTGTGCAATGGACTAAAACAGCCCCAAGTAAGGGTCTTGCTTTATCCGATATATCTTAAAAGTTAGAATATTATTTTCTTTTAAAAATATATACATCTATTCGTATATAGTTTAGGGCAAAACAAGTAAAATCATGCAGATGTAAAATATGCGACTTGGATCGAAATAACAAATGCACTGATGAGGTATATCCACCCGACCGGCTCTAGGGTTTGCCTTCGGGCGAACCGAGAGCCAATAATGTACTACGGTGCCAGACATTAGGGAACGGTTATCACCGAATTAATAAGTCACACGATGCTGGACATCAGGACAACAAATTCACCGTGATGGTGCCCAGACATCATGAAGCGGGATTCACCATAGAATAAATAAACTTGCAGTGTCAGACATCAGTACACGGAATCACTGACTTATAAACATGCATAAAATAAATGGGTCAGTCTCGAGACAATACGACCAAAGTAAAATGCAAATGAATGCAACATGCAATAAAGACGTAAAACATATACATTTTATATATAGAAAACCACTAACCCGGAAGGTACCAGCTCACCCTAGTGAGAGGCTCACCCTACCTGATATAGCAGTGTCGAAGTCCGCGCCACAAGTCACGCTCCTCGTGCACTGCGTAGAATCGCGTCCCGCAAGCAAGTCTCATAGCTAAACAAATAGACAAAAGGGATAAGAAAGGGTCACGATGTTTTTAGTCGATTTAGTAATTGCTCGTCGACTTGACTAGTTTGACTACTCGAGTCGAGGTCTCGGGATAGTTGGTTGTTTACTTAATTGCGAGTGTGAGTTTCTGTTTAACGTACATTCGCATTTTAAATTGAAAATGCGAATGATACTAAATCGTTGAATGTTATTTTATTTTTCCGGCAAGCTAATTTCTTACGTTTATGACTCCTCGATTTCCGATCTGGGCGGAAATCGAGTTTAGCGTTTTAACCGAATTTTAGAATGGTAAAACGTTGGGAAGAACTAGTTATTTTTCCTATTTACTAAAGTCAAATAAACTTTAACGAAATTACCCTAAGATGAGGAATCAAACTGCCCAGGTAAAAAGGTTAATTACTAAAATAGTAAAAAGTAACAGTAAAAATAGAATTATTTGAATAATTACTATAAGGGAAAATAGTAATAGTAAAAAGGTAAGTTTCTTAACAGTAAAATATGTATGGTAAGACTATAATTATTGAAAGTCAACATGGGTATTTTGGTAATTTCAAAAAAGGTAGTAAAACGGTAAAATGGTAACTTTAGAAACGGTAAAACTAGGGTTTTTACCCTTTGATCTCTGATCGGCTCCTATTAAAAAATCCGGCGAAAAACCAACCAAAATCAACATGCAATTATACTAAACGAATTGAAACGACAATACGATCACAACGACATCAAAACCAAAGGAATTGGAGTTCGATTGATACCTCAATGGAGCACCGGAAAAATATCGTCGGCTCCGACGATGTTGTGCCTTCGTCCGAGCTGCTGCGACTTGATTTTCTTCTTTTTATATTCTTTATTGAGCGGTGTCGCCGTTGGGTCCCAGACACCTCTTGCAAGCTCCTGGGATTGAAGAACACACTCGCCGGAGCTCAAGAACACGCCGGCGAGTTCGGAAACAAGAAAGGTTAGAGCTTTTGGCTCAAACTCGATGGGTTCGAGGAAGGAAAGTGTTGGAGATGAGAATGGGGTTCGAATTTACCAGAAAAGGGGGGGCGATGAGGTCGCTGGAGCTAAAGGAACCGACGCAGGAGCTTCTCGCTTCGAATCACGAACTCGCCGTGACGGAGCTGCATGCCGACTCCGTTGGTACCGTCGGAGAGTGGAGAGATAGAGGGTCATGCCGGAAAGTGGCGCTAGGCGGCGTACAAGCCGCGCGGTGGTGTCTCTGCTTTGAAACAGAGGTGAGAGAGAGAGAGAGAGAGAGGTGCGACAGGGGGGGGGGAGATAAAAGGGAGAGGGAAGTGGTGGTGTGTGTGTGAGTGTATGGTAGTTAGGTATATAAAGGTTGATCTGACGGTCCAGATCAATTCGCTCAAATGGACGGTCAAGATTTAAAAACAGAAAATAGGAAATTCTTAAAATACGTTTTTAAAGAGTTAACTTCGTAAACTCGTAGGAAATTAACCGAGCGTCGGACAAATATTCCGCGAATACTCCCGCGCTAGTGACGACGCGTAGTTTAAACTACATTTTTGACATCTCGGTAAAATATCGATTAGCGTGACAATAATGCCGGAAAGATGAAGAAATTTTCTAGGGGCTCACATGGAGTCTAGCACATATATGTTAAATTCAAATGTAATAGGTGTGTTGTGCTCTTTTCCCCTTCGACCAAGATTTTATTTTCACTCACTGGGTTTTTGTTACTTGACAATGTTTTTAATGAGACAACACTCTATGCACCATTTTATCTTTAACTCGGCACAATGGGGAGTGTTGAAGAAAAAACACTATTAGTGTGCATTCGTGAAAGCAAATAAAAGAATGAGTTAATGATGTTTATGATCAACAGATGTAACGTTTCAATCACAATTATGTAGCCTTAATGACTATTGTAATTACTATTTACTTCTATTGTAATCTTGACTCCTATATAAAAGGGATGATCAATGAGATGAGTAGAACCAATTCCATATTTCCTACAACATTTCCCAAATTATAGCAGATTTGTTGATTGAAATATTTTCCATTTTGTATGAGATATGCATTAAGTGAGGGAGATCAATTTCTTCTCCTATAAATAGGCATTTGAGAAATTGTGAAGATTAGAGATTTGGAACATATAAAATAGGAAGTGATATCTTTGAGTTTATATTACTCTCTTATCTCTCATATATGATCTAGTGCTCATTGTAATAGAGTTTGTCACAAGTTAGCTTGGTATGATAGTAAAGAGATCCCGTTATAGTACCTCTACTTGTGAAAGCTCTAATCTATATTGCATTATTTATATTTGGTTGTGTGCTTAACCATAAGTATTGATTCTTATTTGCACTGTTGCACTTGAGGATCAATGATCTTTGTGATTCAATCAAAATATGTGGATTTGTTTGAAACATTCAAATATCTCATGCATTATATATATATACACATTGTAATAACCCGAATTTCGAGTTACATTTCTTGTAATTTATTGAGATTAATGAAATATTATTTTGGGTATATACATATTCTATGCCTTTTAAATAACATTCATTCAAAGTAGAAATTGGTTCAAGAACCAATAAGTCGATATTGGGTTAAGTTTTATTGACTTAAGAGTTAACTTTTAATTCATCATTCGTTTCAGAAAACTTCACTCACGAAAGTTGTAATGCTCGTCAATACGAGTTTGTAGACGCGCGACACGCTTTAATCAGATGTCGTATGTGGAATTTGTTAGCAACGGAAGTTTGATTTCCGATTTTAGAAATAGTATAAAAGGAAGTATAGGAGATTAAAGACTAAGAAAATCAGTTTTTTTTTCAAACCCAGATCGGTTAATGTTCACCCGAGCTCGGGCACTGTTCACCTGGCTCAAAATCTTCTTCGGCCGATTTCTCCACCGTCAGACTTCGCCTCGCGTCGTGCCACCTATCAAACTGACGGGCTCGACAATCTCCATCTTTTGAGCCATGCCTTGCACGCCGGCAACAACCACACACGTCGCAACAACCGCCGAAAGTTATTGCTGTGTCGGCGCCGCCTCCTCCGGCTGCTATAGTTTGAGATTCTTGGGGGATTTTACTTGTCTCATTCCCACAAAAGGAATCGAGCCAAATCAAAGTGTAAGTACTCGAATAAAAAAATTTTAATTTCTAGGGTATGTAAATAGTGTTGATTTTATGTTCTTCATCGACTAGACTGTTTAGGCTTGGATTTAGATTTTTTTGTCAACTAGAAAGTTGTTGGAAATGTTGTTTAGATTGTGGTGATGAATTTCGGTGATCATTGGTGGTCACAGGAAAAGTGGCGGTGCCGCCACTATCGGTGGCGTGTGGCGGCATGTAGGATAATGTTTCAGAGTAATGGTTTATTCAATTATGATGTGCTCGTCGATACGAGCGTTTATATAGGTCATTTGCATGTGTTAGGTTAATGCTTGAGTAAGTTAGTTGTTGTTAAAGGTTTAGTAATTCTAGGTTGAAATTGATGTTGGTTGTTGTTGGGAGTATTCTCGGTTTGTTGTTGTGTTGCTGTAGTTTTGGGGTTAAAATCGTGATTTTTGAAGGGAGAGGAGTGCAGGGGTTAGTGGTTAGTATCTAGAAGTTGTGGAGAAGTTAGTGATTTTGTTAGTTAGTTGTTTGTGTTGTGAATATTAGCTTTTTGTTGAGTTATTGCTTTTTGGTTATTTTTGGGAGAGAGACCGAGATGTTGTTTTTGGTTAAATTGGAGGGTGGTTGTTGTGAGTGAGAAAGTTCAAGGTCAAGTCCTCTTGATTAGTTTTTGTGGTTAAGGGGTGTTGGGAATGGTTTATAGTGAGAGAGAGAGAGAGAGAGAGAGAGAGGATCAAGCTCATGGTGGGTGTTCTTAGTTTTTTTTTTTGGATTTCTTGCTATAGATTAAATGCTCGTTTTTGTGTTGTCATGGCCTTGTTTACTAAGTGATACTTTCTTGTCACTTAAGTACTTATTATTGTGGAACTAAGTGAGTGAATCTCACTTGGGGTGGCAAGTTACTAGCGGGAGCGAAAAGTGTGAGTAAACCTCACGTATATGCTAGTTACTCTTGGCGGTAACTGGACAGATTTTATTATAATGTCATCAATTATATTAATGCGAGATTGTTATATACTCACATATATATATATATATATATATATATGTTTGGTGATTTAAATATGCATATCTAAATGGTAATGGGATATGCATATAATTATCATTGAGTATATATTGTTCTTATTCATGTTAGTATGTGATTAGTATATTTGTATATATATATTGTTACATTTTAATTGTGAAAGATATTTTGTATAATTTTGTTGGTTTATAAACTGTGGAGGATGAGACCAAAGGGGAATAAAATGTATCTCTCGGTAAATTGGAGGTTATGGATGAAATAATTGTATAATTGAAGTGTGTATACATATATATATATATATGTTGTTTGGCCATAAGGGAATAAAATGTACCTCAGACATTATTGTGATTATTGATAATTGTGTTGTAGCCGGGAGGGAAGAAAATGTACATTCCGGTATGATTGTTGTGTTTGGCCTTGTGTGGAGTTGTTTTTCCTTTATGGCGGCCTTTTGGCGAAAGACTTTGTGTGCGTTGTTCTGCCTTTGTGGCAGCCAGATTGGCGAAAGAAAAGTAATATATGTTGTTTTGCCTTAGTGGCGGCCCAAGTGGCAAACTAGATTTAAATGTTCTGCCTTAGTGGCGGCCTTAGTGGCGTAGGCAGTGTAGGAACCACATATTGACCGGATGTGGGGATGATTAGGTAGAGCTCTAGTCTTTATTGCCAGTTTTCTTATGAGTGTGAGTCGAGAGTCGCTTTAACCCAAAACTATCATGCATATGTTGGGTTGTTGTTGTGAGTTGTGTTGTTCTGCATGTGTTGTGTGTTTTATGCATGCGTTGCGAGTTGTTTTGATTGTTGAGACATTCGTTGCGTTGATGTTGTTAGGTTGAGTATTTATATTAAGTTTACTCATACCAACTGTGAAGCTGACCATGTTTGTGTTTACAACCCTAGTGTACCATTATTGGTGCAGAGGGTAGTATAGCAGGGACTACGCAGTAGTTGAGATGTAGGGATTGGGTAGCGTGACAAGAGAGTGTTGTTTTTGCTTTCTGTTCATTTTCCTATTTTTTTTGTGAGGCTTGTGAGAGATGAAAACAATACATCTTTACATTCGTGTAATTATGTTTATGTTTACAGTTTGTAATCCAAGTGGTTTGATAAACTTGGTAAAGATATTCAGCTGCCGTAACATAATTTCATTTATTGAAGTTATATCAGAGTGTTAGCATCCTTAAATTTGAAATTTTATTGTTCAGAATTTTGGGATGTTACACACACACACATGCTTATGGGTTAGTTGGGGTTAACGATTTTGGTAGATGAAGAAAAAGAGAGGAAGATAATTATTGTTTAGTGCGTTTACCATGCATCTCTATTTTATGTAATTATTGTTTAATGATTCATACATATATGCCTCTGTGTTATTAGGCATCAACGATTTAGAGAAGAGAAAGAGACAAATACAGAACTTGGGAAAAACATTTGTTGCATTAGCTAATGTCATAGCTTTCTTTTGTGTTGATTATATTAATTGAGCATTCATTGCATTTTGTATTCTCTCTAGGGTTTACATATCACATGCATAAATCATTCATGCATTTAGATTAAACCATTCATTCATCTCATGAACATATATTGGTGAGGTTCATTGAGAGGGAATTAAGTCTTGTGTGGCCAGGACTCGTGTGGCTCAAATCAAGACCTTCGTGGCATTCGAAACCTGTGTGGCTCAACTCAAGACATTCACGGCGATCAATACCTTCGTGGCATCAACGACCTTTATGGCGACAAAGCTCTGTGTGACTTTGTAGAACCCTTGACTGAGTATATTCAAGTGTGAAGTGAAATATACTTTTGAGAATTATTATTACAATTGTACTCTATGTGTTGACAATTGTATTTGATTAAATTCAATAGTAAAGTCATTTTACTTCAATATTCCGCTGCTTATTTAATTTCCATCTAGTATTTTCAATCATGAGCAATCAACTCCAAATTCATATCAATACCCCAATTTGATAGTTTGTCCTCATCAAGGTCTACTTTCTATGATGATCAATTGTTTATGGTCGAATAAGAAAGTGGGTTCAGTAGCAATAGATTAAATTTATCTAGTTGACTAAAAGCCAAGGTTCTTATCTTGAGGAACGAATTCAAGTATATCCATGGACTTATCTTGAACTTATGATTGAAGATGCTATTGTGCTAGCAATGAACTTCCGGCCGTATTGACGATATTACTCAGTTTGCCTTCTCCATCCTATGAAGGTGGCAATTCATGTATTGGTTGCACCCTCCTCTGCGTGATGAAACGACATAAATTTGAGAGACAACATATTGGTTTATTGGTTCTACGACATTGCTTTAACTTTCCAATATGCCACCATTCTTGTAAAGTAAATAGAGGTTGTCGTGATGATGTTATCGGCTAATTAGTGTAGGTTTAAATACATCATCGTACATTATAGTGTCTCATGTTACTATTATGGAGGTTCTATTGAGGCTCATTATAAAAATGAGGTTTTGGCTACATGTCCCCTTAAGTATTCATCTGTTTCATCAATAAAGGCATGATGCCTGCCCTCATATAGCCTTTTATCAAAAAAAAAAAAAACAGTAATAATGGTCTGAAAAAGTGTATGTAATGGTAAATTTTGTTTTTTTTTTGTTACAAATGTTATGGAAAGTTTGGTAACAACCAAGTGACCAAGTACCGCATATAAATGAAAGGAGCTCCCAACAAAAAATCCATAAAACAAAAAGAAGCCCCTAAATTCGAAGGGCTCAGGAAGAAGATCGCCGGTTGATTCAACATGGTCAGTCCTCCCCTTCTTTTCATCTCAATTGTTTAGGGTTTCATTGTTGTTCGTGCTCCACATACGCTCATGCTCCTCCCCTCTTTCTGTCTTTCTCTTGTTCCCCAGGAAGTGTTCAGAACTGCGATACTTCAACCAGCCCCGCCTGAAAGCTTTGCGTTACGGATTGTTCAGCAAGTCATTAAGCCTCAGGTAGTCCCTCTACACCTCTCATCTTCACCATTGCTAAAAACTTTACAGTTCACCGCACCCGAATGATCGAATTCGATGCCTTTCTTTTAGTAATTGTAGGGTTTTAAGGCTCCTATGCCCCTTCAGTCCTGCAGTGTGTGAATTTTTTTAGATGATTAGGTATTCTATGCGTATGCCATGGATATATTTGATGAGTGTGTATGAGAAGCATCTGCGACGAGTCAAGTTGAATGTTTTATGTTTTGGGGTTGTGGGATTTGGTGAATTTTTATTGAAGCTGATTGACTTGTGTATGACAGAAAGGGACCAAGTTGGTGCAAGATGAGAATCAACTGTTGGAAAATATCCTCCGGACTTTGCTTCAAGAACTGGTGGTATGTTTTTCCCCCTACCTTGTGAGACTAAATAGTTTTGTTTCTTGTCTTAAATGAGATGAAATATATCTCCCATCGGCTCATTTTTTTATTTTCTTTTATCATTTACATCACCATAATTATATTTCAAGAGTGCTTTTGTTTTTCCTTTTGAAGTTTAATGCCGAGTATCTGATATTTGTAGTACAGTCTTCTGCAGTGCAGTCCGGGGAGCAGATAATGGAGTATGGTCAATCAATTGATGATGGAGAAGCTACAAGAGGGCATATTCCACGTCTTCTAGGTCTGTACATGTCTTTATAAGCACTTAGTTCTTTTCTTTGTAATCAATGTGCATGAATTCCTTTATCTATGAAACTTGCTCTTTTGTAATCCTTCAGAATTAGTGTTCTGACATGTAAGTAGATGGGCTTCTTGTTGGTTGTAGCGTACTCATATAGATCTTAAAATTGTCTGATAGTAATTTAATAATTGTCTTTTGACGTGTAGATCACAGTTAATATCAATTCGATAAAAATCCATGGTGACTGCTGATTTGCAATTCTAGTACCATATGCTCTGCAATGTATGACAAAACATGTAGATCAACTATTTGGATTAAGAAATTAATATAGGCTTGAGTTACAGTAGATTAATAGAAAGGGTATCATACTGTACCATATATTGGATAAGATTGGGGTATTGTCAGTTAATAAATGATTTTATATTCCCTTGACAAGTAGATCACACAATATTGAGATGTAAAATCCACAACAACTTTCGATTTGCAATTGTAGTACCCTATATCCTGCAACGTAGAACAAAAAGTGTAGATAAGCTATTTTTGGATTACATAATTCGCAGGTTGATATATAGTAGGGTCATAGAAGGGGTTTTTTTACGATACCAGGTGTGATTTAGTAACTTCATTGTGGTGGAAGGGATTGGGGGCCTACGACTAAACCAAAGAAAGGGGCTGGTGTGATGTATCTTTATCCTACTTAATGGATCAAATCAGTGCCTTGATGAGTCCTGAATACTTGATGCTGAATATGAGGAAGTATGTAGGCAATAAATAGGGGATTCGGGAATTAGGGAGTGAGAAGATGATTTATGATTCTGTAGCTTCTCTCTCTCTCTCTCTCTCTCTCTCTCTCTCTCTCTCTCTCTCTCACTTCATATTGTTACCATTGTGTTACCAGATGTTGTGTTGTATCTTTGTGAGAAAGAGCATGTGGAAGGTGGCATGATATTTCAGCTATTGGAAGACTTGACAGAGATGTCTACTATGAGAAACTGTAAAGACGTTTTTGGTTATATAGAGAGTAAGCAAGATATACTAGGGAAGGTTTGTGCTTTGACATTTGTCAGAAGATGTTCTTCACAGTTTTCTTTTTCCTTAATTTTTATGGATTCACTTTTAGAATATAGGACTTTTGATTCTCTTTAATTTTGATGGATTGACTATATGCAGCAAGAGCTTTTTGCCAGAGGGAAACTTGTTATGTTGAGAACATGCAATCAACTTCTTCGTCGTCTATCCAAGGTGGCTACTGATCATGCTAGTGATTATTTAGTTAATGAATCAATATAGTTTTCCTTATTGTGTGATTTACTTTGTTATATCATAAATACCAGAAATTGTTCATGCTATCTACTAAGTCACTTTCAAAGCTGAGTTTGCAATATTTATTAGTTTCTTAACTGTATTCGTGCTCAGGTATATGTTTACTGTTGGCATTAACAGAAATGTATATCGTCAAAAATTAAATATGCAGTTACCACCAAACCTGATAACTTGTTAATGAAAACAATCTAGTTCAATCGGTGGAAAAGGAGTCCACAATTCTCAAGAATTAGAGCCTTAATATCATCAAACTGCCTTGTCTTTACAACTGAATCATAAGTGTAATGCAGAAGCAGCTTTTAAATATGTAGGATCAGAAAAATAAAGAACTGTGAAATCTTCACAAACTGGAACCCAAAGACATTTCAAATAAATGTGGCTTCCTCCTCTTGTAGTTTGACGGTGATGCATTCTCTTATGTTGTTTGGTAGGAAAGTTCTTCACGTCTGTTTTCCTCACATGACTTCTTAGCTAATAGTAAGCAGTGACTAATTGGGTTATTTGGTTGGAATGTATTTACATTTGGTGAAAAGTCGGGGGATATAGATTTATTTTGCTATAGTATTATATCATAACTATGTTTGGATGATGCTCTAGTGAGGACCTTTAAAATAAGGTCTCCATGAGGACCTTCAAATCAACAGTGGGATGACTTGTGCGTTAAAGACCACTCATCCAACCCATAGACTTGAAAGCCCTCATTTTATAGTCCTTTACTAGAGATTCTCCCTATATGGTTTATATAGTTATATATGATATTTTGCGCCTCCACTGGCAATCTGGCATCTGTATTTAGTATCTTTTAACTCATCCAATAGTTTTGAGCATTTGACATGTACGCATTTTTTGGAATTTCACTTGAAGGCAAATGACGTTGTTTTTTGTGGACGAATTCTAATGTTTCTAGCACACTTTTTCCCGTTGTCTGAGCGCTCAGGTACTTGGTGGCCATCAACTGTACTGTTCACGTTGATTAACTGTTGTCTTCTGATCTTCTCTTTTGATTAATTGCTTCGGTTATATGGCTAATGCTTGCAGCTGTGAATATCAAAGGAGTTTTTAACACGTCCAATGAAACGAAGTATGAGAAAGATGCCCCTGATGGTATGCATACAATACTTACATTTGACTGTCAGTATATATAGCTAAATTTTTGCCTGTCAATATTTATCTTGTTATCATACCTGAAATCTGCTGCACAATTTTCAGGAATTTCAATTGATTTCAACTTTTACAAGACTTTCTGGAGTTTACAGGTAAGTTATGGTACATAATAGCTTGTTTTTTTTTTTTTTTTACAATTTTATGTTTACAAATTAAATTTCTGAACATAAAGCAAATAATTGGTGGAACTCGTTTATGATATCAAGTAAAGAACTTCATCAAAACAATTTGCTACCAGTGTTAAAGTCGAGCCACATCAATAGTCAAATGACGTTTTTGATGGACGATGTTTGCAATTTTTCATGTCTTGAAATGAGACAAAAAGCTTCCCTTAGTAGGAACAACTAGTGCTGCATGTCTAATAAATGTAAGTTGACTGAATTCATCAAAATATCATTGCTAACAGGAATAACATAAAGGTCTCACTATTTATTTTTCCATCGGATGGATGCCAACTGTGGGCTAATCTTACCACCAGATAAAGATCCAAAATATTATCAAATGTCTTCCAGCTGCATTCGAGTCTGTAACATTAAGTATCTCATACCTATGTAATAAGCTCGTTGGGGTGCCTGTAACCAGAAGTATAAAGTCACAGTGTGGAGTTGTTTCAGTTGGCATGAGATAGATTGCTCGAAGGTTCTCCAATTTGATTGTTGAGATACTTGTCTGTTTGGATTTTTCAGGAATACTTTTGTAACCCTGCTCCCTTGACTGTTGCTCCTACCAAGTGGCAGAAATTTACATCCACTTTAAAGGTATAGCAGATATCTCCTGATAAATTCTATTTGCATTTTTGGGTTTCTTTCCTGAAAAAAGAAAAGAAAAACAAATATCTTTATGATAAGACAGTTTGTCTATTATTTCTGTATTACATTTTCATTTACATATGCTTTTCTTAACTTATTATTTAGGTTGTTCTAAATACCTTTGAAGCTCAACCACTAAGTGATGAAGAGGGAGATGCCAATAATTTGGAGGAGTCGGCAAATTTCAGCATAAAGTATCTGACAAGCAGTAAGCTGATGGGTTTGGAGGTTGGTAATGGTGGACCATTAGTTGATGTTCTTTGCAGAGTAGTGTTTTCCAAATCAGTTTGGACACACCCATCCAAACTCTCCATTATTTGCGTACCTATTGGTGTAGATCAATTTCAGAACCAGTACTTTTGTTAATATTCCCTTTAAAGTTCATTCTCTGCAAAAAAAAAAAAAAGTCAACCGAATCAGTTTCAGAGATCTTATATACTCATCGAAAGAATGAACACATCTATAATGTTTATGAAAGCTGATGGTTATGGTAAGCATGGAACAAATGGGATAGTATAGCTAAGGATTGTCATTCTCATGACGAACTGTCTATTTGTTTGATGCAGTTTGATGACTAACCAATGTCCAATTTAGGAATGGTTGTGTATATGTATAGTTCTGATAATGATACTGCACAAGGTAATAGAAAATAGGGTAGAATTCTGATGAGTATGTTCTACTCTTTTTAATGTTTGGGTAGGAGATCATTTTAGAATGGTTAATACCTTTATTTTCTCTGGTTCTTATTATTTTAATTTTTTGGTTGGATTAGTTAAAGGATCCGAGTTTCCGAAGACACATTCTTGTGCAGTGCCTCATATTGTTCGATTATCTGAAGGTAATTTATCAAAGGAGATAATATTTTACGTCAGTTCCCACTTATGACCAGTTCTAATGTCCTTTCTCAACCTTCAATTTAACTTCAATTTGATAGATATTCTAACCACATCTTATCTGGTTGTAGGGCCCAGGAAAAAGTGAAAAAGATTTGCCTTCTGAAAGCATGGTTAGTGCTGTATGAAATGGGGACTATTGAGTTTTCTTACACATGTCATGTATTATTTACCTCCAAATTTTAGAAATTGAGAGGAAAGATGAATCTAAAAGTACCACAGGGTTTTCCCCAATTATTACTATAACTATTTATTTGTGCATGTGCATCTATGTTAAAAATTATGTATTTAATAAGAACCCAGGTGCTTTGTATTGTTTTCAATAACAAATTGATTTTTCAGTTACTATTTATTTTCACTAAAGTTGAGGCTTGGAATCCAGTCAACCTGGGAGGCTTTGGCTGTCATGTCTATTTCATCAATTACCTGTTATTTTCTTAAAAAGAAACCTTGTGGTGTATCTGCATAATTGAATGGTCCTTGTCTGCATCTATGCCCTGAAAACGATCTCGTCAGCTAATTAAATTGTAATTGGAGATTATATTTTGCTCTATTACATGAGCACTCACTCAAGTAGTGACTGCTTTGTTGCTGCTTAACATTCCGATTTTTGTTTATTTTGCGCCTATTTTGTTAAGAGGCTTTAATTAAATTTAAATATGCTTTATAAAAATTCAGTTGTGATTGGATACTTTTATAGCATGTACTGTATTGACAAGATGGCTAAACAATTGTTGCTGTCAATTTCAGAAAGAAGAAATAAATTCTCACGAGGAGCACGTGAAGAAACTGCTCGAAATGACTCCACCAAAGGGGGAAAGTTTTCTACATAAGATTGAGCATATACTAGAACGTGAGAAGAATTGGGTGTGTGCACTTTCGTTCTCCATCTGCAACCCCCTATAAAGAATTTCAAAACTTTTACTATGCTTGACATAAACTGCATTTAATCTATGTTTAGGTATGGTGGAAACGTGATGGTTGCCCGCCATTTGAGAAGCAGCCGATAGAGAAGAAAACGGTTCAAGATGGAGCCAAAAAGCGGTATGCAGTTGTAGTAGCGAGTTTGTTCAAGTCTGTTGTGCTCTTTAATTTATAATGTTTCAAGATGAACAATTTATAGGACAGAAAATATCATCTCTTTTTAAAAAATTTCCTTGAATTTATGTTATAGGATAGGAAAATCATCCTTTATTTATCCTTTTAAAAAGACGTAAAGACAAAAAAGAAACACATTACCATATGTATGTGGCAGCAATTACAAATCAACTAGATCTTCTTAGTATCCTGAATTCCCTATGTGCAGTAAATTTTGGCTTCATGTCTTCTTGCTCATATCAATATCCTTACAAGCTAAAATGCATGATTACATAGTCAAGACTTTCGATGACCTAAATTCTGAGTGAATGCCCTCTGTATTTGAGATTGATGCAGCACACTGGCTGCTAGGAAACCAGGATCACAAACTCATAAGATTTATAGGACGAACACACTGATTTTAGAAAATAAGATTCACTCCCAGGCTTCACAGCCTAGTCTAGGCTTCACACCCAGAATGCTACAATTTAGGAATCTGTCCCAGGTTCCTCACCTCAATCTAGGCTTCTCGCCAATCACATCACAGGACAACTCAGAAAGTCTGATAACATAATATTCAACAAAACATACCTCAGCCACTAGGCTTTTACACTTATTTATACTAGAGTAGATAACTGACATTAACTAGCATTGAAGACTCATTAGGATTCCTAATTTTCTAAAACTGAAGCATAAAGACCTAATATAGGACAACTTTACGCTCCTGAACTGAAATGAACCTTAAAAGACATGAAACAGAAATTTGAAAGGACCCCCAAAGGAGTTTTCCCTCATTTTTGCTTATAAAACTTAGGTTTGACTGTGATTTCCGCATCAGTTATCATTACTTTTCATTCTAATTCCCCAGAAGGCCGAGGTGGAGGTTGGGGAATAAAGAACTCTCACAGTTGTGGAAGTGGGCAGATCAGAATCAGGTATGAAAGTCAGTCAAGCTTACTGCATATGATGTGATATTCTGTATAGCTTAAATGAGACGGCTTTACTCAAGGGGTGAAGAGTGTCTTGAATTATAGTACCCGTTCTGTAAGCTTGATTCTATTGCAACTCACAAGCCACAAGAACAAGCTGATTATATATGGTTAATATTGAAGCAACGAGATTGAACATAGTCTACTAAGTAGAGTCAGAGATGTTAACCACAGAAATATCCATACGACACTCATGATGATTGTTAACTGAAAAGTCAAGCACACTTACCGAAACCTATTTTCTGGGATCTTATCCTCTATATGAGGGGTGCATGTAAATTTTTCATTTGACACTAATTCTGGCACTCTGCACATATGGAGATTAGAGTCACCCTAAAATAAGTTTGGAAATAATAGTAGAGGTCATCAGGTCAATCCGGATTATAAAGATTTGGCAATTCTCATTTGCATGCAATAATTTTCCGCTCGTGTGTTTACGGCATGCAGAATGCTTTAACTGATCCTCAACGTATCCAGACCCCTGCCATCTCTGAGTATTGGAAACCCTTGGCTGAGGACGTAAGTTCCTTTGTTGCATCTCAATGGCACCTATTAAATTTTGCTTTTGGGGGTGTGTTATTTTCCCATCTTATTGTACGAGATTGCATGTTCTCCAATAAACTGAATAGAAGTACTTTTGGAACCACAGATGGATCCAGCAGCTGGAATAGAAGCTGAATACCACCACAAAAATAACCGAGTGAGTTTTCTTTCTCTGAAGGACCTACTCTGGCTTAGTCTGAGCTTTGTAACTGTCCATACCCTTTAAAGTTATTTCATTTAGTTACCTGAATTTTTCTTTCTGCAGTCTGACTGTGCGTCAAATTTTGTTTGGAAGCCGTTTAGGCTGGCAATGTTTTAATACAAGGAACATACTTGTATTAGGAGAAAATTGAAAATGGCAACAAACGGAACTGATCCTTCTTAATGACCCCAAAGAAGCTGAGAACTAGAAAGCTCAAAGAAAGCCAAACTAGAGCCCATTGGCCGAATTTCAAAGAAGGCTTCAGGAATAACTCCCTTAAAAATCTTAACCTATGCCCTGAGTAATGCCCAGAATTTAACTGTATAACACAAACATCTACCCCCTGACCTCTCACAGATATATTTACTACTGTTGTACAAGGACAGTATAGTTTTCTTGGTCAATTAGGGAGAACTTAAACTGTAAATGAAATGCAGAGGATAGCACAATAACACCATTGGGAATGAATTGGGCAAAAGTTTCATGACCTGGATCATATTTTCAAGCTGTGTGTTGGTGCCAAATTGCTGTATCAGCATTAATATGATCAATTAAGTACTTGATATAAGATGGTATCATTGCTAATATATACTTCTTGCTCTGCTCAAAAGTGCCACGATGTGTTTGTGTTTGATTAATGCTTTTCAAATTTTGTTGTTGGATTGTCGGATTGGGAGACTAATTATTTATTTAATTTTATGCAGGTTTACTGCTGGAAAGGCCTTCGATTTTCAGCTAGACAAGACTTGGAAGGGTTTTCTAAAGTATGATTAACCTTGCTACCTTCTTTCATTTTTATCCTAGATAAATTTATTCATGAAGTTTCATGTTCGTATTGATATAATCACAGTTTACAGAGTATGGAATTGAAGGAGTGGTACCCCTAGAACTTCTGCCTCCTGAACTACGTGCCAAGTACACCCCTAAAAATAATGACAAGTCCAAACGTGCTAAAAAAGAAGATACAAAGGGTTCTGAGCATCAAGTGGAAGAAAATCAGGTATAATTGGCAGTTTAGCATTTTCTAGTGTTTTTTTTTCAATCACATATTGGGTAGATGGAATATTGAAGAAGAAAAAAGTTTGTTTTACTGCCTTCATGTGATATCCAATGACACGATAACTAAGCAGGTGCTTGTCATCATTGTTAAAGACAAGTATGTTTGAGTTTCTTTTCTTTGTTTGAATATCTTTTGTTGGATGTTTGTCTGGCTTCTTTATATGGTTTGGTATCCGATCATGTTTAAGTTTTGGTTAATGTCATCCTCTGTGTACTTGTACCATTTTCTTTTAGCCTGTTTTATCATTCTTTCTCACGTTTGGAGGCTAGGCTTATAATCTACCTAAATTTGTATGACTAGTTTGCATAAACAAATACTGGAAAATGAATTTGTCTCTAGATCCTTAGATATTGTACACCTTGATTTCTGCAGTTTATAATAGCTAAAAACTTGCATCCCTATAATCATACATGCTTCTATTTCTCTCTCTATCTTTTCCTTTAAATGCCTTGTTACATCTATTGGTGACGTAACATTCTCCTTGGTGTGGCTAAAGATTGCCGCAGCTGCAACTGAGGTAGATAGTGAAGGACTCAGAACTGATGGTGGGGCCTTCGTGGCTCCATTAGACGTTGATTACACCACCGCTGTTGGCAATACGTCCCAAGGTGGCAGTCCAATGGCAGATGAAAATCAGAAGCAAAGTTCTGATACTGATGGTGGTCCAGAGGCAGGGCAGTTGGAAGACGATGCTGAGGTGGATGCTGAGGTGGATGCCGAGGGGGATGCTGGGATGATAGATGGAGAGATGGAACCGGAGGTTGATTAGATCGAGTTAGCTGAGCTTCCCCTAAAAAATGAAGGGCGGCAGTATGTAATTGAACAGATGTCATAATAGCATCATGTGGAGACATATTTGACAATGATATATGAGACTTTGTCGGATCCATTTGTTATATCAATTAGCTAGCGTTGATTGTGGAGCAATGATATATGTGACTTTGTAGGATCGATTTGTTATATCAATTAGCTAGCGTTGATTTATGTGATCCCTGATCTGCCAATATGCGGCTACCTAGTGATATATATCTACTAGTACATTATAATTTATTTCAAATAGTTTATCCAAGCAATCTGTCTAGTCGGAGCTTCAGATTGAACTAATTAGTTGTCTGGGTTGATGTAATACACTACGCCTTGACCAAAAGGTCTCCATGTATCATTTCACAACATATCAGCAGGTAAATTCCTACGTTCAACAATCCTTGTTCACTCTACATGTGAGTACCAATTTCAAATTTTCAATAGCATTTGGATAACAGGCTCCTATATATTTGATTGCAGTCGTTGCACTTTTGTTCAAAATATTTGGAAACTTACAGAAGCCCTTTTGATGAGGCTCAAAAAAACCTTATCATGCTCATTCCACATGTGCATGTTTCTTTACTGCAGGGTGCCACATCACACAAAACTATGTAGAAATTTTTTGCAGTGACGCGTATAAAAGTTGAAAAGTCACTACGCGTAAGTGCGAAGCATATTGTTCGTCAATATGAAATTCAAATCAGAATATGAAAACTTTGTCATCATCCAATGCCAATTAATTGTGTATGTGAATCCCAAATGACTTTTAAAATTAGTTTGTTTGCAAGTCAATACAACTAGTACTTGTTTATTGAGTTAGTTTAGTTGCTTATTAGACATTCTTTTGGGTGAACAAGTTAGTTATATCTTAGAATTGAGTGGAGTTTGTTTCATGAAAAGATCCGATGAAATCTCATTTGAAAAACATGTAATATAAACATTATGAAATACAATAAAAAGGGTTTTTGACATCCTGAATTTCTAATTTATTTTCTAAGATTGTAACACCACATTAAAAATTTTAAATTTTTTCGTAAAATATAACAATTAAAATACATGTACTGGGTATCGTAAAAGAGTAATTTAACCCGATTATCTTTGATGCATAATGTATTGTGTGAACGGCCTATTTTAGAGAAAATTACATAAATACAAATATGTCATAAATATAAATTATTTTTAATGATTAATATTACATTATGTATCATACATGTGCGTACAATTTTATGGTAAAACTCGTTAAAAAAAAAACTGCAACTGTTGTAATTTTTAACTTGCTGCTTTACCCTTAGACCAAACCTCCTTATTTCCTTCCTCCTTTTTTTGTTTTTTGGATACATATTTCCTTCTTTGTGTAGCGTGTAATACGATTATTCTCGTCTCTGGTTTCTCTCTCTCTCTCTCTCTCAATCCAACTCTGGCTGTCTGGCTGCGGTCTGTCTCTCTGTTGGGTTCTGATCTGCTGCGATTCTCTGAGAGTCAAGTCAGCTCTCAGGTCCCAATTCAGCAAACAACAAGGATTTGTTCACCTAGTTTTGGGTAAGATTTCTCAATCTTTCTCTCTCTATTACACTATTCTCTTGTTTCTGATTTCAATCTCTACTGTATTTTTGTATGTAATTGTTGAGTTAGGACTTCAATTATTATGTTAGAACATGTTAAATATGTAATTCACCGATCCTATATGTTATGTATATCATCTTTTGAATTATTTATCACTGATGGCCTATTGGGTTAGATGAATATTCTCTCTCTTCTCTGATCTGGTCGTATATATGTCCTTTTTGACGATTTTTGTATGCTTTTGGAGACTTGGACTAGGAACTTTTGCATCTAATTTGAGATGCGTTTTTGTTTTGGTTTACTTGTTTTTGACTGACCATCAAGAGAAGGACTTTGTTTTAGAGAAATTTCTCCTAGCTTAAGATATGCTTTAAATTTCATTGACATTATAAGGTCACTGTCCCAATCCTTATAATGATAGATTGCGGGTATTGTCCTTCTGGAGTTCTGGATGCAAGGAATTGCAGTAATCAAGTTTTATTGTGTCTGCTCATTAGCCATATCTAAATAAGCTTACAGGAGAAATATTAATGGCACATGTAGCCTCATATGTGCAGCAACAGTGTTATGCAGCACTTCAATTCTGTGCTAAACATACAGCTTCCAGAGCTGCACAGAAATGTTCGATAAATCAGTCTCGCTAAATGAGCCATTGGTTTTGTTTCTTTTTGCAAGGATGTTCTTTAAGTACTGTCTGGTGTGGAAGGATTTACAGGGGGTTTAAAATGATGAACCAAAATCAAAACTCTTACTTTAACCAAGAAGTTTCTTCTTTGCCGTGTTGCTCCTTATCCGCATCCAAATTATTATTCATCCACACCTTCTTGTCTAGAACCTAATTGGTAGGGCATGTCTTTAATTTAGCTTGAATGACCAGAGGAAATTATTGTGGGATTGGCAGAATTCCGGTGCTTTTGCTGGGCTTTCTTTTCTGAATCCCCCACCCCACAGACAGTGTTACTGTAATCACCGCCCGACTTAACTCAATTTGGATGTATGAGCAGTATGATTAACTATGTCAAAAATAAAATCATGCCAACTCATCGTAGTTAAATTTGAAACGCGACTTCTTCATCGATTATCACTCATCCCGACTTAAGTTTGCCTTTGGTTTATTTTTCCCCCTTTGGAGTTAAATATGGCAAATTCTATGCTTCTTGAGAGTCAATAGAAAATTGCTACTCAATCAAAACAATCCCGCCTACGAGTGTATTCTTAGTAAAATTTGATTTCACTAGACTGAACTTCGAGGGTGATTGGACTCCAATCTTAGTACCAGGTTTGAAATCTCTTGCAACTTCCATTCCTCTCTGTTGGTCTCAGTTTTGAGTTTTCGCTATTCAATCATAAACTATTAATTACATCGATGTTGATTGGTACTTTGGGTCTGACAATTTAGTTGAAAGATTGTGATTATATCAATAACTGGGTGTGGGTCTTGTCTGGATTACATGTTAATGTGAAATAAGCCCAAAGGTTCTTTCTCATTCTTCAGTAAAAGTTTAGCGCGTATCATTGGATTCTTTGCATATATCAATTTGAAGATCTATTGTCCATACAGCTCTCTCATCAGACAGCTTGAATTCTGTTTTGTGCTTGGAGTGAACACATCTCTGATTTGGTTGGAAGAAGCTTATCATTCAAATCTCTCATCATTCTTTATACTCAATTAATTTTAAGTCAGCCGGAAAGGAATGTTGTATTAGTAATAGATGGGGAACTTGTTGGTGAAGAAACCCAAGATCACTGAAGTTGATCGAGCTATTCTCTCTCTCAAGACCCAGAGACGCAAACTTGCTCAGTACCAACAACAGCTTGAAGCTGTGGTTGAAGCAGAAAAGCAAGCTGCAAGGGACTTGATTCGTGACAAGAAGAAGGAAAGAGCATTGTTGGCATTAAAGAAGAAAAAGGCACAAGAGGAGTTATTAAAGCAAGTAGATACCTGGGTTATTAATGTTGAACAACAGCTGCAAGATATTGAACTAACAAGCAAGCAGAAAGCTGTATTTGAGAGTTTGAAGGCTGGCAATAATGCAATTAAAGCTATACAAAGTGAGATCAACCTTGAGGATGTACAAAAGCTAATGGATGATACTGATGAAGCAAAAGCTTACCAAGATGAAATTAATGCAATCTTGGGGGAGAAATTATCAACAGAAGACGAAGAGGAAATTTTAGCAGAATTTGAGAACTTGGAATCCCAGATGGGTGTTAAAGATCTGCCCGAAGTACCTTCCTCAGTGCCATCCGTTCAAGAAGATGAGAGATTGGACCTTCCAAATGTACCAAACAAAGCGCCAGTTTCTGCTAACAGTAAAGTTATGGAGGAACCGGTGTTGGCTTGATCAATATAACTCGGAACAATTATGTAATAACCCAAATTTGGTTGATTCATTTCTTGCAATTTCATTGAGATTAATGAAATGATATTTTGGTTATATCCATATTATACGTCTTTTAAATAGTCTTCATTCAATGTAGAAATCGGTTCAAGAACCATTAAGTCGTTTGACCATTTAATTCATTCGACTCAAGAGTCGATTTTTAATTCGTTGCTCGTTTAAGAAAATTTCATTTATGAAAGTTGTAGATCTCGTCAAAACGAGTGCATAGACATTCAACACATAATTTTCAGAACTCGGAGGAGCGAGAAATTGATAACGGAAGTTTGTTGTTCGGAGGGGTAAAATATCTTTTCACACTTATCTTATCCCTCTCCCTCTGCCGAACTCACCATTTCTCTTCTTCTTCTTCTTCTTCTTCTTCTTCTTCTTCTTCTTCTTCTTCTTCTTCTTCTTCTTCTTCTTCTTCTTCTTCTTCTTCTTCTTCTTCTTCTTCTTCTTCTTCTTCTTCTTCTTCTCTATCAGTTCCTTCTTCTCACTCCACCGACCTCCCATTTCTTTCCTTTCTCAAATATCTTCATCTTCACCACCAAATTAATCTTTTCTTCTTCTCCCTGAAACTTCCACTTCCAACCTTACAGCAGCTGTCTCTGGACATGTGGACGTCACAGGGCAGAGCAGTACCAAGCTGAGGTGGAGACAAGTCGTCGCTATCGTCTGGAGAGCTGTGCCACTGCCTTAGAATTTCAATAGATCACACAACCACCTGGGTGGTGTTTCCGGCGAGCCTAAGGCTCGTGTTCACTTGGAATTAGCCTTGGCAATCCCTGGATTGCATCCTTACAAGTTTGATGGAAGTTTGGGGCCTAAAACTTAAGCTTATTGTGACTCTTTCAAAAGAAAAGATACCAGCTGCAACTCCAGCAACTCCTTGCCCTTTCTGGGCAGTCACTGAGGTAAATACCTCCCCCATTTCTTTGATCAATGTTTTAGATGTAGTGGTGATGTGGGTAGAAGTCTGGTGTGGCTGAGTTGGAGTTAGTTTGGTGATGTTTTGGTTGCTGTGTTTGCTGTGGGACTGTGCTGGTTTTGTGTTTAGATAGTGAGAGTTAGAGTCATGTGGTCAGGAGGGTAGTGAGAGGTAGTAGTGGGAAGTTGTTTGAATGGTGAAGGGCTGTGCACAGTCCCACTGTGTTGAAGGTGAGTTTTTGAGAATTTGAGTGGTGAAAGGTGGTTAGTTTTAGTAAGGCCGATAACAAAATTGTGGAATGTTTGAGTTTAGAGTTTCAATTTGGTGAACTAGGGGTAGTGAGATTTCGGTTTGTTACGATTGGTGAGTTAGACCGAGAGGGTGGCCATAGTAAATTAGGAGCTTGTCTTTTTGGTTATTTTTAGAAAGGTAGAGGTAGGAGAAGAAGAACCTAGCTCTTTGGTTCATAAGAGGGTTGTAGGGTTGTCTTGGGTTATTTTCCTTACTAAGTGATTTTTGTTGTCACTTAGGTGTTTGAGGTGAGATGAGTTTTCATACTTGGTGAATTAGAAATTGGAGCAAGCTTTAAGGTGAGTAAGTCTCACGTTTGGTCTAGTTACCCTTGGCGGTAACTAGATGTGTGAACTTACATTTTGTATATTTTTACTTGTTGTGAGATTGCAATATAAATGTGTATAGATTTGGAGATTTATATACGTATATCTAAATGGTAATATGATATATATGCATACATATGATTTAGTCTTAGTGGCGGCCTAAGTGGCAAAATGTATTTCAATGTTCTGCCTTTGTGGCGGTCTTAGTGGCATAGTGTTAAAACCACTCCTTGACCGGTTGTGGGGATGATCATCTAGAGCTCTAGTATTATTGTCATTCTTCTGGGTGCGACTTGAGGGTCGTATTAACTCAAAATGATATGCTTGTGTTGCGATATGTGATTTGTGAATTGTGATTATACTTGTGTTGCGATATGTGGCATTTGTTGTGGCATTGGTTGCGTGTTTGACGTTATTAGTGTTGTGATGATAATGTTGTTTTATATATATTTCTGAGTTTAGAAATATGTTACATTATCCTTGAGTATTTCTTTTAGTTTACTCATACCAGCTTTGTAGCTGACCAGGTTGTGTTTACAATCCTGGTGTACGATTATTAGTGCAGGGGGTAGCACTGCAGGTACATTGTAGTTGTAGAGGCGGAAGGAGTGAGCAACGTAACATCATGATGTTGTTTTTGGTTCTGTTCATTTTCTTATTTTGGTGAGGACTTATGAGAGTTGACTACTGTACAATTTACACTCGTGTAATTACGTGCTGTTACAGTTTGTAATCTAAGTGTTTTGTTAAACTTGGAAAAGATATTCAGCTACTGTAACATAATTTCATTTATTAAAGTTATATCAGAGTGTTAGCATCCACAAATTCGAAATTTTATTGTTATGAATTTAGAGATGTTACAAATTCAACAAGCTCGCCATTTCTCGAGATTTTACAAATTTCAGTTTATCATCCTTTTTGAAGTGCAAACCATGTGTTTATGTATGGATCATAATTCTGATAAGTTTGATTGTGTACATTATACATTAAAATTCTTCGGTTATATTATTTTTTATTGTTACATGGGTTAATCGAGAGAGAGCCGATCAGCTCCCTATAGTACGAACGAATTCATAAGTAATGAAATCTTGAGAGTTTGATTCACGATCCCCATCCAGACTAGGTTTAGCCGTTTAGGCATCGAGCCAATGCCCAGTGCCGTGCTGGATTTTCGAAATATGTGATTATTATTTAAAAAGAAAATGCCTATATTTTTATCTCTCAAATTGACACTTAAACCTCTTTAATGAGTGAACCTCCAATTTGTTTTTACAATGAGAAGATTTAAATACAACTTCTTTCTCTTAATACAAACCCACTTCTTAATACACTACCAATGCAAAATTTCATGTCAATTCTTCTCTGAATGCACACCTCAAAAATACCAAAATTACCCTTCATCTATATATCATGAAATATTTTATTATTTAGTATAATTATAATTTAACTAATATAGATATTTTAATCTTTCATGTTTTCTGCTAGAAATGTTTGACATCATATATAAACTTATTATTCAGTAGTGAAGTCTTGTAACCCAACGTCTCAACTAAACTTATTATTCAATTCACATGCAATACTTGTTCAATAAGGTTGAAAGAAAAACCAAAATCTGATATAAAAATAGCCAATTGTTTTTAATATAAGTTGAACCACTAAGCTAACAAACTTAAAAGTACGTTTTTGATAATTATGAGGTATATAATCAAACACGTACGTCTAGGTCGAAAAACCTAGACTATTTTTTTTGTTTAAATTCTTGTCCAATAATAATATGTACGTCTATTATGGGCATTTAACATACTTAAATAAGATTCTATAAAAAATAAAATAAAAGGGTGTGTATTAAGAGATATATGGTGTGTATTTAAAACCTCTCTTTTACAATATAGCGAAATACTATTTAGACCTTCATATTTTTCCTAAAATGCCCATAGTTCAATTGATTTAATAAAATGTTATTCATACCTCCAAAATTGTTGATTGGACCTCCTTTAATTTTGAACATTCGACAATGATATTTTTTTTATTCAATAAGTCCTTAACTTTTGTCGAGATTCAAAGCCTGTTTGTTTTAGATTATAGTGCATCATTAAATATATTTATCTCCAAGTTCTTTGATCTCATCATTAATCATGAATAATGCGGTAAAGCTGAAAAATAAGCTCAATGTAATTAGAAGCTAACAACCACAAAAATATAGTTAATCGAATGCGCGAGCATCATATTTTAGAAAATACATCAGTCATTGCCTATAAATTATATATTCTTTCAAACATAAAAGTTTACTTAATCATCGATTGTAAATGATTCTGGATATATAATTTATGGACTCATTTTTTTTATTTCTCTTAATTTATATTTGTACTCTTAGGGGGGGGGGGGGGGGGGGGTGTATTGTATATGAAATTAGTGAGATTTTAAAAAAAATCTATGTAATTCAAAAGTCCAGGTGTATTCAATATAGACTTTTAATTATCATTACAAGTCCAGGTGTATTCAATTAGGATTTTTAAAAGTCATTATGGAATCCATAAAAGTTTGGGGTATTCAATCTGGACTTTTAAAAATGAATAGAATTATGTAGGTATTCAAAAATATCATTCATACTCATGGAAATATAAATTCATGGAATCTCATGGACTTTATAGTGTTAATTATAAACAGCACAATCCAAAAATTTTCTAGCCTCTACACCAAATTTTTCATGGACTTTCTCATGGACTTTATCAATATTGTATTTAAAGGCGTTCATTCTCCAACATTTTTCTTTATTTTCTTTTTGTTTTTTTACCGAATTTTTTCTTACAACCTAATATGTTATGCCCATGTTTATTCTTATAATCCAATGATTGTTTTTCTTATTCTTTATGTTATGTTATTACCGTGTATCTTTACACTTATTAATACTTTATTCTCATATGTGAACACATATTCAATGCTAACAATAAAAACAATGACGATAAAAAAAGTACGTAAGAAGAAAAGAGAATAATAATTATATCAATGTGTCATGAACACCGACTTCTTTAGCTTGAAACCTTCTGAACAATTTATTTACTTCCATTTTTTTAGTACTTATTTGTCGATAGATTAATTTTGAACGGTTCATTTTAAATTTTCTTAAATAATTGAGATTCACTAATGACTTTGTATTTTTGTAATAGACACAACCAATAAATTTACTTAGAAAAAAATTATTTCTAAAATGCATTAATCTCCGTCCAATAACACCCACGAGGCGTCAGAGAACACCCATGTTTCTAGATACTTTGGACGCACTCGGGCACCCGAGAATGAAGCAAATTATCATGGAACCGTGGACTTGTAGTTTAGAGACATGATATGCATATTATTCAGTTACCATGCATTATTTTCATAACTAACAAAAAAAAAGTAGTTTCAATTTTTTTACGAGTACTGAGAAATCTATGAGAGTCGATCAATATCAATTATCTGGATTTGATGAATCAATAAAAGTCTGTAGATATCAGCCTAAAGTCTGTGGTTGAAATCAGTGATTTTGATAATTCTATGAAAGTTTGTATACTTTTTAAAGAGTCCGTGAAGTTTCTAAAAAGTCTGTCAATTAAAATAAATCAACACAAATCTATATACAATACACCCCCTTAATATATTTTGGTCATTTCACATGCGTTGACTTTTTCAATATTAATATGAAAAAAAAATGAGGTTTAGGTGTCAATTTGAGAAGTATGAATAGAAGCTAACTTCCTATAAATAACTGCAGCTTCGGATCATGGATGCTAGGAGATGCACATCAATTTCACCATTTTTAATTCGATTAACTAAAGCTTGAGAGTCAGACTCCACAGACATAGTGAAGTAAAGACGCAAAGTGGATCTTATCATTGCTAGTACTACAAGTGATAATATATAATATATATTTCCAGTTGGATTTGTTAGATATTAACATTTGACTGTAGGAGGTGCAGGAGTTCCATTGAGCTAGCGGGAATTACCTTTAAACATTAATGTTCATAGGACTTCACTTCTCCTAGATAACCGATTGACAGAATGACACTGATCCTTGACATGAGTCACATGACAAAATACAAATAGTTTTAGAGGATCAACCTGAGCAGTTTCAACACAAACACAACTGAATTTATCTCTAGATTGTGCCAGAGTTTGTCTACTTCAACAGGGTTAAACATACAGGCAACTCTTGACATAGTGACATTTTGGAGGTATTTCACAAGGAGCTCTTGAATTCCAGTCCATCTGGATTGTTGGCATAAGCTTTTCTGTTATGTATGAAATATACTATCATTTTGGGTTCACTTAGAGCGAACAAGCTTACATAACTGAAGCAAAAAGATATTTAGTATTTTCTTGTGCCACAAATTCTTAGATGTCAACTCCACATATAAACATAAGAAACCAACAGTATATATCAGGCTACGAAAATTGGAATAAATCCAAGACAAGCATAATGTGCTCATTTGATCACAGTGCATACAAAACCATTAAAGATCAAGGTTTTTCTGTTCTACATTCTCTGCCCCATGAGGCCATGAGCATACAAACATGGGTCTGATACAATTGGTATTTTCTTACACCCAGGAAAAGGAAAGATGATATCCATCTAGCTCCAACAGTTTGAACCTCCTCACTTGCATTCAGTCATGTCCTCTGCAGTTCAAACATTATTAGCACAAGCGGAGTGAAACCTGCTCAGAAAGCCTAAATGTTTCACCAGTAAGACCGACGAAAGTACCTGTTGCATTGGAAGGTATAGTTTAAATTCAGGAGGAAGTTCCTCCTCGGAGTACAAGCGGTCAGAGAAATATATCCTCCTCAGGCGGCAATTTGCATGAACCTGAACTCGCAATGTCTCCACATAGTTTGTTCCATAGGCTCTCCTGGTAAAATCAGCCAGATTAAACTGAATTTGATTCCAGCCCTCATCCATCCTCAGTGGCATGGTGCAGATATACGGCTTCACTCGGGTGCCAGCCTATAAAAGATAAATAAATAAGTACTCAGTTTTAATATAATCCCTTTAATATTTCCAGAGCAGCATATAATTATCATGCAGAGCATATCAGCCACTGTTTTTATGATTCCAAACACAAGGATTGGTCAAAACAACAACACTTTACCATGATTAGTTGTTCTTGACCGTTATTTAACCCCATTATATCCGTGCAGATATCAACAAATCTCCCAGTAGTCCAACAGTTGTGTATACCATTCGCAGAAGAATATATAACAGCACCATGTTTAGACATTGAACCAAAGAGAAGAGATAACATATTATCACACTATTCCCAACAAGCAATCTACAAGAGTGATCTATGGTTTAGAATCTTGCACTGCTCATAATTAAATCATACTCTCACCAATGAGGTTTTAGGTTTCTTTTGTCCAACTTCTGAAGTGATACAGACAGCACAATCAGTAGTTACCAGAATCTCATTTGAAACACCAAAAAAAAAAAAAGGAGAGAACAAGATAAAAGGCCATGTCAATGATGGACATCAATACAACAGGGACAAACTTACACACTTGAAAATTAGAAGCTCGAAAACGTCGCCTGACATTCTTATCATCCAGAACTTGAATCTCAAAAGTGAAATATTTCTTCAGATTCTTCACAATAATGACAAGGAACGGCAGTTTAATACTCAACGTTGCTGATGGATCTGCTGGGCACGTAATGTATGTGGACTGGATATTCGATCCAACAATTTCAAGGACATTGGATTGTATGTCTTCATCATGTGGTCTCTTTATATGGCCATCAACAACTGCTTGACATAAAATCAAACACATAAAATGTTACAACTAGGTGCAAACATCTTAAAGACAATGGTTGGAGTAGAATAATAAATCTTTTCACACTAGCACCAAATTCTATTGTAGTGTAAGAAGAACTAATGTCCTGTAGTCAGATATGAAATCATGTCTACAATTATCCAGAGTCTTTTGCCTCATTATTGAAGTAGACGAGGCATGATTACAAGTCTGAGTAATAAGTTATAACACATTAAGCAAACTCGCGACTCTCATAGTCTAACCTAGCAGATTTCCCACCCTGGTATCAATCTTAAGAAAGAGCAAACCTTTTTTTTTTGGTTACAAAAGTGCAAACCATTTTAAACCTACAAATTCAAACCTATTTAAGATTCAAACTTATTTGAGAGACAAGACGATGAAACAAAAAGTACTTTTTATGACTTGAAATAAAAAAAGCATAACAGAAGTTGGTCAGAAGGTTGTTGGGGTTCACCTTCTTTGTCCCATATCTGCAAAGGTTTGCTCCTAATTACCACAAGAAAAAAGTACACAGCTTAAGTATCAAATCACAAGTACGATAAACGAAAACTGAAAAGACAAGAGCATAAGTCAAGGGAAATACCCGAGGCTGTAGAGAATGGACAGAAACCCAGATTGGAATGTGTTCTTGAACATTTTCAACTTCTTTTCTAGCCTCAAGCTGCAAATAAAGCCATTTACAAAATGAACAATTTGTATGATGAAAAAGAATACTGGTTTTTAAATTCAATAAGTTGGGTTTAAGATTAGACGATAGTCGGAACCCGATTACTTACCGCAAACTGCGATTGCAGAAGCCCTAGTTCCCAATTTGTTCCTTTCTAGGAAGAAAGAGGTCTTTCTTAATGCCCAAATCCTTTTTCTTTCGATCACCTTGCTTTGTTATATATATATATATATATATATATATATATATATATATACAGATTTTCGGAGGTCCGCACCAATGATTTTGGTGCGGATTTCCATTTTTGTACTACTTTTCGGTCGAATTTCCTCATCTCCACCGTCTACTATCTAGATAATATTGTGTAGATCATCTCTGCAAAATTGCAGCTAATTTGGTGATCGCTAAGGTCCTCAAAATCGAAAAACAAATGGACGGACTATATTCTGTCAAACATGAACCGTTCATGTTTTTAACAGAAAAACGCAATTTTGAGTGTCTTAACGATCACCAAATTGGCTGAACTTTTGCAGAGATGATCTACACAATATTATCTAGATACGAGACGGTGGAGATGAGGAAATTCGATCGAAAAGTGGTGCAAAAATTGAAATCCGCACCAAAACAGTGGTGCGGACCTCCGCAGCCAAGACGGGCTATATATATATATATATATTCCATATCCAGATATATACAGTCCCTATCCAGAGTGAACCTTCACTATGAAATTACAGAGTGAAGTTCTAATTTTGGCACACTTTTCGGTCAAATATTTTCACCATAAGTGATTTAATATTTAGGTATACTATTCAAAATAATCTCTACAAAATTTCATCAAATTCGGACATTGCTAAGGTATTGAAATTAAATTAAATGAATGAACGAATTAAAGTTGTTCAACGTGAACCGTTAGTGTAAATCTCGATTTTGAAATCTCAAACTATTGTTAAATTGGATGAAATTTTGTAGACATGATCTTGAATAGCATACATCAATATTGAATTACTTATGATGAAAAAATTTGACCGAAAAGTGTGCCAAAATAAAAAACTTCACTCTAAAATTTCAGAGTGAAGGTTTACTCTGGATAAGAACTATATATATATATATATATATATATATATACATATAGTCTCTATCCAGAGTGAAGTTTCACTCTGAAATTACAGAGTGAAGTTCCAATTTCGGCACACTTTTCGGTCAAATTTTTTCACCATAAGCGATTCAATATTTATGTATGTTATTCAAGATCATCTCCACAAAGTTTCATCCAATTCGGATATCGCTAAGGTATTGAAATTAGATTAAATAAATGAATGAATTAAAATTGTTTAACGTGAACCGTTCGTGTAAATCTCAATTTTGAAAGCTCAAACCATTATCAAATTGGATGAAACTTTGTATAGATGATCTTGAATAACATACCTAAATATTGAATCGCTTATGGTGAAAAAATTTGACCGAAAAGTATGCCAAAATTGGAACTTCACTATGTAATTTCAGAGTGAATCTTCACTCTGGATAGAGACTGTATATATATATAGTACTTATCCAGAGTGAAGCTTCACTCTGAAATTACAGAGTAAAGCTCCAATTTTAGCACACTTTTCGGTCAAATTTTTTCACCATAAGCGATTCAATATTTAGGTATGCTATTCAAGATCATCTCTACAAAGTTTCATCCAATTTGACAATGGTTTGAGCTTTCAAAATTGAGATTTACACGAATGGTTCACGTTGAACAGTTTTAATTCATTCATTGATTTAATCTAATTTCAATACCTTAACGATGTCCGAATTAGATGAAATTTTGTAGAGATGATCTTGAATAGCATACCTAAATATTGAATCACTTATGGTGAAAACATTTGACCGAAAAGTGTGCCAAATGTGGAACTTCACTCTGTAATTTCAGAGTGAAGTTTCACTCTGGATAGGGACCGTATATATATATATATATATATATATATATAACATAAGTAGGTCCATATCCTAGTTTAAGGTATCGATTTTCATTTTGACTAACTTTTCGATTGAGTTTTCACATCTCCACCGTCCAATACCTAGGTTATAACATATAGATTATCTCCACAAAATTTCAGTGGATTTCATGATCGTTAAAGTATCGAACTAATCAAAACCAATGGACGTATTGGATTTGCCAAACATGAACCGTTCATATTTTGAGTAGAAATCGAAGTTATGAGTAACTTAACAGTTATGGAATCCGCTGAAATTTTGTGGAGAAGATGTATACGTTATTACCTAGATATTTGACGGTGAAGATGTGAAAACGTGATCAAAAAGTTGGTCAAAAATGAAAATCCGTACCTTAAGCTAAGATAAGAACCTTCTAATGTGAAAACCCTTATATATATATATATATATACACACACACACACACATGACCATTCTACTAAGGAATCTTTTTTTTTTTGGATCTTTAAAGGGATAACTCACTTGACCAACTTCTTGATCACATTTCAACATCTCCACCGTTCAACATTTAGATTCTAATGTGTAGATCACCTCTGTAAAACTTCAGTCAAAATAGAGGTGTGTAAGGCATTCAAAATTGAGATTTAAACGTATAAGCATGAACGGTTTAAGTTTGACAGATTTGGTGCATCCATTGCTTTCACCAAGTTTGATACCTTAACGATCACCATTTTGATTGGAATTTCAAAGAGGTGATATACACATTAGACCCTAAAAGATGAACGGTGGAGATGTGAAAATGTAATCGAAAAGTTGGTGAATGAGCTATCCCTTTAAAAGACCCCAAAAAAGGAATCCATTAGTGGAAGGGCTCTATATATATACATATAATCTTTTTGTATAATTTGTATTACTATTTTATCCCTAAAAAAATCAGAAAAAAGGAAAGGAGTAAATCTTTAAAATTGCAAAATTTTAGATGAAATTGATTATATATCGGGATCATCTAGTTGTACCTCCAATTTTACTATCTACACCTCCTCAATTTTTTTATATACGGACCATGTCAAATTTTTCCAATTCCAGTATATCATCGGTTAATCGCTTTCCATCAACTTATACACAAGCCAAAGAGTTATTAACAAGCTTGATTCTTGTTCAAGCTCTATATGACGATATATGGCTTTGTTAAAAATAGCTTGATCTCAAATTTAAGCACATAAAAAACAAAAACAAAAGTTGGTTGGGCTATAATTAATTAAAAGCCAGAGGAAAGTGATCGAAGAAGGCACAAAACCAAATAAAAACCTATTCACAATCAAACTACCATGAGTCCATATCGTAGTGTGCAAAACTTTGATAGCAAGAAAAACTAAACTGGGTTATCTTTTCAATCAGCAAGCTTAGAACTTTTGCTTGAAAATGGCTATAATCAATCAAGTTTCATGTTTCTAATAGCTGTTGGTTATTGCAAACAAGTGGCATGGGTACGTACTTAGATAAATTGCTATCAACGGCAGTGGAAAAGTTGGCATCAGTATCAACCGGAAGCAAAAGTTTTGATGGGTGACAAAATGGGAAATAAAGTTTTACAAAAAATTTGAGAGGTCTAAATAGGAAATTAAGAGGTGCAACTATAATCCCCTTTATATATCTAGGAAAAAAAAACATAGAGAAAACACTATGAGAGAATACTAGGGTTTTGTCCTTGTCCGACGGCGTGTCATTGCCATCGTCGGATAGGGTTTATTGGCCCTCTGTGTGGGTAAGTGGAGATGTGTCGATATTCCTTGAGCGTAGATCTGGATTGAAGCAAGAAGTTTTTGGTGAAGAATTGCGGGAAGGGAAAAGGTGAAGGCACATAGGCGGTTAGGCTTTGGTTTGCCCATTGTTTTCTTGCTCAGCGGAGGGGACTCATACGACTCTAGAGGTCGTTGGGTGGTGGAGGATTCATGGGGTAGCGACAGATCTGATATGGGTCGGGTCTATTAGTCTGGGTCTATAAATGCCGCTGATTGGTAGATACATTGATGCTGCAAATGGCGATTTGATGAGGGCGTTGTTCTGGTGATACAAGCACGACGGTGTGGGTGCCGAGCCGATGACGTTGATTTGAGTTGGTGTAAGCCTGGCTTGGCTGGCTACATGCATCTCTCTTGCTCCCTATGGAAAGGCTTGTGCTTGGGCTCCTATTTTGAGCTCGGCCTAGGTTGATTTAGTTTTATGTTATGCTTTTTGTTTTGAGGGTGCTGCTAAATGTACCCATCAAATTTCTTAGCATACTTAGCATACTTTGTACACCCACATAACTACTCAATGTACCTCATTATTTACCATAATTCCCTTCTTCTATCGAAAAGTTCAAAACCCAACGAAAGGTAAATCCTAGTACCAAACCCAACAAAAATTACACCCGCCCTTTCCTTGGTCATGACTCTCTTGCCTCCGCCAAGTCTCTTGCTTCCACCGATTTGAAGGTATCTCTCACTTCTTGATTTAAATTATATCCACTATGTCTTTCATTTCTTTAGGGACTGAATTCCATGTTCATCTATTGACCCCACTCTTTTGGTTCATGGGTAGTGTTTTGTTTTGCTCGATCTGAATTCAAATTTCTTATGATCGATTTGATTAGTTTGAACTATATAACATGCTTTGATTAATTGATTGAATGGTTTACATCATTTTCTTACACCATGGCCTCAAAGACAAAAAGAAACGTTTGTTGGAGCAATTCGAAAACGATCCTGATTTGATTGAGCTGGCTGACATAGTTTGTTTGGATTTGAGTTGGGAGCATTTTGGTACTATATCATTGGTTTTCTGCTTCTCCGCATGTGCTGTTTTGTTGTCCATATGAACTGTTTGATGGTTTTATGTGGGCTATAATAAGTGATCATGGAAAATTTGGAGAGTGGATCGGTAAAGTTTGGTTTGGGAAGATCCAAAGATTGGTCAGTATATTACATATATTGTTGTACGTTTATGCTTGCAAATGGCAAAGAGCAACACCCCTGATATTGGTTCTTTAATTTAGTTAAGTATTTCTCTGTTTAGGATTCTTTTATTTACTATTGATTTGTAAATTAGTTACTTATAGTTGTAGTTGTTAGTAAAATAAGATGCTTATAACTGGGTTCCAAACTTCTCAACTAAGTTGCTAGAAATGAAATCTTAAATTTTGATTTACATAACTCGTTGTAGATCCTAGAGTGTCAAGAGCATGAAACAGTCAGTTAAAGTGTAAGGAAAATTTTCTTTTGTTTGGTTCATGTTGCGAGTACAAAGTCCTGAGGTCTTGTTCACACAACTTGTATTCAACCTCTGGTCCGTTTAACCAGCACAAAAACCGGGGTTAAGGTCAAGGGCTAGCAGTGCGCTGACCTATGACTCTCCAAAGCTTAAGTTAGATTCTAGGACGAGACTTAAGTTCGTAGGTTAAGGACATAGGAACCGTTACCATTTTTAGAAGGTTTCTGGTTGCTTTTATAGGTGCATTGGGGGAATGTTGCTTCATTTTTCCCATGTGGGAAAGTGTGCCCGTATAGCATGTTTTACTAGTTTGGTGAGCGACTTTGGGTAGCGCCGGCGGTGATGCCTGAGTTAGAGGTGGCATGACCTGCGCTGCCGACTCAGTGCCTGGCCTTGATGGGTTAACTTAGGCCAGTCTAGCGGTCGAAATGAGAGGGAATCCTTCGGGAATTACCCCGTCAATGGGGAGGTGTTAACAAGTCCCCAAGTCCCCGGTCAAGGAGATTTCTTGGGTGGGGAGTTTAAGTTACCATTGCTGGCGGATTCCCGAATTAAAGCAATCTAGTATCTCAGCGCTAGGACCGAAGGCTGACTAGCAGTCAGAGCATCCATGGATTTAGAGCAAATTGGCGAGTGACCTAGGATCTCAGTGCTAAGCCCAGAGGCTGACTAGAAGTCGGAGCATCCATGGATCTAGAGCAAATTAGCGAGTGACCTAGGATCTCAGTGCTAAGCCCGGAGGCTGACTAGTACTTTGAGCATCCATGGATCTAAAGCAAATTGGCAAGCAACCTAGGATTTCAGTGTTAGGCCCGGAGGCTGACTAGCAGTCGGAGTGTCCATGGATCCAGACCAAATTGGCGAGCGATCTAGGATCTCAGTGCTAGGCCTGGAGGCTGACTAGCAGTCGGAGTATCCATGGATCTAAAGAAAATTGGCGAGCAACCTTGGATATCAGTGCAAAGCCTGGAGGCCCACTAGCAGTCGGAGCATCCACGGATTCGGAGCAAACTGGCGAGTGACCTAGGATTTCAGTGCTAGGCCAGGAGGTTAACTAGCAGTCGTGGCATCCATTGGATTCGGAGCATACTGGTGAGTCCCCGAAGTCCTCAGCCAAGAAAGGTCCGGAGCTAAAATATCAAAGGCACGCCTCGAAAAGTGGCCAACTTATCACGGTTTGTCTGGTATTTATTGCAAGGGACATGTAGTGGGCCTGTGAGAACAAAGACGTTGGTGACGTTATCAGTCATTATTGTTTAGGGAACCGAGTGGGTGTTATTGAAACATTAGGGTTTATGGGGGGTTGCGCGTGCGTCCAACCCGTGGGTTTATGAAACCGAAAGGTCGTGGGTTAGTGGGGCACTGGCGTTCATCCAATGGTTTGAGACTGTTTGGATTTACGGCTCATATCACTTTTGTGCCTATATATATATATAGGAGGAGAAGACTGGTGCTCGCATTTGCATTTGGAGAGAGAGAGAGAGAGAGAGAGAGAGAGAGAGAGAGAGAGAGAGAGAGAGAGAGCAAAAACCATCGGATTTGTTGCGAAGCTTGAAGATTCCGACATTTGCAATCGCAAAAATAAACTGAGTACTCTGATTCAAACCATTCAAGGTATAATCTGGTCTTTTTCTAGGTTTGTGTATTTGTTTGAGTTGGATTTTTTGTGGTTCTAGGCTAACTGTGTATATTGGGGGGGGGGGGGGTTTGTAGCAATGGAAAAGCGAACCAAGAGTGTTTGGGAACAGGGGAGCCGAGGTTTCGACCTTGACTGTCCCACGTTCGAACACACCAGATCAGGCTATTACTTTGAGAGGGGGCGTTCTGGGGAGTTTGTCCCTGCTAAGTGATGCGAGGTCAGCAAATAACCCGTTGAGCCTTTTGGTGGAGGGTATAGAATATATGGCAGAAAAAAAAACATGGAAGCCAAGACAAGCGGAGCGAAGAATCAATATTACTTGGGTGACCAAGTGATCGACCTGCCCGGGATATGCGCCACCCTAGAGGAACTGGTGTCGATCTAGACTTTTTTTTCAAAGTGCCGGAGGACATTATCTTGCGCCTGTTAGCAGAGGGTAAGATGGCGCATGATCTGACGTCGGGGTCTTGCTGCGTATAGAAGTTTTCTAAAGCGTGCGATTGACGTTCCTGCTTCCCCAACTATGTGTAGTAAATGTTGTCTTGCCTACACGTGGCGCAACGACAATTGACGCTGAACATGTGGAGGTAGCTATTCGGGACTGGCGTCATTTTTAAGGCGCTTTAACAGCATATGCCGTACTGGCAAGAGTTCCTGACTTGCTAGATGTTGAAGTACAACGACAAGGCGGGGAGCAGGGGCTGTGTGAAGTTGATCCCGCAGATGCGGAATTATTTGACCCTCTTGAACGAATACCTTAGCGACACGCCAACACTGTGACGAGACCGCGTATTCGTCCTTGAGGGCCCGTGGCAAAAGAGGGGCACGTTTTTCAAAGTTCCCGGGAACTTCCAGCCCATTTGTTAGTATTCATTCGGTCTATTCCCCCATTTTGTTGGGACTAACACCTGGTGGTCATTTGTAGTTTCCGTGGCGGCCAGCCTCACGCCGCTGATAGAGAAGCAGTTGGCTCGGTGTATCCGGGCGTTTCCCGCTACTGCTCGGAGTTCATATTGGTTGTGCCAATTTGTGGTGTATGAACACCACCGGATGGGAGTGAAGTCTAGTAAGTTTTGTTTTCTCAACTCTTTGTTGTGTTGTATGCTTGGCCCTAATTGAACCATTTCTCTTGTAGTGGCTTCGGTGGAGGGTGTGATGCCGTGAGGGAAGAAATCGGGCGTGTACGACATTATCTCGGATGAGGAGGTTCTCCGGGGGCTAGAGCAGGAGTCCAGTGTGGTGCGGTTGAAGATATTAATCCCTCAATCGGGAGTGGTACTGTGCCGTTGCTGGAAGAGCTGGACGAGGATGTGTTCTTCCGAATACTTCTTCCCTGGGAGAAGTAAGCGTGCTTCCGGCTGATGTGGCCGCCTACTGGGGGTTACCCCTACTATGGAGCCTCTAGGAGCCCCAGTCGATGTGGAGGAGGAAGTGGAAGAGATAGGCGTGGCGTCGGAAGAGCAAGAGGTGGACTAGAAGAAGGAAGCAGAAGAGATAGGCATGGAGCCGGAAGAGCAAGAGGTGGACCCAGAAGAGGAAGAGATGTGGAGGACTTGGGGGAGGACAAAAAAAGTATGTCCAGGCTCAGGAGGAAACTGTGGCGCCTGACTCAGAGCTAGTTATTGGGGTTACGCCCACTATGTTGGAGAATTTGGGCGCCCAAGTAGAAGAAACAGCTGAGCCGGTGCCAACCGTGTTGGAGCATGTTCCACTCAGGAAGTTAATTGATGTGGAGACAAGTTCAAAGCGGGCGGAGGCCAACACGACGGGACCGGAGCAAGGGCTGAAGAGGGGCTGGGAAAACGTCGCGACTGAGAGGGTCCACAAGAAAGCTAAGAGAAGCTCTCATTCCACAACTAGGGAGACGCGGGCTAGCATCACCGCGGGGCTGTCCGAGATTAGCGAGTTAAAGCCCCACTTACGCCGGATGATGGAGCACATGCGCTATAGGTGCCAAGGGTCAACCTTGCGGGATAGCGACGACCCGTAGGAGAACTTTTGGGAAAAAGAGAACATTTGTTCTTTGTTTTCTAACTAAGCGTGGTGGCAGGCCATGTCCGGGAATTACAATGCCCAAGAAGATTGTTGGCCCATTACCGGAATGATGTGGCAGACAAGGAGAAGATTATCATCGAATACTTCACGGCGAATCAACGGCTGACCCAAACATTGAAGGTGATGGAAGATGTCCAGGCCATTGATTCGATCTGTATTGCCGAGGCTGAGGAGGTGGTTGCGGATTTGCGGCGTGCGACCCAGAAGAGCCAGAAGTCACTATCCGCTAGTGACTCAGAAGTGGTGCGCTTGGGAGAGGAGTTGGCATAGAAGGAAAAGGGGGTAGCGGCATTGGCGGCGAAAAATGAAATGTTGTAGAAGTCAGAGGCTTTTGTACGGCAGCAGACATACAAATGGGTAAAGAAGGAGGAGGTTGTGATGGTGGAGAAAAATAATGTGGATACAACCAAGTTGGGGAGGGACTACAAGGATAGGGTGGAGGGGATGAAGTCCCGGTTGGAGACTGTCGCAGATGAGGCGTTGAAGACCAGGTTAGGGGAGGAGCGGCGAAGTTTTCAGATCAAATAGGATGCCTAGGAGAAGGAATTCGTGGGGAGACTGGAGGCGGAAAGAAAAGACACCGTGGCGGCTTACCGGGGGTCCCCAAATTTTAAGCAAGTGTAGAAGAAGGCGTTTCGCCAAGGAGAGACCTTTGGGCGCGACGAGTTTTACAAAATCAGGATGGAGCTGGGCATTGTTAATTTGGCCAAATGATAGCTTTACTTTGATGAGGTAGAAGCCCGGGTGGAGGAGGAGAAAAAGAAGAAGGCTCAGGACCGAGCATCAGACTCTGGCTCTAGGTCAAGCCGAAACCCGCATGTGTTCCCTCCGAGGAACGTCTCCCGGGACAGTGCTCTTTCAGCGGGACGAGACCATGGCCGACCCCAGGCTATATCGCCACCACCCTCGGCGATAGCCGGAATAGAATCCTTTGGTCGAGGGAATGACACGAGCTCGCTTGTGCGGCAAACAATGGCTGGCAGGCCAGGGGGTTGGGCGAGGCCGGGGCAGGGGTGTTTAGTCGGCAAGGGATGTTGCCGAAGCTGGAGAGGCAACACTTATTATTTTGTTTTTGTTTTTGTAAATGTAAACCAATTTCAGTTTGACCGGGCGATTTAATGAACATTCCATTTGTTTATGTATTTATTTCAGGAAAACCCCAATTCGGAATAATAAATTGAATAAGATGATTTAATTACTTTTATTTTTTATTGTTAAACAATACAATAAACAACACTATTAATCTTCATGTATCAATTAAAAAATTACATAGAATTTTGTGATAAATGTCGATTAGAACCTCAGAGAAAATTAATAGATGTTAGAATTTTTCGTGTTGATTTTACTATTTGGTAAGTTTCATATCAATGAATAAAAAAATAATATTATTAATTATGAATTTAGGAGTGAAAGAGAAAATTAATTTGAGAAAATTGATTATGTAATTATTAATTATTAATTATGAATTTTTCGAGTTTGTTTATAATAATTAAATAAAAGTAGAATTTGAGAGATATTAATGAATTGTATATTAATTTTATATCTAATCATAATATATTAATTATGGGCATATTCGAAAAAATATGGAGGTTTAAATAACATTTTAAGTATTTGTAAAAGTAGAATGGAGGTTTATTAAGTGACAAGATCAAAATATTGTTTTGTAGGTCAGAATAAAAGCTCCCAAACTATAATTAAATGATATGTGGGTTTATGCTAATAGCATGTGTCAAAAATAGATATAAAACTAAATACCCCATTTTTAAATAAAAAGGGTATGGTCGAGTTTGGTGTATATAGCGGAAAGGAATAGGAAAACACATCTAGGTTTATTGTGATTAGAAGCAGATATCCAAAAAAAACAAACACGGTGTGAAGAAGACGGTGATGAACGTAATAGGTAGGAGATACAAGTGTAAGGCTAAGAGCAAAACTAAAAGTTTAGATGCAAAAAATTAAAATTGGAGGTACAAATAGCAAATCTGGAGGTCTAAATAGAGCCACCTGTTTCAGGATGAAATAATTGTGTATTATTGAATGATATAGGGGCCTATATATAGGCATTACAAAACCACAATCCCGTAGGATTTGGAGTCCTAATCTATTACGGAGATGCTAATTTATCTCCTAATAGGAAACCTATTAGGCTAAGACACACACAATGGTAGAATAGTAATTCTCCCGGAACACCCCCCCTTGTGTCGCATGCCTAGGTTGCATGGTGCACACATCGTTGCCTCGGTAAAAACCTTGTCAAGCAAAATAAAAACCTCTTGGGTACAAATAAAAGCTTGATCGAAAGGAAAAAGAGCACAACGCACTGTCTACATTTGATATCATCATGTGAGGTAGACTCCTCCTGAAGTCTACAAAATAACTCCCCCTGATTAGTGCCATAATCATGGAGTACAAAGAACAACGTATACAACGTTCATTACATGCTTCTCAAACGTAGTCTTGAGCTAATGATTAATCATTAATCTAGCCACACATCCTTAGATCATACATGCTATACTTAGCCAAATTTAGATCTTAGGCAACAAGATTGCATAACAACTCAAAACAAGAGTTTGCAATGCAAAATCAGATTCTCGGATAGAATGACCTTCACTCACTTAAATGGCCATAACTTCTTCATCAAAATAGGTATCAGCAAACCGTAAAATGATATGGAAAGTAGACACCCGTGGCTTTCCAATGACATAAAGTTCACAACCTAATCCGATCGGAGCAGTTCACAGTGCTCTGTCGAAGTTGACTAACTTGCAAATTTCTGGACAGAACTGTCCTACTTTGTTAAAACGGCCATAACGCACTCAATATGATAGCTATGAACAAATGGTTGGTGTCCCTGGAAAATAGACACATAGGCCTTTCCAACGGTACCAATTTCACCATATTTCATTGAGCGAGCTGTCCTATAGGTCTTGTTGAAGTTGACCTAAGAAACTGGATAGATTCTGATTTGTCACATTCAATCTGTCTTTCACAAAGGAATGGGGGAATGGACCAATGAATGACTGATTTTGGTCCGAGATAGAACCGTACGTATCCTTTACGCTACCAGTCTTGACTGCTATCCCAAGGCGTACGTTGATGTTGCTGGAGCTCCTGGCGGCGTTGGTGTGGATAGGATTTGTGTTGGTTCACTAAGTGTAGAACTAAACCCATGTCAAAGGAGCAATGCACATCCAATGATGATGCATAGGCGCAGAGTTAATCACGTCATAATGAAAGCAATAGTGTCCCAAACAATACTTATATATATTAATGTATAGCTCATTGAATCTCTTCATCATCTATACTTAGACAGAATAGAGAATCAAGAATCAGCTTTCATATGAACACATATGGGTATGAGTTCTTGCAATCGATTGTAGTACGTTCTCTCAAACGTGGCAATCTGATTACATAAGCTCTCCGTGGTCTGGAGACATTTAAAGTCCCTCGAGCACTCTCATATCTGTGTCAAGATCCCTTTACAGATATTCTATGACCACTATCATATGCTGCAAATCAGTTTTCATGGACACTACTACTGATCAAGTAGCAGAAAGCAATTATGTCCATAACGAGAGAATATAACTCATCGTAGTCAATACTAGGATAATGAGACAATCTTTGCGCCATAAGTCCTGCATATATCGCATGACTTCATCTTTCACATTACACTTACGAACAACGACCAACATAACAAGTCTAGTTCAGCATGTATTGATTCTTTCCTCTTCGGTCAAGTTGCTCATCGTTGATACTTTATAACAGAATAAGAGCATAAGAGAATACATCATCAATCATGGGAGATCAATCCATTAAACACACGCGCGTGCTGTATACGATCAATTTGTGAGATTTCTATTATTCCCTAACATCAACAAAAGGAGTCTGTAGCGTCCCACAGAAACTTAGTTGATACACATGTTTAGAGAATATCTCTTGATGATGGGCAAAATACTTGTGCCTACGCACTTCGCTTCTTTCTGGTTTTGATTCCAGAGAATAATGGTCTCCCCCTCATCTAGGTAGGAGCTAAGACCGAAGCTATGACCCTTATTAGTCCATCTTTGCGTTTGGCGCCCTTGTTTTGTGGTTCAATACCACGGGCACCGACAACACCACATCGTACGATGGTGCCATCACCGGCTTCCTTCCCACTGTCAGGGATGGTGCCAACAGTGCTAGGACCAGGTCTTATGAAATTCTCTCATATTCTGAGAGTTCCAACCTATCGGCACATCACAACATTTATGTGCGATCTCGTCACTTTCGCAATATCGGTAAAGTCATTGAGCATCGAATCTTTGACTTTTTGGAGGTAGATAATGCGTTGCACATTTACTTACTTTGAGTAGTGCAGGATCTTAATGAGACATAGTGTCACACCACGTCAATTCTTGGCGTTAAAACCGGAATTGGAGCATTCCATATCTCCCCCTAACGACGGGAAGTATGTCTCATCAAAGTGATCGTCTGCTAATATCGCAGGATGAGATCAATGGTTGTAGATTGGAAATAGCGGACAAGTGTTGGTGATTCATAAATCATAACCAACCAGAATACTTAATCGTTTCAAGTATACCCATTGACATAACTACAATAAAGGCACATAAACAACTTTAACCAAATGCTTGGCAAGTTGTGGGTCTAAAACGTTGGGATTGTATCTAGTAACCATCTGGTATGCACTAAATGCTTGGCAAGTTGTGGGTCTAAAACGAATAAGTGTCGCTGCATGGAACATCATTACATATCTCCATGCAAAAATCGGCAGGTTAGTACCCATAACCAAGTCCGAGCTTTGCTAGATCGTGCAATGAATGAACATGAGGAATAATATGTTCAACGACGATCCCAGTAAATATGCAAAACGAAATCATCAAAGTCGTGGAGGTGAACTCTCCAACAATATCCAATCAAATAGATTTGAGAGGATGGGAAGGGTGGTGAGCCCTTAGTATGATGATCATAGCTAAAAACTTAGCAAATGCAGCGTTCCTTATGGAAAGCAAAGCGACGTGTGGCCAATGCGTCAATGCTCTTAACCTATACCATAAAAATACCGAACAATGTCCACATTCGGTTGGATAGGGTCCACTAATGTCACCTTAAATACTTTGTAAGAATGGAATGTTCTCGGTTAGAGCCTTAGCAAATAAGGACTTCCTTGAAATCTAGCAAGATAACAAGTTTTTAAAATGAGCGATGGGCATTAGAGATTGTCATGGAGGCATTAGAAAACACGGGAGGTATCACAAGCTCCTGTGAAGGAGGGGATGCCGCCACCAACGGCCTTACTGCCATGGAGCTGCCGAGAGGGGCAGGCTCGGCCTCACCGTGAATGGCACGAATATGCACGGCCTTACCGTGTGGAGCACGGGTGAGGTGATCCTCCAATCGCTTCGTGAACATGAAAAATAGATAATCATGTGAATTTTAAAGAACTCGAATCATCATATTTCGTTCAAAATGACCAAAAAATGATCATGTCAAAACCGAGGAGACAGCAAAACCGAACCTATGATTCAAAGAATCTTGAGTTACATAAAGCTACTGCTGCAGGCAAGCAAAGTTATGTCCGCAGGCTAACAAAGCTATTGTCTAAGCTTGAAAAAGCTACTGTCAATGAATCTAACAGATTTATTCCTCTCCATTCTTAACATAAATATCAAGATGAAAATTCATCATTGGCATGTAGGGCCTTTGAAAACTTTAGCAAGGCACGAAGATATAAAACATCTTCGCACGAGATCCGTAAAACAACTACATGTGCCGTAGGACAGTGTGGGTGGTTACGCAATTAGCAAGACATGCGATTTCACGGCGGGACATGCTCAAAATAAAATTAAGAGAGTCAACGACACGGTGAACTTCTCTAGACAATACGCTAAAGGATATTGTAAGAGGGGGGATTGAAACAAATGTGCAATCTCATCGAGTGTATCACATGGCAATAGAACTACATGCTTCAACTTAAGAGTTGGAAAAACATGGTATTGGAGCAGCTGAATACCAATAAATTAGGGTGGAAAACCATCCATTTGGTGCGGGTGGTCATCAATAATAATAAAATCGTTTGACCTATGAAACGACTTAGAGAAAACCGGAAAATTAACCGGAGAACCATGTCAAAATAACTCAAAACCGGGTGAAATTTGGACTGGAAAACGTGACAGTAAAAACTGCGGGAAATATGCCGGAAAAATGACGAGAAACGACGAAAAAATCGTCAGAAAAACTCACTGGAAACCGGCGACACCGATTGCCGGAAAACCGGCCGGCATGGAGGCCGAAACTTCAGGTCCGACAGAGGACGCCGGCAGAAACCGGGTGGCGGTGCCGGAAACGCCGGAAATGGCCGGAAGGCGGCGAATACGCCGGAAAACGTTCCGAAAATGCCGGAACAGTAACCAGGAAAAACAACGGCAATTTTGACGTTCCGAGGTCCGTTTTCTAAATTTTAAGGTCCAAATTCACAATGTAGTACTATTGGGGTCTCATGTAACCCAAAGCGGCCAATTTAAAAACCACATGAGTTGCAAACGTTGACCATGCATGCTAAGTCAAGGCAAATAAAATTCTCACGAGATTATCTTGTAAACAAGGAATACGAGAAATTTTATTGAATATGCCAATATTTAATACAACACAAACAAGCTTCCAATTCCAATAAACGACTTAAGCTAAAGTCGAGCAAGAATCATGGCAATGCCAACGTCATACTTGAAAAATAGTAAGCAAAAAACATAGTCAAAATAGATTGACTAATCAAAAGTCCGTAGTAACAAAATCTTGCTTATCGGATCGGGCGGAGCCTTAGCCTGAGACTCAAAAATGTTTTTACTTGAGAATGGAAGAATGTTATGTTGCCATCTCCAAAATTCCCTCAAGAAATAGATACAGGTGCCAAAAATGACATGTGTTTCTCGGATGTGGAGCATGCTTCAAGGTCAACTCTGGAAATACAACGTCATAGACGTTTATTGAATCACTTTAAGTGTGTCCCATAGAATGTGTTATTTTTGGGATCCTTTATCAGCAAATTATGCTGCTTCAGAGTAATGAATTTCAACTCAAATAAACGAGTACGTAGACCTTGAGATTATCGTTTATAGACATGAGTTTAAGAAAACTCAAACATTCAAATAACAGTCGTGATGGCGACGCATCCATGAGAAAACGAGGGTTGTATAGGTTTCGAATAATCGAAACTAGTCAAGTATGTAACCGGAATTAGAAGGGTTGTGATGTATATGGTCACAAAATAATCGATACATATTGGCGATACTCATGATCGCACCCAAAACAGCGGTGCACTCAGGCGACCACACAAAATCGATATCTTCCCTTTTAAATAATAACGTGACTCCCCCAGGACCGTCACACGAAAAACGTCGACCAAGAGGGGAATCATATCCCTCTTTGGTCTCATCGGCGTAATAAGAAGGCCGGAAAAGAAGACATGAAAAAGGCTAATAGCGCCCGATAATTTATATATATATATATGTTCAAAAGCAGCAACTTTAAGAAAAACATACTTGTTGGTCTGCCAAATAGACCGCATATAATTAAATTGCTCTGCAAATCGATCGTCATGCATGAAGTTGCTTGATGAATTCTTTTTCGATCTTCGTCCGATGACATAAAAATCGTGAGAAGATACGATCAAAATTGTATGTAGATGACAAAAGTATCATCCATCTCAGCATGAATGTCATCATCATAGTACGACGAGCAATGATTTTACCTATACGAGCACGTGAAATATCGTTAGAAATAAAAACGTGCCAATGAACATTTAAATAATGAAATAGGAAAAAGGAAAAGAAAATATAGTATGAAGCTCAAATGGCTATTGTTCTCGGCAGGCCATAGGCCCAAAAAACGGGAGTAGCTTCTCTTGAGCGAAGAGTTTGCTTGTGCAGTTCGCGTTTCTTGCGTAGATATGCGGGAGGAGCAATTTTGAATCCTTTGATGCGTGGTCTTGTGGGGCAAAAAGATGTTTTTTTTACGGAGCGAATGCGGAAGAGACCCTGCGGGGGCTGCGTGCAGGGGCAGCAGGGGGGTCGCAGGGGCTGGCTGCGTACAGGGCTGCGGGGGCTCCGTGCAGGGGCAGCAGGGGGTTCCAGGGGCTGCAGGGCAGGATCTGCGTACAGGGCTGCGTGCAGGGGCAGCAGGGGGGGTCGCATGGGCTACAAGGGTTGTGATGCGGGGGCTGCAGGGGTGTGTGCAGAGGTGTTGCAGGGGCAGCGTGCGGGGCTGCGGGGGTAGCAGCGGGGGGGGGGGGGACGCTGACGGTGGCCGGCAGTGGAGAAGAGAAAAAATTCTAGGGCTCTAAAGGTTCAGGGTTTTTGATAACGTGTTTCATGATGAAATAATTGTGTATTATTGAATGATATGGGGGCCTATATATAGGCATTACAAAACCACAATCTCGTAGGATTCAGAGTCCTAATCTATTACGGAGATGCTAATTTATCTCCTAACAGGAAACCTATTAGGCTAAGACACACACAATGGTAGTATAATAATTCTCCCGGAACACCACCATACTAGTACAGATTAATGAAAAGAAGAAAAATACAATGAGACCTGACCCATGAAAAAGAAACCTAGCTACACATCACAAACATTTAGTTAACAAACACAACAATGAGACAACGACATTATCAAAAACGATCATAGCCTGTAAGCCAAGGAATTTGGAAGTAATCCCACCAAAGACACAATGCCACAATGGACTTTTTCCTTATTGATGAAGAACATTAATCAGTCTCTCAAAATAATTGTATGATGATCCTCCAATGTCAGTTGCTGCTATTGCTTTCTTATTCCATTCCTTTGCCTCCTGCCTCATCTTCATGCCATTCTCCCCTTCCAGCATTTCCTTAACAAGTGTTTCAACCTCATTGCGCTTAACATCTTTGTTCACCTCCGTACCAATTCCCCAACAAGTACACAAGAACCGGCAATTGGTAAGTTGCTCGGAACGGAAAGGCCAGCAAAGTACAGGCACACCCTCTGATATGGTTTCAATAGTAGAATTCCAACCACAATGTGTTAGAAAAACCCCAACTGATGGATGTGCGAGCACTTGCTCCTGTGGACACCAACTTGTTATGTAACCCCTATCCTCAATCTCCTCAAAAAATTCTTGGGGTAAAACTACCGAATCGCCTTTCAGAACATCAGGTCTGACAATCCACAAAAAATGGTGCTTGCTATTTGCAAGCCCCCATGCAAATTCTTTCAAATGTTGGTCTGTGATCATAGCTATGCTCCCATAGTTCACATACACAACCGAATCGGGTTTCTGTTTGTCAAGCCATTCTAGGCATTTTGTGTCTTCTTTCCATAAGCCTGAGCTTAGGAACTTGACCAATTTGCTTCCAGGCACATGCCGAGCAAGCAAAGCAAGTGGACCTATTGTGTAAATGTTGGGAAACATAGCTGAGAGTTCTGCTAACACTTCATGCTCAAGTTCGTCAAACGTGTTAAATATGATTGCAGAAGATTTCAAACAGTTTTGTACTTCAGATCCCAAGTAGTCGAACATTATATCATTGACATTAGTGACTCTGATGAAGCTCGGGATGTCCTTGAGTCTCATGTTCTTCATGCCTGGGATCCAATCAATCGGCTTGTCGAGTGTACCATCTTGCATGAAACTTTCATCTGATGGAAATGCAAGCGCAAAAATGATTACTTAATGTTGATATTTTACGTGCGTTGAATTTAACAGTAATTATATTTTGGACAACCAAGACTTTTTAAACTTGAGTTTGATTTAGACTTTATAAAATCGATGTGGTGCTTGCAGTAATACATACACATCTAACTTTCATCTGCCAAATTGATTTCCTCTATCTCAATATAAAGTAAACAATTTATTGATCAGAAAGAGATGAAGTACCTTTGAATGGAACAATGCCTCGTGTGACGAATTCTTTATATTGCAGGTACCCCATGAAGCCACAAGCAGAAGAAGTCCACAGCTGAACCTCAGGAATCCCTAGTTCCTTGGCAACATCCCTCACAAATCCCATGATACCATCACAAACTATGCAAGTAATCTGTGGCACCTTAGAAGAGGAATTGAGTTTCTCCACCAGCTCCTTAAAAGGGCCTGGACATGTTTTCCTGATGGAGTCGCATAGAGAGGGAATATCTTGAGTTGCATCTTTATCTGAAGGTGGTAGCCCGTCAGGTATGGCCGTGAATTGGAAGTCCGGTAGTCCCTTGACGGAGTCGGAGCCTCTGGCTCGGATTAAACGTCCGTGGTTGAACTCGGTATTGACAAAGGTTATGTGAAATCCTCTGGAGTACAGAATCTTGGCTAATTGCATCATGGGGTTAACATGGCCCTGTGCTGGGAAAGGAACACAAACTGCATGGAGTTTTTTGGCTCTTAGTTGTGTTGAACCCATCTTATTTATGAAATATGTAGCAATGTATCTTTCTTTTATATAAATTTTATAGAAAGGTTTGTAATGGATGAAAAAAAAAACTACATATCAAGTTTTCTGGTTACATTTTTTTGGAAAATTCTAATATACATTAATGTATGCTATACATCCCACATCCGACGGTCGATATTGTTTTATGAGTGGGGTTAAAAAGATAATATCTGTTGTCAACCGTTGGATGTGGGATATATAGCATACATTGATGTATACTAGATTAACCCCATCTTTTTCATCTCGCTCCCAACTACGTACTCTCCTCAACATATTGCAAGATAACAAAACGATACATTACAGTGACGTTTTTACAGTGACCTATAAATTAATCACCCTCTACCCGTTGTCCTATCCTATGTACATGTATACATTACAAGGTGTCATATGCACACAAACACAATGTATGTTCATTCACCTTAATTTGTACTCGAGATTGAGTCGAGCTCACTACAAAAACATTGAGTTAGCGAAGTGAAAGTTGTTTTTCAGTAACTCAATTCGAATTAGAACCGACACAAAATTGTTGATGTATAGAAGAATCTTGAAGATCTCAATCAACTCGATCCGACCGGCACAAGGCAAAGGCTATGAACCATTCATGTACATATCTATTGAGGACGCCCCTACAATCTCGTACAATATGGAATTATCAATCACATGTGGACTTGATTGATTCAATCTTAATTGTTCATGAAGAAAAATAGAAATTAAATGAAAACTCTATTCCTCTTCTTTCTGTAGTGCCGCTAGAGACGAATCAGAACAAAACATTTAATCCGACTATGTATGGATCAAAATTTCTCAAATCAATGGCGCAAGTCATTATCCTTTTTCTTCTCTATGCTTTTGTGGTATGTGTTAAACAGCGACAAAGCGTGGCCCGTGGATTAGTTGTTCTTTTTAATGTCTACTTCTAATTTTTCTAACACTGTATGGCTCTGATACTTCACGGTTTATAAGATAAGTGTACTTTAGATTTGTGGGTGTGATTGTTCAGACTGGATTTGGGAGTCTTAGGAGATTTTTCTATTTATCGGCCTTTGGGTGAGTTTTCTCATGTACTGTTTGCTGAGCATATATATAATTTAACCAAAAATTCAAAAAAATCTTAATGGTTCATAGTGTTACCACACAAATAATTGCTGGTCATGCCATAAGCCAACCAATCTAGTACATTTATGTTAATGTAGTAGTCAATACTTGCATGTCCAAGTTTTGGGAAGTTGGATGTTGGAACAAATTGAAATCCAAGGACCACAGATAATAAATATGTTGATGTTGCTTAAACCTAAAGTGCCAAATGTAGTTGCTTCAATTGAATTCTAGTGTCGGCTCTTCCATCGATCACTCACTACAAGAACAATTGTTTTTAGTGACGCACTGTGTGTGTAAATGGGTCTTTTACGACACACAAGACTTATATATATACTATAAATTACAACATACATAAAATCCAAGTCGTAAATGCTTTTTACGACACATATAATTTTATGTGTCGTAAATGACTCAGACGTACATGTATATTGTAATTGACTATTTTCTATGACACATGAAATGTATGTTATAAGGGTGCGGCTATTTCCACCATAACATCTCCTTTGTTCATCTTGAAATCTCTTCACACCCTACTTATATATTTTGTAATTTAAATTTTCTTTGTTCACCCAATTACAATACCTAAAGTAGCATTTTTTCAATAATACTTTGTTCACCCTATATTATATTCGTACCACATAAAATTTTAACTTACTCTATTCACCCTTTTATCACTTTTTATTTCAAATTTGTTTTTATAATTTCTACTTAGAAAAATATCATGCAATTTTTACAACAATACAATAAAGAGTAATCACCCGTTCATTCTTCTTTTGATAAAGGTATGACAACGTTTATCTAAAATGGAAAACATCTTGAATTCAGAGACTTCTGACACAAGTATTGATTTGTGAATGGCTTTTCAATTATCAGTGATCCCTTCCTATTTCTTATTTTCAAGTATTGACTTGTGCAGGAAGGGTACAAGGGTAGTTGCTTCAAATATATAGTTATTTGTTCAGATTAACGTCGCATGGTTAGCAGCACTCTTTTTATTAACGAGTTTATCTTAACGAGTCTATGTTTTTGGCATCTGACCTGCGATCTCTTTTACAAAGAAAAGATCATTAGGCAAAATAACACCAAACATCTTTACCTGAATATGGGGAAATAAATCTGCCAAGATGTGAACATCTGTGAATTAAATTAGGTGCAGTGTTTTGTACTACATTGGTGTATCTACTCTAGTAGCATCCACTACAGCCTGTCCAGAACCGGGTTCAGCGGCAAAGGAACAGAGAATATGGCCTCCACCTCAAACTTGATTAACTTATAAGAGAACAAACTAAAGAGACCTTGAGATGGATTCCATAGGTATGCAAACTATAGTGTTTGGAGAAAAAAGGAATTTGAAAGGTTTCACACATTGGAGTTAAGATCAAAATTCAGAAATTCAATTCAAAGCTCAACTGGTCCAACTAGGCAACTACAAAGTATAATAGGTTGCATAAATACCCAAGAAATTCAATTCAAAGCTCAACTGGTCCAACCAGATTTCATCGTTTAGGACTGGTTTTCTTCATTAACTGTTAGTTGATGTTGTATTATTGTACTTCTTAGCATATGAGGGATACATATTACACTTTTTTTTTTGAACTCTACCTCAATTTAGGTTAAATAAAATAAGATTATAAAATAAAAACAAAGTCTGATGATGAAAAATGGGCTGGGAAACTTAAACCAATTCAAAATTATATCCCCCCGTTTTGCAGCTTCAGACCAAAGAACACGATTCATTAATCAGTAGCATTTATTTAGATGTCTAAAAATAAACAAAATAAACTAATTATGCGAAGGATAAATAAATGTTTCGGCATATGCAAATATGCAATGACGTCATATGTCTTTGCTCGTACTTATTTTGAATAAGGTCAATAAAACAGCATTTGACAGCATAAAACTAAATGGAAATTTTCAAGCCCTGATGGATATATTTGAATTTTTTTATATGTGGAACACCAAAGATGACATTATATATATCTGCAATCCCAACTTCAGCAAAAAACCATGCACTTGCTTGCCTTGTTCAAGAGCACCAATGTCAACACACGCACTGACAATCCCGCCAAATGAAACTCACTCGGCATTAGCCCAGAAAAATGCATATCTGAAAACAACTCCAAACCCTTCCGAGAATCCCCACTCTGCGCAAAACCAGATATCATTGCAGATGATGTAATTGAACTCTTATCACCACACAGCTCAAAACTCCTAACCGCATCATCCAAATTCCCACATTTCACATACATTGTAACAAGCGCATTCCCCGACATAAACAAAACTCACCAGCCCAAAACTCATCCCCCACCCCTCTCAAATAAATAAATAAACTTACCATCCAAACAATACTCTCTCTGGTCTAACCAGCATTTGAGAAATTTTGATAAATAACCATTATTTGGCTCTTAAATTGATTTTTGACCAAGAATTTAGAATTGATTGAAAACTGACCATCTATGATAAGCAAAAGAGATATTTACCCTTAATAGACCCTAGTGTTGCAAATCAGTTTCTGCGTTTGAATATCTTCAACTCTAGCGAACTTCAAAAAATTTCTACCCGCCTGACCGCAATCTCATGAAATGATGTTTCAATACACCCTTTGATTTACCCAGAAAATTACCCATAGTTGCATTAAACATTGTGTTTGAGAATCAAGCAACAACATAAATAGTTCAAACATAAGAACAAATAGTGAACAACTATAACAGCTGAAGAAAACCTGGAACACCATGGAAATAGATGAAGCTCTACATTGCTCTCAGAACCATTATTATAGCGTTGTTGAGATTAATGAGAATAATAAATGCATATGCTTCACCGATCAATTCTAATTACCATGATTATTTCTCTTGCGCTCCAATGAATACAAAAAGTAGAAAGAAGGAAGTGTGCTTATCAATGGCAAGATCATATTTCTTCGAAAAAAAATGGTTGGATCATTCCTTTCACAATCTCAGGCTGCATATGCACCAGAAACATTATTCTGGTATGACAAAGTCTTCTATGATCTGTTCAATTAGTTTATTATCTATATCATTATCATGTCCATGCTTGGCTCAATTGGGTGGAGGTGGTAATAAAGATCGAAATGTCGAAGAATGAAGTAGACATATCTACACGGTACATTAGTTTACAAAATGTAGGGTGTTTCTATCTTTTGACATTCCAAAAAGGTCAAAATTCAACTTTTTTTAAATGATGGTTACAAATATTTCAAGGTCGTAAAAGAGGCTATTTTCTAAATTTCTCCCAGCATTTCCCCTGCAACATTTAGATACGGTCTGTTAAATTGATAATAAGAATCAGCCTCATTTGAAGTACTTCGGTGACACTTGCAAGATTTGAAAAAAGTTAACTAAACGGGGGGGGGGGGGGGGGGGGGGGGGGGATTTTCTAAACATGCAGGACCTGTGGTGAGTCACTTTTGTCCACCAGAGATATCCCTGGTCATCTCATCTCCCACCATAATGTCAGCACAGTCTTGCTGTCCCTGTAGGAAAAGCCTAGTGAGCATATTTTTATACATATCACAGTGAGGAACATGATTTAAGTTGGATGAGTTGTACATGAGTACCTTGAGAAAAAAATGTCACTATATTGGCTTTCTGATGAGTTGCCATGAACTTCAAAAGGTGATACTAGAAGGTTTGTAACCTTCATCCTTCATAGGCTTTATTAATCTTTGGATCTCAACATAAATTTGTTCATTCTGTGGATGTGAAGGGTAGAGAAAGGGGGCTCTAGAGATTCATGAAATCTAGAAACACAAAAGAAGAAGTGAGGGGAGCAATAGTTCACAAGGAACATAAATGTTTTTTCCTAATTCCTTGGTTCATCAAAAGACCATTACCATTGTCTCTACGTCCCAAAGAAAAGTAACCCACCCACTTTAATTAATTATCATCAAATAACAAACATCTGTAACGCTTCATGATCTAGGCACTCTCTAAATTTAACATACGCATTCTCATTTGTTTGAGAATATGTAATATATATATATATATACACCAGTCTTTATCCAGAGTGAACCTTCACTTTGAAATTATAGAGTGAAGTTCTAATTTTGGCACACTTTTTCGGTCAAATTGTTTCACCATAATTACTTCAATATTTAGGTATGTTATTCAATATCATCTTTACAAAATTTCATCAAATTTAACAATGGTTTGAACTTTCAAAATCGAGATTTACACGAACGGTTCACGTTGAACAACTTTCATTCGTTCATTAATTTAATCTAATTTCAATACCTTAGTAATGTCCGAATTGGATGAAATGTTGTAGAGATGATCTTGAATAGCATACTTAAATATTGAATCACTTATGGTGAAAACATTTGACCGAAAAGTGTGCCAAAATTAGAACTTCACTCTGTAATTTCAGAGTGAAGGTTCACTCTGGATAGAGATTGTATATATACAAGCGGGATTAGAATCAAACGTCTGCTCTTGATCCTTTCCATCCATATATATATATATATAAAGATTAAATGTTTCTATACAATCGAACAATGTATACATACTTATCACCAAAGGTAAGAACATAATCTGATTCACATGCCCATGGCTAGTATATTTTATAATATAAGAACTTATGTGGCTAATTAAGATTGCGTAGTATATATAATTTATGTATATATACATATATATAACTATATAAATATAATATTTGTGAATATATGCACTCGATGAGATTGAGTGATTTAGTGAGGGAATTACAAAAACCGTTCAATTCCTAAGTTGGCATGGAGATCACCTTGAACTCTAACTTACTATGAATCTTGGATTATTAGGGTCATTATTAGATGATCACTAAGATCACTGTTATTAGGATGTGCTCATTTAGGATCTTTGTTTGAGTACATATTTTCTCCTTACTTGAATCCTCATTGAGGAGATCTCTCCTCACTAAGATCTTTCTTGAATATATATATATATATATATATATATATATATGTAATAACTTGAATTTTTAAGTTTAAATTATTTTACTTTCTTGCAATTATTATGCATGGTAATCGAGTGAAATCGCATTCTACGCATTCTCGTCGATGTCTTTGCGAAATGAAACTGATTACGGAACCTTCAGGGTGAAAAACGTTACGTTTCAGTGGCTCAAGAGTTGACTTTTATTACATCGATCATCTCTAAAAACTTCCTTCACGAAAGTTGTAGAGCTCGTCAATACGAGTTCGTGGACATGTAGTACACCTTAATCGGATGTCGTATGTGGAAGTTGTTAGCAACATAAGTTTGGTTTCCGATTTTAGAAGGCTATAAAAGGGCATTTCTGGAAACTCAAAATCAGAAAAACCAAAAAAGAAAACCGAGCCGGCCCGACCCCGACCCAATTTCCCTTTTCAGCCGATTCTTTCCAACCGGCGATCTCCCTCCTCTGGCGGCCGTGCTCGACACCGCCGGTGTTGTTGGAACCACACGGCCGGGCCGCATCAATCGGTGGTGGAGGCGACCCACCCCGTGCAGCGTTTCAGCCGCGCTCGAGGAAGCACAGTGATGGCTCAATCGAGCTTGATGTCTCCGGCAAGAGTGGGGGCATGAGTGACCATCGCAGGACCTCCCTCCTCCTTCTAGGCGTGAATCGACCGGCGGTGAAGCTCAAATCGAGCCATTTCGTCTCCGATCTTTTACCTCTGATCCGGGTTCTTGCGGCGGCGATTCTGGCGGTCTTCGGCTGGTCTAAAACTAGCTGCAGGTATGGTTGTGTTCTAGACCTTGTGATCTACATTTTTGGTGTTGAATGTTTTGTGGTTCGATGAAGTTTGGATGGAGGAGTTGGTGGTGCACGTGCCACCGCCTAGGGCGGCGCGTGGGAGGAAGTGGGGCGGCGGAGAGATGGTGCTAGGCCGTAGGTTAATGTAGATGGAAGGAGGGGGTGGATTGGTGGCTGAAAATGAGGCCACGCGCGGCTGTTTGTGTAATGTGACATCGATATAATATAGTGGGTTGTGTATGTGTACAAAAATGGTAAATACAATACATATATATAGGTTACTATATTATATAATGTTATGGCCTTTATTTAAATTATGAAATTTCCTTGTTTTCGATTAATTGTGGCGGATGAGACCGGAAGGGAGATAATGTTCCGATATAATGGATTATTGGGAGACTTGTTTTATATATTTTTGTGCAAGAGTCGCTTAGTTGTAGTATATAAACATGCGTGGATTGTTATATCATACGTGGTTTTAACATTGAGTTTTGTTAAAACGTTTTCTAGTCTTCAGACGGTGATGTCATTTAAATCGGAACCATGCCTTTGCCGGGTGTTGGTTAAAATCAGTTAGAGCTCTAGTTTGTCTGCCTTATACTGTATGAGGAGTAACCAGATGGGCTGCTCGAGTCACATGAGTACACATGTTTTAAAATGATATTGGGTAAACAGATGGGCTGCATAGTGTCTCATAAGTACATATGCTTTAAAATAATATTGGGTAACCAGATGGGATGCCCAGTGTTTCATAAGTACACATATCTTAAAAAAATGTATTTCTTACATACGGGCTGAAAAACTTACCGGGTTTGTGTTTACAATCCCGGTGCACCAAATCGATGGTGTAGGGGATAGTTCTGCAGGTGAGAATTAGCAGGCTCGGAGAGCTTACTCGGAGGATTACTGAGGGTCTCCTACTTCTGTCGCGTGAAGATTGAGTGAGTATTACATTTCCAAATATTTTAATACTTGAGGGTATAAACTGGTATTGTATTATTCAAGTTGACTGAGTCGTACTGTGAACTCAGTTTCGATACATTGTTGCTGTAAGATGATTTCAATATATTTGGGATTATTTTAGAGTTTTCATTGCTTCAAATTCGAACTTTTATCATTCGAAATTTCGTGGTAGTGACAATATATATATATATATATATATATAAATATAACTCGCATACATGTGTGTATGTGCGTGTCTATATGTGTATGTAGTTTGTACAATCTTACCATAATTATAACAATTAGAGTTTGGGATATATGATTTATAATTTAGGGTTTGAAGTACAAGTTTTAGAGTGTAGAATTTATGGATAAAAATTTAAGTAAGGTTTATTTTCTTTGAATTTTATTAATAATGAAAATCACACAACTTTTAAAAAATAAAAATAAAAACTATTTCCAAGGGCCATTACCCGTGGAAAATATTTATTCATTACCAAGGGTTATTTGTTGCCAACGAAATTCAGAAATGTTTTCCGACAAACTCCGTTGGCCCTAAGAAATAAATTACTTTTACCAACGAAACGAAATTTAGTCATAAATAATTATGGCGCCAAAAAATCCCACCATTTTTGGGCTTTTCCGATAAAAATGAAATGTATTTCCTACGGCACATTATCCGTCAGAAATAAAATTGATGGGGACATGATATTTCCGATGGCAAAATCTCGGAGTTGAAAATACATGACTTTTGCGAGGAAATTTCTTTGCCTTTAAAAATGCTTGTCGGAAATGAGAGTTTTTGTTGTAGTGGATCTCTTATATTAGCATAGGCATCCCTTACCTAGAGCGATGTAGGTGTAAGAGAAACATAGCACTGCAATTTTGGAAGTTCACAGTCATTGACATTGTAGGAAAAATCTAATATACCAGACTGTAATAACTCTCAAATCATGGTACCGAAAATCATATCAACAAAAGAAAAAATAATAAAGAAAACTATGGTGGGAAAAAAAGAAATTAAATGAAATAGAGCATTACACAATTAAAACGTTAGTAACCCACCGAAAGGTAAAACTCAGCCACCCTGATATGTCAAAGCTAAAATCCATGTGCTCCAAGTCTCTATCTCGGGCTTCAAATGATGAAGTGATCTGATATTCGTAGGGCTGTAAGTAGCCTCGAGCCGCTCGTGTTCGACTCGTGTTCAGCTCGATTTTAGCCCGTTCGGTTTGAACTCGTAAAATTAAATGAGCCAACCTTGAGCTTAATATTAAGCCCGACCTTTAGAATGAGTCGAGCTTGAACAACAAGTATTCGGCTCGTTCAACTCGTTTAGCTCGCGAGCTAGCTCGAGCTCGTTAAAAGCTCGGCTCGTTTATTAAGCTTGACTTAATAACTTTTATAATATATATATATATATATTGTATACTTGGTATATGAGAAATAATATTAAAAATGTATTATAAATAATAATTAAATGAAACCCTAATCTTATTGTGCACTATATAAATAGTGTTTACTAAGAGCCATAATTGGATCAGTTTCATAAATTTTTCACCACCCCAAATTGCCAAACCCTAAAGAAATAAACAATTCTCATCGTCAATTCGTCATGGAGCCACAAGCAGGTACTCTACTATTCCCTTATTTCTTAATTAAAAGAGATTTTATATGATGCTATGACATCCGATTTTGGATTTTATTTTGAATTTCTTGATTTTAAAATATTAATTTAAAATGATTCAAGCCGGCCCGAGCCCAGCTCGAGCTTTTTTAAGCCGAGCCGAGCTTGAACATGAAGGAAAAAAAATCAAATTTTATCCCGGTTCGAATCGATCGAATGAAAACGAGCCAAACATAAACAATCCAGTACTCGGCTCGGCTCGGCCCATTTACACCCCTAGATATTCGTCATAAAACGTGTCAACATTCTAAGAAATGATTAACATTGAGTATCAATTAATTTATATTCATCTTTTCAAAATTGTATTTTTCATACTTGATGTGAAACATATTTGCAAGTTTGAGTCTTTGATATTCTTACATCCTTATTCAATCTTAGCGTATTATATATACATAGGTACTAATACCCATGCATCAAAGAGAATAGTGTGCTTGAAAGTCATTGGTTGTGATGATCGAGATTTCGCAGATACCCTGTGCCTATAGTTTGACACTGGATCTATACTCTATATGCCACTATAGATAATTACTAGTAAGTTCCCGTAAAATCACACATTATATAGTCAAAGAAGAGAAGTAAAAATTTATTCCGCACATGGCAGTGATAAAAGGGATTTCCTACAACAAGGTATTCAAACAATTGTGACGAACTTACTCTATATAATCACAAATTGAAATGAGGCCTCTTATTTGTCTCAAAATACGTACCGTATCTAAATATAGTTCTTTTGTTTTCTCAATGTTTACCATCTTGTATGATTCCATCTTTTTGTCACTTCATCCACAACAACTTTTATGGTGTCTCAAAGTATAAACTTTACATTTTATTTTTTTTACTTATAAACTTGAAAAATTAGAAAAAAATATTTGAGGAAATAATTAGGGTGTCTACATAAAATAAAACCTCCATTCATTGGCATGAAAAAAAGAATAACATTGTTTGATAATAATTATATTGTGGTGTAACATATAATAATCATATATATATATATATATATATATACTTCATATATATCTAATGATTGTGAATGAAGTGTATATATATATATAATTATATATATATAATCATATTATATATTGTGCACCATTGAATGGTTTAAGATTGTGTAATTTTCAAATTTCTTAATATATTAATTTGATGGTTGGTTGTTTTTGACCAGAGAAATTAATATAAAAATTTTAACCGTTTAAAAGTTTTGTTAATCAATAAAGATTACTTTTGTAAAAAAATCAATGTAAACAAATATCGTTTGTTTAGCCGATTGTATCAATCAAACAAACGGTTGATTTTGAGACTACTTACTTTCACAATTACCGTTCATTTGTTTGATGTAATCGACTTAGCAAACAATTTTTATTTCAATTCATATTTTACATAAATGATATTTATTGCTCGATTAAACTCTTAAACGTCTAACATTATAGAATCATACTACTAAAAGTATAAAAATAAGAGAGGGTATACGCCCATACTAGTATGGAACAAGTATTTTTTTTTAATTACGAAGGTTGGCACTGCCACCTTAATTTTAGTTTGCAACTAAAATGGGGTGATAGACACTTGGCAGTAATTTATGCATAAGACTCTTCATGAAGTTAGGTTCATCCACAAATATATCTAGTCTCAACACCACCGGCTTGTAAAGTCATATTCATATGGAACACTATACAATCACCCTCTCGATGGTCGATTGGTTATACTCTCGGTAGATTCATCAAAAATCTTATATCTGGAATGTCCTCTACATATCTATCAACTTTTTCACATTTGTAACCATCAAGAGTATCGATGATCATTTGGGCCAGTATTACAAGTGGATCACGTACTTTCTATTTTATGTTCAAGAACAACTCAAATCTACCAATTTGTCACAAACTTCAAAAAAAATGAGTTCAACTTTTCCCAACCATTTTTTGTCAATTGGGATTTGATCATATTGTTTTTTCGTATATAATCTTTGTTTGTTTTATTTATAAGAGGTACTTTGAGGTCTACATAAATCTTTTATTTATTTGGCATGAAACTGAAAAATTTCTTTGATAATAATATTGTGGTGTCACATATATAGCTTGCGACGCCAAACTAGATATCTATATATAATTGTGTACCATCTTGTTGGTTTAAGATCTTTTACTTGCAAATTTTTTAATTTAAGGGCAAACGTTTGTTTAGTCCATGTACTTTTGGTCGGTTATTCATTTAGTCCTTATAGTTTCAATATCATCTATATAGTCCTCGAACTTGCAACTTTTAATCTAGATAATTGAAGAAAATAATAGAAAACATGTGCCCTAGGAGTATTTTTCTAATATATTTTCTTCAATTATCTAATAAATTTATGATTTTCACCTTAAGTTAAATTTATATGAAAACACAAAGAAACAATGGAAATGACTTTGTCAAGTAAAGGCATTCATATCTCTTAAAAATATATTGAAAACAATAAAAAAGAAATACTAAAGAAAATAAAAAGAAAACATTGACATAAGGACATTTTGGTAAATAAACATTTTTTGGGAGGATATTTAACAGTCACCTCAGTATTTTAACAAATGAATTGACGGAGTTGACTATCTAGATTAAAAGTTGCAAGTTCGAGGATTATATAGATGATATTGAAACTTAAAGGACTAAATGAATGACCGACCAAAAGTACAAGTACTAAACAAACGTTTGCCGTTAATTTAAACTATGGTGGTTCAGTGTTATTGACAAGAGAAGAGGAATTAATCATGACGGTCGACAAAGCACCTTTTAGTTTGTTATTGTGGCAGTAATAGACACTTGGCAGTGATTTATTGATAAAGCACATCGTGGAAGGTTGCAGCATGTAAAAGAGCACGTGTCAGTTAGTGGTTGGTGTAGTTAAATTGTAATTTTTACTACTGTTTTATGCGCGTGGGACTCTCCCTTCTCTCTGTGTGTTCTGAATTTTGGTTGGAGTTGGTGAGGTCTGGTTTGGCTCCAAAACCTTGATCTCCGACGAGCACCACATACCAAAATAACCCAATTCTCTCAAAAACAAGAGAAGATCTTTTGGTCAATGTCGTAATCTACATTTGGTAAGCTTCTGCCTCTATCACACACATCCACTGCAGATCTTTCTTCTATTCAACAAAATCAAAATTTTATGGCGATTCGAATCTGCTACTCTAACTCGTTCCCTATTGGCAAGATTGATCTTGGGAATCTCTTCTCTAACCCTTCCAATCCTCACAGCCGTGCAAGCACAAGATTAAAACAAATGACAGGCCAAAAAGTGCAAGATCAATTAGCATTTTAATTTCCCAGCTGTAAAACTCACCCAAAACAAACAAGAAATCTCTCAAAACTATGTTTCTAGAATATTAGTATTACCCCACCGAGACGTAAATTCTTATAGAAAAGTATAAAAACTCATTCGCATCCAAGGAATTAAGAACACAATCCAGTATTCAACACTGGCAAGCTCTATGGCAATAGTCCAAAAATCTCTCACACTCTGGCGCCACCGCAACCTCCCACAGTTCCATTGAATTCAACCTCAAAAGCGAAGCCGCCGTAACAATTCATTGCCCCAGCTCAGCCTCACTATCTCAATTCTCCTTCTCCCAGCCTCTGTTGTCAAGCTCGATTACGGTGAAATTGAAAGCTTGGTTGACAAGAGTATCAAGATACAAAGCCCAAGCTTACCGAAAGGAATTCAGAGAAGTTTGTCAGAGCCCAAGTTTCGCCGAAAATCTTCTGATTCTTCAATATTGCCTCAAATTCCATTTGAGGGAAACACAGCTCAAATACCTCATGCAAGGTATGGGTATTGAAGAGGAGAAGGAGAGGACGAAGCTGGTGGTAATGTGCCAGTCCGATTTGGGGCATGGCGGAGCACGGTCTCGGTGTTAGGTGCAGAAAGAGGTTATCGAGCTGATGAAGAGAGAGAGAGAGAGAGAGAGAGAGTGAGAGGGGATTTTGTGGTTAAATACAAAAGGTCTTGTGCTAGAAAATTGGGCCCCAATTTTTAAGGGTTAGAAAAGGAGTTTAGGCTTTCTTTAAAGCCTAAAAACAATACCAAATCTGAAAAATTTGGTAGTTTTAGAAAATATATTTTTAATAAATAAAATTTTATAAAAATAAAAGCGAGCGTCTAAATCCATTTCGAAGATATTTTAAAGCTACTTGCGACGTGTAGTTTAATATCGACTACCATATTTCAAACTGGAGTTGTCGATCACCATAGTGTGCATTAATGTATCATAACCTTATATTATGTTTAAAATAAAATTGTCGTATTATGAATCTATTATATGAAGGAGACTTCTCAAGAGTAAACGACACTAGATGATATGATCAATACTTATATTTAGAGACTTTGTAAAAATGTTATCCAATTCGGACCTCGTACGACCTTCTGAATTTCTAGTAAACTGAAAACACCACTACTATGCCCTAAGAGAGGACCCATGACCTGGATGTGAACGCCGAAAGCCGTTTACATATCTGAAATCACCTAATTTTTATAAACGATCGTATGTATTCGCATCGTGAAAACCCGTTTGGAAAAGCTCCAGTTAATGAGGTTTTCATATGTCAAAATGCCTTTTTTATACCGTAGGTACGGAAGGTCAAACAATGCTGAAATTAAATAAAATTTTTACGGAGTCCCTAAATATATATATTTATATAGCATCATATCGACTGGTGTCGATCAACCGTATTCCGAATTGGAGTTTTCGATCACCAAAGTGTCCATTAATGTATCATAACCTTTTATACTAAGTTTAAAATAAACTATCGCACTATGAAAACAACTATATGAAAGAAACTTCTCAAGAGTAATCGACACCAGCCAATGTGATTGCTATTTATATTTAGGGACCCAGAAAAATTTCATCGCATTCAAATCTCGTTTGACCATTGGTTTGTCCGGTCAACAAAAAACGCTATTAATATGCGTTATTGGTAGACCTATCACTGAGGGCATGTGGCTAAATGGGGTTACAAGTTCTCAACCACGTAATATTACCGCGTGAGAGTGTGCGGTCGAATTAAAAAAAATTCAAACGGCTTCGATCAAAGGGTTTCCATTGAGAAAAACGCCAGTTTTTGTGTTGACTTGCAAATTTTTCGGTTAAACGATGTCCAAAATTGACATAGTTTTTACAGGGTATCTTAATAAATATACAGATCACATCGGCTAGTGCCGATCGACCATATTCTTCACTTAGGTTGTCGATCACCGAAGTGGCCACTATTATAGTATAACTTTTAAACTATATTTGAGTTACACTTTTAACATTATGAATCCACTCTATGGAGGAAACGTCTCGTGCTCAATTGATGCCGTATGAGGTGATTGTTACATATAATTGCGCATATGGTAAAAAAATTATCAATTTTGAACTTGTTTGACTGTCAGTTTGTCCGATCAACGGAAAACGCTATTAATATGCCCTATAGGTAGACCTATCACTGAGAGCCGGTGTCTGAATGGGGATTACATTCTCTTGACCACATAATATTACCGGATGAAAGTTTGCAGTCGAATTAAAAAAAATCAGATAGCTTCGGTCAAAGGGTTTCCATTGAGTAAAAAGTGTTTTTGTGTTGACTTGCAAATTTTACCGTCAAGCGATGTAAAATATTGATGAAATTTTTACAAGGTACCTTAATAAATATATAGATACACATCGACCTGTGTCAATCGATCATATTCTTCACATAAGTTGTCGATCACTGAAATAGCCACTAATATAGTATACATTTTAAATTACATTTGAGTTACACTTGTAACATTATGAATTAAGCCACTATATGGAGGAAATAACTTGAGTTCAATCGACACCGCACATTGTGATCATTACATATAATTACGCATATGGTAAAAATATTATTGAATTTTGGGCTTGTTTGACCGTTGGTTTATCCGGTCAACGAAAAACGCTATTAATATGCCTTATGGGTAGATCTATCACTGAGGACCAGTGGTTGAATGTGGCTTATGGGTTCTCAACCATGTAATATTATCAGGCGAAGTGTGTAGTTGAATTAAAAAATGAAATTTTAGACGGCTCTGGTCAATGGGTTTCCGTTAAGTAAAAAAGCGCTTTTTTGTGTTGACTTGTAAATTTTACGGTCAAACAATGTCCAAAATTGATGAAATGTTTATAGGGTACCTTACTAAATATACATATCACATCAGCTAGTGTCGATCGACCATATTATTGACTTAGATTGTCGATTACAAAAGTGGCCACTAATATACCATAACTTTTAAACTACATTTGAGTTACACTTGTTACATTGAGAAACTACTCTATGGAGGAAACATCTTGTACTTAATCGATGTCACACTATGTGATCATTACATATAATCAATGGTCTAAATATCGCTTATCGGTATCGTATCGGTCGAGGGGTAAAACGATATATCGGAAATATATCGGGGATATATCAATAAAATCGGTTTTGCTTATTTTCAATAGAATTTATAAAATTATACTTTAATATATACCAAATAAACTAAAAAAACGGTACTAAGTAAATTAAAGAAAATAAATACATGATTTTGTGACAATTAAAGTTCACGAAAGACATTTAATAATAAAAATAGGTATTTAAGAATGATTATTTAGACTTGAAATTCATCATAAATATTTAAATATATATAAATTAAAAATATATATGATAAAATGAAAAAAAATATAAGTTTTTTTTAAAAAGAGATGAAATAAATATTAAAAAATTAAACAAAAATTGAAAAATAAAAAAATCAAAGTTTGACCGATATTTGACCGTTAACCATCATTTCTGCGTTGACCGATAAATTTTGACCGATATGCCCTTATCGTATCGAATTCGAAATATCGGCCGATATATCCGATATTTCGAACACTGCATATAATTATGCACATGGTAAAAAATGTATCGAATTTCGGGCTTGTTTGACTGTCGATTTGTCCGGTCAACAAAAAATGTTATTAATATGCCCTATGGGTAGACCTATCACTAGGGGACGATGGCCAAATGAGGCTTACGTATTTTCAACCACGTATATTACTGGACGAGGGTGTGCTGTCAAATTTAAAAAAGGAATTTCAGACTACTCCAGTCAAAGAGTTTTCGTTTAGTAAAAATGCACATTTTTCTGTTGACTCGTAAATTTTACGGTCAAACAATGTCCAAAATTGACGAAATTTTTACAGGGTACCTTAATAAATAAACAAATAACATTTCCCAGTGTCGATCGACCGTATCCAAACAATAAATATTTAAAAAATGTCCACTACTGTAAGTTTTACTTATTTTAAAAATGTTTTTCTAAAAATAGATATTTCAGATTGAATTTGCACAAGTATATGAAGAGCACTTGATGTACAGAGCATAATTTGATTATCAGACAATTTCAATATTTACAAGTAGTAGTCCAAACTAAAGAAAAAAGAAAACTCTTGACAAAACAAATGAGAAAGCATTTCAATCTCAACAGATTTGCAGCTACTAACTAAAGGAGTGAGACATTCCTTACTCTTCACAATTCTAAAAAACAATAAGAGCAGATGTATAAATGAGCAGCATAAATGGCAGCTTTCTTTGGACATTGATAATCATAGAGCGGCTGTCATAGCTTAAATTGTATCCCAAACACAACGCAAAACACACTAAAGACTCAAGTGTGGCTAAAATAAATACGCATACAAGCATGCTTTCAATATACTCTACTACCATTGTGATGAAGTTGTTGATCTCCTTCCTTCTATGACCGGGGTACAACTTCCTAAACAAGACTAGGCCCAAAACGCACTCGATGTATTCGTATTCAATGACAATGTCCTCAAGAAATAAGTAAGCTCAATTACCCTTAATGCTTCTGCATTGCAGTCGGACACTTGCCATCCATGGTCTCGATCAGAGAAAGTCCAGTCTGCTATATTCACTTGCGCAATCCATTCCTAAACCATTAGAGATCGACATTAACAATAACATATATCTTTGACATCCAAATTTCCTCAGCCTAAACCCACATAAATTACATAATTACAGAAAATATAGAATTATCTTTTACTGCAGAAAAAATTGGCTATGGAACTAAGACAACAACAGAAAAAATCATCATTTAGAGAGCTGCGAGATAAGAAGGCAGTAACCTGTTTACAGTGCACATCAAAATCCTCAATTTTGTTAAGATGAATGGTATGATATTTGAAGATGGTATCATTTGGAACCTTATATGTTGTGGTTGTGCGAAAGCGGTCAACAATCCCACACACACGGATCCAATAATGCCGATATTCCCCCCACTTTAGCCACCCGGTGGAGTTCGGGTATGCGGCTTTCCACAAAAGGCCTCGACATTAGTGTGTGTGGTAGCAATCCTTTTAACCCAAGAATGACTCTTCACCTTTTTCAATGTGGGATTCCAAATAGCTCAAATTTAAGCCAATCAATTTTTAAAAATTTTCACATTGGCATGATTCAAGTCATCACCAATTGTCTCACGATCCGAATAGTTCCACCTCGACCACAAGCATCTTGTAACCCTAATCTAAATGGGAGCTCCACCAAATTCAATCGTACGAGACACCAAGTCCCAAGCGTAAATTGGGCTCTGATACCAATTGTTGTGCGGAAGCGGCCAACAATCCCACACACGAGTCCAATAATGCCGATACTCCCCCCACTTTAGCCACCCATGGAGATCGGGTATGAGGTTTTCCACAAAAGACCTCGACATTAGTGTGTGTGGTAACAATATTTATAACCCAATAATGACTTCACATTTTCCAATGATGGATTCCAAATGGCTCAAATCTAAGCCAATCAATTTCCAACATTATATCCATCTGGTTATGTCCTACACAATAACACAACTATATAAGTGTATTAACCTTATCAAAAAAAAACTAAAGCAACTAATATTATTGAGTCATATCTTCCCATTATGAATTCTACTCCAAGTTATACTAAAAGTTATGTGAATTCTACTTTTATATTGGGACCATTATGAACTCTGGCAATTCAATATATCCTAGCAGACAAATTAAACCAGGGTAAGCTCATTCAATGTAGTGGTTCATTGACTTCATTCATGGGCAAGCTCATTCATATTGTTCATAGGACATACATAACACACCCTATAGAACTATAATAACACAGCCACCCTATAAGTGTATTAACCTTGAAACAACTATGAACTACCACAAGTCCCACTACGAATCACAGCAGCTCTACATATCACAATAGACAAGTAAAACTAGAGTTAAATAGACACCATAATCGTTGTAGTGATTCATTCATAAGCAAAACACACTTCATGAAAATTGAAACTGAGATAACTCAGTCACCTAAAAATTGAATCCGAGATTGATAGAAAAAACAATGAGATATTGCATATATAATTATCATAAACTAAATTATAAATAAGAAATAGAACATGAAATTCTATAACAAAAAACATGAAAGAAATTCAATATGAACTCAACCAAAATACCGAATGATTGATGATCGAAGAACTAGTCGAGACGTGTGTGATACCACACTGTCCTTAAGACGTTTACGCCTCCTCTACTGGTGTAAGGATGTTTGGCACTTGTCTCCTAGAATATAACGACTACTGGTGTAACGAACTCGAGAAGTACCTCTTTCTATCACCAGATAAAAGCTAAGAACACTTTGAGAAATGGAGAACTGATTGTATTTTGGATCATTTTACAATGACAAGATGATGGCTATTTATACTGTGAGGATTGCACTTGGAAAATGAATAAAATGGCTATTATAGGAAATCAAAACACTACACCAAAATGTTGAATAGACAATGGTTGATAGACAGTGCATATCGAAAATAACCATTGTCTGATCTTTCAGACAATGGTTTCAAAATAACCATTGTCTGAAGAAAATTGTTAGATAATGGTTTTTGATGTACCATAGGCAAAGAATAACATTGTTAGCATTTCTCTTTAAGACAATGCCTTTTGTACTGCCTATTGTTTGACTAGGAATTGTAGACAACGGTTTTTCTCATTTCTATGACTATTGTGTAAATTGTCTCAGACAATATCTGTTTAACAATGTTTAGTTGTGATGTTTAGACCCATTGTTTACATATATTAGTAACAATGGTTTTTTGAAATAAATCTATTGTCTTGAAAACCTTATCACTTCCCTCCAGTTTAGATGTTTTTAACACTTGACAAAATTTCCCCCTCATTTTTTCCTCACTTAACCCTAGCAACTATGCCATTTTCAGACCTGATTTGAAAATAACGAAACATCACTAAGGCTCGTAAAAACCCATTAACCCTTAGCTTAGAAACACCCATTAACCCACAACGTCCTTCTCTAAAAGAAACCCAGTCAATCCTGAGAGAAAGACATGCTCTCACCACAAAAATCCTCTCAATCTCTTTCTCTCATAATGAGAAGGTAGTCACATCAACCTCCTTCATCGTCGACATCACCGCTCGCAGTCGTGGGCTTGTGGAGGAGTTCCTGCGGCTGAGAAGGTAACGGCATTGGGTTTCTTACTTCATTGAAGTTTCTTTGTTACTTCATTGGGTTTTAGTTCTTTTGTTCTTTGCTTAAAGTTTCAGCCGTCGGCGTGAAATGTATTGCTCGGGAATAAGGGATTTCCTTATTCTTTGATGCCTTTTGGTGGCTGCCTGTCACTGTCTTCTATTGTTGGTCTGATGCGAGCATTGCTACTTGTCCCATTGTTTTTCTTCTTCTAATTTTATACGTTCCAGTGTATGATAATATCATTAATATGTGTGAATGAAACATGATCAAGTTGTTTGCTTTGAGTGAGTGTGTTGAGAATGTAACCTACATTGACATTGTATATTGAAAGGAAATGTGAATTTACTGATGAGAACTGTTTGGATTGCTTGATGAAAACTGTTTTGATTGCATATTAGTAACCAAGAGCATTTGTGAAGTTCTGTTAGTTTGAGAAGAGATTGGAAATTCCAAGTAATAGGTTATTACTGAAGCAGTCATTCTGTTGGATGTATGAATTTATCTCTCTTCTCAGTATTTATGCAATAATGTTAATCTGCTAATGATTTTAAATTGTAGTTATATGTTTGATTTCAGTTATCATGTTTCATTTACTAATGTTTGTGTTCATTTACTAGTTATAGGTCTGATTTCGGGTAAGCCACAACAAGGAATACGGTATGAAACAAGCAAGCTAAGGAGCATATATTTTGGAGTATATGGTATGAAATTTGTTTTTGCGTATGCTGCTTTGATGGATATGACATGGTTAATAATGGATTGTTTGTTGTTGTGTTTGTGTGATAAATTAATTCTTGTTCTGTTGGTATGATAAGTTCTTTAATTTTTTAATTGCTAGATGGATAAATCTTGGATGAATGCTGATAGGATATCAGTGTAGTTTAAATTAGGAGTTGATGAAGTGCTTATGTTTGCATTAAAAAGTGGTTGTGATGTTAATTATGTGACATGTCCTTGTCTGAGATGTGCACATGGTAAGAGTTGGAAGGCTAGCATAGTTAAGGATCATCTAACTGAGTTCGGGATAGACGAGACTTATAAGGAGTGGAAATGTTTATGATTCTTTGACCCGGTGGATCCCCGGTTTGTGAACTATACCCTCTTGCTTTATACTACTAACGATGCTTACAGGGTTAATATTGATGTTGAGTAATCGACCCGATCAAACCGCGCCGTTGCCGGAGATCCATAAAGATGGATCCCTAACTTTTAATTTCAAATTCAATGTTCATATTGTACATTTGTATATGCTTTTCTTGCTTTGTTCTAACATATAGTAATTACTTCTTAGGATGTTGTTTTGGTGATTGAGTGAATGATTGTTGTAGGTTGTAAATCGAAGGGAATAGGTAAAGTCCATTTTTGTTAATATTAGCCTCAACCCCTCATGTTTTCTTCCAAAGTTTTTACATGAGGTTGATGGCGGCTTTTATTAACACTTGGAGATTTGTCTAACACCTAAGTTTGAGTCCAACTGAGTAAGGGGCACACTCTTTTATTACCCTTGTGCATGGAACCAAAATTGGATCTCAGAGAACTACAAATTGACATACATCTCGGTGATGTAGTCGATAGGGAGTTCGCTCTTCGTAGTTCAACAAATGAGTCCTACCATGTTCACTATCTCTAATTGAGCTATATAGCCTTCTGAAACAAAGACTTGATCTTGTGTGTAGACGTCCATAACTAGGCTGCACGTTCACCTCGGTTTACAACTTAGAATCAATCGATCATTCAATAATTGAAACAGCAAAATGAACTTGTAAATTGTATAAACTTTGTAAACGTAAAGAACAAACTTTTGTAAACATGACAACATAGTTCCGTGCCTCATCCATAAGTGTGCCGTGTATATGACCTAAGGAATGCTAAATTTTTAACTTTTTTTTACAGGAACTATGCATGTCCACTATATCTAAGAAAACACAAGAGCTCAAAGATGGAATTCGAGCACTTAAAGACTTGCAAGACTCTAGCTCGAGTAGACTCTTTGATTTCGAAACTTCTCCAAGCAACTCAATCTTAAACTCTTCACCTAAATTAGAAGAAGCGGATGATCTTTTCTTCCCCTTCATCTTTAACTCAGAGATAGACACAAATGCGGACCGTACTCTAATTCATGTTGGTGCTCCAATGGCACTCAAGAATGCTTTCATTCCTACCACCCCTGAATCACCTTCATGCATTGCTTCACTCCACCAAATGAAGCCAACTTCTCCATTCCGGTTCAATTACTTGGGCAGCTGCCTAAATACTCTGGTTCCTCAATGGAAGACACTAATGTTCACCTTAGGGAGTTCTTGGACATTTGCAAGCTCCAATCAATTCATCATCTTTCTCAAGAAGGATTGAGGTTGCTTTTGTTTTCATTTACCCTTAAGGACGATGCTAAGCGTTGGTTGTACTCTCAGCCTACGAGAATCATCACCACATGGGACGACATGACTAGGAGGTTCTTGAAGCAATTTTTCCCTGCTCAACTCACGAAAAGACTAAGGCGGGAGATTCAGAACTTCACTCAAAAGGATGGTGATTCACTCTATGAGGCATGAGAGGAATTTTCAGGAATTGCAAAGGAAGTGCCCTCACCATGGTATTTCGTTGGATGACTTGGTGCAATTCTTCTATGAAGGACTCGACACCACAACAAGAGTATGGTGGATTCGGCATGTGGCTGCATATTCATGAACAAGACCAGTCAAGAAGCTTACACCTTGATTGATGACTTGGCCGACAACAATTGCCAATTTAGTTCTAAGGAGAAGAGAGGAAGCAAGAGCGGTGGAGTGTATGACGTTGATACAAGGAATCAAATGGCTAATTTAGAAATGAAGCTTGACATTCTTGTCAAGGCATTCAATGGTTCGAGCATCAACACTCAAGCGTGTGCCATTTGTTCCTTCAAAGACCACACCACCGAGAATTGTCCAAATGGTGCAATGACTGAAGAGGAGTTGAACTTCATGGGGAAACAAAGAACTAGGTATGATCCTTATTCGAACACATACAATCCTGGACTTAGAGACCATCACAACTTTTGTTGGAAGAACAATGTTCAACCGTCCAATGCTCAAGGTCAAGGACCTCGTCCTTCAGGTTTGTTTGTGCGGCCTCAGGAACCTCAAGGTTCTATTCCCTTTAACTCTAATGTTCATGGTTCAAATAATGCATCTGGACCTCTGCTACTTAAGATTTAGTTACATGTCAACAAGCTCATTATAAAGACATAACCGAGCTTAAGAAGCAAATGAGACAAGTGATCGACTTCATGGGTAAGATCCATGAAGAACGTAAATTGCCAAGCTAAATTGATCCAAATCCAAATGTGAAGGCCATGATGACAAGAAGTGGGAGGCTCTTAGATGCTCATTGCAGCCAATCAAGAAGGTCGTGCCTTCTAAAGACAAAGAGGCCGAGAATTTCAATGCAAATGACCTAGAGAAGGACTCTGCCTTCTCTAAGGTCAATGATGACATGCCTCTGCCCTAAAGTAATCATGCCATGCATGACACATGTAAGGATCATAACCCTAGTGGTTTGGTTTCAACTAATGTTCTTCCTTGTGTCCCATTCCCCAATAGATTCGCAAAGAAGAAGAAGGATGACTATGATCAAGCCATGCTCGACATCTTTAAGAGGGTAGAAGTGAACATGCCTCTAATTGAATACATTCAACAAATCCTGAAGTACGCTAAATTTCTGAAGGAATTGTGCACTAATAAGAGGATGACTCGAGAGAAGGAAGTGGTCACAATGAGTGAGACAGTCTCAGCCATGCTACAAAGGAAGCTACCATCTAAGCTCAAGGATCTAGGGAGTTTTTCTATCCATTGTACAATCGGTAACACAAAATTTCATAAGATAATGCTAGACTTAGGAGCATCGATCAAAGTAATGTCTTACTACATTTATGCTAACTTAGGTCTAGGAGATTTAAAAAAAGATAGTGTAGTTATCCGATTAGCTGATTATTCCAACAAAGTCCCTTTGGGCTATGTTGAAGATGTTCTTGTGCAGGTTTCGAGCTTGATATTCCATACGGACTTCTACGTCATTGACATGGAGCCAACTGAAGCAGATGACAAGGATGTCCCTATTCTGTTGGGGCGTCCCTTTATGAGGACTGCAAGAACAAAGATTAATGTGTTTAGTGGATCACTCGCCTTTGAGTTCGACGGTGAACTGATTAGCTTCAATATTTTTGAAGCCATGAGGTATCCCTTTCCGGAATTAAGTAATTTTTTTTAGTTGACATTCTTGATTCCCTTGCAGATAACTATCTAGATACCTTGGCATATGACGATTTGGCACTCACCATTGCCCACGGGGCTGGATTTGCAAGTGATGGCTCCAACGTTTCTGAGTTGGAAGCGAATGATGCCGTGCCATCTTTTGTACTAGAGAACGTGACATCTCTTGAGGGTTTACCATGTGAGGTAAGTTATGTCTCTCCTAGTCCAACTCTCTTAACCACTAACAAGAATCTTGCTTCTATGGTGTAAGCCCCAAAGCTTGATCTTAAGGTTCTTCTGAACCATTTGAAGTATGCGTTTTTGGGAGATGAATACATACATTTCATCTGCACTCAACGAGGAACAAGAGGAGAGATTGATTGAGGTTTTGAAAAGGCACAAGACGGCCATAGGATGGACCCTAACCGACATCAAGGGAATCAGCCCTACAATGTGTGTGCATCGAATTTTACAGAAGATGGTGCCAAACTGACCAAGGAGAGCCAGAGACGTCTTCACCCACCAATGATGCAAGTTGTCAAGAACGAGATCACTAAGTTACATGATTGTGGCGTCATCTACCTTATTTCAGACAGTAGGTAGATCTCTCCCATTCAAGTTATGCCAAAGAAGTTCGGAATCACAGTAGTGAAGAACAAAGATAATGAGTTAGTGCCTCAAAGGACGGTGACTGGTCACAGTGTATGTATCGACTATAGGAAGATCAACGCCACAACAAGGAAGGATCACATGCCATTACCATTCATTGATCAAATGCTTGTGAGGTTAGTTGGTCATTCTTTCTATTGTTTCCTTAATGGATATAGTGGATACAATCAGATTAGTATTGCGGAGGAAGATCAAGAAAATACAACATTCACATGCTCTTTTGGTACGTTTGCTTATCGTCGCATGCATTTTGGTTTATGCAACGCTCCAGGTACGTCTCAACGTTGTATCTATCACATTTTCTCTGAGTATATTGGTTCTAAAATTGAAGTTTTCATGGATGACTTTTCTGTTTATGGTGAGAATTTCGATACATGTTTAGAGAATGTGGAACTTGTGCTTAAACGTTGTGAAAAAACTAACTTGGTTTTGAATTGGGAAAAATGTCATTTCATGGTTACGCAAGGCATTGTCTTAGGTCATATTGTTTCATCTAAAGGAATTGAGATTGATAAGTCTAAAATAGATCGTTTATTGGACATGCAAGTTTCTATCGTAGGTTTATCAAGGATTTTTCCAAGATTGCGAGACCATTGATGGTGTAGGGGATAGTTCTGCAGGTGGGAATTAACAGGCTCGGAGAGCTTACTCGGAGGATTACTAAGGGTCTCCTACTTCTGTCGCGTGAGGATTGAGTGAGTATTACATTTCCAAATATTTTAATACCTAAGGGTATAAACTGGTAATGTATTATTCAAGTTGACTGAGTCGTACTGTGAACTCAGTTTCGATACATTGTTGCTGTAAGATGATTTCAATATATTTGGGATTATTTTAGAGTTTTCATTGCTTCAAATTCGAACTTTTATCATTCGAAATTTCGTGGTGGTGACAATATATATATATATATATATATATAACTCATTTTCAAGCACGCATTTGAGACTTTGAAGAAGCTCCTAATGTGAGCACCGATCATGTCACTGCCATATTGGTCTTTGCCATTTGAGTTAATGTGTGATGCCTCCAACTATGCAGTTGGAGCCGTGCTAGGACAGAGGAAGGACAAGCAGCCCTATGCCATTTACTATGCCTCCCGAATGATGCTCAACAGAACTACACCACAACTGAGAAAGAACTTCTTGTTGTGATCTTTGTTTTAGATAAGTTTCGTTCTTACTTACTTCAATCCAAAGTTATTGTTTACACTGACCACGCGGCTTTGAAGTACTTAATGACGAAGAAAGATGCCAAACCAAGATTGATTCGATGGATTCTCTTACTTCAAGAGTTTGATCTCGAAATCAAGGACAAGAAGGGAAGTGGCAGACCATTTGAGCTGTTTAGTGAGAGATGCCGAACCCCTGGCCATTCAAGAGAGTTTTCCGGATGAGCAACTCTTTCGAGTTGAGGTAAGTGAGCCGTGGTATGCAGATGTTGTGAACTATCTTGTTTCTAAGCAATTCACAGATACTTTATCGCATGCTCAAAAGAATAGACTTAAAGCTTTATCTAAGTATTACATTTGGGATGAACCAAACTTGTGGAAACATTGTGTTGATCAAATCATTAGGAGGTGTGTCCCTGAATCTGAACATCATTCTATACTTACCTTTTGTCATTCTGAGTCTGGTGGAGGACATTTTGGTTCACGTAGGATTGCTCTTAAGGTATTAGAATGTGGTTTCTTTTGGCTTACGATCTTTAAAGATGCATATAATTTTTGCATGACTTGTGATAGATGCCAACGCATGGGAAACATAGGTTCTAGAGATCAAATGCTGATGCATCCTCTCTTGACTGTTGAACTGTTTGATTATTGAGGCATCATTTCATGGGACCTTTTCCAAACTCTGATGGTTTCTTGTATATACTTGTTTGTGTTGATTATGTTTCGAAATTGGTGGAAGCAAAACCCACCCGGACTAATGATTCTTGAGTTGTTACAGATTTCCTTCGTTCTAATATTTTCTCTAGGTTTGGTATGCCGAGAGTGATCATTAGTGATGGAGGATCTCATTTTTACAATCGTACCATTGAAGCATTATTGAGGAAATATGGTATCAAGCATAAGGTTGCTATGCCTTATCACCCCCAAACATGTCGACAAGTTGAGCTATCTAATCTAGAGATCAAGAGAATTTTGGAGAAATCAGTTGGACCAACACGCAAAGATTGGTCTCAACGATTGGATGATAATCTTTGGGCTTATAGGACTGCATACAGGACTCCTCTTGGCATGTCACAGTTTCGATTAGTCTATGGCAAGGTGTGTCATCTACTTGTGGAGCTTGAAGATCGTGCATGGTGGGCTGTAAAGACTTTTAACATGGACATTAACGAGGCCGGATTGTATAGAAAATTGCAATTGCACGACCTTGAAGAGATTTGAAATGAGGCCTATGATTCTACTATGATTTACAAGGAGAAGACCAAATCGTTCCATGACCGTATGATTAGGAAGAAACACTTTGTCGTTGGGCAGAAAGTTCTTTTGTTTCATTCTCGACTTAAGTTGTTTCAGGGCAAGCTTCGTTCAAGGTGGCTTGGTCTGTTTGTTATTACTCACATTTTTCCTTCTGGTGCTATCAGGATTAAGAGTGCAGTGAATGGAAATGAGTTCATGGTCAATGGACATCGCTTGAAGCCATACTATAAAAACTTTGTGAAGCATAACGTGGAGGAGACTTCTCTTCTTGAACCTATGACAAGCAAGTGAATTTTTAGAGATAGTCTAGGCTTTGGACTATAAACTTAAGCCAATGAAGGAGCCATCAACAAGTGTTTGCATTTTCTTATCCCTTTTAATTTTTGTTGCTTATCATATTGTACATTGATGGCAATGTTAGTTTTAAGTGAGGGGTGGGGTATACATCATTTGTTGTATTCTATTGTTTGATGCTTATATGTGTTTCGATTTTGTTGCTTTGATTTTTATTTTCTTGCTTTGATTTCTGATTTTTAGATTGTTTTTCTATTTTTCTTTTCGATTTTTGTTATGTTATGTTGTTTTGATTTTGTTTTAGGTATGCCTTTAACTGTCTAGGATGAGTTGATCTTTGAATGATTGGTTGATACATGATCACGATTTTAAATTGAACTTCATTGCTATTTGATGGTTAATCGATGTGTAGATATTGTATCAACATGTAGTAGATGAGGATTTTGAAACTTAGGTACAAAATGAGCATGTTCCCTACTTGTTTGAATTCATATAACCTTTGTGAGTTTCGAGCCATATATATGCCTTTAGTTTTGAGTTTTATCTATCATTTCTTGGCTATATAACATCATTACATTTATCTTGATCAATTCATATGCCATAGAATATCAATGAACTAGATAATGCTATAATTTACTTTGTGAAACTTTCAAAACTTTTATCATAATATACTCTGATTTTGAAAAGAATTGTTGGATCTTTTTAGTATTTCCACCACTTTATGCCAAAAAGCCGTATGCCTTATTTGTGCCCTGCTTAGGACACCTTACTATTAATCCCTTTGAGCCTACGTTAAACTTTTTCTTTCATTACCAACATGTTAATATCCTTGCTTACTATAGTTATATCTATACCTTGTATTTGAGGCTTGGCAGAGCCATTCTAGTGTTAATATGGAGTGATGATTTGATTTAAGTGTGGGGTTATGCTATATGTATGCGTGTCGTATGAAAATGGTGAACAGAAAAAAAAATAGAAAGATGTCGTGAGAAGAAAAAAAGAGAAAATTACATGAACACGGCTTAAAAATAAAAATAAAAAATATATATATATAAAGAAGTTATGGCATAGCTATGTTTGATATGAATTTGGAGTTGTGATGTATTCATTGAAGCTTAATAATGTTGTACTTTAGCATTCGTTCGTTTTCATAATGTTTAGAATGAAGAATGGGTCCAACATGATAAAATTGGCTATTGTTTTATGGAGTATGGCGACATAAGGTGGATGATTCTTGCTATGCTAAGTCTTGAGAATGACCTTTGTGATTCCTTTTTCCTAAAAAATGGAATCCTTGCCGAGCCTAAGCCTAAAGATCCGCATGATTCTTAAAATGAGTAGTCCTTAATCTGTGGAGTTTGTTTCATGAGTAAGCATATGGTTTGGGTTCATTTGTGCATATGATTGGTATTTTTCATGAAGTTTTCGAATTATTCACTATGTGTTCATAACTCTTATGTGTGAAAAACTATTAAGCATATGTCATGTTCTTGGGAGAAAAGATTTGGAGTGCATATCCCTTGTAAGTTGAATTTTAAACTTATTTTGAACATGTCGAGCATAATATCACCTCTGTTGTCTGCCATGTCTCACTTGTTATGCGAGATCTCATGTTTATTAACTATTGAATTCATTCTATCTATTTTGATTAAGTGTTATTCTTGATGCTATGAGTTTGAAGATGTCTGAGACAAAATGTTGAACGCATTATAGTTGAGTCGTTAGTTTAGTTTTTATTTATTTTTGTTTTATGTTTTTGTTTCTCTTTCTAGTGTTTGTTAAGGGACTAGTAAAGTTTAAGTGTGGGGTTGTTGATAGGAGCACAAACTGGGACGGTCTTAATATGTTTAGTATGTTTTATTTAGTATGTTTTAGTTTCTTTTGTATGAATAAGTGTCTAGGTAGAGCTTATATCGATTATGAGTGAATTGATGATAAAATCGTGCTAAGTGTTAAGAATCATTGTTGAGATATGATTCCTTATTCGAGTAGGATTCATCATTTCATATTTCTTTGTTTATAACATACTCATTCTTATTAGGAAAGACAAATCCATGTTGGAGAAGGAAATCAATCCTAGTTGCGCAAGGAATAAGGATAGGCCGTGCGGCATTGATGGTTTCCTATTGGGAGTTGGATTCTAAAACCAAGTTGGAGATGGATTTCCAAGGTGTATATGAAGATATTTTCATGCATGTAAATCAAAATTATTAAAGAGAAGAAGATATGCACTTAAAAGCGCAATCCATGCAAGAATTAGAAAGCTGTCAAGATTCGTAGTCCAACTTTAACGGACTCCCTGGACAGCTCAGATCGAATTAGAAGATGTATCATATATGGATAGAAAGCTGTGTGAGTCTAGTTTCTGTAGAATTTGGAATCGAATCAATATCTTATTCCTACAGGGAGATATGACCGAATCATTACTCGAAGGTCCAGTGGGCTCGAAAGAATTATCTCAGCCATTGATTTGCTTTTGATCTAAGGGATGTGAGGGAAAGTTTGGACCTTATTTCTCCTATATATAGATGCATGAATCTATATCAGAATCACCATAAATTCTTGCACCAATAGTAGTCAAAGAAGTCATGCAGCAAATAAATGAGAAAAAGTAAGAAAAATCAAACAAGGCTGCAACAATTAAGATTGCTGCCTCCCTAATTCAAATGAGGAAATTCGTGCAAAACAAATTAGCATTAAAGGAGGAAGAAGATATGCCATTAATATCAAATCCTTATCAGAATCAAAATTCTGCCAGTGCAGGTCATCCAACTTTGACGGGCTCCCTTGGACAGCTCACAATGACTCAGACAATGTATGATATATGGATGAAAAGCTACGGAAGTCAGTTTTTAAATGCAATTAGAATCACCTTAATATCTATTTTCTAGCGAAAGTTATGGCAACAACAAGGCACAAAAATCAGCTCTGCCAAATTAAGAAAATTTAGGAAACCTAAACCAATTTGGTTTCAACTTTGTGAACTTTGTGGCCAGCCTCCCTTGGGTTTTCCCCTATATATAGCACCTTATTTTTACAGAAAAGAATCATCAACCTTGCTCACAAGACTAGCCAAAGCTCTGCCTTAAACACTACTCATCATCCTAAAAGCCATTCAAGTCGTAAACACCATCTTCCTTTCATTCCTTTCGATCCAAAGCGCTATGCCTAGGATTGACATTCAAGTTGAAGCCGTGCTGCCTTGTTTTGATACCGCTAATGAGATTTACAAAGTGTAACTCATTACTTCTTCAATTATGTTTTTGGTTTGGATTCTTTGTGTGATGTTGTGTTTCTGTTTTTGGCTAGTTGCGAATGTGTGGAATACTCTCATGTAGTTTACGATTTTGCAGGATGTTATAAAGTAGTTCTGATTTTGTTTTTTATGATTTATATGTAGATGTTGTGAGTTTATAATTCAATGATTTAATGATTCTCTTTCTTGTGCGTTAACTATATGTGATTCAAGGCGCTAAGTTAGTTTTGCATATAGGATTCTTAAGTGTTTTTGTTAACTTGTTAAAGTAAGTGACATGCTTGATTTGTTAGTAATCACTAGGAATTAACCATGATCCGTTTGTTATCTAAGATGCGCTAAGTAATTAGATAAGAGATGAATCAATGAAGTGGTAAGATTGAGAATGACATGTTACCTTGTAATTTCTAAGCGCTAAGATAGGATTACCAGACCATGTTTCGAGTTAGGGATGTGCTAAGTAACCTAGTTCGGCATTAGGTTGTTGTTTGTTCACTCAATATTTGTCCGCTAAGGCTCGTTGTTTACATAGGATGAGATTATGATTTCGAAGCTACTTGTGACTTTTTGTTTGGTGATGTTTGTGTGTTAGTTGGTGATCACATGTATATATTAGTTTATGTTTTATTTCTGTTTTTATACTTATAATCCATAACTATCAAATCTTTTTATCTCTTATGAATTCGTTGTTAAATGTTTCTGATTCTTTGCCGTGGTGAATCCCGGTTTGTGAACGATACCCTCTTGATTTATACTACTAACGATGCTTACATGGTTAATATTAATGTCGAGTAATCGTTGTGAACGATACTCTCTTGATTTATACTATTAACGATTCTTTGCCCTAGTGGATCCCCAGTTCTTCCAGTCATCCTTGTGTGCCTTCTCTTCGTCATGGAAATTGTCCTGGAAATGTTATCTTCAGTTCTTCTTCAATTCTAACCTGGAAATAGAACTATTAACTTTACTTGAGACGGAGCTATGTAGTCGTTGAGCTCTCCAATCCGAAGTGTGGTGGAGAACTTGTCTGACATCACTACCCAAGATTCGAATCGAGTGGCCGAGAGATTGAGATATGAACGGAAAATTAAAAGCAAGTTGGAGAGGGAGAGAGGCAGTGGATTTTACGTTGCAGGAGAGAGACGGTGGTCCGGTTGGTTCTGGGTGATGATTGGTTGGGTTGGTCAAACGGCAAGAGGCAACTCTTGCCTTGGTTGGGGAAGATAGATGTCGGCAGTCAATTTGCGTTGTATTCCACTTTTATTTTATTTTTTTGCAAATTTTATTGGTCTTACCCATCCAAAACGCCCCCGGTGCATTTTCTTTAAAAAGCTTTGGTGTAATACCCGAGAATTCTAATCTCGATTACCGACACATTAGGACTAATCAATCGATATTTATCTAAATATTAATAACGTAGTTTAATACGTTGATATTAAACTACATGTCGTCACGAGATCGGAAAATGCCTTCCTAATATTTTTCCGACGCTCAGTTTAGTTTTTACAATTTTTTTTAGTTTTACTTTGTTTTAAATATTTTGTGAAAATCATTTCGGGTTTTGGTTTTTGGTTGGGAGAAGCCCAAGCCTTTTCTCTTTGTTTTGACCCGAGCCCAATTTTTGGGCCCAAGTTTTAACTTAGTCAACTGGATTGATGATTTCCAAATCCCTTAATTCGAGTTCTAATCGTCCTCTTTCTTGCACGGTTTTACCTCTGCTGAGAAAACAACTCCAGTGAACATCTCTAGCTGTAGAAGAACGTCTTGAACCTCCGGTGAACCAAGCAGTAGAGGTTTTGGAAGGGAAAGGTGCAGCAACCTCGGATTGGGATCAGTGACTTGTGGAGGTAGTAATTCTACTCCAATTCCTTAAGTTCTTGTGTTTTGTGCCTTTAATGTTGTTGAGAAGCTTCTGAGTCCATTGCTTGTTAGTTTAGGCTTGATCGGAGTCGGTATTGGAGGTCGGAAATGGAGTCGGAGTAGACTAGGGTAAAAAGATAGGTTTTTACTATTACATTTTAACATTTTTACTGTTTTAATGTGAGATGAAATTACTAAATTGCCCTTGACAAGAAGTTATTGTTTGACCGTTTGACTTTTACTATTTTACAGTTTTATCATAAGTTACCTCTTCACTATTTACCAAGTGATTTTTACGGTTTTACTTTTACCTATGGTAACTTAGTGAAATCCTGATTCATTCTAAAATGGCGACGATTCACGTAACGTCTAGTTACGACTTAAGTTATTTTCGATTCTCACCCGGTTAGGGAATTGAGAATTACATTTAATTAGAAATGTGTCGGTAAATAATAAAGTTGTCGATTCAATCTTAAGTAGGTTGAATATCATTAAAATATGCTTTTTATCGCTTGACGTTTGAAGTTAGAGTATTTTCGGGTTTTCCGAGATTTAGTCGATAATTGGTCAACATGGTAAATTCCTGGTCAACCCAAAAATACTTGGTCAACATAAAGTCACCATTTGACTTTTCTGGTCAAACTAGGAATACTAAATAGAGTCAATTTACGATACTCGGAACTTCGTATTGACTCTTTGATAAATGAATTCAGAGTTGATGCAACGAAATCGTACAAAGCTTGAGTAGCAGCAACATCATTATTTCGGAACTGGAATAGTAGCGAGGATTCTGCACTTCAATAGAGGTAGGGTGAGCTAACCCCTTTTGTGTATTTCGTGCCCTTAAATTCATTGTCGATGCCTCGGTTGATTTATTAAAATGTTGAATGAAATGCATTATTATTTTAGAAATGAAAAAACCCAAGGATAGACGGATACGTTATGAGTGAGTATACTTGAGAGTGTATGGGGCCCGGTAATCCGGTAACCCCTCGGTGTCGAAAACCGTAAACCTCCGGAGGGGCAATGCCCTGTTTTAAGATTTGGATCCAACCTATTCAGTATTATTGAGGGCATTCCAAGAAAAATGGACACTCTCACTCCTTTGTTATTGCAACAAAGGTAGTTGGCCTCGACTTGATAGTTTTGCTACAAGTTGTTAGGATCGGTCACCACTGACTGGATATTATTGATGGCCATTACATGTTTGCATTGATTTCCCTGGAAGATAACTTAACCCTTTTGTGATAAAATGTTTTAACGAGCTAGCTCACATCTAAAACTATTTAAGTTTTCATAAAACTTAGCCTACCTCACTTTCAAACAACATAGGTGCGCTGGTCCCAACTGGGTGAGTGAGGACGAAGCTCACCCCTACTATAGTTTCTGTGCAGGTTAGGAGCCAACAAGAGTTTAGGAAATGTGAAGTTTAGGAGTACACATCCCTTGGGCCGTTTGAAGTCATTTTTATTTTATTATCTCTCTCATGTATCTTGTTCTTATTGAGATATAAGTTTCGAGGTTGTATCATAAATCATGTCACCTTTGATGTATATTTTGGGTTGCTATAGTTGTATTTGTTTTGGGCCCGTGACTCTTTGATCACCTCCCATTGTTTCAAATTATTATAAAGCTCGCATAATTATTTCACATGTGTTTCCAAAGTCGTAATTTGAGTTTCTATTTTCAAGTTACATTTGTAAAACTCAGTTTGTTGTTTAGCGAAAAATTTGTATAAGTTTCCAAGCTAGCGAGTGTTCAAACAGACTCTGTTCGTTTGTTCGCTTGTTAATTCAAAAATTTTAACTCTAATACCGTCATTTTCCCTTCAGGGATGTGACATTTGGGATGGTGGAGTTGTTCCAGAAGCACAAGAGGAGACTCGGCAAGGGAGGCACGAACCACCAGTGGTGCCCATCTCTCTTCTTGGCGCTTGAGCGCCGACTCATCCATTGTTGCAGGCTTGCGGCTGATCCTGAGATACATCTTTGGAACGAATGAGTGATGGGGTAGTCGGAATCTATGATAACACTTTGGATGCCATTGGGTCATGGGTTGTTTGAAGAGAATCATATTAGATTTCTCGATTTAAATCGGATTAAGGAAAATTAGTAACCTTTCACTAAAATGTAATTTTAGTTTTACGGTTAAACCTTAAACTCGATTTTCGCCCGGATCGGATATCGAGGAACTCTTAAGCGTGAGAGATTTAAATTCCGGAAGAATAAATCTAAGATACGAGTATCTATAAAACAAATTCACACTCACCTTTAGAAACATCAACCGATCATCCTGAGACCTCGACTCAGGTAGTCAAACTAGTCAAATTGACATTCAATTACTAAATTGACTAAGAAGTCATGGACATTACTTTCCCCTTTTTCGTTATTGTTTAGCTACGAGACGAGCTTGAGGGACGTGATTCTACTCGGAGCAAGACTTGGGGCGCGGACTTTGGCACTGCTATATCAAGTAGGGTGAGCCGCCTGCTAGGGTGAGCCGATACCTTCCGGGTTAGTGGTTTTCTATATATAAAATGTATATGCTATACGTCTTTATCACATGTTGCATTCATTAACACTTTACTTTGGTCAAATTGTTTCAAGACTGATCCTTTTATTTTATGCATGATTATATGTCGGTGATTCTGTGTACTGATGTCTGGCACCGCATGTTTTATTAGTATATGGTGAATCCCACGTCCTGATGTCCGGGCACTATGATTTATCCACGGTGAATCTATTATCCTGATATCCAGCACCGTGTTGTTACCTACTACGGTCATAACCGTGTCCTGATGTCTGGCCTGAAGGCGAACCTTAGAGCCGGTCAGGTTGGATATACCCCATCGACGTATTTGATATTTTGAGCCGAGTCGCATATTTTACATCTGCATGATTTTACTTGACTTGCCCTAAATCTTACGAGACTTGCTATAGTCTTGGTTCGATTTTTGTTACGTGTTTTTACGCTAATAGTATATATATACTCTTATATATATAAATAGTTTTCAAATCTAACTACGGTTGGATCGTCTCACCCGCATCGGGTTAGCGAGGACGAGTGCTCACCCCTATTGGATAACTCCTATTTGTGGGATAGAGATGCTATCTATGATAGAATAGCTCAAAAGTATACATTCACAAAGGACGAGCAGCAGTTTGTTATCCGTGCGGCAACATATCCGCAAGAAGCAAACTTGGTGGCAGCGACTCAGGCTAAAAGATTAGTCAATGCTTGTGGGAAGTTTGTCATGTTGACGATACGTCCGCATGAAGAGCAATCGAGTCAGTTTGCAGACTTGTTTCAAGATCTTTTGATAGAGCGTTAATTAAAACGTCTATAATAAACCCTGTAAAATGTGATCGTTAGTATAGAATAAGCAGAAATCGTTCAATCCGGGGAATTGAATGGAACTCTAAACTTTTAGTGTCAACAAATAATGGGGGGTTTGGGATTGATTATTAACTACTAAAATAAAACCTAAATTACTATTTACATGATTAACTTCTCTTTAACAAACTTAAACCAAATTTACCATTACACCACATAATTACAAGTTCGAACCTATCATTCATTCTAATTTGACCAATTACATACTTTTTAGACACCAATACAATTAGAGTCTTAGGGGATCATCTAATCATGCAGATTTCAATTAACATTTAGATTGACTTAGGGTCTAATCTAAATTTGTATGCAATTGAATTCAATAATACTTAGAGTAGAAATCAAACAAGATTACATTTAAGCACCAAATATTTGTTAGAGACATGTTTCATGTATGGCGTCACCCACCATGGTTTCACATGCAAATTTTTAGAATTTTTACCACTTTTAATCAACACAAACCGAACCTACTTAGGGCATGATTCGATTTGTGTCAATATGGTTGATAAATCTAGCACTCAAACACAATCTTAGAAACTGCATCCAAGCACTAAATTTATATGCACATATCTGCAAATTATCTAAAAGTATGAGAAAGATGATTAAAACACAACAATATAAATACAAACTCATTAATTATAGGAAACCATCAATTTGGCAAAAATCCAATAAAACAATCTGAAAATTTTTTATTCTTAATACAAAATAATAATCTCACACAAACATCATACTACAATCTTCATAGACAAAGTATTGTAGAAAATAAAAAATGAACAAACCCATGGAGATGAGTTGCGAGAATCACACGTTGTAGGAACCTTGGAGGTGTATCTTCCATGGTGATTTCGGTGGAGATGGAATTGGTATATGGGGGAGAACGGCTTCTCGTTTTGGTGAAATATGTTTGAAGTAGTATTTTGGTAGAGGTTTGGCTCTTGAATGCAAAGGAGAAGTGATTTATTTGAGAGGTGAAGCCATGTATATATAGAGGAAAGAGAAAGGGTAGGCTTGGACGGTTTGAACTTCGATGTTGCCTCTTTCTTCATATTATAATGTCATGCTTTAATCCCTTAAATCATGTCATACTTTATTCTCTAAATCATGCCATGTTTTATTCCCTAAATCATGTCATGTTTTATTCCCTAAATCATGTCATGTTTTATTCCCTAAATCATGTCATGTTTTATTCCTTTAATGATCATCTTCTAACTTTTATGTTGCATATGCATGACTCCATCTCTTTTCTTTTCACTTAATTAATCTTCACATTTAATTCTTATTTCTTCTCTTCTTCTTCCCACGGCAATGACTCCATTTCTTAATTCTCTCCACTTTTTTATCTCTTCTATTTAATTGTTGCATGACTTGTTGATGATAGGACTCCATGTGCATAGCTGCACCTTGTTCCACTCTATTATTATCTCTTAAATCCAATCTGAAAATAAGAAAATATAATCATAAGTAAGAGATAATTAGTTTCAAAAATTATGTCATAATCTAGACAATTGTTGTCTTAAAAAAATACATGTAATATGAGCTCAATTAGATTAGGAAAGTTTTTAATTTGCAAAAATGAAACTTACTAGAAAAAGTAAGTTACTAGAACATGAAAGTTCATTTAGGAAAGTTTCGCAAAAAGAGTTTCAGATCAAGTAGGACTCTCCCAAATGATATGTTTCCTAATCTAACAAGGATTCCTAGTGCAAGAAGGACTCTCAAAATATCGCCAATGCGACCAAAACGTAGAAAGATGAAGACTTCTAATCCAACTAGGTTTCCTATCCTACAAAGATTCATACTCAAACTAGGACTCTATACCAATTATGCGTTTTTAACTCATGTAAGCACAAAAATGCATCCAATACCGCCCAAGCCTCTTACTACGACTCAATGACTCAATAGTACAACAATAAGGGCTAATAAAGTACAAATAGAGGTAAAAACATATTACGAACGTCGCACAAAGTGCTCATATCATCTTCCAGGTTTGACACTAAAGAGGAGTATAAGACATGAGAAGTCACATGCTAAGTACAAGGCAAAACATGATAAACATGATCCTTGTAGCTTTGGTGTTGATAAAGAAGATCCATTACTAAAGATTCTATTTTGGAGCGAAAGATGACTATAACATATAAAGGACAGCAGATGACATTTCTAATTGGACGTGCTGGTTAAGTTCGAAGTAAGACTAAATAGTTGAGGGAGTCATGATACAGGTGTATCATTTAGCTTTTAGGAATTATGATTTATTTTCTAGTTGGAAAAAGAATAGATAGTCTAACTAGGATAAAGAGTAGTCTTCTAGTTAGATTAGGATTTGTAGAGTTTTAGACTCTATAAATAGAGGGTTTAGGCCTACAGCCAAAACCAGATCAAAACAGTTAGTGTTATTGTAGCAAATGCTTAGACAACAAAGATTGTAACCTTTAAGCACAATAATAAGAGAAGAATAATTTCTTCAACCCAAAAACCTATGTTGTGTGTCTTGGTTATTTTCAATTATGCAGTTAACAACCTTGAAGTGTATCGTATTACATGCGTTCAGAATGATCTTAAAGAAAGAACAAATTGTGTTCTCTATATAAATGGGTCTTTATCACAAAATCAGATACAAAATTCAACCAAACTTTTGTGCAACAACAAAACCAAAGCCTCCCAACGGAGCACCGCTACCATATGCATGTTCGTTGCATGTAGCACAAGTCTCCCAATGGAGCACCACTACCATATGCACCTTCGCTGCATGTATCACAAGTCCGACTTACCTCGGCAAGCGTCAAGTCCATCGAGTCGCTACCTTAGCTTGTAGCAAAAATCAAAAGTCTGCTTAGTGAGTAACAATCAGTACAAATGTCCCCACAATCTTAATATTTAACTCTTCTTATTCCCCAAGCGGTTTAAGAAGGAACCAGCCATCTTACAGAGGGATGGAGAAAAATCCTACCAGTCATCTGCCGTATGTCTTATTAGAACTTAGTTGCATATTTAGTCAGCATCTGCACTCAGTCGTTTGAGAAGAAGGAAGTACAAGCGCACATCAACAAGTAGAACCAAGTTGTATCTGACTCATAGGTACTGGCACGCCAAATTACACATTTAAGAACAAGGTCGAACCGTAAGGGTTTCACCCATGTGCTGATTGTTCGCCGAAAGTGAAATTCCAAACCGAACAATAAGTTATCATAAAAATTTAATCTTAAACTTTAAATATAAATTGACCAACATATTCGAAATGAAAAGTAAAACAAATATGATCTACCGACTAGTACTATACTACTCTTCAGTCCATTAGAAAAAGAAAAAGAAAATCCCTACACTTCAGTCCTCTGAGTGAGCTCGTCTGAAGTGAGAAAAAAAAAAAGAAGAGAAAAAAAAGAAGCGCTTAATGGGATTTCTTTGTTATATTGAATTTTGTACCAGGAATCCTGTGGCTCTCATCTTTCCTCGGTCTGTGTCGCTTTTTCCGACTTCGATCTTATCCTCTTTTCTCTCAATTTCCCTTAATAAAACCAATCTCCACCTTTTCTCTCTCTCGCAACTTGCAACTCCCCACCTGCTGTCTTCCATCCTCTGCTTCGCTGCCACGTGTTACCCACCTCCGAAGCAGCATCCAGACACGTGTCCGTAACCCAAGGAAATACCGCCGCGTGTCCGTCTTCAAAATCCTCCGGGACCCGCACAACGTGAAGACTGCCCAGGCCCCTCGACGTGTGAAATGACCAATCGCGCCACGGTTCTCCTCGCCAGGATCCCGCTCTCAGTTCGATAATAGAGGGGCGTTTTCGGGAAATAAAAAAATCTTCACGCGCCCGGGTGGGCACGCAACTTCGAGGGCCATCCTCCGCCAAGAAATAAATCCGATTTCGTTGTTGTGGGTCCAGATTCGACACGTGGGCGAATGAGAGAGTAATTTTAGATGGGCTTTTTCAGCCACTAATCTCGGCCCTGGTCTCTAAGCCACAAGAAATCACACCACCAAATCTTTTATTATTTTCTCTGCAACTTGCTTTTTTATTAAAATATTTATTTTGGCATTAAAATCAAAAAATATATAAGTAAAACTGCGGCCGCCTCCTTCATTAGTTTCCAAATTTAGCTCGTCTTCTCTCACTTTCTCTCTCTCAACTCCCACAGAAACCCATAGACTCTTTGCAGCCTCATATATCAATTCTTCATCTGGGCTGACTTGATTTTCTCAATCAGAAACTGGGTCTTGTTCATTTTCTGAATTAGTTCATCACAAAGGTATGTTATATCATGACCCTGTTCTTTGTTTCTATGAAGTTTATTGGCCTTTTGGAGTAAATTTGAGCTGGTAGAGATGTGTAGGATTCAAATCCAGTGTTTTCAGTTGGCTTTCTGTAGTTTTTTTTTGTATTTACTATTTACTCAAGAGGAATGATATGAAATTGGATATGGTCAGTTTCTGGAATCAATAAGTCTTGATCGGTTTGATGGCTTTATGATTGATTACTTCAGTTTTGTGATATTTAGATGGAGAGTTTGTGTTTTGAATACTGATTCTGGTTCACCTTTTGGGTACAATCAGATTTGGAATTTGTGCTTTTGTACCTTGTTGTGTGGTAGTTTAACTAGTTTTCATAGCAATCTGTCTAAAGAAGCAAGAGGGTTTGCTCCGGTAATAATCTATTTTTAGGTTAAGACTAGTTAAAGCGACTAGATCTGGGACTCTATTATGGTTATTACTAGGAAAAAATTCAGGAGATAGGACTCATAAATTAATATAGTTGATTTCTTAACAAAGCTATTTAAAAAGAAATGATAAGCTATTGAGTGAGTAAGTAATCTCAATAGAGTCGGAGTCAAATGATTGTATGGAGATCCATATGTACGATAATGACTTCCTCTGTGTTTCTTTATGACATGTTGATTGTTTTCTGTTTCCAGAACAAATCTCATGGATTGGTATCTAGGGAATGGAATGGATGACCTTGTTGTCCCAAATGATGGAGGATCTGACAGGCTTCCATCACCAGATAGCTGGTCAAAGTGGGGAATAAGCGCATCTGAGGGCTTTCAGTCATCGAATAAATGCTTTTCCATGTATCCACAGTTCAGTAAAGAGCTCAACTTCAGTGGAAAAGGTTTTTTTGATGAAGGTGAGATGGGAACTTCGGCTGATGACAAAGATCTATCTAGCAGTTCAAGTGTTTGTGAAGGATTGTCCGAGGACTCTCTTCAGAAGACCTCACTTTCCTACAATCGGGCCTACAATCAATTTGAGGACCTAGCAGGGCTCCAACAGATGGATGACATATTCATGTACTAGCGTAACTTCTGGGATTAAGATTCTTAATTAGTGCACGTAGGAAATCATGTAGTTTCTCTTACTGTCTTTATTGCTTTCATGATCAATTATGGCATCACGTGAAACCTGATGGAAATCAAATATCTCCATTTTGTTTACATGTCTTATTTGGTCTAGCCCACAATTAAAGAGCAAGTATTCTACCTTTGAAGAAAACTTTACTTTTATTATTGATTTTGCAATACAGCCATTCAATATACATGTTATGAGCAAAATTTTCCTAGATGCTAGTCGCTTCAACTTCACAAATTGCCATCTTAGGCTCCCTTTTTTTGGTTTCTAATCATCTCCCTTCTTTCTTATTGCAGGAGCTCCTTACTTGATGATCTTCCTGGGGCAGAAAATGTACATAAATCGTTCTATTTTCGTTCAGATTCCAGCGGTACATTAGCCACTGATAGTATTTCGACAAGCAAGAATTTGGAATTGCAAAGTATATCAAGCAGTGGTCATGGTGCTGGCAGCTCTAAGTATCTCAAAACTCATGCATTTTCTCCGGAATTGGGTTCAGAGAGAGGGCAATCCACTATTTCACAGTTCAGTCCCTGCAACTCTGAGCAAAAAGACTGTCTACAAGTAAAGGTGAGATCTCTATCTTTTTTTACTGGGGACCTGGCATGATTTGAATGGTAGTACCGTTAGCTTGTCTTGTTCTGATCGTAAGAAGGATGTTCACCAGCATGCTATCCATATGTTGAAAACTTGAAATTATGCATTTCACTAGTTATTGCATTTGTGTTGCTCTCAGTTGAACGTTTTCTTTTTTGCTCTAATAGGGTAATGTTCAGGATTTAATAGTCTTCATGGTGTATAGTCTCTGTTGAGCTTCAGAGTTTTTACATTTTTGTTCAATACATGCTTAATCATATATCTTTTGTCCTTACCAATTACACGCCGTCCTTTTCATCTTCCATGTCGTTGTCCACTCCTTAATGATAAAGATAGACATAAATATCAGCAAGCATAAATTTTGAATTTTTTATTATTCTTCTACTAATGGAAGAAATTTTTTCTTCAAAACAAATTAGTTTAGAAAAACAGAAAATCTCATTGTTATACTGCTGTGGAGGAACATATACGATTGTCATTGTTTTATAAGTAAGGTCTCTGTTGGAGGATTTCTTTGCTGACAAAGAAAATGAAAATTGCACCTTTTGTACTTCTACCATGAAAGGGAATCTTAGCGAACAGAACCTCTTGTTGAACATTCATTTCTAATTTTAACTAATGCAAAAACAAAAAATGTAAATGTGCATGCAATTGTTCTATGTTGTATTCCATCTTGTTGACTTTTAAGTAAATTATAGTGCTAGTTTTTTCGTTTCCAGCTTATATTTTATCAATTTAATTCCTTTCAGGCACAGACAGTTCCCCTCATGTCTCCATCTGAGCAACGGTGCCCTCATGGCGGTGTGGATGAGGATACATCAGTTGAAGAATCTGTATTGCAGGAGCTGGAAATGGTGATGACACAGGTATTTTTATATTTTCTATTCAGAATAATACTTAATGTGATGGTACACGTCCATCCATTTGACACTAAGCTTCTCTGTTCCGAAATGATTAGTTGACCGAAAAGACCCGAATCTGTATTCGAGATGCATTGTATCGCCTTGCCGATAACTCAAAAGGAAGTCATGTTACACACGACCAAGATGGAGACCTTGCTAATGAAAAACTGTCTTCATGGGCAGTACATGATGAAACAGCAAGGTACTATATAAGCATAGTGTCGAGTCATGAGGCATGAAGCATTAGGTCTTCTATACTATAGTTCATTTCTGTGTTAGACAGTCTCAACTCTGTTTCATGTTCCAAACATTTTGGCACCTTGTTTCATTTTGGCAATAGCTACAAATTAGCTGCAAAATTAGTCTTTCGTGATTTCTCTCTCTATGATATGGAATATGAAGTGAGTTACCCGTAGTAAGTGGGTTTGTTTAATGCATCTCCTTTGTCCTTTTTCTGGTTACTAATTCATTGATCAAAATATAATATTCAGGTCTGAGAGCAAGAGAGACACAGAATCAGAGACAAACACCATTGACCGGGCAATTGCAAACCTCATGTTTAATGAGATAGACTTCACTGCGCAAGACATTTCTGGAGGGTCATCATCAGATTCCAAATCTGAAATTAATGAAGTCACCGGGCAACAGCAATCTGACAACTCCAACAGGCCGCAAAACTCTCCTTTGCATAACAATCCAGTTTTACCACATCATGCTGAAGTTCCTACACTTGGTCAAAGAGACGTGCATAAAAGCTTATCAACTAGTAATGCTGGAGGAAAGAGGAAAACTCGGATGAGTGAGTTTGTGTCTGCAACCGACTTCTAGAAGGCCATTTGAAGAATGGCTGCAATGGCATGACAGCAATGATCCGCTGGGCAATGAACTTTAAAAGAAAAATTACTGAAAGGTCATACATGAGTTGCTTGTACATGTACTTCGGTAATAGTTGGTGTGCATGTTAAAAGATCTGCTGGATGCACACTTTCAGCTCAGTTTTGATCGTCATGTGAATGAGTGGATTAGTAGTAGTTTGTCAGACATGGATTTATGTTTCGTTGAAACCTAGTGCCACTACATCTTTCTGTTATAATCAAGAAAACCTGCGATCTCGAGTCGGGACTTCGATATCTCATCAATCCTTGTGCATACGTGGTGTATGATATGTAATCTCTTTACCCTTAACGATTTTTTCTGTTCTCTTAACCTGGTGCACGCCGTTGACTACGAGTAAGCTTCATAACTGAGGTGACAAACATTGACGGAAGTGTACATCCATCCGACAGTTTGAGAAGTACTCAGTAAGAGGGATGGAGCATGTTGTACACTTGTACTCATACTAAGTATTTGCTTGTAAAAAAAAAAACTCGACCACTTACAATATTTGCCAATTATATCTTATACCAAATTATTAAAAAAATCAAGTTATCTATTACAAAATAAGATCAAATATTGCCTCATCCTCGTCTTTCTCTTTAAAAGATCTCTCTTATTTTTTTCATTTGATACCATACCCACTTTGAATTGATCATCGTACAAGGCTCAACAACCCTTGCACCGCCATCCATGGCGGAGTTCCAAGTTGTTCCGGTGAAACTAGAGATCAAGGCTCCTTAATTCTAACTGTTTTTTTTATTATGTGCACAACCATGCTGACCTCCTTGAAATTCTAACATGATTTTGTCAGATTTAGATTTTACTTACAATTTGTTATGAATATTGTCACACTGCTAGTCACACTGGTAATTACAGTGTCGTCACTAGTTACATTGGTAATCACACTCGTAGTTGCTATTGACATTGTGACTGTTGTTCAAACTATCATTATGACTGGTGTTTGACTGCATTTGCAAATGCTTTTGTGATATTTGACAAGGAAAAAGTGAAAAAAGAAGGAAAGAATAACTAGTATAACAAACATGTGTCTGCTATTATGTGGTTTGTACTTCTCAATTTAACTTATACGATCTAAATAATGACATGAACATTGTCACACTGTAAAACTAGTGAGCTACATTACTAGTTAGACATTAAATTAGTCTGCTACACTACCAGTTACACAGCAAAACAACCAGCTACATTGTCGGTCAGATAATTAGTCTGATGCACTCATACATAACAAATCACTCTCTTAATAGATCTTCATAGCCTAAACGCTCAAGTTATTCATCAATTTAGTTATCACTCTCGGGATTTTCTTTTCAAGAAATCAGGAGTGGCTTGCGCCTCTCAGTCACAACCTATACAAAACCATAGCACAAATTCCATCATGGCTTCATTGCCTCCCTCTCAAATCCATCTTGTTTTCAACATCTTTCGATCTACACTCACCATCATCCTCGTCATGGTATCCATTGATGCAATGACAACAAGTTTTGCTCAGATCCTAGCCCTTGCATCAGAAAAGAGCGGTGGTCCCCCTATGGATTTGGGAAAGCTTGGCGGTGGAACTGTTCACCGAGCCAACCAATTCTTTCTCCTTGGCCGGCCTCGAACTCGCTGTATTTTCAAACCGGAGGCCTTCATCAATCATTTTCATCGTGCATGGCTCGTTTCTAGATCTTTTCGAGTACATGAACGTGGTGAGAACATCTTCCTCGCCTCATTCAACGTCGTTGCGGATCAGAGCAAGATCTTAAATTGTGAGATCTGGTGCTATAAACGAGCATCGATGGCTTAGGAACCATATGACAGTATCACTCTAATCCCAGTTGTGCTACTAGATTATTTTCGGGTTCCAGTCCAGGTTACTCACCTTCCACCCTTTTATGAAGATCCGAGGAATTTCACTCTCATTGGAAATATCGTTGGTGATTTTTTGGACTATGACAAGAAGTTCGATACTCTGAAAGGAAGTTATAATCATTTGAGTGACGAGAGATCAGAGCTGAAACCTGCCCGTGTTCATTAGCATTCATGGATAGTTCAAGTTGTGTTGCCAAGTTCATTTAATTCCAATACATCAAGGTCAATGATTCAGATGGAGATGCAAAGAGTACATGAATTCCTACTTTTACAAAAGATATTTTAAGGTTTTCCCATTCTATATCAAGTTAGGAGTCTTAAACCAAGTCTTACAAGGAACTGAAGTCAAAGATGAGCACTAATCTTCGCTATATTATAATGGAGCACGCATTTTATTTGAGGGGAGGTCTCCATAGCACAATGTAGACGCCAAAGGAGCAGAGATCATCCATCCATCTTTACTATTGCATTCTTTTATGTTTTTCTTAGTCGTAGTTTTTTAAACCTTTTTTCTAGGGTTAGGCTAATTCCCTATCATGATTGTTTATATCGTTTGATGGATTTATAGTTTTTTTAATGATGAATTCTTAGTCACTATTTGAATTGATGCTTTATGTTTAAGTTCTTTGATTGATCACCTTAGGGGTTTACATCTAGTAATTAGAAGATGAATTTGAGGCATACTTGCAATATAATTCAACTTAGCTTCTTGTGATGAAGAGTTGTGAATTACATTATTGTCGTACCTGAAGTAATGGTTTGCATGATTCTCTTGTTTTCTAGAACGTAATGAGTCTTTCATGTTAAATTTATGTCGTACTTGGATAGACTGTATGCTAGGATATACAACATCTGCCGTACCTGGAGAGTATCATACACTTAAGGAAAACTATGGTCTAAGTGTCGTACCTGGACTTAGATACGAGAATTATCATATAGAGACGAAAGAATCAATTAGTTGCATTGATACATAAATATGATTGTTAGTGGTTGATTCTGATACCCTAGGTTTCATCTTGTTTGTTTCTTTCATTTTTTATTTAAAAATCTAAAAACCATATTTCAATAGTTTTTGTGTTCTTAGTTTAGATTAATTAAGTTAGGATTAAATTGCTTCTCAATCCCTAGTTGAAAAGACCTCATACTTGCAAACTATACTAACAACGATTCATGCACTTACGAGTTTTAATTAAAATTTTACAACAGTTCCAGTCCAGGTTACTCACCTTCCACCCTTGTATGAAGATACGAGGAATTTCACTCTTATTGGAAATCTCGTTGGTGATTTTTTGGACTATGGAAAGAAGGAATTCCTTCGGGGCCGGATTTGTATACTTATCAAGCACTCTGTTTGGAAGCTTGTTCAACTTAAACGACATGTTGTCATGGAGCCGAGGGTGGAGCCATTGCTGAAGTTTGAGTTCATTCACTTACAAGGCTATTGTGCTTGGTGTGAGTTGGTCACACATGTTGGTTTTCATTGCTCAACCCCTCCAGAGAATCCAGCACCTCTAGGGTATCAACATCCCTATCAGTTGTATCAGTGGTGCCATCTGGGCGCTAAACACGGTGGGTAACTCAAAAACTAGACAGGGATCTCGATGTTGATAATAATACTAGTGTGGGGGATCAGAGTGAGCATGATCGTTCCATTGTGCATGACAATCGGCCTACTTCAGGTGATGTTGACAATGTTGTTTCTTGCATTGCACCTATTGTTATTTAGGAGACAGATAAGGTGAGGTCACTGACGAAGACGTCGGATCTGTTTTTGCTACCTGAATTTTGGGACTTATAGACGAAGACTTGGAGCCACCTCTTGCTTAGTTTAAGAAGAAAAATGGTGGGAGACTGTTGGGAAGTAAGAACAAAGCCCCCAATCCAAGTAAGAAGTCGGGTCCTTCTGCTCCACATGTGAAGCTCTCCGCGGGGTCTAATGGAAAGGAGATTAGCCCTAATAAGGGCATGGAGATCGCTTAGATCCTGTGGCGTTTCACCTAAATTATCATTTAATAAATCCTTCCATCTTTGGATATTACATGTAGTACACCAATTGAGATCTGCTGATATGTTCTATAGGGGTTTCATTAAATTGTTTGATTTATAATCAGTAGTTGTAGGTTTAATTGTGCTCATTCTATGATGAGGGTTACTTGTCATAGATTGCATTGTACCAAGTGGTCTTAGGATCACTCTTGGTCTTAGGTTTTATGCAAAATATTTTTCTAAAAAAAAATCAATCAGCTAATAAAATTTGAAAATCAAATATCCAAATTTAGTGGAGCTGCGGTATCTAAAGTAGTGGCCACGGGTTATGTATTGTATTTCATAACCCAGTCGAAAATAGGTGTTGGTGAGTCGAGTTTCACCATGATCATAACCGCCTTTATCACCGTCTCCTTATGCCGCACGTCACCCTTCTCTGATCGTCGCATTGATGTTGGACTCTGCCATGGCTTCGTTGTAGATTGAGGCTCTCCTCGATCTTCACCAAGAAATGAGGGAAGCAAATAAAGCAATGCTTTGCCGATCCCTTGGCCTAAAATTCGATCTTTAATATCAGTCACTTGAGTTCGTATCAGTGTTTTCAAAGGCAATGCTTAGATGTCACCGGTGAGTGCTTTGGTATAGGGCAACAAAAAACGCTTGCTTGTCCAAAACAAGGCAAGTTGCTGGAAAAGTGAAGGAAAAGGTGTTGGGGCGGTCGTTTTTGGAGAAGGCGACGACCGGTGCGACGGGAGGCGGAAAGTAGAAGATGATTTTTTTGAGATTTCTTCCTTCTCTTGGTCAAACCAATGTCGTTTGACTATGTTGTGTATTAAGAGAGAGGGGAGGAAAGGCAAGGGAGTAAGAGTTCAGGGTTAATTCATTTTCATTCATAATGCCTCAAATAGAGATAAAACTCAGTACATATAGCGATTACATTAGCAACAAGACAAACAACAGCTGTCTACAGCCTTTAGGAAACAAGGTAAAGTAACTAGGTGCAGTGAGTAGAATTGTGGGTGTTATCGTCTTGAGGTTTTGCCTTAGCGAGACGACCGTTAGTTACATTCGCCTTCGTCTTTGAAAACATTGGTTCGTATACACTATGGAAGTAGAGAGTAACAGTTTTATCAAGAATACAATCCAGTAACTTAGAGTCCTCTTCCACTATGAGAGGAGAATGCTGATGCAATAAAGCTGTATGGAGCCCTTCTCTATGAGCAGTCCTTAGCCACGAACACAGCCTTAGTAAATCCCAGTCGTTTTGTTGCCTCCTTTTGCAATAATTATGTCACGTGGAATTATATATAATGTATTCTAATAGAAGTGTTTGCTATTATATCTCCGTTGAACTAAGTTGACTTTTTTTTTCCGTCACTTTGATACATCGATCCACGATGGAGCAAGTGTTCATTGAATTACACTACTGCTAATTATATATAGGATGCTAGATAATGTGTGTGTATATACACTACTGCTAATTATATATATATATATACATATATATTATAAACACCTTTTTTTTTGTTTACCGTAAATACGGATGGTCAAACAACGTCTAAAATTGACAAAATTTTTACAGGATTCCTAAATATATATACCAATCACATCTACTGTTATCAATCGACCATATTTCGAATTTGAGTTGTCAATCGCCAAAGTGTCTACTAATATATCATAATATTTATATTAAGTTTTAAATCTCATACCATTGGAGTTGATACATTAGTTGAATCACTTGTTTCCAAAAGGCCAACTCCACAATTTCTAAGATGTTTTTGGCATATGAAATTTGATTAACTACTAAAACAGTCTTATTTGCATATTGATTCTGTTAAATATCTATCTAGCTCGAAAGATAAATTTGCAAAATTTTGTTATAGTTCCTCAGGGGAAATAAATTTGCCGACCACTTTTTATTTGCCCATTTTGTGCCAACCCTTCTAAACTCATGTCATGTGTCTTTTCTCAACTCATATTTAGATAATAATTGAGCAATTGGACACATGACATGAGTTTGGAAGGGTGGACACAAAATTGAAAAATAAATGGTAATCGGCAAATTTATTTCCTCACCATGTGATTAACTAATCTTAATGAGCAGAATCTGTTGCTGACTATACCCTCAAGTCAGATTTACCCGGTCTGTACATGCCAAAAATAAAGCCCCCTCAAGTAGAGCTAATAGCTTGAAATTAAAGTTTCTAGAAAATATAGATGGCAAAGGTCTGAAACTAAACACTAAAACTACCGCTTTGAGTCAATAATCCATATTTATCTTTAGAAAATCACAAAACCAGAACGTAACTGTAGTTCAGTATAAAGTATAAACAAGAAAAACAATGTTCATTCTTCCCAATATATTATTCCCGACGTGCACACCACCAATCCATTGCAAATTAAGTCACCACCAAGCTAACCAAATTAAGTCATCAAAACTAGCTTGCAATCCTAGCATGTATATATATTGCAAGCATTGCCCCCTCTAAAAATGAAGTACCTCTTCCGGCAAATTAACATATGAGGGAATCAAAACCGCAGCCCCTTACACTGCCCCCAGCCTCGCCGCGGCGGTCTACAAACCTTGATACAAAGTCCTCATCACCTATGGCGAATGCAGAATCACCACCTACCATCTCCCTCCAACCCGCATCAAACAAAAAAGGCCCATCAAAATCTAGAAAACTTTTCCACCGCTTTCGTGCTGTTTTCCGGTCATTTCCCATCATAACCCCGTCGTGCAAGATCCCGGTATCTCTCCACAACGGCGGCCGGATTGGGGAAGGGCACATCCACGGTGGTATCAGGATGACTGGAACCCTATTTGGGAACCGCAGAGCTAGGGTGAGCCTTGCAATCCAAGAAAGCCCCAAGTGCCTCCCCATTCTAGTAATAGAGCTAGGGATTCCAACAGGAAAGCTCCTCCAGGACATGGGAGCTGGATTCGTGAGGGTAGCTCTCGAATGTGAGAAGAAACCAGGTGATAAAACTAAGATCATCGATGAGCCAATATGGATGTTGTATTGCAATGGGAAGAAATCAGGGTATGGAGTTCGGAGGGAAGCGACTGAAGATGACTTGAGTGTCATGCAAGTACTGCAGGCAATTTCTATGGGAGCCGGTGTGATACCAAACGACGGCGGCGAGAAGCCGGACGGCGAGGTCATGTACATGAGAGCGCAATTCGAGCGTGTGATTGGGTCCAAGGATTCGGAAACGTACTACATGTTGAATCCCGATGGGAATAACGGGCCCGAACTCAGTCTATTCTTCGTAAGGGTTTAGTTAGGTTATCGAAAAGAGAACCTTGTACACAAAAAGAAGAATATTTACGGTCCGGCCGGCAAGTAAATACGGAAGGCACGATTTTAGATTACTGTTACTATTATTACAATTGTTTTTTGGTATTCCAAGAATTGATCGAGGATATGAAGTGTCATCTTGCTGAAAAATGTAAAAAACATCTGGGGAAAATGTAAACAACATGTTGCTAGGTGTAGGTTTTTTTTTTTTTTTAAGAAAATGAATTAACTTCATTTGACATTAAGTTATGTACGACCACAAGGTTTAAAGATAAGAGGTGACAAATCACCTCTCATACAAACTATCCTAAAAAAGCAAATAAATGTGTAAAAACGCGGTTATTATACAAACCAAAGTTTGAAAAAATCAGTCCAAAAAAGCGGACAATCTAAGAATAAAATACAAAGTAAAAATGTAACTCCTGAAAAACTAAATTCTAATTAATTAACCAACCAATTTGAGCCCAAAACATCAATTGCGTACTCTAAACGAAAGATTAGTCAAAACCTAGAGATTGAGAATGATTTTTCCCCATGAGTCATAATCAAACCAAACCTACATCAGAAGAAATATAATTGGACTGAGCCACCACAAAAGCCCAAAACTTCCCTCTCCCGCTATAGATCCGACCAACTCCGACGACATGGTTTTATCCACCACCTTAGTCTGGTGGCCTGCCTGCCTTTGGTGCCATAATGAGGTTGAGAGTAAAGCCCGACGCCGCCCCTTCCAAGAAAGGTCGAGCTTTCGCCGCTGAGGAATTGAGACTGAAAAATCAGATCACAAACTCTAATTCCGATCAAGGACCAAAAACAAACCGATCTATTGTCGCCACACACATCGCCGGCAACCTAAAGCCTAGACACCTTCAGCCTGCAAAGAGTCCCTCCGGTGCAGACTTGAGCAAGGATTAAATGATAATCTTATGATAACCTTGAAGTAAGTGTAGTCTTTTAAAGGAAGAACGGTCATGGCCATATGTCAAGTTTGCCATAATTGGTTAATCATCGAGACTGATTGCCTTAACTTTAATTGATTATTTATTGAGTTTACTATGCGATAAAAGAGCTCAAGGGCATGTGTAAAGACCAAGACAAGTATTGAGAGTGGGAATTAAACTAGTATCGGTGTTCATAGTAATTACGTAGTTACTATGCGATGAAAATTGAAAGTAAAATAAAATAAAATAAAAATAAATATGAGTATTGATCAATATTGCATAATCAATTTATATTCGTTGAAAACATGTTTCAGTTTGATATGGTCAATGCTTGGAATAGATGAATTATTAATTGACGTGAGTATAAAAATGTGTCAATAAATTAATAATAATTGTTGTGTCGAATTAGAGACTCTAGTTACCGAGAAGGGAAGGGTTCCCACTCTCAGAGTATGCAAGCCTTGCTCAAGTCTTGCATTGTGAGTGCACTTTTATTTTAAATTAAATGCATGTATGACTACAGTTAAACTTCTATAAATTAATAGTTTCGGGACTGATGAAATTTTTTAATTTAGCTAGATATTAATATATTGATAAAAATTAATTAATAATTTATTAATTATCAAGGTACAATAAATATTTTGTTCCACATTGTCGAAGAATAAAAAGTTTTTAATTTATTCATGCACTACATTGTTTAATTTATCAAGTATACTTATTTAAATATATTGTTTTTTTTTCTGACATATTACATTGCTCAAAATATTATATTGTTTGGTGATGATTCAATTAATAAAGATTGTCTAATGAAATCCTCATAAATGTAAAATATATTATAAAATTATGTCATTATTCATTTATATATTCGATAAGGTCTTATTAAATTTTAAAATTTCTATTATAGTAAAACCTCATTAAATTTACACACGATTAATTAATCACCTTGCTAAAAGAATAATATTTTGTCGGTCTCGGCTCGGAGCTAACATGCTAAATTAATATTTCGCTAAATCTATAAGATAATATAAATTCGAGACTTCACATTGATCCCATCAAATATAAATTAATAATTTTTCATTAAATATAAATAATTTTATATTTACGAGTACTTTGTGAAAGTATGACTCATTTGTCACTTGTTTTTTCTTGAAAATGATTTCACATTAAATCTCATTATGATATTTTCTTAACATGATAAGAATTTGTAGTGTTTTTCTCTTAGAGCAACAAAAAATTATTAAACTATTGTCCTCAATACCAAGATACGTTGTTGAATAATATAGATTATATAGTACATCGAACAAAACAGTAAATTTGATAATGTATATAATATGAACAATGTAATCCGTCGAACAAATTAATACTTTTAATAATGTTTACAGAATAAATGATGAATGTAGTACATTCAATAAAGTAATTTATTTTCTAAAACAATGTTCATAATTTGATAAATTAATATTTATTAATTTATCGATATATTAATAATGTGCTAAATTAATAATTTTTACTGGTCTCAAGGCTATTAATTTAAAGATATTTTACTGTATCTTATTAATTTAGCAAATTAATAATAATTAATTATTATATTAATGAGATTTATTAATTAATCGGGTATTAACTTAACGAGCTTTTACTATATTTATAACTAAATGAGTTTGGCGTTATCTAAAATTACTATTTTCTTGTTTATCCATAATAATTTCCATTTATTTGATTTGGTAATAAATAAGAGGATTATATAACGTCTTATTTGATATTTCGGAAAGTGTTGTTTATTTATCCGGGAATGGGATTCTCAGAAATTCTATGAATTTTATATTTTATTCTATCCATATTTATTTCGGAAATGAGATTTCCGGAAAATTATGATATTTTTAATAATTACCGGAAATGGTATATCCGGGAAATAATATAAATATATTTACTTTCATTTTGCGACATGTGGGACATGTCGAGTTATATTTTATTTTATATATTTTTCTTCAGACTAGCGGGGTTAGGCCTCATCATTTAGCCCGCGGATTCGAAAAGCTCGCGGAGGCCTGCAAGCTAGAAGGGCTTTTACCCGGCCCTGCCCGCAAGAAAGCCCGTTTCCGTGGGTAGAGAGCCGGGCTTAGATTAGAGGTGTGAAATCCGGCCCGGCCAGTAAAAGCCCGCCAAATAATAAAATATTATACGTACATATTTTATTAAGTTTAGCCCGAAAGCCGTTTGCATATTTGAAATCACCTAATGTTTTTCACCGATTGTGTGCAGTCGCACAAAGAAAACTCACTTAGCAAAGTCTCAGTGAATGAGGATTTTAATATGTCAAAACGCCTCTTTTTTTGTTGACCGTAGGTATGGACAGTCAAACAATATTCAAAACAGACAAAATTTTTACAGGTTCCCTAAATAAATATACTGATCACATCTGCTGGTGTCGATCGACCATATTTCAAACTGAAGTTATCGATCACCGAAGTGTCCACTAATGTATTATAACATTTATATTAGATTTATAATAAAACTATCGCATTATGAAACGACTATATGCAGGAAACTTCTCGGGATCGATCGACATCATCCGATGTGATCGGTATATATATTTAGTGACCCCGTAAAAATTTTCATCCAATTCGGACCTCGTTTGACAGTTGAAATCTCCGGTAAACCGAAAACACCACTAATATGTCCTAAGGGAGCACCCATTACAAAGATGCGAACGCCGAAAGCCGTTTGCACATCTGAAATCACCTAATTTTTGTTACCTATCGTGCACGGTCACACAGAGGAAACTTATTTAGCAAAGCCCCGGTCAATGGGGTTTTAATATGTCAAAACGTCTCTTTTTGGTTGACTGTTGGTACGAACTGTCAAACCATGTCCCAAACTGACGAAATGTTTACAGGGTCCCTAAATATATATACAGATCACAACTGCTGCTGTTGATCGACCATATTTCGAACTAGAGTTGGCGATCGCCTAAATGTCAACTAATGTATCATAACCTTTATATTAGGTTTAAAATAAAACTATTGCATTATGAAGCGATCATATGAAGGAAACTTTTCGGGATCGATCGACACCAGCCGATGTGATCAGTATATATATTTAGTGACCATATAAAAATTTCATCCAATTCGGACCTCGTTTGATCGTCGAAATTTTTGGTAAATCAAAAGCACCACTAATATGCCCTAAGGGAGGACTTATTACAAATATCCGAACGCCGAAAGACGTTTGCATATCTGAAATCAAATCATTTTTGTTACCTATTGTGCGCGGTCACACTGAAGAAATCTATTTCAATATGTCAAAACGCCTCTTCCGATTCATCCCCTCTCTACCGGTAATATTCTCCAGAGACCACTAGTTCATCCCCTCTCTTCTACTGTCCCAATATAGCCCATAACAATTCCATCAACAACCCCATAATGTCACCCTGATTCTCACTCATAACATATATCGTACCACCCTTTTCGGATTCATACTATTAGGAACACGCCCCCACAATATATATAACCATACACACGACACATACTCTTTTCTGACAGCTAAGCTTACAAGCACCACATCTCATAAACAACAATTTGAATGTCTCATCTCCAAATATATATATGTTGCCTATGCCTCGTTGATTCTACTGGAATGACCGAGTTGATAGGGCATAGATGCAAAAAGTACACAACCAACATAATATCAATCATCCATCAAGCCAATCACACAACAATCATCATTATCAACACAAGAAGTTTAACATATGATTTCTGAAATTAAAACCGCATGCATATATTTAAAAACAAAGTCCACTCACCTAATATGCTAGCGACACCTAGCGTGAGGATCCTTGTCAAAAGTGAAGTACCCGTACATCGTCCTAAATCACAGAACAACATTATGAATCCTTCCAAACATTCATATGATATCCAAAATCGACAAATAATATATTATTATGATTGTATCGACAATTGCTACTCAATAGAGCAATTGACCAACTTACTATTCCAAAACAAACCTACGCGCCATCCCCCCCCCCCCTCAACTTCTCTAAAACGATTCAATTAGCCGAAAAATTCAGAGGAAGGCCGAAACAGTGGATCGAATCTCCAAATCTTGAATCAGCCCAAAACTCAATCCAACACCGATCAAATCGAACCAGAAGGGAGGAGGAATGTCAATATGCAACAACCTCGAGCTCTGGAGTCGTCGGAAACACTCGTTGGGGGCATTGATTTTATGCTGATTCATGCGATTGTCACTGCGTCAGGCAGGGTGGATGACAGGCGTCGAGACCTGTCCAAACGACGGAGAATGAGGAGGCGGTTCGAACGGGACCGGTGGTGCGCCGATTTGTGGCCGGACGACAAAGATCGACGTCGAAGAAATTTCTGGGTCGGGATGAACAATGGCAAGAGGATTTTGTATTTTCTAAAATTCTGATTTCTCTATTTCTTTAAACCCCCTATTTATACTCTTTTTTTTCCAAAATTGTCTAAAAACTCTTTTGATTCCTAACTTTTTCGTAGAACTCTGATTCAGGCGTGCGGGCATGATCTACGAACTCGTATCGACGAGCTTTAAGACTTTCCTGAATGAATTTTTCTCAAAAACTTTCGTTTGAAAAAGTTAACTTTTAGAGTCGATACACTTAGTACGACTTTCGATTATAATACAAAGTAAAAGCAAAAATCATAAGGAAGGGTAAAAGGTTCTTAAGCGTATCAGTTGCCCTTGCTTATTCAGCAAAAACAGTCCAAATAAACACCACGTTATCGATTTAACGGAAGATTTAACCGAAGTACCATTACAGGTGACAGAATAATAGTTTAGGTACCATTTCAGGTAAAAAAAATCGTAGGTAACAAAAAGTACTTTTTGCGATAGTGTAGGTACGATTTTAGGTTGTTACTCTTGTGTTTCTGATACCAATGGCAAGTGTTATATATGCTTTGTAACTACCAATTGCTTGTTGATATAGGATGTATCAGACTTAAAAAAAATTTCCATTGATTATTGTTTCTTTATGTGGTTGATTTACTTTTCATGCCATCAATATTATGAATTTCCATTGGTTTGGTTCATTTTTAATTTTATTTTGTGTTGCAATGTAGACCAGCTTTATAATAAGTATGAAGTGAGAAAGTAGTCACGGCCTTCACGGTTCCCAACTCAAGGTTGCCACACAAGGAATGATTGAATTTTAGTTCCTTTATGTATTTATCATATTTTTGCTAGGAGAGGGACTGTAATGTTGTATATGTTATTCAAATATGAGTACTGGTGGTCTCTTTTGCAATTTGTAAATCATATTTTTGCTAGGAGAGGGACTGTAATGTTGTATATGTTATTCAAATATGAGTACTGGTGGTCTCTTTTGCAATTTGTAAATCCAGCTTTGGGTACAAATCCATCTAATGATGTCTTACCATAAAGCTGCCATTGATGATTTATTCTATACCTATTTTAATTTTCAAGAAAGTGCCCTAATGGTATACTACATGTACAATAACTTAAAGTTTATCAAAAAGCCATTACATATGGATGTTTTTAAATATACTAACTCTCCACTGCTGCTCGTTCACATACGCACACGTGCGAGCGCGGTTTTTCGGCTAGTTGTAATATTAATTCTAAAATTTAATTGCATACACAAACGTTTACATGGGTTCTTGTTCAAGTTCTGTATACACTCGAATTTTACAAATATATAAGAATAAAAAGACGTACGTACACAACCCATATTATTAGTTAAACCTTCCTTCAGGTCTTTCTTAACTCCTGGGAAACACATTGAACGCCAAACCTGAACTTCCCATCTTTTCTTCAATGACTTTGGACAACCTCTCAACCATATCAGGGGTCAAATAGTTCACCCAATCTCCCACCTCGGCTTTTCTAAACAGATTATTATTCTCAAAGTTCTTAATAGACTTGCCAGTTCTGTTTACCTCCAATTTTTTCATGTTCTCAAAACCACAAAGCGTTGCTATTTTCTCAATCTCTCCACCACTCTCCTCCTTCAAACTAAAAGGGAAACCCATAAACTTTGCCAATTTCTTTAACTGAAACGCACTATCTTTTTTCATATCCTCATACTTCAAGAACAAGACATTTTCAGGTCTGTTTAAGCTCTCTTTCCAGTACCCCAGCATGTGCTCCCAAAACGGACCAAAGCCGATGATCCCCTTGCAATACATATCAAAGGCATCGTTGAGAGAGAGTGGAGCTTGAGATTGTGGCTTCACTTTGTTAATGAAATGCCAAGAGGACACAAATGTGTCAAATGGGTTTCTGCAGATGTATACAATCTTACAGTTGGACTTTCTGATTGTACCAAGAGAAGGGTAAGGAATGTGTGTGCCAAACAGTCTTGGCCCAGGAACTTTGGAGAGGTCAGGACGTTGGTTGTTTGCATAGAGCTTGTACTCGAGGAAAGCCACAAGATCATGAGGGTTGGAAGTGAGCAAGGGATGAGACTTTGATACTGTGAAATGGTGTCGATTCGCAATAGCGAAAGCCAAGGCTTTTAACCATGTGGTGCCTGATTTTGGGATGCTTGCCAAGACTATGTCTGTGTCTCTAGCTTGGAAGTACTTTTGGAAAGCCATTATGGACTGGATTTCAGCTGATTGGCACCAGAAGCCTTGGAATTGAAAGAGGTGGAGGGTTCTCCAACCTTTCTCTTTTGGGAGAGAAAAGAGGAGTTTCTTGCACTCATCACTGAGATTTTCGTCTTCATGATCCAATGCAGGGTTTTCAGAGATGGCCATTGATGGAACTAATGGTGGTATCTAGCTAGAAAATGTAGCAATTGGCATGAAATTGGGTCATATACGGCCACATATATATAGCAGAGTAAATTATATTAGTTAATGAAAAGCTCTCACGTTTACATATTATGCTTCTGTTTAATTGTGCACGTTCCTACTACTTAGCCGTCCTACCTTGAATGTTAAATGTATCTGTCCAAAAAACGTTGGATGAGTAAGATGACAAATGTCAAATGGGGTACGGCGGCAACGGCGGCATCTATTAAAGATCTTTATTCATGTGGGGATTCTCGTCTGCACGACAACATGAAACGCACCGAAAAATAATGTAGGTAACGATGATGTTCTCTCATCATTTTACCAGCCCCTTTTTTGATTTCAACTGACTAAAATTTAGATTATACACTCGATTTTATTGAGTAAAAATGTAAAACGATCTATGTATTTTAGACTTGTGGCATACCCACACAACCTCTTGACATATTCAAATCTCTTCTATTTAGGTGATGCACCGGAGGAGTGTTAAGATGATGAACAGGAGGAATATGTAAAATGCATAAAAATGAGGTGAGTTAAAAAAAAGATCTTTATAGTGCATCTTGTACCAAACACTTAAAAACCCGATAAAATTGAGAGGACCGTAAAGAAATACCATGAGGATCCACCAATCCAGTGGAGTGATGACAAAGGAAGAAAAGAATCTGTTTGGAGATAAGCATAGAAATACGTGGTACTGTATACAAATGGGCTTAGGAATCAACAAGGGGACTAATGTTGTTGTACTCCGCATATGGGAAGTGGAGGCTGCCGACATATCATTCATGGTCCGTCATTTATAGTTCTCTTTTTTTGTGGGGAAGTATAGATTGCCGACACCACTTGTGCAAGATCGAGTGATCGAAATCAGTGAACATATGAGTGGGGACCTTGCCGCTATTTCTCCAGGAGGACAAGGAAGCGAAGGTGTTCTCTATTTGTTTTGCCCTTCTGTACGTCTTTTATGTATGATAAATTTCTTTATAGGCATGTGTTTAAAGAATTCACTCATATGTTCTATCATTTTAATGTCTTTCGATAATTCTATTGTACAGACATAATATATGTGTGTGCGGAAAGACTTCGGTGCGTTAACGCTGGGGTACATCAACCACGGTTCGGCATCGGTTGAGGCAAAATTGCCTTGGTTGGTAATTGAATCCAGCCCTGGTCAAAACAACTACGTACACAAGTGTAATATATGATACCGCATATCAGAGTTTTGTCAATTTTTATATAGAAATCACAGGAGCAATGAATTAGAAATTTCATGTGCTAGAACAAGTTACAAATTGCCAGGAAATGATATCGTCCTTATCCACAAGTATGTACGGCTCCAAGTAATAGTAACATAAGAGATAGGTAATAAAAAATTAGGCACGCAGTTTTAAGTGATTGAAAATTTCACAGCAACATAATTTAATAAACAACTTTTTCTGGCTACTTTAAAGTGACAAATTAACTCCAAACAATTCGATAATTCAAGATGGAGAAGATTGCAATTCAAGTACATCTCTTTGGGCAATTAATAGCTAACCTGCTTGCATGTTCATACATTTCACTATATATTACTAGGCCTGTAGGTTTAGAACAGTACCGAAACAGTGCAAAACAGTACCACAACAACAACAGTGTGCAACAGTTGGGCTTTCTGTTTGGGCTCTGATCTGTTTTCGTAGATATCTTCTAAATTATCTCTGTGATAAACTGACTTTGATCTTATCTCTATTGTTGGGTTTCAATCCAAAGATAACATCTACTCCCTGACACAAAAATTTACAGCTGTGATACATACAGACTTACCTAGAACGTCAGCTCATAGCTGTGATACAAAATGGCGATTGTCATTCTTGAAGCACCAAAATTATCATTATCAACACAGAGGTCCATCTTTAGCTCTCCTAATTCCGTTTTAGCGTTGACAGAAAAAAAACGTAAGCTTCCTGAATTATTTCCCAACTTCGTATTAAGATTAATCCAACCTATTGTCTTCTTCTGTTTGTTCTCATATCTGATTAACTCTATTGTATAGCTAAGTGTACCTAGATCTTTGTTATTTATTAGGGTTAATCCAACCTGTATTAGTGTTAATCCAACCTTTGTTATTTATTCTCTTCTTCTCTTTTTTCCATATAACTGTACATGGATAATTAATTGTACCTGTATCTGTCTTCAATTTGATTAAGAACTCGGTTGTCTTCAATTCCCTCATCTTAAAGATTGTATTCTATTCTATTGTTAATAATCCATTTTCTCTTCTCATTCACAAACCTGTTATTTTGAATGTGAGCAATTGGCAAAAGAATGAAATAATATAAATGAGGTCAAATGATGATGACATGGGGTCTCGCTTAAATTTGCAGGGTGAATGATCAAAACTCTTTTTAAAGAAGTTTTGCTGTTGTTCTTCACTTCATTTGTGCTCTCATCTTATATAGGTTTGTCTTTTCGTGAGGTCTTTCTTTATAGTGCATTTGTTAATAATTTATATACAAAATTCAGTTATGTGATCATTTCACTATTTTTATGTTTGCATGTTTGGGTAGAAATCATTCATTGCAATTTGCAACACAACCAAGTTTTGCTAATGTGAAGAGTAATAGGCTATTTTCCTCAGGAGATCTGTGTAAAAGTAAGACTCATTTCAGTTATTCATAATCTACTTACCAAGTCAAATTATAATACATTTTAGTAATAGTGGATCTTTTTTTTGTTAGCTTTAGTTGCACTTGCTGATTCAGTGTTCCTTTCTCTAATTAGACATCTAGATTGATTTTTTTTATCTATCACATGTGTGAGTCGTCAACCGCGCCAGAGGAAGACAAACCCAAAAACATAAGCATGAATAAACTTAGCTGAGAGCCTTTCCTCTATGTGCCTGTAGCTTTTATGTCAGTACAGTTATAGCTGTGCTTTTTCTAGCATAGTAGCAAACAAAAGGAATGGATCAATTGGCGCAAAAAATGTTGGGGAGATACCCTTTTTGAACAAACCCCAAACTAAACACCAACATCCATTCAAGTTCGGTGGTGATGCAGTAACAAGAGAACCTGAAGTTCAACATATTTTGTCATCTAAATGCTGCTTCATTTTTTGAATGGAAACATGCAGTTGTAGTGCAAACCAAACCAGTTTCTTGTAAAGACTATTGGTATATTATGTAATGCATAGTAGCTCCTATTTTCAGCCCATTATTTTCTTCTTCCTTTTTTCAGTAATGCAATAATTCTATTGTTGGGAAATGATACAGAAGTAACAGCAAGCCTCCTATCCCTTTTTAACCTTGAAAATGTATTTCTCTTTTAACTAAGTTTCTGACAATTAGGATAACACTGAAATCTTATAAATTGTTATTCGATTTATATTTCATAGTAAGGAACAAACACTTCAAAAGCCGCAGCGAAGTGCGGCTGTTTTACCTAGTAATACTGACTCATGTTCTTCGAAGCATTAACTGTTACACTCTAAAACCCAAGGCTATTCATTGTCATCATATATAGCAATGTACTCCTAACATCTTCCATGTACTCCGTTTTTAGATAAAATTGGTTGTTTTGGCTCCAATATCCTTTTTTTGGTCAAATTAATTTTATAACTTAAAAATCAGTATAAGAAATAAAACACTCATGTGACTTGACAAAAAGAATTACTCCCTATAACTATTAGAACACTACCTAAGATTTCAACAAACAAAAGTACATTCACCTTCTGAATACAGTTTATATCTCATTTATTTCACAAACTAACACTTATATAGAAAAAGAAATTACAATGTCACAACCACGTGAACATAACATTTCCTCGTAAAGTCATAGCTCTAAGGAATAGTGATAAAGTTATAATTATAACGGATAATGATGATTAAAGTATCCTATCACCAAAATTTCAAGAAAAGATCTAAAGAAAATCGTGTCGTTGTATCAACATGATAATATTGATTTGCATCATGTTGGGACCTTGATAATAAACTGCAGAAACTTGATGTGTGTTTTTGACTTTATTAATGTGAAGTATGTTCACAAAGAGATGAATATGGTAGTTGATATCCTTGCTAAGCATAATACCTCAAATGATATAGGAATATAAATCTTACATGACCCTCCTACGTGGGTTTCTAATGCTCGGGTGGATGACATTGTTAGTATTTCTAGAGCTAGGGAGTTTATAACTTGTAGGTCTGTCTAGTTATTAATACACATAGAGACCTAAATAGTACAAAAGGATAGACACTTGGTATATTAAAGAACCTGCATAGAAGCCCAACCTGCAACACCCTCAAGAAAAGAAATCAAACTGCTAGACTACAACACAACTGAACTGCTGCCCCAACCACAATTCATCTCAACCAAAACCAGAGACTTGCGGCGCAATCAATCAAATCTTCAAAGCCTCCATCTTCCTCCCCACAACCTTACATACCCATCAAACTCCCAACCGTATTCAAAACCATCTTAGCATCATCCCACCTATTCCCATCAACTAACTTCTTGTACATACTCATCCTCGCACAGCTCCACCAAAGCTTCCCTCGCCGCATCACTACCATAAAATACTTTCTGCAACAAGTCTAAGAACCTAAACGTCGTAATGTACTTAGCGTCCCACTCTTTCCGTCACGTACTCCCTCTTCAAATCCTCCTCACTTATCGTCCTCTCCCCTTCCTCCGACTCCTTTATGATCGCAACGCTTCACACTCTCCCCGAAAGATCCCCTCTCCGGAGCATTTTGTCACGTACCCGACGGCGTCGCCAATGAGGGCCACGCGCCCCCTCACGGTCCGGAATCTGGTGGGCCTCCATCTTGATGACCTTCCCACCGCAGATATATCTTGGCACTGGCTCTGGCTCTGATGGCCCTCTGGAAGACCTTGATGTCCTGCTTGGAGCACACAGTACCGGCCAGTGCCCACAGCCATGTGGTCGCATTTGGGGAACACCCACGTAAAAGTCCGGCGACACGTCGTTTCCCACAGTCCGATGACGACGGCACGGAGCTTCTTGCCGGCGATGGGCGGGTTGATGTACTTGGAGAGATCGCGGCTGCTTGCGTAGCTGAAGCCATTGAAAGCAGAAGAGTTGTGAGAAGTGAAGTCAAAGTGAGGTCAACTGGTCAAAGTGAGAAGTGAGTGTGGTTGGGGAAGAGGGAATGCCCTAGTTGAATCGCGACCTTAAAAGCGCAGGTTACCGCCCTCACAGGTATATCATTGTCTTCTGCTTGTTCAGTTCTGAAAGTTTTTCTTTTGTGCGTTATGCTATTATATGCATCTGTTTGGATTTTTTTTGTTTTGTTGGAGTTCTAAGAAAAGGAAGAACTTTGTGTTGATGGATGAAGAAGTGAGGTGCAGAGCAGAATAGAACAACATAAAACAGAGAAAATTTAAGCTTTTGTAAAATGCATTTAGTAATTGAGATTTATCGTTATTTCGTTAGATACATTATGGTTTTATTGATAGGTTGGACTGTTTTAATTTGTACACTACGTAACGTTTTGTTAATATGCTTTGTCAATTGTCATCTGACCATTTATTATGATCATTTTATATGCCCACTTATTGCATTTAATCTTAGGAAAAGCTGAATGTAAGTTTCTTTCTAGGGGATCAAAAACCCTAGCCGTCATGCTCTCCCTTGGCCTCTCCTTCTTTATCCGCTGGAGCTATTTGCTCCATCTATGGAGATCTTCATCAGCTCTCCCACCATGTTGGCCCTCTCAAGCCTCCCTCCTTTGGAAACCTTCACAAGCCTTCTCACTATGGCAGCCATCTCAGGCTCCCCTCCCTTGGTTTACATTGATCACCCTCCCAATCTTTTTCCTCAGCCGATGGTTTCTAAGTCGGATCTTTCAGTTTATTATGGCCAGTGGTGCTGCAGGCTTTGGTGGTATAGTGGCGGCGCAAATGTAGGAGATCTCCAACAGTTGTAGTGGTGGTTGCGCAAGGTTTTGGACTTTGGCGGCGTCAATCGATCGGCGGGTATGTTTTCCAAATCCAATCATCTTCCGGATTTGGGCCGGGGCTGAGTCTCTTGGGCCTGGGTCGTGGATCAGATCTAAGGATGCATGCATTAAACCATCTCTAAGCCAAGTTTGGTCCTAGGTTTCTGGGCCCAGGTCTAGATTAGATTATTAGAATATGTTTTATTTGTGCTTCAATCATGACAATTCAGATTACTAGTGGATAGATCTATGCTATGTACCAACTATGGGTTTTCTCATGACTTCCTGCTTATCGATATTGTTAGCGAATGAGTATGTAATGACTATTCTGGCTTTTTATGATATAAAAATCGCTGATGATTTTCCTCAAAACAAAATAATCTTAGGAAAAGCTTAAGAGTGACAGTAAGAATATCAAAGACGGGGTTCAATGTGTTCTTTTCCCTTCGGTTTGCAACCAAAGTTGGAGAAGCTGGGTATACGCGCCTGTTGTTTTATGTCCTAGACTACACTGCTCTGATTTAGGAGAAGTAAAGAAACCAATTGCGTATTCAGGTTGCCAATGTGGAGCCGGAAAGAAAAAGCTATAGGCAGTTTTTAAGTACTTGGTAGACTGTGAACATACTGATGTCTATACAAACTTTCTCCTTGAGCTATTGGACAACATTTGGTTTCTTTTGGAGCTAATGAGGTGTAATTGTTCTGGTGTGGGTGGCAAGAATGATGCATTAGTATTAAATTTGATCTATTTTTATGTTATTCAAGTAACATCGTTAGCGATGGTTTAATTTGATATTTAGTCGAGGAAGAATACAATCATATTGATCTTATTACTTGATATTCAGGTATAATCATAGAAAATTACAATAACGGTTAAATTGTAAAACAAGAAAAGCACGATGATTGTACATGATGTAGTAGAGCAACCAATATCACCACCGTGCATGCTTTAGTATTACAGTCTTCTAACATTACCACATAATTGGCTCTATTGTTTGCTCACTTTTACATTTTTCAACTTATACTTTCCCTTTATTTCCGTTCTTGTTAAACTGAGGCCACGATTGGTTCAAGGAAATGAAAGGAAACCAATTCTTCATATTTTCCTTGGCCATGGGAAAATGCAATTCCAGCTGTTTTCCTTTTCGGTACTTGGAAAGACTATGAATCTAGTTAGAGAAAGCCAGAAAAGGAAACATAATTCTAATTTTCCAATAATACATCAACTCTTACCTTCAATTACCCTCAATTATAAGGGCATAGAAGAATAATGATAATAAGGGTAATTTAGTTAACAACAAAAAAGCTAGGAAAAAGAGAGTACCTATCTAATCATAAACGCTAAGGTGAGCTAGATACTTGACATCGGTGGACCTACAAGTTTTAAGCATCTAATTATTAATTTGTTGAAAGGATGAAATAATTTCCATGCTCAATGTCTTTTTCTTATTTTATCATGCTTATTTCTTTGATAATCAATTTCACTCCTTGTTATGATCCGTATTAGAACCATGATCGATCACGCCTGAAATCGAGTGATGCAATGTTTTTGTATGGCAAATTTAAGAGTTAAGGTAAAGATTCAATCCCCATCCTCATCACCCTGAAATACAAAAGTTGGCTCTTGGTAGATGGGATATTAGACGAGCCAAGAAGGATGCTTTTTCTCTTGAACTGCAAGAAACTGGTCGGAGTGGCTATGGCATAACAACGACCATAATCTATCTTAACCCAATGAGACCTTGATGAGAATCCATTGCTAGGCTGCAGGTGGAGGACAATGTACATGGATTGTAATATGTTTTGATGAGATCACTACTTTCTATATCTCCGATTGTGCAGTGTTAGTTTTGAATCTCATTGGTATATTTCTCAAAATATCTCATATTACAAATGCTCAATTTTGAATATTTGCTCTAGATCTCTCTCTCTTGCTTGTTCACTATGCCCATTTTGAGCTTTGTTTAAATGAATTATATCATTTCTGGACAATTCTTATTAAGCTTGACTCATAATATGCGTGAGCATCCTCATACGCGTATTTGGAAAGCATAAGGGCTTGGGTTAGCCTTAGGCTAGATACCCAATTATCTATGGCTTTTCTTATATCTCCAACTTTATCAAGATCTAAGTAAACACATCTTTCTAAGATAGATTCTCCCTGTTTTGGCTCTGTAGGTATGAACCTCTGCAAACTACGATCTCCACTTCTTCATGTAGTGTATTAACCCGAATAATCAATTTTAATTTCTTGTAATTCTCGAAGTTTAATGGAAAGAATAAATTGGTTATAATCTTATTCTATGACTTTTAAATAGCCCTTGTTCAAAGGAGAAATTGGTTCCGAGAGCCAAAAGCGTGTTGTTTGATTAAGTTCATTTGACTGAAGAGATGACGTTTAATCCATCACTTTTTTCTAAAAACGTCATTCTCAAAAGTTGTAGAGCTCGTCATTACGAATTCGTAGACACGTGTCACGCTTTAATAGGATGTCGTATGTGGAAGTTGTTAGCAGTAGAAGTTTAGTTTCTGTTTTCAAAAAAGTATAAAAAGGGGGAGAAAATAGAAACTTCACATATATCAAATATCAGAAATATCTCTGCTTTCTCTCTCCTCGACCTTGACGGTTTCTCTCTCTTCCTTTCCTAAAGTCTTCACCGGCCAATTTCTTTGTCGTCCGGCAACCAAAGGTCGCGCCACTGGTCCCATTAGAAGAGTTTCACTATTCTCGTTCTTTTGGTCTACTCCTTGCACGCCGGCGACGACCACGTATGACACTATAGTCGCCGGAATCTTTTGATGTGTCGGCGCTGTCGTCACCGGTAGCATCGGAGCTCGAGGGTGCTCCCTTCCCACTAGTTTCTAGCCGTTGAGCACGATTCTGACCTCCTCTTAGCTCAAATCGAGCTGAAAGTTAGATATTGGAAGCTCAAGTCACCGTCGGCATCTTGAGAGTTTTTCGGTGACTTTCCGGCCGATCCAAGCTTGAAGGCTGGTAAGGAAATCTCTATCTAGTGGTATTCTACAACTTTCATGTTGAAGTGAAAAGATTTTAGCAATTTTTGTGCTTGTTGGGAATTTTGAGGAGTTGAAGTGTATAGGGTTTTGGGGAGTGAAGGGTGTTTTGAGGTAGTAGCGTTTGGCCAGTTGTGTGTGTAGCTGTGATTGTTTATTTAGATGAGTTTAGATGTAGTTGGTGCTCTGTGGAGTGTATTCATGAATTTTAAGTTTGGTTATTGTTGTTGAACTCATTTTGATAGTTCATTAAGAGTAAACTGTTTGCGTTGTTGGTTAGTTTTGTTACAAGTGTATAGCCAGTGAGTTTATTTAATTTTAGTCAGTTTGTGAAAGAGGCTGAGAGGATAGTTTTTAGTGAAATGGAAGCGTGGTTTGTTTTGAGTTGTTAGTTTGTGTAGTCAAAGAGGAAGAGACTTATTTTCGTGTTAAGTGGGTACAAGAGGGTGCAGTGAGGAAAGAAGAGGGCACAAAGCCCCTTTGAGTATTAGTAAGTTTTGAGTTGCTTTATTAAACACGGTCTTTCTTTTTAGTAAGTAAAGTTTTGTCACTTAGGTGCTTAATTGTTGTAAAAGCAAGTGAGTGAATCTCACTTGAAGTTGCAAAAGTCGCTAGTGGTTATAAGGTGAGTAAACCTCACATTTGTGCAAGTTACCCTTGGCGATTACTAAACATATTTACTTTTATGTTTTGTATACTTAAGTAAATGCATGCTTTAATTATTGTGATTGTTATATATATTTGGTGATATATAGATGTGCTTCTAAATGGTAATGTACATATATTATCATTGAATATATATTGTTACATTATTATTTGTGTTTTTTTATATTTATTGTTATCATTTGTTTATCATTTTGAGATATTGTGTGGAGGATGGGACCGAGAGGGAAGAAAATATACTTCTCGGTAAAATGGATGTTTGACCGGAAGGGAAAAAAATGTACCTCCTAGTTCTATTGTTGTGAGTTTGTGTATTGTTGTGGAATGTCAAACTGTTTTGTCAAAGTGGCGAAAATCTGTTATTTTGTTTGTTGTGCCACAGTAGCGATAGGCAGTGTTGGAACCACACTTTGGCCGGGTGTGGGGATGATTTATCTAGAGCTCTAGTGTTTGTGCCTACTAATCATGCGGCAAAGTGCTGTAACTCATGCTTAGTTTATTGTGTAGAGCATTATTCATGGGGAAAAGTGTTGTAACTCATGAATGACTCAATTGTCATGAGTATCATCTGTGATGATGCTATTGGAATGGTGGAGTTACGGTGGTTGAGTAGTTGATATTATTGTGACAGGTTGTGGTGGTTGTGATGTTTATGCTTTATGTTAAGTATTTATTTGGTTTACTCATACAAGTTGTCAAAGCTTACCAGATTTGTATTTACAATCCCAATGTACCAATAAATGGTGCAGGGGGCAGTGCTGCATGTAATACTTCATAGATGTGGGAGCTAGGCAGCAAGTCAGTGAGGCCCAGCTAGTGCGGTTTCTTTTCGTTTTGGTGAGATATGAGTGGATTATACAAACTGTACATTTCTTTACATTGTGTAAATTGAGTGAGTGTACTGATGTTTGTAAACTAAGTTATATGTTTTAAACTCAGAAATGGATATTCAACATTTGTAAAGTAATTTCATTTGCATTGAGGTTATTTTAGAGTTATTCACAACTTAGATATTTGAAATTTTATCATTCGAATTTTGAGGTTGTGACATGTAGGAACTTGCCCTTTTGGAAGTTTGACCTTATTTTCACGAATAATTTTTGTTACATTATTTGTAATATTATGGATTGTCGCCTGAGGTGCATGTTTCGTTTCTCCTTGTTCTGCATTCTTGGTTGATTCTCCTTGCTCATCATACGACTCATTCTTTGCTTCTTGATAGGGAAAGCTATTCCAGATCTTCTTCTCATGTTGGATTTGGGGAATTCTTCTTATTATATCCTCTAATTCTTATGTGGATTCACAACATTCTGCTTGAGCATATAGCTCTTTTATTTTTCCATTTTTAGCATTTTTAGAAGTCTTTTTGAATCTTCTTCTTCAAAAGCTTCTTCGTGGAAAGTTTTGACTTTGGAATCAGAGATACTTCCTTATTCATATCCCGCAAAGGAATGCCTATGATTGAATTGAAGGCTTATTTTTCCTCCCATATCTTCATAAATGGATGCACTTGAACTCTGCACTTGTCTTTCTAGAGGTGATAGTTTCCATTCTCTGAGATATGTTACCTCTTTCCATTTTGTGAATGCTTTTGCTGAGAATTATTTTTAGGACTGGTAAGTACAGTTGTAGTAACTCCAGAACTGTTTAATTGCAAGTTCCATCATCCCATCATTCATCGAGATTCCATCTGTCTTCATTCTCAATCTAAGACAGTGATATGCATCTCTTAGATGAGTAGTAAAATTTGGGAAGATATTGAAATATACAACTTGATTGCACAATAAGGCTTCTATTGTCCCTAATAGTGTTACGACCCGAATCTTTTTGCCTCTTTCTCATGTTGAGAGTCATATTAAGTGTAGCGACTCTAAAAGTTGACTTTTCAATGCATAAGTTTTTTGGGGAAACTTCATTCACGAAAATTGTAGGGCTCATCGTTACGAATTCGTGGACATGTGGCACGCCAAAATCAGAGTTTGTATGAAGAAGTTAGGAATCAAAATAGGTATTTAGATATTTTTAGAAAATAGTATAAATATGGGAATGAAAGAGGAAAAATAGAAGGAAACATATCAAAATTGTTCGACCGAGCTCCTCCCTGACTCCAAAACACTGCCGTGCGATTTTCTGGCGATCTCTCTGCCGTCAAAGCATCTCCGACCGGCGCACCAGTCCCGTCGTGATTGCCTCCTCGTCGCCATCCTCCCTGTAGCTGTGGTTCCTCCTATCCCAACAGAAAAGAGAGAATCGAAGGAGAGAAGGCCAAACTGTTCTTGTTTTTCTTCCGGCGAGTTTTCAGCGTTTCCGGCGTCTCAGGCCACTGTTTGGGTCGATTCGGTCATCAATCTTCATCAAACGGTTACAAGTTGCTGCACTCTGCCTTACTGGCTTCTTCAATAAGGCTTAACTGTTTTGGAATTCCAAAGGTAATTGCAGCCTTGAGTTTAAAGTCTAGTTTAATTGTAGGTTGCTGTGATTTATAGGTTGTTGAAATTGAACTGGTTGTGGAATTCCTAGGATTGCAAAATCTGTGACTTTCCAGGAAATCACCGGATATATAAGCAGTGAGGTTGATTATGTCTTGTAATTGAGATTATGGAAATGGGTGTTCACGGGTTGTGCAGTCTGAGTTAATAGAACTATGAACTGTGAGTTGGATTATAGCTTTTAATTTATCAAGTTCATATGGTGTAAGTATGGTGAGCTAAGGGTGCACATTGCTAGTCTTGTAGTGAGTTTAGTTCTTGATTTGTAAGCGTAATTATGGAGAAGTGAACTGAGCTATATAATTAAAGAATTGGAGTATAGTAGCTTCAGTTTTGGACTTTTGGTTGTTAATCTCCAAAACGTGGATTTGGGATCATCTAGTACTTGAGTTCTGAATTTGTTAAGTGAGTGGTAACCAGTTGGGTAATTGTAATTCAATTGGTTACTATTGAAGTAATTAGGTCTTTTATTGAGCAATGGAAAGTATAAGAACTATTTGATGTTCTGTGGAAAATATATATACAGTTGGGTGTCCTTAGTGTTTTGGGCAACCTTGTATAATTGTAAATTTGTTGGTTTATGGAAGGAGTATATGCTTTACTGTAAAGCAAGCCATGAAATATTGGTCTGAGCTCTTTGAGCTTTATGCCCTGAACCTAATTGATTGTCATGCTAATTCATGTGCATGATTGGAATTGTGCAAGTGTGTATTGGAAATGAATAATTGAACTACGAGTGGCTTGATCTGTTGTCAAAAGAGTACGTAGGCAGCCTAACCAAGGTTTGGGTGCAGCCATCATTATTTAGATTAAATATCGGTTAATTTTTTCTATGTTGATGATGATCGATATATTGTGGGTTCGTTTAATGTTAGTTGCTATGTGTTTGTATCGATTGATGGTAGATATAATTTTGAATACTTGTATTGATTTTGGAGTTACAGTTGCATATTTGTGGTAGGGTTATGATATGAATTGACTGGAAAGGTATATTGGTTATTTATTTGTTCTCTAGTAAGCTCTATCAACTCGGTCATTCGATTGGAATCAACGAGGTATAAACAAGCCTTATCAACTCGGCTATTCGATTAGAATCAACGAGGTATATGCAAGCCTTATCAAATCTTTAGTATATTGAAAACTCAACCGGTTGTATAGGGTGGACAAAAATTGAATGACCTAACATACTCATTATCGAGAGGTACAACAAGTAACAAATACGTCAAGTAATATGGGATCAATAAGTCAAGGCTGATCACCTTGTCACCCACCCACAAACTTTACCGCACAATAGGTTATCCCGAACACGGTAAGATATTGCCTACCTAAAGACCTTGCTACTCGAGTACAAGAAGTTAACAGTAACATCTAATGAGGAGGTTCGCTACATTCCCCAGTGCAGTAACAACCACAGATATATTGTCACACCCGGTCAGTCCCAATCTTAAGCACTCGAGACTGCGACAACAGTGCGTATCCATGTGCTTAAGATCTTTTAATTGGGAACTTGCGGAATTTGTTGGTATCAGCAGTATGGCCATTACTGGATCATACAAACCCCCACCATTTAACATAATACCAACAGGCGGGAGCCTCATGTCTGTTCCACTTAAGCTATGGGCCAGGTCCTGGACTATTGGAGCTAGAAGGATTATGGGGAGAAGAAGAAATACCTCAGATCCACATCGAGGGTAGCTTATAAGACACTCGACCCTTGGGCTATAGAAGAGCCACATCCAACCATGGTAGAAGGAAATGTAACTCCATTTACGTCATACTTTTCAATACTACGAGTCAATACTAACTTAGGCACTGGAGTGGGATGCTACCAGACCTTCCCATCCCAACTACAGTTCACTAATCTGACTAAACAGCAAGGTACTTACCGGAGAGAATGATACTCGTGGACCCTACGAGATTCTGTAAAAATAATAATAAAATATAACTGATCAATTTATTAATTGATAATGTGGTTTTAAGATAAATAATAAATATGTAGTATCTCGAAGAATTAGAAGTCCATTTTTATTACAATAAAGTATTATCAACTCAAATAAGGAAACTTAATCAGATTAAAATACACATAATGATACAATAATAATGTCCTGAAAAAATACATATTTTTATCATAAACAAAATATATATTGTTAAGACTTACAATTTCAAAACCACAATAACTATATTTCTTTATTAAAAAATTTTATGTCCTTTTTCCTGTAGTTTCTTTTTTTTATTATAAATTATTGGTCCTATGGATTAGAAATTCAATTAACTTTTGGAATATTTGCCTACATTAGCACTTTTATAAAGCTAGCTAAGAAATTCGACAATGCCAATGGGGACAACTAATTTAATGTTAGTGATAGTAACAGTATGCACAAGTCTAATTCTGACACGAGCCACTCCAAATATTACCCTAATATCTGAAAGAAGTCGTGCGGGGACCACTATTCAAGGGAGTATACCGAAAATTTCGGCAGAGTGTCCCATTCCCTGAAAGTAGCCAACCCTATCTGCACAAAATGACACTCCCAATACCTCAAATCTAACCTCAACAATTAGAGCCACCATGCTCCCCAAAATTTCTAAACTCCACAAAACAACACTCCCAATACGTTGATTCCAATTGAATGACCGAGTTGATAGGCCTTAGTGGAGAACAAGCAAATAACCAACATATCGCTCCGGTCAATTAATATCACAACCCTACCACAAGTACACAACTACAACCCCAAAACCGATACAAGTTTTCAACATCATATCCATCATCAATTAAGACAATCACGTACATAGCAACCAACATTAAATGAACCCAATGCTTATGGTAATAACACATTATTCCTACCAACGATAATCTAGATCAACAACCTCATATGATAACCAAATTCAACAATTAAGATGTCGATAAGTTTGTATAGACGTATATTACTCGATGGAGCAACTCACTGCTCCAAAAAAACCACCCCACGCGCCGGATCCCCCAACCACTCTGAAACGACTTGACTTCAACATGAAAGTTATATATCAAATCAAGATGGACAAGTTTCATACCTGTAGCTAAGCCCAGCTTGGCCGGATAGTGGCCATAAAACGCCACTGAAAATGGGAACAGTGCACCGAGATCCATACCGAGATGCAGCTCGAATCGATGCCCAACTCCAGTCGAAACAAGCCTAGAAGGACTGATCCCGTCGCCTTGTAGCAACCTCGAGCTTTGGAGTCGCCGGAAAGCACCGGCGGCGGCGTTGACTTTCTGCAACAAACTTCCAGCGGTTACTACGCTGCGTACGGCGGCCGGTGGGAATCGAGACTTGTACCATTCGATAGAGAATGGCGAGACGGTTCGAACGGGATCGGTGGCGCGCCGATTGGTTTCTCTGGTGAACAGTACCTTACCCAACTTATCTGATTTTGAATATTTCCCCTCTCCTTATCTTTAAATCCTATATTTATAATTTTTCCCAAAAATGCCCCAATACACTTTTTGATTCGTAACTTTTTCATACGAATTCCGATTTGGGCGTGCTGTGTGTCTACGAACTCATATTGACGACCTCTATAACTTTTGTCAAGAAAGTTTTCACCAATACCACACAGGTTTAAAAGTCAACTTTTGAGCTTACTAACTGCTTGATTCACTGTCTTTTAAGTCATAAAACAAATTCAAACGACGGTACACCCGTCACTTGGGTAGAAGTTAATTGACATATAGGGTTTGGTTCGGGACGTGATAGATTCATGGAGCTTATCCTCTCTCTGAGATGGACGTTTAACTTCAATCAATTCAAGAATATAATCTTGATTCAAATCACGTGCTCTAAAATTAGAATCCAACAACTCTTGGCTGTCCATGCTAGTGGTCAAGTCTTACTTGCGATCCTAAATCAGGGAATGTCACTAGAGCTGGCATTTTAAGCCGATCCTGCTGAACCAACCGAATTTCGAACCAATTCAAGACAATTTGTGCAGAAAATTTGGCTTACCGATCTTTCGGCTCGGCTACATATGCATATCTATACACCGTCGGTATATAGGTCGGAATAGTATATAGAAACAAAAATTTGTGAGAGGAATGGAGGGGTCCAATCCCAGACCTCTTTTTTTTTACCTCTTAGGTAAGAGACAAAGCCTCCACCACTAAACCAACTTGCACTTGCACTATATTATTTAGAAACAATATACTTAAGTAATTTTATTTCTGATTGAAATTAAAATTGCTCGGGGTTTCTCCCTTCTAATTCGACTTACCACTTTTCAAATGCTCATCTCACTCTTTAGCACCTCCATCCCCCAAATTTGATGATTTCAACTTCCTCAACTTCCCTCTGCTCCATCATTTGATTTGCATCAACTCAACTATCTAATTTGCAGCACCATTCTGATATACACCTTCATCATTCAAGTGATTCAACTCTATCAATTCCAAATTGGGTGTTTTTCTCAGATCTGCATCTTCATCATATTTGCTGGGTTCCAAGTTCCAACAAATCTCTGTTCTTTGCAAAACACCAATGGGTACAAACAAATTTTGAACAATTACATAGAAATATGGAGAAAAAAGGCCATATCAGATTCGCGTTTCATCATACGATTGCATCTTCGGTAAACCGGTATAACTACACCGAACCGAAATTCCGACAATACCGATTTGTCGGTAACTGACGTCAACGGTTCGTCTTCGGCAGTGAATTAGAGAAACTGATCTCTGATCGGTTGGTTTCAGTTGAAGAGAATTATGCTCGGTTTAGTACCGAATCCACCTCTTATGTCATCCAGTTGGAAGTTTATGATTCCAACCTTACTGGAGAACTTGTACCTAAAATTAGACAGCTTTCAACCCTTCTATCTCTATTACTACAATACCGCTTGAACTAGGTAACCTAAACTTTTGATCGTTATTTAAAAATTCTTCATGCAGTGTGTTGAGATGTGTCTCTCATCCACAACAACTTAATTTTTAATAGTAGATCTTTAAAACTGTTTTAACAGTTAAAGCCTAAAAAGGCCCTACTAACCTAGGTTGCACGGACAACAACTTAATTTTTCTTTCTGGTTCCCTGGTCTTCATGTTATGTGCTAGTCCCAGCACATCAAAGAGCTTCTATGCCAACTTTGGCGGCCGTTAGCGGTAGCTAATTTCCTCTACCAACTATAGTTGGTATGGTGGGCGGTTAGGAAATAAATAAACGATAAATCCAGCGCTATTAGTGTGTATGAATGCCTCATTTATTGATTATATAAAATAGAAATCTGTGACATTAATTTTTGGATCCAAAGAAAAAAGGAAGAAACTTAAATGTATATTTTAATTATAAATAAAATGTATATTGTTAAAGTTTACCATTATTAAATAAAATAAATGACATTAATATTTGCATCAAAAGAAAAAAGAAGAAGCTTAAATGCATATTTTAATTATAAGTTCATATAATGTATATTAATCGTTAAGAATTACCATATTTAAAGCGCTAGTAGCTATATTACCTTATTAAAAGGGTGGTGTTATTTACACATCATTTACTGTTATTAAGACACCCTATCTATTATGGGAGCCAATGAGAAGCCATTTTGAAGTCATATTTTACAATAAAAAAGGATAAACAATAAATAAGGTGTAAATAACAAAAAGGACGTGTCAATAACACCATTCTATTACAAATATGTCTTTCATTTTCGTGTAATTTCTTTTCTTATAAATTAGTGGTCTTGTAGAACATAAAATCAACTAACCTTTTTATATTCGCTACAGCAGCACTCCCTGAAAAAAGCTAGCTAAGAAAATTAACAATGGCAATGGAGACAATTACCTTGATGTCATTGATCCTAACTGTATGTGCAAGTCTCATTCATGAAGCTTATGCTCTCTCAGTGATGGAAGTTTTGCTTAAATTCAAGAATAGCTTCACTGACCCAAATCACTCTTCTGACATTAACCAATATCTTTTAGTTTAAGCATGAAAAAACAAAACCACAGTAGGTTGCCATGACAAAATTGTCAGTGTATTATGATATACATTTTCCGTTTTAAAAATGTATCAAATATACATTCTCAGAGCAAAGAAAAAAAACACATGATCTACAATTTCGTAACTGCTGATATTTTTTAATTTAATTTTGATGATTTTTACTGCCTAAGAGAGGTGTTGAAGTTAAAACAGGTATGAACAAATTCTTGTATTGATTATTAAGATTAATACAGGTCTAAAACTAGCTATTTATAGGAAATGAATTGGACAATTGCATTGTTGTTAGCACTATCTCTAATAATGAATTTAGATGTTCTACCTCCATGAGTAATATGTTTGTTGCTTTACACAGCTTACACACAGCTCACTCACGCTAACACTCCCCCTCAAGTTGGCGCATACACATCAACCATGCCCAACTTGCAAAGTGAGTCATAAAAAACCTTCTTAGATACTTCTTTATGCGTATATCTGCAAGTTGCTCTTCTGTAGGAACAAGCGGAAAACAAAAGATCTTAGCGTCTAACTTCTCTTTTATAAAATGACGATCAACCTCTACATGTTTTGTACGATCATGCTGCACATGATTCTGTGAAATATCAATAGCTGACTTGTTGTCACAGTACAGCTGTATAGCACACTTAAGTTTAACACCCAAATCTTGTAGCAAATTCCTAAGCCACAACAACTCGCACACTCCCTGAGCCATACCTCTATATTCTGCTTCAGCACTAGATCGAGCTACCACATTTTGTTTCTTACTCCTCCACGTAACAAGATTACCTCCAACAAAGGTAAAATATCCTGATGTGGACCTCCGATCTGTAATATTTCCAGCCCAGTCTGCATCTGTGAAGCCACAAATCTTAAGGATATTGTTGTAATTAGAAAACATTACTCCTCTCTCTGGAGCTGACTTCAAGTACCTCAAAATCCTCACAACAACATACATGTGATCCTCACTAGGATTATGCATGAACTGACTCACTACACTTACTGCATACGCAACATCTGGCCTGGTATGTGATAAATAAATCAGGCGTCCAACTAGCCTCTAATAACGAGTTTTGTCAGTAGGCACCTGATCTGGGTACTCTGCTAACCGATGGTTCTGCTCAATAGGAGTATCAATTGGAGTGCAATCTAACATACCTGTCTCTATTAGTAGATCAAGGATGTACTTCCTCTGACAAAGATAGATACAATCACTCCCCCTGGCTACCTCAATGCCCAAGAAGTACTTGAGTGTACCTAGGTCTTTCATCTCAAACTCTGTGGCTAGTTGCTTCTGTGATCTATCGATCTCAAAAGTATCATTACCAGTAACTACCATATCATCAACATATATAATTAGGGCTACTACCTTCCCTTTTTGTTGATGCTTGAGAAACATGGTATGATCTGAATTACTTTGTTTGTAACCAATCTTTCGCATGAACTGTGAGAACCTCCCAAACCAAGCACGAGGTGACTGTTTGAGGCCATATAAAGACTTTCTCAATTTGCACACACAATCACCAGAAGAGGTAGTTACATACCCTGGAGGAAGACTCATATACACCTCTTCAGCTAACTCGCCATGAAGAAATGCATTCTTGACGTCAAACTGTCGGAGTGGCCAGTTCAAACTGGCAGCACACGAAAGGAAAACTCGAACAGTGTTCATCTTTGCAACAGGGGCAAAAGTCTCATCATAATCAATACCATAGGTTTGAGTAAATTCCTTCGCAACAAGGCGTGCTTTATACCGGTTGATTGATCCATCCGCATTATGCTTCACAGTGAACACCCAACGACACCCTACAACTTTCTTGCCATGTGGTGGAGGCACAAGTTCCCATGTATCATTCTTCTGCAATGCCTCCATCTCTTCCTCCATTGCTTTCCTCCACTTTGGATCTCCCAATGCATCTTGCACTTTGTTAGGTACTGATACAGCAGATATTTGATTCACAAAAGATTCATATGACTTTGATAATCTCTTAGTGGACATATAGTTGGCTATTGGATATTTGGATTTGGCATGTAAACTTGGTTCATATCTTTTTGGGGGTTGACCTCTAGTAGACCTGTTTGGTAACTCATATTGCCTACTATCAGACTCACAACTAGTACCAGTGGATGGACATACCTCAGATGAGTGACCTTCTGCACCAGAAAGCTGTTGGTCAGGGGTATGAGTGATGACAGGAGGGGCAGTTGTGCTTTCCACTATTGGTTCTCTTTCTGGAACCTGGGTGTCCGAGGCATCTCTCTCTTGTGGAGTGTCTGATACTACTGGAAGCTGGTCATTTAAAGCTTGAGCTTCTACTACTGGGTTCCTAGTATCAACCTCAGAATGAGCTTCTGCTACTGGAGTCAAAGTATCTCCAACAATGACTTTACCTAATTCCTCCCCTCACTATGATACAACTCTTCAAAGAATGAATTCTCCCCCTGAAAAGCTGTATCAGAAGAGGTAAAATAGCTCATATCCTCAAAGAAGGTGACATCCATAGTCACATAGTACTGTTTGGTGGGTGGATGATAACACTTGTATCCATTCTGACTTCTTCCATAACCAACAAACACACACTTGATCGCCCGAGGATCCAACTTAGACTTTTGCTCACTTTTAGGAACATGAACAAAAGCCACACAACCAAAAACACGGGCAGGTATGTTGTGAAAAGAAGGAATGAGAACATGAGATGCAAGAACCTGAACAAGGATTTTCCCTTGAAGGACACTGGTGAGAGACGATTGATAAGGTAAGCTGAAGCCTCTACAACATCACCCCAAAGATATTTAGGCACATGAGCACTAAAAAGAATGGAACGAGCCATTTTAAGAAGATGATGATTTTTCCTTTCAGATACCCCATTTTGTTCTGGTGTTCGTGGACATGTGGTTTGACGAACAATCCCATGATTTTTACAAAACTGTTGGAAGACACGGTTGACATACTTCCCCCCATTATCAGAACGAAGAACTCTAATGGTGCTATTATACTATGTTTGGACATGAGTATGAAAAGCTTGGAAAGTAGGAAAAACCTCATCTTTGGTCTGAAGGAGAACAATCCAAGACACCCTAGTGCAATCATCAATAAACGACACGTAGTACCTCATACCCTTGGTTGTAGGCTCTTTTGAAGGTCCCCAAACATCAGAATGAATTAATTCAAAAGGGATATTACTCTTAGAAAGACTTAGAGAATATGTAGAACGATGACTCTTAGCAAGTACACATGTTTCACAATGCAAAGAGGACACATCAACACCAATAAACAGGGAAGACATGCTTTTTTTCATAACATGGAAAGATGAATGCCCCAATTGGCGATGCCACAACCAAATTTCACTTAGCTGATTAGAACTTGCAGTCAAGGCAGTGTATAGCTGGGCTCCTGGTTTAGCTCCTGCATATGTCTGATCCAAGTGAAACAATCTGCCCCTCAAATCCCCCCGACCGATTATCTCTCTGGTGAGAAGATCCTGGAAAATGACATACATGGGAAAAAATGTTACAGAACACTGAGACTCAGTGTTCAACTGGGGAACAGATAACAAGTGATGTGATAAGTCAGGTACATATAGAACATTATGAAGTTCTAAAATAGGAGTGATACGAATTGACCCTCTTCCTAACACCGGAAAAACCTCACCATTGTCATTGGTAACATAAGACACTAGTGGTGAAGACAACTTAGTATTAAAGTAAGATTTATCATAAGTCATATGATCAGATGCACCAGAATCAATAATTCAAGTATCAGAACCAACAAAGTTAGAAACTTTTAAAGCTATACCGATCTTTCCACGTGCTCGAGGTTTTGTAGTAGTAGAAATATTACCATTAGTGCAGAATTGTCCCACAACATGTCTAGAATCGTGTGTGAACTCAACTCTCCAACCATTCTTACCATTTAACTTTCGAATAGCAACCTCCGCATCTCTAATATGAACAAAATCAATGAAAGCATATCTCGGTAGTTTCTTTGCAACCCATACTCTTCTAATACTTCTAAACTTACGGAACTTAATCTCAAGCTCCCATTATGAAAAACGAGAATCAAGATTCCCGACATACAAACGAACCATTTGTTTTTTTTTTGTGTTCGGGTGTACTGATGAAATTTGTGGGTGTGTATACAAATCAGTTGACCGGGTCGGGTCAGACAGTGGGCCGGGTCAGACACTTATCCTCCTTCTTCCCTTGCCCGTCCCCAATTCCCCTTCACTTTCCCCAAAAACACAGTGTGCTTTTTAGAGATAGATTGAAAACGGGTGTGGGTGTTCTACCTTTCTGTTTTTAGGGTTTCTTGATCTGTGGTGTGAGGATGAGTGAGAGGTAGACCGGAACGCTGAAGTGGTTCAATGAACAGAAAGGGTTCGGCTTCATCACCACGGAGAACGGCGGCGACGATCTCTTCGTCCACCAGTCCTCGATCTGAACCGAAGGCTTCCGCACTCTCTGCGACGGCGAGTCCATCGAGTTCCAGATCGAGGCTGCACCAAGGGTTGAGGAGAAGATTGAGGAGTCTGAGATTAAAGGGTTGGAGCGTCGGAGCCGTGAGGGAGCACCAGGACACGACGCCGATCGGAGCAGCAGCGCGTCGTCAGGACTGCGTGCGGCGTCGAGTGGGGTTGGTGATGTCGGACAAGCTCTTCAGAAACGTCATCGGAGAAAGGAGGTGGCGTCGGAGGCAGAGGCGGCGTTACAGGCAGAGGCGGCGTCGGAGGACAGCAGGAGATCGGGCCGAGACCAACTGATTGCAGCGGAAAAAAAAATAGAGACAAAGTCCTTTCGGATCTTTGCTCTGATACCAAGGTAAAACAGGTATGAACAAATTCTTGTATTGATTGTTAAGATTAATACATGTCTAAAACTAGCTATTTATAGGAAATGAATTAGACAATTGCATTGCTGTTAGCACTATCTCTAATAATGAATCTAGTTGTTCTACCTCCATGAATAACATGTTTGTTGCTTTACACAGCTCACAAACAGCTCACTCACGCTAACAGTTGACACCTTAAATAGAAGGCTCCGGCTGAACTTCTGATTCAGGCTGTACCTGGGAAGGTTCTGGCGGAGAGGTGTCTTGCTGAAGTGTTGAGGATGATTCACTCACACTTGGTGCCGAGGCTTGTATTATTTCTTGCGGCTTCAACTTGTTGATATAGTAACTAAGTGATGGCCCAGAGTATTCTACTTTCTGAATTTCTGGTGGGTTCTTACCTACTTGGAGGAGTATGGAGGAAGCTGCAGCGATAGATATGAGGGCAAATCCAAAGGCTACCGCTGCTGTGTTCTCAGATCCATCAGAAGAAGAGCCTGCACTTCCTGAGCTTATCACGCTTTCTGCTACATAAACTGCAGGCTGATATTGTAAAGAAGTTAAATTATATATCATGCAACATTGTAACAAGACACAAGTAACTATGTTAAAAGCACAGCGCGCAGCTATAAGAATTAACGGGTGATTTTGGTCTCACTGGCCGTATTATGGTTGTGGTTAAACCTAAATTTATTCCTTGTAACTTATAACCTAAATTTGTTTCTTGTAAGTTGCAATTAGGTAGTTTCAACGTTTACCAGGTTAGAGATTTGTAAACTACGAAATTCCATCATGTCCATACAAAGTCACACGCGTACTTTAGCATTGGAATAAGTATCATTTTTAGAAAAAATTTCAGCTGACAACCACTGAGTAGAATAGACTAAAATCTCTTGTGTATTGATCTGAATAATTACAAGGTATTTATAGGATTCTAGACTACCAATTAACATGTATGAAACCAAAGATTGTTTGTCAATTACTACGGCTAGAGATTTGGTTGGTGAGATCCGATTGGTGTATATTTCACTCATGCTAACACTCCTCCTCAAGTTGGTGCATACACATCGACCATGCCCAACTTGTTAAGTGAGTCATAAAAGACCTTCTTAGACACTCTTTTTGTGAGTATATCTGCAAGTTGCTATTCCGAAGGGACAAAAGGAAAGCTAATGATCTCAGTATCTAGCTTCTCCTTTATAAAGTGACGATCAACCTCCATATGCTTTGTACGATCATGTTGTACAGGATTATGTGAAATATCAACAGCTGCCTTGTTGTCACAGTACAGCTGCATAGGCTTAACACCCAAATCTTGTAGCAAATTTCTAAGCCATAACAAATCGCATACTCCCTGGGCCATACCTCTGAATTCTGCTTCAGTACTAGATCGAACTACCACCTTTTGTTTCTTACTCTTCCATGTAACAAGATTACCCCCCAACAAAAGTAAAGTATCCTGATGTGGACCTCCGATCTGTAATATTTCCAGCCCAGTCTGCATCTGTGAAACCACAAACCTCAATGGTATTGTTGTGATTAGAAAACATTACTCCTCTCCCTGGAGCTGACTTCAAATACCTCAAAATCCTCACAACAGCATCCATGTGATCCATACTGGGATTATGCATGAACTGACTCACTACACTTACTGCATACGTAAGATCTAGTCTTGTATGTGACAAATAAATCAGGCATCCAACTAGCCTCTGGTAACGAGTTTTGTCAGTAGGCACCTGATCTGGGTACTCTGCTACCGATGGTTTTGCTCAATAGGAGTATCAATTGGAGTGCAATCCAACATACTTGTCTCTGTTAGTAGATCAATGATGTACTTCCTCTGACACAGATAGATACCATCACTTCCCCGGGCTACCTCAATGCCTAAGAAGTATTTGAGTGTACCTAGGTCCTTCATCTCAAATTTTGTGGCTAGCTGCTTCTGTAATCTATCCACCTCAATAGTATCATTACCAATAACTACCATATCGTCAACATATATAATTAGGGCTGTTACTTTTCCTTGTTGGTGTCTGAGAAATAATGTGTGGTCTGAATTACTCTGTCTGTAGCCAATTTTCCTCATGAATTGTGAAAATCTTCCAAACCAAGCACGAGGAGACTGCTTAAGACCATACAAAGACTTTCTCAATCTGCATACAAAGTTATATGGAGAAGCTGCCACATATCCAGGAGGAAGATCCATATACACTTCCTCTGTAAGTTCTCCATGAAGGAATGCATTCTTAACATCAAACTGTCTAAGCGGCCAGTTTAAGGTAGCAGCAAAAGAGAGCAATACCCGAATAGTGTGCATCTTTGCAACAGGTGCAAGTGTCTCATCATAGTCTATGTCATATGTTTGCGTGAACGCTTTTGCTACTAGGCGTGCTTTATACCGGCTCACTGACCTGTCTGGATTATGCTTTACTGTAAACACCCAACGGCTTTCTTGCCATGTGGTGGAGATACAACCTCCCAAGTATTGTTCTTCTGTAATGCTTCCATCTCTTCCTCCATTGCTTTCTTCCATTTTGGATCTCTTAATGCATCCTGCACTTTGTTAGGTATTGATACAGCAGAAATTTGATTCATAAATGATTCATATGACTTAGACAATCATTTAGTAGACATAAAATTTGCCACATGATACTTAGCTTTAGCCTGAAAGGTAGGTTCATATTTTTTTGTTGGCTGACATATTGTCTACTATTAGCGTCATTAGTATTAGCCCCAATAGAATGACTAACCTCAGATGAGTGATCTTCTGTACCAGGGGAACGTTGGTTAGGGGTAGAAACAACAGTAGGGGAGGCAGGAGGGGCAGTTGTGCTGTCAGCTTCTGGTACCTGAATCTTTGGAGTGACTATACCAGACTCATCTGGAGGTGCATGTGTAGCTGACACATCAGTAATCGCGTCCGATCTTGTCACCATATCTTCTGGCTGACTTGTCTCCCCCTCTCCATGATACAGCTCTTCAAAATAAATCTCCCCCTGAAGAGCAGTATCACAAGACGTGAAATAGCTCATGTCCTCAAAGAAAGTAACACACATAGTGACATAATACTTTCTGGTAGGTGGATGATAGCACTTGTACCCTTTTTGATGTCCTCTGTATCCAACAAACACACATTTAACTGCTCGGGCATCCAACTTAGACCTTTGATGTTTAGGAAGATGGACAAAAGCAACACAACCGAAAACACGGGCGGGAAGATTATGAAAAGAGGGTAAGGAAACATGGGATGAAAGCACCTCATATGGAACTTTGCCATCAAGGACACGAGATGGAAGACGATTAATGAGGTGGGCAGAAGTGACGACAGCATCACCCCAAAGGTATTTAGGCATATGGGTACTAAAGAGAATACACCGAGCCATATCAAGTAAATGACGATTTTTTCTTTCAGAAACTCCATTCTACTCAGGTGTGTAAGGACACGTTGTTTGATGAACAATTCCGTGTGCGTTAAAAAACTCCTGAAAGACACGATTCACATATTCTCCCCCATTATCTGAACGAAGAATTTTAATTGTGGCATTATATTGTGTTTGGACAGTGGTATAGAAGGCTTGGAAAGCTGAAAAAACCTCATGTTTGGTTTTTAGAAGAACAATCCATGAAAGACGTGTGCAATCATCAATAAATGACACATAATACCGCATTCCCGACACAGTAGACTCTTGGGAGGGTCCCCAAACATTAGAATGAATTAATTCAAAAGGAAGAAAACTTTTATTAGAAGTACTAGGGGAATAAGTAGACCGATGACTCTTGCCCAAAACACATGTTTCACAACGAAAAATTGACTCATCCACACCAATAAACAAAGTAGGCATATATTTTTTCATAACACTAAATGGAGGATGCCCCAAGCGACGATGCCATAACCAAACTTCACTTAGCTTATCAGAAGTGGAGAGTAAAGCGATCCGGGACTGTGCCCCTGGTTTCTCCCCCGCATATGTCTGAGGCAGATGAAACAACCTGCCCCGTAGATACCCCCGACCAATTAACTCCCTGGTGAGAAGATTCTGAAATATCACATACATGGGAAAAAATGTCACAGAGCACTTAGCTTCAGTGTTCATTTGTGTGACAGATATCAAATGATGAGATAAAACAGGTACATATAACACATTGTGAAGCTCTATTGTGGGAGTAATACGAACGGACCCTTTCCCTAATACGGGGAAGGATTCACCTTTAGCATTAGTAACATATGGTACTGGTGGAGGAGATAATATGGTAAAATAAGATTTGTCATAAGTCATATGATTGGACGCACCAGAATCAATAATCCATGTATCAAAACCACCAAAGTGAGAAATATGTAAAACCATACCAATCTTACCACGACCAGCTATTGATGCTGTGAGTGTTGCTCCTCCTGCTGTATGATGATCATGTCCAACCACACCATAAATATCTGGTTCCTGGACCAGTTGAATATCTGCTTTTGCCTTAGAACAATAATTAGGCCTTTGGGGCCTAAGGTGTGGATACAACTTCCAACAGGTTAAACGAGCATGGTTGGTATCATGGCAATAAGAGTAAGGAGGGCGGGGCTGATTCCCGAAACCGGGTGGGGGTCCTCGGTGAGGAAATAGGGATGAAGTGGCCTGCTGAAGAGGTGGTGCTGAAGATCTAACACGAATAGTAAGGCTGGAAACTTCAACTGGTGTCTGATGAAGGCTTTCCTGGTGAGATTCATCCTTACGGATATATGTGAAAGCAGTTATTCAGCTAGGGGGTTCGGGCTGGCGGAGCAATTCCCCTTTCGCACTGTTATGTTTAGTATCAAGACCTTTCAGGAAATGGTGAACTCGCTCAAGCTCCTTCTCACGTTGGTACCAAACAATATCTTCCTGATGTTTGATCATGCAAGGACGTTTCACATCAATCTCAGCCCAAATATTTCTGAGTTTGGTGAAATATTGCGTCATCGGTTGCCCATCTTGTTGCATTGCCAAAGCGGTGCACATAACTCATGAACCTGTATGAAATCAGAGTCATTAGTATATAAGCCTTCAAGTGTCTGCCATATTGCCTGCGCAGTGTCACATGCCTCCACCAGATCAATTATCTCGTCATTCATAGCTTTCCACAAGACGGACATCACAAGACCATCATTATCGTCCCACTTTGTGTAGGCAATAATATCATCTTTACTAGGAGCCTGATTGACTCCGGTTACATGCCCCATCTTATGCATGCCTCGAAGATGAGCCGCCATAAGTCGCTTCCATTTACGGAAATTGGTCCCATTGAGTTTAGTACCCCCAAAGGACCCACTGTAAGAACTCTTGACAGATACTTCAAATTCGGAACATCAGATTCGTCTCCAGAACCCATTGAAAAAGAAATGGAAAAAACAGAATCAGGAATTGTACAGCGGAAACACCAAAAAATGATAAGAATCTGTCTTGGGTGCATGTTCACTGTCGGTGCACCTGCACTGACAATAAAGAGTTTTTTATTTATGGGCCGGGCCGGATCTGGCACGGGTCGGGTCGAATCCGGATCGGGTTGAATCCGGGTCGGTCGAATCCAGGTCTGATCGACGTTTGGGCTGGAACTCTAGGAGGAACTGGGCCGGACCAGGCGGGTCGGGTCGGGAGTATCCGATCGATGGAGGAAATGTAGCGGAAACACCAGCGACGTCGGGTGGAGGGAGTTCCGGTCGTGGCTGCAGTCGAGGGCGACGCCTTGGTGCGGCGGAAGGTAAGGCTTGGTGCGGTGCTTCTTGGGTCGTTGGAAGGGTCGGTTCGGTGGACCTTCGTTGGAGCCGTCGCCGGAGATTCGGTAAGGCAGGTGCGGTCGGCGTCGGAGGACCACTGGATTCGGTGGAGAAGTCGGAGCTGTCGCCGGTAGAGGTAGGTGCGGGCGGCGTCGGAGGTACCGGCAGATTACGGGTGCGGTCGGCGTCGGAAGTTCGGATGAGAAAAAACAAGAAAAATAAAAGCAAGCTCTTTTACTGATGTTTAGGAAAAGCAAGCAAACAAAGAAGGATATACCAGCGAAGCTCGCAAAGGTATGTTGGAGTTTGGAAGCGCCACTGTACCAAGAAAGGTGATACCAGCCAAGCTCGCACCAAACCCAGAAAAAACAGAGCACAAGCTCTGATACCAAGTAGAATAGACTAAAATCTCTTGTGTATTGATCTGAATAATTACAAGGTATTTATAGGATTCTAGACTACCAATTAACAGGTATGAAACCAAAGATTGTTTGTCAATTACTACGGCTAGAGATTTGGTTGGTGAGATCCGGTTGGTGTATATTTGACTCATGCTAACACACTGCCTTAATTAATTCCCATTTAGAAAATAAAAACAATTACAGCTTGATTGAGGTATGTGGCTCATAAATTTAAGGTTTGAGAGGCATACTGAGTGATAAAAATAAATGAAATATAAACAGTGAAATTCCTTCTATGCATTGTCCTGAAGTTTGCTTAATAAGAGGACACTACAATGTTTTTCAGCTGAAGTAAAACGATGCTCAAAGGTCGTGAGGCAGGACGTGGTTACTTCTTAGTAGTTGAAAATAAGACAAAGACAGTGATATTTACTATTTTCATTTCAGAATACCAGTCCTATGAAGAAATAGTTAAAGCTCAAGTTATGTATATGTTCAGTAACCGTTCATAATAAGTTTTCGTTTGCTCCTTTTAGTGAAATTGTTAATTAAAGTCATATGTTGAGTTCTGTTGGAAACTTGGAATATTATGTTACTTACTTTAATTCACACAATCCACGGTACTTTGTCAATCTAATGAATTTTAACACATATATACAAAGAATACAAAGAAAAAGCAATATAGAATGCAACAAAATATTGCTAACCTCTACAGAGTATATATTTGTCTGCCCAGCAGTATCCTTTTCAACATATCCAGTCCAACCCCGAGTATTACGGGGAGGAAATGTCCCTGATACTTTTGTCTTCTCACCAGCCAACCATTCCACGCTGACCTTTCCGACCTATTCACAACAGAACCAAAACAATTTTTATTTTTATTTCCATGAGTAACCAACTTACATCAACGATACTTTACAATGCAAATGCAAAGGCTTAATTAACTCCATTGTACTAACTGATTTCCAACTAAGACTGAAATCAGCAACAGAAAACCAACCACTGACCCATGAAGCAGTTCGGAGCAAGAAATTTAAGTTTACTAGTGTACAAATTTTATATACAAATAATAATGAATATGGATATAAAAAGACCTGAAAGCTAACAATTTTTGTTTTCTCTTGAAATAATTCAGATATAAATAGGTTACGAATTGATTACATAATATTGTTAAAAAAATAGAACAAATATAATGTTTTTGATTTCAAGAAGAAATATAATGACTCATCAATATTGAAAAAAATATATACTTAATTAAAATAAAGGTGCAGTTATTGTCATCACACAGTCTACTTTGTTCACCCTACATTCTCTCTTCATCCCAAGTATATCTTTTTATATTTTCAAATTACTATATTTACCCAATTATAATACCTAAATTGCCCATTTTTCAATAACTCAACATAATTTCTCCAATTTTAAGCTTGTTTTTGTTCATCGACATTTTGTTTTTACATTACACAAATTTTTTTTCAATTCTAAACTTACTTTGTTCATATTTTATTTCAGATTTATTTTGACAATCTCTATTAAGAAAAAAAAACTTGCAATTACTACTACATGTAACTAGGTTTTGCAAATATAAAAATATCAGCTAAGAAAACAAATTCAATCACATTAAAGTCCAAATTCCAACAAATGAAAAACAACACGTTATTCAATTTAACAATATTGCATAAGTAGGATTTCAATCTTTTCATTAGTTTCAGCTTTAACTATTTAATAGATGTGTGTTTTGTGAAATAAATAAAAGTGAATTAAAAATTTAATAACTGTCTATTACAATAATTTTACATCAGGGTATTACAGTCTCTTAATAAATCAATAAGTTGTGGGGTGAACAAAGTATATTGTGGCCAGGAAATAGCCGCACCTAAATATGCCTCTGCCATGAACACATATATATCTGTTTTGTTTCTGTATTTAAAGTTGAATGCAGGTAAATTATACACAGCTCTCTCCAACGATCGCCACAGTTGCCCTTAAAACCAAATGAAGTACCGAATATTGTCTCAAATTTTTATTTCTATTCTGGCTTAAACTAGTATTTATTTTAATTAGTTAAAGACAGCTTGAGATTTAATCTTGTCTTTTCCTAATCAGCTATATACTAAAGTAAACCAGCCATTTCAGGTTCCAATTATGCTATTTTTAAAAGGAAGGTATGTGAAGAGGGGTTCATCAACAGTCTACAATGCATGAGGTAGACTAGTTTGAGGCAAACGTAGACTGGCTCCATGCATCCATCGACACTACTAACCAATTTACATTTCTATCAAAACATGTGGCAGACTGTTCCTGAAATGAATTAACATGAACATAATATTCACAGGATTTATCATGTAAACGGGAGCACATGGACCTGTAGCAATACTACAAGACTCCCCCAACTCTTTGAATGATAGTATCTACAAAAGAACTAGCCTTGACAGTAATTTACGTACCTAAATAAAAAGGTTATACTGGGAAATGGATTCGTCCAGAAAAATCCCACAAACAATCTTACAGATTTTAATTTACCCGAGAGAGAGAGAGAGAGAGAGAGAGAGAGAGAGAGAGAGAGAGAGAGAGAGAGAGAGAAGGGTTACCTCCTTTTCAGGAGCACATTCTTCGACATTACAGTCGGAGTCTTCAGTGGAAGCTCTGAGGGTGAGGTCAGTTTTGCGATGTCTTTTGGAGAAGAAGTAGGTGGTCTTTTGCTTAGGGATTGCGCGCGTGAATGTGTTTGCTGCCATAACAGCATGAGCTGCAGCACTTGCCATTCTGGGAATCCTCCAAGTGAAGGGAGCTTGTTGCAGAGTTGGGTTTATGTGGTTTTTGTCGTGAAAAGAATAGGGAAGGATGATATTGAAGCTGTGGAATGGATTGGGTGCGCTGGATGCGACTCGACTCTTGTGGTTTTGGTGGATCGTGAGATGCAAACGTGTCAGCTCATCTATCTTCTAAAATTTTTTAACTCTCTTGTTTATAGTAATTAAAACGATTAAAAAATTAAATTATAAGATTATAGTATTAGACAATATTTAAATGAACTAAAAACTCATTATCCATGTTTCATATATAAATTATGACATAAGTCCAAATAAAAAAATGAGTGGACCCAAATCTAATTAATTAATTAATGCTAAAATAAACTACTACTATTTTTTCAAAAATAACCAAGCTGTCACTCTCACATTTAATAAGTTTCTTTTTCCTCATTTTTTTAGTTTTTTCCAACAATTTTAAATTTTCCGGTCAAATCATCGGCAATTTGGAGGTGAGTTAATATATAAAGTTGTTATATATTAACTCAAAACAAGATTTTACTATGAAAATCAGATTCTCGGGTATAATGACATTTACTCACTTAAAATGTCATAATTTCTACGTCTCAATAAGAATTAGTGAACCGTAAATTATTCTGAAAAATATACACATGTGGTTTCCGGTCAAACAAGGCTTTTATTTACAAAAGTTCCCAGTGAGTTTCCAAAATAAAGGTGTAGGCCTATATGGTAACACCATATCTTTCTAGTATACCACTATTACCATGAGCTTCTTATCTTGCCATCATCATCCACATATGATATCTCATGTATTGATAATTGCAAAGTTGTACATCTATAATATGTGTATCAGGTTTAGTGATTGAGTTGTAATTGTACCTCTTGTATGCATCATTATAAATACAACACAATATATGGTTGTTTCCTTGCATATTTTCATCTATATATGTTTATCTCATTTATAGATATTACATTTTAAATTGAAATAAGACTTAGCCTATCGCTAACTACAATACAAACTTTTTGTAAAATCAGAGTTATCACATTAGTAATTTGCAGAAAACAGATGAACCCGCAGCAAGCGTGGGCAATATGCCTAGTTAAAGTGATTAAACACTATTAGCTGTTTAAGCCTGTAAGTTGAGCCGGCTCAACAAATTTCTCCCCAACCTACCCCCGCCCCCGCTCGCTATTTTAATCCCCTCATTGAACAGATTCATGGGTACATCACTCATTTCGACAACCTTTATTCCATTGCCGATCAAAACACAGGGCTCTTCTTCTTCGTCCTTCATGGCTTTTTGTACGAACCTTCGATTTTTTTCGAGCTCTGAACTCGGTCACTAATAATTAATTATTGTCAAAAACCCAAATCGGAATATTCGATTCCCCGCCGTGTAATTCAATCCCACAAATCGCCGGAATCGCCGTCGCTCCTCCACCGCCCATTGTGACATCATTGTCGGATTTCCGAGCTTTAATTAATTTTTAATTGATTCAACTTGAATTTTCAATTTCGTTTTGTATTTTTTTGGGGTATGATTTAGGGTTGTGATGCTTTAGTTTTCTAGGTTTTTTCTTATTGCAGATTCAACTTTTAGGGTTTCTGATTTTTACTGCGTGATTTGGTTGATAAATTAGCTGAAATTATGTTAAAATTACGTAATTAAGAGTAAACGCTGCTTAGAGCTCAGCAGAATCTAATTGATTGAGAATCTGGTTTGATAATCAAACATATGGAGAATTGTGAGTTCAATTAGAATTGAGGGAATTGGTAATTGAGCCTGATTAAGTAAGATTTTAGAGCACATTGAACTTGACGAGACTTTAATTAGCTAAAACAGCTGGACCCAGGAGAAAATAGAGTAGAAGGAATGCATTTTATTGCTAAAGTAAAGAAATTGAACTCTACATGTTAAGTGTAATGGGGAAAGTAATCGTGGTGACAGCGGTTTTACTGTCGTAAAGTTCGGGATAGTGTTGATCATTTAATTATGGCATAAATGTCAATTTGCACCCCAAATTTGGCTGAAATTGTCAATTTGCACCCCGAACTTGCATTTGAGTCAATTTACCTCCTAAACTTGATAAAAATTGCCAATTTACACTCCGAACTTGTATTTGAGTCAATTTACCTCATAAACTTAGTAAAAATTGCCGATTTGCACCCTATCCGTTAAATTTAACTGTTTCTATCCAATTTTGTGTCACATGTCATGCATTTAAGGGGTAGTATTGTCATTATATATTTATTCATATTGAATAATGAAATAAATTAATAAAATTACTTAAGAAGAACACTTGCTACAATGTTTGTTTTTTCGAAACATGTTATTGATTTATATATTTATTATTTTATGTGATATGGTATGTTAAAATATATTAGAAAAAATATAAATAAATAAATACATTGAAAATTAAAAATAAATGTGTGTTCCGAGAGAATTACTATTCTACCATTGTGTGTGTCTTAGCCTTATTAGGTTTTCTGTTAGAGATAGATTCGCATCTCTGTAATAGATTATGACTCCGAATCCTACCGGATTTTGGTTATGTAATGCCTAAATATTGGCCTCATTATCAATTAATAAACGGTTACGTTCTGTTCTATTACATCGTTATTATTCTCGTTTTGTTCATCCTCCAACAATGTGTACATATAAAATTATATTTATACACAACACACTATATTTGAATGGGTGGGTATATTGAATATATAATTCAAAGTAGGGTTAAGTAGGTAAAAAAAAGATGTAAATAAATAATTTGATTAACAAAATAATCCTCATTTTAAATAATATTTTTATTTGTTTTTAAGAAAAATATATAATGACAATACTACCCCTTAAATGCATGACATGTGACGCAAAATTGGATAGAAACAGTTAAATTTAACGGATGGGGTGCAAATCGGCAATTTTTACCAAGTTCAGGAGGTAAATTGACTCAAATACAAGTTCGGGGTGTAAATCGGCAATTTTTACCAAGTTTAGGAGGTAAATTGACTCAAATGCAAGTTCGGAGTGTAAATTGACAATTTGAGCCAAGTTTAGGGTGCAAATCGGCATTTATGCCTTTAATTATACGTAGACGTAGATCTTGCTTTAAGTTAGAGAATTGAATTGTGAGTTGCTGTAGAATTATATGTTTGTAGGTTTGGGTAATAGCACGTGTTGATTGTCTTCTATCCGTGAGATATGCCCTGGGGAGTTGGCCAATACCAGAAGCTCAACACTTGAATGGTGGCAGTAATGGTTATATTGTCAGCTAATATGATTGGCTAATCTACTCTGTCCGATTTTCTTGTGTTGTCAATTCTGGGTAGTAGCAATCGTCTTTCTTATATATGCAATTGCTGGTCTTTTTCATCCCTGAACTTAATTGAATTTCATCTAAGAGATGAAAACTTGAGAGTAATAGAGATGCAACTACATTGTCTTTAATTTCTGTTTATGCCCATGATTTCATATATTAGGGGCATCATTGCTTTAATTTTTGTGCTCAGTGATGATGGATAAATGATCCATAAAATTGTGCTGCTGCATTGTTTATGTACTGGGCTAGGATGTTCATGATTACTTTCTGGATGGGTGAAACGCCCATCCCCTGAGGTATATGACAAGATATAACTCTATTCAAAAGGTTACTTTCTTTCCTTCTAGTCCTACCTTAATGTCCTGAATATGCTGGGTCATTAAGTAATATCCCCTACTGTAAATTTAAAACATTTGAGTTTCATTGCCATTTGAAATAGTGAACACATCTATAATACTGCATGTTTTAGGCTTCTCGGTTAATCTTGCTTATATACTTTTTGCATTTCACTATCCCTCTGGTGTCAATTGAGGATCTCAAACAGCAATGTAGAGAGATTTATTGATTTTTTAAAATTATTTTTCAGAAAGGAACATGGGTTGGGATGTGTCTTCTTCTAATGATGTTTATCCATTTCAAGTGCGCTGCCAAGTCATTGTTCTAAGAGCAGGGCTTTATGTACAGTAGTTCTCCATCTTTGTCATGCATCTCTGTATAGACTGGCCTTGTGACACGGATAATGTGTGGAAATTGATGCAATGGCAACTTCAAGCAAGTTTGATCTCTCTTCTGGTAGCCCGGATAGACCATTATATACCAGTGGGCACCGTGGGTCCTACATGACTGCTTCATTGGAAAGACCTGGCAGCTTTCGTGAAAGCATGGATAGTCCAAATTTATCTTCACTTCCAAACATGTCAAGAAGTACATCTGCAATAGCTCAAGGAGATGTGACAAACTTTTTTCAATGCGTGCACTTTGACCCAAAAACAATGGCTGCACAGCACAAGTCTAACCGACAAGGGGACTGAAAAGACTTGTGATTCATTTCACCTGATGATTCTCCATCTAGTTCCGTCAAAGGCAAGTTGTGTTATCAAAACAGTAATATATAACATATATAATTTAATAAATTGAATTATAAATAATTATAAATCAGAAACAAAAAACACGAAAAGAAATTCAACCAAAATACCGAACGATTGGTTATGAAAGAATTAGTCGAGACGTGTGTGATACCACACTGTCCTTATGACGTTTACGCCTCCTCTACCGGTGCAAGGATGCTTGGCGCTTGTCTCCCAGGATATAACGACTAAACGATTCTAGGAAGTTGCACTACTAACTAAAACCTTCAACGGACTCGAAATGTACATCTTTCTATCACCAGAGAAAATCTAAGAATTTTGAGAGTGGGAGAAGATTGTGTTTTCGAATGGGATGATTTTACAATGAAAGGATTGTGGATTTTATACAGGGAGGATTTGCAATCAGCAATAAATAAGATAGCTATTATAGAAATCAAAAGATCATAACATATATGAGTTACATATGTTACAAGTACTGATTTCAATTCTGTTATAATTCTCCATAACACACAATAACTCATTTGTTACAAAAGAAGAATTTGAACAGTCAAGAGAATTTGAAAAGTCAAAACCGAATTTTCGGAAATGTAAAAAGAATATGCGTTCCGACCCTCAATTCGGTGAGGCATTCGTGTCCGCAGGTCGCACGGGCATACACGAGTTTCCCTTGTGACCTGAGATTTGCACTCCCCCTGCGTGTGCGTGCGAGGGTATAAGGGAGCTTACAGACTTTACAATCCATACACAATGGATTCTATATAAAGTCTTTTCAACACTTCTTTTTTCCAATGTGGGACAAATACGTTTCCCTCATTCTAAGTAGTCATATTTGAGTGACAATTTCTTATTCACCCACAAACCACAAATTACACAAAAAAACATATGATTTTGTAGCCCTCATTATGAAGAACTTAAATCCATGTTCATTTTTGATTAATTATAAATTTAACTTCGTTAAATTAATCAATTGAAATTTAATTTTAAATGATTTTTCTAACCATTTTCCAACAAGTTGTTACCACCCCCACTACCGGAGGATATAAAACGAGTCAAGGCTGGTCTGCGTGAAAAGCTGTGTTAAAGCCAGGTAGTTCTCTGTAAAATTAGATCTTAGCTTAATTAAAGTTGTTACTTGTATGCTGTTATAAGTCTATAACTTTGAATCTTTTACAGGGAACGTGTAAAGATTTTCAATGAAGTATTGTCTGTATTCAACAAGGTTTTTCCTAGTGTTCCATCAAAGAAGGGTTCAAGAACAGAAGGTTTTTCTGGAGATTGATATGACTTTGGTGTTACCGGGTGATCGTTCAATGATGGGACCAAGCATCGGTAAGATTGATATGCAGAGTCATGCTGCGGCAGGTGGTTTTGAACTTGAGCAGCAAAAGTCTGAAGAAAGGACAAAAAATTATGTCCCTAACAAACGCACTCTTACTTCTTTGGTGGATGTGAGGGTCAGTATCTGGGGAAGAGGATCTCTCCTTAGCTGGTGGTTGTCCAGTTACCCTTAACTTTTAATCCAAACCGTTCAGGATATATCCAAGAACTAATAAAGGCCCACGCTAACAAACTCGATAATAATGTAGAATATTTTTATTATTTTGCAGCCAACAATGATTAACCCCGTCAATATATCTATCATTTTATTTTTTCACGTGACTTCCTAGTTCTTACCTTCATCGCTACAACTCTGCATCTACAACACACAATACGTGCATTTTCCATTAATTCCACGGAAATTGACAAGTATTAATCAAGTAAAAGAATAAGACCAAGAATTCAACCAAATCATGAAATTAAAATCATTTCACAACGAGAGCTTATTCCATATATGGGGTGTGTATATACATGGATTTGGTTGGTTTGCACGTGCTACCCTCTTTCATTCTCACCTCCACCCTTTCTCTCTCTTTTTACATTCCTTCCTCCTCCCATCTCCCAATCTCAGTTCCAATTTTATCGACAAAATTAAAAAATAAAGCGGCGAAGATTTGGGCTTTATTTCTCAAATTCGTATCTCTTTTCTTCTCCTTCAAAACCCTAATCCAATTATCTGATCCATCTTCCTCAACCTTGCCATAAATCCCCATAAAAGATTGAGGAAGAGGATCGTTGCTATACGAATTTGACCTCACCCTCCTTCGTCACCATTCACCGTCGTAATTGCTCTATGAATTCGACCTGTTGCTTTGCCTACGAATTCGATATCATGATTGAGACATTTGAAGCTATCTGCTGCCTTTAGGCACTCCCATGACACTCACCCATGCTGCCAGAATTAAAAAGAAAGGAAGAACAATTTTAACCCGACCCACTAAGAACAAAACCAAAAAAGCTTGCTACTGTGGTGGGTTTTTTTTTCCGATGATTACTAGGGTGGTTTTTCGATGATGATGATTACTGGGGGTGGTTAGTTTGGGGGAATGGTTCTGCTCATCTTCACTCGCCTCACTAAGAAGGCTCAAGCGCGTTAACCCTCATCGATATAAATTGTTGTCCACCTGTCAAATCCAACGGTGCACATGACTCGTTTATATTCACGGGTCGTGTACTGTGTACGGTTGTTGATTTGAGTATATTGGAAAAGCTAAGAACTTAGATTTTAAGAGCGTCTTCAACAGCTTTAGCATTTTAGAGAAAACGTGGGGTTTTGCAAAATATTGGGTTTTTTCTCACTCCAACAGCTTATGCATCCTCTTGTCCAAAATAGAGAAAGAGATGAGAGAGAATGAGACATTCTTCAAATTTGTAGCAACCTGAAAATTTTTGCATAAGCAGCATTTAATACACTTTATCCAATAACTCAAGCTTTAATAACAACTAATTATAACAATAAATAATTAGAACCATTTATTTCAAACTAGTAAATTAAATATAAAAACTAATTTATGGTTATATAATATTTTATTCACTTGTAATAAATGCATAAAATATGCAAAATAGAAAAATTGTTAGAATTTGAGCATAATTTTGTTTTTGGAGATTTTAGCATTTGTTTCTCCATTTTAGAAATTTTTTGTTAAAAGTGTTGGAAATGCTCTAATAGAACTTCAAAACCTCAAGTCTTGGACAGTCGTAAAAAACACACCAACCTAAACAAGAAGCAGTCAATTAATGCTATGTTTACTGGTAAACAAAGATGTCATTTGGTGAAAACTCATGGAGATCGAAGTTGAATCAAAGATCATTCGTTTTCCTCAATTCCAAAAAAAAAAATGATCGACTATCGAAAAAGATATGAGGTTGGGCTTGAGGGAAATATTGAATCTTTGGAAAGAATGGTGATATGAGAAGGGGAAGGGAACGTGCAGAACTCAAAAGAGAGAATGGATGCTCAGAGAGTCAGAGAAGGTAGAGTACCTCAATGCAGAGAATTCATTATATTTTGTATGGAGAGGGAATTTTCCAAATCAAAACATATAGCATGCAGATTCTCTCCCATGAATTTTCATTCCCAATCTTGGATTTTCAGAAAAATTAAAGGAAAACTAAAAGAATTTGAGTTATTTGACGACGTTAGGCGTGGTTAGTCGTACAGTCTCATATATATTGAATTTATTATCGAGTTTGCTGACGTGGGCCTTTATTAGCTCTTGGATATGTCATGGATGGTTGGAATTAAAATCCAAGGATAACTGAGGACAACCACAAGCTAAGGAGAGGATCCTAATCCCAGTATCTGGATATTTTATTTTCTATATTTGCTTTCTTCTTTTATATCATGAACCTTTTTGACTTATGTAAGTTAATATCTAGTCTCTATAAAACAGAATCCAAAAGCTTCACTAATCTAAATATACTCATTTATGACTTTTATTGAAAAACAACCTACTAGGGGTGTTATGATTAAAATTAAATAAATAAATTGACAAATATTATTTTTTCCTCATATTGTAACCATATACTTTTCACGCAGATAGCTACTCATTTTCTCACACACATAGAGTTGTGTGGGCGGATTCTAGTAATAAATAATATACCAAAGTTGAAGAATATTTTCTTAATTTGTAGTCGTTCGGGGAAAACTTGAAGGGTGCGCCATTACAATCATATGAAATGTTGTATGTTGAACTTCTAACTCATGAAATAAACAGGGTTTTAAAAAAGCACTCCTGAGGCTTGAAAGGCGTGAGGCGCATGAGAAAATGCCTCTGTTTTTTTGTGTAGCTTCAGAGGCATGAAAGGCGTAGATGAAGGCGTGAAAGGCGCAAAAAACGCAACTAAAGGCATGCAAGGCTAATGCCAAAAAAAAATTTTGACGCCCAGAAAATAAGAAAGAATAAAATCAAACAATTTAGAGGCATTGAAGATTAGAAGGGTGAGAGAAGAACCTATGTAAGAGCCGTGAACTTTAGATATCTAGCTGAGAAAGATGAAAAACAAAGGAAAAACGAAGAAGAAGAAAGGCTACGTACGTATTAATCTTTTTAGTAGAGTTTGTATCCATGTCAAACTATTAGTAGTAATCTTATTTATATTCCATGTTACTTTTCCTAGTTATACTGTACTATTGACTTAGTAATTTAGTTTTTTTACTTCAGTTAATTTCTCATCAGTTTTAGTGTTGTTTTGTTATTCGAATTTTCTATTGTTTAAATCTTAAGGATATGATAATAAATCAATAAATTTACACTAGGTTAGTAGGTTATGATACATATGGGAAAAATACTCTTTCGCTCCTTTCCTCGAGAAAAATTACGAACGCACTCTGCTCCTCTTGATGGTGGTGACTCGACAAATCTACTACCTTACGGCAGGAAATCTTGCTCTGGAATTGATGGTGTGGCTCTCTTCTCTGTCTCCTTTCCATCGATAGTAGCGGTGGATTTCGACGAGGCATTTGCCCGTTTTGGTTGATATTTGGTTGCCTATTGAGTAGTCTGTTCCCGATTCATTGGGTGTTGAAGCCGATGGGACGCTCTAATCCATTAGTTGTTGTGGTGCTGGCGTCAGAGGAGTTGCAGGGTTTCATGGTGACGACGCCAGTCATTTGGGATGCCACTGATGCCTATTCTTGAGGCTCTGTTTTTGGTTTGAAATGGGTGATTAACGACGTTAGTGGTCCTCCTGATCTGGTAGATTCCTGGCGGCATCAGGTGGTTGATTTTGCGAGGATCCAAAATGGTGGAGGTTAGCTGGCGCGGGGGATCACTATCGGAGGAGGAGTTGGTGAAGTCAGCACTAGCTGATTGCTTCCCCAGATCTATGCCCTTTGGTTTTATTTGGCTTGGGCCCTCGTGTTGCTTGGGTCTAAGTGTTGTTGGGCCCTCACTTTGCATTGGGCTTGGTCAGGCTAGGTTTTTCTGCTCCACTGTCAGGCTAAATTAGTAAGGGAGAAGTTTTCTTCTCCTTTTGCTAACCTGGATTAGTTAAGTTTGGTCAGTGGTCACAGTGTTTAGGAGGTTTGGTTGTATCATTTATTCAATCTTTTTAAATGTTGTTAGGTAGTGAAATCATAGCGCTATAAATGATATTCTAGTTCAATCATAAACCTATACACTAAAACCATATACCCTAAACCCTAAACTTTAAACCCGAGATTCTAGTTCAAAATTATCAATACCCATGAAGCTTATTTCACAAATAATAAAAATATATAAAATTATAATTTTGGTGTAATAAATCCATGTGTCAAAATATAATAGGTGAGGAGGACCACTTGACATTGCCTTGTGGTTATTCGGGAGCAATGAAAAAAATTTCATAGAGAACACATTAATTGTTTATACCGTAAGGCTTACGCCTTGCTGAGGCTCTCTGGAAAAAGCCTTGGTTACGCCTTGGCTTTTTAAAATATTGGAAGTAAATGAGAGGAGCTTTGCATGAGTTTTTCTTTGGCGGCAGCTTGGCACCATTGCCCACTAGTTTAGGATTTTTCCTTCTTGAGGGGTAGTAGAGATGAATTTGATGGTGGCGTGGAGATCCATCAACATCATGTTCGTTCATGTGGAGATGGTGATGCTGGGTTGTGGCTTTGTTATCGAAGTTCTCAAGCGAGTGGCGTGGTTGCTCCTAAGTTCGGACACTAGTGCCCTCATGTCTCCATTCTAATTGAACCTCGATGTGGCTGCATCAGTTGAATTCAAGGCGTTGGGTTAGATTAGTTGGGGTATCCACCAATTGGGTCGCAACATATCTAGGATATAGGTTCTCAATTGTAGATGTGGTTTGGTGCTCTCCGGTGATGGTGGTTGGAAGAGTTGGTAGTAGGCGGTGGAGTGGTGTTCAGTTGTGTCTGCTTGTCTTGGCTAGCTTTTCTCTAAGATAGACAGTATGTGGTGGAGGTTCACGACAGTGGTCAACGGCTTTGGGTGCTGATATGTTCATAATGTGCTATGCTTTTATGGCTCTAAATTTTAGTTCTTCTTGTTTTTAGTTCTTTTACTTAGTTTAATATCATGAGGAAAAAGTAGGAAAACAAGAGGAAATACATTGAAGAGGAATTCCTGATGTTGAAACAGTAGTAGTCTTTGTGGAACTGCTAACTTTGAGGATTAAACTATATGTACTGATCTAGACGGAATTAGAGAACACGTCTTATACCAAAAGAAAGGCCTATATGTCTACTTTGTAAAGGATTTTACAGTCCGTGATTCCGACATTCCTAGGGGGAGATATGGAAGTTTGAGTACGGGCAGCTCAGGCTACGCATGAGTCTGCTATGTGTTACATGAGCTCGAGCTTTGAAGGCCTAAATGACTTGGCAAAATTCCAAAAAATTAATACATCATTGTAGACCGTCTAAGAGCCTAATACATATTTCCTTGAAGATTGGTCCGTGCTGCAATACCTTATTGGAGTCAAATTTCTCAAAGCCTTATGCAAGAAGGAAAGGTTGCATATATATATATATATAGAAGATTATGACAAGGCACGTGGAGGAGTCAATCATTCTAGACCAGATTTATACAAAGGGCTGCTACCATCACAACGTTTCCTCCATCTTCATGCATTTAGTTTGTTTATGATTTTAAGTATACTTGCTATGTTTTCTAAAAACATGAGTTGCTAAACTTATTTTCTAGGGCTAGGATAAGGCCCTAGCATGATGATTTTATGAATTTGATGTTTAATTGATGGATTTCTGATTTTTTTTTAGATGAATGCTTGATCCTTGTTTGAATTGTATGCTTTATGTTTAAGTTTTTTGATTGATCACTTTAGGACTTTGTGTATAGTAATTCGAAGATAAATTTGAAGTAGAGATGAAATATAATTTATGAAGCTTCTTGTGATTAAATGTGGTGAATTACATTGTTACTTGAGAGAGAATGATGGTTTGCTTGATTTCCTTGTTTTTTAGAACGTAATGAGTCATGCATGTTAAATTTATTCCTAAGAGGGATAGACTGCATAGTTAGGATATACGACCTTTACCCGAGAGGGAGAGCATCATACACTTAAGAAAAACTATGGTCTAGAATACCTGAGAATGACTTAGCTACGGAAATTCTCATCTAGAGAAAAGAAAGAATCCATTAGTTGCATCAAAGCGTAGATATGATTACTTGTGGTTGATTCTAATACCCCAAGCTCATCATTATCGTATACTTACTTCTGATCTTTAAACTTCTTGTGTTCTCGATTGTTCACATTTATTAACTTTGTTTTATACTTATTTTCTTGTTATATTAATGTCTTTTTCAGACAGAAAAAAAATGTCTTTCAAAACCAATCATAAGAACAATTTTATTGTGAATCACTTTATTTGTTTCAGTCCCTGTGTGTTTCTTATTTTTTGTGTTTTTAGTCATGATTAATTTAGAATTTCATACTTTGAATTAAGCTAATATCCTCGTGGGAACGACAACCCTCTCTTCCATACACTATCTTACATCTTCTCATTTATTTGTGCCTTCTTTGACTTTCTTTGATGCATGAATTTATAATGATTCTAATATAGATTCGTGCCTCTATATATAGGAGAAACACGGCCCAACTTTCCCTCATAGCCATTGGATCAAAAGCAAATCAATGGCTGAGATAACTCTGCCGAGCCAATTGGACCTCCGAGTAATGATTCGGTCATATCTCCCTATAGGAATGTTTCAATTTCAAATCCTACAGAAAATATACTCCTAGGGCTTTCCATCAATATAAGGAACGTCTTCTAATTTGATCTGAGCTGTCTAGAGGAGCCCGTCAAAATTGGACTACGAATCCTGACAGCTTTATGATTCTTGCATGGATTGGACTTCTATGTGCATATCTTATTCTCCTTGATAATTCTAATTTATATGCACGAAAATATCTTCATATACACCTTGACAATCTATCTCCAACTTGATTTTGAAATCCAATTCCCAATAGGAAACCATCAATGCCGCACGGTCTCTCCTTATCCTACTAGGAAACTGATTTTCAGTCTCTCATCTTTCCTTGCGCAACTAGGATTGCTTTCCTTCTCCAACATGGTCTTGTATTTCCTAATAAGAATAAGTACGTTAGAAACAAAGAAATAGGAAATGATGAATCATACTCGAACAAGGAATCATATCTCAACAATGATTCTTAACACTTAGCACGATATCATCATCAATTCACTCATAATTGATATAAGATCTACCTAAACACTTATTCATTCAAAAGAAACTAACATTCTAAATAAGAGGTAACATAGAGTAAGAATATGACATAAACACAGTAAAAATGTCACACTTTGTGCTCCTATCACTTTGCTTATAGTAGGAGTGGGCATAAAAACCCATAATCCCAAACCTGTTCCGAATTTTACAGGGATGGGATGAGACTGAAATATAATAAACGTTAGGTCCATCCCTGTCCCATCCCGTTCGATTACGGTGGATTGAAACGTGAAAGTAATACCCATTGAGGCCTATCCCGTTTCGTTTCAAAATAAAAACTTGTAATTGCTATACTTTTTGTGTCGAAATGGAACTTACTTATGGTTTTGAGAACTTCAAAGTATTAAATATTTCTATAATATCGATAATTAGTTATACTGTAATAACCAATCAATTAAAACCACGGGAAGAAGTCAGTAATTGGAGTCTCCGCTTTTTGCAGAGCATCTCGGCGCCCTTTGAAACCTAGGTTTTGAGTCGATGGCGGTGTTATCTCTTTCGAGTTGCGACGATCGTAGTGGCAACACATTAGTGGAAGAGGTTGGTCGTGGAGATCAATGGCAGAGTGGGCTGTGGTGGTGGTGTGTCTAGGTGATGCAGATTCGAAGTTGTAATCTTCGAACGTTGGGTATCGGTTTCGAGGGCGGTCTTCGGAGGTGTGCCAGTCTTTCTTATTGGCCTGGATGTGGTTGTTTTCAGTAGAACAGAGTTGTCTTGCGGGGTTTTCTAGATCGGATCCAAAAGAGTGTGGCAAGCTTTGCTTACCTTGGGTCTGATCACCTTGTTAGATGACAAAGTTACTGTGATGGGAGCAAGCCCGGTCACCGAAGATGGTCAAGATGTCCTTGGTTTGAGTTCGTGTATGGGCTTTTGGGCTTGGGCCTGAGTCCAGACTTGGGTTTTTGTTTGAGCTTGGGTTTTCTAGCCTGAGTAGTTTAGTCCATTTTTTCTTTTCAAATAAATCAAGATAAGATTTTGATGTAGTTTCGGGCTCTACCTTGGCAACATCGTTTGGTTCTTGGTTTTAGTTTCTATTGGATTGTAATTTCCTAAGGTTGTATTGCTTTAGAAGCGAGGTTTTATTTAGATTTTCCTTTTATGATTCATTATTGATGCATCTAGGGATCTCTTGGTGGGTCATGTTGGTAATATAACCTTTGTTTATATATATTAATTGATGTGATGTCTCCGATGATTTAAAAAAATAAAATAGTTATACTTTAATACATCTTATGCATTTATCTTGTTAAAAATTCATTATTAGATTTGAATTCTTAATGAGAATTTAATATCATAGATTTTTATTCAACTTCCAGAATGGCAGGAATGGACCCTTCCTGATCTTGAGCAAGATTAATCTTGGTGGGATTAAATTTTAAAAACACAAGTAATCTCATTTCATGCCTAGTCCTAATTATAAGTGCGGAAACTAAGAACCCCAACAACGGAAGACGCACGATATTGGTGCTTACGTGCACCCCAACATCTAAAGAGAATATCCATTTTGATTAAGAAAGTAATTATTAAGTACAAAGACAAATGTAAGAAGGGGTCGGTCATCTATATATAGACATAATATTTTCTATAAACATAATTGTTTATTAGTTGATCAGCTACAAATCTTATCATGCATTTATACGAGAGATGAAGTCTCAATAAAAAAACAGATGTTAGGCTCGTGGAATCTGTAGCCAAGACTCTCTTAAACTCGTGTATTTAAAGCACAACACACGCTATGTGCACTCTCCCGGCCCCTTTGGCTCCCAAACTGTTTAAACTAACCACATGGAAAGAATTGCTTAATCATACGTACTCAACAATTTTCCTCCAACACTCATAGGTTCATAGCTAGCCTGCCTTGGTTGATACATTAGCAGCAGATATGATTTCAATGCAGCACAATCATCAACTCTCGTGGACTCGATTATACTAGTTGTATTCGATTATTTTGGACAAGGTTCCTTCAACATATGCATGAGTTTGCCAGATGTATGATGTATACGTTTTGCTAGCAGTGCAGTTTTCGATCAACTGCATTGAGGGTCTAAATGGAGAGGTTGTTCAGATGTTGTTGTTGTTGTTGTATTTTTTTTTCTATAAAACCAAGTTAATCATTTTTGCCAACTCTGCGAGTCCGTTTATAAGATCTACACTCTAAGTTAATAGTTAAAGCCACATAGTTTTTATGGAAACAACAGACACGGGCACACACACGCCGAGGAAGTTGAGAAATTATATTCATAACCATTTTATTTTAATGAAAATTCTGATGTAAGAAGCAGACCATGAATAACTTAATAGGCCATGAGAATGACGGCTGTGTGTGTGTATATATATATGAATGCCATGATCTACAATTTCTAAGCAAACAAGCCTACAATTCGATTCGATTCAGCAAGTTAATCAATCTCGAGCTCTCATCATGTTGGCTTTATCTCCTTCTCTATGTTCAACGGGTTGGCCCTTGGAGGATTATCCCATGAGCCACGTCTATAACAACTATTTCTCTGCAGAATCATCGCTTCTTCATTTTCCTACGACTCTACAACCCCAATTTGATCAGGTTGATGATCACTCCACGCCAGCCACCGCAATCAGTGGCGAGTCCGACATTTCTTCAACGGTAAATAAGAAGCTTAACCACAATGTCAGTGAACGTGACCGCCGGAAGAAGATCAACAACTTGTACGCATCACTCCGTTCACTTGTTCCTGCTGATCAAGCGGTATGCATAGCTAGCTAGATAATTACTTTCCTAGCTAAACCCTGAATTACATATATAAAAAAGACCCAAAGGTAGGGTTTTAGAGCATGAAATACAAACATGCAGTTTGTTCGTGTCATTGTCTAGTATTGAATCCTACTTACAATTTCCAAATATCTGGTTTCATTACAGAAAAGATTAAGCATTCCGGCCACAGTTTCACGGGTGCTGAAATACATTCCAGAGCTCCAGCAGCTATTGGAAAAATTAGGTCAAAAACGAGAGCAGCTTTTGTCGAAAATATCTAAGCAAGATAACATTATATCACAGAAGGAACAGGAAGTAAAAAACACAGCTCGGAGAAGTCCAAGCTCATTATCTGTTGTTTCAACAACTCGTCTTTGTGACAGTGAAGTTTCCATTCAAATATCTACGGTTAAGCCCTCTCACAATTTCCTATCTCGAATTTTACAAAGTCTGGAGGAGGATGGGCTGGAATTACTGAATGCTTCTTCCTTTCAGTCATCTGGAGGGAGGGTCTTTTATAATTTACATCTCCGGGTAATTTTTCTCTTATTCAAGTTGTACACATTCTCTTGATCGTTTACATTTTTCATTTTTGTGTGTGATATATATAGTAATTGATCGTTTACATTTTTCATTTTTTTTCTTCTACAGGTAGACATGCTCTTTAAGATGGATTGCGACATTTTAAGAGAGAAGCTCATGTCCTGTGCATGAGAAAAAGTAATTCTAGAGGTTTTTCTAATGATTAATGTGTTACCACTTACGTACTTCCGACCACCAGTTCTATCTACATTGAATGGATATCGCTTATCTTCAACAATACCAACAAATAGCCATGGCGTGTATATATGAGAGAAATTATGACCAATACATAAAATAGCTTGGAAGAAGATGCACATTGAACTTTACCAGTAAGACGACCAGAGTGTATTGTTTATTTTTTTTCAGCACATATAAATTGTGTATTACTCTAAATGATTTCTTCCTGTGAAGGGAATAATAAAAATTACACAACCAGCAGGAGTGCAGCCTCTCACTAATTTTAAAGCCTGTGGAATATAAACTCAGTGAATGCAGGGAAACTAGCCAACCTACAAAACCCAAACCACGGGCTGAAGATTAAAGAACAAGATGCCCTTGCTTGTTTTAACTTTTAATACTCTATATACAGTCGCACAGAGAGAGAGAGAGAGAGAGAGAGAGAGAGAACAGCAGCAGCAAAGCATGCATATGAATCACATGATAATACAGTGTTAGTCATTAGATTATGTCAGCCTTAGTTAAGTGGGATTAGATTTAAATAAATATACTCTTGATCTTTTTTTTAATCATAGTTACATATGTAATGATTCATGACATATTTTTTCATTAAAAGAAATAGACAAACACTCGTGGAGTGTCTATCCGGTCATCGCCGACGAGGAATGACATCGGGAGCGTGGTCTGCTCGGTGGCAAAGAGCGCGAACAACCGGCCGGTGACCGGTGTGGTTTTTGAGCCGTTTGAGGAGGTGAAGGCGCAGCTTAAACCTAAACCCTAAATCAGAAAATGAAAATTATCTTGCAGTAAAGACAAAATACTACAAGGACACTGAAGATGAAGAACTTTTAAGATAAGTCACATGAAACATCCAATTTTCTTGATCAATTTAATATCAGGTCTTGACAATAAATTGCATTTGCCGATTTGCCATGCAAACTACTTTCTCTTGATCATATCCAACATAAACACCGATGTCTTAATTTTTCTAATCTTAGACATCACCCACTAACACATCGAATTTTGTTTACTATCATCGGTTAGGAAACGATGTCTGTAAGCATATATAGTAGTGCTAGCCCACTCTACCTGCTAACTTGAACGAAGTGTACCAACCTTTTAAGATCATGATGTCAAGCTACTGCAATTAAGTACAAATTTACTGGAAAATATGTACCCCACCATTCATCACTTCCACGATATAGTGAAAGATCAAGATAAAAGGTGATACTAAGGTAATGAGAAAAAGAAAACACTAAGGATATTTCCTACAAAACAAGTATCACACAACAAAAATACTTACTACTCTGCAATCTAGTCAAATCCAAAGGAGTCTGTATATAACCAACTAGATAATTCACTACAAGTGAATAGAACTTAAGAGGACTCTGGTGAGGATCCAACAGAACCCAATACTGAAGCTTTGGTTCTCCAGTATTGCTGAAACCTCTGCTTCGCATATTCCAAGTAGTCAAAATCAATTTCATTCACATGTTCCTGACAGATTGGGAAACAAATAGTAAAGAGCACATGAGGGAAAGCCAAGAAAAATCTATATGGGATGCAGTAGACTTGACCGCAATTAGAAACAAAGAATTTGAAATTTGAATTGGATGCCTCATTCTACACTCTAAAATGAGCTATCAATTTGGTGAAGTCAGCATATTGATTTTGTATACTAAAATGGAAGTCAGCATATTTGTATAGAAAAGTTAACTAGCATAGTTATAAAATTTAAAATCAGAGAAAGACAGCAATTTTTAGCTAGGGGTGGGCACGGGACGGGATGGGACGGGACGAGGCTCATCCCACGTCCCGTCCCACTCTTTTGAATCGGGATGGGACGAGGGTTTTTAAGAATGCATCCCACTCGGGATTAATCCCGGTTGGGACGGGACGGGATCGGGATCGGGACGGGACAAATCCCACCTTCCTATGAAGTTAAATAAAAACCCATATTTTTATTTTTTTCATAATAAAATAACATTCAATAATGAAATTTTAATAAAAAAATGCATATTATGTTCAAAATATTATAATTTACCATTATCATTTGAGTTGATATAATTTTAGAGTTATTAAGAACATAAATTAGTTTCATTTTGATACAAATATATAAGAATTTTTAAGTTTTCATTAAAGGTAGGACGGGACGGGACGAAGCAGGATAGAAATTATTCGTCCCACGTTCCATCCCACTATTATGAAGCGGGACGGGATCGGGACGGGACGAACATTTTTAGACCTCCGTCCCATCCCGTCCCTATGAATTTCGGGACGGGATCGGGATTTCCATTTTTTATGCCCACCCCTATTTTTAGCAATCAAAAGTCACATGAACTCAGAAACCACTAGACCAGAGAGCACCTACTTCCATAGTTGTAATCTTAATATTTTAGACAGATTTTATTTAGAAAGGATAAGTACCGATATTATTCCCCATAATCCCCAGAACAGATGATCTGGAAGGGTATACTTCTCAACATCTTGAACTAGCTGCTCCAATTCATTGTCGCTGGGTTGATTCCCTGCAAAAAAATACAAATACAAATTTTGATCAAGGTAACAAATTCTTCTAGTTCCCTGTATGATTCTATTGTTACATATTACCACAATCCACACAGTAATACTACAGTTTTGATTCTTTAAAGCTGTTGATAATTGAAAAGACAAATGACGAAAACAAAACCACCAAATATTTAAAAAATAGATGTATACTAAAGAAAATATTGTATGAGGAAACAAAATGGTGTTTCTCTACTGTAATTGTTTTTTTTTTCGCCAACATACGTACTTAGCTTGTATATACTATATATAGGACGATTTCACTATATATACATAACGAATCCAAAAGGACATTACCTGAAGAACTCAGATACAAATGAACAAACCTCTTGCGCTCCTCTAAGCCTATTAGTGGCAGACCAATTATATCTCATGTCAAAAGATTGAAATAAAAGAAAAGAAGACAGAGAAGAATCTACCAAAGCATATGACATACCAGGATATTTATTATAGTTCAAAATATGTGGGGCGTCAGTGTGATAATCAGCGGCCATCTCACAGAAATGGTTTGCTATGTCAAATGCAATAGGATTATAACTTGCATACTCATAATCCTGGTAAGAAGTACACAAATAATTGTTATGAAGTTGAATCAAATTGTATGGCTCACGGTTTCCTCATCTGCATATTGAGGAAAACAAAACAGAACCTAAAGGTTAATGTGCAGACAAAATTACACAACTGAAGTTATTCACTGAATTGGAATAATTAGTTTGCATATTTTCAAACTTCATAGAAGGGACCGTTACGGATTTGAAGTCTAATACATCAAAGAATACCAATAAATCACAAATCAACTCAAATAGTATAGTGCCACAATACAAATAACAAAAAAGGGTTGTACCTGTTAATAACAATAAAACAAATAAAAAATAAAAAATATGAAGAAAAAATCCCAGCCAGCTGACACAACAACAGGTTGCTAGCCTGCTGCAGAATGAAGATTCGTACTCCTAGGAAATAGAAGAATGTGATTTCCATATATAGGCTCTGTAAGCCTCTTCTGGACGGGCAAATGGAGAGTCTAGAGTGCTAAATTCACTATATATTAATATTATTTGTTTTTCAAAAAGTGATCAAGCAGCCAAACAGGTGTAATAGGTGGTAGGGTAAACTTCATATCTTATCATCCTCTGTGCCATGCAAGCTATATAAATTTATAACTTTTTTGACTATGTATCACTAATACTAAGTGGGAATTGCAATCCTAAAGTCAGGATAAGCTACCCTTCATACCATTATTTATTATTCTACATTACCCCGCCACCGACAAAAATAATATCTCATCAATTACATATACATCCTGAATAGAATCTGAGCTACATACATCATTATCCAAATCAAACAAACACAGATTGTCCGACCACAAATCAAAAGCATCAAAACAGAGACACAAATCAGAAGGAAAAACTCACAATTATTGTTATCGCTTTACTTTCTTCCTCAATCATTATGTTACCGTACTGTAGATCATTGTGGCAGAAACCAATCTGCTGATTAGGCACTGAGAGCTCCTTTTCCAATACAGAGATTTCCTCTTGAATGGAATCTAACTGAAATTCATTAGCTTCTTCTGGACTACACAATCTCTTGGCTGTATTGAGCCAATTTCTGTAACATTTACGAAGTGTTGGTTGCACATATGGTAAATTAAAAAAGCATCTAATGTAGGCGAAAATTTGTGGTCTTATGTAGACATGTGTTGCTCAATATCTTTTAATGAATATAGGAGAGAACAGGAACACACCTCAATCTGCCCCAGAGGATGACATCCTTTGGACCGGGCATCTCAAGATCATGGAACTCCTTCAATTTAGCAGCTATAAGAGCAGATATATCTGGATCACGAAGATCAGATGCTGAAAGTGTCTGAAATTCACAAGTGCAAAGAGAGATGTGATACATATTTCAAGAGGGGAACAAAAGTACTTCACATTCAAGGATGTATAAAATCTTCAATTTTGAATGTATATGCAATTTATCTATTTACTGAATTAAATTTGTGATTCAAATTCTCATAAACAAACTGCACCAACATACATCACTGTACCACAGGAATGGCATAAAAGTTCTTCAGTAGAAACATACGTACTAAGATTCGTAGATAAGTGTTCATGGCCAAAAATTTCATTGCTGAGCTCAGGAAAATAGGTGGTCTAAAAATTGCAAGAGTATGATTTCTTTTAGGTTTTGAACCAATTCCACTAGGCTGCTCTACAAACAGACATACACTAGTATTATGGCAAATAAGAGCATTTTCTGCAATTACATAAAGCATTGCCAGTACTTATCAGAATAACAGAAAGATAACTAAACAATGAAGTACCCTTGCATGGATGAACTCTTCAATACGGCCATTAGGAAAACGCCCCAGCAGACGAGGCCCCTGTCCGTTCTTTGACATGTACTCAAATGTCCGGATCTCATTGTCCCTGTCAAAGAACACCTCAACACCCTCACCGTAAATCCTAACCAAAACTTTACGTGAAACTTCCCCGGTGCTTGTTGGCCACTTTATTTGGAACACCTCATTGGTCATTGCACCCTTGAGAGGGATCACCTGCAACGCAGTTGAATCTGCCACATTTTCCCACTTGGTAGCCAATGATTGTAAAATCTCCTTGGCTTCTTTTGGAATATGATCATACCTACCCATGGAATTCTCCGCGGAACACATGCCAAAATGATCAACCTGATCTTCCACACCAATATGATGAGAGCTGCCCAAGCAACTCAATGTCTCAATGTGGAAATCTCTGCCGGATAAAATAAAATAAAGAACAAAAGACACATAGTGTGATTACCAAAACTCTATAGTCGATCTTAACTTCAAATTAAGAAAATGAAATCAAACCCCCAAAGATGTACAAATACTAGTGATCACTAGGTCATTTTGACCTCAAATTTAGGAGCACACCCAAAATGCAACCAAAGTGTCATAAAGCAAACAATTTCTTAGACTCTCCGTGAATCATTCAGCTGATTAGCCATGCAAAGCAAAATAAAGCACTAAAGTTCTACAGAAATGAATTCCATATGCACTAATCTGCAATTGCACCAACGACGAAGATTATGTTTTCCGCCCATTCACGGTTGTCCGAGCAAAGAGCAACGACAGAGAAGCGTAAACATTATTCACAAAACAGAGAAGAAAAAGAAAACGGTTCATTTCTGCATGCAGATTATTCTGAACAATCTCAACCCCATAATTCATCTGAAAAAGTAGAAGCAGAACAGAGATCAAAATTGAAGGAGTGCCCTGAATCTTAGCGTTACCTAAGAAGAAGAAGCGGATGGGCCGGGTAGGACACCGTACGAGAAGAAGGCTAGGAACACCGGCGGCTATCGGAGAGCCACGTGATCGTTCGGTTTGAGTTGAGTTTTGAGGAGGAAGACGACCGGAATCCGAGAGAGAGAGAGAGAGAGAGAGAGAGAGAGAGAGAGGGTGATTTTGTTTATCTATGGGAATTGAATAGTTACGGGGTTGGCAGAGGAACGTGGGCCGTCGGATGACGGTGACGAGATTTGTATTTCATTATCGGATATGGTCAACTATGATCGGATATTCCCCATTTTGTTTTCATTTTTTTTTTACAGAAAATTAGTTAGAACACCGATGTGGTTTAAGAATTTATACTCCATTGCTCATTAGTTATTACTTATTAGGTGTAGTTATGTACACAGTACAGTACAGTTTAACTTCAATAACTATGCCTTTCGGCCTGATGTTAGGCCCGAAATCACCCTCACTAGATGAACCTTGGGGTGGAACTCTTTCGGTTTTCAGAATATTGGATCTTTAAGAGATTTTTTAATGAGGACTGTCTTGTTAAGAATTTTAGACATATTTTTCGATCATATTTTTTCATCTCAACGTTTACATATTAGGTACATATGAATATATTGTGTATACAAATTTTCAGCCAATTTAATAATCGTTAAAGTATCAAATTATGTAAAATTAATAAACGAACCAAAATCGTCAAACATGAACCGTTTATGTTAATAATAAATAAATCATATTTATAAATGTCTTAATGATTATTAATTTTAATGAAATTTTTCAAAGATGATCTACTCGTATATATTTACAAACTAAACGGTAGAGATCTAAATATGACTTCGAAAACTTGGTGAACCAAAAAAGTTTTCAACTAGTCCTTAACAAAATGATCCTCATTAGAAAAAATCCATTGGATCCTTAAAGTTATTGATAAGATATGTTTAAATAAACACGTATGTGTCACTGATTGATTCAAATCTCTTTAAATTGCAAAATCTTGACATTTATACATAGAGAAATATCCTTTCAAAAAACAATATACATAAAGAATAGTTAAAAAATAAGACACTATATCATAACCTAATCAAATCCTTGTGATGTGGTTTTCTGATGGCAGAATAACGCTAGATGAAATGAATAGAAAACTTAAATAACCGAAGCATGAAAAGATGCAAACATTAGCAATTTGAAAAGAACAAACCCATGCCAGCATATGCCTAAGCATAAGGCAAAAACCAGAGTAGCCTACGGTTCGGTTCGGTTCTTAGAAAAAAAATGAAGTTATACAGTAGAACCGAACCGTTTTTAAAACAGTTCGATTCGGTTCGGTTCTAAAATCTAAAATGTATAGGAACCGTTTGGAACCGTTTTGGGACCAGAACCGTTTGCAAAAGGGAGAAATTGCTTTAAACTAAAGTACTAGTTATACTCCATTTGGTGGAGGACAAAGACTATACCCGGGTTTGGAATTATCTTGTCTCGAATTATTAATCTTTCCCCATTTCTTGTCACCAGATATAAGTATGATATGCTCAAACTAACATCAGTCTTGAATTTAAGACAATTTTTTTTTGGAACCAGAACCGTCATGGAACTGTTAGAAACCGAACCAAACGGTTTCTATTCCGAAAAATACAAGAACCGAACCGTTTAAATAACACGGTTCGGTTTACGGTTCCACCTATTTTTGGCTGTTTTGGAACCGTTTACAGCGCTAATAGTAGGTAACATACCCTACAGAAAGAAGCGAGGTAGGAGGAACTAACATATAACAAATGCTAGTAATATTCAATTAATGACATATGTGACATCAGTATATAGCTGTTTATAGCATGCAACTTCCTTAATGCATGCCAAAATATTTTACACTGCACTGCAGTTATCGTTTATGCAAGATTATGTGTGCACCATATTGCGGTTGAGTCGTTATAAACGTGATTGGACCATGAATATAGGTTGGGGAAAGCTCAAATGTGAAGCTGTGTAATATCAAGGACAACGCCAATTTTGCTTCCATCAAACCAAAGTTTTGTCCAATGCATATCCGAGGACCCCATCCAAATGGAATAAATGAAACCGGACCCTTTGTTGCCTTTGAAATTCCTTCTGAAAATCTCTGTGGATTGAACTCCTTTGCATCCTCACCCCACAGGTTTTGATCTTGCTGCACGAGGAGTATTGGTAATGATAACTGGACTCCAGCTGGAAGTAACAAATTTCCGACCTGTGTTTCCTTCTGAACAGTTCGAGTCATCACCGGAAGTGGGGGGTATAACCTCAAAACCTCATATAAAATCATGGTGACCTGTGTCATGTTGATCAGTCATCCATTAGTCTCACAAAAATCCATAATGAGTTAACATTTCACTAAGACGGTGCAACCTATCAAGACATGATCGTCTGCATATACTTACTAAGAAATGTTAAAGCATGCATATTATGTAAGTATACTCACGACTTTTAGTTGAACCAGACCATCAAAATCAGGTTTTTTGTTGCCAAATACTTGTAAAACCTCCTCTCGGGCACGAGCCTGCCAGTTTGGATATCTACTGAGTAAAATTACTGTCCAAGTAAGCAAGATCGAGGTAGTCTCTGCCCCGGCAAAGTAAAACAGCTTACATTCCCCAATCACCTCATCAATGCTCATTCCAACATTCTTGTTGCCTCCATACTGTTGTATTTCTTTCCGATTCGATTCTAGAAGTATGCCTAACAAGTCATTCTTAGCGTCTTCATCACCTGCCTTCATTGCCTCCTTTTTTTACTGATAATATGCTTCAGTGTAGCATCTATTTCTTTGCTAATAGCCTTCATCCTCCTGTTCAACTTAGTAGGTAGAAACCTACAAACAAATTACATTAGATGACTCAATGTTCGATCTATTTATCTAGGTACCTAAAGCTGGGTCCTTGACACAGATCAAACTATCTGAAACAAAAGGATCTGATGTAAGCAAACTCTTTCAGTTACATGTGACTTTGTTTAAAGTTGGATCAGACATCTAAAATATTGTTAGAATTTAAAGAATGATGTAATCTTCCAAATGCCAACTGGACCTAGTTGGATTAAGGGGAAAAAATATCTGATTTAGTTGGCTAGAGTTAATATAAAATTTGATTACCTTAATCCTGGAATGTAAATAGTGAATAAGGCTTTAACTATAAGTTGTGCTTGTTCTTTCTGGAGTTCGAATATAGTTCTCCCTTCTTCATAACTACTACCGAATGCTGTCCTAGAAATCACATCTCCTGACATATTTTGAAGAAAAGGCCAAATGTCCAGTTCACAAGACCCCTCCTTGGACACCATGATCTCCCATTTGGTGACCATATTGGCGCAGCTCTGATAAAATGCTGGCAGCATATTCTAATACAAAGAAATGATTTTATTAGAACATTTCTGTTAATTTAATTCACTGTTTAGTGCACATGATATAGAAAAGCGAAATTGCAGTGACAATACACCTCTCATATGCATAATTGCATTTTAAATTTCATAGGAATAACACATTTTCTTGCTTCAGCTTGACAACTAATCTGAGTATTAACTTGAATTTGAATCAATTAAATGAGAAGTGGTGATAATACCTTTAGCTTCTCGATATGGAATGCCGGGTTAATAACCTTTCTCCTTTCAACCCATTTTTCTCCCTCAAGGTTCACAAGACCATATGATAGCAACTTGACAACAGGACCAGGATGTGGTTTCCGAAAATCATCATATTTGGTATATATCTCTTTCAAATAGTCGGTGTTCATAATGGTCACCCTTGGTGTGGTACCAAACCATGTGAAAGAATTCTTACCTGCAAAATTTTATTTTAGGCTTAAATAAAATCTGAGGTTCATAAGGCATCCAGTGCCATTATGCAAATGCATTTTTTTTTGAAATAGAAAAGAAGACGGTCCTCCCCATTCCATTGGTTAAAACAAACCAACATGAGCGTCGAAAATGAATATTCTTTAATCTTATGGAATACAATTGATACACTTATATGCCTAAAGCTACTATACAGTTACAAGTAATTATAAGGATAAATTCCTCCTATGGTATCTGATGTTTGGCTACTTGGACAATTTGGTACCTGATGAATGAAAGCGGACAATTTGGTACCTAAAGTTTTCAAATTTAGGCCATTTTGGTACCTCTATCAATTTTGACCATATTTTCAGGGTTATTTCCGTCATTCTAGTCCTAAATTCATTAAATTCACATTTTTCTTCATTTCTTCCTATAATTGCCTCTTTTTGGAGATAATTAAATTGATATATCTACTCCACTTAGCATCTACTTCGCATATATCGAAAATAAATTTTTTTCTTAATATACTCATTGTATCCTAATTATTTTATGCAAAGGAAATAAATTGCCTTTATGCAATTGTAATTTTTTCAAATTTTTTTTAATTACTTATAATTAAAATTAATTTATATTGATAGCTACATTATGAAAACTTATATACGTAAATCATCACAGATACTAAGTGGATGAGTTATCAAATTTTTAGTGATAACTTAGAGGCAATTTGGAGGTATTATAAAAAAATGAAGTAAAGTTGAGATAAAATGACGGAAATAACCCTGAAAATATGGTCAAAATTGACATAAGTACCAAAATGGCCTAGATTTGAGAACTTTGGGTACCAAATTGTCCGCTTTCATACATCAGTTACCAAATTGTCCAAGTAGCCAAACATCAGGTACCATAGGAGGAATTTACCCTAATTATAATGGCACAGAATTGAGATCCTATCAATAGTGGTGAATCACCCTTGATTTGGGGGGAATTGTGACTCACTCTGACAAGATAAAATAATGGGCAGTAAACAATCACAAACAAATTCAGTCTTGATGCTGTGCTACTTAGGAAATATGAATTAAAGCCTATCAAAGCATGGTATCAAAAAAAAAAAAAAAGCCTATCAAAGCATGTAAAGGCATACAAAAGTTGAGAAAAATCTCATACTAACTATTTAAGCTTATGCTTTATATTATAAATTTTAGGCCAGTCCACCCATTTGCAATCGTTTCTATCTCGAATGTTCCGACTTTCAGATGACACCAGAATTTCCAAGTAAACTAATTCCTTGGCTTGCCATGAATTCATGATCTATAAACTAGCTAAAGAAAAAGGATTAAACTAGCTAAAGCAAAGGGAATTTGATGCATGACATAACATCAGAAGGTGAAAAAAGATCGAGACCTTGGGACAAGAAGTAAAAATACTATGTAACCAACTGTTGTATACAATTTCACTCACATTTAGCCTCTCAAACAACCGCTATGAGACATTTATGTAAATCTTTCACCAGGTTCCTCTTGTTTCTTTACCCCTATTATTTTCTCCCAAAGGTTTTGATTTTAATTTACCGTTGATCTAAATTTGTTCAAGCAGGTTCGATAGCCAATCCTATGACAGAATTATGCCAACAAGTATAAAATAAAAATATAGTCAAAGACCAGCATACAATCCATAGTGATTGTACGGTTTGTAGCACAGCATCTCAGTAAGGAGTAGTTGTAAACTAGCGATTATTCCCATATATTCCTTGTGTTGGTTTGAAAAGCTACAGTTAGTTGAGAAGCAACCATTGTCGCTCTGTCTAGTATCTACCTAATATTTAGTACATACATAGATGACTAGCAGATAGTGAGATACCATTCCAGTTTCATTGCTCAGTATTGTATATGCAAGGAAGTAACGTGTGAAGAAATGGAACGTACCATGTTTGGCAATGGTTTGATGAAGAAATGGCAGGACCCGTGGGGCTACATCATCAGAGAGGTTCATGGGTTTTGAACTTGCTTCTTTCATCACCTTCAAGGTCTCCTTGAGATCTCCAATCAAAAGGCGGTACGGATTTCCGGCAAGACCTTGCTGCCTTAGACATTTTTCTAGCTTCTTTGGCTTCAACCACACCCAAATTAGCAACCTCCATGCCCATGATGAAGCAATGCACAACAAAACAATGGATATTGCTATGTTTACTGAAACTTCCATTTGCATATACTTAATAATAGCTGATCTAGCTTCTGGGGATAAATGAATCAATGATAGAGGCTAGGTGAGGCAGAGAGATTGGGATAGACTGAGCTGTGTTGCTTTGGCTTGATTATGAGTTTATGACAGTATTCCTGTAGTAGTATGGGAGAATAATGAGTTCTTTTATGAAGCCACCTAAACTGATTGCAACTTGCAAGGGCTTCCCGTAAGGAAAGGCAGCTTTTTCTGACCACAAAAAATGATTTGATGCAGTTGGTCTATAAATCCTTTGCCATAAATTTCTGTTTAGATATTAGATATTTCTGGGGCTTTCCTTGTCACCAAAAACCAAGTTATAGGGGTTCCCAATATAAATCGTCTTTCTCCAATTCTTCTGCTCCTAGTTCTCAGGCGTATAGGAATGTATTTTATCACTTAAGACTATCAGAGGCAATTTCAGATTGTTTCCAGCATTATGTGAACAGAAAAAAATTGAGTTACAGAAGGATTGTTTACTTGTTTTTGAAGAAGCAAATGGCATGCACTTCCTGAAAAACGGACTTCAAGTGCATTTGGATAAAACAGATGAGAAAGCTTCTGGTAGGAAAGCAATCCTAAACAGATCTAAACGAAATGCAGATATCAATTCTGTTAGCGTGAGAGACAGCTTTGTGAGCTGTGAACCATGTTACTCATGGTGGTAGAACAGCTAGGATGCATCATTAGACATAGTGCTACAGCAATGCAATTATACATGCTCATTTTCTATAAATACCTAGTTTTAGCTTTGTATCAAACATTCAAGATCAATACAACTCTCAATATTCAACTTGGTATCAGAGTATACTTACTTGGTTGATTTGCTCCACCGTTTTTTAGGTGTTTTTCTCCCAGCTTCCATACCAGCCAGCGAGGCCAGCCCGTCGTCTTCCTCCACAAGACGAATCCATCTCTGTGTTCTTAAAGCCTTAACGCTTCGTTCTATGTTGAGAGACAATGTGCAAGTGAGAGAAAGAGAGGGAAGAGATTGTACCGGTCTTGTCCAAGTGCTGCCCTCCGCCGTCGCCTCTCCTCTGCTCCCCCTCCGCCACTGCGTCCAGTCGATCTGATCGGCAACGCCCTGCTCCGACCGATGCCCTGCTAACTCGACGATGACGTGCTGCTCCCGCCGCTCCAATCTCCGATGTTCCCCGTCGTAGCCTCCTCGCCGACGCAGCAGCAGCGACGACCGGTGATCCGACCTCGGCCCTCAATCCCTTCGGCCTCTTGTGTGAACCCGAGAAATGGAAAAAAAGGGGGATTTTTATCAACTTGGAGACCCAACCCGAGAAACTCCCGAGATCCGACCCGAGAAACGACCCCAGCTCCGACCCGAGATCCGACCCGAAATCCGATCCGAGATCCGATCGGCCCGGCCCCTTTTTTTTCCTGCTGCCTTGTCAGTGCATTTTCACCGACAGTGCTTGTGCACCCGAGGCAGGTTCCTATCAGTTTTTTGTTTCCGCAGCATTATTGCTAATTTTTTATTTTTGCTTTGATTTACAATGGGCTATGGAGACGAAAAAGAGAGTTCTCAGGTCAATGATGTTTAGAAATTTGAAGTATCTGTCAAGAATTCTGAAAGTTGTTCTTTTGGGGGAGCCAAACTCAATGGGGCTAATTTCCGTAAATGGAAGAGAATTATGACAGCCCATCTCTGAGGAAGGCACAAGATAGGGCATGTAACCGGAGTAACTAAGGCTCCCAATGACGATGTTGTTGCCTACACTAAATGGGACGATGATGATGGTCTTGTAATGTCTGTCTTGTTCAAAGCTATGAATGAAGAGATACTTGACCTGGTGGCAGAATGTGATACGACGCATGCAATATGGAAGACATTGGAAATCCTATTTACTAGTGACTCTGATTTCATACAGGTTCATGAGTTAATCTGCACAGCTTTTGCAATGCACCGGGATGGGCAACCGGTGGCGCAATATTTCACCAAGCTAAAGAATATTTGGGCTGAGATTGATGTGAAACGTCCTTGCATGATCAAGAATCAGGAGGATATTGTTTGGTACCAAAAGGAGAAGGAGATTGAGCGAGTTCACCATTTCCTGAAAGGTCTTGATGCAAAGCATAACAGTGCAAAAAGAGAGCTGCTCAGAAAGACCAAACCCCCTAGCCTAATCACAGCTTTCACATTTATCCGTAAGGATGAGTTTCAACAGGAGAGTCTTCATAAGACCCAAGTTGAAGTTTCTAGCCTTACTGTTCAGGCTATATCTCCAGCACCATCCCTTCAGCAAGCAACTTCAGCTCCACTTCATAAGCAAGGACCGCCACCAGGCTTCAGGACTCAGCCCTGCCCTCCTTGCTCTTATTGCCATGATACAAACCATGCTCGTGCAACCTGTTGGAAGTTGTATCCACACCTTAGGCCCCAGAAGCGTAATTATCGTCTTAAGGCGAAAGCAGCTATTCAACTGGTCCAGGAACCAGATATGTATGGTGTGGTTGGACATGATCATCATACAGCAGGAGGAGCAACACCCACAGCATCAATAGCTGGTCGTGGTAAGATTGGTATGGCTTTACATATTTCTCACTTTGTTGGTTTTGATACATGGATTATTGATTCTGGTGCATCTGATCATATGACTCATGACAAATATCAATTTACTATATTATCTCCTCCACCCGTACCATATGTTACTAATGCTAATGGTGAGGCCTTCCCCGTATTAGGGAAATGGTCAGTTCGTCTTACTCCCAGAATAGAGCTTCACAATGTGCTATATGTACCTGCTTTATCTCATCATTTGATATCTGTCCCACAATTGAATAGTGAAGCTAAGTGCTTGGTGACATTTTTTCCCATGTATGTGATATTTCAGGATCTTCTCACCGGGGAGTTAATTGGTCGGGGGTATCTAAGGGGCAGGTTGTTTCATCTGGATAAGACATATGCGGGGGAGAAACCAGGGGCACCGTCCCGGATCGCTTTACTCTCCACTTCTGATAAGCTAAGTGAAGTTTGGTTATGGCATCGTCACTTGGGGCATCCATCGTTTAGTGTTATGAAAAAATCCATGCCTACTTTGTTTCTTGGTGTGGATGAGTCAGTTTTTCGTTGTGAAACATGTGTTTTGGGTAAGAGTCATCGATCTACTTATTCCCTTAGTATTTCTAATAAAAGTACTCTTCCTTTTGAATTGATTCATTTTGATGTTTGGGGACCCTCCAAAGAGTCTACTGTGTCGGGAATGCGGTATTATGTGTCATTTATTGATGATTGCACACGTCTTTCGTGGATTGTTCTTCTGAAAACAAAAAATGAGGTCTTTTCGGCTTTTCAAGCCTTCAATACCACTGTCCAAACACAATATAATGCCACAATTAAAATTTTTCGTTCTGATAATGGGAGGGAATATGTGAATCGTGTCTTTCAGGAGTTCTTTACGGCGCACAGAATTGTTCATCAAACAACGTGTCCTTACACACCTGAGCAGAATAGAGTTTCCGAAAGAAAAAATCGTAATTTACTTGATATGGCTCGGTGTATTCTCTTTAGTGCCCATATGCCTAAATACCTTTGGGGTGATGCTGTTATAACTTCTGCTCACCTCATTAATCGTCTTCCATCACGTGTCCTTGAAGGCAAAGTTCCATATGAGGTGCTTGCATCCCATGTTTCCTTACCCTCTTTTCATAATCTTCATGCCCGTGTTTTCGGTTGTGTTGCTTTTGTCCATCTTTCAAAACATCAAAGGTCTAAGTTGGATGCCCGAGCAGTTAAATGTGTGTTTGTTGGATACAGCGGATATCAGAAAGGGTACAGGTGCTATCATCCACCTACCAGAAAGTATTATGTCCCTATGGATGTTACTTTCTTTGAAGACATGAGCTATTTCACATCCTCTAATACTGCTCTTCAGGGGGGAATTCATATTTTGAAGAGCTGTATCATGTAGAGGGGGAGACATGTCAGCTATGAAATATGAATTCAGGTTCAATTGAGACATGCACCACCAGATGATTCTAGTATAGTCACTCCAGAGATTCTGGCACAATTGCCCCTCATGCCCCCCCTACTGTTGTTTATACCCCTGATCAACAATTCCCTGGTACAGAAGATCGCTCATCTGAGGTTAATCATTCTATTGGGGCTAATACTAGTGAAGCTAATAGTAGACAATATGTCTTGCCAAATAGGTCTACTCCGGGTCAGCCAACAAAAAAATATGAACCTACCCTTCAGGCTAAAGCTAAGTATCATGTGGCAAATTTTATGTCTACCAAAAAATTGTCTAAGTCATATGAATCATTTGTGAATCAAATTTCTGCTCTATCAATACCTAACAAAGTGCAGGATGCATTGAGAGATCCAAAATGGAGGAAAGCGATGGAGGAAGAGATGGAAGCATTACAGAAGAACAATACTTGGGAGCTTGTATCTCCACCACATGGCAAGAAGGCAGTGGGATGTCGTTGGGTGTTTACAGTGAAGCATAATCCAGATGGGTCAGTGAGCCGGTATAAAGCACGCCTAGTAGCAAAAGGGTTCACCCAGACATATAGCATAGACTATGATGAGACATTTGCACCTGTTGCAAAGATGAACACTATTCGGATATTGCTCTCTTTTGCTGTTATTTTAAACTGGCCACTTAGACAGTTTGATGTTAAGAATGCATTCCTTCATGGAGAACTTACAGAGGAAGTCTATATAGATCTTCCTCCTGGATATGTGACAGCTTCTCCAGATAACTTTGTATGCAGATTGAGAAAGTCTTTGTATGGTCTTAAATAGTCTCCTCGTGCATGGTTTGGAAGATTTTCATAATTCATGAGGAAAATTGGCTACAGGCAGGGTAATTCAGACCGCACATTATTTCTCAGACACCAACAAGGGAAGATAACAGCCTTAATTATATATGTTGACGATATGGTAGTTACTGGTAATGATACTATTTAGGTGGATAGATTACAAAAGCAGCTAGCCACAGAGTTTGAGATGAAGGACCTAGGTACACTCAAGTACTTCTTGGGTATTGAGGCAGCCCGGGGAAGTGATGGTATCCATATGTGTCAGAGGAAGTACATCCTTGATCTACTAACTGAGACAGGTATGTTAGATTGCACTCCAATTTATACTCCTATTGAGCAGAACATCGGTTAACAGAGTACCTAGATCAAGTGCCCACTAACAAAACTCGTTACCAGAGGCTAGTTGGACGCCTGATTTATTTGTCACATACCAGACCAGATGTTGCCTATGCAGTAAGTGTAGTGAGTCAGTTCATGCATAATCCCAGTATGAATCACATGGATGCTGTTGTGAGGATTTTGAGGTACTTAAAGTCAGCTCCAGGGAGAGGAGTAATGTTTTCGAATCACAACAATATCCTTCAGGTTTGTGGCCTCACAGATGCAGACTGGGCTGGAAATATTACAGATCGGAAGTCCACATCAGGGTGCTTTACCTTTATTGGGGGTAATCTTGTTACGTGGAGGAGTAAGAAACAAAATGTGGTAGCTCGATCTAGTGCTGAAGCAGAATACAAATGTATGGCTCAAGGAGTGTGCGAGCTGTTATGGCTTCGGAACTTGCTACAAGATTTAGGTGTTAAGCCTAAGTGTGCTATACAGTTGTACTGTGACAATAAGACATCTATTGATATTTCACAGAATCCTGTGCAACATGATCGCACAAAGCATATGGAGGTTGATCGTCACTTTATAAAGGAGAAGCTAGACGCTAAGATCATTTGCTTTCCGTTTGTTCCTACAGAAGAGCAACTTGCGGATATGCTCACAAAAGGAGTATCTAAGAAGGTATTTTATGACTCACTTAGCAAGTTGGGCATGGTTGATGTGTATGCGCCAACTTGACGGGGAGTGTTAGCGTGAGAGACAGCTTTGTGAGCTGTGAACCATGTTACTCATGGTGGTAGAACAGCTAGAATGCATCATTTGACATAGTGCTACAGCAATGCAATTATACATGCTCATTTCCTATAAATAGCTAGTTTTAGCTTTGTATCAAACATTCAAGATCAATACAACTCTCAATATTCAACTGATTCGACCTAAGGTTGACTGCAGGAAAACATTCAACCCCAGATACATTCAGATTTCAAGTGTGAAAAATATCAATAACTGTTATAGAAATACGATAACTTGTTTTGAAGAAGCAACTAACATGCAATTCCTAAAATATGCACTTCAAATGCTTTTAGATAAAACAGTTGAGAAAGCTCCGTATAAAAGTACCAGTTCTACTACAAGCTCTTGTAACAAAAGACTCCTCGAAATGCAAAGCTCTATTCAGGAAAAATAAATACAGAGATCATTCTAGCTAAAGTGGACTGCAGTAATTTATTCAACCCCAGATTGCCAAATACGTCCAGATTTCATAGAACTGCACATTTTTAAACTGTGGAGAATCCATACGTGGGAGACACTACTCAAATTAAACTAAATAGCCACCTTTAGACTTTAAATCAGCAATTTGATTAAACCTAATCCACAGAAAGCATTACCCTTGAATAGTCCATAAGAGTTACTGAGCTCAACCAAGACAGATACTGTACAAAATAACTCGAGCGATCCTTATGGTTCAGCTAGAAATGACAGGTTGATTGTCTTTTCTTCAAGATCAAAATATCAATGTTACCTAGGATATGATAGGTCAGTATTTCTGAATTTGAAGTGGTATCAGAATCAATGTTTTAAAAAGTGAAGACGTACCCTAAGACGTTTTTTAAGAGCTTTGATCCTTAAAACTTGAGGCACATTAAGCGTATGTCTTATGTTTAAAAAATTAGTAGTTAAATATTTATATATAATTATATACATACGAAAATAACAAATATACATAAGAACTTACCAATTTATTACATTTTGATATAATGAAATTCATAATCTAAATGGTTTATATAGTTTTAATCAATTTAAACACACTATATATAAATATAAAATATATCTAAAAAGATTTTTTTCTAAGGCATAGTAAAATGCGTAAAAAGCGTGAAAAACGTAGCTATATGCATAAAATGTGTAAGGTTTTTAAGACTCACTGTCTAGACTGAAAAACAGAGGCGTTATATAAGTAACCTTAAACTTTTTAAGCCTTAGACGAGTCTTCAGACGAGTTTTTTTGTCAGAATGATTCTCTGATATAGGGGAGATGTCAAGGGAAACTTTTACATCCGAGGTTCTCGTTCGAGGACTGCAATCACATAATTAACTGATATACTGCACATACTCTTGTTTTAGGCATGACAACTTGGTTTTCTTCAAAATTATCATAGTGTTCCTGTCAAAAGAAAAGAAGTTAGTCAAAGTATTACATAGACAAGATAAAGGATGATTAAATATGGACAAGGACGAAACTAGCCATGATTTCCACCAAAGTTGTTGAGGGAATGTGATCGTTAACTTCTGAAATGAATTGGGAGCTCATATATATATTGGCTATAGAGAGGAATTTTATGAAGAAACCAAAGAAATTAAGGACGACAAACAAGTACCATTGAATTGAGGTTTTTTGTTTTTTGTTTTTCACCACATTTGACACCTAGATTCACAGAACATGAAATTCTCCTCCCAAGTTGGAGAGAAATTCTGAAGCAATCAAAGAAATTGAGGATAACAACATATACTATTGAGTTTATTTTTGACAACAAATACTACTCAGTTGATTTTTTTACCACATTTGACAACTAGAGGCACAATACAACTGCCCTAATTCAGCAGCAGAGATAACCAATAGCATTTAGTCCATTTACATTCAGAAAGCAGTCAGACTAATGTCTAGGTCATTTCAAGAAATTAAATATCAAAGATGAGTTTCAGGAATGAGAGGAGTCAGAATTAATTTAAGGAAACGACTCACCTAGATAGAGCCAAGTCTATACGAAATGGCTCTTTTTCATTAAAAACAAAAGGTTTCATTGTAATGAAACTTATTTTTTAATCGAAAAAGAACTTCATTGGTAATGACTCAACTACAATAAGGGAACACACTACTTCAATTTACCATCAACGTGGTAACAGATCTCTCAAGTTTCCATCACTAGACTTCAGAATCAAAGTCCAAAGCCTCTATTCACAGACTGGTGGAGCCAAGGAAAGTCCGTTTCCTGTCAGTGAGTCATAGAATGTAATATAGGGATGCACATCATATAATTAGTACTTATGTCACGACCCCGAATTTCGAATGATAAAAATTCGAATTCGAAGCCATGAAAACTCAAAAACAATCTCAAATATATTGAAATCATCTTATCATAACAGTGTATCGAAATTGAGTCCACATCATGACTCAGTCAACTCGAATAATACACAACCAATAGAAATGTAAAATTCACTCAATCCTCACCACAAACAGCAGAAAGAAATCTTCGACAATCTTCAGCGAAAGCCCTCTAATTCTGTTAATCTACACCTGCATAACTATCCCCTACACCATCGAATAGGTGCACTGGGATTGTAAACACAAACCCGGTAAGTTTTGCAGCTCGTATGAGTAAATCAATAATATAACTCGCATATAAACACAGAAGAAAATACTGAAAAAATTTAATTATAAATGTACTCATGAGTCATTGGATGGCCCATCTGGTTGTCCAATAATATCTGAAAATATGCGTGCTCACGAGAAATTGGGCAACCCCTATGTTTACCCAAATACATTTATAATACGTGTACTCATGAGTGCTGGTACTCATCTGTTATCCCTCATGTAGTACGCCGTCAGACATTCGGTAACCACTTGCTACCCAATATCCAAAAATATGGGTACTCATAAGCCGGTAACCCATCTGTTACCCACAGAAGAAAATACTGAAAATATTTAATTATAAATGTACTCATGAGTCATTGGATGACCCATCTGGTTGTCCAATAATATCTGAAAATATGCGTGCTCATGAGAAATCGGGCAACCCCTCTGTTTACCCAAATACATTTATAATACGGGTACTCATGAGCGCTGGTACACCTCTGTTACCCCTCATGTTAGTACGCCGCCCGACATTGGGCAACCACTTGCTACACAATATCCAAAATATGGGTACTCATAAGCGTTGGTACACCTATGTTACCCCTCATGTTAGTACCCCGGCACACAGACTAGAGCGTAACTGTCGCCCGGCCAATGCTAGGTTCCGACATGCCAACACATCTGAAGACAGGTCCACAGACCACAAAACGTTTTAACATAACTCAAGTTAAAACCACGTACAAACAATCATCATATGATATTGTACAAATCAAAGTGACATGCTCAAATAAATAAATATCAACGCTATAATGAACTTATTCGCAAACGGAAAATATGACAGTATATAGTATAGCAAACCATCTATATGTACCTATTTTACCAATTATACACATACACAATCCACTATATCATATACATATCATAGTTCGTTCTTTTTAATTAAGCATAATTATGAATCTCCGCAAAGGTAGATTCGTCACTGTGAGATTTTACTCACATTTACCATAGTCCATAATCACAAAAACCTTTTCAAAATCATTTACTAAAATAGTGTTTCACTTACCCATAAACCGTAGACGATCAAGTTCATGTAATTTAAACCAAAACATATTTTTAAAATAATTTTTATAAACTAGTCATGCAACGACTATGGTGACAACTCAAACTAAATTCATAATTATAATACTACTTCGATGATGATGATCATTGTGAGGTTTAGTCACCTTATTTCCTGCGTGCAACTTCCACGACACTGAAAGTAGTTTCTTCACTCGTTTCGTTGGTCACCAAATAGCATGATAAAATACTTAGAAAATGATATGTAAAATATCAGGTGATGATTTCAGTACAGCTTAATATTGTTCATAAAACACTGTTTAAATTTCACTGTTTATCGAGTACTGTTCATGACCACTATTTATATAGTACTGTTTACACTATTATTCATGAACATTGATCATTCCACGACACTGTTCACCGACCGCCTCCAATGACCACCAAATTTCACCACCACAATCTAAATGACATTCATAACAACTTTCTAGTTCACAACAAAGTCTAAATCAAAACTTAAAACCTCCAATTTCGGAATTTCCAAAAAATCCCAAATCATGAACCCTAGAATTGATATTTCTTTATTCGAGTTCTTACCTTTCGATTTAGCTCAAAACCTTTGCAGGGGTTGTTGACGATATTGAGGCAAGGAGTTTGAGACTGGTGGTGAAGCCTAAACTCGCCGGAGATCACCGATTTGGGAAAATTGAAGAACACAATCGGGTCACCGATGGGTATTCAGGTCGACTTTTGGGCTTCTATGCGTGGAAAGTGCTACTCCACGTTCCACCACCAAAGGGAGGCGCACAAGGAGGAGATGAAGCTATCTGGGTCGGCCCGGTCACCTAAAACCGCCGGAGTCGGCCGGAAAAGTCGGGTCGAGTCGGAAGGAAATTTTCGCCTCTAAAGGCGCGGGTGCGGAGAAATGGGGAGAAAAATGGGGTTATGACAACTTAGCTATTATGTATATGGTAGTACATAGTACATATGGTTGTAGTACAATGTAAACTTTATATATGACCTCTAGTGTGACATGAATAAATATCAGAAAATTCATTCTCTAAATCGTGTCATATTTGACTTGGTATCAGAGCAAAGATTCGAAAAACTTTGTGTTAACGTAGTGAACTGTACTGATGCAATACGCTACACTCTTTGTTGATGCGATACGCCGTGCTCCTCGTTCCTTTTTGGGTGTTGGTTGGTCTCGGTGCGTCTGTCAAGCGTAGAAGATATTTACGAGTGGGACATCTGGAGAGCGTAGCGCGTCCATAATAGCGTAGTGTAACCTTACGCGTATGACGTCTTTGGGCGCTATTATAGTGCCTCCGTCATAGCGTACTCAATCTTTACGCGTAAGACGTCTTTGAACGCTATCTTTGAACGCAGTGCATCCGTCATAGCGTACTAAATCTTTACGCGTAAGACGTCTTTGCACGCTATCTTTGAGCGCAGTACGTCCGTCATAGCGTAATAAATCTTTACGCGTAGGACGTCTTTGAGCGTTATCTTTAAGAGCAGTGCGTCCGTTATAGCGTAGTAAATCTTTACGCGTAGGACGTCTTTGAACGCTATTTTTGAGCGCAAGACGTCCGTCATAGCGTAACAAATCTTTACGTGTAGGACGTCTTTGAACGCTATTTTTTAGCGCAGTGCGTCCGTCATAGTGTAGTAAATCTTTACGCGTAGGACGTCTTTGAACGCTATCTTTGAGCGCAGTGCGTCCGTCATAGGTAAGTAAATCTTTACGTGTAGGACGTCTTTGAACGCTATTTTTGAGCGCAGGGCATCCGTCATAGCGTAACAAATCTTTACGCGTAGGATGTCTTTGAACGCTATTTTTGAGCGCAGGGCATCCGTCATAGCGTAACAAATCTTTACACGTAGGATGTCTTTTGAACACTATTTTTTAGCGCAGTGCGCGTCATAGTGTAGTAAATCTTTATGCGTAGGATGTCTTTGAACGCTATCTTTGAGCGCAATGCGTCCGTCATAGCGAAGTAAATCTTTACGCGTAGGACGTCTTTGAACGCTATTTTTTAGCGCAAGGCGTCTGTCATATTGTAACAAATCTTTACGCGTAGGACGTCTTTGAACGCTATCTTTGATCGCAGTGCGTCCGTCATAGCGAAGTAAATCTTTACGTGTAGGACGTCTTTGAACGCTATTTTTTAGCGCAGGGCGTCTGTCATATCGTAACAAATCTTTACCCGTAGGACGTCTTTGAACGCTATTTTTAGCGCAGTGCGTCCGTCATAGCGTAGTAGTAAATCTTTACGCGTAGGACGTCTTTGAACGCTATTTTTGAGCGCAGGGCGTCCGTTATGGCATAGCAAATCTTTACGCGTAAGACGTCTTTGAACGCTATTTTTTAGCGCTGTGTGTCCATCATAGCATAGTAAATCTTTACGCATAGGACATCTTTGAATGCTATCCTTGAGCGCAATGTCGTGGGCCGAGAGAGGCGCGATTCGCGCTGTGGGCAGCATGTGTCGTACATGCATTGGGTGAACGTGTCGTGGATGGTTCAATTTCGGGGGGAGGTGACGTTAGCCAAGGAAGTAGTTATTGCGTGCAGTTATTGAGTTCATTATCGAAGCGTCGTCTCGGTAACTCATGCCACGCGGCGGGATCTGGGGCGATGCCAATTGGGTCAACGGCTAAGATGTGAGTAACGGTTTTCTATATCCAATGGTTAGGGAGCATTTTTGAAAAATCAACGGGCGAGATGTGGTATGAAGTTACTATAACAGGGTGAAAGGGATAGGAGGACTGTCATTATCGACAGTTCCAAGCTCTTTTGAATTTCAAAAGCTCTCAGTTTTCTCGTTCCCTCCTTTGTTCTCCATTTTATTTTTCAAGTTTGGACGAGATCCTACCGGGGTTATTTGTGCAAATCGGTCTTCAAGGTATGTTTTGATCGGAACTTCCTATTTTTGTATGCACTTTTGGTTGTTTCCTAGTGATTTTGTCGTCGAAATTGGTAGGTTTTGGATAAGTGTTTTCCGACTAAGTGGGGTATTTGTGTGGGCGGTAGTCGATGTGTTTTGGCCTGAAACTGGGCTTGGCGTTCTTCATGTTCTTCATATTCTTCCTTGCGAGGTTCTTAAGCTAGATCTGATTAACTCTCTAACTTCTAGGTTTAGGTTGTTCATCTTTAACTATGGTGTTGCTTACTGCGGCGTAATTCCTAGGACAAATATACTAATTGACAGCGATTCCATGCCTGCAGAGGGGAGTTGGTTCGCCTCTGAATCGTGGACGAGCGAGTTGGAGGCCAACTACCTAAACTTGGTGCGGCGAAGCAGTGGTGGCAATTCACGTTGTGAGGACCGCGTTGCTGTCTTTGCGAGAGTATTAGCGAATTGGGAGAGTAGCGAATCGTCGGGTACAATGGAGTCAAGACACGAGGAGGTTGGAGAAAGTGAGATGGGCCCTGTTCCGAGCCGAGACCAAGGTGTGCGCGAGCGTAGTGCGAGCGCTTCTGGGACTAGCACCTCGAGTCTAACACTGAGTCCAGCGCATGTGAGGCGTTGGTTAGAAGGCGGAGTACAAAGGTCGGAGGTAGAGGAACCACAGGGGGGCGGTCCCCGCCACAGTACTTGGCTACATGGATGAGTTCAAGCTGTTGGCAATGATTGTGGCTCGGGCCATTGAGCTGGATGAGTACGGGTCGATATTGCCAGAGGGATATGTGCTTGTCAGTCCCTCCGTATTACGGCTCGGGGTGGAATTGCTGTTGGATCCGCGCCTTCATGCTTGGTGGCGGAGTTTGGCTTGGCCTTTGGGCAAGTCAGTTACAACATGTGCCGGGTTATTCTTGGCCTCTACTCGCTCTTCCACCTGTCAGGATGTTGGTTTCCCACCGCGGTAGAGATACTCCATTTCTTCAAGATAGACTATAACCAGCAGAATGGAAATGGAGGCACTGCGCGGTTCCTTAGGCGAGACGAACGCAGTGAGTTCCAAGTCTTGGAGAATTGGCCCCCCTCGGAAGCTAATTGGTGGAAGAATAGCTTCGTTGCAGAGAACGGGTGGGAATTTGGGCGTATTAACGGGGAAGAGTATATCCCGGAGAAGCGTATCCCTTCACGTTTTCAAGCAATTAACTGTAGGTGATAATTTCTTATGAAGTGCTTGTTGTAGAATAATTGTTTACTGACTTTGTTGTTCTTTTGTTGCGTAGCAGGAAGGAGATTAATACTGTCGGAGCGCGAAGTTGACCGTGTCAATCGTGTGACGTATCTTTGGAGGTGTCAAGGTGAGGATTTGCTCCACGATTTGAAGGTGTTGACGAACCCGTATCTGCTATTTGAGCAAGAACTACTCCGCCACCATCGTGAGTGACACCACTACGCTCTCATTTTCCGCCCTTTGTTTACTTTTTTTTATAGCGTACTGATCTGTGATTTTTGTGTGCAGCTACGACGCTCTCGATAAACAGAAATTTTGAGAAATCGAAGTGTGTTTGCTACGTGAGGTTCTTGCAGCAAGAAGACCCCAACGTAACGTCGGACATTGAAGGTCTAGCCGTAACCATGCTGCAGCGTGTGATGGCGAAGAAGGTGGCGGCGTCCACTATGGCTGTGAACGCAACCGCGAAGCGGGTTTAGGATTCGGTGTAGGTCGTGGATCTGCCCGTTCCGTCCCACGTGAGCTTGCCGAATGAACAGGGCTTGCCTCGCCGAAGTGACGCGGAGGGTGTAGGTTACATAGACACCGATCCTCAGTTGGCTACTACGACGGAGTCATTAGAGGTTCGTAACAGGAAGAACGCTAAAAAAGCGATCACCTCTCAGAGAAAAGCAAAGTCCTCTGCTGCTCCTGAAGAGGTGAAAGATATGACGGTCAAAGCGCCGCAACCCAAGAGGCAGAAGACTACAGAGAAGGGGCCCATAACCTTCACCGACTCCCGGGTCTATGAGGATCGTAGTCCATTAAGCCAGCTGAGTGCCACGGATTTAGAGAAGTTGGTCCTGCTAAGTCAGTGTGCCAGACTCGAGGGATTACGACGACCTGAGAGGTCCGGCCTCGAACTGTGTAGCCCGCTCGGTCTAGCTGCGACTATAGCGGCAAAGATGGTTTTCAACCTGCTCGACGCGGAGCGGGATGTCCTGGAAGAGCGGCGTCTGCTCGCCGAAGTGACTGAACGGGATAGCAATCACGCCAAAAGGGGGCCGAGTCGCTGGCACATCAGATGGCCGCGGATAGAGATGCGGCGCAGTCGGCCCTTACGAAGGACGAAGCAGAGGTGGAGAAGGCCCGCGTGGTGTAGGAGGCTGCAGCCAACGCAGTGGCCTCATTCAAAGCATCCTCAGAGATGACGGAGTACTTGGAAGGTTACTACGTCACAGCCGTGGGTGATATGATCGCGCAGTTCCAAGAACTGGGAATGTTGGATCCTGCGGACTACAAAGTTCGGCTGAGGGAGAAGGGGTTGAAAGCGCCACCGATGCCGCATGAGGTCGTCCCACCTTTCTCGCAGCCATCTTCTGCTGCGGAGGCCGAGGCGGAGGTAGAAGTTGGTAAGAAAATTTCTGACTCTTCTTCTTTTGGTTTATCTTGTGATAATGACAGGTTTGATTCTAATCTGGAGACTCATTCTCCTACTCCTCATTCGCATAGCGCCAGAATGCACAATCGGCAAGGCGAATCGGGGCAAGTAGCGGAATTAGATGCTGCTCTAACCAGTAATGCTGCCTGAGCGGTGCCAGCGTAGCAAGCTGCGAGGGAGGAACGAGATGGGAGTTATAAAGACTTGGCGTAATGGAAGAACGTCCGTCCCTGAAGTGCTGCATCATCTCTCACTTTTTATTTCGGTGTATTTTTCCAGTTTTTTGCTTCTGTAATGGGCATTGTGTCATACTGATTATCTAAATGAACTGAAGCCCTTTGGGCCTTTCAAGTAATTTGTCTCCTATGTGATTGCCGTAGTAAATGTTATGTGATTGTTGTTTTATTTTTTTCGCTACATGTTAAATACTATCTTTGTTGCGCGCACAATGAAATAGTCTGTTGAAGGAATTTAATTGTCGTGGTATGCTAGTGAACTGTCGTAGTAAGGATCAATGGTTTGGAAATTCCTCATTTCATTGATAGCCTGGCCGTAGCCGTATGTACAAAGATAGCTTTGACAATGTGTAGTAAGTCCCAGTGTTGCGCTATGCACATACCTTTACTTGTAGTAGTACTTAAGTTGTTCCACGTTCAAGGGTGGGATAGTCTTTCTCCGTACTTGTCCTCCAGGCAGTACGTATTTGGTGCCACAATCTCGACGACTTTATATGGTCCATCCCATCTCGGGCGCAACCCGGTGACCTTTGTTTGGACCTTCTTTAGGACCCAGTCACCGAGCTGAAGTGTCCTGCTCTTCACTCTAGAATTTTAGAAGCGTGCCACGCGTTGTTTGTTTAGGATGTTGTGATGGTGCGCTGCGATGCATTTCTCTTCCAAGAGATCTTTATCAAGTTGCATATTTTCCGAATTGGTCTCGAGGTCAAACAACAAAACCCGTTGTGTTGGCTGGATTACTTCAATGGGAAGTACTACTTCCGTGCCGTACATTAGGCAGAAAGGTGTCTTGCTCGTGGCCTCTGTTGGCATGGTGCGGATTGCCCATAGTACATTGTCGAGCTTCTCGGGCCAAAGCTCCTTTGCTTCATCAAGTTTTTTTAATTAATTAGTTGGCGGCTTACACTTACCCATTAGTTTTGGGGTGCGCGACAGAGGCGAACTTGAGCTTAGTCCCCCTTGCTTTGCACCATGTGATGAGGTAGTCATTATTAACTGTGTGCCATTGTTTGTGATGATAGACTCTGGCGTACCGTGGCGGTAGAAGATGTTGCGTTGTAAAACGTTTTGAACCTTCTCAGTTGTTAAGGGTGCGGCTTCGATCCATTTGGAGTGATAGTCGATGCACACGATAACCCACTTAAATTGGCATTTCCCGAAGGGAAGCGGGTCTATCAGATCCATTCCCCAGAGGCAGTTGATCCATGGGCTGACTATATATGATAGTGGTTCTGAGGGTTGTCGTGGTATAGGTCCGTGTATTTGACATTTATGGCAAGATCTGGCTAGCTCTTGTGCGTCGGCGGCAAGTGTGGGTTAGTAATATCCTACCCGCAGTGTTTTTCCAACTAGTGCGCAGTTGCCGTAGTGGTTGCCGCAGTCGCCACTGTGGATTTATTGCAAGACCCATTTGCCTTCTTCAGTTATAACATATCTTAAACTGGCGTTCAGCAGACCCTGGTGATAGAGTGTGGTGTTTCGCAAGTGATATCTCACTACGTGTCTCGTTAGCTATCTTGCGGCATCCTTGTCTTCGTGTAGCTTGCCATCACGCTTAAGTTCTATGATCTCATCCATCTACGAGCCTTGGTGTTGCTATATCTGGCATATCTCCTGTAGAGTTTGGGAGATGGAAGGATGGTGGAGCAATTCGACCCTGGTATCCTTATGGCATTGATGTGGCTGCGTCATGGCAAGTCTTGCTAAGGAGTCCACCCTTGCGTTATTGGCCCTCGGGATCTGGGTAATGTGATAGAATTCGAATCATGTCAACAACGCCGTGACGTGTGTCAGGTAGGCTGCTAATTGCTCATCTTTAGCAGTGAAAGACCCGGTGTCTTGACTACCGGCGGAGAGTCATTGAATACGTTGATACTAGTTGCGCTAGTGCTGAGGGCCAACTGTAGTCCTGCAATCAATGCTTCGTATTCTGCCACATTGTTGGAGACAACAAAATTGAATTTGAGAGTATACTCTAGCTCGAGTTCCCCCGGTCCGCTCAAGATGATTCCCACGCCACTAGACTTTGCGCAACTAGAACCGTGTACATGTAAGTTTCATGTAGAAATTATGGTGGGGGTTATGACATCGTCTGGTGCTATTTCCACCGTATCTCGGAGAATTATTTCTGTAATAAAATCAGCTACGGCTTGGCCCTTTATAGCGGGTCGTGGCTTGTATTCGATGTCAAATTCTATCAGCTCGATAGCCCACTTACTGAGTCGCCCCGAGTGTTCTAGATTCTGCAGTACTTGTTTGAGGGGTTGGTTTATAAGTACGTGGATACTGTGGGCTTGGAAGTAGTGGCGCAGTCACCTGGCTGCCACGATAAGCGCAAGGGATAACTGTTCCAATGTTGGCTATGTTGTCTCCGGACTGTTCATGCTCTACCCACGTAGAAGACTGACAATTCTTTAGTTCCATCTTGGCGAACTAAGACACTACTAACCGCGGTTGTAGATACTGCAAGGTAAAGGTACATTGGTTCTCCTGGCTGCGCGGTTGACAATAATGGCACCGCGGCTAGGTAGTCTTTTAACCCCTGAAAGGCTTCTTGGAAGTCAGGTGTCCATTCAATCAGCTTACTCTTGGAGCGTCTTAACAGTTTGAAGAATGGTTCAAATTTTTCGGTCAGCCTCGAGATGAATCGAGATAACGTCACGAGTCTGCCTTGAAGGGCTTCCACATCCTTCTTAAGTACCGACTGGGCCATGTCTAGAATGGCTGTACTTTTTTCCGGGTTTGCCTCTATGCCACATTGACTGATGATGTAGCCCAAGAACTTACTTGTTGTCACCCCGAAAAAACACTTTTCTGGGTCAATCGCATTATGTATTTTCTGATCACGTTGAAGATGGTTCGGAGGTTGGCTACGTGGTCCTTGGCCTTGACGCTCTTGGCCAACATGTCATCCACGTATACCTCAATATCGCGACCGATGTGCTTATCAAATATTTGTGTGACGCAACGCACATACGTAGCCCATGCGTTCTTTAATCTGAAGGGCATGACATTATAACAATATAAGCCTCTGTCTGTAACGAAGGTCGTAGCATTCTGACCCGCAGGGTTCATGCGTATCTGAATGTACCCAGAGTAGGCATCCATCATGCTTAGCAACTCATGACCTGCTGTTGCGTCGATTAATTGGTCGATTATGGGTAGAAGGAAGCTATCTTTAGGGCATGCCTTATTTACGTTCTTGTAATCCACACACATCCGCCATTTGTCGTTAGCTTTTCGGCCCATGACACAGTTTGAAATCCACTCAGGGTACTGGACTTTCCTAATGAACTTCATGCCTTTCAATTTGTCGACCTCTTGTCAGATGAGACCGATAAGGTTCACTCCGATACATCGCGAATAGGGCAATGATAAGCACCACACCTTCCCCATTGAGCTTACATGTGGACGGTTCCAGCTACGCCAAGTCTAGTGGTGCCGGTATCATTATGAGCGGACCAGGTTCACTGGAGCTAGAGTACGCTCTCAGGGCTACAGTTGGCCCTAAACGCTGGCGCAACAAGTATTAACGTATTCAATGACTCCCAGTCGGTAGTCAATCAAGTCACTGGATTTTTCACCGCCAAGGATGAACAATTAGCAGCTTACTTGACATACGTTACGGCATTATTGAAACGATTCGAATTCTTCCACCTCACCCTGATCCCGAGGGCCAGTAACACAAGGGCGGATTCCTTAGCAAGGCTTGCCACGGTGCAGCCACATCAGTGCCATAAATATACTAGGGTTGAAGTGCTCCACCATCCTTCCATCTCTAAGACCTTATAGGAGATATACTAGATAGAACAACGACAAAACTCGTGGATGGATGAGATCGTAGCCTTTAAACGTGATGGCAGGCTACTCGAGGATAAGAATGCCGCAAGACAGATAAAGAGGCGCGTGGTGAGATACCACTTGCAAAACGACATACTATTTCGCCAAGGCCTTCTAAACGCCAACTTAAGATGTGTCACAATTGAAGAAGGAAAACGAATTTTGCAAGAGATTCATAGTGGAGACTGCGGTAATCACTATGGCAGCCGCACACTAGCCGGAAAAAGACACTGCAGACAGGCTATTATTGGCCCACACTTGTTGTTGACGCACATGAGTTTGCAAGATCCTACCAAAAATGTCAGACATATAAACCTTACCGCGACAACCATTAGAACCACTATCAAACATAGTCAGCCCATGGATCAATTGCCTCTCGGGCATGGATTTGATTGGCCCACTCCCTGTAGAAAAATGCAAGTTCAAGTGGGTCATAGTTTGTATCGACTATCACTCCAAGTGGATTGAAGCTGCACCCTTAGCCGCAATAACAATTGAGAAAGTCCAACATTTCCTACAACGCAATATCTTTTACCGCCATGTTACACTAGAGTCCATCATCACGGACAATGGCACGTAGTTTAATAATGACCTCGTCATCACGTGGTGCAAAGCAAAGGGGACTGCGCTCAAATTCGCCTCGGTCACACACCCCAAAACTAATAGACAAGTGGAAGCTGCCAACAAACTAATCAAGGGTCTCCTAAGGAAGAAGTTGGATGACGCAAAGGGACTTTGGCCCGAGAAGCTCGACGAAGCATTATGGGCAATCTGAACCACGCCAACAGAGGCCATGGGCAAGACATTCTTCTGCATTATGTACGGCACAGAGGCAGTACTCCCAATCGAAGTGATCCAACCAACACAACAGATTACACTGTTTGAACTTGAGACTAATTCAGAGAACATGCAACTAGACAAAGACCTCTTGGAAGAGAAACACATTGCAGCACACCGCCGCAACATCCTGAATAAACAGTGCGTGGCACGCTTCTACAATTCTCGTGTTGAGAGAAGAACACTTCAGCTCAGGGACTGGGTCCTAAAGAAAGTTCAAGCTAAGGTCACTGGACTACGCTTGAGGTCGGAAGGACCATATAAGGTTGTGGAGATCATTGTGCCCAACACGTACTATCTGGAAGACAAGTACGGAGAAAGACTGGCATATCCTTGGAACATGGAACAGCTTAAGTACTACTACAATTAAAGGTCCGCGCGTAGCGCAACATTTAGGGACTTGGACTGTTTTAAGTACTTACGGCACACTACCAAAACTATCTTTGTAAATGTTCGGCTACCGCCAAGTTATCAATGAAATGAGAAATTTTTCAAACCATTGATTCTTACTACGCCAAAACGCACTTTGGCGCATTACGACAATTAAATTCCTTCTGCAGACTATTTCATTGTGCGCATAATAAAGATACTATCGGGCGTGTAAAAACAAGTATAGAGTATAATCACACAACATTTGTTACAGGACGAAAGCTCAAATGAAACGGGAAAACTTAGAAGGTTCATGGGCTTAGTCCATTAAATGATCAACAAACAGCACAAGGGCCCATTACATATAAAACAGGACAAATACAGAGAAAACGCTCAAAGAGGCGCATCAAATACAAAGGGGGTTCTTTCACTTCGCCCACTACTGTCCTGTAGCTCAGACTTCGCCGTACTGCTCAGGCTACATCATCTGCTCTCGCAGTGTCTGAGTCCGTCATTTGCCCCGGTTCACCTTGCGACAATTGTGCATCCTAGTGCTTGCTAGGGAGGAGTAGGAGAAGGAGTCTCCAGATTAGAATCAGACCTGTCATTATCACAAAATAAACCAGTAAAAGAAGAGTCAGAAAATTCCTTACCATTTTCCTCACACGCGTCGTCGCCCGCAGCAGAGGGCAGCTGCGAGAAGGGTGCCATTACTTAATGCGGTTTGGGTGGCGCCTCTAACCCTCTTCCCTTCAGGTGCACCTCATAGTCCGCCTGATCTAACATCTTCAGCTCCTGGAGCTACGCCACCATATCGCCCACAACTGCGATGTAATAGCCTTCTAGCCTTGCCGCGTCTCTCTTAGTAGTCAGCTGCTGCGCCAAAGACTCAAACACCTCTCGCTTGGCGACCTACTGCCGCAGATCCTCTTGCAGGTTTGCTGCATTCTACAGCCTTGCACTGGCATTGGCAAGGTCATTCTCCAGCAGCAAAACCTTCGTGGTGTGCCCGCTCTCTCTCCCTGTCACTTTGGCGAGCAATCGCCGCTCCTCTAGGACTTCTTGCTCCACTTCGAGCAGATTGAACACCAACTTCTCCCGCCCTGCTCACGGCTAGACCTAAGGGACTGCCCTGCCAACGTCCAAACTTGATCTCTTAGGTCGCCGCAGTCCCCTGATACCAGCGCGTTGACCTATCAATGCCAACTTTTCCAAGTCCGCTGCGCCAAGCTTATTGAGGGGACTACGGTCGAGCACCGAGAGGGAGTCCGTAAAGGTTAGGGGTCCCTTCTGAATGGTCTTTTGCCATTTGGGCTACAGAGCTGCGACCATCATGTCGACTACGTCCTTAGAAACTGGCGTGGCCTGCGAGCCCGAGGCACTAGCTTTTCCCTTACACTATGCAGCAACCACCTTCTGTTGTTTCTTCTTCCGCTTCCCATCCAACGACTCTGCCAGAACGGCTAGTCGCGGATCTAAGTCTATCCGCCCCACCCGCTCCGCATCACTCAGGTGAGGCATGCCTTGCTTGTTTGGCAACGGCGCATGAGTCGGCACCGCAAAGTCAATTATGTGTGGCGCATCCTCCACCCTCTTCGCTGCAGCGTTAACTTTCTTTTTTGCCGCCCCAGATTGCTTGGTCACCACTCGCTGCAACATGGTTAATGCGATACCTTCGGTTTTCGCAGTCCCGGCGGGGTTTTCTTCTTGCAAGAACCTCGCATAGCAAACATGCTCCGACTTCTCGAAAACCGAGAAGTAAATTATGTGTGGCGCATCCTCCACCCTCTTCGCTGCAGCGTTAACTTTCTCTTTTGCCGCCCCAGATTGCTTGGTCACCACTCGCTGCAACATGGTTAATGCGATACCTTCGGTTTTCGCAGTCCCGGCGGGGTTTTCTTCTTGCAAGAACCTCGCATAGCAAACATGCTCCGACTTCTCGAAGTTCTTATTGACCGTAAGCGTAGTAGCTGCGCAGACAATCGCGGATCAATACGCAAAAAAAAACAAAAAAAAAGAAGTCTTGGATCAGATGTAGTCACATCACTTACGATGCTGGTGCAACAATCCTTGGTCAAACAGCAGATGGGGGTTGGTTAGCACTTTCAAGTCTTGGATCAGATCCTACCCCTAGCACCTCCACAAGTAACTTACTCAATTGATATGCTCGGCTTCATGTTCTGACAACGCCAACTTTCTCCCAGATGCACAAAATGCAATCACACATTAGTGCACAATTGATACGCAGTAAGCAATCAACCAACTTAGGAAACCTATAGTTAATAGCTTGAAAACGCGAAGGAATACACTTTCCCGAGAGATACTGCTTCCCGTGGATAAGGCCATACTCCCACCCACTCTCCACGACGAAGCTATTCTGTTGAAAACCCGTCTTCATGGAGGGCCAGTTCTCCAGCACTTGAAACTCGCTACGATCGTCCCTCTTGATGAATCGCGCAATCCCTCCATTCCCGTTGCGCTGGTTGTAGTCTATCCGGAAGAAATGGAGTACCTCCGCCGCATTGGGGAACTAGCACCCCGAAAGGTGAAAGAGTGAGCAGAGGCCGAGAATTACCCTCTACATGTTGTAACCAACCTGGCCAAAGGCCAACCCAAACTCCACCACCTAGCCGCAATACGGAAGGGTTGACCAGTGTGTACTGTTCAGGCACTATCGAGCCATATCCATTGGCCCTAATGGCTCGTGCTACGACTGTAGTCGGCAATTTGAACTCCTCCACATACCCAATCACTGCGGCGGGATCTGCCGCTTGAGGCTCCTCCACTTCGGACTTCTTCCCCCCACATCGAGCCAGCGCCATACATGCACTGGACTTAACGCCTGACTCGATGTAGACGTCCCAGACACGCTCGCGATACACTCACACACATCTAGGTCTTGGCCCGACACCAGATGAACTTTGCTCTCCCCAGTCTCCTCAATGTCTTACTCAATTGGATTCGATGACTCGTTACTAACCCAATTAGCTAACACTGCGGCGCGATTACTACTATGCAAGGGGCTCACTCTGCTACGTTACAACAGGTCCACGTAGTTGCCCTCCAATTCACTAGTGCAAGATTCGGACGAAGTTGACGCGGAGCAAACTCAATTTGCAAGCGCGAAATCGTTGTCAGTTAGTACATTTACACTAGGCATTATGCCGCAACAAGCAACACCATAGTCAAACACGAACAACCTAAACCTAGAAGTTAGAGAGTCGGATCAAATCTAACCTAGAATACCGAAATGATGAACACGAAGAACAGGATGAACAACAAACCCAAATTTAGGCGACATTCATCGACAACCACCCAAACAAACACCCTAACTCGCCAGAAAACACATCACCACAGATCAAACAAACCCAAAACCAGAAATTTTGTCAGAAAAACAAAGGCCAAACCCACTGCATCACCTCACCAACCCAGCCACAACCCAAAACCTACCAAAATCTACCAAAACACGCAAGCAAGATAAAGGGTTTCGAGAGATACATACCTGGAAGAACGATTTGCACACCAACTCAGGCAAAATTTCGACTTAGGACGAAGAAGGTGGTCGAGAACCGAGGAGGGAACGAGAACTTTTGGGAATTTGAAAACTTGAATCTGATGAAAATGACACTTTCTCTCTATCTTTCCCCCTTTTATCTTAACCCTACAGTTGATCATAACCTTCGATGTCTCACAGGCAACTGCCAGCCGTCAATGTTTAATGGCACAAACAGGATCACAACCGTTGACCCGAAAGGCGTCGTTCCACATCTTGCCACATGACACGGGAGTTACTGAGGCGACGCCTCAAAAACGTATGCAATAACTACCTTGGTCACTAACATCACATGCCCGAAATTGAACCGTCATGCCCACGCTCACCCATTGCAAGTAAGCCACGTGTCACCTGGAGAGCAAGTAGCGCCTCTTTCAGGTCACATCACTATGCTCAAAGACAACATCCAAAGACGTCCTACGCATAAAGATTCACTACGCTATGACGGACACACTACGCTCAAAGATAGCGTCCAAAGACATCCTACGTGTAAAGATTCACTACACTATGACTGACGCACCACGCTCAAACACAGTGTACAAAGACGTCTTCCGCTTAAAGTTCACTATGCCATGACGGACGTACTACGCTCAGAAACAGCGTTCAAAGACATCTACGCTCAAAAACAGTGTTCAAAGACGTCTTACGCGTGTAGTTCACTACGTTATGACGGACGCAATACGCTCAACAACCGTTCCATCGAGATCCACAACTAGAAAGAGGCATTCCTTAACCGGGGAGTAGGGGGACTCCGAGTGGGGCTCAGCGAGCCCCGCAGAGCTAATTATGGCAAACACTTATTTTAATTCACTAGTCAAGAAATTGCCTCCTAGTCTGGGAGCTTAGGGGCAGTTTTTGGCATAGGCTTATGCCCAGCCATAATTAGCGGACCATTAGTACACTTAGGCTAAAATGCAACCCAACCCTGCAATACAGGCATGGAGCCAGCTACACCAGCTGTGCAATTAGCCGCCCCGCTGCTCAAACCAACTACGGACGCGCCCAACGTGCAACTCAAAGGAAGCTTCAGAGAACACCTCAACTGGACTAAGTCCCACATCAGAGGATAAGTGAATGATCTACCTTAACTCAACTGCTAAAGGTCAAACCCTTGACTTCATAAGGTAAGCATTCCCAACTACATACTGTTACTCTGTAGAAATTACTATCTATCTAACTTAAGCATCGAAGAGTTGAAGACTACGCCGCCGTGGTCTCCACACTGACAAGTTGTGCTACTTGTGACAAGAAAGAGAGAAAGGAGCATGGCGCAGTCAGTGTACGAGTAGTGGAGTATATTGCCACAGCGAAGTATACAACGTTAACAGGAAGGTTGTGGACTTGATTATATATGTTGATGATATGGTGATTACTAGCAATTATACTGTAGAGATAGATCGGTTGTAGAGACAGTTGTCCTCTGAGTTTGACATAAAGGATTTGGGTGATCTCAAGTGCTTCTTAGGGATTAAGGTAGCAAGGGAGAGAGACAGTATTTACTTGTTCCAGAAGAAGTACATACTTTATTTGTTGACAGAGACATGCATGTTAGATTGCTCACCCTATTAACACCTCTATTGAACAAAACCATTGTCTAGTAGAGTATCTAGACCAGACATCAACTGATTGAGCTCGCTATCAAAGGTTAGTTGGGCGCTTGATTGATTTGACACATACTAGACCAGATATCGCTTATGCAGTGAGTGTAGTGAGCCAGTTCATGCATAATCCAAGTGAGAGTCACATGGATGCTATTGTGAGAATTTTGAGGTACTTGAAGTCAGCTCCAGGGAGAGGAGTAATTTTCTCTGAACACAAAAATATTTTTGAGGTTAGTGACTTTACAGATGTAGACTGGGCTGAAAATATTAAGACAAGAGGTCAACATCGGGTTACTTTACATTTGTGGTAGGTAATTTGGTCACATGGAAGAGTAAGAAGAAGATAGTTGTGGCTCGATTGAATGTTGAGACTGAGTATAAAGCTATGGCTCATGGAGTGTGTGAATTATTGTGGTTGAGAAATTTACTACGTGATTTGGGTGTTAAGTTGAAAAATGCTATGTAATTATATTGTGACAACAAAACAACAATTGATATATCACAAAATTTTGTACATCATGATCGTACTAAACACGTAGAGGTGGATCATCACTTAGTAAAAGAGAAGCTAGATGCAAGATTATTAACTTCTCTTTTGTTCCTAATGAAGAGTAGCTTGTAGATATACTCACTAAATGATTTTCTAAGATGGCGTTTTATGACTCACTTAGCAAGTTAGACATGGTTGATGTGTATGCGCCAACTTGAGGAGGAGTGACAGCGGGAGTCATAGAATATAATTTAAGGATGTACATCATATAATTAGTACTTACCTATTATGTATATTGTAGTACATAGTACATAGGGTTGTAGTACAATGTAAACTCTATATATAACCTCGAGTGTCAGATGAATAAATATCAGAAAATTTATTCTCCAAATCTTGTCATATTTGACTTCTCCAAACACAAAAACCGCTTTGCTAAGCGATGTGCAACTTTTATTGTCATCCATCCCAGAGAGTCCCCATTTTAGACTCAACTTCGTCCGTAGTATGACCTTCACTACTCCAATCGTCACTACTATCAGTCTACATGCAATGCCTAACTAAATTAGCTTATCAAGAACTATTCTCAACCCAAGTGGCATACTTAAGATCATTTCTGCCTCATAAGCTAGGAAAATAGATGGCACATCAAAGACCCCTGTTTCAGTGAGCAACCATCAAATAAGACTAACAACTTTGGAATGTAGCGGGCCAGGCAGCCATTTATCCTTAGCAATGCTGATCTTCTACCATCTCCAATCCTCCAACTAGGTTCTGTTCCAGATCCTTCAAACTAGTACCTCCTCTTCCCAGTTCACTCCTTAAGCTCTGTGTAGGAGAGCCAAGAAACAAACGCTTGACAGGTGATGACAGTAGAATGCCTTTAGCCCTCCCTCGCCTGTTTCAGGTCACTCTCCCCTCTTCTGCTCAGTTGCATTGCTTCCAAATTCTGGTTTACCTCTTTGTTTAGGTTTCCTGCCATGTATTTGACCTCCCACAATACATTCTTTTTACCTGCCCTTCAATTTTGAGCTCAGCTTCTTAGGTTCAGAGACCTCTTCCACACCATACATGAATTCTTCTTCCCTCACTACAATGAACTTAATTAAGGCCCAGTATGGTACACCTGTGCTGTGAGCAAAATGACTTTTAAAACTGCTGTGAGCAAAATGACTTTTGGAGTTGCTGTGAGAGAAAACTGTTAAAGCGTTTGGAAAACTGTTTTAGAAAATATTGTGAGAGCAAAAAACTATTATTTGTGTTTGGTATGTTGTAAACAAAAATGGCTTTTAGTATGTATAATTACCAAAATGTTAATAAATGTTTTAAAGTGTTAATAAAATGGACAAAATGATTCATTCACCTTTAATTTGTATATTAATTATATGAATTATACACTATGGGCTATTCCAATTGTTAGTATAATTGTTTTGGTTATACATTGTTTGAACCAAATAAAACATTTACGTTAAAACACTTCAATTTTCAACAAAATCCATCCAGAATATTACACAAAAATATTTATTCACCATAATTAAATAGAACCAATTTATGGGCATGTAATATTTAGGAAAGACTAAGAACAAAATGAGTTGCCCATAAAATTTCATTAAAAAACATTGTGCTCCGTGTTTTTGCCAAAAGCCACTTTCAAAAGCCACTTTTCAATTTTAGCTGTGGCCAAAATCATCTTGAGTCAAAAGTAGTTTTAGAGAAATTTACCAAACATCATCAATTGCTCTCAAAAATTAAAATAGCTCCAAAAGCATGAACAAAAATTTTGTCAAACTGGCCATAATTCTTCTTCTATTATATTTTATCTTAAACAAAAAAAAAACCCTGCAGTAACTCCACCCTTCTAGCCGTCAAAACCTTATCAAAACCCGATGTCAGCAGAAAAAAGCAATACAACAACACATGAAATAAAACTCTTGAAGGCTCTACCTTTTCCTCAAACATAAGTTTGTGACTATGAAATAAAACTTAATAACTTTAAAATATTCAACACCATTCGTGCCACAGATCCTTTGATGGATTTTTAACATGCCAAATTTTTTTTAAAAAAAAGGAGATATAAGTATATAACTCTTCAACCTAAAATAATAGAGTTTAGGAGTAGAACTAAAACTGATTAAAAACAAATTATGCCATTTGATCTACTACATCAAACTGAAAGAAAAATTAAAGTATGGGACAAGACAGTTGATGAGCTTTTCTATTCGAAGTTCTCAAATATGATGAATAGTATTGAGGTTTTCATGCCAATCCAAAGCGAGTACATTCTCCCCTGGCACTAAATGGGTATGAGAATGAACTAACTACAACGGCATTGACACTAAATGGGCATGAGAATGAACTACCTACAATGGCATTGCCACTAAATGGGCACGGAAATGAACTAAATTAATACGGCACATAGTCAATTTGATTTATGTAGGTGCAACAGTAATGATATCCAAACACAATGGTATTGGCACTAAATGTCACAGTCCCGAAATTCGAATGATAAAAATTCGAATTCGAATCAATGAAAACTCTAAAACAATCTCAAATATATTGAAATCATCTTATCATACCAGTGTATCGAAACTGAATCCACAACGTGACTCAGTTGACTTCAATAATACATAACCACTTTATATCTCAGTATTATAACTAATGGAAATGTAAAATTCACTCAATCCTCACTACAAACAGAAGAAAAAAAATCTTTAGAGTAAGCCCTCAGAATATGTTAATCCCCACCTGTAGAATTATCCCCTACACCATCGAATTGGTGCACTGGGATTGTAAAGACAAACCCGGTAAGTTTTTCAGCCCGGATGAGTAAACCAACAGTAAACATACATCGCATACAAATGAAATATATCAAATAACATTTAAAGACAAACGTACTCATGTGACACTGGGCAACCCATCTATTACCCAAAATCATTTAAAAACATGAGTACTCATGAGACTCAGACAACCCATATGTTATCCCTCATGCAGTACACCAACATGCACTGGGCAATCTATCTGATTACCTAAATTCATGTAAAACATGGGTACTCATGAGACCCAAGTACTCATATATTAACCCTCATGCAATACACTGACAGACATTGGGCAACCCATTTGTACCCAATGTCACTAAAAAAATATGGGAACTCATGAGACTCAAGCAACTCATCTGTTACCCATCATGTAGTACACCGACAGACATTGTGCAGCCCATCTGTACGCAATGTCACTAAAAAAATATGGGTACTCATGAGACCCAGACAACCCATCTGTTACCCCTCATGCAGTACACCGGCAAACATACTAGAAGGTTTCTTTCATTTTGTTGAGACTTTCTATCTCGGTAATGAAGTTGCTCAAAGTATTGTGGCAAATGAAGAGGTGTTGGAGTATAAGGCCAAAGAAGGTGGGTTTGAAAGAACACTAGCTAAAATGGGGTGTGATAACAATGATCACAAGTATGATCCGGGTAAAAATGAGACGACCCGTCCCAAAATAACCTAATTATACGTTAAAAACTAAATTAAAACCGGCAAACCGAAATCTAATCTAAAATAATTGTGGTTGCACCCAAACCTTGTTTGGGCTGCCTACGTACCCTCTACGAGGGATCAAGCCATTCGTAGTTCAACTAAACAGTCATTAATGACTTGCCTACAATCATATACAATCACGACTAACAAATCATCGTATAATCCGATAGTTGACCACATACTTGACCAACCATGACTATGTCACAACCAAACCACATATCAATTGACCCATTTTATGATTAGTTCGAATTACACGACACTAACCAAAAAGTACTATCGACCAATTCCGATCATATCCAGCATAATATAATGCCAACTTATAAACGAAGTTTATTAGGTACACCCATAAGTCGACTATGGGCACCTAATACCATATATAACGTCATTACCAACACATTCTTATATGCAAAACAGCATTCCATGATCAAATATAAGATCATGGCCACATACAGCAGCAACAACGTTTAATCCCTGAACCATGACATCAGTTCACTATCTCTTCCATTATTCTCATCCAACAAGTCCATAATAATCGACCTACCAATTCAATAGACCAAATTCCCTCAACTGAACCAAAGTCCATGTTCTGTGAACCAATAGTTAATAGACCAATTTCCTTAACTAAGTCCCAAATCAATCTTTGCTGCCAACTACTAGCTTTCTAACAGTGAACATAGTTTCACCAAATTATAAAACTAAACTTGTACAACTCCCTCATGTACCACAGTCGGCATACAATCAAGCAAATTAAAACTTCCAAACCAACTGGATAGAATTCATTCCAACTCATATAACTTCTTCTGTAATTGAATACATAACTCAACTCTAAACATTAAACCACAGGAGGCATGACAACCAAATCCCAGAATTTCCCAATTAATCAAGTGCCCAAATACAGTAGTAATAAGCCTAAAATTTACCTCCAGTAATTCCAGTATGTAGCTTAAGCTTCAATCTCCCTTTTAGCTCCTAATTGCTCCCTGGAAACTCAATTGATGATGGACTAAATATACAAAGCCACAGCTCCAACAAGCTTCTCAACAGCTCGGTCCTAATCAGCTCCTAGTTGGCTCAGAGTTCAGCTACAAACGCAAGCAGAGGAACAAGAAACTGAAAACAAGAGGAGATCAAACGGTAGTCGGAGACGCTAGAGGAGGCTGCGAAGTCGCCGGGAAGAAACCGAGAACAGTCGGCTTCTCCTTCCTCCGGCGACGATAGGACAAGATGCTACCATGGAAAGGAGAGCGACGACGAGAGGAACAAACCAGGCCGGTGCGCCGGTCGGGGCTGAGCTGACGGCGGCGGAATCGCCGGATTGGCGCGCACGGGTGGGAAAGAGCAGAAAAAAAGAGTCGGAAATATCTCGTTCTGATCCCCTTAATCATATATATCTCACTAATTGAAATCCAAAGACTAAGATTTAATCATGGAATTTCAATGGCCAGATTACACTGTAAGTATTTATAATTTCCCAAATAATTTCATAAATTTCCAAACTTCGGAAAATCATATGAATATCTGGTGAATTCGAATAATTCACAGAATACTCCCACATACTCGTCGTGACGTGTACTGTAGTACAAAGCCCTTAAATCAATCATTCTACCTTGTAAAATATTCTGTAGAATATTTATGAGCGTTCACTTAAATAATCACCGAGACCGTAAAATAATTCTTATATGATCTCAATTTAGTTCGTCAAAATTTCCGCGGCTTACAAAATCGATGAACCACTCAATGGAGCAACTTCCTGCTCCGACAACCTCTGCACGCGCCGCCGCACGCGCCCAAATACGCTCTTGATTCGTAACTTGTACATACGAACTCCGATTTAGGTGTGCCGCGTGTCCACGAATTCGTATCGACATGCTCTACGACTTTCATGAAGGAAGTTTTCTCGAAAAATTTACATATTGAAAAGTCAACTCTTAGAGTCGTCACACTTAGTACGACTCTAGTTCCGAGTAAAAGATTAAACTATTATCGCCACGAATCGTAAAAGATTCGGGTCGTAACAAAAAAATTCTTATCTTTTGAAAAATAATATATGCATAATTACTAATTTACTTCCTTTGTTTTGTTTTTGTTTATTAACATTTAATTATTATTAATTTTAATTGTTCATAATCATATATGTAGTTGGATGGTGGTGTAACTATGGAAATGGTACTCCCTATTTACAAAGAATGGCGAGAAGGAAACCACGGGGTGTGGTGTAGTGGTTTCTGACCGCGAAAACTCTTTGACTAGGGCTTAAACATGGGACTTGTCATGGGTTCGATCATTAGCGGAGGCATTTTGTTTCTAACTATGGCATAATGGGCCTGAGTTGGGGCATTGCGGACATTACTGTGGCCAGGGCACCCGGTTTATGAACTACCGGGTTGGAACCATTTCACATGAGCCCCGTCAGAGATTAGCAGAAATTACCTTCTTAATGTGGATACCTTGATGCTCAGTTTCTAAACTGTCCACTCTGCTTCGGTATGCAACGGTGTACCACCGTGAAGCATTGAGGGGTTTTACTCCGTTGGGTTTGCCTTCGAGCCCCACATAGGAAATGTCTTGGAACTGGAAATCAAAAAAAATGGCGAGAAGAATACTTTCTTTAACTACAAGTTCCTCTAGATGCGAGAGAAATTGAAGTACTTTTGAGGGGGTAAGTGTTTCATTAAAATGTTGAATGTGTAGACAAATTAAGCATATACTTATACTCTTATAGTAAAAAAATTAATAAGTTGCCTATTCTTGTGTTGATGTTATATTTTTTTTTTATCTTCATGTGGATCCACAAAAAAAAAGAGAAATAGACTAGATGTTTCAAGATTGAACAATTTACTCTATGTTCAATTTAATGCTAAGATAATCAACAAAAAGAGAAGAATACAAGAGTTGAGAGTATATGTGTTACTTTGTAAGGAAGCTAGTAAGACTCAAGGGTGGATTGTTGATGGTGGTGATGATGAAGAAGAATATGAGTTGGATATTACTAGTGTGGAGGGATGTTAGGTTAATATTGATCTAGTAATGCTTATTTTATTCTTATTATTTTACTTTATCTTTTTGTATATTTATCTATTTCTTATTACGTTTCTTACTCATGCTAGGAAAATGTGGAAATGATTAGAAACACGTCAAAATGAGTGGATTTGGCGCACATTTTGGATTCGGGTGAAAGTTTCAAGCCAAAAAGAGCAAATGTGGAGATTTCACAAGAAGACAAAAGTCAACGCCGGAAAATGTTAATCAAACTCCGGCGATGAGAAGGTGGTTGCCGGAAATAGTGGTGGTTGAAGTCAATAAGTCAATGGAGCATTGATTATGGATTTAAATTTAAATTCAAATTCAAAATAGAAGAAGACAAATAAATGGGACAATTTTAATAACAAGATCCATAATTTGTGCTTCCACCTTTGTCCACGATATCTAGTCATTCATCCCCTTACATCTCCACCCTACATTTGTGACCCTAAGGCCTTTAAATACCATCATTCTTCCCAAATTCGTGCAACCTCCTTTACCACACTCAAACTCCATCAAAACTTCATCTTTTCCATAGTTTTAGCTTAGTTTCTTAGTCCTAGTTCATAAAATCAAGTTTGTGTAGAGAGAGGGGTGTAGTATCTTGGGTTGATAACCAAAACCTAAGATTCTACACATCTTGATCAATCACAATTGTGGATAGATTCATAAAGCCTTGTTCTTAATCTTTTTTTTTTTGTGTATGTAGATTTGTATAGTGTTTTGGGTTTGAGAAAACCAAAAATACTATACTTTGATGTTTCACACCTCTTAGTTTACATCTAGGAAGCTCATGGGTATTGTGGTTCTTTCTCACACACTCTTTGCTTTCATGATGTATTACTCTATTATGGCTTTTATGTATTTATCTATATATTGTGAATAGTAGAGTTGAGGCTAGACTAGCCTTACCCACACTTGTGCAACAATGTAATTTATCCAATTAATTTCTTGTTGATGCATGTTTGAATTTATTAGCTTCTATATCCCCGATATTAAGAAAACGATACGATAAGTTGCTTATCGGTCTATTATATCGGTCAACCCGAAAAATCAAATTAAATTGCGATATATTAGGTCAAACCGAGTTTGACCCGATATATTGGCGTTTTTTTTTATTTTTTTATTTTTTAAAACTACGTCATTTTGAAAAAATAATTTAAAAAAAGATTCATCGATAACATTCGATGATACGAGAGAGCTTATGATGAATGATCACCTCTATTTTTATTAATTAATACTATTTATGTATTTTAATTGTCAAAACAATCAAATATTTTTTTATGAAGTTTATTTGGCACATTTGAAGTATAAGTTTTAATTTCTCAAGTTTATATGGTATATTTTGAAGTATATGTTTGTAAATATATTAAATTTAATTAAAAATTAGCAAAAACGATAAATCCGATATATCTCGATATATCTCCGTTATATCCTTATTTTAGAAAATCGATATGATGCCGATAACCACTATTTAGACCATTGATTGTGCCACATATACCATGTTTGACTTTTAAATAATATTCAAATAACGAAACTTCTTCAAAAAATCATAGAAAATAGCTGAAGTGTCCAAAAATGTCGTAAAAAAAAAAAACATTACGCTCACACGGTAGTACGCTCTACAGACCCATGTGAAAATTTTAAGAGATTTATTTTCGCGCAACGAGATTAACCCTAGAGAGGTATAAGGATATCTATAATAACTAATTTATATAAGGGTTAACCGCATCGATCAGATCTAATTGTTGTCGAAAATAAATGAAATTTGAATCATAACTATAATTAACTATGGCGATAACATCCTACGGTCGAGTTTTGAAAATATGGTCTACTCGATATAGTTGGTTTAGAATGACACACATTCATATATAACTTAGGAAGAAGGTTATACTACAGTAGTGCACATGTTGTGATGTAAATTTAAAAATTAACGAAATAGAAACTTTCTCGATTTTCAAGGGGATTTGACGGTAAAATGTGATCACTATAATGAAATACACATGTGGTACAAGATTCAAAATTTTACTGAAATATTCGGGTCTCAATCGGCATGGTCAACCGTAAATCGTGACAAACGGTATTAGGGTTGACTGTATGAATTGAGAACAAAATAGTGACGAAATTTGGTGAATTTTGTACTATATAGACATGTTTCAATTTGAGACTCATATAGTGCGGTAAGATATTTCAATGTTAGTGTTCTTCGTATCGTTGCTCTTGAAAAATTTACAACCGAACTTAATAAATAATAAAAATAATAATATTTCCACAACAAGCCATGTTTGTTTTGTTGTGTATGACGATGTTAGAAGCATTTTCGCTCATATGCTAGAAAAGCGGGAATATTGCCGCCATTTTGGCTTCGAAACTTTATCTTTGTTCACATTTGTACAACAATATCAACTTTTTTATTTTGTGTGATAATGTATACAACTATGATTCGATTCATACCAAATTCATCCAAATTCTTCAATCTCATACCCAATCGATTCGATTCTTCCGCCTTCAACCTCATACCTTACTTTCGGCAAAGCTCGATTTCTTGTCCCCAAATTCTTAGTCGTCCTTGTAGCTCCTTTTGATGAAGTTCGGATTTTAGTCTCTTTCATTTCCAGAAACATCGAGGACCTCTCGGAAGCTTATAGATGGGGAAGCGTAAGTCATTTATGCTTCTCTCTTGACTTTTTGCTTCAGCTTATTGTCAATTAGGGTTTTGATTTTTTATTTATGACGATTTCGTTATTGTTTTTGTTTAATTGCCTGATTTAATTGTAACTTGGAAGCTTGATATGACAAATTTGGATATAATTTCACTAAGTTGCTCATATTATTGGTGCCGAAGCTGAAGGTGTTGCTATAGAAATCGACGATTTGAGGAAGCGGTCTAAATTACATGATTTGGAGAAGAAGTTGAGGCTAGAACAATGATTATTGTTTAGTTTACGGTTGCAAAAGAGAAATGGTGAGCATCTGTTGTTTGAATTTAGTCAGACTTTGAATTGAGAAAACTTTTGAATAAAGAAAACTATTAGAATAACTATAATATTTTAACTCTGATGATATTAGAAAAGTATCATGATATCCCAGCATATATATGTAGCATAATCAGTGTATCGTGATATCCCAGCACACTGTCATAGAATTCTTATCTTTATTATGTTACACCACATGATTATAAATCTTATGTTCAATTGATAAGACACATACTAAGGTATTTCTAGTTGCATAGCTCCTCTATAGGTGGCTGCCAGGCAAAGCATTAGGCCTACAGTTGTGATTTCAAGTTCCGAAGAATTTGAACTGCTATACATAGATATTGATGTTTTTGTACTCTTTTTAACTTTCTCCAGGATCCTTCTGTTGCTGCCAAAGGTGCCATGGTCAGTGTCATAGGGCTGGACTTAGACAAGGTTCAACAGCTGCGTGATGCAGCCAATGAAGAAGTTGATGACAAAGACAAAGTTCAAATTGCAAATTGCCATTGACCAAAAAATTTTGCAAACTACCTATGCACTGTAAGGATTATAAATCCTACTTAGTAAGCTTCACCAGGGAATTGCTTCTTCATTGCTTTTATCAATAAACTTGGCCATGACACCACAGGATTCTACTGTGGTAGGGAAACTATGCTGTTTCTGGAGGTGTGAAAGGAGTAGAAGCACTAGAGGCCAAGGCAAAGTCATTCAAGGCCCGAAATACGGTATTATTCTTCATCCATTATTCAAATTGGGTTTCAACGCAATTCTGCACCTACATTATTAGAATGATGAAGATCCCTGCCTTCTCTTTCCTCTACACTCATGTGCGTTTAGCTGTTGGCGGTGCTTTCCACTTCCACACTAGATTTATGGAACCTGCTGTATCAAGATTGGAAGCCTCTTCTTTGTTTGGTGATTTTCTTTACATTTTTGCTGCAAGTAAAGAAGATACTTGTTAATATTGCATAGTTTTGTTTTGACTATTTATCACTCCATTAATTTACAAATGTATACTGTTGGATAATCGGTGTAATTGTTTATACATTATCATGCAGCAATTACAACCTGCATTGCCAAATCAATCATACTCAATCGTATGACAATAGCTGACTGCGGTCACCTTCCTCTTGTAGAACGGCCAAGCTGATTTGTTGAATTTGTCTGAAGTCACTGATCGAAGGAGTATATAACTTGCTATTGCAACAAGTGCTAAGAAGTGGAAAAGCTGGATCTAAATAGACTATTTTAGATTAATATTAGTCTATTATCATAGTTGTTTTCGGTTCAAAGCAGTAGGTTATGGGAATTGTGAATGCTTAGTCAATGTAGTATTGCTTATTTATGTTGTGGATGAATTTTATCCAGAATTACTGGTATATAAAAGACATTTGCTCATGTGCACTGTTTCTAAATATTTATTACGTCATATAAAGTGCACCCTCCTACAACAGAAGAATTCAAAGTCTTTGTTGCATGAGTAATAAACATACAACTAATAACGGACATAAGATTGATTATACCAGTGAACCCTTCTACAACTAAAGGGAGCAAAGAAGTTGTTGTATTGGAAAACACACCAGGAAATACGGAATGAAATTGTTGTATGACTCCAGTACAAGTACAGACAACAAAATCACATGATGTATCAGGAGAAATATACAACAAGTGTGGAGTCAAACTTTGTTGTTTGAAAATCCTCTAGCTGCTGCGCATTCTGCCGAGCAGCTGCCGGACATTCTGTCGGGAGTCACACAACTATGTTTTACTTGTTGTATGAAGGTTTCAATCAGACAACACCGCCATACACAACAGTTTTATCATACTTCACACAACCGTAATCACCGTTGTGTGGTGGAGTTATTGTAGTAGTGACTCCTCTCATTGATCTACTCTCTACACTTGTTAATTTAGTTGCTTTATTTTTAATTTACTTAGTTTTGTTAAAATAAGCTCAAAAATCATTTTACTACCATCCATTGTAAATATTACAAATTGATGGTGTTGGCTTCCAAAGGGCTTACACCACTAAATTGTAAAAAAGTAGACTTGGATGTGTTTTCTAGATTTTATTCGCGGTAATCTAGTTAGGGTGGAGTTACTCAATCCATTGGGTACGATACTCTTACTTTTCCCCTCTATACTAAAACTTGACCTCCTAATCTTAGGAGTAGGTAGCTTCACACATAAACACACATAATTATACTTACGTGATGCACCAACAAAGGAGAGACTTTGGGAGTGGATAGTGCGCCTACTCGGCCTAGGACTAGGAGTGTGGAAATAAGAAAACTTCATGATGAAGATTTTATTTCGGATGAGGACATAGAAGATGAGGAAGAAGATATGAACATAGAGTTTGAGTTTGATACCGAAAGAGTTAGGGAAGAATTTGGAAAATCAAGAAGAAACTGGATTGCTTTGGTCGAGCATAGAGTGTTGCAGCCATCCAGAAAAATGCAATGTCACGCAATTCCGGGAAACCAGCAAAACTGCAACAGTCCCTGCTCAGTCAAGGTAGCGAAATCTCTTCATGACTTCCCAATTGATCTCAAAAACGTAGTCATTCATTTTTTGGATGAGCAAAAAACCAACATATAACCATTGCATATTGCAAATGGGATTGTCACCATCCCAATGGCGACTCAGACATCCACTCATGTACTTTTAGATGTCCTCTAATAACGAAAACTGATATAGTCACCAATGACATTATTAGTCATACCATTGTGGAATTCTAATGCCCTGCGACTGACCTCTTCATGTATATCACTAGCGGGAGACCTCATACATTGCAACAATAGGGACGATCTCTGTTCATTTCTACCAACTGAAATTTTTTTATACTCGAATAAGCTAATTAATTTCACAGTAAAATTACCTCATCCCACCACATTTCACCATAAAATTGCATGTGTCCCATGACAAACATTCCACATTCTGCATCTCCTCTCTGTGTCGGACCAATTTCAGAGAAGACAATGTCAAATGCTTCGAATGCAGGGCTGAAATATTCTCTTGTCTCCCTTGATGTCATGAATATTGTCTCACTAATATGTTGCAGCTGAAGTGATTGTGTAGTTAGATGAATGAGGTTTTACTAATGTGTAAGTTACTTGTCACAGAAGCTTAAAAGCACAATTTATATATTCCAAATTTTACCGCATTTTTGGCAATTTGTTTTGACAGATTATCATCGATGTACCCTCGCAGACTGTCCCAAATCTCCGCCACATTCTTGGTGGTGTGCACCACTAGTAGCCACCAATGCCCCCCGCCTTCTACTTTGTGGAGTGGAATAAATATCTATTTTGAATTGCATTAGCAGACGGAATTTATAAGTAAATATGTGAAGATAGTGTTACGAAGGGCATTTTTATAAAAAAAAAATCTGAATCTTGTACCTTCTCACATATGTCCATGCGACCGTCAAATCTAAACAAGTTACAAACACTCCTTGTCCGCATAGCAACATCCAAATATTCTTCTTCGGTCTGACGCACTTGGTTTGCTTGAGTCTGAGGAAATAACAATATGTCAAAGAAGCACAACCTCCAGTCAGTATAAACAAATTGACAATGACTGCAATAATGTGGTGTACTTCAATATTATAGCCCATTTATACATACCGTGAAATAAGTTGGGAGATACCATACTCTTGAGTTGTCTCTACACAGAAACTCGGCCACAAAATTTATAACCTGCTAATGCAGAAGTTGAGTAGGATTTAGGTGTCCTTACAATAGTAGATTCTGAGAAGCAATATTTATTAGAAAATCTGTGACATATGTATGGTGCCTTCTTATCTTACAAAGTTTAAAACAATATAAACTAGAAGTTGTACTTACTTCCATGTCCACCAGTGTGTATGGAGCCAGACACCTGAGGTGCCTTCTGAGTAAAATTTCCCTCCCTTCCCCACACTCAGCCATTGGGGTCCTACATCAATAATTAGTCATAAACATCAGTTCAACAACAAATTTGGTATAATAGTTTAACACTTGATGGTCTATATGCAGAATAAATCCTTACCTGTTCTCTTCTTCTGTAGGCACTTTTCCATTTAGGAAAACATAATTGATCAAGCAGAGGTCACTTTGTGGAAGGGGCCTATTGAGGGTGTACGGTCCGGCTTTGAAGCAAGTGATCTCTCTTCTATGGCGCAAACTAGTTACAAACACCTGGTCTTGTCCCATTTGTCTGTCCCTGGGTATTGCATTGTTGTACATCATTCGGACATGGCCCCTTTGAATAACAGTTTTGTTCCCGGCATCAATTATTTGTTTTCATGAGATCATTCTTCGTGTATCTTCTAAACCACCTAGGCTACTTGATGTCTCGGATAATGGTTGGCAACTTTTAGATGGTGTGTGTGCCCCTTTATTAGTTTCCAGCTGCATAAAATTACAATTACATTCGTGATAGACATCAGCAACCATCACTAATTAGAAATAACATGTTCACTTAGAAATAACAACATTTAAATTTTCAGATATCAAACGTACATGCTATTCATTTGTGATATCAGTTATGTAGATTGTATACTAAAGATGGCGTGTACTTACTGAAAGGCGTCTTGCGCAATATGGCTTATCTTTCATTGGCCCCTTTGTTTCCTTTTTTTTCCCCCCACTGGAAACATAAACCTTGTTTTTTTCGAGGGCCGCCTTATCATTTTGACACTGCTTCTCCGCGGACATTGTTCCTCCATCTCTATTCCCGTGGCTGCGCTTCCTGTTTTCTGTGTCTTTCATCTTGCAGTATGCACTCTCCTTCAACTCTTTCACAACCCTGCTAACACATTGTTTTGTAGTTCATCTAATTCCCCCTGCCACAATTTAACAACTTCTCTGATCTCACGACAGTCCGGTAAGTAGTCTTGCAACATTTCTGTCAATTTTGTAATGTTTTCCCTCACAGCCGCCACATCCCTCTTTGTATCATATACGTCCTCATGCAAAGGGCGCTGAAAACCAATTTTGAATCCAGTGTCAATGAATCAGAGTTTGACTGCACAGTTGCAGCCACATTATTTCTTTCCACAACTAGTGGGGCTTTGATCCGCCCATTCTATTAACTCCTTGTGAAACTTCTTCAACATCACCAGTAGTCCAAGCTGCAATTGGAATAATATCTCTATGCAATCTTCCAAATGCGCGGCCCACTACATCCAAATATAGAAGTTGAAGAAACAACATACATCCAGGCACATACTCGCTCCCCTCTTTCCTATATATATCGACCCCTTCAAAAATGCGCTGTATTGCAAATGATGCCCAATTTTTGTCTCTTATTTGATCCGTCAATTCCAAAGAAGCAAGCAAGTCTGTTTCAACTACTCCATCAACAGCTGGACAGATTATAGTTGTCAATGCAAATAAAGCATAAGCAATTTGAAACATGTAGTCGGCCTGAGGGCGATTTCGAATAATGAAAATCAGGCCTTCGACTCCCAATTTTCCGTCAACGTTACAGTACTCCGATGTCAGTATAGAAGTACCAAACTCTGCTTCCGCCAGATCCACTTGAGTTCCTCCATCCCTGATGCCGGTTACCCTGGCAAACTGCGCTGCATTCATGTTGTAAGCCACATCACATATTTTGACACTCCTGTTCTTCAGATCGACTGCATTAAAGCAAATCGTCCACATAGGCCGACTTAGTGCATCAAGTTTTAGATCTTGCAAGTGACCCATCCCAATGTTGTTAACTGCTTCAAGCTTATGGGCAGGCAAATCTGAGACGACCGCCCGAAATTTGGAGGGGTCACACCGGGTCTTCAGAGTCATTGCCTCCTGTACCAAAAATAAAAATTAAACTGATGTAGGCAATAAATACATAGGAGGAGATACATTTTTTCCCGCTAAATTTTAATTGTTAAACAGGTTTCCTTGCAAGGTGAGGCCCAAATATTTTTTATTCAACTTCTAGCCCATTTAAATTTCCACGGTGACCCATTTATAGTTACGGCCTCGACTACAATTACTCAAACCCACTTATTCTGCCTCACCTTTTTCCTACATTCGATTCAATATGATCCAGTTTCTCTGCAAACAAACAAAAATGTAGTTTTTAACATTAGTTCCTCAAAACACAGTATATATGAAAATTCACTATAAACACTTGCACTCCTTTGCAAGGAACGCCATTGCTGCAGTACAACCTATTTACATGGCCTTCACTTGCCTTGGCACCTCTACCGGAATTGTTCGGTCTGCCTCGAAACCTAGGGATTCACTGGATTCAGCCATCTACACCGTTGTATTCCCTATAAGTTGTTTTAATTAACCAATGTTAGTTACATATATATCCACAAACCTCAAACTGATTGATGTAACTTTTTGATGAAAACTATATATTGAGGACCATATTATCGACGCCACGAAATAGATAATGCGCCATCGATTATGCTGCATGAATTACGTAACTTGATCCTTCTTTTATACTTATGACCACGACCCCATATACATATTCCTACACGCCTCCTTCAATCACGAGCTTGTTATCTACTAAACAACAAACACTCTAATGTGAAACATAACCAACGATATAATCTTTAGGGAAACTTCACATATCTGTATTTTGAATGACAACCCTAAGGAGCAAACCCTAAAAACATACATGTTATCTGTATAATAACTTCGGATCCATTTGTTAAAAAGATTCTTTGTAAACCATGAGAGTACATGTAAACCTGATAAAAGCTCCCTGATATAGATTGCTTCAGGTCAATCTTCATGGTATAGTTACCACCACTTTTGACCTAAAAATTTTGAGGTGGCTACCCCCTGTTTCACTTTCACCATTTTATGTCGTCTTTATATGGTTGAGGAATATGGACATAGAGATCAGGAGAATGAGAAGAATATATTCCATTTACCTTTTCCCTACAAGTATCAAAAGACGACAGCAGATATGAACACTTCACAACCATTCATGTATAGCGATTATTACTGGAGTTAGTCTCCCTGATCACCGTCTGGTAGATCTGTAACCTGACTCGCTCTCTCTCTCTCTATCTGTCTTCTCTCCCTCCTCTATCACTCTCTCTCAGTCTTCTTTCCAATCTGCCTTCTTCTACTCGTTTATTTTTACCCACTAACCACCCATCAACTACAGGTTCCAAACTTTGAATCCCGTCCACGCCTCACAGGCTCCACAACCCTAGATAGTATTCATGGTTTTGAATATTTGATTGGAATCCGGATGGGATTTAGGAGCACCACGTGTTTAGGGTGGTACGAGGTGGAATATGCAGCCGTTGATTCCCGCTCTATTGCACTCGTCAAGGCCCACTAACCCTGTGCAAATCAGGTCCATAGGCAAAGTGATTATGTCTCCCTGCAGGCGTGTGTTGTCATACAATTCTAGACAATATCCACTGGTTCAACCATGTACCACCTAACTAGTGAGAACCAGATACCTCTCCCAAGTTTATCGTATGGTTATAATGGAATTGAATGACCTAACTATATTTGGCCCACATATTTTTACCCTTCCCTTGATATATCGTCACCAACGACAGGGACTGAGATCCTCTCCTCATGTCTCTCCCCTAATATTGTCTAATGAATTAATCTGTACCATCTATTATTATTTGAATGGCCAGGATTTCTTTCATATTGTTTTGGTGATATTTTCGTCGTCTCGCATCTCTCTCTGAAACTTCCATCTCCCGCCCTCTGACTTTTCTCATCTAAAAGATCAAATCTTGCGTGCATCTCTGGAAAAAGATTATAAGTTTCGTTCTTACTTCTTCAATTTTTTACAGATATCCAAAATCTTGCATGTTTTCCCAAATTATTATTGATATGCTCTTCATGTCCCGACATTGTTGTCATTAGCAGAAGGCATCCACAGATATTTCAGTACAATTATGGTACTCTGGAGAAGAAGATGGAGTACTTGATTATGATATGGGTCATGAAAAGAATTATTAGTCTTCCCTGCATTCCTGGGTAACTCTTTATATTTTGCCCAGAGTTCTAAGTTCTAACACACACGGATCATCTAATGAAACAAATCAATCAAAACCCAAGTATGTGCTTTAAACTCTTGCCTCTAATATGAAACAACAAATCAAAGCTATTATAAGTGTACAATTTCCTACATTTCATGATGAAGCAACAATTTAAGTATCAAACAATTTAAATAGACCCTCAAGTGACACTCATCATGATGTAGGCACTAGTATTAAAATTAATATACTCATTCTCATTTGTTTGAGAATATATACTATATGAAGATTAAATGTTTCCATACACATACTAGGCATTAGTATTAAAATTAATATACTCATTCTCATCAATGTATATAACTATATAATTATAATATGTGTGAGTATATGCACTCGATGAGAATGAGTGCTTCAGTGAGGGGAGATTCCAAATACCGTTCAATTCCTAAGTTGGCATGGATATCACCTCGAACTCCAACTTACTAGGAACTAGGATTACTATGGTCATTCTATGATGATCACTAAGATGAGTAAGAACTTTCTTATTAGGATGTGCTCATTAGGATCTTTCTCTGAGTATATATCTTATCTAATAAGTATTCCTCGAGGAGATTGATCTCTCCTTACTTGAATTCCCATTGAGGAGATCTCTCCTCACTAAGATCTTTCTTGAGATGAGTAAGAACATTCTTATTAGGATGTGCTCATTAGGACCTTTCTCTGAGTATATATCTTCTCCAATAAGTATTCCTCGAGGATATTGATCACTTCTTACTTAAATTCTCATTGAGGAGATCTCTCCTCACTAAGATCTTTCTTGAGATGATTAAGAACATTCTTATTAGGATGTGCTCATTAGGATCTTTCTCTGAGTATATATCTTCTCAAATAAGTATTCCTCGAGGACATTGATCACTCCTTACTTGAATCTCCATTGAGGAGATCTCTCCTCACTAAGATCTTTCTTGAGTGTGTATATATATATATGCGTGTATGTGTGTGTTTATATATGTATGTGATATGTACGATCTTACCCTTAAACTATTAGAGTGTAGGATATACGATTTATAATTTAGGGTTTAAAGTACAAGTTTTAGGGGTTAGAGTTTAGAGTTTAGAGTTTAGAGTTTAGAGTTTGATGTTTTAGGTTTGTAGTTTGGAGGTTAGAATTTATGGATAAGAATTTAAGTAGGGTTCTTTGAATTTAATTAATAATGAAAATCAATACAATTTAAAAAAAAACAATTATTTCCAAGGGCCACTACCCGTGGGAAATATTTATTCATTACCGAGGGTTATTTTTTACCGACGAAATTAAGAAAATTTTTCCGACAAAGTCCGCTGGCCCTCAGAAATAAAATTACTTTTACTGACGAAATGAAATTTAGTTAGACATAATAGTTGCGCCAAAACATCCCTCCTTTTTTTGGCTTTTCTAATGAAAATGAAATGTATTTCCTACGACACATTGTCTGTCGGAAATAAAATTGACTGAGACATGATATTTCCGACGACAAAATCTCGTGGTCGAAAATAAATGCCTTTTCCGAGGAAATTTCTTTGCCCTCAAAAATGTTTGTCGAAAATGAGAGTTTTTGTTGTATTGAAAGTGGCCGGACAAAAATTTAGGGTGACCTTACCAAAATTATAAGGTTTATATGGCCTATTTTGACAAACTTGGTTATGTCATATCATCGCCGACATGGGCTACCAAAATGAAAACTAGTGGTCCGGGCCGATTATGTCTTCATTGGTGGACAATGAGTGTTGTTGTGTTCATGAAACGGGCCGCGTGATGGATGACTCGACCCAATTTTTTTATATCATGTTGATGGATGAATGAGGGTGCTGCTCAGTTTCATGACTCCCTCATCTACCCGAAAATTGCTATGGGAATCTCAATCTCTGTAATAGTAGATTAGACTTAAAGTAACTTCGCCATTAGGGAATATTGTACTCTTTTGTCTAAACGTGGAATATAACATGTGGAGAGTGGAAACATAATCTTTGCAGGATGGGACTGGAGCACCATGGGCCTAACACCATTGAAAAATGGGGACATTGGAGAGATATGACTATGAATTATATTAGCACATGTCACGAATGCTCTCGATAGAGGTGTCTCAAGAATTATTGGACAGAGGACCAACTAAAGGACAAAGTTATATTGTGTAAAAAAAACTGACAATTATATTCTCTAATTTGAAAAGGGGGAGCCTGCTCCACTCGCTCGAGAACTAGGAGAGTAGGACATGCCAACCTTCTATATATTGTCCATAATAATGGCTCAGCGTAGGAATTTTAGTAGTATCAAAGAATATAATGGAGGGAAAACTGTATGAAGCTCCAGCAAGGTAAGCAAGGACTCTCTGAAGTTGAAATATAATTCCCATAATATTCTCTGTTAAACACCATTTACTGTAGTCACTCCCCATGGTGAGTGAGCTCCATTAGGTGTGATTGTAAGTGTGTTCGACATTATCAAAAAATTTAATTTCCAATCACTTCCATATAAGTACGGTATGCCGTAAAGCTAATTTAGTTTCATTAATGTTTTTTTCGGTAATTCATATATTGTATTATTGATGTTTTTGAACATTAGGCAGAATCTAATGATCTTATTTTGTAATAATTGAGAAGAAATGGTGTTTGCATATTACGTTATTTGGCTAGGAAATGAGCCTGGTATTTTTAAGACGTGGAGTGAATGCAAGGACAAAATCAATGGTTGTCCAAGGGCCGTATACAAGGGTTACAACGTTCTAGAACAAGCAGTTGATGCAATTGGAGTTCCCCCACCGCATTTTGTTTATGTTTGCCCGCCTCGTTGGCCATTCCATATCCCGAATGAGGCTGAGGAATTGATTTACAAGAAATACGGGTACTCACCAAAATCACAGCTGGCATCATCTTCATTAAGTATGGTTAAGGCGACTTACGAAGGAAATGGAAAGAAAGTCACGCTGGAGGGAAATGCGGATGACATAGCAGTGCTTATGGACCACCTAAAATTCTAGTTTTACTACTTATGTTCTTTCACAATCAGTGGCAGAACTTGAATCAAAATTCTGGAGAGGCAAAAATATATTTTTTGGGTATGAATCCTAATCAAACTCTTCTCTTCCCCTATAATCAATAAAACCTACTAATGATTCGTTAAGAAGCATGTGTTAGATATAAACTATGTATAGAAATTATAATTCTAATAATAAAATAACTAATTGTCGTTTATTGATAGGATTAAAAGCATAGTAGGTAAGGAAACAAAAGTAAATATTCCCCGAATGGGCCAATATATACCATAATTTTAAACTTAATGCCAATTAATACCTAATTAAAACATAAATGTTATACTAATCTGAAATCACCGGAGGGGCCATGACCCCCCTCTGGCTTGATCTATGTTCCGCTATTGTTCACAAAGGCGTAGGAACTAATGATAACTACAACATCCTTATATATTTTGAAAATGAGTTGGTTCATCCATATTATCCCTCTTTGTTAACATTGTGTGAGTACTTCCAATGTGATGTCTGATATAATAATGTATGGTATATTTATTTTAATGCGTTAATGAGGATCACATATTTGTATAGAAGTAGTGACAACAAATAAAAAGAAAATAAAGAAAACTATGAATGAAACTAAGGTCCCCAAAAAATTATATTACTTTATTTTACAATAAAAAAAAGTGATAAAGTGCAATTTTAGAGGAATCGTCCCAAGATAAGCCAACTTAGAATAACCCCGGTCCCATTGGAGAATTACAAGTTTCTAGCGGATGGAATTCAAACTCCCTTGAACAAGATAAGGCAGTACCAAAGTCAAACCTAAGGTGACTAATAAAATCTTGGTAGCCATCACACAATACAACAGTTTGCCTTAATTTACAAAAAATTTTCTCCCCACAATCCCCATTAGTTGTGGCAAACACAAACCAATTTTGACCATTTTCCATGTGGGAATGCACAAAATATTCGGGGATACATTACATCAATGAGGAGAAATAAATATATTTGTATTAGCACAAGGTAACATATTAAATCTCAAGCATAACGTGTTGAAAAAATAAAAATCTAATGAATTACCCCAAACTGGTCCTGGAAGATGCATGGACAAATTGGGTATTTAGAAAAATCACATGATGAAAATGTATCCCCCAAGGGGTATCAAGAAGTAGTCAGTCATTCTACCTCCCCAATTACACCCATCAGCGACAGGCTGTGTTTGTGGGCCAGTACATAAAGCCCAATGCATAGGTCCGACAATTTTTTTGGGGTTCTGTTGCTACCCTGACACTTCCAACCACAACTTTGCTCCTACAAAATGCTCATGTTTTCTAGAAGGAATCAGGAATCAATAATCAAACCATTTTCAGACTTCATTGTTCATTTTACATGATCTTCTCCCAAAACTGAAATTCTACGTATGCCTCCACCAGAACCTCCTGCACATGAAGGGTCGAAGTCAGAAACATCGGAGCTCTTTACCAATCCACAGAGGAAAAAGCAGAGGATCATGATGAAAGGCGTTGTACAGGGACAACGAAACAAAAGGATCGGCGCAATTAACTTGTGCAAACGATGATGACGACTTCACCGAAGAATCACTCTCAGGATTTTACAAACAGGGTGGGGGAAGACCTGTCAAGTGGTTAGAAGTGTCTTCATCTCCTAACAACAGTAAATTTCTTAAAGTTGTAACAGGTGGGAGCTCCAGTGTCGGTGGCCAAATGAAGCCGGATCCAGCCATGTGTAGAGGTCACACCGGAAGCATGGAATTACAGACCCAAGGACGGTTTTTTTAGAACTAGAGAAGGGGCTCAGTCCGAAAACAAAGGAGTTCATGCTGCATGGAATCAACAGCGGCAAGCCAAAAAATGAATAACAATCCAAATCTGCGTCTAAGGGGAATGGATCAGGATACATGCACCCTCACAACTCCATGCTAAACTCAACCACCATGAATAACAATCTTCACTGTCATTAAAATTTTTTATTAACATTATCACATATTGTCGCCTTCATTGTCTGTATTTTTCCATCTGTAATTTTCGGTCTGTACAACCTTACCTCCCACATTCACAACTGTTGGTGATTGGGGCAGAATAACTTTGGGCCTAAGCGGGGAGTAGTTTATTGTAATACCTCGCATATTTGAAGAGTAAAGTGATATATATTGTTTGTATTTAAATAAAATTTTATTGATCAGACGACTCGTCAATAAAATATGTATAAAGGTAAGTAAAGTTTGTTTGGAAATATTTTCGTATGTGGTTGATATTATTAATAAATAGGTTCATGTTGTAGGAAATATGGAATTGGTTCTACTCATCTCATTGATAATCCCCTTTATATAGGGGACAAGATTACAATAGAAGTAAATGGTAATTACAATGGTAATTAAGGCTACATAATGATGATTGATCTGTTACATCTGTTGATCATAAACGTCATTAACTCATTCCTTTATTTACTTTAACGAAGACACACTAATAGTGTTTTTCTTCAACAATTCACGAGTTATAAATGATTTTCCTAAGTTTTGTATTATAAAGAAATAACTTGGGAAAATCTGAATTATCCTTCGTTCCATACAAAACTAACTATACAATTCACCTCTCATTAGCCTTCAACAGGTAATAAGTATTGTTTCATAGAAAATATTACCAATTATACTAACTTCCTTAAATGCATGTTCACCCCCAGTCTCTACACCAAAGTTACCTGTTAAGTAATTCACTCTAAATATTGCAACAACTAACTGTTGGACATTGAAACATGGAAATCACTGGCGGCTACATGATATCGGTAAAGCTAAACGCTAATAATAAAGACTGAAAACTATATCCTACCCTTGTTAATTATAAACTCTTTGCAGACTTAAAAATGGATCATAAGCATAATACAACCACGATGCAATAAGATGTTCAGGATGATTAACATTATAAATAAGTCTACATTATTTTAAATACGAATTCACCACAGACAACCATCATTTTGAGAGACCCTGCTGAGACTCGGTTTTAAAACATTGTCATCGTCTTCTGACTGTAATACAATACTGAAATTAGTTCAAACTAACAACCCTGTAACGAAAAGGGGAGAACAAAACTGCTTCAAAAGTCCTCTCCTTACTGGAGTACTAGTCAGTTTTCACCAACGTGGAGAGACACGAGGCTTGAATTTTTTTTGAAAAAGAAGGAACACTACAACCCCATCAAGGTCACCACTCCCATGATATGAAGTCATTGGATTAACCCTCTGTGTTGCAGCTCTCTCCTCTGGTTCTCTTTGTACATTTCGCCATACAGTGACGGCACACTCATTCATAGGGGGATTTACAATTTCTAGTGCGATCCTAACTCTCTGATCACTGGCATTGAACTACACATGAAAATTTAAACTTCTTCAGGGACAAGTTCAACCAAGAATAAAACAATGTAGAATTACATTAAGTTTTAAAGGATAAAACAAAACTCACCCCTTCGTACCAGCGCTGTCTGTAGTGTTGCATATTCCTAATCAAATATATACCAGAGTCCTCCTTCTTCCTTTGCACTGGGCAAGAAGTCGGATATATGAATGGATATGGGGAGACATTGGAGGCTTGCATGGGAGAATTGTACAGCTCATCTCCAAAAACATACTGAATGAACTCAATCTGCACTAAACATGTTTGTCTCAATATAACATGCAAAACACATCAAACTGTATATTAAAATAATTTTAATGTAAAAATCAATTAAAAATCGTCACGATAACATACCGTCAACTTTGCATATTCCTCCCTGCGGTCCTGGGTTGGCCGATAATGGTTAGTGTACCAAATTTCACATTCACCCCCGGCAACGTTCAAAACAGCAAGATACCAGTGATCATCAACATCATCGTGAAGAGGTATGAAAATCTTGAAAATACAATATACAAAATATTAACGAAACTTTCTGCTAAAAATCTCTGAGCACCGAAACCCTAAACTTTTTCAAGATCTCCTATCACCATAGAATTAGGGAAAACCTCATATTATGCCTGAATATAAATACGACACACTACATATCAAAACTTCACTGAAGATATATTCATCCGCTCATTAAAATGGTTCTAATTTTAATAATTAATACAATTCTTTTTTAAAACAATATCATAGGCAACGCGGTTACACAAAATGTTTACCGCATACAGAATAAATGTTCTCGTCTAAAAAGAGTACATAAACACTAACTTTATATCCATTAACATATAAGAAAGTGTAAAACTTTGCGTTAAATGGATACAAAATTGGGAAAATATCCTTGTTCCCAACTCACGCAGCTTCCTAAATTCGATGTTATGGAAAGTCACACCAACATGTACACAAGTTAAGACAATGGTTTGCCAAGTTTAATTACCAAAGCCGCAATTTACTATTGATCAATGTGAGGGACCTTGAAATCTAGTTTTACAAAAATTCGGGAAATGACTTTCTAAATGATGGTTTGTTTATAGGTACCACATAGAAATATCAGGAAACACACAAACCTTCGTGCATTCACTAGGATGATTGTTGCAGCGGAAGGTGCTCTGTAAGTTATTGCGGTAGTACAACTGTAGTGTAGGACATGGACTTGAAGTAATCAGCTTCGCATGTTCCTGCATCAACAATTATCCATTTATGCTACAACTATTTCACAAATAAGCTCAACCTGTTACCTTTCAAATCCAATCAAAAAAACATGACTCACAGAAAACGTGGTCGGGAGAAACCAACTATCCTAGCTATTTGCAAAAGAAAGGGCCCCCATTAGGTTAATTACCTGAATAGAAAATTTGCCGTGCCCTGTTAGAGATATTAAAATAAATTTAACCTTATTTTTGTTTCGCGCCGCAAAATATAAATTTGGTATATACTACCTTGCTATTGATCAGGTGTTCTGGACAGAGGCATTTCAGGTCCCTCCGGCAAACACTAAACTTGCCACACCTCCCAATTTCAACACTGTTGCATAACAAAAGTGTATGATTCAGATGGGAAACATAAACAGGTAATGCATTACACAACAAGGATAACTAAACAATTCATTGTTGTCGCCATATTTGTACAACATCAACACAACAACTGAAGAACAACAATAGAATAGACCTGCAAACAAATGAAAACTATACAAATACCTTGCAGACTCATCACTTGTCCTGCCCTTTCGGCTGAACAGATACGCCAACAACGCCCTCGTACGGGGTGATAGATTATTTATTCCGCAAATAGTGTGACTTCTATCAGGTATGATCACTCCACTGGTCTCTTTCCCAATGTATGAAGTCAGCGGCACTTCTTCCCGCCCCTTTTGTAAAGGAACTTTGTCATTCATAGAATCCTACAACACCGTCTCGTAAGGAGAAATACTTCAATCATTCACTTTCCATAATAATTAATCCAAAATGTAGCACATTCACTTTTAAATAAATAATTTAACTAAATTTCAAGTATAAGTAACTAAACTCACCCTACAACACAGCTCAGTCGCTAGCCCTTGGACTAATTCAATCTCAGACGAATACAACCTTTCAACAACAGCTTTTTTCACTTTCATTACCAGCTCACTCATTCCCTCCTCAGTCCTCAGTTTACAAAGCTTGCTTTGCATCATTGTCATTGCCTTACTCAGTTTCACAATATCGGGAAGAACGCTGTATATATTCGCTTCCATCCTTCCAACTGCAACTTGCACCTCCCCCATGTCGGATTTCATATCGGTCATGTCATCAACCACATTAATTAAGCCTGGTGCTGTAATCCAGAGAACCATAAAATTTGGTGGATCGGGCATCACAATATTTTCTACACACCCAAACACCCTTGGTCACATAGAATCCACCTAAATGTTGAATCCAGTCATACATCCAGTCACACTCATTCTGCCCCCATGACATCGCCGGGAGGCAAACACGTGGGAAAATGAACATTCTCTCACCAAGTACACTTAGTAAAAAAGCTGCAAAAATATCAGACAACCCCCTACATGAATCGGTTCTCCACTCTAATAAGTAATAACTCCATCAACCAACTTGTTAAATACAAAAAGGGCCCAGTTATGGGTCCTTATGAGACTTGGGTTCTTCAGAGGAGCTAAAATTCTTGGATCTACATACCCTGGTCTAGAAGGGCAAAAAACAATTTCAAAAGCGTATAGCGCAAAACATACCTTCCACATGTCATCATCATCGTACGTTGACAAAACCATACCCCTCAATTTTTTCACACATATCACTTTATCGTCCCCGCAGAGCCTTCATCAACGGAGATGTACCGTCATCAACGGTCGAGCAGGTTATGTCAACTTCAGTGCCACGACATCTCAACCCCATCAACTGATACACGTCCCTCGCAGTGATTGACAGGTTACGTCCGTGTATCTTAATTGTACAGTTCCTAACATCAAAATTTTCCAACATCATTTTGCACAGTTCCACATTCAGCTTCATACCTCTAATAGTGTGGACTGGTCCAAAACCCATCTCTTCTATTTCAACTATCCAGTCGTTCGAAATCTGGGCGACAACACGTTCAAAACCTCTCAAATCACAACCTGAGATGATTGGAACGTCCGTATTTTTCTCCTTCCGGGACATATCAACTTCCTGCAATAGATAATTCAACTCATTTATCTGTAGGAAAAAACATTATTGCATCATTTCACAAACAACCCACTAATTAACAAATGTAACATGTATGCCGTATAATATACCTCATCATCAGAATTTATGTACCCCTCGTTCAACCTACTCTTATTCCTCCCTATGGACCTGGAATCAATTTCCCGAATTTAGGACTTAAATCCAACATCTACATCAGTTGTTATAGACAATCATTCAACTACAATACCAACCAATAGTATTTACGACGGTAAAATTACAATACATATTAACCACCGACATAACATTTTCAACTACTATACATAATTAGATTTTCAGTGAACCTAGATTGTTTACGAGACTTGTTTACACTCTGAACTACTTTTACAACATCATCAATGCTGGTCTATCCACTTATTTATCAAAAAAATTAATATAAATTCTATAAATTTTAGAAATTTTGGGGACCTGCTAACCAACTGTTTCATTAACAAGATTCAAACAACAAAAGTCTGAACAATATCTGCTAATAATCCAAATGTGATTTGTAGTTGGGCTGCACTTCTGATACAAGGGTTATCACTCACAAATATTGAAGATCATTCATAAAAAATAATTGACAATGAAAATGCCCGCTTACCAACCACTTCCGGATCACCCTTCCCTTTCATGTGAGCTTTCCACGCGCGATCTCTTTCCTTCTTCAATTGGACTAAGATATGTTGAATCACGTCTCTTCCTAAACATGGCGGTCAATCCGGATCTAGATTACTGCTTCTTGATGAGTTATGTGTGCTTCAGACTGGATATGGGTTTCAGTAACCAAATCCCTCTATCGGATGGGGAGTTCAAGGCGCCTGCAGATGGCTTCTCCAATATTAACCCTCTTCCAAATGAGGAAAAAACTATTTCAAATTCTAGAAGAGGCCGAGCTATAAGCTAAGGTTTCAAAAACCTCTCACGTGGGAATAAAAACGTGAGCAGCGTGTGCAGACAATGTATGGAAAATTAATTTTAACCACCACATACTTATTATAACAGTACATATTGTTCAATCATCCAAATGGAGATGATAACGTCCAACAAAAAGAGCTCGGCTCTTCGAGCAAAGGCACTCAACATAATAGGCCGTCAAACAAATCTGTATGTTAGGTATGTTAGTACAAATTATACAAAACAAACTATTATATTATACCCAACAGTTTTATACAATGCTAATGTCTAAAACTAACAAATATTTTCACAAACAGAAGTGAAGTATGCGGCTCATCTCTTTCATTTCTCTCCTTCTTGCCCTAGCCTCGATCGTTGATAGGAGTGGGTTTTGGGAATTTGGCGACGCGCCTTATGAGGTTAGTACTTGTTGGCTTCAAGTATCGGGAGGGTTTTCCTCCTTCGTTACTTCTTCTACGACTGTGGAGGCATGATTAGATCTGGTATTTAGACCAGAGTTATTAGGTTGGGTTGTCACGCTCTGGTCCCATGGTTGGTGGTTTTTACCACACTGGATGCCGGTGCCGACACTTGATTTAAATGTTGTAGACTGGAATGTAAATTAAAATAAATAAAAGACTTGCTTCTAGGCTCTTCTTTTTAGGCTCGTCCAACCCTAACTCGGTAAAAGCTAATCTTCTATGCAAAAGAGTGTAAAAATGGGTGAGTGAGAGAAACTACGCGCTCAGTGAGTAGATCATGTAATATGTCAGTGAAGCGATATCATTTTTACACACGGTATAAAATAGTATATATCATATACATATCACATTCTCCCTTCTTATTGAATATCCTTCAATTTAGTGTATCCCATGGGCCCCTAATGACCATCTTGTCCTATCGTTCCGTGTGTCATATCTTTATTTCAGCATAACCAATCAAGAAGTTCACATGTTCCATGACTTATCACACAATATATGAATTTAACACATAATATATTATATATAAATTCCACATATATCGCAAATAGACATGCTTCACTTAAAAATAGAAAGATATTTCGAAATAGATCTACAACATGTTTCTCGACCAATTTAACAGCAAATAAGAATATTAACATATTACATAAACCACTCACCTCGGCATGTCACCCCGTGTACTAAACGTATATAGAATCCTAAACCGAGCCATCTAGAAATCACCATTTGATCTTACTCAAACTTCTAGAATGGAAATAGTACGTCGATACGAATCCATAGCCGCTCACAGATTCAGGATCAGATTAACAGATACAAAGTTATGATCCGTTGAAGTTTAGTTGTAAAACTAATAAAATAATATAAAATTGAGAAGAAAGAGGGGAGAGAATGAAATTCATGGGCTGAAGAAGGGAGGCTGCCTATTTATAGGGTTAGAAGTTGCCACGTTTCAACATATCATTGGTGATATGTTGCCACATGTCAAAAGGACACAACACATACAACCATTTGACATTTGTCATATGGCTAGTGTATCATGATGATGTCAGCAGCCCATATGGGTCAGCTGGTAATGTGCTACAAGTCATGACGTTGTCCAATCCGAGCTTAACACGTCACCCTCTTATCTAATTTTGACTTTATCTTCCGAAAATCCTCATATAAAGTATTTTTGTTTAATCCAAACTCATTGCAGGGGTGATCCTCGAGGATTTCGCCGTAGCGATGGAGGTTGTGATGTTGGGGTCGGCTCCTCATTCGACGACCTTTGTCTTTGAAGACGGACATGGTGGTTTTCCCATCGGTTTCTTCATGGGTGGTAGAGGCATGTCCGGCGATGTTAAATCTTATTCCGGCGCCGACTTTGGTGTACGGCAGATGACGCCTGCCAGTGATGGTATGGTGGCTAGGTCAATGACAGGACCCGACCCGAATTTGGCCCTGAAATTCGAAGCAAGTCTTGCGGGATCCACCTGAAGGAAAATCTATCAAAAATTCGGCATGACCGTCCTTGAAAATGGACAACCCTAACCAATTCAAAATCAAAACACTTCTAAATTAGCAATCGCAACCTCAACACCTGGAGTCTCTGTGCTCCCAATTCATATAACCAAACTCCACAACTAAACTCAAGGATGTAAATTTAATTTATAACTCTTTGAAATCTCAGGATTATCAAAGCTGTAACTAAAACCTCACGACCAAATGGACAGAAGCTGCAAAGATGAATATGCCTCAACTTCAGGTATCCTTGATCTCATCTAGCTTTTCCTGCAACTCGGCGATTGAAAACAAAAGGCCCATGAGAAATTAATTTATAACGAATCATGTCAGAGTGAGTGGCGAAAATCAAATATTGAATAAAATAAATAATTTAATATACTTCCCTATTTTCTTTATACTATGAAAATCTGATCCATGCAAATGTTATTAAAAACGTTTAACGATAACTAATTAAACGTAAACGGACTAACCCCTGCTAGTCCAAGAAAAATATCACAAAATATTAGATAGTGGACTAACCCCACTAGTCCAAGGAAAATGCCAAATGTAATTAAAAAATAGACTAGCTCTGCTAGTCTAAAGAAAATATCAAATGGTATTATAAAGTGGACTAGCCTCCCTAGTCTAAAGAAAATATCAAATGTCATACAATATGTCCCCCGGGTAAAAAAAAAACATACTCACATACTCTCAATATCATCACGTCACGTTAACGGAAAGAGTATTTGGTTGTTGTGATATTGTCGGCTATATCGCATCACCTCTTAGGCAGAAAGGGCTTGAGTGCAATATTTGGGGTAGTCACCGACACCATAAGGTGGAAAGTCTTACTAGCATAATAACTGATCTAAAAATGTATGATATCAAAAATAATCAAGGGCATGTCCACATGCCTAAAAAACGTTTCATAATAAAGTAAATATGGTTCTCAACCGTACATAAAGTTAGAAAAAAAAATATAACTCGACATGTCTTACATGTCGCAAAATAAATAAATAACATAATTAAATTTATATTATTTCTCGGAAGTCCCATTTACGGTCACTACTACACATAATGACATCTATTACGTTTTTAAAACGCCATGGAAGGGTTTTAATGTCTTTTTTGACGCCATCCTTAAACGCCGTAGAAACGGTGCAGTCCTTTAATAAACATATCCATGGCGTTTGAGAAACGCCACCAAAAGAGTTTCCATGACGTTTTATAAATGTCATGGAATATATTTCAACGGTGTTTGACAAACGCCATAGAAGTTACGACATCGTCTAAACGCCATTGAATTTACTTTGATGACGTTGTGGAAATGCCATTGAATTATATTCATTGACATTTTAAAAATGCCATGGAATGTTTTCCAGATTTAAAAAAAAATTATTAACATTGACTTTCAAATTAAATGAAGAAAGTCTATAATCCTAATGCCAAAACCATTAGGCAACTATTACACAGCACAATAATCATTCAATCAATTTACAATCCTCCGTGTCTCAATTACTGCTATGTTTCTTGTTCCCTTACAAATTCACAAGTGTTGTCTATGTGAAAATATTGACAGAACAGAAGTAGGTATTTCAGTTGTAACCAAAGTATAACTGCTGGACATTGGCAAATGTTGAGCCACTATCTATATCAATTCCATTGTGGCTGCATGTGGTCATTCTCTGAGATACAAAAATGAAAGAAAACAAATTTACAATACTTGTAAATGTTAGAAGTATAGCTAAAAAAGAGGCCACATGCACTACTATTTCATGAGTTTAAATATATTGTCCTGGAAGTATGAGTTAAGAATATTTCCAAGACTAATAAATACTAGTGACAAAATTGATAAGAAAGAAACTCAAACAATCTTCACGAAGTAAATATTGTATAAGGATGTACATCATCAACAACCTATATGAAGAAAAGTGAATACTTAATTTACCCATCAGAAAAACGAAATGCATAAATCATGCTCAAAATCGATGTGAGTAGCATTATTTGAAGCTAATTAGCAAAAGAACCATGCAAGTGGATGAACTATAAATACATAGAGAAATATAAAAGCAACTGTGCTAATGCATATGCACTCAACCATTAATCATGAACACTATAAAGGAAAAGCAGAGCAGATGAGCTTAATTCAAATTTGTAAGTGTATACAATAAGCATCTCTACCTCAGATTATCGGTCAGTCCATAGTCACGATCAAGGGTTGTAGCCCTCATGTTAGATAACTCCATTCCTCTGTGTTTTTACTAGATAACACATATTAGCACCATTTATTTTACATACCAAGTTAGAGTTTGCAGTGGATGGAATGTGCAATAAAGTGCTACATAAGTAAATAGTATTGAACTTGACAAGCAAAATGGCCAAAGAATGCGTGAATAACATCTAAGTCAGTAAGTTGAATACTTTACCTTTCCACGGTACCATGGAAGTTTGTCCTTAAGGCCATGGTGATGCTAAGTAAGTCACCACGTCCAACCTTCCTACAAACCCCTACATTTGAATCCAATTTTACAATCAGAGAAGGATGGTTGAAATAGATTAAAGATGAACATCAAAGTCAAAGAAGGATGATTGATCACATCAACTCATAAGAAATTAGAACCTTAAACTGAAAATTGATCCTTAAACAGAAGTATACACGCATCCTACAACATGGAATGAATGCTTTAACTTGAGAAGTTTGAGTATACCTTTGCATACAACATGTCTTTTATCCACCTATCCTTCTCGGTCAGTTACGATCTAACATTTGTTAAATCTTTTTCTAAAAACGAAAGTCTCCAGCTTCTCTAACTTCTTCTATATGGGAATCCTTCTTCTTCAATGTTATATGCCGGACAGAATACAAGAAAACAGAAAAAGGATAAAGATGTAAACAAATAGTGCAAAGATATCATTTATAGCATGAAATTAGTTGCAACATAGATATTTGGCCATATACCATCATTTATATTCTATATACTATATCATCATGAAAAAACTTTACCATGGCATTTTCTAAACGTCATGCATTTTTATAGCGTTTTTTAAACGCCTTTGAAGTTTCAGATATTTGGTGACGTTTCACAAACGCCATAAACATAACATTTGATGGTGTTTTCTAATGAGAACGCCATTGATTATACTTTTAATGACGTTTTTCACCAAAACGCTATGTTTCAAGTGTCATGGAACACTATAAGTGTAGTAGTGGTAGTTACTCACTAATATCATAGTTTTCCGAAAATCCCATTTCTGGATAACTAATAAAATAAAACATAATTTCCCGGTAATCTCAGTTCTGAAATAAATATTCATAGAGTAAAATATAATTATAAAAACTCCGAGAATCTCATTCTCAAATAAATAATCAACAAATCTCAAAATATTGATCATTGCGTTAAATATACCTCGATCAATTTTATTTGTAAAAACAGATAATAAAAATCTAGTACTCATTATATATGTATATATATATATATTTATTTATTTATTTATATAACGCAATATCCAATTAATAAGAATAAAAATGCATCCATATATTTTGAAATAAAAGTCTACTAACTGTATAAGGCCTAAGCTTGACGATGCCTGAGATATTCCTCGCGTATCTCAAAACTGACGAACCTTCTGTTCCTTCATAACTAGTACCTCAATGGAGAATAGAACCCGATCCCGTCGCCTTTGTGTTCCTTTGCTAGCTTGCCGATGTCGCCCTCCGAGCTCCTGGTCTTACTCCAAGCCCGCCAAGGATCCTCGTTCGTGAAATACAAGTCGTTGGTTTCCTCCTTCTATCTGCTTAAGAACTAGGTGCATACTTGAATTGGAAGCATGGATAGAACGAGGACATAGAGAGACTGAACGGTGGTGGTGTGCCGACCGGAGTTGCAGTGACGATGCGACTGCATCTATGTGGCAATCAGAGTAAACGAGGGAAGGAGGAGAGCTAGGCTCTTTGTGAATTTGTCGAAGAACAAGAAAAAAATGGATGCGGCCGAGAGAGAGGAGAAGAAAAATTAAAAGGTTAGGGTGCAAATTATGGAACTACAATCCTGCCATTACTAAAACTTTAATCCAAATTTCGATGCTTAAACTCTGATAGACCATAACTTTCGCAAACGATACCGAAACTAGGTGTGTCATGTGTCTACAAACTCAGTTTAAAGTTCTCTCTATCTTAATTGAAGGAAAGTTTCTTAGAATGTCGATGGATAAAAGTCTACCTTTGTCGTTGCTAAGTTAGGAAATTAAAGTGAACTGCTAATTTAGGTACCATTTACCGTCCAAACAGCCGATATACTGCTAATGTAAGGTCTAGGATGTAACAGCCAAGTCAATTCCTTGGGCTTTGGGCTTGGTCTATTTGGGTTGATGTGTTGGCTTTGGGCTTTGGACGTTGGTGGGTATCTAGGGTTTTCGTAGTTGGTTTGGACCTTGGGATGCCCCCTCTTCATAAGGTGGTCTTGGGTTTCTCTGAATAAGTTAGCCGTGCTAATAGGGCATTGTTTCTAGTTATTTATGGGCCGACTTTAGAGACTCAGCATTGAGATGTTTATTTTCTAGCTATATATTTGCTAGCTTTCTAGGGTTATTGCTAGAAGTTAGTCATTTCGCATACTTTCAAGTATCGTGGCTTCTAAACTGGGAGTGGAAGTATGTTCATATTGTTTCGTACATCTTCATTATTAATATATAGTTTTTTATCGATTTAAAAAAAACTAATATATTATACCTATGTGTTAGAAAATTTTTGAATTCAAGGGAAAGATTTTAAAATCAGATATCAGTACATAGTAAATAGCAATCAACGTACTCATTTAAATTTAGGAAATACAACAATATTGCATGATTTTAGCAATATCAATAATAAAATTAGAAATTACAAACCTAAAAGCCTATAATTAACATATTAATGCTTTAATAATGAAAGACATTAGATTAGTTTTGTTAGGATCTGGAAGAGGTAAATTAGTGAGCAACATACAACCCAACTGAGGTGTTAATTCTTTCATGCAGTGACAAATTCGGTAATTTTAATAGGTAAAATGTACTACTATTTATCTTTTATTTTATAAGTGTTTGATGATATTTTGACTAAACATGTACAACATAATTATTAGTGAGGCTGGCCATTTCAATGCCCTTCATCTAAGTAAGCGGAAACTAGGCCCAACAAACCTCAAAAGACAAGGAGACCTATGAAACATGATGTTGTTTATTCATGACAGCTCCTTGCATATTCACAGAAGTGAATCACATCGTCTAAAAGAGGCTTTGCAAGGCGTAGGAGTTGCAAAAGCATGAATTGTAGTGAAGAAAAGGTTTCTAAGGCACTCATAAAGCTTGGGTTGTAGTTGATTAGGTACAAGATTAGAGATCGGTTATCGGGACAAGTATTAGAAAATTGCTTGAGTTGTTCCATGGCTTGTACTATGACGTTTGGATTGAATATGGATCAGTTAGTGAGATGTTTATGAGCTTGGCTGGGAATTTATAAATATGGACATGGTTTATAAGTTTTAGAATAGAAGAGCTTGGTTGTTTCTTGGTGTTAGCATGTATGTTGTGTTCTCCCATATCACAGCAGCTATTCCTAGCCATATATAATGCTGGTGGCTTAGGTTGTGTTGTGATCAAGATTCTAGTGTTGTGCTCCAAGATTCTAGCTATTTTGTTCCCATGAATCCAGCTGCTGTGTTTTCAAGAACCCAGCTGCTGTGTTTCCAAGAATCTAACTACTGTGCTCCCAAGAATCCTGCTGCTGTGTCACCAAAATTTTGTTGTTGGAAATATATTCTTTTATGGGGTTTGGTACAAGAATCCTATGTTTGGATTTATCAGTAAGATTCTAGAGGAGCATGTCACTAAGGAGAGTGCAATATGTGGGAATGCACCATAAACATGAAATGCCCTTGTGGGCCATAGATGAACCATGTGGAAATACCACGGAGAAGCCCAAACAATCTCAATGCCACAATTCCTAGAGCGTAACACTGCACATAACTGAGGTTTAATCTAAATAATCTAGGACGAGCAATCCAAATGATTTAGAGCCCAAACTAGCAAAGTTGATTCTCCTGGATCCCATATTTGAGTCCAACAATGAGAGAGCTGTAAGAGCAAAGCCCAAAGCCCAAATAGGCTCAGACAAGCCCAAACCCATTATTGAGAATCCGAAACTCCTATGGGCACCCTAAGCAAAATAGCTGGAACCTATCACTGTCAGCCACCACAACTAGACTCCACTGCAAGTGCCAAAAACTTTTCAGGTCAACTACACTCAAGATCTGATGATTGGCAACCTAGGTTGATATAGGCACCCGCCCTCGTCGCAGAAACCACATCTCCATCCAGACCCAACATGCAAAACAGCTATGTGCAAACCCAAGCTCAGTTGCCACACTGCCTAATGCCGAACCCCCTTTATCACCACTATAAGACCACCATTTGTGAATTGGGTGAATAGGAGAGCATGGATCCCATATCGTAGAGCACTGCCCCTAACCAGAACATCCTCCCAGCCAAATTCTAATTGAATCGACGAATCGCAAAATCGACAGGATAGGTTTGCCGAACAGCCGTGACAAAACGATGGGGTCCTCGCTCTCGTTGAGAGCCCCAGATAGACTTCAGTCACTTTATCGGGAGAGGAAGCCAAAGAGAGCCAGGTTCTCAACATTGCAACTGCCCCTATCATTATTATTTATCTTGTGTGACAACCTAATTAATTAATGTTTTGCTCAATTTTATAGGTGGGTATAATTTAAAATGTGTTTACAAAAGTAGTTATACAACTAAATACCTCAAAGGAAAAACTACACTTTATTAACCAGGAGCAAATAAAAATATTAGAGTATGATCGAAATATAGTTGGAGAACATAAAACACTAACAATTTATTTGTAAATGCTTTAGAATAATAAGTAATACCAAAACTAGCATTATAAGAAGCAAGAAAAACTACTTATAAAAGAATAATCATCAAAGGAAGATGAAGAAGGCAATTAATTTCGTCCAAGAGCATATATAACCTATAACACTTCCAAATTAAATAAGCTAGAAAAACTGTAAACACAAAACTTTTGTTTTTTTAGTAAGGCGATAAAACTTTATCTATACTATTATTTAAAGAAATCGGCTTTGTTAGTCAAAAAAACATGTGAAAATACATAGGGACTCATATATTAATTTGAAATTATATTTAATATTCAAGAGATAATAAGGTAAATGACCACATCAAAACTAAAAATAAAAAAGTAAATAAAAATAACAAATATCACTTCAATTCCCACTTACCCACTAATCACAAACTAACTCAAACTAACTTGCCCACTAATCTGTTTATGTTTTTCTACACCGTTATAACTTCCCCACTTTTCTAAATTTCATTTTTTCATATTCATTTTGTTAATTTTTCTTTATGTACCACACCTATCGGTGTGTTGTATTCTTGTTAGATGAAATAACATTTAAACAGTACAAAGCTCAGCTGTAACTACAGCTTGAATGAACGGAGGAGAAAACAAAAATTCTTCCTGATCTAGAAGTAGCATGACTAGCAATAAGATGAGCCACCATATTACCTCTACTACTTACATACACCTCCATTTTGGCCCTAACATCATCATAATTCATTCCTAGCATGCTAGTTTTAGCCGCATCCGAAGCAACTAGTTGAGAGTGAACCAACAGTTCAGAGTGCTTTTTTGAAAGTAAGGTATGTGATAGATTGTTGGTTAAAACGTCTATAAAATATCTTGAAAAACATCATCGTTAGTATAGAATAAGCAGGGATCGTTCATTCCAGGGAATCAAAAGGGCCTCAAAACTTATCGTGTTATTGGGGGATTTGATTTGGATTCTAAAACTACAACTTAACATAAATCTTAAATTACTTATATACAATTGATCTACCACTCATCACATAACCAAAACACGAATTTTACTCAAGAAACATGTATGACACGCATAGAACAACATATAGGCAGCAAGTATTTTCGATTCTTCTTAGTCAATTTTAATTTCAAATCTAATTAGAGCCCGAAGCGGTTCATCTAATTGTTAAGACTTCTTAATTATTTAGTATCAACGAAGCGTTCAATCCTAAACATATGCTAAAAAGAGTTCAACATAACGAAGCGTACTAGTTAAACAATAAAGTAGCACATAAGCACATTAAGTCGAATTGGAGACATGTAAGCAAGCATGGCGTCACTCATCTTGATTAAGCATGTAAATTCCTAGAACTATCATAACCCTATAAAAATACCAATAATTGAAACACGAAGCGCATACTCAATTAAAGATTACTTTGGTGAATGAAATCGCAACCTTAGGAGAACCATGGCCTTGGCTTCCTCAAACATTGATTTAGATATACAAGTTCATGGAATTAATTGAAATAAAACGAAAGTTAATTCGAAAATCCTACTGCCCTTAACTATTATACACGGCATACATACATATTTCATGAGTTCATACAATCAAAACATAAAACCAAAGAAGTCTGAAATCATATTCTTCATATATGAAACCGAAAATAACATTCAATGATTCATTCAATGAATTCGAAATTTGCAGAAAATAAAAAGAAAAGATTACAAGCCATAGATGAATCACACATTAGAAACCTTCTAAGATTCGGCAAGAATGATTTCGATTTGGAGGAGGAGGAAGATGAGCACGGTTTGGTGGTGATGGATGAAATTCGGCTTGGCTTTATGAAAGAATGGTGATGGTATTTTGTGAGGGAGGCCGTGCCTTATATAGAGGAAGGAGGAGAGGAGAGGCTTCACGGTTTGTGGGCTGATCCAAGTGAACTCATGGCTAGGATCTCTCTTCAATTGATGCATCGTGTAGCTCTCCTATTTCCTTGTAAAATCAGTCATTATCTCCTTCATTCTCTCTATGTATAACACAGCTAGACTCCTTATATTTTTTTAAAGGATAGGCACAGCACTTATCCCTTCAGCTGATCCATAGGCACGGCAAAGCTTCATTCACAAGCTCAAGAGTTATTAACGGCTTGGACTCCTTGTTTCTCTCCTTGCTTTGCCGTGTGAGTCTCTAGGGTACACGGCCTGATCTCCTATTTCTTCTCTTTGATTTATCTCTTCAATTCTGAAAATCATCTCCTATAATCCTTGAGTAGTTTGGCACGACATTGGACTCATTTTCCCTTGTGGATTTGCATTTGAGCCTTGAGGAGCTCTCCTTGTACAACATGGATTCCTTATTCTTTTCTGATTTGGATAGCACGGCTGAATCATCATTTAATTTCCTTGAATTATCTCTTAAATCATAACCTGAAAATAAGAAAACAAAATCAATAGTAAGAGATAATGCATTTCGAAAATCATGTCCTAATCTAGACAATTGTTGTCTTAAAAAAACACATGTAATAGATGAGCTTAGCTAGATTATGAAAGTTTCTAATTTGCAAAAATGAAACTTACTTGAACATGTAAGTTACTAGAGCAAGAAAGTTAATTTAGAAAAGTTCGTAATAAGAGTTTGAGTTCAAGTAGAACTTTCCCAAATGATATGTTTCCTAGTCTAACAAGGATTTCTAGTGCAAACATGACTCTCAAGATATCGCCAATGCGACTAAAACGTAGAAAGATGAAGACTCCTAATCCAACTAGGTTTCCTAGTCATATAAGGATTCCTACTCAAACTAGGAGTCTAGACTAATTCTTCGTTTTTAACTCCTTTAAGCACAAAGACACATACAATACCGTCCAAGACTCCTATTGTGACTCAATGACTCGATATTACAACAATAAGGGTTAAACAAAGTACAAATGGAAGTAAAAACATATTAAGAACATAGCACAAAGTGTTCCTATCAGTATGGCAAGGACACGCCACTCCAGCTAACACATCCCTAGCTCATTACTGATAACCAAACCATTGCCTCCACGTTGAGTAACATGGTTGAAAGCATCATCCACATTGATCTTGAAAAGTATACTAGTTGGAGGAGCCCATTTCAGAAGTATTTTTGGCTGTAGTATTATGATAAACGGTATTCATGAAGTCAAGATGGAAGGCTTACACTAACAGCCATCGCACTAAAAGCCGGCCTTCTGATCCCACACTCGATTATTCCTTTTTTTTTTTGTCTTTAAGATAATAACAACAATTCACCAAAGCAATCCAGAGATAACTCAGAGGCACAATAAATCAACCATCCTATTGTAGAAGTGTGGATGTTCCCCCAATGGTAACAAATACTTTTAAGAATAGGTTTTATCTGTATTACCTACTTGGAGAACGCACAATCTCTACTCAAATGTAGCATATATTTCCCATGGTCATCACATAAACACAAGCTGTAGTTTCAATAGGGACTCGCTTAAAGGCCAAGCTACCTAATGAAGGTAGAATATCCACACACTACTATAAATATGGCATGAGGAGACATTTTTTAAATGTCCCTTTGGTATCTATTGGCACATATATCTGTCCCATTTGAACTATAGAGACACTTAACACAAATGTCCATTTTGCTAGTGTTCTTCTTGCTAACTTGGACACTTAATACATGTGTCTCCAAATATTTTTGTGGACCCCATGGTTTCTCATACTGGAAAGTATAATACAAACACCATACATTTGTACAAATACACTTCACCAATTGGGGACACTTTAGCTAATTGTCCACATTTGACTTTATTTTTATTACTTTTGCACCCCTCCCCCTCCAAAAATAGGGACTAGACTGAAACCATAATCATAAATATATTAAATATCAAACGTAAATGATATAATAGGAATTTCAATCAAACAAATACTAATTGCCTAATTGGAAATTGTGTTAGTTGGCTTAGGAATGCTGGTCATTTGCAGAGTCGTGCTAACAAATGCTATTATATGGTAATTGTACAATGTAGCAACAGATATGAGATTGATCATAGTAAATATTTCCAGTATCATGATCTAACCTTCTTCCAACAACTATGTAAATAAGAATATCTTTGAGAACCTATATATTAATACAAGTTGAAAACAATTCGAATCAACTCCAATTCGACATACAAAAGCAAACCAATGTTTCTCAATAACAATCATAACAATCGAAATGAAACAAAAGAGTCCAAAGAGTGGACTTGCTACCTCAACAAGTTGAAAATGCAGAGCCAAGGCTGCTGCTCCCTTTTCTGATCCCAAACCAAGGTGCTAATCCACCAATCTGTGTAGCTACAACTCCAGAAATCTAACCTTTTCAATAAACTCAACCCAAAATTCCTCCAAAACCTTAAGAAAGTCCTCTTGTCGCTAGAAATCCAAGGAGACAGTCGCCGAGTTGGGGGTTTTTTATAACAAAAGGAAGAACATATAAACAGAATAAAGGAAATTAGGACCTGTTTTCAAGATAATGAAAAATGAGTTAGTTTTTTGAAGGAATTGATTCAACCTTGCCAGATGGAAGTGCACAAGCTCGCCGGTGGTCAGTGAATCGCCATAAGGAGGAAACTCGAAGGTGGATCACGGCTGCGGCATTGAAACAGAGAAACAAGAAAACCCAAATCAAGAAAGATTTGAGAAATCAAAATGAGAGGAGAAGCTAAGATTTACCAGAGAAGGAGGAAGGGGACTCGCCGGAGCACAAGGTTTCGCCGGAGATGGACACAATGATTTCTAGTAAGATAGAGGTGAGAGGGTGGTGGCCTGCTCCTTCGATACTCGGAGGGGTTTTGGTCGGAGTAGCATGGAGATTCGATCTAGTGCAGTGGTGTGGTGCGGTTGTGGCTGATGGAGGCCGGGAGGAGGAAGAGGTGAGCTTGGGAAAGAAAAGAGAAGGAATATGGAGAAAGAAAGAAAAAAAATGAAGGGTGCAGCCGAAAGAGAAAGAAGAAAAATGAAAAGCTAGGGTGTGATTGTGAAATTACAATCTTATCCGTATGAAAACTTTAATCCAAATTTCAGTGCTTAAACTTTAATTGCTAACAACTCTTACATACGATAACTATTTTACGCATGCCGCATGTCTACGAACTCGTAGCAACGAGCTCTACGACTTTTGTGAATGAAGTTTCCAGAGATAAGCATTGATTTAAAAGTCAACTCTTGAACCATAATAACTTAATCGATTTTAAAATTTTTAACTCCCGACACCCCTTCCACTTTGAACAAGGACTACGTAATGTTGTAGAACAACGATTTCCACATATGAACATTTAAAAAAAAAATATTCACAAATCTCAAACTAGGGTTTTAAAGATTGGGACTTTTCTCAATTTGGTTATTGCTTTACGGTTCACAGGTTGAGTTGATAGAGAGTGAAAAAGATGATCTCATGATTTTATGAATCTGTTTTGTGTATGATCGGGTCGGAATCTGGTTCTCGGTGTTGAGCAGAGAGGTGGAGCAAAGAAGGCTCGGAGTGAAAGTGAGAGTGAGAGTGAGAGTGAGAGATAGACAAAAGAAAATGTTGCGAAACATCGTTGGTATTAGCATAATATTATTCTAACGGTCCAAATTCACAAAATAATATATATATATATATATATATATATATATATATTTCTATATGACAATACTTTTAAACACAAATGTATACTATCAAACATAATGCATCCAAATACATACAAAAAAGGACATATAAATGTCCCTAAACACAAGTATACACCAACTTCAAAAATTTAGGGACATATATATGTGCCTTTTGCTAAATAGGGATACTTGATTTGTGCCCACTAGATATTTTGGGACACAAGCTAATATATGTCACTGAATGAAGATATTTAAGACACTAGTTTAAATGTCCCTAAACTAAATGTCCTCAAAGCCTCTATTTCTAGTAGTGACACAAACCCGCCATGTATGAACCTTTGCTTTATTAGGGATTTTCGTAGCCCAGAGCTTCTTCCGAAAATCAACCCCTATTGAAGGTAAGATAGGAGAGTAGCTAGATGAATTATAGACAGCATGACTGTAGGGACTTAACAGATTACTCCCATCTTTTTCCAAATATCACACTAGTCTGTCAACTACATCTCTTGAGCCAAGAGGAATTTGAATAATCTGTTCTGCCTCCTCATGTGAAAAGGGACGTGAGATACATTGTTTATTCCAACAACCAATACCTTACATTAGGTCACCAACTTGATAAAATTCCTGCACAACGTCAACAGTGGGAACTGGTCTTCCCAAATTCAAACCCGACACCCATTTATCTTGAAATTATCATTAGCTTGACAATCGTCTACCTGCCAGAAAGTGTTATGATTTATCTAGTCCCTCGTACCAAAGATGTTGCGCCATGAGTAAGAAGGGTGCATGGTTGCCTCCCAAAAACGAGCATTTTGGAAAGTACCTTGCTTTGTAAGTTTGTAAATGCTTGCATTCAAAGAGTCCGTATTAGACACTGTACGCTAGGCTTGTCTTGATAAAATCGTTGTACTAAAATTTGATAGGCTCCGGAACCCTAGATGTCCATTCTCTTTAGGATTACAAAGCACATCCTAGCGTTTCCAATGTATTTTGCACATCCTAGCGTTTCCAATGTATTTTTCGTTTATGAAGGGTACTTCCCTACCAAAAGGGCAAAACCGAGAAAACATTTGTTCCATATCTTCACAAAAATCCGAGTTAATTGAAACACACTCATTGCATAATTAGGGAGGGACTGAGCAACCACTCTGATTAAAAGGTCCTTAACGGCACCGCTAAGAAGTTTACCTTGCCAAGCAGCCAATTTTTCCTCCAATCGGTCTTGGATATAGAGAAAAGTCTATGTTTTCTTTCGACCAACATAGGTAGGCAAACCTAAATATCTTTCATGAGAATCAACAACCTTCATCCCCAACAGGTGAGATAAACCATCCTCAACCGAAGAAGAGACATGCATTTTTGCTAAAAACAATAGAGCTTTTAGAAAACTAACCAACTGTCCAGAAGCTTGGCCATAAACATCCAAAAGGTATCTAATTACCCGACAAGAGTCGACAGATGTTGTAGCATATAACATACTATCAATGGCAAGATAAGGTGATTTACAGAAGGTGCCTGAGCACATACCGTGTTATAACCCGTCTTTTCCGGCCGATTCCGGCGGTTTCATGCGGGGCCAACCCAGATAGCTTTGTCTCCTCCTTGCGTGCCTCCCTGTGATGGTGGATCGTGGAGTATCACGGCACTTTCCACACATCGAATCCCGGAAGACGACCCGGATACCCGTCGGTGACCCGGTTGTGTTCAATTTTCCGGCGATCTCCGGCAAGTTTAGCATTCACCACCGGTCTCAAACTCCTTGCCTCAACATCGTCAACAACCTCTGTAAAGGTTTTGAGCTAAATCGAAAGGTAAGAACATGAACCAAGAAATTTCAATTCTAGGGTTCTTGACTTGAGATTTTTAAAAAATTCAGAAAGTTGAGGTTTTAAGCATTGATTTAGACTTTGTTGTGAACTAGAAAGTTGTTAGCAATGTCATTTAGATTGTGCTGATGAAATTTGGTGGTCATTGGTGGCGGTCGGTGAACAGTGGAGACGCATGAACATGTTCATGAATAATACTATGAACAGTGACATGAACAGTACTATGTAAAACAGTGGCTGTGAATAGTATTTTGTAAACAGTAAAATATGAACATTGTTTACTAAACAGTAAATTTGAACAGTGTTTTGTGAAAACAATGTTTTATGAACAACATTTAGCTATACTGAAAATCGTCATCTGATATTTTACGTATCATTTTCTAAGCATTTTATCATGCTATTAGGTGACTGACGAAACAAGTGAGGAAACTACTTTTAGTGTCGTGGAAGTTGCACGCATAAAATAAGGTGAGTAAACCTCACAATTATCATCATGATCGAAGTAGTATTATAATTATTGAATTTAGTTTGAGTTGTCACCATAGTCGTTGCATCACTAGTTTATAAAAATTATTTTAAAAATATGTTTTGGTTTAAATTACATGAACTTGATCGTCCACGGTTCATGGGTAAGTGAAACGCTATTTTAATAAATGATTTTGAAAAAGTTTTTGTGATTATGGACTATGGTGAATGTGAGTAAATCTCACTATGATGAGCCTACTCTTGGTGGTGACTCATATTTACGTTTTCTTAAAAAGATCGAACTATGATATGAATATAATATAGTGGGTTGTGTATGTGTATAAAATGGTAAATACAATACATATATATGAGTTGCTATATCATATACTGTTACATTCTTATTTCCAAATGAATTATAATGTGGCAACTATATTTATTTTATTTGAGTAAGAGTCGCTTGTTGTAGTAAAATAACATGAGTGGATTGTTATTGTACGTGGTTTTAACATTGAGTTTTGTTAAAACGTTTAAAGTCTTCGGACATGTTTTTCTGTCTTCGGACGTGTTTTCTGTCTTCGGACCAGTGTTCGGACGTGTTGGCATGTCGGAACCTAGCCTTGGTCGGGAAAAAGTTACGATGCAGTTAGAGCTCTAGTCTGTCTGCCGGTGTACTGGCATGAGATGTAACAGATGAGTTATCGGATTATGAGTACCCATATTTTTGGATATTGGGTAACAGATAGATTGTCCAATGTCTGGCGGCGTACTGCATCAGGGGTAACAGATGAGTACATGGATCTCATGAGTACCCGTATTATAAATGTATTTGGGTAAACAGATGGGTTGCCCGATTTCTCATGAGCACTTATATTTTCAAATATTATTGGACAACCAGATGGGCCGTCCTGTGACTCATGAGTACATGTATAGAATAGTTATGCAGGTGTAGATTAGCAGAATTAGAGGGCTTTCGCTGAAGATTGTCAAAGATTTCTTTCTACTGTTTGTGGTGAGGATTGAGTGAATTTTACATTTCCTTTGGTTGTGTATTATTCAAGTCGACTGAGTCATGATGTGGACTCAGTTTTGATACACTGTTATGATAAGATGATTTCAATATATTTGAGATTGTTTTAGAGTTTTCATGGCTTCGAATTCGAATTTTGATCATTCGAAATTCGGAGTCGTGACATACCGTACTTCAAGAACGCAATAAAGCAGCTAGAGAAGCTTTTAGCTAGGGCTGGATCCTTTGTGTTAGAAGGAATGTTCTAAATATCCCGATATATTCTCGATATATTGTCGATATATACCCAATATTAAGATAACGATACGATAAGTTGCTTATCGGTCTATTATATCGGTAAACCCTAAAAATCAAGTCAAATTGCGATATATCGGGTCAAACTCGATATCGGTGTTTTTTGTTTTTAATATTTTTTTTCAAAATCACGTCATTTTGAAAAAATAATTTAAAGAAACTGAAAGTTTTGTCGATAGCATTCGATGACGAGAGAGTTTATGATGAATGATCACCTCTATTTTTATTAATTAATACTATTTATGTATTTTAATTGTCAAAACAATCAAATATTTTTTTAGAAAGTTTATTTAGTAAATTTACTTCTATAAGTTTTAATTTGTCAAGTTTATTTGGTATATTTTGATGTATATGTTTATAAATATATTAAATTTAATTAAAAATTAGTAAAAATGATAAATCCGATATATCTCGATATATATCAATTATATCCTTATTTTACAAAACTGATATGATGCCGATAACCGCTATTTAAACCATTGGTTAGAAGGGAATGCATGAGCATCCCCCAATTTGAAAAAAAAAATATGAGTGTTTTAGGATGAAATAATTGTGTATTATTGAATGATATGGGGGCCTATATATAGGCATTACAAAACCACAATCCCGTAGGATTCGGAGTCCTAATCTATTACGGAGATACTAATCTATCTCCTAACAGGAAACCTATTAGGCTAAGACACATACAAGGGTAGAATAGTAATTCTCCCGGAACACTCCCCCTTGTGTCGCATGCCTAGGTTGCATGGTGCACATATCGTTACCTCGGTAAAAACCTTGTCAAGCAAAATAAAAACCTCTTGGGTAAAAACAAAAGCTTGATCGAAGGGAAAAAGAGCACAACGCACCGTCTACATTTGATAGCATCATGTGAGGTAGACTCCCCCTGAAGTCTACGAAACAACTCCTCCTGATTAGTGCCATAATCATGGAGTACAAAGAACAACGTATACAACGTTCATTACATGCTTCTCAAACATAGTCTTGGGCTAATGATTAATCATTAATCTAGCCACACATCCTTAGATCATCCATGCTATACTTAGCCAAACTTAGATCTTAGGAAACAAGATTGCAGAACAACTCAAAACAAGAGTTTGCAATGAAAATCAGATTCTCGGGTAGAATGACCTTCACTCACTTAAACGGCCATAACTTCTTCGTCAAAATAGGTATCAGGGAACCGTAAAATGTTCTGAAAAGTAGACACCCGTGTGTTTCCAGTGACATAAGGTTCACAACCTCATCCGATCGGAGCAATTCACAATGCTCTGTCGAAGTTGACTGACTTGCAAATTTCCGGACAGGACTGTCCTACTTTGCTAAAACGGCCATAACTCACTCAATATGATAGCTATGAACGAATGGTTGATTTCCCTTGAAATTAGACACATAGGCCTTTCCAACGGTATCAATTTCACCATATTTCATCAAGCGAGCTGTCCTGTAAGTCTCGTTGAAGTTGACCTACGAAACTGGACAAATTCTGATTTGTCACATTTAATGTGTCTTTCGCGAATAGAATGGGGAATGGACCAATGAAGGACTGATTTTGGTCCAAGACGGAACCGTACGCATCCTCTACGCTACCAGTGTCGACTGCTACACCAAGGCGTACGTTGATGTTGCTGGAGCTGCTGGCGGCGTTGGTGTGGATAGGATTTGTGTTGGTTCACTAAGTGTAGAACTAAACCCATGTCAAAGAAGCAATGTAAGTCCAATGACAATGCATAGGCGCATAGTTAATTACGTCATAATGAAAGCAATAGTGTCCCAACAACACTAGCATGCATGAATGTATAGCTCATTGAATCTCTTCATCATCTATACTTAGACGGAATAGAGAATCAAGAATTAGCTTCATATGAACACATATGGGTATGAGTTCTTGCAACCGATTGTACTACGTTCTCTCGAACGTCGCAATCTGATTACATAAGCTCTCCGTGGTCTGGAGGCATTTAAAGTCCCTCGGACACTCTCATATCTGAGTCAAGATCCCTTTACAGATATTCTATGACAACTATCATATGCTGCAAATCAGTTTTCATGGACACTACTACTGATCAAGTAGCGGAAAGCAATTATGTCCATAACGAGAGAATATAACTCATCGTACTCAATACTAGGATAATGAGACAATCTTTGCGCCATAAGTCCTGCGTATGTCGCATGACTTCATCTTTCTCATTACACTTACGAACAACGACCAACATAACAAGTCTAGTTCAGCCTGTATTGATTCTTTCCACTTCGGTCAAGTTGCTCATCGTTGATGCTTTACAACGGAATAAGAGCATAAGCGAATACATCATCAATCATGGGAGATCAATACATTAAACACACGCGCGCGCTGTATACGATCAATTCGTGAGATTTTTATTCTTCTCTAACATCAACAAAATGAGTCTGTAGCGTCCCACAGAAACTTAGTTGATACACATGTTTAGAGGATATCTCTTGATGATGGGCGAAATACTTGTGCCTACGCACTTCGCTTCTTTCTAGATTTGATTCTGGAGAATAATGGTCTCCCCCTCATCTAGGCAGGAGCCAAGACCGAAGCTATGACCCTACTAGTCCATCTTTGCGTTTGCCGCCCTTGTTTTGTGGTGCAATGCCACGGGCGCCGACAACACCACAGCGTACGATGGTTCCATCGCCGGCTTCTTCCCACTGTCAGGGATGGTGCCAACGGTGCTAGGACCAGGTCATATGAAATTCTCTCATATACTGAGAGTTCCAACCTTACCGGCACATCACAGCATTTATGTGCGATCTCGTCACTTTCGCAATATCGGTAAAGTCATTGAGCATCGAATCTTTGACTTTCTGGAGGTCAATAATGCGTTGCACATTTGCTCACTTTGAGTAGTGCGGGATCTTAATGAGACATAGTGCCACACCACGTCAATTCCTGGCGTTAAAACCAGAATGGGAGCATTCCATATCTCCCCCTAACGACGGGAAATATGTCTCATCAAAGTGACCGTCTGCTAATATCGCAGGATAGAGATCAACGGTTGTAGATTGGAAATAGCGGACAAGTGTTGGTGATTCATAAATCATAACCAACCAGAATACTTAATCGTTTCAAGTAGACCCATTGAGATAACTACAATAGAGGCACATAAATAACTTTAACCAAATAGGCATTAGTGAAAAGAACGTTGGGATCGTATCCAGTGACCATCTGGTACGCACTAAACACTTGGCAAGTTGTGGGTCTGAAACGAATAAGTGTCGCTGCATGCAACATCATTACATATCCCCATGCAAAAATCGGCAGGTTAGTACCCATAACCAAGTCCGAGCTCTGCTAGATCGTGCGGTGAATGAACATGAGGAATAATATGTTCAACGACGATCCTAGTAGATATGCAAAACGAAATCATCAAAGTCGTGGAGGTGAACTCTCCAATGGTATCCATTCAAATAGATTTGAGAGGATAGGAATGGTGGTGAGTCCTTAGTATGATGATCATAGCTAAAAACTTTAGCGAATGCAGCGTTTCTTGTGGAAAGCAAAGCGACGTGTGACCAACGCGTCGATGCTCTTAACCTATGCCATAAAAATACCGAAAAATGTCCGTATTCGGTTGGATAGGGTCCACTAATGTCACCTTAAATACTTTGTAAGAATGGAATGTTCTCGGTTGGAGCCTTAGCAAATAAGGACTTCCTTGAAATCTAGCAAAAGAACAAGCTTTGCAAAATGAGCGATTGGCATCAGAGAATGTCATGGAGGCATTAGAAGACACGGGAGGCATCACAAGCTCCTGTGAAGGAGGGGATGCCGCCACCGACGGCCTTAATGCGATGGAGCCGCCGAAATAGGCAGGCTCGGCCTCACCGTGCATGGCACGGATAGGCTCGGCCTCACCGTGTGGAGCATGGGTGAGGTGGTCCTCCAATCGCTTCGTGAACATGAAAAATAGATGATAATGTGAATTTCAAAGAACTCGAATCATCATATCTTGTTCAAAATGATCATGTCAAAACCGAGAAGACAGTAAAACCGAACCCATGATTCAAAGAATCTTGAGTTACATAAAGCTACTGCTGCAGGCAAGCAAAACGATGTCTGCAGGCTAACAAAGCTACTGTCGAAGCTTGAAAAAGATACTGTCAATGAAATCTGACAGATTTATTCCTCTCCATTCTTAACACAAATATCAAGATGAAAATCCATCATTGGCATGAATGGCCTTTAAAACTTAGCAAGGCACGAAGATATACAACACAATCTCCGCACGAGATCCGTAAAACAACTACCTGCGCCGTAGGACAGTGTGGGTGGTTACGCAATTAGCAAGACACTCGATTTCACGGCGGGACATTCTCAAAATGAAGATTAAGAGAGTCAACAACGCGATGAACTTCTCTACACAATACGCCGTAGGATATTGTAAGAGAGGGGATTGAAACAAATGGCAATCCCATCGAATGTATCACATGGCAATAAAACTACATTCTTCAACTCAAGAGTTGGAAAAACATGGTATTGGAGCAGTTGAATACCAAACAATTACGGTGGAAAACCTTCCATTTGGTGCGGGTGGTCACCAATAATAATAAAATCATTTGAGCTATGAAACGACTTGGAGAAAACCGGAAAATTAACCGGAAAACCATGTCAAATTAACTCAAAACCGGGTGAAATTTGGACTGGGAAAACGTGACAGCAAGAACTGCTGAAATATGCTGAAAAAAACTTCGGAAAAACTCGTCGGAAGCCGGCGGCACCGATTGCCGGAAATCCGGCCGACAGTGGCCGGACCTGGCTGGTATGGACGCCATAACTTCAGGTCCGACAGGGAACGCCGTCCAGAACCGGATGGCGGTGCCGGAAACGCCGGAATATAGCCGGAAGGCGGCGAATACGCCGGTAAAACGTCAAAAAACGTTCCGGAAACGCCGGAAGAGTAACCGGGAAAAACGACGTCAATTTTGACGTTCCGAGGTCCGTTTTCCAAATTTCAAAGTCCAAAATCACAATGTAGTGTTATTGGGGTCCCATGTAACCCAAAAGCGGCCAATTTAAAAACCACGTGAGTTGCAATGTTGACCATGCATGCTAAGCCAAAGCAAATAAAATTCTCACGAGTCCAAGAAAGACGAGAAATTTTATAGAATATGCCAATATTTAATACAACACAAACAAACTTCCAATTCCAATAGACGACTTAGGATAAAGTCGAGCAATAATCATGGCAATGCCAACGTCATACTTGAAAAAATAGTAAGCAGAAGACATAGTCAAAATAGAGTGACTAATCAAAAGTCCGTAGCAACAAAATCTTGCATATCGGATTGGGCGGAGCCTTAGCCTGAGGCTCAAAAATGTTTGCTTACTTGAGAATGGAAGAATGTTACTTTTCCATCTCCAAAATTCCCTCAAGAAATAGATACAGGTGCCAAAAAGGGCATGCGTTTCTTGGATGTGGAGTATGCATCAAGGTCAACTCTGATAATACAACGTCATAGACGTTCATTAAATCACTTTAAGTGTGTCCCATAGAATTCTTTATTTTTGGGATCTTTTGTCAGCAAATAGTGCTGCATCAGAGTAATGAATCAACTCAAATAAATGAGTACGTAGACCTTGGGATTATCGTTTATAGACATGAGTTTAAGAAAACTCAAACATTCAAATAACAGTCGCGATGGCGACGCATCCATAAGAAACGAGGGTTGTATAGGTTTCGAATAATCGAAATATTCAAGTATGTAACCGGAATTAGAAGGGTTGTGATGTATATGGTCACAAAATAATCGATGCATATCGGCGATTCTCATGATCGCACCCAAAACAGCGGTGCACTCAGGCGACCACACGAAATCGATATCTTCCTTTTTAAATAATAATGTGACTCCCCCAGGACCGTCACACGAAAAACGTCGACCAAGAGGGGAATCATATCCCTCTTTGGTCTCATCGGCGTTATAAGAAAGGCCGGAAAAGAAGACATGAAAAAGGCTAATAGCGCCCGATAATTTATATATATATCTTCAAAAGCAGCAACTTTAAGAAAAACATACTTGTTGGTCTGCCAAATAGACCGCATATAAGTAAATTGCTCTGCAAATCGATCGTCATGCATGAAGTTGCTTGTTGAATTCCTTTTCGATCTTCGTCCGATGACATAAAATCTTGGGAGCATACGATCAAAATCGTATGTAGATGACAAAAGTATCATCCATCTCGGCATGAATGTCATCACCATAGTACGACGAGTGATCACTTTCCTATGCAAGCACGTGAAACATAGTTAGAAAACGAAAACGTGCAAATAAACGATTTAATAAGCAATAGGAAAATAAAAAGGAAAAAAGAGAAATAGTTTAAAGGCCCAAAAGGGTAGAGAAGACGGGAGTAGCTTCTCTTGAGCGAAGAGTTTGCTTGTGCAGTTCACGTTCATTGCGTATATATGCGGGAGGAGCAATTTTGAATCCTCTGATGCGGGGTTTTTCGGGGCAAAAAGATGTTTTTGCGGAGCGAATGCGGAGGATACCCTGCGGGGCTGCGGAGGCTGCGTGCAGGGGCAGCAGGGGCAGCAGGGGGGGCTGCAGGGCTGCGTGCAGGGCTGCGTGCAGGGCTGCGTGCGGGGCTGCGTGCGGGGCAGCGTGCGTGCAGGGCTGCGTTGCAGGAGCAGCGCGCGGGGCTGCGGGGGCAGCGTGCAGGGGCTGCGCGCGGGGCTGCGGGGGCAGCGTGCAGGGGCTGCGCGCGGGGCTGCGGGGGCAGCGTTCAGGGGCTGCGCGCGGGGCTGCGGGGGCAGCGTGCAGGGGCTGTGTGCGTGCATGCAGGGGCTGCGCGCGGGGCTGCGGGGGCAGCACGCAGGGGCTGCGCGCGGGGCTGCAGGGGCTGCGCGCAGGGGTGCGGGGGCAGCACGCAGGGGCTGCGCGCGGGGCTGCAGGGCTGCGTGCAGGGCTTGCGGGCAGGGGCTGCGCGGGGGGGGGGGGGGGGGGGGCTGCGGTGCGGCGGCAGCGATGCGGCGGCTGCAGGACGGCGGTCGGCGGAGGAGAGAGAGAGAGAAAAAAATAGGGCTCTAAAAGTTCAGGGTTTTAGAGCAACGTGCTGATAACGTGTTTTAGGATGAAATAATTGTGTATTATTGAATGATATGGGGGCCTATATATAGGCATTACAAAACCACAATCCCGTAGGATTCGGAGTCCTAATCTATTACGGAGATGCTAATCTATCTCCTAACAGGAAACCTATTAGGCTAAGACACATACAAGGGTAGAATAGTAATTCTCCCGGAACAATGAGTAATATTTTCTTTTAAATTCAAACATCCCCTACACCTATTCACACCCAATCCCCTCACCCACATCCACACCCACCCTCTCTTGCCAATCTCACAGACGACCATTTTCTTTTTGTTCGTCTTATTTCTCTTCATCTTCTTCTCTCTTCATCTTGTTCCCTAAAACTAAATATCTAACCCCAACAACTAAAGTCTTAATTCCTACATTAGACTGATTGATTGCATTTGGGACCTTGGGATTGAGCTCCACACTTCCCACGACACCACGATGACTCAACGAGCCAACGACATGCGGCTGCACGGCCTCCAAGGAGCACATGATCGAATTGGGAATTTCGTCATTTTGGGTTTCCGTGTTTATTTTCCAATCTTAGGTCAGTGAAGTGATGAAATTGAGATTGGTTTTTGTTTTACTTTGGTTTTGGTTCTTATGATTTTGAGTTTGAGTTAAGATCATTACTTGAATTTTGTTTGCTACTTTGCTTCATTTGTTTTTCATTTGTTGCAGTTGGGGATTTGAAAAGAGTAGCTGAATCTATAGATAATGAAGAGGTCATTAAAAAGTTTGAAGAACTCTCCACTCGTCGAGTTAAATTTAGTTAGTTTAATATTTTATATTTTATGTATTTGAGGAATTACACTTATTACGTTCCCTATGACTAAGTGGATCTATTTTGGTTTTAATTAATAAAATTTTCTCGCACCGTCGAGATTCTTACTATTTTCGTCTTCTTTGATTTAGATTTTTAAGCATGCTAAGTTTAACAATCCATGATCCACCACCCCAAGCAAGAACATATATAAGGAGATAGTGTGTCATTTTGACATAACCCTCTGGTGGGAGTAAGATACCCTCCAGGACGTCCCCTGATTAGGAAGGAATAACGTAAACATGAACATTTGGTGAGTTCAAGAAATGCTGAAAAACACTAGCAACCCATTAAAGTTATGACAAAAAAAAAGTAGTATGTGAGTTCAAAATGCATGATATTTCAGCTATATTATAGCTGATCTGTTAGATAAGAAAAGAAAGAGTTTCCATTTGATAAAAAAAAAAAGGGTCGATCTGCCTAATCCTTGATGAGACTGACTTCGTAGGACTAGGCATCCAATCCATTAAACCTGTTATCCCTATTGTCTGCCCAGCCTAATTTTCCTCGATAATGACTGAATCGGTTTGGCGCGTAAAAAGTCGTCTAAAAAGTCTAAGCCATCATATAGAAGAGCTATCTCAAGTGTCCTTGTTTATATAATTCAACACTACGTGCATATATGATTCCAGGCCGTCTTGTATTGGATAAGACAGACATATGTTAGTTATTTGCCATGTTATTTCTCCTCAAATCCCATTCAGCTACCGAGCATTAACACTAATATTCTCATTTAGCTATAGGAAGTCAATCCATGACATAGCACACATGTACATCAAGAAAACCTGTACAATTCCACGGCATGAATGCCGGAGGTTCTTCCCTTCACCCCGTGAAGGTTCACCTTATAACTTACTTAACGGCGGTTAGTTGGTCCAAAAAAACTGAGAGTTACCACAACAGCTTCAAACTTGCTATTACCACAAAAATCAATCCAAAACAAACTCTCTGTTTCTTCCTCCTCCCACCAAATTTCCTCATCCCCCTCTACTCCCACAAATTTCCTCGGCCACCTCTTCGGCCCCAACCCCCGACTTCTCTTCACTCTCCAACCTCCCCCTCTACTTCCACCAAATTTCCTGGGTGCTGACAAACGAAACATGGTTTTACACTCCAAATCGAGGTCGACGAAATTCAGCAGAGATGGTGTCCATGTGAACTGCGTGTAAGTTATATTTAATGGGTGCATTGTATATCGTTGGTTTTCAATTTGTACTGGGTCATGGAGCATAAGAATTGCTATAACTGTGAAAGATTTCCCAGGAGAACAGTGAGGATGCAGCTGAATCGTAAACAGAGAGTAGTTAATGGCAGTGGTGAGCTGAAATCATTAATTGGGAGCGTCACATATACAATTGATTGTATGGAGTCCAGGTTGGAGAGCATAGGCGAAAAGTTGTGCCATATGGAACAATCACTGTCTCGAATTGTGAATACGGTAGCCATTGAAGAAATCGTTATGGAGGTTGTTCAAGCTGTAAGTGTCAGACAACATGGGAAGAAAAATTACAAAGAAAACCAAATGGGAATGCAACCAACATTGCGGGTCACTAGTCATAGGGAGGGCAATCCAGAAGCACACAAAGTTGAGGAGGTATGTACAGATGCACAACTTGGTGGATTGTTTATATATATTTATTTCTATTTTGGTGAAGGTGGTTATGTTGTGTGATAATCTGAAAACATTTATAAAACTAACAAGATGTATGGTACTACAGCGTATTAAACGTGTAGTGGCTGATATGGAGGTGAAGCAGTCAAAGAATAAAGGTCGTAAACGTAAGCAACATAACAGTACACGAAAATTTAGTCGATTTGCAATTACCGGTTTGATTTCAGGGAAGAATGCTGATCTGTTGAAGTTCCTATTTCGTAAATGAAGTGTTGGCGAAGACAAGTGGAGGTAATATCAATTTACATTACTCATTTTGGGTTACTTTTGATATTTATAATTGTATTTAAAATAATGTGCCCAACTCCGTTTTATGTGTGAGATATTGCAAAATGCCGGCCAAACACCATAATGCACAATATTTATTTGCTATGAAATTATTACATACATATGCATTTTAAAACTATTAGAAATTTTTTGTTCCATCATTGCTTTTGCGTGCAGCAAAGAAATTGCCCGTTATGGTGAATTTGCCATGACAAGAATGGATTTTCAGTGTCTATCGCCGGCAACACCTTTGTCTAATAAGGTGAGAGAGAAGTTTTAAGTAATGAATGAGCTCAATTATATTAATCATTGTCCCTGGACTTGCTATTACTCCAAAGTCACCGGTTTGCCATAGTACTTTTAAGGTACTTTTAATGCAATTTTAATTGAAATTACTAGGTTATAAACTTGTGTGCTGCGTACTTGAATGATGACTCTGACTGCTGGTTTCTGCCTACATATTTCGGGGTATGAATATGTCATTCATGTCTGATCTTACATTAAATTTGGCTTGTTTGCGATGATTTGCAACCGTAACTCTTGTTGCACTTACTCTTCTTGTATGACAGGAACGGGCTAGGTGTAATGAAGAGCCCTCAAGCTATAGATATTGGCTTGATTGTACCATTAGCATGTGCGGCCTAAAGAGGTTTCATCGCCGTCTTCATATGTGTTCAAAGGTAAAAATGTTTTCTAAGTGGACCTGTAGGTTATTTTTATTGTGGCTTAGTTGAATTATAACTTAATGGTCACCTTATTGGTAAATGTTGCAGATATTCATCCCACTGGGCGATAATATGGATGATCATTGGTTTTTATTGGTCATCAACCTCCATGAGCATAATGCATTAATGTTGGACAGCTTGCCTGATGCAAACTCAGTGGCTCGACGGATGCATCATGCAACAGAAGTGGTAGTAGGACTTTTGAACTGGCTGCATAATCGTTGTTCCTATATGCTAGATCAATAACTTTACAGTGTCGTTCTTTATTAATTTTTGTGGACCTTTTGTTTTGCTAGATGAAACTAATGCAGAAGGTCTTTTCATTAGAAATGACCATGTTCGGCGACGTGTATTATCTGTTTCCATCCTTCTCGGTTACCTTGGCCCTGGCAAACCCAACAAATCCACAAGAGTATGATAGTGGGCTATTTGTCATTAGGCACATGCAACACTATCCTGACGCATGGTCAAGAGGGGTATGTGACTTCAAATCCACTCTAAAGCCTTATTACATTATGATAATGCATGATTTATATGATATCGTGTTCAATTGATCACAGTTCATATCTGAGGAGCAGCGTAATCGTGTTGCTCTTGAAATATTACAAAATCCAAAGAATGAACGTCGTCGTGAAGTTATTGCAGCTATGGGTGGACAAAATAATGCTCAAGACAAGATGCCTGACTATCCAGACCAAGCAAATATATTGAATACGCCGACGGGTAGAAAGTTCCGTAGTCATCGAAAGCGGCGTGATTGCACTTGATCTTCCAATTAATCATCTTAGGAGATATTGGCTGTGTGATAAAGTTTTGAGAATTCCTTTTCTTTATTTGGATTATAACACATACATGCATGAACATTGTTTTCATAATTCTTTAAAGGCACAAATCACAGGCCAGTTTGCAATGCAGTCATCTCATTCTCAGAATCTCAGTTGCTGCATTTGTCTTCTTCCTTAGTTGTTGTTATATATGTCTTCAGGTAGTAGGGCGGTCCCTGTGATGTTGTGACCCTTTGCTCACATTTCCCATGTAAGGCAGCAGCCCTTTATACTATTATCTCCAACCTCACTTGAGGCGTCAAAATGAATCAATTTGTATTTTAATTCCTTATTTTCAGTTCTCTTACCATTTGCACCGGGCTAAGGGGCGGTTGATCAACTCAAGCGAACCGCCCTACCTTACTACAACATAGGGACAGAAGGGAGAAGGTTGTGAAGGTGGCCTCGTTATCCACACCTCCGGGATCGGATGAATGGAGGACCGACCGACCCGGGTTTCACAAGCGTTGGCGGGCCCTGGAGTGCCTGTCAAGGGCGCGGTGGAAGAGAGAAGGAAAAAGAGCACAAAGGATTTACAAGTCTAATGGGAGAAGAATGGCTGACACGTTGACTGCCTTCGAGACTATAAAATACAACCTGGGCAACCGAAATACTGGGGATCTGATTGCTAGTTCCAAAGGTGAAGCTGTGGCCGGCCGATATAAGGAAAAATTAGTTTTTGGGTTTCAGTCTTCTCCCAACCTACTTTCCGGCTCGAGCTGAGGAATAATGTCAGTTATTGAAATATCGGATTCAATGTCGGTCGGGGACTCAGGTGACATCAACGATAAGTATATGCGCCTTCATCAACAGGTTACCTGCATGGAACCTAAATTCCAGCATTTAGAAGGGAAAATTGATGCTTTGGGTAACATGTTTCAAACTTTCAAGAGAGACATTGTTAAGGAAGTTGTGGAGCAAGTTGTTTCCTGTTTGCTGAAGGGAAAAATAGAAGAGGGAGCAAAAACCAAGGGATTTGACTTCAAGACCGACGGAAATTGCCCGTTGATGGAGTCAGAAGCTCAATCCAATAATTCTCCTGATGAATCTCCTTTGAAAAAGAGACGCACCAACGCGTTTCCATATGTGGTACGTAGGCATTCTTCTAATCGGTGATTTGTTAAAAAAATTTGAGTTTGGTTATTTGGGGAGTTAACATGTTAATGCAGCAATTGAATGTGGATACAAAGTCGAACAATGTCGGCTCAAAGTGCTCAAGGAGCCCCAAATCCCCCAATGGCCCCAAAAGGAGAAGAAGAATTGCAAAGGTGAAGCGGCCATTCACTTGTGGACCTTTTCTACTTGCAGATGACACGTCCAATGAAATTGTGGACCTCCTCAATTTCATATTTATGAAGCGGCCACTTACTCGTGAGGAAGCAAAGTATGATGTTTTTTTTTTTAAGTTTGCAGATTTACTGAAGCAAAGTAATTGCCTGAATATAATTCTTATTCTTTACAGATTTGACAATGAGATCGTTGCAAGTTGTGACGGCTTTTCTGTTACAAGATCGGACTTGGAGGAATGTTTGAACCCTGGGAAGTACTTGGATGATTCTGTAAGTTAAATTGAGAATATATATATATATATATATATAGTGTTTTCAGGTTTCTAATATTAGTAAGCCACGTAATACAATGTTGTATGAAACCCAGGTGATAAACATTTATGCAAGCTTGCTTAATGAGAACAAATCAGATAACTGGTTTTTACCAACCTACTTTGCGGTATGATCAACTTTATACATCTACAAGTATGTTGGCTGAATATCAGAAATGATGAATATAAATCAACTGTATGTGTTTGACAAACATTTTGCAGGCCGGTGTAGCAACTGCTCACAAAAGGATGAATGAAGTTAAGTGGACTGAGAATGTATATTCACTATGCAAACTGGATAGATTCAGAGGGAGGATGAAAGAAGCAACTCAGGTATATCAATAAATTTCATAGAATCCCTCTCAAGTATGTAGAAAACATTATAATAAACATATCTATGCATAAAACCATGTGTGTAGATATTCATTCCAATGCATGACAATATTAACAAGCAGCTTGGCCACTGGTACTTATTGTTGGTGAGTTTGCAATGTGGTCAAGCCATCCTAGTTGATAGCGCTCCTGATATTTCAAGAGAGTGTATTCGCGTAGGGCATGCAAGACGAGTGGTAAGATCCCTTTCAGCTTGGCCACTGGAAATTCGTAATAGGTTAATTTGATGGAGATGTAACTATTGAGTCTTGTGGTTCAGTTGGGATTATAACTATTGATTCTTATTGCAGCTTCATCTGTTGGACAAGGTTTTTGAAGATAAAATGAAGTTGTACATGCCATGCGGTTTTCACTTTGCTACTTTACCTTGGGCGACTGGTGAAATTTTCCCAATCCAAACAAATGACTTTGATTGTGGAGTTTTTGTCATAAGAAATATGCAGCACTTTAGGAAAAAATGGAATGAAAAGGTAATTAAACAAATTACCTTGGGCTACTTTACTTATTCTAGTTGATATGTGCCATATATAATGCCCTACATTAAACTTGCAGTACGTATCAGAAGACCATCGGGCAAGTTTGGCCATTGAATGTGTCAGACATCAACGTAATGAGTTGGATGATGTTAAGAGCATGATCCAGCAATGTTTGCGCCTTGGTGGCAACCTTGAACCTGTGGTGCACTTGCTTTCTTCCGACTGCACTTAACTAAGAATGTAAAGAGTGCAGAGAATGATAAAGATTGTATTTTTAACAGGGCATCATATGTTTCTTTATAGGACATTTTATCTTCCTGCCGCAGTGCCGCCCTTTGCTTAAACTTGTCTTCCATGTGTATTTAATATTTGAGCAAATCAACATTTGGCATTAGACAAATTCTAGAAACTCTTTTAGATTAGGGTATATTTTGTTCTCTTCAAGTCTCTGATGGTTGAATTTAATCGCATATACCAACTACTGGAATTTGACAAACCTAAACATCAGTTGCTACATTAAAAGGCAATGATTTGGCAAGCTCTCAATTATCCACACCTACAATTCACCCAAGTGATAAACCTCATTAAGGATGAGACCCAGTCTCATAATGGCAAAAAATGACCTGGTTGAGTAATAGATAACGATCTGTTCTTAGTCTGGTTCCCACTACCCCCAAACACAGAAGATAATATATTCTGATGCCCTGAAAAGAAATCACACGTTCTTGCCTCTTCAACATGATGGATCATATGGTGGTTGCTTGTTTGAGCAAAAAAAACAGAATCCTCATCACTGTGCCTGTTTGGTGGGACATCTGCACCATTAGCATGTACACTAATTGATTGGCTAGAAGCTCGGTAAGCAAACACTGAACTTTGACCTCCTTCATTAAGTTCAGATAAATTGACATGACTATGTGTACTACCTTGTTGTTGTTGTTGTTGTTCAGAACGAAGAGGGCATGTCCTAACGTTGTGTCCCGGTCTGCTACAAAATCCACATCCTCGACCAGATGGCTGCTCACGCTCAGAAGGAATGTTGGCTGACCTTGGTTGCGTTCCCCTTGTCCGACATGGTTCTGGATCCCTAATTACATTTGGATGGAGACCCCCAACAATATTTGGAACATTTGTGTTGTGCACAGCAGCCCTCCAATTATGAGATCGAATTCTCAATCTACCTAAGGCTTCACATGTTTCTTCATATGCTTCATCAGTGTAGGAGGCCAAGTAACATATATGTGAACAATCAGACATCATCTGACCATATCTTGCAAGCTGCAAATCCACCTCTGGAATGTTACCACTCCGTCTAATCAAGTTGGTCTTCTTAGGAGATGCCTCCTTTGTCCATCTTTTGATCACCAAAGATTCAGGAAAATTGGTAATCAATTTAGCTTTCATCACAGTGAATATATGGCAACAAGGTATACCATCTGATTCAAAGAGTTGACATGTACACTTGAATGAAATGCTTGGCCTGCTGTGTAGGTATGTAACATGCCATGTTCTCTCAGGTTTCCCATACTGTGTCACCACAAAACATGTAGATGCCATGTTCTCATACTCTACTTGGTCAGCCACGACAAACTTGGACTCAAACATTATCTGGTCCTTTATAAGGAGGAAAATGTCATGCGTGAACTTCGCGCCAATTTGCTCTTGAATACACCTCATATGGCCACCAATAACCGGGTTAGAGCTGATCGATTTGAAATCATCATACAGTTGATTATACCGCATACGTTCAACTGTCTTGTCCATCCGAGGCAAAAACTCACATAATTTCTTGTACTTCCCCGCACCAGTTTTCAAATTCCTATGCATGCCCTCACATCTTTGCGTAGTGCATACACCAGCACAAAATTGGTCCCTAAAATAGGCTTCTGCCCATCTGTCCCGTTTGTTGAACATTTCTTGCATCCAACTGTTGCCTTGTAATCCATGAATTGCCACCATGTAATGCCAAGATGATTCCCAATCTTCCACACTTAGTCCAGCAAAAATCAAATGAACAAAATCCCTTTGCACATCTGCCTTCCCCACATGTTTAACAACATTCTTCGCAATGTGCCATGCACATAATCGATGGCGTGATTCAGACATGACGCGGTTGACTGCATTTTTCATTGAGTCAGCACCATCAGTGATAACCGTCATTGGTCTTTTGCCTTTCATCGAAGCTAAAAATGCTGACAGTGCCCAAACATAAGTCTCCTCTGTCTCATCAGCCAACAATGCACATCCAAATAAAACAGTTGCCCTGTGGTTGTTAACACCAACGAAAACAGCCAATGGTTTTCCGTAGATGTTGGTCTTGTATGTACTATCAAATATCAGAACATCACCAAAGCTATTGTAATCAACCAATGACTTTGTGTCTCTCCAAAACAAATTAGAGAGCCTACCTTCCTCATCCACACTAAACAAGCAGTAGAATTCGGGGTCCTTTGCAGCCTTACAATTCATGAAACTAATAGCAGCCTGTGCATCACCATCTACATACAATTCTCTACGTTCTGCATTAACTTTGTTATATAAATCTTTTATTATAAAACCCACAAATTCATGACCACCTGCTTGATGGACCAACAACTCATATGCCCGGCAAGTCCTCACTGAAACCTTGTGGAGAGCGGTCACTTGAGCCATGGCATGGTCCGGAACCTTCCGATTCGATCGCATAAACGATTTCATTTCTGGTGGAATGAGGGCATGATTATGTACTGTAATGAATCCAATTGTTCGGAACTTACCGGTTTCCTCGCAAATCCTAACAGTTAGGCGGGCTTGACAATTTCCTCTCGTCTCTCTGCGAGTATGCGGACATCTTTTATTCGTACTAGAACCACCCTCCATCTCAGCTTTCATGCCATGAGAAACTTGTGCTTTCCTTTTTTCAGGTACGCCAACAGATTTCATAAATGACCATTCCGGGCATCCGTTGTGTGATACGGGAGTACCAAAACATGATTTCTGGGCATCCTCACTACCTTTCTTCTTTCTAATCCCTTCCTTACTACAAACCAACTGCCTTCTCAACACAACCCCATACTTGTTTTTGTCCAACTTCTGTTTTCTGTGGCTAAAACCCATTGCAAGTGCATACAAAGAATAGAATGTGTCGACTTCCTCTATAGATTCAAACTCTACACCTATCAGGTCTTCAGAAGTAAGCTTCTCATACCTTTTCCCCCGAAAGTGCAAACAATTTTGCACCGAATTCGAAACAGGAGACTCTTTTGGTTCTACCTCCAAGTCTTCTTCTCTGGGCTGAATTTCCTCGGTTTCATAATAATCAGATTCTGAAGACCGCAGTTCATTATCATCAAACTCCATGAAAGCCAGCGACCTACGATGCAAAAACAAACGTTTAATTTCAATTCATGAACCCAAAGCTAGTAGTTCCAATAAACATATAATACACACACCGAACCATCAAGTTTCCACTACCTTTATTGATCTCTAGATATGTGGGAGGCCGAGGATTTTCGGTGCCAGAAGTACCAAGAAGAACATCTATAGAGGCCGAGGATTATTGATGACTCGAGAGGATTGTTGACAAAAAAAACAAGAGACGGGAAGAGATTGAAAGGTTGATTGGTAGTTTTATAGGTTGAAACCTCTGTTGGATCTGGGATTCTATCCCTTTACTTGTTCATGGCATAATTCCTTAAATATGATGTAAGATTATCCAAATAAAAAGAAATAAAAATGCAACTTCAATATTATTTCTTTTCTGTTATTTGCTAATTACTTATTCATCCTCCATAAATAGTGTGGTCACATTGCATACTAATAAGGGGTATTTAGGTCAATTACAAATCGTGTGTGTTATGTTACTTTAATTAAAACTCTAGCGTGTTACAATCTGCTTTGCGTCTCCGATCACCCTTAACAAGTCAATTTATGTTGCTTCAGTACACCATCACGTAGGCTTTGTATAAATGATTGGGTTTCAAACCTCATTTTTTAAGGAAAAAAATCCATCTTTCATTATATGGTGGTGGTTGGTGGAATTATTAGGATCAATTTATTAAAGCCGAATAACAAAAAAAATTCACGTCGTAATTGTCCTTGACCATGATTTTTCGAGCACTGTTGTCGATCATCTCTCGTAGTTGATTAACCAAGTCATATTTTCGTAGCTGTTTAGTGGTAAATAACCTATAAGGGTCAGAAAAAAATAAAATAAAAATAAAAAATAGAATAAAAGTACATTTATACACACATGAGATTTATCACGAATTATATTAGCCTAATTTCTCAAAAAATTCTTTAAAACTTATCACAAATTAGTCATGATACTTATTTTATTATCAGTAAATTGGAGATCCATCATTAATAAAAGCTCAGGATAATTTTTTCTAACTCAATTGTACAATTTGGTATAACTTGTGTCTTATGTTATATGCAAATATGTTCATTTCAACACCAACTGTACTGAGGAGATATTAATTGAAAAACTGATCGTAGGATGGATGCCATCATAAGTGAAAATATGACTATTGCAGAAAATTCACATACTTTCAATGACATATGAGTCTTGATCGACACGTTAAACCATTTGTAAGACACTACCTCCCTAATGGTAGCTGTATATAGGAAATATTCTTGGGAAAACTAACCATAGGACGTGATCACTACATGCCATCATCTGAATCTCCCTAGACTCCGCCAACTTCCTTTTCTCGCCACTGAGATCGAGAAGCCGGCATCTTCGAGTTCGACCTCACAAAACCACCCATCTGTTGGGGTTTTGATCGGAACTCGGAGTTGATAGAGGAAACACGCGATCGAATTCGGGGATTGTTCATTTGTTCTTGACAACTCATTTTCTTCGTCACACCGTGGTGTTGGATTTGGATATTAAATTTAGGTCCGAGAATTATGTATTGTTAATTTTTTTAATGTTTTCAGGGTTTAAGGTATAATTAATGGAAAACTTCATTATGTATTACAAGTTTAGAATAAATATATATCTGATAATTAATAGATTAAAGCAATAAACATATAATAAATTTGATTGATGGTTAGGGTTGTGCCACATAAATATTTTGAATTTATGAATGAAATTTAAACTCTGGAATCTTTTGAATATTACAATAAAATGTCTTTATGCATCAAATGATTTTGCAAAAATTACAATACACTACCATTGGTGCATTCTATACACTGATTTATAAATTTTCAAACAATTATAATCGAGTAACATAGCTGCCCTTAGGAATGTATAAGGCACAACAAGTTAATCGTGTGGATCGAAGTCCAAACGGTACCAAAAACTAGTGAGGTTTCTACCATAGCTATAGTACGATATAGCTACGATATTGTATGATCGATTTTTTTTTTAAAATTTTATTCTCTCAGTGTAGTTTGTCTAAAAACATGAGTGCGTAAGATCAGTACCTCAAAATCTTTATATAAGTGGCAAGAGAGCATTAACGTGAGTGCATAATAATTTTTGATGACTTTGTCGAGTATCCCACTTATTTACTAGGATTTTTGAAAGATTTTTAGGTCTTAAAAACTATTTTAAAGTCAAAGTAGCAATAAACAACGGAATCTTGGCTGTCAATTGTTACATGATTTAATGTAGACCGTTGATTTCAATTTACAAAAAATATATGAGAATTCGTATGTAAGTAATCATGTATCAAAATTATATGGCTGTAACTAATAATTAGGATTCAATGGTGGAGATTAAAGGTGATGGCAAAGGAAGAAAAGAAAGAGAACGGGGACCATGCAATTACTTTTTGAAACAACAATCTATTGCACAAACGGCGCACAAGAGGATGTTAGTCAAACAAGAATTGACCATATTTGTGTGGCTGCGGTACTGCCACGTCTGTAATATTAGCCAAAAGTGAACCTTCACCCAGTGAAGGGAAGAATTTTCGCATGAATGCAGGTTTATACATTGGTGGTCGTTGGGTCAATTAATAGATTAATCCAGGGTCTAATGGGTGATGACTTATTATATACTTACTAGTCTCTTGTCTTCTCTGCATTGGCTATGATATTCTACGAGTCAATTTGACTTTACTTATAATGTAAACCCTCATGAAACTTCTGTCCGGTTCACGCGCTTCTTACTTCTGTATATAAGATAGTCTCCACTGAAATCTAAGCCATGCACACTCCCTCTCAGTCTTCAATCTCATACTCCAGATTAATAACTAACCTCTACACCAACAATCATATCAAGTGTTCAATTAACACCATGGTTCGCGTGAAGAAGCTCGTAGGTGAAGTTTCCTGTTGGCTAAGACTCTACGACGATGGTTCAGTAGACCGAACATGGACCGGACCGCCTCAGGTTCACTTCATGGCTAAAAATGTACTTATTATAAAAACGTACTTTTTAAAGGATAAATTTTTTTTTTTTTTTATAAAAACGTATTGACGATCAACTATGTCACAACGGTTGAATGGGTCATATTGTCTATTAAAAAAAAGTTGTTCAAACTGTTTAAATAAGATAATTTGATCAATCTTTTTGCATCTCATAAGACAAAAAAGTGACATTCAACTGAATATAAAATTATTTTAACATGACTTTTGTATTAAGTTAATTTCTTATATGTTATTAATACGTAGTCTAATTTATGCATCATCTATGTAACATGTAATATATTTTGCTATGAAAAAAATGTGAAATTAAAAATGTTTTTATTTTTTATTTTGAATATAAAGCCTCTCTTAATTTTTGTCTAAGACCTCATTTGGTCATGGGACAACACTGGCTGAAAGTTTCTTAAAGATGAAAAATCCTAAGTTATTTATAACCTGCAATTCACGTTTTACTGGACACGTGTATCTTCCTAAATCCTAACCAATTGAGGATCCTTGACTGGCCTGAGGTCCATTCAAGTCTTTTCCATCCAAGTTTAATCCAAGAAACTTGTCAAACTCAATATGCCTCGCAGCCACATGACAACTGGGAGAGGGATTTAAGGTGCATCAAATATTTTCTGCCATTTATTTCTTATTCACTTTTCTTTTATTGTGTGGTTAAAACACTCATCCTTTCCTTGGTCATACTATCTTTGTTCATTTTTTTTCTCCCAGAATCTGCATAATGTGAAATCTATAAACTTTAGTAGCTGTAAATTCCTGAAAACGGTCCCTGACTTTTCTGGAATTCCGAACTTAGCTCACTTGAATCTAAACTATTGTGAAAGTTAATTTGAGGTTCACCCTTCAGTCGGATTCCTCTAAAGACTTGTTTACTCCAGTGCTGAGAAATGCACTGGCCTTGTGATGTTTCCGCCAAGACTGAGCTTGAGATCTCATGAAACTCTTTTACATGGAGGTTTTTTTTAATAAGGGGCTTGAATGACTATTATTTAGCCTGCATTAATGAAACTGTCGAATACAAAAGAGGACGTGAAGCCTAAATCCTTGATTATATAGACCTGAATAATATCAAAAGTCTCTACAAACAAGTACCCAATGAAACACCAACTAACAAAAAACACTACTTTAATGACGACTCTATTTGTTTTGAAATAACGGTGACATATGTGAGATCACAGTAGATATGTACCTCTTAAAATAATGAAACATCGCTTACATATCCTAATGTCTAATAAAGCAGCTCTCATTCTACATTGCCGTCGGAAAATTAATCCGACGACACTCAGTCTCACCCTGCCACTAGGCGGCAATGACCATTTTACTAAGTAAGAACTCACTACCTACCTAGAGTAGACAAAGCACTAAGAGTGCACACACAGACACGAAACCCGACTCCCCCTACGCAACTATTGTAGAGAATTATTAAACAAAACAACCAACTAAACATAGGAAATAAAACAACAATCTGGTTAAGACCAAAAAAGAGAGCCCAACCCTTATTTTCATGCCATACTGGGCCCAATAAAAATATCCAGGCCCACAACCAAAGATCCTCTAAGAAGGCCCATAAATTGAACCCGTTGTTGCACTGCCGTTGCACCGAAGGCACCACCACTCCATCACCCAGACCCATACGCTGCCGCCGCAAAATGTCTCTGACAAACCACCAAAAAGAAAATGCCGACAGAGAACCGGCAACCTTGCCCTTCCACAACCAAAACCTTGAGATTTGGGTGCCCAGATCATGGAGAACAAGATCAACCAACGATCGGATGAACCAATTCACTCCTCCCAGATCCATCTTCATCTCCTTTTCCACCGCAACAGGGACAAAAACAACCGTCATCGCAAGATCTGACCCTCCTGGCCACCACACATGTCCATCCGATGCAAGCACTACTACAGCTCTTGGTCTAACCCTAGAACCTCCCCACCCGAATCTCCGATCATGAAGCCATAGAACAAGACCGTCCCGTTCGACCGCACAAACCACACGCCAGCGAGGCCAGAGGCCGACGCGGCCATACAATCGGACGACAGACACAAGTGAGGGCGAGAAAGCTTTCTCCAAATCCTAGCTCGTGGGGCGAGTTCTAGGTTTCTCCTTTCTATTCCAATTTTACTTGGAGGTTGTAAAAAGCTTAAGAATTTTCCATAATTCGTAGGGATAATAAAATTCCTAAACTGCATCATCCTTGATGTCACTGGTAGTAAAGAATCAGCTTCTTATAAAAAGTCACATTTGATACATGTAATTAGAAAAAATTCAGGCAAAATTTGAAAATTATAAAAAAAAAATTGATTTTGTTAATTATTAAATAGTTCCCATGGATTTTGCGAAAATTACACAATGCCACCGCCAACAATTTTCTTTTCTGGTTCCACATAACAAGTTGTTGATTTCTCCTATCCACCACCTCGATTTCTCCTCGATGACCACGCCTCCGTCAGGACTCGCCAATGTTCGATGTCGGTAGCCTCCACGCACTACACCACCGTCTTCAATTATGGCCTCCATTTCTTCTTCTTGTCGCGGTTCAGCTTCCACGACAGAATCTAGCCTCGCCGGTGGAGGTTCTCGTCGCGCCTCTACAGGGGCTCTCGTCACCGAATCTAGGCTTCCGGCATTGGGTGGATGAGGATGTAGTTCAACGATAATTACTTGGGGTTCGATTTGTATGCGAAGTATGGGTAAGTGTTGATCATGAATAGAGATCTGGTTTGGCGTGGAGCTATGTAGTTTTTTAGATCCAGTATAAAAGTTCTGGCCAATGTAGACACGGTAATGACTCCAATGTCGTCGGCTTGAACGACGAGATGGTCAGATTTGCGAAGGTGGAGCAGCGGGTGAGGGATGTGAAATTTGGGGGCCCACGTGTTTTTTCTTTCCTTCATTCAATTTCACTTTTTCTTCCATCAATCATATTTGCTGTCACACTACATGTCACAACACAAAATTAATGTGACAGGTAATGTGATAGGTAGTGTGGCTGGGGGTGTAACATCACATTAATGTCGATGTTTGGATTGTATGAGTTGATTTGAGAAGTTCAAGATCACATAACACAATAAACAAATGTTAGTTATTTCTAGTTATTCTTCTTCTTTTTCTTCTTGTCACAACATAGTCACATAAAACAGTGTGACAGCAGGTGTGACAGCGGGTGTGATAGGTAGTGTGATATACGGTGTGGAAAATAGTTTGATAGGTTGTGTGACAGTGGATGTGACAACAAAGGTGTGACATCGGGTGTGATAGGTAGTATGACAGCGGGTGTGATAAGTAGTGTGACTTCGGGTGTGTCAGGCAGTGTGATAGAGAGTGTGAGTGTAACAGGTAGTGTGACAGCGGGTGTGATAGGTAATGTGACAAGTAGTGTGGCAGCGGGTGTGATAGCGGATGTGACAGCATATGTGACATGCCGAGAGAAAATGTCTAAATATGTGAAATGATGTTAAAATTCAAAGGACATTGGTATGAGTATGCTCACAATGAAGAGAAAAACTATAACTGGGGGTCTTTAGCTTTGATTTTGCCAAAATAGCTTGGGTATGGTATCAAATGAAAGAGCGGACATATATATTTCAAACAGTACCAACTACGCTCAAATCCGAACAACAAAGCTATGGCCAAAATTCGAAAAAAAAAGGAAAAAGAAGAAGATGAAGAAGAATAGTTAGATAAAATGGTAAAATTGTCCGAAAAATATTTTAAAAGTGACTAGTTTCTAATTTTGTTATAAGCTTATTCATTATTTTCTAATTTCTAATCACTTGAGATAACTTTTTTGTAATTGGGAAATACGTGGTGATATTTTTCTAATTTATAATGGGAAATTAAACTATTTTATAATTTACCCTTAAAGAATTACCGTCGTCAATTGGGTATCTTACTGGCTTCAAGAGTTAAATCTAAACGATTGTGAGAACCTTACAAATTTGCCATGCAACATTTATGAATTGCAACACCTAAAATATCTCTTCCTTGAGTCCTGTCCAAAATTTGTTTCATTTCCACTTTTGGAAAATGTTGAAGTTTTGTGTATTGCAAAAGTACGTCCTCTTGTGCTTCCCAAGATCTTGCAAATTGAAATGGCGCAAAGAAACTTATGTAAAACTCATTTCTTTGCAACTCTGTGATCAGTTCGATTACTCGACATCAATATTAACACTGTAAGTATAGTTAGTAGTATAAATCAAGAGGGTATCGTTCACAAACCGGGAATCCAGCCAAGGTAAAGAATCACAAACATTTAACAACGAATTCACAAAGAGATATAAAGTTTTAAAGATATGTTTCGGCTCAAACAGAAAATAAACCTAAACTAATATGTACATGTGATTAACCAACCAATACATAAGCAATTACCAAACAAATAACATAAAAACAAAGAAAACGAAATCTACTCTCATTTAAATTCATGCCATAGGGTTTATTATACATCCTAGAATCGGTTATGCAGTTAAGTTCCTCCCAAGGTTCCTAACTCAATGAAACTTTAACACATTCGAACTCAGCCCCAACCTCATTCGAAATCTAACATCCTAACCCATCATGCAACCCCAGTCACATAAAGAAATTAACGTATTCAAAGGCACAAGTCTAACCGAACCTAGGCAATAATCGGTGAATGTGACAAAGAACAAACAATTAATCAACTCCCAAGTATCAAAATCGTTTATAACTTTATATTATTACACATGCAACGTCAATTTCCGGGTATCAATCACACGCATAAATAATAACACACCGAAAATCCTTTAAATAAGGACACAGAAACTCATGGCATAAAACCTAAAATCATTGAATAAAAATCAAAAACCTTAGTTCATCATGTCATTCAAAAGTTACAAATATCTCATAGACAATAATCAAAATAACTTTAACAAAACCAAAAAATAAATCATTCAAGAACAAGAACATAAAAACCCGAAAACTAAACAAAAAAAATCATAGAGTTACACTTTATAATTCTCCTCCCAAAGTTCCTTACAAAGGTAGCACGAAATCTTCAGGGATATGATATCCTAGGCTCCCAAGCTTTGGACATAAAATATGGTGAATGGTGGTGAATTCGGATTCTAGGGTTCTTGGTGAATGAATGTGTTTGGGCAGAGCTTTGGCTAATCTTGTGTGCAAGGTTGATGATCTTTTCTGTGGGAAATGAGGTGCTATATATAGAACAAAAACCCTAGGGAAGCCGGCCACAAATTTGAAACTAAATTGGTTTAAGTTTCCTAGATTTTCTCAATTTAACATAGCTGACCTTTGTACCTTTTTGTCGTCATAATTCTCGCTAGAAAAACGCTATTCAATTTATTCCAATTACATTGGAAAATAAACTTCGGTTGCTTTTCATCCATATGTCACATGTTATCTGAATCATCATGAGCTGTCTAGGGGAGTCCGTCAAAGATGGATGACGTGCACTAGCAAGATTCTAATTCTAATAAGGATTGGACTTTAATTACATACATTATTCCTCTTTAATCCTGATTTGTTTTTCACAAATTTCCTCATTTGAATTAGGGAGGCAGCTCTCTCTCTCTCTCTCTCTCTCTCTCTCTCTCTCTCTCTCTCTCTCTCTCTCTCTTATCTTATTGGTTGCAGCATTCTTTGATTTTTCTTCCTTCATTTGCTGCAGTCTTCTTTGATTTTCTTACCTCTTCTCATTTATTTGCTGCAGCCTTCTTTGACTTTCTTTGGTACAAGAATTTATGATGATTCTGATGTAGATTCGTGCCTCTATATATAAGAGAAACAAGGCCCCAACTTTCCCTCATAACCCTTGGATCAAAAGCAAATCAATGGCTAAGATACTTGTGCCGAGCCCACTGGACCTCTAAGTAATGATTCGGTCATATCTCCTTGTAGGAATACGATATTAATTCGATTCTAAATCCTACAGAATGATAGGAGCATAAAGTGTGACGTTCTTAATGTATATATGCCATATTCTTATGCTTTGTTACTTCTTATTTAGTTGTTTTAGGTCATATTTGTCATTTATGTGTTGTAAGTAGAGTTATGCCGAATTTGGATGATTTGATGATGAAATTGTGCTAAGTGTTAGAACTCCTTATTGAGCTAGGATTCCTTACTCGACTAGGACTCTACTTTCCTATTTTTATTCTTTCATATTCCTTAATCGTCGAGTTTTTTCAGGAAAGACAAATCATATTTGGACAAGGAGTAGTGATGCCGTGATGCATTCCTAGTGAGACAATGAAATCATGTCCGAGTTGAAGAAGGAGAAGAAGAGGCAGGCCTAGCTATTCCTAGTTGAACAAGGAGAGATGTCGTGCAGCCCATATGTGTTTCCCTATTGGATTTGGTTTCATACATCAAGTTGGATTTAGAGTACATGAATCAAAATCCATATCAAAGAAGATTTCATCTTCCCAATCCAATTGTACCTCCTATGAGGGACGGCATGAGGGGTTATTGACTCCTATATATAGAGGCTAGGCCTCTTAATCACCATCAACCTTGCACACAAGCACAAGCCATAGCTCTGCCGAATCAGTTCCTCATCCACCAAGAAATTCTAAAACCGAAATTCATCATTTTCCATCCATTGGATTCGAAACAAGTAGCCTAGGATCTTCGTTTGCATGGAATAAACCTCGTAGGAATATTTCAAAGTGTAACTCTATGATCTTCATGTTTTATTTCGGTTTTCTATGTTCTTGTTCTTGGATGATTTCTGTTTTTGTGTTGTTAAATTTTAATTCAATTTTGTCTATGAGATAGTTGTGACTTTCGAATTGTGTAATGATATGAAGTTTTCCATTTTTTAAGGTTTTATGCCGTGAGTTCTTGTTCTTGTTCTTGATTAAATATCGGTGTATTCTTATATTGCATGTGTGATTAAGACAAGTAGTTGATGTTGCATATGTTAATCATTCAAAGCTAGTAACGATTATGATACAAGTAGTAGATTAATTATTCTTTGTTTTTCCACCGAATTTGATTCTAAGTTCGGCATTGGATAGGTACTTGAAACATGTTGATTTCTCTATGTGATACGTAATTGCATGATGAATTGGTATGTTCGATTTCGTAGCAATACAAGTAGTTGAGCTCGAATGTATCCATATATTAGGAACCAAGTAGGAACTTGATGCATGATCGAACTTAGGGTGAACCTTGATACCTACAGCATGAACATGATTGAGAATAGATTTCGATGGCTTTGTTCTTCCATGATTTGTTTGGTGATTGCTTATGTGTTGGTTGGTTGATCACATGTATATATTAGTTTAGGTTTTATTTTCTATTTTTGATCTGAAACTTATATCTCAAACTCTTTTATATCTTGATGAATTCGTGTTAAGTGTTTGTGATTCTAAGCCCTGGCTGGATCGCCGGTTTGTGAACGATACCCTCTTACTTTATACTACTTACGATGCTTACAGGGTTAAATATTGATGTCGAGTAATCGAGTTTTATCAAGAAGTAGACTCGTAGAGCTTTCCATCCATATAAAGCACGTCTTCTAATTTGATCTAAGCTGTCTAGGGGAGGCCGTGAAATTTGGACTACGAATCCTAACAACTTTCTGATTCTCTCATGGATTGGGCTTCTAAGTGCATATCTTATTCTCCTTGATAATTCTGATTTATATGCACGGAAATATCTTCATATATACTTTGAAATTCCATCTCCAACTTGGTTTTGAAATCCAACTCCTAATAGGAAATCATCAATGCCCCATGACCTCTCATTATCCTACTGGGAAATTGATTTTCAGTCTCTCATCTTTCCTTGCGCAACTAGGATTACTTTCCTTCTCCAACATGGATTTTTCTTTCCTAATAAGATTAAGTACGTTAGAAACAAAGAAATAGGAAATGATGAATCATACTCAAATAAGAAATCATATCTCAACAAGAATTCTTAACACTTAGCACAATTTCATCATCAATTCACTCATAATCGATATAAGCTCTACGTAGACATTTATTCATACAAAAGAAACTAAAACATACTAAATAAGAAGTAACAAAGAGTAAGAATATGACGCAAACACATTAAAAACGTCACACTTTGTGCTCCTATCACTCTGGATTGTGCGTCAACATTACAAGAACTTGATCTATCTAGAAGCAATTTTGTCAGTCTTCCTATATGCATTAGTAAGTTTGTCAATTTGTTGGACCTTAACTTGTGTGGTTGCACAAGGCTTCAGGAAATTCATCAACTTCCACCAAAGGTATGCTGGGTAGATGTGAGCAATTGCAGATCATTGGAAACGTTTCCAAAGTTGTCTAACATAAGAGAAAGTCGTGAGCTACAGTATCTTGACTGGATGGATTTGTTCAATTGCCATAGACTATGTGACAATCTGCATTATGAAGTGTCAAAGATGGATAATGTTTTTCTGAATCAGGTATCTTTTCCCTCCCTGTACGTTCAATGTTTATTCGACATTAAACCCTGTCGATAAAGTTCTTGACTCATGAAGTGATGATTATTGTGTTACAGGTATCTTCCAAATTTGGCATTATACTGCCAGGTAGTAAAGTTCCAGAATGGTTCGGTTGTCGCAAAGATGTTAATCGTAAATGTAGATTTCTTGTTGGCTACCCTCTCGGCTGGAGATCGGTATGTGAACTTTGAATTGAGATCCCTCCAAAATTGAAACAGAAGAACATGGGTTTGGCTCTCTGTCTTGTTTTTGAATGCACATAAATGAATTCTACTGATTACTGTTTTCCAGCTCAAGTCTTAATCAATGAAGGATACAGCGGTCGTCATTAGTTCCATTTTTATTCAAGGCGTGCAGAGTCAGCTCATGTGTGGCTCAAGTATTTTCCATTTGAATTAAGGCCAAACTTGAACGGACTGAATTTTCTCCCTGATATGTGTAAAGTCAAATTTGGTTGCAGCGGCAACTCAGGGCATGTATCCTTTATAAGTTGTAGTGTACGACTAATTTGCCAACGGGGGTATGATGTTGTGTATATCAATGACACTTATGCACAAGAATGGTGACTGCCCTCTACTGTAGAATCAGTCAATGGTCGAAAGCGCCAGGCACTCATCCACTTCAAACAATAATTAAGATCGTTGCATCATATTTCTTGCTGCCTATGCTACGATCCTAAGCTGCATTTGGTAGGCCTCTATTCCTTGAATCTCTTTTAAAAGTCCCAGATCTAAATTTTCTATGCATGTCATTACATTGAATCACTAAACATTGGAAGGGTGTAATATACTGATCTACTTAGATGTTTGGCTAAATTCCTTGAGCATAGAAATGGAAGAACAATTCTTTGAAGGAGTACCTTTTGCATTGACATAAATTTATCTTACGTCAACATGTAAAATTTTATACTACTGATCTAGGATGCAAGTATAGAAATATTGCAATTCAATTTTATACGCATATTATAACTTAGTAGATGAAGAATCCATTTGTTAAAAGGACAAAACAAAGAAAATCTTTATTTATGACTGTCTTCATGGTGCCACTATATTGACCACAGACTTTTACTATGATTTCTTTTAGGTAATATCTATGAAAGAAACGTTCTGCACCAAGTGCCTGGATGGTGTCATGGTGAGATGTTATGTATAGTTGTATACTAGTGTTCCTTTAGTTTGTGAGGGGTAACTAGAGTTGTTCTTTCTTTCACTAGAAATGGTAAAATACTCAGGTTACCAATAAGATTTAGGTGCAGCCAGATCTATCTAACACAGTATCCAATCAGTTTAGGGTTACCTCAGGGTTTGATGGTTGGAACGTTCATTCCTTTTCATTGCTGAGGTTCATGAGGAGACTGACATGGAACTGTACAATTTGAAGGTGATAGGTTTCAAGAATTATGTTATTTATCTATTTATAGTAATTTTCTGGTATTTAGAAGAGTTGTTCTTAAAAGTGTTCTAGTCTGACCCATGGGGTTTGGTCAAGTGGCGAAAAACATAATAGGCATACTTGTTAGGCGAACGTTGTTGAGATACTCCTGGTAGTAAATAGATCTCAGGTTCAATCATCTGCAAGTGAAAAACACCCGATAGGGAGGAGCCTTTTTACCTTGATATGCTCTAGGCCGTTGATTACCAGTCCACCATTTTTGTAACAAAAAAAAGTGTTCTAGTCTGAATAGTCATGTGGTAAAAATCATTTTGCGTTTACTTCACTACATATGATAAAGATGGTTACTGGTTCAGTTGTACTACTTATTAAGTCGTCTTATTTTATTGACATTTTTCATGATTGTATTGTATTAATTTTACGCAACTATTAACTATTAATTTTAGAGCTAATTCTGGGTACTGTAGTAACGAGAACTTCTTTTTGTTAGTTGCTGCTTTTGGCACTAGCTTCTATCTGGAGTTATACAATTTTGTTTGATGCTGATGATGTATCCAAATTGCAGCAGATTTTTTTAAGGAAAAGAAATGACATTTTTACTCATTATCTTCCTCACATGTCATGTCATGCTGGGAATATGGAGCGACTTTAATTATATGACTAAACCAAGCGATTTTTTGCGTTTAAGAAGCAGAACACAAAACTGCAACACTTGGATGCTCGGGTGAATTCTTTCAAAGTCTTTTGATTCGCAAATGTTCTTATAACGTGAACTACCTCCCAGGAATTTCATGCTGATGAAGTATTGATAATAGGTACAGTTTTCTTGGTCATATACTTATTCACTGTCCGTGTCAAATTTTGCATTTTGTAGATGCATCCTCCGCTCAACGTCTCTCAAATTGTTCTAAAATATAATGGGTTATATGGTTACGTTCTCATTCCCTTAGTTTCTTCAAATGTCAATGATCTTTCCGTAAGTGTCATGATCAACCTATAATGCCTTCAGTAAACGAACTTAAAATAAAATTCCTTTCTAAACTTTATGATACACTGATGCCCAAACAACTTACATATTGATAAACCCGTAAGTTGAGGAAAATAGTTTCATGTTTCATTAATCCAAGGTCATAAGACACATACATCATGAATTGTCTCGTGTCCGTGCTAAATCTAAGCAACACATTCTCGAACAAATGATGGACATTCTTATTAAGAACAAGCACAGATGTATGCCTCATCATTTAGCTCACGGATCTGAGAAGCCCACAAAGACCCGCAAGCCCGATGGGCTTTTACCCGGTCTGGCCCGCGAGAGGCACGCCAAAGCCCGCTTTCGTGGGTAGAGGTATGAAACCCGGCCCGGCCCGAAAAAGCCTACCAAGTAATAAAATATTATACATACATATTCTATTAGGTTTATAATAAAACTATTGCATTATGAAACGACTATATGAAGAACAATTCTCGGGATCGATCGACACTAGCCAATATTTTCGGTATATATATTTAGTGACCATATAAAATTTCATTCAATTTGGACCTCGTCTAACCGTCGGAATTTCTAGTAAACCGAAAACACAACTAATATGTGTCTTAAGTGATGACCCATTACCGAAATGCGAACAATGAATTTTTGTCTAAAATCAAAATTTTATGGTAAATTCGTTTGCATATCTAAAATCATCTAATTTTTGTCACCGATTGTGCGTGATTGTACCGAGGAAACTCATCGCAAAACCCCGATCAATAGAGTTTTAATATGTCAAAATGTGTTTTTTTTTGTTGACCGTAGCTACGAATGGTTAAACCATGTCCAAAACGGACGAAATTTTTACGGGATCCTAAATATATATACCGATCACATCTACTGCTGTCGATCGACCATATTTCGAACTGAAGTTGTCGATCGTTGAAGTGTCCACTAATCATAAACTTTTTTATATTAGGTTTAGAATAAAACTATTGCATTATGAAGCGACTATATAAAAGAAACGTCTCGGGATCGACCACTATCCGATGTGATCGGTATATATATTCAGGGATCCTGTAAAAATTTCATCTAATTCGAACCTCGTCTAACCGTTGGAATTTCCGGTAAACCGAAAACACCACTAATATGTCCTAAGGGAGGACCCATTACCAAGATGCGAATGCCGAAAGCCGTTTGCATATCTGAAAGTATCTGTAGGGATATCCCTACATCTGCTGGTGTCGATCGACCATATTTCGAACTGGAGTTGTCGATCACCGAAGTGTCCACTAATGTATCATAACCTTTATATTAGGTTTAGAATAAAACTATCGCATTATGAAGCGACTATATGAAAGAAACTTCTCGGGATCGATCGACACGAGCCGATATGATCGGTATATATTAAGTGATCCTGTAACAATTTCATCTAATTTCAACCTCGTTTGACCATCGCAATTTTCAGTAAACCCAAAAACACCACTAATATGCCATAAGGGAAGACCAATTACCAAGATGCGAACACTGAAAGCCGTTTGCATATTTTGAAATCACCTAATTTTTGCCACCGTTTGTGTGTTGTCGCACAAAAGAAACTCAATGCCCCGGTCAATGAGAGTTTTAATATGTCAAAACGCCTCTTTTTTGGTTGACCGTAGGTATGAACGGTCAAACCATGTCCAAAACGGACGAAATTTTTACGGGATCCCTAAATATACATACCGTTCACATCTACTGGTATCGATCGACCATATTTTGAACTAGAGTTGTCGATTGCCGAAGTGTCCACTAATGTATCATAACTTTTATATTAGATTTAGAATAAAACTATCACATTATGAAGCGACTATATGAATGAAACTTATCGGGATTGATCGACACTAGCCGATGTGATCGATATATATATATATTTAGTGATCTTGTAAAAATATCATCAAATTCTGACCTTATTTGACCGTCGGAATTTCCAGTAAACCAAAAACACCACTAATATGCCCTAAGAGAAGACCCATTACCAAGATGCGAACACTGAAAGCCGTTTGTATATTTGAAATCACCTTATTTTTGTCACTGATTGTGCACTGTCACACCGAAGAAACCCATTTGGGAAAGCCCCGGTCAATAGAAGTTTTAATATGTTAAAATGTCTCTTTTTTGGTTGACCGTAGGTACAAACGGTCAAACTATATCCAAAATAGACGAAAGTTTTACGGGATCGCTAAATATATATACCGATCACATCTGCTGGTGTCGATCGACCATATTTCAAACTGGAGTTGACGATTACCGAAGTGTCCACTAATGTATCATAATTTTTTATATTAAGTTTAGAGTAAAACTATCGCATTATGAAGCAACTATATGAATGAAACTTCTCGGGATCGATCGACACTACCCGATATAATCGGTATATATATTTAGTGACCCAATAAAAATTTCATCCATTTCGGACCTCGTTTGACAGTTGGAATTTCCGGTAAACCAAAAACACCACTAGTACGCTCTCAAGAATGACCCATAACCAAGATGTGAATGCCGAAAAACTATTTACATATTTGAAATCACCTAATTTTTATCACCGATCATACGTGGTCGCACCGAGGAAACTCATTTGGCAAAACCCCATTAGAACAATTTGGCAAAGCCCCGGTTAATGGGGTTTTAATATGTCAAAACATTTTTTTTATCATATGTACAAACGGTAAAACCATGTCCAAAACGGGTGAATTTTTTACAGGGTCCTAAACTATATATATGGATTACATTTATTGGTGTCGATCGATAATATTTCGAAACTATAATTTATTTGTGACTTTTTTTTTAGAATGTTTTTTGTAAGAATTCTTTTATTGTTCAAAATCCTTAAAAAAGATAATTATATTTTGTATTTCTAATACAAACCCACAAAACCCGACCTATAAAAATCCGTATAACCCGATTTAAATTAGCGAGTTTGAATTTTTATATTTATAAAAATACTCACGAGCCCTACGCGGATGAAATCTTAGGACACACTGATTACAAACCAACATTCTATTGAATTTAAAATAATTATTCAGATTTATTCAAAAAAAAAAAGTTATTCAGCTTGGTACACTGAACTACAGGCCAGAACTACATATCAAAATCATTTTAGTCTCCCGTCTCCGTTATTTGAGATTAATTGGTGGGACCACTATATACACTAATTGTTGACGTTGTTCATCATGAATGGTCTATCATTGACGGACATGTATGACCAGGACCGTACTGTTTGTTGTTGACACTGACATGAAATTATTTGAGCAGTGGAACCCATCATCGTAAAACACTTGCCATTGAGATTTGATCCATTAATCGATCGAGCGGTTGAGATCAACCAATTAATAACTTGTGCCAAAACTAAGCTAGCTCTCTCATCCTAATTATTATAAACCTTCCGGCCGAGTTTATCACACCTGATTGGAATGGATGGGCATAATACTAATTGAATAAATTGGATTAGACTCAAGCCGAAAATGTTTCAAAAGAAAAAGATCGACTCAACCCGAAACTTGTAAGATGAGATTTTCGTTTGGGAGTTGGAGCTAAAGATCGATGTCATACCATGTGAGTTGCTCAAATCCAAACCAACCAGAAAAGAGGGGAGGCCGTGATGCTGGTGACAACAATGGCAATTGTAAGATGACAAAGAAGAATGAAAAAGAAGAATGAAGAAGAAGAATGTAGAGGAGAAACAAAACGCACAAGTCAGATTTTATCAAACTAGCAACGCTATTTTGCTACTGACATGATCGAAGATGTATGCTTTCTCAATTTGGTGCGTGGAAATGGAATAATGAACTTACATGCAATATGGCCAAAAAGCTTTTCCGAAGTGAAAGTACGTACGCAATACATATATCCTTCTAGTCGTGGCTAAAACTTATCCCGGATGACGCCGGACGGTTATAACCGGCGCCAGTCTCTAAATCTCCCTCAGTTTCAGTTGCTAAAGAGCAACGACAAGACTGTAGGGATCCAATCAAGTGGTGCTTATTTTATCGTATACATAATAAGATAAGTTAAGGGCATATATACCCTCCAAACATTACTTAATATAAACTGCATGAACTAAAATCCTAGAAGGCCACTCAGTCTTTTCAGTGCTTCTCCACGAACCCCTTGATCCCTTCAATGAGACGCTCAGTCTCTGCAGCTGTTTCTGGGTCCATGTCAACTGCAACCTTATTGAGATAGAAGCTGTGCATCATTCCCTTGTTCATCAGAATCTCCACATCTTTGTGCGCCTTCTTCATGGCCTCGTAGTACTCCATCTCTGTGTCAATGATCAGGTCCTTCTCCGCAATGCACAGCAGGAACGGCGGCAACTTCAGCCCTTCCAACGGTGGAGCCCTCGACCCCATCGGACACGTAATAGGATCGTCTTTCGTCGACCCCTCAGGTAGGGCAAGCCCCAAGAACTTGTCCACCATATCAAGTGTAAGGAATGGAGACTGGGGCTGCTCCAGCTCCGACTTGCTCCTCTCCGACCGAACGAAACCCGGGTGGATGGGGATCCCGCCGGCGAGTTTCAGTGGACTCAAGTCTATATTCCCCGCTTTAGCCGCCACGTGGTGGACAATGTTCCCTCCAGAGCTATCTCCGATGAGGAAAACTCTGTTGAAATCGGCATAGCTGAGAAGCCACGGCTCTTTTTGTTCCGCTAGGGCAACAGAACGGAGCCAAAGTAGAGCAGAGTAGCCGTCTTCGATTGCCGCCGGGAGGCGGTGCTCCGGTGATAGGCGTTGATAAACGGACACGACAATGGCGTTGGCGGAGCGGGAGAGCTTAGTGTATATGTGGTAGTACATGTACCAGTCAGCTTGGCTGATGCAGAAGCCTCCTCCATGGAAATGAAGTATGATGGGGAGCTTTAGTTGCTCACCTTTGACTTTGTTGTCATCGATTTCCTCTGGTTTTGGCTGCTGCTCCGGGAGGTAAATCCGGACACGAAGGCCCGAGTTTTGGTCGACCAACACGTCCTTAGTGGCCACTCCTTCGATGAATTCGTCGTGGGGCGGGACTGGCTCGGCCATGAACTTGACCTCGGGAGGTCCAGTCCATGTTCGGTCGACTGAGCCATCATCATAGACTCTTAGCCAACCGGACACTTCCTGGACAAGCTTCTTGTTATTATCACTGACCATGATGATAACGAAGATGATAATGATCGAGGTCGAGTATATATTTAGATTTGAGAGTGAACGAATATGGCCCGTTAGGTCTAGTTAGCTAGCTACTTATATAGAAATAGAAGTTCAGAGCTATGAGCAAATATCTGAGCCACCAAGAATTTTCTCAAATTGTGATCAGGAATTATAATTATATGATATCAGATTATCAGTCATCTAATTAATTAGTTGTTCTCTTCTCAGACCAAGAAAGGTCCAAGTCTTCTTTTCATATAAATCTTATGGTATGTACGTGGTTGACCTCTTTCCATTCCAACATCCTTTTCCTATGTCATAGCATATTTTAATTCGTGAGAAGTTTGAGTGAATTCCCTTTGTACATGCGGCCAGATTCCTGAACATGCAGCCCTAGTATCTCGATCGGAGAATCCCCTTATGATTTTCTACCTCAAATCATACACCAAAAACAAAATGGTACAGCAAAAAAACCTGCAGAATCCCATAGATATCAAAGATTTAGTACGTTCGTCAGTGTTCGCATGCACCAACTCTTTGATAATTTAGTATCACTAAGGCACTATCCTAGTAGCTTGACACTAATTAGGGCTTCGATCTTGTGATATAGTTCATTATATTGTCAACATGAGCAACACTGAGAATATTAATTAATCCTTTAATCTTATGCCGATATAGAGCCAGCTCTAAAAGAAGCAAATGAATAAAAAGGGCTTGGTAATTTGGTCTAACCAAATGAACAAGAGACTTTTTTTTAATTACCTATGAACCATATTGTATAGCGTTGTTATACACGTTGTAACAATAGCCTTGAAATAATACCAAATTGATGATAAACGACTTATCATTTTGGATAAGAAATTTTTTTTGAAAAGCTATTCAGAAAGGAAAAAACAAAAATGTATCTGTTGAAGTTACAATGGACGTGTTTCACGATCGAGAAATGTAGGGCGCGGGAAACAAAACTTTTGACCCAGAATCTTGTGGCTCGAAATATCATCGACAGGGTATAATGGTTAGTTCTTCCCTACACATGTGGATATGAGAGCTAGAGTGAACGAATCATAGATGGTGGGTAATTGTGGGGCTTCTGTACGTTGGAGGTGGGAACCGAGTCGTCTTCAGCAGCACCCCGTGGAACCTACGGTGTAAAATATCTCAACAAAGAAAACCAAATAGTTTGTCTGGATAAAGTTTATATGGCCGGATTGAGTTGCATGTCTTTTAATTGTTGATCCAGTTTTCGTGCCAAAAAATAATTGATCCTGTTTGTCCAAATTCTATCTTAATTAAGCAGGTGGCTATCACAGATCACATACTTGTCGTCTTTTTATTTTATCTTGTGTAACACGATCAAGATTAGATGTGTAGTGCCAACTGCCCACCCATATTCTAGCTGGCAGAAGTTCCAATTTAATTGCATGAAAAAATGATCAGTGAGGGTTGATGAAATTAATTATTTGTGAGCCTATGCGCGCATTCATATAAGTCCACACTTAAAAAGTTTTTACGGAGTAATGAGATCATCCACCAAAAAGTTTTCCATATTGAGAATGCGATGGCTGTTGAATCTTGGTTGCAAGATCTTGAGGTCCAAGTATTGGGAAATTTGTTCGCAGGTTCATCATAACCTTATTGGCTCTGAAACAATTTAGTGAAAATTTCCATGGATGGTGCGCAAATGGGGTACCCAAGGCTGCTTTCAAGTTTCAACAGTTCTGTACTTGACCATAGAACAAGTAATATCAGTGCGCACTACTTTATGTCACCTAATAGAATTTTCTGTGCAAGTGTATGTATGGTCAAAAGAAAATGCAAAAGCTCATGGCGAAGTCCTCATCAAACTATTCAAGCTAAAATTTGAACAAGAAAAATGATCTGTCTTTCTGTGTATGTGAAGTTCTTATATGATGCCTACCTTGATCTGTACGTGTTAGTGATAGTCGGTAGCTAATTCATACGGGTCTAGTTTTTCTTCTATTTTTGTGGTGCGAGTCTCTGTTAGTCACTTAGTCTACATTTTCTATTGGCTTATATATGCAACTGTGTGCTTGATTAAAATGGAATGATCTTCCTCTAGACGTATATGTACCGGTCCTATAATTAAGGTTGTTGATTTTTCTTTTTTCCAACAATACTCGATCCATGGGAAAAAAAATCTCAACCATTTATTTTTTTTGCCAAAATACTTATCTATGTATGGACATATGATTTGATAGCAAGGAACATGATTCAATGATGGAAGCCATTCATTGTGAAACTAATTCTTGTCTTACTATTTATCGGAAAAAGAAGCTTGCAGCTAGGGGTAGTATTGGAAACATCAGGTCGTATTTGAGGGGGAGTTGGTTAAATAAGTTGGTATCTGTCTTGTCATCAGCAGTTGTTAGGGTGGCAATTAGTTGAAACGGTTAGGTTTTGACCCAAAACTAAGAGCTGAACTGAACTTTAACTTCAGTTCAGTTTTCAGTCTTCCAACAAGCCAAATTGAAAACTAAACTGATTAGTTCAGTTCAGTTTTTTCTGGTTTTTTTTTCAGTTTTTTTTTTCAGAAATGAAAAAAAAAACTGTAGACATAATCAATAATGTAAGGATTACAAGCTTCTACAATACAAAATCAATAAATGATACAAGGATTACAAGATTCTGCAATACAAAATCAATAAAAGTCATTCTGCAATCTAAAGTCCCCAAAATAAGAAACTATGAGGCTGCAGATGATTTCCTCTCTAATATAAAAAATGTTTTTCCTGCAATAGAGGGAAATAAAACAAGCTTTAATACAAGCGCTTTTGTTCATCGTCAACAAGACCAATTTTATAATCAAATGCAAATTAATATGGCATATTAAAACCTCATACAACAAAACATAATTAAACAAAAAAGAAACAACCAAAGTTTAAAACAATAACAATAGTACTGCCTTGTTATTGATGCAACATGAATTGAACCAAATAATTAACAAACAAACAAGACTAAGAAATTGACAAAAGGGTTGAATGAAAATCAAACAAACTAAAGAATCAAAATAGATTCTGCTAATATACAATGACTCATGTATAAGCAACTTCATTCTAATTGACTGATGTCCACTCATGGAAGGGCACAGGTTTTGAATTAGCTGCCGACTCATTCATTCAAACACGGTAGAGAAAACGGAAGGAACTCCTACCATGAATGTGTGAATGATTTGGGAGATAACATCAAACAATCAATCAATGTACGAGACATAGTAGTACACTTTTATGAACAGAGGCAAAGGCGTGAAGCAGCTGGTTTATAGCTTCTTGGCTTGGAGATGTGAGAAAGGTTTTGGCAGAGTTTTGGCGACACTAACGTTGGGAAGAGATCTTTTTTCTGTTGCCTCTCCTCTCCTATTTATAGAGGATGTCTCTTCTATTTTTTTGAGTAATTATGGTTAAGAAACCCTAGCAGTTCATCCATGGGCTTTCTGGATTGGTTTGAGCCTTAAAATATAACTTTGATCCACAATAGGAAAATCGCTCAAACCTACCTTTTCTCACTAAATTGATGATTTCGTCCTCCAGAAAAATGATATTGTTGTAATTATAAAGGATCTGTAAAGTAGACTCATATGGCTTTTCAATGATATATTCCTCATAATTTTCCTCTATTTAGTTTGCCCACTATGGTTCGTCGAAGTTGACTGTTATGGAGAGGCATAATCCTAATTTTGGGTTTCTTTGCTCTTTTTGGTCTTTTAAACACATTTTTCTCTTATTTTGCTCCAATATACTTAAGAACAATAAACTAAGTCAAAATAGACATTTTTAAGAGAATAACTAAACTAAATGAGAGGGATAACATATTAAGAATATCACATTATATGCTCATGTCAACAATTTTGTCCTTCACATTTCAAATTAAACTCATTAGTCCCTTATATCTTATTTTTCAATAGTTTAGTCTATTTCATCACAAAATTGTCAATTAAATTGATAAAATGGCTAAAAGACCCTAATTAAATTAAATTTTCTTTTTCTCTTTTGTTTTTTTTCCCTTATGTTTCTTTCTCTCTATTTTTCTCGTTCCGAGAGTCATCATAGACGAACATGTATCTACAAGTATCTCACTAGATCCACACGTCTTCGCCACTCTAAATGAAACTCAATTCTTGATATCGTTGAACTCTTCAAAAAAAATCTGCACATCTACGACATTCAAGATGAATGAGGAAACAAGAGAGATTGGGAGAGCGAGAGGTGAGAGAATGTAAAATAAAACATAGGATGACAAAGAGGTAGCTACGTGTTTCTTAAGACTTGTTGCTCGTTTGTGAGACACGGGTGTGTGTGAGAGAGAGAGATGGAAGAAGAGAAAAAAAGAAAAAGAAAAACTTGATTTAAATGAGGGTGTGTTAGTCATTTTAATAAACTTACATTTTTCATTTCAGCAAAATGGACCTTATTGTTTAGAATTAAGAGATTTGAGACTAACCAATTTAATTTGAAAGGTGGAGGACAAAATTATTTTAAAAAATAAAATTTATGGAGTAACAAGTATTTTATCCAATTTGAAACGATTGAGTATACAGCTTAACAGATCAGACTAAGAAATAATTGATGATTCCTAAAAACGAGTTGTTTTTCCCTTTGTTTTGTGGGTTTCTTGGGGTTAGAGTTTCTTCTACATCGAGCTTGAGGCCATGAACTTGTTAGGGTTCAACGAGGAAAGACGGGGGAAGACCTAGGTGTTTAAGTCAATACCAGCTACAAAACTACAAAGACAAGACAAATTAAGGTGATCACAGGGTTTTGAAACCGCAAAACCTGGAGCTCTTATGCATCTTTTCTCGTGAGTTCGGCGCTCGTCTGGCGGCTCCCTTGCTCTATTTAGGGCTGCTACTGGACGAGTAATGAAATAATAGGGGCTTTGGAATCATGGGGGAGTTTCGCTCAGGGTTTGACTGTTGTTTTTCGCGACAAGTATGTGATGGCATCTCCGGGGTTGGAGGGTGGCGGCTGTACAATGATGGTGTACTCACCATGGAATCCATTCTCTTGCTGCAGCGAGGGGTTTGGTTTCTCTTGGTGACGGTGCGGAGGTGTTGTGTGGGCTTGTTGATTCTTCTGCTACGGAGTTGTGTGGGGCTTTTCTGGGTGGTGAGGATATTCTATGGCTCGCCGGTTTTGGTGCGACATCAGATTTTGGCGGAGCTCGTGGTTGGAGGTGACGGCCATGCTGTACAACGGGAGGTATAACACCCCGACCCGAAAATAAGTTCCCTGTAATTTTAAGGCTTTGGATTTCAATATTCAAATTCGTGGTATGTTAAAAATTAACCTCTCATAATAGAAAATTATTGTCATTGAGTTCTAATTAATTTCTTAGCACAGTTAAGTGGAGACGACGATACGAGATTGTTGACGCAAACGACATGTTAAACATAGTTTTAATGAAAAAGTTACAAGTGTTTTTGTTAGGAGGACATTTGGGTTTTTTCACCTACCGTATGTTTGATTAAAACTAGTCTCCCCCACCCCATTTCAGTTTTTTCCAAAGAAAACCAAGGAGAGAGAGAGAGAGAGAGAGAGAGAGAGAGAGAGAGAGAGAGAGAGAGAGAGAGAGAGAGAGAGAGAGAGGAGCTACCCTTGATACATATCGCATTTTTGCGATTTCTTTTCCGTCTAGCTTCAGTTTTTTGGGTGATTCTTGCAGCGTTGGAATCATATGTTCATCCTCCATCAATCTATGGTAGTGAGTTGAGGTATTTGTGTTGTCAAATTTTAATAACTTCGTAAGTGCACGGATCAGTCGTACTAAAGCTTATGCAAGTAAAGGGTCATTCCAACTAGAGATCGATAATCAACTTCTAATCCTAACTAATTGATTAAATAAACACACATAGTGAACAAAGAACTAAAGACAAATCGGGAAAAGAGTTTTCGAAAGAGTTTGTAAAACAATGACGGACAACACTATGGCTTCTAACTTCATTGTCACAATCCTATTCGGGTTCCTAGTCTTTTAATTACTAGTTATTAAACTGGTGTCAAAGAATCCATCATATAAGCCTTATGGTAGAGTACTTATATGCATAAGTTCTCCAAAGTATGAATATTACCTTATGGCAGAGTATAGTACTCAAGTTACTCTCAGACGTATGACATCTACTCTAAGTGTCAATAAAGTTTAATGAGAACAAAAGACTCACACAAACTGAATAAAACATGACATCTATTTTACCAATTTATAGTCTTTAATCAAAAGAAGTATTCAAGATTCAGCATGGGCATCTACCTACTCTTGCATCAGATAATTTAAACCAAAATCTTAGAGGTCGCGAGTCAATAGTATTTTGAAATAAGCAACAATTCTCATAGAAATTAAAGACTTAACACCAATCTAATAATGAAGTAATCATCCAACTAAAAACATCAAATAATCATGCTAAGGATCCATTTTGGTCCTAACAGAAGTACTAGCTAAGAAAACATAGCAAAAACATAAAAAATGAAAGGGAAAGATGGATAGATGGATAAATGGATGGATGGATGGACAATCTCTGCTCCCTTAGGCATCTACATTGTACTTCAGAGACCTCCTCTTCATACAAAATTCGTCCTCTCTTATATAGGGAAGATTCTTGGTCATCTTTGACTTAAAGTTTCCTTCTAAGACTTGGATTCAGACTCCTTTCTTGATATAGAATGAGAAAACATTGAATTATTGCTTGTACAATTAGGAAATAAGTTCATCATTGAGTCCACATCTAAATCAACTTCCTTGAAGCATTAGAATTTGATGATCTTGTGCCACATAACTTGAAAACTACATGAATGTCAGAAAATCCGAGCAGAATTCTTGATGTGACCTTGCTTCATTTAAATGATCCTAACTTTCTCTCAAATTATCGAAATTGAGATCCGTAAAATCCTACATAAAGTAGACTTGTGTATCTTTCCAATGGTGTAAGGTACATACACTCTCTTAGTGGCTTGGCAAATTTGGAATTTCTGGACTAGCAGATTCTGAAATTTGAGATTAAAGTTCCTTTCAATCTTTTCTATCTCATTTTAGCTTGTTTTCTTCAATCTTTGACACAAACCTATAAAAATACTAAAAAACATAAAAGAACTAAAAAAAAGGAGAACTAAACATAAATACCAAGGATATTATGCATAGAATTACATGCTAGTATGAGCACATCAATTTGAAATTGTATAGAGCCCAGAAACACATAAATGTGTTGTTGTCTCGTTTTGAAGGCGTGATAGAACTCCCTCCTCTGACAACCAATCGAGGTAATTCTTGCCGGCAGAGCCATGAACGGTCTAGAGACGAGATACCCAATATTGGAATAATTAGCTCTTGCGCTTATCGTAGCAGCGAGACGACTGTGCCATTACTTCCAAGCTCATAGTATCCACGTACTTACAAACCAACCCCTCAAACAAGTACTGCAGAATCTAAAACACTCGGGGCGACTCAGTAAGTGGGCTATTGAGCTAACAGAATTTGACATCGATTACAAGCCATGACCCATCATAAAGGGCCAAGCCGTAGCTGATTTTATTGCATAAATGATCCTCCAAGATGCGGCGGGGATAGCACCAGGCGATGTCATAACCCACACCACGACTTCCCCATGGAACTTACATGTGGACGGTTCCAGCTGCGCCAAGTCTAGTGGCGCAAGCATCATCTTGAGCGGACCGGGGGGACTCGAGCTGGAGTACGCTCTCAAATTCAATTTTGCTGCCTCCAACAATGTAGCGGAATACGAAGCATTGATTGCAGGACTACAGCTGGCCCTCAGCACTGGCGCAACTAGTATCAACATATTTAGCCACTCTCAACTGGTAGTCAATCAAGTCACCGGGTCTTTCACCGCCAAAGATGAACAGTTAGCAGCCTACTTGGCATACGTCAAGGCGTTATTAAAACGATTCGAATTCTATCACATCACCCCGATCCCGAGGGCCAGTAACGCAAGGGCAGACTCCTTAGTAAGGCTTGCCACGACACATCCACATCAATGCCATAAGGATACCAGGGTCGAAGTGCTCCACCATCCCTCCACCTCCCATACTTTACAGGAGATATGCCAGATAGAACGACACCAAGGCTCGTGGATGGATGAGATCATAGCACTTAAGCGTGATGACAAGCTATCTGAAGACATGGATACCGCAAGACAACTAAAGAGATGCGCAGTGATATACTACTTGCGAAACGGCACACTCTATCGCCAGGGCCTGTTTGATAGGAGGACTTTGTGCGACGTTCTTAACATGTTTTTACCTCAATTTGTACTTTGCTTAGCCCTTATTGTTGTACTATTGAGTCATTGAGTCGTAGTAAGAGTCTTGGGCGGTATTGGATGCATTTTTGTGCTTACATGAGTTAAAAACGCATAATTGGTCTAGAGTCCTAGTTTGACTAGGAATCCTTGTTAGGTTTTGAAACTAATTATCTCTTACTTATGATTTTATTTTCTTATTTTCAGATTGGATTGAAGAGATAATTAAATAAAAAAAGATGGAACCAAGTCATGCAACAATTAAATAGAAGATGATCATTAAAGACATAAAACATGGCATGTTTTAGGGATTAAAGCATGGCATGTTTTAGGGATTAAAGCATGGCATGTTTTAGGAATTAAAGCATGGCATGTTTTAGGGATTAAAGCATGGCATGTTTTAGGGATTAAAGCATGACATGTTTTAGGGATTAAAGCATGACATGTTTTAAGGGATTAAAGCATTGCATTATAATATGAGGAAAGATGCAACTACCCTCATTCTTTCCTCTATATATACATGGCTTCATCTCTCAAATAAGGACACTTCTCATTAGCATTCAAGAGCCAAAACTCTACCAAAACACCACCATAAAATTTCCCTCACAAATTAGTCAAGCCGTCCACCCCAAAACTATCATCATCTCCTCCGAGTTTCACTATTGAAGACACACCTCCAAGGTTCATACAACGTGTGATTCTCGCAACTCATCTCCATGGTTTCGTCTATTTGTGTTAATCTACAATTCTTTGTCTATGAAGATTGTAAGTTGTTATTTATGTGGAAATATTGGTTTTGTATTTGTTTTAGAATTTTCAGATTGTATTTGATATTTTTTTAGACTATACTGAATTTATGTTTTTATAATTATTGAAGTTTGTATTTCTATTGTTGTGTTCTAATCATCTTTCTCATACTTTTAGATAATTTTCAGATATGTGCATATGAATTTAGTGCTTGGATGCATTCCCTAAGATTGTGTTTGAGTGCTAGATTCATCAACCATATTGACACAAATCGAATCATGCCCTAAGTAGGTTCGATTTGTGTTGATTAAAAGTGGTAAAAATTCTGGAAATTTGCATGTGAAACCATGGTGGGTGACACCATAGATGAAACATGTCTCCAACAAAGATTTGGTGCTTAAATGTAATCTTGTTTGATTTCTACTCTAAGTGTTATTGAATTCGACTGCAAGCAAATTTAGATTAGGCCCTAAGTCAATCTAAATGTTAATTGAAATCTTGCACGATTAGATGATCCCCTAAGGCTCTAATTGTATTAGTGTCTAAAAAGAATGTAATTGGTCGAATTAGAATGCATGATAGGTTCGAACTTGTAATTATGTGGTGTAATGGTAAATTTGGTTTAAGTTTGTTAAAGAGAAGTCGATCATGTAAATAATAATTTAGGTTTTATTTTAGTAGTTAATAATCAATCTCAAACCCCCAATTATTTGTTAACACTAAAAGTTTAGAGTTCCCTTCAATTTCCCGGACTGAACGATCCCTACTTATTCTATACTAACAATGATGTTTTACAGGGTTTATTATATACGTTTTAATAAAACGCTTTATCACTGTTGAACGCCAGTTTAAGATGTGTCACAACTGAAGAAGTAAACGGATCTTGCAAGAAATTCACAGTGGCGACTGCGGTAACCACCACGGCAGTTGCACACTAGCTGGAAAAACACTGCGGACATGCTATTATTGGCCCACACTTGCCGCTGACGCACAAGGGCTAACCAAATCTGGCCATAAATGTCAAATACATTGGTCTATACCACGACAACCCTTAGAACCACTATCATACATAGTCAGCCCATAGATTAACTGCCTCTGGGGCATGGATCTGATCGGCCCGTTTCCCGTCGGGAAATGCAAATTTAAGTTGGTCATCGTGTGCATCAACTATCACTCTAAATGGATCGAAGCCGCACCCTTGACCGCAATAACAATTGAGAAGGTCAAACATTTTCTACAACGCAACATTTTCTACTACCACGGTACGTCAGAATCTATCATTACGGACAATGGCACACAGTTCAATAACGACCACCTCATCACGTGGTGCAAAGCAAGGGGGACTACACTCAAGCTTGCCTCTGTCGCGCATCCCAAGACTAACGGGCAAGTGGAGGCCACCAAAAAATTAATCAAGGGCCTCTTTTAGGAAGAAATTGGATGATGCAAAGGGGCTTTGACCCGAGAGGCTTGACGAGGTACTATGGGCAATCCGCACCATGCCAACAGAGGCCACGGGCGAGACTCCTTTCTCCCTAATGTACGGCACGGAAGCAGTGCTTCCCATTGAAGTAATCCAGCCAACACAACAGGTTTCTCTGTTCAACTCCGAGACCAATTCGGAAAATATACAACTTGATAAAGATCTCTTGGAGGAGAAACGCATTACAGCACATCATCACAACATCCTAAATAAGCAGTGCGTGGCACACTTCTACAACTCTAGAGTGAAGAACATAACACTTTAGCGCGGTGACTGGGTCCTCAAGAAGGTCCAAACCAAGGTCACCGGATTACGCCCAAGATGGGACGGCCCATATAAAGTCGTAGAGATCGTGGCACAAAACACGTACAGCCTGGAGGACGAGTACGGAGAGAGACTTGCCTACCCTTGGAACATAGAACAGCTTAAGTACTACTACAAGTAAAGGTCCGCACGTTGCGCAACACATAAGGACTTGGACTGTTTTAAGTACTTACGGCACACTGCCAAAGCTATCTTTGTACATACGGCTACGACCAGGCTATCAATGAAATGAGGAATTTTTCAAACCATTGATCCTTACTACGCCAGTACACTAGCGTACCATGACAATTAAATTCCTTCGACATACTATTTTATTGTGCGCGCAACAAAGATAGTATTGAGCATGTATTTAAAAGTATGAGACCTAGGTACGCATCTGTTACCCCTCATGCAGTACACCGACAGACACTAGGCAACTCATTTGTTACCCAATATCACTCAAAACATGGGTACTCATGAGACCCAGGCAACCCATCGGTTACCCCTCATGCAGTACACCGACAGGCACTGGGCAACCCATCTGGTTACCCAAAATTATTTAAAACATGGGTACTCATGACACCCAGGTACCCATCTGTTACGTCTCATGCAGTACACCAACAGACACTGGGCATCCATCTGTTACCCAATATCACTCAAAAACATGGGTACTCATGAGAGCCAGACAACCTATCTGTTACCCCTCATGCAGTACACTGGCAAACAGACTAGAACTCTAACTGAATTGTAACCGACACCCGGCCATGGCTTGGTTCCGATTACTGCCAACAACGTCTGAAGACTAGAAAACGTTTTAACAATACTCAATGTTAAAACCACTTACAATAATAATCCACACATGTTATTGTACTACAACCAAGCGACTCTTGCACAACAATATGAATATAGTCATAACATTATAATCTCACATTTGAAATAAAACCGAAACATTACATATTATAGCAACCCATATATATGTATCGTATTTACCATTTTCGTACACATACACAGTCCACTATATTATATAAATGTCACAGTTCACTTTTTTTTAATAATTGAAACAAATAAGTCACCGTCAAGGGTAGAGTTTTCATAGTGAGATTTACTCACATTCACCATAGTCCATAATCACTAAAACTATTGTTTTAATCATTTATTAAAATAGCGTTTCACTTACCCATGAACCGTAGACGATCAAGTTCACGTAATTTAAACAAAAACATATTTTTTTGAATAATTTTCAGAAGCTAGTGATGCAACGACTATGCTAACAATTCAAACTAAATTTAATAATTATAACACTACTTTGATCACGATGATCATTGTGAGGTTTACTCACTTTATTTCCTGCGTGCAACTTTCATGACACCGAGAGCGATTTCCTTACTCGTTTCGTCGGTCACCTAATAGCATGATAAAGTGCTTAAAAAACGATACGTAAAATCTCAGGTGATGATTTATTACAGCGGAACACTGTTCATAAACTTGTACCGATCCAAATTTCTGATTTTTCTCCCCATTTTTTTCTTTAATTCCCCTATTTATACCATTTCCAAAAATGTCCAAATGCCTTTTGATTCGTAACTTCTTCATACGAACTCCGATTTAGGCATGCCATGTGTCCACGAATTCGTATTGACGAACTCTACGACTTTCATGAATGAAGTTTTATGAGATTTCTAACGGATAAAGAGTCAACTCTTAACCCCTCACGGTAACGTTTCTGAGTATAAATCGCTCGAACACTTTCGTTTCTCCCTCGTACTATATAATCGGATCACCACCAATTTAAATATTTCTGAACAATAATTAGAAAATAATTATAAAGTTCTGAGATATTACACTTATAGTCTAAAATAAGTCATGCAAACAAAATAAAGAACTTCAAATTTTCAAAAGTGCAAAAAGGTTGTATGAAAATCCTTTGTTACATGAATTGAGGACTGACACCGCTCTTCATAACAAACATGTTGAAACAAAATACATTTATATGGGAATGTTGATTTTATGGTAAGTTTATATGCAGTAAAATTAAGCAAAATTATACAAAAAACTAGTCTTGTATGTATCAAGTGTCGACAAATCTCATAATCATAGAAAGAAAGAAAAAAAAACACATTTGTTGTAGGGAAAATGGAATGATCTCCTCATCTCATTGATAATCCCCTTTATATAGGGGTCAAGATTACAATAGAAATAAATGGTAATTACAATGGTAATTAAGGTTACATAATGGTGATTGATCCGTTACATTCGTTGACCATAAACGTCATTAACTTATTCCTTTATTTGCATTAACGAAGGCACACTAATGGTGTTTTTCCTTCAACACTCCCCCTTGTGCCGAGTTTAAAAATATAATGGTGCATAAGATGTTGCCTCATTAAAAACCTTGCCAAGTAACAAAACCCAATGGGAGAAAATAAAACCTTGGTCGAAGGAGAAAAGAGCACAACGCACCTATTACATTTAAGATTAACATATATGTGCTAGACTCCCCCTAATGTCTGCACCTCCCCCTGATCTTTACATTAATCATGGGAGTTTTGATAACTTTTGCATATTTAATGATGCATCTTATTTGGTACTTATTTGGTACGTATTTCTTTACGCCAAATGTGTAACGACATGAATATAATTCATTCTAATAATGTCGTTTTCCTTTTTTTATAGAGACTATAAACATAAACCTTTAGGTATTGTTGTTGCGTAGGCGCTAATCTATACAACGAATGAGAGGTCGAGTCAAGTATATTGTGTGAAGTGCAATAATGCGTCTTTGCACTTGTATAGGGAATCTCATTTCCCAACACTTTTTCGTCATCTTTAAATTAGACGAAAAATGGATCTATCTTTAAAGACTTCGACTAATCATGGGAGCTATGGAAGCCTCACTTTTAACATTTAGAGTGCTTAAAAGCCGATTGATGGTTAATCATCAATATTACAGTCCTCAAAATCCATTTTGAGACTGTGTCTTCCCAATGATCTTTTTCATTCTTAACTTAGGATTTGTAATGGCGACATCTTTTTAGTTCATCAAAAGACTCTGCAAATCCATATTGAATACGCAATGACATAACACATCTGATCCCTATTCATAATCAAGTATTTTACTTCGTGAACGTTTCAATTCCTTTTGTAACGCTACGTGATCTAGAACCATTTCTTGGGTGGATAAAGTCTGTTCTATGACTTTCATGTATATCTATTAAATTTGATCCCCATAGAGATACGTTATTTCACCATCCATAAGCTGCATTTATCAGTTTTTCAGAAACTACCAAACTGATAAGGTAGTGGAGTGCAATGACTTCCATTATGAGAATATCTCTTTATGGTCCATTACAAAAGAATATTTCCTCGTAGTCGATTCCAGTGCGTTTGTGAGAGACCTTGCGCCATAAGGTGAGTCTATATTCTTAATTCTCATACGCATACTAACAAAGATATATGATAGGGTTTACACTTGCGGTGTCGGCTTCACCTGCCCAAATACCTATCTCTTTGTTAGTGAACTTTAGTTCATGCTGGATCGCTTCTTTCCATTGGGCCAAAATTACTACGTTGTTATTTCTCAACGAAGTATGGTTCGATATGAAGACTCAATATCCTACATCCTCATGTGGTTGGTATTTGGTAGAGATCTCTATATATTCAAGGATTTGTTCTAATATCTGAGGCGTCCCCCAGTGATAACTAAAATCCATGAATTCTTATGAGGCGGATTTGAGATTATGGATCAATAGATCCAATTGTGCCAAACTCGCTTTCTTCCTTTAATCGAGTATATATCGAACATAAGGTGGTCTCCCCCTCTTCCTTGGAGAGCCACGGCCTATGACACCATTTATGCCACTTTATGGTGTCAACATGCCACTATCTATGGTGACAACGCAATGCCCAATTCCTTTTGGGTGGCGTCATGTCCTCTTTTTAGGACCTTGAACCTTGCAAGCTTATTTGCAGCTAATATCTGTGATCTCATCACTTTGTGCAATAATGAGGATCAAGATAAGACACAGTGGGGACAAAGCACGACAATTCCTGTCGTTCCACTTGAACATTCTTTGTTCTTATCTCCCCCTGACGACGGGAAGACTGTCTCATCAAAGTGATATTCCACATATCTAGTGGAAAAAGAGATCGCTTGTCAAAGTTGCAATATATCGGACTATATGGATGCTCGTCTCCAGTGAGAACATTTATTCACATTAGTTGGCTTCACCATTATGCGATGTGGCGTCGCAATTTGGCACGTAGGTTAATCTAGTTGAGCTCAAGGATTCTAGATCCGTGTCAATCCTAGCGAGCTCAAGTATTTCGATCCTTCGATGTTATCGATTGTAATTCCTTTTACACTGATTAAGGTGATAGCCAAAAACTAGTGAGTAGTAAGTTGTTTTTATGCAAAAATTACATTACCATAAACGGAAAGATTGGTGCGCATTACAATTTACCAATATCAAGACTAGTACTTTAGTCATTTTCCGTGAGACCAAGTGGGTTTGTAACTAGCATAAGTAACATTAGTTTTAGTAGTGAATGGTGTGATGACACGTGACCAGCGTGTCGACACGTCAACCAACACTATAAATTATTTAAAGTGTCCGCAAGTTGGTTGAATTAATCCACATAATTGTCGTTGGATTCAATCCTTGAACACAGTGAGAATACATGTCTTTTGCATAGGATGATCTCAATCCAAATTTCTTTAAGAAATTGATAAGATTGGAATGATTAGTTTTACATACCTAATCACAATGGATATAAGAAGCATAATATGGTGTTAGTGCATATACGTATGCATTAAAAATATCACTGTTCCGTCTTAGGGGAACGACGAAATCTGGGATGAAATTACATCTTCAATTCCTCCATAAAAATAAATTTAAGGATTTTGACAGTACTTTGTTTCCTTAGTTCTTACTTCTATTTTATCCAAAAAAATATGAGTGTTCTGGTGTAACTCCTTTCATATACGGACACATATAGCACGATCTGGGTATCCCAATAAATCGTGTCAAAGCCCAAATATGCCAAAATCCTGAAGGTCAATTTCTTTTGACGTTGTTGGATTTATTAAGCAATTTCATATATACTTGCTAAATAGACAAATGAACTTCTCTAATACTCGGTTAAATCCACATTCATTAGAGATAGTGCAAAAGAAGTAAACTGTAATCTCACTTATTCATTTTACATGAAAAAGTCGTTGACATAAATATTTAAAACGTATGAGGGTTCGATTATCTCATGTTGACCCTTGTTACATAAAGTGTCAATGAAGTATATATGTAAGACATGAAAATGGAATATAAACCCAAATTCTTTAGAGTAATTTGATAGAATCGTAAAACGATATCTCCATATCATAATGCATGTATATTTTGAATCCCGAAGGATTATATATTAACGATCATTATTAATATTATTATTTATATCCACGGATATAGTACGATTATTCTTCAGTACTACTACTGTGGGGATCGCATGATGCATTTCTTTGCATTCAGTTATTCATGTCATACTAATATTTTAGTGAAGTTGCTTTACTTTATGCGTTACTTCGCAAAGTCAAATATTAAAAATCGAACAATGTATATTAAATTCGAATATTCTCAATTCATTGAGAAAATTCATAACCTTGGTGTATGTCAACGATTGCATTAAGGTCTTGTCCAATCCAAAAACACTTCAATGCCGAAAGTTTAGGCATATATAATAGCCTACAATTATATCTTGGAAAATTAGTGACAGACTATAATCGAAGTTTGAAACATTTTGAATTGACATAGATTTATGTCGCTCTTAAAATTGAGGAGGTTTCTCCTCGTAGTTTGATATTGAATATACTTTTTCAAATTGTCGTACTCTCATTATTCTATACTCTTTTTGTAAGAGGGCATTCCATTGCTCATATCATATCCCCTATGCATTTTTTTAAACGGTACATTGTTATAATTGCCATGGATCGATTTGTATGAATCTACATGTTCATAATATTTGCCATTTGCTTTAGGGTTATTTCTTCATTATTATCCATAGTTCGTTCTGAGAATTGTTCTTTTTTTTTCTTTATAAAATACATTTCGTTGTCGTGAGAGACATTTCTTTGTCATTCAAGATTTTAAATATGCTTCCAAATTACGTGCAGGGAAACATGTTTGCATAATTCGATCATGGTTGAGCCTTGGTTGGCTTGTAGGAAAGGTCGGTACTCAAATTCTTTAGAGTCCAATATATGTTGTATTGGTTTAACCAACTGTAAATAGAGTATGAGACTTATAAGTTTCGCAGTCGAAAAGTCTAAATAGACTTACACGAAAATTAAACATACCAAAATACATTAAGGCCACTTTGGAGCTGTATAAAGTTGCTTTATCACAGTAAATATATACAATTTAATTAATTTCCAAGAAATACAAATCGGATTGCAAGACCAAGAATTGAAATGGTCATATTTTTCGATACTTCATGAAAATACTTTATCACAAGAATATGTTTGTCCTCTCTTTGTTTTTGAATTATAAAATTCTCATGAAATTTCGTTATCATGGCAATGCTCATATAATATGTTAAATAACATAATTATAAAAATTATATAAACATAGCATATGCAACGAATAGAGCATATCATTTAACATGGTTAAGTAATTTACAAAACTTAGGCAATTATCGTATTCATGATACATGCCAATGACCATGTATAAATATATAATGCTTAAAAATTTAAATCATAGCATCATGATTTAATGACATGCTAAGTAATTAAATTTTAATAATAAGCATAGCATGTAAAATGGTTACATAATACACAAGGCTAACTGGCTAAGGCAATTATTGTACTCGTGCCAAAAACCATATATAAATATAATGCGTAAAACGTAAATCATAACATTACGATGCAATTACATGCTAAGCAGTTAAAAATAAACTTAAATCTGCATAGCATATAACATGTCACGATATTCAGAGACTATTTTACTCACGTAACATACATAATTTCATTTATATGAATGAAATTTAATAAAAGCGGCAACACTAATTTAGATCTTACTTGTAAGTTTGCCAAATAAACTGCATATCAAAATGAGTCTCGATCTCATAATTCCACGTTGCTCGTCACATGGTTATGAATAAATCACATGCAAAAACAACAATATTTACATGATTAGTCACTTTAATCATATATATGTGATTTAATCTCATTTAATTTACCGTATTCAATGAAGGTAATAAATAATATATAAAAGGTAAAGTGGATTGCACATTTACCATTTACTTAGTAGTTGTTAAATTGAGATCGGTAACAGTGAATAGTAAATGTAATTCATTGAGTTGTAAAAGTAACAAAATAATTACCTTTAACTTTTTACTACATAGGTAAGTTTTGAATTTACCAGAGGTAAAACCTCTTTTCTCCATGGGTCGGGTCTAGGCCGGATCGGGGCCCGAACTGATCCTAGTCGCGAGATCGTCGGGTCGCAGTCTATCTCGCCGATCTGGGTCGAGCACGGCGTCAGATGCTCTGGACGAGCGGGCTCGGTTGGAAAAACTTGATCGAGACTCGGATAGCGTCGTGCAGCGCTGGGCCGTCACCAAGTTGACACGAACATCGAGTCTGGTCAAGTATGTCGGGGCTGCGGCGCTGGCAATTATTGGGAGAAGAGATGACGTCTAATTGCTTCAAGGCGTCAACAGGGCTAGATCGTTGCTAGATCTGCTTTGTTCTGGGTTTGGACAACCATCGCCGCTTGGTGACGTCGGTGTTGCAGCGTCGCCGGTGAGAATCATTGATGCCTTATCGAGATCGAGATCGAGATCGAGAATTGGCGGCCTTAGGGGCTTGCTGTTGCATCGTTGGAACGACGACGAGGTTCTAGTCGGAGCAAGACCTCGGTATCATCGAACGGAGGCGGCGCTGAGATGCCCTGGTTTGATGACGCCGGGTAGCGCGTCCGGATAGCAGAGCCTCTAGAGTTGCCGGAGAAATGGCAAGTCGAAGAGGATGGGTGCCCAGATCAAATTTCTAGGTGCCCTTAGACAAAAAACGATTTATGTCTTTTTGTCTTCTTCTGCCATTTTTCGACAAAATTTTTCTAGGTTCTACATCTTTTGCTTGAAACTCAATGGTAAAGTAACGTGCTGATAACGTGTTGTAGGGAAAATGGAATGATCTCCTCATCTCATTGATAATCCCCTTTATATAGGGGTCAAGATTACAATAGAAATAAATGGTAATTACAATGGTAATTAAAGTTACATAATGGTGATTGATCCGTTACATCCGTTGACCATAAACATCATTAACTTATTCCTTTATTTGCATTAACAAAGGCACACTAATGGTGTTTTTCCTTCAACAACATTCTCTTTAATTCGGGACTAGTTGAAATTTGTTATTGACAAAAAAATAATAATAAAGAGGTGAACGGAAAAGTCAAATGAAGTCAGGGTGCATCTAAGACTTTGTAAAGAAAGTATTGGGAAAAGTATCAGATCTTAGCTTTAATTATATTAAACCTTCAACTTTTCGACTGATATATGGGAATTAAGTTCACCTTATATAGAATGCACACAATCATACACATCCAATACTCGGGCTGGGCCTGATAAAACCTCACATCCATTGTTGAGTTGCATCGTTTCATTCGTTTGGCAGAGTTATTTATAGCTCAATGACTACGTACGTACAATTGATGTTTCAGAATGCTTGTGCGAGAGAATGGATTTATGTCGTTCGTTTATATACCCCATTCATATCTGAGTCCAAATTAACATTTTTGTGATATATATATATATATTTGGTTTAAAAAAAGGATAGTCACTTGACTAACATTTTTATAACATTTCAACATCTGTATTGTTCAATTTTTAGAATCTAATGTATTCACTTCTGTAAAATTTCAGCAAAATTTTTGGTTGACTAGATTAACTTTTCTATGACATTTCAACATCTCTATCGTTCAATTTTTAGGGTATAATGTGTAGATCAACTTTATACAATTTAGCAAAATTGGAGGCTTTTAAGCATTTAAAACTAAAATTTAAACTTAAAAGCATGAACGGTTAAGGTTTGACAAATTTGACCCGTCTATTTTCTTTCACCAAGTTTGATATCGTAACGATTATCATTTTTGCTGAAATTTTACAGAGAATATCTATATATTAGGACTTAAAAGTTGAACGGTGGAGATGTAGAAATATAATCTAAAAGTTAGTTAATAAGCTATCATTTTTCAAACAAAAAAAATCATTTAGTGGAAGGGCTATATATATATATATATATATATATATATATATCCGTCTGACCTAGTTTACCCTTTCATTACTTAGTTGGAGTACTCCTACGGTAGTAGGACGTTTGCAAGTGCTAGCTATTTCAGTTTCAGGTTGCTATAGATGGAATCTAGCAACTAAATTATATTAATTAGCTGGAGGATTCCGCATCATATAACAAAGTACGCATAGTGAAGAATATATCTATATGGGTATCTCACCAATGATATTAGTCAATGTTTCTGCCGATTTGGTGTGTTCCTGTTTGAGTGATAATTATTTCTGTCATTTCCAGGGGATATATTGAAGTTTCCTAATGCTCCAGTTAGGCCGAAGGCGTTTTGTTAAGGATTTGAAGTGTTGATGTAATTCCTATGATATGATTAACTTTTCCAAATTCAGTCTAAGAATTATAGGAAGAGAACAATTGGATTAAAATTGGTTAATAATTGGGATGTGGGATTATAATTTGAGGCCACGATCCACCCCCGGCCCATCTGGGACTATATTTCAATAGCACTGTTGGCTCATATAGTCATATTGTGCTGTGTGGGCTCACCTTCTTGAAAAACGCCGGGTACGTAGCTTAAATATCTTTGTTCATCGAAAACTCTTGAATTAAGAAACCAGATGATATCGATATGCATACCTTTGAGCTGGATTATTTATCTCCATTTTCCCTTGCTACGAACGTCACATATAACAGTTCAGATTAATTAGGGATTAATTATTCTCATGGATATACAACAGCTCACAGTTTCTAGTCGTGTGCGTAAACCTATTCACCGTCGAACCTCAGTCATCGATCAAAGTCCGTCTTGGTTCAGGGAACCGATACATTCCTGGGGTTTAGATCCTGATCCAGCTTCAAAGGTGCCTCGAATTGCCTTATGAGGGACAGCTTTGTAACCTTTATTTCTGTATATATCTGCCAAGAAAGAAAGTTCAAATTCATCTAGCTAGCTGCAAGCCCCGCATTGACGAACAAGCTGAAGATAAGTTTCTACTCTCCATATGACCTCATCGGATGGGTGGTCTCTTTAAGTTACATGATTGTTTCTTTTTGACGGTGTTTCTGCAATCAACTCAGCACACCTCATGCACGTAATTGGAGGTCAAATTTCCCACAACTATCTTTATATATGACTACAGCGCATCTTTTGGCTAAAGCCTAGGGTTCCATTAGCTTAAACCAAACGTACAATGGAAATAAAAGAAATGTCTTTTTCTTTGATAGCATTTTATTGGTAGGGATTACTCGCGTAGGGAAATAATTGTTCATCGATCTGTAGGAAATACACCTGGACTCAACAATGATTAATCAATAAGAGAGCAAGCACAGCTGCACAGCTTACCTTTTAAAACTGTTTTCCACTATATATTGCTTCCTTCTCTCTTCTCAGGCATGCGTTTTCGATTAGTATCGACCCATTTGTGCAAGCAGTTCAGTAAGCCAAAATAGATTAAAGCTGTAAAGCAGGGCAAGCAATTGGTTTCATGAAAAGACAATCATCGAATAAGGGCTCAGATTGAGAAATAAAAATTTTGACCAGGAAATGCTTTCCAAAGTGTGAGTATCCTATTAGTATTAGATCCAATAATACAAAACCTTTTCAGTCAAACAAATTCGTTAGCTTTATCACTACTATGTGCATGATGAAAAGTTTTGTCCAACACAAAATGTTTATCCATTTGCTTAAAGGGTTTTCACCTAAGACATCAAAATGATAATCTTTATTGTCTAAAATTAGAGTAAATTGCTTGGTGGAATTGTATACGGACCTTTCGATCCGTAGTAAATTTCCGTAGTAAAGGCAACAAGAGTTTGTGCGTAAATGAGAAACGAGGGAATCGGGTTTGTTGGATTGGAAAGGCTAGTCTAGCTAGATAATACATTAATTGAAAGAACTATACATCTCTCTCCACTTGATAAAAATCTAACAAAAAAGATAGATTGAATATGGACTGGGCATACTTGAATCAGTTTCTTAATTTAAGAACTTAATAGCTAGTGATATTTAATTGTAATCATAGAGCTGTTAGTTATGCTTCATCGGGTATGAGTCCATTAAGAAGTTTTCTTTTCTTTGATAGAAGAATGGAAATTACTAGAAAAAGTTTCTAGAGTCAGTCCACCGTTGTTATTGGTTAAGTAGCATAACTAATTATATTGAGAGCATGAGTTTTAAACCTCGCTGACATATAGATATGTAAGATTGTGTGAGTTTTAAATAAAATTAAAAAAAAAGACTTCTAGGACAACTTAAATTCATAAGATTAAATGAACTAATGAAGAGTTGAGTTCACCTTCCGAGGTAGATGTCCTCATGTCCGTTAAAAATTACTAGTGGCTTTAGCTTTTTGATGGCATGCATATTCTGTTATAAATTCCTTGATGGTCGTCAAATTGTTAACCACCAATAACTGGAAGTACCATATATGGATAAGATGGTAAATTCATATAAACTTCTCATTAGATTATGGTGCAAGAATGCATTTTAAAACGAATTGTTGCAAAGACCACAGGGATAGCGGCTAAAGAAAGAAGTGTCGTAATCGTGTTAATCTTGGTTACTAGCACAAATGTATCAGCATAACATTAATACACCTCATACTTCTGAGTGTAGCATTTAGCCACTAATCTTGCCGTGTACCTGTCCATACTTCCACAGTTCCACAGGACCTATACCAGTTTCACACCTGGCCCACATCCTAGGTGAGGGAAGCAACAAAGTTAGCAGTAGTCAATTGAGGGCCGGGCACGGTAGGAAGCGAAGGAAGACAAGTCGTAGATACGGAGGTTACTCAGGATACGCTAGGGTTTCTTTGATCAAAAGGATACGTTAGGGTTGAACGGTTTTCTTCCCTAGGCCTTCATGCAGCTACTTGTTTGGGCCTAAAATAATACTCCGATATTATCTAGACTATTTAGGCTTGTGGACCGGTTATTTGGGGAAAATATATCACATAGCAAGATTACCTGCCGTTTGGAATAGATTTAGGGAAATATCGCTGTATAGAATCTGAGTTGATTAAGGAAGGTGAATCTAAATCAACTAAGAGGTTCTCAAGACTTGATTCGCAAGAAAGAACAATTTGTGTTCTCTATATAAGGGGGTCGAATATGCAGAATAACACACGCAACGTCAAACAAACTATCGCGCAACCGCATAGTCAAGTCTCCTCACGGAGCAAAAGTCCGATTAGCTTCGGCAACCAAGTCTCCCATCGAAGCGGAGCTACCCAGATGTACGCCTCGCGCTACATGTAGCAATAAGTCCGATTAACTTCGGCAATTCGAGTCAAGTCCATCGAGTCGCTAGCCTAGCTTCTAGCAAAAACAAAGTCTGCACTAGTCAGCAAATTCCATTCGCGAGAGAGTCCTGCTATTAACGACACAATATAAGCTCTGCTTTTCCCCAAGCGGTCAAAAGTAAGATCGGCCATCTACTTGAGGTGGAGTGAAAGGTACCTAGCAACTCGGGTTGTGTATAGGTCATTCGAACTTCAGCGGTTTATTAGCAACTGCGGAGCAATCGTTTGAGAGGAAGACAGTACGTGAGCGCAATCATCGTCAAACAAAGCAAGAGTTGTACCTAACTCAAATGTACTGGCATGCCGGCAACAACAGAGAACGAAGGGCTGAACCGTCTAGGGTTCGGCAACAGGGCTTGCTAATTGTTCTCTGAGGAGGATCCGTTTTCCCAGCTCAAACATTTGGCACGCCCAGTGGGACAGTGTCAAAAGATAGCAAGCCGGAATCCTTACTCGCGAGGATATCCCACTTGCTCGAAACCAGAGCATTCGCAGTGTATTCCTCATAACACAGCGGCTTGTAGAGGTTTAACAGCGGTCGAGGCATTACTGAAGTTTGGAGTGATGGCGACACCGGAAGACATGCAACTAGCTTTTAAAGAGTTGACGACGGTAGTCAAGTCATTGGAGGAGTCCTTCGGCAATCGAATGACTGCAGTTGAAAGAACGTTGGATAGTGTGTCACAACTACAGTCGGCACAGGGCCAGCGTCTGGCTGAGACTAATGATAGGATGAAGAAATTGGTTCTGGGTGCTAATGAGCACGCGAAGAATACCCACTTAGAGTTCACGGGCCAGGATGAGCGATTCAAGCAAATCGAAGAAGCGTTGGGGATCCAACGGACTGTCGCCAGGCTTTACGAAAGCCAGAATCATGACAAGCCTATTGCCACCAGAAAGGCTAGGTCCAGCAAGAAAGATAGAGATGGTGTCAATAACGGTGCTGAAGAGGACGAGGCCAGAGGTGATGAGGCTGAGAAATTTGACGCTGAACTTGTTAGACTTACAAGGAGGAAGAAGGTAAGGCTAAGAAAGGGAAGTTCATGCTTGGAGGTTCCAGATGGTCGAGCTCTCCCGAGGTTTAAAACAACTTTTGGAAGTGTTGAACCTGAAGTGAATTTGTCATCTTTGACTTCCATGTATCAACATCCAATGGAATCGGCAGTGGAGTTCCTAAAGAGGTTCAAGGTTCAGCATGCAAAGTGCAGAACACCGCTCGCGGAACAGGATGCCATTCGCATCGCCATAAAGGATTTGGAGACCCGTCAGTGGGCCAAACATCATGATGCTTACTTTTCTAGCATGGCAGATTTAATGAACAAGGTAGGCTCTTACCAAGTGTTCCTCAGGGAGATAGAGGACAGTGCTACAGTTCCAAAAGGTCCACCTGTGTCCTATCACCCTGGGACTTTGAAACCACGCTATGCAGTTCCATCCGGAACTAAGAGGGTTTCCACTATCTACTCGCATGTAGATCCTTTCTACACACCGTATCCATACGAAGAGCAGTGGGTCGAGGAAGTAGATGATGAAGTCGCTGCCGTAGAGATAGCTGGAAGACATGCATTGAACTCTAAGGACTTCAAGATGTCCAGGGATCCTGTCAAGATGTCTACAGCAACATTCACCAAACCTGAGTATGACTCATACACCTACAATGCTCACAAAGCTCCAGAAATTCTGGATGAATTGTTCGCGAGTGGAAGAGTGAAGCATGACACTGCGATGCGTACTGCAGCGCAGATTGAAGGGAAGAAGTACTACAAGTTTCATAACTTGTTCAATCACCACAAAGCTGATTGTGTTAAGCTTAAGGATCAGTTGCAGACCTGGATTAACAAAGGAATGCTTGGGGTAGACACCGAAAGAGCTGCAGCTTGGGTCGATGTTGATCCCTTCCCTACAGTGTTAGTGGTAGAAGTTGCACCATTGACAACACCGTTGAAGACTCATCGCCTTTCCAAGTTTGCTGAGTATACTTATGATGCGTCATTGGCTCATGAGATCCTGGACAAGCTTATTACGGAGGGTGAGACCATTGTACCATGGACTGAGTTCCCGACCACGGACGAGGTTAAAGGTAAACGGTATTGTAAGTTTCATAACATGTGGACTCATGATACTCGTATTTGCATACAGCTCAAGGACCAGGTACATCAATGGTTAGATGAGGGAGTGTTGTCCCTCACTTCAGATCCTGATCTGGGTGTGGAGGCAATAACGAAAGGAGTATTTGCGGTGCAGGAGGTTGTGATAGCCAAGCAATCTGACTCGGGTAAACAAAAGAGCGTTGTCCATAAAAAGGAACAAAATGTGGCAAAGGCTAAAACTTATGTTTTTGCAATCGGTGCAAGACTGAGTGTTCCATAAACTGCGGTAATGCTGACAGACGCGAGGAGTCGCGAAGGTACCGGAGGCCTCGCTCGCCGACAAATATTTCCGAAAGGAAGGACTCCAAGAAAGCTAGAGTTCAGACAGATACTTATGCTCAAGTGTTGAAAAGGCCACACTCAGGTCTTGGCAGGGTCGTGAACGTTCTTGGAGGGCAGCGAATGGGGACAAATGTGCCAGAAGCTCAGGCTTCGCGCGAGGTCTTACAACGGCCATACATACCACCTGCGCCGAGGTCACTAAAACCCGATGTTTGGTACGTTCAAGAGCACGGAAGAGCTATGGAAGCTACGAAAACTCAGAAGAGGAACGTTCAGAAAAGATGGGGAAAGGCCAAGCGAAGGCTAGAGGCGTATAACCGAGGAGAGCTCTCTCACGACCAGCTAGAGCAGCCACCTTGGTTGTTACGAGAGACAGTTGAAAAGCTTAGTTTCAAGCCATATGTGCATATCCGCCGGAATGATCGCCACAAGAGGGAGCCATATCCCAGGGAAAGCGTTCATAATCGAATTGAACGACCAATAGAAACTGCTCATACACGAAGATTTTCAATCCATGATAGGTTGTCTTACGCGTCTACTGACGGCAGAGCAACAAACAAACAACAGGCACAGGGTATTTCTATTCAGCAGAAACAATAGCGAAGTAGTGTTGCTCGACCTACACAATCTAAATAGATACCTAAGAGGTCTGTAAGTAGGCCAGGCCATCAAGAGTCAGCCCCAGAAGGAACCAAGCCACAGTTTGAATGGAAACTGAAGGTCAAAGAACCAACACTAGTGGTTCCAACAACGCAAAAGTCAACATTGGTGGCTCCATAAGAAGTCGAGGCTGCGGCAGTGGTCATTCCTCCCAAGGCTCCTCAGGAACAATCCCTAACGGAGTATCTCAGGAGTAAGTTCCCTTCGCGAACGGCAACCGGGTCCATGCCAGATGACGATATGGAGGAGTCAGGCGGTAATAAGCAAGGGTTAGAGTTTTCTGATCCAGGGGACGAGATGGAGCAAGGGTATGATGATGAGATGATCGCTACCCCAGACTGCAACATGTTTAACTTTTGTCATAGAGATACCGTTGAGGAAGGAACACCGAAGATAGACAGAGTTCGTAGTTGCAACATGGTGTTCACTTTGTCCTCGAAGTATGCTCTTCCACGGCCAATGCCGTCTCATCTATTCATTGGAGGTGAAACGCAGGCCCAGGAGGTGGGTACAGTCGCGGAGTTGTCATCTGCAGAGGTGCCAACTATTGAGAAGGACTCGAGGGAAGAGGGAGCTGATAGTTCGCATACGATGACAGAGCTCCAGAGATTTTTTATGATGTTCACAAAGCCTACCGCAACCATGACTCAGCACATTAAACCTTTATACATATCAACTGAGATGGAGGGTAAGAGAGTGAACAAAATCCTTGTCGACGGCGGTGCAGCAGTTAGTATCATTACAGTGAAAACAGTCGAAGCACTTGGCATCGCGAAGGAAAAGGTTCTCAGTAGCAATCTCAAGGTCAGGAGTTTTGCTGGCAACTTAACTAAGACCTTGGGAGTTTTGATCCTCAAAGTCAAAATATTTCCTTCTGAGTTGTTTCAGACATTTTTCGTTACGGATTGCACTGCTCCATACAGCATCATACTGGGTAGGGATTGGATACATCGAGCCTACTGCATCCCTTCTACTCTACACCAAGAGATGTTGATGTGGGATCCCGCAACTGACAAGGCAGAACTAGTAAGAGCTGCTGATCGACCATACTCAGTCGCTTCTTGTATCCTGGATGCAGAGTATTATTATGGTGACATGAGGCCTTTGGGAGTTGCCGGGATTGATACTAAGGGTCGTCCAGTTGGGGTGACTTCTACAGAATTGACATGATGGGGTCTAGTACAGGTTAAGACAGACATAAATAGACCTGGCTTCATCGTGAAAGCCAAAAGTAATCATCCATGAGTACATAACTGGCTATGGAGCAAGAGCAGGCCTATGTGTCCTTTCTCCAACGTTTATCTATCTACAGAGAGAAACAGGAGGCTTGGGGGGCAGTGGCACTCGTTCAGTGCATTGAGGATGATTTGACTGAAATTCAAGCAGAGGAGGAGTTCATTCAACCAGCACCAGCAGCTTTGGATGATACTCCACCTAAAGTGAAGGATCCAGTGGAGAAGATCAATCGCGGGACTACAGAGGAGCCCATGGAGGTTGGAATAAGTAAGCACATGGATGAGGAACTGAGACAACATTTGGTAGAGTTGTTGCAGGAGTTCCGCGATTGCTTTGCTGAAAAATTTGAGGACATGCCGGGTTTGTCACCAGAGTTGGTATGCCATCGCTTGCCCATCATGGAAGGGTACAAGCCTGTACAACAAAGTCCACGATGAATGAGTTCTGACACAGCAGCAGCAGTCAAGAAAGAGGTTCAGAACATGTTCCAAGCCGGTATTATCCGACCAGCCAAATATTCTCAGTGGTTGTCAAACATACTACCGGTACGGAGGAAAAATGGCAAGATTCGCGTGTGTGTGGACTACAGGAACCTGAATACCGCGACACCAAAGGATATCTATCCCATGCCCGTGGCAGATATGTTGGTCGATGCGGTCGCGGGGCATGAACTATTATCTTTTATGGATGGTACAGCTGGTTACCATCAGATTCCTGTTTATGAACCGGATAGGCACAAAACAACATTTCGATGTCCAGGGTTCACCGGAGTGTTTGAATATAACAACATGCCGTTTGGTTTGACCAACGCGGGGGCTACATACCAGCTAGCAATGAACCTGATTTTTCACGATGTACTGGGGGGCATTCTCGAAATCTATATCGATGACGTGGTAGTCAAGTCTAAGAAGAAAGAAGATCACATCGAGAATTTGAGGACAGTGTTCACCAGGACGAGAAAGCACAAGCTCAGGATGAACCCGGCTAAATGCACTTTCGGGGTTCGAGCAGGAGACTTCTTGGGTTTCATAGTGCATGAAAGAGGTATTGAAGTCGCGGAAGATAAGGCTAAAGTTGTGTTAGACACGCCGGCATCAAGGAACAAGAAGGAACTTCAGAGTTTGCTTGGGAAAATAAATTTCCTTCGGCGGTTCATTTCTAATTCCGCTGGCAAAACCGCAGTCTTCTCTCCTTTGCTGAAGCTTAAAGCAGATCAAGAGTTTCAGTGGGGACCTGCGCAACAGGCAGCTTTTGACAAAATCAAGGAATACCTTACTCATCCACCTGTTCTTAGACCCCCACGGCCGGGAATACCATCGAAGCTATACATCTCAGCATCCCCTTACTCAATTGCAGGACTCCTAGCACAAGATGGTGATGGAGAGGGGGGCAAGAAGGTTGAGCATGCGGTTTATTACTTGAGCCGAACCTTGTTAGACGCTGAAACTAGATACTCGTCAATTGAGAGGTTATGTTTAGCTTTGTACTTCGCAGGTACTAAGCTCCGCCATTACATGTTGTCCTTCACTACAGTGGTGGTGGTGCAGACTGATTTAGTGAAGTATATGCTTACCAGACCTATGCTTAGGGGTCGGATTGGTAAGTGGATCTTGGTGTTATCAGAGTTTTCTTTACAGTATACACCCTTAAAGGCGCTCACAGGACAGGCAGTGTCCGACTTCTTGTTGCATCATCCTATTGTGGAGGACATTGACGACCAAAATGTGGTTGTTTCCTTTGTTCACACTCAGCCTTGGGTTCTGTACTTCGATGGTAGCAGCACTGATCATTTGTCCGGAGCGGGTGTTGCATTGGTTAATCCTTCTGGCGTCAGACATTATTATTCTTTTCAGCTGGAGTGGAAGTGCACTAACAATCAGGCAGAATATGAGGCCATCATCATTGGCTTGGAGTTGTTGCTTGATTTGGAGGTCACCGAGGTAGAGGTATTAGGTGATTCCCTCCTAGTTATTAACCAGCTCAAGGGGGTCTACAAGTGCAACAACTTTACATTACTCCCTTTTTGGGAACGAGCATCGGAATTGTTAGACCAATTTGCAGACGTGGTGCTTGATTATACTCCTAGGGAACAAAATTTCGCTGCCAATGAATTAGCGCAGTTGGCTACGAGCATTCGCTTGGCAGATGGCGTTCGCGAAAGGATTCTGAAGGTTCAGAGATGCACATTACCTTCCTTTATGGCAAGGAAAGAAGTTAACGATGAATGGTTGGTTACTGTTATTGACACTATTGACGTAGATTGGTGACAACCGATTATCCAGTACCTCACTGATCCTTCTGCACCGGTGGACAAGAGGGTTAGATATTTTGCTACTAACTACGTCATTCGAGGCGGTGAACTATTGCGCAGGGCAGAGGATGGCTTGTACCTGCGATGCATCTATGGAGCTGAGGCTAAGAGGTGCCTACGAGAGGTTCATTGTAGCAATTGTGGTTCTCACCAAGCTGGTCCAAAGATGAGATGGCTCATTCGCCGCTATGGTTTCTATTGGCCTACCATGCTCAAGGACTGCATCAGCTTTGCGCAAGGTTGCATTGAATGTCAAATGCATGGACCAGTCCAGCATGTGCCAGACGTTCCTCTACAACCAATAATTAAACCTTGGCCGGGTCGTGGTTGGGCTTTAGACTTTATTGGGGATATTCATCCAAATTTTTCTTTACAACACAAGCACATCTTACTGGCCACAGATTTCTTCACCAAGTGGGTCGAGGCCATACCAGTCAGGACAACATCTTCAGAGGTAATCACTGACTTTATCTTCAAATATATTATCACCAGGTATGGCATTCCAGAGTGTTTGGTAGCAGACAGGGGGGCAGGTTTCATGGCTGAAAAGACTCAGAAGTTCTTAGCTGGCTATGGGATCAAGTTTCTGCATTCCAGTCCTTATTATGCTCAAGCGAATGGTCAAGCAGAAGCTAGCAACCGCGTCGTTATGTCTATACTCAAACGAATGTTGGATGCAAATCCACGATCTTGGCATAAAGAGTTGGATCACACGTTATGGGCTTATCGAACTTCCAAACGAACTCCAACTGGTACTACACCTTATGCTTTGATGTATGGACATGATGCAGTGCTTCCTATTGAGCTTAATGTTCAGTCGCTGAGGGTTCGCGAGCAGCACCAGTTGATTGGCGAGGACTATGTCCAGGCTATGTATCAAGAGCATGAGGATTGGGATTCTCACCGGATGGAAGCCCTCGACAGCCTTATGGTAGAAAAGCAGAAGATCGCACGGCTATATGACAAACGCACGAGAGGACGCAGCTTTGGAGTTGGGGACTTAGTGTAGAAAGCTTGTTTGCCCTACGGTGAGCGAGTTGATGGGCGTGGTAAATGGTCTGCTAAGTGGGAAGGTCCCTTTGTGATTGATCGAGTAATGGGCAAGGTGCTTACTACCTTCACGACACTGATGGGAATATTCACAGAAATCCCATGAACGGTCGCCATCTTAAGAAGTACTTTCCTAGTGTTTGGGAGTATGACGATCCACGGGCAGCGGTGCAAGCAAAATAACTGGTGTTCGGACTTAGTGTTTCCTTGGTTTCCATCCTTTCAACCAAGTAAACAGGGGGGCAACACCATGGATACTCAATACTTAACGGTCGCAAACCCAGAAAACAATGATGTTCGCGAACGTTACTACAGGTAGCGAGCCCATAAATTTTTTTTTCGAAATTATCGAGTTTCTGAAACTTTTTGAGTTTCTTAATCATGCTCCGGCATTTTTTGTAACAACATTGGACCAATACCTGTGGTCAAGAATTTGTTGTGACTTTTGTTATGCGGCACTAAAAAATACAAGTGTTTTATCAAACAAGTTCTTGAGGAGAGCTGGTCACATCTTCTTCATCTTCTACCTCACACTCTAGAATCTGAGTTGAAGAGGGGTGGGAGAGTACAACTGTTGGGTTGATTACGACATGTGGCTCAGAGGTCCAAGTTCCCGCCACCGTGTTGAGGGGAGTGGCTTAAATTGATTCCCCATACGTGATCACAGCCTGTTGAATAGCAGTCGCGGCTCCCATGGTAGGTGACTGAGATTCAGCATGAGCCTGTGTTAGAGACAATGTAGTACATCATTGATTCACAGACGAACAATATAAGGTAAAGGAACTACATCCTAGCAAACAACAAAGTGTTGCTTAGTGGGCAACAATGTGTTTAACTACGTACAGAGACGTCTTCCCTCTCGGTTGCAGCAGCTTGAGTGTTGGATAGAGATGGTGAAGTGGGGTTCTCGTGAGCCTACAAATTAGATAAGAATCCGTCAAAGTGGTTCATGAGTGGGCAGTCAATTGGAACAAATAATGTGTTCTTCTTACCTCAACTGCTGTCTCTGGATTTCTATTCCCAGTTACTGTCTCAGGGTTGACCTGGTCAATTGACTAGCGTGGTTCTGCATCATTCGCGACTGGGGTAGATGTGCTTGAGGCATCTATTCTTCTTCTTTAATTCAACTGATATTCACAGGAGTTGGTTAGTGGAGAATGTTGTAACAGTCTTTAGTGTTGTTAATCAAATATGGATGAAGACTTACAGGATTAAAGTCTACAGCGTTAGGATCGTCCTCTTCATTGTCAGAATAAATTATTCTTCCTCTCTTACGGCCTTGGGAGGAGGAAGCACTAACTGTGTCCTCAAAAACCTGCAACCTGAACCAGTTAGTGGTTTTTAGTCAGTGTTGGAATAGAAACTGAAAGGTTTTCTGAGATTGGAACCGATTGAGTTCTGGGAAGAGTCGCGTCTGCTCGATTGAAACTGGTTTGGATTTCAGAAACAGTAAGTGTTTCTCACGTACTTCAGCTCGAAAGGTTGTAGTGGTTTGACGTGAAGTCGTGCGTCAGTTGGCAACGGTGGAACGTAAAGAGTTTCAGATTATTTTGGGGTTTTTCTTCTAGCCCTTTTCAATTTCGCGGGGCCTTCAATTTTAAGGCCTGGGGGCAATGTTTGGGCCTAAAATAATACTCCGGCATTATCTAGACTATTTAGGATCGTGGACCGGTTATTTGGGGAAAATATATCACAGAGCAAGATTACCTGCCGTTTGGAATAGATTTAGGGGACTATCGCTGTATAGAATCTGAGTTGATTAAGGAACGTGAATCTAAATCAACTAAGAGGTTCTCAAGACTTGATTCGCAAGAAAGAAGATTTTGTGTTCTCTATATAAGAGGGTCGAATGTGCAGAATAACACACGCAATGTCAAACAAACTATCGCGCAACCGCAGAGTCAAGTCTCCTCACGGAGCAAAAGTCCGATTACCTTCGGCAACCAAGTCTCCCATCGGAGCGGAGCTACCCAGATGTACGCCTCGCGTTGCATGTAGCAACAAGTCCGATTAACTTCGGCAATTCGAGTCAAGTCCATCGAATCGCTAGCCTACCTTTTAACAAAAACAAAGTCTGCACTAGTCAGCAAATTCCATTCGCGAGAGAGTCCTGCTATTAACGACACAATATAAGCTCTGCTTTTTTCCAAGTGGTCAAAAGTAAGATCGGCCATCTACTTGAGGTGGAGTGAAAGGTACCTAGCAACTCCGGTTGTGTATAGGTCATTCGAACTTCAACGGTTTATTAGCAACTGCGGAGCAATCGTTTGAGAGGAAGACAGTACATGAGCGCAATCATCGTCAAACAAAGCAAGAGTTGTACCTAACTCAAAGGTACTGGCACGCCGGCAACGACAGAGAACGAAGGGCTGAACCGTCTAGGGTTCGCCACCGGGGCTTGCTGATTCTTCTCTGAGAAGGATCCGTTTTCCCAGCTCGAACACTACTCCCATGAAGTAATTAAAGAATACCACTTAATCTAATTACTGTCAAGAGAGGAAGACAAAAACAAGAAGGAAGGAAAAGTTTGGTAACTTTGGAATTGGTAGAGTAATCAGTGAAATAAAGGGAGAAAGGAAAACCAGAGGAAGAGAGAAAACCAATGGAAAAAACAAAGAGAGGACAAGTAGCTAGCTTTGGTTTTTCTCCCATTGAGATCTGCCTCAGAAGTTCCAACACATATACAGCTAAACTGGGACATGCATACCACTTAATTTCTCCATCTGAACCAACCAGCCAGCTACTGCACTTGCACTTGCAATGTGAATTGAGTCCCATTCGATTTATAAAGAAAACAAAGGCATTTCTTCACTGTTGTAATTGTCTTTGCTAGCTAGGCCGATATGTTTATAAGTGATAGCGTGAATGACGGAAAAAATCACGGGCGTGATTCAAGGAGCAAATCAAGTAGTGATTTATGGTTAATTATACTCTTGTTAAATTATATATAAAACGATTATGTGTATGAAGTGATATAACAAGCTATATACATTTCAACTTGGTATCAGAGCCAATTTTTTGGAACCTCTGTTTTTTTAGGTTTGTGTTTTTTTGTTTTTGTCGTGGAACTGCGTTTTTGCCGTGAAACTGTTGCAGCACGTGCAGCAAGCAGCCACAGCCGGCGACGCTGTTGTCTTTCCGGCGTAGGTGCTTTGCCGAGACGTGCCCGTCCGCCCGTCTGACTTCTCCCGTCCGGTTCCGGCTCTGTGCATCGGCGTCCTCTGCCCTCGTCGACGTTTGCTTCCGGCGTCGTCTCTCTTAACGTTTCCTTCAGGGTGTGGAACGGCTGCTCGTCCTTCGCCCGGCGATGCCCAGATCACTTGCGTCCGTCGTGCTCCCCTCAAACGTCGTCCGACGTCATGCTTTCCTCAAATTCGGCATTGCTTCTACACTCTGATGCCCCCTCCGACGATGCCCACTCTTCTCCGGCTGTTTTTCAGCTATTTCGGCGAATTTCCGCCCCGACCCGCTCCGGTCCATATTCGACCCGACACGGCCCGGCCCAAATTCGACCCGACCTGGTTCGGCCCGAATTCTGTGGTTTTAGTTGTCAGTGTAGGTTCACCGACAGTGCAGGTGCACCTAAGACAGGTTCAAATCCGTTTTTTCTTTTGTGTTTCCGCTGCATCAATCGTGATTTATTTTTTTTCAATGGGTTCTGGAGCCGACACAGAGATTTCTCAAATCAATAACGTTCCGCAATTTGAAGTAATTGTCAAGAGTTCTGAAAGTGGTTGTTTTGGGGGCGCCAAACTCAATGGGACCAATTTCCGTAAAAGGAAGAGAATTATGACGGCTCATCTACTAGGCATGCATAAGATGGGTCATGTAACCAGAGTAACTACGGCTCCTAGTGAAGATGATATTGTTGCTTACACTAAGTGGGATGACGATCATTGTCTTGTCATGTCAGTCTTGTGGAAAGCTATGAATGACGAGATCATTGATCTGGTAGAGGTATGTACCACTGCACATGCAATATGGCAAATACTGGAAGGCTTATATACTAATGACTCTGATTTCATACAGGTTCATGACTTAATGTGCACAGTTTTGGCAATGCAACAGGATGGGCAACCGGTGGCGCAATATTTCACAAAACTGAAAAATATTTGGGCTGAGATTGATATGGAACGTCCTTGCATGATCAAGAATCAGGAGGATATTGTTTGATACCAAAAAGAGAAGGAGCTTGAGTAAGTTCACCATTTCCTGAAATGTCTTGATGCAAAGCATAACAGTGCGAAAGGAGAATTGCTCAGAAAGATCGAACCCCCTAGCCTAATCACCGCTTTCACATATATCCATAAGGATTAGTCTCAGCAGGCGAGTCTTCATCAGGCACAAGTTGTAGTTTCCAGCCTTACTGTTCAAGCTAGATTTCCAGCACCATCCCTTTCCGCAAGAAACTTCGGCTCCATTTAATCAGCAAGGCCCACCACCAGGCTTCGGGAATCAACCCCGCCCTCTTTACTCTTATTGTCATGATACTAACCATGCTCGTGCAACCTGTTGGAATTTGTATCCACACCTTAGGCCTAAGAGGCCTAATTATCGTCCCAAGGCGAAAGTGGCTATTCAATTCGTCTAGGAACCAGATATGTATAGTGTGGTTGGACATGATCATCATACAACAGGAGGAGCAACACCTACCGCATCCATAACTGGTCGTGGTAAAATTGGTATGGCGTTAAATATTTCTAACTTTGTTGGTTTTGATACATGGATTATTGATTTTGGTGCGTCTGATCATATGACGTATGACAAATCTTATTTTACCATATTGTGTTCTCCACCAATACCCTATGTTACTAATGCTAATGTTGAGGCCTTCCCCGTGTTAGGGAAATGGTCAGTTCGTATTACTCCCACAATAGAGTTTCACAATGTTCTATATGCATCTGCTTTATCTCATCATTTGATATCTGTCCCACAATTGAACACTGACGCTAAGTGTTATGTGACATTTTTTCCTATGTATGTGATATTTCAGGATTTTCTCACCGGGGAGTTCATTAGTCGGGGGTATCTGAGGGGCAGGTTGTTTCATCTGGATCAGACATATGCAGGGGAGAAACCAGGGGCACAGTCTCAGACCGCTTTAATCTCCACTTCTGACAAGCTAAGTGAAGTTTGGTTATGGCATTGTCGCTTAGGGCATCCATCTTTTAGTTTTATGAAAAATCCATGTTTACTTTGTTTATTTGTGTGGATGAGTCTTCTTTACGTTGTGAGACATGTGTTTTAGGCAAGAGTCATCGATCTACTTATTCTCCTAGTACTTCTAATAAAAGTATTCTTCCTTTTAAATTAATTCATTCTAATGTTTAGGGACCCTCCAAAGAGTCTACTGTGTCCGGAATACGGTATTATGTGTCATTTATTGATGATTGCACACGCTTTTTATGGATTATTCTTCTTAAAACCAAAGATGAGTTTTTTTTTCGGCTTTTCAAGCCTTTTATACCACTATCCAAACCCAATATAATGCCACAGTTAGAGTTCTTCGTTATGATAATGGGGGGGGGGAATATTTTGAATCATGTCTTTGAGGAGTTCTTTAACACACAGAATTGTTCATCAAACAACGTGTCCTTACACACCTAAGCAGAATGACGTTTCTGAAAGGAAAATTCGTTATTTACTTGATATGGCTCGGTGTATTCTTTTTAGTGCCTTTATGCCTAAATACGTTTGGGGTGATACTGTCATAACTTCCGCCCACCTCATTAATTGTCTTCCATATCGTGTCCTTCAGGGAAAAATTTCATATAAGGTGCTTGCATCTCATGTCTCATTACTCTCTTTTCATAATCTTCTTGCACGTGTTTTCGGTTGTGTTGCTTTTGTCCATCTTCCACAACAAGTTGGATGCCGGAGCAGTTAAATGTGTGTTTGTTGGATATGGAGGACATCAGAAAGGGTACCGGTGCTATCATCCACCTACAAGGAAGTACTATGTCACTATGGATGTTACTTTTTTTTAGGACATGAGCTATTTTACCTCTTCTGATATTGCTTTTTAGGGGGAGAATTCATATTTTAAAGAGCTGCATCATGGAGAGGGGGAGACAAGTGAGCCAGTACATATGGTGACATGTTCCGTTGAGATTACCAATGTGTCAACTAGACAGGCACCACTAGATGATTCCGGTGTAGTCACTCTGGAGATTCAGGTACCTGAAGATGACAACACAACTCCCCTCATGTCTCCTGTACTGTTGTTTATCCACCTGACAAATGCTCTCCGGTGTAGATCACTCATCTGAGGTTAGTCATTCTATTGGGACTAATACTAGTGAGGCTAATAGTAGACAATATGTGTTGCCAAATAGGTCTACTCGGGGTCAGCCAACAAAAAAAATATGAACCTACCTTTCAGGCCAAAACTAAGTATCATGTGGCAAATTTTATATCTACGAAAAGATTGTCTAAGTCATATGAGTCAGTTGTGAATCAAATATCTACTGTATCAGTACCTAACAAAGTGCAGGATGTATTGGGAGATTCAAAATGGAGGAAAGCAATGGAGGAAGAGATGGAAGCATTACAAAAGAACAATGCTTGGGAGCTTGTATCTCCATCACATGACAAGAAGGTTGTGGGATGTCGTTGGGTGTTTACAGTGAAGCATAATCCAGATGGGTTAGTGAGCCGGTATAAAGCACGCCTAGTAGCAAAGAGGTTCACCCAGACATATGGCATAGACTATGATGAGACATTTGCACCTGTTGCAAAGATAAACACTATTTGAGTATTGCTCTCTTTTACTGCTAGCTTAAACTGGCCACTTAGACAGCTTGATGTTAAGAATGCATTCCTTCATGGGGAACTAACAGAGGAAGTGTACATGGATCTTCCGCCTGGATATGTGGCCGCTACTCCAAGTAACTTTGTATGAAAATTGAGAAAGTCTTTGTATGGTCTTAAACTGTCACTTCGTGCTTGGTTTGGAAGATTCTCACAATTCATGAGGAAAATCGGCTACATACAGAGTAATTCAGACCACACGTTATTTCTCAAACATCAACAAGGGAAGGTAATAGCCCTAATTATATATTATGATGATATGATAATTACTGGGAATGATACTGTTGAGGTGGATAGATTACAGAAACAGCTAGCCACAGAGTTTGAGATGAAGGACCTAGGTACACTCAAGTACTTCTTGGGCATTGGGGTAGCCGGAGAAAGTGATGGTATCTATCTGTGTCAGAGGAAGTACATCCTTGATCTACTAACAGAGACATGTATGTTGGATTGCACTCCCATTGATACTCATATTGAGCAGAACCATCGATTAGTAGGGTATCCAGATCAAGTGTCTACTGAAAAACCTCTTTATCAGAGGCTAGTTGAATGCCTAATTTATTTATCACATTCCAGACCAGATGTTGCGTATGCAATAAGTGTAGTGAGTCAGTTCATGCATAATCCCAGTGTGGACCACATGGATGTTGTTGTAAGGATTTTGAGGTACTTGAAGTGAGCTCCAGGGAGAGGAGTAATGTTCTCTAATCACAATAATATCCTTGAAGTTTGTGGCTTCACATATGCAGACTGGGCTAGAAATATTACAGATCAGAGATCCACATTAGGGTACTTTACCTTTGTTGGGGGTAAGCTTGTTACATGGAAGAGTAAGAAACAAAAAGTGGTAGCTAAATCTAGTGCTGAAGCAGAGTACATATGTATGTCTCAAGGAGTGTGTGAATTGTTATGGCTTAAAAATTTGCTACAAGATTTGGGTATTAAGCTTAAGTGGGCTATGCAGTTGTACTGTGACAACAAGACATCTATTGATATTTCACATAATCATGTGCAACATGATCGTACAAAACATGTGGAGGTTGATCATCACTTTATAAAGGAGAAGCTAGACGCGAAGATCATTAGTTTTCCTTTTGTTCCTATAGATTAGCAACTTGCCGATATGCTCACAAAAGGAGTGTCTAAGAAAGCCTTTTATGACTCACTTAGCAAGTTGGACATGGTTGATGTGTATGCGCTAACTTGAGGGTGAGTGTTAGCGTGGATGACGGAAGAAATCACGGGCGTAATTCAAGGAGCAAATTAAGCAGTGATTTATGGTTAATTATACTGTTGTTAGATTATATATAGAACAATTATGTGAAGTGATATAACAATCTATATACATTTCAACTATAAGCTTATTCTCCTTTCCCTTCAATCAACTTGGAAGGGAAACAAGATGATGCAAAGCCACCACCATACTACTCGACTACTACTCTTCTGCACTAGCTTTATTAATGTCCAAAGAGTACTCCACGCGCATGCCCCTCGGAAATGGTGTCGGCCCAGGCAAAGAAAGACGGGCTAGTCACTCATGTATGACTCGATAGATTGATCTCTAGCTATCGGATGTCGACGGAGTATGAAAGAGATGGTGTGTCCTGATAGGAGCACTTTGTGCGACGTTCTTAACATGTTTTTACCTCCATTTGTACTTTACTTATCCCTTATTATTGTAGTGTTGAGTCATTGAGTCGAGTTATGAGTCTTTAGTGGCGTTGGTTGCCTTTTGGTGCTAAAACGGGTGTAAAATACAGAAATTGTCGAGAGTACTATAGAGTGGTATTCCTTGTCGAACTAGGAAACCTAGTTGGGTTAGGATTTTTATCATTCGACATTTCTATAACATTTGTGATTTATATTTATTATTTTCTTTCCTTATTTTCAGAATTAAATGTGAGATAATGGCTTGGAAATTAAGAAAAGAAAGAGGAGAAAAAGGAAACAAAAAGAGAAAAGGAAAGAAGTAATTTAGTTTCTGAATAAGATGAAAATGAAGAAGTATGCAGCCTCAAAGGAGGAAAGGTTCATCCGGCCATAAAAAGGAAAAAAAGAAGAAAAAAATGAAACAAAAGAAGAAAAAGGAAGGAGAGAACTAAGAGATATTTATGAAGAATGCATGTGGCCTAGAAGAAGGGAGAATGCATGTGACCAATAAAGATGATCATCATTCAATCGAGAAGGAAAGAAAAGAAGAAAAAGGAAATAGAGAATCAGCACATTACCATGCAGCCCCTCTCACTTATTCCTCTATAAATAGCTTGTCATTCCTACACATTGGTATCACCTCTTATTTCACAAAACTAAGCCGAACCTCCGCCAAAATACATTCAGAAAATTCAAACCACAAGCACCATCCATCACCACCACATACAGTGTTCATCGCTTCCATCCTCCATAATCGAATTTATCATCCTTGCCGAATCTTTCAAGGTTTCTAAAGTGTGATTCATCCATGACTTGTATTTTACTCTTTGGTTTTATGATTTTTGCGATTTCTATGTATGGATTATTGAATGTATTTTTCGGTTTTATATATGAAGAACATAATTTCAAACTTGTTTGGTTTTATGTTCTGATGGTATAAACTCATGTTTATGTATATATGCCATGTATAATGATTAGGGGCAGTAGGATTTTCGATTTATATTTAGGTTTTATTTTGATAAATTCCTTGAACTTTTACATCTAAATCAATGCTTGGCCATGGCTCTTCTTGGGTTGCGATTTCATTCACCAAAGTAGTCTTTGATCGAGTCATGCGCTTCGAGTCTCAATTATTGCTACTTATATAGGGCTGTGATAGTTCTAGGAATTTGCATGCTTAAACATGATGAGTGACGCCATGCATGTTTATATGTCTCCAATTCGACTTAATGTGTTTATGTGCTTCTTTGTGTTTAACTAATACGATTCGTGAAGTTAGACTCTTTTTAGCATATGTTTAGAATTGAACGCTTCATTGATTCTAAATAATTATGAAGTTTTAATGATTAGATGAACCGCTTCGGGCTCTAATTAGAATTAGAATTAAGATGAACTTGGATTGATTCGAATTATACTTTCTACCTCTTAGTTGTTTTGTGCGTGTCTTACATGCTCATGAGTAGATTTCGTGTTTGGTATTGTGATGAGTGGTATATCAATTGTATATAAGTAATTTAGGATTTATTTTCAGTAATATTTTTATAATCAATCTCAAAACCCCCAATAACATGATAAGTTTTGAGTCCCCTTTGATTTCTCGGATTGAACGATCCTGCTTATTCTATACTAACGATGATATTTTACATGATTTATTATATACATTCTTACTAACGATCTATCATGTCCCCGCTCTGATTCTTCATCTCTTTCTCTCTTTTTCTCGCAGGTCATGACGAATCATGTGAGATCATTGGGAGCTGATTAGACCCCCATTTGTTTATCTACTACGTTGGTGATAGCTCCACTTGATACATGGATGATGAATTGATGGCATGAGAGCTCCGTAGACCTGTTCACCTGGGAACCACTTGTTAATTAGTACCATGTATATGTGAATATATACGCATTTTGACATTATCTGAAACATCATATCTGTGGGAATATAAGTAATTACTAGTCAGCTAAATAGTTAAATTAAGTAACTGTTCGATTGTTAATTACAGTGAAACATGCACATAGACCCTTCTAGAGGAAAGGGGGTGTTTGGAATAAGTTGAATTTGCAGAATATATATAGGTTACGTTCAACTAGAATCTCTCGTTTCAATTTTTCGGAGAATTTTCATGGTAGTTAAAGATGATCGATGCTGCTTATTATGCAATGAGAATTCGGATAAGTGTGGAAGGTGGCTTATGCCCAACTCCACTGGAAGTGTACGCTGCAGCCGTTTCTAGATCGATCGAGATGCTTACGTCCAACATTCTATACGTGCATTCGGAATCGTAATATATCTGGATTGGATAGAAACGCAGAATCTTTACCTTATTATATACAGTAGAAATGAACCATGCTTGTATTTTTGTATCTTTCCAAGTTTGAGATGGAAATTAGAGGTATATGGATGATTATTAGATATACAGGTTTCTAAAACCTTCATGGTATACATATCAAGAACAATAGAGTTATGCTATACACTTTGTCTTATATCTTTTCTTTTTCATGGGCGAACAAACTTCAGAAGTTACGATTTTCCTTTTAAAAAAAAACTTGTATGAAACAATATTGTAAGTCGAAACAACAACTAAACCGCGAGCTAATCAAATAGTTAATTAATTACAACGTACATAATATTGTAACGACAATAATTAGCTAGCTAGATATCATATTCCTTAGTCTTGGCTACTTGGCTATTACATTGAGTATGTTCATACGTACTCTATTGTAATAACCTGAATTTTTAGAAACTAAATGTCGAGTATTTTCAAAGTGTTAAATTTGTGAAATTAATTCAAGACTACAATTGGAGGTTTGCGACATTTCGAAACGAAAACGGAAACATTCTCGGATCGTTTAATTAGAAAACGTAACGTTACCGCAACGTATAGATCGACTTTTATTCCGTCGCTCGGTTGCCAAAACTTCATTCACGAAAGTCGTAGAGCTCATCGATACGAGTTCGTGGACATGTCATGCGTTCGAATCGGACGTCAGACGCAAAAATTATTAACGTCGGAAGTTTGTTTCCGATTTTGGAAATAGTATAAAAGGAAGGAGAAGAGATTAAAAATCAGAAAATCAGATTTTTTCTAAAAATCAGATCGGGTACTGTTCACCCGAGCTCGGGTACTGTTCACCAGACCCAAAAACCTTCTCCGGCCGATTTCTCCACCATCCGACGTCGCCTCGTGTCGTGCCACCTATCAAACTGACGGGCTCGATGAGCTCCATCTTTTGGGCTACGCCTTGCACTTCGGCGACAACCACACACGATGTAGTAACCGCCGGAAGTTACTGTTGTGGCGGCGCCGCCTCCTCCGGCCACCATGCCTCGAGATTCTTGGGGGGTTTTGCTTGTCTCAGTCCCAGCAACATTCCCACAAAAGGAATCGAGCCAAATTGAAGTGTAAGTACCCGAATCAAAATTTCAATTTCTAGGGTTTGTGAATAGTGCCGATTTTATGTTCTTCGTTGTTTGGACTGTTTAGACTCGGATTTAGACCTTGGTGTCAACTAGGAAGTTGTTGTAAATGTTGTTTAGGTTGTGGTGGTGAAATTTGGTGATGATTGGTGGCGGGCGGTGAACAGTAACGCCGAATGAATAGTAACTGTGAATAGTACCTCCGCATGAATAGTGGTCTGTAACAGTAACTGTGAATAGTGATATGTAACAGTAACTGTGAATAGTGATCTGTAACAGTAAATGTGAACAGTAGCGTGGTGAAAACAGTACTATAAACATTGTTTTGGTAAAACAGTAACTGTGACCAGTGGTTTAGTAAAAACAGTGATTAGTAAACATGAACAGTGTTCCGTGAACAATGTTTTATGAACAACATTTAGCTGTGCTGAACTCGTCACCTGATATTTTAAGTATCATTTTCTAAGCATTTATCGTGCTATTAGGTGACTGACGAAACGAGTGAGGAAATTACTTTCAGGGTCGTGGAAGTTGCACGCAGGAAAGAAGGTGAGTAAAATCTCACATATTTACGAATCTACCCTTGCGGAGATTCAAGATTTTACAAGAGTTTTTAATATTGAATTACGACATGTATACGATATAGTGGATTATATATATATTGTATAAATGGTAATAAGTACATATATATATATAGTTTGCTATATTATATACTGTTATAAATTCATTGGGATTTGTCATTTCGATGACAAGAATTAAATATTGAGCATGTGATTTAATTTGTACAATATGAGGTGTGATTATTGTACGTGGTTTTAACATGGTGTTTGTTAAAACGTTTTGTCTTCGGACGAGTTTTGTTTTTGAATGAGTTTTGTCTTCGGACGAGTTTTTGTCTTCGGACGTGTTTATGAAATATGACATGTATATGATATAATGGATTATATATATATTGTATAAATGGTAAATATGTACATATATATATAGTTTGCTATATAATATACTGTTATGATTTTATCGTGATTTATGTCATTTTGATGACGAGATTTATATATCGAGCATGTGATTTTGATTTGTACAATATGATGTGAGATTATTGTACGTGATTTTAACATGGAGATTGTTAAAATGTTGATTTGTCTTCGGACTTGATTTTTGGTACAATATGATGTGAGATTATTGTACGTGATTTTAACATGGAGATTGTTAAAATGTTGATTGTCTTCGGACTTTATTTTTGGTACAATATGATGTGAGATTATTGTACGTGATTTTAACATTGAGATTGTTAAAATGTTGATTTGTCTTCGGACTTGATTTGGTACAATATGATGTGAGATTATTGTACGTGTTTTGCAAGTCGGAACCTAGCCTTTGGCCGGGCGAAAGTTACGATACAGTTAGAGCTCTAGTCTGTCTGCCGTAGTACTGCATGTGAGGTAACGGGTGGTTATCTGCTCATGGGTACTCAGATTGTTTTGGATGTTGGGTAGCGGGTGGCTATCCAATATCGGCGGTGTATTACGAGAGGGGTAACAGATGTGTACCAGCGTTCTTGGTACCCGTATTATAAATGCATTTGGGTAACCAGAAGGGTTACTTAATTTCTCATGAACGCTTCTTTTCATATTTCTTTGGGACAACCAGATGGGCCGTCCATTGACTCATGAGTGCATTTATATTTGTTTGATTTGTGGATTTTCGTATATATATATTAATATGCGAGTTATATTTTCATTTTACTCATACGAGCTGTAAAGCTTACCGGGTTTGTATTTACAATCCTGGTGCACCAATTCGATGGTGTAGTGGATAACTCCGCAGGTGTGGATTAGCGGGAATTGACGGACCGCTCAGAGGACTTGAAGTTATTTATCTCCAGCTTGTGTGAGGATTTTATGTGACTATCTTGTGAGTTTGTTGTGAGGATTACGCAATTCCATTTGTTATAATATTGAATTATAATTTGGGTTGTAATAATCGGTTTAACTGAGTTGTATTTTGAACTCAGAGATGATCCGCTGTGGCATTTTAAATGATTTCGATTCGTTGAAATTGTTTGGTGTTTAACGACTTTGAAATTTTGAGTTTTTAAGCTTGAAATTTTGGGGTCGTTACAGTTGGTATCAGAGCCTAAGTGCGTATTTGGCGATTATCTATACCATCCGTGAGCGATGATCCGACTGCAGGCGGGCACCCATCACATGCTCCTCGGTATTGATATGTTATTGGGTACGCGAGAGTGTTAGGAGCCATACCTTATGGTTTGGTCCTGTAGAGAGTATTGTGACGATACTCCGATGATTCACCTTCTTCTGAAATTTCATGATTGATATTGGTTGGATCTATTTTGTCGAATTTGAGACTTCACATGTATGACTGAGTGTTAATTGTTGAATGGTGATGAATTTGGAAAAAGGGCCGTGAACAGGGCCGAGGACAGACGAGAGGTCGCGGCCGAGGTAGGGTTGCAGGCCGAGTCCGCAATGTGGAGAACCTTTACGAGGAGGCTGCTCCACGGGCAGAACAGGTTGACCCTGCTGCTGTCGTTAGAGACGACGATAGTCGTGTGTTAAGTTGATCAAGGACTTTAATCGTCTGTCAACGTCTTATTTCATAGAGGCCTGGATCATATGGTAGTGGACCACTGGATCGAGGGCATCATAATCTACTTTGAGATGATTGAGTACCCTGAGAAAGAGAAGAATATAATATCGACACTTATTAGTGATAGTTCGGTAGAGGAGATGGTAGGATTGACTTCTACATCTATGAGAAACTCTTTATGTGTCACTTCGCATTTGGAGTGTTCCTCGAATTGGAGACAATGAAAGGCTTGTCCTATTGTGATTGGAAGTGGAGAGTTCTCTGCTTATTTGATCGTGATTCCGGATCACACCTATGATGTGATCATAGGAATTGATTGGTTGAGTACGCAGTACACGGTGATTGATTGTTTTGACATGGTGGGTTCATTCGTAGACCCAGGAAACCAGAGTTTCGTATCTTTGACTCGAGGCGGATAATGCCATGAGAGCTTGAGTCATGGCATATGTTGAGTATGTGGATCTGAAGTAGCTATCACAGACATCGTTGTGATATCAGAGTAAAGTGAGACGTTTCAGGAGATACTGTGTTATAGCCCCTATAACGAAGACGCCGTATGGATGGGACAAATGAATTCAAATACTTAATGACTGGTGCGATCAGCTTAGAGACGCTACAATACTCTCTGAGTTTGTCATGCGATCCAGATACTGGAATGCTAATAGGTTTGAGTATATAGTTTCTTATCAGGGCAGAGAACTATCAAGGAGTCTTGATAGAGAGCGTTGACCCTATATTGAGGGATGTTCAGTGTTTAAATGTTAAGGACTAGATTTTAGTTATGCAACTAATCTAAGTTGAAGCCTAACAAGGTTGAGATATTATGTTCAGGTAAGAGATGTGTAGACCATAGGTTGGAGGTGGTTAACGAAAATTTTCGTGACTAGCATCTCTAACGCTATTGGTAACAGAGTGGTAGGGCGTATGATACGTCCATAAAGTGGTAATACAATTATTGAATGAGATTCACATTTTGTCGACGTGACATTCCAAACTTGTTTTGGTTCGGCTATAGAAAATTGATGTTACGCATTGTTCTTGGCTGAGTAAGAAATATAAGGTGATAGAGAAATCTCAATGTGGCGATATGAATTAATTATTTGCTAGATGAGTATTTAAATGAGAACGCTGGTCTTTCAGGATTTAATTATTTTGGTGTTGGGGATTGGAACTTCACAATGCCACAGGTCCAAATGAGACGCAATGGCGGTGAAGTAACTCTATTGAAGGTAAGGTATGAGATGACATTAGCTTAGTGGTGTTTTAACGAATTGGTCGTGACAAGTACCTTCTTACCGGGTTTGTGTTTACAATCCCGGTGCACCAATTCGATGGTGTAGTGGATAACTCCGCAGGTGTGGATTAGCGGGAATTGACGGACCGCTCAGAGGACTTGAAGTTATTTATCTCCAGCTTGTGTGAGGATTTTGTGTGACTATCTTGTGAGTTTGTTGTGAGGATTACGCAATTCCATTTGTTATAATATTGAATTATAATTTGGGTTGTAATAATCGGTTTAACTGAGTTGTATTTTGAACTCAGAGATGATCCGCTGTGGCATTTTAAATGATTTCGATTCGTTGAAATTGTTTGGTGTTTAACGACTTTGAAATTTTGAGTTTTTAAGCTTGAAATTTTAGGGTCGTTACATCTATAGCTTCAGATGTAGGATTTATTGTGAAATTGTGTTGGATACGAGAGAGTAAACGTAAGCGTGTGTAGTTTTGATAGAAAAAACTACTAAATATCTGGGGCCGGTTGTTTTTAAGGGATTGTGCACCATGCACCTTAGAATATGTACACTATTCATGGCCTGTATTAGCTGATATATCCATGCATTACTATTTGTCATTCACAAATATAAAGGTGGATTGATCCGAGACTGTGTTTTTGTCGGGACAAGCAAGCACATCATGAGATCATCAACTAATTTTATTTTTTCGATATATATGCTCAATTATTGGTCGATTCTATATACTCCGTATTACTTTAGGATAAATGGAATCTATGTCATCAATAGCTTTACTCCAGTAGTGAGGTTAATTACTTGATGCATGCTTTTTATCAATGATGTGACACGCGTATCCCACCTCCCCCTAGCTAACTCATCATGTAAAGACAATTGGATTAATTAACCAACATGCATGTTATGGGATTGTACATTGCCTACCTTAATTGTGGACAACCACTTTACTGATTTTCTTAAAAGCTAAAACTATTGAAATAAAGACTATAATCAAGCTGATTGAATTGAGAGCCTGAGATCTAAGGTGTCCTGAGGGGCTTCATAGTTCATAGGCACAGCGGATGACTTTCCGAACATGATTCCATATACGAATCTTGATATGATGATCTAATAGTGAATCAGTTGGCTGCAAAAGCCGATTCTGATCGCGTCAGGTACGTAACTTATTGAAACAAGCTTGAGAGTTTAGTGAACGGTGACCAATTCCTAGCTACTAGTAATGCATCAGATATCGAAGTACATTAATTCTCTTATAGAACACATCGATCGGTGTTCTGGGTTAGAGTCTTCATAATGCAGATTACTTTGTATATTCTGAAAACTGAAAATGAGAGATTTGTTTTTGTCCTACATAATGGTGAAAGAACAATAAAATTCTACGGATGTCTGAAATGTATCTTTAACTATCTTGGATATGAGCAATTTGACGATCCATTTACCGATCAAATTCATGCATATGTGTTGTTGAAATCGTGTTAATCACCCATCGATCCCGTACGTAAACATCGTAAACATAAGATCGAGAACATAATACAGCACGATTCTCTGTCTCATAAAATATTGTTATTAAACTACTCTCAGTTTCCATTATTATCACAATGAGTAGGAGATAGGATTCTCGTAGGAATCTTGAAAGAGATCGTGAATATAAAAATTTGAAAACCAAGTCCATTTATATTTGACAATATTTCTATACTGGATGGTAATTAAATTCTGAAATTTGAGAAGAATAAAGTAGAGAGTGATGTCGAAATCGATAGAAGAGTATAATTTAGTACGTACAGTCCCCTCCCAACTTGATATAAATATGGGTGAGCATACTTACTTCTCTCTAGGGAGAAAAACACACATCTTCAAGTGTTTTCCTCTCTCTCTCTCTCTCTCTCCATATCTTGATCTGTTCTTTATCTAACTGATCACTTCTAGTTCTAAGCAAAAGGTCCCGTGGTTTTTCTCTATTTTACAATAAAATGGTGAACCCAACTTGCTTCAGCAACTTTCTTGAGAATTCGAAACCCTACTTTGCAATGATCTCGTTGCAATTCGGCTACGCCGGGATGAACATCATCACCAAAGTTTCTCTGAACCGAGGAATGAGCCACTATGTGCTCGTAGTTTACCGGCACGCCTTTGCCACCGCTGTTATAGCTCCCTTTGCATTCTTTTTTGAGAGGTCTGAATCAGTACATATTCGATCGTCTGTTTATACTCTTGTGATGGAGAACTCGGCAAAGTACGATGATTAACCTTGGTTTTCCAATATTGCAGGAAAGCACAACCAAAGATAACATTCCCAGTTTTCATGCAAATATTTATTCTCGCTCTTCTTGGGTTAGTCCTTAACTCGAACTTATCCATCGTTTGCGTCATTTAAGTCGACCAGAAATATGATCTTTACAATGCATATTATGCAATTAATTACTCAGTAACATGCTGCATATCCAGCAAGTGATCGTCGATGAACATATTATCCTTGATTTGGATGTATTCCATTTTACAGGCCTGTGATCGACCAAAACTTCTACTATGCGGGGTTGAAGTTGACATCTCCAACATTCTCTTGTGCCATGAGCAACATGCTCCCAGCCATGACGTTTGTTTTGGCTGTCATATGCCGGTAAGCCACTAAATATTGGAAATGATTCCCGTCTTTTTCTGATTCCAAGTGACAAGTGATAGGGAGATGAACTTAAAACTTTATATGACATGAATGATATGAGCTCGAGACTGATTGAATCATATCTGTAGCACATATATCGGCTAGACATTATTATTGGAACCCTTTTTATTATCAAACACATTTGGCTACCTGCAGCCGATACGTCACATATTAATTAACTGTTTTAAATTAATTTGGCTATGGTTGAATCAAACTCAAAAAGGATGGAAAAGCTAGATATGAAGACAGTGAGATGCCAAGCAAAGGTCGCAGGAACCGTAGTGACAGTGGCTGGGGCCATGTTGATGACCTTGTACAAAGGCCCCGTCGTTCAGATGCTGTGGTCTAAATACATTCAACCCAAATCATCTTATGTCACCGATACCACCGGAACCGGCGACAAATACTGGTTCTTAGGCTCCGTGCTCCTCACCATCGCCACTCTTGCCTGGGCTTCTTTGTTTGTATTGCAAGTAAGTACAGCTTCTGGATCGGACGACGTGTTACGTCTAAACCTCATACTCTATAATTTCACAAATGAAAGTAACTAATTGAACTGTATGTTACTTATTGATGACCATCACCAGAACAAAGCCTTGAAGACGTACAAGGATCATCAGCTGTCTCTGACATCGCTAGTGTGTTTCATCGGAACTCTCCAGGCCATCGCGGTCACCTTTGTGATGGAGCACAAACCCTCTGTCTGGAAAATCGGGTTCGACATGAACCTCCTTGCTGCTGCCTATGCTGTATGTACCTCGACCGATCAATCTCAATCTCCCCATCTCTGTCTCGCACGGTCTCTCTCAATTAATGACAATTTTGACTTTTCAATATGCAGGGTATCGTGACATCAAGCATTTCATACTATGTACAAGGGCTAGTGATGAAGAAAAGAGGTCCCGTATTTGCAACTGCGTTTAGCCCTTTGATGATGATCATTGTGGCTGTCATGGGCTCCTTCATCTTGGCAGAGAAAATATTTCTCGGAAGGTAGTTATCTCTTTCTTATATGCTTTTTACATGCATGCATATTAATTATTTCCGATTTACAGGAAAATACTATATGAGCAGTTCCGACAAGTCAATCTACCTAGTTTAGTCTCCATCGTTCTTTTCTAGTTCAGTACTTAATTACTTTACTGGTGCATACAGTGTACTGGGATCGGTGTTGATCGTGGCCGGACTGTACTCCGTCCTTTGGGGAAAGCACAAAGAAAGATTGGAGAACAAAGACGATGAGATACCGGAGGTAATAAAGGAAGCTCACACAAACGGCATGTCCGTCGTGTCAGTCATGGATGGAGACATTGAAGCTAATGAAGTGAAGAAAGCAGAAGCTAACAAGCTCTCCGCAGTGGCTGTTTGTATGCCCATCTGTGAACTTCCCATGAAAGCAGGGAAGTGAGGGATTTGGCCTTTTTTGTGGTCTTTTCAACTCCTCGTAAGAATTTGTTTGAGTTTTTAATATAAATTTTATGGGGTTTTGGAGTACCTAATCTTCAGTATGTACGTAGTCGATGTCGATCTTGGAAATATTGTAATGAGCTCCATCGAGCAAATTATAAAATTAATTAAGAGAATCTCCGAGCTAAGAATATCTCTCTCTCTCTCTCTCTCTCTCTCTGCTGACGTCACCGACGCTGATTCTACTTGCTTGGCTTGTTGGACACTTGGATACGTTGAAGTTAAGCCAAGTGTTGGTACCAACCTGACTGTTGTCTTCTCAGCCTTCTCTGAATCTACATGCACTCACCGTTACTTGCTCAAATGCATGCTTTCATATAATTCCACTACAATACAGAGCAGAATATATGTACATCTGTATGCTCATTTTGAAAATAACGTTTGTAACACTAACAATTAAATAAGGTTTTTATTCTCTTCAACAATATTACTTCAAATGCTCTGGATCAAATATAATGCCCTTGCTTCCTTAATTAATTAGGCCATGGCCATGATACCCTTATCGTGTGGGATTCCCATTTCACTCTGAACAGGACGTTTGTAACTCAGATTATAATCATCCTGTTGGCTCTAATTTTCACTTTATAGGGGAACCGGTACCTTATTTGCTTTGGGTTAACGATTCTATATATTGTTTAGTCACATGCAGAAGCTTCTGATCAGTGGAATCATGCATGCACTCTCAAAGATTCTTATTCAGTTGCATATATAAAGCTCATGTAAGATTCCAAAGAATCATATCATATACTACCATCACATTGGAACTATATTCCTAAGCTATTATAAAAAGTACGTAATTACAATCGTTTTAGCAGCAAACTTTTCAACTTTATCATATATAAGAAATAACAACATAATCAACATAATTTCGTCTATGGGAAAAAAATACTACTGGACAATTTGCAATAGGAATGGCAATGGGCAGGGTAGCGTCAAGGAATCGAAATACCATATTCATACCCAAGTTTAATTACGTCCACGTATCCGCCCTAATCACCGTTATAAAGTAATGGGTATTCCCCATCCTCATCTCCATTGCCACTGGGGATCAGTTTCTCATACCCGTTAACGATACTTTATTATATTATATAAAAATCCATATGAAGTATAGAAAAATGTAAAAGTCTAAATGAAAATCAAATGTCATGATAAAATTAGTTTTTTACATTAATCCAACTTAAACAAATATAAGTCTAGTTCAAAATAAAATAATAACTGTAAAAAAAGTTTTTATTTACATGAATATTTATTTATTTATTAATATTAAAAAAATATATAATATATATTTTATTCTTATTGGGTGGGGATGGAGATCAAGATATCATCCCCGCCGTTATCCATTACATATTTTGAATATAGGAGATCAGACACGACCTGCCCCAAAATTTACCCTAATGTTGAGGCAAATCATGCGGGGACAACTGTCAAAGGAGATATACTAAAATTTCGGCATAGTCTCTCCTGAAAGTAGCCGACTCTACCTGCATAAAAAACACTCTAATATCTTAAATCCAACCTCAACACTTGGAGCCTTCGTGCTCCCCACAATTTCACAACCTCCACAAACACAAATCATAAATATAAGTCAAAATGCCTAACTGAGTATGCAATGTTCGTTACCTAATCTCATTGGACCCGAGGAACTTGTAGCTCGTCTTATACCGCAGCCGCCCAACCTACTAAGACAAATAATATTTAACAATAATATAACGTTCTATACACACCGAACCAAGTAAATTAATATTTAACACCACGCTCCCTCGGGAAACAAACACGAGACCACACGACACTTGGCTAGTCGTCAGTCCTCTCATTTCAAACTCTATATCGGGAGTCTACTAGTACATGCTCTCTCTTCTGGTGACTTGGTGACATCAACACCGTTTTCGGTTTATCCTCTCTCTTCTCGGTTCTCCCGGTTCATCCCCTCTCTTCTCGGTTCTCCCGGTTCATCCCCTCTCTTTTCGGTTCTCCCGGTTCATCCCCTCTCTCCTCGGTTCTTCCCGGTTCATCCCCTCTCTTCTCGGTTCTCCCGGTTCATCCTCTCTCTTCTCGGTTCTCCCGGTTCATCCCCTCTTTTCTCAGTTCTACCGGTTCATCCCCTCTCTTCTTGGTTCTCCCATAAGCGAACTAGCCTCGCTAGTCAAAATCATATATCACTGCACCCCAAGTCTCACTCGCGAACGGATAACCATATCATTGTACCCCAAGTCTCACTCGTAATGCCGACCCCAATGAATCCGACTAATTGAAATAACCAAAACCACAACCCGAACGAATACACAACACTCGGCGTTTATCTGCATACCTTTACCTGATAATAAATCCCACGATCCTAACACTAATTCCAATAGAAGTAATTAACGTCATACAATAACAATATGAATAAATATAGCAACCATCATTAAATAACCACAATTCTTAAAGCATCAACACAGCTAGCAAAGATAATCTGATCTAGAATATTTGTTGCTGCACCCAAATCTTGTTTGGGCTACCTACGTACCCTTTAAACACTCCAACCTACTGAAAACACAGATTCCACAACCGACAACTATCGAGGATAAATGCCGGTATCAAAAACCTACAACATTCACCATAACCACGCAAACCTCATAACCATTTCGATTCGTATCACAAACACATTACAACCGACACACATAATTAATATCATAACCATCACCAATCTAACACACAACACCATATCCATTATCAATCAATACAAACACATAGCAGTCATCCTTAGATTAACACAATGCTTACGACAATAATACTTTATTCCTACCAATGGTAATCTAGATTAAAAACCTCATACGATAACCAAAATTCAACAGTTAAGACATCGATAAGTTCGTATCAACGTATACGACTCAATGGAGCAACCTACTGCCCCAAAAATGACAGCACGCGCCACCACCCTCTAACCTCTCCAAATCAACTCGATCTCAACATGAAAGTTATAGATCATATAAAACCAAACATCTTTCATACGCACCGAAGACTAAATTGGCCGAGAAGTGGTCGGAAAACGCAGAGGAAGATCGAAACAGTACACTGATTTCAAGATCGTGATCTAGCTCGATTCATTACCCAACTCCGATCAAATCATGCCTAGAATGAAGAATCAAGTCGACTAGTAGCGATCCTGAGCTCCGGAGTCGCCTGAAAATGACCACACAGCGACGTTGAAATCTGCCGAGCTTGCGACCGTGGCTACACCTCGTACGGCGGTCAACGAGGCCTGAGACCGGTACCAATTGATGAGAAATGGCGACGCCAAGCGAATGGGATTAGGGTGAATAGTACCCACCGAAAATACAAATTGTCGAATGTTTCTGATTTTCTTCATTTAAAATCCCTATTTATACTAAATTCCAAAAATGCCCAAACGCTCTATTGATTCGTAACGTTTCCATACGAACTCCGATTAGGAGTGCCGTATGTCCACGAATTCGTATCGACGAGTCCTGCAACTTTCGTGAAGAAAGTTTTCTCGAAAAACTTACGCATCGAAAAGTGAACTCTTAGAGTCGTTACACTTTGTACAACTCTTGTTCGGAGAAAAAGATAAAACTATAATCACGACGAATTGTAAAAGATTCGGGACATATCAGGATCCCCATACCCGTTCCCTTTTTTACCCATTTAACTGCCCCATTAGGGTCGAATACCCGTGAATACCCTATCCAATGGGTAATATTGACATCCCTAATTCACAATAGGAATTTGGCATGGCGTCAAAAGATGTTTACTACTATTCGTGTAAACTATATGTATAATAGGAGTTCTAAAGTACAAAAATAAAAAGGAAAGCTCACTATACGTACATGACCACAGTATAATATGATGACGGATTGATTCGTATTATTCGTATTTGATCTTGTACAAATACTGGAGAGATCGAGGGATCGATAGCTTATAGCATATGTGCGTTGTCAACTATAGGAATAATATCCAATACTGTGGTGTCTCTGTTTTCATTTCACTCACCGATGACAGCTCAGGTTGATCGAAATCAATTCGTTTTCATGCTTGATGGTGACCAATATTTCTATGTGTATAGTCCGAAGAGCCTAATATCGTTCTTGAGAGGAAAATATCAACGTAACAGATCGAAATCAAATTCCTGGACTAATGTTGATGGTGACTGCCGATCCTTTAATTAATTTCTATATGCAGAATCACAACAAACAGCTAAAGTTGTGGTAAGAAAGACAAGAATCTTGCTTGTTAGGTTGGCTGAACTCGGTTAGAATTGGATTATCTATATTATCTCACTTGAGTTGATCACCAGCATGTGGAATTACTTTGGCAGTAAATTAAATTACATGATATGAGTATAAAACCAAAGATCATATGCATAACAACTAATCGTTAATTTAGTGAATTAGATTAACTTACCATCTTCATGAACAACGACACCGTGATCCATTGTGCCTTAATCCGAAGTCACAAGGTGCTAGGCAAGGTCTTCTGTTAGTCACTACTCTCTGCTATCTCAATGGACAGAAACTTACGCAAATAACTTGTAGTGATAACAGGGACGTTTACCATCTATATATAGAGAATCTTTAACCCTTAAGAGTCATTCCATTAAAGACATCTTGTAAGTTAAGTCATCTTATTTAGATTCCTGATTCAATACTGATTTGTAGTCTTGCTTCTAGACTTAAATTAGGATTCCTTACCATAATGATATTATACACGAAATCATTAGGAACTAGATTTGATACTATCTTTGTTTCCATGTAGAAATAGATTATGACATTAAACATGATAATCATATAATATGTGATATGTCCACAATTGATCTAACAATCTCCCACTTGGACAATCACTTCCGGTTTATGAAAATCAAGTTCTTATAATGTCAGAAAATATACTACCCACTGTAGTGCGCGCCAGAAACAATTGAATCAAAAATCTCATCACAACATGGTCACCTTGCAGTTACTTATGTAGAACAAGAAACGAGTTACACTTTAACAAAAATGCAGAGTTTCTTTGCTACAACATAAGCTCCTGCAAAATACATAAGTCCAAAACCTCAGTATTGAGATATATATATATAATGTGTATTAACAAGTATAGAATATATATACATCAAGTCCTACCGTATGTTCTAAAACCAGAACTTCAAGCAATAAACTGGACACCAATGACTTTATAACTTGCTTGAACCATATCATCATGCTAGACATGATTAAAGTAATCTGATATGCAAGTATATATACAACTGTAACTTATTTGTGTAAGTTTTTCATAAACTAATGTAAAGTTGCAGCATGCCATAACAATTCTGAAATACCTAAAGACTTTATTTAAAACAAAGAAAACTGTTATCACAAGGATAATTAAAACAAGAACTCAAAACTTGTAAATTTTAGTTTGCTCCTACTGGACTTAGCTCCCACTGACCTCAAACATCTAAGTTAGGCAAAATGCATATGCTCTCTATGTGTTTCTTGAACACTTTAACTGGTAATGCTTTTGTGAAATGATCAGCTAGTTGCTTTTGTATCTATGCTTAGAACCACTAACTCACCCCTTTTAACCCTCTCCCTAACATTATAATACTTTAAATATATATGCTTGGAATTGCTAGATATCTTATTGTTCTTGCATAAGTACACAGCTGCCTCATTGTCACAAAAAACGTCCAATTCGTCTTCCACAATGTGACTGAGTACTTGAGTCTGGGGTAGAAAATTCCTTATCGATACCCCTTCACACACTGCTTCATATACTGCTATGTACTCAGCTTGCATGGTTGAGGTTGTGATCAATGCATGCTTCATGGTTTTCCAAGCAACAGCTCCTCCTGCTAGCATGTACACGTATCCACAAGTGGACTTCATTGAATCATGGTAATTCCCTGCAAAATCAGAATCTGAAAATCCAATAACCTTCATATCCTTGACTTGTCTGTAAACTAGCATGTGATTCTTTGTCTTCTGTAGATACCTCAACACCTTTTTTCCTGCAACCCAGTGTTCATAACCTGGATTAGATTGAAACCTTGATAACATCCCAACTGCAAAAGCTAAGTCAGGTCTTGTGCAAACTTGAACACACATGAGGCTTCCAACTAATATTGCATAAGGCTTTGACTTCATGTTCTCCTTCTCAGATTCAGTTTGTGGCTGTTGACCTTTTGTGAGCTTGTCACCTTTAGACATTGGAACTTCTCCTCCAGAGCACTGTTCCATACTAAATCTCTTCAGAACTTTAGAAATGTAATTTTCTTGGGACAATCCCAACAGTTTATGTGCTCTATCTCTTTTAATCTCAATCCCTAGTACATATGATGCTTCACCTAGATCTTTCATGTCAAAATTCTTTGACAGAAAGCTTTTGGTATCTTTTAGCAGTTTTAGATTGCTGCTAGCCAAAAGTATATCATCAACATATAGTACTAATAAAATAAATTGATCTCCAACTGTTTTTAAATAAACACACTCATCAACTAGATTTTCAGTGAAGCCAAAAGAGGAAATCACTGAGTCAAATTTCTTGTACCACTGCCTGGAAGCTTGCTTGAGTCCATAAATTGATTTCTTCAGCTTGCAGACCAAATTCTCATTCCCTGCTTCAATAAATGCTTCTGGTTGTTTCATGTAGATCACTTCATCAAGCTCTCCATTTATGAAGGCTGTCTTGACATCCATTTGGTGTAGCTCCATATCATAGTGTGCAACTAACACCATAATAATCCTAAAAGAATCTTTACAAGAAACTGGAGAAAAAGTATATGTGTAGTCTATGCCTTCTTTCTGCGTAAATCCTTTTGCAACTAACCTTGCCTTGTGTCTTTCAATGTTTCCTATTGCATCTTTCTTGGTTTTGTAAACCCACTTGCAGCCAATTGCCTTTTGTCTTGGATCAGCTTCAACTAATTCTCAAACTCCATTTTTCTCCATTGACTCAATTTCAGATTTCATAGCTTCTTGCCATTTCTTTGACTCAACACATTCTGTAGCTTGAACAAAATTTGTTGGATCATTGTCTTCTGCACAATCTTCTACTACGTCTGCCTCAGTTAGATGACTGACAATGTAAGGACAATTCCCCCCCCCCCAAATTTTGCGTTTCTAGCTCTTTCGGATCTTCTAAGCATAGGATTTTGAGGAAGAGCTGGAATTGGATTATTTTGAGGTTGTGGAATTAGATTAGGTTCTGCTACAGGTGCCACTACAGCAATGGGAGGATTCTGAACAACTATATTATTTTCTGGATTGTCAATTTGCATTCCTTGATCAATTTCTTGATCATCTGCATCTTAATTTTCTCTAATGATGTCATCTGCTAATTCATTATCATTATCAAAAGGTAATGTATTTGCTAAATCCTCATCCATCACAAGTTCTTCAAAATCTGAGGATAAATTCTCATAAATTGTATTGTGAATTTTCTTATTTATGAATTTTACTTGATGAGTTTCAAAAATTTTGGGTGAGTGTTTAGCAGAATATAGCTTGTAACCTTTAGATTTATCTGGATAACCTATGAAATAGCAGCTAACAGACTTTTTATCAAGCTTTCTCATTTTTGGATTATATATCCGAGCTTCTGCTTGACAACCCCATACATGACAATGAAAAAGACTTGGTTTTCTACCACACCATAATTCAAAAGAAGTTTTCTCTATGGCTTTACTTGGTGTTCTGTTGCAAATATAATTTGCAGTTTTTAAAAGCCTCTCCCCATAAGAATTTTGGCAACCCAGTAGTACACATCATACACCTAACCATATTTAGAAGGGTTATATTCTTTCTCTCTGCACACCATTTTGTTGGGGATTATAGGGTGTTGTATATTGAGCTTTAATTCCATGCTCTTGCAGATACAAGGCAAAATGACCCTTTTGTTGACCTTTTTCGGTATATTTTCCATAAAATTCCCCACCTTTATCTGATCTTACTGTTTTGATCTTTCTCTCTAGTTGATTCTCTACCTCAGCCTTATAGATTTGAAAGGCTTTAAGTGCTTGTGATTTTCTAAGAGTAGAGAAACATAACCGTATCTAGAGAAATCATAAATGAATGTAATGAAATACACGTTTCCACAGATAGTTTGGTGTTTAAATGAACCACAGATATCAATGTGTAATAGTTCCAACAACTCTTTACTTCTTACTGCAGTCTTTTTCCGTTTGTTTGTCATCTTACTCTTAAAACATTCAATACAATCATGAAGGTCTGAAAAGTCTCATTCGTTTAAAATGTTGTTCATTACTAATAGTTTCAGTCTCTCTTTGGATACATGGCTTAATCTTCTATGCCATAAATATGCAGATTTTTCATTGTTCCTAGTTCTCTTAACACCAGTTAAGGTGCTAGTACTTTTAGTGTTATCTGTTTCAACAAAAGAAATATCTTGTTGAGATATTGAATAATTTAACTTTATATGATCATCCAATATCACACCAGAACCAATTTGCTCTTTATTTCGGAAAATAAGAATTTTTTTATTTTCAATCAAAAAACTACATCCAGCTTTAACCAATTGAGAAACTGAAACTAAATTCCTTCTCATGGAAGGTACATAATAAACGTTATTCAAAACTAGAAATTTTCCAGATCCTAAATCAAGCCTAAGACATCCTGTAGCTTTTACTGCCACCTTCATCCCGTTTCCAACATGCAAGCTAACATCCTCAATTCTTGGAGTCCTGGTCTTTTTGAACCCCCTTTTTAGCTAGCCAAGCCTTATAGCCAGTACAATCCTTTTTCATGTGACCTACTTTCTTTCAAAAGTAGCACTTGAATTTGAATGGTTTGTTATCCTTTGGCCCTGTGGTTGCTGATGTCTTAGAGATGATCTTGTTAGGCTTAAGCTTATTCTGTGGATGTGACTTTCTTTTCTTAGGCTTTCAAGCAGGTAAATAGTTGGGGTTTGCTTCTTAATCCTCTCCTCCTCATCAGAACAGATGGCTATTAGTTCATCTAGAGTCCAGTTTTCCTTTTGAGCATTATAGCTAGTCCTGAGATGGTCAAAACTGCTTGGGAGTGTGTCCAGTGCATGATGCACCAGTAAGGTGTCTTGTACTCCCACCATCATCTCTTTAAGCCTATTGTTGATATTAATCAACTTTAATAAATGCTCCCTGACTCCTCCAGTTCCTGAGTATTGCAGGCTATGATATTCCTTGTTTAGCCTATCTATCTCAGCTTTCTTACTCTCCTTGAACTTAAGTGACACGGCATCCAGAAAATCAGTAACAAATTCCGGCACAGCCACGCATCCTCTAATGTTTTTAGACATAGACTACCTAATAACATTCTTAGCCATCATGTTTGAATGCATCCACTTCTTATAGTTAGCTTTGACTGTGGTTTTATCATCTTCTGCTAGGGTTTTAGGTCTATCCTCTTAAAAACAATAGCCTATCTTATCATTCATGGTGATATAGGTTTCTACAGAATCCTTCCAAGCTCTAAAGTTTGACCCAGTAAGCATTAAAACACTGTTGAAGGTGAGGTAGGTGCTACCTAAAGAGCAAAAGAAAATTTTATGAGTTCTTAGCTTTCAGTGTTTTCTGTTTTGTCATACAATGCCAATCAAGACAAGCATAAAACAACACAGTCATATACTTGCATGTAATTCAATCCATAACTTTAATCAATATTAAGCAATACTTTTGAGCAATTACTTAACATTCTGTAATTCTTTTCAATAAGCCACACAAGATAAAAACATGTTATCCAAAGAATCAAATCAACATCTTTACACAGAAGATCTAATTCCAAGTATTCGAATTTATTTTCATCAAATATGCTTATTGTTGTCTGTATTCTAAAATCATATTTTAACCACTTCTTTGGAAGAATAAAATATGAATTAAAAAACACAGAACACAACTTTTCAGTTTGTTATCTTGAAAATTCCCTGCAGATATAAAAGAAGAATGCTTTGTGCAATATGTTCAATTATACCAACAGGAAACCACAAACCAATTTTGAGCTTATAACTTTGTTTTCTACCCAGATAATCTTTATAAGAAAACTAAGCTATGTGCCATGTAAACCTTTTACAATGTATAAAATTGAGAGATTTTAAACTTCTGCATACATTGTCCATCAATTACAACACACACATAGAATGCAATCATTCAATTCATTCAATTCAACCATAGAGTATATATTTGCATAGAAAATTAAATTTCCCAGCCATACAAGAACCACACGTCAACCACAATCCAAGTTTCTAAGCTACTCTTATATGCACGCTGGGTGTGCTCTAGGGTTCTTATGTATATACATATATATATACTTCATATAATCTGCTTAAATTGAAATCGGAAAACCTTTAAGAAAAACCTGTTTTGCTTTTTCCCCAAATTTGCTGCAGTTTTTGAGCGGAAGCATAGAACAAATTTTTGAATCAGCAACAATTCCCTTTGGGTTATGAATCCAATAAGAGACGTAAAGGTCTCAATCGCTTCTGATCCAGTCATCTTCCCAAATCCAGAAACTCAACGTTGTGAAAAACACAACGGCTAAAAAAATTTTCTGGGTTGTTGTTCTTTAGTTCGGATTTGGTTGAGAACGGATCTGCGTGTTTGCAACCGGTTCGACCCGTAAAGCAAAATTCCTTAGTAGTAACGCTCGCGACCAACAGTAACGCTCGCGACCAGCAGTCACGCTCGCGACCCTCAGTGACGCTCGTGATCCTCAGTGACGCTCGCGACCATCAAGTAACGCTCGCGACCATCAAGTACATCTCCCTTTTTCTTTTCTCTTTTTTTTTTCTTTTTTTTGTTAAAATCTAAAACCGATTTTTAGTTATATAAAACTGAAAATTTTTGTGCTCATAATTGCTCTAATACCATATGTAAATTAAATTACATGATATGAGTACAAAACCAAAGATCATATGCATAACAACTAATCGTTAATTTAGTGAATGAGATTAACTTACCATCTTCATGAACAACAACACCGTGATCCATTGTGCCTTAATCCGAAGTCACAAGGTGCTAGGCAAGGTCTTCTGTTAGTCACTACTCTCTGCTTTCTCAATGGACAGAAACTTACGCAAATAACTCGTAGTGATAACAGGGACGTTTACCATCTATATATAGAGAATCTTTAACCCTTAAGAGTCATTCTATTAAAGACATCTTGTAAGTTAAGTCATCTTATTTAGATTCCTGATTCAATACTGATTTGTAGTCTTACTTCTAGACTTAAATTAGGATTCCTTACCATAATGATATTATACATGAAATCATTAGGAACTAGATTTGATACTATCTTTGTTTCCATGTAGAAATAGATTATGACATTAAACATGATAATCATATAATATGTGATATGTCCAAAATTGATCTAACATCAACACATACAAAAGCTCCAGATAACAAAACGGCACTGTCGAATCCTTGGTTGACCAGTTCATTACCATTAAGCTTTTGCGTACATTGTGAAGCCACATTCACTTTAAAACCCTGTTCTTGTTTTTACCTTTGATCGAGTTTGTAGGTATCCATCGTGGAGGATTGTAATAAACATAATTAAATGGAGTATTGGCCTAGTTGGGAATGGGATGATGATGCATAGAAATGGTGAATTATTGACTGTTAATTTCCTACTACAGCAACTATCATTTTCTCTATCACTCAGCTCCTGGAAAGAGAACCATTATCGATCTATGAAAGCTCTAGAGCTATAATCATTCAAACCATCTTTTAAACCGTTGAATTAATGAAATGACGTCTTAGGGTAGAAATCGACGCCCAACTTAGTATACTTGACCCTGTTTGAAAATGATATTATGAAGATATATTGGCCTCCATGAGTTGATGGAGTTAGAAGTCTTCCAAGCTTGTGACAATGGAAAAGATCGGCGGTTTAAAGTGAAGAAATTGAAGTTTCCTAGTCGAACTAGGAAAGCTCCTTGACGAGGGTTTCTTACCATATAAGTCGATTCCTCTAACTTATTTTCTGATATTTTTATAGGTAGATCCAGATTTATTTGGAAGGATGTTTTCAAATATATTTACATCTTTATTAGGAGATAAAAGGCTTATTAGGGTTTGTTATAGAAAGGGAGTTTGTGGTTCGTGGTTAAAGAGATAGAGATGAGTTGTTAATTATTTAAGATTTTTTTTCCAATAAGTTTAATTCATTTTCTAGATAATTTAGATTTAGAAAGGTTGTTATGGTGTTAGTTGTCATCCTGATCTAGTGGTGAGAGGAGGCACGGCTTATTTAAAGGAGTTAAGCTACTAGGGTTTTAGTCACCGATCAGAGACAAAAAGAAAATAGATATTGTTCCGGGAGAATTACTATTATATCCTTGTGAGTGTCTTAGTCTAATAGGTTTCCTATTAGGAGATAGATTAGCATCTCCATAATAGATTAAGACTCTGAATCCTACGGGATTGTGGTTTTGGTAATGCCTATATATAGGCCCCAATATCATTCAATGATACAAAATTTCATCATGCATCACGTTATCACGCACTTTGCCCTAAAACCCTGAACTTTTACAGCCATAGAAATTTTTTTTACCGCCGGCCGCCTTCGTCTCCGGCCTCCGGCATCTTCCCGTCGGCGCAACCCCTGCTCGCCGCCGCTGCACTCCCCCCCCCCCCCGCAGCCCTGGACACAGCCCTGCACGATGCCCCCGCAACCTTCTCTGCCGGCCCTGCAAACCCCCCTGCAGCCCCCACATACAGCCCCTGCAGCCCCTTCATGCGGGTCTCCTATGCATTCGCTCCGCAAAAACTTCTTTTTGCCCCGCAAGTCCCCGCATCAAAGCATTCAAAATTGTTCCTCCCGCATATTCACATAAGAAGCGCGAACTTCACAAGCAAGGTCTTCGCTCAAGAGAAGCTACTCCCGTCTACTACAAACCTTCAAAGGTAATTTTTTCATAAACGTTCCCGCTTTTAAACGTATAGATATATTATATCGGACGCTATTAGCCTTCTTCTTGTCTTTATTCCGGCCTTTCTTATAATACCAATGAGACTATAGAGGGATGAGTTTCCCCTCTTGGTCGATGTTTTCTGTGTGACGGTCCTGGGGGAGTCACGATTGTTTTGAAAGGGAAGTTAATCGATTTTCGTGTGGTCGCCTGAGTGCACCGCTGTTTTGGGTGCGATCGTGAGTAACGTCGTTTTGCATCGATTTTTCTTGTGACCATATACGTCACCCCTTCTAATTCATATTATACTTGAATCTAATCGATTCTGTATTCATTTTTGTAGATGTCATCGCCATCTCGAGCAGAATTTGGCCTTCTTGATCTAGAAGGAAAGGAATACCACCGCTGGGTTTCCGACATGGAGCTCGCTTTCGAGAGCCGAGGGATCGAAGGCATGTTTGCCGACCCTCCTGCTAATTTCCCACCCATGGCTAAGACTCAGACTCTCATCTTCATGAGACGTCACATCCATGCAACTCTCAAGAGGCAATACTTGAACGTAAATGATCCTAAAAAATTATGGGACAAACTATGCTTACGGTACAACAACGTTCATGATAAGCTTCTCCCCGAATTGACCGTTAGATGGGATAACATCTGTCTATTGGACTATAAGAGGGTGGATGACTTTAATCAGGATATGCTATGCCTGCAATCCGATCTTGGCACCGTTGGTGTCATCAAGACCGACCTAGATCTTCTCAATAAGACATTAGACACGTTTCCAATCAACTATGAGGTTCAAGCTCATACGTACCGCACTCATGTAGAGGAAGGGAAGATCCGGTCTTTCACCGACTTAATGGCGCTCTTAGCTAAGAAGGAGAGACATTCTAAGATCCTCCTCAACAACAACAATAGACCTGTTGGCATTAAAAATATTTCTACGCCACAGTATAACTACAGGAAAGCTCCTACGTAAAAGAATCAATCAAGAAATGCTCCATACCAGCACCAAAACAACAACTCTCGTGGTGGGAGGCAACAAGGCCGGTCTCGACCTAGGTCCAATACTTGGACCCGTGATGGTGGTGGTGCCGCACCCTCCGGGGGAGGCCGTCCCCGTCCCAAACCTCAAGGAGGCCGTGCGCCTCCTCATGCCTCCACTTCCGGTAATGGCAAATCTCCATGCTTCAAATGTGGCGCCTTCAAGCACTTTAATCGCGATTGTCGCGCTAGCAAAGAGATGATCAAGGCATACTCTGCCTACAAGAAGTTTCTACAACCCGAATCGAATCATGTGGATGAGGACCCTGAGATCGAGACTCACCACATCTCCATGAACCCCGAGCCCCTTGCTTCTAAGGCTAGGCCTCCAGCCGCTACCATGGATACTCCCGACTTTGATTAGTCGTTTTAGCTTCTTTAGCTTTATGATTCAAGTATTGTTATGGCAGACCGCCATTGTTATTTTCATTGACTTTGTAATAGTCTTTTGCTTTTGGAATTAGAAGTTTATGTGTGATGTATTAAAGATTGGCATTCAATAAAAGTTCTTATTTTCTTGCTTACAAGACGATCTCTTTGAGAATTTTATTTACCTTACACTTAGCATGATGATCAACGTGTGCAACACACGTGGTTTTTAAATTGGATGCTTTTGAGTTACATGGGATCCCAATAGTACTACATTGTGAATTTGGAACTTCAAATTTGGAAAACAGACCTCGAAACGTCAAAAACGAAGTCGTTTTGCCCTTGGCCATACCCAGTTATTGTTCCGGAGTTTCCGTAACATTTTCCGGCGTATTCGCCGCCTTTCGGCCATTTTCGGCTTTTCCGGCACTGCCATCCGGTTCCTGTCGGCGTCCTTTATCGGACCTGAAACTCCGGCCTCCATACCGGCCAGCTCTGGCCGTCGCCGGCCGGTTTTCTGGCAATCGGTGCCGCCGGTTTCCGGTGAGTTTTTCTGACTATTTTTTCGTTATTTCTCATCATTTTTCCGGCATATTTCAGCAGTCCTTGCTGCCACGTTTCCCTTGTCTAAATTTCACCCGGTTTTGTGTTCTTTTGACATGGTTTTCTACTTCGTTTTTTCGGTTTTCTCCAAGTCCGTTATATGTACTCACCGACACTCTTTGTGTGTGTTTCCACACCATTTTTGGATGGTTTGTACCACCCTAGTTTACTGTTTGGTATTTCACTACTTCAATACTATGATTTCCAACTATTTAGTTGAAGAATGTAGTACTATTGCCATGTGATACATTCGATGGGATCACAGTTTGTTCCGATTTCCTTTCTTTCAATATCCTACGGCGTATTGTATAGAATTATTCCCATGTCGCTAACTCTCTTAATTGTCATTTTGTAGATGTCCCGTGGCGAAATCGAATGTCTAGCTAATTGCAGAACCACCCACACTGTCCTACGACACAGGCAGTTGTTCACGGATCTAATGTTTTCGACTTCTTCGTTGACTACAATGATTGGCTCAAAATCCATCATTCAAGGAAGAGGCACCACTTCTTTCATGTTGCCTAATGGTACGACTCTCAACATCGTAGACGCTCTTTATGCTTCGAAGTCTCCCCGCACCTTGCTAAGTTTTAAGGACATACGTGCAAATGGTTTTCACCTCGATACTTATGTTGAGAATGGAGAAGAATATCTTTGTGTTACCTCTGAGAAAGTAGGCAAGTGCCGCATCTTAGAGAAGATGAACAGTCTCGGGAATGGTTTGTATCTTACTTCCATTCGAATCTTTGAATCATATGCGGTTCAACGCAACTTTTGTGATTCAGACTCTTATATGCTTTGGCATGCCCGTCTCGGGCACCCTGGACATGATATGATGATTAGAATTCTTAAGAATTCACATGGTCATCCATTTTTCAAGTCCCGGAAGCGATTGAAGGATCACCTCATCTGTGCTCCACATGGTGTGGCCGTGCCTACCCGTGCACCGCACGGTGTGGCCGAGCCTGCCTCTCTCGGCAGCTCCACGGCTTTCATGTCATCGGTGGCGGCATCCCCTCCTTCACAGGAGCTTGTGATGCCTCCCGTGCTTTCAAATGCCTCCATGGCAATTTCTGATGCCCATCGCTCGTTTTGCAAAGTTTGTTCTCTTGCTAAATTTCAAGGAAGTCCTTCTTTTGCTAAGGCTCCGACCGAGAACATTCCATTCTTACAACGTATCCAAGGTGACATTTGTGGACCTATTCAACCAGAATGCGGACCTTTTCGATATTTTATGGTATTAGCTGAGATCATCAAACTTCGGGCTCACCAACCCGACTATCCTATCAAATCCATTCTTTTGGATAATGCTGGAGAATTCACCTCCAAAACTTTTGATAATTACTGCATGTTTATTGGGATCGAAGTTGAACATCTTGTTCCTCATGTTCATTCACAGAAAGGTCTAGCAGAGGCTACCATCAAGCATATTCAGCTTGTTGCTCGAGCAATGGTTATGGGTACTAACCTGCCGGTCTCTCCGTGGGGATATGTAGTGTTTCATGCAGCGACACTTATTCATTTCTGACTCGCAGCTAACCAAGCGTTTAGTGCGTACCAGATGGTAACTGGTTACGAACCCAATATTTCACACTTACGCATTTTTGGTTGCGCTGTCTATGTGCCTATTACGCCTCCACTGCGTACTAAGATGGGTCCTCAAAGAAGATTAGGTATCTATGTTGGTTATAATTCCCCAACGATTGTCCGCTACTTAGAACCAACCACCGCAGATCTTTTTACTGCACGATTTGTAGATTGTCACTTTTATGAGACATGCTTCCCGTCGTTAGGAGGAGATGGGAATGTTATCATTCCAAATGAACGTCAGGAATTGACGTGGTGTCTCCTCACTATGTCTCATTATGATCCATACACTGCTCAAAGCAAGTTAGAAGTGCAACGCATTATCGACCTCTAGAAAGTGCGGATTCGATGCCCGACGGCTTTGTAGATATTGCTAAAGTGACGAGATCGAACATACCCGCTGAAAATGTGCCGACACAGTTGGATGTCCTGAAATACGGGCGGGGAAGACAAGCTCCTGGACCTAGCAACGTTGGCACCTCCCCTGATAGTGGGACGGAGGCCGGCGGCGGCACCACCGTACGCCGTGGTGTTGCCGGCGCCCCTTGTGGCGACGATGCCAAGATGGCCCGGCAAGGAGCAGCTTCGGCCTCGGCTCCTCAAAGGGAAATGGGGAGACCGATAAACTCTTGGGATTCCAAGCCTAGAAAGAAGCAATGACTAAGGCACAGCGTGTCATCAACAATGAATCACCATCGTATGAAGTTGTCTTTGATTACAGCTATGTCCATAAATGAACTCAAGTGTTACCGTGGGACCCTATGGAACCATGTTTGATGCCAGAGAACAACGAAATCTCAGTACACTACACAAGTGAGCAGTCGGTCCGAATCCGAGTCACTACATGCATTGATGACATTTTTGCTTATTCCGTCGCACATGAGATCATATCCGAAGACGACGTTGAACCTTACTCTGTAGCTGAAGGCGAACGCAGAGCAGATTGGCCGAACTGGAAGGAAGCAATCCAGACATAACTTGACTCATCAGCGAAGAGAGAAGTCTTCGGAAAGGCTGAATTGACTCCAAGAGATGTCAAACCAGTTGGACATAAATGGGTCTTCGTTCGTAAGCGTAATGAGATGAACGAGATCGTGCATTATAAGGCAAGACTCGTGGCGCAAAGATTCTCACAACGACCTGGCATTGACTATGAAGAGACTTATTCTCTTGGTATGGACATCATTACCTTCCGCTACCTTATTAGTCTGGTAGTGTCCGAAAGACTAAACATGCAGGTTATGGATGTGATCACAGCTTATTTCTGTGGGGATCTTGACGCAGAGATATACATGAAAGCTCCAGAGGGACTACCTTTACCTCCATCAAGTGCTTCCAGACCACGGAGTGCTCATGCAGTCAGATTACGTTGTTCATTGTACGGGTTGAAGCAATCCGGAAGAATGTGGTACAATCGGTTACATCAATACTTGGTGAGAAGGGGTTATCAGAATGATGAACTATGCCCATGCGTGTTCATACGAAAGACAAATTCTGGATTCGTCATCGTTGCAGTCTACGTTGATGACATGAATATAATTGGTACTCTTGATGAAGTTGTAGAGACCGTGTCTTATTTGAAGTCAGAATATGAGATGAAGGACCTAGGGAGGACGAAATTCTACCTCGGCCTTGAGTTTGTGCATAGGGCCGACGTCATCTTAGTCCATCAGTCGAATTACACGCAGAAGATGCTTTGACATTTCAATATGGATCTGTGCAGTCCATTGTCGACTCCCATAGTCGTCCGAAGTCTAGATATCAAGAAGGATCCATTCCGTCCTAAAGAGGATGATGAAGAAGTTCTTGGTCCTGAAGTTCCATACCTTAGTGCAATTGGGGCACTATTGTATCTTACTCAATGCACTAGACCGGACATATCTTTCGCAGTGAACTTATTAGCTAGATTTAGCTCCATGCCTACGCTACGTCATTGGAATGGAATCCAGCATTTGTTTCGGTACTTGAAAGGTTCTCTTGACATGGGATTGTTCTACTCCTATAGCAGAGAGAACACCGCCATGGTATCTCCCCACACCACTGCCGTCGCCGACCCCGGCCTTGCCGCCGTACGCTGTAGGAACGCCGCCAGCCACCATGGCGTGGGGACCGTGCACAGTGCCGAGAGCAGCAACCGGTCTCGTGCAGCTCCTTCCCCCAATGCAAAGACTCCAAACAACTTGTTAGTTGGTTATGCCGATGCAGGGTACCTCTCTGACCCTCACAAGGCTCGTTCTCAAACTGGTTATGTGTTTACCATTGGGAATACAGCGATATCTTGGAGATCCACGAAGCAAACTCTTGTTGCTACTTCTTCGAATCACGCGGAGATCATCGCTCTCCATGAAGCAGTTAAAGAATGTGTTTAGCTATGATCAGTTGTTCGCCATATTCGTGATTCTTGTGGATTAGTCTCTACAACTGATCAACCTACGTGCATTTATGAAGATAATGCTGCTTGCATAGAGCAGACAAAGTTAGGTTTCATCAAGGGAGACAACACCAAGCATATTTCGCCCAAGTTCTTCTACAACGTTCAACAACAAAAGTTCTTGAATGTTCAGATAAATCAAGTGAGTTCAGAATCCAATGTTGCGGATTTGTTCACCAAGTCGTTGCCTAAATCTACTTTTGTGAAACATGTGAAGAGCATTGACATGCGTCGTTTATCAGAACTTTAGAGTTTGGTAGACTTCAGGGGGAGTCTACATCACATGTTAAGATCTTTAAGTAGTTGGTGTGTTGTGCTCTTTTGCTTGACAAGGTTTTTACCGAGGCAACGTTGTGCGCCATGCAACCTAGGCATGCGACACAAGGGGGAGTGTTCCGGGAGAATTACTATTCTACTCTTGTGTGTGTCTTAGCCTATTAGATTTCCTATTAGGAGATAGATTAGCATCTCCGTAATGTCTATATATAAGCCCCCATATCATTTAAAAATACACAATTATTTCATCCTGCATCAGATATACAGTTTTGGTAAATGTGAGATCTAGGAGTCAGAGAGACAACCTAGATCAGTCATGTGTGGCAAGAGACCTTCGTGGCTCCATTGAGTGACCTCCGTGGCATTCAAGACCTACGTGGCTTCAAGACCTTTGTGGCTTCAACGTTCTTCGTGACTTTTATGTCTTTCGTGGCAACAAAGACCTTCATGACTTTGTATTACATTTGACCATGTTCTTCAAGTGTGAAGTAATTTTATTTTTGAGAATATATTACATTTGATCATTCGTTGTCAAATGTGTGTAATATTATATTCGAAAGTAAAATAAAACTTCTTCGTTAAATTCCGCTCTATCTAGTATTTTCATATTAATTACCCATCGATACTGATTACTTAAGGAGACCATGTTGTGGTGTGTGGATATCACGACAATAATCACAAATCAGGAACCAGCTAGTGATTGCTATTAGTTAAATCAAATTTTTGGATTATATAAAAATTAAGAATCCGAGTGAATAACTTAATGCAGAAGAATCAAAAAGCTTTTGATTTCATTTATCCTAGAATCAATAGAAGTGAATATGTAAGCAGGAATTTGTACATTACATCATCAATTTGGCCATTACTAATTCATTATTGTATGTGTAAGCAAGCACTAATGGGTTGCTAAGGTGAAAGATGCAGCACTTCACTTGAGGAAAAGCCTCATATTCGCGATCGTATCCGAACAATATGCATACATGCATAGTACTCTCCAATCTCAATCAACCCTACCTCCTCCACTTATTATTTCGATTATCAAGATCTGTTTCAAATCGACCTCTTCAGCAAAAAAGTATGCAGATAGGCAGGCACTCGCTAATAAACAATTAACGTTTTATACTTCTTTTTCAAATGTTTATCCGAATCCAAATGCTTGATTTCTTATATAAAAAAACACCCACATTTGCATGTTTTGCACTATGCATACGTATATTGCAACTATATGCCTCCCAAAACTGTCGCTTCATTCTGGAATTCCTCATAATCTAATCGTTGTGGAAAGTATCGGTGGTATTGATTCTGAAATCCTGTGCTTAAAAACTTCCAAAATGTATAAGACGATCATGATCTCAGAATATGCTTGTGGGTTGATCCTAATCAATGTTCAAATAGACCGAGGACATGATGTTATGATGCTAATCCTACTCATCCAATACAAGTAGATCATTAGAGGAACTAAATATAGATTATCAAATGGATTTATGCTCATACTAGATAATGGCTTTCAGACAAGTATAATCTACATGACAACCACTAGGCCTCTTAATCATATGCAACAACAATGGTTGATTCTCCACGCAGTAATATCTTGTGCTACTACTTTTAATGCATATTTTGTTTGTTCCATATCATGGAGACACTCAGCAGTCCGAACCCTATCCAAATAGTATCAGCGGCTTCTACTTGATTTATAGTATTCGATTCATAATGTCCATTTCGATCTGATGTCAATTTCATGTTTCATGCATGTTTTGTTTTTATCATATAACTTCTTATGGCCATCAAATTAGAAATAATATAGTACGTATATTGTTTATTGAATATTGATGCCTGTTGATTACAATTCCGTATTTCCTATACAATAATTGTGAAGGAGGGTCGTCCAAGTCATAAAATACTTTCAAGAGGATAGACAACTATGGCCTCTGATACTACATCATTACATGTCTTCAAATTGAAATAAAAAAGTTCATTAAGTACCATCCAAAAGATGGAGAATAAGTTCACGTACCATATAGGATAACAGTATTAGTAAGCCGCTATGTGAGGACAGGTACGTGGTATGTACATGTCAATTTCATCAACTTATTGGACCCTAATTTCATCATATCACCTTGATGTTCACTACGATCCATCATTATCATTTACATATATAGCAGTATTAGCAAGGACGAGACAGAATGGACATTGGTTACGTCAAGAAGAGGCGTGGACAACGCTCACAGCTAACTTATAGTATCCAAGGAGCTGTGAGAGTGACATGGTCGTTTGCCCTTTACATCTGCTCCTGCTTGATGCTTTACATCGAGCAAAAACATCAATAACACACAAGTGATACTACCTTCGATTCCTGGCATCCATGCCATGAATACCATTCTGGACCAAGCCTGTCGATACGGCAGAAACCTCTGTGATTACACCCACACCACACAAACCGAATTCTTGCTGACATTCCCCGAGCATCGAATGCCATCTCCCTCATCTTCACCTTCACGCATCAAAGTATATGAACACAACAAATTAATCATGCAAAAGAATACCTGGTATATTATTACCTGATAAATTGCAAGTGAAACTCCTAATAGTTATATAGATACCATATAGTGTGGCTCAATTCATTTCAACCCTTTCACCAAATCATTTACATTCTAATCATAGCAAGTCATTTTTACTCGTGTTTCAACAAACTACAGAAACTTAATTGACATTTGGTCATTTTCGCATGCCTTCAGGGAGAAACATCATTACATGCTACTTTCATGGTAGAGAGATGCCTCAATTTTTCCGAGATACAGAATCATCCTTTGGAAGAGCAACATAGTTAACAGGTGTCATGTTGGCCCTCCCACTTTCTCTGTGCTCTTTAGCAGCTGACACTCCATGACGGCCCAAAGGGGTACCTGTATGACGATTAATTGGGGTCCCAAGATTGGTATTAGCATTGGTGCTTTGCCCTAAGGGCTTCTTTGTAGACGGCCTTGAACCAAATAGTGCCTCCTGTTCAGTAGCATGTTGTTCTTGCAGACGTTTTTGCTCCTGTAAAGATTCAACCAAAGACCACTTAACTTTCTGCTAAATTTATCTTTGAAGGTCAAATTACATCACACTATCACTAAGACCAGGAAAAAACAACAACAAATGAGCAGAGATGAATCCTAACATAGTATTTAGATATGTCACATGGATAAAGCCAACAGAAGAATTAAATATCCAGATCATCACAGTCGGTAAAAGATCTATGAGAGGGCCTGAACTCACCAAGTTGTTACAAGTACATGAGAATATAATTCCCACATGCAATGGTTGCACTAGGCAACAGTTAAAACAACCTAAGAAATGGAAAGACTTGATCTAATTATTTCATCTGCATATCAGCAAAAGCGTGAGAAAAAGTAGCCATCCAAGCATACCCGAGATTTACGCTTTTCCTCCTCTCTTTCCTGCCGTTGTGCATTGTACTCATCTACGATATGTAACAGGGGAACCTGGTATTCACAAAACATATTCATCAGAGGATTGAGAACAAGAAAATTAAACAAAAACAGATATTACAATTAAGAGCAGATAGGATCACCTTGTCGTATAAGAAAGGGACTCCTTTCTCGCTCTCCCATGCTTTAACTTTGGCAGTCAAACTTTTGATGATAGCTAGAGAAGAAATTTTTTTGCAGTTAATAAATAAAATTTCAATATTTACCAATCAATATATGCATATGACTAAAACACAATGCAGGAACTAGACAATGATAGGTTCAAACAAAAAAAATCTTGACAATGATAGGTGCATTTGACTCTGTTCAACCCAGTTTCAGTTATGAAATTAGAAAGCAACAAACAATCACACACACAGGAGGGTTTAATGAGTTATTTGGATTTTGCAGATAGAAGTGCCTCTTAAAACTTTTATGCTGATAAAGTGATCTGAGATTCACATCTAAAACCAATTGGCAATAGATGAAGTGGCTCAAACCCTTATAAACCCACAGGCTAGGTTTCAATTCCCAATGTGGGATTTATATTCTCAACACGCTCCCGCACGTGTGGCGAATTTTCAAGCTATACACATGGACAACATTTTGGGTGACGTGGAGTCCGTGTGGCCATTTGGGCTTCACACGTGGACGTGGGTAACCCGCTCTGATACCATGATAAAGTGATCTAGGGTTTCACATCCAAAACCAATTGACAATTGATGGAGTGGCCCAAACCCTTATAAACCCACAGGCTAGGTCCCAATTCCCAATGTGGGATTTATATTCTCAACATATGCTCCACCAGAAAATCCACTCTACAATGTTCATTCATCTTACTCCACAATACATTCAACTTTGGCAAGCTGTGGGATCTAATGCAGCTTGCTACAGTGGGATATTTGGCCTGAGGAGCATGGCTACCCAAAGAGTTCCAGAAACTACATTAGGGTGTGTGTGTGTGAGTAATTTTCTTAAATGTTCATGGAAAAAATGGTAGCCTAAGCTTACTTCCCTTCCCCCAACAAATTAAGTTAATATGCCATAGAAAGCTCTAACATGTATTAGTGTGACCATGAATGTTCCTTTGATTTCCAGTCACATCAATTCACTTAAGAAAATAGGAAATTCTATTACCGGCAAGGATACCAAGTATACAACAATAACCCGAAACTCGTTGCACATCCAATGATGCAGCTACTAGTTGGTTATGAGTTCTGATGGCATCAATGAAATACACACACACTGATGGTTGGCAATTTACTCAGCCGGCCCATCTCACAAAAGCAGACCAAAAACAAAAGGATATCATCAAGTTCAGAAAATTAGGATGAATCCAAAGGTTAAGGGTCTGCTCCTCTCAGATACCAATTAAAATAATTTAACTACGCAATTTTAACACAGCCTCCATACACCAACTGCCATCTCTTCATTTACTTCTCCAAGCAATTTTCAGGTACTACAGGGCCATTGAGCCCATACATGTAATTTTTTATGTTATACTTTGCTGTATCATCTCAGGTTTTAACTTACAGATGTTTGGAAAAACGTTTTACTTTAAAGCTCATTACCCATCTATGCTTCAGCCTTATAATTCAACAGGTCTTACAAGCATGAGATGATGCTCAATGGGTGGGAAAACTAATAAGTGCACTGAATAATAAATTATGCATGTAGTTATAGGTTGTTTAAAAGTCACATAAGAACAAATAAATTATTGTGAACATACAACATGCCTAGACTACAGATGTAAAGAGAAATTCAAGATCTGTTACATTTCAACGAATTTATAACCACAAGTGTGCGTGCAAAAAGTACAAATATATCATGAGAAGAGAGATATCCAAGTTCCCAAATCAGGTGACAGATGGTGTTATATAAACACTCCAATGGTATACCCTAGGACCAACAAGGACTTAAATTATATAACACCTAACTATTTTTAGTTATGAAAGAATTATCAACACAGTTATAAGTTATAACTCACTAAATAAAGGGATAATGAACATCAGCAAAAAAGAAGAAGAAGGAATTCCTGTGATACAACTAGATAAAATCCTAAAAACTAGACTATATGAATGATTACAAGCTTACATGGTATCTTCCCGACCAAAATCCGGGCTTTCTCAGCACGCTTCAAATTCTTGTGTGCTCCTCTTCCTGCACTATACCGATTTTCGTCCTAAAAAAATGATATTTGATATAAATAAAAGGAGAAGAAACTAAATAATTCACATAAGAAGAAACAATTCCTGGTCAATACGCTTCAATATGCTAGGAGGAAAATTCAAATATGGTCATGACTTCAATAGTCGTAAATAAGATGCCTCATGTATTTGAAAGTGCCTCATGTATTTGAAAGTGCACAAGTAGTGGGAACTACCTAACACCATATTATTAGTATTTAATATCCTTCTTCATTACGTCTACCAGTAACATATTGGCATTTTCCTTGATAGTTGGTCCTTAAAAATAGCACATCCGTATTCACAAATACATTACTAAGGCTTCAAGAGATTTGGTACTTGGAAAGCACTCCAATCAACATTATTAATGCTTTGCAAGGTAAATATTGGATCTGGATAAACCATAACAACCAAGTGCAAAAGAGAGAGGTATTCAGGGCTTTGACTAAAATCTGTTGCAGGTCCTTTACATTAAATAGTGTTTGATTATGACCTTGACACATCCTAATAATGCATAAAAAAAAAAAGGATGATCCCAGAGATAACAGCTAATGCTCCATGAGTCAGAGGAGAAAAATAGATGTACCAAACTCATAATATTTAAACGCAACACTTTCCCTTTACCTTTTCATACTCATCGAGCCATTTATCCTCCTCAAATGCAAATTTGTATTTCTCTACCTTATCCAATATATCCTTTCTGCTCAGAGCTTGCTCTTTGGCCTTTAAAATCTGATCATCCATACTTGAAAGCAGATCAGACAAATTAATATCACCTATTAAGACATAGCCACAGTATTGTCCCAAGGGAAGGTTTTCAACAAATAAAATTCGAGATTCCTTGTTAAAAGAATACATAAGATGCTCAAAAGTAGAGAAGCTGTAAGACCAGAATCTATGAGGCTGCTGAGAATCTGTCTAGCTCCGTCACTATTTACATCCATGTGAACTCCTCTATAAATTTCTTCGAGCTCATTTTGCCTCTTAAAGACCAACTCCTTCATCTTGCTGGCTTTCAAAACATTCAACCGCTCGAGTTCAGCCTCAGTCTGGAAATAATTATTAAATTAACAAGTAATTAAAATAACAGTCCGTTAAATACAATTCTCTATAGACTGCATGATAAACATTAATGATAATAGTATGCACCTGCTCAATGACATCAAGTGAAAGACATCCATGCCTTAATAGCTCATCCCCTGAGGAAGTAGTTAAGCGCGTGACATGGTCAAATTTGTTACATTCCTCAGTCGGCGTCTCCATGAGATTCCATACTTCAATTAGTTTGCTTCCAAGCTCTTGTAGCTACAGTGAAAAATACTGTTAGAGTAAGAGGAGTACTGATAGATGGAAAGTATAATGCTAATGAAAATTCTCCATAAAAATGGACAGCTATTTTACAGTATCCAAGCCACAAGTCAGCTAGTATTACAAGGCTGAGAATTTATAAAATAATAACTTCAATTATTAATAATATTCACCCTATAGCGTACGGCTTAACTTCCAAGTTCTGTTCGTCTAACTAATGACATGTGAAATGATTATGAAATTGGTCTAAATCTTTTATTTTCTCCTCTTAACCCCAAGAAACGGGGAAGAAACTTGATATGTGAAATACTACTCTATTGGCCAAGCTCAAATCTCTCGCTAAACTATGAGTAGTATATGTTCCCCAGTCTTTCAATTCACTATAGAATTTTCATCCCATATGTGAGGCCAATTGCAAATTCAACCAGATCGAAAACAAATGCTGACCAGGAATGTAATTAGTAAAGCTTCATGTCTATACATCCTACACAGTTTCAGACAAAATGACTAATAATGTAGGCACACAAAAGTGAGCTCAGTAACACCATTTAAAGCATTTGTATTGTTTGGAATCCAGCATCAGGAACATTCCAGTTTTGGAAGAAAGAAGAAGATATATATTAAAGAGTTCCTGGAAGATGCTACAGGACATTGATATAACTGAAATATTGGTTAATTCAGCTACGTAATGTAATAGGTCCAACTCATATTTCAAATTGTTAATGAGAGAGAGAGAGAGAGAGAGTGGGGTCACCTTTTGCAGTCTTTGTTGTTTCTCTTGCTTCAGCGAGTTGGTCAGCGCCATCAATCTAGCAAGAGTGTCATTGCTGATGCTCTTGGAATGAACGGCGGACTGATCAGTCAAGCTCGGGTGGACTTCACTGAGTGTCGTAAAGAAATCAATGGACATTACAACCGAGAGGTCGTGAATGATACTAACATGGCTGTTGACTTTCTGTAACCGCAAAGCCTGCACAAATCACACCTAATTACAACCAAACCAAATCGAAATTCAAGACTAACAGTGTGTAACCGACTTTAGTACCTTTTCTTCATGAAGTTCCTCGAGGTGAGACTTGAGCTCTCCCAACCTCTTGACACTCAAATCACGCTCATCCACTCTGGCATCCTCACCGGCACTCCCAGCCACACCATCCCCAGCAATCTGAGACGAAATCTTCGCAATCTGCGACATAATGACCGAAAACTCCTTCACCCTTTCCTGCTTCTTCAAGCTCAGTTCCTCCAGCACAGGCTTCACGGCGGACAGCTGCTCCCTGAGTGTGCCTCTCGCCCGGGAAAACGAACTGGCCTCTCCAAGAGCATAGGCGATGGCGGCGATTTGAGCCCGGCCGTCGGCGAGGGACCTGTTCAAATCGGCCCTGTACTTTCTGGTCATATCCACCTTCTTGCGGTAGATGTCGAGGCACTCCTGCTCGAGCTGGAGAAGCATGGTGTCCCTCTCGCTGTCACTCTCCCCAATTTCGTCCCAAATAATCTGCGGGAAAATTCGAAATCGAGAAAACGCCCAAAATTGAAGAGTATTGGGGGATTAAAATTGAGGGGGAGTGTAATAGAGAGGAGGTGGATTACCTGGAGTTCGTGGAGAAGAGACGCGCAGGTTGTGCGGGACGGAGAAACGGGCGGCGGCACCGCCGTCATTCTGCGACGTCGTTTTGGAGCAAAACCCTAGAGGAAGAATTGGGGGAGAAAAGAGGAGAGAGAGAGAGAGAGAAATAGAGATTCTCTGGGTATGGAAAATGATTCAATGAATGCGTGTGTCTAATTTGGTAGATCCCTAGGATATCACCACTGGGGTGTGGGATAATGTTCAGGAGTTCCAAAAGGCAAGTACGGCCTTCTCGGTCCTTTTGGCGCCAAAACCATGTCCTGTGCCCTTTTGTCTTCTTTATTTTCTTTCGGAACATGCCCACTCACATCTTTTTCTTATGTTGCGTTTAGATGACGAAATTTTAAATTTCATGAAATTTAAAAATAATGACATCTTAAAATCTATCGAATCCGCTAATTATAAATTCTCATGTTTGGATATATTTAGGGGTTTTGATAAATATGGGCATTTAAAGACCAAAAATGATAATAAGAGCTCTTAGTTTGAGCTTCTTATAAATAAGGGTCATTATAAAACCTCTACCATTTAAAGATGGAGTTATTACAAGCGTGTCACTTATTATCATAGTAACAAGCTCAAGTTCAAGGATAACAATCTTTACGATTTATATATCAATTAACCATAAGTGATTGAAATCCAATCACCCATGATGTCTTTTTCTCTCTCCTAAACCAACTACATTCGTCTCTCTCTCTCTCTCTCTCTCTCTCTCTCTCTCTCTCTCTCTCTCTCTCTCTCTCTCTCTCTCTCTCTCTCTCTCTCTCTCTCTCTCTCGAACCCGAGCAAAACCTCCAACGCCTAGTAAGAGCGAGTCACCATCCCCGGATCCTAAGTTTGATTGAAAAAAGTGAAAGAACGATTCACCTCACTCTCTCTCCTAAAGTCGAGCAAAACCTCCAGCCCCTGGTAAGAGAATCATGATGATCATGATTGTTCAAATTAGTTGGTTTATCAAATTCTATGTTCTAATCTTTCTTTGATTGTGGTATCCTTTGATTTCACCACTTGTTATTTCACCCAATTTTGAATATCTCTAAAGATTATGTTGGTGTATTTTTTGTTGGATTAAGAAATTGTTGGATGAGATTGAAAAATTAAGCTTGTTTTAGTTGGAATGGTGACCTTGAATTCATGAATAAGATTGGCAAATTAAGCACAAAAGTCATGCATATAAGGTATTTGATAGAATTCCTCAATGAGGTTGTGGCTACCAGTTACTTGTGTAGTAGTTACACAGTCAGGCGACCAGCTATATCACTAGTTATGTGACTAGTGAGGTGAGGTTGACAGTGACTTGACCAACTAGATGACCAGTTACATGGTCGGAATGCGCTACTGTTGTGGACTTGCGATGCAACGACATGTTGTAGATAGTTACTTAAGTAGTTACATGGTAGTTACTGAAGTAGCCACATGATTAGTTATTTGAGTACTAACATTGCCAGTTTGAGTAGTTACATAATAGTTACGTGAGTGCTTACATTACTTATATAGCCAGTTACATAGGCAGCAGTGACATGATATATTAATTGAGTGGTTACATAACCAGTTACTTGATAAGTAGTTACATGACCACAGTTTTATGATCAATTACATGACTAGTGAGATGAAGTTGACATAGGAACATAGGCGGGGTTGAAGATCTTGGTTGACATAGGAATCTTCCATTTTCGCAATGATACCTTATCACCTTCTATCACTAATTTATGGTTTTATGTTGTTGTACTCATTGGAGATCTTAGTAGTTATGTAACGTTACCTGAGTAATGACATGGTAGTTACATTAATAACTGCCTTAGTAACTATATTGATATTGAGTAACTGTCTCAGTAACTATATTGGTAAATGTGATATTGATTCAACCAGCTAGATGGCCAGTTACATGGTCGGAGTACGCTATTGTTGCAGTGTAACGAGATGTTGTAGATAGTTACATGTAGTTACTTAAGTAGTTACATGGTAGTTAATGAAATAGTTACATAATTAGTTATTTGAGTATTGAGTATTGACTGGCCAGTTTAGTTACTTGAGTAGTTACATAGTAGTTACTGAAGTAGTTACATGATTAGATATTTGAGTATTGACATGGCTAGTTTGAGTAGTTATATTTATGTGAGTGGTTACATATCCAGTTACATAGACAACAATGTTTCCATTAAGTAACTATTTTGTAACTGTGTGAATATTCATTTTTTGTAGCTGCGATGTTGAGAGATACAAAATAGTAGCGAAAATATCGACATCATTTTCAAGGCAACCATTTCGCAGTGATTTTCATGGAACAGACTACACTTGAAAAACTTATATTTTTACAATTAACCAATATTTACATGTATATTTTGATAGGTTTTGCACCGTTTCATTATGCTGCACTTTATGTATAATTGAAGAACTAACAACTACATTTCATTCAACATACCCAAAAATGTGATAGGTAGTGTGAGGTCAAAAGGACTCTCATGGTGTTAGGTTCTGACGCAGTTGGTGGAGGAATCATAATTCTTAAAGGGTATCTTAGAGCTAGGCAGCTGAATGAGGCATGAGATTTTTTTTTGTTTTGAAATGAAGAAAAGGAAGTGTGAGATTTATGTTGTCACTTGTACTACTCAGGTTCATGGATTTAGTGTTCCAGGGAAATTTATCATGTAATTGATGATAGAACTAGCCAAATGTTCAAGTAACTATTAATGTAACTATATTACTCAAGTAATTTCTCATGCAACTACTTAGGTAATTGGGCAATACTTATGTAATGGTCTTGTAACTGTTGAAATTATTGGTCATGTAACTGATTATTTGCAGGGTATAATGAGTTATATTAGTCAAGCATCGCAACAATAGTGTGGACTATTTACATAGGCAGCAAAGGGACCATATCAGTTACTCAATACCAGCAAAGTTACTAATACAGTTACCAAACAATTATCCATATAGTTACATAGAAAGTTACCAAGACAATTACTGAATGTCAATACTCAAGAGATGAACATTACTCAAGAGAACTTTATACCATCAGTTGAAGATCGATAAGGAAAATGAATTCATCAAACAACTTTTCTACATGAAGATAAATTTGAAGATTATCTGAATTTAATGTGGTTTATTTGGCAGACTAAATAGTAAGTTTTTCTTAAAGTTACTGCTTTCAAACACACACACACACACACATACATATATATATAAATTACCGAGCGCTATTAGCCTTATTCATGTCTCTTTTCTGGTCATTCTTATAGCGCCGATGAGACCAATGAGGGATATGATTCCCCTCTTGGTCGACGTTTTTAGTGTGACGGTCCTGGGGGAGTCATGTTATTATTTAAATAGAAGAAATCGATTTTCGTGTGGTCATCTGTGTACACCACTGTTTTGGATGAGATCATGAGAATCACCGTTATGCATCAATTATTTTGTGACCATATACATCACAACACTTTTAATTCTTGTTACATACTTGAGTTGTTTCGATCATTTGAAACCTACACAACCCTCGTTTCTTGTGGATGCGTCGCTATTGTGACTGTTACTTGAATTTTTGAGTTTCTTAAACTCATGTCCATGGACGATAATCCCAAGGTCTTCGTACTCATTTATTTAAGTTGAGATTCAAACTACTATGAACCAGCACTATTTGTTGACAAAATATCTCAAAATTGACAATTCTGTGGTACACTTAATAGTAATTCAATAAACGTCTATGATGTAGTTTTACCAAAGATGACCTTGATGCATGTTTTACATCCAAGAAACACAAGCAATTTTTCGCTCATGTATCTATCTATATTGAGGAAACTTTAGAGATGGGAACGTAACATTCTTGCATTCTCAAGTAAGAAATTTTTGAGTCTCAGGCTAAGGCTCTACCCCATCCGTTAAACAAGATTTTAGTGCTACGGATTCTTGACTAGCCAATTTGTTTTGACTATGTTATTATGCTTAATATTTTTCAAGTATGACGTTGTCATTGCCACGTTTCTTCATCGACTTTTTCTCAAGTTGTTTATTGGAATTGGAAGTTTAATTGTAACATATTAAAGATTGACATTTAATAAAATTTCTCATATTCCTTGTTTACAAGTTAATCTCTTGAGAATTTTATTTACCTTAAACCTAGCATGAATGGTCAACGTTTGCAACTTGTTGTGGTTTTTGAATTGGATTATTTTGGGTTACATGAGACCATAATAACACTATATTGTGTATTTGACACTTAGAATTTGGAAAACGAAACTTGGAACGTCAAAATTTGACGTCGCTACGCCAAAGTCCTATCCGGCATTGTTTTCCGGCGTATCCGACCTTTTTCTGTCCATATTCCTGCTTGTCCTACCTCCTCTCAGCATTTCCAGCCGTCCTTCGGCGCCCCTACTCGGCCTATAGCGGTATCCCTTGCCGGAAACTGCAGTTCAAAAGATGAGAATCATAAGAGTACGCCAACTCAGAGATCGAAAATCTCAGATACTGGGAAGTGAGATCCTCGGGAACAGAGAACAATCAACATAGCCTTGAATGCTATCAGCTACTAGCCTCAAAACCAACGCTACTAGATACCTATAAAACAGGGGTGAGCACTCGACCTTACTAACCCGATTTAGGGTCGATACCCTACCAAGGTAGGATTTGAATACAAAGGAGAATACATGAAGGTTGTAACACTCACGCGTAAAAACATTTAAATAAACGTTCGAATAGAAAGTGGGACAATATTATAAATGATTAATCAAAACGAAATTTCATCAATGATAGGCAGAATGATATCCATATGCAAGAAATGACTAACTCCATGGTCATGGATTATATGTATGGCCATTAACGTAAGATTTACGTGAGGATTGTCATGCCGAGACGATAAAATGTCTCCTATCAAGTATGACAAATTAGTAAAGTTATGCATATGTAAAGTATGCAACTTAGCACAATATAACAAGTAACATCAACGGGGTGTGTAAGACCGGGTCGGCTTCATGGTTCATCTTGAAGATGAACCGTAAGTGGACAAGCTCTGAGGCCTGCTACAGGGGGACAAACTTCGAGGCATGCTGAAGATGAATCGCAGGGGGACGAACTCCAAGGCCTGATGCAGGTGGTCAAACTCTGAGGCCTGCTGCAGGTGGTCAAACTTCGAGGCCTGCTGTAGATGAACCGTAGGGGGACGAACTCCGATGTCTGCTTAATTGTTCATCCTAAAGAATAATAACAAGGGGTCTAGCTCTGAGGCCTAAGTATAGTGTACAAGCTCCGAAATACAAACTATGGTTTCGTGAACCCGAGATAAATAAATATAGTATTAATTCCTAGTAACGATATCATGGTTCACCCGCTCGAATTAACCGAGTACTACTAACTACTACTTTATTATGAGTAATGGTGCCGTAAATCAGGACAACGTGTTCCACTCACACATAAATATTAAATTGATGACTACATTGTCCAGTCTTGAGTGGGGGCTCAAAACATAGACTCGAACCCTGTTTATAAAGTATGTTGATAAATTTACTATCTAACCCAAGTTGAGCATCATATAATTAAAAACGTCACTAACCCGGAAAGGTAACGGCTCACCCCTTACCTGAGATAGCACTGTCGAAAATCCACGCTCTAGATCTCGCTCCTTGTGCTCTGCGTAGAACGCGTCCCTCGAGTTCGTCTCGTAACTTAACGAATAATGAGAAACGAGAGTAAGGTTTATTGTGCTTTTAGTCGATTTAACAATTTATCAACGGTTTGACCAGTTTAACATTCAAGTCGAGGTCTCAAGATATTCGGTTGGTTTTTCTAAAGGTGAGTGTGAATTTATTTTATAGATATTTGTATCTTAGATTCAAGACGTGAATTACCGATAAAGATGGAAAGATATAATTTATTATTCCGGGCATTTAAATCTCTCACGCTTAGGAGTTCCTCGCGGAAATCGAGTTCAATGTTTAATCGAAAAGTTAAAAATACGTTTTAGCAGAAAATACTAAAATCCCTTAATCCAATTCAAATCGAAAATCTTAAAGTCAAAAATTTTGAACTAGGATTTAAGTAGAAAATAAATTAATTAATGTTCAGGGTTTTTAACTCTTGCATCACCGATCACAATTCCAGCTAAAAATTCAACTTCGATCAACCCAAAATCAATATGCAATTATACCGAACGATTCGGAACGACGTTAGGAACACAACAACACAAAAATCAAAGGAATCAGAGTTCGATTAATACCTCAACAAATCATCGAAAAGAAATCACGTCGCCTCCGTGCTCCACCACCTCAAATCCGGGCTGCTCGGACTTCCTCCTCACCTCCCAGGTGTTCTTGCTGCCTCTCCAAGCTTCACAACAAACCTAGAAATCAAACCTCACCTCCAGATGGACGGACACAATCACCGGAGTTCGAAGAACACGCCGGCGAAAACCAAAGAGATGAATAAGTGAGTTTAAGGTTCCAATAATAGAAAATAGATAGTAGATCGATTGGGTAATGAAAGATAGAAGATGATTTACCAAGAGAATCTCCGTAAACTCGTCGGAGCTCAAGAAATCGTCGCTGGAGCTCCCTAGCTTCAAATCTCAGACTCACCAGAAGTCAGTTGCATGTCGGTTATATGGGCACGATCCTCGAGAGGAGAGGGAAGCTATCACGGTGGTGGTGGTCTCGTGGCAAGGCGTTGCCAGACGGCGATGGTGCGGTCTGGAGAAGGATGCAATGTACCTCTCTGTTTCAAAAAATAAAAAATGACAGAGAGAGAAAGCTCCCCGTGAGGGAGAAAGAAAAGAGAGAAGGAAAACAAAAAGGATAAGAGAGGGAGGATTGTGTGTGAGAGAGCTCATCCTAGGCTTTCCTTTTACTTTAAAATCAACGGCGAAGATCAAATGATAGAGATCAAGGAATGAGATTAAAAAAATTGCAACTTAAGTAATTGTAAACTTCGTAAATGCGTAGAAAATCAACCAAGTGTAGGAAAATTATTCCTTAAATACCCCTACGCTCGTGACGACGCATAGTTTAATACAAAAATGATAAATAAAAAATTTGAAATCTTGAAAAATATCGGTTAACGTGACAACAATCCCGGAAAGAATTAAGAAATTTTTAGGGGCTCACACTTGCTAAGTTTTAAAGACCATACATGCCAATAATTTTCATCTAGATAGTTATGTTGAGAATGGAGAGGAATATATGTTAGATTTTGTTGACAGTAGCTTTTTCAAGCTTCGGCACTGGCTTTGTTGCCCATAGACATAGTTTTACTTGTATGCAGCAATAGCTTTTATGCAACCCAAGATTCCTTGAATCATAGGTTCGGTTTTTGCTGACTTATTTGTTTTGACATTTTTATTTTGGTCATTATGGATGAGATTGATGATCTGAATTCCTTGAAATTCACATAAGAAGAGATAAATTGAGAAAATCATCAAGAATTGTGATGACGCCTCATGGCTCATTGCCGTAGTTTAGGTGACTTCACGTCACCTGCACTATGAGAAGCATGTTGATTTGTGGTTATCAACATTCATGATCAAACAAAATTTAGTCCTATCTCTGGACATGGTCATGGCATGGACCAATTAAGTTATTTGATTCTTGAATGGCCTGTACGTGGCTTTACTCTCCAAGTCTTTGACTTAACTTTTGAGAGGCCAATATCACGTACATATCATATATTTGATTATACATAGGGCTATGTCACGGTAGAGTTAATTATAATGGGGTATGCTTTCGAACTAGTTCCATAATGGTAAGACGTCAACAAAATCTAGTGTGACGCAATAACTCAATATGCTTCATTAGAAATTCTCAATGCCATCACTTGTTCTATAAAGCCTATGTATTTAGCTATATAGGAGAAAGACCCTCCTACACTAAAGATACATCAGAAAATATTTCATTTTTACAACGTATCTACGGTGACATTAGTGGACCTATCCGACCCCAATGCGGACCTTTTTTGGTATTTTATGGTATAGGTTGAAGCATCCACGCGTTGGTCACACGTCTCTTTGCTATCCACAAGAAATGCTGCATTTGCTAAATTTTTAGCTATGATCATCGTACTTATGGTTGAGAATGAAATCGGTTTATGCATGTTGATATTGATATGATATAGTTTATTTATATATGTATATTTAATGGTAATAAAAATATACATATATACGTTGCTATATTATATTTTATATCCTTGAATGTGTTTATATGTTAATGTGGAGGAAATGACCGGAAGGGAAGAAAATGTACGTTCTGGTGTAGTGTTAATGAATGTGGCAATTTGTTAAATGTTAGCGGATGAGACCTGAAGGAAATAAAATATACCTTCTGGCAATTTGGTTTATTGATTATGATTATTGTTATTGTGGCGGAAGAGACCGGAGGGAAGAACACGTACCTTCTGGTAAATTGGTTTATTGGCATGACTTATTCATATTGTGTTTTTGTGAGAGTTGGTTATTTTTTTGTGTACAATATTAGCATGAAGTGAATTGATTATATTGTACGTGTGTTTTAACATATGAATCTTGTTTCTGTTTTTTGGTCTTTGGACCTAGTGATAGTGACAATTAAATTGTGAACTAAGCCTTTGGCCAATTGATTGGTTACAATTAATTAGAGCTCTAGTCTGTCTGCCATCACATGACACGAGGGGTAACCTAGTGGGGTTATCTGGGTTTTATGAATGCATGTTTTTAAATGAAAATTTAATTGTGTTGTAATTTGTTGGTTGTTGAGTTGTTAAATTCCCAATATATGAATTTGTCATGTGTTTTCCCTTTGAAAAATGGATATCGTGTTTTAAAAGAAAACCGAGTGCGACTTATTATTTGATTTCCAAACGGGGGTTTCATAGTTCCATGTGGAGTTTTGTTCTTCTTGTATCCTTCATTTTGTTGTATATTTATGTGAGTTCCTGAACTATGCTTTTATGCAGGAAACTCTATTCCTTGTCATACATTTGTGCGAGTGTCTTACGGGGATTTAAATGGTGTTTGCTTATATATTATAAGCATGTGTGTCCTCAAATCAAGTTTATTGATATGAGCTTTTAAAAGCTTTAGTAGTAGGCTTATTTGTGCAGGTGATGATCGTGGTGTTTGCGGTGAGAGAGATTGAGGAAGTAGTGACGGGTATAACGATTGTATTTTAGAGAATTTCCTTGTAACTATTGCATTTAATTATAAAATCACTTTGAGAATAGTTTGGAAATTGGTTTCTTTCTCTTATCTTTGATCTTCTCACCAACTTTGAAGCTTCTTGGATTCTTCTTCTTCCTTGAACGGCGGCGTAAGAGGTTGGAACCACCGAGGAGAGGCGGCTCAAGGTTTTCTAGCAGCGGTTGGGAGGCTAGAAAAGCTAGGGTTGATGGTGGAGGCCGCTAGGGGTAGGTGGGGTCGGCTAGGAAAAAAATCTAAAGTTTTAGGTATATTTTTCGGGTTCTAAGTCTAGGTTTCAGGGCTAGAGCTACGTGGTAGATTACATGAAACAAAAGAATCTGTTATTAAATGCAAAAGTAATTTTATTGATAATATATGAGGCTTTGTATATAGACTAATATCAAATATCCCATTGAATTATGGATTTGATAACATTCATTATTGAGCTAGTCTATATTAATTATAACAAGATACACTAGAATATTACGAAGAGTAAATCTTCCACAACAATTTTTTTCGTTAATTTTTGTATTCAAGTTATAGTAGTGGTAACACCCTCATATAACATTGTAGACGAAAATTTCCGCCGATAATCTCTTTCCAGCTTAACGGTGTGTTTGGATGAGGGAAAGAAAGAGGGAATTTAATTCAAAGTGAGGATTTGTAATTCCAAAAGACAAGTTTAAACCAAATTAAAAATATTAAATATTAAAAGATTATTTTTTTTTAGAAAGATAATTGAACACTAGAAGGAAATTTGCAAATGACACTTATTTTGTGGGGAATTCAAATGGGAATTTGAACAACGAATTCCTTTTTTTATTTTCCACAAAATTCAAGAATTTTCAATTTATAGTTGCCAAATAAGGAAATCTATTACGCATTTCAAATCTCACTTAAATATATGAAAAAATTATTGAAAATGGCTATTTCAAAGTCAAAATGTTAAAACAAAACCCTTGTTTATCACTTGATAAAAGAGTGCCCTATTAGAATGTGTTCATGATAAAATGTCTTTTCTTTTTTAACAAATGATAAAAATAGGCTGTTTTTTTTTCATTACCAATATACTCTCTCTTGCTAAAATTTGTTCCAGACCCATATCTCATTCTCTCTCTCTCTCTCTCTCTCTCTCTCTCTCTCAAACTAATCCTAAAAGAACATGGAGACAAATCAAGACCAACAATGGCCGATGCTTCTACTGTGGACCTCGACATCTCCTTCTCCGACCCCATGACCTTTGTGAGCAGTAACCCAACGCCATCCTCCTCTCCACCTCCATCAACTCTGCCGCCCACGTTTTCTCTTCCCTCACCCTCCAACACCTTTGCAACCCTCTTTGTTAATGAATTCTCTAGGTCTCTCCTCCTTAAATTTCTCTCCCTGCATTGATTTCCTTTGCATTCACCCAATGATCGGTTTCGAAGTGCAAAAACCAGCTGAAAATAGCCTACTCCAATGGTGCATCAATATTAATTCCATTTGATTGGGTTGGATGGAGCACCGATATGGTTGATGAAGTAAATCCCTTTGTGGAGGCCAAGTTGATGAAGTTGCACACAAGGTGTTCGATGAAATGCCCTAGAAGGAGGTGAGAGGAGTGTTAAAAGGTTTTTGTGAGAATGGGAGGGGGGATTGTTATTAGATTGGTTTTTGTTCCCAAAGGTATTGCCAAAGTGTGAAAAATGAGGCCATTGAGGCTGAAAAAGTTGTGTTAGTTCATCTAGATATTTTGTGCATTATAATTCTTACATCGACATTTAGTTATTCAGATAATTACTTAATACTAATATGAACACCAGATAGTTACCAACACAATTAACGGGACAGCTACTCAATATCGATACAATTACAGACACACTATCATTGTAACTATCATGTTCATTATTTGAGTATCATTGTAACTATCTGGTTGTGTAACTATCAGATTTGATTTTTCTCTTGCTTGGTTAGTTTTTGGTTTTATGTTTCCTCTCTCATTTGATAGTGTATATTTAGTTGCAATAAATAAAACCCAACTTTTAGTTACCTAATGAGTTACTTGAGTAGTTACATGTTACTTTAGTAGCTACATTGTCAGCTACTTGGATAGTTTTCAGCTTTATGATCAGTTACTTTTGTAGTTACATCATGAGTGTAGTTACCATACTTGAAATAGTAACATAGTCGATTATATGATTGTTTACTTACATATTTACCTGACTAATTTGAGTAGTCGCATGACCAGTTACTTTAGTAGTTATATGATAGTCACTTCGGTAACTGTTCTAGTCTTCTAGACATTGTGAGTTGTGAGTTACTTGAGTAGTTACATGATCGATTACATTATTAGTTACTTATGTAGTTACATGACCAGTTACTTTAGTAGTAAAAATAGTTGCGAGTTACTTGAGTACTTACACAATTTAGTAACTGTTTTTGTAAGTAACTATCTTGGTAACTATATTGACATTAAGTAACTATCTTAGTAACTATATTGACATTAAGTAATTGTTATGATAACTATATGGGGATTAAGAAACTGTCTCAAACTAGTCATGATCAGTTATCTGAGTAGTTACGTGATTATTACTCCGGTAACTATATTGACATTAAGTAAATTCAACTAAACCAAACTCTCTCTCTAACAACTCCCTAAGCATTTGTCAACTCCCCAACTTACTAACACTCTCTTGGAAACTTACTAAACAAGTTCACAAGTTTTCAATGTTTGGATTCCGACCAAATCAAAAACTTCAAGAATCGCTCCAACCTTAACTCCACTTGCAACAACTTATTCTAACTCTCCAAAAATATAAATACGCACTAGTATTAACGTGTACAACATTACAGAGCACAAAATCTGCTCCAAAACTAGTCGAACGCACCACCGCACATCGGCATAGCCGACAGCAAGTGGGCCCCACATGCCGGCAACGACCCGAGCATTTGGGTTTGCTTCCCTACACCAAACTCTTCTCCACAACCCACCCAACAACTTCTTCAACAAGCATTAAGTCCAAAAACTAAAGGATAAGTCAGAATTTACCTCGCAATGTTCGATTTCAAGGAATAGCTCGATTTGGATTTTCGTGTGATTATTCCTCCTTGCTTCAAACTGGCCCAAGCCACTTGGAGGGTATGAAATGTAGCTCATTAAGGTCTCGATGTGACTAGTTTCACGACCAGAGGTGGCCGAAAAATGGAGAAATTTCGACAAGGCTGTGAGGGCTTCACTACTGTGCAGCGACGGCTAGGTGGCAAGATGAGGTGTGGGATTGCCACAGACTTGTTAAGGATATTGTACGAAGCCAACAAGACCAACGGTGAACAATTTCATGGTCGAATGAGGAAGTTATGAGAAAAAGAAGATTAGAAAGAAAGAAAAAGGGGGGGGGGGGGGGAACAGATCGGGCTGTTCTCTTCTTCTCCTCCCAATTTTTTTCTATTTATACCAATTTCAAAATAGCTGAGAGCAACTTTGACTTATTATAACTTTCTCATATGAATACCGTTTTACGTGTGCCACATATTCACGAACTCGTATCGACGAGCTCTACAATTGTTTTGAAGCAAGTTTTATGAGATTCTCAACAAATAAAAAGTTAACCCTTCACCTCTCACGATAACATTTCTGAGTGATTAAATGCTCAAACACTTTCGTTTTCTCCTTCGTACTATTTAATCAGAACACAACCAATTTGATAATCTCCAAAAAAGTTAGAAATTAATTATAAATTTCCGGAATATTACACACAAAGTTTGACATCTTAGAATCTCATGTGACTGAGTATCACCGATAGGTGTTAGACGTGGAGAACATATTCATCGGCAAGAAATTTATTGATGCCATGTCACCCGAACCTGGGTTATGACTAATGTGGTGGATTGATTAAAAATACGTGTCAAACTCTTAATAATTATTTTCAAGAAGGAAAGATAACAAATATGGGACTTGAACTTCAAAAATGCAGCCATGTCTTCAGCCACTGAGTCAAACTTTTAGCAAGGTTTCAAAAGAAAATTTCAAAGTAAGTAAAATAGAAGATCAAATTGAATAAAAACTTTCAATTATAATCAAAGAATTATAACTTGTCTTCCAAAACAACTACACCACATTAACCAAGTTCTCTAGGTTCATAATTCGAGTATATATACATAATGTACACAACAAAAAATAGATGTACAACTCTTGGAATAGACGACTAACTACTTCAGTCCATAAAGTAGCCAAAGAAAAACTAAGTCAAACATAAAGCTTCAAAAAGACAAGACTTCACACATTAGCAGCTCAAGATAACTCAGGAAAATTGAAACCACTGCCACTAATAGATTTCTTGCCTAAAAATAACAATAAAAATATAAGAAATGAGCTTCAAAGCCCAGTGGGTACGACAAACAACTCTAAATTAGGTATGTTATATGGAATGAAAGGTGATCAACATAACAATAGAAAGGCAAGCAGAAAAGGTTGTTGCTGAAACAAAGTGAAATAAATCAAAGATATATCTGGCATAAAGCTTTGAAACGAGGCTAAACATCAAATTTAAGGGGCAATGTATAGGTGAAAACCAGGGACAAATGAATAAAAGAGAAAGGTAGATTATGATAAGCAATTACCCCTAAAGAGTAACCAAATGAATAAGATCAACCAGAAAAGCATTTCAACTCAGGTTTTGTAACAAAATTTCCGGTAACTCTTTTCTTCTACCGGCTGCTCAAACTACAGGATCATATAAAACTTTTCTTCAATTTGAATTTCCATGAAATCAGAAAAATACCGGTTGAAGCCCACCACCCAGCTAAACCACTTAGCAACCTCCGCAAGCAAATTCTTATCAAGTTTTGGGTGTTCTCACCTTAGGGAGTCAGAATCCCTCCTTAACAATTTCCCAGGCGTTTCTATTTAAATCCAAAAGCCAATGCTTTCTAGGAGTTATTTACCCCCTTCAAGTGAACTGAATATAACTTGCAACCCCATCCAAGCCTCAAAAATTTGCCAAGAATAAGGCTTTTACCTGAATCCTTTTTTCTCTTATAGAAAAAAATCCTACAAGAGAATAAAATTATTTACAAAACTTGACATAAGTGAACATAACAAGAAAGCTTGGACTATCAAGGCCATACTCAATGATCATAAAGACATATTTCCAGAAAGCTAGAGATGTACACATATGTGCATGCATACATATAATTATATGTGCACCGAAGAGGTCTTTTTGAAATTCTCAATATTTAAATTAAATAAGTAACTATAATGTTACGACCCGAATCTTTTACGATTCGTGGCAAGAATAGTTTAATCTTTTACTCGGAATGAAAGTCGTATTAAGTGTGACGACTCTAAAAGTTGACTTTTTGATGCGTAAGTTTTCTGAGAAAACTTCCTTCACGAAAGTCGTAGAGCTTGTCGATACGAATTCGTGGACATGTGGCACGCCTAAATCGGAGTTCGTATGAAGAAGTTACGAATCAAAATGTATTTGGGCCATTTTTTGGAATTTAGTATAAATAGGGGTCGAAATTGGGAAAAAGGAGAAATTTGAAAAATTCGAATTTCTCCCGCCACTGTTCATCCCCGACCCCGAGACTTCGCCGGCGCCGTTCTCCGCCATCCGGCCACCGGTCTCGTTCGAACTGCCTCGCCATTCTTCGTTGATTGGTACCGGCCCCGACGCCTGCCGACCACCGTGCACGGCGCAGCAACGCCCGAAAGATCCGGCCGAAGTCAATGCCGCCGTGCGGTCGTTTTCTGGCGACTCCGGAGCTCGGGGTTAGCATCGTTCGACTTGGTTTTCCGTTCTAGGCACGAATCGGCCTAGATCGTGATCTTGGAATCGGGGCACTGTTCTGACCTTCATCGGCGTTTTCCGGCCACTTTCCGGACGATCTGGACTTTGACGCCGTGGTGAAAAAGGTATGGTTTCTTGTGATCTACAACTTTGATGTTGGAGTCGAGTCATTTTGGTGAGGTCGGAGAGGGGTGGCGCGTGGGGCCCACGCGCAGCCACTGTGGCGGCGCGTGGTGACATTGTTAGGGCAGTGGGTTGCTCCTTTGTGTAGTATTCGTCGATACGAACTTATCGACATATTAATCGATGAATTTAGTTGTCGTATGTTGTTGATAATTTAGATTATCGTATAAAGGATTATTGTAATTGTTGTGATTATGGTATACTTGGTGTATGATGATTATGATGATGGTTGTGTTGATGTGTGTCAGTTGAGAAAGGTTTACGATATTAATGGTGCAAGGGTGTATGGGCTTAGAAATGCCGGAAGGAGTGATTTGGTAAATTCGGTGTGTTGGGTGTCCATAGTAATTTTAGTTAAATATTAAGGGAACTACGAATGGCTTGATCCCTCGAAAAAGGGTACGTAGGCAGCCCAAACAAGATTTGGGTGCAGCCAGAATTATTGTATATTAGATATCGGGTTACGTTTGCAAGTATCCAATTTTGAGGCTAGGTTCCTGGCTACGAGTGGACGTTAATTTAAATATATGCATGGATGAATATTTATTTATGTGATTTTGGGCGTTATATGATTTAATTGATGTGCAATGATAGTTGGTTGACTTGGATATATATATGAGATATATATGTTTTTAACGCCTTATTTGATTTAATCGGAAAGTGTGGATTTTTATCCGGGAACGGGGTTCTCGGGATTTGTGATATTTATATTCATATTTTATACGTACGGTTGGGAACCGTACTCGTTCTAATTATTCTTATCCGGTATCCTCTCCTCTAACTTGTTAAGTGAAAGGGGGCACGATCAACGGATAAGAATGATTTTCTATCCTATTCCGGTATCCTCTCCTTTAATCTTATTAAGGAGGCACGATCAACGGAATCATATTCCATTCTATCCGGTATCCTCTCCTTAGCAACATAAAAAAGGGGGCATGATCAACGGATATGAATGATACCTATTTGTGTGACTGTGTTGGTAGACTGTATTACTTTTCCGCCTAGAGGGCGATGCCGCCCGAGGGGCGAGGTTATGTGATACCACTATTCCGCCTGGAGGGCGATGCCTCCCGGGGGGCGAGGTTACTTGTTAGTACTTTTCCGCCTGAGGGCGATGCCGCCCGAGGGGCGAGGTTACGTAATATCACTTTTCCGCCGGGAGGGCGATGCCGCCCGAGGGGCGAGGTTACATGATATCGTTTTTCCGCCTGGAGGGCGATGCCGCCCGAGGGGCAAGGTTACATGATATCATTTTTCCGCCTGGAGGGCGATGCCGCCCGAGGGGCGAGGTTACATGATATCGTTTTTCCGCCTGGAGGGCGATGCCGCCTGAGAGGCGAGGATATATAGCCTGCTAGGATAGGATGATTCAATACCCTCTCCGTGAACATGACGTGACGGTATTGAAAACTTGAGATTTGATAGGTATATATATATTTTGGTCGGGGGCCTATGGTACGATATTGCTATATTGTTGCGATTAGCGGGGCTAGTCAGCTTCTAGTTATTTTTAATTATTTATGTAGACTAGCGGGGCTAGTCGGGTCTCTAGAATGATCGGATAGTATTAGTTTAACTAGCGGGGCTAGTCTAGCTTTATTTATGAGTTATTAGTTTGACTAGCGGGACTAGTCTATTTTTATAATTGCTGTATGATTATTCGAGATTGGGAAATTCCCTAAATTGATTAGATAGTTCCAGGATTTTAGTAATTATTTCGGGAATTATATATTACGTTAAATAACGACTTTGGTAGTCGTAACGTGGGTTGGGAGGTTGTGGTAAGAGAAGCGGAAAGCTCCAGGGATCGATCGAGGTTTGTGTCCTAATGTCTCATAGCGAAATAGACATCTTTATGAATGCTTTAGGTTGAGAATGTTTTTGTTGATGCTTGAATGTGTTTAAATGTTGTGGAGGCCGTTTTGACTGGAGGAGCAGATGGCTCCGGGAGTTCAGTGTGGTTTTGAGATATTGAAGTGTCATTTTCGTGCAGGTAGGGTTGGCTACTTTCAGGGAAGACTATGCCGAAATTTTGGTAAATCTCCTTTGATAGTTGTCCCCGCACAATCTACCTCGAAAGTAAGGTACATTTGAGGGCGGGTCGTGTCATATAAAATATTTTATAAAATCTCAATATTCAAACTCAATATTTTATATAAACAATAGTGAACGTAACTACAAGATGTAGGACACAAAATAAGACGTGATTATTGAAACATTATAACGAAAACATCTTAAATTATATATGTAGTAAGAGTAGTGAGATTCTTTGACATTAAACACAACAAGCATACAGTTAAAAAAACACAACAAAAATAAGTAATAAAGAGACTAAATCTAGTTATCAAATAAAGGTAACATGAAATCCCGAAACCAATATTAATTTATGTAGACCGTGCCATGCTACCAATTTTGGAGACCAAATGAACCAAGGAATTCTGACATAACCCACCCTAGATATTACCCTAATACCTGGAATAAGTCATGCGGGGACCACTATTTAAGGAAGTATACCAAAAATTTCGGCACAGTCTCTCTTGAAAGTGGCAAACCCTTTCTGCACAAAAACGACACTTCTAAAAACACACGTCCACCACAACACCTGGAGCCTCCGTGCTCCCAATGCATTAGCCAACTCCATCACGAATCAATCTAATCAGTTGTCATATTTCTAATGACTAATTCTTATACTAAGAATATCAGAGCTAACAATAACAAAATACGACTTAACTAGCGGAAGCGAGCTGGATGACTATGCCTCACATCTGGTACCCTTGACCTCATCTAGCTTTTTCTGCAAATTGGGCGTTTAAAAATGAATGGCCCAAGGGAAAGTATTAAAACAAATATATTAGAGTGAGTGGACAAAATCAAATATCAATAAATAAATATATATATTATACTTCCCTATTTTTCTTTAATATTAAGAACCAATGCATGCATGTGTTAATAAAAACATTATTAACAATAAAATTGTCATATAGACAGACTAGACCTCGCTAGTCAAAATGAAATCGATAAGGATCATTATAGAAATTCGACTAGTCCCGCTAGCCAAGATAATATATCAAAGAATGAAAATAGACTAGCCCCGCTAGTCAAACAATATAACATAATAACAGAAAATGGACTAGCCCCGCTAGCCTGAATTGAATAAATAAGTATAAGAACTGAAGAGTGGACTAGCCTCGCTAGTCAAATAAAATAAGAAATGCCATACAATATGCCCCCCGGGAAATATATATATATATATATATAATCACAAGTTCTCAATACCGTCACGTCACGTTCACGGAGAGGGTATTGAGTCGTCATGTCATTACCGACTATGTAACATCGCCTCCCAGGCAGAAAAGTGATATAGTATGCTAGCATAATAATTTAGTGTATGGCCTCGAAAGATAATGAGTGAACTAGCTCCGATAGTCACAATATAATAAATAAGAAAAATCATAGAAAATGGACAACATTCTTATCCGTTGATCATACCCCATTTATATAGCTAAATAAGAGGATACCGGAAAGAATGGAATCTGATTCCATTGATCGTGACCCCTTTATAAGTTTAAAGAAGAGGATACCGGAATAAAATAAGAAGTCATTCTTACCCGTTGATTGTGCCTCCTCTATGTGATTAAATGAGAGAATACCATAATAAGAATAGATTAAGCGAGTACGGTTCCCAACCATACATATAAATCTCAATATCAAATAAGAAAAATTTAAAGAATAAAATAATATAATCTAACATGTCACACATGTCGTATAACTCTCAAATATAATCATAACAATTCCGAGAATCTCATTCCCGGATAAATAATCAATAATTTTCAAATATCAAATAAGGCATTATAATTCGCATATTGTTTTCAAATCAAATAAATGGAACCATTAAAAAGGAATCAAGAAAAATAATGACTTCATATAATGCCAAAATCAATTAATTCTAAATATTCATGCATGCATTATATTTCAAAATAAAAGTCCACTTACAGTAACTGAGCTACGCCGAGGGTCGGTCCGAAGTTTCCTCAACTCGAGTCTCCTCACGTCCTATTGCAGATACATATAGATTTAAATACTATAATTTCTGAATAAGTGACAAATGGGAACAAACGGCCTCACTCTCCCTAAACCGTTCCAACTTCAACCAAAAACCCTCCAACCTTATCAACGACCTCCTTACACTTTCCAAAATATCATGGGATTATGACGTCAAGGGTTCCTTAATTAAAACTAAAGAACTCCTCCCCATACTACTTAAATTTAGGGAAAATTAATGTCTAATCCATCCCTAAACTCTTCCAAAAATCTCACACCATTCTCAACCATTATACGATTTAAAATGACTTTGAAAACATCTCCGGCACGGCCTCTGCCACCCTCGCTGCCGCGGAAGTGGTAGTCGTGGCCGTTCCTGTTCCGACCGCCACCAATGACCACCTAATTTTACCACCACAACCCAAATCACATTTCTAATAACTTTCTCAACTACAACAACAACCAATTTTAAGCCTCAATCGTCCAATTGCATCAAATCTGAAAAAAGCCCCATTTTCAAATCCTAGAATTTGATTTCTTAATTCGGATACTTACACTTCGAATTGTATCGATTCCTTTAGAGGGATTGTAGCTTGGGAGGAGATCTTCAAACTAAGACAAATGGCTCAGGCTATGGTGGCCAGAGGAGAGAGATCCGACGAGGTGAAGTTTCGGCGAAATGTGCAATGTTGGGGGAAATTATGGGCTTCACAGCTCCCAAACAATGGCCAGATGGCGGGTGACGCTGCCACCAATCGACAGGGGACGCAACAACCTTTCAAATTGGAATGGTGCGCTGGTTTGGAGTGGCCGGACGATAGAGATCCGGCAGCCCAAAGTCGGCGAAAAAACATTGTTTTTAGAAGAATTTCTAGGCTCGGTTAACAGTGCTGCGAAGCCAAATTCCAGATTTTTTCCCCTTTCAACCCTATATTTATACTATTTTCAAAAATGCTCAAATACTCTTTTTGATTCGTACGTTCTTCATACGAACTCCGATTTGGGCGTGCCGTATGTCTACGAATTCGTATCGATGAGCTCTACAATTTTTGTGAAGAAAGTTTTCTCGAAAAACTTACGCATTGAAAAGTCAATTTTTAGAGTCGTCATACTTAATACGACTCTCAATTCGAGTAAAAGGTAAAAATAAAATGACAAGAAATAGTAAAGGATTCGGGGCATATTAAATTCGTTCCTCAAGCCAACATTATACTTATTCTTAGCAACTTATACTTGAACAAATTCTATATTAGAGCTTTGAAACCAAAAGTATTCCAATAGAAATATATCATTGATATCTAGCTTGCTGGAGACCCAAATTCCATAAAAGACACTTTATCAAACAAACGTTACTTCAAACAACAACTTCCAAATTGATATAATTCACCAAAACAAGAAAATCCCACTAAAAGGTAGGGAAACATCACAACCATTCACAGCATATACAAACTGATTTTAGAATTCAAAGCTATGAAGAAAGCTTATTTTCCCTACCTCCAAAGCCATAATATTCATGAATTACAACCAAACCACTCAAGAAACCCAATCTACTGAGAGCACTCAATCTCCTCAAGCACCCAATTTACTCAAATAATGCAGCCAGTTAAACAAGATTTAAAAACAATTCATGACCAAATTTTTGGAAAGGCTGAGACCCAAAACAAGTGAAAATTCGAGGAGGTCAAATCTTACTAAAAATAGCTTCGATGAAAACAAAGATTTGGGCAGCGAATACAACAGCAATCTTTTTTAGATTATTGCAAAACCATAGACTTGGGGATGTAACTGAATGTCGAATTTCCGGCACAAAACAAGTATAAGAGTCATTAGAAGAGGAAGATGAATAACTGAAGAAAAAAAAGAGAATAAGAGTGTGGCTTGTTTTGATTAATTGAAAAAATAGCATAAGAATGATTAGATGAAGAGCACGTGGTGCTCACTGGATAGTGAGTGGACACTTCTACACATCAGATAAGCCTAACAAAAGCATACATGATAACTCTTAAGAAAATAACTCAACTAATTAGTTGTAGACATGTAAAATAATAATAATAATAATAAATGATACATAAAATTATGCTAGTCCTAATCAAGTAATAAAACACAAAAATAAACAAAACAAGTTTATAAAATGTTTTAATTAAAATAATGCTCGTCACACGCCATCAAACCTCCAAAAGATGACAAGGACAAAGCGTTCGATGAAGTGATGAAAACTCAGTCCCTAATGTCTATCAGGTGCCATATCGATAAGACCCTAAACAAGCAGTGTCTCAAACTCATGGACACTCAAGTCCTTTGGGATACACTAAAAAATCGCATTCATAATGTGCATAACGCACAACTGCCATCGTTATTGGCAAAATGGGGCACCATACGTCTACTAGATTTTGCCAAAGTTCATATTTATCATCAGACAATATTGAATCTCCAAGATGATGATGACATGATCAAGAAGACCCCGCCATGCATTTTAAGAATCTACGAGCAATTATGGTCATCAATATCTCCTTGATTATGATGCTAAAATTATTAAAAGTTTTGCAGAGGTGCATGTGCGGTACTCAGTATAAGTTGGAAGTGGAAGTGAGTTATGTGAATGTAGCTAATAAGTAGTAATTTGGCTTTTTATAATTGTGTAGTAAAACGGACAACTGTTACATGTTACTTTATGTCCACATTTTATTAGTTTACGAGAAACCGTTCACACCCACAGAGTGTGGGATAATGAGTGGTTATCTAGTGAATGATTAATATCTGAAAAAGAATAATAATTTTTTTATTAGACCATATGACACATGTTTGTTTGTTTGTCAGTATATCAGATATATGGGTAATTACTTGTGAAACTCTAAGTGTTCCCTTTATAACAGTAAAGATGAATCATTTCAGAGGTTAAATAAAAAATTTACTCAACATTTGAACCAAAATGGGCGTTTAAATAAAACATTTAAATTTTCAAAACATCATGTGTGTTGAATGACATGATGTGCATAAAGTATATGAAAAGAGTGAAGCAAATCATTTGATAAATTTCAAAACAAAATAATATAATTAACTTATCTGGTGTTGAAGGAAAAACAGCATTAGTGTGCATTCGTTAAAATAAATAATGGAATTAGTTAATGACTTTTATGGTCAATAGACGTAACAGATCAATTACCATTATGTAGCATTAATTACCATTATAATTACAATTTATTTCTATTGTAATTCTGACTCCTATATAAATGAGAGTATCAATGAAATGAGTAGACCATTCTATTTTTCCTACCACACGTTATTAGCACTTTGTCTTCAACTGAGTTTTTCAGCCACAAATGAAAAACATAAAAAATCCAGAAAAATTCCTTCTGCCAAAAACAAAATTGTAGAAGACGACGAAAGGAAAAAAGACAGTAGCAATCGAATATCATTTGGGCACCGAAAATTTTCTCTGGGCACCCATGTCCTATGATCTGCGTTGACCTCGTGCCGGCAAGCCCCCACGTCGATCTCTGGCATCCTACTCCTCCTCGCAGATTCGACGACGCATATCGACTCAACCACGACTTCTTGGGGCGACGCTGAGGTTGACCAGAGGACCCCGATCTCGACGAGGGGCGTCTATGATCCTCACCGACATAGCAGCAGCAGCAGTGATGATGGCGACCTCTGATTCGACACTACAACAACGACCTAGCACCGCCAATCCCGCATCCTGAACCGGCAACTGCAGATCTGCCCAATTGGTACCCTGCAGCCCCAACAATATGATCATCCTAGGTTGGACGACGTTTTACTCCTCTGCAGATCGGCACCACCCCTCCTCATTGTGGTCGACCCGGATCCGTCGATCCCACGTGCCCGACCCCAACCACGAAAAAAAAGGAATTTTGCCCATGGTAATATTAGAATTTACCACGGCTGGTAAAACACATTTTAAAGGTAATTCTTGAAATTACCAGATAATTAATCTTAGTTTACGATGTACTGTTTCACAGTATTAAAATTTAAAATATTAAATTTAATTCAATTTATATTGATTAAAAGTAACTAATCATATATATGCCGTTGTTTTTGTATGTGATTTATCAAATAACAATATGACGAGTAACATGGAATTACGAGATCAAGAATCGTTTAATATGCAGTTTATATGACAAACTCACAAGCAAGTAAGATCTAAATTATATTTCTTGCTTATAGAATTTCATTCATATATATGAAATTATGCTTGTTATGTGAGCAAAGTATTCTCCGAATTTTGAATATATTATATGCTATGCCATTTTTATTAAATAAATTTGTTGCTAGGCATTTGAATGAACTATCATGCTACTTTTTGGCATTATGGTTATTAAGCATATGTGAGCAAATTATTTTGTGTATACTGCTTAATCTGGCTAAATCATTTACCCATGTTAAATGATATGCTCTATTTATTGAATATGCTATGTTTATATAATTTTTATAATTATCTTATTTAGCATATATGAGCATTGCCATGATAACGAAATTTCATGTGAATTTTATCATTAAAAAAAGGACAAATATTTCTTTGTGATAAAGTATTTTCATGAATCATTGAAAAATACGATCATTACAATTCTTGGTCTTGCAGTCCGATTTGTATTTATTAGAAATTAATCAAATTGTATATCTTTACTGTGATAAAGCAATTTCATAAAGCTCCAAAGTGGCCATAATGTATTTTGGTATGTTTAATATTCATGTAAGTCTATTTGGAATTTTAGACTGCAAAACTAATAAGTCTCGTACTCTATCTACAGTTGGTAAACTAGCACAATATATATTAGACTTTAAAGAATTTGAGTACCAACCTCCCCTACAAGCCAACCAAGGCTCAACCATGATCGAATTATGCAAACATGTTTCCTTGCACGTAGCTTTGAAGCATACTTAAAATCTTGAATGACAAAGAAATGTCTCTCAGGGCAACAAAATTTTCTCATAATGAACTATGGATAATAAAGAAGTAATAACCCTAAAGTAAAGGGCAAATATTATGCACATGTATGTTTATGCAAACCGATCAATGACAATTGATAACAATGTACTGTTTGAAAAATGCATAGGGGATATGACATGAGCAATGTAACGCCCTCTCACAAAAAGAGTATAGAATAATGACAGTACGACAATTTGAAAAAGTATATTCAATATCAAACTACAAGGAGAAAACTCCTCAATTTTAAGAGCGATACAAATCTAGGTCAATTCAAAATGTTTCAGACTTCGATTATAGTTTACCACTAATTTTCCAAGATATAATTGTAACAGCTATTATATATGTCTAAAAATTTAAATGAACTTTGGTAATGAAGTGTCTTTGGATTTGACAAGACACGTAATAAATGTTTCTCAATGAATTGAGATTTTTTGAATATTAATATACATGGTTCAATTTCTAATATTTTGACTTTGTGAAGTACCGCATAAAATAAAGTAACTTTATAAAATATTAGTATGACTTGAATACCTGAATGCAAAGAAATGCATCATGTGATTCCCAAAAGCAGTAGTACTGAAGAATAATAGTACTATATACGTGGTTAAACCTAATAATATTAATAAGGATCAATAATTTCTAATCATTTGGGATTCACAAAATACATACCTTATGAGATGAGAATATCGTTTTACGATTTCATCAAATTACTCTAAATGACATTACAGTTGACTTCCTTTGCATTATCTCTAATGACTGCGGATGTAAACGAGTATTAGAGAAGTGTATATGTCCATTTAAAAAGTATATATGCAACTGCTAAATTGAATTCCCTCACGTCAAAAGAAAATGAATTGTGGGATCTTTACATATATGGGCTTTGACACAAGTCATTGGGACCCCAAGTTGTGATATATGTATATGTATATTTAAGGAATTACATGCAGACACTCATGTTTTGGATAAATAGAAGCAAGAACAAAATAAATAAAGAAATGTAAAAATCCTAGAAATATAATTTTATGAGGGAATTGAAAAAGTTACTTCATCCCCATATTTCATAGCCTCCCCTGAGGTTGAATTGTGCAATGTTTGATGCATAAGTACATGTACTAACTCTATATTATGCTTCTTATGTCCATTGTGATTACGTATGTAGAGGTAATCATTCAAAGCCTATCCACTAAAGAAATAAGGATTGAGACCATCTTAAGCAAAGGACACATGAATTCCCATTAGGTTCATACAGTACATTGAATCCAATGAAAATTATGTGAATTGATTCAACTAATTTGCGGACACCTTAAATACTTTATGGTGTTAGTTGATGTGTTGACATGCTGGTCATGTGTCTTCACACCATTCACTACTAAAACAAATGTTATTTATATTAAATACAAACTAACTTGGTCTCATAGAAAGTGACTACAGTAATAGTCTTATAGTGGTAATGTGTATCAATGTTTCCGTTCAGGGTAATGTATTTTTCAAATACCTCTTATTCACGTATGCCCGGGAATCACCATCATCATTGTAAACGAACTTACAATCAATGATATCGAATGATTGAAATAGTCCGCCATATCACAACCTTTACAGGCGATCTCGCCAGGATTGACACGGATCTATAATCCTTGAGTCCAACCAAATTAACCTATGTGTCAAATTGCGACGTCATATCGCATAATGATGAAGCCAATTAATGTGAATAAGTGTTCTTATTGGAGACGAACATCCAAATAGTCCGCCAGATCGCATCCTTTATAAGCGATCTATATCCGCTAGATATGCGGAATGTCACTTTGATGAGACAGTCTTCCCGTCGTTAGGGGGAGATAAGAACAATGAATGTTCAAATGGAACGACAAGAATTATCGTGTTTTTTCCCCACTGTGTCTCATCTTGGTCCCCACTATTGCACAAAGTGACGAGATCATATCAGCTGCAAATATGCTTGCAAGGTTAGATGTCTCAAGAAGAGGACATGACGCCACCCAAAAGGAATTGGGCATTGCATCACCACCATAAATGGTGGCAGGATGACGCCATAAAGTGGTATAAATGGTGCCATAAGCCGTGGCTCTCCAAGGAAGAGAGGGAGACTACCTTATGTTCGATATATACTCAATTAAAGGAAGAAATCGAATTTGGCACAATTAGATCCATTGATCCATAATCTCAAATCCACCTCATGAGAGTTTCCTGGATTTTAGTTATCTCTAGGGGACACCTTAGATGTTAGAAGAAATCCTTGAAAATATAGAGATCTCTACAAATACAAACAACATGAGGATGTAGGATATTGAGTCTTCATATCAAACCATACATTGTTGAGAAATAGCAACGTAGTAATTTTGGCCTAAAGGAAATAAGCGATCCAGCATGAACTAAGGTTCAATAACAAAGAGATAGGTATTTGGGCAGGTGAAGTCGACACCGCAAGTATAAACCCTAACATATATCTTTGTTAGAATGCGTACGAGAATTAAGAGTATAGACTCACCTTATGGTGCAAGGTCTCTCACTAATGCACTGCAATCGACTACGAGGAGATATTCTCGTAATGAATGTCATTGCACCCCATTACTTTATCAGTTTATTAGTTTTCCGAAAAACTGATAAATGCATCTTATGAATGTTGTAACAAGATATCTCTATGTGGGATCGAAATTAAGACATATACATGAAAGTCATAGAACATACTTTATTCACCCAAGAAATGGTACTAGACCACGTTACGCTACAAAATGAATTGAAACGTTCATGAAGTAAAATACTTGATTATGAATAGGGATCTTATGTGTTATGTCATTGCGTATTCAATATGGATTTGCAGAGTCTTTTGATGAACTAAAAAGATGTCGCCATTGAAAATCCCAAGTCGAGAATGAAAAAGATCTTTGGAAAGACACAAACTCGAAATGGATCTCGAAGACTGTAATATTAATGATTAATTATCAATCGACTTCAAGCACTCTATAGGTTAAAAGTGAGGCTTCGATAACTCCCATGCTCAACCAAAGTCAGTAAAGATAAATATGTCTTCGTCTAAATGGAAGATGACGAGTAAGTGTTGGGAAATGAGATTCCATATACAAGTGCAAAGACGCATCAATGCACATAACACAATATGCAAGACTTGACCTCTCATTCGTTGTATAGCTTTGCGTCCACACAACAACAATACCTAAAAGTTTAGGCTTATTTAGTCCCTATACAGAAAAGAAAAAACAACATGGTAAGGATGAAAAGAAAAAACATGGTAAGGATGAACACTATCTACATTGGCGCTAGATGTGCTTAAAGTAAATATGCAAAAGTTATCAAAGCTCCCACGATTAATGTAAAGATCAAGGGGAACTGCAGACATCAGGAGGAGTCTAACACATATATTTTAATCTCAAATGTAATAGGTGTGTTGTGCTCTTTTCTCCTTTGACCAAGGTTTTATTTCTCGCATTGGGTTTTGTTACTTGACAAGGTTTTTAATGAGGCAACACATTTTTGCACCATTATATCTTCAACTCGGTCCAAGGGGAAGTGTTGAAAGAAAAACACAATTATTGTGTCTTCATTGAAGTAATAACGGAATGAGTTAATAACGTTTATGGTCAACGGACGTAACAGATCAATCACCATTATTTATCATTAATTACTATTGTAATTACCATTTATTTCTATTGTAATTTTAACCCCTATATACAGGAGAGTATCAATGAAATAAGTAGACCATTCGATTTTTCCTACAATATTTGATAGTATAAATATCAGTCGTGATGAATGAAATGACTTAATAATTTTCAAATATATTTTGAAATACATTCACGATGTAGTACTAAGGATTTGTAAGATTACTAAATTTAAGGTATGAAAATACTAATAATTTGTCACGACCCCGAAATTCAATTGATAACAATTTGAATTCGAAGCCATGAAAAACTCTAAAACAATTTCAATAAATCGAAATCATCTTATTGTCACAGCGGATCATTACTGAGTTCATAGTACAACTCAGTCGAATTGATTATTACAAACCAAATTTATAATTCAAGCATTATATCAAATGGAAATGCAAAATCCTCTCGATCCTCACCACAAAATAAAATAAGGCAACTTCGAAGTTTTCAGAGTTGTCTGTCGATTCTGCCAATCCACACCTGCGGAAATATCCCCTACACCATCGAATAGGTGCACCGGGATTGCAAAACACAAACCTGGTAAGCTTCGCAGCTCGTATGAGTAAACAACAAAATAACATGCATAGTAATACGAAAGTAAATATTGAAACATCCAATTATAAATGTATTCATGAATCAAAGGACGGCCTATCTGGTCGTCCAATAATATCTAAAAATATAAGTGCTCATGAGAAATCATGCAACCTATCTGTTTACCCAATTACATTTATAATACGGGTACTCATGAGACCCAGGTACTCATCCGTTACCCCTCATGCAGTACACCGCCAGGCATTGGGCAACCCATCTGTCACCCAATAATCCCAATAATATGGGTACTCATAAGTTGATAACTCATCTGTTACCTCTCATGCCAGTACACCGGCAGACAGACTAGAGCTCTAACTGTATCATAACTGTCGCCCGGCCAAGGCTAGGTTCCGACATGCCAACACGTCCAAAGACAGGTCCGAAGACAACAAAAACGTTTAAACATAACTCAAGTTAAGATTTAACGTACAAAACAATCCTCACATGTTATTGTACAAACCAAGTGACATGCTCAAATAATTAAATATCAATGCCATAAATGAACTTATTTAAAAACGAGAATATGACAGTATATAATATAGCAACCCATATATATGTATCGATTTTACCAATCATACACATACACAACCCACTATATCATATACATATCATAGTTCAATATTTAAAATAATGTAATTATGAATCTTCGCTAAGGGTAGATTCGTCATTGTGAGATTGAAGAAGAAGTGATTAGAAACGTTATGTAAACCCTCAAATGCCGAAAGAGTAATAATGTTTTACTGTTTCGCAATTTCCGGATTTTACGAAATTAATGTTCACGTAATTACTATTCATGTATTACTGTTCAAATATGTACTGTCTATATATTACTTTTCATATACGTACAGTTTACGTATTACTTTTCATATACGTACTATTTATGTATTCATGTACACCAATGTACTATTCATAGTAAATACTGTCAGTAAATATAAATCACTGATTTACCTTTCAGAAATTACTTTTACAATTACTGTACGTAAATTATATTTATATTTATTATACGTAAATTACTTTTTACATTTACTGTACATAAATCACTTTTTATAAAAATTATTATTTAAAAAAAAACACTGTTCACGCGCCGCCCACAGTGATAGCGCGTGGGCCCACGCGCCACTTCTAAAACCGGCGCATAGCTCGCCACTGCCGCCCAAAACTCATCCATTTTCTCTCCTCATCCCCTCCACAACCTCCTACCACCCCTACACTACTCCATTTGCGCTCACGCGCCGCCAGAGACGGCGACACGCCGCTCCACCACCTTCGACCAAACCCAACCAAAACAACATACAACCAACATGAAAATTGAAGAATGAGAGGAGGCGATCAAAACCTTACCTTCAGCTTGCCCAGAACCGGCTGGAGACCGCCACAATCACCACCGCAAAGTCTCGGGTTCGAAGGGAGGAGGTCGATGGCATCATTGCTCGATTCGATCAGAGAGAGATCAGGGAGAGAGAGAGAGAGAAGAGAAAGGAGAGGCTGCGAGGTGAGGGTTTCCGAAATTGGAAAACCTAGCTCCAATTAATTCCCTTTTATACCCATTTCCAAAATTGGAAACTAACTTCCGTCGATAATAACTTTCACGTACGACGTCCGATTAGAACGCGTGACGTGTTCACGACCTCGTATTGACGAGCTCTACAACTTCCGTGAAGGAAGTTTTCGGAAACGAGCGACGGAGTAAAAGTCGATTCTCGCGTCGCGGAAACGTAACGTTTTTCCAAATTAGTTTTCCGAAATACGGTTCCGTTTTCGATTTCGATACGTTGCGAAACGAAACAAATGCGGTTTATTAATTTTACAAAATTTATTAATTTCTAAGAATTCATAAAATTTGATCCCGAAAAATTAGGTCATTACATAATTATTATTATATAATTCTAACATCGGGCACTTTAAGAATTTACAAGCAGCACAATAACGATATTAGGCATGATGAAAGATAACAAAATATAACAAAATATTATGCATTATCAAAATATCCATGATTCTATATCATTGAAGTATTCGTATAAGAATGATGTAGAACGGCTAGCCAAGGAGTTTGAGGAGCAGCTTGAGAAACGTATGGCAAAGCAAAGTCGTAGACAAACATAAATTTTCTGTAATGCCTAGGTTTACTTTTCCTTACATTCATATGATTTTTAGTTTGAATAGGTTTGTTATTTCCTAGTTCTAGTCTTAATAGGATTAGCCATGTTTTAGAGCCTAGCACCCTTTATGTTGTATTAGGCATTCAGTCAAATCAATACAATTCAAGTTATCTATAGATTTATCTCTTTATTGTCTTTATATTTCGGCTTGACGCTTGTCTACCGATCTTATGTTTTTGCCTATAACTTTCACTGTGTTAAAGATACATCCTAATATTTAACTAAATTATTTCACAAACTTATTATAAATATGATGTAATTGTAAAATGAAGCATTGATTAGCTCAATTTCTAAGTTCGAACCAATTTGTTGCACTTTCATTTTCAGTTTTAAAGTATAGAAAAAGAGTAAAGAAAATCATATATGTAAATCAAAAGAAAATAACATAAAAGAGTTTTTGTAATATAAATACCAAGCGTGATAAATGGAATGACTTGAAAATTTGCAAATCTATGTTCAAGTATTATTTACAGTGTGGTAGTACAAGTTTGTACTTATTTCTAAAGTATGTACCTAATTAATGTACGTAATAAGAGGTAGGTGACAAATATGTTTAGATAAATTTTCTTATAATCAGCAAGAAAACTTGGTATCTAGACATATATCTCATCAAATAACAAAACAAAGTTGTAGGAGTTGTGCAGGTTGTGTACCAAGCACCACATCAAGTTATATACCTCGTCTCCTCATCTTTTGTTTTTTAAATAATACAAATAAAATTAATCATTGCATCAGTGTGAACCTAATTTAGGCCTTAAGAACCATATTATCGGCCTATGTATATATATAGTCCAACTTAAGCCGATATTTAAAATGTGCAACAACAATAGGGGTGAGGTGAAAAGTCTACAATTATATCCTGATTTTCATCTAGGATCATTTATATATTAGAAAAAAAATGACATATAAACAATGATGAAGGTGAGAGATGCATATATGGTACATAGAAATATGTTGGAGGTGGAAGTGAGTTCAATAAATATGTCTAATAAGTAATAATTTGGCAATTATAAGCGTGTAGTAAAGAGGACAACTGTTACATGTTACTTTATCTCCACATTTTATTAGTTTATGAATAGAATAAATAAAAATGAGTGGTTGAATGAAACTTTTAAGCTTTCTTAATGTCATGTGTGTTGAATGGGATGATGTGCATAATGTTGGAAATGAGAGATCTCACATCTAAAAAGTGACAAATAAAATAAAGTTTATAAGTTGGTGGATAATACTCAATTGTACGGAGGCCTTTTGTGATTAAAACTGAACACATGTGAGGTGGCTAAGTTGAGACAGTATCGATACAGTTGGTCCACGGGCCACGTTTATCACTGTTTAATATGATATCAGCGCGGGTCCCTCTCCAATCGCGCCTCTAATTTGTCGTGGGCCCGAGTTGGCTGCCACTTTATCATGAACCCGAGTTGGGTTCCATAATCATGTCATCGGAGAGTTTCTGATTGGATGGTCACCAAGTGTCGTTGGTTACTGGAACTTAGTTTATTTCATCCTAGTGTGTGGGATGTTAATCTGTCACATGCAGACCTAAAAATTAGGTTGCACGTGAAGTGGCGTATTGTAGATGAGAGATCTTACATCTAAGATGTAATAACCCGAATTTTTGATATCCATTTTTTTTGTAAATTCTTGTGATTTATCAAAATGGTGTTTGAGTAAATTCACATTTTACGCCTTCCCGATAGTTGACATTGCGAAACAGAAATGTTTTCAATTTTCCAAAGTCGAAAAACATTAAGTTCCTTTGACTCAAGAGTTGACTTTTAATGCGTCTCTCATCTCTGAAAATGTTTTTCACGAAAGTCGTAGAGCTCGCTGATACGAGTTCGTAGACATGCCGCAAGTTTAAATCGGGTATCATATGCGGAAGTTGTTAGTAATGGAAGTTTAGTTTTTGATTTTGGCAAGTATATAAAAGGGCAATTTTGGAAAACCTAAAAATCAGAAATCTCATTTCAACAGCCACACGAAACGCGAATGTTCATCTCATCTCTCCCAAAATCACCTCCTACCCTTTCTTCTCTGATCTTCCTCATCCGGATGCCGATTAAGCCGTTGCCGGTCTCGTTAGAACCGCGCGGCCGGTTGCTTTAAGCTCGGAATGGTGGCACAAGACTTTTTGACGCCGAACAGCTGCAACAATGCTCCAAAGGTTCTGCAACTTTCAGTGATGTTGCTCCTCTGCCGCCGGCGAGTCTAGGACTCAAGGCCACTGTTGTTGGTCTTCTCTCCCCATTCTAGGCATAATTCCACCAGTGGAGAGGCTCGATTTGAGCTGCTGCACAACCTTGCCTCATTTGTAGTAAGAGTCACTCCCTTTCTCCAGTCGTTTCAGAGTTTGTAGCAGGAGTGTTGGGTCACTGTTGGAGTAGTGTGACAACCCAAACAAGTAGCTCGAATATGTTTGAAGCCAAGAAGGAATTTGGGTAGAAATTCCTGTTCGGGTTAGATCAGCTCGGGAAACACCATTTGTTAGGTAAATTTCAACCTCAAGGTTTGTTTTTGTTATTATTGCTGGTTATGATTGTTTAAGGAAGTTAGGATAAGAATTTAAGGGTGAGGTGTGATTGGAGGTAGTGTTTGGCCGGCAGCAGTACAATTATCTTTGAAAGATTTTGGCCATGGAGTAGTGAGGTTATAACTATTGTTTAGGTTCTGTCAGTTGCTCTGATTAGGTAGAAATACAATTAAACTCTGTTTTACCAGATGAAGTATTTTTAAAGTGACATTGAGTTCACTTGTTTTGGAAATTGTCGGAATACATGTAAGTGAGCTTGCCATGTGGGTGACATTAGACTGAGACTTCCGGTGAAGTTAGGAATTCGACTTTTACTTGAAGAGTAGTGTGAGAACTTGTTTTGGTCGAAATTACCTTGGTCGAACCATTGAATGTCTTGACTAGAACGTCAAACTTCCTTTCTAGAACGTCAAACTTCCTTTATAAAGTAGCCATTTAATTCCTGGTATCAACATCACACACCCCACGGCTCTTACTTCCTCTTTTCTCCTTGGAACTATATTGGCGATTGTTGTCGGCCAAGTCATCAATCAAGGTGTAAGCTTCTTGACTGGTCTTGTTCATGAATGTGCAACCACATGCCGAATCCACCATACTCTTGTTAGTGGTGTCAAGTCCTTCATAGAATAATTGTACCATGGTGATGGCACTTCCTTTATAGTTCCTGAAATTCCTCCCATGCCTCGTAGAGTGAATCACCATCCTTTTGAGTGAATATCCCAGCTATCACAACTATCAGCGCACTAAGTCTAATAAATTCCTCCCATGCCTCGTGCAGTGAATCACCATCCTTATGCCCGCCATAATCAGCACAACTATCAGCGCACTAAGGCTAATAAATAGCTCAGTCTCGCAATACCAGCAGTGAGCCAGCCGCACTAGATGTGCAATGGGCTGCCCCGCGGCCTAAACCAACTACGGATGCGCCCTCACGCGCATCCCAAAGAAGACTCCAGAGAACACCTTAATCAGACTTTGTCCCACACCGGAAGATGAGTAAATGATCTACCTCAACTCAACAATAAAAGGTCAAACTCTTGACCTCATAAGGTAAGTGCACTTAACTACACTGTTACTCTGCATAAATTATTACCAATCTGACTTGAGCATCGGAAAGTTGAAGACCACGCCACCGTGGTCAAAGTGGAGACCACGCCACCGTGGTCTCCACTTTGACGATTTGTGCTACTTGTGACAGCAAAGGAACAAGGAACATAGCGTATCGCATCAACAAAGAGCGTAGCGTATTTCATCAGTGCAATTCACTACGTTAATAGTTCTGAATCTCCCTCCTTAGTCTTTTCGGGAGTTGAGCAGGGAAGAATTGCTTCAAGAACCTTCTAGTCATTTCGTCCCATGTGGTGATGATTCCCGCTGGCAGAGAGTACAACCAATGCTTAGCATCGTCCTTAAGAGTAAATGGAAACAAAAGCAACCTCAAGCCTTCTTGAGAAAGATGATAAATTGATTGGAGCTTGCAAATGTCCAAGAAATCCCTAAGGTGAATATTAGGGTCTTCCATTGAGGAACCAGAGTGCTTAGGCAGTTGCCCAAGTAATTGAACCGGAATGGAGAAGTTGGCTTCATTAGGTGGAGTGAAAGCAATGCATGAAGGTGATTCAGGGGTGGTGGGGATGAAAGCATTTTTCAGTGACATTTGAGCACCAGTAAGAATTAGAGTACGGTCTGCAATTGTGTCTGTCTCCGAGTCAAAGATGAAGGGGAAGAAAAAATCCTCCTCTTCTTCTGATCTAGGTGAAGAGTTTAGGATTGCATTGCTTGGAGAAGTTTCGAAATCTAAGAGTCCACTCGAGCTAGAGCCTTGTAAGTCTTTAAGTGCTTGAATTCAATCTTTGAACTCTTGTGTTTTCTTAGAAATAGCGGACATGCATAGTTCCTGTAACACGAAAGTTAGTGAGTTAGCATTGAAGAATACAAAAATGAAACAAGAAACATGCTCTTCCTTAGGTCATATACACTGCACACTTATAGAAGAGGCACGGTAACTATGTTGTCATGTTTACAAAAGTTTGTTCTTTACGTTTACAAAGTTCATACAATTTACAAGTTCATTTTGTCGTTTCAATGATTGAATGATCGATTGATTCTAAGTTGTAAACCGAGGTGGACGTGCGGCCTAAGTATGGATGTCTAGACACAAGATCAAGTCCTTGTTTCAGAATGCCGTATAGCTCAATTAGAGATAGTGAACATGGTATGACTCATTTGTTGAACTACGGAGAGCGAACTCCCTATCGACTCCATCACCGAGATGTATGTCAATTTATAGTTATCGGAGATCCAATTTAGGTCTCATGCACCAGGGTAATAAAAGAGCGTGTCTCTTACTCAGCTTGACTCAAACTTGGGTGTTCGGCAAATCTCCAAGTGTTAATAAAAGCCGCCCTCAACCTCATGAAAAAAATTTGGAACAAAACATGAGGAGTTAAGGCTATTATTAATAAAAAAAAGACTTCACATATTCCGTTCGATTTACAACCTACAACAATCATTCATTCAACCATCAAAACAACATCTTAAGAAATAATTACTATATGTTAAAACAAAGCAAGAAAAGCATATACAAATTTAAAATATGAACAGTGAATTCGAAATTAAAAGATTGGGATCCATAATGAAGGATCTCCGGCAATGGCGGCATTTGATCAGTTCGATTACTCGACATCAACATAACCTTTTAAGGATTGTTAGTAGTATAAAGCAAGAGGGTATCGTTCACAAACCGAGGATCCACCAGGGTAAAAAATCATAAATATTTAACAACGAATTCATAAGAGATAAAAGAATTTGATAGTTATGGATTATAAGTATAAAAATAGAAAATAAAACTTAAACTAATATATGCATGTGATCAATCAACTAACACACAAACATCACCAAACAAAACGTTATAAGTAGCTTCGAAATCATAACCGCATCCTATGCAAACACCGAGCCTTAGCGGACAAGTATTGAGTGAACAAACAAAAACCTAATGCCGAACTAGGTTACTTAGCACACCCTAACTCGAAACATGGCCTGGTAATCCTATCTTAGCGCTTAGAAATTACAAGGTAACATGGCATTCTCAATCTTACCACTTCATTTATTCATCTTTTATCTAATTACTTAGCGCATCTTAGATAACAAATGGATCATGGTTAATTCCTCCTGATTACTAACAAGTCAAGCATGTCACTTACTTTAGCAAGTTAACAAAAACACTTAAGAATCCTATATGCAAAACTAACTTAGCGCCTTGAATCACATATAGTTAACACACAAGAAAGAGAATCATTAAACCATTGAATTATAAACTCACAGCATCTACATAGAAATCATAGAAAACAAAATCAGAACTACTTTATAACAGCTTGCAAAATCGTAAACTACATAAGAGTATTCCACAAATTCGGAACTAACCAAAATAAAAACACAACATCACACAAAGAATCTAAAACGAAAACATAATTGAAGAAGTAACGAGTTACATTTTGTAAATCTCCTTAGCGGTATCAAAACATGGCAGCACGGCTTCAACTTGAGTGGCAATCCTAGGCGTAGCGCTTTGGATCGAATGGAATGAAAGGAAGATGGTGTTTACATGAATGGCTTTGAGGATAATGAGTAGTGTTTAAGGCAGAGGTTTGGCTAGTCTTGTGAGCAAGGTTGATGATCTTTTCTGTGAAAATGAGGTGATATATATAGAGGAAAAACCAAAGGGAGGTCGGCCACAAAGTCCACAAAGTTGAAACCAAATTGGTTTAGGTCTTCTAGATTTTCTCATTTCGGCAGAGCTGACATTTGTGTCTTGTTGTCACCATAACTTTCGCTAGAAAATAGCTATTAAACTGATTCCAATTGCATTTGAAAATAGACTTTCGTAGCTTTTCATCCATATATCATACATTCTCTGAATCGTTGTGAGCTGTCCAGGAGAACCCGTCAAAGTTGGATGACCTACACTGGCAAAATTCTGATTCTGATAAGGATTTGACATTAATTGCATATTTTCTTCCTCTTTTAATGCTGATTTGTTTTGCACGAATTTCCTCTTTTGAATTAGGAAGGCAGCAAGAATCTTGTTTGTTGCAGGCATGTTTGATTTTCTTACCACTTCTCATTTATTTGTTGCATGACTTCTTTGACTTTCTTACCTCTTCTCATTTATTTATTGCATGACTTCTTTGACCTTTTTTTTGTGCAAGAATTTATGGTGATTCAGATATAGATTCGTGCCTCTATATATAGGAGAAACAAGACCCCAACTTTCCCTCACAGCCCTTAGATCATAAACAAATCAATGACTGAGATATTTCTGCCGAGCTCACTGGACCTCGGAGTAATAACTCGATCATATCTCCTTGTATGAATAAGATACTGATCTGATTCCAAATCCTACAGAAAATAGACTCGTATAGCTTTCCATCCATATAAAGAACATCTTCTAATTCGATCTGAGCCGTCCAGGAGAGCCCGTCAAAGTGGGACTACGAATCATGACAGCTCTTTGATTCTTGCAGGGATTGGGCTTCTAAGTGCATATCTTATTCTCCTTAATAATTCTGATTTATATGCACGAAAATATCTTCATATACACCTTGAAAATTCATCTCCAACTTGGTTTTGAAATCCAACACTCAATAGGAAACCATCAATGTCGCACGGCCTCTCCTTATCCTAATAGGAAACTGATTTTCAGTCTCTTCTCTTTCCTTGCGCAACTAGGATTGTTTTCCTTCTCCAACATGGATTTGTATTTCCTAATAAGAATATGTACGTTAGAAACAAAGAAATAGGAAAGGATGAATCCTACTCGAACAACGAATCATATCTCAACAAGGATTCTTAACACTTAGCACGATTTCATCATCAATTCACTCATAATCGATATAAGCTCTACCTAGACACTCATTCATACAAAAGAAACAAAAACATACTAAATAAGAGATAACAAAGAGTACGAATATGGCATAAACGCATTAAGAACGTCACACTTAGTGCTTCTATCATTATTCTATACATATCGGTTTGTGTCTTGAATAGAAATATGAACTTGGCTTGTAATTTTAGAGATTAATGAAATGATATTTTAGTTATAATCTTATTCTACATCTTTTAAATAGCCTTGTTCAACGTAGAAATTAGTTGAAGAACTAATAAGTTGTTATTTGATTTAGTTCATTTGACCAATGGTTGACTTTTAATATGTCGCTCTTTTTAGAAAATTTTATTCATGAAAGTTGTAGAACTCGTCAAAACGAGTTTGTAGACACGCGACACGTATTTTTCGGAAGTCGTATAAGATAGTTTCTATAATTGGAATTTAGTTTCGATTTTGGAAGGGTAAAAAGGGGAAGAAAAATTGAATTAAAATCACATATTTTCTTTCCCCCTTATCTCTTTCCTCTCTCCATTCCCAAAACTCACTTCTCCTTTCTTCATCTTCAGCTTCTTTCTTCTTCTCCCACCGACCCCATTTCCTCCTTATTCCTTCCTAATTTTATTCTTCTTTGATCTAGCTCCTCCGGCCATCAATTTCTTTTCCACTAGTGCCCTTAGAACCACAAGGACGTTCTCTTCAGTTCGGTGGTGGTGGCACACCATCCTTCGACACCTAGAAGCGGCAGTAGCACATGGGAGTGTCTGCTACAGTTCCACTGCTGCCTGGGTTTGTGATTTCAGCGGCTTGGATCTTTAAGTGGTTGTGGAGCTGCTTGTGGTTTTCACAAGTGGTTGGGTCTTGCAGTTGGGTTTTTGGGGCAGTGACTTGAGAAGCTTAATTCTTGGTAAATTTGAATTCCTTGGTTGATTCTTGTAGTTCTTATTATTTTGGTTTGTACTTGGTGTGAGAGTAGAGTTTATGTGAGGAAAGAGTGGTTGTGATTGTTATTGTGTCATGTTTTTGTGATTTTAGTTTTTGAGGGTAAGAACTTTTATAAGTGAAAGGGTAGTTGGGAAAAAGGTGATCGGCAGCAGGGCTGTGATAGTAAAAGAGGAAGTTTTCGGTTAAGTGTGTTATTAGTTGGGTAGTGGAAGAGAGTCTTTGGCCGGTTAGAAGTGTTGTGGTGCGGGGTTACTGCCGGGTAGTGAGGCAAACAATTTGCTGCTAATTTGTTGTAGTTTTGGGTAAGTAGACTTTTACTTAACTTGCTTAACTGTTGAGTTTTGTTTTAGAGGGGTAGAGTGAGTCAGTTGTGGCCGGCGGCTCTAGGTTGTTGTGTTGGAAGTGTTTTTAGTCTAGTTGTGAGTTTTGAGTTATTTAGCCTTTTGAACTCAATTATTTACTAAGTGATTCTTTCTTATCACTTAGGTGTTTGTGGAATCAAGTAAGTGAATCTTACTTGAGGTTGCAAAGTTGCAAGCGAGAGCGAAAATGTGAGTAAACCTCAAATTTAATGCTAGTTACCCTTGGCGATAACTATGCGTATTTAATTATACATTTCGTTATTTGTATTGCAGTGTGATTGCTAAATATATATATATATATATATATATATATAATTGATGATAGGTATATGTACTTCTAAATGGTATGGAATGTGCATATATTATCGTTGAATATATACATATATATATATAATGTTACATTTAAATTGAGTTATATATTGTGCAAGGTTTATATTGTGTGGCGGACGGGACCGAGAGGGAATAAAATGTACCTCTCGGTAAAATGGAGGTTTGTGGATGGATTAGATGCATTGTTGAAGTGTATACATGTTGTGTGGTCGAAAATGAAGAAAATGTACCTTCCGGCATTATTGTGATTATTGATGATTGTGTTGTAGCCGGGAGAAAAAAAAATGTACATTCCGGAATAATTGTTGTTGTTTGGCCTTGTGGGGTGTTGTTTTGCTTTATGGCGGCCTTTTGGAAAAAGACTTTGTGTGCATTGTTCTGCCCTAGTGGCAGCCAATTTGGCGAAAGAAAAGTGATTATATGTGTTTTGCCTTTGTGGTGGCCTTAGTGACATAAGCAGTGTCAGATCCACATCTTGGGTGTGATTCGAGAGTCGCTTTAACCCAAAAATGTCATGCATGTGTTGTGTTGTTGTTGTGAGTTATGTTGTTCTGCATGTATTGCGTGGTTATGGTGGTTTATACATGCGTTGCGAGTTGTTTTAATTGTTGAGGCATTTGTTGCGTTGATGTTATTAGGTTGAATATTTATATTAAGTTTACTCATACCAGTTGTGAAGCTGACCAGGTTTGTGTTTACAACCCTGGTGTACCATTATTGGTGCAGGGGGTAGTATAGCAGGTACTACATAGTAGTTGAGATGGAGGGATTGAGCAGCGTGATAGCAGAGTGTTGTTTTTGCCTTCTGTTCATTTTTCCTATTTTTGGTGAGCCTTGTGAGAGATGAAAATAGTACATCTTTACATTTTTGTAATTATGTTTATGTTTACAGTTTGTAATCCAAATGATTTGACAAACTTGGTAAAGATATTCAACTGTTGTAACATAATTTCATTTATTGAAGTTATATCAGAGTGTTAGCATCCTTAAATTTGAAATTTTACTGTTCAGAATTTAGGGATGTTACAATTGGGAGCGTAGGTTGCATATTTGATGATTTTATCAATATCATCCCAGAGCGATGGCCCAACTTGCAGTGGATCCCCATCATATGTTTTTCGGTATTGATATGTCATTGGGTATGCGGGAGTGTTAGGAGCCTTACCTTAGGGTTCGGTACTCTGAGTCAGTTATGTAATAAAATTGTATAATCCTTTTATAATCTCTCCTACGTGTCTTGGTTAATACATGTGGTACATAACTTACACTTGGGTCTAAGTTTTAATACATATATTGACTAAGTGTTAAAACGTTATAGGTGATGGATTCACTGGGACGCAAGACTAGAGGTCGATATAGGGCAAGAGGCGGAGGCCGAGTTCACCATGAGGAGGAACTTCATGTAGAGCAGCCTAATCCTGGGATTGGCGTCCATGATGAGGGACGAGTCCTCAAGCTGATCAAGGACATTAATAGATTGGCTGCACCGACCCTTCATGGGGCTCTCGATCATATAGTAGCTGACTATTGGATCGAGAACATGGAGACCTACCTTGATCTTGAAGTGTGCTCTGAGGTGGAGAAGAGGATGATAGCTACCTTCTTTTTGAAGGATGATGCCCTGGATTGGTGGAAGAGTACGAAGAGGATGAGAGATGTATCCACTTTGACATGTGAGAAGTTTATGGATCTCTTTCGGGACAAGTATTTCCCATCTACTATAAACGAGGAGCTTGAGCTTCAGTTCCTGACACTCAACTAGGGGAACATTACGGTCAGGGAGTATGAAGCTCGTTTTGACCAGTTGTTTCGGTTTGTGAGACTGGTGGATGCGACTTTCTTAGCTCAGAAGTTTCTACGGGGACTTAGACCTGAGTACAAGAACATCATAGCTGCACTCTACTTTAATACCAAGGAGTTGATTTACGAGAGTGCACTGAATCTGAAGCAAGTGAACAAGCTCCATGAGAGTGAGGTGGTATCGAGAAATGTTCAAGGAAAATGGAAGGTTGTTGCTACGAGTAGTGGTACAACAGGTCATGGAGAAGGAGCATGGAAGAGGCAGAGCACCCAGCGGTACCCTCCAACAAGGGTGGCAGCCACACCTGTTAGAGTTGTAGCCTACATAGCACGGAATCGCCAATCAACCTACGATTCACGCTTCAGAAGTGGAAGCGAATCGGGAGCGCTTAGGAAGCCATAGGAATCGTCCGGAATCGCAATTCCGAGAAAAGTGTGTTCGGGTGCGTGTTGGAATCGTGTGATTCCGATTAAGAAGCGTGTAAATGAAGTTAATACCAAAATTGAGAGAGAGAGAGAGAGAGAGAGAGAGAGAGAGAGAGAGAGAGAGAGAGAGAGAGAGAGAGACTCGAATCAAAATTCGACTTTAATTTGTGAATTGATCTAAAGCAGTCACATTCATCTTTGCCTGGGTTTCATTTGAAACCTCATTGCAGTGGTTGTGGCTTTGGTGGTTGGAGATCTACTGGGTTTTAAAATGAGAGAGCGGCAGGTTGTGTATCCAAGCGGTGGTACAAACTGCTGAAGAGGAGAACAATCAAAAGAAAGACACTGAGGAAGAAGAGGAAAGAAAAAGAATTCAAAAGGATTAGGTGAGAAGAGGAAGAAGATAACATATTAGAGATAAAGAGTGATAGTTCAGATAAAAAACAAAGAGATGATAGAGATGTGTAAGCTTTTGAGGCCATTAGGTCTGTTCCAACCCATTGTTTTTGCTATTATATTATGTAGTTCGGTCAAAGTTCACCACTTTAATTTAATTATCAATTCATTCATAAATTATCTATAATTATTTATGCCCTAATTATTTTTCTTTTTCTTTTTTATTGGTATGCACGTAGCTATCATTATTCGTAATTATCTAAATAATAATTTGACTTATATAATAATTTCTTTTACAATGACTTATATCTAATAATGATTTCTATGTTTGAAATAAAATTACACCAAAGAATTTCATAAGTCAGATTTAAGATGATATATGTGAGATATATCATGAAATATATATATATATATGTATACATTATTTTATTCCAACGCTTCTAAAGCGCACATGCTTCCATTTGTTTTTTTTAAAGCTTTCACGTTTCTAAACGTTTCACTTCTACGCACCTGCACCGCACCCGATTCCGTGTAGCTTAGTTTATTTGAAGGTTGTGCCTTGGTTTCTCTTCGCTAACCTTCCTTAATTCAAGTTTTCTTCTAAACCCTATGTTTCTTTCAGTACTATTGTCTCCTGCATCAGGTCCATAATCAAGCAGTGAAAAGGCTTTTGTTGGTCATAAATGGGATCGTGCATACATAGTTACAAGTAACAAGAGCAATTTAATATCAACAATGTCTATGGAGCTCCTCTTCACACAAGCTCTAATTGATTTGTTGTCCACCCCATGCCCACTTCACAAATAAATTACAAGTGTTTTTTATAATAACCATAGTTATAAATTTGTTAAAAAATGGTACTTGGCATTTTTATGGAGTGAGCGTGGTATGGGTGGACGATAAATTTATTTATGTATCATTGTTGATTATCCCAACCGATATGCAACGAATCAATTAGAGCTTGTGGCAGAGCAAAAGCACACATTGCAGAACTCACAATTCCCGCTGGTCTAGATTTTCTGGATACATGTGAAATGCAGCTTTTGCTCCCCTAGCTAAACATCTATACAATGACCCAGAGAAAGCCCTGCAAATATTTTAAAGCCAAAATTCAAGCCACGCCATAAATTAGAAGTTCAGCCTGTGCTTAATTTGGTAAAAGAACAAAGAGGGTCCTGGAAAGTAATTAATTACATCCCAAGAACACAAATAAATGATAAAAACGAAACCAAAAGCAACCGCAACATACTTCAATCTTAATCGCGGATTATGTGAGGACTTGTCGGCATTGCACAACCACTGCATTGCCAAAACATAAAATCAAAATTGACCTAGTTGCATGAAGTTATCAGTAATCAATACAATGATAAAGAAAATTCTCTAAATTCCTGACAAGGGAAACATGATAAAAGAGCAGACATCCGATAGAAAAACATCACAAGTAACATGCACTCCTAACGGCTATAGATACTGGAAATTGGGATAAAAAATAACCTGGATATCTGAGATACTAATGGCTCCATCAATAACTCCAGAACGAAGTCCTAATCCCTGAAACAAAATCCAAACACATTAATTCCAAACTGAATACAATGCCTTCACTTTTCTTTACAAATTCGCACACAATCAACCCAAAAGAAGCATAATTATCAGCCAAACAAGCTCCAATGTCAAAATAACTTCATTTTCAGTTTTGCACCAATGTCACCTGGCCCATGTCCCCGAGAAAAAGGTCACCCTTAACCTCATTTTCCAGTACAACATCTGCAATTATTGAACCAAAATTTGAAAAATTAAAAAAATATATATATATATGCCCCAATTATAATCAAAATTCACAAAGTTTAAAGAACCCAAAAAAAGAAAAAACAATCACATACCAAGCATGGATTGGGAAATATCTGAACCAATCCAATGATGCCCACTATCAGACAAGGTCTCTCCACTAAGCCCAGAGCCACAACCTTCACCCGAAAAACTAAAAAAGCAATGAGCTTTACATAATGACACTGACAGATGAGATTTTTAGGGGTTTAGGGTTTAAGGAGAAACGCACCGATGTCGAGTAGCAACCTGGGGACGTCATCTTGGGGCAGAGCGAGAAGCTCGAGTCGCAGAGCGAGAAGCTCGAGTCGCAGAGCGAGAAGCTCGAGTCGGAGAGCTCAGACTGAATCTCCATGATGCGGGAGTTGCGAGTGTACTTGCGGGCTTCGTCGTCATTGTAGCTCCGGCCGAGACATCTTTTGGTTTCTCTTCTTTCTAAATCCTTGGCAGTTCAAAAGAAAACAAATTTGCCCACCTTGATTAACACCATAAATTACTCATATGCCCTTGACGGATTCAGCCACCTCAAACAGTCAAACCTACTTTCACTAGGTTTGTGTGCAAAGGGTTTAAGAACTGCAGCCACTTCGACCTTACATTCAGTACTTTGTGTCTAAGGGTTTTAGAACTCCGGCAACGAATAAGGTAGACAGATTCGTCTTCCAATGTCGCGAGGGGATGATCGATCTGTCACCTTGGCTACAAACAACTGAACCAGGGACTTGCATTTCTGTCCTTCCAAGTCCTAACTAGCTCACTCAGCGGTTAACATGAGACCGAAAAGCCAAGGGTTTCAGATCACATTCCACTGTTGTATCTCCTTCCACGGGCCTTTATACTAGACTACTTAAACACTAGCTCCACAAAACATTCAACCAAGTTCTTTCCACCATGACACCGCTTTGATAAGATCCAAAGGCAAATTCTGAGAACCAGAGTTTATAGCCCTCCCCACTGATAAAATGTATAAATTTAATCATCTAAATCATTTTTAATAATCTATGATATATGATCACTATTTTGGATAATGGATGTACAAAAGACGGCTACATTAAAAGGTAAGCATTATGACATCGATAAAAAACAATAAACATGATCAAAAATTCAAATGAAACAGTAGTCTTGTCTCAGGTCCTATGTTGCAGTAGGTGCTTCCGACCCTTTCTCTAAAATTCTGTCCTCCGACGGTAATTTTTTTCTGGATTTCTTCGTACCTTCTACTTTCCACATATCCCAGACTTTTGTTCTGGGTGGGGGTGTGGAATCTCCAATTGGTGCAACTAACCCTGGCTTTCCATCATCAATAACATCATCAATCAACCCATAATCCTTGGCTTCCCAGGGATTCATGAAATTATCACGGTCTGTGTCCTCTTCAACCTGCAACGACAAGAAACTAGATAAAGAGCTCACAACTCTCTCACACTAAAATATTTACAATGACAGAAATCATATCTGATCCTTACCTGCTCAAAAGGCTTCCTTGTGATTCTTGACAATATTTTGTTCAATTTAATCTTGTGGTACGCCATCTCTCTAATTCGTATGCCCATTTCTGTTGCCTGAATTCAGATGTAACAACCACAAATCAATATATAGACCATACAAACAAAAATGTATACTTCTTGACTTCTTGTAACCAACATATATATATTCTTAGGGAGAAAAAAAATTAAACAGGGAAGAAAAGCAGATGACCAAATTCCCAAGTGACAATGATGCTCGTATTAATTAATTTGAAATTGAATACAAGGGAAAACTTGACTACCAACAACAAACGAATATAAAGTATAAGATTCGACAATCATTTTCTAGAAAGTTTTGCCTTGTATGACTTGATGAACGGTGGTTCAAGTAAATTTTGTCAAACAAAGTTACAAAGCCTCCGAAAGGTAAAAAGGAAACAAGAGTTCAGGTCCAACAACCATTTCTGGGTTTCTAGTCAACCGATTAAAGTTTAGAACAGTTCAGTAAAAAATGAGTCCACGAGCACGCACACACCCCAAGCAGTCATGGTCTGCTACATAAGACAACTTCCAAATTATTATGATGTGAATATATCCGTCTTTATACATTCAAGCATGTTAATGGAATAATCGAGACTGACGTGTCACAAAAGGTGTCAAGTGTCTAGAGTAAATTGTCCCAAGTAGAGCTAATGGGACAGATTGGAAGCCTCTAACAATTGCTCTGGCTTGGGATTAAAAGTGAAGCTCAAAATGATAGAGGCATCACCTGAACTATAGCAAGGGAGAAATTTTCACTCAATAGAAAGGGAGGCTTTCTTTTCCTCCTTTTATTTGCTATTTCCCACAGTTCTCTGACTATAGCAGCTACAAACCTTCTTTCTCCTAAACTATGTCTTACAATTTCAAAGATGCCACCATTACAGTGACACCAACAATTAATTTGTCCTCTGTCATACATATATGGCATAACTGATCAACCACATGAGAAAAGCAAATATGTGGATGGAATGGTATAAAGATGGAACAGACTGGGGGAGACACCTGCAAAGAAGAGTTTCGGGGTTTTATAGAGTTCGTTAAAAATGACAGCGCATTTGGCCTTCCAAATCGGAACTCAAGACCCATCACTGAGTGGCTATTTTGTTCTAACACCTGCTAACAGAGATTGTTGACTTCCTGTAGTCTTATTATGTAACAGAAGTAAGAGTATTTGCTAAGTCAATGATGTATAACTAAACGTTCTACGAAATTAGTAAAAAAAAAAACCCCACAATTGTGTGTAGTCATACAGAATGAGGTAATGGATTCTATTTTCAGATTGCTGGTCAGTCAAGGATTTTTAAGGGTTTTCTGTTATGGCAACATTGGGATCTTAGCATGTGTATTGTGTATATGAGACAGCCTTAATCGTAGGCTTCAAATGCATCAACCTCATCAAATAACAAGCTACCCTTGGGAAGTTAGAGAAATTGTACTTGCACTAAAAGGACTCAAATTAAGAATTGATTAGAACTTCGGACAGGAACCGCATTCTCACTTTAAGTCAAACTGCTCAATCGGGAAACGATGTTGGAACTCAGGATTCAAGTCCCAGGTAGGATACGTTTAAACTGAACCCAACTACCAAACCCTACAATCTTGAGAAGGAGCTCTAGAAATAGCTACAAGGTACCATGTCACACATGGGCTTCCATTGTAAATTCATCCCATATGATTGAAATACAGCTACATCTCAGCACCATAACCAAAGAAACAGCAATAATATTATCATCAAATAGAACCATGGATACAAAAAAACTCGATAAATGGAAAAGCAGATTTATTAAAACACAAAATAACAGCAAACTACTTGATACCATTAAAATTGAATGAAGCGTACTTTTATACTAATCGAAATGCATTTGAGTAGGCAAACTCCATAAAATATTTACATGTAATAAGAATTTATATCCCCCAAATATAAAGATAAAAAATCTGCAATATAAGCAGAGGTTGAGGGATGCACTTACTTTCCCTCCAGCAGTTCCAAGAGGTTGATGGATCATCACTCTTGCATTGGGCATGCAATACCTCTTTCCTTTAGAGCCAGAAGCAAGGAGAAATGCACCCATAGAAGCAGCAAGCCCAAAGCAAACAGTTGAAACATCTGCCTTGCACATTTTCATTGCATCATATATTCCCATTCCTACACATTCCAAAGATGGTAATGAAAAACAAAAGAAGGCCCCAAGACATTATAGAAGAAAAAACAGGATCCAGCAGAAAGTTACATCCATATTTGGTGGCTGGGCTGAAGGCTAAATCACATCTGAGTTATGCCAAATCATTAAAGATATTTAGCCTAGAGGCCTTGCCCGACATTAAAGAATGAAATCAACACTAACACTTCTCCTTTTCCTTATTGCCCACTAAAAAGCATTTGCTTTGCTTTTCCTTCAAGTGAGTAATATACCAAGCCAACTGGTACATTACTCACTTGAAGGACCATGAAAAAAACAAACATACCAGCAGTTACGGAGCCACCGGGCGAGTTGATAAACAAAGTAATGTCCTTTTTGGGGTCCTCGGCATCAAGAAACAGCAGCTGGCTTATTATCAAATCCGCCGTCATGTCATCCACCTGCCCATTCACAATTCGACTCATAATTATAATCCAATCAAACAAAAACAATTGAAAATGAGAAGAGAGAGAGAGAAACCTGAGAGCCCAAGAAGATGATTCTCTGGCGGAGAAGCATGTTGGTGGTGTCGAGCTCTTCCAATCTGGGGACGCGTGGCGGAGATGCAGTAGCAGCAGCATCTGCGAATTGAAAATCCCAATTGGTGGACAAGGTGGGTCTTGTGTGCGGAGACGACGACGCCGCTTTGACCAGACCGACGAGCCTCCTCCTCCTCGTGCTTCTGCTACAATCGATGGTACTAGTAGTAGTGGCGCTGAGAAGGCCGTGGTGAAGAGCAGTTGCCGGTTGGGTGTTGAAGCTCAGAGGCCTTGAGGCTGAGGCTGCGTACGTCATCATCGTGTTGCTCCCTATTTGCCCTTTTTTATCTGCGTTTTGAAATTCTGTCGAAATTGGGCAAGGATGGAAGGAAGAAGAAATCGGCGTTGTTTTTGCAAATTGCGGAAGAATGATAAACGACGTCGTTTTGGGACGAAGGCAACCCGGCCACGTTTTGCGAAACACTAGACGACAGTTGGAGAAATATCAAAAACTTCAGTAATGAGGGGCGTGTGATGAATTCTTGTATTAAAGTTATTCGTAATGGTATCAATATGTGGAAAGAGATGATACTGAAATAGGGCAAGGACTGCAGGGTTGTGCAAAGCAGTGATGCGTGGCTACAGGGAAGAGCTACTGGATGTGGTCGTTTTGTACTTTTTATGTCGTTTGCAATTGAACATATGGTAGTCGTTTGTGTCGTCTGGAATTCATATATGCTCATTAAATGCAGATCGTGCTGCAGACCTCCCTCCATGAATTCATCTTGCTTTCTCCCAAAGTATTCTAATTTCCACCACTCAAATGACGTTTGTGTACGGTAATTAGATTTAGTTATTCCTTTTTACACAGTAGATAGTATGGTGGTGTGGTTAGAGTAATTATCTTTGACTTTTCTAGCTTTCATATATAAAAGGCTGTGTGATAGCCTCTGTAATATCATCAAGAAATAGATTGGAAATTCAACCCAAAAGTTCTTGTTCATTTCATTCAAGATTTCAACATGGTATCAGAGCAAGAATTCATGTCCTAACTCTGTATTTCTTCTTGATTAAATTTTTGATTTCTCTATCTTCCCATGAATGATAAATCTATTGAGAGGTTCTTTGTTCACTCAACTTTTTTCCGATCTTGGAATGAATCCAAATCAGCTTTCTAACCCTGTAAAGGTGACTAAATCAGGAAGGGAGTCTTTTATGAAACACCTTGGTAATTTTACAAGTTTATGGCACAAGGTTGCTGTTTTCCTCATCAAGAAGCAGTTAAATAGTGGAAATGCATAAACTTGGGAGTGAAACCCATTCTGAAGAAGCTTTAGGTATTCTAAAATCCTTATCTACTGAATCGAGATCTTCTTGAGAAAATAAGAGCACTCATATTCCAAATGAATATTCCAAAGACATTTTGGAGTCAAAGTGTTCTTACTGCAACATATCTGATTAGTCGTTTGCCTACTCGAGTGCTTGGTGGAAAATCTCCTCTTGAAGTGTTGAAAGGAAGAAAAATTGATATTTCTCACTTGAAGGTTTTTGGCTGTGTTTGCTTTGTTCACATACAAGCTCATCAAAGAGGGAAACTTGAGATCATAGGGCTATCAAGTGTGTGTTTCTTGGCTATTCTTCCACTCAAAAAGGTTACAAATGTTACAATCCTTCTACTCGAAAGATAATTGTTTCCAGGGATGTGAGATTTGATAAGGCTGGCTCTTATTTCACTGGAAAATCAGTTGGTTTCACTCAAGGGGAGCCTTTATTTGATTTATTTCCAACCCCCAATGTTACTATAGATGAGGATTGCAGCCAATCTTTCAATCCCACTACCGCAGTTCCAAGTTCTAGCCATCATGATGGTGAGGATTGTATTAAGCCTTCCACTCTTACTGCTCCAGCCTCAGAAGTTCAAGCAGTACCCCTGGATCCACTGAATGTTGCTATACAACCTAATGTTAGGCCACCTTCACCTCATGTCTTACCTCGCAGAAGTCCTCCGCGACAAAGGGAGCCTCCAATAAAGTTTAGAGACTATAAGACATACACATCAAGGTATCCCATGACTGCTTATATCTCTCACGAGAAATTTTCTACTTCTCATACTGTTTTTTTTAGCTCTCTTGATGATGTTCATGAACCTCAATGTTTTGATGAAGCAAATAAGTATGGAGCATGGAAGGAACCTGTAGTAGATGAACTTCAAGCTCCTAATGATAATAAGACTTGGAGTATTGTTCCAATTCCTCAAGGAAAGAAAGCAGTGGGCAGTAGATGGGTGTATAAGACCAAGTTTAACTCAGATGGTACTGTGGAAAGGCACAAGGCTCGATTGGTAGCTCGTGGTTTCACTCAAACCTATAGAGTTGATTACAAAGAAACATTTGCCCGGTTGCTAAGATAATTACTGTGAGGGTTCTTCTTTTGGTTGCAATAAATCAAGCTTGGCCTCTATTTCAAATGGACGTAAAAAAATGTCTTTCTACATAGTGAACTCGAAGAGGAGGTATACATAAAGTTGCCCCCAAGTCATCCTCAATCCTCTAATCCTAATATGGTCTAAAAACTACACAAAGCTATATATGGCTTGAAGCAATCTCCTCGGGCTTGGTATGCTAAACTTAGTTCAGTGCTTGAGACAGTTGGTTTTAAGAGAAGGAACCCAGATTCCGAATGGTTTGTTCGAATTGGTGCAATTAGTAAGCTTGTAGTGCTTATTTATGTTGATGATCTCATTGTGACGAGTGATAACCTTGAAGAGATTAATGTTCTAAAACAATCTCTACGCAACAAGTAAGCCATTAAAGATTTGGGACCTCTCAAGTACTTTCTTGGCATAGAAGTTGCTACATCTCACAAAGGCCTTTTCTTAAATAAAAAAAAGTATGTTCTTGATTTGTTGAAGGATGCAGATATGTGGGATAGAAAACCGGCTATCACTCCCCTGGAAAGTAAATTTCTACTTGATGCTTCCAGTGAACATTTCTTGGATGTTAGTTCATATCAAAGGTTGGTGGGTAAACTTATTGATCTTAGTATTACTCGCCCTGATATTGCTTATGTCGTAAGCATAGTTAGTCAATTCATGCATGCTCCTACCATGACTCATGTTCATATTGTCAAGCGTCTTCTTCGCTACTTAAAGGGCTCTATTGGTAGAGGTATTCTGATGAAACCTAATGGCAACACAGACATGATGGGTCACAAGGATGTCCACTGTGCGGGTAATTCTCTTGATCGTAAGTCAACTACAGGTTTTTGAACCTTTGTAGGTAACAACTTAGTAACATGGAGAAGCAAGAAGCAAACAGTTGTGCCTCGTTCTAGTGTTGAAGCTGAATATCGGGTTATGGCTTCCACTACATGTGAGCTTATTTGGCTTAAGGGATTGCTGTCTGATTTGGATCCTCAACTCGTCAACCAATACCTCTTTATTGTGATAATCAAGCTACCATGCATATTGCTTCTAATCTGGTCTTTCATGAGAGGTTCAAACATATTGAGGTTGATTGTCACTATATTCATTCTCAAGTTCAGTCCAAGCTGATTATAACTCATTACACTCGGAATCATGATCAATTAGCTGATATTTTCACCAAGTCTCTGTCCACAGCCAATTTTCATCGCATTTTGGGCAAGCTTGGCTCAATGAATCCTTTTGATCTAGCTTGAGGGTGAGTATTGGAATCATTGATGTAGTAGGCAGAGCTGCATGGCAAGCACTGCAGGGTTGTACATGTAGTGATGCATGGTCGTTTTGTACTTTTTATGTCGTTTGCAGTTTGAACATATGGTGGTCATTTTTGCTCTGGAGTGTCGTCTAGAATCCATATTTGCTCATTAAATGCAGATCGTGTTGTAGACCTCCCTCCATGAATTCATCTTGCTTTCTCCTAAAGCATTTTGATTTCCACCACTCAAATCACGTTTGTGTACAGTGATTAGATTTAGTTATTGCCTTTTACACAGTAGATAGTATAGTGGTGTGATTAGAGTAATTGTATTTGACTTTTCTAGCTTTCATATATAAAAGGTTGTGTGATAGCCTTTGTAATATCATCAAGAAATAGATTGGAAATTCAACCCAAAGTTCTTGTTCATTTCATTCAAGATTTCAACCTGTAACTCTGCATACTACATCAATGATTCCAATATATGGTGAAAATTGAGGGCAAGTAGGAGTGTGTTTATGGATGTGCCAACTAGGTGGAACTCGACTTATTTGATGTTGAAATCCGCCATGAAGTTCCAAAAATGTCCTATGTACAATGTGGAGTGATGATCCTAGTGCTCTTTCATTTTTTGATTACACCTCTCTGCTTGTCCATTCCAGGTATGTTTGATTGGAAAAAAAAACACAAGGTTTTATGGAGTTTTTGAAGCCTTTTTATGATGTTACCTTGAAGGTATAGTGTTCTTATTATCTTTCAATCGATGATACATTTTGTGATTTGCTTCGAATTAAATGTCTTTTAAATGCACAAATAATCCAAGTTAGGTTGGGATTAAATTTTTATTTGGATAAGTTGAATCAATATATCTTTTATTGCTATTGTACTTGATCCTCGCTATAAGCTTGACAATGTGGTTGATTATTTTAGATATTTTATTTGGAGAGATGGATGAGATGGTAAATGTGAACTCAAAGATGGTGAAGGACCTCTTGTATGACATTTATGAGGAAGAAGGAGGAAAAAGTGTTGGTGCATGGTTCTCAAGTGGTTAATGAGGCGAACCAATGGAAATCTTTTCAACTTCAAGAAAGGGTTTAACAGAGTTTGATAAGATGTTGAAGGAGAAAGAATAAACGAGAATATCAAAGAAAACCAAAATCATCAACAACAATGTTGATAGGTATCTTGAAGATGCTATTGAAAGTGATCATGAGAAATTTCATTTGTTGGATTGGTGGAAAATAAATGGAGCACGATCATAAGTATCCTACATTGGCACATATTGTTATGGATGTACTAGTTATTATGTGTCCACTATAGCTTCTGAGTCTTGCTTTAGCACTAATGAGATGGTGATTGATCCATATTATGCTTCATTGAATCCTAAAATGGTGGAGGCATTAGTGTGTTCAACATTGGATTAGGAATGACAATGTTGTCATATAACTCTTGAACTCACCATGGAGGAGGTAAAAATATGTCATGAAGTTATTGAAGGTAATTTCATTTATGAGATTTTAAAGTTTATGTATTTATAAAGTAAATATTTCATATTTTTATGTTTTGTAATGTTTTATGTTTCTCTTATTAATGTTGTATGTATAATTACACAATGAGTCTTATTCAAGTGTGGCGGGGAATGCTTGGAATGAAATTTTGCCACAAAACACCACTTTTAAGGGCTTGCGGATTGAGCAATGAGGGCTTGTGGCGATGGGACTTATTTTTATGAGAAATTTGATGTCTATTTTGTGAACTTAATTTAATTTAAGCTATGAATTTATGTATTTTATGAGGTATGAACTACAAACTTGAAGATGCAATCATGGATTGTGTAATTTAATTTGGAGTTCATTTTGGTGCTTTGGGTTTTTTTTTAATGAAATTATGAATTTTGTATTGTTCAAAGTTAGAATTCAGTTACTTTTTATCGGTGAATTACTTATTATTCAGGTTATTCAACATGATAATTGGTCCGACATGAAAATGCCCTACTTTCCTAACAATTATGAGAAGTTCGATGAGAAAAATATACTTAAGCAATTGGATATCAAACGTAAAAAGAAATGCAGATATGACATATTTTGGCTTGTAAAAGTTCTTGATCAGTATAAATTGACAAAATTGAAAAAGCTAGAGAACGAAGAGTAGGATATTTCTCTACCATAATTAATTTTAAAATTATATGTATATATACACGTATATATATGGCTCGATAAAATGAATTTAATTCTTGCATGACAACTTCCTAGAGGTATGATTTTTTACAAACACTTTAATTGATGGAAACTGCTCTTTCTACAATTTGAGCCCCGAAAGATTAGATCATATTTTCTTACATTGTTCGTTCTTCAAAAATATTTGGCCTAATCCTACATACTACTAAATATATATTTAAAATGTCCAATTGATTCTTGTGTGGTTATCATCAGATGCGGTTTCTCTCTGAAAGTTTAATTCTTTTATATCATATTTGGAATGCAAGAATTGATGTCGTCTTTAGAAATTGTAAACATAATGCTTCCGAGCAATCTTATTTTGCTGCCTATATGTTTAATAGCTATGTTGTTGAAAAACTCTTTAAGGGCTAGTTTGGTATAATTTCGCTTTAAAAACAAAAAAAAAAACAAATTTTGCGTTGACTTTTATATTTTATAGAGTTTGATAGCTTTAAGAAAATCAGTTTTTATATAGAATTTGTAGGTCACTCACACCAGTTTTAGAAGCAATTCCGATTGTTTTTAGAAGTTACTTTCACTCAAAACTCAATTTTTTTTTTTTGTAAAATCTCAAATAACACCCTTCACACCTCTAATTTAAGCCCGACCCTCTACCAACGGAAGCGGGCTTTCTCGCGGGCCGGGCCGGGTAAAAGCCCGTCGGGCTTGCGGGCCTCCGCGGGCTTTTCGGGTCCGCGGGCTAGATGATGAGGCCTACTTGGAAGTGTCCCCCTAAAACCACAGTTAAATTGCATTTTGATGGCTATGTGATTCTTAACGATCTAGCTCCATGTGGGTTTATTTTACGAAATTCAAATGGAGATCCTATTCTTCATCTTCAAAACATCTAGGAAAAGTAAACATCATCTCTGCATGAGCTTTTGCTCTTAGAGTTGGACTCTCAACTGCTGCTATTGATAGTCATGCGTGTTTAAAAGTTGAAGGTGATTCAAATATTTTAATTGACTCCATCAACAATAAGTGCTCTACTCGGAGAATTAAGTCACTGGTCTCAAACATCAAACGTCTAACAGTTTCTTTTGAAGATATCTCATTTATTCATATCTGGTGAGACAAATTTTGTAGTAGATGCAGTTTCTCAGATATATATATATATATATATATATATATATATATATATATCACCATCAAAGCATAACTAGTTAAACTTCCAATTTCACTTCGGTTTATAATGCTAATAGATATGATAATTTTGGTGTAGGGTGTATTAGAGGCTCACCACATTTTTTGTTGTTGAAAAGATAGAAAATTCATTAAGAAAATTAAAAAAGAGTATGAATCATAGTGTACGTTTAGCACATCAAGAATAATACTTGGTGCCTGATCACGCCATATTGTACGCGGCATACACTAAATCGAAACCAACGACATCAAGTCTATGAGCTACTAGTTACAACTTCTTGGGCAGTACTACAAATCCACTTGGTGAAGATGAGTCCAAGTTTCTTGAATATCACTAATGATTTCTCTATTAGCCAACAAGTCATAATTCGTTGTCTTAGCTTCAACAATTGCTTCCAAAGAGTCAATTTCAATCATGACGTTATGCAAATTGAGGGTCTGCAAGAGATCCATACCAGTATGAATAACAATTAACTCACATTGTTTTGCAGAGGCAATATAGTTTATTGGCTTCGCAAAGGCAATAACAAATTGACCTTGAGCATTACGAATAACACCCCTACACCTCTTCTTGTTTGATGTGGTAAGAACGCAACATCCACATTCATTTTGAAGGTATAATGAACAGATTTGGACTTTACCTAAGTTGACTTATTTGCTTGCTTGTATTCCTCTAACCAAGAGACTGCTCGCAAAACAATGTCATGAGCACATTGAGATTCGTTATGCCACAACATATTATTTCGATGCCTCCATATACTCCAAAGCAACACAAGAAACTTTGTAAGGGCATCATTCTTTAGTTGTTAAGCAGCTTGGAGCAACCAATCTTTGAATAACATACCATCTTGGTTGAAAGATAGAACCCATAGAGAGCAAGAACTTCTTGAGCATAAGAACATGTATATAGTAAATGCATGTTACTTTCAGTGTGATGGTGACATATAAGGCAATGCATCTCACCTTGATAGCCTTTAGTAGTAAACTTTTCCCTAGTTGCAAGCAAATTTGAATGCCTCTCAAATTTGAATGACTACACTACTTTTCTCTTTTTCTCACAAAATCATGGCTTCTCATTGTCTAAAAATCAACACTTATATTATGCAAAAATCTGATTTGATTTTAGGTATAATCATCACCTCTAGGTCCATCATTATCTAGTCATCCACACACTTCCTCCTTTATCACTTATTTCTTTCATGACCACTTACTTCCTCCTTTATCATTTCTTTCTTTCATGACCACCTACTTCCTCCTTTATCACCCACTTCTTCCATGACCACCTACTTCCTCATTTATCACCCACTTCCTCATTTATCACGAACTTCTTCCATAACCAACCACCCCACTCACTACACCATTATCTCTCACTTTTCTCTATTTTTTCCACCACCATTCTCTTTTACAAAAACCTCAATTACCATCACCACCAAGGGGAGAAAAAGAAGGAGAGGAGAGAAGAGAACATTTTCATCCACCCATCTCATTCTAAAAACATCAAGTTTCATCATCTCATTATCCACTATTTTTCATACACCATCATCAAGCAAGGAGGAAGAAGATGAGTCTAGCATCATTAGAGGATCTCCATCACCACCATGTGAAGACCTCCATGAGTTCATCCACATCATCCTCAATTTGAGATTCACTAGTCACCTCTCTTTTTACTTTGATGTTCATAAACATGTTGAAGCTTGTGTATTTGGTTATGAGTGAGTAGTTAGTTTGTATAGCCAATATTGTATGACATTGATATAAATATTTTGTTTGATACACTTGTCATTAGCACTTTAATATGCTAGTTCAAAAATTGAACATTTATGCTTAAACTTAATCAATTTGGGGGTTACTTCAACCTCTTAACCCATAGATTTATTCCGAAATTATTTCAATATTGGACCTTGGACATATAATAGTTCGCCAGCGCCTACTATCTTATTTGTCAAAGAAAAAATAGAATAGGTTATAAAGAATTAATTAATCGGTTGGATATTCGTTATGAACCCTTAGTAGAAGTAATTATTTCTTGTAAAGATCTCATTTCGGTACTAAGGAATTATTTCTTCGGACAGAAGAAGATTATGTAAACACTTACTCGAAATAGAACAAAGTTTTCGTGTGTTGATTCCTAGGAGTAGTGCAGCTGTTTATTCGATCACAGACATTTCTAGAACACTTCTAACAGAACACAATACCCCATCATTTATTTTACCTGTTTTGGAATTCCATGTTTATTCAATTCCAAGTTTAATGAGTAAGAACGTGGGAATTCATGTGAGAGATTTGTTATAGTGGAAGTGGTTAGCCCACTGTTTTGGTGTTTAGAGAAGAAGATTTTAAGTTAGGATATGAAGTTAGTTTTTGTGAGAGTTATGTAAGGTTAAGGGAGTTGTTTTTCCTAATTTTTTATTGAACTTAAATTAGTTAAGTTTGGAGTGAGACCGTGGGGTTAGGATGGTGAGGTGTGAAGAAATTGGTGATTAGTAGCTCTAGTGGATAGAAGATTGAGTTCTTGAGTGAGAATGAGATTGGGAAGGTTGTGGTTAGAGTAGAGTTGTTGTCTTACTCTTGTGTGACTTAGTTTCGTTAAGTTTGGTTGATTATGTTTTGAGTGAGAAATCTCTTGGTCAAGTTCTTTTGACATGAGATTGTGGTTAATGGAGTTTTAAGTGGTTAAGCCACTGTTTTGTTTATTTATTGGGTGTCCTTAGTAAAATTAGCATTCTTGTGGTTTTTAGAAGTTAAGTGTGTTAAGTGAGGGAGTTGGCTTGTCAAGCCTCCTTGGGTTGTTCTCCTTTACTAAGTGATTTTTATGCCACTTAGGTATCTGGCGGAGCGAGTGGGTGAGTTAAACTTGAAGTTGTAAGTTTGCTAACGGAAGCGAAAAGGTGAGTAAACCTCTTTTTTATTCAAGTTACCCTTGGCGATAACTAAATTTTATCTACTCTTAACTTGTTTATTTAATTAAAATACTTGCTTTAAATATAGTGAGATTGTGATATAATTGGTGTTATATATATACATTTAAATGGTAAATATAATGTACAAATATTGACATTGATTATATAACGTTGCAATTTTTACTCGTTATGTTTATTTAATTATTTTTGAGATATTGTGTGGAGGATGGGACCAAGAGGGAAGAAAATGTTCCTCTCGGTAATTGGAGGTTTGTGAAAGATAACTGTATTGTTGAAGTGTATGTGTGTTTGACCAGAAGGGAATAAAATGTACATTCCGGTATGATTGTTATTGTATGATTGTGAGAGTGTTGTTTGCCTTGGTGTCGGCCATTTTGGCAAAAGAAGTTGTTTAAAAGTTATGAATCTGGAGTGGTGTGCAGTGAGTCCAAATTGTTTTGCTTTTTTGGCTGGCATGTTGGCAAAGGAAAAGTGTGAGTGAGTTGGTTGGTATGGTTGTGCGTGTGTTGATGTCGTTATTTGCTTGAGTGGTATGTTGTCATATTGTTGTGGGATTTCATGATGTTAAGGTTGTGGTGATTGTTAACATAGTATTTGATCCAATAACTTTTAAATCGTTCCAAAAATATAACTGTTTTGAAAAAAATACATGGACTTGATCGTCAACGGTCCATCTGAATGTAAAAATGGAATTTTAATAAAATAGTTAAAAAATGGGTTGTTGGATATGAGACTATGTTAAATGAGTGTTTAGTTTATTTGTAATTGATAATTGATGTTGCGGTTTCTTATTATATAGTCTTGTATGTGTGTTTTCGTGATTTTCTAGAACTAAGCTTTATGCAGGAATTACTAAACTTTACTTTGTGCTTCTTTTTATGTGTAATCTCCTAAACTAAAATTCATGCAGGGATTATACATCTTATATTTATGTGTGTTTTTGTGAATTCCTAAAATACGCTTTCATGCAGGATTCACTATTTGTTTTCTTCATTGTTCTTCTTGTGTGAGTGTGTTTTATCAAGTTGCATGTTGTCGTATTGTGAAGTGGCGTGATGTCGTGTCGTTTGTTGTTGTGCCTAATTGGCGGAGTGGCGATAGGCAGTGTCTACTATTCATGGTACAAAATGTTGAACTCATGATCAGTTTGTTTGTGTGGAGCATCATTCATGAGGCAAAATGCTGAACTAATGAATGACTCAATGGTTGTTGAGCGTCATCTAGGATGGTGTTGTTGGTGTCGTGGAGTGAGTGTCGTTTGAGGAGTTAGTGTTGTGGTAGTGAGATAAATGTTGAGGTTTTACATAGTGCTAAACATGCTATGTTGTTGAGTAGCCATATTAGTTTACTCATACGAGCTGCGAAGCTGATCGGGTTTGTGTTTGTAATCCCGGTGTACCAACCAATTGTTCAGGGGATAGTGTTGCAAGTAGTACGTAGTTGCAGTTGGAGAGTCGAGCAACTGTTAGCAGTTTGCTGTTTTTATTTCAGTTCTTTTAGTTTTAATGAGGCTCGAGTGAAATCCTACAACTATATATATTTACTCAAGTGTAAATAGTGATTTGGATTCAAGTTGTAGCTGAGTTGTTTGTTTGAACTCAGAATCAATATTCATCAGCTGTATTGTAATTTCAAGGCATAAATGCCGATTTACACCCCAAACTTGGCTGAAATTGTCAATTTGCACCCCGAACTTGCATTTGAGTCAATTTACCTCCTAAACTTGGTAAAAATTGCCGATTTACACCCCGAACTTGTATTTGAGTCAATTTACCTCCTAAACTTGGTAAAAATTGCCGATTTGCACCCCATCCGTTAAATTTAACTGTTTCTATCCAATTTTGCGTCACATGTCATGCATTTAAGGGGTAGTATTGTCATTATATATTTATATTTTTCTTAAAAACAAATAAAAATATTCTTTAAAATGAGGATTATTTTGTTAATCAAATTATTTATTTACATCTTTTTTCTACCTACTTAACCCTACTTTGAATTATATATTCAATATACCTACCCATTCAAATATAGCGTGTTGTGTATAAATATATTTTTATATGTACACATTGTTGGAGGATGAACAAAACAAGAATAATAATGACGTAATAGAACAGAACGTAACCGTTTATTGATTGATAATGAATCCAATATATAGGCATTACATAACCACAATCTCGTAGGATTCGGAGTCCTAATCTATTACAGAGATTCGAATCTATCTCTAACAGAAAACCTAATACACACAATGGTAGAATAGTAATTCTCTCGGAACACACATTTATTTTTAATTTTCAATGTATTTATTTATTTATATTTTTTCTAATATCTTTTAACATACCATATCACATAAAATAATAAATATATAAATCAATAACATGTTTCGAAAAAACAAACATTGTAGCAAGTGTTCCTCTTAAGTAATTTTATTAATTTATTTCATTATTCAATATGAATAAATATATAATGACAATACTACCCCTTAAATGCATGACATGTGACGCAAAATTGGATAGAAACAGTTAAATTTAACGGATGGGGTGCAAATCGGCAATTTTTACCAAGTTTAGGAGGTAAATTGACTAAATACAAGTTCGGGGTGTAAATCAGCAATTTTTACCAAGTTTAGGAGGTAAATTGACTCAAATGCAAGTTCGGGGTGCAAGTTGACAATTTCAGCCAAGTTTGGGGTGCAAATTGGCATTTATGCCTAATTTCAATTATATTGAGATTATTTTAGAGTGTTAGCGTTCTAAATTTTGAAATTTTACTGTCCAGAATTTAGGGTCGCTACAATAGGTATCACCGTGTGAAGTAGAAGTATACCACATTAACAAGAACTTGTTGGCTACCAATCCAATAAAAGATTAAACTGAGTAAAAACCTTTCTTTTCTGGTCCCCATATAAGTTGATCTGTAGCTACTCTTCGATTTAGAGGTATATAGATAATTTTGTTAGCAACATGAGGAGGGAAAGTTGCATTAACTAATGGCTAATTTGGTGTTGTTGTGATTTCAAAAAAAAAATCTCCTGCTGATATGCTGTGAATTGAATCAGCTGTAAAATAAGAAAGTGAAATTTCCACTCTTAGTTTTACAATCTACACTTCATTTCCTTTTTTGGTTTAAACTTATACAGAGAGACAAAAACATATGTTACTAAAGAAAAAACTGATCTTACCAAAAGACATGCAATGCAAATTTCAATTCCCTAATATAAAACAGTTTCGTGTTTTCTTGTTTGGTAAACATTTACTTTTAAAAGTTGTTGTCATGCCATAATTATTATTTTTTCAGTGTTCTTTTGGCAACAGTGATAGAGCGTTCGTTAGAATGTCTATAAAATACCCTGAAAAACATCATCGTTAGTATAGAATAAGCAGGGATCGTTCAGTTCGGGGAATCAAAAGGGCCTCAAAACTTATCATGTTAATGGGGGATTTAATTTGGATTCTAAAACTACAACTTAAAATAAATCCTAAATTACTTATATACAATTGATCAACCATTCATCACATAACCAAAACACGAATTCTACTCAAGTAACATGTATGACACGTATAGAACAACATATAGGCAGCGAATTATTTCGATTCTTCTTAAGTCCATTTCAATTCCAATTCTAATTAGAGTCCGAAGCGGTTCATCTAATTGTTAAGACTTCTTAGTTATTTAGAATCAACGAAGCGTTCAATCCTAAACATATGCTAAAAAGAGTTTAACATAACGAAGCGTACTAGTTAAACAATAAAGTAGCACATAAGCACAATAAGTCGAATTGGAAACATGTTACACAAGCATGGCGTCACTCATCTTGATTAAACATGCAAATTCCTAGAACTATCACAACCCTAAACAAGTATCAATAATTGAAACACGAAGCGCATATTCAATCAAAGAACACTTTGGTGAATCAAATCGCAACCTTAGGAGAACCATGGCATTGGCTTCCTCAAGCATTGATTTAGATGTACAAATTCAAGGAATAAAATTGAAATAAAACCTAAAAAGAAATCGAAAACCTACTGCCCATAGATGCTACACACGGCATACACACATATTTCATGAGTTCATGCAATCAAAACATAAAACCAAAGAAGTTTGAATTTATGTTATTCATATATGAAACTGAAAACAACATCCAATGATTCATACAATGAATTCGAAATTTGCAGAAAACCAAAAGAAAATTTACAAGCCATGGATGAATCACACATTAGAAACCTTGAAGGATGAAGGAAGATGAATTCGATGGTGGAAGAGGCAAGAGGATGGCACGGCAAAGGTAGTGATGGATGAAGATTTGTGGCTTGAATTTTCTAGATGTGTTTGGGCAGCAATTCGGCTAACTTTGTGAGAGAATGGAGATGCCAAATATGAAGGGAGGCCGTGCCTTTTATAGAGGAAGGAGGAGAGGAGAGGCTGCTAGGGTTTTGATGGGCTTATCCATCAAGGATGCACGGCTGTGATTATTTTGCTTGAATGGATCGAATGGCTGCCCTTCTTTTCCTTGTAGAACAAGCTATTCTCTCCTTTTTTCTCTAGGGTTACACGACATGGGCTGGACTCTCCTTCTCCTTGGCTGAATTGGATAGCACGGCAAGACTCCTAGGTACTCTCTAAAACTTCACACGCAAGGCTCCTTATATTTTGCTGATTTGGATAGCATGACCTCCTCTCCTATTTTCTCTCAAGAGTTCCACACGGCTTGGACTTCCTTTGGCTTCAATATGCACGGCTGAAACTCCATTTTATTTCTCTCTTGAATTATCTCTTCAAATCTGAAAATAAAAACTGAAATTAATAAGAAGAGATAATCCATTTCGAAACTTATGTCTTAATCTAGACATTTGTTGTCTTAAAAAGACACATGTAATAGATGAGCTCAACTAGATTAGGAAAGTTTCTAATTTGCAAAAAGAAAACTTATTAGAATAAGTAAGTTACTAGAACAAGAAAGTTCATTTAGGAAAGTTTCGTAATAAGAGTTTGAGTTCAAGTAGGACTTTCCAAAATGGTACGTTTCCTAGTCTAACAAGGATTCCCAATGCAAACACGACTCTCAAGATATCGCCAATGCGACCAAAATGTAGAAAGATGAAGACTCCTAATCCAACTAGGTTTCCTAGTCCTATAAGGATTCCTACTCAAACTAGGACTCTAGACCAATTCTTCGTTTTTAACTCGTTTAAGCACAAATACACATCCATAACCGTCATAGACTCCTATTGTGACTCAATGACTCGATATTACAACAATAAGGGTTAAGCAAAGTACAAATGGAGGTAAAAACATATTAAGAACGTAGTACAAAGTGCTCCTATCAAACAGCTTTCAGTGACCTATAATTTTTGTGAAAAACTGCTTTAACTTGATTTACGAAACACAATGTAATTTAAAAACGAATGTAAAAACTGATTATTTTTAAAACAAAGCTATGTCAAACTAGGCCTAACTTAGAGTGGCATTCAAGTAGTCGCAAAAATCCACAAAAAAAAAAATCTTGTTTTACAACTTTTAACTTTAATAGTCTCGACAAATTTTTTTGGGTGTTTCTAAATATACCCAACAAATGTCTATGTAGACCCAGTAATCCATCGCATTTCCAATAATACCATTTTAATCAAACCCAAAGCCAAAGTTTCTTCGAAGGTTCAAACTCAGATTTGCATCTAATATTAGTAAGGCATCATGCCATCATCTTAATAATCTTCCCTATCATATGTATAGTTGATCGTATATAACTACATAATCAATTCTAATATTATGACTACTGTTACTCTGGACGTTGAGGTGTCTTGATGCAAGATTAAGTCACAATTAAACATTGGATCAAAATCCTTTAGAAATGGAGTATTGATTTGAATTCCTGTGCGTGACCCAAACATATCTCAGAAGGTCTTCAATCTACTGATCAAATTAATGATATATATTAGTTCGCTTTGCAGCCTATGCCTCACAGCGATTCTATTTAGACCTCCTTGGTCGAGCTATCACAATTGACACATATATCTAGAGATAAAGGGAAAGCATCCAAACAATTCTCTTTGAATTATAATGCCGGAAAGGCATCTGATCGAGTTGAGGACCAAACAGAGAAGGAAATTCAGTTTTTCAGGGGTAAAGCTGGAAAATAAGAAAATATGGGTATACCAAATAACAACGCTCTTTCTTTTACCTTACCTGCAAACGTGGGCCCAAACGGATGGCAATCAAGTGAAGAGCAGGACTGTAGGAGTAGCCCAGCCACTAGATATTCTCCCTCCCTAATCCACTTCTTCTTCTTCTTCTTCTTCTTCCTCACTATAATTACAGAGAGGTTTAGGGTTTAACCTTATCCACACCACCTTCCCCCGATGATTCTCCACACCACCTTCTCCGCCCCTTCACTCTTCTCCTCCTGCTCTTCCTACCGCGCGCTCAGTCTCCGTCCTCTTCTCCTCTCGAAACGACGCCGTTTCTCAGGTAAACTCATCTCATTTTCTCTCTCCTTATTCCATTTCTGAGCTTCACTTTCTTCTTCGTCTTCACCGCTCTGCTCTTCGCATTTTCAGTTGCCGCCTCCGCCGCCGAGAATGGCGTCTTTACTTCTCCGCAGACTTCCAAGTCCTTCGATTTTACCAACGAAGAAAGAATTTACAGTTGGTAAGTCCAATTCTGCCCTACTTTTTCACAATGCTAGATACTTGGATTGTGATTTTGATGCGTAGCTGTGTGTGATTGTTAAGGTGGGAGTCTCAGGGTTACTTCAGGCCAAATTTTGACCGCGGAAGTGATCCTTTTGTGATTTCAATGCCGCCTCCGAATGTTACTGGCTCCCTGCACATGGGCCACGCCATGTTCGTCACGCTTGAGGTACTTTTCTTCTTGTTGTGTCCAATTACATTGATCTTTTTCGAAGCTCTAGGTAGCTAGTTATTTGTATTGACTTGTCATGGCATGTCTGCTTGGTATCGTCCTTGTTTGGTGATTTCACATAGTGGTGTGATGCTTTAGAGAATATAATTAGCTAAGTAAATGACCGGCTCTTGTTAGTGAATTGCAAAGAAGGGAGATTCGAGGGTTTGGAAATTGCAACTAGAGCTGTGGAAAGTTGAAAGAAAAAGGGTTCTCGGGACTTCTCGCGCTAATTGGCGATGCTTGATTTGTGATCAGTCTTTTTTGGTTCAACCCTTGAGCTCAGGGAACATATTCATGAACATGTATTTGAGAGTAAAAGCAAAGATCAGAATTCAACAGTGGAGGCCACTGGTTGGTTCTGGCTTCGTCAGTGATCAAACTCTAACTGTGCGGATTATATTGAAGCTTCATACTAGGGGTGCCCTCTTAACTAATTTTCCATTTCTACGTACCTTTCTTCTGGGCGATTGATCAACTGGTTTCTTTTTTCATCTTTGTCAGTATTTATTATGTAAACCAGCTAAAGCCAACCTTTAATAAAAGAGTTCTGTGTATATTGATGTGAGCCATATGGACCCCATTATGTTTCTATGTGCTGAAAATTGTCCAAGTCCTCTAGGGCTTTAGGGGCACAGATTCAAAGTTCCAGGAATATATATTAATCCAAGTTTTATAGAAGCCATTAATCTGGCTGATATGATATCCCATATTTTCAATGCTATAGTCAGATTTGGAAGACAAAGATAGTTCCAAGTTCTTGCATGGCTCTTGTCTTTGGTCTCACACATAATGCAAAGAAGGTGCTGTTCATGTATTTGTTCACTGCCCTTTAACATTAGAGTAGGTGGAAATTGATTAATGAAGCTTAGTTTGGTCTGGTGACGGTGATACCAAGAAGGTGTTCCATATTTTGGAGCATGCTGAATTGCTAATCAAAGGTTGGGAAAGAGGTAGAAAGCAAAATTTCTTTGGGGAAGGGTGTGTATAATTGTCGGTTATACAGATGTAACAAAATAGAAAGATTTTTTAGGACTATTGAGGGTGGGTGTTGATGAAGTTTGGGCTGAGGCTGTTTGTGTCCTGCACTTTGAGCCTCAATGACTGTTGAATTTAGGCATCATTTGTTGTCAGCACTAATCTTGGATATGGATGCAGCAGTGTATGGAGGCTTCAATCTCTGTTCTGCTTTTGTTTGATGATGTCCTGCAGGGGAGAGAAGAACACGGAAGCCTTGCCCCAATGCACGACTCACCCTGTCTATTTTGGAGAGGGACCTTGGCATCTGTTTTGGAAAATCAGACAGTGACCCTGAAAAACTGTGCAGTAATTTTTTAGATTTAAAATGTAGAAGTCATTAACTTTGACTTAATAGAAGTCTCAGGGTTTAACAAATATTTAGTATTTACCCATGTTCACAACACAGTTTTAGTTATTATATTCATATTTGCAGTGGCATTGATGTTCAAATAATGTGTATATCATGGACTGTTGTAATCTAAAATGTGTTGACATAAGTTGCTTTTGATTTTTTTTTTTGTACCTGGTGTTGAGATAAAAGATGTCAATGACATTCAGCTATGCTTATATAACCTATATCAGTTGCATAAAACAATCATCCTATTTCTCAACACAATGTTAGTTGTACTATCTTCTGTGTGTACAATTTGTGACTGGCAGATATATAATTATATTTCTATACCAGTGAGATATGGTACTCTGAATTCTAGACACTACAAGAGCTCCTTAAGTAGTATTCTTTCCTTTTTGCTAATATTTTTCTTACGTTATGGCCAAGGACATTATGGTTAGATACCATCGTATGAAGGGAAGACCAACACTTTGGATTCCTGGGACTGATCATGCTGGTATAGCCACACAGGTATGTCTCTGTATTATACCCCTACAAAGTTTTTAACTGATTTTGCATCTCTTATCTCTTTTCCAATATGAAACACCACTTTCATTTCTAATATCACAATTCAACCGCTAGTTCCAATGTTGCACCTTCCTTGAACTTCATCTAATTTCTCTGTTTGGACTTGAATATTATGATTCAGACTGGAATGTTGAAAGCTTGGTACTTGGTCTAGAATATTTGTGTTTCTTGTTTGAGGCTGTTTCATTGTTGTCACAATATGTTTTGAGTTAGGTTTTAGCCTCGATGTTTTTCTTGTCTTCTTTCATGTGGTTTTCTTGTTACTGCTTTGTAATCTATCCTTAGTCCTTGTTCGTAAAAATAAAATGTGGTAATTTTTAGAATGATATTATATTTGAGAATTACTTGATGTATACTTTCTGATATATTTTTCTTTTTCATTTTTTATGTCACAAATTTGTTGACTCCAATCTGTATACTATTTTACTAACTTCATGGTAATTAAAAGTTGTATTGTTTTGAAACTTGTTGCTCATACTATTACTCTTTTGTGCCAGTTGGTTGTGGAAAGAATGCTTGCATCAGAAGGAATTAAAAGGGTTGACTTGGGTCGAGATGAGTTTGTGAAAAGAGTTTGGGAGTGGAAAGAGAAGTATACATGCTTATCTATGTTTCGGAGTTTGTCATTTTGGCCATATTTGTTCCAAGTCAATTTCTGCATAAGCTCATTTTCTTACATCAGGACCTTCCTTCTCTCTCTCTCTCTCTCTCTCTCTCTCTCTCTCTCTGTCTCTCTCTCAAACACACACACACACAAAAGATCTCATGTGTTCTCACATAATATATTTGTTGTTAAGCTACAAAGAAAGAGAGAGAAAGAAAGACTATTGCGTAGATATTAGGTGATATATTTTATCATGCAATCCTGTTATATAGGACATAGTTGGTGTAAAATATAGACTGAGAAAGATATAATTTGGTCCTGATATCTCCTAAACATGTCAATCTATTTTTTGGAATCCTCTCTCTAAAGTCTAAATAAATCAAGTTGAACTTTATTTCTAAACTTCAGTATCCTGACAGTGGGCCACTCCATTTATTTGTTTAAAAAAAAAGCTAAATGCAAATTCTTCTTCCAAATGATTAGACCTTCAATTATTCTGAAATCTTATAACTGTATCATCTTGCTTCAAACAACCAACCACGAGTAAAGAAATGAAAATAAAAGGATCCACCTTGTCTTCAACTCCTTCCGGCCCAAAGCTTACCTCTAGGTCTCCCTTTGTTTTTCCGCATCTCAAACAGGCCTTGATTCCTATTCGGAGTTTCTGCACTTGCTTTTGTTTTATTTGATAAAAGGTATGTGTATAAAAGGCATAATATTAGAAACTTAAGATTGGGGCTCCTAACTTCAAAAAAAATATTTCTAAAAAAAAAGTTAATGACTGTACAGTATATATATATATATTATGTTTTTTATTGAGATTTCTACTTTTCTTTCTGCTGTAAGATTGGGAAATCCTAACTTCAAAAAACAGAAAAAAAAAACAAAAGATAAATTCTTCATTTCTGTTTTCATTCTGCTGGGAGATATAAACTTCCAATTATTTGCTTAAAGTTACTTGCGTAAAGAGAAGATGAAAGGAGCAACTTAATGAAGAACTTGTGATATATATGGATTGTACATCATAATGCATGCATGCTAAATCACAAGCCAAACAGCAATAATAGCACATCCAAAGCTCTACACCCAAAACAATTTATATTTTATTAAACCTCATTAATTTGTTATTCTCTAATTTATACTTGTTAGTTCTTGATAAGCTATACGTGTTGATTATCTCAGGTATGGTGGAACTATCACAAATCAGATCAAAAGGCTGGGCGCTTCTTGTGATTGGAAGAGGGAGCATTTCACCCTTGATGAACAGCTAAGTCGTAAGGCATTTTTCTATCTGGTAGAATTCCAGTTTGTCAAAAAAGTAACTATGGGATAGTTGACAACACTACTTGTTGTGGTGAGAGGGGCATGTGATGTTAAACAGAGGGTTTATTGATGCCTAAGGAAGTACCTGCAATTGAGTCAGTGTTAACAGTCTTTTATCACTCCCAATGAGCCTTAATAGTCAAGGGTAACTAATGAGACATACGTAGATGTATGCTAAAGTTATCAGATTTTTATAGGGACTGTCAATTAAAGCAGTCAAAGGTTCCTATGTTTTTATGAAAGACAGTGTTAGAAAAATCTTGTGAGTGATAACATAGGTTAAATCAAGCTTGATATTAACAACACAGCGGCTATATGTGTCTCGTGCATCATCCAATCCAACATGAATTACTGAAGTGGAAAAATGTATCATCCAGGAGAATATGCTGGCTTAGCATTGAGCAAACCAGTTGGCTGGTATCCTTTTAGCCTAAGAGAGGACTTTGTAGTAGCTCCTCTGCCATCCTTTATGATTTTTCTTTTTTCTTTTTAAAAGAGACTATTATAGGTATTAAGATAATACATAATCTCTCAAGACTGATGTTCTTTTACTCATTGCAGGAGCTGTTGTTGAGGCCTTTGTTAGACTTCATGAGAAAGGCTTAATCTATCAAGGTATAACCCTAAGTACCATTTGAAATTTCTCTACCTGTTTTCTGAAAAGCAAGGTGATATGTATAGAAGGCAGACTAGCTTGGACAAGTTATATTTATTTGTGCAAATATGAAAGATTTGACTGCAGCAGAACTTAAATTTAGAGTAGAGTATTGATATCTTATGTTATGTTATGTTTCCCTTCAAGGTTCTTACATGGTGAACTGGTCTCCTAGTCTACAGACTGCTGTTTCTGACTTGGTGAGTTACATCTTGTCTCATGTACATTATCTTATGGAGCATTTCTTTTGCATCACAATATTTAACATGAGCCCTTAATATTTGTGACCAGGAAGTAGAATATCAAGAAGAATCCGGTAGTCTTTATTATATTAAGTATCGTGTTGCTGGAGGCTCAAAGTAATTCCAGTCGAACCACTTGTGACTTATTATGATTTTTTATTGTCTTTTAATTGTGCCAGCACAGTAATATAATTCATGATGTTTTAGGTGACTGCTACATTACTACAATAGTTATGCGTTACTGGGTTTATCTGCCAACCGTTAGTTTTCTTTTTTGATGCATAATGAATTTTTTTGTGAGAAGCCTAATGAATTGCTTATATGTCATTTGTGAATATCATGATTTCCTGAAAAAGCATATTGCAGTGACAAATAATGTTTACGACTGTGTGAATTGTTTGGTCCAAAATCAACCATGGTTTATTTGAATCAACAATGAATTGATTTATTGTCTGCACTGATGCTATGAGTAACCAACTTAATTTAGTTCATGCAATATTTCTTTCTCCTGAACACCTTTACATGATGTTTACATCTCATTTGATGTCTGCTTGTATGTGATGAGTGTCAGTAATAGCTGAGGTGCTATAACATTTTTATGAGGGTCATTGTGCATGCATGTTGATTGATACCTCATATTTTTGTAGGAGTGACTTTCTGACAATAGCAACAACTCGCCCAGAGACGTTATTTGGTGATGTAGCTATTGCTGTGCATCCTGAGGTATGGTAACTTTACATGCATTCCTTGGCTTGCTTTAATACTTAAGTGGTGGATTACACAATTTCTGACAATTATATATGGTAATTTTCATGAAACTTGCACCAATGGTTAGACAATTTATTTTTCTGAGGACATGATTTTTTTTTATTGCATCTCTGATCTGTTAGGAAGACTTAGTCAACTAATTTATCATAAAACCCGTAGGTAGCTTCATCTAGTATTTAATAGCTATATTGGTCAACATTGTACATTTATGTTTTTTTTTTCCTTTGCTTTTTGCGCTCATATATGGTAAATCTTGCAACACATGTTGCTTCAAGCTTAAGCTATAGCTTTAGTACAAGGTAAACTTTACATTCTAAACTGGTGATGGTCATAGCTACTAGTTTGGAGAAGTTGTTGACTAATAGTTTAGCAGTGTGTTGCGTATACCTTCACTGAACACACATATATAATCTTGCAAATAATGTTTCTTTAAACACAAGCTTGAGATTCAGTACATAGATACCTTTAGGAAGCTGAAAGTTACACTCCATATTTCATTTTTAAGTTACTTGAGTTTTGTCCTTAACTTTTGTCTTTTTACAATAACTGTAACCAAATAAGGAACTAGGGAGTGTGTTTGGGAGTGTAAATTTCAGCTCCCCTTTTATATTCTAAATTTGTTATGCCACGAAGCTTGTATGGCTAAAGTTTAATTAGTGTTCTCCATCTTAGTGGATATATTGTCATGTCAATACAGAATCTGGAAATTGTTTACTTATTATCTGTCCAATTCATATTTCTGTCATGCAGGATGATCGATATTCTAAATACATCAATAGAATGGCTATAGTTCCTATGACATATGGCCGTCATGTCCCTATCATTGCTGACAAGGTACACCTTATAGTACTTCTGTAGTTGTCATTGTATATTTTGGGGTCATTTACTATTAATGTAACCTGGACTAAATAGCACTTTTTAATTGTAATGTCTTGGGCAGTGTTTAGAGTGTGGGGTTGTAATTAGAAGCACATAGTTAATGTAGGGATCAAATGATTGGCCGAACACTCAAAATCTTCATTGTAATGTATGAAGTAGCCTAAACCATTGATAATGTATAATGTTTCAGGACTATACATTTTTGTAGTCTCAATTGAAAATGGCGGTATACTATTTGTTAACCACTATCCTTTAATCTCATCGCATATAATTCCAGGTAAACAAATTGATATGCAGACCATTAATAATTTTCTAATCTGACAGCTTGTTGAGAAAGAGTTTGGCACTGGTGTGTTAAAGATAAGCCCCGGACATGATCACAATGATTACAACCTCGCAAAAAAGCTTGGTCTTCCAATACTAAATGTTATGAACAAGGATGGCACACTTAACAAGGTTGCAGGACTATACTGGTAATGTTGCATCACTTCTGTCAAGTCTTTGAAGATGTGGAGAAGGTTATATATATTTCTAAATTTTTAGTTTTATTTTGGCTAGTTATATGTGACATAATATTGTTTGTCCTGCAGTGGCCTCGATCGGTTTGAGGCCCGGAAGAAACTTTGGGCAGATCTGGAGGAGACAGGATTGGCTGTAAAAAAAGAACCACATACATTACGAGTTCCAAGGTCTCAGCGTGGTGGAGAAGTGAGTGATTGTTTTTGCTTTTTGTGTGTCGATTTTCAATTAAAAAATCGTAAAACATTTGCTTTACCTTCAATTTTATACTATATTTCCTTTCCTTTGTTTGAATGTGTTTTTCCGGATCAGGTGATAGAGCCACTAGTAAGCAAGCAGTGGTTTGTAACAATGGAGCCCTTAGCTGAGAAAGCCCTACAAGCAGTTGAAAAAGGAGATCTGAAAATTATACCTGAGAGATTTGACAAGGTATGCAAATTTGTGTATATGGCCTCATATTAACTTCAGCAGGACTTGATAGACATTACACTTTAAAAGTCACTATAATAATAAAAACATTTTGTAAAACTTTTCATTTATCTTTTATTTTCTTTTAGTAGACTTTTGTACCGGATTTGTTTTTTTACAAAATAAGCTTTTCAAGTTGGTCCCTTGTTTTCTATAACTATTACTTATTATCTATCCTTATTATTTTCAACTGCTTTGGGTTTAGTCCTAGAACGTGCACCATAGACGGTCATATTTTATTCGTGCCATGTTGTACGCAGATGCAGTATGTGTTGGTTTATTACTATTTCAGTGCTTGACTCGACTAATGGAATGAATTATCATCTTAATAACTAATTTTTCACTTACACTAACGCCCGCTATTGAATAACAGATTTATAATCACTGGCTATCGAATATCAAGGATTGGTGCATAAGCAGACAACTATGGTGGGGACACCGCATTCCAGTGTGGTACATTGTGGGTAAAGATTGTGAAGAGGAATACATAGTTGCAAGGAGTTATGAAGAAGCTCTTGGTAAAGCTCAAGGAAAGTATGGAAGAGATGCAAAAATATTTCAGGATCCAGATGTTCTTGATACTTGGTTTTCAAGGTTTGTTGTTTGTGGGAAGGCACTATCTAAACTCTTTTCCTGTAAATGCTTCTATTATGGTACCGCTTCACTTCTCACAATTGGGAAACCTATCTAATTAGTTATTAGGTATCCATATCTTTCATTACTACCGTATCAGAAAATGTGGTGGAGCTATGTAGTCACAATTAGAATATGTTTATTTCATTAAACTTTGTTCCAAAATTATTTTTATAGCTGGTTTTGGATTCTAATCTTATACTCTTTAAGTGAACTGAAATTGAAGGTGAGATACTAATAAGGATTCATGTGTTGGTCGATATAATGAGTTTCAATAAGTTCTAAGCCATAATAATAAGCCGAGGTAAAGGCTGGTATATATTTTACATTTCCTTAATTCAAGAGGCAACAAAGTATGTTATTTTAGATCCATGCTCAGACATATTAAGGAAGATAACTAGATGAACAGCAGAAAAGAAAATTTAGTAAGCTAGAATGTTTATACAAAGATAACCAATTTTCAGTTCAGATGTTTAAAGGGAATGTGTGTTGATACTTGATACAATACTCGTCTGTAATTGTGAATTTACTTGTATTGTACGTTATACAAGTTTTTCTATAAATGCAGTAATCTTATAGATGCCATGTAATTTGCTGACTGAAAATTATACTTTTCACTTCTCAGTGCACTTTGGCCTTTCAGTACTCTTGGTTGGCCGGATGAGTCAACAGAGGATTTTAGACGCTTCTATCCTACATCAATGCTGGAAACTGGGTATGTACGACCTCATAAGTTATTTCCATGTTTTTTTTCATATATCTGTCAGTCTACCGGAAGCTGAAATTTATTCCTGGATAAGTACAGTCTCGCTAAAGTGACTATATATATTGACGACTATATGTTTTGATCTTCCCCCAATGGATTGGTGCGATAAGGGTTTGCTTTTCAGATGGTATATCCCATGGAAGTGTTCAGCTATCTGTTCCAGATTAAATAATGCTAGTTAGTTTTCTCTCAGTATCAGTTTAATAATCTCTTGTAACAATGAGCGGATCCATGTGAAAAGACCAAGTTAAGGAAGAGGGGGGGGGGGGGGGGGGTGAGAGAGAGCTTGATAATGTTTCAAAGAGTGTTGGGAGATGTTTCTTTGGCTTAGTTGGAAAATTCGGCTACTAAGTGGGAAGTTGTCAACGGGTAGGGATAACAAATCTGAAAGCCACCAGTGTTTGAAGAGGAATTAGATTGAGAATTTGGAAAAGGAAAGAGCACGTTAATGGATGAAGTGGCAACTGAACAACAGCTGATTCATTTCTTTGAGAATTTGTGCAATCAAATAGCAATAGCAAAGTGGTCAGAGGCTGGGAGGTTTAGTTTGGTGTGGGGCAAAGTATATTTGAGACTTCGTGGCCTGAAAGGTGGTTCAAAAAATCTTTTTTTTTATCTTCAACTGAAAAGAAGCGGAAGTTAAAAGTTCCATTGTTGATGAAAATGATAAGTCTCCAGTGACTTCTAGTGTAAGAGTTGTGCCAGTTAATGGTGCATGAAGGGCGAGTGCAGGGAGAGAGCTGATATATACATGATCTTGGTTAGAAAGTGCAAGTGTTGTGATAGTTAATCTAGAAGAGTTAATGGATTAACTACCAAAGATTTTTGGTAAATATTGTAGTCAATCAAACTGTGTTCCTGCTGCTAGTTTGGTAAACCCTTTATTCCTTCTATAGTAATGAAAGGAGGTCTAAGTTTTAAAAATGATGCTAATGCATGCCCAACTTGTTGTCAGCTTTATGTGGTGCATTTTGGTAGAATTGTGATACATCAGTCTTTGTAATATATTGCCTGACTAAAAAAGGGCAGTTGCTATCTGAATATTGTGAAGCTCTGTATGCTGCTCGCTAATTGGGTTAATGTAGCTTTCAGTGTCTTTTATTCTCTCTTGGATGTTTGTTTCTATTGAACCTCTTGTCCACTTTTATTGTATAATTCATTGTGATCAATATAGTTTGTTTCATCAGTAAAATAAAAATAAAAATAGCTGAATAAAAATACAACGCGCAGGTCATTTTATTTTCAGTGGTCCATAAATATCATTATGTGGCACAATTCTACCATTCTTAAAGGCTTTTTGGTAACTTTAGTTAATACTTGTTATGGAGTTTGCTGTTGTTAAAAGTTGTAGAAGTTCATGTTTTCTGCATGTTGAACAGGCATGACATATTATTCTTTTGGGTCGCGAGGATGGTCATGATGGGAATTGAGTTCACAGGGACAGTTCCTTTTTCACACATTTATCTACATGGTCTCATCAGAGATCCAGAAGTAAGTAGAAAATGCAGTGTTGATAGTTGATACTATATTTTAAATTTACTTCGTAGGTTCTTTTTTTCACCCTTTGTAATAATTTATTCCCATCCTCTCTCATGTGTCCTTGTGAGTGTCTCAAACTTGGTAACCAAATCCTTTGACTCGAATCTCACTACTTCGTGGTTTAATGACCTCATGCCTGTATATATCCTCTGGACTGCCAATGAGTTTTCTTTCTTTCCCTACATTTTAATTTTCCAGCTTAAATTTAAATAAAATTAATAACTTTTCTCAATGTGGATGTCTAAATATGTAGTTCGGTGTAAGATTTGCAAAACCAAAGAATTGATCAACCACCTTTTTGTTGCACTTAAGATGAGAGAAAGTTGTTGACTCCATTTTCGCACCAGCCCTTTGTCAATTGGTTCGTATTCAAATGAAATTTATACATGCAATTATTTGAGACAGCTATCAAATTAAATTAGAGGTGTAATCTCTTCCTTTGATCTCGTGGTCATTTGTGGATAGATATAGCAGAGCTCTGCAGTGATTACTATTTGGGCAAATGTTTTGTGACTTGCTTGTGTAGGATGACTACATTAGCGTCTAATTGCTTATTTTGTGTCTGTAGTCTTAAGTGTGTTTCGTCTTGTTGTTAAAGTCAATTTCACATCTCTCAATGAAATATTAGTTATCAAAGAATAGGTATGTGGATGGTCAATGCCTCAGCTGTGACAACCTTGTTTATTGGTTAAGGGTGGTATCTATCATGTAAGGCATGTGGAGTTTATTTTCTTATCCTTTTTGTAATAAATCTTTTAGGGGCGAAAGATGTCAAAAACCTTGGGGAATGTAATAGATCCTTTAGATACAATCAAGGAATATGGAACAGATGCATTGCGATTTACACTGGCTCTAGGGACTGCTGGTCAGGTTTGTTTTCCATGTCTTCGTTATTGCATTAGTGTTGGATGTCAAAATGTTTTGACATGAATAATATGTATGCAGTTTATTCTTTGCATTGTAGTGTTGTACTTGCTGATTTGATTTTACTGTTCTTGCAGGACCTTAATTTATCCACTGAGAGGCTGACATCTAATAAGGCCTTCACTAATAAACTATGGAATGCTGGAAAGTTTGTGTTGCAGAATTTGCCCAGTGAGAGTGATGCCTCAGCTTGGGAAAATGTACTTGCGTATAAGGTTTGTTTCTCCTCTGCGTTTTTGTTGTTAAAGTATTTTGCTTTTGACGGTGACCACACTTACTAGTCAAATACTGCTGCCTTTAATGGATAAGCAAGTCCTGTTGGACGGAACTGACTTGGCGCCACGACATGGCGCAACACACCGACATGGAAAATCTTGAAAACCTAAGATTCGACACGGCTTTTAGACACAGCAAAAAAAATTATAATGTAATATTTTTTTAATACATATTTATTAGATTTTCAACGATACAATGTTTTTACTTAAATCAAAATGATTTTTTTTTGCTATATAGATTATGATTAAATAATATAATTGATTTATTTGATTCCAAAACTTCATCCTAGACCTTTTAATCCCAGACCTTGTCAAGAAAAAGTTCTCTACTCCCTGGTGCGTCTGTTATAGCCTTTTAGGTTTTTGTTCTTTTTAGGTAACATTGAAAAATCTTGACGTGTCATGTCTGACACCGTGTATGCATGTGCCACATCATATCCGCGTGTCTGGGCATGTTGGACATGCCGACACGGAACTTCAGACGTGTCCGTGCATCATAGGTTATAGGGTGGTAGCAGGCTAGCAGCCCCACCAATTTTTTATTTTCTATTAAACTCATGAAAATTGTCATTTTTTTCCTCAGTGGCTGTGACATCACATTAGTGGAGGATGACCACTGCTTGTTTGCTAATCAAATCCTTTTAATGCTCTTTCAGTTTGACCAACTTGAGCTTCTAGACATTCTACCTTTACCAGAACGTTGGGTGGTAAGATATATTCAGAAGGTGTTTCTGCATCTTGAGTTCATTTTACTTCATACACTAACTAGAAGGAGGCTTCCACCTTTTCAGATCTCAAAACTCCATTTGCTTATCGACTCTGTGACAGCAAGCTATGACAAGTTTTTCTTTGGAGATGTAGGAAGAGACACTTACAATTTTTTTTGGGGTGATTTTGCTGATTGGTATGTCCAGAATTTAATTTAACATATTTCGCATGAGATAGATATTTAACTTGCGATGGTTATCATAGGATAATTTTATCTCAGAAATCATCGACACAAAATGTGTGTGTGTGTGTGTGTATCATCAAGCATCATGAGTTATTCCCTCAAGTGCTGAAACACCATAGAAACTGTCGATGACTTCAGTTCATAGAGTATGGTATTCGTCGTACAGAACTCAAACCAAGAGGCATAGAATCTGTACAGCTTCAAAATTGTGCATGATAGAGGTTCTTAGCTGATATGTGGCGTGCAAATCACTCCACATTTAATATATTACACCACTTGTACTCCCCACAGATAGTTAGAATACAGGTGTGAAAATGCGGTGCCAAGTTTATTCCCTTTAACTGCTGGGCTCTAGTGGTTGTCTAAAATGAAAGATCACTAGAGAACAAAATGGAGGAAAATAAAGAAAAAAGTAAAAACAGGAGGATCTGTGAGACTTTAGTGGATAGAGTTGTAACTGGAAAAGGTTTATGTAAAAGAAAGTGTATAATTATGCTATTACTTTCTTATTATTCATAGGATGTGCTGAATTACTGCTGTGCAAACTATTACTTAACTGGCACTTCTCCAGGTATATTGAGGCCAGCAAAGCTCGTCTTTCCCAATCTGGTAGTATCTCTGAGGCTTCTGTTGCTCAGGCAGTTCTATTGTATGCTTTTGAAAACATACTTAAATTGCTACACCCCTTCATGCCGTTTGTAACTGAGGAACTCTGGCAGGTAAATGGTATAAGGATACTGTATAAACCAACACTTGTATTAAATACTTTCAGTTACTAAGAAGATATTATCTGCCTAGTTAATTAAGTTTCTGGGGATGTTTACTCCATTTATCACCCCAAAAGAAATATAGATGCATGATTACTTTAACCATCGAAGTTTGACTTTAACCTATATAGTTGGTGTTGTATCATTTTAATTTGAGAAATAATACAATTTTATGGACAGAATCATTCATTAGAGTAGATATAGCAGGACGTGGTTTTCTTGTGGGATGGAATTATTTGGTTATTCTTTTTCAGTTTTCTCTTGGTAGTTGGTATCACTAATTCCACTTTATACATATAGACAATCTTGGAATTTTGGGTGATTGGGCTATTCATTTCTTTGATCTGTAATTTTTATCGATTCTGTAAATATTTATGAACAATACAGGCACTCCCCAATAGGAAAGAAGCTCTCATAGCATCTCCATGGCCACTGACTTCACTTCCAAGGGAAATCACTTCGATAAAGAAGTTTGAAAATTTACAGGCTTTGGTGAGGATGCATGTTATTTCTTGTTTTCTGGCTTATTGTATCCATATCAAATGAAATTTAATTTATTTTTTCTCCTGTGCATATTTCTCACATTCGACGTGATAAATTAATTTACTGAAGATGTTACTTTGTGATTCGTAGACTAGAGCCATTCGGAATGCACGAGCAGAATATTCTGTTGAGCCAGTAAAGCGTATATCAGCATCAATAGTTGCAAATGTAGAAGTTACTGAGTACATAATGGTAAGTATCTAGGATGCTCACAATATAAGAGTACCTGAGGTGCTCATTTTAAGTATGTTTGTGGCTGAGCTCGGGGATATTATTTTCAGCTCTCTTGCAATCATCAGAAATGATATCATATAGAGCTGTCCATCCCCCCACCCACAAGCAGCCCCCCCCCCCCCCCCCCCCCCCCCCCCCCCCGAAGAAAATAAGTTGGCAGTCATTCTTCAATGTTCATGTGTGGAAGTTCTGATTGCTAAAAATAACAATGAAAAATTAAAGATAAATAAGTTCCAGATAATCTTTGTGTCAATCTATTCCATTCTAATGGTTGTGTTTGAGTTACATTTAAGTTTTGTCCAACCCTTGACTGTTCATACTTTTCCAATTAATTTCCCAACCAGGTGATACTAACAGTTAATTTTGGAATTTTCCATGCAAAACCAGGAGATTCTGCTCTAATATACTTTAAATCATAAGGTTTGCTTGACTGATCACAAGTTCCACCTTGTCACTGGTTTTGTACCTAAGTAGATTCGCAAGTGGGTAATCTTTTTGGGGGTTTAGAGTTCCATTAAGCCTTAGTAGAAATGGTAGTTCTTAGTACTGTGAACTTCTTAAAGAGGATGTGTAGTTCTACTTTTACTGGATAGCTTTAATGTTTTATCCTCCAATCTGTTGATGTGTCCTAATACTTGCACTGTGCAGATGTTTCAAAGAAAAAGAAGAAGAAAAATAAGAGCAAGTAAGGAACATATCTGATCGAGAATCTACACATTAGAAATATAAGATTTTTTTTTCTTTTGGACAATTATAATAGAAGGCTTATAATGTCTTTGCTTATGCCAGGAAAAAGAAAGCACAGACAGAGCAAACTGATACTCAAACTACAAGTGGGAAATCTGATCCCCAATCTAAAAGTGGGACAACTATTACACAATCAAAAAGTAGGCAAACTGATCCACCATCCATTCCACTTATTGATCTGTTTCCTCATGGGGAGTATCCTGAGGGTGAAATTCAACAATACAGAGACGAGTGAGTGTATGCTAATCTTGCGTATTTCAAATCAGTAATGGAATATGCTCTTACTTAGACATATTATTTTTAATCTGTTGTCCATTTTTATTTCCTTTAATTTCTTCAAATTATTTTCTTGTTTTCAGCAACTTGTGGAGGACTACTTCCGAAGAGAAGAGGGAGGTAGAGCGCCTTGAAAAACCTTTATATAATTCAGTTCGTCGAGCTGCAGAAGTTCATCGCCAGGTGCAATTTCATTCATGTTAATATAATGTTTTTTTAATTATTTTATCCTGGAAAAGAAACCAACTGGTTTGCTTTGATAACATTAAATAGGTACGGAAATACATGAGAAGGATTTTAAAGCCTGGAATGTTGATGACTGATTTGTGCGAGACTTTGGAGAACACTGTCCGTAAGTTAATATCCGAGAATGGTCTAGAAGCCGGCATTGCATTCCCCACAGGATGCTCTTTGAATTGGTAATCTTTATTAATATGTTAGCCATGAATATAATTTCATCTATTGTCCTTCATATTGTTGTTTTTATATTCTGTGCTCCGTACTATCAGGGTTGCTGCTCATTGGACCCCAAATACAGGGGACAAGACTGTGCTTCAGTATGATGACGTGATGAAGTTAGATTTTGGAACTCATGTTGATGGTAATTTAATTTGAACTGCTTGAATTTATTTTTTAGAAGTCACCTCTTGGTGGTGAACTATCTTACGCTTTAGGGCAAGGCATCACCCGTGTTATTGTTGACTATACAGGTCATATAGTTGACTGTGCATTTACAGTAGCATTCAATCCTATGTTTAATCCACTACTTGAAGCCTCACGTGAAGCAACAAATGCTGGTATCAAGGTATCTGTGAACTTTGTGGCTGAAGTCCATGAAAATTCTTGTAAACTACTTGTTTATTGTTGTGAGCATAAGGATAGATGTTTGAGTGAATAATTGATATGATGAGTAACTATAAAATGACTCAAATTATCAAAATCCAAAATGGATAGATATCCATCACAAAAAAGTTTATTATATTCATTTGTCAAAGTTTGCGTCATAGAAACTTACTTTTCTAAACATATGTGCAAGCAAGTCATATTTCCGGTCATCGTTTTTACACTGTTTAAGTGTTAATGAACCCAAGTAATTAGTTATGTGGCAATCAAGTCTACTGGTTCTGTCAAATGCATATATGGGATTTTAGCCAACTTGCATCTCTTCGGTTCATGTACCACAACAATTTTTTTTCCTTGCTTTGGTTTCTTATTTGGTTGTTGCTATCTATAATTCCTACTTCAGGCTCCTTACAGGTGTGTCCTCAGGGTTGTAAATTGTATTCTGTTCTCTAAGTATTACTATCCTGTGATTGATCATCATTACTTATTTACGGCGTGGAGTTTTACGAGATTTAGTCTTACTTGATAAAACAGCGTCTTACACAGTTATTCTTGATCTTGTGTTCTTGTAGGAGTCTGGAATTGATGTGCGTCTTTGTGATGTTGGTGCTGCAATCCAAGAAGTCATGGAATCATATGAGGTTGAAATCAAGGGGAAGGTGTTTCAAGGTAATTCTCCTTCTGATGTAAAAAGATGGTATGATGTATTGCTTTGTTACTTCCGGCTTTCTTATTTCCTACTCTTCTAATGGGGCTGCTGGGAAGGGGAAAACATGTTATGCATGTAGCCATTACAATATTTCATAAGAGGCCTTATCTTTTTGTTGAAGTTGGCCATTAAATGTTTTCTGAAGAACCATGTTCTTGTGCCTAAGCCTGAAAATATCTGCAAAACATAATGAATAATGTCTATTATGATTTAGCAATAGTAGAGGCACCAAGGGTTTTTCAAAATGTTGGTTATCATGTGACGTGGCAGATGACTGTATGCCTTTGTCATGGGAAATAAAGTAGGTTGAGATTATGTAGATATTGCATATCTTTGTTGCACATAGAAGCAGATATTTGGTGTTTTATCTTGTCAAATCATTAATTATGGATATTCTGCAGTTAAAAGTATCCGGAACTTGAATGGACATAGCATTGGACCTTACCAAATCCATGCTGGAAAATCAGTTCCCATTGTGAAAGGAGGGGAGCAGACAAAAATGGAAGAGGGTGAATTTTATGCAATTGAGACTTTTGGATCAACAGGTAAAACAAAGATTTTGTATCTGTCAGGAATTATATTTCTGGTGTGAAATGGATGGTAGTTAACATGTGGTTTGCTGTGCTAATTGTCGCTTGTTATCTAACTTATATACAGGTAAGGGATATGTCAGAGAAGATCTAGAATGCAGCCACTACATGAAAAATTTTGATGCCGGCCATATCCCACTTAGGCTGCCTAGGGCAAAGCAATTGTTGGCAACAATTAACAAGAACTTCTCCACATTGGCCTTCTGCAGGCGATATTTAGACCGCCTAGGGGAGACCAAGTATCTTATGGCGCTTAAGAATTTGTGTGATGCTGGCATTGTCCAGGTATGTTTCACCCATCAGCAATTATCCAAATATCTATATGTTAACTGCTCATATTGGATGTTCTAAAAAAGAAGTAAATTGTTCATGTCAGTACCCATAAATTTACATTTCTCAATCTCTAATTACTTAATTTGTATTGTGAATCATGCCTTCAGTTTGACTTTTGTTATTATGGAACAATCATCCAGTATTATAACTTATATAGTAATGTACATTTTTCAGTTCATATCACCAAGCTATACCTGTCACAAATGAAGAATTTGTGTTAGGTCCACGATCCACATCCCTTGCATGAATTTTTGTTGATGCTCTGATATGCCTAAGTCCTCAGGAAATGGTTTACATAAAAATATATATAAGTTAGCTGTGAGCTGTAATGTCATATTAGAAATATAGAATCCAGAAGACTCAGTCTGATTGTCTGAGAAGTGAAGCACAATTACCTGCACTTGAGTACCGTTTGTTCTGTTGATACACAAGGATTTGCGACTACTAAAATCATATATAAAAAGTGGACATTGCTTTCAGCTTAATGGTACAAATATGCATATCTTTGTACTGGGAGCCCTGAATTAAGGAGTGCTTGCATTGAATGACAATGGATAGGTTAGAGCATTTGCTGGAACTGACAGTCAAAAAAATAAAAAAAAAGGTTAGAATCAGACTATTAGTGATAAGAAATACAAACTGTATAGAAATGAATGCTCTTATATGAAAGTCTGCTTAAAATTTAAAAGAGGCCTCTTGGAAACATAAACTTTTGCTTTATCAAATTATATTCGTTAAATATCTCTTTATGTTCTTTTTGGGAAGGGATTTACTGTACTTGAGGGATCATCTGAAATTTATAATACAACATGATTCTGGCTATCGTCTATGTCTACCATTTTGCTCAATTGAAAGTGATGTAATGGTTTGTTTTCTTCTTGCAGCCCTATCCTCCTCTCTGTGATATAAAGGGGAGCTATGTATCTCAGTTTGAGCATACAATTTTACTCCGGCCAACCTGCAAAGAGGTCGTATCAAGAGGTGATGATTACTGATCATGAAGATCTATTTGTCATGCATATCTGTATGGGGGCTGTACCGTGTTTCTTCATCCCCCATTTCTTAATCTATTTTTGTTTCTCAATTCAGAATTCTAATGAATTGAATATTTTGCTCTTTTATCTTCTTTGTTAGTGACTTGGTTCACTATAACAAATCACTTTCAAAGCCGCTTAAAAACCTTTTTCTTGTTTTTTTTTTTTTTTTACCAATTGGGCAACCGAAACTCATAGCAACTGGCACTTACATGTACTGGTCGCTCTGAGACACGGTGATGTTTTTCCCTACACTATTTTTTCTCAAGTTAGATTACGTGATTAAAATTTCCAGAACTCGTGAAATTTTTCTCTATCCTCTTCCCAAAAAGCAAAAAAAATAAAATGACACTATCCTCGAGCACAGCAAGATCAAATCCAGTTGATGCTTTACGCCATGATCCTTCGGCCAAACACAAGACCAAAGTGTGGAGGGCATTCAGCAAGATCACCAGTGTACGCTTTTCGTGACATTCATATCGCCATACTAAGACCGAAATATTTGGAGGGCAGAGAGCCTATAGTTCCCTGAGAAGCCTCCTTGATGCGCAATTGATGGATATATACCAGAAGGAATTTTGCCAAACCAGATGAGCAAGTTCCCCCAATAGTCCGAAACAAGGTGTGAGCAAATCAGTGAGATGGTGATAGCCTCATGTACTCCCACCGATTTTGCTCACACCTCCTGGCCAACATCGAAACCGATAACGTGTGAGGCAATTCACAACTACTATTGCAATCACCCAGACGCTTAAGATTTGGTATTCTTGTCTTATCTACAAAGACTTGGAAAAATATGTGAAGAAAAATTCAAAACAGATATACACAAGGATAAGGTGGCGGTGGTGATTACGTGCTATGATTGAGAGCTACTTGCACCGTCTAATAAACAAAAGATCAATTTTGACATTAGCAGGCGAACTGAACAAAATCATCAACCTATATGCTATGCCATAACACTCGGATAGATGATGGCCATCTATCTCAAAAGTTGCTTAGTGGCGTATCTGATATGATTAATACGTGATTACTTGCAGTTGGTGCAACTTGAACATCTATGAAAGAACAGCAGTACCCTACAATGAATCTGCAACTAGAAATGCTATAAAGTTCATCTTCTTGTTCAAGGATATAAAGATTACTATGGTTCGGTAAATTCACATATGACAAACCGTATAAAAAAAAGGCGCTGCATTTTGCAAACTTCACCTCCAAATGCAAAATTTCCATTGTTACAGAAATAAAAAACATAATTAACTTCTGGTCCGGGCCGCCTGAGTACCAAGTTCCCGCGATCAAAGACCCTCAAAGAATCTCATATGATCTTCGAATGTCTCTGCATGCCTGATCTTCGACACTGATCCATCTTCTTCAACCTGGAAACATTGTAAAAGTTCAGATAAATAGTAGAGGCTGCAAAAAAAAAACAAGTTTAAGGAAAAACATAGATAGCAGTATTGGTTTGTAGTGGTAGTTGCAACCCGAAATCCTTACCCAATACTCTGGAGGGCGCATTTTAAGATTGTAAGTCGAGGCCATGCTCATGCAGTAAGCACCTGCATCATGAACAACCAGACCAGCTCCCTGCAATGGGAAAATCTAGTTCAGAAATCAACACTAAAAAAAAAAAGAAAGCTCAGGAATACAATACCTGAGAGAATCAATAAAATCTGCACCCAAACATACAACAGAAAATGAGAAAATATACTGTGACTTCCCTTTTAAAGAAAAACAAATTTACCTTTGCAGGAGTTGGAAGTTCTCTCTCCTTCCCTAAAAAATCTGCAGACTCGCAGACAGGGCCAACCACATCAAAAGTAGAAATCTCACCTTCATGTGGGGCAGGAGAAACTAGTTCAATGTGCTGCAAGCAAATGTGAATAGTCAATTATGATCCGAACCAAAAACAAAAGGGCTAGTCTAAAAGAGACACTACTGAGTGCAATAGTTTATTGGTCCGGTTATCATATTCTTTTAGTCAAGTTAGCTGATAAGAAAAACTATAATTTGCATGAGATAAGGCCACCAAAACATAAATTCCGTTGAGTGTTGTAAAGGATGCCAAAGTGCCAAACGGAGATAGAAGGGGTTCACACTCAAGCTCTGGATGTCAGGAAAAATGGTCACTACCACTGGAGCTACAAGTGATCTAAGAAGGTAATTCTAAAGGAAAAAAGATAATTCAAAGGGATATAATTTATGCGAAATAGAACAGTTCAGAAAAAACCTAGAGTAATAATGCAAAAGCTGATAACAGTTTTGAATGCATCAAACAATTAAATGAAAACTACACAACACAGATAAAATGCTCCAAGATCAAATACATGGCTTACTTTGTTTTACTGATACTAAGGAAGATCAAGTGCCCATTTCTTAGGAACCTTAATTCAATAGAATAAACTTGGAACTTACTTGATAAGCATCATACAGACTGGGACGAATGAGTTCAGCCATGCTGCCATCAATAACAATAAAGTTTTTGGTGCCATTTGTTTTCACCCCTGTTACTCGGTTGACCAAACAGCAAGAATTTGCAATAAGTGATCTTCCAGGTTCAATGATAAGATTCAGATCTCGTGATAGGACCACCTCCCGAACCTACACCGTCAACGTTACTGTTGATAAGCTTCAGTGATATATCATATGCATCAAGATAGTGAAATTTGCTAGTTGTTGTCTTTAAATTACCCCGAGGTAGCAAGGCCTCATAACTAATTCAGGATATTCAAAAAAATTATAAAAGTAAAAAAAGATCAACATCAAACCTGGCTGTTGTTGTACCAGTAAGGTTAAGGTGTGGAACAATGAAAGAAAAACAGATGTTGGGCAACTAATCCCTTATAAGATTTTTCAGATAAAAAGAAAAGGATTTTTTGAGGCAAAAGTCAAGAAATTGCACAGAACAGTTTTTATTTTTCTTATAAATGTGGAAGCAAGTGCCATCAGCTCAACATTCTATGATTGAGGTTGCTAGGTGCATTCAGTGATGTATGTGAACGATACAGAAATGCAGTCAAGGTCTTTTCCTTAAAACTAAACTAATGTGCCCCTCCATCATACACACACAGACGAATTGCTTAAGTAAACCAAGATATAAAACATAAATGATACTCACAGTATTAATGAGATCTTTGGGTGTTGGAAGAACAGCACCAGTGTGATAGTAATCTATCCCGAGACCACCACCGATGTTTAAGTAATTAACATCAAAACCTTGATTTCGGATTTGGTCAATGTACTCGACCATAAGAACTGCAGCATCTCGAAATATATCCACCTGATTATATGAAGAAAAACAAAACAACAAAATATGAGTAAGAAGTTTAGACAGTTTCGACATTCAAACAGAATTGCAAATCCTGTCCTCTACTGAATTTTGTGAGGTCCATTCTCAGCAGATTTTAAGTCAGATTAATCTTACCCTATTCAATAAATACCTTACACGAGCATGAATTAATAAACCTTTTATAATAACCAAAACTTTTCCTGTAGTTGTAACTTGTAAGAGTATGAACACGAGTCATCATCATACCTTTGTAATGGTGGATCCAAGATGGCAATGGGCCCCAACGAGTTTCAGTTCATCAGGATGTTTCTTAACCTCATCCAAAAACCATTGCAGCTTCTCATTTCTTATACCCAATTTGGAATTCTTGTTTCCGGTGGAAACATACGGATGTACCTAAGAAAATAACACAAGAAATCAAATATATGAATGAATCAATGTAACAGCCAAATCCAATACATCAAAGCTAACATCTAAGCATATTGAACTGGAAGAAACTGGTAGGTAAGAGGTAGGCATATTACACAAATCATACATAAACAGAAATTGGCAAACTGTGATCATCAAGCCTTGCATGAGCATCGCAAAGGTAATGAGTAATGACAGTTATGACACTAAGCATTCAATATGTCTAAATTGTTTCGGCGTATCATCTTGGGAGATCTTCATAATGTAAGTTATGTAAATATACCTGGGGGTCTACATCCGGGTTGATTCGAAGAAGGACATTAACCCTCTTGCCAGCAATTCTTGCAGCTCTAATAATATTCTCCAAGTCAAACTCGCTATCGACATTGATGAAGACACCCTCTTGGGCAGCCAAAACCAAGTCATCCAACAACTTCCCATTCCCATTGAATATACACCTGCCCAAACATTAGCATCCAAACCAGAACCAAACATTATGACAAAGTAACATAACATAAGACACAACTTAAGAACTCGAAGTTGATTAGTTACCGAGTTGGGTCGAAGGCAGCTCGAAGAGCCAACCTGAGCTCATTGCCACTAACGAGGACAGCGCCGCAGCCTAAACCCCTCAAATGCTCCAAAATCTTGAAGTTGTTGTTGGCTTTAATAGCGTAACCAATAACAGAGCTTAAACCCTGCAATGCGTCCTTATAGGCCTCAACGTTTCGGGTGATCTGGGGCTTGCTGTAGAGATAGAAAGGGCGCTTCTCCTCCACGGACTCCATGACGTCCTGGACCTTGGTGCCCTCACAGTAGAGGAACCCATTTGGGGATTTGGAGAAGCAGTGCTTGAGCGGCGGCGTTTGAGTCTGAGAAGGGTGGTCTTGGGAGACGACGGCTTTGAGGAGGAGGGGTTTAAGGGAGGGTCTCAAGGGTAGAATGGGGTTTGGGGAAAATGGGTTTCGGGGCAGAGGGTGGTTTTGGGGTTTTGTGAAGGAGGAGGACGGGAGGTTGAAGGTGAGCTGAGCAGCCGCCATATTCAAGAGTCAAACAAGTGACTGTTGTGCTAATCTGACTTTTTAAACCGAGAGAAACCAAATGGTAGAGCCTGGTTAAAATCCTTTGGGTTAATCAAACTGCAACTTTTTCACCACTATGTTTTTTTTTTTCTCGTTTTGTTTGAGACCCTATCTTTTTTTTTGTTTGTTTGTTGAACTACTTAACCACGACTTTTAGATCTCTTAAAATTGAATAGCCGAAAATAGTGGTTAGAACTTAGAAGACACGCTACATCATATGTCGTTCTCGTGCAAATTGAGTAATGCATGTAGGCTTCAAGCACCATGCATTGATACTTTTACCATTTGTAAATGGAACTTGAAAATAGCCTCGAGCATAGAAACAATACCAAAACATCCAATTTCCGGACAAGATTAAACTAATTGCCTAAGACCTCGGTGCAAAACTAGAACAATTTGTATCTCTTGTACCAGTAATAGAGGCAATTGCAGGTTCCCATTGACCATCTTGCTCCAAAAGTATTTAAGGTTCCCAAAAGCATTGGTGGAATTAGGAATCACCACATTCACCATGCAGCTGATGCTAGAGTTTGGAAATCATGCTCAACGCTCTGAATGTTTCCATTGATAGCATTTGCTTCGGTTTCCAGTATACTGATTTCAGAGGCTTTCGCCGCCATCTCTGCCGCCATCTTTGCCCTTTCTGCCTGTATCTCTCTGAGCTTTTCCTCCAGATCATTGATCTCGACGTCCATTCCACAGATAACTTCCCAGCGTTTGACTTCGTTGGACTTGTTCTTAAGCTCTGCAAACCTGAGTTTCATGACTTGCAAACGATTCAGGCGGTCCTGGAGTACCTTGACATCAAATCTCATCTGTTCTAGTTCAACTAGAGCTTCCAAAATGTCGTTGATGGAGTCACTAGGATCATCAACCAACAGCTTTGAAGTGTACTCGACCACAGCTGAAAAGAGAAGCATACGTCCAAGGGCTACTCCTTCACGGCATACCATTTTGATCTTCAGTAAGGGCTGAAAATGTGGCTGTTGTGGAAATCTTTTGAATGCATCCATGGATTCCAAAATTTTCCAAAATGGAGATTTTTTCTCAAAAGGATGATGTGGAGTGTGTTCTTGACCGGTCATTCCACTTTCATCTTGTCTCCCTGTGACTTCATTTTGTTGCTTTGCTGTCTCAGTACCACTGCCTAGAGCACATTTTCCATTCAATTTTGTCAGACAACATGAAATGAGGACTCGTGTTGTGAGAATAATCAAACAAAACACAGCAAAAGGAATCCATGGAAGTTGTACAGTATCTTACTCAAGCCCTCCGTGGTATGTCCAGAATGCATTTCATCTACATTCAATGTCAGATATTGCTCATGTAGGGAAGATTTTGCAGTCCCACCTGGGTTACCTAGAACACAATCTTCATGGTCATCAAACAAACTACAAAGAATTAAAGGAAACCATCAACTTTTTAAAATAGCTTACTTGAACCATCCAAAGTGTTCTCAGAGCCCACACCACACAATAATAAAGGTCGATCATGAAGAGGTGTCTTTGAGGATATTCCTGCCCCAGCCAACTCTACTTCCATTGCAGTAGCTTCAGCATGTATCATCTGCTGGTTCTTCAAAACCTGAAATTTGGGAGGACTTAATTTTAAAACTGCAATGAAATATATACTTGTATAAGTAAAGGAGGATAAGAATGTATCACAAAAGCAAAAGAGAACAAGATAGACAGCCAATTTAGTCCAATTACAGTTTCCCGAGTAGCTTACTTGAGACTTCTGTAGTCTTTTCTACCCCATTTTCTTGAATTTTGATTGCAGCAATATCTGCATTCGCGCCCCCCCCCCCCCCCCCCCACCTGTGGTTAGATCTTCAGAACCTGAAAATGAACTGCTCCCATCAAGTTGTAATTTACTTTTTCCATCACCTTTTTTGACAGTACTCGCTGCTTCAGTACCTAGTTCTCCAAGCAGTGACCCAGTGGAATCAACATGGTAAACATCAATCCATGCAATCAAAAGCTTTGCTCGTATCCAATTTCAGGGACATAACAGCATCCGGATCCACAGTATCAATATAATGAGATACCTCATTAGCAAGACCTCTCTTGAAGAGGATACAGCCAATAATTACACGAAACCGTAAATGATTGAAACTAAATACTTGGAAGAATGCTAATGGCAAACCAACAATCACATCTTTTGCAGAGAGTATTTTTTTTTACTTTGGGAGAGGACACAACCACCTGGCATGTGGAAGCAGCAACTGATGACATCTTTGGTTTGGCAGATCGGACACCAAGTTTTTCACGACAACCAACAACACCGCAATGGCAATCTTGATCTGCACCAAATTGAACAAACCTGCTGAATCTATTAAACTGGACTGTGACATAAAATTAACAGCTAGTAGCGTCATATGGCAACGGAAATCCATCAAGCTGATATTTCAAAAACCACATGCTTCTCAAGCAAAGATGCCAACAGTTATTCAAAGTACTCAACTAAAGTTTATAAAGGTGTTCATACTGATAATCATAGGTGAGGTGATCGCCCTTTTTTATGTCGCAAGTTGCAAATATGCCTATTCTTGATTCACCATCGATTATCCTTCACAAAAAAAAAAGCAAAAAAGTCATATGAGATATTATATATTACTATTCCAACATGAAATTAGTGTGAAGGCCCAGTAGAAGACCATTTTTGCATCTCAGTATTGGGACAACAGCTATGGTTTATATATCTTGATTTGTTTCCCTTGTACGTGGCGTCAATAATCATATCTCGATTGATTTGTTAATAGCAAGTAAAAATTTGTTTCTCCACGGTGTTTCATAATCCAAAGCCTTTTTTCACATGTTTTGTCATCAATTACTGTAAGAAAGAAACAGCAATGCTTATCAGCTTTCAATTTAAAAACAAGCTACGTTTACTCAAACAAAAACAAACATGACTTGAAAATATTTACCTTCTCCAACGTATTCTATCACAAATTCTCCTTGCTTGATATCTTCATCCGCCACAATTCCAGAACCACATTTTTCAGTCTACAATAAATATGTTACTTCAACTCAGTGTATGAAAAGTGACTAACAAAAATAAGGACTTATAAAACAAAATATCCATCCATAAATATCCAAGTCGACCCCTTTTGTGGCAACAGGTTGCCCCATAATTGATTACCTCATATACAAAAGTTTATCACAGAAAATTCTCGGTGAATATTGTTCAAATAGTCAAAAGGTGGTAACATAGCACCTAAATAGTTTCCCAAGGTTTTAAATCTTTTAATAAAGGTCCACTAATATAAGAGAGGAATAACCGATTAGACAAAGACGTTTTATCCTTCAATAACTGTTAGTTTGTATGTTTAAAACCGGAGTAGCTTCTACGAGATCTTTCTCCATTTGAACTATTCCCTTTTCAGAAAATGTATTACATTTTAACCACTTCAACGTAAGACAAATACCTCCATTAGCCTCATCTTCTTCACAGGCTGGTGTTGGAAGGGTTTGTTCAGACATGAACTTCCACATTTACAGTCTGAGGAACAACTAGACTTGAGCATCCTGCAGGAAATATAGGATCAACTTATTTCAGCATGGATTACAAGTTGTCAACTATCGTATCACATTGAAAACTGAGGACCCTTGCTAGATCTACCAATGTGCCTAAGACTAAAAAATAGACAGGTATCATATGCTGACCTCATCAATTACTTCCACACACAAATATGAACATATGAATAAGAATAAGAGACACACAAGATGCATCGTTCTATTAATCTATATTTGTGCATTTCTCAATAAGAAAACACTCAACGTTGCCTAATAGCTATACTACCTTGGTGGGCAACAACACCACTAATTAGAGTGGACCAAGACTAAAGATAAGGAGAAGTTACTACATGTAAGCAAACTTTATGTCAAAATGAGAGTTCATAAACCTGTCATAAGGTAGAGGGATTATGTTATCCTTACCCACAGTGACAATCTATACCACAAACACTAGGAGACCCTGGGCTGCATGAGCAGAATATTCCATCATCCTCATGCCGTCTTTTATTCTTCTTAGTGAGATATATATCTTAATTATGTCAAGGAAAATAAAAAGTGGAGATTTTAGTATTAAATGAAAATGCAGATGGAGTGTTTCACAGACATTGAAGTTATGAGTTGAGTTCTGTTGAGTAAAGATTGTAACTTGCAAACATAAAAAGGATACTGCGCTTTATAAAAGTGTACTCCTTGGATTTCCTCCGATCAGGGAGTTCAAAATCAACAGGACTTGGAATCTGCTTCTGCAACTTGTTGAATACAAGACCAACGCCACTGGGCTCAGTACGCTGATAAGCACAAAAACACACAAAATTAATGTCATAAGCATGCATACAAGAAAATCATTACAAGAACAAAGAAGAAATCTGCCATGGAAAGACCCAGAAGGCATAATTAAGGCAGCTGCTCGATTCACAGATCAAGATAAAATTGGAAAATCTATCGAGTGTGGTTTCAAAAGAAAAGCAAGAACAAGAAAGAATTGAAATAGGACCTTCCTCTTCATAGCCGGCATTGCGCCAAGAACCCACTCCGCCACTGTTCAGTTAATCCCTTATTTCGGAGGAACTTGATTTTCAGTTTTTCACTATTTACCCTTTTTCTCAAAATCTGAGAAAAAACTATTGTACCCTCAGTCAATTTAATTTAATAAACCCACAGTGAACCTTTGTCGAGGCAAGACTTTACCCGTTGGCGGCCAGTGACCGGATTCCGGCAATTGTTGACCGTTGAACTAGTGATACTACTAAAACCCCTTCTTGTCCCCGGATAGACCCTATTGCCCCTCAATAGACCCCTACAACCCCCAGTAGATCTTTACTTACCGGCTTTGTGATTTTTTTAAGAGGACAAAACGATTTCAACATTCTCATAGCATTCACACAAACTGTGCGGAAGTAGTTTTACATGTTTCATGTGGACGGCGTACCTCACATGGATTTTACTGTGCCATTTTTTGTTTTTGTTTCTTGTCTTCATGATATTAGAAAGACATTATTTTACAGAAAAATAGTAGATTGTTCGAGTAGGAACGAAACGAGAATAGAACAAAACGTAACTCTTTATTGATTGATAATGAAACTTATGTATAAATATTACATACGAAGTATCCTGATGAATCATGGATTCATATCGATTACATAAAGCATAATCTTCTCCAATAAGGAAACTTAAATAGGCTAAGACACACAAGGATATAATAATAATTCTCTCATAACACTTCCACTTGTGTCACATGTGTAGGTTGCATGGTGCACATAACGTTGCCTCGGTAAAAACCTTGTCAAGCAAAATAAAAACTTCTTAAGTGAAAAATAAAAGTTTGATCGAAAGAGAAAAAGAGCACAACGCACCGTCTACATTTGATAGCATCATGTGAGGAAGACTCCCCCTAAGTCTACGAAACAACTCCCTCTAATTAGTGTCATAATCATGGAGTACAAAGAACAACGTATACAACGTTCATTACATGTTTCTCAAAAGTAGTCTTGGACTAATGATTAATCATTAATCTACCTATACATCCTTAGATCATATATGCTTTACTTAGCCAAACTTAGATCTTAGGAAACATGATTGCATAACAACTTAAAACAAGAGTTTGCAATGAAATTCAGATTCTCGGGTAGAATGACCCTTCACTCACTTAAACGGCCATAACTTCTTCGTACAATAGGTATCAGTGAACCATAAAATGTTCTGGAAAGTAGACACCTGTGGCTTTCCAGTGACATATTCACAACCTAATTTGATCGGAGAAGTTCACAGTACTCTGTCGAAGTTGACTGACTTGCAAATTCTCAGACAGAACTGTCCTACTTTGCTACAACGGCCATAACTCACGCAATACGATAGCTATGAACAAATGGTTGGTGTCCCTGGAAAGTAGACACATAGACCTTTCCAACGGTACCAAACTCACCATTTTCATTGAGTGAGCTGTCTTGTAGGTCTCGTTGAAGTTGACATACGAAACTGGACATATTCTGATTTGTCACATTCAATGTGTCTTTCACAAAGGAATGTGGGAATGGACCAATGAATGACTGATTTTGGTCCGAGACGAAACCGTATGCATCCTCTATGCTTCCAGTGTCGACTGCTACATCAAGGCGTACGTTGATGTTGCTGGAACTGCTGGCGGCGTTGGTGTGGATATGATTTGTGTTGGTTCACTAAGTGTAGAACTAAAACTCATGTCAAAGGAGCAATGCAAGTCCAATGAAAATGCATAAGCGCATAGTTGATCACATCATAATGAAAGCAATAGTGTCCTAACAACACTTACATGTATAAATCTATAACTCATTGAACATCTTCATCATCTTAACTTAGACGGAATAGAGAGTCCAAAATGGGCTTTCATATGAACACGTATGTGTATGAGTTCTTGCAACCGATTGTATTACGTTCTCTCGAACATCACAATCTGATTACATAAGCTCTCCGTGGTCTGGAGGCATTTAAGGTCCCTCGGGCACTTTCATATCTGCGTCAAGATCCCTTTACAAATATGTTATGACCACTATCATATGCTGCAAATCAGTTTTCATGGACACTACTACTGATCAAGTAGCAGAAAGCAATTATGTCCATAACAAGATAATATAACTTATCGTAGCCAATACTAGGATAATGAGACAATCTTTGCGCCATAAGTTCTGCAAATATTGTATGACTTCATCATTATACTTACGAACAAAGACTAACTTAACAAGTCTAGTTTTGTCTGTATTGATTTTTTCCACTTCGGTCACGTTGCTCATTGTTGATACTTTACAATGGAATAAGAGCATAAGCGAATACATCATCAATCATGGAGATCAATCCATTTAAACATACGCGCGCTTATATGATTAATTGAGAGATTTTTTTGTTCACTGATATCAACAAAAGGAGTCTGTAGCGTCCGACATAAACTTAGTTGATAGACATGTTCAGAGAATATCTCTTGATGATAGGTCAAATACTTGTGCCTACGCACCTCGCTTCTTTCTGGTTTTGATTCCAGAGAGTAATGGTCTCCCTCTCATCTAGGTAGGAGCCAAGACCGAAGCTATGACCCTTACTAGTCTATCTTTGCGTTTGCCGCCCTTGTTTTGTAGTGCAATACCACGGGCGCCGACAACACCACAGCGTATGATGGTGCCATTGCCGGCTTCCTTCCCACTGTTTGGAATGGTGCCAACGGTGTTAGGACCAGGTCATATGAAATTCTCCCATATTCTGAGAGTCCCAATTTTACCGACACATCACAACATTTATGTGTGATCTCGTCACTTTTGCAATATTGGTAAAGTGATTGAGCATCGAATCTTTGACTTTCTAGAGGTCGATAATGCCTTGGACTTCTTGGTTACTCAGAGCAATGCGAGATCTTAATGAGACATAGTGCCACACCACGTTAATTCCTAGCATTAAAACCGGAATAGGAGCATTCCATATCTCCCCTTAACGACGAGAAGTATGTCTCATCAAAGTGACCATCTGCGGATATCGCATGATAGAGATTCACGGTTGTAGATTGGAAATATCGGACAAGTGTTGGTGATTCATAATCAACCAAAATACTTAATCGTTTCATGTAGACCCATTGAGATACGAAAATAGAGGCACATAAACGCTTGGTTAGTTGTGGGTCTGAATAAGTCTCGATGCATGCAACATTACATATCTCCATGCAAAGACCGGCAGGTTAGTGGCAGGTTAGTACCCATAACCAAGTCCGAGCTTTGATGGATCGTACTGTAAATGAACATGAAGAATTATATGTTCAATGACGATCCCAGTAGACATGCAAAACAAAATTTTCAAATGTCTTGGAGGTGAAGTCTCCAACAGTATCTAATCGAAAAAGATTGGAGAAGATGAAAAGGGTGGTGAGCCCGTAGTATGATGATCACAGCTAAAAACTTAGGTAATGCAACATTCTTTGTGGGTAGCAAAGCGACGTGTGACCAACGCGTCTATGCTCTTAACCTATATCATAAAAAATCGAAAAATGTCCGCATTCAGTTGGATAGGGTCCATTAATGTCACCTTAAATACATTGTAAGAATGGAGTGTTTTCGGTTGAAGCCTTAGCAAATGAAAGACTTCTTTAAAATTTAGCAAGAGAACAAGCTTTGCAAAATGAGCGATGTGCATCAGAGATTGCCATGGAGGCATTAGAAAACATGGGAGGCATCACAAGCTCCTATAAAGGAGAGGATGCCACCACCGATGGCCTGAATGTCATGGAGCTGCGAGAGGGGCAGGTTTGGCCTCACTGTGAAGGGTACAGATAGGCACGGCCTCAACGTGTGTAGCACGGGTGAGGTGGTCCTCCAATCGCTTCGGAGACTTGAAAAATGGATAACCATGTCAATTCTTAAGAATTCTAATCATCATATCACGTCCAGGATGTCCGAGACAGGCATGCCAACGCATATAAGAGTCCAAATCACAAAAGTGTCGTTCAACCGCATATGATTCAAAAATTCGAATGGAAGTAAAATACAAACCATTCCCGAGACTCTTCATCTTCTCTAAGATATGGTGCTAGCCTGCTTTTTGCAGAGTTAACACAAAGATATTCCTCTTCATTCTCAACACAAGCATTAAGATGAAAATTTATTATTGGCATGTATGGCCTTTTAAAACTTAGCAAGGCACGAAGATATAAAACACAATCTCCACGAGATCCATAAAACAACTACATATGCCGTACGACAAGGTGGGTGGTTACGCAATTCACAAGACACTTGACATTTCCAGGAGACTCTCCCATAATAAATTTAAGAGAGTCAACGTCATAACGTTTCTAAACAATATGCAGTAGGATATTGCAAAACGAGGATCAAAATAAAATGACAATCTCATCAAGTGTATCACATGGAAATATGACTACATTCTTCAACTTAAGAGTTAGAAAAACATGGTATTGGAGCAGTTGAATACCAAACAATTGGGGTGGTAAAAACCATCTAATTGGTGCGGGTGGTCACCAATAATTTTAAAATCGTTTGAGCTATGAAACGACTTGGAGAAAACCGGAAAACCATATCCAAATAACTCAAAACCGAATGAAACTTTGGCTGGAAAACGCTTCAACAAAAAATGTTGGAAATATGCCGGAAAAACAACGAGAAAAGGGTAAAAAATACCAGAAACGTCGGAAAAAGGCCGAAAGGTGGCCAAATGGCCAGAAACGTCGACAAAACGTTTTGGAAACGTATCGAAAACGCCAAAGATCATAACGATGTCAAATTTTGACATTCCAAGGTTCGTTTTCCAAATGTTAAGTGTCATATTTACAATGTAGTATTATTTGGGTCTCATGTAACCCAAAAGCGGCCAGTTTAAGAACCACGTGTAGTTGCATACGTTGACCATTCATACTAGGTTTAAGGCAAATACAATTCTCGCGAGATCATCTTGTAAACAAGGAATCGAGAAATTTTATTGAATATGACAACTTTTAATACAATACAAACAAGCTAAATTCGAGTAAGAAACATGGCAATGCCAACGTCATACTTGAAAAATAGTAAGCAGAAAACATAGTCCAAATAGATTGACTAATCAAAAGTCCGTAGCAACTAAATCTTGCATATCGGATCGGGTGGCGCCTTAGCCTGAGGCTCAAAAAATTTGCTTACTTGAGAATTGAAGAATGTTACGTTTCCATCTTTAAAGTTCCCTCAATAGATATAAGTACAGATGCCAAAAATGACATGTGTTTCTTGGGATGTGGAGCATGCATTAAGGTCAACTCTGGTAAAACAACGTCATAGACGTTTATTGAATCATTGTTAAGTGTGTCCCATAGAATTTTGAGATCTTTTATCGGCAAATATTGCCGCTTCAGAGTAGTATGAATTTCAACATAAATAAATGAGTACGTAAACCTTGGGATTATCGTTTATAGACATAAGTTAAAAAAAACTCAAAAATTCAAGTAACTGTCACGATGGCGACGCATCCACAAGAAACGAGGATTGTATTGGTTTCGAATAAACGAAACAATTCAAGTATGTAATAGGAATAAGAAGGGGTTGTGATGTATATGGTCACAAAATAATCGATGCATAATGGTGATTCTCATGATTGCACCTAAAATAACAGTGTACTCAGACAACCACACGAAATCAATTTATTCCCTTTAAGTAATGACGTGACTCCCCCAGGACCGTCACACGAAAAACGTCGACGAAGAGGGGAATCATATCCCTCTTTGGTCTCAATGGCGTTATAAGAAAAACCGGAAAAGAGACATGAAGAAGGCTAATAGCGCCCGATAATTTTATATATATGTTCAAAAGCACTAACTTTAAGAAAAGCTTACTTGGTGGTTTGCCAAATAAACCGCATTAATTTGAGATAGTCTTCAAATTTATCTTCATGCAAGAAAGTTGCTTGATGAATTCTTAATCCTTGTTGATCTTCGTACTGATGGCATAAAAAGCTCTTGAGTAATATCCATCTCTGGCATGCATGTCATCACAATGGTACGCGATTGATCATTTTCATATACGAACACATGAAAAATAATTAGAGAGTAAACGTGCATAGAAACAAATCAATAAATAGGAAAATAAAAAGGAGCCAAGAGAGGCTATTGGGTTTGGATGTCCTAAGGCCCAAAAGGCTGCTGGGTGGGGTCGGGTTCAGTCTCAAGACGGATCCAAAAAATCCGGGTAGGGGCAGCGCAGACGCGGATTGGTAGATGCTACATACGAAGTTCGTCACCGGCATCGTTCGGTGTAATTTGATGTTGGGAAGACTAGGTTGCGTGACATCAAAAACGGCGCAGTCTGCACGGACAACCATCGACAGAGTGAGAAACTGGGGAGGATGTCGGAAAAGGGCATCATCGGTTTGCTTGATGGCGGCGACGATTCCGGATCCAACAAGACGCCCTCGGTTGCTTCGGTTTGAAGGAGCTACGTCAGTTTTGGATCCCAAGGACAAAGCGTCGGGGAAAACAAGATGTACGTCGGAGTAGCAACAATAGCGGGTCACCAACACGGGGTGCTGCTGCAGGTCAATGGTTGCCCAGAGAAGAAAATTGGGTGTCCATAGCAGATTTGATATCTGAATTTTTTTCGACGATAATTTGTCGGTTTCTAATCTAATTTTCCGGCAATACATGTAAGGAGGTTGCTGGGGGGGGGGGGTGGGGGGGGGAGATTTTAGGGCTAGGGTTTTATTTTTCTGGTGGTGGCCGTTCAGACATTGTAGAACAAAGTGCTCATAACGTGTTCGAGTAGGAACAAAGCGAAAATAATAACAACGTAATAGAACCCAACGTAACTCTTGTATTGATTGATAATGAGGTATATATATAGGCATTACATATGAAGTACCCCGATGAATCAGAGATTCGATCATATCTATTACATAAAGCATAATATACTCCAATAAAGAAACTTAAATAGGCTAAGACACACACAATGATAGAATAATAATTCTCCCGGAACATAGACAATAATATTTACTTCACGTAACATATGGTCAAAACTAGGTTTAGGCGTTATACCCCTCATTGTACTATTTGTACGCACTATTTTTCTAAAAAAAAGAAGAGAAAAAACTTATGTTCGGAACAATTTTTTTGAAACACAACTGTGTGAATAGCATCTTAGATGAATGTTCCAATTCTCCATTTGATATAACATTCCCTCACCCAATTGAAGTGTAAAGAATCATCTCCACACCGTGTTCCCGTAATTAAACATAATTGTCTCTCTCAATCTGTGTTCTAAACGTTTTGTTGTTTTGTTTGTGTCATAAAATAAAGGCAAAATTACCAAAATACACCTCAAATTTGGCTGAAATTGTTAATTTGCACCCCGAACTTGTATTTGAGTCAATTTACCTCCTAAACTTGGTAAAAATTGCTGATTTGCACCCCATCCGTTAAATTTAACTGTTTCTATCCAATTTTGCGTCACATGTTATGCACATGAGGAGTAATATTGTCATTTTCTATTTATATTTTTCTTAAAAACAAATAAAATATTCTTTAAAATGAGGATTATTTTGTTAATCAAATTATTTATTTACATATTTTTTCTACATACTTAACACTACTTTGAATTATATATTCAACATACCTACTCATTCAAATATAGTGTGTTGTATATAAATATATTTTTATATATACACATTGTTGGAGGAGCAACAAAACGAGAATAATAACGACATAATAGAACAGAACGTAACCGTTTATTGATTGATAATGAGGCCAATATATAGGCATTACATAACCACAATCCCGTAGGATTTGGAGTCATAATCTATTACAGAGATGCGAATCTATCTCTAACAGGAAACCTAATAAGGCTAAGACACACACAATGGTAGAATAGTAAATTCTCTCGGAACACACATTTATTTTTAATTTTCAATGTATTTATTTATTTATATTTTTCTAATATCTTTTAACATACCATATCACATAAAATAATAAATATATAAATCAATAACATGTTTCGAAAAAACAAACATTGTAGCAACTGTTCCTCTTAAGTAATTTTATTAATTTATTTCATTATTAAATATGAATAAATATATAATGACAATACTGCCCCTTAAATGTATGACATGTGACTTAAAATTGGATTGAAAACATTAAATTTAACGAATATGGTGCAAATCGGCAATTTTTACTAAGTTTAAGAGGTAAATTGACTCGAATGCAAGTTTCGGGTATAAATCGACAATTTTTACCAAGTTTAAGAGGTAAATTGACTGGAATGCAAGTTCGGGGTTGAAATTGACAATTAAGACCAAATTTAAAATACAAATCAGAATTTTTGCCTAAAATAAATAGCTCTGAACTCTGGAGCAAATCGAGTGTTTTAATCCAAATCAGTCCCCATCTTCGAACTATACATGCTTGTATAAATATTACGGAATTTCGGAAGCTTACACATTAACATAGAATACCAAAAAACAAAAAGCAACAGAAAAAGCTTACTCACTAAGCAAAAGACAGATTCCCGCGTCGACACGTGTCCGGACACGTATCAGAAACACACCGAGACCCAAAAGCATATAAATAAATAAATAGTTAAATACCCTTCTCCAAGTCTCAACCCGAAGAGCGAATTTCAGAGCATATGAAATCGAAATCACAATTTTCTTCGAACTCATCCTCTTCCTTCGTCTTCTCCACTCTCCTCCTTTTCTCCTTCTTCGCAATCTCCGAAATGGCCACCCTCGGCGGCATCCGCGACTCCCCCGCCGGCTCCCAGAACAGCCTCGAAACCGAGTCCCTCGGCCGCTTCGCCGTCGACGACCACAACAAGAAGCAGGTACTTGTTTGAATTCCATGCTCTTCGTTTGTTTGTTTTAATTTGCGATGAGATTCAAATGGATTGGATTCTAATTTGCGATGCAGAATGGTGTGCTGGAGTTCGTCCGGGTGGTGAAGGCCAAGGAGCAGGTGGTGGCTGGCACTCTGCACCATCTGGTGGTGGAGGCCATCGACGGCGGGAAGAAGAAGCTTTACGAAGCCAAGGTATGGGTCAAGCCTTGGTTGGGGTTTAAGGAGGTTCAGGAGTTCAAGCACGCTGATGAACCTGAAGCTGTCTCTGAAGCGCCGTTGATTACCTCTTGTGATTTGGGGGTTAAGCAAGGTGAGTGACCTGTTGTGGTTTAGCTTTGGTGTTATGAATTATGGAGTGTGTGAGAGTGAGAATTGGGTTGTTGTGATCAGGTGGGCATGCTCCGGGGTGGCAAGATGTGCAGCCTCATGATCCTCAAGTTCAAGATGCAGCTCACCATGCTGTGAAGAGCCTTCAGCAGAGGTCGAATTCGTTGTTCCCCTATGAGCTGCAAGAGATTGTCCATGCTAAGGCTGAGGTCAGTAGTGATGCGCTTCCTTTCAATGCGTGTTTTTGTGATTATTTGGGTGGCTTATGACTTGTGTTTACAGCTAGTTGTGTATGTGTTGGTTTCTATATAGAATTGAGGTAAATATATGCAGCTGGGGCTATAACTACTGCTCGGCAGACCGATGTTTGTTATGTAAGAACTGCATGTGATTTAGTGAAATTGTTTATGTGGGTGAATCTGGGTAGATGGTAGAAGAACAAAGAAACTCGGAATTTGATTTTTCCATCAAGAACCAAATGTTTTGTGTTTCTTGACTAGGAATTCGTAACTTGATTCTATTGTTACCTTGATTACTTCCTTTCGGTTGATGCTGATTATTGATTATTCGTGTTGTAATTGTGAGGGCAGGTGATAGAAGACCATGCCAAGTTTAACATGCTTCTGAAGCTGAAGAGGGGAGACAAAGAAGAGAAATACAAAGTTGAAGTCCACAAGAACAATGAAGGTGCCTACAATCTGAACCAGATGGAGGCAGAGCACTGATTATAGAGAGCTTTCTAGCTTCCGATCATATAAGAACCGGATACATGTTCTGCTTTTGTTATTTGTATTTCCACTTAAACTCCCGGAACAATCTTCTCGCTTATTATCTATAGCAGCTTTCTATGTGTATTTCTTGTATAGCATTAAAATGTCTGCTTCTGGACCTGTTTATCAGTTCCTTTTACCCGGCCGGGTCTTCAATTAGAATCGAAAATCCTATATTCAGTAGGAATGAATTCCAAATCACATATTGGGTAACTTACTTAATCCTTCAGCCATCGGGAACCTTGTGCTGTCAGGAAAGCCAGAAGCTGGAGATATTGATTCTAACTTACCATAATGGTGAAAGACTTGTGCTAGTATAGAGTAACCATCAACTGAGAAACTATGCACAAAACCACGTCTTTTTATTAAGTAGAAGAGCTCAGGTGGGCGGTAGTAGTCCTCTGGTTTATAGTACATTTGGAGTTGAGTTTCTAGTTCCAGGGTTATGGAACTATTGCCGAGTTCTAATTTCTAAACGAAAGCTTCTTCGAGATCGAGAGAGAAACTTGTGTAAGAAGGCTGATGAGCTTTCAATACTGTGTGGTTCCGATGTATGCAGGATCATCTTTAAACCTCACAAGACCAAACCAGAGATATGGCCCCAAGATATTACGGAAGTCCAACGTATTATAAAAAACAAAATACAAGGAGAAGGTGGCGATGAGGAACAATGATGATAAAGGTTTGCGAAGTCCTTCGTCCCAGGTAATCAGAAATGCCACAGATGCTACTACTTCCCATTCTACTTCTGACCGTGAACAAAATAAGAAGAGAATGGACTTGAACCTTTCTAATTCTTATGATTCCGACAGTACAGGGAAGACGTCGCATGCTGATTACAATACTTTGAATGCAGGGAGTGCAAAAATTTCCAACAACGTATTGGTTGGAGATGATGAGGTAAAGCTTGCTTCACTAGAAGCTAAGCTGCAAGATATAACCAAGATCATTGCTTTAAGGGAAGCAACATGTGTTTAATTTCTAGCGAATTGTATGTAACATATATTATACACTAGGTCAATATTGCTAGATGTTTACATATAAGCTTTTCTTTCATGCTTTAAACAATCAGAGTGAAGCTTTAGACCTTTCCTGTTAGACCTTAATGTCTCGTGCTTGAGCCTCTATACATATGACGTTAATTTGTTCAAGAGTTTATTTTGTTTGTTTTTTTTTGGTTGAATCAAGCCTCGCAACATGGGCGAAATTTTATTGAAAATTGAAATATAAAGAACAACGATGAACTGGAGAGGACATCCCCTGCTCCTTCAAAAACTTGTACAAGAGTTGCATATGCGGACTATTGGAAGGACACTTCAACTAATGACTACTACATGACAGCAAATGCCAGCTCCATTGTGAATACAAATCTCAACTCAAACTAGTCTAGAGCGCGCTTCAATTTCCGAACCACCTTCATCAGCAACAACTGGCGTGTCTTGTGGATAAAGGAAAGGCTTTGGAGGCATTTTAATCAATTCAACTTCTCTTTCAAGCATCTCTACTACTTTGTTCATCGAATTAGGACGGTCACTAGGCTTCATCTGTATACACCACAATGCTACCATGAGCATCTTCTTTGTTATGTTTTTTTCCTCGTCGGTTGCATCTTCAATCTCTATCTCATTTCCTTCACTGAACTGGTCATAAACCCATGAAGGGAAGTATATCTGGCTAGAATGGGCCGCGACAGCATTCAAGTTCTTTCTCCTTCCTGCTATTTCCATCAGCAGCATTCCAAAACTATACATGTCAGCTTTGTTTGACACACCTCCAATATTCTTGTAAAACAATTCCGGAGCTATGTATCCAATCGTTCCTCTAGCTGCAGTCAGAATCAAACTGCTATCATCTAATGGGCACAGTCTTGCCAGACCGAAGTCTGAAATCTTGGGAACAAAATTCTCGTCTAGAAGAATGTTGTGTGGCTTGATATCAAAATGCAATATCTTGATGTCACATCCCTGATGCAAATAATCAATTCCACGGGCCACTCCTAGTGAAATCTCAAAAGCTTCCTTGCAACTTAAGGAAATGATACCTTCTTTAGGAAATATGTGCTTGTCAAGAGACCCGTTTGGCATGTACTCGTATATAAGAGCACGCTTTGATCCCTCAGCACAGTAGCCAATTAGTTGGACCACATTGACATGATGAATTCTTCCAATGGTAGCAACTTCATTCATAAAATCCTGTCCATTAGCTTTGGACTTCCCCAACATCTTTATAGCAACAAACCGACCGCTCCGGAGCTTTCCTTTATACACAGAGCCATAACCTCCTTCTCCTAATTTATCCTTGAATCCTCTGGTCATTTTCTTGATATTGGAGTAGGAGTACCTTATTGGCATGAGGTTGTTGTGAGACTGTAGAAATTCTTCAATAACAGAGTACATTGATAAATGACGTCTTTTCAACTTGAAGATTAAAAGCACAATCACACAGGGAACTCCGAGTACAACTTTTGTCCCAGTCCACAATATCACTGTAATGGAAAATAATAACTCATCAAAGAATAAGAAAAAGAAACAGTTTTTTTATCAGGTGCTAGGACTACTGCTAATTAATTTACGTTACCTGCATATAGAATGATTGCACCTGAATCTGCAAAAAAGAGAGAAGAGTTGTTCTGATGAGAGTTGTGATGATTTAAAAATTAAAATGGTCTCAGAAGAATAAGATTGAGATAGATAGTTGTCACCTAACAGTAACCCCCATCCGGATGAACAATTAATTTTGTTGGTATCAGCGTAGATGTAGCAATATGAATTTGGACTCCTCCTGTATCCTTCCTTCCATGAAAGTTCAAAGCCGTAGAGCAGCTGGTTGTGGATGTCTATGTAGGACCTGTTCACGTCCTTTGTACCATTCCATGATGACAAAACCATCAGCTCTATTGGGCATGAATCTAACAAATCCGATGCATTTATGCTTTCAGTGACAACGAAAGAATGGCCACTCAATGCATTAATGCAAGGAGAAGTATCCACATACAGCGATGAAATATTCTCCAGCCGAGTTTCGCACGTCATGAAAATTATAGGCTTTGACAGTTCAAACCGATACCTGTTCCTCAAATTGGCACCTTTCAATGTATAAGTGCTGTATGGATCATCATAACTGAAGTTATATCTGGACAACGAATAAGGAGGGATTGAAGAGCAGTTCCCCTTATGAACATTGGCATCCGCAACTTGGATTGTGGCGTTTTCATAATTGATGGCAAGTACAAAGTATTTGCCGGAATACAAGTACAGAACAGTGAGATTGTTCTCACAAGACAGGTTATACCTTAGGTCGCCGCACTCCTTTGGATCATCAATGAGTCGGAAGGGGTGACTTATATTACGGATGTTGCCGCAGGACGAGGGCTGACAGTAGCGTCGATGATCCTTAGCACGGCAAGGCACACAGCATAAACAAAGAACTACTAGAACAATAATGAACCGTGGTGGAACGGTTAGCCTAACCTTGCTCATGGCGAAATCTTAGTCTAGCTTGTTGCCCTCATCAGTTCCACACAAGCAGAGATGATATAGAGAAATGTTGTGATCAGACATGAACTTCACATATATTATTCAGCAAGGAAAAGATCTGACTTGTAAATTAGTGAAAGTGGGTCAGTTAATGTCCCAAATTCGTTATCGAATTTAATTTGACTCCATTTTATTGGCTACTTGAGATTTTTTGGTAAGGAACACTGGTTGTTTAATTGTCTAGTCATTTAGTCTTCATAGAAAGATACCTGCATCGAGAATATATATATATATATAACTTGTAAGAATACGGCAACCAATAATATCTGAGTGCAAAAGACAAGAGACTTGATTACAACTTTGTGGAACTAAGAGTCCCAAGAGATTAGCATGTCGAGATATATGGGTGCTTCCTGGAAGATGAGTGAACAGAACTAAGATTTGACATTGTTTAGTAATCTTGCTCAATTGTGTGTTCAATTCTTTGTTTGTTATCTTGTAGGGGACTACTTGTTTATTTCATTCATTTTGATATATATATACTGGATTTTTTGTTGTAGTTGTAACTTGTTGTCTAATTCAAATTGATATATGGAAATGTTGAAACATCGGAACTGCATCGAAGCCGCATCAGAAAGTGGATTACCCGAATATACGGTTTTATTGATCCGGAAAGTGATGATTTGCAAATTCGCCGAACCATTTAAAGTGGGTTGGTACCTAAGAGGCTATATATTAACAATAGAAGTTTATGGTCAGAACCATGTAAACGTAAACTTCCATGGTTCCCAAAGAAAGAAATATAAACATATAATGTTGTACACCAAGTTTTCAATGAAAGAATATGAACAAGAACAAAGAAGACAACATTTACAACAGAAATAATATCTATTAAGATTGAAAATTTTTACAAGTTTTTTCACATCCAAAAATTCTCTACTTCCAAACTTGCTGTTTTGCCTGTCAGTCTCAGTCTCGTGTTCATTAGTGTCTTAGTGGAAACCATTATGAGTCAAGTTGAGGTTGATAGCAAAGTTAAAGAGTTGCTCAGTTAGGGTTATCAAATTATTTTGAATCACATATACATCTCATAATTTACTGAATACTATTGTACAGCTCATCAAAACTGTTTTGGAAAGGAGTTCCTGAGAGAACTATACGTCTATGTGTTTTGATATTTGATGAAGCCTTCCACATATGACTTTTATCATTTCGAGGTGTATGCCCTTCATCAAAGACTACAATACCAGGAAAATCTAGCAGAATGTTCCTCATTTTCATAGCTAGGCCAGCTTTCTTGTCTGCAGAATTATGCGCCGTAGAAAGTTTCTCAAAAAGTCTGTAACTAATATCAAGGACGCTTCTTTCCTTGTTCCAGGAATATAACTTCAACCAATGACTACTTTCAACACTTTTGACATGGCGCTGGCCTATATTTTGAACCAAAATCTCAAGGGCTGCTTTGTTCTCCTTTCCGGAGAAACTTTGATTGTTAAGATTGTGAAAGGGTATTTCAAAGCCCCATTTTTAAACTCCTCTTCGCAGGTGTGAAGCATGGTACGAGGAGCAATTATCAGTGGCCTATATTTGGGGTTAAATTTCATGTATGCCTGAAGAAAGACAATGGTTAGACGTGTCTTCCCTGTTCCAGGTGCATGTGATATTATGCAACCACCCCCACCATCAGCATGAATTCTACCAGCTATTTGACTCCAAACAAATTCAAAACCTTCACGCTGGTGAGGGTACACACTACTATTAACACCAGGGATTAAGTCCCACACCGTGCCATCGACATGAGCATTGGAAGTAAGGCCAGACCCAGATTCATGACATTGTACCTCCTCAGGAATAGACCAGTTGTCTTCTGCATAGGATCTCTTGCCAGATCATCCATAAGGGTTTGGAGCCTGGAGTGATCATAACCAACGGCAAAATCAGATATCTGATAATTTGAATAGAAGTAGCAAGTTGAAAAGCAATGCAGTAGCCATGTTCAAACTAACAAGTAAGCTCATCCAAGTACTAAGCACCTATGCTTATTAGTGAACTATTATCAAGTATCAAATGCAATTCAGACATGTTTTTCAGGTTTCTATTTCTCTATGTCATGATCCTTTATGAAATTGTGTCTTCAATTATTCTTTTAGAATTCTTAAGAGCATTTAAGCTACAACATCAATACTCTATAAAGCTGGCTAGGTGGTAAGCTAAAAAATTGAAGTTAATCTATGAAATACTAATATATATATATATACGGAGGGGATCGAGGGCGGACGCCCCCAAAGTGCGGACGTCGCCGATTCCAACGACCGGCGACGCACAACGACGAGGAATGGTGCCGGCCGTGCTTCTCCCTCTCGGCGCTCCTGTCTGTGCCGGCCGGAGCTCCATCGTCGGCCCACGGTGGCCGGAATCTGTAAATTTCCCATAAACTTGAATTTTTTGGAAATTTGCAGATTCTTGCTGCCGTGGGCCGCCGATGGTGCTCTGGCCGGCACAGACAGGAGAGCCAGAAGGGGGGGGAGCACGGGCACCTTCCGCGCCGTCGTTGCATATCGTCGGTCGCTGGAATGGGCGAATCCATCCGTACGGATGGTTCGTGTAACGACCCTAAAATTTCAAGCTTAAAAACTCAAAATTTCAAAGTCGTTAAACACTAAACAATTTCAATGAAATCGAAATCATTTAAAATGCACAGCGGATCATTACTGAGTTCTCAATACAACTCAGATTACCAATTATTACAATCCAAATTATAATTCAACATTACATAAGATGGAAATGTAATAATCCTCACAATCTCTCACAAATCTCACAAATAAATCCACACCAATTCTCACACACAAATCCACGCTAAAAACTTCACCACAAGCAGGATACGAATGACTTCGAGTCTCCGGAATCGTCACTCAATCTCCACTAATCAACACCTACGGAATTATCCCCTACACCTTCGAATTGGTGCACCGGGATTGTAAACACAAACCCGGTAAGCTTATAGCTCGTATGAGTAAAATGAAAATATATTTCGCATATCAATATATATACGAAAAATCACAAATCAGCAAATATAAATGCCCTCATGAGTCAATGGACGGCCCATCTGGTTGTCCCAAAAATATATGAAGTGAAAGTGCTCATGAGAAATCGGGCAACCCTTCTGGTTACCCAAAAACATTCATAATACGGGTACTAATGAACGCTGGTACACATCCGTTACCCCTCACGTAGTACACCGCTGATATTGGGTAACCACCCGCTACCCAACATCCAAAACAATCTGAGTACTCATGAGCCGATAACCACCCGTTACCTCACATGCAGTACTACGGCAGACAGACTAGAGCTCTAACTGTATCGTAACTTTCGCCCAGCCAAAGGCTAGGTTCCGACTTGCCAAACACGTACAATAATCTCACATCATATTGTACAAAAATCAAGTCCGAAGACAATCAACATTTTAACAATCTCCATGTTAAAATTCACGTACAATAATCTCACATCATATTGTACAAATCAAAATCAAATGCTCGATAATATCTTGTCATCGAAATGACATCATCACGATAAAATCATAACAGTATATTATATAGCAAACTATATATATATGTACTTATTTACCATTTATACAATATATATATAATCCATTATATCATATACATGTCGTATTTCAATATTTAAAACTCTTGTAAAAATCTTGAATTCACCGCAAGGGTAGATTCGTAAAATATGTGAGATTTTACTCACCTTATCGACTCGAGCGTAATTCCACAATTTCCGAAGATAATTCATTTCCTTGATTTATCGATCACCTTGAAAAGATAAGAAAAGAATTTAGAAACATTTCGTAAACCTTTAAATGCCGTAACAGTAATAATCGGTTACTGTTCATCAATTTTCGGTTTTACGAATTTACTATTCACCGAGTACTATTCACTGTTTTACTATTCACGTATTTATTATTTATGTATTAATGTATAACTACACATCCAATACGTATCTTTGTACGAGTACATACTATTTACGTATTTCTATACGTATAAACACTATTCAAATGTACGTACTGTCTCAGTAAATAATAATTACCGAATTACCCTTCCAAAATTACTTTTTACCTTTACTAAAAGTAATTTACATTTACAATTACCCTATGTAAATAAAATTTACATTTACCGTACGTAACTCACCTTTTTACATTTACCGTACGTAAAAATAAATTACAAAATTACCCTTTTCGGAAACACTGTTCACGCCGCCGCACGTTGCGGCGCGTGGGGCTCACGCGCCGACGCCACCAACGGCGCGTGTCATGCCACCGCCGCCCCATTTCTCTTCCTTTCTCCTCTCTCTTCTCCTCCACGGCCTCACGCCGCCCCTAGGTCACTCCACGCCCCTATACGCGCGCCACCCATAGCGGCGGCATCTCCCCCAAATCCCTCCCCCTCCGATCTCCTCTAAAACTCCATCAAACCAACCAAAAACAACACAAATCCACACAACAAGCATCACAACATCCAATTAGATGGAAACCTCACCTATTCCGGGCCTTGGGAGCGCCGGAGCTCGTCGGAGAGTTCGGACCGATTGGGTTCGGTCCTTGCGAGTCGCGTCGAAGCTTCACGGTGGCGCTGGAGACCGTGGCTTGCTTGGAGGGGGACTGCGTCGAGCTTGCGAGGCTGCTGGTGTCGGCGGTGAAGGACACGTCGGCCTGGAGGCGGCGGATCGATGGAGGGAGTTTCTGAGGAGGGAGAGAGTTTCGGGGAGAGAGAAAGAAAGAGGGAGGGAGGCGGAGAGAAGAGAGAAAATGGGTTTCCTGAAATGGAAACCCTAAACACAAAAATATCCTATTTATACTCGTTTCCAAAATCGGAAACTAACTTCCGACATTAATAACTTCCACATTCGACGTCCGATTAAAACGCGTCACATACTCACGAACTCGTATCGACGAGCTCTACAACTTTCGTGAAGAAAGTTTTCACAACCGAGCAACGGAATAAAAGTCGATATATAGGTTGCGGTAACGTCACGTTTTTTCGAATTCGGAACGTTTACGTTTTAGTTTCATAACGTCGCAAACAATCACATTTATTCTAATTAAATTTCACAACTTGATAGAATCCAAATCAAACCAAATATTGTTTGAAAACTAGGGTTATTACAGTTCGCTCCTAATCCGGCCTCTATATGTATATATGTATATTTCTAGTGTGATGCTTGTACTTAATTTCTATCCCTTTCTACATTTTAACAGAGCACTGTGAAGTAAATTGAAGGGAGAAAAATAAAATAAGGCCATTGACATAAGAAAAGGAAAGGTCAATTGTCAAGTCCAAACATGCTGGATCATCACCGATACAAAATAATAATTATATGTATATACAATAGAAATAAGAATTATAACAATTTAAGATAATAAAAAAATGGTTACAACTCTTCTGGTCGCAACGTGAACTATAAATATGTTGTCAAATTCAGAGAAACTTAGGCATTTTAAAGGAAAAAGGAATAGAAATACAGCTCTGATGATTCCGAAGAATCCCAGCTACATGACGCAAGCCTTTCAGGCCTTCTGGATTAACAAAACGAAGCATACTACGTAGTGAGGCACGTACCAACAGAACATAAAGCACTATATTCAGTATAATCGCAATAGCACAGTGATTTTAGCTCAAAGAGCAACTGACAGCTAGGATGACCGATCTCAATAAATGAAAATAATTGCAGGACTTACAAAGTCTGGTACCACATACTTGACCTCCGGTGCACATGAAGGCAATATTTGCAAATCAACCCAATTTCTTCATAAGTTTAAGTTGATGTTACCCTCGACTACAAAGCATATTGTCACGGACCTAGTCATTCGGTTGTTATACTTGGTCCATGCGGCACTCCATCTCTATGGAGCCAGCCTTATCCAACGGGACAGTGCACTGGTTACGCCCTGCTTTGGGCTCATCAGGGGATCGGCTCTAGACCCCGACCAGTGTGTAGGGCGGCCAACTCCATTCTTCGACGTTAAGTCCCCGATTAGCGACAAGCTCCACAAATTTGTCGGCCTGCCTGAAGCCGTAGGAAGGAGCAACTATATATCACCCACACCTTCTAATCTTGGAGCAATCTCACACGTCCATGAAGCTCATATAACTAGCGATGCCCACAGTAGACACTCCCAAAAAACGGGACGTGACAACCTCCCCCACCAATCTTGGTGTATGTCCTCGTACACCGGATTCCCATTTGCGGACCGCGTAACCCTTGTACGCCCGCGATGCATGAGCCATGAAAGGAGTTCCTAAAGATCGCTCAACAATGCTTCGCGCCAGATATCTCGTCTTGGACTTTACCATGGATCCTCGTTTAGTCCTCCCCTTGGAGGCGACCCTGCCTACTCGACTCCCCCGCGGAGCCCCCCATGTCCTGAGGACATGGCGACAACCCTCAAGACCTCACTTGCTCTCTGTGTTTTACCTTGATATCTAACTACTGCTACCTATGTCCCTATTTATAGATGTCTAAACCTGAAACCTATAAGTCATTGGAAACCAATTCCCAATAGACATATAAACCATTACCAAGTAGGAAACCACCAAAGTGTTCCTTCTTTGATCAAGATCTAATGAATCCTTATCCTAAGTGGAATCGGATCCACAAACCTAACAATCTTCCACTTGGAGCCGATTTCACCAGTAGCAACAATCTTCAATACTCTTCAATCATAACAACTCGAAACCCACCATAGCCAACATCTCCCTCTTCAGGTTTGGAGACCAACTGAAGCCAAGCATAGCTTCAGTTTACCTATTGGCACATACTTAGTCAACATGTCCGCAGGATTTTCACTTCCTTGAATCTTCAACAATTGCAGCACTCCATTCTCCACGAGCTCTCTTATGCAATGATACTTAATAGGAATGTGTTTAGTCTTTGAATGAAAAACAAGGTTTTTTGCCAAGTGAATTGCACTTTGACTATTACTGTGCAAAGCACAAATCTCCTTCTTGCCAAACACGTACAATAATCTCACATCATATTGTACAAAAATCAAGTCCGAAGACAATCAACATTTTAACAATCTCCATGTTAAAATTCAAGTACAATAATCTCACATCATATTGTACAAATCAAAATCACATGCTCGATAATATCTTGTCATCGAAATGACATCATCACGATAAAATCATAACAGTATATTATATAGCAAACTATATATATATATGTACTTATTTACCATTTGTACAATATATATAATCCATTATATCATATACATGTCGTATTTCAATATTTAAAACTCTTGCAAAAATCTTGAATTCACCGCAAGGGTAGATTCGTAAAATATGTGAGATTTTACTCACCTTATCGACTTGAGCGTAATTCCACAATTTCCGAAGATAATTCATTTCCTTGATTTATGGATCACCTTGAAAAGATAAGAAAAGAATTTAGAAACGTTTCGTAAACCTTTAAATGCCGTAACAGTAATAATCGGTTACTGTTAAGCAATTATCGGTTTACGAATTTACTGTTCACTGAGTACTATTCACGTATTTACTATTTATGTATTAATGTATAAATACACATCCAATACGTATCTCTGTACGAGTACATACCGTTTACGTATTTCTGTACGTATAAACACTATTCAAATGTACGTACTGTCTTAGTAAATAATAATTACCGAATTACCCTTCTAAAATTACTTTTTACCTTTACTAAAAGTAATTTACATTTACAATTACCATATGTAAATAAAATTTACATTTACTGTACGTAAATCACCTTTTTACATTTACCGTACGTAAAAATAAATGATAAAATTACCATTTTCGGAAACACTGTTCACGCCGCCGCACGTGGCGTCGCGTGGGGTACACGCGCCACCCGCCGGCAGGCTGCGCGTGGGGCTCATGCGCCGACGCTACAAACGGCGCGTGTCACGCCACCCCCGCCCTATTTCTCTTCCTTTCTCCTCTCTCTTCTCCTCAACAATTACCATAGAGCAGCTCGTTGTGGATATCTATGTAGGACCTTTTCACGTCCTTTGTACCATACCAATCCGCTGAGGACAAAACCTGTAGCTCTATATTGCATGAATCCAACAATTCCGATGCATATAAGCCTTCAGTGACAACGACAAAAGAATGGCCACTTGTTGCGTTAATGCAAGGCGCAGTATCCACATACAGAGATGAAGTATTATCTGGCCGAGCTTCACAGGTCAGAAACATGATAGCGATTGTCTCTTCAGGACAATAGGCGTTCCTCCAATTGGCATGTGGGTCGACATGATGACTGAAGTTATAGCTGGACAACGAATAAGGAGGAAGTGAAGAGCAGTTACCCTTATGAACGTTGGCATCCACAACTCGGATTGTGGCATTTTCATAATTGATGGCAAGTACAAAGTATCTTGCTGGATACAAGTGTAAAACAGTGAGATTGTTCTCACAAGACAGGTTATACCTTATGTCACCGCACTCCGGTGGATCATCAAGGAGTCGGAACGGGTAACTTATATTAGGGATGTCGCCGCAGGACGAGGGCTGACAGTAGCGATCCTTAGCATGGCAAGGTACACAACATAAACAAAGAACTACTAGAACGATGAACTGTGCTAGCCTGACCTTGATCATGGCTAGGGAGACAGATCAATCAAATCTAAGTTAGCTTCATGCCCGCATCAAGTCCACCCAAGCTGAGATGTTGTTATCAGTACTAAACAACATTATACGTATATGAGATGATTGGGATCATGACTTACTATTACATGACTTACTATTCAATGCGGAAAAGAGCTTGGAGTTTGACTAATGGAATCCCAGTGTTATCGATATCATATTAATCTGGCTCCATTTTTAGTGGCTACTTCCACAAAATAGGAACAGTACTGCCAATATTATTTGTTAATTTCCTAGTCGTTTAGTCTTCATCATATATATTCTCAACTTTTAGAACACGGCAACCAATAATATCTGAGTGCGAAAGACTTAATGTGCTTGACTTGAGCTCATCCACAAAGTTTAGTCGTTTCAAGATTTCACCTCTCAACTAACCAAGACCACATATGAAAACTCAGAAGATTTTAGCATGTAGAGATCGATGGGTGCTTCCTGGAAGATGATCGAGTGAACAGAACTAATATTTGACATCGATCTTGTCCCAAGGTTAAGTTCAGCTCATATTAAGTTTTCATGCATTTTTTTTTTTTGGAAATGAAGTTTTCATCCATTGTATGCTAATATTTCAAATATAAGATAATAATGTGAGATTATAAATCAAAATGAAGGACAAAAAACAAATGAGCGTTGACAATAACAGTTAATTATACAAGTAACAAGGCCTTCATGGAACAAATTAATACAGCATGCTGGTACTTAAAAATATACATTCAGTATGGATCGGCCAAATGATATACCATTTAAAAGTTCAGTAAGGAATGTTTATTCAGTAACAATATGTTCGAATAAGAAATATGCACAATTCGAAAGTATTTTACAACTTCCTTCAGAAAATACTGATAGTTGGTTTAAGCTCAAACCGCGTGACGCACTGACTGACGCTCCCTCTTCAATCATGCCCTGTTGACTTGGGTCTTCTTTGAGCATGTTGTGACTTGTGAGGGAAAAACCATGTTGCCTTTTTGAAACAATCCAACATGGCAACATTAGCGAAGATGGTCATAGACAAAGGATGGTTCATCAGACAAAAACTAAATTCCATTCTGAAGTCTGAACTTCTGAATTTATAAACTCTCCTTTGATTTCTATTCCATATAAAAAGCTTGCACCTTCCATGTAAATGTCTGTGTTATAGATCAATACTTCATCAGTTCATCTGCATTAGAGTTGGCTATTAAACAAACCTCATTGAATGTAAAGTTTTACTTGGCCCAACTCCACTTGGATTCTATTGGATTCATACAAGTTTAATCATGCAGCAACTCCACTTACATATAAGCTTCTCTTTCATGCTTTGAACAATCAGAGTGAAGCTTCAGACCTTTCCTGTTAGATCTTAATGTCTCGCGCTTGAGCCTCTATACATATGAAGTTAAACTTGTTCAAGAGTTTATTTTGTTTTGCTTTTTTTTTTTCGGGCTGAATCCAGCCTCGCAACATGGCGAAATTTATTGAAAATTAAAATAAAAAGAAGAACGATGAACGGGAAAGGACAGCCCTGATCCTTCGAAAACTTGAATAAGAGTTGTATATGCGGACTATTGGAAGGACACATATTAACTAATAACTACTACATGATATATAGCAAATGCCAGCTCCATTGTGATTTGTGAATACAATCTCAACTCAAACTAGTCTAGAGCTTCAATTTCCAATGGCATTGAAGCTGTCAAAGTTGTTTCCGAACCACCTTCATCAGCAACAACTGGCGTGTCTTGTGGATAAAGGCATTTCAATCAATTCAACTTCTCCTTCCAGCATCTCTACTACTTTGTTATCGAATTAGGACGGTCACTAGGCTTCATCTGTATACACCAAAGTGCTACCATGAGCATCTTCTTTGTTATTTTCTTTTCCTCGTAGGTTGCATCTTCAATTTCCATCTCATTTCCTTCACTGAACTGGTCGTAAACCCATGAAGGGAAGTATATTTAGCTGGAATGGGCTGCAACTGCATTCAAATTCTTTCTCGTTCCTGCAATTTCCATCAGCAACATTCCAAAACTATACATGTCAGCTTTGTTTGACACTCCTCAAATATTGTAAAACAATTCCGGAGCTATGTATCCAATGGTTCCTCTGGCTGCAGTCAGGATCAAACTGCTATAATCCAATGGGCACAGTCTGAAATCTTGGGAACGAAATTCTCGTCTAGAAGAATGTTGTGTGGCTTAATATCAAAATGCAATATTTCCATGTCACATCCCTGATGCAAATAATCAATACCACGGGCCACTCCTAGTGAAATCTCAAAAGCTTCCTTGCAGCATAAGAAAATGATACCTTCTTTTGGAAATATGTGTTTGTCAAGAGACCCGTTTGGCATGTACTCATATATAAGAGCACGCTTTGATCCCTCAGCACAATAGCCAATTACTTGCACCACATTGACATGATGAATTCTTCCAATAGTAGCAACTTCATTCATAAAATCCTGTCCATTAGCTTTGGACTTTCCCAACATCTTAATGGCAACAAGACGACCGCTCTGGAGCTTTCCTTTATACACAGAGCCATAACTGTTGGGGAATGCGGAAGAATAAACTGTAGAATGGAAATCGAAATAACGCACAACCACAAACGGAAAATAAAAATGATAGATAACACCGGGATTTAACGTTGTTCGGTAAATTGCCTACGTCCACAAGTAACAACAATAAAGAACCTCAACTATATGAAGAAATGTTACACCGAGAGAAACACTACTTCAAGATTCACACTTGAAGGGATACACTCTCACACACTTTATTTTGCTACACACACAAAACTCTCAACTTGAAGTTTTCTCTCTATCTCTCACTCTTGATCACACACAATATGATTTCTCTTTTATTGTTCTTCTATGTTTATTGCACCATTTCTCATGCCTTTATATAGGCAAACATCTTTGTGCAATTCATGAATTTGCATGTAACATGCATGGAAGCAAAGTCAATCTTCATCCTTGATTCATGCTCAATGTTGGCATGCTCATCAATGCATTCTTCTTTCTTTGTCAAACAAATCAGCCACCTACCACCATAAGGTGTTTCTTACCTTCAACAAAGGCTGTTCCAAGTTCCAACAAAATCAACTCCATCAATTAATGGGTCACCAATGCAATAGGTGTGCTTGATTTACTCATGTGAACATCACATAGTTTTCTCACCTCCATTAAGGAGGGATTGATCCTATCAATCTCCCCCTTCCGACTTAGATGGAGGGATGCGCCGTTACAGACGTGTTTCTGCAGAACTCGAACTTCTCCTTCGGTAGAGACTTCGTCATCATATTCGAACTGTTCTTGTCTGTATGAATTTTCTTCAGCAGCATTTCCTTAGCTTCCAGCACATCACGTAGCCAGTGATACCTCACATCAATGTGCTTTGACCACGAGTAAAAACACGAATTTTTGCTCAAGTGAATCACGCTTTGACGGTCACAGTGCAAGACAAACTCTTGTTGTGTATGACCCAATTCATGTAGGAATCTCTTTAACCACAAAATATCTTTGCACGCTTCTGTAGATGCAATATACTCTGCTTCCATAGTTGACAAAGCAACACATTTTTGTAGCTTTGATTGCCACGAGACAGCTCCCCCTGAAAACGTGATCAGGTATCCGGATGTGGACTTTCTCGTGTCAATATCCCCGGCCATATCTGCATCTGTGTAGCCAACTAGTTGAGGCTTGTCACTTCCAAAGCATAGACTCATCTTTGAAGTTCCTCGCAAGTATCTCAGAATCCACTTGACAGCATTTCAGTGCTTCTTGCTGGATTAGATAAGAATATGCTAACAACACCAATCGCATGTGTTATGTCTGGTCTAATAAAATCATCGCGTACATTAAGCTCCCTACTGCTGAGGCATATGACACTATTTCCATTTCTTCCTCCTCCTTCTGACTCGTAAGACTCTGTTTTGAGCTGAGTTTCATGTGACTAGCAAGTGGAGTAGCAACTGGTTTTGCTTTCTCCATGTGGAAACACTCTAGTACCTTCTCAATATACTTTCCTTGTGATAACCACAATTTCTTGTTCCCACGATCACGGGAAATCTCCATGTCCAAAATCTGCTTGGCTGGTCCCAAATCCTTCATATAAAAGGACTTTGATAAATCCGCCTTTAACTGCTGAATCATAGTAGTATTTTTGCCAACAATTAACATATTATCTACATAAACTAGTAAGATGATAAAATTACCTCCAGCGGGTTGTTCAATATAAACACACGGATCTGTTGACGTTCTCTTGCACCCATGACTCACCATGAAAGAGTCAAACTACTTATACCATTGTCTTGGTGCTTGCTTCAATCCGTACATGCTTTTCTTAAACTTGCAAACCATATGCTTCTTTCCATTGACTTCGAAGTCTTCTGGTTGCTCTATATATATTCTCCATCTAAATCACCATGAAGAAATGCAGTCTTTACGTCCATCTGCTCCACCTCTAGATCCATGCTCGCAGCGTTGCCCAAAATGAGTCTAATCGAAGTCATCTTGACAACAGGTGAGAAAATCTCATCAAAATCAATTCCTTCTTTTTGGCTAAATCCTTTGACAACTAAGTGAGCCTTGAACTTTGTCAGTTTCTTATTCTCATCTCGCTTTAACTTGAACACTCACTTGTTCTTGAGTGCTTTTCGGCCTTTCGGAAGCTTCACCAACTCATAGGTGTCGTTCTTTAGTAAAGACTCCATCTCAGACTCCATGGCTAGTCTCCATTTGTCGTGGTCTTGATGAATCTTTGCTTCCCTGTAACTTTTAAGCTCTTCGTCACTGGTCAAAATGATGTAATTTGCATAAGGATCATCTCCATCATTAGTCACCAAAATATATTGAGATGATGGATGCATGGTGGATGGAATCTGCCTCCTGGTGCTTCTACGAACAGCTACTTGATTATTCACATGCTGCTCCCCCTGATAACACTCCCCTTTATCTTCAACCTCAGCATCTCCCGTGTCAGGTACATTTTCAACTCTATCACCTTGCAGCCCAATATTGGATTCCTGCTGCAACTGTGAATCATAAATGCGACTATCACTTGTTTCATTTGGTAGTACCTCTTTGTCGAAATCTGTAATAGATTGATCTTCATGGAACACCACATCTCTGCTTATGAACTTCTTAGTCTTTAGATTCCACAACCGGTAGCCAAACTCTTCTTCACCATAGCCGAAAAATATGCATGGTATTGCCTTGTCATCCAGCTTTTTCCTCTGCTCTTTGGATACAAGTGCGAATGTTTTACATCCAAACTCTCAAATGTGAGTATGATGCATCTTTCCCGGTCCAGACTTCACTTGGAGTCTTAAATTTCAAAGGTACTCACAATGATCTATTGATTAGGTAGCACGCAGTCTTCATAACTTCTCCCCAAAAATCTTTTGATAATTTTGCCATCCTCAACATGCATCTGACTTTCTCCATAATGGTACGGTTCATCCGCTCTACTACGCCATTATGTTGATGGGTGTCAGGAACTGTCTTCTCATGTCTGATGCCATGCTTTGCACAATAATCTCTAAATTCGTGCGTTATGTACTCTCAGCCACTATGTACTCTAAATTCGTGGAAAATTGTAAACGTCTGGAACACATGATCTTTGGATTTCAACAAATAAACCCAAACCTTTCGTGAAACATCATATCATTCTTCTTCCATCAGGCCACACACATCTGAATGTACAAGATCTAGAATATTTTCTTTCCTAGTGAAAGTCTTTGAAAAACTAATTTTCTTATGCTTACCAAATAAACAATAATCACAAGAGTCTAGTGAGTTACATTTGGCAACATGAATTAGCGACTTCTTTGCCAACAACTGTAGTCTTTTCTCACTCATGTGGCCAAGACGTCTATGCCACAACCTTGGAGAAGATTACTCGACTGCATTCAGCTCACTCTTGCCTACCTTTCCATAGGTCTTGTAGAGTGTGCAACACATTTTTCCTCTGGCAACTACAAGAGATCCTTTGGTAAGCTTCCACTTTCCATCACCACCATGATGATGAAAGCCTTGTCGATCAACTACACCAGTTGACATAAGATTGAGACGTAGACCAGGAACATATCTCACATCTTTCAACAATAACTGACAGCCCACATATGTCTACAAGAAAATATCTCCAATCCCAGCAATATTGGAGTAGCTATCATTTCTCATCTTCACTTTACCAAAATCACTTGTTTTGTACGTAATGAAGAACTCTATGTGAGAGGTGGCATGAAACGAGGCTCTAGAATCAACGATCCATTGAACTCTAAGATTATCTACTAGTAGACATTCACCTCCAAGTGACAGGAACTCACACTCATCATGAGACACCGCAGCAGCAACATTGTTCGTGTCCTCCTTTTGTTGATAAGTAGCGTCTTCTCTCGCTTCTTTGAATTCCCGCTTCAATTTGTTACAAATTTTCTTCATGTGGCCTGGAAGACCACAATGATGACACTTTCCGCTGAACCTTGTTCTGGATTTGCTCATACTCATTTCATGACCTCTGGGTCCTTTGCTCTTGCTCATTCGTCTCCTCTCCGCAACGAAGAATTGACCATTTTCTGAACTTGATGAAAAACTCATTCTTGTTTCTTCGTTCAACATATTATCTTTAATATTTTCCATAGGTAATACACCATTAGGAGCAGAGTTACTTACAGTGACAACAAATGTCTGGTAACGACCCGAGCAGCAGCAGCAACGCTTGTAACTCATCATCAATCTTCATGCTCATCATTGCTAATTGATTGAGTACACTCTGGAAGTTGTTGAGCTACTCGGTCACTCGAACGTCTCCCCGATACTTCATGTTGACGAGCTCTTTAATGAGAAAAGCTTTCTTGGCAGTAGTCTTTTTCTCAAATAAGGACTCCAGCTTCAACCAAATCTCATGCGCGCTGGTTTCATTGGCAACATGGTGAAACACACTATCGTCCACCCATTCACGAATATGACCGATGGCTTTACGGTTCATCTTCATCCAAATTGCTAGTGAATTCTCACTTGGCTTGGCATCGTCTCCCTCGATCGGCTCATGTAAATCTTTGCAATAGAGAATATCCTCCATTCTCGGCTTCCAGGTAATCTAGTTGGAGTGGTTTGAGTCTGATCATGATACTCTGTGATCCTTCCATTCTAGTAGCTCCCAGTCAGAACCATGAGCTTGATAGGAGCACTTTGTGCGACGTTCTTAACATGTTTTTACCTCTAGTTGTACTTTGCTTAGCTCTTATTATTGTAGTATTGAGTCATTTAGTCGAGTTAGGAGTCTATGGTGGCGTTGGTTGCATTTTGGTGCTAAAACATGTTGAAAAACACAGAAGTTGTCGAGAGTCCTATTTAGGAAACCTAGTTAAATTAGGAGTCTTCATAAAAAGACATTTCTATAATATTAGTGATAATTTGAGAATCATATTTGTATTAGGAGTAATTTTTAGACTAGGAAACGTACTATTTAGGAAAGTTCTACTTAAACTGAAACGCTTATTCCGTAATTTTCATAATCTTACTCTCCTATTCTAGTAACTTACTTGATCTTATTATTTGAATTATTTTGTCTTTATCTTGTCTTTTATTATTTTCAAATTTTAAAAGATGACATTGTGTAGCTACAATGAAGGAAAAAAAATAGAGGAAAAGTCAAAGCAAAGGAGAAAAATAAAGAAAGAATGAGACACCTAAAAAGGGGAAGAAGAATGAATTGATCAAAGGACCCATCAATTACAAATATAAGTGAAAGAAAAATGAAGAGATAAATGAGGGATTAAATAAATAAAAAGAGATAATGCAACAGAGAAAGAAATAGACACATAAAAAGGAGAAAAAGAATGAATTTATCAATAACCTACGACTCAAAAGTGCCAGACAACAATTTAGTTTACAAATAAATCATTACTTAATTTGATAAAGCAAATAATGACCAAAATTTACAAATAAGAACTAAATGATAGCATGTTGTCACATGTCATAAAATATTTTACTTTCTTACCCCTCTTTAACTCATAATGTTTGTTTCTATCAATTGAGAAATTATCTGCTACTGTCGATTATAAAAACTAACTGCTACTGTCGACTATAAAAACTAACTGCTACTGTCGAGTTAAAAACTAGCTAATACTGTCGACTTGGAAGACACTTGCTTCTGTCGACTTGGAAGGTACATGCTATTGTCGACTATGAATCTAACTATATTGTCGACTTAAAAGGTACCTGCTAATGTCGACTATAAATCTAGCTGCTACTGTTGACTGAGAAACTAATTGCTACTGTGATTTTTGGTGAGCAAAATTCAAAATTTCAAAATTTCTCAAAACATATGCAATATGGTACTTAAATGAAAGCCCATGACATAATGAACAAATTTATGTAATGGTTCACCTCCAAATTACCAGTGGTTTGGTCGGAAAACTTAAATTTGCCAGAAAAAAAAACTAAAAAATGAGGAGAGAGAAATTTGTTAGATCTAGGAGCAATGGTCTAAACAGCGGTTATCGGCATCGTATCGGTTTTGTAAAATAAGGATATAACGGGAATATATCGAAATATATCGGATTTATCATTTTTGCTAATTTTTAATTAAATTTAATATATTTATAAACATATACATCAAAATATACCAAATAAACTTGAGAAATTAAAACTTATAGAAGTAAATGTACTAAATAAACTTCATAAAAAAATATTTGATTGTTTTGACAATTAAAATACATAAATAGTATTAATTAATAAAAATAGAAGTGATCATTCATCATAAACTCTCTCGTCATCGAATGCTATTGACGAAACTTTCATTTTAAAAAAATTATTTTTTCAAAACAATGTGATTTTAATTTTTTTTTAAAAGCACTGATATATCGAGTCAAACTCACTTGATATATCGTCATTTGACTTGATTTTTCGGGTTGACCGATATAATAAACCGATAAGCAACTTATCGTATCGTTTTCTTAATATCGAGGATATATCGAGGATATATCGGGATATTTAGAACATTGTCTAGGAGTGACATTTGGTAATTTTCACGAAAATAAAGGTATTTTGGATATTTTTGTATTAATTAATTAATTTTATTTTACTTATTCTTTGGGCTTGGACTTATGTCATAATTTGTATAAGAACTACGAAACGTGAGTTTTTAGTTAATTCAAATGTGGTCTAGTACCACTAAGTAATTTTCTAATTTATCAAATGAGATTGCACCTACCAATGACAAAAATAAGTGAAAGAAAAAGAGAGAAAAAAAAAGATGAGATAAAGGAGGGATTAAGTAAATAAAAAGAGATAATGCAAGAGAGAAAGAATGAGATACCTAAAAAGGAGAAAAAGAAGGAATTTATTAAAATAGATTGCATCCACTAATGACAAAATAAGTGAAAGAAATTGAGGAGAAAATGTCCAAGTTATAATATTCAAGGAGACAAAACTCTTCTATAAATAGCACGTCATTCACACACAAAAAATCATTTCTCCTTAGTATTCAAGAGCCAAAACTCTATCAAAACACCACTATAAACTTCCCTCACAAATCAGTCAAGCCGTCCACCCCAAAAACATCATCATCTCCACTGAGTTTCACCTATTGCAGACGTACCTCTAAGGTTCCTACAATGTGTGATTCTCGAAACTCATCTCCATGGCTTCGTTTATTTGTGTTAATCTACAATTCTTTGTCTATGAAGATTGTAAGTTGTTGTTTATGTGGAAGTATTGGTTTTGTATTTGTTTTAGAATTTTTAGATTGTATTTGATATGATTTTGAGACTATGCCGAATTTATGTTCTTATAATTATTGAAGTTTGTATTTCTATTGTTGTGTTCTACTCTTCTTTTACTTGCTCTTAGATAATTTTCAAATATGTGCATACGAATTTAGTGCTTGAATGCAGTCCCTAAGATTGTATTTGAGTGCTATCTTCATCATCCATATTGACACAAATCGAATCATGCCCTAAGTAGGTTCGGTTTGTGTTAATTAAAGTGGGAAATTCTGGAAATTTACATGTACCCCATGGTGAATGACGACACCGTGAAGCATGTCTCTAATAAAGATTTGGTGCTTAAATATAATCTTGTTTGATTTCTACCCTAAGTGTTGTTAATCTTGATTGCATGCAATTTAGGTGAGGCCTTAAGTCAACTTAAACGTCAATAGAAATCTTGGATGATTAGATGTTCCCCTTAAGGCTCTAATTGTATTAGTGTCTAAAAGTATGTAATCAGATGAATTAGAATGCATGATAGAACCAAACTTGTAATTATGTGGTGCATTGGTGAATTTTGTTTAGTTTGATAAAGAGAAGTCGATCATGTAAATAGTAATTTATGTTTTATTTTAGTAGTTAATATTCAATCTCAAACCCCCCCCCCCATTATTTGTTAATACTAAAAGTTTAGAGTTTTATTCAATTTCCCGTGACTGAACGATCCATGCTTATTCTATACTAACGATGACATTTAACAGGGTTAATTGTGTGACGCTTGCGCGTCCCATCAGAGCTCTGATACCACTGTTAGGGAATACAAAAGAATCAACTGTAGAATGGAAATCAAAATAACTTGCAACTACAAGCGGAAAATAAAAATGATAGAAAATACCGGGATTTAATGTGGTTCGGCAAAGTGCCTACGTCCATGGGTAGCTACAATAAAGAACCTCCACTATACAAAAAAATGTTACACTGAGAGAAACACTACTTCAAGACTCACACTTTATTTTGCTACACATACAAAACTCTCTACTTAGAGTTTTCTCTCTATCTCTCACTCTTGATCACACACAAGATGATCTCTCCCTTATTGTTCTTCTATGTTTATTACACCATTTCTCATGCATTTATATATGCAAACATCTTTGTGCAATTCATGCATTTGCATGTAATATGCATACAAGTAAAGTCAATCTTCTTCCTTGATTCATGCTCAATGTTGGTATACTCATCAATGCATTCTTCTTTCTTTGTCAAACAAATCAGCCACCTACCACCCTAAGGTTGTAGCTTTGTTTCTTACCTTCAACAAAGACTTCTCCAAGTTTCAATAAAATCAGCTCCATTAATGAATATGTCACCAAAGCAATATGTGTGTTTGATTTACTCATGGGAACATCACATAGTTTTCTCACCTCCATTAAGAAGAGACTGACCCTATCAGGATTGGCTGCATGTCTGCATGAACACTGATTAGTTTTGCTGATTAATTTCTTTAGATTTGCTAGTTGTGTGTTTGTTTTGGTGGCAGTAAAAATAATGCTGTAATTAATCGAGTTCTTTCTTTTTTTATGAATGAATTGATTTAAGTGATGTTGTAATTTGTTTATGACTGTTTGTTACTTCATAACTCGAGAAGCTTTGTGAAACTCCGCATCCATTGAAAGCAAGCATAAACTATATATATGTACCTCCAATTGTGCCTGCTGCTCATGTCGTACGTCCATGCAATCAGCATGTTGAGTTCGGTGTTTTCGACATTACAGCCATTTGAGCCAAAGGTGTTGCCGGACCAGTTCTCTCTTCACCGGAGATTGCATCTCAGAAAGGCATCAAGAACCCTGAGGCGCCCATGATGTTGGATCGGATCCTCAGACTAGGCAAGCTAACTTTCAGAGGGTATATAGTCTTGCTCCTCTGTCCAAGTACTTTGTGAAGAGTGATGAAGATGGTGTTTTCTTTTGGCACCCTCATGGCCTTGATTAAGGAAGGACAAGGTCTTGTTTGTTTTCGCTCGGAGAAATGATTTCTCTCTTTTCCTTGTTAATTTCATTTTTAAGATACTAGAGTCAAAGAAACATAAGAACTGGTAATGGGTATTACTTCAATTATTATTTCCACTAGTCAAAGAAACATAAGAACTGGCTGGTTATAAATCTCATGGTACTAATCATTTATAAATGGAGGATAATGTTGCTATTTATAAGTATAAATGTTGACCCAATTATGGGGGGTGGATGTTTATGTTGCAGCAGAAAAACCAATTACTGTAATCCCACCACCCGCAGAAAAATGTCATGGAGACGTTCAGCAAAATCATCAGATGTCATAATTTCAGATGACATCAGAATCTGTCACATACGGTCTATAGGCAAATGAACCCATCAGACGTGGTCTTCATATTCATCAGAATGTATCACAGCCCGAAGATGAGTACATTTTTTAGATGCTATTATCGGAAATGGATTTAAACCGCAATATTAGCATATTGTTGATGAAAAGAAACATTGTAAACAGGCGAATATCTCATGTCCAATTGGCAAAAGCAAAAGATTTCACTACTCATTGTATCTTTCTCTACTCAACTGTTAGAATACATCAAAAACCTCTAACTGCACCAAGTTTAACAGACTAGAAAACAGTCTAACCGATACTTCTATCTTGCTTCCGAACTCTTTAACGATGTAGCTTCCCGTTCCTGGCAAATTCTTTCCCTCTGAAAGAAGCACAAAGATACAAAATTTAAAGATGCAAAAAATATATCTACAACACGAAATAACAGATGCAATCCAATACTTTTACAAATCGTTTTTTAGTTGGTTATATAGAATCAATGTTCTAAAAATCCCCGCCTAGGACCGCCTAGGCGGTGCCTAGGCGCCCGGAGATCCTTGACCGCCTTGATTTGGGGCCGATTAATCCCCGATTAATCCTCTGGGCGCTGCTTTTTAGCTGTCCGCCCGATTAACGCCTAGCATTTTTTAGAACCTTGTATAGAATTATGGATCACATATGAGTACTAACGGGCTGATTGCATCTCAGAGATTAGTGGGATTAGCAATAATTAGTAGCATTACCAGTCCAATCTAATAATAAATATATATTTAGTTTGTGACTTCACTTACGCATAACCAAGGTTGCCACAACATAGTGTTTAAATTAATTTATAACTGCGGAAGCCCAACAGATGAACCAGAACCATAAACAGGACATTTGGGTTTGTCAGACTGCCATACAGTAGGTAACCATAAAATATACTGGCAGTTAAAAATCAGCCAGCACAAACATCACTTTAAAACTTCAAACCAAATCCAATTGACAGGAATTGCCCGAACATCTGAGCTGCAGTATATTGAAATATATATGTTAATCAAAATAATTGTCTTGTAATAATAAAATTTAACAAAGTCTAGGCCTTAGTCTAACACTGATGAATATATATCAGTTTTGCAGAGTACAGTTCCATCGCTCCACGTTGAAAAATCATTCTTACCTTTGGATGGACGAAAGAAAAGTTTGGCTGGTGTTAAGTAGTACTACGGTTAACCAACATTGTCACTTTGAAGTCAACAACCGACCTAGTTGACAGCAGAATGCACATGTTCAATATCCAAAAGCCTCCACTTCCGGTCGACAGCTCATCCACCAAATCGAGCAGCTCCAAGACCAACAAGAAGAAATCCAGCTTCATATGGAAGCTTTTCAATACCACATCACAGCCAAGGTCGAGGCTATCATTGCCGCCTTAGCCAACCTTCCTGGGCAACCAGAGTTTGGTTCAGTCCACTTAACCCCCACAGGCAGCACCACTGAATTGAAACATCCCCACCACACTCCCGCAACCCAACCGGTTTTTCCCCACCACTCTCTCAACCACGAAACAACTCCCTTTCCCTCCAATTAACACCTCCAATCCATTCTGCCATCACTACCACCAGACCATCTCCCAACAACGTCCTCTACATTTTCGGCTCCCCCAGCTCCTCCATGGCCGGTTCTTCCACAGGTCAATCTTCTGCTGGCACACTTCCCATACCCGCTGGCCCACAACCACAGTAAAGGAGTATCAGCTAAAAAAAAACTAATGATAACAGAAATAGACGTCTGTGGGACCCTTGCCATCACTGTTGTAATATCCAATCACCGCGTGCCGTGGCACTGACAATGCTGGCTAACCAAACTCCTAGTTAACAGCAGAATTCACCACAAAATAAATTGTGCAACTCTTAAAATATGCAGTAGGTTCCGTACAAATCAACAAACTGGGAGAAATGCCTTGTTTTTGTCTGCAAAACTGGGCCAATTATGTACCTATATTTGCTTACTAAATTGCCAAAAGATGTTACAGCCTCCATAATTTGCAAGAATACAACGAATGGTGAGCTCCTACATGAAATCATACCAACCAATGTACAGCAAGGAGATAGGAGGTCCTGAGATGAGTGCATCCCCGATTACTGCAATTAATTAGATAGATAGATAATGCTCCTTTCGGTGAAGATACTGCGTCTTGACTACACAATTAAGGCTACCTTCTGGCATACGGGACCGGAAAAAATCTCTATCCCGGCCAATGGAAGGAGGAAACTACATTCTGTGAGCAACATTGCTCGGTCTAGGGACTTCACCAATGCAACTTCTCTGGCTCTTTAGATTATTTTTTTAACACTTTCCAAGTATCATTTAACTTGAAATATGTGATCCAAGTTGGTGAGACAAGAACTTTTTAATATTTGAAGCATACCCTCTTGTTACTGCTTTTTCACATTGTTTGACTATTAATATGAAGGAAGAAACATAACACCGTAGATGAACTTAATTTTAAGACTCATTAAGTTTGTATGGTTTCAGAGACGAATTAGAGCCTAAAAGACAACTACCCTAATGTCAGTTCCATCTTTAAGCACCTTGAGATAGAAATTTCAATAAGCATAAGCAGATTTTGTGGTGAGCACAGTTAAAAATAAAAAAAAAAGAACCCACATCCATACAGACAGGTCAAAGTATTCGAAAACATTGCACTAAAGACTGCAAATAATACAAAGTATGTAACAATATGACATGAGAAAAGCACAAGCAATAGGACTACATGCATCGCCACCAGTAAAATCAATATTTAATGTTTCAACCACTATAATATATTCATACACACACAATAATATAGTATCACGCAATTTGTAAAACTACTTTTTGAGTTGTATCTTTTATAATATCGTCCTAATACTTCTTACAATCAATCTGGTCACCATTCAACCTAAAGAAATATTACTGCTATTATTACCAGCTTTCCAAGAAATTAAATGAAAGAGCATAACAAGAATGCATACCCATCTTTCCCAAAAAGGAAGAAAGCAGACGAAATCATAGACAGGAGAAATAGTTGAAACCAAGATAGCATTCAGTCCAGTGAACAACAAAAGTGCAGTCATAGGACGAGTTCTATGCGGCATGTTTCTCTATTATCTGGGCTTTCTTCAGCTCTGCAAGCAAGAAAGCACAGTTAAAAACAGAATGCCACACACACATGCATGTCTATCGGCACTCAATGTACATGGATGAATAAAAGTATTAGAACAAAAAACACAAGAGAGGAAAGCAAGATCATCCTCTCGGAAGAGGACTACGACTTTTGAACATCCTATATTTCATTATTATCTATTTCCCAAGAACAATTTCAAGCCTTATAAAATAAATAAAATTCACTTAAAAAAATAGATAGTTAGTACATGACAAACCATTGTGGTAAAACAACAAATAATCCATTAAATCAATTTTATTTATGCTTCCAAGTGAAAAAACCAGTTGGCAGAAAGACTAATATGGTATATCACAAATCTACAACCAGTGGCGAAGGCAGATGTGGACGAGAGTCCACACCCTGGAGCTTAGCTTATTTAATGCACAAGTAAAATCGCAACTTCATAGAATTTTATTCTGGTCCTTGTAATTAAAGTACTTATCTTCTATTAATCTGTATAGTTTAGATTAATATCACTACTCCACTTCTGTGTATTAATCATACATCATTCAAAATATGGTTCTCCCAAATCAGTTTTCTGCTTTAGGAATGACAGTGCCTGGTTACATACTCAAAGTATCGAAATTTTGCACTACCAGGTGTGGTTTGATGGCTCTGCCACTGACAACAACAATGACATCAACTTGTGTTGGGTTTCCAGCCCATGTGTTTTTCCTAAAATGGTTTCTTAGAGTATGGTGTTCCGGTAAGGATAGGGAATCTTTATTGATGATGGTTTACCTATAGAAGGAGGAGGCTTTATAGCCTACCACTACTAGGAATATGATTTCTATTTAGTGAGGAAACATGTTTGTCCTTATGGCTATATAAGGAGGGGTTATGCTCTAGGTTTAGGCATCACATAGACAAAGAGCAAAGTGTGTTTCATTCTCGTTTGGAGGGTGAGAGAGGGCAGAGAGGAGAAAGATAGGAAGAGAAGAGTCCTTATTTTCTTAGTCTTTCTTGTGTACCCATTATTAATATAGTGGAAGTGTGTGTTCCTGTCCGGTGGATGTAGGCAAAGCTATTTGTTGAACCACCTTAAATCCGTGTTCTTGTGTTCTTTTCTTTGTGGTTGTTTCTCTTGATTTGTTGTGCTTGTTCTGTTTCTCTGACTAACTTGTTGACCGATTAACTACAAGTGGTACCAAAGCCTGGTTGAAGGTTGGGTTCGGCTGAATCAATGTTGTCAGAATGGATGATGATGTGAAAGGCACAATGATCAAACTCACCCACAAGAATTGGGTGACGTGGAAGCCAAGAATGGAGGATATCCTGTGTTGTAGGGATATGTATGAACCCATAGAGAGTGCGGCTGCAAGGCCAACCAATATGGATGATGAAAGGTGGCAAGAGAATGGCCACATGAAGCGGATGTGTCGAAAGTGGAAACAAAACAAGAAGAAAGGTAAGTACCAAGATGGTGAAAATAATGGCTATACTGCTTGTATTTCAGATGTTTCGGATGAGCTTCTTACTTTACAAGAATGTATATATGTGGGTGACAAGGGTCATGATTGGTTCGTGGATACGGGTGCAAGTTGTCAAGTTGTCAAGTTGTCATGTTAAAGATGGGCAATACAAGCTACTCCAAGATTTCGGGAATATGAGATATTTGCATCGAGACTAATCTGGGTTACCATATGACATTAAAGGATGTGAGGCACCTTCCGGATCTACGTGTCAACATATTGTCTGCAAGTGCTCTTGACAGGCAAGGTTTCCACCAGTTTATTGGTGATGGGAAGTGGAAGCTTACGAATCGATCGTTGGACGTTGCTAGTGGAGAGTTTTGTCGTTCTTTGTACAAAACACATAGCTTGGTGTATAAAGATGACTTGAGTGCAATGGGTGATACTACTTCGGACATACGACGTCATGGTTACGGCCATATAAGGAAGAAATGTGTTCTGGAAAAGTGGTCCCAAATGTCATTTTCCAATGGGTTTTCTGACCAGGGTAAAGATGGTCAAGAGTTGTTCCACCAACAGGGACATGGTGATGAGTTGTTCGATCAGGGGGAGCCTGATCAGGGGGAGCTGCATGCTCCAACCACATAGTTCTGCATCAAGTCAGCTTGGACAGACTCCCGGTGATGGAGTCGTGCCGATATACCTCCCTCATGGTCTGGAGGGGGAGATTGTTCGGTTTCCAGCCCATGTGTTTTTCCTAAGATGGTTTCTTAGAGTATGGTGTTCCGGTAAGGATAAGGAATCTTTATTGATGATGGTTTACCTATAGGAGGAGGAGGCTTTACAGCCTACCACTATTAGGAATAGGATTCCTATTTGGTGAGGAAACATGTTTGTCTTTATGGCTATATAAGGAGGGGTTATGCTCTAGGTTTAGGCATCACATAGACAAAAAGCAAAGTGTGTTCCATTCTCGGTTAGAGAGTGAGAGAGGGCAGAGAGGAGAAAGATAGGAAGAGAAAAAAATCCTTGTTTTCTTAGTCTTTCTTGTGTACCCATTATTAATATAGTGGAAGTGTTTATTCCTGTCCTGTGAATGTAGGCAAAGCTATTTGCTGAACCACCTTAAATCTGTGTTCTTGTGTTCTTTTCTTTGTGGTTGTTTCTCTTGGTTTGCTGTGCTTGTTTTGTTTCTCTGACTAACTTGTTGACCGATTCACTACAACTTGATCCTCGCAAATAAAGTATCATTTCTTAAACAGCAAGAACATCCAGAACTCTAAAGTTTACATAACGAGAGAGCAATATATTATATGCTTTAATCATGTCGCTCCATTTCTCTATAATTTTATGAGGTTACTTTGAGAGTAGTGATAAGATTTCCCATATTATATGAGGATCTTCCTAGCTGTGTCCCACAAACCAACCACTAACCCCTAGGTTGTGATGAACCTTTAGCAAATATTTTTAATAGCGCTGCAAGAAATTGCAGAAACTGGAAGCTACCCTTTTTGTTAATCCATTGTACAGTAATTATCTAGTATAAAAAAGAGTTATTTACCTTTGAGTGATTCTCATATAGCCTAGCAAGTTCTTGAGATCTCGGGATGCAAACCTCTTTCAAACAAGACAGCATCAAGATCAGATAAAAATATAAACTTCACACCAAAATGAACAGTCAAAAGGTCCCTACTACAAACCACATTATAAGCGTCAATCTAGAAAAATACTGAACTTGGAAGCTTGATGCGTACTGAGACTACTAAACATTCTCTCTAAATCCAAATCTCCTATTCACTAACGAGGCATCTTCATACCATAAATAGTTGACATTGATTTCTCAGGACCTAATTGTTTACCAGTTACCAGACACCTGAGCAGTGGTGGAACCAGGATCAAACAGAATTTCAACTGTATGCTAGTAAAAACTACTGCTTGGTTTCTTCAGCTAATGAGGAGTCTGAATAGGACAAAGATGTATGTCAAAAACTATTATGAATGTTGACAAGTATGCATTCATATATGCTACAAATTAAAGGGTGGTTGTCACTTCAGTTTGATTAATGAATGATTCAAGGTTTGCTAGATTTATGAAATCTACAACAGGGTGAATCCCATGAATTGGTGAGGTTGTTCCAATATATACAGAGTGGAGATGAAAAATAAAAAGATAGACCAGAATTAAGAAGTACATTCAAGTGTCCAACCTCTTCCTAATGAGCTTCTTGAACAAATTCCACAATCATTCTATATTCTTTGCCTTCTAACATCAGTTCATATCTTATCTGGTCATTAATATATGCTACTGTTATGCTCATTTATCTAACAAAACATGGCCACTACCTAATATAGCAAAGAAAATAGACAAAGCATAACATTTATAGAGAAGCGCCCCCTTTAAGTACTAAGCCATTTGACACTCAATCTGCTCATGAGAAATTCTATGTTTTCTCAAAGTTATGCACTACGTTTCTAACACGGCAAACTAATCCACACAGAGTAATGTTTTGTTTTTCTTTTTCAGCCCAAAATTCATTTTCATTTTATGCACTCGCATAGAGTAATGTTCTTATTGTTAAGCACCCAACCATCTTCATATATATTCCCTCAGAATTTATACAGTAAAAACAGGTTAATTAACCAAGCAAAACCCTAATCAATCCTCGGTTTCTGAGTAATACAAATCATCTACCCAAAAAAGAAAAGAAAAAAAAAACAATCAGAGTCAGCGATTAGAAACCTCACCTTGGAAGAAGTTGAAATCTTGCTTTGAGCTTTAGGGTGGTTAAGATTCTGGGTCTTCTCCCAAAGCCTCAATCCCTTAACCCCTAAACCCTCAAACAACCATTAACAGAATTCTGAATAAGAAACTTCAGCCGGTAATACCGACTAGCTTTTGTTCTAGAAAAAGTGTTCAAAGAGGTGAAGCCACAGGGACACGTGTACGGTGGATATAGGAAATAAAGAGAGATTCCGGCTACCGAAACGCGGACAAGTCAAACCCGAGACCCATAAATAAAGCCAACTCGACTCATTCACCTCCATCCGTTCACCAATCTCTTTTGAATTCAACTTCGTCAGCTCTCTCTTTTTCTCTCTCACCGGAAATGGCCGCCGTCGTCGGAGGAGTGCAGGAGTCCCAAAGCTCCGAGAACAGCCTCGAGGCCGAGGAGCTCGCTCGCTTCGCCGTCCAGGAGCACAACAAGAAGGAGGTAACAAAAGAAATAAAAAAAAATCGCTTTGATTTTGTGACCTAGATTTCGTATCTGGATTTCAAATGAAAATTGAGGATTGATGTGTTGCAGAATACTCTGCTGGAGTTTGTGAGGGTGGTGAAGACGAAGCATCAAGTTGTTGCGGGGACTGTGTACTATTTGACTATTGAGGCCACCGATGGGGGCCAGAAGAAGCTCTTTGAGGCCAAGGTCTGGGTTAAGCGATGGCTCAACTTCAAGGAAGTCCTGGAATTCAAGCCCGTCGCCGACGCCTAGTTTGTTTTCTCAGGTAGTCTTCTTGCTTTTATTTGATATTGATTGAAGCATTTGGTTTTGGAAGATGTGGATTTGAGAGGAGGTTCAGTGTGATGTTTTGATTTGAAATTTTGAGGATTTAGGCTTTAGGTTTATAACATTGTTTTGGTTGATACAGAGGAAACATTTGTTCTTTTTAGCATTTGAGTTACCTTTTGCCTTTCTAGTTTAGTTAGATTTATGTATGGATTTTGACCCACAGAATTCCAATCAGAATCCTGGAAATGCTTATGTGTACTTCATGTTTGATTTGATTACTTGCTCATTAGTTGCGCTTTGAAAGTTTGGAATCAATTTCAATCTTTAGTATATGTGCCTACTAGTTATTTAATAATGATATTTCTTTTTCCAACTTGTTTATTTCGTTTTCTTGTTGTTCACATCTTTTGCTGTTGTGCCTTAAATGTAGGATTCGGCGTACAGTTTTTTTAAGCAAGCATCATTATGCAGTTAAATATATGTTATTCTTTAGTTGACAATGTGACATCCTGTACTTACATATGTTTTTGTTTTTTGTTTTTTGTTTTTGTTTAATCGTTGAGGGCAGGCATTAGAAGGTCTTGCAAAGTTTAAGATGCTTCTAAAGGTCAGGGAAGCAAAGAAGAGTAACTTAATGTTGAAGTGCATACGAATAATGAAGGTACCATGAATCTGAGTCAGATGGAGCTTAACTTTCTGCATATATGGGTTTGTAGTATACCAATCTTCTATGAATTGGGTGTAATATGCTACGTTTCTGTTGGTATGTCTTTACAATGTTGATACAGACACTAGTTACTAAGGTATTGTTGTGTATTTTCCTATCCTAATCATATCAGTGATAATTCCTATATCTATCTCCTTCTGCCTATTTATTGACTCTTCTAATATTTTTAAGCTTTATATTTTTGGGTATATGTAAGATATCTTATCTGAGATGAATTCATGCATAAATGGTAGGCTAGATTGACAGTGGCTGTGGTATAGACCAGTGCAAAATGCCGAAAACCATTTCCAGAATTGAGAACCTATTATTGTCTATTATAATGAATACACGCGTACAAACTACTTTTTATTCTATTTGAATCAAACTTCATAAACAAATGCATCCAGACTATTTTGAAAAATTGTATACCGCATGGTAATTTATTTTCACTTTAGTAGAGGCATCCTTAGGATCATATATTCCAACCGTGGCATGCAAAAGGTGTACAAAGCATGGGTAACCGGTGTAAATGTTCAGTGCCCCAATAATGAGTCTCACTGCCTGTATATATGGACGGAAAACTTAAAACAATATGAAGGGAAGGAAAAGATGGACATTGCATTAGTGAAGTTCCTTGAGATTACTTCACGCGCAATGTAATGTGGTGTTCCAATAGCCACCATGATGGGGCTGCACAATAATCTTTGGAACATGACTAAAATTAGAGATTTTTATTTGAAGTTGCCTTTTAACAGAAAATTGCGAGTTTTGATATCAAATGAAGGATTTCACATCAGGGCTGAGTAATGTAACGCAGATTCAGCCAACCATTAAATTTTTTATTGCTTTTCCCTTTCCGTACTGTCAAAAGTATATTCACGCAGAGTGCAACATTTACCAGACTAACGAGAGCAACTGCATATGAACCAAGGAATTCACCTGCAAACTGTAACTCAGTCACGAACCTCTTATGCTTGGGAAACGGAATAAAGTAGGGCTGGGCATAAAAAACGGAAATCCCGATCTCATCCCGAAATTTATAGGGACGGGACGGGACGGATGTCTAAAAACGTTCGTCCCGTCCCGATTCCGTCCCGCTTCATAATAGTGGGATGTGACGTGGGACGAATAATTTTTATCCCGCTTCGTCCCGTCTAGTCCCACCTTTAATGTAAACTTAAAAATTCTTATATATTTTTTATCAAAATAAAACTAATTTATGTTCTTAATAACTCCAAAATTATATCAACCAAATAATAATGGTAAATTATAATATTTTGAACATAATATGTATTTTTTTTGTTAAAATTTCATTATTGAATGTTACTTTGTTATGAAAAAAATAAAAATATAGGTTTTTATTTAATTTCATAGGAAGGTGGGATTTGTCCCGTCCCGTCCCGTCTCAACCGGGATTAATCCCGAGTGGGATACATTCTTAAAAACCTTCGTCCCGTCCCGATTCAAAAGAGTGGGACGGGACGTGGGATGAGCCCCGTCCCGTCCCATCCCGTCTCATGCCCACCCCTAGAATAAAGTGTGTATTGTATAAATGCATAATCTACATATAAGCCCATAATTTGCATTACTTGGTTTTACCATATGTTAGATTACTTTTCAGCTTGTTTGGTAAACGATTGTCTCGGCCGAGGGACGTGATCGTCCTTCTAGTTTGTAGGCGTGCCAACTCGTGGTCAAACAACTAAGTGAGGTTTTGATATCAATTGTGCTAGATGCAACTTCTTTTTAAGTGATTGTCAACCGAGAAAGGAACACTCTCAACCGTTAGGATCTGATGCTTGTGTTTCAATGACTTCAACCAAATTTATAGTCGGAATCTTCGTAGACGTCTACTTCTTGGTTGTACTCGAACATACGGGTGACAAGCAAGAGATCAATCAAGTGAAGGTATTCGTAGAACATGGTGAATTATGAAGTTAAAGTGGATTTCTTTGTTGAAATGACGTGAAGAGATGTGGGTGTGAATAGCAAATCACATTGATCTATCAGGACTGACCGAAAGAGATCAAAGGATCAATGGTCGAACTAAGTTATCAAAATACTCATAAGTGCTCAAATTAAAGTGCATGAAAGTAAAGAACAAGAATGTAAGAAACTGAAACGAAAAAACTAAGAAAACTAAAACAAGTGGTAACATTACCTATGAAATTAAAAAAAAAAAGATAAGTTGTATATAAGGTTGTATATTAATTTGTTTGAGTAGTAGTGTATGTGCCTTTACAACGATTTACAAGGTGCTATTACTGCTATATACTGATCAACTCTAGCTAAACACATCTTGAAATGTTAAGATATCACAATTTCCAGTAATTGAAGTTGACCCAATTAAGATATATGCCTTGGATACATTTTTGGGTAAATATGTCATTTTGATATCAAAAGTAGAAAAAACCTAAATCTTTTTGTGTGAGCCTCATCCTTGGGTCTTTTATCTCAAACGCAAAAGAACATAAACGATAACCTACCCTCTTTGAACATTAAGAAGACTAGAAATCGAGAACCGAACACGAGAAAGAGGAACTCATCAAACCCTGACCCATAACCCATAACCCATTGGCCAACGCTTCGTGTGTTCATCTCCATCAATATAGATACACTATCGATTAGCGAATGAGAGGTGTGATTCTTTAGTTTTTCAAATATTTAAAGTAAATACAAAATCTTATATAGTAGGCAAGCAGCACCCATGTGGCCATTCCTTGGGGGTGAAGACATTAATATATATAACAATTACATGTGTTATCTGATTTGAACTATAATTATATCAAGTACATTTCATGTTTCCTTTAAGCTCCATCTAAGAATTAATTGGTTTAAATTACAATTACAACGACTTAATTAGCCGTGTATACTGATATAAAAATATTTAATGATTGTTGTGAAAGGAGAGGCTTGTGCAAGAGGTTTAATTTTCTTTTCTAGAAGAATGAGTGGTCTGTCTACAAACTAATTTGTGGGTGAGGGTGAAGGCGAGGGTGAAGGCGAGGGTGAAGATGTAGGTGTGGGAGATAATAACAAAGGTTCTTCCTTGTGAAATTTGTAACAATCACCACTAAAGCTAAAAAGAGTGAGAATTAGTTCATGTGTCAGTTCTGTAAGGGTTCATTTAAGAACAAATACTGGTTACTCCTTTAACTTTTAGTAACTCGACAGTTTACTCTTTCAACTGTTTCAATTTTATTTTCAATTTAATGAGTGAAATTATAGAGTCAAAGTACATTTTCTTAAAGTAAGTAGTACAAGGATTATAGTAAGTAAAAAGATTTTTGATGCCAAAAAAATGGAGCTTGTGGCTTTGGTTGAATCGATCATATGAGATAAATAAAATTAAAAGTGCGAACCTAGACTAGCTCCTCTCCTTTCAACAATTAAGGAAGATTCTTCTTATAGAAGCACATTTAGCTTTGACAAGACTTGATGATATTGTGGTTGGCCCTTCTAAGAAGAGGAAGAGAGTGAGTGTATCGCTTGAAAAAATTGTTCAATAATAGGGCTAGGGAGCAATTCGAGGGTGAAATAGCAATAATGTTTCAAACATATAGTTTGTCTTTCAACTTTGCTAAAATCCTCGCTGCATTTGTACTTTCAACTGGGCATTTGCTTATCCAACCATTGGTTACCTCTATTCTGTTACAATATATCAATAACTTTTCAAAAAAAAATGGAAAGAAATCTGAGAGGTTGTTAAACCAATTAAGCTCACACAAAAGTGAAAAAGGGGTTGGTGTGTGTAGTAATGGGTGGCCTAACACTTAAAGAAAACCACTAATTAATGTTATGTCAGCTTGTGAGAATAGACCTTTGTTCTTGAGGGTAGTGAATTGTGAAGGAGAGTCCAAAGACAATAACTTTATTTTAGACTTGCGCATTAAGAGTATCTTGGAGATTGATCTACAACATGTAATCTAGGTAATCACTGATAATGAAAGCAATTGCAAAGTTGAAAAAACAATTATTAATGCTAGATTTCCACATATATTATGGGCTCCATGTGTTGTGCGTACACTTATCTTGCTTTGAAGAATATATGTTTAACTAGCTTAGTTTTGTCTAATAAGATGGCTTTTGATGCATGTAATGGATTAGTGAAGTTGTCAATGATGTGTATTATGTTAAGAATTTCATTATGAACCATGTTATGAGGCCGGCTATGTTCAATGAACATTCTCAATTGAAGATGTTATCGGTATGGCCGAGTTGAAGTTTTGGGGGGCTCAAGACGAGCCATCAAATGAGGCTTGTGATGTTCATATATGTGTCAACTATTTTTATTAATTTTTATTTAGTTTTCTAAGACTCATTATAAAGAAAAATTTTAAGTTATAATGTGTGTAATTTAATCAAAATATTTGTAAAACTTTAAATTTACACCAAAATGTCCCATTTAAAAATAAATAATAAGAGAAATAATATGTCAACTTCAAGATGTTAAGGATTAACTAAGAATATAAGTACATCAACCAAAACTAAACTTGAGTGAGTTTATTATTTACTTGTAGATTGAGTTAATGTTTAATGATCTCATGGATTGCATTAGTACTATTGTGTTGGTAATTGAAGATTTGTATCGAACTACTATATTATGTACCGGAGCATGACCTCTTTATAGGGTTGATTATGAAAAAAAGATCAATCTAATTTAGGGTCTTAATATATTAGTACAAGTCATGGAGTTAGATAGATAATAAAGTAAAAGAGAATTAAGGAATTGGTTATTAATTAAGATTATTATTTGCGAATCAATCTATAATTACTTTAACAAAGTTACAAATATACTAGTTTCCATGGGAATTTATCCATCTTTCATAAAGGAGCTGAATGAAACCAAAGTTTCACGTTTAATTTTGAATTAGAGACGTTAAAAATGATGAATCAACGACGACTATATCCCTTAACCTTCCAAGCTAACGATGCGGGTTTGAATCCCGCTACCTGCTTTTACTTTATCGTTATAATTTTTAATATTAAAAAATAAAATAATAATTTATTTTAAATATTAAATAAAAATATTGAAATCAAATTAATATAACACATCATTGACTTGAAGACTACATTCTTATAATTCTTTCAACTACTTTTGCAAACAAGAAAAAATGAAAATTGGAGTAAAAAGCGTCCATTGTCTAATTGATAGGACATAAGTTTTCTAAACTTTTGGTATAGGTTCAAATCCTATTGGCCGCAGTTTATTATATATATATATATATATTATGTCAATAAATAAGAAAGATATTTTGAATAACTTGAATAAGGGACGTTCGTATTACATATTAATAATTTCTTTAATATATACACAATTCTCAGTCTAGTCAAATGCGAGAGGTAAGGTAGTGGTTCTTTTCAATCAATCAAGTGAGCCAATCGGTCCAAAGGGCTTGTCTTCGGTTTGTCAATGAACTTCCTACTCTCAATCACTCTTCTAGGTGGGTGCCTTGTGAGCCTAGTCCCAAGGCTAGTCTTAGTTATTAGTTGCTAAGACATGTTTTGCACTCGTTATAGTAATGTCTAAATAGTTTTAAAAGAGACGAACTTGGTTTGGTATAGCTCTCAATTTTATTAGAGATGTCATCCGAAAGATTATAATATATAGTCAGTTTATTTCAATGAATTTTTTTTTTGTTTAAGAAGATTAAGCTAGGTCTACAATGAATGATAATTAGTGATTAGTGGGATGTATATAGGGATGATGATGTTGGAAAAAAAAGGTCGGTGAAAGATTGCATTATATATACTAGCATTCTTGCTCAAGCATTGCGCATACGGAAGGGCCGCGTAACGTTTTTTAAACTGTGAGATTTGCATATTTCAAAAACTATTCTTTTATTATGTGCTTTAAAAAATCATAGATGTCTTGTCTTCCTCCAATTAAAATAATTCTCTTGTATAATAGCTCACATTATTCGGGCATGACGTGAACTATGGATGATGAATTCAATTATATATATGTATAAGAAAGTACATTAAAAACTCATTATAAAAGCTTGAAAGACTAAGAGAGTATGTGTACCTTCTCATCTGGTTCAATCCAAGGTAATTGAATTACTCATAAATATGAAACAGAGAGCTGTTGTGGTAGCTATCAATTAACAAAACTAAAAGTTAATGAGTAACGACAAGGGAAATGCAGTGATATTTGATGAGCTATGTGACAAGGATGAGCTATGTCTTCACAACTTATATGAGTGGTGGGATACCATGATTGGACAAGTGAAGATGAATATCTACAAGGAAGAAGGCAAAGAAGATATAGAAAATTCTCATTCAACAATGTGGTACAATGTGGTGTACACTGTTTTTCTTGCAAGATGGACTAAGATCTCAACATCTCTTCATGGCTTACCACACTCATTAAACACAAGGTATATTTGAAGTATTTGTATGAGTTTTAGTTTTACGTTTCTAATTACAACTTTCAATTCTTCATTATACATTATGAGATATATTAACTTATAGATACTATAGCACATGTAATATCTTAATCGAGCTCTTAATCGTACTACTCCTCATTAAGATAGTAAGATTTCAAAAGAGAAAAATGTCTCAAGAAGTACAATGCTTGTGAAGAAGAGAGAGAGAGAGAGAGAGAGAGAGAGAGAGAGAGAGAGAGAGAGAGAGAGAGAGAGAGAGAGAGAGAGAGAGAGAACACTACAAAAAATTTCGAGCTCATTCGTGGGCATTTACCTCAATACGGATACTTTTACGTGTGAAAACATATGGCCACAGTGCAACGAGGTTTGAAGTTATATGGGCTTTGCTGCAGTGGCTATTGCTCAATAAAGGCACGAATACTGTAATTTTGTGGGAAATTATAGAAGGGACCCACCAGAATAAAATTCTTACTACACAACCATTGATCGGTCATAAAATATAATAACTGATAATTATATATTGAAATGAGATTGTTGCTACACAATTCTTTCATGTAATACAAAATTGTCATCTTAAATTTTCAATGTTCATATAATAACCAATAAAGAGGTGAAAAATAATAAATCTTTCAACCTAGTGACTTATATATCCAAAATCCAAACATCTGTTTCAGCTTAACCATTGCAGCATGAGGAGAGTCATCCATCCAATCTATACACATATATACATATACACATAAGCACCAGAAAATAATATTTAGTTGTAATATTATAAATACTCATTATGAAGCCATATAAGCTTTTACATTAACTCATATATAACTATTACCTAATCAATACATGAAGCCAATAGTCATTCTCAGTTTTATGCCCACAAACATATGAGAAGAAAGAAAAAAGTCATTTCAAAATACAAACTCTACATCAATTATGAGAACTTTAAGGCTCCTTACTTAAAAATTGAGTTAACATGTCATTCAAAGCGCATTTGATTTTTCCCCTGGTAGTGTTTAGTATTCAGCATTACCAAGTGACTGAGATTGCATAACAATGTAGATAAAGATGCAAACATGAAATACACAAGAGAATAAAGAATTCCAAACATCTACATAAGAATAGTAAGGAAAGAGCAAAATTTAAATATATTAGTATGAATAACTTCCAAATAAAGAATAGGGTTGTGTATATACTAATATATATATACACAATAAGAGAGACAAAATCCAACTAAAACCAATAATGTCAGAGCGAGAAACATATAGGTATGAGAGTAAGAATCAATGTTCATACAATCACCATTAAAGGGGTGAAAAATAATGAAACTTTCAACCTAGTAACTATATATCCAAAATCCAAACATATGTTTCAGCTTAACCCTACAAGCATGAGGAGAGCATCCATCCAATCTATAAATATATATATATATATACGTAGACACGAGAAAATAATATTTAGCTGTAATATCATCACTACTCATTATGAAGCCATAAGCTTATACATTAACTCATATATAATTCTCACTTAATCAATAGATGAAGCTAATAGTCATTCTCAGTTTTATGCCCACAAACATATGAGAAGAAAGAAAAAATTCATTTCAAAATACAAACTCTACATCAATTATGAGAACTTTAAGACTACGTACTTAAAACTTGAGTTAACATGTCATTCAAAGTGCATTTGATCTTCTTTTGGTAGTGCTTCATATTCAGCATTGTCAAGTGACTGAGATTGCAAAACAATGTAGATAAAGATGCAAACAGGAAATACACAAGAGAATAAAGAATTCCAAACACCTGCATAAGGACAGTAAGAAAAGAGCAAAAAATAAATATATTAGTATGAATAACTTCCAAATCAAAAATAAGTTTGTGTGTATACTAATATATATATACACAATAAGAAAGACAAAATTCAACCATAACCAATAATGTCAGAGGGCGAAACGTATATGTATGAGACTAAAAATCAATGTTCATACAATCACCATTAAAGAGGTGAAAAATAATGAAACTTTCAACTTAGTGACTATATATCCAAAATCCAATCTGTTTCAGCTTAACCCTACAAGCATGAGGAGAGTCATCTATCCAATCTATGAATAATATATATATATATATATATATATATACATAAGCACGAGAAAATAATATTTAGCTGTAATATTATAAATACTCATTATGTAGCCATATAAGCTTTTACATTAACTCATATATAACTCTCCCCTAATCAATAGATGAAGCTAATAGTCATTCTCAGTTTTATGCCCACTAACATATGAGAAGAAAGAAAAAAGTCATTTCAAAATACAAACACTGCATCAATTATGAGAACTTTAAGGCTATGTACTTAAAAATTGAGTTAACATTTCATTCAAAGCGCATTTGATCTTCTCCTGGTAGTGCTTCATATTCAGCATTGTCAAGTGACTGAGATTGCAAAACAATGTAGATAAAGATGCAAACAGGAAATACACAAGAGAATAAAGAATTCCAAACACCTGCATAAGGACAGTAAGAAAAGAGCAAAAAATAAATATATTAGTATGAATAACTTCCAAATAAAAAATAAGTTTGTGTGTATACTAATATATAGATACACAATAAGAGAGACAAAATTCAACCATAACCAATAATGTGAGAGGGAGAAACGTATATGTATGACAGTAAAAATCAATGTTCATACAATCACCCTTAAAGAGGTGAAAAATAATGAAACTTTCAACATAGTGACTATATATCCAAAATCCAAACATATGTTTCACCTTAACCCTACAAGCATGAGGAGAGACATCCATCCAATCTATCAATAAATATATATATATATATATATATATATATACATAAGCACGAGAAAATAATATTTAGCTGTAATATTATAACTACTCATTATGAAGCCATATAAGCTTTTACATTAACTCATATATAACTCTCACTAATCAATAGATGAAGCTAATAGTCATTCTCAGTTTTATGCCCACTAACATATGAGAAAAAAAGAAAAGTCATTTCAAAATACAAACACTGCATCAATTATGAGAACTTTAAGACTACGTACTTAAAACTTGAGTTAACATTTCATTCAAAGCGCATTTGATCTTCTCCTGGTAGTGCTTCATATTCAACATTGTCAAGTGACTAAGATTGCATAACAATGTAGATAAAGATGCAAACATGAAATACACAAGAGAATAAAGAATTCCAAACACATGCATAAGGACAGTAAGAAAAGAGCAACAATTAAATATATTAGTATGAATAATTTCCAAATCAAAAATAAGTTTGTGTGTATACTAGTATATAGATACACAATAAGAGAGACAAAATTCAACCATAACCAATAATGTCAGAGGGAGAAACGTATATGTATGAGAGTAAAAATCAATGTTCATACAATCACCATTAAAGAGGTGAAAAATAATGAAACTTTCAACATAGTGACTATATATCCAAAATCCAAACATATGTTTCAGCTTAACCCTAGAAGCATGAGGAGAGTCATCCATCCAATCTATCAATATATATATATATATATATATATATATACATATGCACGAGAAAATAATATTTAGCTGTAATATTATAACTACTCATTTTGAATCCATATAAGCTTTTACATTAACTCATATATAACTCTCACATAAGCAATAGATGAAGCCAATAGTCATTCTCAGTTTTATGCCCACAAACATATGAGAAGAAAGAAAAAATTCATTTCAAAATACAAACTCTCCATCAATTATGAGAACTTTAAGGCTCCTTACTTAACAATTGAGTTAGCATGTCATTCAAAGCGCATTTGATCTTCTCCTGGTAGTGCTTCATATTCAGTACTGTTAAGTGACTGAGATTGCATAACAATATAGATAAAGATGCAAACAGGAAATACACAAGAGAATAAATAATTACAAACACCTGCATAAGGATAGTAAGAAAAAATTAAAATTAAAATATATTAGTATGAATAACTTCCAAATAAAAAAATAAGTTTGTGTGTATACTTATATATAGATACATAATAAGAGAAACAAAATTCAACTATAACCAATAATGTCAGAGGGAGAAACGTATATGTATGAGAGTAAAAATCAATGTTGATACAATCACCATTAAAGAGGTGAAAAATAATGAAACTTTCAACATAGTGACTATATATCTAAAATCCAAACATCTGTTTCAGCTTAACCCTAGAAGCATGAGAAAATATTATTTAGCTGTAATATTATCATTACTCATTATAAAGCCATATAAGCTTTTACATTAACTCATATATAACTCTCACATAATTAATAGATGAAGCCAATAGTCATTCTCCGTTTTATGCCCACAATCATATGAGAAGAAATAAAAAAAGTCATTTCAAAATACAAACTTTGCATCAATTATGAGAACTTTAAGGCTCTTTACTTGAAAATTGAGTTAACATGTCAATTAAAGCGCATTTGATCTTTCCCTGGTAGTGCTTCATATTCAACATTGTCAAGTGACTTAGATTGCATAACAATGTAGAGAAAGATGCAAACATGAAATACACAAATGAATTCTAAACATCTGCATAAAGACAGTAAGATAACAGCAAAATTTAAATATATTAATATGAATAACTTCCAAATAAAAAATAAGTTTGTGTATATACTAATATATAGATACACAATGAGAGAGACAAAATTCAACCATAACCAATAATATCAGTGGGACAAACATATATGTATGAGAGTAAAAATCAATGTTCATACAATCACCGTTAAAGAGGTGAAAAATAATGAAACTTTCAACCTAGTGACTATATATCCAAAATTCAAACATCTGTTTTAGCTTAACCCAAGAAGTATGAGGTGAGTTATCCATCCAATCTATATATATATATATATATATATATATACATTGGCACGAGATAATAATATGTAGCTGTAATATTACCATACTCATTATGAAGCCATATAAGTTTTTACATTAACTCATATATAACTCTCACCTAATCAATAGATGAAGCCAATAGTAATTCTCAGTTTTATGCCCACAACCATATGACAAGAAAGAAAAAAGTCATTTTAAAATACAAACTTTGCATCAATTATGTGAACTTTAAGGCTTCTTACTTAAAAATTGAGTTAACATGTCATTCAAAACGTATTTGATATTTCCCATGGTAGTGCTTCATATTCAGTATTGACAAGTGACTGAGATTGTATAACAATGTAGAAAAAGATGCAAACATGAAATACATAAGAGAATAAGAATTCCAAACACATGCATAAGAACAATAAGGAAAGAGCAAAATTTAAATATATTAGTATGAATAACTTCCAAATAAAAAATAAGTTTGTGTATATACTAATATATAGATACATAATAAGAGAGACAAAATTCAACCATAAATAACAATGGCAGAGGGAGAAACATATATGTATGAGAGTAAAAATGTTTACCAAACAATCGAAATTTCATCAATGATAGAGGATGGTGTAAGAATATTTTTGGAAATTTTAGAGGAGTTTATGGATAGTTTATGCGATTCTTACCTGGTATTTAGTTGAAAAAAGTTGTGATATTGGTCTGTAAATTGGGGAACTCTTGGTGTGAGGACTCTAGAATATTTTGAAGAGTGTACGGAGGTTGTTGGTGAAGTTGAAATTTTTTTGGTGAAAGTTGTGACGATTTTGGACGAGTGAGAGCGATTAAATTCTTTTAATTATTTATATCAGGTTATGGTAATTAATTAATTATATCTCTTAAATAAGAGGTGAGGAGACTCGAGTCGAGGAAGTTTCGGACTGACCATCGGCGTAGCTCGGTTACTGTGAGTGGACTCTTGTTTTTAAATTGATGCATGCATGGATATTTTTAATTTAATATTTTGGCGTTATATTGGTGGCAATTTTTTTTATTTACCTATGATGATTTTCATTTAATTTATTTGGAAATAAGTATGAATTTATATAACTCCTATTGAATATTCGAATTTGATTGAGTTTTTCTCTGGAAATGGGATTTTCAGGAATTTCTTTAAGTGCATTTCTTTTTCTTTATATCATACGGTTGGGAATTGTATCTATTGATTATACTTGGGGCTAGCAGGGCTAGTATATTCCTTATATTTATTTTTAATCTTTTTATTTAGACTAGCGGGGTTAGTTTATTCTATGATGATATTTTATTCTCAATCCGGTATCTTCTCCTTTAAACTCTATAATGGGGGCACGATCAACGGATCAGAATGGTATCATTTTTCATATCACAAACCATACCTTTTTGAGATGATTATGCTAGCACACTATATCACCTTATGATGACCCTTTTCCGCCTGGGAGGCGATGTGACATAGCCGACAATGTCATTACAATCTAATACCCCCTCCGTTAACGTAATGTGACTGTATTGGGAGCTTGAGAATATATATTTTGTCTGGAGGGCATACTGTATAGCTCATTACTTCTTATTCAACTAGCGGGGTCTAGTCCACTCTTTATAATTTATTTGATTATCTTATTTGACTAGCTATTCTTGAATATGTTATTGGATTAGCGGGGCTAGTCCATCTTCTCTATTTAATTCTTTTGATTTTATTGACTAGCGGGGACTAGTCCGTTAAGTAATTTGGTTATTGTTCAATTTCTTGAACAATACGCGTATGCATTGTATTTTATTATGAATTAAAGAAATTGGGAAGTATCAATTAAAAATATTAATTCTGTTATTTATTTTGTCCACTCACTAACATTTTTAAATAATTTTTTATGTGCCATTCATTTTTAAATACCCAGTTCAAAGGCTACCGACTCCCCTTAGTAGGACAAAACAGAGAAGAAAAATGGAGTTTAGGCATCGATTAGGAAATACACAAAGAAAAGAAGTGTGGAATCAAAGAGAGGGCATGAAGCTTACCACAAAAAACCGGACAAGGTTGCTGGAACTAGGATAATCTCGTGAAAAGAGGAAGAGCATCGGCAGAGGTGCGGCGGAGGCAAAACCCAGAAAAGGGAAATTCAAAGTTAGACCCAATTCGAGAAATTGAAGGAAAGAAACGAATTGGATCGGGTATGAAGATAAAGAGTTGATCTTACCAACAAGTTTGAATAGCTCAACTGAACTCATTTATTCGGCGGAAATCTCCAAAAAAACTTGAACTGTATTTTATCAATTACCTTGAAATCAGAGGTGTGAGCATGATCGACTGATATGGTTGTGTGGAGGAGATGGAAAGGAACATGAAGATTTGGATGCATGTGTGATTCTCTCTAGATACGGAGAGAGGTGGAGGCGGTGGTTTTGTGTTTTCTAGAGAAAGAAAGAGAGAAAATAAGGAAAATGATGAACGTTAGTGAAAGTGGAGGGGTAATACAGTCAATTTAGAGGTTGAGAAATATTGGCCTCTCCGGGTGCATAAAAGGATGCTCCTATTTATTTCCGTTTAATTGCTCTGATACTCTGAATGTCTTTGGAATATCTACCGTATAGTTGAAGATTTTGGTTTTTTAAGTTGTAATACTAAGAATGAAATATTTGATGTTGGAGTGAGATTTATATTCTTATGGATAATTTGTAGTTGGATTGATATTGGAGAGAGTGGAGGACTCCAGGATGGTGGCTTGTGATTTGATATGTTGTTTTTCGCAGGTTGAGTTGGGTACTTTCAAGAGAGACTATGCTAAAATTTTAACATACCTTCCTTGATAGTGGTCCCCGCACGACTCACTCTACATATTAGAGTAATATTTGGGATGGGTCGTGTCACACATAATTGTAATGGAATAATGAGCTTACATATCTAATCAAACATTTGCCTCCTTTCTTGATAGCAGCTCTCTTTGTATTCTCCTTTTGAGGGAAATGTGTTTTGCATATTTTTCACATTTATCCCTACTTGCTTACAATTGCTACAAGTAAGAGATTTTTGCTTATTTCCCAATTTACATTATGTCTTTTCAAATGCATCTATCAAACTGCCTTGAATATGATGGAGGCAAAATTTGGTGGATCTTCACACCTTGACCACATGTCCATACTGTTTATTAGGCTTATGAAATTGTTGTAGATTGTCATGTATGTCTATTCAAACAATCAACAATAAAATCTTCTGGGTTATGCCTCTTTTCATATATGGCTGATATTACATGCTTGCATGGTATATATTCCGATCAAATCCCATCTCCAGCAACTACATGTTCACAACCTAAGGTTGACGATATTTTTTACTTTTGTCAAAATATCAACTTCAGCTTCATCTCCACCATTAAAAATTGAAATATAATATGTGGCAGTCTTTATCTTGTCGTTCTCCAATGATATCATTGGCCTAAGACAGATTACATCTTCATACTTGGATATTTTGTTTCCCTTCTTAAATGAATTCTTTTGATATGTTTTCATCGCATTTCTTCAAACATGTTGATTGGTGGCTTACATCTAGCTCCCACAATCAATGAATTGAAGCTTTCACATATGTTTTGTCCATAATGTCATAGTTTCTCATTATATTGAAAAATGCCCTACACCAATGTGTGGGAGACCTATCTTCATATGCAAAACAAAAATCAAAAGTTAAAATTTTATCAAAATTGACTCACTTATTAATGTAACTCTATAAAAATTAATTTGAAAGTAAAATGGCTAAATGGACAACCGACTTAAAGGTCACAGATTGAACAAATGTTAGCCATTTATGTGTAAAAGGAAAAGATTGAATACAAAATATGATTGACGGTGTATTGAGTATTTTAGGATGTGTAAATAATATTTCTCTTTTATGTGTTTCTCGAGATTTTCTTCGCTCTATTGTTTAGCACCCAAAATTCTTATCACAGTGATTGATGGATTCAATGCTCAATTTGATACGCCCTTGCAATTAAGGAGTAGAGCAAAATCGTGTTAAATCGATGTCGCCACTGGTTACGGTGGCTATGGGTGATATGAGTTTTTACAACCATGCAAGCTCCTCTAACGATCCTCCTATGACGGCTGGTCTTCTGATAGGAGCACAAAGTGTGACGTTCTTAATGTGAATATGACATATTCTTATGCTTTGTTACTTCTTATTTAGTTGTTTTATGTTTTCATATTTGTTATTTGTATGTTTTAGTAGAGCTATGCCGAATTTGGATAAATTGATGATGAAATTGTGCAAGTGTTAGAAATCCTTAATGAGCTATGATTCCTTACTCGATTAGGACTCTACTTTCATATTTTCATTCTTTCCTATTCTTTAATCGTCGAATTCTTTTCAAGAAAGACAAATCTTGTTTTGACAAGTAGTGATGTCGTGATGCATTCCTAGTGAGACAAGGAAGTCTTGTCCGAGTTGGATAAGGAGAGATGCCGTGCAGCCTTAGTTGTTTCCTAATTAGATTTGGTTTCTTACATCAAGTTGGATTTAGAGTACACGAATCAAAGAAGATTTCATCTTCCCAATCCGATTCTAGCACCTATTTGGGACGACAATGCTATGTTATTGACTCCTATATATAGATGCACGGCCTTATTGTTCAAGCATCATCAACCTTGCGCACACACTAGCCAAAGCTCTACCGAATTTCATACTCACCTTTGAAAGAAATCCTAAAACTAATTCCACCATTCTTCACCATCATCTTTAGCTTCGAAGCACGCTTGTGAAGAAGTTCAACTCCCTTAGAAAGCCACGACTACATCTTCTAGAATCGCTTGATTGATAAAGTGTAACTATGATTCTCTCTATGTTTATTTCGGTTTTTGGTTTCTTTGTTCTTGGTTGAGTATGCGTTTGGATATTGTAACTTGTTTCAATTTTATCTATGAAATAGCTACTTGATTCGATTTATATAAAGTTGCGATTTCAAGTTTTAGTTATGTGAATTTCGGTTTCTTCCGTGACATGTTCTTGAGTGATTTCGATATCTATATGTTATGTATACGCTTGTAGCATGATATTTAGGTTGTTGGATTAAAGACTTATGCTATGAACATGTTTATCTTTTCTATGTAGTTTCGAAATTGCATGATTGTTGGTTAAGTAGGTGACAAGCTTAATGAATTCAATGCAGATTTCGATTAAGACCGCTTGGGAAGAATCGAATGTGTTAAGTGTCTATGTGTTTAGGTTATTGCTTAGAACCCTAATTTCATGATCCAACCTTAGTTTTTCATGAGTATGTCTCGGCATGATTCTAAAAGGAGGACTAGAACTTGTTTTCGTTATCTCTATATGAATTGTTTTGGTGATGGTTTGTATGTTAGTTGGTTGATCACATGTATATATGAGTTTATGTTTTATTTTCTGTTTTGATACCGATTCTATATCAAACCTTTATACTCTTATGAATTCGTTATTAAATGTTTGTGATTCTATGCCCTAGCTAGATCTCCGGTTTGTGAACGATACCCTCTTGCTTTATACTACTTACGCCACTTACATGGTTAATATTGATGTCGAGTAATCGAACCTATCAAATGGCGCCGTTGTCAAGGATCCATAAAGATGGATCCCTAACTTTTAATTTTGAATTCATTGTTCATATTGTACATTTGTATATTCTTATCTTGTTTCATTGTACATATAATAAATTTATCTTAGGTTGTTTTTTTGGTGTTTGAGTGAATGATTGTTGTAGGTTGTAAATCGAACGGAATAGGTAAAGTTCTTTTTGTTAATATTAGCCTTAACCCTTCATGCTAGCTCTCGTGGGCGGTTTTTATTAACACTTGGAGATTTGTCTAACACCCAAGGTTAAGTCCAGCTGAGTAAGGGGCACGCTCTTTTATTACCATGTTGCATGTGACCAAAATTGGATCTCAGAGAACTACTAACTGACATACATCTCGGTGATGGAGTCGATAGGGAGTTCGCTCTCCGTAGTTCAACAAATGAGTCCTATCATGTTCACTATCTCTAATTGAGCTACACGGCTTTCTGAAACAAAGACTTGATTTTGTGTCTAGGCATCCATACTTAGGCCGCACGTCCACCTTGGTTTATAAGTTAGAATCAATCGATCATTCAATCATTGAAACGGCAAAAAGAACTTGTGAATTGTGTGAACTTTGTATACGTAAAGAACTAACTCTTTGTAATCATGACAACTTAGTTGTCGTGCCTCTTCCATAAATGTGTCGTGTATATGACTAAGGAAGGGCACAGTTTCATGACTTCATTGTGTATTCTTCAATGCTAACCCTTTAACTTTCGTGTTACAGGAACTAGGCATGTCCACGATATATAAGAAAACACAAGAGCTCAAAAATCGAATTCAAGCACTCATAAAGTTACAAACCTCTAGCTCGAGTAAACTCTTAGATTTCGAATCGTCTCCGAGCAATTCAATCTTAAACGCTTCACCTAGATCATAAGTGAAGATCCTTTCTTCCCCTTCATCTTCGATTAAGAGACATACACAATTGCGGACTGTGGCCTAGTTTCTACCGGTGCTCCAATGACACTCAAGAATGCGTTCATCCCCACCACCCCTGAATCACCTTCATGCATTGCTTTCACTCCACCTGATGAAGCCAACTTCTCCATTCCAGTTCAATTGCTCGGGCAACTGCTTAAGTACTCTGGTTCCTCAATGGAAGACCATAATGTTCATCTTATGGAGTTCTTAGACATTTGCAAGCTCCAATCGATTCATCATATGTCTCAAGAAGGCTTGAGGTTGTTTTTGTTTCCATTTACCCTTAAGGACGATGTTAAGCGTTGGTTGTACTCTCTACCTGCGGGAATCATCACCACATGGGACGAAATGACTATGAGATTCTTGAAGCAATTCTTCCCTTCTTAACTCAGGAAAAGACTTAGGAGGGAGATTCAGAACTTCACTCAAAAGGATGGTGATTCACTCTATGAGGCATGGGAGGAATTTCAGGAACTACAAAGTAAGTGCCCTCACCATGGTATTTCGTTGGATGACTTGGTGCAATTCTTCTATGAAGGACGTGATGCCACTAATAAAAGCATGGTGAATTTGTCATGTGGCTGCACATTCATGAACAAGACCGGTCAAGAAGCTTACACCTTGATTGATGACTTGGCCGACAACAATCGCCAATTTAGTTCCACGTAGAAGAGAGGAAGCAAGAGCTGTGGGGTGTATGATGTTGATGCAAGAATCAGATGGCTACTTTAGAGAGGAAGCTTGACGTTCTAGTCAAGGCATTCAATGGTTCGAGCATCAACACTCAAATGTGTGGCATTTGTTCTTTCAAAGATTACACACAACTGAGAATTGTCCAAATGGTGCAATGACTGAAGATGAGTTAAACTTCATGAGGCAACAAAGACCTTGGTACGATCTTTACTCGAACACATATAATCCTGGACTTAGAGTTCATCCCAACTTTCGTTGGAACAACAATGCTCAACCGTCCAATGCTCAAGGTCAAGGACCACATCCTTCAGGTTTGTTTGTGAGGCCTCAGGTATCTCAAGGTTCTGTTCCCTTTAACTCTAATGTTCATGGTTCGAATAATGCATCTGCACCTAACTATGATGAACTTTTGAAGTCCCTTGCTCAAGGGCAACATAATCTAAACTCTACTACTCAAGCTTTAGTTACAGGTCAACAAGCTCATTCTAAGGACATAACTGAGCTTAACAAGCAGATGGGACAAATGATCGACTTCATGGACAAGATCCATGAAAGAGGTAAGTTACCGAGCCAAACTGAGCCAAATCCTAATGTGAAGGCCATGATGACAAGACGTGGAAGGATCTTGGATGCTCCATTGCAGCAAAACAAGAAGGTCGTGCCTTCTAAAGGAAAAGAGGCCGAGAGTTTTAATGCCAATGACTTAGAGAAGGACCCTACCTCCTCTAAGGCTAATGATGTCATGCCTCTACCCCAAAGTGATCATGCTATGCATGACAAAGGTAAGGATCCTAACTCTAGTGGTTTGGTTTCAACTAATGGTCTTCCTCCTTGTGTTCTCTTCCCTAATAGATTTGCAAAGTAAAAGAAGGATGGCTCTAATCAAGCCATGCTCGACATCTTTAAGAAGGTGGAAGTGAACATGCCTCTTATTGAATGCATACAACAAAATCCTAGGTATGCTAAGTTTTTGAAAGAATTGTGCACCAATAAGAGGATGACTCGAGAAAAGAAGGTTGTCACAATGAGTGAGACGGTTTTTGCCATGCTCCAAAGGAAGCTACCACCAAACCTTCAGGATCCAGGGAGTTTTTCTATCCCTTGTACAATCGGAAACATGACATTTGAAAAGATAATGCTAGACTTAGGTGCATCGATCAATGTAATGCCTTACAATATTTATGAGGATCTAGGTCTAGGTGATTTGAAATGAGATAATGTTGTGATTCGATTGGCAGATTATTCCAACAAAGTCCCTTTGGGCTATGTTGAAGACGTCTTGTGCAGGTTTTGAGCTTAATTTTCCATGCAGACTTCTATGTCATTGATATGGAGCCAACTGAAACAGATGATAATGAGGTCCCTATCTTGTTGGGATGTCCCTTCATGAGGACTGCACGAACAAAAATCGATGTGTTTAGTGGATCACTCACCTTTGAGTTCGACGGTGAAGTGATTAGCTTCAACATCTTTGAAGCCATGAGGTATCCCTTTTCAGAATTGAGTGATTGTTTTTCAGTTGACATTCTTGATTCCCTTGCAGATAACTATCTCGATACATTTGCACATGACAAGTTGACACTCATCATTGCCCAAGGGGCCGGATTTACAAGTGATGGTTCTAACGTTTCTGAGTTGGAAGCTAATGATGCCATGCCATCATATGTTTTAGAGAACGTGACCTCTCTTGAGGTTGCACATGAGCTAAGCTATGTCTCTTCTAGTCTAATTCTCTTAACCACTAACAAGAATCTTCCTTCTGTGGTGCAAGCCCCAAAGCTTAATCTTAAGGTTCTTCCGAACCACTTGAAGTATGCGTTTTTGGGAGATGAGGATACATTTCCAGTGAACATTGCATCTGCACTCAACGAGGAACAAGATGAGAGATTGATTGAGGTGTTGAAGAGACACAAAACGACCATAGGATGGACCCTAGCCGACATCAAGGGAATTAGCCCTACCGTGTGTGCATCGAATTTTGCTTGAAGATTGTCCCAAACCACCCAAGGAAGGTCAGAGACGTCTTCACCCACCAACGATGCAAGTTGTCAAGGACGAAATCACTAAGTTACATGATTGTGTCGTCATCTACCCTATCTCTCTCATTCAAGTTGTGCCAAAGAAGTCTGGAATCACGGCGGTGAAGAACAAAGATAACAAGTTGGTGCCTCAAAGGACAATGACTAGTCACCGTGTGTGTATCGACTATAAGAAGCTCAATGCTATGATAAGGAAGGATTATATGTTGTTGTCATTCATTGATCAAATGCTTGAGAGGCTAGCATGTCATTCTTTCTATTGTTTCCTTGATAGATATAGTGGATACAATCAAATTAGTTGGCGGAAGAAAATCAAGAGAAGACTACATTCACATGCCCTATTGGTACGTTTGTTTATCGTCGCATGCCTTTTGGTTTATGCAACGCTCCAGGTACGTTTCAACGTTGTATGTATCACATTTTCTCTTAGTATATTGGTTCTAGAATTGAAGTTTTCATGGATGATTTCTCTGTTTATGGTGAAAATTATGATGCATGTTTAGAGAATGTGGAACTTGTGCTCAAACGTTGTGAAGAAACTAACTTGGTTTTGAGTTGGGAAAAATGTCATTTTATGGTTACTCAAGGCATTGTCATAGGCCATATTGTTTTATCTAGAGGAATTGAGGTTGATAAGTTTAAAAAAATAGATCTTGTGCGTCACTTACCCCTCCCCACAAATGTGAGGGATGTTCGATCGTTTCTTGGACATGTATATTTCTATCGTAGGTTTATCAAGGACTTTTCCAAGATTGCGAGACCATTGAGTTCATTGCTCCAAAAGGACATTCCCTTTCACTTTGATGATGATTGCAAACATGCATTTGAGACTTTGAAGAAGCTTTTGACGTCGGCATAGATCATGGCACCGCCGGATTGGTCCTTGCCGTTTGAGTTGATGTGTGATGCCTCCGACTATGCAGTTGGAGCCGTGCTAGGGCAGAGAAAGGATAAGCAGCCCTACGCCATCTATTATGCCTCACAAACACTCAATGATACTCAACAGAACTACACCACAACCGAAAAAGAACTTCTTGCCGTGATCTTTGCTCTAGATAAGTTTCGTTCTTACTTACTTCAATCCAAAGTTATTATTTACACTGACCATGCAGCTTTGAAGTACTTAATGACGAAGAATGATGCCAAACCGAGATTGATTCAATGGATTCTCTTACTCCAAGAGTTTGATCTTGAGATCAAGGACAAGAAGGGAAGTGACAATGTTGTGGCGGGCCATTTGAGCCGTTTGGTGAGAGATACCGAGCCTTTGGCCATTCAAGAGAGCTTTTCGGATTAGCAACTCTTTCGAGTTGAGGTAAGTGAGCCATGGTATACAAATATTGCGAATTATCTTGTGTCTAAGCAATTTCCAGATACTTTATCGCATGCTCAAAAGATTAGACTCAAGGCATTAGCTAAATATTATGTTTGGGATGAACCATACTTGTGGAAACATTGTGTTGATCAAATCATTAGGAGGTGTGTCCCTGAATCTGAATATCATTATATACTTACTTTTTGCCATTTTGAGTCTTGTGAACGACATTTTGGTTCACGTAGGACTGCTATTGAGGTGTTAGAATGTGGATTCTTTTGGCCTACGATTTTCAAAGATGCATATCATTTTTGCATGACTTGTGATAGATGCCAACGCATGAGAAATTTAGGATCTCGAGATCAAATGCCTATGACACCGATTATATATGTCAAAAAATTTGATTGTTGGGCATTGATTTTATGGGACATTTTCCTAACTATAATGGTTTCTTGTACATACTCGTTTGTGTTGATTATGTTTCGAAATGGGTGGAAGCAAAAGCCATCCGGACTAATGATTATCGAATTGTTACATATTTCTTTCATTCTAACATTTTCTCTAGGTTTGGTATGCTGGAAGTTATCATTAGTGATGAAGGATCTCACTTTTACAACCGAACCATTGAGGCGTTATTGAAGAAGTATGGAATCAGACATAAGGTTATAGGACGCTATCTAATCGTGAGATCAAGAGAATTTTGGAGAAGTTTGTTGGACCATCACGTAAGGATTGGTCTCAACGATTGGATGATATTTTTTGGGCCTATAGGACGGCATACAAGACTCCTCTTGGCATGTCACCATTTCGGTTAGTCTATGGCAAGGCGTGCCATCTTTCTTGTGGAGCTTGAGCATCGTGCATGGTGGGCTGTGAAGAATTTTAGCATGAACATTGATGAGGCCGGATTGCATAGGAAGTTGCAATTGCATGAGCTTGAAGAGATTATGAATGAGGCATATGATTCGGAAATGGTTTACAAAGAGAAAACTAAAATGTTCCATTACCGTATGATTAGGAAGAAACACTTTGTTGTTGGGCATAAAGTTCTTTTGTTTAATTCTCGACTCAGATTGTTCCCAGGCAAGCTCCGTTCTAGGTGGCTTGGCCCGTTTGTTGTTGCTAATATTTTTCCTTATGGTACTATTCGATCAAAAGTACGGTGCTTGGAAAGGAATTCACGGTCAATGGACATCGCTTGAAGCCATACTATGAGAATTTTGTGAAGCATAACATGGAGGAGACTTCTCTCCTTGATCCTATGGCAAGCAAGTGATTTTTTTGAGATAGTCTTGGCTATAGACTCTAAACTTAAGCCAATGAAGGAGTCATGAACGAGTGTTTGTATTTTCTTATCCCTTATCTCTTTTTAATTTTTGTTGCTTATCATATTGTACATTGAGGGCAATGTAAGTTTTAAGTGTGGGGTGGGGATCATTCATTGTATTCTATTGTTTGATGCTTATGTGTTTCAATTTTGTTGCTTTGATTTTCGATTTTTAGTTTGAATTTTTGGTTTTGTTTTTTGATTTTAAGTTGTTTTTGTTTTGAGTCTTAGGTATGCCTTAAACTGTCTAGGATGAGTTGATCTTTGAATTTATGGGTTGATAGATGATCACGATATTGAATTGAACTTCATTGTTATTTGATGGTTAATCGATGTGTAGAAATTGTACGAACATGTAGTAGATGAGGATTTTGAAACTTAGGTACATAATGAGCATGTTCCTTACTTGTTTGAATTCATGTAACCTATGTGAGTTTCGAGCCATGTATGTGCTTTCTTTGGAAACATTATATCTATTGTTTCATTGGCTTTATAACCTCATTATATCTATTTTGATCAATTCATATGCGCCATAGAATGCTAGAACTTACTTTATGAAACTTTCAAAGCTTTATGTCATAATATACTTTAATTTTAAAAAGGATTGTTAGATATTTTTAGGATTTCCACTATTTTATGCCAAAAAACCGTATATCCCTATTGGAGCCATACTTGGGACACCTTAGTGTTAACCCATTTGAGCATATATTAAGCTTTTTCTTTCATTACCAACATGTTAATATCCTTATTTAGTATAGTTATATCTCTACTGATCATCTCGATTACTCGACATCAATATTTAACCATGTAAGCATCGTTAATAGTATAAAGTAAGAGGGTATCGTTCACAAACCGGGGATCCAGCCAGGGTATAGAATCACAACATATAACACGAATTCATAAGAGTTTAAGGATTTTTGATATAGGTTCGACTTTCCAAGATAAAAACAGAAAATAAAACCTAAACTAATATATACATGTGATCAACCAACCAACACACAATACATCACCAAAACAATTCATACAAAGAAACCGAAAACAAGTTCTAGTTCTCCCTTTAGAATCATGCCGAGTTATCATCTTAAGCAACTAAGGTTGGATCATGCAATTAAGTTCCAAATCAGTTACCTATATGCATAGACACTTAACACATTCAAGTCTTGCCAATCGGCTTCATCAAAATCTAACATGTTCATCTTACCATACAACTTCAAAGCCATGCATATCGAATTCATTAAGTATGTCACCTACTTAACCCTCAATCATGCAATTCCGAAAATTATATAGAAAATAATAAACATGTTCATAGCATAAGTCTTTAATCTAACAACCTAAATATCATGCTACAATCGCATACATAATACTTAGATATCGAAATCATCAAGAACATGTCACGGCAGAAACCAAAAATCACAAAACCAAAACCTGAAATCGCATCTTTATATAAATTGAATCAAGTAGGTATTTCATAGACAAAATCGAAACAAGGTTACAATATCCAAATCGCATACACAACCAAGAACAAGAAAATCAAAACCGAAATAAACATAGAGAGAATCATGGTTATACTTTATCAATCAATCGATCCTACAAGGTGTAGCCGTAACTTCTAAGGGGATGGAACCTCTTCACAATCGTGCTTGAAGGCTAAGAATGATGGTGAAGAATGGTGAAATCGGTTTTAGGATTTCTTGGAAGGGTGAGTATGAAATTCGGTAGAGTTTTGGCTAGTATGTGTGCAAGGTTGATGATGCTTGAACAATGATGCCGTGCCTCTATATATAGGAGTCAATAAAGCCTTCATGTTGTCCCAATTAGGAGATAGAATCAGATTGGGAAACTGAATCTTCTTTGATATGGACTTTGATTCATGTACTCCAAATCCAACTTGATGTAGGAAACCAAATCCAATTAGAAAACACATAGGATGCACAATATCTCTCTCCTTCTTCAACTAGGAAATGGCTAGGCCGGCCTCCTCTCTCCTTATCCAAGTCGGACATGACTTCCTTGTCTCACTAGGAATGCATCACGGCATCACTACTCCTTGTTCAACGAGGATTTGTCTTTCCTGAAAAGAAATCAACGATTAAGGAATATGAAAGAATGAAAATAGGAAAGTAGAGTCCTAGTTGAGTAAAGAATCATAACTCAATAAGGATTTCTAACACTTAGCAAAATTTCATCATCAATTCTTCTAAATTCGGCATAGCTCTACTAAAACATACAAATGACAAATATGAACCTAAAACAACTAAATAAGAAGTAACAAAACATAAGAATAGGGCATATATACATTAAGAACGTCACACTTTGTGCTCCTATCATCTACCTTCTCTTTAAGGCTTGGCAGAGTCGATTTGTGGTGTTAATATGGAGTGATGATTGGATTCAAGTGTGGGGTTATACTATGTATGTATGTTGTGCCATGAAAAGAGTATGAAAGTATGAAAAAAAAATAAAGATGTCGTTTGAGAAAAAGAAGAAAAAGATACATGATACACGGCTTGAAAAAATGAAAAAGAATGAATGAGAAGAAGAAGTCACGGCATAGCTATGTTTTCTTTGTGAATTTGGAGTTGTGTTGTATTTGTTGAAGGCTCAATAATGTTATACTTTAGCCTTTATTCGTTTTCGCAATGTTTAAAGTGAAGGATGAGTCCAACATGATGATACTTGGCCCTTGTTTTATGGAGTTCGGCGATATAAGATGGTTGTTTTGCTCTGCTAAGTCTTGAGGATGACCTTTGTGATTCCTTTAATCCTGAAAAATGATATCCATGCCGAGCCTAAGTCATCCCTTTTCTAAAGATCCGCATGATTCTTAAAATGAGTAGCTCTTGATCTGTGGAGTTTGTTTCATGAGTAAGCATATGGTTTTAGTTCATTTGTGCATATGATTGGTATCTTTCATGAGGTTTTCGATTTCACTATGTGTTTATAACTCTTGTGTGTGAAAAGCTTTTAAGCATATGTCATGTTCTTAAGAGAAAAAATTCGGAGTGCATATCCTTGTGAGTTGAATTTGAATTTTTTTTGAACATGTCGAGCTTAATAACACCCCTGTTTCTGCCATGTCTTACTTGTTAAACGAAATCTCATGTTTATTAACCATGGAATTCATCCTATCTATTTCGATTGAGTGTTATTCCTGATGTTATGAGTTTGAAGATCTCTGAGACAAAATATTAAATACATTAGTGTCATTAATTTTAATGGTATTGTTTTTGTTTTATGTTTTGATTTCCTTTTTTAGTGTTTGCTAAGGGACTAGCAAAGTTTAAGTGTGGGGTTGTTGATAGGAGCACAAAGTGTGACGTTCTTAATGTGATTATGCCATATTCTTATGTTTTATTACTTCTTATTTAGTTGTTTTAGATTCATATTTGTTATTTGTATGTTTTAGTAGAGCTATGCTGAATTTGGATAAATTGATGATGAAATTGTGCTAAGTATTAGAAATCCTTATTGAGATAGGATTCCTTACTCGACTAGGACTCTACTTTTCTATTTTTATTATTTCCTATTCTTTAATCGTCGAATTCTTTTCTAGAAAAACAAATCATATTTGGACAAGGAGTAGTGATGTCGTGATGCATTCCTAGTGAGACAAGGAAGTCATGTCCGAGTTAGATAAGGAGAGAGGAGAGGCCGGCCTAGCTATTTCCGAGTTGGATAAGGAGAGATGCCGTGCAGCCTTAGTTGTTTCCCAATTGCATGATTGTTGGTTAAGTAGATGACATGCTTAATGAATTCAATGTGCATGGCGTTGGAATTACATGGTAGGATGAGCATATTAGATTTCGATTAAGACCGCTTGGGAAGAATCAAATATGTTAAGTGTCTATGTGTTTAGGTTACTGCTTAGAACCCTAATTTCATGATCCAACCTTAGTTTTTCATGAGTATGTCTCGGCATGATTCTAAAAGGAGGACTAGAACTTGTTTTCGTTATCTTTAATATGAATTGTTTTGGTGATGGTTTGTGTGTTGGTTAGTTGATCACATGTATATATTAGTTTAGGTTTTAATTCTGTTTTGATACCGATTCTATATCAAACCTTTTATACTCTTATGAATTTGTTATTAAATGTTTGTGATTCTATGCCCTGGCTGGATCCCCGGGTGAACGATACTCTCTTACTTTATACTACTTACGATGCTTATATGGTTAATATTGATGTCAAGTAATCGAACCTATCATCTTCTCGATCCCAGATGTGACATTGACGGAGTTGAATTTAAATTTTGGACGAGTTGCGTCCTTAGTAGAGCCGCCAACTGTACCCCAAGTTCCGATTATTATTGAGATATTGGCGCCCAGTGCTTTGATCGGTTTCAAGGATATGACACATTTGATATATGTTCCTTGTGTAAGCGTGGCAAGTTTAAGGCTTTTGCGGCAGTGGAGGCACCATTGGTGTTGACATTTGCGGTGGACCTCAGTTTGCCCCATCAAGATGGCCTTTGTCTATGACACCCAACATGAAGTGGAAGGTGGGATGCCCACCCGGTTCAAAGAACAATCACAAACTCAAATCCCAGACTGTGAGTGTTGGTCCTCAACGTGCCAAGAAGTGAAAATTGGCTCTGGTTGATGATACGTTTGCTAAAGAGTCGTTGGTGGCTGATGATGGGCCTTTGGTGGTTGATGATGTGCCTACAACAAGCCCGATGGTAGTTGATGAGTCTATGGTAGTTGATGGGTTTCCTCATGGAGTGCTTCTTTTGTGTATTTTATTCCTTTTGCTCTTAATAACTGAGTCGTGCTAACATAGTCTATAATTTGGTTACTCTTATGAGCCTCGTCTAAGAGATTCAACACATATTTAGCTAGGGTCTAGGTTTTTGTTTTGCACATTTCATTTTTAACGTAATCTACAAAGAATGTGTTCATGTTATTTCATACCTATTTTTTATTAAAAGAAACATATATTTATATATCATATATTATTTTATAAAATGTATACACAGTGTGTCTGTGTCTTCCCTTTTTTTCGTTTTTGAGAAAAAACATTTCCCTTGTCACGACGTACCCATGTTCGTGTCCCGCACCCTAGTCGTGCATCATAGGAGAGAGGGAGAAAAAAAATTAAGGTTTAAAGTGGAAAGAGAAAACTATAGTGGGTTAAAACCGCTATAATCAAGCTAAGTTATTGGTCAATAACTCGACATGTACAAGGAGGAAATTTTCATTGTTACCAGAGCACCACATTGTAATATACCTAGTAATCTTCCTTTGCATGGGCAAGAATCAAGAGTTTTTTTTTTTTTAATTTTTTTGATCGAAGAGAGTTAAGAGTTGATAACAGTGAAGTTAGCGAAGTTGAAAAAAAAAATTAAAAGACAAGACCCCGAAGAAAAAAACATTGAAGAGTTCTTGAACCTTTGGCACCCGCACCCGGCCACCTGTACTCTACCCAAAATATTCTTCTCTCAGAGCCCTCAAAATAACTTTCTAAATTCGTACATCTCTCTCGTGAACATTTATGCTTTAAATCCTCGCCTTTGATTTCTGTTTATCCACGTGGCAGTCCATCACTTGCTTCCCTTGCTGAACATCATCACACTCTATCCCCTCCCTAAACCCTTCTCCTTCTTCTTCTTCTTCTTTATTTCGTCAACAAAATTAGAGACGTTGTTGACCTGCACAACCTCCGCCGCCGCCGCCGCCACCCTGCTTAGCCATGCAAGGCGCTCTCATATCCCCAACCACCTCCACCTTCGTACTCCGGCCACCTCCTCACCCTCGCCGGAGCACCAAGCCCTCTCCTCTCTTCTCCGTCCGAGCCTCCGCCCCCAATGCCGCCATCGCCGCCGCGGAAGAGACGAAGCTCAACAAGTACAGCTCCCGCATCACCGAGCCGAAGTCCCAGGGCGGCTCTCAGGCCATCCTCCACGGCGTCGGCCTCTCCGACGCCGACATGTCCAAGCCCCAAATCGGCATATCCTCGGTCTGGTACGAAGGAAACACGTGCAACATGCACCTCCTGGGCTTGTCGGAGGCGGTGAAGCAGGGGGTGGAGGAGGCCGGAATGGTGGGGTTCCGGTTCAACACGGTCGGCGTCAGTGATGCTATTTCTATGGGGACTAGGGGAATGTGCTACAGCTTGCAGTCTAGGGATTTGATTGCTGACAGCATTGAGACTGTCATGGGGGCTCAGTGGTACGACGCCAACATTTCCATTCCGGGTTGTGATAAGAATGTGAGTCTGCTCTTCATGTTCTTGTTTTAGTTTGATTCGGTTGTGAGTTTATTGGCGGTGGTGTTTATGTTTTGTTTGTTTTTTTGCAGATGCCAGGTACTATAATGGCAATGGGGAGGATCAACCGACCGAGTATCATGATTTATGGTGGCACTATCAAGGTTCGACATCTCTGTTTGGAATGGTTACGATAATTTGAAATAGGATGATAGGTTAAGTTACTCAATGGATGCTACCAGGTTGATTATGGGATTTCTGAAAAGTGATGTTTGAGTTTGATTCCTTCATCAATGAATTTGGTGACTCTGAGATATAAAAAAAAAAAAAGTTTGGAATTATTCCATTTTCTTTTTACGGTGGTGTTTGGGGTTTTTGTGATTGTAGACCATAGTTGTACCGGGTTAATTATATTGTCTATCTTTTAGAAATTTATTGTTATGTTTTCTTTATCTTCTCTCTGTTCTTTTTTGCAGCCTGGGCATTTCCAAGGCAATACATATGATATAGTATCCGCCTTTCAGGTAAGCCTCTTAAATTGTTATTAAAAGATGATTTTGGTCTTCTTACTTGGTCTGTAGGATTATTGTGTATATTTGTGTCCTCGTTAACTACTTCTCCATCCAATATCTGCTAACTTGAATATTCATTGGTTGAGATATTTAGTAATCTTATTTATATATTTTATTATTTTTATTGATGTTAGATTTATGGAGAGTATGTAAGTGGATCCATTAGTGATGAGCATAGAAAGAATGTTGTTCGTAACTCCTGCCCTGGTGCTGGGGCTTGTGGTGGAATGTATACGGCTAATACAATGGCTTGTGCCATTGAAGCTTTAGGAATGTCAATACCTTACAGGTAAAGATGTCTCCAAAACTCTAAATAAAATTAAGTGCATAAAAAAGCTCTCATTATTTTCTGTGACCAATATATCTGATTTCTATTTTGTTTTTCTGCTTTCTCTTAAGCTCTTCTACACCTGCTGAAGATCCGTTAAAGTTGGACGAGTGCCGCTTGGCTGGGAAATATCTGCTGGAATTATTGAAAATGGATTTAAAACCGCGAGATATTATTACTCCAAAGTCGCTGTATAATGCTATGGTCACTGTCATGGCATTGGGTGGATCTACCAATGCCGTGTTACACTTAATCGCTATTGCCAGGTCAGAAACCAGCGTCCAATGCTAGTAAATTTGGAAATGAAAATGCTTTATTGACATGATTCTTGGCAGGTCTGTGGGCTTGGAGTTAACTCTAGATGATTTCCAGAGAGTCAGTGATAAGATTCCGTTTCTTGCAGATCTTAAGCCTAGTGGGAAGTATGTCATGGAGGATGTACACAAGGTCTAAATTCTAGTGATTTATTTATTTTAATAACTGTTTATTTATTGGTGTTTGCTTAATATGGTACATATCATGCAAGTGTCATTTTTCGAATGATTCTCATTATTTATTATTTCCCTTCTCAAAACAAGTACTGACTAATTATGTTAATAGATTGGCGGAACGCCAGCTGTTCTTCGGTACCTATTGGAAAATGAACTTCTGCATGGGGATTGTATAACTGGTACGTGATATTTGCATGATTAGAAACCACCGCTCAAGTAATTCTCATAACATTGATGTAGTGATGTTACTCTTTCTGCAGTTACTGGGAGGACACTGGCTGAGAATGCCAAAAGCTTCCTTCCCTTGTCTACTGGGCAGGTTTGACAGCTTTCTAACCTGAAGATAAATTCAGTGTTTGAAATGTTGCCATTATTTCTTCTTTACAAATTTCATGTTTGAAGACAACTTTTCATTTTTCTCATGCTTTTTTCCTCTCATCGTTCAGGATATAATAAGACCCTTGGAAAATCCTATAAAAAAAACAGGTCACCTCCAAGTACTATATGGAAACCTGGCACCAAAGGGTTCTGTAGCAAAGATTACAGGAAAAGAAGGGCTATACTTCTCTGGTATTGCTTTTATTTTTTCATTATTTGTATTTACAGTGTTCTTTGTTATCCTGAAGTTAATGGTTTTTTTATTGAAAGTCCCATTGCTGATGAATTATTATAATACTTCAGGTCCAGCACTTGTCTTTGAAGGGGAGGAAGCTATGCTTGAAGCTATCACAGAGAATCCAATGAATTTCAAGGTCATTTCTTTTTTAACTTCACCTGTACCTAGCAATGATATATTGTCGAACTTTAAATTGGAAAATCCTAGTCTAAGACTTGTTGCTTAAAACTGCGAGGTTCAAATTGTTTTTCTTTCTTATGCATTCTAGGCATTTTTTATTTTTTGCATCTGATTGACGACTTTAAACTGCATGATGTTTTGTTTTCAATTGATCTCATGTATAGCATACCTGACTGTGTATTTGTTTGTTGTTTTCCAGGGAAAAGTAGTTGTTATTAGAGGAGAAGGTCCGAAGGGAGGACCAGGCATGCCTGAAATGTTAACACCTACCAGTGCAATAATGGGTGCAGGTCTTGGGAAGGTATTTATACTTACATTTGGCTCTTGCTTAACTTTTAAGTTAACATTTAATGTGAGTGTTTTCACCACCTGAAGTGTGTTCAATTGCTTTCTTGTACTACCTACAACGGTGATTTTACTTTATTACTTATGATTAGGTTTTTTCTCAATTTGGATTGTGATCTTAATTTATTTATATATTATAATGATACAAGTAATTCGACCTTGGTTCTTTCAAGCTATATCACACAGCTTTGTTGACAACACATTGTTCCCTAATGATGGTTCCTTTGGTATTGCTTTTGAGTTGCAGGAAACAGCACTGTTGACTGATGGTAGATTTTCAGGAGGTTCTCATGGATTTGTTGTTGGTCACATATGTCCTGAAGCACAGGTTATTTTAGTGTCTTTGTCATTGAATAGGCCTTGTCTTGGTATCATACAGTAGTTAGTGCAACTAATGGTATGTGTTTTAAATGGTTTTCAGGAAGGTGGTCCTATCGGATTAATTGAAAATGGGGACATCATCACCGTTGATGTCGAAAAGAAAAGATTGGATGTTCAGTTGACAGATCAAGAGATGAACACTCGGAGAAAGAATTGGGTTGCTCCTCCGTACAAGGCTAACCGTGGAGTTCTGTACAAGGTATATTAAACCATTCCTAGTACAACTCATTATGGCTGTCATTGAGTCTAAGAAACAATATTATTTTTGTATCTCCAGTATATCAAGAATGTACAAACAGCTTCAGATGGATGCGTGACGGATGAATAGTGGAGATTGGAGAAGCAGTATCTGTCAAGAATTGCAGTCAGCTTCAAATATGTATGTGCCACAATCTCGCAGCTTAGTGGGGATTGGAGGAAACGACTTGGTATAGAGATGGCACAAATGTGCGTTATTGCGGCTCTTTAGGATAGGGTGTCCATTTGGTTATTAGTTCTTTTGGGACTGGGTTTCTTTTCACTTAAGCTTTTCTTGTATTTGCATCTCGGTTGCTGGGTTAATAAAATTCTCAATGAGCTTTCTTAAATACGTTTCAATATCAAATTATGGTAAAGATTTGATGTATATCTAATCAAGAAAGAACTTGATGAATGCATCCATTCTAAAATAAAATAATATGTATGCAGGCCTTCTTGGGTAAGGAGATCTTTATTTTATTCAAATGATGCAGATTTCTTATTTTGGCTAATTTTTCGATGATAATTTTGCATTTTAACCGTTTAGATCTTAACTCCTTATATATAGATCACCAGCCAATTGGCCAAAATATGATAAAAAAAATTGGCCAAAATAAGAAATCCGCATCATTTGAATAAATAAAGACCTCCTTAACTAAAAAAATCTGAATATGTATAAATGCATACTTGTGCCAACAATATTACAAACCTTTGTTTTTTTTTTCGAATAAACGAACCTTTGTTTCGGTTTCCAAAGAAATGGTACAAAAATGTAGGCACCGCAATAATCAATTCTTCTGCATTGCCTATATCGTTTTCATCTAAGCCATTATTGACCAATAAATCAACATCGAGGGTGATCGAGCTGTGTTCTCACTTTGAAAAATGATAATCGACCCAATCGTCGATGTTGGTTGAGTCCCTTGAGTTGTTGCTTGACTTCTCCATTTTTGTGCCTTCTTGACCACAAAAGTTTAGTTTTAGTTTTTATCAGTTACAGATTTTATCAGCGGTTACTTTTACTGTGAGCTTTCCTTGTACCTTCTTCTGTCCAAGGCCCCTAGCTATGAAAAAGACCAATGGCAAAATCACTGATCAAATGCCCAGATCAGAAATTTTTCCGGTGAATGCTAATAGACTTCTGATTAGTTCCACCATGAAAATTGCACTAAGCGTACCATCCTTACCGCCAAGATTCATACCTATCTTTCTGGTACTTGGTTTATGCTGTGTAGCTTGCAATGCTAAGGATCACCATCACTGTCAGCCTTCATCCTGCGGCAACATCCGTAATATAAGTCACCCTTTTCGACTCATTGATGATCCGAAGAAGTGCGGTGACTCCAGGTATAATCTGTCTTGTGAGAACAATCTCACTGTGTTACACTTGTATTCAGGAAAATACTATGTGCTTGCCATCAATTATGAAAACGCCACATTTCGAGTTGTGGATGCCAATGTTCATAAGGGTAACTGCTCTTCAATCCCTCATTATTCGTTGTCCGGCTATAACTTCAGTCATGAGGATCCATATAGCATTTCTCTAAGGAAAGGTAAAAAGATATGGAACACACATAGCTTCAAACTGTCAAAGCCTATCATTTTCATGACATGCGAAACTCCGCCAGTGAATTCATCTTTCTTTGTTGATACTGCCCCTTGCAATATTGATTCAATCAGTGTGAGTTTTTTGGTTCACACCGGAAGCTTATATGCCTCGGAGTTGTTGGATTCATGCAAGATAGAGTTGATGGTTTTGACATCTTGGAATGGTACAAAGGGCATAAACAGTTCCTACATAGACATCCACAATGAGCTGCTCTACGGCTTTGAACTTTCATGGTTGAAGAGCTTCAATAGAGTTGCGAAATGGCATATTCTTAAATCGACTTGCTATGTTGACAGTGATACCAACAAAGTTGATTGTGGTAAGTATATCATCCACAATAAGCCATTCATGTCTACATTTATTCAATTTACATTTACTTTTGTTCGCTGATCGAGTTGAGTTATTATGCCTTGATATTGTATGTTGCTGTCTTTTATGATGCAGGGTTAAGCATGAACTTTGATACGTCGAACTATGTATTAAGTAGGTGACTAATAACTATTTCAGTCTTACTGTTTTCATCATCCCATATTCAGTCATCAACTCTCATAACAACTGTTCTCTCTCATTTTCGCAGCGTCACTAGACCTGATTCTAACCGCAGGTGAGCTTTTTCATTTCGTGCAACTCTTTCCAGTAGATACAAAGTCAGACGGATTTGAATAGTTGATCTTTAAGAGTAGTTCTAACAGCTTACAATCATTTTCTTATGTTTTAGAATAGCGAAAGTAAATATAAGTAATAACAATACTGATTTGTAAACAAGAAAAATACTAATTATCTCCTTCTATACTAGCTAGCTTCAACATTATGACTAGTTTTTAATTCTTCTACAGTGCTTTCATGGACTGTGACGAAAGCTGTACTTGGAGTTCCTTGTGTGATTGTGTTTCTAATCTTCAAGTTGAGAAGACGCCATTTATCAATGTACAACGTTATTGAAGAATTCTTACAGAGTCACAATAACCTCATGCCAATAAGGTACTCCTACTCTGATATCAAGAAGATGACCAAAGGATTTAAGGACAAATTGGGGGAAGGAGGTTATGGTTCTGTGTATAAAGGGAAGCTTCGAAGCGGCCGCCTGGTTGCTGTTAAGATGTTGGGAAAGGCCAAAGCTAACGGGCAGGATTTTATGAATGAAGTTGCTACCATTGGAAGAATTCATCATGTGAATGTGGTGCAAATGATCGGTTATTGTGCTGAGGGAACAAAGCGTGCTCTTATATACGAGTACATGTCAAATGGGTCTCTTGATAAGCACATATTTTCTAAGGGACTCATTACCTTAAGCTGCAAGGAAGCATTTGAAATTTCACTAGGAGTGGCCCGTGGTATTAATTATCTGCACCAAGGGTGTGACATGAAAATTCTGCATTTTGATATCAAGCCACACAACATTCTCCTTGACGAGAATTTGGTTCCAAAGATTTCAGACTTCGGTCTGGCAAGATTGTGCCCCTTAGATGACAGCAGTTTAACTTTGACCGCAGCAAGAGGAACCATTGGATACATAGCTCCGGAATTGTTTTACAAGAATATTGGAGGTGTGTCGAATAAAGCTGACATGTATAGTTTTGGAATGTTGCTGATGGAAATAGCAGGAAGAAGAAAGAACTTGAATGCAGTCGCGGCCCATTCAAGACAAATTTACTTTCCTTCATGGGTTTATGACCAGTTCAGTGAAGGAAATGAGATGGAAATCGAAGATGCAACTGATGAGGATAAGAAGAAAACAAAGAAGATGTTCATGGCAGCATTGTGGTGTATACAAATGAAGCCAAGTGACCGTCCTAGTTCGATGAGTAAAGTAGTAGATATGCTTGAAGGAGAAGTTGAATGCATTCAAATGCCTCCAAAGCCTTTCTTATATCCACAAGATACGCCAGTTGTTACCTATGAAGATGGTTTGGGAACAACTTTGTCATCTTCAATGCAGTGAAAGATGAAGCATAGTTAAAACGAGTCACTCAGTTCAATTCAAATTTCAATCTCTGTGAGGTAGCATCCGCTAATATTTGTATGTACTAGTGTTCTTCCATGCATACTCGGTGAATACATGTGATGGTACTAGTCAACTTTATCCTATGCTGTCTGTATGTTTAATTTTCTGGAACTCTGTAGTTCATGTGCTTTATATCTGCAATTTTCTTGGATTTCCAATTGTAAGCATAACTTTCAGTTTGAGATGTAAATGATCGTGAGAAATAACAACATAATGTATATTCTGGGTTCGTTAGGCACTCAGCTGCTACTCCAAGTGTAATATTGCAATATGAAATTCTTCTCTGCAACTTAAATTGCTGGTTCCTTTGTAGAATGTTCATGTCGTTTTGCCTACTGGCCAGAATGTGATCATTTCAAATTGCTAGTAGCTTGTGGGGTATTGACTACTAAAATCAAGGATGTGACGTGAGAATTTTGCATATCGATATCAAGCCACAGAACATTTTTCTTGATAATAACTCTGTTCCATCGATTTCTGACTTTGGGCTTGGCAAGATTATGTCAATTAGATCATATAAGAATGACTGCTGCTAGAGGATGCTTGGATACATGGCTGCAGGATTGTATTACAAAACTATAAGCAGTATCTCTCGAACAAAGCTGAAATCTACAATTTTGGAAAGTTGCTGATGGAATTTGCAGGAGAAGGAACAACTTTAATGCAGATGCAGCGCATTCGAGCCAAACTTTCCTTTCGTCTTGCGTCGATGACCAATTCAATGAAAGGAAAAGACATAGACATAGGTGATGCCACTGAGGAGGAAAAGTTGATGATAAAAATGATATCGCAGCATTATGGTGCATGCAATGATACAAATGAATCCTAAAGATCGTCCTGAGTTAATAAACAAAGTGGTAGTGATCGCCTTCAAATGCCCCCAAAGCCTGCCCTATATCCAGAACACAAACCAATAGTGGATGATGAAGGTGATTCAGAAACACCATGGTCACTACACTATCGTTTCATCAATCCATATGATCAGATCATTTACTTCAAACTGGAGATCAAGTGATCTAATATATGTTTGGGTGGTCGTTGCTGTCAGTACATTACCAGTCTGGGATAATTTTCCTGGTATTAAGAAAGTTTATTATGTATTCTGATGGCTTCACTACTGTTTTGAAAATTATATGCATGAAGGTCTGCTATTACGTTCTAGACATAATTTGGAGAATTATATGCACTTTGTTGTTATTACTTTCCAGGGACTAGCTCGTTGTTGGACTTTTGGTTTTTTTTTTTTTTTTTGCATAGTCACTCAGGCATTACTCATTTTAGACATTAAAGTCGCATTGATCACTAAATTTCTAACAGTCATTACTTTGAAGGAATTCACAATGTGCATAACTTTTATCCAGATTAAGATTGTTCCTGTTATACATGGTAGCATATGAACGTCTTACACCTAGTTGCACCTTCCAATTTCATTAAAAATACTGAGGATACAATATATGAAACATGTTCAAGAACCTATATAAGAGCCAAGAATCCCAATTTCATTAAAAGTACCTGTGAGGGCATACTATATGAAACATGTTCAATAACCTATTTAGGAGCCAAGAATCCAAGGGACACAAATCCATCAGAGGTCAGATTCACCAAAGGTCTACTGTAAACTATTACTTGCAGAAGATAACAGTGAGCAGCATTACAAATTTTACCAAATTCTAAAACAAACATTAAAAATTAAAGAGGGTTAATCCACCACTATCTAAGGGTGCCATATTTCTGATACACTGATTAAAGAGTCAAAGTGCAGAGGCTAACCTCTCTGCCACTGTCAGCAAAAGCTACCTCTGGAAATGGATGTTAGCAAATGCTATAAGAAAAGACTTCCAAGTCCTCATCAGGACTAGTGCATAGGCCATTTCATCTTCAATGAATAGTCACTATTCGAGCTTTTGTATACTTTTATTTGAACTTTCCTCCATGAGCCTCCCATTGACATTGATGTCTGCAGCTAATTTTGGGACAATAAGTCCCCCATCAAGTGAAGGTTATCCCTCTTCATCATAGTCATCCTCATCCTCGTCCAGCCTTTTGCTCAGCTGCGCCAGTTGAAGAGGGTCAATGGACATTTTGTCCACGTCTGAAAGAGACCACCCTGGGTATTCTTCATGTTTAGTCTCAGAAGTAGGAGCAGTGGATGAGGCTTGGGCTGCAGCCGCTGCAGCTTTTGTGTCCTCATTCTCATGCACATCAGCATTCAAGTCAAAATTTCGAACTGTTGGATCAGATTCATCAGGGACACTGGCATTTTCCTTCAACAATTCCTTTGACTCAGAAACATCATCCACTGCCGTAGCAGGATTTATATTAGGTTTGCTGCTCTGCTGAAGAGATGTGCAGGGATCAGATTCAGTCTCATGATGCACAGGCTCTCTTTCAGTTGTTCGAGCACCACGCCCACGGCCTCGTCCCCGACCACGTCCTCGTCCCCTGCCACTGCTGCTTCCATGGCTCACCTCAAGCTGTAAGAAGTAAAAAAGAAGAATCTGCCATGAGTCAAATTCTTCACATAATACTTGCATGCAAATTATCAGATAAATCAACCCAAGTAGCAAATCCATAAGAAACTCATTACAGATATTCATATATCCTAAAAAGACAAAAGAAATATTATAGCAGTTGAACTTTTTCCGGTCATGAAACAAAAGAAGGTACCATAAAATCAAAGAGCACTCAGTAATTCAGAGTAGTCAATTTAACAAGCACCAGAAATATAAAATAAAGAGCTCACAAACTTTGAATGCCAATATACGGAATTTTTAAAAAGATAAATAAAATGAAGTATCCGAGCCATAAGTTACCATCTTGCTCCTCTTCAACTCCTCGTCACTGTCAATGCATTCATCACCAGGTGGTTTTCTGAGAGATAGAGATGAAAAATAGATTCATTAAGTAGATTGAATACTTTGCTTAAGAAAAAACAGAAGAGTAGACTCCAGTCACTCCACAAATGCATCTATAGAGATATAACCAAAGGCAAAATAACAAAATAAATAATCTATACCTTCTTTTAGTGATGGATCGATCATCAGCAGCAGCATCAGAATGACCATGACCATAGTCAGGCACCCTACTGACAATGTCTCGTAGAAAATCAAACACATTATAGCTCTGTACACAATGTTTTCTGCAGTTGATGTAGAGTACTCAGTTATGAAATGTCTGATGCGGTGTAAAATTTTATGACACTTGATGTTTCATAAGATCCACAAGTTCCAGAGTTCATATATTGCAAGGGACAGTAAGATCATAGGATTTGAATTATCAGGTAGCCAATAGAATTTACTAAAACGCATCGGGTGTGCAGTTCATTCATACACAAAGTAATTTTTTTCATTTAAAATTGTCTGTTAATTGTCAAAATAAAAAATCAAGAAAACGTATAGCTTAATCTTTCACTTACAGATGCACTGAATTCATGGTCTTAGCTCCTCTTTGCAGAGTTATCTCATATGTACGGTCACAAAGGTCTTGTAAAAATAACTCTAATGCTTTAGCTGGATCCATATCCAAGAAGAAAATGATAAGCAACATAAGAAACAAAAATAATATGAGAAAATGATCCAGCATGCCCTAGAAAAAATCAGAGCAACTCACAAACTAAAACAGGCACTGCTAATGCTATCTTGCCAACATCCTCATCAGCTTGCATAATCTTTTTAATCCGGGCCTGAAAAATTCAAACATTATATTAGATTAAGTTATATGATAAGGCCTCACAGATTAGAATGATGTAAAACGTTAGATAGCAAAACTAAAAAACAAGTAGCTACTCCTGCTGAATAATTCCACTGCGGAGTTCAATATACAGAACCTAATTGTCAATCATCCATCAAAGGAAGCATAAGGAAACAAGTACATATTTTGATAGGAAACAAACTTTCTGCAAAATGAATCAATACCGATACATGGGACATAAAGCCCCCACCAAGAAACAATTAACATTACAGTATTCCAATCAAACACTACAGCATGGAAAGGATAGGACATTAACCAGTCCCATATCAAACTTCATAAATAGACTAAGAAAAGATAGCATGCTCGGGTCAATATGGGATCTGGGGGGATGAGGGTACAGCAGCCCTGGTAGCATTTAGCTTGATTCAACCATAAATGTTGCAGCAGTTTTCAAAGCTGTTCTGACAAAGGTCTAGAGGTTTATTCTTGGTGTCATGTACTTAAAAATCAAGTCATGTTTGGATGATAAATTAGTCGTTAGAGCTGATATTTAACTTATGTCTTGTACAGGGTGACTAGAATGTTCTAGTGGGTCTCTACAACCTACTTACAGCATGTAACTCTGTCATTTGGAAAATGAACAGTGTTATTAATTCAAAAACAGAGGTGTGGGGATCTCTGCTGAACCAATATTTTCTGCTCTCAGTGTTGTTCTCTATCATTTTCTACTATGTTAAATTTTATTGCATAAACTCTAGTCCCTTCCCTGTCTATTCTACATCACAATAACCCCCAAGTTCAGACGAACTGAACTATCGGCCCAAAAAAAATATGATATCTAAATTGTTTGAGCTAACTTTGACTGAGTAGTATTGACGACCAGACATGATGGAAGGTTCTTGCCCTTAGTAGCAATTTTAAGAAAATATCAAGTACAAATTGAAGAACTTTTCAGTGACAATATACCTCTTAACATTGCAAAATTGAATAGCATGCAAAATGTTACGAAACAATGACTTCTAAAACTTCAAGCAGAGATACAATCTTGGCCTCTGTGTTTGTTCTAACTATTAATAACCAACAACACTGCACGAATTACCAAATTGTATTTCACACATGTCTACTTGCAATCACGAATTTTGCAATTGCCGAATTACTAAGATGTTTCTTTCTTTCCAAAAATTCTATACTTAATATCTACACACCCGATCCCAATTCTCATCCACATAAAATCCTGAAAGTGCTATTCAATAACTCATATACAGTAAGTGCAAACCCATTCTTTCCTTTAATTTCCGCAACAATTAAACCAAATCCCCATCCGGAAAAAATATCAACAAAACCAGATCAGATTTAACTACAGGTCATCACAATCTAGTTAAAACACATGCATCAGAAAAAGCAGAGGAACCAATTCCCACCATATATCCCAATTGAATTTCAAAATCCAAAACCAATTCCTACCCCCAAATCCAAACTCAAACACTTAAACCAATTACAATTCGAATCAGCCAAATCCGCTTTTGGGCTTCAAAATTAAAGCAGGATGCGAGTAAGAGAGAAGAAAAGGAAAAAAAAAAGACTTACAGCAGGGAAACGCGTATCGAGCTTCTTCCTCATGGCGTGAGGGTCAGAATTGAAGAAGCATTAAATTAATTGAAATCAGAAAAAAAAAAGCGAAAAACAACAAAATAAAACAGAGGGAATCAGAATCGCAGAATGGTTGACACCATCATTGTTTTCCTCTCCTTCCTCCTCAGATCCCAAATCTTAATTACTTTCACAAAATCATAAAAAATATATAAAAGTAAAAATGAAAATGAATATATTCGAACCAAGAAATAGAACCGGGCTTGTTTTTTGGAACCAAAACAGAATATCCGAGAGTTTCTAATTCAAAACAAAACAAAACAGAAAACCACAGAGGGAGTCGTCTTCCAACTCCGGTCGGGTTATTTAGTTTCAGAGTTGTTCTGTTTTGTTTCACGTGTCCGGTTTTGATTGGCAGTTGACCAGATTCAAAGGATTATGCCCCGGGCAATACTAGCCTATCGATTTTAACCGGTTTAATATTACAGCCGTTAGGATCCTGACACATGGGTGATAGTTAATCTCTTTACCAGCCTTGTTTTTTGAGCCCTTTCTGGTTTCTACTATCAGTTCCATGAGTATTGATTTTTGGAGATGTTGAAATTCTTTTAATCGAAAGTCGAATGCATGCATGTATAAGTAGTCGGTAAGCAATAGTGAGAACAAAAATATACTGAAAGTGATGACAATAAAAGTTATTTCTTAGGATTATGTTTGTTACTAGGTCGGTTATGTCGGTGGAGTATAAATATTTCTTGTTCGATAATAGATACGAGTGTGAAAAGTATTGGGTTATGATGGTGGTATGCAGGTAGAAAAACCTATGAAATAGGAGCTCTCAGCTTTAGGTGAGAAGATATAAGTGAGGGTGATCCCTCATCTAATGATATGTAGTGAATTATATCGGCTCGCAGATTGTTACTCTTTATTATAGCTTCTACACCATTTTGTTTTATGTTCTAGTGCTTTAAACGGTTTTAAAAAGTGAGTATTTCTTGGCTTTGCTAACGAATATGCATGTAGCCTTGTTTTGGTTAGTTGTTTCATAAAGGGTCTGATCGATGTCGCCAATGACAGTTTGAATGATCGACTCATGGCATTTACTTATTATCAACTCATAAAGGTGGGTTATCTCGATTCTACACTTGCTTAATAAACTCAGTTGACTTTGTCGGACTAGGAGATTCATGCTTACTTGCCTACAGATTTACATTCAAAATTTGAAAACAAAACAACTATACTTAAATAAATCGTTGAGAACAAAACAGTTTCAAATTCAAAATGAAGTCTTAAGTACAAATATTTAATTATAGGCAAAATTTCCAAAATACACCCTAAATTTAGCTAAAATAGTCAATTTGCACCTCAAACTTGTATTTGAGTCAAGTTACTTCCTAAATTTGATAAAAATTACCGATTTGCACCACATTCGTTAAATTTAACTGGTCTATTCAATTTTGCTTCACATGTCATGCACATGAGGGGTAATGTTGTCATTTTCTATTTATATTTTCCTTAAAAATAAATACAAATATTCTTTAAAAGGAGAATTATTTTTTAATCAAATTATTTATTTACATCTTTTTTCTACATACTTAACCCTACTTCGAATTATATATTCAACATACTCACTCATTTAAATATAGTGTGTTGTGTATATATATATATATATATTTATATGTATACATTGTTGGAGGAACGAAACGAGAATAATAACGACGTAATAGAACAAAACATAACTATTTAATTATTGATAATGAGACCTATATATAGGCATTACATAACTACAACCTCGTAGGATTCGGAGTCATAATCTATTATAGAGATGTGAATCTATCTCTAACAGGAAACCTAATAAGGCTAAGACACACACAATGGTAGAATAGTAATTCTCCTAGAACACATTTTATTTTTAATTTTCAATGTATTTATTTATATTTTTCTAATATCTTTTAACATATTATATCACGTAAAATAATATATATATAAATCAATCATGTTTCGAAAAAATAAAGTGTAACAAGTGTTCATCTTAAGTAATTTTATTAATTTATTTCATTATTAAATATGAATAAATATATAATGACAATATTGTTCCTCAAATGCATGACATGTGATTAAAATTGGATGGAAAACATTAAATTTAACGGATAAGATGCAAATCGGCAATTTTTACCAAGTTTAGGAAGTAAATTTACTCAAATGCAAGTTCAAATGAAAATTGACAATTATAACCAAGTTTGGGGTGCAAATCGGCCTTTTTATATGTTTCTTTAACTGAAACAAAAACATTATATTAAATATAATTTTAAAATTCATGGGGCGATGTAGACATATCAAATGTAAAGTGAAACATAGTAAGAAAAATGAATGACTTAATGCCCACATATTGAGAATGTTGAAATGGGAGACCATGTGATTAAATAACATCAACCATCGCTTTTGCACCGCATATATCACCACATTATACAACTTGTTAAGTTTTCCTAATTTGTTCCATGTGGTGCTCAACTGCTAATCATTGCATCTGCTTGTGTTTCACTATTGGGCTCTTGGGTGAACTTTGTTAAGTTTACTGGACCTTTTTCGGCTTATGGTTTTTGTGGATCTTGTCTTCTTGGAATAGTTTTCTATTTGTTTAGTTTGTGTTGTGTATATGAGATTTTCAGAGGCAGAGCTATGAATGGACCAAAGGGTGCCATGGCACCCCCCAATCATGTAATGACACATTTGATTTCTTCAATCAATTATACAAATCTGTTGGAAAATAATGAAAACTATCCAATTTGGCACCCCCAAATTAATTGTTTGTTTTGTTTCCATTTGGTAACATCAATATTAGGATACTTTTGGCTGACTTTACTCATGCTAATAACTATAAGATTTGATGCAGGGAGTTAAATGGCTACTTACAGTCTCAATTTTAAGAGGTTTTTCTTATATTTTTTTATTGAATTCTTAGCATCCCATCCTTATATATATATATATATATATATATATATATATATATATATTATGCTATAGGAAATTTCAATATTATGGCTATTTGCTTGGTCATGAGGAAAGTTTGTATCTAATGGATTTACGATGAAAAAAAAATACAAGAAAAAATTATTACGAATCTTTTGTGTCTGGCCCCCCATGTCTTTAGTTCCTCGCTCCATCCCTAGGGATTTTGTTGAACGAGGTTTTCTGCTTCTTTGGTCTGGAATTGTGTGATTACCTTCCGTTCCAAATTCTTTGTATTGTTCATTTATCAATGAACATTTTCCCGATTAAAAAAACATTCGACCCTTTTTTTTTAGGAAGAACGACAATTATATTGAACTAAAAATGAAAGTACACAAAGCAATGCAGTGATATCAAATTAATTTAACAAATAACGAAATGCACAAGTGTATTAGTAAAAACAATGATAGATAAGAAGACGCATAAGAACGTCGTAATATGATTGTAACCAGAGGACTTGATGTCGCACGACATCGCTGCATTACATAAGTCAAAGCAATGAAAGTTTTGTGATAATAACCGTAACCAGAACCATAACTGTCACAAGGCTACTTTATATGATGTAAAAGGAAAACGAGATGCGACCAAGAGTGTTAAGTCTCCTCGAGAGGGAGTCCGTTAGCAGTCGAACTGTCAAGAATAAGAACCACGAATTATTTTGGGCTTTCAAACTAAAAAAGAAATGAACCCAGATCTGCCAAAACTAGCCTCCTGGATCCTATATCCTAATACAACTATGAATAGGCCTCGAAGCCCAAACTCCAACTAGGCCCATATTGACCCAAACCCACAGTGGAGCACCAAAATCCCCTCTGGGCACCCAACTTGAAGGTAGTGCCAACTAACGCTCGTGCTTCTCGCCGACAACATCTTATTTCGACGACGTTCACCACACCTGAGCTTGTCGCCGTTGCACTCCATTAAAAGCCTCCACCACAATAGGCTGCCCCAAACTCCGAACAATTGGAAGAGCCCACACCCACGGCGGAAAGACAAGAAACCTCCACCTCACCAATGCCACATTGCATAGCACAACATGCGGCCCAAGATCCCAAAGCTAGATTTTTGAGATCCCAAATTCACCAAACCTGAACCCAAATTTGTGCGCCACTGATCTGATCCCACTCCACACCAGTGAGGCCAAAACATAGCTCCTTGACCAGCAAAATCGTCGACCACCAAGGTGCAACACCATTGCCCAATGTGAGGAAGATGTCGATGCTAGGAGATCTCAAATCTCACAAGGAGATCAGAGAGAGAGAGCAGATGGTCTGGGGAAGACCAACTGGGGAACCTTCCGATGGAGATCAGAGATCCGGTGCCTCGAGATGTTGAACCCTTGGTTTGACAGTAGCCTCAAATGTGAGAGAGTTCTCATTGCGTTGAAAAAAAACAGTCGACCTTAAGCAAAAAAAAAAAGCAATTTTACTTTTAAAGTTTGCTTAGAGGGAAACTTTATTTATATAGAGGTAAACTAACTCTAAATCGAGTCAAGTTAAATGTTCTATTTATGCACGGAGTCAGTCTGTCTTTGATTTAAATTTAACCTGTTCAAATACACTAGCAAATGTTCCCGCGCTTTGCTGCGGGTTGTAAATCATAGATAAACTTCATTCGATCAATTTTGAGATTTCAAGACTTTTTAAAATTGCAGGATTGAAATAAAACCAATTAAAACAAATAAGAAGCTTGCTTGAATTCATGAACGATCTTAGATTGGTTTTTAGTTAATTCTCTTATGTGAACTTATTAGAGAGAGAGAGAGAGAGAGAGAGAGAGAGAGAGAGAGAGAGAGAGAGAGAGAGAGAGAGAGAGAGAGAGAGAGAGAGAGAGAGAGAGAGAGAGAGTACAATGATGCTTGAGGATTCGTGGAGAAAGAAAAACTCAATAGTTGTTAACCCAAACCCCAGCAAACAACCGGCCCTACTCACCCCATGATGTTACTGTTCATGACCTAGCTAAAACACTTCACCTATACTACTGACGTTACTGTTCATTTTTTTCGTTACTGTATCCAAATGACCACGCGTAACCTAACAGCCACACTACAACCCACCCCAGCAAGCCGCTACTGTTCACTATTGTAGCTATATAGTTCCAAAACAAACTCACGTATAATATATAGTAAATTAGTAGTAGTAGTAGTAGAATGTCGAATATTCCAAATGTTATTATTTTTAACTTAATTGTGTGCAATAAGTTGACAATAGTTCAGTAACTGGGTTTATAGCTTTTTCTCAACCATTGACTAACGCACTTAATCAAAATAATCAATCTACAAATGTGCATGAACGTGTAATTTGCATTTACCATATATCTTAAAAACTATGATAAACTTGAAGGAGAAAAAAATATACCTACTTTTCCATATAACAAACTTTTACCCTGGTGGGCATGTGTAAGTTTTTATGATTGAATCCGCTCCAACTTTTTTTACCTATATGAGAAGGTAGCCAGAGTCATAGTTGTGCTGACTTTCCATTATAAGAACAATACATGGAACAAGGTATCAAAGTACCAACTAAACTTCTAAAAAAAATGGTTTTTACCTTGTGCGCTAATTCAATTTCTAATTTGTATCATGTTCAAATTGCAATATGGAACTACTTAATAAAGTTGATGCACTGATTAATAACAAATGAAAACTCAGAATGGAAGGTTACGTTATACAAATATTTGAGTAATTAGTTGAAACACATTGTACTTGGAAAATATTTATATGATAAATGCAATAACTGAGAGGGCAAATGGTTGTCCAAAAACCAAATCTCAAGGAAACCTTTGTCATCAAATCAATCCTCCAACTTTAAAATTCCATATCAGAATTATGATCTGAGATTGCATTCCATTTTTGAATGAATGCACATTAAATTCAACCCTTAATAAAAAAAGGAGTTCATGTGTTCCAATCTTTTCATCAAACCCAACTAATCTCAGTTTGATGATGGAGAAACCAAATGTAGTGGAAACAACCCCTTCAGAGGACCCAGCGGCCTCTGAAGTACCACTACCCCCCAAAGAAGGTGGTGATGACGACCTTAAGAGAAATATGAAGATGAAGGAGAAAGTAATTGTCTTATTAGACGAGTCGCAAAAATCACTAGAGAAGGAGGAGGATGAGGCTGCAATGGGTGGATATGCTAGCTCTGCCTTCCTGCTTCATATGGTTCCTCCCAATCATGGTGCTCCATGCGGATCCAATATAGAACTCGCGCTTTTCAGCTCTTTATCGTCTAAGCCAATGCCTTACAACAAGGAGGTGGTAGAGGTGGAGGAGGACTCGGATGAGAACCCGGGGGAGAGTGATAAGAAGACGGAGCCTAGGGTTTTCAAATGCAACTTCTGCCGGAGGACATTTTTGACCTCCCAAGCCTTGGGAGGGCACCAGAACGCCCACAAGCAGGAGCGCCAGATGGCAAAACGGCGTGGCCAAGCTTTCGTTATGGGTGGTGGATTAGGGCACTCATACTTTCCTTATTACACCTCATATTCAGGCTTTTCCACATACTCTCTCTATGGATCTTACAACAGGTCCTCTCTTGGTGTCAGAATGGACTCCCTGATTCATAAGCCCTCTTACACACCATGGTCCTCAACATACGGCCACTTTGGCCTTGGCCTCGGTGGTGGAGGCGCTCTTGGGTGGTCGAGGCTAGGCTCGAGCCTCATGATGAATGCTCGATTACTCGACATCAATATTTAACCCTGTAAGCATCGTTAGTAGTATAAAGCAAGAGGGTATCGTTCACAAACCGGGGATCCAGCCAGGGCTTAGGATCACAATACTTACACGAATTCATAAATGGTTTAAGGTTTGATATAGATTTTGGATTGAGTCATAAAAACAGTAAATAAAACCTAAACTAATATATACATGTGATCAACCAACCAACACAATAACAATCACCAAAACAAATCATACAAAGGGAATCGAAATAAGTTCTATAACTTCTTATTGAATCATGCCGAGACTATGTAATGAGCAACCAAGGATGGATCATGCATTTAGGGTTCTAAGCAGTAACCTAAACACATAAACACTTAACACATTCAATCAAAACCAAGCAGCCATAATTGAAATCTAACATGTTCATCTTAATCATGTAACTTCAAAGCCATGCACATTGAATTCATCAAGTATGTCACTTACTTAACCAACAACCATGCAATTCGAAAATCACATAAACAAGAATAAACATGTTCTTAGCATAAGTCTTTAATCCAACAACCTAAATATCATGCTACAAGCATAGTCATAGCACTTAGAAATCGAAAATTGATCATAGCTAGGTTCGGCAGAAACCAAAAACAGAAATTCATAAAACCAAAACAATTTTCGAATCCTCTATATAAATTGAATCAAGTAGCTATTTCATAGACAAAATTGATACAAGATTGCACAACTCAAATCGCAAGCTTCATCCAAGAACAAGAATAAAACCAAAACCGAAATTAAACAAGAGTGAATCATGGTTACACTTTATAAATCAAGCAATCCACAAGTGTAGCCGAGACTTCTATGGATGAAACCTCCTTCACAAGCGTGCTTGAAGGCTATTGATAGGTGGGGAATGATGGAATTGGTTTTAGGATTTCTTGGAAGGGTGAAGGATGAATTCGGCAGAGCTATGGCTTGTGTTTGTGTGTAGGGCTGATGATGTTGCTGAATGGAGAGGCCGGCCTCTATATATAGAGGTGTAGGAAGCCTTCTTGCCGTGCCATAAGGAAATAGAATCCAATTGGGAAACTGAAATCCTCTTTGTTATGGATTTGATTTATGTACTCCATATCCAACTTGATGTAGGAAACCAAGTCCAATAGGGAGATCTCTTTAAGGGCTGCACGGCAATCTCTTGGTCCAACTAGGAGTAGCTAGGCCGGCCTCCTCTTCTCCTTGTTCAACTCGAATATGATTTCCTTGTTCAACTAGGAATGCAACTCGGCAACTCTCCTTTCTTTCCAAATATGATTTGTCTTTCCTGAAAAGAAATCGTCGATTAAGAAATAGGAAAGAATGAAATTAGGAAAGTAGAGTCCTAGTCGAGTAAGGAATCCTAGCTCAATCAGGAGTTCTAACACTTAGCACAATTTCATCATCAAATCATCTAAATTCGAAATAGCTCTACCTAGAACATACATATGACAAATATGAATCTAAAACAACTAAATAAGAAGTAACAAAGCATAAGAATAGGGCATATAAACATTAAGAACGTCACACTTTGTGCTCCTATCAACAACCCCACACTTAGACTTTGCTAGTCCCTTAGCAAACACTAAAAAGAGAAATCAAAACATAAAACGAAAATCAAAACACTAAAACTAACGACACAACATTCTAATGCCTTCAACATTTTGTCTCAGAGATCCTCAAACTCATAGCATCAAGAATAACACTTAATCGAAATAGATAAGATGAATTCAATGGTTAATAAACATGAAATTTCGTTCAACAAGTAAGACATGGCAGAAACAAAGGTGAAATTAAGCTCGACATGTTCAAAACAAGTTCAAATTCAACTCACAAGGGATATGCACTCTAAATCTTTTCTCTCAAGAACATGGCATATGCTTAAAAGCTTTTCACACACAAGAGTTATGAACATAGTGAAATCGAAAAACCTCATGAAAGATAGCAATCATATGCACAAATGAACATAAACCATAAGCTTACTCATGAAACAAACTCCACAGATCAAGAGCTACTCATTTTAAGAATCATGCGGATCTTTAGAAAAGGGTAGGCTTAGGCTCGGCATTGATATCAATTTTTCAGGGTAAAGGCATCACAAAGGTCATCCTCAAGACTTAGCAGAGCAAAGCATCCACCTTATGTCGCCATACTCTATAAAACTAGGGTCAAATATCATCATGTTGGACCCCTTCTTCACTTTAAACATCGTGAAAACGAACAAAGGCTAAAGTATAACATTATTGAGCCTTCAACAAATACATCACAACTCCAAATTCACCAAAAACAGTATGTATGCCGAGATCTTTCCATTCTTCTTTTTCTTTTCTTTTCTTGCCGTGTATATGAATGTTTTCTTTCTTCTTCTTTTCACACGGCATCAATACATTTTTCTTTCTTTTCATTCTCTTTTCACGGCATAACATACATACAATAGCATAATCCCACACTTGAATCAAATCAAATCATCACTCCATATTAACATCCAGAATCGGCTCTGCCAAGCCTCAAAGACAAGGTAGAGATATAACTATACTAAGCAAGGATATAACATGTTGGTAATGAAAGAAAAGACTTAACGTAGGCTCAAGGGGGTAAACACTAAGGTGTCCCAAGCAGGGCTCAAATAGGGAATACGGCTTTTTGGTTTAAGTGGTGGAAATCCTAAAAAGATCCAACAATCCTTTTCAAAATCAGAGTATATTATGACATAAAGCTTCGAAAGTTTCACAAAGTAAGTTCTAGCATTCTCTAGTTCATTGCAATTCTATGGCATATGAATTGATCAAAATAGATGTAATGAGGTTATATAGCCAAGAAACGATAGAATAAACTCTCCAAAGAAAGCACAAGTCTATATGGCTCGAATCTCACATAGGTTACATGAATTTAAACAAGTAAAGAACATGCTCATTCTGTACCTAAGTTTCAAAACCCTCATATACTACATGTTCGTACAAAATCTACACATCGATTAACCATCAAATAACAATGAAGTTCATTCCAATATCATGATCATCTATCAACCATAAATTCAAAGATCAACTCATCCTAGACAGTTAAAGGCATACCTAGGACTCAAAACAAAAACAAAACAACTAAACAACTTAAAAATCAAAAAACAGAACCAAAATGACACTAAAATTCGAAAATCAAAACACAAAATCGAAACACATAAGCATCTAACAATAGAATTCAACGAATGATGTATACCCCACCCCACACTTAAAACTTACATTGCCCTCAATGTACAATATGATAAACAACGGAAATTAGAAAGAGTTAAGGGATAAGAAAATGCAAACACTCGTTGATGGCTCCTTCATTGGCTTAAGTTTAGAGTCTATAGCCTAGACTTCTTCATTTGCATCACTTGCTTGCCGTAGGATCAAGGAGAGACGTCTCCTCCACATTGTGTTCCACGAAATTGTCATAGTACGGCTTCAAGCGATGTCCATTGACCGTGAATTCCTTTCCATGCACCATACTTTTGATCTGAATAGCACCAGAAGGAAAAACATTAGTAACAACAAACGGTCCAAGCCACCTAGAACGGAGCTTGCCCGGAAACAATCTAAGTCGAGAATTAAACAAAAAAACTTTCTGCCCAACGACAAAGTGTTTCTTCCTAATCATGCGGTCATGGAATGTCTTAGTCTTCTCCTTGTAAACCATTGCCGAATCATATGCCTCATTTATAATCTCTTCAAGCTCATGCAATTGCAACTTCCTATGTAATCCGGCCTCATCAATGTCCATGTTAAAATTCTTCACAGCCCACCATGCACAATGTTCAAGCTCCACGGGAAGATGGCACGCCTTGCCATAGACTAATCGAAATGGTGACATGCCTAGGGGAGTCTTGTATGCCGTCCTATAGGCCCAAAGAGCATCATCCAATCGTTGAGACCAATCCTTGCGTGATGGTCCAACAGACTTCTCTAAAATTCTCTTGATCTCACGATTAGATAGCTTTACTTGTCCACTTGTTTGAGGGTGATAAGGCGTAGCAACCTTATGCTTAATTCCATACTTCTTCAACAATGCCTCAATGGTCCGGTTGCAAAAGTGAGATCCTCCATCACTAATGATAACTCTCGGCATACCAAACCTAGAGAAAATGTTAGAACGAAGGAAATCTGCAACAACTCGAGAATCATTAGTCCGGGTGGCCTTTGCTTCCACCCATTTCGAAACATAGTCAACACAAACGAGTATGTATAAGTAACCATTTGAGCTAGGAAAAGGTCCCATGAAATCAATACCCCAACAATCAAAAATTTCGACATATATAATCGGTGTCATAGGCATTTGATCTCTAGATCCTAAGTTTCCCATACGTTGGCACCTATCACAAGTCATGCAAAAATGATATGCATCTTTAAAAATCGTAGGCCAAAAGAAACCACATTCTAACACCTTAAGAGCAGTCCTACGTGAACTAAAATGTCCTCCACAAGATTCAGAATGGCAAAAAGTAAGTATAGAATGATGTTCATGTTCAGGGACACACCTCCTAATGATTTGATCAACACAATGTTTCCACAAGTATGGTTCATCCCAAACATAATACTTAGCTAATGCCTTGAGTCTATTCTTTTGAGCATGCGATAATGTATCAGGAAATTGCTTAGAAACAAGATAATTGACAATATCGGCATACCATGGCTCACTTACCTCAACTCGAAAGAGTTGCTCATCCGGAAAACTCTCTTGGATGGCCAAGGGCTCGGCATCTCTTACCAAACGACTCAAGTGATCTGCCACAACATTGTCACTTCCCTTCTTGTCCTTGATTTCGAGATCAAACTCTTGGAGTAGAAGAATCCATCGAATCAATCTTGGTTTGGCATCCTTCTTTGTCATTAAATACTTCAAAGCTGCATGGTCAGTGTACACAATAACTTTAGATTGAAGTAAGTAAGAACGAAACTTATCTAGAGCGAAGATCACGACAAGAAGTTCTTTTTCAGTTGTGGTGTAGTTTTGTTGAGCATCATTGAGTGTTCGTGAGGCATAGTAGATGGCGTAGGGCTGCTTGTCCTTCCTTTGCCCTAGCACGGCTCCAACTGCATAGTCGGAGGCATCACACATCAACTCGAATGGCAAGGACCAATCCGGCGGTGCCATGATCGGTGCTGAAGTTAGGAGCTTCTTCAAAGTCTCGAATGCATGCTTGCAATCATCATCAAAGTGAAATGGGACGTCTTTTTGAAGCAATGAACTCATTGGTCTCGCAATCTTGGAAAAGTCCTTGATAAACCTACGATAGAAACCTGCATGTCCAAGAAACGATCGAACATCCCTCACACTTGTGGGGAGGGGTAAGTGACGCACAAGATCTATTTTAGACTTATCAACCTCAATTCCTCTAGATGAAACAATATGACCTAAGACAATGCCTTGCGTGACCATAAAGTGACATTTTTCCCAATTCAAAACCAAGTTAGTTTCTTCACAACGTTTGAGCACAAGTTCAACATTTTCTAAACAAGTTTCGAAATCTTCACCATAGACAGAAAAATCATCCATGAAAACTTCAATTTTAGAACCAATATACTCAGAGAAAATGTGATACATACAACGTTGAAACGTACCTGGGGCGTTGCATAAACCAAAAGGCATGCGACGATAGGCAAACGTACCAAAAGGGCATGTGAATGTAGTCTTCTCTTGATCTTCTTCCGCAACACTTATTTGGTTGTATCCACTATATCCATCAAGGAAACAATAGAAAGAGTGACCAGCTAACCTTTCAAGCATTTGATCAATGAATGGCAATGGCATGTGATCCTTCCTTGTTGTCGCATTGAGCTTCCTATAGTCAATACACACTCTATGTCCGGTCACTGTCCTTTGAGGCACCAACTCGTTGTCCTTGTTCTTCACCACAGTGATGCCTGACTTCTTTGGCACAACTTGAATGGGAGAGATCCACCTACTATCCGAGATGGGGTAGATCACGCCACAATCGTGCAACTTGGTGATTTCATCCTTTACAACTTGCATCATTGGTGGGTGAAGGCGTCTCTGACCTTCCTTGGTTGGTTTGGCACCATCTTCTAGCAATATTCGATGCACACACATGGTCGGGCTGATCCCCTTGATGTCGGCTAAGGTCCATCCTATTGCCGTCTTGTGTCTCTTCAACACCTCAATCAATCTCTCTTCTTGCTCCTCATTTAGTGAAGATGAAATGATCACCGGCAATGTATCCTCTTCTCCTAAAAACGCATACTTCAAGTGGTCCGGAAGAACCTTAAGATCAAGCTTTGGAGCTTGCACCACAGAAGGAAGATTCTTGTTAGTAGTTAAGAGAATTGGACTAGGAGAGACAAAGCTTACCTCACGTGCAACCTCAAGGGAGGTCACGGTTTCATGAATGAAGGATGGCACGGCCTCCTTAGCTTCTAGCACCGAAATGTTAGAACCATCACTTGTAAATCCGGCCCCTTGGGCAATGGTGAGTGCCAACTCGTCATTAGCTAAGGTATCTAGATAGTTATCTGCAAGGGAATCAAGTATGTCAACTGAAAAACAATCACTTAACTCCGAAAGAGGATACCTCATAGCTTCAAAGATGTTGAAGCTAATCACTTCACCATCGAACTCAAAGGTGAGTGATCCACTAAACACATCTATGTTTGTTCTTGCAGTCCTCATGAAGGGGCGGCCCAACAAGATAGGAACCTCCTTGTCATCTGCCTCCGTTGGCTCCATGTCTATGACATAGAAGTCGGCAGGAAAGATCAAGCTCGATACCTGCACAAGAACATCTTCAACATAGCCCAAAGGGACTGTGTTGGAACAATCAGCCAATCGAATCACAACATTATCACGTTTCAAATCACCTAGACCTAGGTTCTCATAGATATAGTGCGGCATTACATTGATAGATGCACCTAAGTCTAGCATTATCTTTTCAAATGTCATGTTTCCGATTGTACAAGGGATAGAAAAACTCCCTGGATCCTTAAGCTTTGGTGGTAGCTTCCTTTGGAGCACGGCAGAAACCGTCTCACTCATTGTAACAACCTCCTTCTCTCGAGTCATCCTCTTGTTGGTGCACAATTCTTTCAAAAACTTAACATACTTAGGATTTTGTTGTATGCATTCAATAAGAGGCATGTTCACTTCCACCTTCTTGAAAATGTCGAGCATGGCTTGATCAGAGTTATCCTTCTTTTGCTTTGCAAATCTACTAGGGAAGGGAACACGAGGAAGATCATTAGTTGAAACCAAACCACTAGAGTTAGGATCCTTACCTTTGTCATGCAAAGCACGATCTTCCTTTGGTAGAGGCACGGCATCATTAGCCTTAGAGGAGGCAGGGTCCTTCTCTAAGTCTTTGACATTGTAATTCTCGGCCTCCTTACCTTTAGAAGGCACGACCTTCTTGTGTTGCTGCATTGGAGCATCCAAGGTCCTCCCACTTCGTGTCACCATGGCCTTTACGTTCGGATTAGGCTCAGTTTGGCTTGGCAACTTCCCTCCTTCATGGATCTTGCCTATGAAATCGATCACTTGTCCCATCTGCTTCTTAAGCTCGGTTATATCCTTAGAATGAGCTTGTTGACCTGTAACTAAAGCTTGAGTAGCAGAGTTTAGATTTTGTTGCCCTTGAGCAAGAGACTTCAAAAGTTCATCATAATTAGGTGAAGATGCATTATTCGAACCATGAACATTAGAGTTAAAGGGAGCAGAACCTTGAGGTACCTGAGGCCTCACAAACAAACCTGAAGGACGAGGTCCTTGACCTTGAGCATTGGATGGTTGAGCATTGTTGCTCCAACGAAAATTTGGATGATCTCTAAGTCCAGGGTTGTATGTGTTCGAGTATGGATCGTACCTAGGCCTTTGTTGCCCCATAAAGTTCAACTCTTCTTCAGTCATTGCACCATTTGGACAATTGTCAGTCGTGTGATCCTTGAAAGAACAAATGCCGCATGCTTGAGGGTTGATGCTCGAACCATTGAATGCCTTGACTAGCACGTCAAGCTTCCTTTCTAAAGTTGCCATCTGATTCCTTGCATCAACATCATACACCCCACGGCTCTTGCTTCCTCTCTTCTCCTTGGAACTAAATTGGCGATTGTTGTCAGCCAAGTCATCGATCAAGGTGTAAGCTTCTTGACCGGTCTTGTTCATGAAGGTGCAGCCACATGCCGAGTCCACCATGCTCTTATTGGTGGTGTCGAGTCTTTCATAGAAGAATTGCACCAAGTCATCCAACAAAATACCATGGTGAGGGCACTTCCTTTGTAGTTCCTGAAATTCCTCCCAAGCCTCATAGAGTGAATCACCATCTTTTTGAGTGAAGTTCTGAATCTCCCTCCTAAGTCTTTTCGTGAGTTGAGCAGGGAAGAATTGCTTCAAGAACCTCCTAGTCATTTCGTCCCATGTAGTGATGATTCCTGCAGGCAAAGAATATAACCAACATTTAGCATCATCCTTAAGGGTAAATGGGAACAAAAGCAACCTCAAGCCTTCTTGAGAAAGGTGATGAATCGATTGGAGCTTGCAAATGTCCAAGAACTCCCTAAGGTGAACATTAGGGTCTTCCATTGATGAACCAGAGTACTTAGGCAGCTGCCCAAGCAATTGAACAGGAATGGAGAAGTTAGCTTCATCAGGTGGAGTGAAAGTAATGCATGAAGGTGATTCCGGGGTGGTGGGAATGAATGCATTCTTAAGTGCCATTGGAGCACCAACAGGAATTATGTCACGGCCCGCAATTGTGTCTAAGTCTGAATTTAAGACGAAGGGAAAGGACAGATCTTCCTCTTCTTCTGATCTAATTGAAGAGTTTAAGATTGAATTGCTTGGAGATGTTTCGAAATTCAAAGGTCTACTTATGAAAGAGTTGTTTAAGTCTCTAAGTGCTTGAATTCGATCCTTGAGCTCTTGTGTCTTCTTAGAAAATTCGGACATGCATAGTACTTGTTGTATGAAAGGTAACGAGTTAGCATTGAAGAATACATGATGGATACATAAAATTCGTGTCTTCCCTTAGTCATACACGCACACTTATGGGGGAAGGGCACGGCAACTATGTCAAGTTTACAAGAGTTAGTTCTTTACGTTTTCACAAGTTCATACAATTCACAAGTTCTTTTTGCCATTTCAATGATTGAATGATCGATTGATTCTAAGTTGTAAATCAAGGTGGACGTGCGGCCTAAGTATGGATGCCTAGACACAAGATCAAGTCTTTGTTTCAGAAGGCCTTTAGCTCAATCAGAGATAGTGAACATGGTAGGACTCATTTGTTGAACTACGGAGAGCGAACTCCCTATCGACTCCATCACCGAGATGTATGTCAGTCAGTAGTTCTCTGAGATCCAATTTTGGTCCCATGCACCAGAGTAATAAAAGAGCGTGCCCCTTACTCAGCTGGACTTAACCTCATGTGTTAGACAAATCTCCAAGTGTTAATAAAAGCCGCCCTCGACCTCATGCAAACTCGAGAGCTAGCATGAAGGGTTAAGGCTAATATTAACAAAAGGGACTTTACCTATTCCGTTCGATTTACAACCTACAACAATCATTCACTCAAGCACCAAAACAACAACCTAAGTTACATTACTATTTGTTACACGAAATAAGAATAAGAATATACAAATGTACAATATTCACAATGAATTCGTAGTAAAAGTTAGGGATCCATCTCTAATGGATCCCCGGCAACGGCGCCATTTGATGAGTGCTCGATTACTCGACATCAATATTTAACCCTGTAAGCATCGTTAGTAGTATAAAGCAAGAGGGTATCGTTCACAAACCGGGGATCCAGCCAGGGCTTAGGATCACAATACTTACACGAATTCATAAAGGGTTTAAGGTTTGATATAGATTTTGGATTGAGTCATAAAAACAGTAAATAAAACCTAAACTAATATATACATGTGATCAACCAACCAACACAATAACAATCACCAAAACAAATCATACAAAGGGAATCGAAATAAGTTCTATAACTTCTTATTGAATCATGCCGAGACTATGTAATGAGCAACCAAGGATGGATCATGCATTTAGGGTTCTAAGCAGTAACCTAAACACATAGACACTTAACACATTCAATCAAAACCAAGCAGCCATAATCGAAATCTAACATGTTCATCTTAATCATGTAACTTCAAAGCCATGCACATTGAATTCATCAAGTATGTCACTTACTTAACCAACAACCATGCAATTCGAAAATCACATAAACAAGAATAAACATGTTCTTAGCATAAGTCTTTAATCCAACAACCTAAATATCATGCTACAAGCATAGTCATAACACTTAGAAATCGAAAATTGATCATAGCTAGGTTCGGCAGAAACCAAAAACAGAAATTCATAAAACCAAAACAATTTTCAAATCCTCTATATAAATTGAATCAAGTAGCTATTTCATAGACAAAATTGATACAAGATTGCACAACTCAAATCACAAGCTTCATCCAAGAACAAGAATAAAACCAAAACCGAAATTAAACAAGAGTGAATCATGGTTAAACTTTATAAATCAAGCAATCCACAAGTGTAGCCGAGACTTCTATGGATGAAACCTCCTTCACAAGCGTGCTTGAAGGCTATTGATAGGTGGGGAATGATGGAATCGGTTTTAGGATTTCTTGGAAGGGTGAAGGATGAATTCGGCAGAGCTATGGCTTGTGTTTGTGTGTAGGGCTGATGATGTTGCTGAATGGAGAGGCCGGCCTCTATATATAGAGGTGTAGGAAGCCTTCTTGCCGTGCCATAAGGAAATAGAATCCAATTGGGAAACTGAAATCCTCTTTGTTATGGATTTGATTTATGTACTCCATATCCAACTTGATGTAGGAAACCAAGTCCAATAGGGAGATCTCTTTAAGGGCTGCACGGCAATCTCTTGGTCCAACTAGGAGTAGCTAGGCCGGCCTCCTCTTCTCCTTGTTCAACTCGAATATGATTTCCTTGTTCAACTAGGAATGCAACTCGGCAACTCTCCTTTCTTTCCAAATATGATTTGTCTTTCCTGAAAAGAAATCGTCGATTAAGAAATAGGAAAGAATGAAATTAGGAAAGTAGAGTCCTAGTCGAGTAAGGAATCCTAGCTCAATCAGGAGTTCTAACACTTAGCACAATTTCATCATCAAATCATCTAAATTCGAAATAGCTCTACCTAGAACATACATATGACAAATATGAATCTAAAACAACTAAATAAGAAGTAACAAAGCATAAGAATAGGGCATATAAACATTAAGAACGTCACACTTTGTGCTCCTATCACCTCATCGACACTCTTGAACGACAAAGGCTAAACTTGCAAGGCCTACAGAATAGCATCAATGAGTTAGGGCTTGCTGCTGCACGAACTGCAAGTACTGGTGGTCTTCAGAACTTTGGTGGTTCGAATTTTTCAACAGTAAACAACAAGGTGCTGCCAACAAGTGGTGTTAATGTTCTCTGGCGAGCAGAGCCTCCTATATGTGAACCAGATGGTGTTGGAATCGATCTGTCGCTTAAGCTATAACTTTATTGTTATTCTATTTTTAAGTTATACACAGAGTATGTTGAAAGTTATTACATTTTACTCCTTTTAGATTATAATCGATGTTGTGGGTTAGATTAATGTATTTCATCAGATTGATTTGTTGGTCTCATTTATAATGTCTTTCTTTATCTTTTCAAATTTGTCATAATAAAATTCAAAATATACACTGAAAAAAAATTCAAAAAGATTTGTGTTGTTAATGCAGGGCTTGATCTAAAGTCTTAATTCTGTGTTTATTTCCCAATTAATTAAGGGTTTGTAATCCATCAAAATTAGGAGAGCACATCATCTCTGCCAGAAAACCCTGTGCCAACAATGTGCCACGAGTAATATTGTGCCACGTATTCTCCTCACAAACGTCAACTTAATGTTGGTTTAACTTATATTATTTTTCAATTAAAAGTTTAAAACTAACAAATAAATAAATTAAAATGTGGATGCATATCAACCTTTAAAGTCTGCGACGTAGACTCCTGGTTTTCTTCGATAACAAATTGTGATCATGTTCTTCATAGAAAAAGGAAAGCCATCGTGTGCTTTATATAAAAGAAAAACTTTGAGGCTGCAATCATCGTTTTCCAAAGGAATCCAGATTTATTTTGGTCACATGTATTTTGTTCTCTTCAAACTGATGGTAGATTTTTATTGGTTTAAGAAATCTGATAGCCAAATTATAGTGGGGATGATATGAATCATATGATGGCTATGGAGAAAAAAGTGTTGGGCAATGGAGGCTTCAGCCTTCAGGCATGGAAAATTGAATCCAAACAAAATTCGACCACCTCAAATTTAAACCATTGTCAGATTTAAACACCTATCGTGATGCAAGTTGAAGAAAGAGGATTGAGGGAACTAGGAAGGAAATAGAGGATGGTTTGTTTGTCTGTGCTTACTTCATTTTAGAACTAGAAAAGAGGAGAGACGAAGTGTTCAATGTAGGATTTCAATGAATTAAATTTTCCAGGTATTTTTATTTTAATACAAAATATTAAAAAGAAATAGATGTAACAGGGTTAATTTCTATTGTTGTGACAACACGTGGCATAATATTACTCGCGGCACATAGTCGGCACATGGTTTTTTAGCACAGGTGATGTGCGGAAGCAAATTTACCGATCACCATTCATTTGTCTATCTTGTGCCAACCCTTCTCAACTTATGTCATGTGTCTTTTCACAACTCATATTTAGATATAATTGAGCAATTGGACATATGACATGAGTTTAGAATAGTGAACACAAAATGAAAAAATAAAGGATGGTCGGCAAATTTATTTATAGTGATGTGCTCTCCAAAAGGATTAGGCACATGAGTATTTATGATTGTTTGAACAGATCGATCGAGCATGAGTAATTGAGTACTCTAGGTTTGTGTCAGTTTTGATATTGACCTAATCGATCAATATTCTCTTAGATATCTATTTATTGACTTGCCTGGATCAAATTCTTTTCTTCAATAAAGAAGCTTAATAGAAGAGCATCATTACAAAAAAGAGCATATACATTGATACAAGCATATCAAAATGAACACATCTGGAATAACTAGACCTCACATGCCTTTTATATATACATCCATTTTATTTTTTAATAGAAACATTTGTTCTCTAGACGTCCATTCAAATTACTAAAATAACCTTGAGATTGCTATTCATGTTACTCATTACAACTCTTATTCACTCACTTTACGTCTAAACGACTAGATTTCCATTTCATTTTTTTTGTTTGCATCTTTTTTTTTCTTAAAAAAAGAGGAGATCAAAGGATTTCAAACCTATTCTCTTGTGGTAACTCGAACGCAAGACCTAATAGCCCACTTCCTAGGTAATGGTGCTCATTCCGGACTATCAGTTCTCGCATTTTTTTTGTATATTCTTTCTTTACTCATGCCAGATCTATTCCTGATTACTGTTGCTAAAACTATAAACAAGATTTTACAAAAATACGGAGTCAAAATAATTTATTTGAATCTAACAAAGAATTAGCATGTGCTAAAATTGTAACTGATGCAACACTTATGACATGAAGGAAAATTCTACTACATTGAGCTATACATCCCATATCAAAAAGTTATATTTGAAAATTAAGAACGAATTACTTGCCATTAATAAGCACTTCGGTAGTTTTCAAAATAAAAAATAAACACTTTTGTATTTTGAAGTATAACAGGCGGTGCACAAAGTAGACCACAAGAGAAAGAGATGATCGTAGTCCGCGCGCATTTCCACACTTTAGAGATGACCGCGTTAACTACAACAACATGGGTATTCTTGGAAAGTGGGAGTACGTTGTTTTGTGAAACTAAAACTGCATTCTTGTTTGTTTATCTGTCGTGGACTTTTAGGTTTACTCTTCTACTATTCTGTTATCTGAGTTGATTATTATTTCAGATGGGTATTATAGAAATATGGTGAATGACAGTTTCATATGACTTGCCTTAATTAATAGAGATATAAAAAATCGAATGTTAGGAAGGAACTTCTTCTCATCTCATTCCGAACACAAATTTAATACATGAGAGTGATGAGACATCTTAGAAACAATAAGTAAATATGAGATAAATGAAAAGTCTAGACAATCGTATACAAACCTTTAACCTTTTGAAACCAGTACATATTTGTAGAAAAAAAAAATCAAAACAGGCCATTACGTGAGTCACGTGAGGTGCAGAAAACATTGGAATACTTATCGTTATCGTCCCGCCCAAAAAATCTATTCTTCAGTTCACCAGATATGGCGACTGCTCCGAGTTTGATGACAAGCCCTTTCGTTTCTCTCAGTAATGCCATTACTACTCAGACCTCACCACCTCCATTCCCGCGCCGGTCACATCGCCTTAGGGTTCGCTGCTCGTCTATCCAGAAAACGTTGACGGAAATTAATAGCTCAGGCGTCATCGCATGTCTTCGTGCCAACAGGTTCCTCCAACTCAGTTTCTCTATAGCACTGGCTTCCATGTTCAATCTTCTAAAACTAACTTTAAATCGGGTTAATTAAGTGCAAAAATATATAGTTGGAGTGATTGTTGTTCTGGCCATTTGAACGACGTTATGGTTAGATGGTACTATATATTTCTTATTCGTCCTTGTTTTCAGTTTCTATTTGGTTAGGTTTGCCTTGTAAAATATCAACAATGAAAAAACATGATTATAAAGTTATAAGCTTGTCCTCCATGATGTTAATTAGGAATGGGTTCGTATTTTGGGTAAATTTAAACCATGTTCTACCCAATATTTGCTAAGAACTTACTGTCTCATCCTATTCTGTATAGTGCGGAGCTCGCATTTGAAGCTGCTTGTGCTGCTCTTGAAGGTGGCATTTCAGTTGTGAGTTCTCCTTTTCGAAGAAATTTTCGTTATTAAAAGAAAGATCTTTCATTAATTTGGAAGTACAAACACGTTCACATATATTGGTAAAATATTACATTTTCAGCTTTGCATCTGTATATCTAAGGGTGTTGGTTGGTACATGATATTTGCCTTCTAGAATATATAAGCCACATATGTTCTCAAATTCTTATCCCCTTTGTTTATATTGCTGACCTACATTATGTTATAGCACATTTCCAAATGAGAGCCAGGGTGCTACACTGACATATATGGTTGCATTAATTAGGAGATGCGTAGTGTGATAGTTTATTTTCATTTGGATCACAAATGATGGCTTTTCTGAAATTTGTATACAATTTGATATGCAGCTCGAGATTGTGATGTCGACCCCAGGGGTGTTTGAGGTTGTTTGAAGTTCCAAAGTTGACTGTATGGTCGCTTGGCTTCATAGCTTATGTGTGTTACTTTTCATTTCTGTTTTTTCGCATTCACAGGTTCTACAACAGCTGGTACATAACTATCCTACAAGAGTCCTAGGAGTAAGTCTTCTGACCTCTTGATATCTTGATCTCTTATATGCATTGTGTTTTTGTTCCTGATTATATGTCAAGGGTATATGATACAAGAATGAGCCAATATTTTATAAAAATGATCGATAGTGCTGTATCTGCATTGCTTAAGACAACTATTGGTTCATGGGGAAATTTTGCGTCCTCATCTCTTGGGATGTACATGATATGCGCCTTGTTTAACATCAGTGTTCTTCAACAAGATCGGGTTTAGCAGAAAGCATTAACTACTCTTTCTAAATATGCAATCACATCTCCGCTGGTGATATCCCACTAGATGCATTGTAAATGACCAATCTGAAATAATTCCTAAGAACTATGTTTCCGGCTCATGCATCGGTAATGTTAGTTGATTCAAGAACTGTCAAGCACACCATTGTGTATTAGAACTGTTACAATTAGTCTCTGAACCTGCCAAGTTTGCAGGTAGGGACGGTACTCAACATTGTCGATGCGGAAAGGGCAGTGACAGCTGGAGCCAAGTTTCTTATGAGTCCTGCTATTGTGAAGGTAAGTATTTACAAAATTTGTCACTCTTCATTTAGTTCTAGTATTGCCTCCTTTTCTTTGTGTATTGTTTTTGTTTAGTCCTTATAGACCTGTAATTTTCTACATACCACACAATAGTATCGTGTCAGGAGTGGCAACCTTACTGTTTGGCCTTGTAAAGTTAGTTTATCTAAAGTTAGTCAATTATTATTGGGTGAGGAGATGCATCTTTTATTGGACTGAGGATACCCCTCTCCTTTCTGCTGACTTGTCACAGAAAGATGAAATTTATGTTCAGCTTAGTTCACGATGATCGACCTTGCACTGCAGATCCACCTGCTACCTTTTAATTTTCTTTTGGGGGCTAATAGGGGGATAAGGAGGTCTGTCAGCATATGGTTTATCGGGATAAGTGGTAATATTGGAGCTTAGCTTTTGGGTCACTACAAGTTTGCTTACAGTGCTTGTTTGAACAGTCCTCATTTTTTGACTGTTTTTTTTTCCTTTTGGTCATACATTAGTCCTAGTCTCCTAGATCCTCAATACTTAAGTCATCCATGGTAAACCCTAAGGAAATTAAGATATATCTTGATTAATGCCACTTAATTACCACTCCTTCCAATTTCTGAACTTTTCTTAGCTTCATCTTATGTACTTTCGAGCTATTACATGATGGCCTGCATCTTAATGTATTAGGATATGTCTCCAGCTAATAATCTCAACTCAAAACGTGGTTCAGGATATTATGGATGATTTTCGGTGCTGGGATGTTTTGTACATACCTGGAGTTATGACTCCCACAGAGGTGAAGTAATTTCTTATGCTTGAACTCCTAGTGATCCCCGTGGCTTAAATGAAGTTTCACTTCAGCTTCAAATGCTGAATATATTTTGTCTCTTGATCTGTATGGATTGTTATGGAAACTGAGAAGTTATAACTCTGTCAGCATTTTCTTTTGTATCATGTTATTTTCTTTAATTTTTGTGTTTTGACTCATTCAGATTTTGTCTGCCTATAATGCTGGTGCAAAAATTGTGAAGGTGATGAGTCCTATTGTTTATCTTTTAATGGACATTTCATTAACTTTATTATAGATTTGATTTAAACTTGTGGTAGACATTTTATCATAATATCAGTTGCATCGACTTTCTGTTAGCTCATTTGGCTTTAATATACAAGTCCACCGAGTTTGATTATCATGTACCTTCAAATTTCAATGTATATGAACCATGAGAATGACACAAGTCTATATATACCAAATCCGTCTCATGTCTAAGATTACAAGTAGTCAAGCAGGACAAGTTTCCCATCTAATATTTTGTGTTGAAGTTAAAGACTGGAGGCTTTAATGAACAAAATATTCACTACCTTGGCATGTCAAATGCATATGTATGCCTTTTCTATTATTTCTATCTTTTTACCCAGAACAATTAGCTCAATCATATTTCAACACCCCGAGAACATTATGCTGGAAGCAGCAAGTACAGCATGTATTTCCTTATGTGATCATGCATAAAAGCCATATTGACTTGAGGCTTCGGACCTATTCTGTGTCATTTATTGGAAATATAATTCTTTTACCATTTAATTTAGAGACACTAAAGAATTAAACAATAATGATTCCGTAGTTGAGTTCATTTTGTTAATGTATATTCAGGTCCATACATAACTTGCAGGTTTTAACACTATTTTATTTGGTGGAACAGATTTATCCTATTTCTGCATTAGGTGGCACACAGTATATATCAGCCATCAACAAACCTTTTCCTCATATCTCAATGGTTGCTTCTCAAGGCATAACAATAGGTTAGCTAAGTTGTCTCTCGTGTTTCCATTAATGGTCCAGCCCTGCAATTATTCTATGAGACTATTCAAGGAAAAACCAATATGCAGAAATTCAGGAGTAATTTCTACACTTCTTTTAAGCTTTAGAATGTGAATCGTGAAACCTCTAATTGGCCATATTACCTGACAAGTTTGACAATTTATAGAGAAGCAATTTTGGGACATGCTGCTCTAGTTTTCTAAATGCTAGATGTATAGGTATCCTATTATATATATACCATTCATTGCTATGTATCACAAGTCTTACTGAATTTCTCTTGGTGACAATATCTAGTTACTCAAGAAGGACCAAATCTGCATTAATCAAACATACAAACCTTCATAGCTAGACGCCTAAACCTTTTCTCTTAGCTAGTTCCAGTTGTGAAACTTTCACTTGTGTTTATCAATTGTTGTTCAGGATTTTGAATCAAGATTATAATTTTCATTGGCTGTATGTATTTCCCTTGACTTAATTATATGCTTATGCTTCACAGGTTCAGCTGGGGAATACATAGCTAAGGGAGCATGTTCAGTTGTCTTATCAGATGCCATATTTGATAAAGATGCAATGGGTCAAAAGAATTTCAATAGAATACATCAACTTGCGAACATGGCAGCTTTGCGGTGCAAGGAAGCTGTAGATCGGTTAGGCTTTATTCCTTTTCATAATGATTGTTTTTGCTTTTATATAGGCTGCAATCTGTGATAGTACTATTGATGTCACTATGATGTCTCTTCTTTTCTTTTCCTGGTATGATTGGATAAAAATTTACTTACATAATTGTATATAAATTGCTCTTGTAGATAGTTCTAGGGTACTTTCTCATAGCTAATTTGGCAAATTACTTCTTTGCATAGCTATTTGATTATAAAAGTCTAGTCTCCGCTGTTGGAGGTGTTTGGATTTTTGATTGTTATCTGCTTAGGAGATATTGTTCCTTTGAATCTGTAACTTGTATTTCGGGTTCCTTACATATGTTAGCTAGTTTGCATTTCGTTGCTCCAGTTTACTCTTCGATCTGGATCTTTTACTACAATGGATAAAAGTGTGACCACTGTGGAACAGGCCAGCGTTGTTAGCGAATAATCTACGCATGCATCTCCAATGCTTGGTCTTATTAATCCAGTCTCTGACTGTTCTTATTGTCATGCAGGAAGAAGTACCTCAAGCTGAAGACACAGAGTGTAGTTGATACTTGATACTAGGGAGGCATGAAAATGTTTGTCTGTTCATGGTTTTGTACTCTACGGTAGCCCAGTTCATCATTCATGATGTTCCTCCTCTCTTGGCGTTGGAGCAATGCAGGCTGGTGAAATTCTTCGGCATGTGACCATTAGTTTTGCATGCAGCTTTATTGACATGGCTGGTACTCTCTAATCGGGTCGTGGGTTTATGATCTGGAATGCACTTGCAATTACAGTGGACGATTACATTCCCGCTTCATTGTCACAGTTGGTTTTGGATCACAATTGCTTTGGGGTTGGGTCAGCAGCTCGGAATCATTCATCTTTTATAATCAAATAGCTATGTAAAGAAGTAATTTGCCAAATTAGCTACGAGAAAGAACCCTAGAACTAAAGGCTTGCATTTCTTTTGAGGCCGGCGACGATGACTCTACTAACCTGCCCTATGATGATGAAGGCACCATAGTGAGGGTGTTTCGCTTGGTAACTTCTGCTCTTTCCGGTCGAGACATCGTAGGGTCTATGACTCTTGGCTTCAACTTCGGAGACTTACGCATATACTGATTATTGTAGCCATGATTCACTTATGTACGCATGTCAAACCACTAACGTAACAAGTTCTTATACTTATCAATTATAATGAATGAACAAATCTAACTGGTTCAGTTAATTGTTGCAATTTTCTCCCAAATTAGGCTGCGTTCCGATAAAATCAAAGGTAAATGTTGTTTTCTCAGCTGATCTTATTTGTAATGTTGTCATGCATGAACATATACTGATCTGTTTCTCCTGCTTAGAAAGGGAAAATGGGTAGAACCTGACGTAGTGAAATAGCTGGACAGGTGTCGGTGGGAGACCGGAAGAGATGTAGAGAAAGGAAAAGAAAAGCACACCTGTGCTTCTGTCAACGGGTATTTGAAATATAGCCGTTGGAATCGAAACGGCTACTTTGCTGACACAAATTTTCTTTAAAGCTTGAAAAGTTGCCGTTTTCAAAATCATTGTGATCCCTAAACAAAAACAAGAAGCACTTATCCCAAAAACAAGAACAGTAATAATAAGAAGAAGAAGAAGAAGGAAGCTTTCCGTAATTTTGAAACTGAAGGTATGCAGCTCTCTCTGCTCTATCTTGGGTTGGTTTTTCGGTATTCAATTCAATGTTGAAGTATTAGTCTAAGTTTGGATGAATCATGATGCAGGAAAAATGAATGATCTGATGACGAAATCGTTCACCAACTACGTGGATCTAAAGAAAGCGGCAATGAAAGACCTCGACCTTGAAGCTGGGGACTTGGAGCTGTCTTCAAACATGCACAGCGACATGGGTCTGTTTCTGGAAGAGGCTGAAAAGGTGAAGCAGGAGATGGCCTGTGTCCGCGACATTCTCGGCCGATTACAGCAAGCCAACGAAGAGAGCAAGTCCCTCCACAAATCGGAGGCCCTGCAATCGCTGCGCAGCCGCATCAATGCCGACATTGTCAGTGTTCTCAAGCAGGCCAGGGCGATTCGATGTCATCTCGAAGACATGGACCGCGCCAATGCTGCGAATAAGAGGCTCTCGGGTGCGAAAGAAGGCACCCCGATTTACAGGACGAGAATGGCGGTGACCAACGGGCTGCGAAAGAAGCTCAAGGAGTTGATGATGGAGTTTCAGGGTCTGAGGCAGAGGATGATGAGCGAGTACAAGGAGACTGTTGGGAGAAGGTACTTCACAGTGACGGGGGAGAAGGCCGATGAGGAGGTGATCGAAAAGATCATATCGAATGGCGGGGAGGAGTTCATGGCGAGGGCCGTGCAGGAACATGGGAGGGGGAAGGTGCTGGAGACTGTGGTGGAGATACAGGACAGGCACGACGCGGCAAAGGATATCGAAAAGAGCTTGTTGGAGCTGCATCAGGTGTTCTTGGACATGGCTGTGATGGTGGAGGCTCAAGGTGAGCAGATGGATGACATTGAGCACCATGTGATAAATGCTTCTCATTATGTCAAGGATGGAACCAAACATCTCAACACTGCCAAGGAATACCAGAGGAGCAGCAGGAAGTGGATGTTTATTGGACTCATTATTCTCCTCATTCTCATTCTCGTAATTGTCATCCCCATCGCCACAAGCTTCTCCCATTCTTGAGTAGCTACTACTGTCTAGCTATGTTGTTCTTATTCTTTATTAATGTCGGTGTCTAGTAATCTGTGTTCCTCAATTCATCAGGTTGAGGCCTTAGAAGGAAGAATGTTAATGTTGTTGCATCATTCTGTTATTAATCAAAGATCGGAAGTTGTATTAGACCTGTGTAGAACATCATGGGTTTTCTGGTGATAATTGAATTGTGCGTTCTGGTACTGTGCAAGTCTGCAACTTGGGTTCAATGATCAAATTGGAAGAAGTTTTTGCTGCAAAAGAATTATGCGCCTAAATATACTACCTTCATTGAGAGTTTAGCTTCCAAACGTGTTCATCTTGACTCGTTTACATGTGTGTTATGCGATGGAGCATCAGAGTGCATTAACACCTCAGTTGTAAGTCTTGTAACTGCTAGTGTGCTTTCACCAAGGCACATATGCAGACTAGTGCGCAATTAGTACACAGTATGTTACTACTCTTCTGACTTGGCTACTGAGTTGCTGATTTGGTTGAGCAATTGTGCTACAGACCTATCTAAAAGTTTAGTTTGAGAACTCATTTTATATCTTTGGAGTGTAGAAAGAAAGAATGAGCGTGAGTGAAACCAAATGTTTCATTTGGTAGTATGGCCAGACTCTGCCAGCAAGAGCTTCGGTTTCACTACCAAAAGTCGAAACTCATGTGGTTGCGCCCACCACCTAGAGTGAAGAGGTGGACAGCTTTGGCCTCAGGCTACTTAAAGATCAATATGCGACTTGGAATGGTGGTTTTGTTCTGTTGTTAGAGATGAGTGGGGAAGCATGTTAGCTGAATAGCTGGTGATCCTTTTCCCCTTACGAGGACTAATGTCCCCGGAACATAATGAGTTGCTAGCTTCTGCAAAACAAAGGAATTTGCAGGTGACTATGTTTTTTCTTTTTAGGCCGTGATGGAAACAGATGATATGGAGGTCCATAGGCAGCTAACTAAGACCAATGTGGGGGTATATAGTGATTTCCGCTCTACTCTGAATGACTACGCTTCGGTGCAGGTTAAGCATGCGCCACGAAAGGGCAATGTGGGTGCAGCCTGGGGCTGCTCCTGCTCCTTCAATTCTTCTTTCTGCCATTGCAGCTTGTTGTGTGCAGCTGATATTTCTTCTATGTACTAGTTTATTTCGAAGAAGTTTCATAACCCTTTTGCAATCTTTACACCAAACTCGAAAACTGATCCGTGTATCTTGTAATCTGTATCCCTCAATTCATCGGGATGGATCATTTTGCTTCATTTTGCAATATACATGGTGTAGAACTTGGGTTGGACAAAGGAATCTTAGGTCGTGATAATTGAATTGTAGGTTCTAGTTTTTCTCAAAAAAAAAAAAAAAAAAATATATATATATATATATATATAATGTAGTTTCTAATACTGTATTCATGCAAGTCTGCACTGAGTTCAACTTCTTGGATCAAAGTGGAAGAAAATTAGATTATACGATGTGATTGGAACCACTGATTAAAAGAAATTTGAAGCTTTAAGCATGCTGCTTCAGGCCTTCAACCAGTTGAAACGCATGTTACATGCAACATGCATATGTCTTTGGTTTTGTAAAATTTCTTCTGTTACACCAAAACTGAGTATTTTCTCTGTTACATCTTTGTCAATTCCTTGTACCAAATTCTATAAAATCAAGTCTTGCTATTCAGTTGTAGGAACTACAAATAAACTTTATATCCCATAACCAGCAAACATTTTTGGTATGAGGAAAACATTACCGTAGCACAAAGCAAAATCCACTACTCCACCTATACGCCCTAGTCATCTATTCCTTGTCTGGGCAAGAGCTTCAGCTGTTGGTTCTTTGGAGACTTGCCATGAACTTGACAATTACTATTAATTGTAAGGGTTCTGAAATGAACTATTTGGAGAATTTTATGGAAGTTCTAGTAAGAAAATGGGATGCGAGAATGATGAGCAACATGAAGGGTTGGTAAGGTGAAATGAGATGGAACTGTGTTTGTGTTCATGTTGGAGCATATGGGGGAGTAGCTATATACACAATTGGGAGGGGAACTCGGTGGCTGTTGTGCTGGGCTGCGTTTCCGGTCTCAGATTTAATGATTAACAATACTACATGATAATGTGCGGGCTAGGCAAGATAGAAGCCAAGTTATTTTGACAGAAAAATAAGTGTCATAAATACACCTGAACTACACATCAAAATATACTCACAATGAATGAAAGTTGCAAATGAAGGTAGCAGTGTATAATGAATTTTAGCATATGATAAATCATAAACTCTTATAAGAGTCGAAATACTATATATTTAAATCCGCATTAAGAAATTAGAAACCAAAAAAAGCTTTATAATCATTCTAAAGCCTGATTTTCTTACACAATGAAATTAGAGCATGATTTCCTACTTTAAACCATGACATATGACCATAGAGCACTAAACGTAACAAAAAGTAGCACTGAGTCCCTGGTGAGCATGCAAATTTCTGTGAATTATTGCAACATAATGGAACACAACATCAAAGAAAACAAAAGACTTGTATAACATAAACATATAATTGTGGTAAAATATAAATTGCAAGAACGCTTTCATATTCATGCAGTCTTACCAATTTAATATAATTGAACCCAAAACTGGGTTTGTTGTATCTTCCATCAGCATTCCAGAAGACTGAATTATCTATAGTTTGGTATGACTCAGAAGACTGAACTATCTATAGTTTGGTATGAGTCAGAAGAAAATCCATGCAAGCATATCTGTTTCCAGAACCTCTAATTACTATATAGTGTGTCCCAAGCAAAGAAACACCAGATCTCACAGACGAGCAGCCCCAGGGAAAAAGGAAGCTCAAATGCAAATTTCACAACTGAAATCAATCCAATTCACTGAGACAGTCTATGTAAAAATTTGTCAGGCAGCAACACTGATACCTGCATGCATGCCATAACAAGTTCTCTCCTACCGGTGGGCCTTCATTCAAGTACCTTGACATCTTTTTATGACTAATGCATGGCTCCTCACCTTCTGTTGAAAAATAAATTAGATTCGGATAAAATAAGAATCAATCAAAATGGCAAAATGCTAACAAAACATGCAAGCAAAATTAATAAACACAGATTTCACTACTGCAAATACTAAAAGTTTATAACTGGTACTTTAGTTGAGCAAAGCATAAATGCTACAACATGTTTATGTGGGTGCCAGCTGAATCTTTACGAGCAACTTCCTAACAAGGTTACCTACAAATTGATTAAGGATGTAGAAATTAGAAGATAGTGTTCTCCTCTGATAAATATGTCAACTTATTATGTAATTTACACTACCGAGAAGTTCAGAAACAAGACTCAGGTACTACTATAATTAGATGCTACAAGCCTTCTCGCTTATTGCTATCCATGGCCACCGCTGTGTGACATTCTGATATATGTTTGGCATCTTTCCAGTAAAACAGAAAAGATCTTGCCGATACAGAATGGCCACTTAAAAAGAAGTTGGATCTATTGCAAAAGCATTTAAACTATAAGTATACCTAAGATGGATCAACGTTTCTCCTACTTCACTAATGAATAACATAAAGCCAAAAAATCTTATAATGAAAAAAATAATGGTTTATTCTGCTATTGTTACTTCTTGATTTGCAAGGGAACTGAATTATTTTTCTTCCATAACCTCTCTTTTGAAATGACTGCCAAATGCCCGGACATTTCAAACAAATGCCCATTTGAAAAGATTAAAGCGAGTCATTATTTTAGCTTTAAAAAAATTAAAAAGTGCAACCAGGTGATCGTTGGTACAAATAAAGAAAAGCAACAGCAACATACATTGGTTAGGATGGGACTCCTGTGGTTCACGAACCCCTTCAGTGTTTGCATAACACGCCCCTTATTGGAGCTGTTGTTGCAACTTCATGGTCTGAACTCTGCTGGTAGCAAAATTTGCTGGTGATCAATTAAAATGAACCTGGGCTGGTTGTCATTTTATATACAAAGATTGCACATGTCACGTTATGTTCCATCCATTCCCTCAATCAGCATTGAGTATGTCTGAGGATGAAGCTTGGAACCCATCTGCTCCATAATGGTTATCAATTCAGAGCAGCTACTGACAAGACCCCTCTTGAGCAAACCATCATAGAGAACTTTCCAAGCTACTTCATCAAGATTATATCCACATGTGAGCAAACTACAGAAAACGGCTTTTGCCTTCTCGATATTATTTTCAATAAATAGCCCACATACAAGCAACTTGGAAGACTCTAATGTCGGTAAATGACCATCCTCAATCATCTTTTCCAGCAGGATTACCGCCTCTTCATACACTTGCAACTGACAACAACAGTTAATAAGAAAATGATAGATATCCTGACTGGGAGATATCTGCCTATCTCTCATATGACCATATAGCCTCTGGGCTAATTCCAAGCGTCCCTCTTTGCAAATACCTACTATAAGCTTTTCATATGTACTGACATTGGGTGCACAGCCATGTTCCACCATCTTCTCAAACAGATCTAAAGCAATTTGATAATCCAAAGTCTTCCATACATCAGCAATATCAGTGAAGTTTGAGGCCGAATCAAGTCTGACCATATAGCCATTTTTCCTCAAGAGCGAAACATGTTTGATCAGAAAAGAATAGGTATAGTGAGAAGGATCACAGCAAGCATCAAACATACGCTTAAGAACACCAAATGCAGAATCTAAGAGTCCCAGACGTCCGTAAGTGTTGATCAATAATGTGTAGGCCAACGAATCTGCTCTAATTCCTTCTTCACTCATCTTAACCATCCATTTTTCTGCCTCTTCTATATCCCCTATGCTGCAATATGCATGGATAAATGAAGTGTAAATAATTACATCTGGCAGACTACCGGAACAAACCATCTCATTGAACAATCTATGAGCATGGCTAAAATCCCCTTCTTTCAGCCTCTGTTTGATTAGTATGGAATAAGTATGTGGTGTATGCATCAGGCCTGCGCTTAACATCTTCTCCACCAGTAATATTGCATCCTGCAATTTTCCTTCTTTGCACATTGCATCTATCACAGTATTGTACGTGCATGCGTTCGGCACACAGCCCTCCATAAGCATCCTATCAAATAAAGCACAAGCATCATTGATTTTCCCCACCTTGCAGTAACCATCAATCAAAGCAGTAAATATCACTTCATTTGACTTTATGCCTTTCTCCTTGAGAGAATCAAACTGAGCATGAGCTTCTTCCAGTCTCCCACTCTTACAAAGACTGTCTATGAAAACACCATAGGTCCACTGGTCAGGCACCAAACCACTATCCTTCATCAAATTAAGCAACCTATAAGCACAGTCAAAATCGCCTGCTTTACAATGGCCATGTATTAGTGAGTTGTACGTAATCACACTAGGTTCGAGCTTCAGATTGAGCATCTTAGTGAGCAATGCCATTGCCTGGTTAACATCTTTTTTATTACAAAACCCAAATATTAATTCATTGAACGTCCGAGCATTCGGATGACACTTATTCGATTCCATTAAAGCCTTAACACCCATTGCAGCCTCAACTGCTCCCTCCTTGCAATACCCATCAATCAACGCGTTGTACGTGACAACAGTAGGAGCCAACCGTTTCTCCAACATCTTCTCCAGCAACTTCCTACCCTCCTCCACCTTATTTTCCTTACACACACTATCAATAAGCACGGTATAAGTATGAGCATTTGGCTCACAACCCTTTTCCTGCATCTCTTCAAACAGCCCCATTGCTCTCGTTTTATCTCCCAATCTACAAAAAGCACCAATAAGAACCGTATACGTCCTGACAGTCGCTTCACAACCATCCTCCCCCATCTGAGAAAACAACTGGAAAGCCTCACCAACCCGATCCGCCTCACACAGCCCGTGTATCAAATTCGTATAAGAAACCTCATTTCTACGACAACCCTTCTCCGGCATTACCCTAAACACACTATAAGCACTATCCACATCCTTATTCCTACAATGCCCCAGTATCATAGAAGTATAACTAAACGTATCCGGCCGCAACCCGGCCTGCCCTATCTTACTAAAATAGCACCCAGCCTCGGCCACATTCCCTACCTTACAATACGCATTGACCATGGTGTTAAAAGTATGCAAATTCGGCCGAACACCGGCCTCCAACATCTCTACATAAACGTTTTTGAGATCTTCGAGCAGCGAGAATTTAGACAAGCACATGAGGAGGAAGTTGCAGGACCTGAGAGTGAGGGGGAAGGCGCGCTCGGCGGTGAGGAGGCGGAGGCGGCGGAGGACGAAGAGGGCGGCGGCGGGGGAGGCGGCGGATTTGATCATGGAAATGCGGATGTTATGGGCGGCGGGGAGGAGGGAGGGGATGGGGAGGAGGAGGGAGAGGAGGAGGGAGTGGGAGAGGAGGGAGTGGCGGAAGGAGGGTTTGAGGGAGAGGAAGTGGAAGAAGGAGAGGGCGGTGTGGGGGGAGAGATGGGGGAGGAGGGAGGAGGCTTGGGATGGGGATATGGAGGGGATTAAGGGTTTGAGGAAGGGGTGGTTTTGCCAGTTGGGGTGGGTGAGGAGAATGGAGAGCAGCTGGGAGGAGAGGTGGTCGAGACTGGGGTGAGGAGGTGAGGTGGAGAAGAAGCGTTTGGGGTTGGGGTTGAGGAGGAGAGAGAAGGACCCAAGTGAGGGAATGGGTTTGGGTTTCATGGTGGTGGTGGTGGTGGGGAGGAGGAGATTCATTCATGGCTTCTGGTTCTGGTTGTTTGAGGAGGAGGAGGAGCAGAAGAAGAAGAGAGTGGAGGCATGGCTTATTGGCTTCTTGGAGTCGGCTTCTGCTTATTTACTCGCGCACTTCTGGGCCGGGTGGGTCGTTGGGCTTTTCGGATTGTGCTTTGCTTCAGGAGCATTGTATCAGTTTACTTCAATTCCAGGTTAGAACCATTGAAGCAAACCGTTATCTTTCAATACTCGAGGCCCATGACATTGATTGCTTCACCAAGAGAATTGCGATACAATGTTTTGGTGAGTGTGTATATCGTCCTTTTTGTAACGTGCATTTCAAATAAAATCTGACATTGAAAATGTGTGACTGGCTTCTGATGTGTCTTTGGGTTGGCTATGTTAGGAATTCGAGAAGTGCAAAGTTTACGAGGTTCGACAAAGAACTTGTCTACGTCCTCGGACTGCTGGGTTTCACTATAGAAGAACAAGACAAACAAGAATACAAGATCTCTCACAAGACGTTCTCACCAACTCTCAAGACCTCACTTGCTCTCTGTGTTTTACCTTGATATCTAACTACTGCTACCTATGTCCATATTTATAGATGTCTAAACTTGAAACCTATAAGTCATTGAAAACTTATTCCCAATAGACATAGAAACTATTACCAAGTAGGAAACCACCAAAGTGTTCATTCTTTGATTAAGATCTAATAAATCCTTATCCTAAGTGGAATCGGATCCACAAACCTAACAATCTTCCACTTGGAGCCGATTGCACCAGTAACAACAATCTTCAACACTCTTCAATCATAGCAACTCGAAACCCACCGCATCCAACATCTCCCTCTTCAAGTTTGGAGACCAACTGAAGCCAAGCATAGGTTCAGTTTACCTATTGGCACAGACTTAGTCAACATGTCCGCAAGATTTTCACTTCCTTGAGTCTTCAACAATTGCATCACTTCATTCTCCACGAGCTCTCTTATGTAGTGATACTTCATGGTGTTTAGTCTTTGAATGAAAAACAAGGTTTTTTTGCCAAGTGAATTGCACTTTGACTATCACTATGCAAAGCACAAATCTCCTTCTTTTTACCCAATTTCTCCAAGAGACCTTTTAGTTACACCATCTCCTTACCAGCCTCTGAGACTGCTACATACTCTGACTCCGTCGTCGGCAAAGTCACTTGCCCTTGCAAATGTGAGATCCAAGATACAGCAGTACCACCTACATTATACACATAACCAGTTGTACTCCGACTAGTATCATTATCTCCTGCCAAGTCTGCATCCATATACCCTTGTAATTCAGCACTACCTCTCTTGAAACAAAGAGACATATTAGTAGTACCTTGAAGATACCTCATGATCCACTTCACAGCCTCCCAATGTTGCTTACTTGGATTACTTGTGTACCTACTCACAACTCCAACTACATGCACAATATCGGGTCTAGTACACACCATAGCATACATTAAGCATCTAACTGCCGACGCATAAAGTATGTTCTTCATATATTCTTTTTCCTTTTCACTCTTGGTTGATTGTTCCAATGACAACTTAAAGTGTGCCGCTAACGGTGTACCGACAGCCTTTGATTCATCCATATTGAATCGCTTAAGTACCTTCTCAACATACTCCGCTTGTGAAGGCTTCAGAGTACCACCCACTTTATCACGAATAATCTTTATACCTAAGATTTTCTTCGCCTCACCCAAATCCTTCATTGCGAACTGATTTGACATCTCTTTCTTCAACTTCTCAATCTCGTCGAAGTCTGCCCCAGCTATCAACATATCATCCACATACAATAAGAGAATGATATAAGACTTGTCAAACCTCTTAAAGTAACAATAGTGATCCGATTGACATCTTGTGTAGCCACTTCTACACATGAACGCATCAAACTTCTTGTACCACTGCCTTGGGGCTTGTTTTAAGCCATACAAGCTCTTTTGCAGTTTGCATACCAAGTCCTCCTTACCAGGTGCTATAAAATCTTTTGGTTGCTGCATGTAAATTATCTCCTTCAAAATCTCCATGAAGAAAAGCAGTCTTGACGTCTAGCTGCTCCAAATATAATCCTTCAGCTTCCACTAGTCTAAGCACCACCCGAATTGTTGTATGCTTAACAACCGGAGAAAAGATCTCATCAAAATCAACACCCTCCTTTTGCTGAAAACCTTTCACAACCAGCCTGGCCTTGTAACGTTTTCTCCCATCAACTTCTTGTTTAATCTTGTAAATCCACTTATTTTGTAATGCTTTCTTTCCCGCTGTCAATTCAGCTAACTCCCATGTATTGTTGGACATGAGAGAGTCCTACTCATCTTGCATAGCACTCTCCCACTTAGTTGAATCTTCATGTTGTATCGCCTCATCATAAGTCACGGGTTCACCACAGTTAGTTAATAGCAAATAGTTAGGACAAAGCGAGTATATGTCTGGCGGTATTCCTTTGTTACTTGTCGAAGATACTCTTGGCACAAAAGGAGGTGTCATTGGCTCATCATTAGGAACTCCATTATCAAGTTGTGCTACCTCAGGAGCTACTTCTTGTTGTTCATGCCCATGATTAACCTTAGACACATCTTTATCAGACAATTCTTTCAATCTTGCAAACTGCCGATCTTTTCTTACAGGACTTTCAGGCTTTGCTGCTTGTCTATTCTTATACATCACCTTTTCATTAAAGATGACATTTCGACTCTTGATAACTTTCTTGCTTTGCATATCCCAAAACCTAAAGCCAAGCTCATCCCCGCCATAGCCGATGAATATGCACTTTCGAGACTTAGGATCTAACTTGCTTCTTGCACCGGACTCAATGTGAACATATGCCACACAACCAAACACTCTTAAATGTGATAGGCCTATATCTCTTCCACTCCATTTTTCCTCAGGTAGAAGATTATTCAATGACGCTGACGGTCCACGGTTAATTAAGTAAGCAGCAGTATTAACCGCATCAGCCCATAACATGTCTGGCAATCCTGCGTGTATCCTCATACTCCTTGCGCGCTCATTCAAAGTCCTATTCATGCGTTCAGCCACTCCATTATGCTGTGGAGTTCCAGGAATTGTTCTTTCCATCCTGATCCCGTTCTCTGCACAATACTCTTTTAAAATGATTACTACAATATTCACCTCCATTATCTGACCTTAGACATTTGATCTTAAAACATGTCTCAGTCTCTACGATTGTCTTCAACTTCTTGACTAAGCACCTCCCATTTATGTTTCATAAAGTAAACCCATACTTTCCTTGTGGAATCAACAATATAAGTCATGTAGTACCTTGAGCCAGCCATAGAAAGCTCAGGTGCAAGACCCCACACATCAGTATGAACCAACTCCAGTTTTTTATCTTTTGGTGCCTTGCCACCTTTTGAGAAACTGACAGTTTTTTGCTTCCCAAATATACAATCTTCACAAAGCCCAATTTTCACTGAGTTCACACCATGTAGTTTACCTTGTGCATGAAGTACACCCATTCATTTCTCGCTGATGTGCCCAAGTCTACGATGCCATAAGTATGCATCATCCTTCTTCTCAACGATCGTACCGCCTACATTGTTTTCAACAACAAAGATAATACCCAAGGTCGTGTAGAGTGACCCTGTCTTGAGTGATAGGAGCACAAAGTGTGACGTTCTTAATGTATATATGCCCTATTCTTATGCTTTGTTACTTCTTATTTAGTTGTTTTAGGTTCATATTTGATATATGTATGTTCTAGGTAGAGCTATTTCGAACTTAGATGATTTGATGATGAAATTGTGCTAAGTGTTAGAACTCCTGATTGAGCTAGGATTCCTTACTCGACTAGGACTCTACTTTCCTATTTTCACTCTTTCCTATTCCTTAATCGACGATTTCTTTTCAGGAAAGACAAATCATATTTGGAAAGAAAGGAGAGTTGCCGAGTTGCATTCCTAGTTGAACAAGGAAATCATATTCGAGTTGAAGAAGGAGAAGAGGAGGCCGGCCTAGCTACTCCTAGTTGGACCAAGAGATTGCCGAGCTGCCTTTAGAGATCTCCCTATTGGACTTGGTTTCCTACATCAAGTTGGATATGGAGTACATAAATCAAATCCATAACAAAGAGGATTTCAGTTTCCCAATTGGATTCTATTTCCTTTTGGCACGCAAGAAGGCTTCTTAAACTTCTATATATAGAGGCCGGCCTCTCCATTCAGCAACATCATCAACCCTACACAAAAACACAGCCATAAGCTCTGCCGAATTCATCCTTCACCATTCCAATAAATCCTAAAACCGATTCCATCATTCCCCACCTATCAATAGCCTTCAAACACGCTTGTGAAGGAGGTTTCATCCATAGAAGTCTCGGCTACACTTGTGGATTGCTTGATTTATAAAGTGTAACCATGATTCACTCTTGTTTAATTTCGGGTTTGGTTTTGTTCTTGGTCATGGATGAAGTTGCGATTTGTTTAGAGTAGTCTTGTATCAATTTTGTCTATGAAATAGCTACTTGATTCAATTTATATAGAGGATTCGAAAATTATGTTTTGGTTTTATGATTTTCGGGTTTTGGTTTCTGCCGAACCTAGCTTTTGAACAATTTCGATGCCTATGTGTTATGACTATGCTTGTAGCATGATATTTAGGTTGTTGGATTAAAGACTTATGCTAAGAACATGTTTATTCTTGTTTATGTGATTTTCGATTTGCATGGTTGTTGGTTAAGTAAGTGACATACTTGATGAATTCAATGTGCATGGCTTTGGGATTACATGATTAAGATGAACATGTTAGAATTTCGATTATGGCTGCTTGGTTGTGATTGAATGTGTTAAGTGTCTATGTGTTTAGGTTACTGCTTAGAACCCTAAATGCATGATCCATCCATGGTTGCTCAATGTATGTCTCGGCATGATTCAATAAGAAGTTGTAGAACTTAGTTCGATTCCCTCTATGTGAGTTGTTTTGGTGATTGTTTGTGTGTTGGTTGGTTGATCACATGTATATATTAGTTTAGGTTTTATTTACTGTTTTTATGATTCAAACCAAATCTATATCAAACTTTAAAACCCTTTATGAATTCGTGTAAGTATTGTGATCCTAAGCCCTGGCTGGATCCCCGGTTTGTGAACGATACCCTCTTGCTTTATACTACTATGATGTGTTCAGGGTTAAATATTGATGTCGAGTAATCGAGCATTCATCAAATGGCGCCGTTGCCGGGGATCCATTAGAGATGGATCCCTAACTTTTACTACGAATTCATTGTGAATATTGTACATTTGTATATTCTTATTCTTATTCTTATTTCGTGTAACATATAGTAATGTATCTTAGGTTGTTGTTTTGGTGCTTGAGTGAATGATTGTTGTAGGTTGTAAATCGAACGGAATAGGTAAAGTCCCTTTTGTTAATATTAGCCTTAACCCTTCATGCTAGCTCTCGAGTTTGCATGAGGTCGAGGGCGGCTTTTATTAACACTTGGAGATTTGTCTAACACATGAGGTTAAGTCCAGCTGAGTAAGGGGCACGCTCTTTTATTACTCTGGTGCATGGGACCAAAATTGGATCTCAGAGAACTACTGACTGACATACATCTCGGTGATGGAGTCGATAGGGAGTTCGCTCTCCGTAGTTCAACAAATGAGTCCTACCATGTTCACTATCTCTGATTGAGCTAAAGGCCTTCTGAAACAAAGACTTGATCTTGTGTCTAGGCATCCATACTTAGGCCGCACGTCCACCTTGATTTACAACTTAGAATCAATCGATCGTTCAATCATTGAAATAGCAAAAAGAACTTGTGATTTGTATGAACTTGTGAAAACGTAAAGAACTAACTCTTTATAAAATGACATAGTTGCCGTGCCCTTCCCCCATAAGTGTGCGTGTGTATGACTAAGGGAAGGCACGAATTTTATGTATCCATTATGTATTCTTCATGGCTAACTCGTTACCTCTCATATAAACAGGTACTATGCATGTCCGAATTTTCTAAGAAGACACAAGAGCTCAAGGATCGAATTCAAGCACTTAGAGATTTGAACAACTCTTTCATAAGTAGACCTTTGAATTTCGAAACATCTCCAAGCAATTCAATCTTAAACTCTTCACCTAGATCAGAAGAAGAGGAAAATCTGTCCTTTCCATTCGTCTTCAATTCAGACTTAGACACAATTGCGGGCCGTGACATAATCCCTGTTGGTGCTCCAATGGCACTCAAGAATGCATTCATCCCTACTACCCCGGAATCACCTTCATGCATTGCTTTCACTCCACCTGATGAAGCTAACTTCTCCATTCCTGTTCAATTGCTTGGGCAGCTGCCTAAGTACTCTGGTTCTTCAATGGAAGACCCTAATGTTCACCTTAGGGAGTTCTTGGACATTTGCAAGCTCCAATCGATTCATCATCTTTCTCAAGAAGGCTTGAGGTTGCTTTTGTTCCCATTTACCCTTAAGGATGATGCTAAACGTTGGTTGTATTCTTTGCCTGCAAGAATCATCACTACATGGGACGAAATGACTAGGAGGTTCTTGAAGCAATTCTTCCCTGCTCAACTCACGAAAAGACTTAGGAGGGAGATTCAGAACTTCACTCAAAAAGATGGTGATTCACTCTATGAGGCTTGGGAAGAATTTCAGGAACTACAAAGGAAGTGCCCTCACCATGGTATTTCGTTGGATGACTTGGTGCAATTCTTCTATGAAGGACTCGACACCACCAATAAGAGCATGGTGGACTCGGCATGTGGCTGCACATTCATGAACAAAACCGGTCAAGAAGCTTACACCTTGATCGATGACTTGGCTGACAACAATCGCCAATTTAGTTCCAAGGAGAAGAGAGGAAGCAAGAGCCGTGGGGTGTATGATGTTGATGCAAGGAATCAGATGGCGACTTTAGAAAGGAAGCTTGACGTGCTAGTCAAGGCATTCAATGGTTCGAGCATCAACCCTCAAGCATGCGGCATTTGTTCTTTCAAGGATCACACTACTGACAATTGTCCAAATGGTGCAATGACTGAAGAAGAGTTGAACTTTATGGGGCAACAAAGGCCTAGGTATGATCCATACTCGAACACATACAACCCTGGACTTAGAGATCATCCAAATTTTCGTTGGAGCAACAATGCTCAACCATCCAATGCTCAAGGTCAAGGACCTCGTCCTTCAGGTTTGTTTGTGAGGCCTCAGGTACCTCAAGGTTCTGCTCCCTTTAACTCTAATGTTCATGGTTCGAATAATGCATCTTCACCTAATTATGATGAACTTTTGAAGTCTCTTGCTCAAGGGCAACAAAATCTAAACTCTGCTACTCAAGCTTTAGTTACAGGTCAACAAGCTCATTCTAAGGACATAACCGAGCTTAAGAAGCAGATGGGACAAGTGATCGATTTCATGGGCAAGATCCATGAAGGAGGGAAGTTGCCGAGCCAAACTGAGCCTAATCCAAATGTAAAGGCCATGGTGACACGAAGTGGGAGGACTTTGGATGCTTCATTGCAACAACACAAGAAGGCCGTGCCTTCTAAAGGTAAAGAGGCCGAGAGTTACAATGTCAAAGACTTAGAGAAGGACCCTGCCTCCTCTAAAGCCAATAATGCCGTGCCTCTACCAAAAGAAGATCATGCCGTGCATGACAAAGGTAAGGATCCTAACTCTAGTGGTTTGGTTTCAACTAATGATCTTCCTCGTGTTCCCTTCCTTAGTAGATTTGCAAAGCAAAAGAAGGATGCCTCTGATCAAGCCATGCTCGACATTTTCAAGAAGGTGGAAGTGAACATGCCTCTTATTGAATGCATACAACAAAACCCTAAGTATGCTAAGTTTTTGAAAGAATTGTGCACCAACAAGAGGATGACTCGAGAGAAGGAGGTTGTCACAATGAGTGAGACGGTTTCTGCCGTGCTCCAAAGGAAGCTACCACCAAAGCTTAAGGATCCAGGGAGTTTTTCTATCCCTTGTACAATCGGAAACATGACATTTGAAAAGATAATGTTAGACTTAGGTGCATCTATTAATGTAATGCCGCACTATATCTATGAGAACCTAGGTCTAGGTGATTTGAAACGTGATAATGTTGTGATTCGATTGGCTGATTGTTCCAACAAAGTCCCTTTGGGCTATGTTGAAGATGTTCTTGTGTAGGTTTCGAGCTTGATCTTTCCTGCCGACTTCTATGTCATAGACATGGAGCCAACAGAGGCAGATGACAAGGAGGTTCCTATCTTGTTAGGCCGCCCCTTCATGAGGACCGCAAGAACAAAAATAGATGTGTTTAGTGGATCACTCACCTTTGAGTTCGATGGTGAAGTGATTAGCTTCAACATCTTTGAAGCTATGAGGTATCCTCTTTCGGAGTTAAGTGATTGTTTTTCAGTTGATATACTTGATTCCCTTGCAGATAACTATCTAGATACCTTGACAAATGACGAGTTGGCACTCACTATTGCCCAAGGGGCCGGATTCACAAGTGATAGCTCGAACATTTCGGTGCTAGGAGCTAAGGATGCCGTGCCATCTTTCATTCATGAAACCGTCACCTCCCTTGAGGTTGCAAGTGAGGTAAGTTTTGTCTCTCCTAGTCCAATTCTCTTAACTACTAACAAGAATCTTCCTTCTGTGGTGCAAGCTCCGAAGCTTGATCTTAAGGTTCTTCCGGACCACTTGAAGTATGCGTTTCTAGGAGAAGAGGATACATTGCCCGTGATCATTTCATCTGCACTAAATGAGGAGCAAGAAGAGAGATTGATTGAAGTGTTGAAGAGACACAAGACGGCAATAGGATGGACCTTAGCCGACATCAAAGGGATCAGTCCTACCATGTGTGTGCATCGAATATTGCTAGAAGATGGTGCCAAACCAACCAAGGAAGGTCAGAGACGCCTTCACCCACCAATGATGCAAGTTGTAAAGGATGAAATCACCAAGTTGCACGATTGTGGCGTGATCTACCCCATCTCGGATAGTAGGTGGATCTCTCCTATTCAAGTTGTGCCAAAGAAGTCAGGCATCACGGTGGTGAAGAACAAGGACAACGAGTTGGTACCTCAAAGGACGGTGACCGGTCATAGAGTTTGTATTGACTATAGGAAGCTCAATGCGACAACAAGGAAGGATCACATGCCATTGCCATTCATTGATCAAATGCTTGAGAGGTTAGCTGGTCACTCTTTCTATTGCTTCCTTGATGGATATAGTGGATACAACCAAATAAGTGTTGCGGAAGAAGATCAAGAGAAGACTACGTTCACATGCCCTTTTGGTACGTTTGCTTATCGTCGCATGCCTTTTGGTTTATGCAACGCCCCAGGTACGTTTCAACGTTGTATGTATCACATTTTCTCTGAGTATATTGGTTCTAAAATTGAAGTTTTCATGGATGATTTTTCTGTCTATGGTGAAGATTTCGAAACTTGCCTTGAAAATGTTGAACTAGTGCTTAAACGTTGTGAAGAAACTAACTTGGTTTTGAATTGGGAAAAATGTCACTTTATGGTCACGCAAGGCATTGTCTTAGGTCATATTGTTTCATCTAGAGGAATTGAGGTTGATAAGTCTAAAATAGATCTTGTGCGTCACTTACCCCTCCCCACAAGTGTGAGGGATGTTCGATCGTTTCTTGGACATGCAGGTTTCTATCGTAGGTTTATCAAGGATTTTTCCAAGATTGCGAGACCAATGAGTTCATTGCTTCAAAAGGACGTTCCCTTTCACTTTGATGATGATTGCAAGCATGCATTCGAGACTTTGAAGAAGCTCCTAACTTCAGCACCGATCATGGCACCGCCGGATTGGTCCTTACCATTCGAGTTAATGTGTGATGCCTCCGACTATGCAGTTGGAGCCGTGCTAGGGCAGAGGAAGGACAAGCAGCCCTACGCCATCTACTATGCCTCACGAACACTCAATGATGCTCAACAAAACTACACCACCACTGAAAAAGAACTTCTTGCCGTGATCTTTGCTCTAGATAAGTTTCGTTCTTACTTACTTCAATCTAAAGTTATTGTTTACACTGACCATGCAGCTTTGAAGTATTTAATGACAAAAAAGGATGCCAAACCGAGATTGATTCGATGGATTCTTCTACTCCAAGAGTTTGATCTCGAGATCAAGGACAAGAAGGGAAGTGACAATGTTGTGGCGGATCATTTGAGTCGTTTGGTGAGAGATGCCGAGCCCTTGGCCATCCAAGAGAGCTTTCCGGACGAGCAACTCTTTCGAGTTGAGGTAAGTGAGCCATGGTATGCAGATATTGTTAATTATCTTGTTTCTAAGCAATTTCCTGATACATTATCGCATGCACAAAAGAATAGACTCAAGGCATTAGCTAAGTATTATGTTTGGGATGAACCATACTTGTGGAAACATTGTGTTGATCAAATCATTAGGAGGTGTGTCCCTGAACATGAACATCATTCTATACTTACGTTTTGCCATTCTGAATCTTGTGGAGGACATTTTGGTTCACGTAGGACTGCTCTTAAGGTGTTAGAATGTGGTTTCTTTTGGCCTACGATTTTCAAAGATGCATATCATTTTTGCATGACTTGTGATAGGTGCCAACGCATGGGAAACTTAGGATCTAGAGATCAAATGCCTATGACACCAATTATCTATGTCGAAATTTTTGATTGTTGGGGTATTGATTTCATGGGACCTTTTCCTAGCTCAAATGGTTTCTTATACATACTCGTTTGTGTTGACTATGTTTCAAAATGGGTGGAAGCAAAGGCCACCCGGACTAATGACTCTCGAGTTGTTGCAGATTTCCTTCGTTCTAACATTTTCTCTAGGTTTGGTATGCCGAGAGTTATCATTAGTGATGGAGGATCTCACTTTTGCAACCGGACCATTGAGGCGTTGTTGAAGAAGTATGGAATTAAGCATAAGGTTGCTACGCCTTATCACCCTCAAACAAGTGGACAAGTAGAGCTATCTAATCGTGAGATCAAGAAAATTTTGGAGAAGTCTGTTGGACCATCACGCAAGGATTGGTCTCAACGATTGGATGATGCTCTTTGGGCCTATAGGACGGCATACAAGACTCCCCTAGGCATGATTTTCGAATTTTAGTGTCTTTTATGGTTCTGTTTTTCGATTTTTAAGTTGTTTAGTTGTTTTGTTTTTGTTTTGAGTCCTAGGTATGCCTTTGACTGTCTAGGATGAATTGATCTTTGAATTTATGGTTGATAGATGATCATGATATTGGAATGAACTTCATTGTTATTTGATGGTTAATCGATGTGTAGATTTTTTACGAACATGTAGTAGATGAGGATTTTGAAACTTAGGTACAGAATGAGCATGTTCCTTACTTGTTTGAATTCATGTAACCTATGTGAGATTCGAGCCATATATACTTGTGCCTTTCTTTGGAGAGTTTTTATTCTATCGTTTCTTGGCTTTATAATCTCATTACATCTATTTTGATCAATTCATATGCCATAGAATTGCAATGAACTAGAGAATGCTAGAACTTACTTTGTGAAACTTTCAAAGCTTTATGTCATAATATACTCTGATTTTGAAAAGGATTGTTGGATCTTTTTAGGATTTCCACCACTTAAGCCAAAAAGCCGTATATCCCTATTTGAGCCCTGCGTGGGACACCTTAGTATTAACCCCTTTGAGCCTACGTTAAGCCTTTTCTTTCATGACCAACATGTTATATCCTTACTTAGTATAGTTATATCTCTACCTTGTCTTTGAGGCTTGGCAGAGCCGATTCTTGGAGTTGATATGGAGTGATGATTTGATTCAAGTGTGGGGTTATGCTATTGTATGTATGTTATGCAATGAAAAGAGTATGAAAAAGAGAAAAAAATGTGTATTGAAGCCGTGAGAAAAGAAAAGAAAAGAAAAGAAAAGATTCATGATACACGGCAAGAAAAGAAGAATGAAAAGTATGATGAAGATCTCGGCATACATACTTGTTTATGTGAATTTGGAGTTTTGATGTATTTGTTGAAGGCTCAATAATGTTATACTTTAGCTTTTGTTCGTTTTCACAATGTTTAAAGTGATGAATGGGTCCAACATGATGATATTTGGCCCTTGTTTTATGGAGTATGGCGACATAAGGTGGATGTTTTGCTCTGCTAAGTCTTAAGGATGACCTTTGTGATTCCCTTTACCTTGAAAAATATATCCATGCCGAGCCTAAGCCTATCCCTTTTCTAAAGATCCGCATGATTCTTAAAATGAGTAGCTCTTGATTTGTGGAGTTTGTTTCATAAGTAAGCTTATGGTTTGGGTTCATTTGTGCATATGATTGGTATCTTTCATGAGGTTTTCGATTTCACTATAGCTCTTGTGTGTGAAAAGCTTTTAAGCATATGCCATGTTCTTGAGAGAAAAGATTTGGAGTGCATATCCTTGGTGAGTTGAATTTGAACTTGTTTTGAACATGTCGAGCTTAATTTCACCTTTGTTTCTACCATGTCTTACTTGTTAAACGAAATTTCATGTTTATTAACCATTGAATTCATCCTATCTATTTCGATTGAGTGTTATTCTTGATGCTATGAGTTTGAAGATCTCTGAGACAAAATGTTGAAGGCATTAGAATGTTGTGTCGTTAGTTATAGTTGTTTTGATTTTCGTTTTCTGTTTTGATTTTCGTTTTTAGTGTTTGCTAAGGGACTAGCAAAGTCTAACTGTGGGGTTGTTGATAGGAGCACAAAGTGTGACGTTCTTAATGTATATATGCCCTATTCTTATGCTTTGTTACTTCTTATTTAGTTGTTTTAGGTTCATATTTGATATATGTATGTTCTAGGTAGAGCTATTTCGAACTTAGATGATTTGATGATGAAATTGTGCTAAGTGTTAGAACTCCTGATTGAGCTAGGATTCCTTACTCGACTAGGACTCTACTTTCCTATTTTCACTCTTTCCTATTCCTTAATCGACGATTTCTTTTCAGGAAAGACAAATCATATTTGGAAAGAAAGGAGAGTTGCCGAGTTGCATTCCTAGTTGAACAAGGAAATCATATTCGAGTTGAAGAAGGAGAAGAGGAGGCCGGCCTAGCTACTCCTAGTTGGACCAAGAGATTGCCGAGCTGCCTTTAGAGATCTCCCTATTGGACTTGGTTTCCTACATCAAGTTGGATATGGAGTACATAAATCAAATCCATAACAAAGAGGATTTCAGTTTCCCAATTGGATTCTATTTCCTTTTGGCACGCAAGAAGGCTTCTTAAACTTCTATATATAGAGGCCGGCCTCTCCATTCAGCAACATCATCAACCCTACACAAAAACACAGCCATAAGCTCTGCCGAATTCATCCTTCACCATTCCAAGAAATCCTAAAACCGATTCCATCATTCCCCACCTATCAATAGCCTTCAAACACGCTTGTGAAGGAGGTTTCATCCATAGAAGTCTCGGCTACACTTGTGGATTGCTTGATTTATAAAGTGTAACCATGATTCACTCTTGTTTAATTTCGGGTTTGGTTTTGTTCTTGGTCATGGATGAAGTTGCGATTTGTTTAGAGTAGTCTTGTATCAATTTTGTCTATGAAATAGCTACTTGATTCAATTTATATAGAGGATTCGAAAATTATGTTTTGGTTTTATGATTTTCGGGTTTTGGTTTCTGCCGAACCTAGCTTTTGAACAATTTCGATGCCTATGTGTTATGACTATGCTTGTAGCATGATATTTAGGTTGTTGGATTAAAGACTTATGCTAAGAACATGTTTATTCTTGTTTATGTGATTTTCGATTTGCATGGTTGTTGGTTAAGTAAGTGACATACTTGATGAATTCAATGTGCATGGCTTTGGGATTACATGATTAAGATGAACATGTTAGAATTTCGATTATTGCTGCTTGGTTGTGATTGAATGTGTTAAGTGTCTATGTGTTTAGGTTACTGCTTAGAACCCTAAATGCATGATCCATCCATGGTTGCTCAATGTATGTCTCGGCATGATTCAATAAGAAGTTGTAGAACTTAGTTCGATTCCCTCTATGTGAGTTGTTTTGGTGATTGTTTGTGTGTTGGTTGGTTGATCACATGTATATATTAGTTTAGGTTTTCTTTACTGTTTTTATGATTCAAACCAAAATCTATATCAAACTTTAAAACCCTTTATGAATTCGTGTAAGTATTGTGATCCTAAGCCCTGGCTGGATCCCCGGTTTGTGAACGATACCCTCTTGCTTTATACTACTATGATGTGTTCAGGGTTAAATATTGATGTCGAGTAATCGAGCATTCATCATTGAGTCCACGAGCTAATACCATAGCTCATTTACTTACTTTCCACGTGTCTTTCTCAAAGGTAGTACGACATCCTTCATCATCCAACTGACCCATAGAAACCAAGTTTCTTGTCAACCGTGGAATGTGTCTAACATTCGTCAAAGTCCATATTGTGGCAAGGGCAAGTGACTTTGCCGACGATGGAGTCACAATATGTAGCAGTCTCAGAGGCTGGTAAGGAGATGGTGTGGCTAAAAGATCTCTTGGAGAAATTGGGTAAAAAGAAGAAGATTTGTGCTTTGCACAGTAATAGTCAAAGTGCAATTCACTTGGCAAAAAACCTTGTTTTTCATTCAAAGACTAAACACATTCCTATTAAGTATCACTGCATAAGAGAGCTCGTGGAGAATGGAGTGTTGCAATTGTTGAAGATTCAAGGAAGTGAAAATCCTGCGGACATGTTGACTAAGTCTGTGCCAATAGGTAAACTGAAGCTATGCTTGGCTTCAGTTGGTCTCCAAACCTGAAGAGGGAGATGTTGGATATGGTGGGTTTCGAGTTGTTATGATTGAAGAGTGTTGAAGATTGTTGCTACTGGTGAAATCGGCTCCAAGTGGAAGATTGTTAGGTTTGTGGATCCGATTCCACTTAGGATAAGGATTCATTAGATCTTGATCAAAGAAGGAACACTTTGGTGGTTTCCTACTTGGTAATGGTTTATATGTCTATTGGGAATTGGTTTCCAATGACTTATAGGTTTCAGGTTTAGACATCTATAAATAGGGACATAGGTAGCAGTAGTTAGATATCAAGGTAAAACACAAAGAGCAAGTGAGGTCTTGAGAGTTGTCGCCATGTCCTCAGGACATGGGAGGCTCCGCGGGGGAGTCGAGTAGGCAGGGTCACCTCCAAGGGGAGGACTAAACGAGGATCCATGGTAAAGTCCAAGACGAGAGATCCGGCGCGAAGCATTGTTGAGCGATCTTTAGGAACTCCTTTCATGGCTCAGGCATCGCGGGCGTACAAGGGTTACGCGGGCCGCAAGTGGGAATCCCGTGTACGAGGACCGCAAGTGGGAATCCCGTGTACGAGGACATACACCAAGATTGGTGGGGGAGGTTGTCACGTCCCGTTTTTCGGGAGTGTCTACTGTGGGCATCGCTAGTTATATGAGCTTCATGGACGTGTGAGATTGCTCCAAGATTAGAAGGTGTGGGTGATATATAGTTGCTCCTTCCTACGGCTTCAGGCAGGCCGACAAGTTTGTGGAGCTTGTCGCTAATCGAGGACTTAACGTCGAAGAATGGAGTTGGCCGCCCTACACACTGGTCGGGGTCTAGAGCCGATCCCCTGATGAGCCCAAAGCAGGGCGTAACCAGTGCATTGCCCCGTTGGATAAGGCTGGCTCCATAGAGATGAAGTGCCGCATGGACCAAGTATAACAGCCGAATGACTAGGTCCGTGACAATATGCTTTGTAGTCGAGGGTAACATCAACTTAAACTTGATGAAGAAATTGGGTTGATTTGCAAATATTGCCTTCATGTGCACCGGAGGTCAAGTATGTGGTACCAGACTTTGTAAGTCCTGCAATTATTTTCATTTATTGAGATCGGTCATCCTAGCTGTCAGTTGCTCTTTGAGCTAAAATCACTGTGCTATTGCGATTATACTGAATATAGTGCTTTATGTTCTGTTGGTACGTGCCTCACTACGTAGTATGCTTCGTTTTGTTAATCCAGAAGGCCTGAAAGGCTTGCGTCATGTAGCTGGGATTCTTCGGAATCATCAGAGCTGTATTTCTATTCCTTTTTCCTTTAAAATGCCTAAGTTTCTCTGAATTTGACAACATATTTATAGTTCACGTTGCGACCAGAAGAGTTGTAACCATTTTTTTATTATCTTAAATTGTTATAATTCTTATTTCTATTGTATATACATATAATTATTATTTTGTATCGGTGATGATCCAGCATGTTTGGACTTGACAATTGACCTTTCCTTTTCTTATGTCAATGGCCTTATTTTATTTTTCTCCCTTCAATTTACTTCACAGTGCTCTGTTAAAATGTAGAAAGGGATAGAAATTAAGTACAAGCATCACACTAGAAATATACATATATACATATAGAGGCCGGATTAGGAGCGAACTGTAATAACCCTAGTTTTCAAACAATATTTGGTTTGATTTGGATTCTATCAAGTTGTGAAATTTAATTAGAATAAATGTGATTGTTTGCGACGTTACGAAACTAAAACGTAAACGTTCTCGGCACGTTTAATTCGAAAAAACGTGACGTTACCGCAACCTATATATCGACTTTTATTCCGTTGCTCGGTTGCGAAAACTTTCTTCACGAAAGTTGTAGAGCTCGTCGATACGAGTTCGTGAGTATGTGATGCGTTTTAATCAGACGTCGAATGTGGAAGTTATTAATGTCGGAAGTTAGTTTCCGATTTTGGAAACGAGTATAAATAGGATATTTTTGTGTTTAGGGTTTCCATTTCAGGAAACCCATTTTCTCTCTTCTCTCCGCCTCCCTCCCTCTTTCTTTCTCTCTCCCCGAAACTCTCTCCCTCCTCAGAAACTCCCTCCATCGATCCGCCGCCTCCAGGCCGACGTGTCCTTCACCGCCGACACCAGCAGCCTCGCAAGCTCGACGCAGTCCCCCTCCAAGCAAGCCACGGTCTCCAGCGCCACCGTGAAGCTTCGACGCGACTCGCAAGGACCGAACCCAATCGGTCCAAACTCTCTGACGAGCTCCGGCGCTCCCAAGGCCCGGAATAGGTGAGGTTTCCATCTAATTGGATGTTGTGATGCTTGTTGTGTGGATTTGTGTTGTTTTTGGTTGGTTTGATGGAGTTTTAGAGGAGATCGGAGGGGGAGGGATTTGGAGGAGATGCCGCCGCTATGGGTGGCGCGTATAGGGGCGTGGAGTGACCTAGGGGCGGCGTGAGGCCGTGGAGGAGAAGAGAGAGGATAAAGGAAGAGAAATGGGGCGGCGGTGGCGTGACACGCGCCGTTGGTGGCGTCGGCGCGTGAGCCCCACGCGCAGCCTGCCGGCGGGTGGCGCGTGTACCCCACGCGCCGCCACGTGCGGCGGCGTGAACAGTGTTTCCGAAAATGGTAATTTTGTAATTTATTTTTACGTACGGTAAATGTAAAAAGGTGAGTTACATACGGTAAATATAAATTTTATTTACATAGGGTAATTGTAAATGTAAATTACTTTTAGTAAAGATAAAAAGTAATTTTAGAAGGGTAATTCGGTAATTATTATTTACTGAGACAGTACGTACATTTGAATAGTGTTTATACGTACAAAAATACGTAAATAGTATGTACTCGTACAAAGATACGTATTGGATGTGTAGTTATACATTAATACATAAATAGTAAATACGTGAATAGTAAAACAGTGAATAGTACTCGGTGAACAGTAAATTCGTAAAACCGAAAATTGCTGAACAGTAACCGATTATTACTGTTACGGCATTTAAAGGTTTACGAAACGTTTCTAAATTCTTTTCTTATCTTTTTAAGGTGATCGATAAATCAAGGAAAGGAATTATATTCGGAAATTGTGGAATTACGCTCGAGTCGATAAGGTGAGTAAAATCTCACATATTTTACGAATCTACCCTTGCGGTGAATTCAAGATTTTTACAAGAGTTTTAAATATTGAAATACGACATGTATATGATATAATTGATTATATATATATTGTATAAATGGTAAATAAGTACATATATATATAGTTTGCTATATAATATACTGTTATGATTTTATCGTGATGATTTCATTTCGATGACAAGATATTATCGAGCATTTGATTTTGATTTGTACAATATGATGTGAGATTATTGTACGTGAATTTTAACATGGAGATTGTTAAAATGTTGATTGTCTTCGGACTTGATTTTTGTACAATATGATGTGAGATTATTGTACGTGTTTGGCAAGTCGGAACCTAGCCTTTGGCTGGGCGAAAGTTACGATACAGTTAGAGCTCTAGTCTGTCTGCCGTAGTACTGCATGTGAGGTAACGGGTGGTTATCGGCTCATGAGTACTCAGATTGTTTTGGATGTTGGGTAGCGGGTGGTTACCCAATATCAGCGGTGTACTACGTGAGGGGTAACGGATGTGTACCAGCGTTCATTAGTACCCGTATTATGAATGTTTTTGGGTAACCAGAAGGGTTGCTCGATTTCTCATGAGCACTTTCATTTCATATATTTTTGGGACAACCAGATGGGCCGTCCATTGACTCATGAGGGCATTTATATTTGCTGATTTGTGATTTTTCGTATATATATTGATATGCGAAATATATTTTCATTTTACTCATACGAGCTATAAGCTTACCGGGTTTGTGTTTACAATCCCGGTGCACCAATTCGAAGGTGTAGGGGATAATTCCATAGGTGTTGATTAGTGGAGATTGAGTGACGATTCCGGAGACTCGAAGTCATTCGTATCCTGCTTGTGGTGAGGTTTTTAGCGTGGATTTGTGTGTGAGAATTGGTGTGGATTTATTTGTGAGATTGTGAGGATTATTACATTTCCATCTTATGTAATGTTGAATTATAATTTGGGTTGTAATAATTGGTAATCTGTGTTGTATTGAGAACTCAGTAATGATCCGCTGTGCATTTTAAATGATTTCGATTTCATTGAAATTGTTTAGTGTTTAACGACTTTGAAATTTTGAGTTTTTAAGCTTGAAATTTTAGGGTCGTTACACGAACCATCCGTACGGATGGATTCGCCCATTCCAGCGACCGACGATATGCAACGACGGTGCGGAAGGTGCCCGTGCTCCCCCCCTTCTGGCGCTCCTGTCTGTGCCGGCCAGAGCACCATCGCCGGCCCACGGCAGCAAGAATCTGCAAATTTCCAAAAAATTCAAGTTTATGGGAAATTTACAGATTCCGGCCACCGTGGGCCGATGATGGAGCTCCGGCCGGCACAGACAGGAGCGCCGAGAGGGAGAAGCACGGCCGACACCATTCCTCGTCGTTGTGCGTCGCCGGTCGTTGGAATCGGCGACGTCCGCACTTTGGGGGCGTCCGCCCTCGATCCTCTCCGTATACATATATATATATATATATATATATATATTAGTATTTCATAGATTAACTTCAATTTTTTAGCTTACCACCTAGCCAGCTTTATAGAGTATTGATGTTGTAGCTTAAATGCTCTTAAGAATTCTAAAAGAATAATTGAAGACACAATTTCATAAAGGAACATGACATAGAGAAATAGAAACCTGAAAAACATGTCTGAATTGCATTTGATACTTGATAATAGTTCACTAATAAGCATAGGTGCTTAGTACTTGGATGAGCTTACTTGTTAGTTTGAACATGGCTACTGCATTGCTTTTCAACTTGCTACTTCTATTCAAATTATCAGATATCTGATTTTGCCGTTGGTTATGATCACTCCAGGCTCCAAACCCTTATGGATGATCTGGCAAGAGATCCTATGCAGAAGACAACTGGTCTATTCCTGAGGAGGTACAATGTCATGAATCTGGGTCTGGCCTTACTTCCAATGCTCATGTCGATGGCACGGTGTGGGACTTAATCCCTGGTGTTAATAGTAGTGTGTACCCTCACCAGCGTGAAGGTTTTGAATTTGTTTGGAGTCAAATAGCTGGTAGAATTCATGCTGATGGTGGGGGTGGTTGCATAATATCACATGCACCTGGAACAGGGAAGACACGTCTAACCATTGTCTTTCTTCAGGCATACATGAAATTTAACCCCAAATATAGGCCACTGATAATTGCTCCTCGTACCATGCTTCACACCTGCGAAGTGGAGTTTAAAAATGGGGCTTTGAAATACCCTTTCACAATCTTAACAATCAAAGTTTCTCCGGAAAGGAGAACAAAGCAGCCCTTGAGATTTTGGTTCAAAATATAGGCCAGCGCCATGTCAAAAGTGTTGAAAGTAGTCATTGGTTGAAGTTATATTCCTGGAACAAGGAAAGAAGCGTCCTTGGTATTAGTTACAGACTTTTTGAGAAACTTTCTACGGCGCATAATTCTGCAGACAAGAAAGCTGGCCTAGCTATGAAAATGAGGAACATTCTGCTAGATTTTCCTGGTATTGTAGTCTTTGATGAAGGGCATACACCTCGAAATGATAAAAGTCATATGTGGAAGGCTTCATCAAATATCAAAACACATAGACGTATAGTTCTCTCAGGAACTCCTTTCCAAAACAGTTTTGATGAGCTGTACAATAAGTATTCAGTAAATTATGAGATGTATATGTGATTCAAAATAATTTGATAACCCTAACTGAGCAACTCTTTAACTTTGCTATCAACCTCAACTTGAATCATAATGGTTTCCACTAAGACACTAATGAACACGAGACTGAGACTGACAGGCAAAACAGCAAGTTTGGAAGTAGAGAATTTTTGGATGTGAAAAAACTTGTAAAAATTTTCAATCTTAATAGATATTATTTCTGTTGTAAATGTTGTCTTCTTTGTTCTTGTTCATATTCTTTCATTGAAAACTTGGTGTACAACATTATATGTTTATATTTCTTTCCAGTTTATATAAATCAATTTTGGGAACCATGGAAGTTTACGTTTACATGGTTCTGACCATAAACTTCTATTGTTAATATATAGCCTCTTAGGTACCAACCCACTTTAAATGGTTCGGCGAATTTGCAAATCATCACTTTCCGGATCAATAAAACCGTATATTCGGGTAATCCACTTTCTGATGCGGCTTCGATGCAGTTCCGATGTTTCAACATTTCCATATATCAATTTGAATTAGACAACAAGTTACAACTACAACAAAAAATCCAGTATCTATATATCAAAATGAATGAAATAAACAAGTAGTCATCAAGTCCCCTACAAGATAACAAACAAAGAATTGAACACACAATTGAGCAAGATTACTAAACAATGTCGAATCTTAGTTCTGTTCACTCATCTTCCAGGAAGCACCCATATATCTCGACATGCTAATCTCTTGGGACTCTTAGTTCCACAAAGTTGTAATCAAGTCTCTTGTCTTTTGCACTCAGATATTATTGGTTGCCGTATTCTTACAAGTTATATATATATATATATATATTCTCGATGCAGGTATCTTTCTATGAAGACTAAATGACTAGACAATTAAACAACCAGTGTTCCTTACCAAAAAATCTCAAGTAGCCAATAAAATGGAGTCAAATTAAATTCGATAACGAATTTGGGACATTAACTGACCCACTTTCACTAATTTACAAGTCAGATCTTTTCCTTGCTGAATAATATATGTGAAGTTCAAGTCTGATCACAACATTTCTCTATATCATCTCTGCTTGTGTGGAACTGATGAGGGCAACAAGCTAGACTAAGATTTCGCCATGAGCAAGGTTAGGCTAACCGTTCCACCACGGTTCATTATCGTTCTAGTAGTTCTTTGTTTATGCTGTGTGCCTTGCCGTGCTAAGGATCATCGACGCTACTGTCAGCCCTCGTCCTGCGGCAACATCCGTAATATAAGTCACCCCTTCCGACTCATTGATGATCCAAAGGAGTGCGGCGACCTAAGGTATAACCTGTCTTGTGAGAACAATCTCACTGTTCTGCACTTGTATTCCGGCAAATACTTTGTACTTGCCATCAATTATGAAAACGCCACAATCCAAGTTGCGGATGCCAATGTTCATAAGGGGAACTGCTCTTCAATCCCTCCTTATTCGTTGTCCAGATATAACTTCAGTTATGATGATCCATACAGCACTTATACATTGAAAGGTGCCAATTGGTTTAACACGTATCGGTTTGAACTGTCAAAGCCTATAATTTTCATGACGTGCGAAACTCGGCTGGAGAATATTTCATCGCTGTATGTGGATACTTCTCCTTGCATTAATGCATTGAGTGGCCATTCTTTCGTTGTCACTGAAAGCATAAATGCATCGGATTTGTTAGATTCATGCCCAATAGAGCTGATGGTTTTGTCATCATGGAATGGTACAAAGGACGTGAACAGGTCCTACATAGACATCCACAACCAGCTGCTCTACGGCTTTGAACTTTCATGGAAGGAAGGATACAGGAGGAGATCAAATTCATATTGCTACATCGACGCTGATACCAACGAAATTCATTGTTACTCAACTTCTGTAACGAATCTATTTGGTGAGAACTATCTCAATCTTATTCTTCTGAGACCATTTTAATTTTTAAATCATCACAACTCTCATCAGAACAACTCTTCTCTCTTTTTTGCAGTGTCAGGTGCAATCATAATTGCAGGTGCGGTCAATTAATTAGCACTAGTTCTAGCACCTGATAAAATCTCTTCTTTTTTTTTCTTATTCTTTGATGAGTTATTATTTTCCATTACAGTGATATTGTGGACTGGGACAAAAGTTGTACTCGGAGTTCCCTGTGTGATTGTGCTTTTAATCTTCAAGTTGAAAAGACGTCATTTATCAATGTACTCTGTTATTGAAGAATTTCTACAGTCTCACAACAACCTCATGCCAATAAGGTACTCCTACTCCAATATCAAGAAAATGACCAGAGGATTCAAGGATAAATTAGGAGAAGGAGGTTATGGCTCTGTGTATAAAGGAAAGCTCCGGAGCGGTCGGTTTGTTGCTATAAAGATGTTGGGGAAGTCCAAAGCTAATGGACAGGATTTTATGAATGAAGTTGCTACCATTGGAAGAATTCATCATGTCAATGTGGTCCAACTAATTGGCTACTGTGCTGAGGGATCAAAGCGTGCTCTTATATACGAGTACATGCCAAACGGGTCTCTTGACAAGCACATATTTCCTAAAGAAGGTATCATTTCCTTAAGTTGCAAGGAAGCTTTTGAGATTTCACTAGGAGTGGCCCGTGGAATTGATTATTTGCATCAGGGATGTGACATCAAGATATTGCATTTTGATATCAAGCCACACAACATTCTTCTAGACGAGAATTTTGTTCCCAAGATTTCAGACTTCGGTCTGGCAAGACTGTGCCCATTAGATGATAGCAGTTTGATTCTGACTGCAGCTAGAGGAACGATTGGATACATAGCTCCGGAATTGTTTTACAAGAATATTGGAGGTGTGTCAAACAAAGCTGACATGTATAGTTTTGGAATGCTGCTGATGGAAATAGCAGGAAGGAGAAAGAACTTGAATGCTGTCGCGGCCCATTCTAGCCAGATATACTTCCCTTCATGGGTTTATGACCAGTTCAGTGAAGGAAATGAGATAGAGATTGAAGATGCAACCGGCGAGGAAAAAACAATAACAAAGAAGATGCTCATGGTAGCATTGTGGTGTATACAGATGAAGCCTAGTGACCGTCCTAATTCGATGAACAACGTAGTAAAGATGCTGGAAGGAGAAGTTGAATTAATTCAAATGCCTCCAAAGCCTTTCCTTTATCCCCAAGACATGCCAGTTGTTGCTGATGAAAGTAGTTTGGAAAAAACTTCGTCATCGTCAATGCCATTTGGAAAATGAAGCTCTAAGCTCGACAAAATTGAGTTGATATTTGTATCCACAATGGATCTGGAGTTGATACAAGAGTTGTATAGCAAATTCATGTAGTTAATAAGTGTCCTTCCAATAGTCCACATATACAACCCTTGTACTAGTCAAGTTCATATGTATGTTGATTGGAGTTGTTAAATTCTAATATATTTTTAGTTAAGGTATATGATATGAGCTCCCAGGTTTACGGCAAATTCTGGATTCACCCAGGTTTACTGTAAAAAGTGCGTAGAGTTCAAAACAAGGAAATACACAGTGCATACAAAGCATACTTGTGACTAGCCAAAATCTGAACCAAGTAACTACTCAAAATTTTTGTAGTTATAATCAATCTTATGTTAGAATGAACTCAACACAGAGCTGCCTCCATATATTTATAATGCTATTCAAATATATCTTCCTGGTATAAATTGCAAATGTGTGCACAACACTGATACCAAAATCACCAATATTGTGCCCAAGGTAACAATTGTGTCATTTGTTGTGTCAATTATCAAATTGACGATGTAAACTTCCCCCAGAGCATACGAAACTCAATTTATTCAACTTCTGATAAACAACAGGAGCATTTCGTTAGATTACAAAACCCATTCGTGTATAATTGACAACGAACGGGACAGCCTTTACTAACAAAATGTAAAACAAAAATTGAAGAAAGTAACAGAAAACAATGGGTGAGAGGGATGCAAAATTTCCATTGCTTTCTATATAATGGCTGGTTTCTGATGATCGGATTAGTTCATTTCTCTCTGACTTTCTTGGTTATGGCAAAAATTGCCCAAGCAGAGCCACTATCACTCCTGAGACAGACGCATTGAACAATCTTTCATTATCAAAGAGACTACTATGTATACATTGTAGCTGTGAAGCAAGATAGAATAGATCATATCAGGTATAAAACCCATACCTCAAAACCAAATTGCATGCTTAGAAAGATACCACAAGCTATATAGTTTCTGTATAGTTGACTAATTCAATCCCATGAAAAGTCTTAACTGAAACAACCAAGAAGCCACAAGAATTTAACAATTCACTAAATTTCGTACAATGTTGATTCACCATGTAAAATAGCATCAGTGCAATTTAGAACCATTCAATTAATTAAACTAATAAATTACAAAAAATGGTTTGGAAAAAGAAATGGAGTGTTACATGTGTTTCCTCATAATTCACAAATCAGTATTCTTTCTTCACTAAATAATTGTTTCCATTGATTTGAAAGGTCTACATTAAATTTATCAAAAATATAACACATCCAATATATCGAAGAGAACAATTTTACCTGACTGCAGGAGTATAAGATAGTCTGTATCGCTTGTTTTTCTGGATGATGAAATAGAAAGGTTAAGAGCTATCAGCGGGCCAGCAGATTATGCAGTTTCTGTCTCATCTGCTTCAGCTTACTCAGCTTGTCCATCTCACCAGCTTGAAGTAGAAAATTCTCTAATGTCAGAAATGATGCTTCACTCATATGCCTCCCTCTCTCCAACATTTGTAAGGAGCATTCAAAAGCTTCTACTACCCTACTGTGGGAGCATAATGCTGTTAACAAAAGATCTAATGCATGACCATGAGGACAATATCCCTTCTCCACTAGGTATCCCCACAATTGCAGACCTAAATCAAGATGTTGATTTTCACAGAAAAATTTAATCAACATCACCACTGTTCGTGTTTTGGGGACAAAATTTCTATCAACCATCTTGTTATACAGATCTGAAGTGCCATAAATACCTGATGTTCTCATAAGGCCAGAGAACATGGTGTGATAAGTCATATGGTCATGCTTGATATGCTTCTCATCCATGTCATTCATCAAGGCAACTGCCGACTGCACATCCTTGCATCTAATCAGTGAACTAATTAAAGCATTATAAGCCCCAGTATCAGGACGCATATTTCTCACATGAATCTCATCAAATAACTGTCTTGCTTTAATTGGATTCCGAACAAACCCAGCGCCATGAATCAGTGTAGTGATTGTCTCTAATGAAGGTGACAAATTGGCCCTTTCCATTTCTTCAAATAGCCTCAAACCATCAGCAAAGCAACCTCGTTTACAGTAAGCATCAATCCTAATATTATAAGTTATATTGTTTGCCGCAAAGCCTCTTCTAGCCAGCTCATGGTAAAATAGTTCTACTGAAGTAATATCTCCAGCTTCCTTGAACCCCAAGAGTAAGATATTCATGGTCTTGGTGTTGGGTGAAAACCGAGAGTGCATCTTTACGAAAAGTGAGCGTGCCTCCTTCATTTGTCTTTGTGTGCAAAATGCTCTAAGCAGCACATTAAACTCATCAATCCCAAACTTCCTCCCAACAAAAATGTCATTCTCCATCTTCTCAAATGCTGCGAGGACATCTTCATAAGATTGAAACTTTGCAATTTTCGACAGCATGATGCTCATCGACTTAAGGGTAAGCAACGATGGATGCATACTACTTATTCTAGCCATCAACTCCCACGCTTTATCAAAATAGCACATCCTGGTAAGGATGTGCAGCGTCTTTTCAAAAGCATCTGAACTTGGACATAGCTGGGAATGCTGGAGAGAATAATTGAAGAACTCAAGAGCCTTAAGACCATTGGAATGCGCTCCGAAAAGGTGACCAAGCACATCCTCCACAAAGCTCGTGGATAGAAATCGTGGTGGGATATTCTGGACAAGAGCTGGCTGAAGCGGCTGATCAGGATAAGGATGGTTGTTAATAATTCTGGTAATCCTATCAATGTCTATATCAGTTTCTACAGAGGATGCACATTGGCCGGACAGTTTAGCAGCAGCCACAAGAGAACATCTTAGCTTTTGAGGGGTTTGAAACTGATTGGTTCCACTCTTGAGCCTTGCCAAAAGGAGCATCCTCCCTTATGATAACTTAGTAATCACTGAAACTCCATAGGAAACCTCGTATTCCCATTTAAGGTGGCAATGCCACACTGATTTCAACACCCTGGAATGTTGTAAACACAGAAATTCAAATTCTGGGAGTGAATCTAGATAGTTAGGAGTTATGAACTTATGATTGGCCAAAACTAAAGCCCTATACATAGGTTTATTAACAAGCTCTAACATACTGCAAAGTTCATAGAAACTTAAAACAATTGGAAACATCAAACATATGTATCTGGGCATGGATTTAGTTAAAAAAGGAAAACTTTGGTTTATGGGGGAGACTTGGATGAGGGAAAGTACCTGTTACGAGCTCAGACGGCAGTGTCAGATGAAAACCAGAAGACGAGAAAATGACAGCAGTGCCCCAACGGCGGCGTTTCGGTTGTCTTTGCAACTTCGAATTTTTAAAGCTCCTTCCTTTCCCAAAAAGCTCAACTTTGGTTTATTTACTAATGTTGCATACTGTGAGACAAATCAAATCAATACCACTTTGCTGAGGTCAAAAGGAACTAGTTTAAAAACTCCACTAGGATAACGATCTTTTTTCATCAGGGGATTACAATATTTTGAAACACAGGTCTCCGCTATTTACAATTTTGAGAAAATTATCAAATACATTCTCCGACTAGATGCAATACATGACATGTAGTGCGAGATGTGATTGAGTCAGGTAATTTTACCTGTTTCTGTCTTCTAACCCAAATCTTTGACACAAATTGCTATACTGAAACCGCAATATAATCCAACCTAAATTAATTGAAATCAGTCCACCCAATTGGGGCCTAATGTTACTTCAGTAAATAGATATTAGCGATACCAATTGAATCATTAACTGAATATCAGAAGGAGACAGATTAAACACAAAATCGAAAGACAGAGATTTCAGATTGTGAAGCTTACTAGCACATGAATGCATCATAGAGCCAATTTCAAGACCCTTAAAAGAATAAACTGCTAATTCAAACCGAGCTTCACAATAGAATGGATGTCGAAAAATCACATCTTTATTTTTTTACCTAAACCAAAGATTAGTTCAGGAGAAACATAAACCCTAAAGCCCAAAATCGGCAATTTGACAATACGGTCTAGATTGAATCCATCTTATTGCATCAGTACAAGCAAGATTCTTGATTTACATAAGAAGAATGAGCAGAGAAAGAGAAGTAAAGAGATGAGACCTCGGGTCATGAAGTACCAAGGAACGGCGAAGACGGCGCTGATGAGAACGATGCCGGCGAAGAGAACTTTCCCAAACTACGTCTCTGTTTTAAACGTAGTTCCTTCTCTTCTGTTTTGTTTTAAACTGATGATTATGAATTTAAGAGAGAGAGAGAGAGAGAGAGAGAGAGAGAGAGAGAGAGAGAGAGAGAGAGAGCAAAGCCTGAGTTTAATAAGAAAATTCTAAAAAAAATGCGTGATAGTTCATAAAAACTCTCACGCTGAAGGAACATATAGGCAATGAGCATTGAGCTTAGGGACTTTATTTTGATTTGATAGTGGATATCGATTACTTGTTGGAACTCCATAGTCCATACCCGTTTAGGCCGAGCAAATGATACATATTCCAACTCCATTTTCATTCACATTACATTCAACTCGCAGCCATAGTTTGTGCAGTTCTCCCTGCTAATCCCAAGAGGCTTACTCTAAATCCTCTACAGCATATTGTATATTAGGAAATGACCATAATATGAAGAAATTTCATCATGAATCACACATGATTTTCAACTGCTGGAGTCTAGTTTTGACTTTTGAGATCAGCATGCTTTTGGTCTTGTACCAAAAGTTGAGTATCTAACTAGAAACTTGGGATCCCCAGTATCTGAAAATTCTGTCGACAGGAAATCTTCGTAACAATAACGTACTTGTAATTCATTGTTAGAACTTGAAAGTTGAAACCAATGACTAACATCCTCATTCATACTTCAACAATGAAGAGAACTCAAACATCCAGGTTTACATTACTCAATTTTACAAAAATCATGTACAAAAAACCTCATCGGTGGTAGAGAGCAATTCAAGAACAAACTAGGGAAGAATATGGGAACGAAATATCAGAGGGTAGGTACAGCAAAATCCACTACTCCAACACTGCAAAAGTGCAAACAAGTTGGTCAAAGTCGCATAACCTTCTTCTGAGAGTAATTTATGAGTCAAGTTATACAGACAATTTGAGAAGAATTTGATCTTTTATGCTCCTGGCTTCTATCTTTTTTTATTTTATTTTGGGAATCTTTTTAGAGACTTAAAGAGCATGATCAATCATGTTGCTGAGTGTGAAGTATAGCCATCAGGGGATGAACAAGCTGTCATGCAATTAGTATTTCTTCTTATTCTCCAATTCACCACTTTGAAATACTGTTGGGTTATGATCAATGCAACAAAAACCACATACGAGCACTGTAAATTTAATACAACACTCATTATTCGAAAAACATTCTCTCAGATAAATTATGTGAAAGTCATATGCATTTGCGCATACTTAAAATAACTAAATTTCGAACAGAGTAATCACACCCGAATATTTGCAGATTACTAGGTAAATAAAAGAAATTTTGGAAATTGACTTACCACAGAAAGCAATGGTCCCTGCTTAAACTTGTCATGAAATGAAAATGCTATAGGCTTTGGATACTCCCCAGGTCCTCTGATAAACCCTCTGTATCCATATTATAGTAACCATAAGCAAAGGCAACTATTATGCATGGGTATATAAAGGAATAATAATAAATTGAAAAACACAATAAAAATCATCATCTCACATTAATGATGCAGAGATGAGAGGTGTCCTTCTAACATCATAGATGGCAATCAGACCACTATACAACTCATCACAGTCTTTAAAACATACAGCCAATCGCTCTCCCGATGCATCCCAAGCTATCTTATCAATGCCTTGACTGAAGAGATAACAGCATAGATCAGAACTGTTGTCAACAAACATTGACATGCATGTACAAGAGGCGTAAATAATGCATCTTAAGAAAAAATTGTGCTCAAGGGTTCCCAACTTGCTGATCTCATATGAAACACTTAGCATATTTGGCCCAAGATGTAAGATAATATAGACACAAAAGTATCTAACTGACAGGTTTACAAGAAAACAGGCACATTAGGAAGTGCCTGTGTGTAATGAGGCAAAATAGAAGAGAGATACAGGAGGAGAGAGATAACAGAAAGGTCGGCAGCCTCTAAATTCTAATACCAGTGCACCAAGATAACGTGCTACAAACAATCTCCTTTTGTAAGAATCAAAATTTCAGACAACCAAATTGAATAAAATCAGTTAACCAAACACTCATTACTGAAAGGGTAAATTCCTTCTATGGTACCTGATGTTTGGCTATTTGGACAATTTGGTACCTGATGTATGAAAACGGACAATTTGGTACCTAAAGTTTTCAAATTTAGGCCATTTTAGTACTTATGTCAATTTTGACCATATTTTCAAGGTTATTTTTGTCATCTTATCTCTACTTTACTTCAGTTTTGCATAATTCTTTCAAATTGTCTCTAAATTATCACTAAAAATTTGATAACTCATTCACTTAGTATCAGTGATAATTTACATATATAATTTTTCATAATGTAGATATCAATTTAAAATAATTTTAATTATAAGTAATTTAAAAAATATATTTTAATAAAAAATTACAATTGCATAAAGACAATTTATTTACTTTGCAAAAAATAATTAGGATACAATAAGTATATGAAAAAAAAATTATTTTTGATATATGCGAAGTAGATGCTAAGTGGAGTAGATATATCAATTTAATTATCTCTAAATAGGCCACAATTATAGGAAGAAATGAAGAAAAATGTGAATTTAATGAGTTTAGAGCTAGAATGACGAAAATAACCCTAAAAATATGATCAAAATTGATAGAGGTACCAAAATGGCTTACAAATGAAAACTTCAGGTGCTAAATTGTCCGTTTTCATACATCAGGTACTAAATTGTCCAAGTAGCCATACTTCAGGTACCATAGGAGGAATTAACCCTTACTGAAAATGTAAAAACAGCAGGAAATGGTTCTCTACCTGTTTGTTAAGGCTGTAATTTCTGGTAATTCAACAGGTAGTAGGTGCGCATCTGGGAAAAGTTAATGAAAATATAATAACCATAAGATTTCACCAAGTTAAGATAATATTTCTTCAATAGCAACTCACAAACTGTTTATCCATCTTGACAGTATTGTCATTCATTTGAAAAGCATCATTTGCAAGTTCTATTAGCCTCCGTGAAAAACCATCACATTCTCTATCTACCAGAAAGTGCAGAGCACACTTAAGATTGCTCTGACAAAAAACAAAAATGCAGTAAGCATTGACTCACAAGGTATGAGAGAAGTTTGTGTTCTTCATATTGAAGTTAATAGGTGAATGGAAAAGTTTATTTACTTTATTACATTTGTAAAGACTAAAAAAAAAAGTTCAAATAATTGAGGCAATTGGTAAGGATGATCAGCTTTCATATTGTTTTCACAATAAAGCTGTTGCATGGTAATTACTCTATAATGACATGTTTTGAACTGAATGAGACTGTGTACATTCCACCAGAGATCCTCCTATAGGTAGCAGTAGTATACAGCCTAACTAAAGTCAGGGACTGATAGTTTCTAATTCCTTGCTAGCTTATATTAAAGGCTGAACATGACATCAAAGGCAGATATATTATTTGGAATTATTTTGCTGACATCTGCATTCTGCACTAAGGCTTTTCCAAGACTCACTTCGATTTTATTTGCACCAAACCAGAGTTGATGTCTACTTCTCAGCTTGTTGATAGAGTCATTAAAGCGGATTTCGATACTAAAGTTATGATTCTCAATACTTGAGAACTGACTATTTAGAATTCCTTCTCAGCATACACTAAAATTTGCAGCGTAAAGCTGACTATTAGGGAATTTTTTTTCTTTGGCAAGTTCATATATTTCCTTGATGTGCAATGCAGTAGCGAATCTCTTCTCCATCCCTAAAGTACCTTCTTAAACATATATCATAATGAAAGACGCAATTTCTGATCTTTGCATAATTCATATGGAACTTGAAGATAACTACATGCGACCTTAAGACACAAGCAGCAAAATCCCTAGAAAGCCCTCTTATATCCATTTATTAAAAGCTTCCAGCTTGAAGACTAAAATTGTTGTTTAGTGTTTCTCAAATTTTATCTTTTATTTCAACAGCGTTCTTTCTTTGGATGCCCTTCCTACTGTTAGGTTTCTAACACATTGCTCATCTCAATCAAGCTTACCAAAAAGACCAGGGGTGAACGAAAAATACAGATCAAAAGGAACCCTCAAATATAACCATTTGTATCGCGCAAGAAAATTTAAAATCTTAATACATACAAATTTAGAGTACGCTTGCATACCCAGTGATGGCGGCTTTGAAGCAAAATGAATGGAGCCCAATGTTGAAGATTTAGAGAAAGCAAGAAGTATCATACGCCCATCAGGATCCCATGATGCTCCCTAGTATAAAGACACACAATAAGCATACGAAAAAAAAGAACTTATATAAGTTGGACCTTTAACTAAATGTGCTTTAATGGGCTTCATGAGTAAGTGAGGCAATGGACAAGCTGACGTGTTACATTACATTAAGTGATTCAGTTAAAAAGTGATAAGACTAAGTATCTTGGGCATTCCCACAAAAGGTTTAGAACTTATAACACACAGATTTTGTAGGAATACAACAGAAAACAACCAGAGGATAAACGAAAATTTAAAACTTTTAAACTGAAACAAAAATTTGAAAGGAAACCAAGCTTAGAGACTTCTAAACCAGACTTGGAGTTTCCCTCAAACTGCAGTTTATCTTGACAGTAACTAATCAAGCCATATGGAAAGGGAAGGATTAGGTGTTATCCTTTTCCATTTTTGATTTTTTTGCTCCTAAACCTAAATTAAAAAGGATTGACTATGATGTCTCTTATCGTGCTTCTTTCGATACAGCCATACACTTAAAATGACAGCATGGTACAGAGGCCACTGAACTCAATGATCTAAGACAATGGCAGCCATAAGATCATCACTTAATATACATCTAAAAAAATAGCACTGTGGCTAACCTTTACAAAGCCGCTAGTTGATGACCACGATTCAGATGCCCATGTGTTTGTCTCCCAAAGACAAAACGTTCCGTCACTGTTTAACAATATCAGGATAATCAGCTTATTCGTCCTAAACTGGTATGTTTCAATTGATTAGGACAAACCAAACTGGTATATGACAGTACAATTTTGCAGAGAAAAAGTAATCGCCAGTTGTTGACCACTTCAGTATTGATATGCCAGCTAGTCCGCGTCGAATTGGCGTCCCAGTCCCTAAAAAAGCAGACAGGAAATTAGGTCAAGGGTCGGCAAAGTACAGCATAATGTTCCTGCTTATGAGTTCAAAAGCACCTATGTATCCACCAGCAAACAAAAAATTTTCAAAAATCAAATAACCTAAAAGTACTGGACCCTGAATGGAGCAGATTACCGGGTATTAAAAGAGAGGGATTTTAAAACAAGCAAAGCAAAGCGCCTTGCTAAACAATTACAAAGTATAACTAAATATTATTACAATAGAAAAACCGAAATTTCATTAGAAAAGCAGATGCAGATGATTCAAAAAGTAACCTTTTACAATTTTTTACAAATCTTAAAATGGTCTAGCATATTGAGTCATTACAAATGATTATTTTACTTAAATAAAAGCATTTCCAGTAGTGAACTACTTTATGCAATTCTTTTTCAATCACTTTGGTGAATAAATTATTTGATGGTGTGTGGTTAAGCAAGATTTTGCAAGACATATGCCAGTGTCAGAGCAAGTTATGTTAGCAAAAGAACAGTAAATTAGCTCAGTGTGTCAGTTTACAGTGTCATGCATGCTTTAACATGATTGGTGTGAAAAGGAATAGCGGGCAGCATGAGCTATAACTATATTCATGATTCATACTACTAGTATTGGTTATGCAATTAAGTATTGACATGCTATTGCAGAAGAACATCAAATTTAAGACAAAATGAATACAGAAAAAGATATCATTGAATAGCTAACAACACTTCCTATGAGGCAGATATCATGATAGAACTCACAACGTATGAAATTCACAAATAAGTGAGTTGTATATGGTAGATACCTTGAGCAACATCCCATATGGTGAATGATGAACTCTCATAAGAACCAGAAGCCAGATATGTAAGTACTTGTCAAGGATATTACAAACAGCCATAATGTACAAAGTTAGGGTTAAAATTAATCCAAATCCACTTTTTAATCCTGCTCTAGAACAAGATTATGAAAAAGAGGAGTGATGATAAGCATCCAAGTATCTGTGTATTTCTGTAATCAAAGGCAAGACAAAAGCAACTGATCTTCGAAGGGGAAAAAGAAACACATTTTGCATGTCCACATTACTAGTATAAGTTGTGCAAGTCATGCAGTATTTAAAATTATTGAACAAAAAAGTGAGTTTGTTTGGATATCTTCCATCAGGACTCCAGGAAAGTGCAGTGATCTGTTCCTTGTCATGACTCCGAAGAAAATCCACCAAAGTATATCGGGTTCCAGAACCTCTGGAGAGAGTTCCCAAGAAGGAAGAAAGACCTGATCTCACAGACGGAACACTCCCGGGGAAAGAAGCAGACCAGACGCAGATCCCACCACTGAAAAATAAAACAAATGAAATGAAAGAAGATCAGTATCAAGAAACACATAGCCACTCTTAAAATGCACAATGTCATCAAACAGGCAACTGTTTTACTTGCCTACACGCCACAGCAAGTGTTCTCCCACCATTTGGCCTCCACTCAAGTAGCTTTACCCCTTTCTGCGATTCATTTGCCAAAATGCACGGCTCCTTCCCTTCTGTCAAAGTAAAAAAATTCCACACATCCACAAAAGTCAAGCAAAATAAAAAATCCTAACAAAGCAAAGCCAGCAAATAGCAGATAAATCATCTAACCCGAATCCTCGTAGTCTCGAACCAGAACCTGATTTGAGCTGGATATAAACGCTACAACATGTTTATGTGGGTGCCAGCTCAGCCCCTGAAGATCAACTTCCGGTAACAAGTTGACCTACATATCAAATTCCAAGCCCTTATATAACACAATAACAATGCAACTCGAAATTGCAAACAACAGTGCGAAAATTCCGTAATAATGATCGAAATTAATGAATGGAAAAATCAAGATTACATGGTTAGGGCGGAAGAGGCTTTGTAGGCTTTGAAGGAGACCCTTTGATGAGAGAGGTGGTTCACGGTCGGGAGTGGGTGGAGGCCCAACAACCTCGGATTGAAATGGAACCGGACTGAAAGTCATTCCCTGTTTCAAAAACGCCCACATTATTAGAAATCGACCAAACATCATCAAATGAAGAGAAGACATGAAAGTGCGAAGGAACCACGGACCAGAATCTTGCCGTAGGTTTCTTTGGCTCCATCGTCCGACAGGCTTTCGGAAGTGACTGTATGAGAATCGGGTTATCAATTAAGCAACATAGAAACAAGAAGAAGAAGAAGAAGAAGAGGCTTACCGAGGTCGCGATTGATTTCGCAGACGGTGACGGAACCCGGTTGGGGGAAGCTCGGCATTTTTGCCTTCTCTGCTCTCAGACTCTCAGTGTGTTTTGAATTTACGGCTGCGCAACCAGTTTTGACTTTTAAGAGACTACTTCTTGGTTTTTATCCATCTTCTTTTTACCACTTTATAATTTTACTGTTTTACCTAAACCCCCGTTTTTATCATCTTCTTGGTTTCTAATTTTTTATCATCTTCTTTTTATCCCTTTATAGTTTTACGGTTTTACCTTCATCATCTTGGTTTCGGCAAAATTTTAACAAATGAAGTATGGATGACTGAGAATTAAGGTTAACTTATTTTCCGATATATCAAAATGGTGTTTGAGGTATAAATCCTGACCCCTAATTTAAATACAAACTGTCAGGTGTTCCGTCACTTTATGTGGCTTCCGTTATATTTGAGAGGACATTTTTGTCAAAGCGAAAGCCCATGTCTTCTCCTACGCTAAAACCAGCCTCCATTGTAAAGCTGCCCCCAAATTAACTAGATTCGCTCACCCTTGCATCTTTTGCCTCTACCAAGCCTCTCTTACCTCTAGCGGGTCACAACTTACACGCGATCGAGTTCTATTCAGGCCACCAGTCGCACCATTGTTCACCTCTCTCCCCACTAACTAGCCATCATCACCACAACACGTCCACCAAAACGTCTGGGCGCTTGAGATTAAGAGGGGAACACTTCAAATTGGACGACGACCTATCAGACTTACGGATTTGAGGACTCAATTTAGGGGTATCCGGGGGCAGCGATGAAGAGCTTGTTGTGGTGGTTGTGGAGGCTACAGTGGTCAATCCCTATCTCTTACTGGATTTGCCTTGATGTCGTCGTTAATAATAGGGATAGATTATGGGCCAGGCTGCAATGCAAATTCATCTAGGTGAGTGAGTCATTATTCATAATTGGGATTGTAGTATTGGTTCTGTTAGGACTGCAATTTTAGAAATTCGGATTCAGTATAGTGATGACTTGGGAATTGTATAGATTTTGAGGTTTCCACTTCAAGGTGTGTTCAATCTCATCTATCCATAATGTTATTGAGTATTGACACTAAAACATGGAACTTTGATCAGTTCGGGTTCATAGATCAGATTGACATATATGGAAACATCTTTATGCATATTACAAATGATAATAGACTATCTCAAATTATTCCTGGGGAAAGAGGCACCAAGTTGTTCTGCGCGATCATGTTGATGTTCGGCACTAGGTCGGAGGGACGGGATCGAGTTGTAGGCTTGCAGATGCAGGGTTATGAACGAGATCACAAAAATTACTGTGATATCCTTAACAGTGTAAATAATGGCATGAGGTTGACGGTGTTACTAACAGTGGGTATCAAAAGTGTTTCGGGTTTTCAATCTTGGGTACTATTGTGTTAGATTAGAAAGTTTATACATCTTAATTCTCAGTGACCCCTACTTCATATACCGTTCTTAAAATTTTGCCCTTGATTTTTATCTAAGAATCATCTTTCACTATCCCAAACGACTTTTAAAAAAAAATCTGATATTGTGGTACTTTGAATTGAATCAGCCGTAAAATAAAATAGTTTTGTGTTTGGTAAAACCTTATTTTTAAAAGTTGTTGTCATACCATAAAAATATTATTTTCCTAGTGTTTTTTATGACAGCAGTTTCTAAAAGCAATTGTGATGTTGCTTCTAAAAGCAATTGTGGTGCTGCTTCTAAAAGTTGTTTCGAGTCGCCTGTAATTTTTGTTTTTAAACTGCTTTTATTTGATTTACTAAACACATTAGAATTTAAAAACCGACGAAGAAGCTGATTAATTTAAAAGAAAAGTTATATCAAACTAGGCCTAAAAGCCTTAATAAAATAAGGCACAATTTAGCACAACTGTACTGTGGGTAGAATTGATTTTGAAACTGCTACAAGATGAATCAGCTGAAGCATTTGATATACTGTTTTGAAAATTGTTGTGAGACGACTGAAAAAACAATTTTAAGTGTTTGGTTATGTTATGAATGAAACGTATAATTCTCAATATGGATATATATTTTTTTGGGTAAGCGTAGAGAGGACCAACATCCTCCTACGAAAATTTATTGAAACGAAAAAAGATACAAAGAGGAATAAAAGAATAGCAAACACAATTATTCCTCAACCAACTAAAAAACAGCTAACAAAAACAAAAATTAGGAAATCCTAATCGATCTCTATTATAATGACTCACAAAAAAATCTAGAACTGAATCCCACCAAGTAAAACTATCTGAAGAAGTACCGAAATTAGTAAGAGTATCAGCAGCTTGATTGCCCTCACGAAAAATATGGCTTGATCTAAAATGCATTTGGGAGATTCGATGCAAGCAATTGGATCACTCCACACAAAGACTCCAAGGAACTAGATTAGAAAACTGTATATAAAGAAGAATAAGAGAAGAGTCTACTTCTAACCATATAAACTTCTAGTCTCTAACCTAAGTTAATTCAAGAGCCTTAATGACCGCCATGACTTCTGCAACAACTGAGCTAGGGATATCAAATGTAGAAGAGAAAGCACCTAAAATCATACTTTTGTAGTCTCTATAAACACCACCATAGCCTGCCTTAGTAGAACTAATTTTCCATGCTCCATCAGTATTAACTTTGATCAAACCAAAAGGAGGGGTTAACCAGCTCACCTCAATCACTCGAGGTGCCCGGCGAGGCTTGCAACTAGCACCCATACTTTTAATTACACAAAGCTCTTGAACATTATTAAACATGGAACCGGAAGACAACTTACTAGAGGCTGCAACATTACCTGTAATTAGACGGCAAGCTTGAGAAACAGTAACTTCAATACCATCATACCATGCTCGATTTCTACAATGCCAAATGAACCAAAGAGCTGACGCAAAACATGCAACCCAAAGATCATGTAATTGAGAACTCCGACCAGCCGACAACCCCATATTCAAAATATCAACAATAGAGCTTGGGGCATCATGAAGCTCAAACTTCCCTAACATAATGGACCGAATAGCTACTGAGAAAAAACAATGAAGAAAAATATGATCTAAATTCTCAATATGGATATATTATATTATAAATTGTATTACGAATTTTGTTTGATATGAAAATATAACTAATTAAATTTCTCATATATTGTGTTGTGCAGTGATTCAAATCATCAATGTATAATTAGTTTATATCTCAATTAGCATATAAGATACAATTTGTTTGGTATTCATTTATGCATGTCACTCTGGATTTATCAACTTTTTTTTTTACCACTTTATAGTTTTACGGTTTTACCTTTTTATACCCCATCAAATTTCGTTTTGCTATAAAAATATGGTTTATCTGTTGGCGAAGCCCCGCCCAATTACGGCGAAGTCGAACTCTGACTCCCTCTGAACTCGCCGATTTTCTTCTTCCACTTCGAAAGTCTTCGTCCTCTACTTCCCTGGGCTTCTTCGTCTTGTACTTCCGAAGAAATTGTATGTATGTCATTTTGTTCAGTTCAATCCACTTTTTGTTCAATTGTAACTACTTCATAATCTCGGAGTTTGCTTCAGTACTTCAGTGGTAGTAGCAGTAGTTGGGTAATCATGTCTTGTTGCTCTGTATCAATGGTTCCTATCTTATCAGTAGGTTTCTGCTTCTTAAGAAGTTGGGAGTCCCTGTGCAGTAAGATATATGTAGTACTTGTAAAGCTAGAAGCCTAGAGTAATTTCTGGTTAACCATGAACGACTATGTGCTGTGAAACTGTGAACCACAAATGAACCCTATACCACCTACTGCAAAACTGAACTAATTGAGTTATTTGTAATAATAGAGACCTTCATAAAATAAAATGTGAGAATGCCAGGAGTGGAAAGCCATTGGTCTCAGTTGGACACCAGCTAGCTCGGAATTCGGAAATATTGACCAAGCTTTGGGCTTTGTAGGTGGTTATATAATAAGTTACAATGGGACCTGATTTATTGATTAAATGAGCAGTTTGTTCGGATTATTACCTCACAAGTTTGCTTCAATCTCCTTTAAGCATTTTCGGAAAGAAGTTGCTTTTTTGTGCTGATGCCCTTGCTCAGTAAGGTTATTTTTGTAATGGTGTTGTTTCTTGGTCTTCTGAGTTGCCTCTCTCTGTTTACGGCCTTCAGATTTGATCTTGTGCGTGGCGGGTGCAGCAGAGGGTTTATGTTAGATATTTCCTTCTAATCGAAATTAAAAAAAAATTGATTAAAATAAGAATGGTAGCTTATAGTACGTACAACCTTTGAAATGATTTTTTCTGTGAGGGTGACGTGTATGTGTGTAAATGCAAAATCCTTATTTTGTTATTCCATTGAGAGGTTTGTTACAATCAATGGTCTTGGTGAAGTAGTTGCTGGTAGATGTATATGTACTAATGATCTGATCGGTAATTCATTACAGAATTTACTAGTCTATGCAGCAATATAGTATCTGATACAACTAAGAATTTTTGAATAGGCACCATTGTGGAGACATACAAGCTGCTTAACATGTATTTGAGGGAATAGATATTTCTGCATACAGATATTTTTCTAAGGAAGCATATTTCTTAAGGCATATATTTTCTTCTTTCTAATTTCCTAGATCTGGGAGACTCATTTTCTATATTGTTTCTGGTTACATTTTATATATTAATTTAATAAATTATGTGGACGAAGGACCTATTGCAAGAAATGGTGTGATTAGGAGTGTTGGAACTCACATAGAGGGTGTGCGTGTGTGTCTATATATATAAACTATAAAGATAATAAAATTCAATTGTACAATCCAGATTCTCCACAGTAAATCTTTTGTTTTTGGTTCAGAAGTTCAAGCTCATCCAAGGTTTGCATACTGGATCCGCCACTGGGGGAGAGGATAAATGGAGGCGGCCATGGCCTTGGGCAGAGGCGCAGCCAAGGACGGCCTTAGAATTGATTGGGAGGATCATTCGGGGAACAAGAAAACCATGTTTCCGTTACCGTGTACCTTGTTTCAGGTAATGCTGCAGCCACCTCGTCGTCACCGACTAACTGTATGTGCAAGCTCGGAGTTGGATGGGGCAAAAGGCTCTGGAACCACAGCTAGAGGACGCAGACTTCTTAAAATTCGTGAAGATAAGAGGAAGCGCGAGTATGATCGCCTTCACAACTATCCTGCTTGGGCCAAGTGAGTCATTCATTATTATTTTTTCTATGTTTATAATTAGTGTTTTCATTATCATAGTACTAATTAATTTCCTGTGTCGGTAAGGAAAGAGTGTTAGAAAATGCATGCAAAGATGATGCTGAGTTTAGAGCCCTTCTGGGAGATAGCATTGGAAACCCTGACCTCATGAGGAAAAGGGTTGAAGAAAGAGTTCGCCAGAAGGGCAGGGACTTCCGCAAATCAAAAACCGGTTCAGTCCTTGCCTTCAAAGTCTTATTCAGAGAGTAATTCTTTAAAATTGTCATCCTCCCTATCTCTCTTGTAACAAAAGAAGACTATTTCATACTCTCCTTTGGTGTCTGACAGCTTCAATCCCCTTGATTCCTACATTTGGTTTGAATTCTTTGGACCACCATCTGACCGTGATGTTGATCTCTTTGGAAGTGTACGTTAATCAGTCCACTTTGTGCTCAACTTACTTAGCCTATTTGAAAATATAGATCGTTTCAGCTTTCGTGTCAGAATTAATTCTTTGATTTTGCTTAAATTGGTTTTAAAACTTATGCAGGTTATTCAGTCGTGGTATGTTCTGGGACGCTTGGGTGCCTTTAATTCTACTAATCTGCAGGTTTGTTCACTTGCTTTTTTGTTTTATATTTTTTATTTTTTTCTTCTTCTGGTACCTATGTACGTGATTGACACTGGCTTCTTTTGCTTTACGTCATTGTATTGCAACTGATCCTTGAATTCATAGAACAACAGGGAAGGGGAAAACGATAAAAAAGGAATATAATTTCTGCAATTTCATTGAACATTTACAATTTGGTATATTAATTTCATGAACTATATACCGATATTTGTTTTATCATACTTGTGGTTAATAACTGGGTGAGACTCATACAAAAGAAATTACTTGGTCAATCAGTAAAATGCAATCTTTTATATATTGAAAAAATATGTAGTGATCAAGGGTCGTGTGAATTACCCAACATTCCAGCAATGGTTATGTTAATGATGTAATACAACTGTGCAAGTTCTAGTTGTCATTATATAAGTGTCACTCTGACTTCTGACTGATTACAGTTTGTCCTCCTTAGGATGCAGCATCCCCATGTCTTAATGGTTTGTTTTCGTCTGAGATGTCTTTGACTATATTATAAAAACTCCTGTACTGCCCTGTGTTCTCTCTCAGTTTTAAATGAAAGTGATCCGACTTTGTTGAGGGAAAAAAAATGAAAGATAGTTCAACTTCGTGTTATTATGTCAATTACAAATGCTAGAAGTAGCATAATAGTAGACAATTCGTAAAAATGTAAATTCTATGCCTCCATCTGGTCTTAAATCTCATCCTACTCGAACAGTGCTTAAAGTGCTGAAATTTGGGAGGAAAAAGGTTTGCCAATGAAAAATTATCATTCTTTTCCCTGAGGAATTGGTGTAGACCAGTACGCTATATTTCTGGTTCAAGAAATGAATATTGATGTATGGAACCAAAACCTCAAGGATTTTATAATAAATTAAGCTAATATTTCCCAATATGAGCCTATTTGTATTAGGTACTTCTGCTTCATATAGTTTTTGTGGGATGTTTGTGCCTCATCTTTTCCTTAAAGTGTTATTTTTAGTAATGCATCTATGTAAAAGGACCGAGATTGCTTATGTAATTTTGATGTGGCAGTTGGCAAACTCATCTATGGAGTACAATCCCCTGTATGATGTGGATAAGGGTTTCAAAGTGATGCCATCTTCATTTCATGAGATCAGTGACATTGAATTTCAGGATAACTGGGGTCGTGTTTGGTATGCCGCACAGAACTTAATTTGAAGAATTGTCCTAATGTACTTTTTAACTCTTACTTTATACATATGAGAGCTTGCACATTTATCTGTTACAGGGTAGACCTGGGTACAGCTGACTATTTTGCTGTTGATGTACTCCTCAACTGCTTTATAGTCTTAAGTTCAGAGTAAGTTTGATTAATTTGAAGCAAAAAACGGATTCCATTAATTCCGAGTATCCTGTTCTGTGTGTTCAGGTCATTTATTTACTGTGTTCTTCCTTGCCCATTTTGGTGGCAGATATATAGGCATTCAGCAGATAGTTTTTGGTGGTCAGAAAATGGGTGACTGGGAAGAAGGCATGACCAACGCAGAGTATGGATATAAGTACTTCAAGATATAGATCATCTAATGTCCAACTTTTTGTATCACATTGAAGTTTCCTCTACCAGACGTGGTTGTTTCATTAAGACTCTATAAGGATATGCTCTTACTCTTATAATTGTCTTTCTGATTTGCAAAATCATTCTCAAAAGATTTTACCACAACAGAGGGAATTGCCAAATGCTGGCTGCAGAACAATCAGTAGTAAATGATAAACTTGCAGATTGAAACACTCAATAGATAAAAGTACGAACTCCTGTACTGTGTCAAAATGGAAGGAGCTCTAACATTTTCTTACTTACAGATTGAAACATTCAATAGATAAATACAAACTCCACTAAAATGCAATAAGAAAAATGGCTAAAACTTGAAGTGTCTTGTGTATGAATAGCATGAATAATTAATTTGAATCACTTCCACCCCACACTAATAGGGTGCTGCTCATCTTTCCTTCCAATAGACATTTTGCTCAAAATTAGAATCCTTTACAGGCTATCCATACAAACAATATTGCTACTAGAGTTTAGAGTTTAGGGGTACAACATCATCATAAAGAGAATCCTCTAAACTCTACTTAATCACTCCATAGGATTCCTAACTCGTCTTGAAACTTTATTTAAAGAGAAGGATACCATTATAATTGTATTCCTGATTAGCAAAAGCATTTTCAGGTGCAAACAAAGAGCATTGCCAAATCCGGAATGCATAACATTTAGTATCTGAGAAACCTAAGGTTTCAGCATCCCTCGTATTGATGCCAATAAATAGGTGTCACCTGCATGTAATCGTTAAAATCAATCGTATCATATTGTGCGCTTTCAGCCTGATATGATCTTCTTATCATATAACTGCCCGGAGCTCTCCATTTCGCAGGTTCAATTTCCTATGCTGTGACAAAATTGAAGGTGCTCTAGCATTTTTGATTCTCAATGCCAAGTCATAACTGGAATAGGTGTTTAGCTTTATAGCATTCAATATAGCTTGCAAGATTTGTAGAGGATCACCATGACCAACAACTAAGATCGTGCATCTGCAGGTTGAACACATTCAAGAGACAATTAAAAACAGAAAAATCGATAGCATTGTTTAATTTGTGAGATGTATTAGAGTAAGGCAGGGTACAAGTCATATACAGTAAACCGATTAATTGGGGTGTCTCCAAGTTGTGCTTATGAACTTAGAATGCATAAAAATAAGAATACAAACTTTTCATTCAAGGTTTCATTTCAGTTTTTCATAGAATTATATGTATTTCCAATCAGATTATTACATTCAATACAGTTATGAAATATGGAAATATGATGAACTGATTTAACTAAAGGTGCATATGTGGGGCTATAATATTATTATAGATGTTGGAGTATTGAATACGAGTAAAAATGTTATTCATAAACGTACCCTTGAAATAGAGATTCCATAGTTACCATCGCATCTGCAAGTCTAGATGCAACATCATCAACACTTTCTCCACCTCCTGGCCTCATCAGAGGATCTATCGCATCAAGTGTGCCATATATCTCATTGTACTATAGGTGAAAGGAAATTAGAGTTAGGTTAATATGGTTGAGGTAGTAGACTGTAAAAAGCAAGCCAAACAGAAAATAATTGACTAAATTCAGTGGTTGCCTACTGCATCACTAGAACCAAGCTCAAATGAAGGACCAAAGAAGCGTTCGTGCAGAGTTTCCATCACCTGTAAAGTAAACAAGTAATAGCTATTACATACACACTACGAAAATCACTCGCGCTGATGTCAGGCAAAAACTGAACCTATCATATTTTTAATTATGGTTTTCTAGCTTACAGTGCTAATCCAACATAAATCCTTTGGGGCTGGGACTGAAGTAACTGCAGCATTTTACCTTACACTGAGGACCATCAAACTGAATGTTCAAGACAGATGCAACAATTCTAGCAGTCTGAGTTGTTCTCGAAAACGGAGAGTAGCAAATGCGAACATCTGCAAGTGGTATGCAACTTTCCACAAGTAACTGCACAGGCAACAGAGACTTATCGCATATCCTAAACAACCACACCTTCAAATGCTTTCAAATGCTTATAATTGTAGAATCCACTCTCTAATCTGTAATGTCTAACCGGTAAGGTCTTTATGGCGAACCATTCTTTCTCTTCTGATTTTCAAGTACAAATCTCATTTCCTACTTGGTATGTTATTTCCTTAGACCCAGTTTTATACAAAAGACCAAATTTTGAAAAAAGATTATTACTGCAATGCAAAACTGAAAGACAGGATATCTAAACAAAAGATTACCTTATTGAACAATTCACCAGCTATTTGAGCCTGATTAACACCTAGTGGCGCCAACTGATAATCTGGGCGGATACCATTTTCCTGAATAGAGTAGCTATTACAGTAAAGTTTGAAAGGGAAGAGGAAGAAGAAAGAGAAGAAATAGTATTACCATGGAAGAAACAATGAAGCCTTTCTCATTTGGAATGCTCCTGCCGTGCCTCAATACCCAGTACTTGTTTCTCATGAACGACATTGTCTCCGCCATTTTAATCGGGAGAAAATTAGATATAGGCCAATATTAAAGTCCCGTCTTTAAAATAATCCGCACCCAATTTTTCTTTCAATCTATATCTTGTTCCGGGAGAATTACTATTTTACTTTTGTATGTGTCTTACCCTTAATAAGTTTCCTGTTAGAGATAGATTAGCATCTCTGTAATAGATTATGACTCTGAATCCTATGGGATTGTGGTTTTGTAATATCTATATATATGCCCACATATCATTCAATAAAGACACAGTTAGTTCATCATGCATCACGTTATCACGCATTTACTCTAAAATCCTGAACTTTTAGAGCCCTAGAAATCCTTTTTTTTTTCGCCGGCCGCCCTTGTCTCCAGCCTCCGGCACCCTTCCCGTCGGCGCTCCTCGTTGGCGACAGCCCCTACCGCTCCTCGCAGCCCCGCAGCCCCGCAGCTCCGCAGGGTCTCCTCCGCATTTGCCCCACAAAATCCCGCATCAAAGCACTCAAGATTGCTTCTCCAGCATATTCATGCAAGCAATGCGAACTTAAAAGGCAAAATCTTCGCTCAAGAGAATTTACTCACGTCTTCTCCACACTTTCAAATGTAATTTTTCATTAACGTTCCCGCTTTTGAACATATAGATATATTATATCGGGCGCTATTAGCCTTCTTCATGTCTTCTTTCCGGCCTTTCTTATAACGCCGATGAGACCAAATATGGATATGATTCCCCTCTTAGTTGATGTTTTTCGTGTGACGGTCTTGGCGGAGTCACGATTGTTTTGAAAATGGAAGTTAATAGATTTTCGTGTGGTCACCTGAGTGCACCACTGTTTTGGGTGCGATCATGAGTATCGCCGTTTGCATCGATTTTTGTTGTGACCATATACGTCACCCCTTCTAATTCATATTATACTTTAACATAATTGATCTTGTATTCGTTTTTGTAGATGTCACCGCCATCTCAACCGGAATTTGGCCTTCTTGATCTAGAAGGCAAGGAATACCACAGCTGGGTTTCTGACATGGAGCTCGTTTTCGAGAGCCGAGGGATCCAAGGCATGTTTGCCGACCCTCTTGCTAATTCCCCACCTATGACCAAGACTTAAGCTCTCATCTTCATGAGACGTCATAACCATGCAACTCTCAAGAGGCAATACTTGAACGTAAAAGATCCTAAAGAATTATGGGACAAACTACGCTTGCGGTACAACAACGTTCATGATAAGCTTCTCCCTTAATTAACCGTTAGATGGGATAACATTCGTCTATTGGACTATGAGAGAGTGGATGACTTCAATCAGGATATGTTATGCCTCCAATCCGATCTTGGCACCGTTGGTGTCATCAAGACCGACCTAGATCTTCTCAATAAGACATTGGACACGTTTCCAATCAACTATGAGGTTCAAGCTCATACGTACCGCACTCATGTAGAGGAAAGGAAGATTTGGTCTTTCGCTGACTTAATGGCGCTCTTGGCAAAGAAGGAGAGGCATTCTGAGATCCTCCTCAACAATAATAATAGACCGGTTGGTACTAAAAAGATATCTACGCCACAGTCTAACTATGGGAAAGCTCCTAAGCAAAAGAATCAATCAAGGAACGCTCCATACCAGCAACAACATAACAACTCTCGTGGTGGGAGGCAACAAGGTCATTCTCAGCCCAAGTCCAATACTTGGACCCGAGATGGTGGCGGTGCCGCACCCTCCGGGGGAGGCCGTCCTCGTCCCAAACCTCAAGGAAGTCGTGTGCCTCCTCATGCCTGCACTTCTGGTAATGGCAAGTCTCCATGCTTCAAATGTGGCTCATTCAAGCATTTTAATCGCGATTGCCACGCTAGAAAAGAGATAATCAAGGCATACTCCGCCTACAAGAAGTTTCCACAACCCGAATGGAATCATGTGGATGAGGATTCTGAGATCGAGACTCACCACATCTCTATGAAGCCCTAGCTCCTTGCTTCCAAGGCTAAGCCTCCGGCCACTACAATGGATACTCTCGACTTTGATTAGTCATTTTTAGCTTCTTCTAGCTTTATGATTTCAAGTATTGTTATGGCCGACCACCATTGTTATTTCATTGACTTTGTAATAGTCTTTTGGTTTTAGAAATAGAAGTTCATGCGTGATGTATTAAAGACTGGCATTCAATAAATTTCTCAATTTCTTGTTTACAAGTCGATTTCTTTGAGAATTTTATTTAAAGACTTAGCATGATGATCAACGTGTGCAACTCACGTGGTTTTTTAAATCAAACGCTTTTGGGTTACATGGGACCCCAATAGCACTATATTGTGAAATTAGAACTTAAAATTTGGAAAACGGACCTCGAAACATCAAAATTGACGTTGTTTTAGCCTTTGGCCGTACCCGGTTACTGTTCCGGTGTTTCCAGAACATTTCGGCATTTTGGCCGTCTTCCGGCCACTTGCCGATGTTTTCGGTGCCACCATCCAGTTCCTGTCGGCATCCCTTGTTGGACCTGCAGCTTCGGCCTTCTTACTGGCCAGCTCCGGCCGTCGCCGGCCGGTTTTCTGGCAATCGGCGCCGCCGGTTTCCGGTGAGTTTTCCGACGATTTTTTCATCGTTTCTCGTCTTTTTCTGACATATTTCCAGCAGTTCTAGCTACCACGTTTTTCCCGTCCAAACTTCACCCGGTTTTGAGTTCTTTTGACATGGTTTCCGGTTAATTTTCCGGTTTTCTCCAAGTCTGTTATCTACGCTCATCGGCACTCTTTATGTGTGTTTTTACACTGATTTTGGATGGTTTCTACCACCCTAATTTACTGCTTGGTATTCCACTGCTTCAATACCATGTTTTCCCAACTCTTTAGTTGAAGAATGTAGTATTATTACCATGTGATACATTCGATGAGATCGCATTTTGTTCTGATTCCCTTTCTTACAATATTCTATGGTGTATTGTACATAATTGTTCCTCGTCGCTGACTCTATTAATTTTTATTTTGTAGATGTCCCACAGCAAAATTGAATGTCTAGCTTATTGTGGAACCACCCACACTGTTCTATGGTATATGCAGTTGTTCACGAATCTAGTGTTTTCGACTGCTTCGATGACTACAATGATTGGCTCGAAATCCATCATTCAAGGAAGAGGCACTGCTTCTTTTATGCTACCTAATGGTACGACTCTCAATGTCGTTGACTCTCTTTACGCGCCAAAGTCTCCCCGCACCTTGTTAAGTTTTAAGGACATACGTGTCAATGGTTTTTACCTCAATACTTATGTTGAGAATGGAGAGGAATATCTTTTGTGTTACCTTTGAGAAAACAGGCCAACGCCGCATCTTAGAGTAGATGAAGAGTTTCGAGAATGGATTGTATCTTACTTCCATTCGAATCTTTGAATCATATATGGTTTGGCATGCCTGTCTCGGGCACCTAGACGTGATATGATGATTAGAATACTTAAGAATTCACATGCTCATCTATTTTTCAAGTCCCGGAAGCGATTGGAGGATCACCTCACTCGTGCTCCACACGATGAGGCCGTGCCTACCCGTGCACTGCACGGTATGGCCAAGCCTGCCCCTCTCGGCAACTCCACGGCATTCATGTCGTCGGTGGCGGCATCCCCTCATTCACAAGAACTTGTGATGCCTCCCGTGCTTTCTCATGCCTCCATGGCAATTTCTGATGCCCATCGCTTGTTTTGCAAAGCTTGTTCTCTTGCAAAATTTCAAGGAAGCCCTTCTTTTGCTAAGGCTTCAACCGAGAACATTTCATTCTTACAACATATCCAAGGTGACATTTATGGACCTATTCAACCAAAATGCAGACCTTTTAGATATTTTCTGGTATTGGTTGATGCATCGACGCATTGATCACATGTCGCTTTGCTATCCACAAGAAATGCTGCATTTGCTAAATTATTAGCTGAGATCATCAAACTTATGGCTCACCACCCTGACTATCCTATCAAATCCATTCATTTGGATAATGCTGGAGAATTCACCTCCAAAACTTTTGATCATTACTGCATATCTATTGGGATCGAAGTTGAACATCTTGTTCCTAATGTTCATTCACAGAACGGTCTAGCAGAGGCTATCATAAAGCGTATTCAGCTTGTTGCTTGGGCAATGGTTATGGGTACTAACCTGCCGGTCTCTGCATGAGGATATGCAGTGTTGCATGCAGCGACACTTATTCGTTTTAGACCCGCGGCTAACCAAGCGTTTAGTGTGTACCAGATGGTAACTGGTTACGAACCCAATATTTCACACTTACGCATCTTTGGTTGCACCGTTTATGTGCCTATTACGCCTCCACTGCGTATTAAAATGGGTCCTCATAGACGATTAGGTATCTATGTTGGCTATAATTCCCCAATGATTGTCCGCTACTTAGAACCAACCACCGGAGATCTCTTTACTGCAAGATTTGCAGATTGTCACTTTGATGAGACATGCTTCCCGTCGTTAGGGGGAGATGGGAATGTTATCATTCCAAATGAATGTCAGGAATTGATGTGGTGTGTCCCCGCTATGTCTCATTATGATCCCTGCTCTACTCAAAGTGAGTTAGAACTGCAACGCATTATCGACCTCTAGAAATCGCAGATTCGATGCCCGACGGCTTTGTAGATATTGCGAACTTGACGAGATCAAACATACCCGTTCCAAATGTACCGGCACGGTTGGATGTCCTGAAATACGAGCGTGGAAGACAAGCTCCTGGACCTAGTAACATTGGCACTGTCCCTGACAGTGGGACGACAGCCGGCGCCCCTTGTGGTGACAATGCCGAGATGGACCAGCATGGAGCAGCTTCGGCTTCGGCTCCTCAAAGGAAAAGGGGGAGACAGGTAAACTCTAAGGATTCAAAGCCTAGAAAGAAGCGAATGACCAAGTACAACGCGTCATCAACGATAAATCTTCATCGTATGAAGTTGTCTCTGATTACAACTATGTCCATGAATCAACTCAAGTGTTACTGTGGGACGCTATGGAATCTTGTTTGATGCCAGAGAACAATGAAATCTCAGTGAGCTACACAAGTGAGCAATCGGTCCGAAACCGAGCCACTACATGCATTTATGACGTTTTCGCTTATTCCGTCCTAAGTTGCACGGATACGGACACGAGTGTCCGTATTGGACACGATTTGATACGTGGACACGCTAAATGAAATTTTTATTAGACACGGACACGTTTTGGACACGTTAATTAAATATTATTTTAAGTATATATACCTAATAATAAAAAAAGTAGCCACAAACATAGTTTCTTAAATTAGAACAAAATCAACACAAATGCCAAATACAAATACAAGTCCAACAAAGTTTCAAACTTTTAATAAAATACATAATAAAATTCAAATACAAATAATTAATAACTTCATTCAACTCAAATGTCATCCTCCACAATGTTCTCCATTCCTATAGCATCATCATCATCAACATCATCAAATAAGTATCCCTCCAATTGTGGTTCATCAAGTGTAAGGTTAGCCATCTCAAGTCTTCCAACATTAATGTCTTCTAAAGATTCAAATTGATCACCTCCTACATCCCACATAAGAGTTGCACTACTATGTAAATTGGGCTTTTCCTAGATAAGAGGCGAAGATTGGTATGCACAAATACCAAATCTTCCGCTCTTTGTGGAAGTAGTTTGTTCCTCTTTAAAGAATGAATGAAACTGTATGTGCTCCAATTTCTTTCACAACAAGATGAAGAACTATGTTGACCTAGAAGCTTGAAGGCTATACCTTGAAGAGTAGGTGCCAAAGCTCCATGGATTGCCCACCATGTAATTGGCTCTAATAAGTATCTATCCTTCATAGCATCTCCACTTCCAAACTCTTGCAGACACATAGAAAAATTGGCAAATTCTATGTTAACTTTCTCTTCTCATCTTCATCGGCAAAGTACCGCATGAGACATGCTTTCCTTTCTCTTGTAATCTCTAAATCTTTGTGAGGAGCAACACGATGAGTAGCTTCATTAAGCCATTCCGAACTATAATACCTAAACATTGAAATATAAATATGTAACGTTTGTATAACTAATTAATATATTTTATAAAATTACCAAACAAGATTATAAAGTGTACTAATTAAGATAGATAACAATTAAGACTTACTTGGGATTCAAAGAATGAGCCAAGCAATGAAGTGGCGTGTTGCTCTTAGTCCAACGAGCCATCAACACTTTATGAACCGCATTCCAAAAGAGAGATTCTTCTTGAAGTTCTTTTCTTTCTTTCCTATAGATAACTTTCTTCACTTGAACAATCATATTATCCCACCATTCATACATCAAATGAAGACAAGACTTGTCGGTATCCGCCTTCCTAATTATCTCATACATAGGCTCGGTAAAATCAAGAATGTAATCAATATCATCCCACATTAAATCATCCAACAACATCTCCTTTACCCTAGCCGCCTTAGGTTTATCATCTAATCTATAATCATCCCACTTTGTACTAATCACTATTTGTTGCAAACCATTCTTGATTGCCTTAAACCTCTTAAACATAATAACCGTAGATACAAACCTTGTGGGAGCAACCGAAAGCAACTTCAAAGGGCACTGATCATTGAACATAACTAATCTCATTCCATGATTAATTATGAAGTTTTTAATATACATAACATGCTCTGCAATAGGTTGTATCCAAGAACATGGCTCATATACATCTAGATTGCTCAAGCAATTAGAAGGTGTGCAAATATTCTTCAAAGCAAGATTTAATGTGTGAACTACACATGGTGTCCAAAAAATAGTAGGATACTTACTTGCTATCATTGCACCGGCTTTTGCACAAACGGGACCATTGTCGGTAATCACTTGCACTACATTTTCATATCCAACTTCTTTGATTGATTCAATAATCAAGTTTGCAATTAAATCCGAGTCCTTGTATTCTCCTTGACAATTTATAGCTCTCAACATCATCGGACCACTCTCAGAAATAGCAATCACATTAATCAATGGTCTTCTTTGTGCATCGGACCAACCATCACTACATACACTCACACCCTTATCCTTCCATGAAAGTTTAAGTGGTTGCAAATGCTTCTCAATATTCTTCTTTTCCTTTGCAAGAAGTGTGGTCCGGATGGCATTGTAACGTGGTGGAACATAGCCCGGAAGAGTTGAAGCACGAATATAAGAGTTTCGGTAATGTGGATTTCTTGCCAAATTGAATGGTAGACCACCGGTGTAGAACATCCTTGCAACCTCCGCATCACATTCTTCCCTAACCGAGTTTTGAAAGGCTTTCTCAATGGAACTAGAACCATCGACTGTTTTCCTCTTCTTTCCTGTATCGACTGTTGTTGGTTCGTGTGCATATGCATGAAAAGTGCTTAGCCCAACGCTACTAGTAGCAGCACTCCCTCCTTGATGTCTTGTTGATGGTAGAGGAACTTGTTTAGGAGCTGCATTCGTCAATCTCTCCTTGCATTCTTTCATCAACTTGAACAATTTAGATTTGACTTCGGAATTAACACTAACCTTAGGGCACCCAACAATTCCCCCTCCTTCGCTTAACAAATGTGCCCGAACTCTAGTATACGACCTATTGTAGTACATATTGCAGAAACTACATTGCCACCTCCAATTACCTCCACTTGGAGGCTTGCTAATCTTCTTGACAAATGCCCACAATGGAGTTTTATCATCTATTTTACGATCTTCTTGACCACCTCCATCTCCACTATTACCATCGGCATTAACTGATCCGGCACTAGAACTAATAGGAGTTGATCCTCCTGTACTCATACCTTCTGCAAAAAAAAAAACTGAGAATAAATCAAATCATAAATGAAAATATCAATTCTTTAACTTTCTGTACAATTCTTTAACTCTCAGTAAAAACTGTAAAGATCGTATTCACTTCATATCTGTAATTTTAGTAGTTGCAGACTACTAAACTCTCATCATAACTGCCAAATTTTCTTTGAGCAAAAAAAAAATACTAATCTACCTAGTCAAAGACAACTTAGAAATGAAGATAAGAATATCACATTTTAGGAAAAGATTAATGAGTATTTCAACAAAGTAAATTGAGAAAATCCGCTTGTGATTTCCTAATACAAATAGTTTCTCAGTACTTTTGGTCTAGTAATGTTCATACTTTATATAAGAAGCACCATACTTGAATCAGTTGAATGATAGACATCTTCATGCTTATTATTGTAATACAACAGATGCAGTGTTAGACAGTGGTTCAGATTGGACTGAAACTCGACACAGAGAACTTGTGGACCAAAAAGAAAAAGGGTCCTCAAAAGAAAGGAAGATACAGTTTATGTTCACCTAAAGAGTGCCCAAAACTGGTATCTTCTTCAGTAAGTCTCTCTGAATATGGTAAAATATAGAAAAAAAAAATTGAATGAGGGTATTCTACAACTGCTATATCTGTAAGAACTATTCATGTACAATAATGTCATAGTTGTGAAGGATTCATGTCTGTTATAAAAGAGATTAGAGTTGTAAGCATGCGAGTCATAATGGTACAGCAAGCACCCTTTCTCAACATCCAATTGTCTAGGTTTAATGACTTTAATCACAATATTAAACACATTAGCTAAGGCCCTGGAATATTACTGCTATTTTGACTTGTTTCAACACATCTACTCCATTAACTCAAACTTTCAAACTTTTTTAGGGATGTATTTCTGATCAACTTCATGAGATTCATGCTGTTGAAGAAGTTTATTGATCTCATCGATCTGAAAACCCTCCTTTCTTGCTTGGGCTGCCATTTGCTCACCTAACAGTCTTAAACTAAAGGATTACTTGGTCTAAGGACCACAGATAGATTTGTATTGCAGAACTAGCTAAACTTAGTTGGAAACTCCTTACTTAACCTGATAATTAGTGGTTAGTTATAATTATAAGATGGATTATGGGTAGTGGAATTGACATGTGCTTCTGCCAGTTTAATTGGTTCTACTTCTACCTGGTTCGTACTGATTACCAGAAGCCCTAGTGGTCTCTGATGAAGAAGAAGGAGGAGACCCAAATGTGTTTACAACCAGAAATTGCTCCTCTAACTCTCCCTCAATTATACTGCTTTGTAATTTTGTTGAGGAGAGAGTTTGGACTTTGGACTTACCTCACTAAGGAGAACGTCGCTGCAGTGGTGGCGACAGAAGAAAGAGCCTCGGCGACGACGACAGCGGTGGGGCTAAGTGGTCGGGGTTGGGGTTGCGTTGCCTGTGTGAGAGCTTGAGAGGGATTGAGAGGGATTGAGACTTGAGAGGGACTGAGAGGCAGGAGGCAGAAGGCCGGAGGCTTAGGTTGAAAAATAATTTGAGGACAAAAATACCCTCCCGTGTCCTCTTTAATTGCGTGTCCAGTTGGACACGCACGTGTCCTTTTCGTATTGAAACGTGTCCGAGCCGTGTCCAATTGTAGCTCGCGTGTCCGGCGCGTATTGAGGCGTGTCTGGCGTGTCCATTCGCGTGTCCGTGCAACCTAGATTCCGTCGCACATGAGATCATATCTGAAGACGACGTTGAACCTCATTCTGTAGCTGACTGCGAATGCAGAGCAGATTGGCCGAAGTGGAAGGAATCAATCCAGGCAGAACTTGACTCATTAGCGAAGAGAGAAGTCTTCATAAAGGTTGAATTGACTCCAAGAGATGTCAAACTTGTTGGACATAAATGGATCTTCGTTCGTAAGCGTAATGAGATGAACGAGATCGTGCGTTATAAGGCAAGACTCGTGGCACAAAGATTCTCACAACGACCTGGCATTGACTATGAAGAGACTTATTCTCCTGTTATGGACATCATTACCTTCTGATACCTCATTAGTTTGGTAGTGTCCAAAAGACTAAACATCCAGCTTATGGATGTGGTCACAACTTATCTCTATGAGGATCTTGACGCAGAGATATACATGAAAGCTCTTGATAAACTACTTTTATCTCCATCAAGTGCCTCTAGACCATAGAGTACTCATGCAATCATATTACGTCGTTCGTTGTACAAGTTGAAGCAATCTGAAATAATGTGGTACAATCGGTTGCACAAGTACTTGAAAGAGAGAGGTTATAAGAATGATGAATTATGCCCATGCGTGTTCATACAAAAACAAATTCTGGATTCGTCATTGTTGTTGTTTACGTTGATGGCATGAACATAATTGGTACTCTTGATGAGATTGAAGAGACTGTGTCTCATTTAAAGTCGGAATTTGAGATGAAGGACCTAGGGAGGACGAAATTTTGTCTCGGCCTTGAGCTTGTGCATAGGGTCGATGGCATCTTAGTCTACTAGTAGAACTACACACAGAAGATGCTTCGACATTTCAATATGGATCTATCCAGTCCATTGTCTACTCCGATGGTCGTTCGAAGTCTAGATATCAAGAAGGATCCATTTCGTCCTAAAGAGGATGATGATGAAGTTCTTGGTCCTGAAGTTCCATACCTTAGTGCAATTGGGGCACTATTGTATCTTGCTCAATGCACTAGACCGGACATATCTTTCGCAGTGAACTTATTAGCTAGATTTAGCTCCGCGCCTACGTTACGTCATTGGAATGGTATCAAGCATTTGTTTCGATACTTGAAAGGTTTCCTTAACATGGGATTGTTCTATCCTTACAATAGAGAAAACATCATGGATGTTCCACCTCACACCAGCGCCGCAGGCAGCCCCGACAGCACCACCGTACGCGGAAGAGCCGTCGTAGGCAGCCACGGTGTGGCGGCAGACAACGGTATCGAGAGCAGGGTTCGGTCCCGACTTGCTCCTTCCCCCAATGCAAAGACTCCAAACAACTTGTTAGTTGGTTATGCTGACGCGGGGTACCTCTCTGACACTCACAAGACTCGTTCTCAAACTGGTTATGTGTTTACCATTGGGAATACGATAATATCTTGGAGATCCACGAAGCAATCTCTTGTTGCTACTTCTTCGAATCACGCGGAGATCATTGCTCTCCATGAAGCAGTTAAAGAATGTATTTGGCTACAGTCACTCGTTCGTCATATTTGTGATTCTTGTGGATTAGTCTCTACAACTGATCAACCTACGTGCATTTATGAAGATAATGTTGCTTGCATAGAGCAGACTAAATTAGGTTTCATCAAGGGAGACAACACCAAGCATATTTCGCCCAAGTTCTTCTACAACGTTCAACAACAAAAGTTCTTGAATGTTCAGATTAATCAAGTGAGTTCGGAATCCAATGCTGTGGATTTGTTCACTAACTCTTTGCCTAAATCTACTTTTGTAAAACATGTGAAGAGCATTGGCATGCGTCGTTTATCGAAACTTTAGAGTTTGGTAGACTTCAGGGGGAGTCTACATCACATGTTAAGATCTTGAACCAAACTTGCATATAATTTGGTGATTGGATTGCTTATTTTATTTGAATTTCTGATATCAATCAACACTTTTTGTACACTCATTGGTTCTATTTTCGTGAATGAAAAATGTTAGAGCTAGAATTTGATCTTGCAATGTAGACTAGAATGTCATGACAATTATCAGGCAGTACGTACTAGTTTGAGATTGGCATCAGACTTACAAAAGTCATCTGATCTGCCATTTTAGTTATGGTCACAAAACATACTTACTTCAAGGCCTTACTTGGTTTGAATGCCGAATCTTTCTAATATCTCACACTCATAACCTTGCTTATTGCAAAACCAAAGTCTCCCCTTAGGAAATCATATATCGATTATCCATCTTAAGCATTTTCAGATTCAATATAACAATTGTACTCTCAAGTTTCTGCAAGCTATTATCAGTCAATCAGTAAAACATTTTAAACCAAGTGTTGAGAATATACATCCCACATTGGGAATTTGGACCTAGCCTGTGAGTTTATAAGAGTTTGGGCCACTTCATCCATTGCCAATCAGTTTTGGATGTGAACCCCATATCACTTTATCATGATATCAGAGCAGGTTACCCACATCTACGTTGAAGCCCAAATGACTATACAGACTCAACGTCACCCAAAATGTTATCCACGTGTATGGCTTAAAAATTCGCCACACGTGCGGGCCGTGTTGAGAAGATACATCCTACATTGGGAATTGGGACCTAGCCTGTGGGTTTATAAGGGTTTGGGTCACTTCATCCATTGCCAATTGGTTTTGGATGTGAACCCCAGCTCATTTTATCACCAAGATACAAAGTGTATGAATAATCTCATTGTTGTTACAGTATATAGTTTCATGACCAAATTGATACCAAAAAGTCTTCTTTAATCAACCTGAAAGATAAGGCACATCATCTGTACAATATATATTCTCACATTGCTTGTACAAAGTTGAAAACTAAGATACGAAGACGTACCATTTGTTGGGAAATATTGTAGCATAAGCAGCTCAATTTATATATAATTTTCGACAAAAATAAAGAAAACATCTAAGCATGAACATAAAACCAAAATCCCTTAGAAGAAACAACGAAATCATGCTATGCCTGCTAAACAGGGTATGGCCTTGATTATGGCATCTTTTTGCTTTCAATCTTGCTATGCTTGCTAAACAGGGTTCGAAGATTCTCCAGAAACCAGATGCTTTGCCGAATCGTCTTCTAAAGGCCATTTATTTTCTTGATGATAGCTTTTGGGAGGCTGAGCTGGGTACCACTCCTTCTTATGCATGTCACAGTATTATTGCGGGGAGAGATATTATACGGCAAGGAATACATAGACAGATTGGTGATGATTTCTCTACTAGTATATGGGATGACACTTGGTTGGAGGGAGTGGATTTGGCTCCGTATAGGAATCCTAGAGTTCAGAGGGTTTCTGATTTGTTCTCCCAACCTGGTATGTGGAATCATTGCTCTTCCTATTAGTGTTCGATTTCATACTGATCGTTGGATTTGGGGTGTTGATAGGAAACGTTAGTTTACAATTAAACCAGCTTATCAGTTGGCTCGTCGTAGGGTCCTGGAGGAACCTGCTTCTCCTAATCCGAGTTCTTTGTTATAGAACAAAATCTAGAAGGCTTATGTTCCAGAGAAAGTGAAGATATGTGTGTGGAAGGCGACTTCTAATATTCTCCCCACTAGAAGTAGGCTCAGTGAAAGAGGTATTGATATTGATACCCGGTGCCCATTCTATGATGAGGAAGTTGAATCTCTGATTCATGCACTTAGAGATTGTAGTCATATTGTTTCTTGTTTACAAGAGGCGCATATTGTGGCTCTTGGTCAGGAGGCACATGTGTATGATTGGTTAGTAAATTGTCAGGCTACTAATCCACAGGGATTTCCTCTCTTATTGATGAGCCTATGGGCTATATGGAGTAACATGAATTCACAAGTTTGGGATGGTGATGCTAAAGCTACTTTCATGTTGAAGCCTTCGATTATTGGTTGATGGAATGAATATAGACAGATACATGTAGCACAAAGAAATAATGGGGCTCGGGTTTGCCCTCCTTGGTCTCCCCCTCAGGTTAGGTTGATAAAGTTGAACGTTGATGCATCGTTCCACCTTGTCGATGGTACTTCTGGATTGGGAGGGGTATTTCGTGATCATACGGGCCATTTGGGAGTTTTTACTTCCTATTGGGATCATTCTCAGTCACCATTGCATGCTAAGCTGCTTGCTGTCATGGAGGGGTTGAAGGTCGCCAGGCAATTTTCCCTTACTCCTTTGACTATTGAGTCTGATTGTGAGGTGTTGGTAGATGCAGTTCAGAAAGGTACGTTAGATCACTTAGATTTTAGTTTTCTTATTGAGGATCCTCGTTAGAGTATAGGCTTAGCTAATGGAGCGTGTTTGTCTCATGTTAGACGTTCAGCTAATATTATAGCTCATTCATTAGTTTTTTCTAATGTACTCCCTCTGGCTGTGGAGGCGATAATAAACTCTGAGTGTTATGATCTTTGATCAATGAAGTAAATTCATTCCCCTAAAAACAACGAAATCATAAATTAAACAAACATGAACAATAATAATCAGAAAGTCATCTTCATCTACTTACAACTTGTTATTAGAACTATCAAAATTTCATGATAGTGAATTCAATTCACTTATTTTGCTTGTCCCAAAAACCAAGGACTAAAATATCCATAATTTTCTCCATTTTCGGCATATGGATATATATGTTACATACCAATATTTTTTCGATGGAAATTTTCGAAATTTTCCGATATTTCCTGATATATCTGGAAACTTTCGAAATTTCCCGATATTTTCATAATATCACCACGTGTCAGGCCAACTTCAAATAAAATAAAATATCACTGGTCAAGAGAATCGAACCTCTGATTCATCCTTTTGTAAGCACAAAATTATAATCAACTCTACTACACCAACTTATCGTTATATATGGCTCTTTTTATTATATATTGCATTTCATGTCTCAAAATTCACCTAAAGTTGAAATAAAACCAAACTAGTTGTTAATGGGGAATTGAACCCTTTTGGTCTAGGAGGAAGCAATAATGAAATTTACTGTTATAGGGAAAATTCAACATGTCTTATCCACCATATTTATTCTCTAATGAGATGCAATCAAGTAAAAACATATGAACACAATCTAATGCACAATCTTCATAAAGTTATGGTTATGGTCCAAGTCGAGAGATGCTTGATCCGAATGAGAACTACTAGCACCACAACCCACAGTCAATCACCCACAACCCCTATGGTTGGCATATAAGTCAGTATATGCAAAATTATAAAGGGACAATATCATTTAATGACTATTCTTCACAATATACTCAAGGTTTTTTTTTCCAGTTCCCAAACATTTTCCTATGTGGGGCCCGAAGGCAAACCCAGCGGAGGACAACCCCTCAATGCTCCACGGTGGTACACCGTTGCATACCGAAGTGGAGGGGCCAGTCTAGAATCCGGGCATCAGGGTATCCCCACTGCCGAAGGTAATACCTCCGGCGTGGGACTAATCCCTGACGCGGCTCATGTGAAATGGTTCCAACCCGAAATTTCATCGGGTGACCTGGCCACAATAATGTCCTCAATGCCCAACTCAGACCCATATTGTGACCCAATTAGAAACAAAGAGGTGTGTAATGCCTCCGCCAACGATCGAACCCCTGACCAATGCCACATTTAAGCCCTAGTCAAAGAGTTGCCGCGGTCAGAAACCACTATACCACACTCCGTGGTTAATATACTCAAGGTTTTACTTAAGGAAATGATGAAGATAGTGAAAATTTTATACCTTATAGATCCTTTATGTGGTTCTAAATCACTCATGCAATTTTCATATTTAATGTATCATATGTAAATAAGGCGTGATGACATAGCCTCTTTTTGGGTATATATATACATATATATTTTTTATTTAAATTTTTAATAATATTCGACGATTATTTCATCTCAAATTATTATAACTAACTATAAACTAATAGTTATAGAATAATCTCTTATGACATATAGTATATAATTGATCAAATAAATATTTCTTTGTTCCAGGAGAATTACTATTCTACCCTTATGTGTGTCTTAGCCTAATAGGTTTCCTGTTAGGAGATAGATTAGCATCTCCGTAATAGATTAGGACTCCGAATCCTACGGGATTGTGGTTTTGTAATGCCTATATATAGGCCCCCATATCATTCAATAATACACAATTATTTCATCTTAAAACACGTTATCAGCACGTTGCTCTAAAACCCTGAACTTTTAGAGCCCTAGAATTTTTTTCTCTTCTCCACCGCCGGCCGCCGTCATCTCCGGCCTCCGGCATCTCCTCGTCGGCGCAGCCCCTGCATGCTGCCCCCGCAGCCCCGCGCGCAGCCCCTGCATGCTGCCCCTGCAGACCCTGCATGCTGCCCCCGCAGCCCCGCGCGCAGCCCGTGCATGCTGCCCCCGCAGCCCCGCGCGCAGCCCGTGCATGCTGCCCCCGCAGCCCCGCGCGCAGCCCGTGCATGCTGCCCCCGCAGCCCCGCGCGCAGCCCCTGCATGCTACCCCCGCAGCCCCGCACGCTTCCCTGCCCTGCAGCCCCCGCAACGCATCCCTACACGCACGCACGCAGCCCCGCATGCAGCCCCTGCGACCCCCCCTGCTGCCCCTGCGACCCCCCTGCACCCAGCCTCCGCAGCCACGCAGGGTATCCTCCGCATTCGCTCCGCAAAAAACATCTTTTTGCCCCGAAAAACCCCGCATCAGAGGATTCAAAATTGCTCCTCCCGCATATATACGCAATGAACGCGAACTGCACAAGCAAACTCTTCGCTCAAGAGAAGCTACTCCCGTCTTCTCTACCATTTTGGGCCTTTAAACTATTTCTCTTTTTTCCTTTTTATTTTCCTATTGCTTATTAAATCGTTTATTTGCACGTTTTCGTTTTCTAACTATGTTTCACGTGCTTACATAGGAAAAGTGATCACTCGTCGTACTATGGTGATGACATTCATGCCGAGATGGATGATACTTTTGTCATCTACATACGATTTTGATCGTACCCTCCCAAGATTTTATGTCATCGGACGAAGATCGAAAAGGAATTCAACAAGCAACTTCATGCATGACGATCGATTTGCAGAGCAATTTACTTATATGCGGTCTATTTGGCAGACCAACAAGTATGTTTTTCTTAAAGTTGCTGCTTTTGAAGATATATATATAAATTATCGGGGGCTATTAGCCTTTTTTTCATGTCTTCTTTTTCCGGCCTTTCTTATAATGCCGATGAGACCAAAGAAGGATATGATTCCCCTCTTGGTCGACGTTTTTCGTGTGACGGTCCTGGGGGAGTCACGTTATTATTTAAAAAGGAAGATATCGATTTCGTGTGGTCGCTTGAGTGCACCGCTGTTTTGGGTGCGATCATGAGAATCGCCGATATGCATCGATTATTTTGTGACCATATACATCACAACCCTTCTAATTCCGGTTACATACTTGAATAGTTTCGATTATTCGAAACCTATACAACCCTCGTTTCTTATGGATGCGTCGCCATCGCGACTGTTATTTGAATGTTTGAGTTTTCTTAAACTCATGTCTATAAACGATAATCTCAAGGTCTACGTACTCATTTATTTGAGTTGATTCATTACTCTGATGCAGCACTATTTGCTGACAAAAAGATCCCAAAAATAACGAATTCTATGGGACACACTTAAAAGTGATTTAATGAACGTCTATGACGTTGTATTATCAGAGTTGACCTTGATGCATACTCCACATCAAAGAAACGCATGCCATTTTTGGCACATGTATCTATTTTTTGAGGAAATTTTGGAGATGGAAACGTAACATTCTTCCATTCTCAAGTAAGCACATTTTTGAGCCTCAGGCTAAGGCTCCGCCCAATCCGATATGCAAAATTTTGTTGCTACAGACTTTTGATTAGTCAATCTATTTTGACTATGTCTTCTGCTTACTATTTTTCAAGTATGACGTTGGCATTGCCATGATTATTGCTCGACTTTAGCTTAAGTCGTCTATTGGAATTGGAAGCTTGTTTGTGTTGTATTAAATATTGGCATATTCTATAAAATTTCTCGTATTTCTTGTTTACAAGATTGACTCGTGAGAATTTTATTTGTCTTGGCTTAGCATGCATGGTCAACGTTTGCAACTCATGTGGTTTTTAAATTGGCCGCTTTTGGGTTACATGGGACCTCAATAGCACTACATTGTGATTTTGGACTTTGAAATTTGGAAAACAGACCTCGGAACGTCAAAATTGACGTCGTTTTTCCCGGTTACTGTTCCAGCGTTTCCGGAACGTTTTTTGACGTTTTACCAACGTATTCGCCGCCTTCCGGCCCTATTCTGGCGTTTCCGGCACCGCCATCCGGTTCTGGACGGCGTTCCCTGTCGGACCTGAAGTTATGGCCTCCATACCGGCCAGGTCCGGCCACTGCCGGCCGGATTTCCGGCAATCGGTGCCGCCAGCTTCCGACGAGTTTTTCCGACGTTTTTTTTCCCGTCGTTTCTCGTCATTTTTCCGGCATATCTCAGCAGTTCTTGCTGCCATGTTTTCCTAGTCCAACATTCACCCGGTTTTGAGTTAATTTGACATGGTTTTCCGGTTAATTTTCCGGTTTTCTCCAAGTCGTTTCATAGCTCAAATGATTTTATTATTATTGGTGACCACCCGCACCAATTGGATGGTTTTTACCACCCAAATTGTTTGGTATTCAACTGCTCCAATACCATGTTTTTCCAACTCTTGAGTTGAAGAATGTAGTTCTATTGCCATGTGATACATTCGATGGGATTGCCATTTGTTTCAATCCCCTCTCTTACAATATCCTACGGCGTATTGTATAGAGAAGTTTACCGCGTCGTTGACTCTCTTAATCTTCATTTTGAGAATGTCCCGCCGTGAAATCAAGTGTCTTGCTAATTGCGTAACCACCCACACTGTCTTACGGCACAGGTAGTTGTTTTACGGATCTCGTGCGGAGATTGTGTTCTATATCTTCGTGCATTGCTAAGTTTTAAAGGCCATACATGCCAATGATGGATTTTCATCTTGATATTTGTGTTAAGAATGGAGAGGAATAAATCTGTCAGATTTCATTGACAGTATATTTTTCAAGCTTCGACAGTAGCTTTGTTAGCCTGCAGACATCGTTTTGCTTGCCTGCAGCAGTAGCTTTATGTAACTCAAGATTCTTTGAATCATGGGTTCGGTTTTACTGTCTTTTCGGTTTTGACATGATCGTTTTTTGGTCATTTTGAACAAGATATGATGATTCGAGTTCTTTGAAATTCACATTATCATCTATTTTTCATGTTCACGAAGCGATTGGAGGACCACCTCACCCATGCTCCACACGATGAGGCCGAGCCTGCCTATTTCGGCGGCTCCATGGCATTAAGGCCGTTGGTGGCGGCATCCCCTCCTTCACAGGAGCTTGTGATGCCTCCCGTGTTTTCTAATGCCTCCATGGTAATCTCTTATGCTCATCGCTCATTTTGCAAAGCATGTTCTTTTGCTAGATTTCAAGGAAGTCCTTATTTGCTAAGGCTCCAACCGAGAACATTCCATTCTTACAAAGTATTTAAGGTGACATTAGTGAACCCTATCCAACTGAATACGGACATTTTTCAGTATTTTTATGGTATAGGTTAAGAGCATCGACGCGTTGGTCACACGTCGCTTTGCTTTCCACAAGAAATGCTGCATTCGCTAAAGTTTTTAGCTATGATCATCATCCTAAGGGCTCACCACCCTTCCTATCCTCTCAAATCTATTTGATTGGATACCGTTGGAGAGTTCACCTCCACGACTTTGATGATTTCGTTTTGCATATCTACTGGGATCGTCGTTGAACATATTATTCCTCATGTTCATTCACTGCACGATCTAGCAGAGCTCGGACTTGGTTATGGGTACTAACCTGCCGATTTTTGCATGGAGATATGTAATGATGTTGCATGCAGCGACACTTATTCGTTTTAGACCCACAACTTGCCAAGCGTTTAGTGCGTACCAGATGGTTACTGGATACGATCCCAACGTTCTTTTCCTTAAACGCCTATTTGGTTAAAGTTGTTTATGTGCCTCTATTGTAGTTATCTCAATGGGTCTACTTGAAACGATTAAGTATTCTGGTTGGTTATGATTTATGAATCACCAACACTTGTCCGCTATTTCCAATCTACAACCGTTGATCTCTATCCTGCGATATTAGCAGACGGTCACTTTGATGAGACATACTTCCCGTCATTAGGGGGAGATATGGAATGCTCCCATTCTGGTTTTAACGCCAGGAATTGACGTGGTGTGGCACTATGTCTCATTAAGATCCCGCACTACTCAAAGTGAGAAAATGTGCAACGCATTATCGACCTCTAAAAAGTCAAAGATTCGATGCTCAATGACTTTACCGATATTGCGAAAGTGACGAGATCGCACATAAATGCTGTGATGTGCCGGTAAGGTTGGAACTCTCAGAATATGGGAGAATTTCATATGACCTGGTCCTAGCACCGTTGGCACCATCCCTGACAGTGGGAAGGAAGCCGGCGATGACACCATCGTACGCTGTGGTGTTGTCAGCGCCCGTGGTATTGCACCACAAAACAAGGGCGGCAAACGCAAAGATGGACTAGTAAGGGTCATAGCTTCGGTCTTGGCTCCTGCCTAGATGAGGGGGAGACCATTATTCTCTGGAATCAAAACCAGAAAGAAGCGAAGTGCGTAGGCATAAGTATTTCGCCCATCATCAAGAGATATCCTCTAAACATGTGTATCAACTAAGTTTCTGTGGGACGCTATAGACTCATTTTGTTGATGTTAGAGAAGAATAGAAATCCCACGAATTGATCGTATACAGCGCGCGCGTATATTTAATGTATTGATCTCCCATGATTGATGATGTATTCGCTTATGCTCTTATTCCGTTGTAAAGCATCAACGATGAGCAACTTGACCGAAGTGGAAAGAATCAATACAGGTTGAACTAGACTTGTTATGTTGGTCGTTGTTCGTAAGTGTAATGAGAAAGATCAAGTCATGCGATATATGCAGGACTTATGGTGCAAAGATTGTCTCATTATCCTAGTATTGACTACGATGAGTTATATTCTCTCGTTATGGACATAATTTCTTTCCGCTACTTGATCAGTAGTAGTGTCTATGAAAACTAATTTGCAGCATATGATAGTGGTCATAGAATATCTGTAAAGGGATCTTGACGCAGATATGAGAGTGCCTGAGGGACTTTAAATGCCTCTAGACCACGGAGAGCTTATGTAATCAGATTGCGACGTTCGAGAGAACGTAGTACAATCGGTTGCAAGAACTCACACCCATATGTGTTCATATGAAGCTAATTCTTGATTCTCTATTCCGTCTAAGTATAGATGATGAAGAGATTCAATGAGCTATACATTCATACATGTTAGTGTTGTTGGGATACTATTGCTTTCATTATGACGTGATTAACTATGCGCAAATGCATTGTCATTGGACTTGCATTGCTTCTTTGACATGGGTTTAGTTCTACACTTAGTGAACCAACACAAATCCTATCCACACCAACGCCGCCAGCAGCTCCAGCAACATCAACGTACGCCTTGGTGTAGCAGTCGACACTGGTAGCGTAGAGGATGCGTACGGTTCTGTCTTGGACCAAAATCAGTCCTTCATTGGTCCATTCCCCCATTCTTTTTGCGAAAGACACATTGAATGTGACAAATCAGAATCTGTCCAGTTTCGTAAGTCAACTTAAACGAGACCTACAGGACAGCTCGCTCGATGAAATATGGTGAAATTAGTACCGTTGGAAAGGTCTATGTGTCTACTTTCAAGGGACATCAACCTTTCATTCATAGCCATCATATTAAGTGAGTTATGGCCGTTTTAGCAAAGTAGGACAGTCCTGTCCGGAAATTTGCAAGTCAGTCAACTTCGACAGAGCATTGTGAACTGCTCCGATCGGATGAGGTTGTGAACCTTATGTCACTGGAAAGCCACGAGTGTCTACTTTTCAGAACATTTTACGGTTCGATGATACCTATTTTGACGAAGAAGTTATGGCCGTTTAAGTGAGTGAAGGTCATTCTATCCGAGAATCTGATTTTCATTGCAAACTCTTATTTTGAGTTGTTATGCAATCTTGTTTCCTAAGATCGAAGTTTAGCTAAGTATAGCATGAATGATCTAAGGATGTGTGGCTAGATTAATGATTAATCATTAGCCCAAGACTACGTTTGAGAAGCATGTAATGAACGTTGTATACGTTGTTCTTTGTACTCCATGATTATGGCACTAATCAGGGGGAGTTGTTTCGTAGACTTCAGGGGGAGTCTACCTCACATGATGCTATCAAATGTAGACGGTGCGTTGTGCTCTTTTTCCCTTCGATCAAGCTTTTATTTTTACCCAAGAGGTTTTTATTTTGCTTGACAAGGTTTTTACCGAGGCAACGATGTGTACACCATGCAACCTAGGCATGCGACACAAGGGGGAGTGTTCCGGGAGAATTACTATTCTACCCTTAGGTGTGTCTTAGCCTAATAGGTTTCCTGTTAGGAGATAGATTAGCATCTCCGTAATATATTAGGACTCCGAATCCTACGGGATTGTGGTTTTGTAATGCCTATATATAGGCCCCCATATCATTCAATAATACACAATTATTTCATCCTGAAACATTCTTAAAATTTTATTCAAATTTTTCATATTTTTATATAAATTTATATCAGTTTACTTAATTATTTTTTTAAAATTAAAATTTTTAATTTCCAGATCTCGATATTTCCGACGAAATTTTATTCCTTCTAAAAACACATAAATTGTTACACACTCTAAGAAACCGAACTCATGCACAAACAAAAAGACCCACTCAAACAGAGGAGATGAGCTCACAGCTCTCACCACTCACACCTCTCCTCTCCATAACCACCACCACCAAATCACCAAGATCAACCAGACTTGCTGCAACACCACCCTCAACATTCCACCAGCTCTCCCAAAGAACCCACATCCCTTCTCATGTGTACACCCACCCCACCGCCCTCCTCCTCGAGCTCTGCACTTCCATGAAAGAACTCCACCAAATCTTCCCCCTCATCATCAAGAACGGCCTCTACACCCACCACTACTTCCACACCAAGCTCGTCAGCCTCTTCTGCAACTACAACTCCCCAACTCAAGCCCTCCGCGTTTTCGACTCCATTGACGACAAGCTCGACGTTTTCTACCACACTCTTCTCAAAGGCTACGCCAAGAGCTCCTCTCTATCCGACGCCATTGCCTTCTTCTGCCGGCTCAAGCAAGACGGGGTCGCCCCCGTTGTGTACAACTTTACTTACCTGCTCAAGGCCTGCGGCGACAATGCTGACCTCAGCAGGGGGAAGGAGATTCACGGCGCGCTTATCACGTGTGGCTATTGTACTAATCTCTTTGCCATGACCGGAGTGGTGAACATGTACGCCAAATGCAGGCAGATTGATGACGCCTATAAGATGTTCGACAGAATGCCTGAGAGGGACTTGGTTTCTTGGAACACGATTGTCGCGGCTTATGCGCAGAATGGGCTGGCCAAGAGGGCCCTGGAGTCACTTATGAGGATGCAGGAGGAAGGGCAGAGGCCTGATTCCATCACATTGGTCACTGCATTGCCTGCTGTTGCGGATGTCGGGTCATTGGTGATTGGGAAGTCGATTCATGCCTATGTTATAAGAGCTAGTTTTGAGTCACTTGTGAACATTTCTACCGCGCTCTTAGATATGTATTCGAAATGTGGGTCTGTGGAAACTGCTCGGGCGATTTTCAACAGGATGAATCATAAGACTGTTGTTTCCTGGAATTCCATGATTGCTGGGTACGTGCAAAATGAGGATCCTGAGGAAGCAATGGTGATTTTCCAGAAGATGCTCGATGAAGGCTTTGAACCGACTAACGTTACTATTATGGAAGCTTTACATGCTTGTGCTGATTTGGGAGATCTTGAGAGGGGAAGGTATGTGCATGAGTTATTGGATCAATTGAACCTTGGACATGATGTCTCGATTGTGAATTCTTTGATATCCATGTATTCCAAGTGTAAGAAAGTTGATATCGCTGCCAATTTGTTTAGAGGCTTAAAGGGTAAGACCGTTGTCTCATGGAATGCCATGATATTAGGGTTTGCGCAGAATGGTCGGGTCAGCGAGGCTTTAACTCACTTCTGTGAGATGCAATCTCAAAATATAAAGCAAGATTCGTTTACAATGGTGAGTGTAATTCCAGCTCTTGCAGAGTTATCAGTTACACGTCAGGCGAAGTGGATTCATGGACTTGTTGTAAGAAAGTGTTTTGACAAAAATATTTTTGTGATGACCGCTCTTGTCGATATGTATGCAAAATGTGGAGCTGTCCATACTGCCAGAAAGCTTTTCGACATGATGGATGACCGGCATGTGACAACATGGAACAGTATGATTGATGGATATGGAACAAATGGGCTTGGAAAGGCTGCTGTGCTATTGTTCAACGAAATGAAGAAGGGAAAAATAAAGCCAAATGATATAACATTTTTATGCGTGATATCTGCTTGCTCTCATTCGGGTTTGGTGGAAGACGGTCTTCAATACTTTGAAAGCATGAAGGATGACTATGGCCTGGAGCCTGCAATGGATCATTATGGTGCCATGGTTGATCTTCTTGGTCGAGCTGGTCGACTAAATGAGGCTTGGGATTTTATTCAAAAGATGCCTATGGAACCTGGCATTACAGTCTTTGGGGCAATGTTAGGAGCTTGCAGAATTCATAAAAATGTTGAATTGGGGGAAAAGGCAGCAGATAAAATATTTGAGTTGGATCCTGTTGAAGGTGGGTACCATGTTTTGCTTGCTAACATATATTCAACAGCTTCAATGTGGGACAAAGTGGCCAAAGTGCGAACAACAATGGAGAAGAAAGGGCTCAAGAAAACTCCAGGCTGCAGTTTGGTGGATTTTAAGAACCAGGTTCACGCATTCTATTCCGGGAGTACAAGCCATCCCCAATCAAAGAGAATATATACTTATCTTGAGACACTGGTAGATAAGATCAAGGCTGCTGGTTATGTGCCAGATACAAACTCAATTCATGATGTGGAAGATGATGTCAAGGAGCAATTGTTGAATAGCCATAGTGAGAAGCTGGCTATTGCATTCGGACTCTTGAATACTACCGCAGGCACAACAATACACATTCGAAAGAACCTGCGAGTTTGTGGTGATTGCCACAACGCAACCAAGTACATTTCATTAGTGACCGGAAGGGAAATCATAGTGCGCGATATGCATCGGTTCCATCATTTCAAAGATGGAACTTGTTCTTGTGGAGATTATTGGTGATTCTGCATTGACACCATTTTATTCTTGGGAGCTGCATATTGGTCTTTCAGGGATTGGCTGTAGATTCAGTGATTCACCATTCACCGATCTAGAGTGTCACTGAATCATGGAAAAGCAAAGCTTACAATAAGTTGTATGCAGTTATGCACATTGGAGGTTGATGTGTGTAGGAATTAGATTATTAGGTTAAGAAGAGTTGCTCCATTTTTGTACTGATTGGAAGAGACAAGCTAGTTTTCTTCTCTTATTCGTATGTACTAAAAGTTTTTGCAGACATATTCCTATGGAATTATAGGGTTCAATTTAATTTATGGCAATTCCATTTCTGAGATTAGCGTTTTATTGTCCCTGATGGGAGAGGAATACTTATAAATTGTAATCTTTATATTGATAACTGATAATGCATTCACTTATTTGGAATCGATTTATGATGTTCGCAAGCAGTTTGGGCATGGAATATTTTATGCTGTATGTATATTGTATGTTCTGTGCTATCTTAATATTATAATTGCATACGCAACTTAATTTTATGGAATAATTTGGATTGACCATAATGATAATCCTATGTAACTTAATTTTATAGAATAATTTGAAGTGATCATAATGATAATCCCATCATTCCCATGTACAACCAGAGCACATCTCACAATCCCAACTCAAGGTGGTGCATAAATGACAATCATGCCTAAATTCTGAAGTTGTTACATCACTTTCTTTACACTACATTGTTGAGAATATTTGCTCATCTTCCAATAGATTAATCGAAACCTAATCACCTTCTAATCTTGATTTTTTTTTTTTGAAGTGCCAGTCCCCCTCCATGTGCTTAGGCCTGGACTCGAGATTTTTAGGTCTGCGTCGAACTTTGAAACTTAGACGCATTCAGTTTTTTTTTTTTTTCATTTCTTAATATCATAAAGATTATATTTGAAACTAGAGCTAGCTAAGAACTCAGAGTACAATATAACATGAATTGTCCAATAGTATTTAGATCAATAACAGTTGTATTATTCTTTTGTCAAACCTTGTCAATCGTAAAAGCTTACCAAGGCTAGTAGCCAAAACTACTCCCCCATCGTTGACTATTTAGTGGAATCCACCAATTTCACTGCCCACAGTAAAACTGTCGCTCCCTCCATCAAACCTCCAAAAGGAGTAGAAATAGGCAATTGAACCAAAAACCGATTGATGCATGTTGGTAACGAAAAATTCCGCGAGGTCATTTGTCTCACCAAAGTATATATTCGTGGGCGGGAACTAACGTGGATCGACATTCGTTTTACTCTTCCCTTAATTCGGACGATTTACCTTTGACAAGAAGGAGGTACCTGCAAAAAACCCTCTGATGCCTAAGTCAGTATATTTCTTAGCTGTTTTAAATTTCTTGTAATCAGATTAGATCATTACCTCTTACACAATCCTCTATTTATATAGTGGAATTCTTCATTCTTCATTAAAGTATATTTACGTTCGTCATCATGACGGCATTCATGTGTAGTTATATACGTTCTTAATCATTGCTCATTTATTCTGTCGGTAATTCATCTTATTCATGTCTCCTTAATGTGTCGGTTTCATACCGAGCATTCATCAGTCATTAAAATCACCATAGTTATGATTGTCATTCAAGTCACATTGAACAGCCTCATTCATTGCAGTCTCTATTGCCATTACTACTCATCGCAACAATTATTCAAACTTAATATGTTTTTACTCATTGTATTTACTTCATCTTTATTGTTGGGTGCTAATATTTTCTTGCTCCCACAATGCATGCACGACGAATCTTGGGGAGGAAAAAACCACCACCTCCATCATCAAAGCCACCAGGGAAAGAGCGTATCCAGTCTCTGATGGCCAATTCAATAACCGGAGCCGAAAACCCTAGCATTGAAGTTCAATGTCAATTAATTTTACTCTAGATAATCCAGCACGACTATTAGAATATTGTTAAAAGCTGTTCCACTTTGTTGTGAAAATTTTGTTACGAATGAATCTAAAAATTCTCACATTTTGTTGCCTTTGTTGATCCTTATTCCCCGTTTCCTCTCTCTCTTTTCACCAAATAGTTCTATTATGTCGGTCATTGTATCTTTAAATAACATTGTATGTGGCTGAAACTTGAAAACGGCACCAAATATGACATTATGACATCCTTGTGTTGAGTTGGAGGCGACATGACAAATATAAATTTGGACCGAAATGCATGACTCCTATGTTCGCTCCAAGTTAACAAGTCATGCTTGTTTTCGATTTCAAATTTGGACTTGGGATATGCTATATAAGAGCATTAGGGCTAATTTTATGAAATTTAAAATCGAGAGACAAGACTAATTTCAACCATATAGTTCAAGGTTGAGAAAATTTAATTTAATTTAACATTATATATAAAATAAATAAGATGCACGAAGAAAATAGAAAAGGGTTGTAACCAAAAAAAAAAACAACTCCCAGCGACCCAGCCCAACTTGGGTGAGTACAAGATTGGAATTAGAACAAATGTTGTGCGTTAGAGTGGTCATTTCACCAAACCCTTGGGGGCACCGAGTATAAAACAGTTGGTTTCAGTCCCCTGCAAAAGTCGACTCTGAGGTTTTAGGGTTTTCTGCCGAGACGACGCAATCTCTTCTCTCTTGTTTTTTTTAGGGTTTTCCTGCAAATCTAGCCATGACTGCCCAGACCCAGGAAGAGCTCCTCGCCGCCCACCTCGAACAGCAAAGCATCGATGTAAGCTTCATCTCTTTATCTCAACTCTGCAGAAATCGGATACCATGTTCATCCAACTGCTCAGATTTGTTGTTATCTACTGTAAATGTTTGTGATTATGATATATTAATGGTTGTGATTGATAATAGAGTACATTGTTTTACTGAAATTTGGGATTTACTTGGTACTTTAAATGAGAGACTGATAATACTGTACTGGGACTGAAGTGGATTATAGATTCTCCATGTTTCAATCGAGAAGATTTGGTTTTGTAGTGAACGTAAATGCATCAAGGGTGTTATTAGTTTGGTCGAATCATACCTACTTTATTGATGCAGTAATATAATTTTCACTGCATTTGGTGCTAGTTAATGTTGTTATCTTGTTACTGTAATTCTTGGGCTTGAGCCTTTGCTTATGCGGTTGTAGTTGCGATCAGGTAGTGATACGTAAGATTTGAGATAGATGGTAATGTGATCATTTGTTTTTTGTCGGCAGCCTGATCAGCCTACAGTTGAGGAGGAAGATGATGACGACGAGGATGACGATGACGATGATGACAAGGATGATGATGAAGTCGAGGGTAAGTTTGGTGCTCAGTGTCTCTCTTCCTCTCTGTTTTCTTCAAGCTTCTATATCCTTGCTTAAAAATATATATATATATATATATATATATATTTTATTCCCTGTAAGTTAATATTCTGCATGCTGTAAAAGCCTATCAAATATCTTGACAATGAATATCTACTTTGTGTTTGTTCTAAAAGAATGACACCATCATGAGTTTATATTTTCTCTCTGCAAAATAATTGATAGAACAAAACGCAGTATACAACCTAGCCTGTTGTCTACGGTAGCATCTTTTATACAAGTCGTTGGAAACCACTGCTTTGTCTGTTTTGACATGTCTTAAATATCTGTCATTTTGTCTATGACTTTTTCTGTGTTCACATAAACGTGTTTTTACACAAACTGTAAACTTAGCTTATGAGTTTCAATTTAAGACAAGATACTTGATATTATGGTGGTTCCATATTGTCATGGTGAAAATAACAATAAAAATGGAATATCCGTTTGATTAAAACATGATTTTGAACTTACCGTGGGTATAGGCACAGTCAGCCATGTTTGATAACGTTTTCTTAACCATTGTTGTTTGGCTGCAGGACAAGATGGAGAAGCGAGCGGTAGGTCAAAGCAAAGTAGAAGTGAAAAGAAAAGCCGCAAAGCGATGCTCAAGCTAGGAATGAAATCTATTCCAGGAGTTAGCCGGGTCACAGTTAAAAAGAGCAAGAACGTAAGTGCCTTTTTTACTGTTGTTTACCTTGTTAGCCAGTATTAACTATTTGTGCTGGTATGTTTTGTTTGCTAACATGCTATATTTTCCTTTAAAAAACAGATCTTATTTGTGATATCCAAACCGGATGTTTTCAAGAGCCCAACTTCAGACACCTATGTCATCTTTGGTGAGGCAAAGATTGAGGATTTGAGCTCGCAACTGCAGACTCAGGCTGCAGAGCAGTTTAAGGCTCCTGATCTCAGTCATGTGATTTCCAAACCAGAGACGTCGGCCATAGCCCAGGACGATGAAGATGTAGATGAGACCGGAGTAGAGCCTAAGGACATTGAGTTGGTGATGACACAAGCAGGAGTATCCAGATCAAAGGCTGTAAAGGCACTGAAGGCTGCTGATGGTGACATTGTTTCTGCTATCATGGAACTTACCAACTGAAGTGTTTAACGAAATGTTTCCAGTGTCATCCCTTATTATGTCGTTTTTATGGTTTTTCAGATCATGTGTGCGGGAAGTCTGTCTGGATATTTCCAGTTTTAGCCAAGTTATGATATCTTTGTTGTATCAGTGACAAACTGAGAATTGCTTTAAACTAAAGTTTTTATTTGGAAGTTTAAGTCCATTAAATTTGAAATGTGTTGTAATTATATCAGAACTGAGGCTGCCTGGTGCATCAGGAAAATAGGCTTCTAGGTTTGGCATCAGGACAATAGCCTTCTTGATGCAAGGGAAAACAATATGCCTTCTAGATGCCATAATCAACTGTACTGTTGGGGTCAATGTAGGAGTAGCACTGCCGATCTACTAGTTCTCTATCTAAACTATAAATTGAGGTTAGAAGTTGCTGGAAATCATCTAGGGAGACGGGAGAGTTTTCACCCAAAAAAGATGACGTTCGAAGGTGACAGATTAGTTTGGGCAATGAGGTCGAATATGACCAGGCTCACCACAGTTGTGGCAAGTATGACTCTTGCACACTCTGATTGTCGACATTTTGATGATTTTCATAGTTTTCTACTTCCAATGCTGCTGTTAGCGCGCGCCTGCTCCTAAGTATCATACTTGTTGCCAAGTAACGCCGTACGGATGGAAGGCCTCAACCAGTATATAAACTCTGCTACCCTCTGTTCATCCGAAGTCAGACGATCAGGTGCATACCGTGATAATTCAATGAGCTTAGAATCGTACTGAAGTCAACTGCCCCTGAGTCAAAAGGAGATATTCACTTATTTATTTTCCCTCACAGTCTCAACGTACCTATTCATAAATCTCTGTTCAAACTCATCCCAAGTCATACATTCCACATCACAGCTCCTTCTAATAGTAGCCAGCCGCTCCAGTAAGAGTATAGGCTGCAAATCCAACTCTTAGGTCTTCAGGTACATCAATAAGATCGAAACATTGCTTTCCCTTTCTAACCCAATCCAGCCCTTCCGATGAACTATCAAGAAACCCTGCATATGTCGGGGGTGACAGACTAGTGAAAGCCTTCAAAAAATTCAGTCTTCTATTGAACCTGTTTGTGCCCTCAAGCTCGAGGGAAGCCATTTGCAGTAAGGCTTGAAACAGCTTTGCCACCACTTCATCAGGTGGAAGCCCAGTATTGGAAGAAGTAGCTCCACCTGTTCCAATTGTGTCTCGCTGATTTTTAACAATTGAAACATTAGCTTCCGTTCAACTGCCACATCAACTAAAGAGTATTCACAGGACTAAGTGCTGTCAATCATCAATATCCTACCGGCCATTAACAATTACCATGGAGTCTACTAACCTAGCAACATGAGATCAGAATGTAGTCTCCTCCAAAAGCTCAGAGTTAATGTGTTACTTGACTCACTTCCATTTCCCAATTATAGCAAAGTTAAGAATGAAGCAGAGTACAGTATGTTTTCCTTGTACTTTGCAAAAGCAAAACAGAAACAAACCAATTCAAGTAATAATACAAATATGCATCGGATTTTGATGTCACAAACAATTTTACAATTCTAGATCATCATTTTATATTATATTTTCATTTCTGTTCTTTTGCTCTCAAAGCCAAATCGATATCACTTAAACCTTATAACTCACTCTACTATTGTTCCAAATTTCCAACAAAATTAATTTAAACAATGATTATCTGCCACCGGGTACCACAAAGAAGAGGCAACAATGAAGACATTTTTTTTTTCATGTGAATGAGGTCAGATTTTTATTGATAACAGAAACGCTACATAGTTCTGAAGCAATTAAATCTTGAATGAAACTAGGGACATTGACCAGGAGAAATCCTAATTGTTAGTAGCAGCATATGAGGCTACTGCATGTGCAGCATTGTTAGCATCACGTATAGCATGGACTAAATGAAGCTGCTGGAAAAACAAATTTAAAGTATGAATGAAGGTCAAGACCATCAAATAATCATCATGGTAACAAACTAACAATCATATTACCCAAGAGCACATGTACACAGTACACTATACAATACACTATTACTTTTAAAGATGACACATTCCTAGAAATTACAGAACTCAAAATATGACCAGGACATGAGTGAATGAAACACACTAAAACTCTCAAGGACAAAATTCATAGGAATGTGCACTGCACCCAATGCTTTTCACTGTTTTCAGGGAAAATTATGATATCTTACATTACAGAAGCCGATACTGATTTAGCATGCAGCTCTTCATGTCTTGTCACATATCAGAAACATACTATTACACATTCATACAAGAACTATGTTCTCTATTCTGGGTTTTTTCTCTTTCTCAATTCCCCAATTTTACCTGGTTGTTCAAATACTTTTCTGTATCTATTCCATTTCATTGTTTGGAAATTCCGTTTTATTTGCTCACCATTGGTATGCTATCTTCTTCAAGAAAATGAAATGTATCAATTTCCAAACAAAATTTATACAAGGGGTTAAGGGGTGATATGATTAGAACACCGTTCAAACTAAGCATCAAGGAGACCTACAGGTTTCTACTGAAACACAATCAATCAGTAATTTCCAGACAAACAAAACAAAAACTTGAAAGATGAAACCAAGAAATGAGGTATCAATGGAGTTTAATCTTGTCCATATGAGCGTGATTGTTTGAGAGGGAGTTTTCTTTGGATGCTTCTCCGAAGATGTGACATGCAATAGTGAAATCAAAATCTAGGGAGAGTGAGCTTTCATTTGAGCTATCAACCGAGACGATCGGTGTTCTGGTTCACCCTAGCTTGTAATTCTTGCCTCTTTCGCCGACTCCACTCTCTAAAATCGAGACTTCGTCGACGAACAAGATAAACAAGTGAAAGACCAAGGTACGACCCGTCTAATAAGAGGTCCGAGCCGGTCAAAGCTAGCCCTCTCTCTCTCTCTCTCTCTCTCTCTCTCTCTCTCTCTCTAATGTATTCAAACAAAGGACAGTCGGTTTATTTTTGTTATGAATCGTTAAGAAATCACACTCGTAAGTCCTATAAACATGGGGAGATCATTAATGCGACTAGAAACCCTTTCTGCATCAGGAAAGCCTCTACTAAAGTAAAATAGAAAAAAGAAAAAAACCAGTGCTCCAGTCCTTTACCCTTTTAGTATAGGAATAGTTAAATCCAGTATTGTTTAGGAAACCTTGTACAAAAAACTATATATATTAGCCAAACACTGCAAATCCACCAACAGCAGAAACTCAGCTCTGAACAATTTGTCATGGAGGTTCCACTTTCTGGTGTTCAGAAGAATCATCAGATGCAGAAGACATCGGAATCTATGATTAAGAATCATCCACAGAATGCGTTTAGGCAAAGAAACCCATCACAACATGCTCTTTATAATCATCAGAATGTATCATCATCAGTCTGCTAATGCAATCACAGAAGAATAATGTGATGAGGAGAAGATTAGCTGCAGCTACTCTACAACAGAATCAGTCAACTGGCCCCGACTTTGCGCAGCAGCAACAACACGTTAGCATACCAGAAGAATGATGCACAACAACATTTACATGGGCGGGACATAAATCTTTCAGGTCCACATCATGTGCAAATGAGGCAAAGAAAAATTGTCTCCACACAGAAACAGAATCAGTCAACTGGCCTTGACTTTCTGCAGCAACAACGCATGTTAGCATACCAGCAGAATGACACACAACAGCGTTTACATGGGCAGAACATAAATCTTTCAGGTCTGCATCATGTGCAAATGAGGCAAGCACAGATTTTCTCCACACAGCAACAAATTCTTGAGAGGCAGTTGAACTCTTCACAGGAAGAGAGGATGCAAAGGCAGCAAACCCAAGTGGAACAATATGAGCAGCAAACACATCAAATGGCAGGAATGCCAGCTTCCAAATTATTAAGGGAAGGGGAAGTTTACCAAAGGGTCCAAACGCTAAGATGCAAGTATATTAGAGAACTAACAGTTGTCTACCAAAGGCTCACATATTGTCTCCAGAACATAGATATACACAATATCCAAAAACTTGAAGTAGTAAAGAGCTTATATCAGAAAGTCGAGATTATCCTTAAGATGCTAAATATGGCAGAATTCAACATTACACCCATTATGGAGGAGCAGTTGGAACTACTTGAGAGGAAAATCAGGTATACTCTTCACCGATGTAGACATGAACAGCCTGTTTCTGCACTAGAGCATGAGAAACTTTCTTCTGATGTGCACGACAGGCGTCAATTTGTGCAGCCTGATTCTCGGACTCTTCAAGCTCAGACCAATCAAGTTGAAAAGAAGCCACCACTGCAGACGGTGAACATGGAATGTTTTGCAACAAAGATGAAGGAGAGAAATGTGACAAAATTGATGAACTTTTCTGAGCCACCAATCCTGCAACATGGCACAAAACATTTGCAAACCAATTTGACAAAAAAAAATTCAGCTCAAACAAGTTCCTCCAGAAACTTAACAAAAACTACAAGCAGTCTCCCACAACAAAAAGTCCAAATTCCCATTCACAGGCCACAGTCAAATGTGAATACTTATGAGTCAAGTTTTAGTGTGCCTAAAGAAGTGCATCTCAAACGGCTGAGTGTGCAGACTCAAAAACCAGAACAGCAGTTATTGAAGAGGTAGAATCACCTACCAGTGAAGTTGCAGTCTGAAGCTTTTCCTAATCCTTTGCAGAAAAATCTTGAATCTTCCGGTCAGCAAGTTGCTAAACATACCTCTCAGAGTGAAAAGAATAATCTCTCAATTCATTTAGCAGAGGCTAGAACTCCTCTGAACTCAATAACCTCACCTTCTAGATCTTCTTCTTTGGCTCCCAAGGTTTCACTACCAGTGCCTGTTGAGTCTGAGAAACCTATGTCAGATACTCCATCCCATTTTAACGCTGGAAATATCGAAGATGAGCAAGTAAAAGGTGCGCAAGAAGCCCCAACATTAAGTACTCTTTTACTTGACAAGTCCAACGATGACGTTCATTCTAATAAGTCCACAGTAGATTCTAACGAGCTGCAGCCTATACAGAAATTGCTTAAGGTGGTAAACTCCATGTCATATAAAGCCTTAGGTGCCTCTGCTTCATACATTGCTTCAGTAGTGTGTAGGACTGATAGGATGAAAATGAAGAGACCGAGAAGTACATTGCCAATTATTGATGCTGCTTCAGAAAGTGGGATCTGTCATATGATGAAAAGGCCTAGGCTTGAGGTTAACCAAACCCTCTTCGAAGAAATTAGAGCAATCAGCCAACGACTAATAAACACTGTGCTAGATATCAGTGACCAAGAGACTGCTCGATCAGTTAAGACTGGTAGAGGAACCGTTGTCAGGTGCTCCTTCGTTGGCGTAGCCATCAGTCTTGATCTGATGTCTTCAACAATGTTTCAACTCCAGCCATTGAGATTGCTTGTGCCTCCAAGTTATCCACTCTGCTCTCCTATATTTCTGGACAAGTTGACAGTGCAAGTTGGATATGAACCGGAAGATCTCTCTGCAAAGGTCATGTCCAAGCTAAGTCGCTATCTCCGGACAATAGAGGAGCCGTTATCTCTTGGGGAGATAGCCAACGATTGGGATACATGTGCCCGAGAGGTTTTATGTGAGCATGCACAACAGATTGGGGGAGGAACCTTCAGTTCCAAGTATGGAACCTGGGAAGATTGCCTCACTACTGCTTAATTATTTGTTTCCCAAATATGTTTGCCTAGGTATGTATAGAACAAGTTGCATGTTAATTTAGCAGAGAAAATGTTATTTGTGTAACAACAATTAATTGGGAGTATACCAAGTGGGAAAATTTACCTCTTGCCACTTGTGCTTCGCTGGTTTCTTGGTGCGGCTGCCGGACGGGAAATCTTCCAATTGCTACTCTGTTTGTACTTGCCAAGGTATGCTTAAGGGATGGGTCTTTGGTTGTCTGCTTCGATCTTCTAACAGGTTTTGCTTCAGCGATGGTCATGCCCTCTCTATATTCTGTTGCTGATGAGACATCTTGGGTTGATCTGTATCGACGATAAAGGCATTTTAATGCTTCGTCGGAATCGAAATCAATCCCTTTGGTTAAATTTTAAATTTCAAAAAGAAAAAGAGATTGCTCAGACCTTGGTGGTTGGTTTAGATACACACATTATCCATACACTAACAAATTTATTTGATAAATCTCGGTTGGACTTGAGCCCACCCAACTATCAACGTAGATCCGCGCATGGATGGCGGGAGTTGGTGGTGGTGGTATCGACCGAGATAGGTTGGCGGGTGGGATTTTGTTGTCGTCGTCGAACCCTTCATTCGATTTTGATTGGGAAAGGGAGGGGCCACCACAGCGGCTTGGTGTGGTCTTCGTGGTATGGTGGTAATCAGATCGGCAGCTAGACGTTCTTCGCTGGGGCAGATCTCTGATCTTGAGATATTGGGTTTTTGGTTCGGGTCGGAGCCGATTCGATATGGTCCAGGGATGTTGGCGGTCTGGTGCACCGGGCAGTACGCTGTTACGGCAGGCATGACACCACTGACGGCGGTGGTTTCTCCCCTCCCCATAGCTTGGGCTCGGGTCCTTTATTTGGGCCTGGTCTGGGTTGAGGAAATTAGCCCATTTAGGATAGTGTCTAAAGTTTTGTATTATTTTAAATTTTTAGATGTTCGTCGTTTATTGCTTTCAATAAGAAGTGTGTTATGTCCCAGTTGTTGCACTCTGTGTGCCATGATTGCTCTATTGAGGCGGTGAGTTCCTTACTTTGTCAAATAATTGCAGCCTCCTAGTGGCAGGATGAAACTTAGCGTCACTGGTATTGTCCAGTGGCAATATGGTAGGAAAGCTAATAGACATAGTAATTTATGACTCGACATAAACGTTGTCTTTCTGTTATGTCGCTAAATTTGTAAAGCAAATGATTGTGTTAATGTTGCACACCTTGCTAAAAGGTGCTTGTTGGAATGTATAATTTATGTAGTGACGTCTGATATTATTTCGAGATATTCTTACAGTATAGGGTTTAGGCTCAATGTCCCTCCTTGTATTCTCTGCGTTTTCATTAATGGATACAACGTGAGAGCAGCTGATAACTCATTAAAAAAAAGATTTCCCATGTTTAATTTTCGTTTATTTTTATTATAATTTGCCAATGGTTATTGTGGGCAAGGTTTCTCTCTTGTCCGCCGCTATTTTATGCTTGCGAGTCACCTCGAGCACACATATTATTTTAGTTTTAAGTTTTTATTTTATTTATTGTTATTGGTGGGCATGATTATGTAGAATGAGTAGTCATATGTTTGTTCCACATAAAGATTTTACCAGTTCAACATGCTCAAGAGTTACAACATCACCATGAGGCAAGAACAAGACTGTTGTCATATACAATTTTATAGTACATTGAAATGATTACCATCTATATATTCGAGGTGTAGAAACTAATTAAACTTCCTTGACGCAATCGCCAGAGCAGGTTGACTACTCTAGAAGAATGGGTACACAAACTATCAATTAAGAGTCAGAAGCAGTGCACTTGATGATAGCAAGGATGTAGACTTTCATGCTAGCCTCTGATACACATGTGAAATAATGTACACCTTCAGTCAGAATATTGAAGTCACTTGAATATAAAAGCCAACATACTCCCTTTTAAGCAATAACTACTTCCTTGAGAGATTAAACTCGGGCGTAATTTTTCTCTCCTCTTAACTGCGTGCCATAACCTTTCTTTTGTAAGGTCATCTATCCGATGGATACTCACACAATCATCAGTTTGTCGCACCTCATATCTGGCTAGCTTAGAATTTAACTCATCGCCACCATCCGAGGAACAATGCTTACTGATGTTATCATTTCCAATTGGAGGAATCAGAATAAGACGGTAGATTGACTACTTCAGCACAAGTCTTTTCCCCAAGCCAGAAAATATCTTCCATCTTCTTCCCCGTTATGCTTAGCTTCTAATCCTTAGTGTCTGTTTCATTAACTGAAAGTAGACAGATAATAAAGTAACATCAAGCTTGATCCATACAAAGCCAAGAAACAAAGATTGAATACAATTGAAAAAAGAACAAAAAAAATTAAGTAAAAGGAAAACAAAGGATGCATTTGACTGGATAGATTGGTGGAAGCGGAAACACGAAAAAGGGACATTTGATTAGGGGAAGAGACATCAATCTGGAAGCGAAATAAAAAAATAATATAATAAACAATCATACATTTTTGTTGATATTCTTTCGAGCCTGCCAGAACTCAGAATTTACCAAGGGGTGCTTCTAAATTACCCAGGAAATATCCAAGTACCAGCAAACTTATTTACATTTATAAATATCTAATTAAACCACATAACTTCCCGATACCCAGCCAAAAAACACAGAGTGAAAGTTTTCCGGCGAAAGCACTGTAGGTGAGACATGAGATGGAGGACAAAACGATGCTATGGGTATTTGGTATTGGACCATAAGACCAAAGAAGTTATGATTTCGGTAATGGAAGTCAATTTCAGAGAAGGATTTCAGGTGAAGGTAAGGAGTAAGATAATCTTCAGAGGGTCTAGCAAAAGACAGACCAATTGTTGCTACCAAATATAAAACAAATCCTCAGAAATGCCTACAAGAGAAAGTACAAATTCTAATATAATGCTATTCTCCCTCCTTTTCTCTATAAATAGCATATATAATAAAGGTTCAATCAAATTGAACATATGTAGGGCTTCTTCCCACAAATTCAATAGATAGTTTAGCATACCAAAGAGTCGTGATAAAATGAGAAAAAAAAAAAGGAATGAAACCCGGCAAAATTGAAGCGAGAGAATGTCAATTATTATGGGTATGAGTTAGGACATGACTTTTGCTGTATTCAATAAATGAAAAGTATCACTGGATATTTGTTCGGTGTAGATATAATATTCCTGGGTCTACTAAACTTTTGTCGGGGTACATTTAGAAACACTATTTACCAAGTTAATGCCAAATAGCTTTTGTTACCAACATCATTCTCTGCTATATGAATGACATGTAAAAAATTTCAAAAAGAATGGTTTGGGTACTTGGATGACCTATGTATGCTAAATGACGAATTTGTGTCTCAGCACCCTGTAAAACTGTGTGATTGAGTAATGTTTCAGCCTGAAATCGTAGAATATGGCTTTTAACTCGCCAAACTCATAGGTTTCTGTTGTCAGATCGAAACATGATTAATCATGAACCTCATCAAGCTAACTGATGGCAAAAGAACATGTAAAACACCAAGGGAACTCCATCATCTCAACTACCGGCAAGCCTACCCAAATCCAAATGGGAGTTGCTTTTTCTTCCAAAAAAAGAAACAAAAATAATGTAGAGATGGGAGGTTTTGATTTTTTTTCATGCTTTTGGGCAATGCTAGTATGTCAAAGAGAAGGTCGGCCTGGTGGCCAGTACATTTTATAGTCAACCCAAATCCAATGGCCCAGAACCAGATGTTCCATAGTGACCTGCAGTGTCCGCTTCTGGTTAAACCAGCACACCAATTAATCCCCTACGTCTACCTGACCACTTTTATTTTTAGAGGCCAAACCAACAGGTAAGCCATTCCAACCACCTGCTCTAAGTTACACAGCTCTAATGAAGCAAAGACCATGTGGCAATGGTGCACGAGGACATGTCACCAACACCTGAACCCAACCATGACTCCCTAATACTGACAAGTTTGGCATAGATGAGAAAGGTCCCTTCAACCACACCAACAGCAGTAGCTACCTAAACCAATGAACCCTTGAAAAAGGTAAACAGAAAGATCCTGCAGCATCAGTGATACTGGAGTGACAAACACTGTGCAATGCAGAGATTGCTGCTGAGTTCTCAATGAAATCAGAACTCAAGAAGTTCGCACCACCATTTGAAAACCTTACCCGTTTGTTTATAAAAGATGAATGCATAGATGATTTGTCTCAAAACATTTGGTGCTGGAAAGGGGGAATAGAGATGCTTTTGAAGCATCAATGCAGTGACGAGAGAAGGTACAGCTTTCTTGTGTGTGTTATGTAACATAAAAGTATGGTTGTACACGGCAATATCCTATCCAAAAATTCAAACAGATATCTCTTTTGATACTTATTGCATTCAAACTAATGTCTCATACCTATAGAACTGTGGGGGGAAAGAATATCAACAGCCTGAAATTGACTAAACTGTATTAACTACAATGTATAGAACATTTTTCTGATCTCAAGTGATTTATCTGTAACACTTTCACTGCATTTATACACTGCACATTACGCTGAGAAAATCAAAACACCATGTGTCTGTCCTTTCTAATCTACAACATTTACATTCAAAGGAAGCAACAAAAGCACCAGATACCACAATTCACGATACTTGCAAAAAAAAAAATCCCTTAAATTTCTTGCTCCCATTTCTACCCCCAAAAACTCATAGCTAAATCTTTCCACCTTTATCTTTTCTTCATATTCAGTTCTCCCACGGTTCTGATTAGTATAAAGTTCTCTCATATTCTAAGCGAAAACAGTATGACAAAACTAATTCTGCAGAACACTTAGTCTTGAGCCATCTTAGATCTTAGAGATAAGGAACAAAATTGAAACAATGTACGAGGATGAGGATTTTGATGCAGGAGGATTTGTAATTAAAAAAAGTTTAAATACCTCTTAAATTGTTCCATGCCCCAAAACCTGTAGTTTTGAGACCCATCCTTGGGGTGACAAAAGGTTGTTTGCTTAGAGAGCAACATATTATGTCCTTCACCAGTGCAAATTTGAAGACCACAGGATTTGAGAAAAGATTCCAAATCTGATTCCTGAAGCAATATACATGTCAAATTTAAAATATAAATAAGATTATATTTATATATTCAGCTAATAGATATGAATTACAGTTATCGATAAACTACCTCCATAATCAGGATTTTGGATAAATGCGACAAAGGATATGGATGAAGCTTGTAGCCACAACTATTTATGCAGGACACGGCTAAAATTCGAACCTGTAGTAATTAAGAAACATGTCTTTTCAGAATAAATTACACTATTGGAACGATCATTTTCATTTTCCGTATTCCTAAAAGTCGGCAAAGCTAGTGAAATTGATATTCATAAGAAAGGTTATAAACTGAATTCTAACAGTCCAGTTTCATTAGTAGGACAAACATCCGAGGGTTCTATTCTCAGGAATTGTGACAGTCAAGAAGTGGATGCCAGGTTCAAGACTTTGGTGTACGCTTGGGTTCTCCCAGAGGATGTTAAAACTTTGAACATCTCCACATAAGTTCTTTTTTTTTCTTAAAGATCCCAGATAAGTTTGTTGGACTTTTCAAATTTTGATCAATCCTCTCAATCAAACAGATTATCTCCTAGCAGGATTGCTTTTATAATTGCAAGCAATCCCTTCCTTTGTATGCAATGCCCTGAAGAGCTATTTCCACAAAGACGCAACAACTTTACAGTGCATGAAAACACGATCAACACTCTCCCCCTGTGAATCACACAACACACACAGAGTGACAGAGGGAGGAGAAGCAACAATTTCTCTCCTTAGTAGATCATTTCAAAAATTTGTCTCCATAAGCACATTGTAAAGGTACTTCTGAGCAGAGAATTTGTCAATCTTGGTCGCAAAGTTAGCCAACTGTTTCCCAAGGACATGTACCCTAATATGTGTTTTGATGCTTGTACGTTGATAGTTCCACATGGTTCATTAGTTTACACTTATTTTGCTTCAAAAAGAAAAAAGAAAAAGAGTACCAACTGCCAGATGATTTAAACAAAAAAGTATGGACCTGTCCTAGTGATCTTCCATAGAGTACAAAAAGGAAAAAAAAAAAAAGATAGAAAGTCATTTACCTCATCAATATAAGGCTCAATAATGCAGTATTGAAGATAAGATGCCTCGGCTGATACAGTACTTAAGAAACGTTTATAGTTACCCATCCGAAAATATCTGTTATGTAAACAGATTCAAGCCAAGAATTAAAAGCAGCACAGTTCAAGAACAAAGATAAGGAGGGAAAAACTTTTAACAAAACAGTCTAAAGGGAAGCGAAAATTACCGTAAAATCTTTCGGGAAAACTGCATTTCCTTTGACTTGATTAACGAAGAAGGCACGTGACTAAGCCACCAAGAAAGTGAATCCCCCTAGGACCAGAAGAGGCTACATTTAATATATAGAGGACTACATACAAGAAGCTATAAGAACTAAACGTAAATCAACATAGATGAATAGGGACCAACCATGGGCTGGCTATGAGAACCAAGATGAAGTAACACATAAAAGGAACAAAACTCAGCCTCGTTTTCATAAGTAGAATTGGAATGACGATTTGCATCATACAGATTAAATAGAGATGTCAAGGTCTTTGCAAGCTGCTCCATATTGAGGTGATGCATTGGAGAAGTATTTTGACTGCTGCAACCTCGAAGCTTATGAAGAGAAATTATATGAAACTTAACCTGTACAAAAAACACTAGATTAATAACTTCATTTGGAATTTCAAACCACTAAGAGCTCCAAATCCACAAAAGACAATAAACAAATAAAACAAAACTATTATGCATATGTGTATTTTCACCATTATCTAAAAATAACATTTTTTCCCTACGTAGAAGCAAATGTACGTGTGTATTATCACTTATGTGTGATAAAATTATGATAAAGTGCATCCCCAAACTTCAACTAAATAATTTGTGCAAAACTCCTTAGGTGTGGCCAAGTTCCTGTAACACTATTAATTTTGCCATTTTCTTTTTTATAAAATGGAACTGAGAGAAGTGTGCTCTCATTGCGCGATTTGGCCAAAAACGTAACATACCATTTTCTGATACATGTGAATAGCTTTCTCCCCAACAATACACTGCATGCTCAGATCCTGCCTTATGGACCTCGTCCGGTCGAAGAGGAATTCATGAACCACTTCAAAAGGATAGTCTCTCGAATCGAACAACTTCAAGAGGTAATCCAAAGTCTCCTCCAACACAGGCGGCGGCCGAACATCCGACGGTTCGACTTGTTTGGAAGTCATAGTTCTGCAAAACTAGACAGCAACAGAACAATGTCGGTTGTTATCATTCATTCAACTGCAAACAAACAGAGATGAAAGGGTAAAAAGAAGGGGGAAAAGTTACTTTTTTAACTGCAATGGATGGGGAAGAGAGAGCTGGATTGGCATTAACCCTCTCAAAGGGAGCTAAATCGCCAAGCCTTTCACGCTGTGCTCTTTCTGCTTCTGTATTATTATTACAAACCAATCAGTCAATCATCATCATCGACAGGAATTAGGTTTCGGAGATTTGATTGGTTCACTAACCTGGGCACATCAGAGTGCAGGTGCCGACTATGGGAGGAACATCGGAAACGGCGCCGTGTTGTAGTTTGCCGGCGGAGGAGGGGGATCTTGATCCCCGAGAAGAAGAAGAAGAAGAAGAAGAAGAAGAAGAAGAATGATATCGACGCGGTCGTCTATCCATGCCCAGGTTGCTCTCTCAGCTCTCTGCTTCTCCCTCTCTAACAACAAGACTCAATTTTTACGACGACACTCCATTTTCAACTACTCAACTACCTCTAAATTAATTTATTAATTATTTTTTTCTTGGGAAAAAATTTGATTTGGTGCGTTGCCAAGAATATCCTTTGGGTGGTATTTTCTAAGGGAGGAAAAATAACTACTTTAATGTAAAAATGTTATCATTGGCCCCAAAAATATAATGTTGGTTCAGTTAAGAGCGGGTACGCGACTGGGAACGAATCCATCTGAAAACGAATTATGGGTTGCAACCTAAACAACACTTCTTTTAATTTCCTATATATTATACGCCGGTGGCAATTTGAACAGTGTGGCTACAGTCGCGCTACAGTACTCGGCTACAGTGAGCAACAGTCCGGGTTGGGCTTTTTGTTTGGGCTGTAGATTTATGTTAGGGGGTATATTTTCTTGCTGCCGTGTCAGATCCCCTCTCTCTCCGTTTTGGTCATCATCTTTGATATATCTTCGTCAATAGTGTGGTTTGGTTGGTAGAGTTTGCCTCTGCGCTCAAGACCAAAAAGGTAAGACTTTGCCGCTATCCTTTTACGATCGGGAGGGGGATCGAGGTTGTAAGACCAATATTGATGTTTGTTTTTTTTTTTCGGTTCATTTTGGGTTGGTAGGTGTTTTCCGTTATTTGTTTGGGTTGATTGCCTTCTAATCTGTTCCTGTTATTTCTTTAGGTTTGTTATTTTCCTTTGGGTATCTGATATTGTTTGGATGATTTGGTCTTTCTTTGTTTTTGTGCATTTTCTTAGACTCAGCTGAATTTTGGAAACGGTACAATCATTACTTCAAGGTAAGGTCTTAAGCGATCCTCCTTTTAGTATTAAGTTAAATTCGTTATCCAATATTTTGGTTTTTTTTTTTGCTGGGTTTAGTTTTATGTTCGAGGTTTGATTTCTAAAGCGCTCCCCGAACGTTCAGCTCCTAGCAATGGATTTGGTTTAATTCGGCCTTTAGTGGACAAGATATTGATTTGGATTTTATATCTGACGTAAAGTATTGTCTGGTCTTTGTTCGCTATTGTTTGCTGTACTTCAATCGAATTTGTTTTTAACTTTGTTTTGGTAGCTGCATGGATTACAACTTGGGGTAAGACAAAAGTTTCTGTAGATTCTGGTGATAAATTATATTTTTGGATTTTCAGGTGTGTGCAAAGTAGAAAAGTAATTTAAGTTTGTTGGGTTGCAGCTGTTTGGATCATTTAACTGGCATGGTGAGTTTAATTCTGCTCTTTTGTTTTGGTTTCAGATTGCTTATTGATGATGAAAATATGTTTTGATATTTTGCTCATGGAAGAACAAGAAGGTATGTGTATTCAATTTAATTTTTTTTATTGTCATTCTAGAAATTGGTGAGTGTAATTTGAGATTGATGAGATCTGATAGGATTAGTTTTGGACTGGGATGGTCTTTTATTACAAGTTGATAAGTATCCTAGCCTAACAAACAATCAAATTCAAGCTCAAGAATTGATTGATCAATCTATTTGTGGCTACTCTATTAAAATTATACGCTTTAAATCTGTTTGTGGGTTTTTTCAAAGATATGCCACACATATAAAAGAGGTTGACAAAGTATGAATTTTGTCAGTCCATGACAAAGTATGCCCCATTTGGCATACAAAAGTAAAACCATTGTCCCACATCAGGATTTGGGTTCGGACTATCTTTGCACATTTGTTTTCTTTGTGCATGTCTTCAAGAAGAGGACAAGAGAGGTGATTATAGGATTTGATTTGCTGGGCTTCCTAATCTTCAGTTATAATAGAATTGATGTTTTTCTGAGCTGGCTGCAGTTATGATTATACTGCATATAGATTGGGTTGGGTTTCGTCAACTACGCATATATAAAAATAACTAATTGTTAGCAGTCTGTTTAATCGATTTTTGTTGGCTAGACACAAGACTTCTTCTGTATGCATGACTACTTGCTGCATCAGTTAGTCTTGGCTTTTGCTCTTAATTGAGTAAGCACCATCTCGGCTAACTTTAATTAGGAAAAAGACTATTTTGGAAATTTACTACTCGCGCTTGCTATAGAGATACTTGAAGATTTTAGAAAATATCTTCTTCTCAGGAAAAGATAAAGTTATATAGTTGTTTTACCTTCTGGATTTCTTGGTGGGGTTAGGAACCAGGTATATTTCCTAACATTTCTGATTCTCATGCTCATGGCTTTAGGGGAATAACTTATACTTCTTTGTTCTGAACTATTTAGTAATCTAGAAACCCCAGTTTTCCATAAATAAGCCCAGGCAAGAGGTACCTCATTGACCAACTGTTCTTGAAGATGGACTAACCTTTTGTTCTTTATTTATAGAAGATTCAAGCGCTATGTTTTCATATGTGGCGAATTACAATCATTGTTTAGGGTTTTTGTATGTATTTAATTAGTTATTGTTGTATATATGTACTAAACTCTATATAGTTAGAGTGTAGGGGAATCAAATTATTGGGTTTGCATCTATTTAGATTGTGAGTTTCAGTTACTTTTAGAACCATTCTGTGGTGCTAATAAGTTTTCTTTGGAAATTTATATTCATCCCTAGGTAATTTCTGAGTTTGAGGAGATATGGCATGTCTTGCATAAAGTGCAAGAGTTTTTGGGTTATTTTAGTCCATATTCATCACTAGGTAATTACAAATGCTATTAGTCTGTTCCATCCTGCAACTCTTTTTGATAAAGAAGCTGCACACCTTCTGCTGCTTCCATCTGTTCAGGTGTTTAATCTGTTTTTTCATGGTAATCTGTATAAAACCTTCAATGCAGAATGAAGACTAATAATACGGAACTGATAAATGAAAAAAGTTTTGTTTAGTTACTTTTTACGGTTTTACATAAAGATTATCAAAAAGAAATTACAAACTAATGCATGGGGGAGAGGATGGAGGAGGGGGAGGAAGATGGGCAGGGATCTTCTTATTGGAAAATAGTTTTAATTATTTGATATTGGAGTTGGGGTCTCTTGGACACTATTCATTGAAAAGATTTTACAAAAATCTAATCATTTGTAAGTTAGCAGCCATCAGTCTGTTAATGTTGTTATTACCACATAAATCAATGAATTCAGCAGCCATCAGTCTATAACTTGATTCACTCCACTTGGTTACTTCATATCACACACCCTTTTTTACTCATTTGGTCATTTGCAAGCTTTCCAGTTTCAATGTTGTTATTTGCTTGGTTACTTTTGTTCATATACATGAGAATGCGATGAACATGTTGCTGAAGTACTGATGTAACTATTGAAAACTATCCGTATTTTATTTAAAATAGAAAACCAAACTGCAGTTTGGCCCTTATAATTTCTTAATAGTCTAATTTTAGTTTTTTGGTGTTCTTAGAATGTTAGGTTGCCTTCTTCAGTTTTTTGTTGAATTGTATAGAAGAGAGAACTGATAGTCTTTGGTTCTATTTTTCACTTTTTGTGTTTTTAAGTCTCCTTTTTTGTGGCTTCACTGGATTTTTTGAAAGTTGAACTTTAAGCAAGAAGGTCAACCTTACAGACTTCGTATTTTTGTCGCGATCCAAGATGAAGATATCTTTGTCATCTAGGTTGATCTTCTCTCACCATCACAGATTTTTACTTCATTGGATTTATGAGACATAACTTTTGTTTGTGGAGTGATGCCAAATAAAGTTTATTAATTTAGCATTTTCATATAGCATATAAGTATTTTGTCCTAATTTTTTTTTTTGAATTTACAGGAGATAAGTCATTGAGCAAAGGGGAAGAGAATTGCTTCATGTGTTGGTCCCTTGCTTCATACAAATATGAGATGTATAAATATAGTAGTTACTTTTTAGAAACCAAGTAGCACATCCATAAAATTTATGTTAACATCCTAAAATTTGGCTATTGATGGTCTATTACTGAGCTTCCAAGTTTGGAAGATAATTTACCCGCAGCTACAATAGCTGTGATGGCTACAGTGCTGGTCTAGGCCGGGTTGGGGCTCAATTTTTGGGCTTTAGGTTATATGGTTGTCAGGTTTTGTTAACCTATTTCAATTACTAGCCCTTCTCTTTCTCACAAATGCTGAACGTCGTCTTTCCAATTTCTTCCATAGTTTGCCCATCTCAAATTTACATTTCCATAAGTTCCATTTTTCATCCAAGAAGCCGCAGCAAAGCGCGGCCTTGCTGACTAGTATACCCTATTTGCACAGTTGTGAATAATAAATTGTAGCAAGTTTAATTGGTTTAATTAAGATCTTCATAGTCTCCACTAATGACCCGAGTTAAAATCCTCCGTATCGTAAAATAAGTATATTGAAAACACTAAACTTTTGTAAAGTGTCAAATAAGCTTATGTGGAGTAGTTATGAACTAGGCCTCATCATTTAGTCCGCGGATCCGATAAGTCCATGAAGGTCCGCAAGCCCGATGTGCTTTTAACCGACCCGCGAGAAAGTCCACTAAAGTCCGCTTCCGTAGGTAAAGTGCTGGGCTTAGTTTAAAGGTGTGAAACCCGTCCCGGCCCGCCAAAAGCTCGCAAGGCCCGGCCTGTAAAAACTCGCCAAGTAATAAAATATTATGAATGCATACTCTATTAGGTTTATAATAAAACTATCGCATTATGAAGCGATTATATGAATGAAACTTCTCGGGATCGATCGACACCAGCCGATATGATCGTTATATATATTTAGTGATCCTATAATTTTTTTATCTAATTCGGATCTCGTCAACCGTGGAATTTTTAGTAAACCGAAAACACCACTAATATGTCCTAAGAGAATACCCATTACTAAGATGCGAACACCGAAAGCCGTTTGCATATCTTAAATCACTTCTTTTTGTCACTGATCGTACGCGGTCGCACTAAGAAAACTTATTTGGCAAAGCCCCGGTCAATGGGGGGTTTTAATATATCAAAAAGTTTTTTTCGTTGATCGTAGGTACAGACGGTCAAACCATGTCTAAAACGGACGAAATTTTTAAATAATCTCTAAATATATATACCGATCACATATGTTGTTGTCGATCAACCATATTTTGAACTAGAGTTGTTGATTGCCGAAGTATCAACTAATGTATCATAACCTTTATATTAGGTTTATAATAAAACTATCGCATTATGAAACGATTTTATGAAGAAAACTTCTCAGGATTGATCGACACCAGCCGATATAATTGGTATATATATTTAGTAACCTTGTAAAAATTTCATCCAATTCGGATCTCATTTGACTGTCGAAATTTCCAATAAACCAACAACACCACTAATATGCCATAAAAGAAGACCCATTACCAAGATGCGAACACCGAAAGCCGTTTGCATATCTTAAGTCACCTCATTTTTGTCACCGATCGTGCGTGTTCGCACTGAGGAAACTTATTTGGCAAAGCCCCAATCAATGGGGGTTTTAATATGTCAAAATGTCTTTTTTTGTTGACCGTAGGTATGGACAGTTAAACCATTTCCAAAACGGACGAATTTTTTGCGGGATCCCTAAATATATATACCGATCACATATGTTGTTATCGATCGACCATATTTTGAACTTGAGTTGTTGATCGCCGAAGTGTCTATTAATGTATCATAACATTTATATTAGGTTTATAATAAAACTATCGCATTATGAAGTGAATATATGCAGGAAATTTTTCGGAATCGATCGACACCAACTAATGTAATCGGTATATATATTTAGTGACTCTGTAAAAATTCATCCAATTCTGACTGGTGAACGAAAAACACCACTAATATGCCTTAATGGGAGGACCTATTACCAAGATGCGAATGCCGAAAGATTTTACATATTTGAAATCACCTAATTTTTATCACCGATCGTGCGCGGTTGCACCGATGAAATACATTTGGCAAAGCCCCGGTCAATGGGGTTTTAATATGTCAAAACGCTTATTTTTTGGTTGACCGTAGGTACGGACGGTAAAATCATGTCCAAAACGGACGAAATTTTTATAGGGTCCCTAAATATATATATCGATCAAATCTATTGGTGCCGATCGACAATATTTTGAAATTGAAATATATTTGTGACTTTTTTTGAGAATTTTTTTAAAGAATTTTTTTATTGTTCCAAACTCTTAAATAAAATTATTATATATATTTTTTTCTAATATAATCCCGTAAGGCCGGCCTGTAAAAACTCGAAAAACCCGTTTTAAATAGATATACTTGAATTTTCATATTTATAAAAATATCTGACCGTCACTTTTCTAAATATATTAAAGCCCGGCCCGTTGACTAATCCTAGAATTTGTAATGTGAAGATACAATACTCCACCTATCACTTATCAGTCCCTTTGTGGCTATTATGTTGGGAAAGTTTTTTTTAGAAGATTTCATTCATTGAATGAAAAAAAACATTAACAAACTTAATGTGCTGACCAGGGGTACATTGGTCTATTAACATAATGAAGTGGTCCGTCTGATTGTTGTTGTTGATAATCTGATCAGGCGGCCTTCACTGGATCGTTTAGGGTTTTAACAACATAGGCAGAGAGTGAGGGAGACGATCAAAATGAAAGAGACAGAGCGAGATGCTATGCTGAACATGGATCCCAACGACAACGAACAGAAGCTTCTCCTTCCAGGTACCCTTTCCAATTGACGTGATTCCCGGGGTAAAGTTCTTATCTTTACTACTGGGTCGTCTTCTGATCTGATTTTCGATTATCTCAACTGGGTAGTTGAGTTGGGATTTCGATTTCCTGTCATGGGTTTTCACTAACAGTCGTCACTATCTCAATAATCGGATGAATTTGTGTAAATTGGAAATCTTTGGCTTGGTTTTATGATTAGAATTTCATTTTGTGTCAAGCCCTTGTTGATTCTGAGATACTCCTTGTTAGGTTTTACTTCTCCATTTGTAGTTCTGATTGTAGAAAAAGGAAACGGAATTTCGTGTTTAGCTGCAAAAAAAAAAAAAATAGTGTCACATTTTGGCAATGTATTATTCAGAGTTTCAGACCAAAAAGAAACGTAAAGCTTAAACATCTTGTCAATCAAAAGATATGCTTAAGATTGATTTTAACATCTGATTGCTAGTATAGGTAAAAACTGTTTTCATACGTCATTGTTTATGCTTTATGATGAGAAACTGAATTATTCAAAGCAATGGTCTTCTGATCAGCTAGCAGTGTTGGAAACATGGAGTTGGGGACTGTAGTCTGTACCACGGATCAACGTTATGACCAAGAGCCACAGTACACGCATATTGACCAGAATGAATTCTTACATAGAAGGTAACTCAACCTCCCTTATCTTTGCCAAGCCTATTACAGCCAGTTCATAAAATGTGTTTTTTTTTTGGGGAAAATGAATTCTAGATTCACAGCTATGTTTCAGTAAATACGCCTTTGGCTTACGATTAAGGTTTATAGCTTGACATTGTTGTTCCTTCTCTTCCCATGATCAAGTTTGTATTTTATCTGTTGATCTTCTCTTGGAAATGTTCAGTATGGTCTCAATTAATGTCCTCTTAATGCTCAGTATTGTGCTTACATCTGCCTTTTAGACTCCCTTTGAACTTTAGTTGCCTTCCTGGAAATGTTGTTTATGATTTCCTGATTGGCATTCGACATAATAATGACATTCTGATGCAATATCTGTGTTTTACAAGTATGACATGATCTCGGTTCCCTTCCCAATGTTTGCAGGCACAAGAAGCAGCAGGAGGAGGATATTGTCACATGTGAATGCAAGTATGAGGAAAAGGATCTTGAAAGTGCATGTGGAGAAAGGTGCTTAAATGTATTGACCAGCACAGAGTGCACTCCTGGATATTGCCCGTGCAGTGTTTATTGTAAGAATCAGGTAACATCTCTCTCTCTCTCTCTCTCTCTCTCTCTCTCTCTCTCTCCACACACACATATCCACTTCCATGACTTTTTTAGGTATGTTGAGTCTAATTTCCTTCTATTTTGAAAATTTCAGATAGGGTTTAGGGTTAAGATAGTGGGTTTTAAGGAGAGTGGGTCACATAAAGAATTGAGACTCAGTGTTTAAAAAGAGTTAGACATCCTTCTTAGTAGTTTCAGCAAATTATCCCTTCTACACTGATACAAAAAGAACCGTTGGTTTGAAGTTATGCATATCTATGTTTTGTTTTTTTTGCTTGACCATCTTTATAACTGCTTGAATCCATTGAAAAGATGACTAATGCGATAAGAATGTGCAGGTAGATTGAAATGTGAGTATTCATATTTCTTGTGCGAGTGTATGAAACCATTGTTACTATTCCTGATTTTTTTAATTTACGGTCAACAGAGATTTCAAAAATCTGAATATGCCAAGATAAAGTTATTTAAAACAGAAGGCCGTGGTTGGGGCATCCAAGCCAATCAGAACATAAAGGTAATTGCTTTATCTTGAGCTCTTCCAATCATTACATGACCTCTAATTTTTTTGCATTCCTACTAGTCTAAATTACATTAGTATACCTGGGTTTGAGGCAAGATAATAATTTTTTCTTTATTCAATGCATCTTTGGAACATGACGTTTATAATGCAGATCTTAGCCTGAGTTATGTTTGACACTTTGACCAAACACATTGGAAATGTTGAAACCTTTATATGTGTTTGATTTGAACACAGATAGGACTATTTGAAGTTGTTCATTTTTGAATTATATTGTTTCCTTCCTTTTGAGTTTTTTTTTAACTTACTCTATCTGAAGCAGGCTGGGCAGTTTATTATTGAGTATTGTGGAGAAGTGATATCATGTAAAGAAGCAAAGAAGAGATCACATGCTTATGAGCTTGAAGGTGGTTTAATAAATTTATGAATTACGATGTGACATAATTTTGAAACTGAGTTTAACATGTGGCCATGATGCAGGTATCAGGGATGCATTTATTATTTCTCTCAATGCTTCGGAGTCTATTGATGCCACTGTGAAGGGAAGCCTTGCTAGATTTATAAATCATTCTTGGTGAGCCACTTAAAGCAGAGTGATTAATCGTTGGAAAATTAGACTTGTCAATTAGAAAAGGGAGTGTTACTGGCACTCCTGGAAAGTCATTCTGCTGTCCGGTACACTTATTTTGTGCTTAATGCTTTCAGCCTACCAAATTGTGAGACAAGAAAGTGGAATGTGCTTGGGGAAATTAGGGTTGGAATATTTGCAAAACAAGATATATTAGTTGGAACTGAGTTGTCATATGACTACAATTTCGAATGGTACGGAGGTGCTAAGGTTCGCTGTCTCTGTGGTGCTTCCAGCTGTTCAGGATTTCTTGGGGCCAAATCTCGTGGTTTTCAGGTAATTCATTATTTGACAATTTGAGTTATGAGTCTCATTTAGATAATGAAAGGTGAAAATGTTGGTGTTTGTCTTATAAGGGCATCAGTATGATTGCACATTATTTTATGTATTATATGTTGTTTGTATTGCGACGTTTTAGAGCCACTAGATACATGTATTTTAGATGGAAGTAGCTGCTGAGTCAAAAATGCTATCAACACTATCAAATCATGTTTTTGTACTGATTAAAAAAAGTGAGTTTTAGTTTTAATGATTTGCGATTCCATGGAGTTTGGAAATATCCTATACTATATATATATATATATAGACGATTGGGAGCCAAAAGTGCACCAAAAGTGCGGACGTCAGCAATTCTAGCGACCGGCAACACGCAACGACGGTGCGGATGGTGCCGACCTTGCTCCTCCCCTCCCAACGCTCCTGTCTATGTCGGCTGGAGCTCCATCGCCGGCCCACAGCGGCCAGAATCTGCAAATTTCCCACAACTTAAAATTTCTGGAAATTTGCAGATTCTGGCCGGCGATGGAGTTTCGGCTGGCAGACAGGAGCGCCGGGAGGGGGGGGGGGGGAGCACGGCCGGCATCATCCGCGCTGTCGCCGGAATGGCTGAATCCGCACCGTGCGGACGTCCGCTCCATAACCGGTCTCTATATATATATATATATATATATATATATTGAGGAATGGGTTCAATGGCCTGCTTAGAGGTTTTGTCTTGTGTTAGACATACATAATTGGCATACATTCATATACAATGTTGGCTATGTGTTAGCGGTAGAATTTGCCTCCTATATCTTGATGGGTCCTTCGGGAAAAGGATATATTGGCCAAATATGTTCCAACATTATGCCTAATTTCAAACCTTGGCTATGCCTAACAGCAATCCTCCCTTTTTCTATATGATTCATTATGTTTTTCTGGCATTTATCTAAGGGCAAAAACCATATTGTCGAGAAGTATTTGTTAGCAGACACATCACATATTCTAAATAACAACCCCCCCCCCCCCCACAACATACACCTACACACACAAGTAACACAACCATAAGATTCTAGAAGTGCATAGTGGTCTTTGCCAAAAAAAAGAAGAAGAGATAATTGAAGTGTGGTGGTACAATTGGTTGTTCTTATCTGGTGTTTGATTTCCATCATCCATTGGGAGCTGAACAGTTAGTTCTTGGTTCACCAGCGCTTTTTCTCTATGCAAGTGTTCTGCTGGAGTTCAAGTAAGGTAATATGGGCTCTTAGTCAGTTAGGTATCTAGCTGCATTGAGTTCTAGTTTTGCTCTTTCCAGTAGAAGAACAGCCTGATAAAAAACTCCCCAATCATCACATTACTCGATGCCTGATTTCATAGGTCGTCTCCATTTGCGGCAGGATAGTTGAGTTTTGATATTCGGGTTACTAGTTTTTGCTGCTTAACTGGACTAAAAGTTTCCTAGCATAATAAAATTGATTGAAGATCTGGGCTTGCCTACTGTATATTTTGATGTTGTTCAGGCAATGGACTTGTATAAGTGTGGGTTATAATAAAGGGGATTATATTTACCCTTAATTTTCATCGGTCCTCCAAAACTTCAGTATCTTTTACTGACAGTCGCATCCCTCTGGACTGAATCAACTATAAACTTCAGTAGAGTTTTCCAATTACTCAAGACGCCCTTAGTTTTCATCATATCTTATACCCACCCTGCCAACGATCCGAAGCAACCATATGAACCCAATCGCGTCAAACCACCTACGTTGAGATTTTCTTGGTCAATGGAGCATCAAATCATCATCCATGACGACTCTTTAAGGATGAAAAGGTATGTTGATTGCAATATTGATTGAGGTTCTTTGGTATTTTGAAAATTGGATTCATGCTTTGGTAGCTATATAGATCTAAGCACCATATGTACAGATTGTTTGTGTATGGTACCTTGGTATTTATAGTGGGGAGCCATTTATAGCCGAATAGTGTCCCTTGTGCATGGACAAATGTGCCTGTACAACAACTTTTTATTTGTGGCTAAAGTTGGCTGCAAAATTGAGTACAAAATTTTCTGTATCCTTTAACTGAACGCTGATCACTAAAGTTTGTTCTCTAATGCAGGGTGATACTTCTAGTCGAGGTAGCGGGGTAGGGTCAGATGCTGCGATGGACTCGATCACTCAATCTAGTACTCATGAGGTAAAGAGTTGTACCTTAAATAGCTTTGGTGAGTTGGGTGTGTTGCCAAATTTGCCACATGAGTTTCCTGTTTGTTCGTTAGTTAATCTTGTTATCTTTAATGTAGGCTGACACTTCAACTCGAGGTAGTGAGGTTGACTCGGAATGTGTAATGGATTTCACTAGTGAATTTACTACTTATGAGGTAACCATAGTTATTCTATGCTTTGTGTGTTTTCAAATAAAAAAGTATATTTGGATCCTTATATGCAACACTTTCTTTTGTTCTTTAGATTTTCAAGAGTAGAGAATCCCTGATGTTGTGGGCTCGTGAGGCTGGGAAACGAAACGGGTTTGTCATTGTGACCGTACGATCTGATTTGGGTGGTAAAAGCTTGAAACCTAGAGTTACATTGGGGTGCGAGCGGGGTGGAAAATTTAAGGTTCACAAAGAAAGATATGAGAAGGGTGAAAAGCAAAGATGTGGGAGTGGTAGCAAGAAATGTGGTTGTCCTTTCACATTAAAGGGTGAGAAGTTAACAAGTGGTGATGGATGGATGCTAAAAGTGGCATGTGGAGTTCACAATCATGCATTAACTGAGTCTCTTGAAGGGCACTCATATGCTGGGAGGTTGTCAGAGGAGGAGACTTCACTCTTGATTGACTTGTCAAAGAGTTTAGTACGACCCAAAGAAATCTTGAGCAAACTGAAGCAGAGGGACTCACTCAATGTTACGACAATAAGGACTATCTACAATGCACGCCAGAGGCAAAGGGTTAAAGAGAAAGCCGGTAGGTCTCAAATGGAACAACTTTTATTCAAGTTGAATGAGCATAATTACTTTCAGTGGCACAGGACTTGCCCTATTTCAGAGAATGTGCTGGACTTATTTTGGGCTCATCCTGTGAGTTTGGAATTGTTACGTGTATTTCCTACCATCTTGATGCTGGATTGCACTTTTAAAACCAATAGGTTTCGGTATCCTCTCCTAGAGGTTGTCGGTGTGACATCGACTAATATGACATTCTCAATTGCATTTGTACTTTTGGATTCTGAAAAAGAAGATAACTATGTATGGGCCTTAAATAGATTACGTGATCTGTTGGATGGGTGTCCTATGCCCAATGTTATAGTCACAGATAAGGATTTGGAATTGATGAGAGCTGTTGTGACAGTATTTCCTTCAGCTAGACATATGCTGTGTAAATGGCATATCAATAAGAATGTGATGGCCAAATGCAGGAATCTGTTTGAGTCCAAGGAAAAGTGGGATAGGTTTATTATGAAGTGGAATGTGCTTGTGACATCACCTACGGAAAAAGACTTTGTACAAGAGCTAGCAGTGCTACAGAGTGAATTTAGTAATTACACAGAGGTCTTAAACTACGTTACGAACACTTGGTTGAATCCATTTAAGGAAAGATTTGTGGCAGCCTGGACAGACATGATCATGCATTTTGGTAATGTGGCATCAAACAGGTAATGAACTTGGTTTATCACTCATGCAGTGTTACATCATTGTTTTGTTTTGAAGTCGTGTTAATTTTCTTGTACTCTTATTTTGTAACAGGGCGGAGAGCGCACATTCTAAGCTTAAGAGGCAACTTGGTTTGAGTCAGGGGAATTTTGAGGGTTCTTTTGAGAAGATACATGCTCTTCTTGAGTTACAACATACTGACATTAAGGCGTCATTTGAGAATTCCTTGACAGTTGTCCAACATAGCTCCTGGCCTTCAGAATTCAAACATCTCAGAGGAGTAGTTTCTACTTTTGCATTGGACAAGGTATTATCTCAGTTCAAGCTAGGCACTTCAATGAACAATGATGATCTTAATTGTGGTTGTGTCATACGTTGCACTCATGGTTTACCTTGTGCCCATGAACTTGCCAAATATACGAGGGATTGCCGACCAATTCCTCTTGAGTCTGTTGACCCCCATTGGAGGAAACTTCATATGTCGCCTACTTCGGATCTTAGTAATGAGACTATTGATGTTGATGAATTTCCTGAGTTGGAGTTGCTTCAATATTTCTTTAGTAAGGCAAGTGCTGATAACCGGTTGATGCTGAGGAAAAGAGTGAGAGAACTTGTACCATCCCTAACAACTCTTGTTGAGCCAGGGGTCAAGTCCAGGACACGAGGTCAATTGAAGGAGAGAATTGATATGTCCGGTCCGATAAATTCATCAGCATGTGAGTTAATTCAATCTGCATCTGTGGACAGTCATTCACGTAGTGTGACTGGTGATACAATGGATGTTTTGGAAAAATCAACACATAAGCAGACAGGGCCAATGAAGGAGAAGGTAATAAAGATACAATCCTTAGATTTAAATTTTAATATATATGTACATTTCATATATGACAATTTAAATTATATTGACAGGTTTACCGGACTCTCTCAGCAAAAGTTAGGTCATATATTGATTCATTTCCTGTTGGATTGATGCCATACATAGAACGCGTCAAGGATGTATGTGATGATGGTAATTGTGGGTTTAGAGCGGTAGCTGATTTAGTAGGATTGGGCGAGAATGCATACTTGCAAGTGAGGAATGACCTACTTACTGAATTGTCTTCCTATTCTGCGCATTATGGCGAGCTATATGGCAGTGCAGAGAGGGTTCGTGAGTTGGCACAAGCACTTTCATTTTTCAATGAGGGTAGAGCGCCGTTTGACAGATGCATGACAATGCCTGACATGGGTCATCTCATAGCGTCATGCTATAAAATTGTACTCTTCCACTTATCAGCTACTCAATGCCTTACCTTCCTACCCCTTCGATCAACACCTGTTCCCTTGTCAATGCGTAGACATATTGCTATTGGTCTTGTCAATGATTCCCATTATGTTGAGGTATGATGAATTACAATAGTGTGCTTTATCACTTGTATGAGTAAATTTCTTATATTAATAAAAACATATTTGTCTTGTAGGTCTTCTTAAAGCCAGGACATCCTGTACCACCCATTGAGTCTAATTGGATCAGATATCGTACACAAGCTGCACAGGGGTGGGATATAATATATGCTGATTGCATCGCACATTTCCAGTTGCTTGCCCGCTCGGACTAGATTTGACTCGGGTGTGAGCGGAGCTGGAGAAGTTGCAAATCATTTTTTAGGATGGTAAGGCTCGGTCATGTCCTTTATAATGCACCTGGCATTGAAAGGGATATCGTAAAGTGGACATCGTTCCCATTCAGGGTGTAGTCTTGAAAAGCACAAGAACGACACCAAAAACCAAGTCGTTTTCCATAGAAAAACCTGGAATCGTTTGTCCATCATCACTGAGCTTATCAGACTATGAAATATGTGCACACTACTTAATACACTTTTAGGTTGTACTTTGGAGACAATGCTCTTCAATTAATCAGGAGAGTACCCGTGGAGTAGGTACGTAAACCGGAATGAAGACAGTGTTAGCTACGTATAAAACATTTTGGCATTATGGGTGAAGCAAGAGTCTTTGACACTTGGAGATAGGACTAGTCAGCTTGGACTTATGCCGCTTTAGAACACTGACTGTCTTAAAAGTGAGAATTGTTGTAAGTGTTTAGGTATCGAATAAGAATCGGTGTGTGTGAATGAGGAACTGATCAAGGTTAAGGGATATAGTCTTCAAGGCATTCAATAAATTTTTGTCTTTCGGTACAAAATGTGAATCATAAAACGATGTGTTTGCCTAACAGCTTACCTGTTTGGCTCGCGAGGCAAGATTATTATGCCTTGACCTTTGAATATTTTCTCAGTCATTTTATGGAACTTCTTATCTTCCAGTGTCACATGATAGATCTCTGACAATCCAAACAGCTGGTGATCAAGTTTGCTGGTGGATATTCTTTTTAGTTAAAACATATAGAACCAAGTTCATACACTTTAGCTATTCTAGAATACAAATGAAACTTAAGAAAGTGATACTACATTTACATCTGTCTGCACCTGTGCCTTTTTGTTTGTCTTTCATCTAAAGCTTTTTAAATTATACGTTAGTGGTTCAGTTCCTTCATCTTTTTTGCTAGTTTATATGCAACACCTTGTTCATGAAAAGTATTGTCCATACTGTGATCTGTTCTAGTTTCTCACTTTCTTGAACAAAAACTTAAATGACTCATGATATATTTAGTGGCTCTAAATCCTTCTAAGTCCAGCTTCTTGAAGATTATGAAAGAAAAAGGGTAGTGTTACACAATCATAATCCATGATAAATGTTGATGGTTAGGTTTTGTATTCTTTATTAATGATTTGCTGCACATATTAGCCCGAATAAGAACAGTAAACATTTCCGAATTAGCATGCTTGATTGATTTATTAATGTTTTGTATTCTTATTATATCTTGTTCCTCTTGATCTTGCATTTGCTGTATATTCTTGATTGATTAGCATGCTTATCTGATCAGGTAGGCTTTCCTTATCTCATTGCATGTACATTCTTAGCAGTTGGGATTTGTGACCGTTGTGCATTTTCTGTTTTCTTCTTCTTAATAAAACCATTTGCTTCTATTGAAATATTTTTTTTTCTATTCTAACCCTCATAATGCTATATTTTCTTGACAGGAGGATACGTACTTATGGGAAGATGACGATGAAAGGTAATGTTCACCAATTTAGATGCATTTATTTTAAAGATTTTTCTTTGGTTTTGTGTATTTTATTTATTTGCTACTGTTATTATTGTTATTATTATTATTTTATCTTTGAGGGATGTTTTATATTAGAAGAAAGTCTTAAATCTAGATATCTGGTGGATTGCCATGCACCCACGCCCATCATAGATATTTGAATACTGATCTTATGTAAATTCAGTAGAGAGGAATATGAATTTGGAAACTTTATTGTTATCAGTATTATTAATATAATGCAAGCAAGTCATGAGTTCACATTTGCTTACATTTATTGTATTCTTTGTGCGCAATGAATTTCTGAACAATTTTTTTGGAGATATCAATTACAAGCTAAATCTAAACACGTAAACTTTAGAGAATATGTCAACCTATTTCCCAAGAACTAAATATAGTTTTATGACCAGGGACAATCTCTAATGGTATAGGTTAATAGATCATCTCTCAAAGTTTTTTTTTTTGGGATGACGTAAGTTGCTTCAGAAACTTGTATTGGACCATATATTACAAGGCTTTTTTATAGTAAAAAACAAAAGGCTGAGGTCAGATGTGGAAGATGAGGTGGACAAGTCACATCATTAGCTTTCTCTTGTTGTGATGCTGCGCTTAGTGAATACTGTGGTTATTATGCTTCTACCTCATTGGGTGGTTTGAATGTAGGCCATGTCTGTTGTATTGAAAATATCTTTGTTAATCCATAATTATTTCGGAGACTTGCTTCACTCAGTTGCATCAACTAGTACCAATTAAGAGATTTTGGTATGTGTATGTTTGCTTTCTTTTTCTTATTTTTATTTATTTTTGGCTGTATATCACTTGTTTTTACTTGACTTGTGATGACAGGTATTCAGTGGAGAAAATTCCGCTCTATGATTCAGCAGAGGATGAGCCTTCTTCTATGCTCTTCAAAACTGTCAACTCAAATTCTGAATTTGATGTAAAAGGGATGATGATCAATGTCCATGCTGATTCTGAAAATCAGTTGATGTCTACTGCTCTTGTTGTCCACTCACTTGAGTCAGATCCAATGGAGTGTGTAGTTAAGGAGGCAAAAAATGAAGTGAGTGAAGAGACACAAATTTATTCACTAGATAATCAACCGGCTTTCCTGAAAAAGAATGCAATGATATCTCGAATCCGTAGCAATACTGCATGTCGAAACTATCACATTGAATCAGGATCAATTTCAAACAAGAGAATAAAACAAGGTTCTAGTGCAAAGTTGAAACATTATGTGCAAAAGCAAGTCAATGCCAAATCTGTAGCTTTGCTTTTAGCATCAAATGAGGCACAAGAGGAAATTTTGAAACACGAGGTACTTTATGTGTGTTGTTTTTTGGGTTTTTGCTCATCTATTGTTTATTGAAGTATACAAATCTCAAGAGTATTTATTAGGGTTATATTGGTGATACTCTACCTTCCTTACCTTCCTTTTTGTTATTATCTCATCATCTCAGAAAACACATGACGTACATCTCAACGAGTCTTCATTATCTGCTTAGATGTGTTATTAATTCTATACTCCTATGACATGTGTTACAGTATGTGTGTTTAGAGTCGTAGTTTTCTTCCATTGTATGTATATGGTTTGGATGGATACCTCCTGAACAAGTTGGTATCATTTTGTACATGAAACTATAAAAGTTAGTTTTGCGCATTTTACTTTTCTTTTCAATTTGATATAATGTCATTGGTATCCAAAAAATGTCTTTTTTGATTCTTAAATTGTGTTTTTTTTTCTTTTTTAATATGGTTGATGCTTCAGAAGCATTAATATGAAGTGTCAGGAATTCTGTCATCTCCAATATTTGTATGCAGCTTAGGTTGTTTCTTTTCATTTGTTTTTGTTATTGCAAACTTCTTTCTGTTTTCTCTGGGTTTGTAAGTTTTGTGGGTCCTGATCTCTTTTCTTCTGGTAGAATTTTCTTTCCCCTTGTTATATAGAAGCATCTCTTTTCCTAAATAATAATTGTAGTTTATTTTTATTGTTTTAGTTAAGCTCTTAGGCACATTTTGTTAAAAAAAAAAAATTCTTCGCAGGAGATGAGAAGTGATGCTGCGGCTCATCTTGAATCCTTATACAATGAGATACGACCTGCCATTGAAGAACATGAAAGGGACAGTCAAGACAGTGTGGCAACTAGTGTAGCTGAGAAATGGATAGAAGCCTGCTGCTTGAAACTGAAGACAGAATTAGACCTTTATTCCTCCATTGTTAAAAGAGTTGCTTGTACCACTCGCATGGCAAGCGACCAATCCAAATCTGCCGATAGCATGGTAGAGAATGAAATCAAGTTACTCCCGAATTGAGGTGCCTTTCAAACTTGTGCTTTGGATTGCCCATTTGGAATTCCTCCTGACGGTTAGACAGGACTTGTTTTCTTGAGGCTGTCCATTTTTCAGTGATGAACGAGTTTGTTTCTGAAAGAATTTTCAATTGCGACTTCCTCAATGGAGGCTTCTTTCCTGTCCTTGTGGTTTGGAATGTTTTTTTTTAACTTTATCTATTTACTAGGCACCATCATATTAGTCATGATTTAGCCGAAACTTGATCAATTTGGGCTGTGGTATAGTAGCCCCACCCAATTGTTAAATTGGTTAATCAAATCGAAGTTGATTGAATTGTAACCTTTTGAATCATCGGAAGCACAAAATTTGGAGTAGGTGGGGATATTTATCACAGGGTGCTTCCTTAAAAAAACGAAGGGACTGGTGCGCCCTTAAAGTTTTCTCTTTTGTAATTGTCCATCTTCGTAGATTTGTATGTAGAGTGGAAGCTAGTACCTATATGATCATTATGTCGTGTTCCTATAATCATTATGCAAGTTTATTTAATTTTTTTTATACGGAAGACTAAACTACAAGTAATCGCCTCTTGTTGTAACGCTACACCAAGTCACCAACCTAAGTCAATGGTTCCCTTTAGGTATCGAAATATGTTCTTGACACCACTCCAATGACGCTGCGTTGGAGCTGAGCTAAATCTAGCAAACAAGTTCACTGAGATTGCAATAATTGGTCGAGTATATTGGGCGAAGTATAATAATGCGCCTATTGCACTTAGGTAGGGAGTTTTAGCTCCTAGAACCTCTTCGTCCTCTTCCTGTGGGTGAAATGGATCTTTGTTTACATCCAAACTTCGACCGATCATGGGAGTGCTAACAAGGTGCACTTTGTCCATGTTAAATCGCCTGAGCATCTTTTGGACATATGTAGACTGGTGGATTAAAATCCCACAAACTCGGTGCTCTAGTTCAAGGCCTAGACAAAACCGAGTTTTCCCAATATCTTTCATCTCAAATTCGGATTTCAAATAGCTCGTGGTTTCTCTTATTTCTTCAAGAGTACCTATTATGTTCATGTCATCAACATATACGGCTACAAAAGCAAATCCGAAACTTGTTTTCTTTATAAATACGTAGGGGCACAATTCATTATTCTTATATCATTTCCCAATCAAGTAGTCACTTAGATGGGTATACCACATCCGCCTGGATTTCTTTAGTCCGTAAAGTGAGCGTTTGAACCTAATTGCAAACGCACTCCGTGGTTTAGAATCACTTGACTTGGGCAATTGAAGGCCATCATGCACTTTCATATATATCTCTAAATCTAGATCCCTAGAGAGATATGTTGTAACCACATCCATAAGCTGCATGTCCAGTCATTTGGAAACTACCAAACTAACAAGGTTGTGGAACGTTATGACGTCCATTATGGGAGAGTATGTCTCCTCATAGTTAATTCCAAGGCGTTGTAAGAAACCATGCGCCACAAGGCTAGCCTTGAACCTTAGGACTTCGTTCTTCTCATTACGCTTTCTGATAAATACACATTTATGTCCTACATGCTTTACACTTGGTGGGGTTAGCAGTACCGGACCCAATACCTGTCTTTTGCCAGTGAATCTAATTCTACCTGGATTGCGTCTTTCCATTTAGGCCAATTTGCTCTTTGGTTACACTCTGCAATAGAGCGTGGTTCGATATCATCGTGCTCTATTATTTCATGAGCAACATTATATGCAAATGCATCATCAATGTGTATGGAAGATCTTTCCATCAACTCATGTGCACTCTCATAATTCATTGAGATTTCTTTGTTCTCTGGAATCAAATCAAACATAGCGTCCTCCAGTAATGATTCATGGACATAACTATAATAAGAGATAATCTCATGAAAGAGATTCTCCATATAGATGATTAATGGATTTGGTTGTGCCTTAGTCGCCATTTTCTTCCTTGGGCGAGTATTGGTCGAACCAAGTGGCCTCCCCTTCTTCCTTTGAGAAGCCACGACCTCAACCACACCTCCACTAAGTGTGGGTGCAGTGCCTCCTACTACGGCAATGTGCCCTTTTTTGGGGACCTCTAACCTTGCAGGCACACTTGCAGCTGGTATATGTGATCTTGTCACTTTAGCGATATCAGAAAACACATTAGGCATCGAATCTGCTACGTTCTGAAGATTGATTATTCTTTTCACTTAACTTTCACATTGTGGAGTGCGGGATCAAAATGAGATTGAGTGGGGACAAACCATGACAATTCATGTCGTTCACTTTGAAAATCTTTTTTCTTATCTCCTCTTAACGACGGGAAGACTGTCTCATCAAAGTGACAATCCTCAAATCTAGTGGTAAAACGATCGCCTGTCAAAGGTTCTAAAGAGCAAATAATTTTAGGGGATTCATATCCAACATAAATACCTAGTCAACTCTGAGGACCCATTTTTGTGCGCTGTGGGGGCGCAATAGACACATACACAACACAACCAAATATGCGTAAGTGTTAAATGTCACGTTCATATCTAGTAACCAACTGGTACGCAGAAAATAGTTGGCTAGTAGTGGGTCTGAAACGAATAAGCAAGGATGCGTGCAATATTGCATTACCCCATGCACTGATAGGCAAGTTGATGCGCATAACAAGTGCCCTAGCCACCATCTGTAACCTTTTGATGGTGGCTTCATTGAGACCATTTTGTGTATACACATGGGGAACATGATGCTCTACATCGATCCCAAAAAGACATGCAATAATCATCAAATGCTTTTGATGTAAACTCTCCAGCGTTGTCAAGCCTTATATACTTAATAGGGTGATCAGGGTGGTGAGCCCTTAAATGAATAATTTGTGCTAGAAGTTTTGCAAATGCAGCGTTTCGTGTGGACAATAATGCAACATGTGACCAGTGAGTCAAAGCATCCACCAGAACCATAAAGTACTTAAATGGCCCGCATTCTAGGTGGATAGGTCGAGAAATATCACCTTGTATCCTTTGTAAGAATGGAATGTTTTGTTTCATATCTTAGCATATGAAGGTCTTGATCATGTTTTTGCTAAAGAGCAGGCTTTGCAAAATGACTGATGTGCCTTGGAAATAGTCATTGAGGCAGAGGGAGGGAACACATCTAGTGCTTTAGAAGACAATGACTGCATTGGTGCAGTGTAACCAGCACTTTACATCGTATTGGATTATTGTCCCCTTTTATTATTCCCTCTAAAGAAGGGATGTCCGTGTGAATTCTTTAAAATACGGACCGTCATGTCACGACTAGGATGTCCTAATCGGTCATGCCAAAGCCTATATAAGTCAGTGTCCCAAATTTCATCATTGGTGACAACATAAGATTCAATAATCCGAATGGTAGTAAGATATAGTCCATTATCTTGACTCTTCATATTCTCTAAAACGCGTGTCCTTCCACATTCAAGAGAAGTAAGACACAAAGATTCAATTCTATTCTCACAACAGATGATAACAGTTGGTACGAATATCTTTGTAGCTTAACAAGGTTCGAGGGGCTCTAGGTGCATATAGAGCATTTGTGATTTTCAGCAATGTGCCATTTGGCAGGAAAAATTGGGCAGTTCCTCGCCCTTTTACTATTTGGTCGAATCCAGTCATAGTAGACAAACATGAATTATAAGGAATTAATTCAACAAATAATTGTCAATTCCTTAATACAGTGTGATCATTAAATTTTGATGTGATCATTTTAAAAAATATGTCTCATATTCATTAGAGTATTCTGGCGTAGGTCGAATGATATACTTTTCATTCCAATATTTTTTTCTTTATTGCATGGATGTATTGCTTTACATCAGTAATAATGTTATTTTGAACCATGTATTAAAACTTGAACAATCTCAATACTTCAGAATAAAATCTGAAAATTTATTAATAATTCAACGGTAATCAAAATAAGTCTCATACATAGAAATCCAAATTCAATAAACCATTATTGAAAATAAACTTTAAGACCAAACCAATAGTCTAATTAAAATAAGGCATTACGTCTTCACACTCAATTTGAAAATAAATGAAAAAGATTAATCAAAATCTGGATATCGCTTGACTTGGCAGGGTCCAACTTGCCATTAAAGTCTGAAATTGTGAGGTTGACATTAGGCTCAGGACCTTCTTCCTCCATATAATGAGCCTCTTGTTCTCTAGACTCCCTATACCTCTTGTTATTGGCTGCTACTCTGTTGCTTGCCTGACAGTTCTTTAGTGTCTCCACATCTATAGCGAGGTTCATTGCCAACTCTTTCCCTTTTTGCTTGGGGGTTTTTCGGTGCCTTTTGCACTTTGTGACCACTAGGTCCAGTGCCACCATGGCCACTAGGACATGCACCACCATACATTGGGAGGACCTCCACGACTCATTCCACGACCCATACCTCGGCCTCCAAATCCCTTTCCACGTGGTGTATTGCCCCCACGTGTGTAAGGGTCAGTACATCTAGTCCCCTTTGCTTTAGGGTTCTTTCCATCCTTCACCTTTCCATAGCCTCTAGAATTTTCTTTGTCCCAACAGACCTGTCATTATTGTTTAGAAGAACTTGATCATCACACTCAGATACTTGCAAAATGGTCATCAATTTATGGATGGTAGTGATTCTTTTGTTGTCATACTCCAACCTATACTAGATCATATTATCTTATGTGAGTTCATTGCCATAGAAATTGAGACGTGTTTTCAAACGCAACATATCCTTGTTGAAGTCATTAACCCTTTTGTAGTTAAGTAAGCATATTTCATTCCACTGGACAGTTAATTCTGGGAGCAAAGTGTCATGAATGTTTCCAAAACGTCCCTTTAAGGCATCCCACAGTTCTTTGGGTGTTTTCAACTGAAGGTACTCCCATACCAAGCTTTGATCAATATGCCGCCTCAAGAACATTAGGGCATTGGCTTTGGTTTTTACCGACGATTCATCTTCTTTGTCGGTGGGAGGATACATGGTGGTTGTGTAGTCCTTTCCCACCAATGTGGTTTCAACATCAGAAACCCAACGATTGTACTCAAATCCTTCTGATGGCATCACTGAAACGGAGGAGGACAACGGTAGACTCGGTGGTGATGAAACTAGAAAAGTGAATTTCAAAGTAGTTTTTGATTTGAACAAATTTGAGATAAAATCGGATTGGGTATGAAGAGATTAGGCAAGATTCACCCAAAGAAAGAAGGAAAGCTCATCAAAACCTGCCGGTGGTGCTCCACTGCCTTGATTTCAATCCCCTCACAAACTTGCTTAAATTCAACATGCAAGGTACATGCTTGGTGGATGAGGAAGAGAGGAAGAAAATGGTGGTAGTTTGGTAGCCCATGGTGGCCAGACGACGACGGCGCGAGGTCGAGAAGAAGAAAGTGTGGTGTTGCGATCTCGGTGGAAAATGCATAGAGTCTCTCTCTATCGAAAAGGAGAAAATGAGGGGGAGAGAGTGAGGTGGCCAGAATAAGTAGAGACCTAGGTTTGGCGTTGGGCTTGGGTCAAGTTAATGAACTGGGTTGGGTTTCCTCAAGCCTTAAAAACAAAAACCCAAACAAAAAACAATTTTTTTCAGAAAATGTTTTAAAACAAAGTACAACTTTTAGAAAATCGTAAAAACAAAACTGAGCGTCGGAAAAATATTCCGAAGACGTTTCCGAGTTCGTGGCGATGTGTAGTTTAATAACGACGTATTTAACTACATACTTGATATTTAAACTAAATGTCGATTAATAAGTCCTAATGTGTCGGTAATCGAGATTAGAAATCTCAGGTATTACACTAGTTCTTATTGGAAAATTGGTTGATTAATTGCTATTGTCAAAAACAAAAAAGTTTTGTTTGTAACGTCAATCTTAACGAAAAAGTTAACGACATATATGAAAATGATGTTAGGATTCAAACTTCATGCACTAAAATATTAGTTTTCAAAATTGGTTTACTAAATTATGAGTGACTAATAGTTGGTATACTGTTCTTATATTTTTCCCCTTGTTCCGGAAGAATTACTATTCTACTCTTGTGTGTGTCTTAGCCTAATAGGTTTCATGTTAGGAGATAGATTAGCATCTCCGTAATAGATTAGGACTCCGAATCCTACGGGATTGTGGTTTTGTAATGCCTATATATAGGCCCCCATATCATTCAATAATACACAATTATTTCATCCTGAAACACGTTATCAGCACGTTGCTCTAAAACCCTGAACTTTTAGAGCCCTAGAAATTTTTTCTCTTCTCCACCGCCGGCCACCGACGTCTCCGGCCTCCGACATCTTCCCGTCGACGTTCCTCGTCGGCGCAGCCCCTGCTCGCCGTCGCTGCAGCCCCCCCCGCTGCTACCTCTACAGCCCCGCGCGCAGCCCCTGCATGCTGCCCCCGCAGCCCCGCGCGCAGCCCCTGCATGCTGCCCCCGCAGCCCCGCGCGCAGCCCCTGCATGCTGCCCTCGCAGCCCCGCGCGCAGCCCCTGCATGCTACCCCTGCAGCCCCTGCAACGCAGCCCTGCACGCACGCACGCAGCCCTGCTGCCCCCGCATCGCAGCCGCATGCAGCCCCGCACGCAGATTCTGCCCTGCGGCCCCTGCTGCCCTGCATCCCCCCCTGCTGCCCCTGCGACCCCACTGCTGCCCCTGCACGCAGCCTCCACAGCCCCGCCGGGTATCCTCCGCATTCGCTCCGCAAAAACATCTTTTTGCCCCGAAAAACCCCGCATCAGAGGATTCAAAATTGCTCCTCCCACATATATACGCAATGAACGCGAACTGCACAAGCAAACTCTTCGCTCAAGAGAAGCTACTCCCGTCTTCTCTACCCTTTTGGGCCTTTAAACTATTTCTCTTTTTTCCTTTTTATTTTCCTATTGCTTATTAAATCGTTTATTTGCACGTTTTCGTTTTCTAACTATGTTTCACGTGCTTGCATAGGAAAAGTGATCACTCGTCGTACTATGGTGATGACATTCATGCCGAGATGGATGATACTTTTGTCATCTACATACGATTTTGATCGTACCCTCCCAAGATTTTATGTCATCGGACGAAGATCGAAAAGGAATTCAACAAGCAACTTCATGCATGACGATCGATTTGCAGAGCAATTTACTTATATGCGGTCTATTTGGCAGACCAACAAGTATGTTTTTCTTAAAGTTGCTGCTTTTGAAGATATATATATAAATTATCGGGCGCTATTAGCCTTTTTTTTTCATGTCTTCTTTTCCGGCCTTTCTTATAACGCCGATGAGACCAAAGAGGGATATGATTCCCCTCTTGGTCGACGTTTTTCGTGTGACGGTCCTGGGGGAGTCACGTTATTATTTAAAAAGGAAGATATCGATTTCGTGTGGTCGCCTGAGTGCACCGCTGTTTTGGGTGCGATCATGAGAATCGCCGATATGCATCGATTATTTTGTGACCATATACATCACAACCCTTCTAATTCCGGTTACATACTTGAATAGTTTCGATTATTCGAAACCTATACAACTCTCGTTTCTTATGGATGCGTCGCCATCGCGACTGTTATTTGAATGTTTGAGTTTTCTTAAACTCATGTCTATAAACGATAATCCCAAGGTCTACGTACTCATTTATTTGAGTTGATTCATTACTCTGATGCAACACTATTTGCCTACAAAAGATCCCAAAAATAAAGAATCTATGGGACACACTTAAAGTGATTTAATGAACGTCTATGACGTTGTATTATCAGAGTTGACCTTGATGCATACTCCACATCCAAGAAACGCATGCCATTTTTGGCACCTGTATCTTTTTTTCTTGAGGGAATTTTGGAGATGGAAAAGTAACATTCTTCCATTCTCTAGTAAGCAAACATTTTTGAGCCTCAAGCTAAGGCTCCGCCCGATCCGATATGCAAGATTTTGTTGCTACGGACTTTTGATTAGTCAATCTATTTTGACTATGTTTTCTGCTTACTATTTTTCAAGTATGACGTTGGCATTGCCATGTTTCTTGTTCGACTTTAGCTTAAGTCGTCTATTGGAATTGGAAGTTTGGTTGTGTTGTATTAAATATTGGCATATCCTATACAATTTCTCGTCTTTCTTGGACTCGTGAGAATTTTATTTGCCTTGGCTTAGCATGCACGGTCAACGTTTGCAACTCACATGGTTTTTAAATTGGCCGCTTTTGGGTTACATGGGACCCCAATAGCACTACATTATGATTTTGGACTTTGAAATTTGGAAAACGGACCTCGGAACGTCAAAATTGACGTCGTTTTTCCCGGTTACTGTTCCGGCGTTTCCGGAACGTTTTTTGACGTTTTACCGGCGTATTCGCCGCCTTCCGGCCATATTCCGGCGTTTCCGGCACCGCCATCCGGTTCCGGACGGCGTTCCCTGTCGAACCTGAAGTTATGGCCTCCATACCGACCAGGTCCGGCCACTGCCGGCCGGATTTACGGCAATCGGTGCCGCCGGCTTCCGATGAGTTTTTCCGACGTTTTTTTTTCTGTCGTTTCTCGTCATGTTTTCCGCATATTTCAGCAGTTCTTGCTGTCACGTTTTCCCAGTCCAAATTTCACCCGGTTTTGAGTTAATTTGACATGGTTTTCCGGTTAATTTTCCGGTTTTCTCCAAGTCGTTTCATAGCTCAAATGATTTTATTATTATTGGTGACCACCCGCACCAAATGGAAGGTTTTCCACCGTAATTGTTTGGTATTCAACTGCTCCAATACCATGTTTTTCCAACTCTTGAGTTGAAGAATGTAGTTCTATTGCCATGTGATACATTCGATGGGATTGCCATTTGTTTCAATCCCCTCTCTTACAATATCCTACGGCGTATTGTGTAGAGAAGTTCACCGCGTCGTTGACTCTCTTAATCTTCATTTTGAGAATGTCCCGCCGTGAAATTGAGTGTCTTGCTAATTGCGTAACCACCCACACTGTCCTACGGCGCAGGTAGTTGTTTTACGGATCTCGTGCGGAGATTGTGTTGTATATCTTCGTGCCTTGCTAAGTTTTAAAGGCCATTCATGCCAATGATGGATTTTCATCTTGATATTTGTGTTAAGAATGGAGAGGAATAAATCTGTCAGATTTCATTGACAGTATCTTTTTCAAGCTTCGACAGTAGCTTTGTTAGCCTGCAGACATCGTTTTGCTTGCCTGCAGCAGTAGCTTTATGTAACTCAAGATTCTTTGAATCATGGGTTCGGTTTTACTGTCTTCTCGGTTTTGACATGATCATTTTTGGTTATTTTGAACAAGATATGATGATTCGAGTTCTTTGAAATTCACATTATCATCTATTTTTCATGTTCACGAAGCGATTGGAGGACCACCTCACCCATGCTCCACACGGTGAGGCCGAGCCTATCCGTGCCATGCACGGTGAGGCCGAGCCTGCCTATTTCGGCGGCTCCATGGCATTAAGGCCGTTGGTGGCGGCATCCCCTCTTTCACAGGAGCTTGTGATGCCTCCCGTGTCTTCTAATGCCTCCATGAATATCTCTGATGCCAATCGCTCATTTTGCAAAGCTTGTTCTTTTGCTAGATTTCAAGGAAGTCCTTATTTGCTAAGGCTCCAACCGAGAACATTCCATTCTTACAAAGTATTTAAGGTGACATTAGTGGACCTTATCCAACCGAATACGGATATTTTTCGGTATTTTTATGGTATAGGTTAAGAGCATCGACGCGTTGGTCACACGTCGCTTTGCTTTCCACAAGAAACGCTGCATTCGCTAAAGTTTTTAGCTATGATCATCATACTAAGGGCTCACCACCCTTCCCATCCTCTCAAATCTATTTGATTGGATACCGTTGGAGAGTTCACCTCCACGACTTTGATGATTTCGTTTTGCATATCTACTGGGATCGTCGTTGAACATAGTATTCCTCATGTTCATTCACTGCACGATCTAGCAGAGCTCGGACTTGGTTATGGGTACTAACCTGCCGATTTTTGCATGGAGATATGTAATGATGTTGCATGCAGCGACACTTATTCGTTTTAGACCCACAACTTGCCAAGCGTTTAGTGCGTACCAGATGGTTACTGGATACGATCCCAACGTTCTTTTCCTTAAACGCCTATTTGGTTAAAGTTGTTTCTGTGCCTCTATTGTAGTTATCTCAATGGGTCTACTTGAAACGATTAAGTATTCTGGTTGGTTATGATTTATGAATCACCAACACTTGTCCGCTATTTCCAATCTACAACCGTTGATCTCTATCCTGCGATATTAGTAGACGGTCACTTTGATGAGACATACTTCCCGTCGTTAGGGGGAGATATGGAATGCTCCCATTCTGGTTTTAACGCCAGGAATTGACGTGGTGTGGCACTATGTCTCATTAAGATCCCGCACTACTCAAAGTGAGTAAATGTGCAACGCATTATCGACCTCCAGAAAGTCAAAAATTCGATGCTCAATGACTTTACCGATATTGCGAAAGTGACGAGATCGCACATAAATGCTGTGATGTGCCGGTAAGGTTGGGACTCTCAGAATATGAGAGAATTTCATATGACCTGGTCCTAGCACCGTTGGCACCATCCCTGACAGTGGGAAGGAAGCCGGCGATGGCACCATCGTACGCTGTGGTGTTGTCGGCGCCCGTGGCATTGCACCACAGAAAAAGGGCGGCAAATGCAAAGATGGACTACTAAGGGTCATAGCTTCGGTCTTGGCTCCTGCCTAGATGAGGGGGAGACCATTATTCTCTAGAATCAAAACTAGAAAGAAGCGAAGTGCGTATGCACAAGTATTTCGCCCATCATCAAGATATATTCTCTAAACATGTGTATCAACTAAGTTTCTGTGGGACGCTACAGACTCCTTTTGTTGATGTTAGAGAAGAATAGAAATCTCACGAATTGATCATATACAGCGCGCGCGTGTGTTTAATGTATTGATCTCCCATGATTGATGATGTATTCGCTTATGCTCTTATTCCGTTGTAAAGTATCAACGATGAGTAACTTGTCCGAAGTGGAAAGAATCAATACAGGTTGAACTAGACTTGTTATGTTGGTCGTTGTTCGTAAGTGTAATGAGAAAGATGAAGTCATGCAATATATGCAGGACTTATGGCGCAAAGATTGTCTCATTATCCTAGTATTGACTACGATGAGTTATATTCTCTCGTTATGGACATAATTGCTTTCCGCTACTTGATCAGTAGTAGTGTCCATGAAAACTGATTTACAGCATATGATAATGGTCATAGAATATCTGTAAAGGGATCTTGACGCAGATATGAGAGTGCCCGAGGGACTTTAAATGCCTCCAGACCACGGAGAGCTTATGTAATCAGATTGCGACGTTCGAGAGAACGTAGTACAATCGGTTGCAAGAACTCATACCCATATGTGTTCATATGAAGCTAATTCTTGATTCTCTATTCCGTCTAAGTATAGATGATGAAGAGATTCAATGAGTTATACATTCATACATGTTAGTGTTGTTGGGACACTATTGCTTTCATTATGACGTGATTAACTATGCGCCTATGCATTGTCATTGGACTTGCATTGCTTCTTTGACATGGGTTTAGTTCTACACTTAGTGAACCAACACAAATCCTATCCACACCAACGCCGCCAGCAGCTCCAGCAACATCAACGTACGCCTTGGTGTAGCAGTCGACACTGGTAGCGTAGAGGATGCGTACGGTTCTATCTTGGACCAAAAATCAGTCCTTCATTGGTCCATTCCCCCATTCTTTTCGCGAAAGACACATTAAATGTGACAAATCAGAATCTGTCCAGTTTCGTAGGTCAACTTCAACGAGACCTACATGACAGCTCGCTCGATGAAATATAGTGAAATTAGTACCGTTGGAAAGGTCTATGTGTCTACTTTCAAGAGACATCAACCTTTCGTTCATAGCTATCATATTGAGTGAGTTATGACCGTTTTAGCAAAGTAGGACAGTCCTGTCCGGAAATTTGCAAGTCAGTCAACTTCGACAGAGCATTGTGAACTGCTCCGATCGGATGAGGTTGTGAACCTTATGTCACTGGAAAGCAACGGGTGTCTACTTTTCAGAACATTTTACGGTTCGCTGATACCTATTTTGACGAAGAAGTTATGGCCGTTTAAGTGAGTGAAGGTCATTCTACCCGAGAATCTGATTTTCATTGCAAACTCTTGTTTTGAGTTGTTATGCAATCTTGTTTCCTAAGATCTAAGTTTGGCTAAGTATAGCATGGATGATCTAAGGATGTGTGGCTAGATTAATGATTAATCATTAGCCCAAGACTACGTTTGAGAAGCATGTAATAAGCGTTGTATACGTTGTTCTTTGTACTCCATGATTATGGCACTAATCAGGGGGAGTTGTTTCGTAGACTTCAGGGGGAGTCTAGCTCACATGATGCTATCAAATGTAGACGGTGCGTTGTGCTCTTTTTCCCTTCGATCAAGCTTTTGTTTTTACCCAAGAGGTTTTTATTTTGCTTGACAAGGTTTTTACCGAGGCAACGATGTGTGCACCATGCAACCTAGGCATATGACACAAGGGGGAGTATTCCGGAAGAATTACTATTCTACCTTTGTGTGTGTCTTAGCCTAATAGGTTTCCTGTTAGGAGATAGATTAGCATCTCCGTAATAGATTAGGACTCCGAATCCTACGGGATTATGGTTTTGTAATGCCTATATATAGGCCCCCATATTATTCAATAATACACAATTATTTCATCCTGAAACACCCCTAAATTAAATGACTCATATGTAATCATAACAAGTAACCGAAAAGAATACGAAATATGAAAATAAAATGGTCAATAGAGTCTACCATGCGGGTGCTATGACGACTATGCCCCGACTCCGTGACACCATCAACCTTTAACAATCTAAACAATAATGGCAAAAAGGTAGTTTGAGGAATTAAAGAAAAAATTGGATCGTAAGGTCCTTATGTTTATCTTCCAGAAAATAAAAAGAAGAAGAGAATTGAACTTGGGAACAAAGTGAGCAAACGGAGACGGAGACGAACGACGACGAAAGAGTGCGCGCGCGATATTGGGTCTGAGATCTGAATTTCCCGAGCACGATTTCCGGTAAGTCTTCGCCGCTTAGCTTGGATTTTCAATCTCACGAATCCTTATAGCAATTTTCACCGGTGGTTTACTATCAGAATTGGATTCGTCTCTGATATGCGTTCGATTGTAGTTTAGTTTTCGATTTTTAGCTGAATTAGGTTTTAAACTAGGGATTTATGTAGCTGTGTGAAGCTAACCATTTGAATGCTAGCTATTATTGTTTTGGTTGATGATGATGATGATGATGCCTGCAATGGTGGTGTTGTCCTTTAGGAGAATTAGGCTGTGAGTTGTGAAGGGGAGGCCGACAAGGTCATAGTCGTCGGAATTTATTGTTATTGGGCTCATCAAGGGTGTAACTGTGTATGTGTGTTTGTGAATTGTATTACAGGAAAGGTATTCCAAATCTGAGCGTCATCGGGGAGCATTGTCTGGTTTTTGCCTGGTTGCCTGAAAGAAATGGATTCCGGTCGCTATGGTCTTCAGCAAGGATGGGATAATAACAGCGTAATTTTGTGGTTTCCTCCTTAATAAAATCACCTATATGGGATGAAATCATCATATATACAAGAATTTATTAGGGTCCAATCTGACTGTCCATATTTTTTTGGGAGAAAATTGAGAGAGCTCTGGGGCAATAAGGATATGGACTCACTGGATTTGCCTAACCTCATATCATCATTGATCACTTGCTGACATAACCTTATTCTCTTGAATCCACAGGCTCCAGAGGGTTATGGTGCAGTTCACGAGCCAAACTTTCGGTGAGTGCTATTGAGTGTTTGCTTTTCATTTTCTACCAAGTCAATTTAGAGCTCATAATAAAAAAAACCTGTAAAATTTGTATGTAATGCTTGTGGGAAACTTTTCTTTCTAATAATATTGTTATTTACAGTCTCTGAAAGCGTGGCCTCAATATTGTATATATAGTGCATATTACATTTTGTCTTTTCCTCTTGTTGTAATCCTTAATTTTTTCCCTTATGTCAGGGTCGGTGGTTCATATGATGAGAGAAGGTTTATAGACGAAAGATACACAAGGGACAATGTGTATCCAAGAAACACATTTCACCGTGATGTTCTGGATAGGGATAACTACCCACCACCACCACCACCTCATGCAGTTGGTATATGGCCACATTCAAGAAGGAGAAGTTACGAAGAAGAATTTCCCATTGATAGGGAATCTAGGAGACATGATAAACAGTATTTGGATTCATATAATGAGATGGATAGCCTTCGTGACCACGAGATCGATACATTTCAGGAATTTGATAAATTACGTGATGGCTATCACAGTGTTGACAACTATCGTGATCCTGGGTTTGAGAGAACTTCACGGCTAGGGGGACGTGATCGTGATGATTATGCATATGATGATTTTGACTATAGGTCTGGTATTACCCATAAGACCAGGGGGGACAGTCGTGAGAGGGATTATGATTATGGCCGGCATAGTTACGATTCTGATTATGACAGAAGTAGCAGGAGAGAGGGCAATTGGAGGCGTCGCGAATCTCGTGACCGTGAGCGTGACAAGAAGTGTTTAAGTAGGGAAACAAGTCCATATAGGAGGCATGAGCGTTCTAGATCTCGGTCACGTTCTCGTGGGCATGATGATCGTCCCAGATCGAGATCACCAAGAAGTCGAAGCCATGGCCGAAGTCATCGAGAGGACAGCTATGATGATGGTAGATATGAGAGGACTGATAAGCGAAGAGACAGGGAAGATAAACGCCAGAGAGAGCAGTATTCTGTGGTATGTATTGATGTCTGCATTAAACTTGTCTACCTCTTGTTTTTATTTATTTAAGCCAATTTCTTAGGCAAGATATTCTTTTGCAGGCCCCGTCTGCAACTATTGTTGTGAAGGGACTTTCACAGAAGACCACTGAGGAAGATCTATACCATATCCTTGTAATGTGTCATTTGAAGTTTTGGCTATGAAATATACAGTTCAAGTTCTATCTATTTTCTTGGTAACAGTGTAAGTTGAATTATCTATCAGGCTGAATGGGGACCTCTTCGTCATGTCCGTGTGATCAAAGAACGTAGTTCCGGCATTTCCCGTGGATTTGCATTTATTGATTTCCCTTCCGTGGTATCCATCTCTCTTATCTGTTGATGCTCTATATCTTCTTTGAACTAATAAATGACCATGGGATTGTCTTTCTTGAATAGGGAGCGGCTCAGATTATGATGGCCAAACTTGGGGACAATGGCCATGTGGTGGATGGCAGGAAACTTATTTTTGAGTACAGGTAGTATTTATTGACCGTACTTCATATGTTGAGGTACTTGGATTGTTAGTTTTATAATAAGTTCTGCTTTAATATATTTACCTTTTAGATATATTATATTGAGGAAGTATCATGGATCAGGTTGTCAAATCCTGATGTTAGTTATTTTACAATGTTCACCAGCAACTGGTGATGTTTATTCTTTCTTTACCAAGTTGTGTGTATGTGCGCCTATGTATATACATATATGTTTTAATTGCTGGTGTTTGACTTATATCTGTCTCAACTGTTTCGTTGCAGTAGTAAGCCAACTGGGGGTGCAGGTGGGTCTCTTGGTCAGGAGTATGCTGGGAAATCTAGCAATGTTAACCATAAAAGCAACACAGTGCCATCTGATTGGATGTGTATTAGCTGTGGATATGTTAATTTTGCACGACGAACATCCTGCTTTCAGGTACTAACTATTTATTTCCTTGTGATTTATGCTGATCAAGTCCCTGCCCACTACTTCGTATGGAACTTCTCAGATGGTTAATCGGTTATGTTTTAATCAAACAAAGGTTTCTTTCTTTGTTCTCTCTTTGATTGCAGTGTAATGAGGCACGAACTGAGAATGCTCCTCCTGCAGATATTTCTTTATCTAGTCAAATGACAGGAAAGAAAGGAGCAGAGGCTGGTTGGTTTACCTAGTTGCTGTTAGCTTACATAGTTGCGTCTATCTGTAATCCACTCCACTAACTATGCATGCACTCAGGTCCTACTCATGTTTTGGTTGTTCGTGGACTGGATGAAAATGCTGATGAGGAAATGCTGCGCTATGAATTTTCAAAACATGCTCCTATCAAGGTACAAATGCTGAAAAATGTGTTAATTGATGGATAAAAATCAAGGAATAGATTTATGTTCCTCTGAAACTTGTGCATTGAAAGTAGATTGATGGGTATTATCCTGCAGGATCTTCGTCTTGTCAGAGACAAATTCACTCATGTATCACGGGGATTTGCGTTTGTACATTTCCATTCGGTATGCCCAACTTATAGTATGCAGAACAAATCTGTAGGTTCTGCATTGATATTTTGTACGTACAGTCTCAAATCTCCGTCAACCCTTAGGGACCCGTTCTTCTATCCTGTTAAATGGGAAGAAATGCAGATTTTCTTAGAGTTCTTAATGATTTGTTGTTTAAGCTCTAATCCTATATTTTTCAGGTTGAAGATGCTACAAAAGCTCTCGAAGCAACAAATGGAACACCACTTGAAAGGAATGGGCAGATTTTAAGAGTAGCATATGCAAAAAGCATTCTTGGTCCAGGATCAACCATGTCAGGATCTTCACAGTCAAGCAGCCTGGCAGCTGCTGCAATTGAGGCAGCAACATTTTCTCAACAGGTTAGTTTATACAGCAGTTTCGTGTTTGCCACTTCCTGGCCTTTATATATTGTTATTTCATTTTATATATAATGTGCTTTAATCACAAGATACTGTAACTTTTAAAGAATAATGGCCCAGCTAATACATGTTTAACTTTACATCTAAGAGAGTTAAAGTTTCTATTTCCATCACATGTATTGTGAGTGTAGTACTCTGCTTATATTTCCAGAATATAAGATGAGGGTACTTTAATCATATCAGTAATTAACGCAGTGAAAGGTATGGGTAAAAGATAAGATCAGTAGACAAGCGTCAAGCCAAAATATAAAAGGTATTATAAGAGATAAATCTCTAAATAACTTGAGTTGTTTGATTGATTGAATTGAATAATACAACATAGAGGGTGCCTTTATATAGGCTCTAAAATATGGCTAATCCTATTAAGACTAGAACTAGGAATAATAAACCTATTAGAACTAGAAATCATATGAATGTAAGGAAAAGTAAACCTAGGCATTATAGGAAACTTATGATTGCTTACAACCTTGCTTCGCCATACGTTTCTCAAACTGCTCCTCGAACTCCTCGGCTAGCCGTTCTACATCAGTAATATAGTATATACTGAAGTTCTGTGGAAATCGGCCTTCTTTTACCTAATTTGGATAAAGAGTGATATGCTAGAAATTATGAAGATAATAAGGATGAGTAGGTAGTTTAGGAGCTTCCATTTCTGATAAACATTAGCGATTTTTTTACCATATTCTTGCTGATTGGGATCTGTTTGTAGCATGGCTCTATTATATTATATTATATTATATTATATTATATTATATTATATCTAAGAATTGTAGTGGGAAGTCATGACGCAGCACAGTTGCTGCTTAGGAACCTGGATCACAAGCTTTAAGAACTGTAAGTTAAGCACACACTGATTTTAGGATTCACTCCCAGGTTTCACACCCTAGTCTAGGCTTCACACCCAAAACACTATAATTTGGGAATCTTTCCCAGGTTTCTCACCTTAATCCTATCACAGGAAAATTCACTAAACACTGATATTCTTATTCAACATAGCATATCTCAGCCCATTGGCTTTTACAGTTATTTATACTAGGTTCTATAACTGACACTAACTAGCTTTTAAGACTCTTTAGGACTCTTGAAATTCAGAAACTGAAACATAAAAGACGTAATGAATAAAAATTTAATACTCCTAAACTGAACAGAAACAAAAAGACACAAGTACACTCTTGAATTAACACTAAGCCTAAAAACTCTTTGGATCAGACTTCTTCTCAGCTGCTAATTAAAATCCTGAGATCAATTAATCAACCATAAAGAAAGGTAGTGATCAGCTGCTCTATTTTTTCATCTCTTCCATTCATAAACCTTGAAAGGGTTGGCATGATGTCCTCATCAAGTAATCTGGTGATGTAGACTATTTAGAGGCTATTTAAACTCTGTTGCATTTGCGGACTTTGATGTGCGTTTCGTTTTTACTTTTGAATAAAGTCACCCTATTCTGATAAATAAATGTGTACGTTGTTGAACTGCTGATGATAATTTTAGTTCAACTGGTACATGGAAATACTTATCACCCCTTTATTAGAACAACATGATTCCTTTATTACTACATTGAACAACATGCTCAAGCAGAATGCTCTGGTTCAGAAGCTAGTGTGGCAGTATTGACCTCATTTGAAGCTCTAACTAGATATTTGTTACACACTTCAATAATTAATTTACAGTTTAAGTCTTTTGAAGGTGCAGGGTGGTGCGGACATCACAGTCAAACCTTTTTATGAGCAAAACAAATGGAAAAAGAGAAACCTAGGCTTTGGGGTCCTTTTGAATTTCTGTTTCGTGTCTCTTAAGTTTCATTTCAGTCGTGCTTCAGTTTTAGAAAATTAAGAGTTCTAATGAGTCTTTAATGCTAGTTAATGTCAGTTATCTACGCTAGCACAAATAAGTGTAGAGCCTAGTGGCTGAGGCATGTAATGTTGAATAAGAATTGTCAGAGTAGTTTCTGAATTTTCCTGTGATGGGATAAAGGTGAGAAACCTGGGAGAGATTTCTAAATCAAAGTGTTCTGGGTGTGAAGCCTAGACTAAGGTGTGAAGCCTAAATAAGGGTGAGAAACCTGGGATTGAATCTTAATTTCTAAGACATGTGAGTGTTTAACCCTAAACTTTAGAGTTTGTGATCCTGGTGTCCAAAGCAGTGGGTGTGCTGCTTCACAGAGTGTTCAATTCCACTAAGAATTAACTAAAAAATGAAGTGTCCAGTATAGTTTGCTCTATCTTACAGAGAACACAATATTAAGGGAGTAAAATCACGTGACTGAAGTAACTGATTTAACTAAAAAAAAGAAGTGTTCAGTATAGTTTGCTGTATCTTACAAAGGAAACAATATTAAGGGAGTAAAATCACGTGACTGAAGTAATCGAGCTAGCCTGAGAGGTACTTTATTTGTGCAAGCAGATTGTTCCTCCAAGGCTAATAATCATCCGATTAATGTAAATTTTCATTTGCCAAGAAAGTCAGGTTGCTTCGTTTGTTTCTGCTGTTGTATAATTCACTTTTTAGTTATTTGAAGTCTTGTCCTCTTCTTTCTAGTATGATGCTGTTGGATGGGCACCAAAGGAATATAATCCAGATGACAAACAATCCATGGGAGGGAAGGAGCAAAGTGGTGGGGACTTAAAAGTACAGAATGATGGTTTGGCTCCACAATCTGGTTTTGTATGGGATGAGGCATCTGGTTACTACTATGATGCTTCTTCTGGATTCTACTATGATGGAAATTCAGGTAAAATTAAATTACATATATTTTTATATCCACTTGCTCCATTACATGCGCTCAATTACACGCACTCATCTGTTTGAGAATCAAACTGTGTTTCGTATTGTATTATGTGCAAAGTCTGTTAAGCTACAAAAACATTTAGAACTAAGTTTTATTTATTTTTCTCTAATTCATCTACGCAAAACAGTTTAGAAGATTCGTTGTTGATATTTGTTCATTGAATATATTCCGTGGAAGTCAAGTAAAAATGATCGTCTGTTTTCCTGTCAAGAATTCTGTTACTACACCTCAAAGCTTTGTTAAGTTTTGTATCAAAAAAGAAAATAAAAAGCTTTGCTAAGTTTAATCAGGAGTATATTGATGCTCCTTTCAAGGCAGTGGATAATTACATGAAGTTACAGTGTTTTGATATTAGTAAAATTAGAACACTTGCACATTATCAAATTTTTTTAGTTTTATCTCTCTTAGTGAGCTCAAACAATTTGTTTTCATCATGATTTATAAATTCTTATGGACGTTCTTTTAAGTGTAGGTCTTTATTATGACGGTAACAATGGAATTTGGTATACTTATGATCACCAAACTCTGCAATACATCCCTTGCACTGATCAGAATGGCATCAAAGAATCTGCTAACAAGTCTCAGCTTTCAAAGGCATCAGATGGTTCGAGTGTAAAAAAAGTAGTCATCTCTGCACCTGCGACAACATCAGCTGCATCGTTACCCGATGCAGTCCAGGCTGCTGCAACAGCAGCAATAGCTGCAGAGAAGAAAGAAAAGGAAAAGTCCAAAGAGATCAAGTTGGCTTCAAAGAGCAGTATTTTGGCTAACAAGAAAAAAATGAATAATGTGTTAACTATGTGGAAGCAGAGGAGTCATGAAGGGCAAGTAACCCGTGTAGCTCTGGATGATAACCAGCAAAGTGTACCTGCTAATGATAAACCTGTTTCTTCTGCTCCATCTACAAAGACATGGTCTAAAATTGATGTAACAATCAAAAGTGAGAATATTATGTCTAGTTCAGGGGTTACTGCCGGTGCTTCCACTGAAGATACTCTCAGTTTAGAGTCTTCAGTCATGCCAAGGCCTGTTAGCAACAGTATAGGTGGGACTCTGATGGGAGTGATAAGGGGATCTGGAAGAACTGTTGTTAAATCAGATGCATCCTTTTCAGCATCTGGCGGAGTCTCCACACCTTCAACTTCTGCGTGTGTAGCTGGTTCTTCTGCATCAACAGATGCAAATATCTCCACAGTTTTAACACCCTTCAGAACTGATGCATCTGCATTGGGTTCTTATACACCACCTGTGGCTGCTGGGAGCGGCAGGAGAAGATTTTCCGAAATGCCAGCTTCTGCTCATAAAGAACCTCATACTGGATACAGGGACCGAGCGGCTGAAAGGAGGAACTTGTATGGATCATCGTCTTCTTTTGGAGATGATTTGCCTGAACATGGTTTTGGGGATTCAAGTAAGTGCTTTTAAGATTATTTTATGGTTCCCAGTTTGCTGTGTGTTTCCATGTTATAAACATGTCAAAAGACATAAGAATTCTGAATGGTTCTTACTTTTTGATGTGAAGATCGAGATATGGCATTGAGGAAGGGTTCTTTTGATTCAATGCCCTTTCCCCCTGGTGTCGGTGGAGGACGTGTAACCGGAGATGCTACCATTGACAGTTACGAGGTGATTACAGCTGAGAAAGCAATTGATGAGAGTAATGTGGGCAACAAGATGCTTCGCAACATGGGCTGGCACGAGGGCTTGGTATAAACTTCTTCCTTTGCTCTTTTATAACATTTTTCTGAAGTCGACATTAAAGATCTCCCAAATCTCTACATTGCTGTAGTTTGATGAACGTGGAATTCTAATTCTCTTTTCTAAATGTTTCCAAAATTTGGATGTTGTTGAGTCCAATTGAATGATTTAGACTGCTGTCTAATTACTTTTTCTGGCCAAAGAATGAATTGGTTATATTGTACAATAGTACATATATTATATAATAGTAGAATAATGGCGATCAATTTTTCTGTTCTACCAAGCTGGATGTATCTTTATTTTCTTCAACAGAAAAAGACATAAAATAAAACTACTTCTCTTGTTAAACAATTTCACAGTTTTTTTCTTTTAGTTGATACATCTGTATCAGGTTTCTAACTAATATTTTTGGGAATGTGATTCTCCTGTTTTGTTATTTATCTGATTACAGGGTTTAGGAAGAGATGGGAGTGGAATGGTAGAACCAGTGCAGGCTCAGAGTGTAGAAAGGAGAGCCGGACTTGGGAGTCAGCAGAAGAAGTTAGATCCGGCTCTGGAGGCTCAGGCTGGAGATAGTTATAAAACTCTCATTCATAAGAAAGCACTGGCAAGGTTCCGTGAGATGTCTTAAGTAAGAATGATAACGACTCTGTCGATCTTATTCTTAGTCAGGGAAGATAATTGGAATTAAGCTATGGAATTGGAGTAGTTGTAATTTGTGTCCACGCTTCACCTTTACCTTAGAGGTTCTATTGGGTGTTGTCCTCTCGTTAAAAAATATGTACTGCGTTAACATTCCCGATGTTTATAACAAGTCTTTAGTTTCAAACCTTCAAACTTGCACCCAAATTCTAATTTCAATGTTCATTTGAGAAAGAGAGTGCGCTTCTAGGGTTTGTTCAGAACACCGCCCAATGGGTTGGTTTTGAGTTGGTTTTTCAATGCTTACACCATAACGGTTGTGGTTCTTCCTTGTCTCCCTCTTTTCGGGTTGTAGGTAGAGTCTCTTACTGCAACTTGCAAGCGTGCTTTTGTGTTTGGGCATGAAGTTGGTTCACCCAAGGTCATTGGCAGTCGTTTTGTTCACTGATTCATCGTGCGGTTTGTTTTAGTTCCTTTCAAGTTGATTCCAATTAGCTCACCATAGAAGTAGGCCGTAACCCAGATGTGACGCTTGATCCAAGGCCACCGCAGAGCCACCGCCGGAACTAGAGAAGGCTAAGGACCACAAACAAATGCAGCGCGGTTGCCATCGTTCTCAGAAGAAACCGATGAGAAAGGGGAATCTCCAGCCCGGAGTTGGTCGTCGCGGCGGAAGTCTCCTAGAAGACTTGAAGAGTTAGAAGTATTTAGTGTTGATATGCAACATTCGCTTGTAGTATCGAAGAAGCCAATCTTGACCCAAATGATGGCATGAATCATAAATGAATCATATACATAGTTGAACAAACATCAACTTTATTTGGCATCCGGTCCGGTTTAGTAAGAATCATTAACTTACTTTGAATTAGGACTAGGATCATGAGGGTCTAATACACGTAGGACATAATATGGCTTTTTCTTTGTAAATAGGGTGTTGAGTTCAATCCAATGACGATTATTCTTGTTCAAAAAAGATGAGCGCCGTGGATATTTGAAAGTAGGAAATAACATCTATTGAATTCAAGCAGAAAAAGTTCAAAAGATTATTAAGAAAAAGCCAGGTGATACAACAATCTATAACAACACACCTTCCTTCTCATGAAAAATTGCTAATGAAAATAACAAGGAGTTCTGAAGTTATATTAATCATGTCCAACAAATTGACAGTCGGGATTTCCAGAAACTTTGAACACAAAGACCTCAGAATGAATGAATAAACTAATAGGTAACCTACAAGATGAGACTTCATCCAAATTCTTTGTGAATATCACCACAAATTCCAACTATTGTTGATGTGGCAATTCACGCAACTACAGTTCATTAATCAGTATCAAATGATAAAAACCATAGGTTGTAACGACTAAATGAACGTATTAGGTTAATTAAATAAGGTCATTAGTCCCCTACAAGATGAAAATCTCCTCAGGTTCCATTCTTGAATATACGAATATGCGCATTCGAGCTAACTCTAGAGATGCCTGCCTGGTTCACCACTATAATTTCTTCTTTAGTTCTCATTTTCAACTTTCTTCTCTAGTTTTCAGAATCAGTTGAATCAGAGGGGAATGAACTGATATTGAGAATTGTACTTTGTCCACCTTTTTCTCATTATTCTGAGTAAAATTTATTTCTATAACAATAGCTATATATATATATATATCAACCTTCCTCTAGGTCTTTCCCTCATTCCAAATAAACTTTTGTTAGTCTTAATCATCATAAAACAGAATGGCAGTTTCTTCTTTACACGATTAGACTTATACAAGCATGATATAGATCCTGTGATAGGCTCTTATAAAGTTTCCATATCACTCCATATCTTTGTATTTGACCCCCTACATGTCCTTTATCTGAGTAAAATATAACAAACTTCGTTGGAAGAACTACATATTAGCTAGAGATAAGTCAGATAACTATGGCAGCAGAAGCTCAGAAAATAGTGGTGATCCAGGATGCGTCGAAAGATCTTGTTAGTTCGGGCACAATTCAATCAGTCCTGCAACACTTATCACATAACCCTGGGGATGAACTTACACTTCTTGCAGTTCTTCACCAGGTTAATAACCCTAGTACGTTAGCTGGGAGACTGTGTAAGATTTTGTACTTTTGATTTTGAAAAGCATAGCCTTGGAATGTGGTAAAAGAACCAAAAAGATCATTTATATTAGACAAATCAGATCATGCTAACCTTGTATTTCCCTAACCTGATGTCCCAACTTCTATGTCTTCAGTGGGATACAGGACCAAGATGGATTCAAGTTCAGTTTTCGGAACGAACCAGAAAGTCATTGAGGAAGAGATTGAGAGGAAAACAGAGGAGTATCGTAACAAAGTGGAAATTATAATGATTTCCCAAATATGTGAAAGCGCAGAGGTCAGATCAAAATTGCAGCCATGCATAACCTGCTAATCTTTTTTGTAGTTGCAAACACTAATGCTACTTATACAAGTCTAATTAAGTAAGGAAAATATAATCTGAAGTTAAAATTATGAACTATTTGATTGAGTACTTGCAGCCTGCAATAGAATAAGGTAATCTAATCAATATCACTGTACTTTTTAAAAGCACAGATTAAGTTCAACATGGAGGTACTCGCTGGCTCGTCTCCAAAAATGGTTGCTGCAAATGCTGCCAAACGATTAGGAGCAACATGGGTTATTCTCGATAGGTTAGTCGCCTACGATTTTGAGAGGTGGCAGCTAGTTGAGCCTGATTCTATGCAGCCATAATCATCTAATGTTATTTCAACGATTCCACTTAACAAAAGATGAAATGTGAAATCAGATAAGGAGTCTTGGTTAGAAGTGAAACAATTTATAGATGCTTCACTGTGATTTTAAATTCTGCCATAGTACCGTATGTTTTGATTATTTTTCAAGCCAGATGCAAAAAATTATGCTACTACAGATGAGGATGCATGTATGCTTTAGATTTTAAAAGTTGCCAATTTCCAAAGCTATTGTACCGTCAAAAAATCAACAATGCAGAGTTACATAGACACATCAGAATTTAAAAGCCTCTACTGAATGTTTTTTGAAGGCAAATGAAGAAGGACAAGCAATTCTTCATGGAGAATTTGACATGTGGTATATCCAGGATGAAGCGTAACAGCTCTGTTGAAAAGCTGAGAGGGCCAAAACTAACTGAGACTAGCAACCCAGTACCTGATAATCGAAGCAAATCAGCATCTAGGAGACGTATCAAAGAGCATGTAAGATATGATGAAATGATACCTGGAAGCCCGGATGAAGAACTCTCTCCTAAAAGTAAGAAACTATTTTAGGAAGTCATCTCAATTATCTAGGACTGAGTTCCAAGTTGCATAATTAGACATAAGTACTGATATGATCGGTTAATTTTCTGACCATGACACCATGTCCAATGGTAAGCACAAAAAGATCAAAGGAAATAGGAAACTGCTACATATAGTTCTTCTTCTATACCCTCATTACTAAGACTATAGAAATACCAGTGCCATAGCATTTAAATGCCAGAAGTGGAACCCGTACGTACATCTTTCAAAGAATCTCCTCATTAATAAAATTAGGAAAAGAATATCATAGCAGATTGTGGCCTGACATAAACTTAGGAGCCTGATGAAGATCTTATAATCTAAACATGGGGCAGTATTGCAGTGCAGTACATTTGATAGAAAGTGACCAACAACAACATGCATAGTTTCACATTTCTAATGGTCAGTAAAAATTCTACAGCTTGATTAAAGTGGATTTTGTTTTAGAAACTCCAAGTCCTCCGAGTATCAGTACCCGCAAAGAACAAGATAGTGGACACCCATGGCCTAATTATAGAAAATCTACCTCATCATCAAGTGATCAGCTGACAACTTCAAGCCTTGGGACTACTGCAACATTTCAAGAACAAGAAGGCAGTGCAAATACCGCAAGAGGTAAAACAGCAGTCCCACCTCCAATTGCATGGAGGCAAATGAGGGATCATAAGGAAACATACAACGCTGTGAGCCAAGATGAACCTAAACAACACAGCTACAAGAATGATTGGATTGGAGAATTTCAAGCAGATGAGGATTTTAAGAATTCAATCTGCACATTTTGCAATAATCAGCGGCCAAAGATTGGATGGAAGAGAGATTTTACTTATGCAGAACTTCAAGCTGCTACTGATAACTTTTCTGCAAAGAACTATCTATCTGAAGGTGGATTTGGTTCAGTCTACAAAGGTGAACTGAATGGAATGAAGATTGCTGTAAAGCAGCATAAAAATGCAAGCTTCCAAGGAGAAAAAGAATTTAAGTCTGAAGTTCATGTACTCAGCAAGGCAAGACATGAAAATCTGGTTATGCTATTAGGTTCATGTTCGGAGGGAAGACAGAGGCTCCTTGTCTACGAATATGTTTGCAACCGTTCTTTGGATCAGCATTTATCAAGTAAGAAGAAAACAAGCTATACTAGAAATGTTTGCTTCTGAAGCTTCTGCCAATTGACATGAAATTTGTTCCTCAATACTGGCTGTTACAGCATAGAGAAGTCCAACAGTGAAATAATCTTTATTGAATTTGTGCAGCACATGCCTCCAGACCTCTCAGTTGGGATAAGAAGATCAAGATCGCCACTGGGGCTGCAAAAGGGTTAAAATATCTGCACGAGAACAACATCATCCATAGGGACGTGAGACCAAACAACATTCTCGTGACGCATGATTATGAATCCCTGGTAAATAAATCAGATATGACTGCAGTTAACACTGACTATATCATGATGTACTAGTTAGTTATGTAGATTAATCAACACGAAGCTATTTTTTTCAGTATCATACAATTATTTCACAAGAAATCATATATTAAACATCAGTTACTAATTTTTTTTGTGGGGTTAGTAGTTACTAGACTCAATAATTTGTGCAGGAAGAACATAAATTTTACTCAAAGTGACTTTCTGTATTGCATTTATTTATTATTAGTTTGGTAATCTGCTCTAAGAGCAGATTTCAGGAAAAGTGTTTCAGCGATATGAGCAGATTTTATTATTCAGACTCTTAGATGAACCTCCTCATTTAAGCAAACAAGCAGATTCTTTTTGAACCTCCTTGCATCAAAGCAAACTAACATGTTTTATGTAATAGCTGGGAGACTTTGGCCTCGCAAGAACTCAACATGAGGACCCGGATCAATCATCAGACACAACAAGAGTTGTCGGAACTTTGGGATATTTGGCACCAGAATATGCAGAAAGTGGAAAAGTGTCAACCAAGACAGATGTTTATGCTTTCGGGGTCATTCTGTTGCAGCTTATCACAGGAATGAGGCCTACAGACAAGAAGCTAGGAGGGAAAAGTCTTGTGGGATGGGTAAGAAGTTCCATACTGCAATTTTTTGGGATATTACATAGTCGTATAACATGCCTAAGAGATGATATGAGAATAAATACTCCTTTACCGCAGACAAAAGAAACTAACTTTACTGATTATCAAATATAACAAGAAAGAGCAGGATTCTAGACTTCCAGTGTGGTAGTATATTACTTCATGTGCACAATAATTAAGCCAGTCTGTAACTTTTTCTCAGGCAAGACCACTATTGAAAGAAAGGAATTATCCAGATTTAATTGATCCAAGGAATGTAGATGCGCATGATGTGCACCAACTATACTGGATGGTTCGGGTAGCAGAGAAATGTCTCACCAGGGATCCTCAGAAGAGATTAACAATGGATAAGGTGCGTCCAAATGATTGAGCAGACTAAGAAAACATGCAAGTCCTTCACAAATGCATTAAGGGAAATATGGTTAGGAATCAGTTGGATGCATGGATATAATCTGGAACAGGAATAATGTATGACTATAAAATGTGGGATAACATGACAGTATCAAATTTGTAAGAAACAGTAGGGTGCGGATTATAAATAAGTGAAACAAAATGTAGGACTAACAGCATTGGTATTGTGAAACAGATTAACTTCAACCACTGAATATAAATTCCTCTTTATGAGTTTTTATGTTAGCTTATGAATCAAACTAACACATGCATGCAATTTATGAGCTTGTTGTTTTCATGTAATGGCAGGTAGCAAATGCTTTAGATCACCTGAATGAAGCCAACCAAATGTGTATCATTGGAGACTTCTCCCCAGCACATTCGGAATCTGCTGGAAGCGTACCAGACTCTATTGAGTCACATGGTGAAGGGGACAATTACATTAGTATAGACATCACTCCCTCAGGAAGCTACATGAATCACACAACCGGAAAACTATTGCCAATATCGCCTTCCCCTCCATCAACAAGTTCAGAAAGGTCATGCTTTTCTACTGTGTCAGAGCAATCCACCTTGGATAGCAGTGAAAGTGTTGAAGAGAAGAGATAAATAACAGAAACAATGGTACAGTAACTTTCTAGTTGGTGTCCAAACTGGTGATGGCCTAGTTCAGGACGATCCAGATGAGAATTAGAGATACAGGGCTGTCTTTGCTGGAACAGCTTTCCGATCTCTAGAGACTCAGGGAACTATTTGGCTTGCTTCTTATTGCCGAATACTGTGATAGTTTGATATTGATTTCACAGTGGATCATGTCATGTAAGTTTATAATGTCTGCAATAATTGTCAACATGCATTATGCAGAGATTTCTCTTTATATGTTTTTTGTTGGTTAGTTTCAATAAGTCTACAAATTGAGCAATACTCTAAGTGCATATTCTCAGAGCGATGAATAATCTAGTTCCTCTATATAACTCCTAGCGCATGCATTCCCAATAAACTGAACACTACCAATCCAAAGCTCACATATTCAGCACACATTATAGAGAATATAATATGCTTATATGCAATTACCAATGTACTACAAAATGTAACAAAACCATTAACATGTAAAGTTATGTAGAGCTCTTCAAAAACTAGACTACTAGACAATTGATTTATTGCGTAATTTATTGAAGTAGCAGAATATCAAATATTGGGTTTTCATTAATCTTCGTATTGAATCATAAAGATGCAATCTTTGGAAAGTAGAATTGAATTTGATAGAAAATGAAGAGATGGGCATCGTGCATTAAGAGCCAGATATGAAAGCATCGATTTTTGGAACAGCAATGGTGGAACAGATAAGCAGAAGGGAGCTTCTATTCCTACCTCTAAAATTGGTATTTAGATCTCTTTAGTAATTAGACCTCCGATTTACTTTGACAAATAACTAAAATGCTATTTAGACCTCCCCAGTTTTCCTAAAATGCCCATAGTCCCATAAAATCAATAAAACTCTATTTTTTATTTAAAAATTCATTCAAACCTATTATAATTCAATTGATTCAAACCTATTATGACTATTTCGAGTCGCTGAAACTTGAATAGAATCACTATATAATAAATTTATATACAATTCATAACAACAAACGGACAAATCATAATAAACTGGAAGAATAAAAAACTAAAAATTTTAAAAAATAAACGTCTACAAAGTGAGATAAAATATGTGAATTATTGAAAACGATAATATTATAGTTTAGCTAGATATTCCTTCGTTTGAAATTATTATTGTAAGAAAAAAAATTAGGAAATCAGATGTATTATATTAATTCTTTGTTTTAATGTTTATTTTTATATTTATATATTGGTAATTTCATATATATTGACAAAGTCAACACTAACTTGGAAAAAGTAAGAGGTCTAAGTACTATTTTAGGAGGTATGAATAGAAGCTCTCTAAGCAGAATGATGTTACTTGAAGAATTTCAAGTTCCAACTCGTCATCAAATTCAGTGCTGCTGTATAAACTTTTAATTGTCTGTATTAGTTAGTGGAAACTCATCACTCAACAACGGCCTATTAGCTCAACTGGTTAGAGCGTCGTGCTAATAACGCAAAGGTCATAGGTTCGAGACTTGTATGGGCCAAATTTCTTTTTTTTGTGTTCTCTTTCTTTCTAACTTTCTAGCTCAGTACGTTGCTTGATTCTACTGCAAGGCTATTCTGTTCCGGCACTCATGTACTGTTGATATAGCTCATGTGATGTTCCTTATGGTTAGCTTGTACATGACTACGAACAGGTTCATGCATAACACTGGTTCTTGAATGTTGCTAACTAGGGTTTGGTTTGGTTCATAAGAAGCCAATTAATGCCTCTTGATTCACTTGGTTTCTTTTCGATTTCATTTATTCGGATATGTAGGAAAAACAATATGAATTGAAGAATTGATTCCATTGTCCCAATTGTCCACACTTGAAAAGTCTCGTTTGTAGGAAAAAAAAAAGACTGGAAAGTCTCGTTCTCTGACATAGCATAAATATGTCATTTTTATTGACATAGTGCCCTCACATGTTTCAGAATTTTAATCTCAATAATGAAAACCCTATGATATGAGCCCTAGAGCCCTCCTAGGTAAAGAATGATGCTCATTTTTAGCTCATTGATACAATTTGGAATTGTAGGATTCAGTAGGCAAATCTGAGTTTAAAATAAAAAGAGGATAGCGTTGCAGCTTTTCTATAAGCTCTAGGAAAGTTGGTCTTTTGGGATTCTATTAGGACTTGTATAATAGACTTGGTCTATTAGGTTTACGAGTCATAAACCATGTTGTATCAGCAACCCCTATTGATATAAATAGGAGTTGCAAGGGGGTTTCTAAGGATAAGGCAGAAAGTACAGAAAACTAGGAGCCAAGGGTGATAGAGAGATCTAGCAAAGGGTTGGGAGTAACATGGGGATTTCAATAAGTGCTTGTAATCAAGTTGTTATTCTCCATAGTGCTAGTGATTCTCAGGAGAGATCACACAGGCGACATAGGCGTTGCCAAACCTCTATTAATTGTTCTGTGTGCTGTGTTTTATGTTTTCAAGTTCATCTCTTAGCTTTGCTTATAGCATAAAGTACCTAGTAAAAGATCCAGAGGTGTCTCCACAACATGTGGTATCAGAGCTGGTTTACTTTTGCGATGGAGAACATCAAAGGCTTGGTCGAAGCAGAAGATGTGAGTACGTCAATTGAGCCCTTCAATGGCAAAGATGACTTCACGCTTTGGAAAAGGAAGATGAAATGTGTCCTGATTCAACAAGGTCTGTATGAGGCTATTCTCATGTCAGAAAATAAGGCAAGTGATATCGCAAACAAAGTTTGGCAGAAGATGGATGAGAGGGCAATGAGCTTTATGGAGCTACAACTAGCTGATGATGTATTGCTTGATGTATTGCTTGATGTATTGGCTAGTGGTAGTGAGAATATGAGAAGCAAAGAAACCTGGGATTTTCTTCAGAAGATTTACGTGGACAAGGTTCATATTGGTGAGAATATAGACAACAACAAGACATTGGATGTCAAGGAGGTTGACGTGGATAAACTCTTCTTGAAAGATGAACTCATAGCCTTCAGATGGAAGAATGCATGAAGCTGCGAATCGAGCAAGAGAGTGTTCTTTGGTTTCAGGTAAGGGAGATTTTGTGTTTTCAGGTATTGGAACTAATATTAGCTTTGTGCTCCACCTTTGTCTATAATCAAATTTCAGTTTGGTTTAGATTTAGAGATTTGGGATTTTAAGGGTTATGTTCTTACAGTTTAGTAGTATTACTTGGGGGCATTGATAAGCTATTTTTATATAGATGGAAGCTATAGGTCATATGTTTGTTGTTGATTATGCCTTAATTTCAGAATTGGAAGACTTGGGTGTTTGTCTATTTGATTAATTAGTTTGTGTTCTATAACTTGCCTTTGTTCATGATAAAGAAATGGGAAGCTTAGAGTTTTAAATATAGAGAAATGGTGGCTGACCTTTATATAATTGTTATTTGGTTTGGATATGAAGAAGTTGGAGTTTTGAAATTTTGGTTGATACCTATTGTGAATTCATGATTCACAGAGGTGGTGATGGGTTGTATTGACCCATTTATACTTTCTATTTTATCATTAGCTCATATGGATGTTTATTTGGTTTCAATGAACAATTGAATGGTCTGGTATGTGTTGGTGATTAGAGGAGCAGAAGAACGGTTGCCATAAATTCTAATTTTGCAATCGGTATATTGGGTGATTATTAAAGCTATTGGAGATCTTGCTTTGTTGCTATTGAGTATGCTTGGTTTGGAGTTGACGTTTGAAAACAAGAGACTACTTTTTCTACTTTGTTGGTCAATTATGTTATGTTGTTCTGATATGTCTCTATAGATATGAATATGGATTTACTTTCCTAGTATGTTGTCACAATGAATTGGCTTTCATCCACATGATGTGTATGTCTTCAATACGAGTATCAGATAGTTAATTATGAGAAACAAATGATATAGATTGTACATTGTAAATTTGTACTCTCTGTTGAATGATATTTAAACTAAGTTCTTTGTTTAATTTTTGGTGTGGGGCTGAGATGTATATGTTATGGTGATCTTCTTGATGATGAGAATCCTAACAGTTTACTTGCTTAGTACTAGGTATGTGCCTATGTCCAGTGCATTTAACATTTATAGAACCTGCATAATTTTTACCTAATTTTGCTCTTGGTATGTGTGGCTTTAGTGAACTGCTATAATTTTTATTGATTTTTGGATTTTAACCTGCTCATAGTATGAAATTTTAATAAGCTTTGAAACAATACATACTTATTCTCGTACTTATGCATGCAAAGCTCATTCCCAGTCAAGTTATGTTGCTGATTTTTATTTGAATCTCATAAAGAAACAAAAAATAGCCATTATGTCAATTATAGAGTTCATCATGTTCATTGCCATTTTCAAATTCAATTCTTTAACCTGTTTAGGATGTCAATTATTCATTTCTTGCTGCATATTAATTCAGAATTATTGAATCGCCTTGATTGATAAGAATTGGTACTCTTGCAAGGTTTGGGCAAGCATGGAATTATTATAAAAAATAGTACGAGAGCTAGTGTAGCTGAAATGTTGCCGCAATTATGTTAGAGGTTTCTTGGTGAAACTTTTGTACAATGTCGACCTACTAGATAAAGATGTTGGGTTCGGTTGTCAAAATATATAATATTGAGGATTGGTTCTGATGAGTTTTACGTCTTTTTAGTTTTGTGTTTGCTTGATGAATGAAATTGATTTTGATGGATATTGTGCTTGTTCAATCAAGGTCCTAGTTATTGATGAAAGATATACAATAGTTTTTTCACAAAATAAATAGCTAGAACACATTGTTTAACAAACCAAAGAAAATAGTCAAAATAAAAGAGATTATTGACCAAATAGGTCAAAAACCATTGTTTGATATTAATTATACACAATAGGCAAACTGGAAGAGGACCATTGTTAGGTAGATCGTCATACAATACTGGTAAACAAAAAATCATTGTCTCTTCTAGTGTTCATACACTGGCTCTTTTAACCATATTCAATGTCTGAGTTGATTATAGACAATGTTTTTTGTGCATTGTCTGAACCATGTAATAAACAATTATTCAATAGACAATGGTAGACCCTTATATCAGACAACGGTCAAAAAACATTGTCAACCTTGAGTTTTGGCCTAGTGTTTTGATAGATTTAGTTCTACTATTTCTTAGTAGTTTTAAATATATTATACGTTGACTGTGTAGTAATTGTATTCAATTGTAAGAGCGTTGAACTCCTCTCTTCTGGCCGCTCGGCAACCTAGCATCATCTAGGTACGTAGTATTCAGTTTGTGCTTTGCATTGTCCTTGATTCCTCCCCCACATCTCACTCCTCCATGGTTAATCTAGAAGTTGTTACCCAAAGCTTGCCCATTCCCTTGACATCTCACACATCAATGACGACAACGATGACCCTCATGGTTATGGTCAATTTTTACTCCTTGCAAAAACCTTGGCATAGATAAAGTTCTTAGCGAGAGATTTCCAATCTCACTTCATATGAATTTGGACATTGGAATGATCTTTTCAAGTTTAGGCTCGCACGCCGAAGCGCTACCTCTTTTCATTCAATCACGGTAAAGATGTGAACTATGTGATTACCGGCGGCCCATGGTATTATGACAGAGCTCTGGTGATCTTTCAGGAATATGATGGCATTGTTGAGATCCATTCAGTGCCCATAGACAACCTCCTTTCTGGGTATATATCAAGAACTTTCCACCCAAATTTGAGAAACTGAATCGTATTCGTTCGGTTGCCATGGTTGTTGGCGACTTCATTTGCTGGGATGACAGGGAATGGCGAGCATTGCACAAGATCAAGGTTAGGGTTTCACATCGTCTTGCTCGACCTTTTGTTATTGAAAAAGCTTATCAAATTTTCTAAACAGGTGGAGAAAGAAGTATCCTTCTATTATGATAATCTTCTTAGAAGGTGTAAGAAGTATAATCTAATATGGCATGAGGAAGGTCAATGCTATACTTCACCAACCAATGCATCGCAGCAATTGCTCTATTCCGCACACTAGCTGAGCATGCCAAATCTTACAACCTTGTTGTCCATTCTGATTAGTTTGATTACTCGACATTAACCCTATAAGCAAGAGGATATTGTTACAAGCCGGGAATCTAAACCAGGGAATGAATCACAAACTATAGAACAACGAATTCACAAATTGGGATAGAAGTTTTGATAGATACGGTTTGGAATATAACATAAAATATAACCTAAACTAATATATACGTGTGATCAACCAAACTCACACAAGCATTCATCAAACAAGTAACATAAAGCCAACGAAAACTAAGTTTCATTCTTCTTAAGGTTCATGCTGTAACACCTTCACAAGTAACTAAGGTTTTAATCATGTAATGGGGGTTCTCAGCGGTTATCCTAAACACATAGACACTTAACTCATTCAATTAGCGCGCAGCACCTTCATTGAAATCTAACTTAATTAATCCTAACATGCATACTCAACGCAGCAAATAAGATTCACCAAGTTCTTATTACAAGTGTTTAATCAAACAACCTAGATATCACTAGGCCAAAAAAGGCTTCAGACAGCCGTTGTAAACTGCTGACTGATGAGAATCTATGTACTGACTACATCGGTGCTATGTGATATCACCCAAAACCGAGACAAAGATACATCATCTGCTGTATGTATAAACAGACCACATATACGTGATGTCTGAATAATACCAAGACAACATATATTTGCTAACCACATATGTGTTGTCTGAATAATAACAAGACTGACATATATATATATATATATATCCCATAATTACTACATTAATATACAATATTCCTGCAAATAACTACATTCCATTCAAAAAGCCAACAAAATATAATTCTCATTGCATTTGAACCCAAATACACATTGTCCATAGATAGTTGGCTTTAGATAACCATAACATTGAGTAAGCACATGCCTAGGCCATAATTGATCAGTTCTTTGTCTATGCATAAAAGCTGTTTCTAATTCCTACTAGTCTACTTAAACTCCACCTTGTGGGTGGCCTTCTCCAAACACCATGACATTAGAGACCCATCTTCTCGAACTTGATCAATGTCACCAGCTTTGCATATAAGATTAGTAGCTAGGTCTGCCTTTGAATTTCCACTGCAAGAAGAATATGCAGCAAGTTACCAAAGCAAGCAACAACAACAATAAATCTCAGTTCACTTTAACAAACAACATGAACAATAATTCTGTACCAAAATAGTGCTTTGTAGACTTAGATGATGAAATGCATATCTTAGCCTCCTACAAAATGAGACCTAGATGATGTAATAGATAACTCATTATTTAGTGTAAGAGATAAATCTTTGTAACAATAATAGGTAGTAGGTCATTAAGGTAATAGGTGATCACCGGAAACATTTTCTGCAGCAGAAATTATTCACATCAAACAACAAAGAGGTTTGCAGTTCAAAATATCAACTTCATACAGTATTTAATAGGACAAAACAATTATAGGAAACTAGTATATGAAATTTGATGACAAATACAGTTAGCTAAGAAGTTAAAGATGCCTATTTCAATTTGTACCTTTTCAGATGAGCTGCATATATGTTTTCTAGAAGTTCCATGAAGAAATTAGTGTATTTGCTACACAACTATGCGTCTTGCAACTCATATATTCTTTTCTAAGTTTTTTTTCACCACAGATGATTAACATGTCTAATACATGAAGAGAGCTTTTGGGTGTAAGTCTTAGATAGCCTTAAACCTTGTCTTAGAAAAAGCTGGATCAATAAGATGAGTATCGATTAGATCTAGTCTTTGGAGATGAATTCAACAGTATCTATCAACAATCACAAACCTAAATCACAAAGAATGTCTTGCCAACAAAATTATGAGGGTTTGGAGCAATCCAGATTAATTCAATTAAGAATCAGAAAGTCTTATATCATTGTAAATTACAAGACAAGCTGGAATTACTATAACACATTCATGGATAAACTAAAAGAAATTAATGAGCTAAATGACTAGCACATATAAAAAGAAATTACATATCTACATGCACATGCATACCAGAAATTACACATCCATAGAGTGAGATCGACCATTGTACCTCCAAATAGTGATATAGAACAATAAGTGTTTTAACTGAATGAAACCAAATTCAGCCCTTATTGAAGAACAGAGAAAAAAGAAAACCTTGAAAAAGATCCAGATCGTGAAACCGCATCGTATAATGGAATTGGATTAATCGGTGTAATTGGTTTATACCCAGCGGGATAAGAGTGAGAGAGAAAGGTTAATTGGTTTACCTAACCAGAGGGAGCCCGTCAAAATGGAATTGAATATGATGGCCTGAATAGGAAACCAGCCTTCAGCTTAAAAATCTGAATCTTCGAGACCGTATTCGGACCGTTCTCCTTTACCGCAACCTTCTCCTCTGTCGTATCCTACACCTCCATTAAAGAGTCTTTCATTTCCCCCATATGATGGTTTTATAAGCTCTAATCAACTCGACCAGCTCTAACTAGACAGAGGAGAAGGTAGACGGCGCTGTTGCGCTGAAGATATGGAGAAGAACAGTCGGGTTAGAGAGGAGTCTAGGTTGGGTTTAATTACATATGGACGGACGATCCAGATCTCACTGTGTAAACTCAACGGCTCAGATAGGTTGTTGAATTGAACTCAGCTTCTCAAAAAATTTTGGTTTAATCAGTCTAGCATATAATGTTTAACTCTCGTGAAGTTCATGTCATTTTTTCGCTCTAATTATTCAGTCAGCATATACTGCTTATCTGTTGTCTGAAAGTTCTCAAATTTGTTCAAGCTAACAAAAATTTGCTCTAGTTATTCAGACGGCACATTTGGGACTATATGTTGTCTAAAGAGATTGATCAAAGTTCATACAGCATATCCAAAACATATGTTGTCTAAAGAGTGTCGTATGAAGGCTTTTTTGGCCTAGTGTATCATGCTATACTCAGCGCAAACACAATACATAGATAATCTCGAATTCACTTAAGAAAACACATGGCAAGAAACCACAAATCATTGAATCAAAAATCGAAATTCATTGAAATTATATAACTTGAAATCATACTACAACTTCATAGACAAATTCGAAATAGCTTAAACAAAACCAAACATTGTAATCATCCATAAACAAGAATACTAAAACACGAATTCAATCATAGAAAGTCATGGTTACACTTCATGTATTCCTCAGCGGTGTTCACAAGGCAAGTCCAAGTCTTTCTAAGGGGATGAGCATCCTAGGCGCAGCGCTTGGAGCATAAGGTGATGAAAGATGAATAAATCGGTTTTAGGTTTTCTTGGATGGTGAGGATGTGTTTGGGCAGAACTTTGGCTAGTACTTGGCACAAGGTTGATGATCATCTTCTGTCGCGCTCTATATATAGAGAGCAAATCAGACCCATGTCGTCCCTCATAGGTGGTAGAATCGGATTTGGAAGCTAACATCTTGTTTGATATGGACTTGATTCTTAAATTCTAACTCCAACTCTGAATGGGAATCCAAATACACAAGGGAGATTGTCTTTGGGTTGCACGACACGACTTCTCCATATCCAACATGGCTTAGACTTCACACGGCATCAAATTTTCCTTATCAAACTCGCAAATGGTGTCCTTGTTCACCTAGGATTGCATCACGGCTCCACTTCTCCTACTCCATATAGGATTTGTCTTTTCCGAAAAGAATCGACAAGTTAGAAATATGAAATAATGAAAATAGGAAAGTAGAGTCCTAGTTGAGTAAGGAATCATAGCGCAATATGGATTTACAACACTTTGCACAATTTCATCATCAAATCACTCACATTCGAAATAAGCTCTACCTGAACACTTATTCATATAAAAGGAACTAAAACATATTAAATGAGATGTAACAAAGAGTAAGAATAGGGCATAAACACATTAAGAATGTCAAACTTTGTGCTCCTATCACATTCTAGGTTCGATTCTTAACAAAGGAACTTTTTGTTTCTCTAGTACTCATGATTATGTTCAAACCCTTAGCATACGACCTTTGTTTGATCTGAATACTAGTTACTCACGTGTTGTCGGTCTAAGTAAACTTTGAAAGCCTGTGGTTCTAAATAAAAAGAGTTTGTTTGAGAAATCTAATGACTGTTTAGCTATTGTTCCGGTCAATTTTCAGCATATTGATATGCAGGCTCAAAGCTCTCATGATGATGATGACTTGAACCCTAAGCGCTCAAGAGAGACTACCTGACACGACCCGCCTCAAAATATACCAATATCGAGACATATCGTGGGGGACCACTGTCAAATGAGATATACCAAAAATTTCGGCATAGTCTCTCCTGAAAGTAATCAACCCTACCTACACAAAACGACACTCCCAATATCTCAAATCCAACCTCATCACCTAGAGCCTTTGTGCTCCCCATAATTTCACAACATCCCTAATCACAAATCATAATATAATTCAACATGCATGTCAGATTATGCAATGTTCGTTACCTAATCTCATTGGACCCCTGGAGCCAGGGTTCTAAAAATCGCCGCCCGGAGACCCCTGGCCGCCGCGATTTTGGGCTAAACGGCGGTGTTAGGTAGCTAGCCGATTTTTGCCCGCCTAGGCGGCTGGGCGGATCCTGGGCTTTTTTTTTTTTTAGTTTTGAATTTTGAGTTTGATTCGAATACAAAAGAAGTACTTGAATGATATGGAGAATAAGAATTTGATGAGCTCCGAGGGATTATGCTTGCAAAAATGCATTCCCGTTGTTTGAATTGTTTTTCTTAATTTCCAAAGGGTTGGTGAATTTTGTTTCTTCTTATTGATTTTCCTAAGTTCATTGTTGTTGAATTGTACTTCTTTTTTTTTTTCTAAGAGGCTAAGGCTAAGATCATTAGATCAATATTGTTGAATATTTCTAAAGATTAAGGATTAAAAACGTATGTATTTTCAGTATTCTAGACATTATATATATTTTTTATATTAATCACATGCATTATATTCTTATTTTAATTGTATTTATATAATTATTTGTTATTAAAAATTTAAAATATATACAAAAATACAAATCTGATTAATCCCTCATTAATCCTCTAGTCGCTGGTTTTCAGCTGTCCGCCCGATTAACGCCTAGCGATTTTTAGAACATTGCCTGGAGCTCATAGCTCGTCTTATACCGCAACCATTCAACCCATTAAGATGACGAGGTCAAAACAATCATACAACATTCTATAAACACCGAACCGTGTAAATTTATATCTATAATGACGTCCACTCGGGAAGCAAACACAAGACCACATGACACTTGGCGAGTCACTAGTCATCTCCTCTCTAATCTCTATCGGGAGTCTGCTAGTACATCCCCTCTTTTCTAGCGACTCGATAATATCAACACCGCTTTCACTTCGTCCCTTCTCTTCCGGTTCCCTCTACTTCATCCCCTCTCTTTCGGTTACACCCCCCCCCCGGTCCATCCCCTCTCTTCTAGTTCCCCTCGGGCGGACTAGCCCCGCTAGTCTAAATCATATCATCGGAAGACTAGCCCCTCTAGTCAATATCATATCTCACTGCACCCCGAGTCTCACTCGTGCACGCATAACAATATCATCGTATCCCGAGTCTCACTCGTAAATGCCAAAACTAATCAATCCGACTAACTGAGATAACCGAAACCACAACTCGAACGATCACACAACACTCGACGTTTACCCGCATTTCTTTACCAGACAATAAATCTTACGATCCTAAAACTAATTCATAAAGCAACCATCATTAAATAACCACAATTCATAAAGCATCAACACATCTAGCAACGATAATCTAATCTAGAATATGGGTGGCTTCACCCAAACCTTAGCTAGGCTGCCTACGTACCCTTTAAAAAGGGATCAAGCCATTCGTAGTTCATATTTCATCAAGCCAATATCACAAACGCATCATCACAACCAACACACATAATCAATAACATAACAGTCATCCATCTATCCATGAATTCCCTACACCGAGTGATACGACCCAAATTTTTTACGATTCGTGGCGATAATAATTTTATCTTTTACTCGGAACAAGAGTCGTACTAAGTGTGACGACTCTAAAAGTTGACTTTTTGAGGCATAAGTTTTTCAGGAAAACTTCCTTCACAAAAGTCGTAGGGCTCGTCGATACGAATTCGTAGACACGCGGCACGCCTAAATCGGAGTTCGTATGAAGAAGCTACGAATCAAAAACGCAGTTGGCCATTTTTTGGAATTTAGTATAAATAGGGGGTCGAAAATGGGAAAAATCAGAAAAACCCGAAATTCGAAATTTCGCGCCACTGTTCACTCCCCGACCCCCAGATTTCGCCGGCGCCATTCTCCACCGTCAGGCCACTGATCGACGCGCGACCGGTCCTATTCGCTTGGCCTCGCCATTTCCTGTCGATTGGTACTGGCCTCACGCCACGCCGACCACTGTACGAGGCGCAGCCACGGTCGCAAGATCCGGCAAAAGTCAACGCCGCCGTGCGGCCGTTTTCCGGCGACTCCGGAGCTCGGGGTTATCATCATTCGACTTGGTTCTTCATTCTGGGCATGAATCGATTGGAGTTGGGCGACGAGATCGCAATTTCGGAATTCAGTGCACTGTTCCGACCTTCCTCTGTGTTTTCCGGCCACTTCCCGGCCGATCTGGGTTTCGACGCCAACGTGAAAAATGTGTGTTTTCTTGTGATCTATAACTTTCATGTTGGAGTCAAGTTGATTTGGAGAGTTTGGAGAGGGGTGGCGTGTGGGGCCCACGCGCAGCTACTGTAGCGGCGCGTGGTGTCATTTTTGGGGCAGTAGGTTGCTCCTTTGAGTAGCATTCGTCGATACGGACTTATCGACATATTAATCGACGTATTTGGTTGTTGTATGTTGTTGGTAAATTAGATTATTGTATAAAAGATTAATGTGATTGCTGTGTGTTTGATGGATGATGGTTATAGTGATGGTTGCGTATGTCGGATGTGTTGTTGTATGTGATATACGAATCAGAATGGTTATGAGTTTTGCATGATTATGGTAAGTGTGTAGGTTGGTGGTAAATGTGAGGGTTTGTGATACGATATTGACCGTCGATAGTTGTTGGTTGTGAAGTCGGGTTGTTGATGAAGAGTTGATCTACGAATGACTTGATCCCTCGTAGAGGGTACGTACGCAGCCCAAACAAGGTTTGGGTGCAGCCACAATAATTTTAGATTAGATTTCGGTTTGCTAGTTTTAATTTGGTTTTTAGTGCGTAATTAGGTTAGTTTTGGGACGGGTCGTCTCATTTGGTATCAGAGCATGATCCTCTAACCGATGGGCTTGCTGAGATGTGGGAGTTAGTACGTTTATTTTGGGAAAATTTCTGTGTCTTGGGAATCTTAGTTTTTATAGATTCATGCGTGCGTTCACTTAGAACCGAGACGAGTGAGTTAACCGATTTGATGCGGTTTTCTCCATGTTCTTCTAGAAATGGGGTTGTAAAGTCGGAATTATTTGAGGTTACTCGGTTTACGTTTGCAAGCATCCAATTTAGATGCTAGGTTTTTGGCTATGAGTGGACGTTTATGTTAAATATATGCATGCATGTTTATCGAGTGAATTATTATCTTAGAATTATAATTTTAAATTTCGAATATTTATTTTGTTAGTTATTTGGAAATTGGATTTCCAGAAAACTATAATTGTTGACAAATTACCGAAATGGGATTTTCGGGAAAATGTATGATTTAATTTATTTTCTATATTATTTGCAATGTGATTTATATTTATTGTCTTGGAAATAAATTTGAGAATTTTATTTAATGCCTTATGGGATATTTAGAAATGGTTGATAATTATCCGGGAATGAGATTCTCGGAATTGCTATAATTATATTTGAGAGTTATTCGACATGTGGGACATGTCAGACTATATTAATTCCTTATTTGGATTTCTCTTATTTGATGTTGAGATTTATACGTATGGTTGGGAACCGTACTCGTTCTATCTATTCTTATCTGATATCCTCTCCTGTAACTATTTAAAGGGGGCACGATCAACGGATAAGAATGATTTTCTATTTTATTCCGGTATCCCCTCCTTTAATCTTATAAAGGGGGCACGATCAACGGAATCATATTTCATTCTATCTGGTATCCTCTCCTGTAGCAACATCAAAGGGGGCATGATCAACAGATATGAATGATATCTATTTTTTGACTATGTTAGCATACTATATCACTTTTCCGCCTGAGAGGCGATGCCGCCCGAGGGGCGAGGTTACGTGACATTACTTTTTCACCTGAGAGGCGATGCCGCCTTGAGGGCGATGCCGCCGAGAGAGCGATGCCGCCTGGAGGGCGATGTTACGTAATATCAATTTTCCGCCTGGGGGGCGATGCCGCTTGAGAGGCGAGGTTATATAGCCGGCAATGAAATGATGATTCAATACCCTCTCCGTGAACGTGACGTGATGGTATTGAAAACTTGAGATTATTTATGTATATATATATATATATATTTGCCGGGGGGCATAGTGTATGATGTTTGTCATTTATTTTGACTAGCGGGGCTAGTCCATTTCCTGATATTTGCTTTATTTATTGTGACTAGCAGGGCTAGTCAGCTTCTAGCTATTCGTAATTATTTATGTAGACTAGCGGGGCTAGTCGGTTCTCTAAAATGATCAGATAGTATTATTTGACTAGCGTGGCTAGTTTACTTTATAGCCTAAGATATCCCTTTGACTAGCGGGGCTAGTCTAGTTTATATGATTGAATTATTAGTTTGACTAACGAGGCTAGTCCAGTTTTATTTTTGAGTTATTAGTTTGACTAGCGGGGCTAGTCTATTTTTATATTCGTCGAATAATTATCTGAGATGGGAAATCTCCTAAATTGATTAGGTAGTTCCGGCATTTTAGTAATTACTTTGGGAATTATATTTTACGTAAAATAACAACTATTGTTGTCGTAAAGTGGGTGGAACGGTTGTGGTCTAAGAGGAGCGGAAAGCTCCAGGGATCGATTGATGTTTTGTGTTCTAATGTCTCATAGCGTAATGGATGTCTTTATGAATGTTATAGGTTGAGAATTTTTATTGTTGATGTTTGAATTTGTTTAAATGTTGTGGAGGCCGTTTTGATTAGAGGAGCAGATAGTTCCAGGTGTTTGGGTGGTTTTGTGATTATTAGAAGTGTCGTTTTGTGCAGGTGGGACACGCTATTTTCATGGGAGACTATGCCGAAATTTCGGTATGCCTCCTTTGTTAGTGGCCCCCGCACAACTCGATATAGATGTAGGCAATTTTAGTAAATCTCTTTTGACAGTGGTCCTATCGGTTGAATGTTATACTTCACCAATGGATCAATGTGACACTATCGATTATTTGAAGTTGAATTATGAGCTGAGAACTCTTAAGAGAAAATGTTCGCATTGGCTCGAAAGGTATTTCGAGTTCTAGCTTGTCTATTGTGTGGGGTAATAGAGGTGGTACATATTTCGATACGTATTACCGTATCCGTATTTGGTGACACCTTTTCACTGGATCGTAGGGTGGTGGGACCGCTTATGGATCCAGGTGTGATTTGAGAGGTTATGACTCTTATGGACGGGCGTCCTTTTATTTAGGGGTTAAAAGATCTTAAGAAATAGACGATGAGTTAATTCACATTTGATTATCCCTCGTGAGACGAGAGGATTAGGATGACTTTCCTTCTGTATGGTCGTTACGGAAGGTTTACGTAAGGAGAACTATTAAAGGATGTTTGACAAGGTTGAAACTAAAAGACAGGGAATTTAGGGCTTTCAGGGCTCAATATTCAGAAGGCTATTAATGTGGGATGTTCGTAGGTACTACAATAATTGTGGTACTTTGATCCTCGAGTTCAAAGGACTTGCCCCAAGAGTGGATATGCGCTATATCTCTGCAGTTACGGAGGAACTCAGTTGAGCAAGTGGTGGAAGAGAAAGGATCAAGGATATCAAACATCCACATTTGAGTGGAGAGCGAGTGTATGTGGAAGCGTTGTCTGCCTTCCAAGAGTAATGAAATGCTGTGGTGAGCATAATTTAGAATTTGGGGTGTAAATTTTCTCTAAATCGTATTACAGAACCAGTAGTAAAAGCAGAGAATATAGATGCAAGTCGCATTTCTCTGCCTGATACGAGTGAAACTTGTGCATACAAGTGTTCGCTCAAGTAGCTATCGTTGTGAGAAGCATTTTCTAGAGTTCTGTTGATAACTATAGGTTTTGTTAAACGGTTGGACAAATATAAGAAAAAGGATTTCGCACATTTCCAGCGGCATTGGAAGAGGGGAGTAGTACCATGAGTGGTACTCATTCTGATATATAGAACAATAGTCGTATTCTCATATGTATGTTTTTAATGGATCGTGAGAATTTGACTAGTGGGTTAATTTAAAATTTTAGTGATTTCTCATAGAACGAGGTGTTGAGGGTAATTTTTCCCTGTTATCTTGTCACTTCGGAAAAGCTCATGAGTGAGTTCGATATTTTCCGACGAGTCCTTATTTAGCTTAATTAACTTCTTGGCGCTTACGCGGTGAGGTTTCATGTTTTATCGACAAGTCATCAGGGTTTTCGTTATCAGTTGGGTTTAGAAGATCTAATCCTTAAACGACGACCAACTTATAATCTTATTTATTTTACTACCGTATATGTGTGGTTAGTGAGCCACTAAGGAAGAGAGCTACTTGGGAGAAGAAGGGTTAGATAAAACAATATTACCTTTTCCTTTTGTCAGGTAGGTAAATTTCGAGGGCGAAATTTTTATAAGGAGGGAAGATTGTTACGACCCGAATCTTTTACGATTCGTGGCGATAATAGTTTTATCTTTTACTCGGAACAAGAGTCATACTAAGTGTGACGACTCTAAAAGTTGACTTTTTGAGGAGTAAGTTTTTCGGGAAAACTTCCTTCACGAAAGTCGTAGGGCTCGTCGATACAAATTCGTAGACACATGGCACGCCTAAATTGGAGTTTGTATGAAGAAGTTACGAATTAAAAACGCAGTTGGGCATTTTTTGGAATTTAGTATAAATAGGGGGTCGAAAATGGGAAAAATCAGAAAAACGAAAATTCAAAATTTCGCGCCACTGTTCACTCCCCGACCCCGAGATTTCGCCGGCGCCGTTCTCCGCCGTACGGCCACCGATCGACGCGCGACCGGTCTTATTCACTTGGCCTCGCCATTTCCTGTCGATTGGTACTAGCCTCACGCCGCGCCGACCTCCGTACGAGGCGCAGCCACGGTCGGAAGATCCGGCAAAAGTCAACGCCACCGTGCGGCCATTTTCCGGCGACTCCAGAGCTCGGGGTTATCATCATTCGACTTGGTTCTTCATTTTGGGCACGAATCGATTGGAGTTGGGCGACGAATTGAGCTAGATCGCGATTTGGGAATTCAGTGCACTGTCCTGACCTTCCTTTGTGTTTTCCGGCCACTTCCCGGCCGATCTGGGCTTCGACGCCGCCGTGAAAAAGGTGTGTTTTCTTGTGATCTATAACTTTCATGTTAGAGTCTGATTTGGAGAGTTTGGAGAGGGGTGGCACGTATAAAAGATTAATGTGATTGTTGTGTGTTTGATGGATGATGGTTATAGTGATGGTTGCGTATGTCGGATGTGTTGTTGTATGTCATATACGAATCGGAATGGTTATGAGTTTTGCATGATTATGGTAAGTGTGTAGGTTGGTGGTAAATGTGAGGGTTTGTGATACGATATTGACCCACGATAGTTGTTGGTTGTGAAGTCGGGTTGTTGATGAAGAGTTGAACTACGAATGACTTGATCCCTCGTAGAGGGTACGTAGGCAGCCCAAACAAGGTTTGGGTGCAGCCACAATAATTTTAGATTAGATTCCGTTTTGCTGGTTTTAATTTGGTTTTTAGTGCGTAATTAGGTTAGTTTTGGGACGGGTCGTCTCACCGAGAGGTTTATTTTGAACTCAAAACTCGACTAGATTTCGGCATCACGCGCCGCCGGAACATTGGCGGTGCCTCCACTGCCGGCGGCCTCCGATCATCACCAAATTTCATCAACACAATCTACTTGACATTCCTAATAACTTTCTAGTTCACCACTAAGGCCAAATCTGAGTCTAAACACCTCAATCGATTACAAATAGAAAAACCTGAAATCAAGAACCTTAGAATTTCAAATCATCAAATCTCTTACCTCAAGGCGAGTTAGTTCAATTCCTTTGGAGAGTTTGATAAACGACTCATTGTGCTCCTTTTGGTACCAGTTTCAAGGCCTATGGTGGCCGGAGGAGGGGATGACGCTAACGAGGCCGCATGGCTTCATGGCATCGCAACGAGCTCTAGGCGGCGATAGGTGGTGCGCCACCACCACAAACTTCATGAGGGCGGCCGTGTGGTTCTATCGCGACCGGTGACGGCCGGGGTGGTGGCCGGAGGAGGGACAACCGACGGCGGCGGTTTCTGGGTTCTCTCGGGTGAACAGTGGCGCGAAACCCCTTTTCGAATTCTCCCCAATTTTCCTTTAAATTCCCATATATATACTATTTCAAAAAAAATGCCCACATACACTTTTTAATTCATAACTTTTCCATACGAACTCTGATTTAGGTGTGCTACATATCCACGAATTTGTATCGACAAGCTCTACAACTTTCCTGAAGGAAGTTTTCTCGAAAAATTTACGCATAAAAAGTCAACTTTTAGAGTCGTTACACTTAACGACACTATCTATACGGGCAAAAAGATTCGGGGCGTATTACTACCCCTTCTCCAAAGAAGTTGTTCAGGTTATTTGAGAATACCTCACCAACACTCAAAGTGACGCTCCTCTAAAATGACTAAAGATGTCTGAAGTCCCTTCTAAATTTATTCCAAAGTCACTAGGACTAGTATAGCGGTCTGATAGTGTTTTTGCTCAAGCTCCAAGCACCCTTGCTACTATGGAATCAGTGCCAAATAAGCGTGGTCTGGGTAGTCCGCTGGGTCAGAAGAATCAAAAAGCCTCCTCAACCAAACCAATCTCAGGCGACCAAGTGCTTGCTTACCTCTATGATGGGAAACCTCCGACCCCTATTGCCAAGGGGGAAGGAGAAAGTCTAAAATGGTTTTGTTTGATTGCTTTGGCCCTGTAAGCTCATGTTTTTTGGGTCAGACTTTTTCAATTTTTACTTTGTGTTTTTTAGTTTCGAACTCTTACTTTCTTTGCTTTGTTTTGTTGTTTTTACTGGTGTTGGCATTGGTCTTGGTTCCTTTGCATTGGGCGGAAGTGTTTAGATTGAAGGTATATCATGTGTATCACTTTGGTTTTGTACAATGAAGTTCTGTCTATCCTGAAATATATAGATGATAGCAGGTGGATATGTAATAGTCTTTTGGTTTAATTTTCGCCTTGGAAAAATGAAATCTCAATTCAAAAAAAAATTCATTCAATTTAAATGTGTGAAATAAATGTAGTAATTTTGTTGTTAATATCGTAAATCGTATTCAACTAACTTGTAATTTTAGTTCAATTATTGTAAGATAAATGTATGACATATAACCCTGCACCATAAACAACCCCAAATTCACTGCTATTTTATGAATACTACGTTTGAATTTAAATATATACTAGAAATACAGCTAGTATTAACACGGGTATATTGCATAATGCATGTTTTCTTCTTTTCTCTATCGATATCAGACTTTTGTACATTGTTAACTTCTTTCTTCCCTTTGAATTCCGATAATGAAGGTCCTTTCGTGTCTCCTTTTTCGTCATCACTCGAGTAGAAACCCAAATAAATTCATGCATACGCCCTCTCATCCATCTCGAAACAATTATCTTATAATAATCATGGAGCGGCTTTTGTCATCTTAGCCTAGACACCTTAGCATCACTGTCCTGCTAGTTGGGTAAGAGGTGAAGACAAAGAACAAAATGCATTTTGGGTGAGAAAAGAAGATTGAGACGTATGGGATTTTATCATATGAAAAAATGCTACCCCTTTACGTACGTACCTTGCTTTGAGTAGAGGGAACGATCTAATAAAATCCCCCTTGAATAGAAATGTATAGCAGTAGTTTCCAAATGCAGCACAAAAATGGCTGCTTCTTTTGCTTTTGCCATGTGAAACATCTACTCGATTCAAGTCACACTTCCCTTTATTACCTTGCTTCTGATTCAATGAAGTGCATATTTGGGGCCTTCTGAGGTATCTGGTTTTATGTTATCAAGTATCAACTAGCAACTTTGGAAATTATTGTCATAATGGAACTTGTTCGTGCATGTTTCGTCCACATGCATTATCGATTACATAATTATCATTTTTATGTTCTTGTTTCTATGCACATAATTGTTAACAGAAATTGGAAATGATCAAACCTAGCTAACTTTATGTGCTCCCACATTTTGCAGCTTTCTTGCTCAAACGGACATGACCATATATATATATATATATATATATATATATATATATACATGAAATTCAATGATATGTTTACTTGCATGGAAAAATATAATTTTTCTTGTTTATTTTTTTATTAATAGTTTGGAATCAGAATTCTATAGGTATGCTTGTAGAGCCAATTAGAATTATTTTTAATTGAAATGGTTGGATTATTTCTCACTGAGACTAATGTCGATCTAGTTTGTATTTGGTAATTCAATGCAAGGCTAGCTTAAAGACAGTTGTGGCGGTCTTTGATTAAAAAAACAATTAAATGATCTCGAACTCTTATTTGAGTATTCTTAATTGAGAACATCTTGAAAAAAAGAGAGAGAGTCTCTAAGTGCACTTACAAGAGATCTCATAGATCAAGAGCAATCAAGTCCGGGTGAGAATCGAAACACGACGTTCAACGGCTCGATCAAGACATAGTTCACGATTGAATGCAGTCTTCTCGAAGTAGTTGTTTTTTAACTATAGCGAAACACAATCTGCATAGGTGAATTTGGTTGTGATCGAAGCAATCTTCTCAGGGTTGATTTGGTTATAGACAAAATGCAATCTCCTCGTTGTAAATCGGGGCGACACAAAAATTGTAAACTAGTAAGGCCAAATCACCTAAATAGATATCGAGAAGCATTTTACCACGACGGCCAGCCCTAAAACCTTGTACGTTATAAGACCGCTCAACGAATGACTTATGGGTTAAACATACAATTATTCCTATCAATTAAAATATCCGCTCGAGCACACTTATAAATACCTTAAAGAACAATATTAGAATGTACTCAATGTAGTTAGTTTAATTTGTTTATTATCACGTAACATGATGGAATTGAATGGTATTTGACCTATTCTAGTTTAGTAAGATCAGTATTTCACCTTTGCAAAATCTTAGAAAGGTACCTCACCTTTTCAAAAGAACAAAAGAAATATATACAACTAACAGCTCCGTTAACAAAAGTCTAAATTTTTTTTTACTTAAAAAAGTAAACCGAGGTATCCCTACCGACTATTAACCAACTTCTTATTAAGAACTAGCCTTAAACATGTCAAAAGTTTCACCAAACGACCTCCTGTCTACAATTACTTAACCTTAACTAGGAAAAAAGGTTGAAAAACTAATAGAAACAACCTTGATTACTTTAATACTATCCTAAAAAGATAAATTTACTAGCTCTTTTTTTAGACGATATAATGGGCTCCCAACATAATTTATTTATTTCAACATATATACAGACTAAAACCCAGAGGCTCAACTCTTGGGTAAACATCAAGAGCTATTTAGATGACTTGAAATAACTACAAACTTACTTGTAGGAAAAACACACCACAACAGATGATTACAGCAGCAGAATGACACTTCAAACAGTATTAAGCACACTCACTCAAACTATACTAAAACACTTAATAGACTAACTCTCTTCTTTCTGAAAGGTAGTGTGAACTTCTATGCCAAGTTCTTTTGATGTCTTCTTTCTAAAGGTTGAGCTCCTTTTATATAGGCCTCGAATTTCAACTAAAGATAAAAACTTGTTTAGAGGAAGTGGTCGACATGAGGAATCCTCTTTCAAAAAGCTTAACTTTACTTTTAGGAAAAGTAAAGTTGAATACTTTGTAGCGTCAGAAGCCACTCACGTCTAGATTAGAAAAGAAAGGTGTTTTGGCTTGTTGCGTTGGCAGCCAAAAGTCAGTTGCCTTGATGCATCAACAACCACTTAGTATTCCATCTGGTTGATAATGCTTTGATGTGCTTCTTCATCAAAATCATAGGATGTATCTGAGTTGTAGTCTTCTATCTCGGATTCAAGATCTGAATCATAGATATGAATCATATGTTTTTCTTCTTTTTCTATCTTTTCTAGCCAAGTGGTAATGGCTAGAGTGCAATCAACTTTTTTCCCCCTAAGGATGTAAATAAATCGATATTCTTTAGCGGCGGATGGTTATAACAGGTGACCATTATTTTTTCCCCGCTTGCTAGAAGACTTGAACTTATGTCTCTCAGAAGTATCTTCCTTAAGCTGGCAATAGTCATGGCTTTCATCCATAGAATGCCTTGATTAGGCTTATCATTGTTCTTTATGACATAAGACCTCTTTGCTGAACTCTGAATTAATCTGACATAATGATATGGAGAAATGTAATTTATTTCTCCTTTAATTACTGTCCCTTATGAAGGTGTGAAGAATGCATCGATCAGGTGTAATGTGTTTGACATCTCCATGAATTATTTCAGAGAATCCCTCTAAATCTTCATTTGAATTTATCCATAGGTTGTGAACAAAATCGTTTTCTACAAGCTAAAGTTTGTGCTTTTAGGGATGTTCTGCTTGAACATCAATTAAGTATCTCCCATAATATGGGTCAGGAACTAGTGATAATGTTTCTGGAAGAGCACTTCTCTTTCTAGAATCTACTAAAATATTATGAAAGTTATACCATTCATCCTCTTTTAAGGCCAAGATAGGAAGCTTGGCACTCTCAAGGTGTTGAAGATGCATTACATTTAGAGCTTGACATTCTTCAGTAGCAACATGCTTATCTTTTGTATGAGATCCATACAACTCTTATGTTAACACTTTAAGAGCTTGAAGCATATGACACTCATTATCAACACGAAAGTCGTACAAAATATTATCAATAATAATTTTATGTTTGAAGGATAATACCCTTTCGGTTCTGAAAACTAGTTTATCGAAGACCTTCAAATGCTGGTGGAAAATCTTCTTTGTTTCTGTAACTTCAAGAAGCCGGCCTGCTTACCCTAAAATGGACTCTTCTACCTTTTGGCAAGACATTAGCCATAAAACGGACTTGTTGTGCCTTTACTGTCTGCCATTTAAGACAAGTTAGTCAATCATTTACCCTGGGATTGATTAGTTATGACTACATCACTGGGATGCAACAAGAATTCACTTAAGAACTTCTTTTCATCTTCGGAAGTCACCAACTGAGCTTCTTCCTTCATTGTGGATTTATCATCCGAATGCTTATCTTAATTTCTCATTTGTCTTGACTTATGTTTTCTAGCTAGTTTACTAGATTCAACAGCATTGTAAGAAACTATACATTGATAACCAGGTCCATCATGTAGCGTTCCGACTGTCTTATCTCCGCTTTTGTATCTCTCCCATAAAGTCTTCTCAACAGGTTCAGATTCTTCTTCGGGGTCTGGTCTTCTACTTTTGGGATTGCGACCTTCCTTGAACATCACCATTTCTCTAATAAGCACGTTTGACAAGTAGTTTTTGTAACCTGCAACCATTTCAACGTTATATTCATATTGAGATAAAAACGTTTGTCATCTAAGGACTCTCCCTCTCTCAGCTGCATCAGTTAGTTTATAATTCTTAAAAATTTTGACTCTTTTATTATCAGTTCTAACCATAAATTTATTTCCTAAGAATACCTCAGCACCCTTAATAGATTTGATTAGAGCAAGGACTTCCTTGTCTCTGGTGGAATAGTTTAATTCAACTAGATTAAAATTTTCCTGACATGAATTTACAAATATTTTCATGACTTATATCTGGGGCAATAGGTAAGACAAATCCTACCTAATAGTAATCATTTGCATCAGTTTGCAATGATTCTATCACCCTCTTATGGTAATTGTAAAGGTGCAAGATTCTTCATTAGCTCTTTAATCATTTTGATAGTATTGCTATCATCTGCCGTGAAAGACCACTTCTTTTTAGAGCTTGTTTTAAGAGAGAGAAGTGCAGTGAGACCACTGACTTGAGGAATAAAATCTCTCGCAAAACTAACAACTTCTAAGATCTCTATGAAGACTTAGCATCACGGATGTTATTTGGAAACTGATTAATCTTCTTAACAATATGATCTTGGAGATGAATCTCTCCATCTTTAACATATATGCCAATGAAATCTATTTCACTTTTGATAAGATGAATTTTCTTTTGTCCAAAGACGATCCCTTTTTGGACAATAAGCTTGCAAATCTGCTCGAGGTGCTTTAAATGTTCATTATAGTTTTAGAGAAAACCAAAATGTCATATATATAAACTATGCATAAATCTGCATAAAGCTTGAATATATTATCCATCTTTCTTTGAAAAATGGAAGGGGTTTGCTTTAATCCAAATGGCATGACTAGCCATTCATAGTGTCCTTGAGGTGTTCCAAAAGCAGTTAAGGCTATGGAACCAGGATGCATTTTGACTTGCTCGAATCCTGACTTTGCATCAAACTTGGAGAAGATTTTTGCTCCCTTAAGTTTGTTGATGAGAACTCTCACCTGACCTATCTGATTACCATCCTTGATGGTCTTCTTGTTTACATCTCTATAATCTATCACCATTCGAACTTTTCTTCTTAATTGTTCAGCATGATTTCTCACAAGGAAAGCTAGAGCATAATGAGGACTATTAGATGACCTAATTAACTTCTTTACAAGAATTCCTGAATTTGGTTTTTCATTTCTTTTCTATCTTGCTCTCTGTAATGAGGAATTGCTTTCACATCGCAAATAACATTTGCATCATGCGTCTTTAGCTCACAATATACTGGATCTCTTTCCCAGTACAGTTGAGGATCTTCATGATTTTAGGTTTCAGTAAATTCTCAATCTTCGCAAGGGTATGAACCTTCTTTTGTTCAATCTTATTGGTATATACTTTGAGGATGTGTTCCATTATGTACTCTTCTTCTCCATCTATGTTTGAGATTTTTTATCATAATCATATTCAGATTTTGAATTTTTCGAGTCTTCTGAACTTGTTTCAGCTGTAATTATTTCTTAGTGCTATTTTAGCTGATCTTTTAATAGCATAACTGGCTGCATTTCCGGTTCATAACCTAACTTGTAATTACCACTCTTCGCTCGCGATCTCTAATATTGCTCGGTGAAACCTTCTCATGTAATTCTTACTATAACTGTAAGTCTGGATTCTCAGTAAAACTTGTTATATTTTCAAACCTGAGCATGTCTGGGGTTTGAGTTACTACTTATTAAAGGAGAAAATCATTTCCTATCAACAAATCAGTTTCTTGAGTTCACACTGCCAAAGTCGCTTAACGATAAAAGTTCATCCTCTCAATGAAATTTTAAGATTCTTAGCGAAGATATTCATTATTATCTCGTTGTTTCCCATTCCAAATCCTGTGACTAGTTTGTTAGTTTGTTCCAAATATTCTTCAGGAATAACATATTTCCTTATTAGATTATATCGTAATCCACTATATACAAATGAATGTAGATAATATTTCTTGTAATTGGGAAACTTCAGCCCTACAATTATGTAGTTTTTGTACCTACTCGTCTAGACATGTTTTAATGGTTTTGGTGAATCAGTTATTTCAATAAAATGATTGATTATCCTTTCTTCTTGTGTGGAAGACTATCCAACTTTTGTTGATATAGAATTACTTAATGAAGTTACTAAATTCATTTTTTCAATATCATTCCTAAGACTCTGTTTGAGGATTTGATCTTTCTCTTGCTGATATAACATCTCATATTCTTGATTAACAAAGATATGAGCATCCTTCTCAGCTTTGCGATGAAGCATTCCTTATGATATGTTTCTCTTGTTCTCTCACAATTCATAGGTACTATGTTGTCATCCTTACATTTACACTAGTCACATGTAAATGCTCCTGGTCTTGGGCAGAAAATACTGATAATATCAGTTTGCTCTTGCTTCTAATTTTGGAGTTGTAACAAAAATATAGGTCGGTGTCCTATATCTTCATTTTCTTCAGAACTTTCTGAAGTGCTATCTATTTCTCTATTTGATGGGTACTCAAGAGAATATATGAAGTCATTCTCTTTATCAGAATAATTGACTTCAAACCCTTTCAGGTTTGCGTATTCTATAGCTTCATCATATTCAGCTATTAATGCCTTAGAAGTTCTTTTACCTTTCTTGGGACATTCATTGGCATAATGGCCTTCAGCTTTGCAGAGCCGCATCTGCATGTCTTTGCATCTCTGGAAGAGTTACTCTGCTTTGGTTTTTTCTTCCTAAAAAATCTCTTTCTAGGATATGATTTATCTTTCTTCTCTTTCAGAAGATTTTGGTTTGGAACATTTCAACCTTAATCTATATTTCTTTGAAGTGAACTTTCGTCCACGTCCTTTGCTCGAGAAACTACTTGAAATCTTGCTTTAATGCTTCCTGTCTTTAGAAATATGGAAACCCCACTGAGTTGGAATATCCATAATTTTAGGACACATATTCTCAACTCCTTTCAGTTGTTTCTTAGCAGTTCTTAACTTTAGGTTATATGCACATTGCTTTCTCAAGAGATCCCTAATTCTTTCTGCTATTTCACCAACCGTGAACTGAGGAAACAGATTTTCCTCAACTGATTGGGGTATTGCATGTTTCCATGGTTCTAGAAGCTTTTTGTAATATGTTTTGATGAGATTATTATTCTCTATATCTCCAATTGTATAGTAGTAATTTTGAAATTCATTTTGTGTATTCCTCGAAATATCTCATATTACAAATACTCAGTTTCTGAATATTTGCTCTATCTCTTTCTTTTGCTTGCTCACTCTCACATGTTATATCTCCACAAAATTGAGCATAAATTGACATAGCAAAATCAAAAGGACTATTAGTTTGAACAAGTCTAGTAACCCAGTTTGGCCACATCGAGCTTTGCTTATAAGAATTATACCATATCTGGACAATTCCTATCAATGTTGACTCATAGTATGCATAAGCATCCTCATATGAATACTTAGATAGCACTCGAGCTTGAGTTAGTTTTAAGCTAATGACCCAGTTGTCTATAGCTTTTCTCTTGCCCCCAACTCTGTCTAGATCTAAGTACACACCTCTTTCAGAGAGAGATTGTCCCCATTTTGGCTCTGTAGAGATGAACTTTTGCGAGCTTCGTTCCCCAATCCTTCTTGTAGGAGCTTGTCCTTTTGGAAGTTTAGTCTTATTTTCTCGAATAATCCTAGCCTTGTTGGATAACTCGTAATATTTTGGATTACTGGTGCTGGTCCAGTATCTTATTGCTCCGCATCCATAAATGATTCTCCAACCTCGTTTTTTTGTGCTTCTTGATGAGGAAAAATATTTGTCTTTTTCTTCTTCTCATGTTGGATTTGGGGTATTCTCCTCATAATCTCTTCCAATCCTTCTATGATTCACAAGTTTTTGCTTGTGCATAAAACTCTTTTAATCTATTTGTTTAAAGCATTTTTAGAAGTCTTTTATAATCTTCTTCCTCGAATGATTCTTTGTGAAAGGTTATAGCTCTTGGTTCAAAGGTACTAGCCTCATCATATCTAGCAAATAAATGCCTATGATGGAACTGAAGGCTAATTTTTCCTCCCATATCTTCATAAACTGAAGTATTTGAACTTTGAACCTGTCTTTCTGGGGATGAGATTCTCCATTCCCTTGAAGAGGTTACTTCATGCCATTTTGTAACACCAGGGCTATTTAGAAATTTGGCATTAGGTGCTACATTCGAACTCATTAGATTGTAATAGATTCTATAATCTATAGCAAGTTCCATCATCTCATTCTCCATTGAAATACCATCTGTCTTCAATCTCAATCTCAAGCAATGCACTGCATCTCTCAAATAATTAGTAAAGTTTGGGAAGACATTAAAATATGCAACTTGGTTGCACAACGAAGCTTCTACTGTTTCTAATAGACTTTTTTTAAAGTATGTTATTCTGTCATCCTGTAAAACATACAGGACAGAACAATCTATTACATCTCTTGCTAAAAGCTTGATGCTAACTTGGACAGCGCCAATGTGCATATATGAATATCTTTTTTGGATAGCTTCACTCACTTTCTTAGGAGTGATCAATCTAATGTCTGCCTCTCCACCATTAGCTGTAACTGTTAGTTCAAGAATCTTGAACTTATGAGAATCTAAGATGAAAGATCCTCTCTTATATATCTCATTTAGTCTGAATCTAAGAGCAGATGCTTTCCTGACACTGGATTCAATCTCGTTATACTCAAATTCTTAAGCATTAATGAGTTGTACTGGTACAATACTCTTCTTATTACTCAGTATTCTACTCAACATCTTCATATCTCTTTTGGATTTGGAATTTTTTCCACTAGAGTAGTTTAGGTTCACTAAACTTAAGCTCATTTTCTCCTTTCGGTGAGTGTATCTTGATCTTACTAGCAATGATTTGTGCTAGCACTTCTTCATCAATTGTTTTTATTTGTTTCTTCTTTCATTTTTTTTTCTACAGATTTATGTAGATTTAGTATTCTGCTACTTAACTCTCGAAATTGTTCTTCGAGGTTATTTCTTATCTTTTGAAGATAGGCTATGTTGTAATTCTATTAATGAATTATTGCCTCAACGTTTTCACTAAGTTTTTTTGTAGAAAGGTGAAAGCATATGACTTTACCATATTCCTTTCTTATTTTTAGGTCTACTCTTTGATTCACCATATTCGGGAAACTAGAGTTTCTAACAACTTTTTGAGGATTTCATGTATATCTTTTAGTTCAGCTGCTTGTTGATGGGTGTTATTAGCGATATTCTCAGTTCGAGCTAACTTCTTTTCAATATCTAAGAGATATTTCTTCTCTTTGAGGTAATCTAACTTGACTTCAAGCTTAGTTATTCGAGAATTATTCTGCTCGAGTTGATCTATTTGAAGGTTAAACCTCTCGAATTGATATGAAACTTTGGCGTGGTCTGTACTTATTTCTCTAGATATGTGATCTAGGATTTCAATTAGACTTGGTCTTGATGGATCAAGTTCTACTACTCCAATCTCTTTCTGGAGATAAATATGTTCGTCGTATAGAGTATTTAAGACCTTGCAAACGTAATCGATGAAGTATTGGCTTTCTTGAATATGTCTTGAATGAAAGCACACCTGCCAGTTATCACTTTTTTTTTTCTGTACAAAATGACTGATAAATCTTTGGTTTGAATTCTTTCAATTGGCTTAAATGAGCCAACTTTGTGGCATAAGCATGTTCTTTACATGTTTTTTTTAGAAAAATAGGTTTTGATACCAACTAGGGCGGATCTAACCGATGCTCAAAATATCAAAGGGCTTTTGATCTTCTTCTGATCTTCTTCGAAAACTTCTTGAAGAGCGTCAATATTTTCTCAAGTTTCATAGATTCTACGTTGAACTATGTAATTTTCTGTATTTCTGAGAAGGTTCTTTTTATATTTTATAATTTCTTTATATTTTTCTTTTTCTTTTTGAAGTTCTTTAAAAGAGATTCTAGCGAAGGCTAATAGTAGTCTAGAGACTATTGAATTTGCTATAATAATAAAATAAATGTTTATCTTCGAGTGCAAATGATAGATTTTAGCTGTAAAATAAACAAACTTAAATATGGGTCCACCACGCTCCATCCGATTTATTTAACGGTGTTAACGAAATTAACTGTTTCGTGTACCAAAGTTGTGTAGGATTTAAGACTTGAAGCACCAAAGTGAAGTTTTATAACATGAGATACCAGAGTTTATAAGGTGCCTAACGTCACGTACTGTTGAGACAAGTCTCCCTACCATAATTTTCATATGACCTTATTTTTAAATTAATGTTTATTCCTTTTGTCTTTAGTATTGTTTAATAAATTTGTGAACAAACATACTCGATCTAATACCATAACAACATGAACAAGAATATGTGGGAAAATCTTGAATATATTATTGGATTTTCCCATCGTAGAGGCTTCTATATATACTCAAGTACATTGGGTAGACTAAGAAATACATTAACGACCCCATATTCAAATAGTTAATTAGAAAACTAAACCTATGATTAATAATATCATTTCATACCAACACTCATAGATTATGCTATTTTCTACTTACACCCACACTTACATGCACGTGTGGTTGAGGCGTTTGTTTAATGAAGGTGGTGCAGTTCTTCATGCATGTTAAGTACAAGAACTTGGAGCAAACTCACCCATGTTTTGATGCTAATTGCCAACCTTTTCAATTACTATCCACCCAAATTGGCAATTGCCTTCAATTTGACACCACCCGTCCACACCAATGATAAGTACGCTGCCAATACTTCAACCTCAAACATTAGACTTAGACACTAATTTTTTTTAATCTTGTAGATGTACGTCCCATCAATTAATGTAGAAATGAAGGTTGCGTTACTTGCATGAAGTACCTGCCGGGAGATCTCGGCTATGTCAATATTGAGCAGCCATGAAAGTCCAATGTAAGTAACTTGGTGATCATCATTCCTTTAATTAAAGTCTTAATGAAAATAAAATTTAGATAAAGTTATCAATTTCTTGTTGTGCATGATAATGTTATCATTTCAAACTAAAAAAAAAAGAGAATAAGAATAATAATGAAGAAGAAAAATGGTAGTCAAAAGATGCCGAAAAAGAGAAAGACATCATTTTCTTTTAACCAGTAGTGTGTGGGATCAGTTTTGACATGTGAACAATTCATGTGAAGAAGATCACGGTAAAAATATATTAATCCAGTAAAAAAGTAAACTCTAGAAGCAAACAAGAACTCTGTCAGTCTCAGTCAAACACCCAATCCCAGATCTGGTCTCCGCGTGTGATGCGAAAAATAGAAGAAGTAGAGAATTTAATTAATCCCAGTAAAAAATAAAAAATAAAAATAAAAGAGGAGAGAGAGAGAGAAAGAGTTTGATGAAGGAGAGGAGAAGGGAGAAGAGAGTGAGAGAGTCCAGAGTCACCTCCTTTATCTTAGCCTAACATTCCTCTTCTCTCTTTTGCCATTTCCTCCCCCACCCTAAAGATCCCCAATCTCTCTCTCTCTCTCTCTCTCTCTCTCTCTCTCTCTCTCTCTCTCTTCTTCTTCTTCTTAATTCTTCATCAAATTATTTCCTCTGAGAAAAGCTTTACTCTGTGTGTTTGTCTGTCTGTGGATCGATCTCAGCTGCTGCAGCTCTCAGATGTGTTGCTCTCTCCACGTTCGCATCGTAACCCTTCTCTTCCTCAAGTTCAGGTCAGAACTCTGAACAGATCCCTTCTCTAGTTTTCTAGGGTTTCTGTTTTCCTCTCTCGATCTGCAATTTCCGAGCTCAATTTCCTCTGTGTTTGGTCTTGTTTTGTTGGGTCTGGAATTTAATTATTTAATGAGCTCTCCTTGGTTGTTTTGGCGTTTTCAGGGGTTCCATTAGTACGATTCTCTCAGCTCTCAGATCAATTTCTTAACCGCGCGATTATTCTCTCCATTCCATTAATTGCCACCCAAAGGAACGATTCAGGTATACATTTATTTCCCCTTTTTTTTCTCATTGTTTTTTTTTAATTTTGTTTTTAGAAGCAAATTGTTATATGCTGTACAGATTGGGCTCCCTGGTTAGATTTGAGTTGGTTGTAATTACTTGAGCTGAGATTCAATCTTTGTTTTTATTTAAGTTGTATTAAATTTCAGGTGAATTCTTTGTGTGGTTTTTAGTGATTTTGGTTGTGGTTGGGGGTTAAAAGGATTTTACATTGGAAATTTTTTATTACCCAGTTGAATTTCCTTTTTGTGGGTTTTGAAGATCTGTACTCTACTTGCATTTTTATTAACATGTCATTATTGTGTCCAGAGTGTTTGCTTAAGCGTAATTGGAAGTTAGTTTTTTTGCTAGCTTCACCTCTTAGTCCATATTCAATGCTCCGTTTTTTTTTTCTTTCTGTTTATGGATTCTACCATTGTCGTCAGCTCTTGGAGTCTTGGGTTGTTCTTTTTTGTATCTGTGACACAGGCAGCTATTTTTTTTTCTTTTTAAATACGGCAGTTGCAAATTGTTTGTTGTTTTTAAGTAAAGATGCAGAGGATAGTCAGTGCTTGTATAAACAAGTGGATTGGAAAAGGCGATACAGTTTTGCTGATTTGTCTGTTTGTTTTTTCTCCCATTTGGGTCCAGGTTTTCGAGCTACTCTTTTCATGGTCTTTGGCTGTTTTGATAGAAATTAGGAGATGAGTCGAACAACAACTGACAGTGAAGATGGAATGCTCTCTAAGGATCAGATTGAGTCTCCGTGGATGGATGAGAGTAACGGAGGAATTGGACATGGCGGACTTGTTCTAAAGAAAGGGCCATGGACATCAAATGAAGATGCAATTTTGGTGGAGTATGTTAAGAAGCATGGGGAAGGAAACTGGAACGCTGTTCAGAAGCACTCAGGACTGTCCCGCTGTGGCAAAAGTTGCCGGCTGCGATGGGCAAATCACCTAAGGCCGAATCTCAAGAAAGGGGCATTTACTCCAGAAGAAGAACGTTTGATTGTTGAACTCCATTCAAAGATGGGAAATAAATGGGCGCGAATGGCGGCACATGTAAGTAATGTTTCTCTGTCAAGCTGTGTTTCTGTTTCATATACTTCATATTGTAACATCCCTGTGTGTTAGTGTTAAAAAGCAAGAAAATAATATAATAGAATAGAAAATGTAATAGTAGTTATGATGACAGAATGATGACTTGATGAGAATCTTGATTAACAGTCTCTTTTGCTCTTCTTAGTTACCTGGCCGTACGGATAATGAGATAAAGAACTACTGGAATACCAGAATAAAGCGACGTCAGCGAGCTGGCTTGCCACTTTATCCTCCTGAGGTCTGTCAAGCATTGCAGGAGAGTCAGCAAGGCCACTCCACTGCATTTAATGGCACAGACAGAGCACATCATGATTCTCTACAAAGTAACAGTTATGAGATACCTGATGTTGTGTTCGACAGTTTGAAAGGGAACGGTTGTGTCTTACCCTATGTTGCTGAGCTTCCTGATATCTCTGCAAGTAGCATGCTGCTGAAAGGCCTTGGTTCTACTCCATATTGTGGTTTCATACCACCAACAATGCATCGCCAAAAGCGTCCTCGAGAATCAACGGCTCTATTCCCCACTTCTGGTAGTGGTTTTAAAGATGGTTTTGCTCAATTCGACCACTTTGACAATGATGCTTGTAATAAAGATCCTCGATCGTTTGGGTTGTCCTTTCCACTTGATCCCGATCCTACCACCAGGGGTCAACTTTCTTTCGGTGTAATTCAGGGCAGCCATTCCCTTCCAACTGGCAATACTCTTGCTTCCAGAACCACTTGTGGGGCTGTGAAGCTTGAGCTCCCTTCACTCCAACATCCAGAAGCTGATTTAGGTAGCTGGAGCACTTCTCCTCCTCCACCCTTACTGGATCCTTTTGATAATTTTATACAGTCTCCTCCACCTCCTTGTGCATTCGAGTCAGATTGTGCCTCACCGCGTAACAGTGGACTGCTAGATGCTGTACTCTATGAGGCAAAGACTCTCAGTAGTGCAAAGAACCATTCAACAGACAAGAGTTCAAATTCATCTAGCATTACTCCTGGGGAACTGGCTGAGAGTTCCACTTTGAATGTTTGCGAGACAGAATGGGAAGAATATCGCGACCCGATTTCTCCATTGGGTCACTCTGCTACGTCACTGTTCAGTGAGTGCACTCCTATCAGTGCCAGTGGAAGTTCATTGGAGGAAGCGCTACCTGCTGAGACCCTTACTGGTGAGTATCTATTTTGGAGACCTGCAGTTGAATGAGGTTGATGATCGCATTGTAAAAAGTTCATAAGAATTATTTTCTTCACTTGGTTATAATTTTCTGTTAGAAGTTGAAACCACCATGCATCACCTGTTATTCCCCGTCATTTAAATGGATCTCAAATATTAATACCCGATTATGAACACCTTTTTGTTCCTCTTTTGGTTGATATAATAGTATTATGTCCTAGGAAAAACTACTTCAGTTGTTTCTGTGAATATCATTTGTCGAATTCCTATTTCTAATGTGCAGGATAAACCTTGTTGTGCACAATTTGCAGGATAAATGATCCCTGACCTTTTGTTACGGTTTATGTTGTTTTGGATTGTTCTTCCAGGATTGAATGTTAAACCTGAACCTGCTGACCATGCTTGGACACCTGAGCAACAAAAAGAAACTTCACCTCCAGTGGATTATACTGGTCCTGATGCATTACTTGGTTCAGATTGGCTCGAGCCGAGTACTGGGTTTAAAGACCAATCAATCATGAATGATGCTATTGCATCACTTCTGGGTGAGGATTTGGCCACTGACTACAAGCACATGGCTTCTGGAACTTCTACATCGAATCAAGGGTGGGGTTTGGGTTCTTGCCCTTGGAACAACATGCCTGCTGTCTGTCAAATGATGGATCTTCCTTGAGAAACCGCCCTGTTCATTGAATGAAGTTGAAACTTTTGTCCTGTAATTCATGTTGTTGATTTTGTGAACGTTGGGAAGTAAGTCTTGGCTATGTCCTGGTCTGAGAGAGGCCAGATGCGATTGAGACTTGTGGCCCTGTTTTGCATGATTTGATCACTGTTGTTTTTTGTTTGTGGTTCACTTGGTTTCTTCTAAAAACTCCAATGCATGTATGTCTGAACAAAACCATATGATCGGGGTATACGATTGCTTTCTGGCTTTTCTTATTATTGTAGAATAATTATGGGAAAAAACTTGCGTACATACTAGTATGTACGCGTGCGTCCAAACTCTCGTTTATTTGCACACTTTGGGAATATAAATATATGATTTTAACCGTTCAAAAGTTTAGTTTATTACTAAAGATCATTTATGTAAAAGATCAACATAAACAAAAATCATCTTCATAGTCGATTGCATCAAACAAATTAACGGTTATGGTGAAAGTTAGTAGTCTCATGATCAACCGTCAATTTGTTTGATGCAATCGACTATGAAGACGATTTTTGTTTATGTTGATCTTTTACATAAATGATCTTTAGTAATAAACTAAACTTTTGAACGGTTAAAATCATGTATTTATATTCCCAAAGTGTCCAAATAAACGAGAGTTTGGACGCACGTGTACATACTAGTTTGTACGCAAGTTTTTCTCATAATTATGCATGTAGAACATGAAACGTTCTGATACGATGGAATTAGGGGTGGACTCGGTTCCATCGGTTCGGTTTAAGAGCACTAACCGAAAACCGAAATTGAGGTCTCGGTTTTGTATTTCTTACAACCGAAACCGGAAAAAATATCTATTAACCACGGTTTCGGTTAACCTACAATCCGGTTTGGTTCGGTTCGGTTTCAGTTATATAACCTACCATTTGTAATAACTTTTCACTTTTACTTAAAATAAAAGTTAAAATCAAAGTAAAGTAGTAAGCTACAAGTTCAGTACTTCAAATTAGTAAATAAGTAAACTAGATTGCGATAAGTTAGAAACAACAAATAAAATCAACAAAGTTACGATAGAGTATTAACCAAAACGTAATATTTCATGAGTGAAACACTGTGAGCAATTAAGTTAGACATGTTGATGTTGTAATGATATAAAATCATGTATATCGTAGGTAACTCTTAATCAATAAAAACATAATGTACACATATTACTATATTACATATTAATAATTAAATATATATATATATATATCGATTCGGTTCTGTTCGGTTTGATCGGTTTTTTACACGGACGAAACCGCAAACCGAAACCGAACTATTCAGTTTGATATTAAAACCGGAACTGATAGATCGGTTTTGTTCAGTTTCGGTTTCTCGGTGTCGGTTCGGTACGGTTTTATTCGGTTTTCGGTTTTTCGGTGTGTAAAAGTCCACCTCTAGATGGAATCATTGTTTTGGTGGTATTAATCTGTTTGCATTGAGATTGGCGTATTGTCCATTGCCTCTGCCTTCCATCTTCTTTTTATCCATTTTTGATTCGTCTCGATTTTATAGAATTTGATGCCCAATTGATGATTATGGACTTCAGGACTTGGCTACAGCAGCAGCAACATTCCACAAATCTGAGAATTTTGGTTTTTGAACCTGAACTTCTGTGCCGAATACAACAAATTCATTTGCGTTCATGGCATTCTCATTCTCTGCTCTCACTATCTCTCCTAAGTCTCAACTCCTCAGTCAATTGATCAGTGCATACTAATTCACGATCGAAACCTAACCTAGTGGTATTCTTGAAGACACCAATTCATTACAATCTCTTTAACCCAATCATAATTTGAAGTTGGCCTTTTATTCAAAAAGATGATAAGTTTCAAGGGAAATAAGATGACAACAACAGCTTATGTGAAATGTTTCCCTAGATGAGGTTCCTTAGTTTTCTCGACAAGAAATGCTTCCTAAATCTTTAATTAACATGTATCGGTATACAGAGAGGATCAGACATGGTAAGCTCCTTTCCAGTTTATCATAGCAAATTAATGGCGGCAGAAGAAAGAATATTTCACTATTTATCAGTCAAAACTTCTCTGTGTGACAATCTAAAAATTACACTAAATTATTATGTCCTCAGACAAAAGAACACAAGGAAGCTAACACACTCTAAAAGCATTTCAGATTAGGAGACACAGATACTTCAGTTCCTTGGACATTCTGGCAGAAGGCAGTAACCTTCTTGCTAGGGTCAGACGATGTTATGTCGATTTGATCCAGTACAATCTCCTTGCATCCAATCTGACTGTCACAGTTCAAAGTAATAGCCGTATCCCCATCAATAAATCCCCGGAAGTTATGGAACTTCACATCGCTCACTTGCACTGCATTTCTTTGAGCAAGCACAGTTCCAAATCCAGTAAGAAAAGCATCAGAATACTTCTGGTCTATAATGATAGGATTCTTGGCTGCTTGAATGATTATATTCTCAAAAATGATGTGCCTAGCATACCCTGATCCGCCCTAGTTTATACACACACACACACACATACACCACAATAAAAACATTAACTACATTGAATTAATATTATTAACTAGATAATTCGACAAGATGATGTAATGGAAATATATCACAATATATTATCTTTCAACTCTTACTTGCCATGTCTTGATCCTTGCTCCATTTGTTGTACCCCTGAAGGTGCAATTTCTCACTTGCACATCTTCCACTGTGCTATAAGAACCATGCGCTCCAAGACTTCCAACACTACATATTCACAAATATTGAATTTGAGATAGAGATTCAGTGAGCAAGAGAGAATGTTGTTGAAGGTTTAGGGTTCATATATTGTTCATGGTCGGAAATATGGAAACTCTGAGAACTTACCTTATACCATGACCCGGACCACACAAAAGATTAGTAATGTTGATATGAGATGAACCAGAATTGATTGCAATACAGTCGTCACCTGTAAAAAGAAATTACCATTACACATTTAATCAAATATTTACCACAAGGAAAAAGAGTTAATGTAGCGATAGGGATTGAGCTTAAAATGTAAACCCAATTACCAGTGCCTATAAAAGACTGTTTGATGATAATATTGGTTGATGTAGAGATGTCTATTCCGTCAGTATTTGGACTATCTTCTGGAGCCTTAATAAGGATATCGGAGATTTCGACATCATTGCAGCTGCTGATGCTTATATGGTTTCTGGCACTATCAATATGTGTGATATTACTCAACCGCAGACCATCACACTTGTTAATATGGAGAGCCTACAGTAATATCATGAATGAATAGTTCAATATTTGGTGGAGAATAGCATATATATAACACAACAAAATGGATATTTATTATCAAGAAGTGAAGATGGCACTGTTACGTTAAATGTTAATCTCACTCACAGTTGGTCGTGGGCAATCTGTATCGTCGCAAACTTTCCACCAAACCTGACCTTGACCATCAATTTGACCTCCTCCATTGATTATCAGATCTTGAACATTAGTGAACTGAACCCATTTCTCCTTGTTGCTCCAAGCATTCATATTATTTGGCGCAACAAGGTTCCCATTGAGCTGTTTTACAAATATTTAAAATGATCAGTATAGTATATAAATTAAAACATCTGAACAAGCATTGATCGTTTCTTCTTTTTGATATTACAAGAGCAAGTCACCAAATCAGCAACTGTTTATCATCAAGTGGAATTTGAAGTTTTCCTTATCAAGATATGAAACTCATACAACTAGAGGGCAGATACCAACTTCTCGTGGACAAAAATGACCAAGTATTTTTTTTTGCTAGATGTAATGATGTATATATACCTGGAATTTTACTCTTGCAGCCTTGCAAGGCCCTTGAAACACCAGAGAACTGACCAGGAAAATGTTGCCCTTTGGTATGATAAGGGTAGGGGTCTCTTGAGTAGATCCACAAACATCTCTCCATGCTTTTAGAAAGGCCTTTCAGCAAAAATCAAAAGACAAAACATTAGGAGAACGAAGAAGTGAAAACAAAAACAAAAAATAATCTAGCAAAGCTGTGTGTTTATATGTCATGCATACTTGTTTATCATCAGCTTGGCCGTTCCCAACAGCACCATAATTCATCACATTGAATGTGCTTGTTGCAAGTGATCCCCATTCTTTTGGAAATGCCTATCAATGAGCAAAGATTTTGCAGACAATCAAGATGCAGTAATTAGAACTAAACCAAAACTAGTTTAATCAAAACAAGAAAACCTTGCTGGTGAATTGGTTTTGTAAAGTATGTACTTGTAAATCATCATCAGATTGGCGATTCGGACGAGCATCATAGTACTTGTCGAATCTAGCTGCAACAGCATCACCATAATACTTTTCCGATGGATTTGATGTTTCACTGGCAACTTGATCACCATAATAACCTATGAAATCATCATTTCTGAAAGTGCTAGTGGGAAAATCAGTAAGTCGTCTAGCACATGAACTTGGTGAAGGTGAAGCGACCAGAATGATCATGAGCAGAAAGATCATTGCAAGTACTTGACCCTCCATTATAGCTAGCTAGATAACTCTAACAATGAAAGAAATAAAGAATGGAAGAATAAACGAAACAGAATGCTAGGGTTGCAAAACTGTTTGAGAAGAACAAGAGTTGAGTGCATGGAATATATATCGTGCATTTACCAATGTCATTGCAGGAATTAATGGAGAAGATTGAGCTCCAATAACATTCTGGTTTGATTTGGAGAAAAATAGTAGCAACGATTTCGTTAGCTGATTTTGGTGCAGTTGCCTAAATGAGTCGAAATCAAAGTAATTTGCCATAAGTTTGATCCAGTGATATTAGTATTGATTCTGTAAAATGTACATCATAATCACCGGAAGTTTCAATCTCATTATCAATCAGCCATATGTAGTTTGTAACTGCACAATAATATTTGGGTTACTTCTTACCCAAATAATCAATTTGTCGGTAAACTATGATCCACGAACGAGGATATGAGTCCCATCCTAAGTTGATTTTTAGCAAAAGAGCTACGTATTACCTAAAGCAATTGTCAACCTAAAAAATATAGAAACTCATTCAAATTCATTCCACATATTGCGATGTTTACTATATATATATATATAGTCTCTATCCAGAGTGAAGCTTTACTTTGGAATTACAGAGTGAAGTTCCAATTTTGGCATACTTTTCGGTCAAATTTTTTCACCATAAGCGATTCAATATTTAGGTATGTTATTCAAGATCATCTCTACAAAATTTCATCTAATTCGGACATCGTTAAGGTATTAAAATTAGATCAAATCAATGAACGAATTAAAACTGTTCAACGTGAACCGTTCGTGTAAATCTCAATTTTGAAAGCTCAAACCATTGTCAAATTGGATGAAACTTTGTATAGATGATCTTGAATAACATACCTAAATATTGAATCACTTATGGTGAAAACATTTGACTGAAAAGTGTGCCAAAATTGAAATTTCACTCTGTAATTTCATAGTGAAGCTTCACTCTAGATATGGACTGTATATATATATAGTCCGTCTCTGCTACGGACGTCCGAACGGTCCGCACCTTGCGGATTCGACGATTCAGGTCACCAGCGACCCGCAACGACGGCGCCGGCCAACACAGCCGCACTCCCCTCATTCCGGCACTCCTGTTTGTGCCGGCCGGAGTTACAGCGCCTGCCCACTGTGGCTGAAATCTCGAAATTTCAAGTTTCTGGACACCGTCCAGCCGCCGTAGGCCAACGGTGTAGCTCTGGCCAACACATACATGAGTGTTGGGAGGAGGGGAGTGTGACTGTGCTGGTCAGCACCGTCTTTGCGCATTGCCGGTGGCCTGAATCGCCAAATCCGCACAGTGCGGACCGTCCGGACGTCCACATTTGAGAATTATATATATATATATATATATATATATATATATATATATATATATATATGTTAGCACAAATGAATTTGAGCACCACATTTAAAACCCATGAACATAATTTGTTGAAAGAATTAAATTGACTGCTCGTTGGGAAAATCCTCTATATGTAGTCGAAGATATCTTAGGACTAGTCTTGTCCTTCCATATCTATTTATATCGGCATATATATCAAAAGCTAATGAGAGGTTTTATTTGCACCTCTTAAATTGCCAATTATACCTCATAAATTTTTGAAAATTTCAAAAATCCTAAATTACCCTTTATATATAAAAAAAGAAATTAAGATGAATAGGTGATAAATCATTAATCAAAATATCCACACAAAGAGAGTGACAAACATGATAGATACAAATTTGAGGTAAGGAGTATTTTATGATTAAAGATGTATCGCAGGATAAATATATCGATCTATGAAAGAATAATACAAAAGTTGCAAGCTTGATCTAAATGTGGTTGGAATCATGTGAAAGTTTCAAATTTTTGGTTTTCTCAATGATTATACTTGTACTCGTGCGATGCACATGTTAATTTACCACACGGGTTATTGTGTAAAGATGAAAAATAAACTTTATTTATTATGTTTGATTTTTTTTAATTGCTTATTTGATTTTTTTAACACCAAATTCTTTTGTGTAATTATGTTTAAATACAAATGGTATTTTGAGTAAAATATTTTTTGGTGATTTTGTTGGGTGCTAGCTTTATATAGTAGTATAGATTTGTGAACTATCCTTTTCAAAAAATGATTTGTGAACAATTGTAATTGGTATTCTAATTTTGATTTCTAACTGATTATTAATTATTAATTTGATTTTCAAAGAATTTATCTTCCTATTTATTTTTAATAATTCTATAAACCATGAAGAATAACAAGATTACGACAAAAAAAAGGTGTAGATAATGATAATAAAGAATAAAGCTGGAAGTTTAATAGAAAAAAAAAATTGATGGAGATACATTTAGCAATAATTATAATATAGTAATATTGCTGCCCTGATTCTACAATCTAACATCTTCCCTATTAGGTTTTGTTTGTAGGTTTTATAAGTTGTTTTTCAGCAATTGAATATCTTAACTATGGTAAAGTTTTGTTTTGGGTATCAGTAAAAAGTGGGATGAATGTAATTATGTATTTACCTAGTGAGGTACTTTAACTCTACCCCAATACCCAAAAATACATAAAAAATTTCAATGGTTGAAAACGCAGAGCCATCGACCCAGCTGCCCAAGCTCAAGAGAGTCATCAGCTGACTTCATTCGCCTTTCTCTTCTGTCAACCCCAACTCAGCTCCAACTTGTACTCATACTTCTCCAAGGTGTTGCCTTCCTTCTCTTATATTTCAACTGGAATTAGTCTATTTGAGATTGGTGAATGTTGAAATTTAGAGGGTCTGATATCAATTTGGAGTCTAACTTAACAGGGTCTGATAACTGGGTATTAGTCTATTTGAGATTGCTTTGTTCATATGGTGCTGGGTAATCATTATCTTCCTTTATATAATCATGAAAAGCTTAGTTTCACTTATGTTGGACCCGACAGGCAGTGTTATAAATTCACTGTTCTTGTCATGTATTGCTTGTTTAGTGCATTAGTATAGTTTACTCATTAGGATTATTATAAGCAGTTGAGGAGCCATAAAGGAAGAGGTTTGGAGTTATATGGAAGTTGGAATCTGTTATGTGTTCGAATAGAAATGGCTGTAGAAGAGAGAAGCTAGCTTTCTGTGCCATTAGAGTTTATTATGCAGGGATTGCAGGCCATTTTCAGTACTGATCGACATGAACTATTATATGAGAACCACTGACATCCTTATAGAACATTTTATTGAAATTTGAAGTAGGTAATGCAGAATCTTGAATATCAAAGAGATTGTGAAGTTAACGGTAGAGACGTTCAAATATGATCAAAAATGCTGGTATACTCGACCTTGCAATCAGATGAAGGGTAAACAGCATCCCTAATCTTGTAATCCTGGATCCGCCTAACATGCATCCTTTCAAAGTTAGGATACTTGTGTTAGAAATGGTAATTAGGGTACATTTCCCCTCAAACTAGACATGAAACTTCAGGACCGGGTCGAGTGGTTATTTATATAGATCGAAGTTCAACTCCAATAGTTGGTGTCTCTAAATATAATGTAGTTAGCTGCAACCTGATTTGAATTACCTTTGTCTATTCTGGGAATTTATCATTCAAGCTACTTTTGTTTATTCAAGCTATTGGTTTGCCTGTTCTTGGTGCTAACAAAATATAAATTTTTGCTCAGTGACTTGTGAAAGGAAGTACCAAATTAACAAGTTATTGATGAGGACGCTGGAAGGAGTGGCCCTAAAATTGCCACCACAATCATTCCCAATGATAAGAGACCCTGCCTGCCGCACCCCTCGGGCCTTCCGACGCTTTCTCGTATCAGCTTCAACTGCTGGAGCTCCACCCACATCCCTTTCACTCGGTCACTTGACCCGACCTGATTTCCCCATCCTTCACCAGGTCTGTATTTTCAACCACAGATTTTATTTCTGTTATTCCTCATTTGAGTACTTATATTTATTATGTACTAATGATGCATTGGATATATCAGGAAGTATATGGCTCTAGACTTGTCTACTTGGACAATGCAGCAACCTCCCAGAAGCCAATCACTGTGTTAAAGGCTTTGCAGGATTACTATGCAGGTTACAATTCAAACGTCCATCGTGGGATACATTACTTAAGGTAGAGACTAGAGTAGCAACATACCGTAGTCGGAACTCATTTTAACTAATCACTTTTGTCAATTTAGGACTCGTAGAGACTATTTTAGTTAGACATCCTTGATGTAGTATACTTTGTTACCCCAAGTGTAGAGGTATTCATTACCTCTTGCATATAGTAAATTGTTGCTGCTTATGGTGAATTTAGTTCAAAGGCGACGATGGAATATGAACTGGCCAGAAAGAAGATTTCAGAGTTTATCAATGCATCAGATTCTCGAGAAATTGTTTTTACTAGGAATGCTACTGAAGCTATCAATCTGGTTGCTCACTCGTGGGGGCTCCAAAATATAAAATCAAATGATGAGGTAGATAAATGATGCAATCTTCTTGGTATGTTCTTCAATTAATTTCAATATTTTTATCATCTGTTGTTTCACGTAATCTTTATTGCAGATTCTTCTCACAGTCGCCGAACATCACAGTGCGATTGTTCCTTGGCAACTTGTAGCTCAAAAGACTGGTGCCGTTTTAAAATTCGTGGAATTAAATGAAGATGGAGTTCCAGATGTGGAAAAGTTAAAAGATATGCTTTCGAGAAAGACAAAACTTGTAGTTGTTCATCATGTCTCAAATGTTCTTGGTATGGGTCTGTTTCTTAAGCAATTATGGTTTTCTTTCCTGTCTTGAGCTCTTTATGCTTGTGGTAGATAACAAGTTTTAAAAGGTGTAAAACTTTTAGTTGAATGAATTCTTGTGAATTGTTGTCGACTGAATATTGCAGTGTTTGACTCAAATAAACACATGACATGGTCATATACACATTGATGGATCTATATTGATTTTCATGTAGGTTCTACTCTCCCTATTGAAGATATCACGTCTTGTGCTTATGATGTTGGCGCAAAAGTTCTTGTAGATGCTTGTCAGAGTGTTCCGCACATGGTGGTTGATGTACAGAATCTTAATGCTGACTTTCTTGTTGCTTCTTCTCACAAGGTTAGGATGTGTAGGCTGCCTGGAATTTTAACACTACCTTAAGTACTGCAATCTAGCTTCATAGGCAAGTATATGAATTAACTGATTCACATGTCTCAGATGTGTGGACCTACGGGAATTGGATTCTTATATGGCAAAAGTGATCTACTTTCTTCTATGCCTCCGTTTTTAGGTATTTTCCCAGTTTGCAGTTGTGCCTCAAAAGTATTAATTCTTCTATTTAAGTTATGTTTATCTAACTCCAGCAAAGTAATGACATATGTGTACTTTTAGCTGACTCTAATTTGTCACTCTCTATCTAGGTGGTGGAGAAATGATATCCGATGTATTTCTCGATCATTCCACTTATGCTGAACCTCCATCTAGGTTGGTAATCTGTCTCTGTACTGGAAAGCTTATTACATGTCGTGGAATATAATAATCTACACATAAAACCATGAATAGTCTGAGTATCCTTACTATAAGCAAGTGCTCCTAGATACTGTCTAACTTGGTCTACGTAAGGCCTAAGAATTTTTGCATTATATTCTAAACCTGAAGTTCATTGGGTAGCTTAGAAATTATTATGCTGATATTGATATTATTACTATCTTTGATAAAAAAGGTTATGGTATATGTAACTTGTCCTCTGTCTAGTATTTAGATTTTGATCAGTAATACTTTGATTCTTATATTCTTATATTCTAAATGTATAAATCTACATTACATGTTTGGCACCCTTCTGATACCTTTGTGTAATCACCACCCATAAACTTTACTAGATTCGAGGCTGGAACACCAGCTATTGCCGAAACAATTGGGCTAGGAGCAGCTATTGATTATTTGTCTAAAATTGGTATGCAACGGATACATGAGTATGAGGTATTGAACTTATCTTCCTTTTATTTTTTTGTATAACTAATTTCAGAATCATCCTTTTACAAGAGCTTTGAATGCATTTCTTCAAGTTTAACCTTACTTGACATTAGTATGGTTTGACTAGTATAATTTTTTGTTTAAGTAATGTGAATAATCAAATACCGGAAGTGTACCATGTGGCATGGTGGTGATACTTTCAAAATGAAGATGGTACCTGTTAGTATCTTTTTCATGTATGCTATTGATAAGTTATGTAACTGAAAGAATTTGGGTTCTTTTATTCTGTTGGGAGCATTGTTTGCATTCATTCTATCTTCAGTACTGGTTATCCAAGAAAAATCTTATCCTATTGTTTGGAGATAGTGTACACTTAAAGGTTACTATTATTTCTGGGAGAAGCAATCAGTTGAAAAATTTAGCTTTGATTATAGTGGTATCATTGTGTCTTCAGAAATTTGGCATGTAAAGATAATGTGTTGATACGATATGTTTTATCAGAACATCATTATTGTTTGCCAATTTTATTTTATTTCTATTTTTGCAGATAGAGCTGGCCAAATATCTATATGAAAGTCTTTGTTCAATACCCAACATTCGCATTTATGGTCCGGTACCTTCAGAAAATGTCCACCGTGCTGCTCTTTGTTCTTTCAATGTTGAGAGTATACACCCTACGGATTTGGCTACTCTTCTTGATCAAGAGGTATCTTTATGCAAGAAGCAAACGTAGTATAGGCTTCATTTTTCTTCATTTCAGACTTATTCTTGGCTTTTTTTAATTTATGCATCATCTCAAATATTTAGCTGTTATGTAACTAATTTAATTTTAACCCCAGCATGGAGTGGCTATTCGATCAGGTCACCATTGCGCCCAACCCCTTCATCGACATTTAGGAGTTGGTTCAAGTGCACGTGCAAGTCTCTACTTCTACAACACTAAAGAAGATGTTGATGACTTTATCCATGCCTTAGATGACACGGTCAGATTCTTTAATTCTTTCAGGTAGTATTGTAGATCTTCAATTCCCAGCCAATTGTAGATTCTGTATCAGTTAAGTTATTTGAGACTGATTCTCTTAGCGTACATACTTTCGGATATGTTGACCAGAAAAAGCAAAAGGCTCAAAGTTAGTAAAACTTTTAGCAGAATTCATCCTCCTGGGTTCCCACTTCCCAGGGCTGCAGATTTCTGATTTCTACGTTACATTTAAGTGATTTAACCTGATAATAATTCAATTTGTTTCACTGGTTGGAGAATTACATTGTGAAAGGGTATAACACAGAAGGGGGTGACTCCCTTTTGATCTTCAAAACTTTCAAAATGACCAAGTGGAAAAGCTAGAAAACGGTTTTGTGCATTTTATGCACGTAATGACCAGTTCTTGTCCATGTAAAATGTCTCTGTTTCCCTGTACCATTTTTTGAAGTTTTTTTTAAGGAAAGATGCAAGAATAGTATCAGATTGCACATTGACCAAAAACAAAAGTATCTGATTACACAGCCGAGGTTGTTTCCCTAAACTCTACGCAACAGAGTACATTCCTGCTGGATGCAGAGTCTAGGATAGTATCAAACCAGAGACTTATAAGCCATATACCAGCTATGTGCTACTCCATTACAACAAGAAGCGAAGTGATCATACTCATAGCAGCTTCAGTTTCATCAATTAGACTACCAAGTACTATTAAGTCCATTTACTGGTTGTAAGCAATCAGTTTCAATCACAACTTGCTGTAGCTTCATCTTTTGAAACAAATTGATCTCCTTCGATTGCAAGAAGTTGTCCATTGTAAAGCAGATCCAATGTGCGTGACTGGTGCAGCGTAGGCAGCTATGAAGTTTTCCGGTCGAGTTGCTGCAAAAGGCCTGCCCTGTCCCCATTTTACCTGTGCTCCAAATAGACACCATCAGCATCAAGTTGAAGTATTGAAGTAGCTTTCTGGAATTCTCCCATATGTTTGCGTTACGGATCTTCCTCAATCAATCCCCCTATCAAACCATAACCAATTTGCCAAACAGACGAAGTGCTTCCACTTTGACATGTATTTCCAACTAATTTTAGAATAAAAACGTTTCTGGAATCACAACAAAGCCATAACAGGAAATTATCATATAAAAGAAAAGATCACAATTCGCCAAATGATCAAAGCTCTCTCAAAGACGTAGAGGAAAAAAAAAAAGACAATATAGATAGCAAAAATAAGAGAAATTTTATATATACTCCACTAACCTCTTAATACACACCCTATATTTGAATTTCCCTATATAAATTAAGATAAGTGGAGTGTATATAAAATTTCTCATCAAATAAACACCCACATAAAAAAAACACAATGATATTTCCGTAAATAACTGGACAACATTATAAACGGTACTCAATTCACGCTGCGCCTGATTGCCCTAATATAAAATCTCCGGCCGGTCGACATTTTCTTCATTTCCTTGTAGAGTTCAGACGGTGCCGTCGTCATTTCCTCAAGATTCAAACATTTCAAACAATCAGATTCATTATCAAATTCAGTAAGTACATTCAATCATTATCAAATCAACACATGCATTTCTGTGTCATCTCTAGCATTATTTTTGGTGGAGTGACCTAGCCTCAAAATCATTGCATTGGGTCGTAATATGAGTTGAGGAACAACATGTCTCCAATTCTTGATTCTTCTCGTTTTGCTCTCTCTTCACATTTTTTTGTTTTTGTTTTTCCAATTCTTCACCAGTTATCTGATAGATCTTCAAATGCATGCACTTCCCGGCCGGACGGTTCGGATCGGCAGCGGTTTGAGAACTATGGCCTGTATTGAATCAATTGATTTGAAACTTGGCAGGTCTAGGAAGAAATCGAAGAATATGGGTGGGGGTGGAAGAATGTCTGCACCCCCAACTAGCAAGAGTGCAGAAACTGATAGCATCATCAAGCGAGTGCCACACCTGAAACCTCCATTTAGTCTTGGCCAAATCAAAAAAGCCATCCCACCTCACTGTTTCCAGCGCTCCGTCATTCATTCCTTCTCTTATGTCATCTACGACTTCGCAATCGCCTCCGTCCTTTATTACATTGCTTTTAAAACTACATCAGTCACATCTCTGCTCCTCTCGCTTTCTTGGCATGGCCAATTTACTGGGCTCTTCAGGGATGTGTCCCAACTGGAGTCTGGGTCATTGCGCATGAATGTGCTCACCATGCCCGTAGTGATTATCAATGGCTTGATGACACAGTTGGCCTCGTCCCGCATTCATTTCTTCTCGTCCCCTACTTCTCTTGGAAGTATAGCCATTGCCGGCACCATTCAAACACTGGTTCCCTCGAGCGAGATGAAGTCTTTGTCCCAAAACAGAAGTCCGCTATGCGATGGTACTCCAAATACCTTAACAACCCACCAGGCAGAGTCCTTACTCTGGCCATCACACTCATTCTTGGCTGGCCTTTGTATCTGGCATTCAATGTTTCTGGAAGGCCCTATGATGGCTTTGCTTGCCACGACGATCCTTATGGCCCGATCTATTCTGACCGTGAACGTTTGCAGATACATATTTCAGACTCTGGTGTTCTACGGGCTTTACCGTCTCGCTGTTGCGAAAGGACTTGCCTGGCCTGGGCCTTGTGCTTCTATGGAGGTCCCTTGTTGGTGGTGAACGCGTTTCTTGTTTTGATCACATATTTGCAGCACACACACCCTTCATTGCCGCACTACGATTCATCGGAATGGGACTGGTTGAGGGGAGCTTTGGCGACTGTGGACAGAGACTATGGAGTATTGAACAAGGTCTTCCGTAACATCATTGACACTTATGTGGCTCACCATGCCATTTGTTCTCCACCATGCCACATTACCATGCAATGGAAGCCACCAGGGCAATCAAGCCGATATTGGGCGACTATTATCAGTTCGATGGGACTCCGTTTTACAAAGCGATTTGGAGAGAAGCAAAGGAGTGCATCTATGCTGAGCCTGATGAAGCTGATAACAAAGGTGTCTTCTGGTACAAGAATAAGCTGTGAGTCCGAAAATAGAAGCAACGGAGGCATCTATATATGTTGAGCCTAATGAAGTTGATAAGAAAGGTGTCTTCAGTACGAGACTAAGCTGTGAGTCTAATAAACGTTGTCCAACATGCAATGTTAAGAAGCTTTAGAGTTGGTTATTAGACTTGAGCTTCCGTGTCCTGATAATGTAGCTCGGTTCCGTTCTGTTGTGTACGTTGAACTTGTATGTATGCTTCTTAATAATCCTAAGGTTCATTTCTGTCATGTTCAACTAGCTATCATAATAGTTATATATTTGCTTTATTAATAATCTCTTTTGAGTTTTGACCCGTAACTATTGTAGGAACTAAGTTTACAAGCTATGATCTGGCTCAAGAATGTTGTTTGATTGTGAAGTATAACTATCGTAAGAAGCATATATAGTCCCAAGAAAGACATTCGTGTTGGTACGTACGTATGACTGATGTAGAGGTTGCTTGAATTATAACTCTAAGAAAGATGATCGTGTGAATAAGATGAACTCTGATGACTTTAGGTGTTTGCCTGTACAAAACTATTACAAACACATTTGTTGGGTATCAAAGACGTAATAGTCACGGTAATTGAATCCACACGTATATATTATACTTCCATAACAATCAACTAACTTCAAAGACGTACAGATGGAAAAATGTACATCCTTACGGCCTTACCAACATTTGCGGATGATAAAAAAGTTTGCAGCGTGAGTTGCTATCAAATGCGCAACATTATTGATGGTACTTCTCTATCTTCGCAGCCCGGCCTTCACCCACAATCAGCAAAAGACAGAAGAATTTGAAACTACGTACAGAAGCAGTAAGTTGACTCTTTATCATCAACGTGTTATCTGTTCCAACAATGAACCATATATAGCAAGAGTTGTTTGAGGTGATTAAAAGCCAGCTAATTGTCATGGATAAACAAACATGGTCAAGTGACTAAAGTCTCACCAATCTCATTGACCCTAGTTAATGATTGTTTCTTAGATTATATGCAACATTGCAACCCAACAATAGGAACATAACTTGGAATCTGTTAAGCACTCTGCACGCAATTATAGAAAACAAGTCCGTAGCATGTTTACTTGGAAGAAATCTGACGAATATAGAATAGTTGACTCTATATTATAATTATAGTTCCTGTACCAAAATTATAGTTCATGGTTTAGGTCAGAAAATCAATTCTTAAAAATGTAGCAGAGCCGGTGTTAGCGACATGGTTCCATCCATATGAAATTTTGTTCTGAGTCTAAAAAATTCACTCATCATTGCAAATGAAAAAGTCTCAAGGTTCGGAATTTCATCGAGCCTCCCAATGGTAAAACATTTACGTAAAAAGGGTCGTTTTTTTTTGTTTTTTCTCTCTCACTCTGTCGCTGCTCACCATTGTAGACTCCTTCACAAGGCACAAAGGCTTTATAAAGAAAAAAAACAATTCCCAAAAGGAATCCCATAATAATCTTTTATCTATGCAATTTCAGAACCCTTAACCTCTCTAGGGTTTCGATCTCAGATCCACCACCCCTACACTCGTCGGCCTCTCTCCGGTAAGCTCTTCTTCTTCTTCTTCGTATCATTTCCGTCACCGGCGGCATTGCTCTGATTCTCTCCTCGCTCGTTTTTCCGATTTCGAACCTGTGTTCTTTACTTTCATCTGAACTATTTGCTTAAGAACACCTGTGATTCTGTTCCGTTTTTCTCTTCGAAATCAGAATTTGGCCCGAAATCGATGCTGTTGCGATTCTTAGTGCTGTGTGTGTGTGTTTTGCGAAGCAATCTGTGGTTGTGATGTGGAGGTTTTGATTGATTGACGATGATGATGGTGTTGTATTTGTGCTTGTGTTTGCAGAAATGGAGGGGTTAAGGCAACTGGAGGCTTTGTGTGAGAGGCTGTACAATTCGCAGGACTCGGTGGAACGAGCACACGCCGAAAACACTCTGAAATGCTTTTCTGTCAACATTGAGTACATTTCGCAGTGCCAGTACATTCTCGACAATGCCATGACGCCGTATGCTCTGATGCTCGCTAGCTCTAGTTTGTTGAAGCAAGTCACCGATCACAGCCTCGCCCTGCAGCTTCGTCTCGACATCAGTAATGTCCTCGTATACGTTTTTTAAATTGTTTCCGTGTGGTATTGCACCGACTGACTCTTTGTTGCAGGGAGCTACCTTGTTAACTATCTGGCCACTAGAGGACCTGAGCTGCAGCCGTTTGTTACTGCTTCCTTAGTACAACTCTTATGCCGTCTCACCAAGTTTGGGTGGTTTGATGATGACAGATTCAAGGATGTGGTTAAAGAGTCCATGAACTTCTTGAACCAGGTGATATGACTTGACGATGTCTCGCACTCAGTGGTGTAACTTATATTTTTCATTTCACACTACTTTTGCAACTGACTGTGACTTACTGATGATCTGTTTATCAGGCCACTTCTGATCACTATGCTATTGGTCTGAAGATATTAAATCAACTCATCTCTGAGATGAATCAGGTTGGTGTTCGAATTCTGCCCTAGACTGCCATCCATTATCACTGATGCGAGATATTATGGGTTGTTGATAGTTTTTATTTTGTATTTGAGTCTTGCCTTGTTGTGTTGCTATTAAGTCATATGACTGATGCTATGAGCCTGCAGCTGTGTTAAGCTATTTAGGATTTACAGCCAAATTTGAGGATTCACATGTGAGTGAGCAGTTGATGACAATGAAATTGCTATTTTCGTTCTTTTCACTGATTCTTTTTTTAGTTTGGAATTTCTTTATTTGGTATATGTTGAAAGACAGTAGTTTCATGCTACCTGCACGCCGTTATGAAATTTCCACCAGCAAGATGATGTTACAAGTTGGGTGCCATGATATAGTAATTGATTTTATGATCCATTAAGCTTTTTGAAACTGCTTACTATGTATGGTGTTTCTTGTTGGAATTTTTGGGATATAAGATACTTTTACGGTGTTATTGGATGAAGATATCAGAGATGGAATTTAAATGTAAACGTGGAATACATAGTTTCTGATATACTTTACTTTGTTTAACATGCTGAAGTTATGAATTTCTCTGTGGAAAAGAATTGAATGAATTGATTTCCCAAATTCCTCACATTAATTCCATCAAAATAGGTTTCTTTTTGAATTTGCTCGCTAAAATTTCTCCATATTACTTTAATAGTTTCCAATACAAGGAAAAAATTTCTAATTCGCGTTATGTTTTCTTGGTTTATCAACCAGACAATGGAGATTGCAATTAAATTGAAATTTAACTGATGTAGTTGTATAATTGAAGATTTTCAAAACCTTTCAAGAACTTAAAATTATCTTATTGAAATGTGGCGGTAGAACTAATCATATCACTTTCATCTTTTGTCAGAACCAATTTTTATCTTCTTGATAATGAACATGATGGTGAAGAGTTTAAGCCCTCATAGTTATTTGTTTTGTTGAACATGTTCTGGGATATTCTTATTTTTCACTTTTGATCTACAATCATTAACTTTCGCAAATAAGATTTCGTACCTATGTTTTCTGGCGCCAATAGCAATTAGTAATAAAGGCAATCAATTTTATATGAGAATTTGTTACGCAATATTCTCATTTATGTCAATAAACTGGTAATTTCTCAGCCTAATCCAGGATTGCCATCAACGCATCATCGAAGAGTTGCCTGCAACTTCAGGGATCAGTCACTTTTTCAAATTTTCCAAATTTCTCTAACTTCTTTGCGTCAACTGGAAAACAATGGTATTATTCTGGCATTCTCTTGTTAGACTGTTTTTGTTTCTTACAATTTTCTAATAATTCAACATCTTGTTTAACTGGTATTCATTGTGATGCTCAGTTGAAAGTCGATTGCGGGAGTTGGCTCTTTCTCTTTCTCTGAAATGTTTATCTTTTGACTTTGTTGGGACATCAGTTGATGAAAGTTCAGAAGAATTTGGTACTGTTCAGGTATTTGCTCTTTTGCTTAGATTCTTAACAATTTAGAAGTCTGGAGTCCTTTCTGTTGTTGGTCATGGAACTGATGTTACTGGTAGTCTTACAGATCCCAACGTCTTGGAGGTCAGTTTTGGAGGATCCTTCAACTCTACAAGTCTTTTTCGATTACTATACCATTACAAAAGCCCCTCTGTCAAAGGAGGTCAGTATATTTGTTTTTAGTTAAAGGAGTTTGAGTTTTGTAATCTTTTTTTTTTCATTTTGTTTTCTCAAGTAATTGTTAATAATGTCCCTTGAAAACTTTGATGTATTGGATGAGTGAGGGCACAATATTTCTTTGCCAAATCTGGTTGAGCATATTATCAAGTAATTTTACTTATATCTGTCATAGAGTTCTTATGAATGGCTGTAATTTACTTTAGTCATGAGGAAGCTTAACATTTCCGTCAATAAAGTTGTACTTCCTATGAGTGATCTTATGGTTTATGAGTCACATATTTGAAAGATAGGAAGCAGCTAGACTGCTAGAACCTGAGGCTGCTTTGATCTATTCTTGCTGTATTCCAATCACATTGAATATCAAATTGAAGTGGATGTTCTCTTGTTTTGGTCTGGTCTCTTGATTCTGTGTTAAGATATTGAGTTTAAAGATGTCATATTCCTTATTGTAGAAGTAAAATGTTTCTTCTCGCTCCGTACTTTATTGATTCATTGCTCACCTTGTTTCTAATGTAAACTATTCTATTTGGAAGTTCACAACTGTTTATTTACTTTTTAGGCACTGGAGTGCTTGGTGCGACTGGCTTCTGTTAGACGATCTTTGTTTACAAATGATGCTGCTCGTTCAAAGTTTTTGGCCCATTTGATGACGGGAACCAAAGAAATTCTACAAACAGGGCAAGGTATTGCTGGCTCCTTTTTATTTTATTCTGTTTTGTTTTTGCTCTGCGTTTAACAATATGGGTTGTGGCTGAGAATGTGTGGGTGATAACCAGAAAGAAAGAAAAGAAAAAGAGAATGTGGGTGGGTACATTTTTGTGTGTTGGTTTTGCGATTTATGCAATATATGGACGGATTTAAACCTATTCCTCCAGTTTTTCGGATTAGATAATGATACATTTTGTGTGCATGTATACATGGGTGGAAGGATTTTGTGCATATTCGGTGGGAATTGCCTTTTCTCTATGAAACTACAAAAATGCAGGATAGATTTCTATACGTTAAGTTATAGATCCTGCTCTGTATTGATCATATCTAGGCTCTTTCTTGTTTGTTATATACACACGTTCTAGTTGACGAGTTTATTTTCTGGTGTTCATTTACTCCATATACTCGTTCGTATACTGATGACTAGTTGGTCATATATGTCATGGGCTAAATTAATATACCTTTTGTTTGCTGTCATGGTCTGTTGGATTAAGTATGAAAAATTCTTTGTATTGGGTTTCCAGGTCTTGCTGATCATGATAATTACCATGAGTTTTGCCGTCTTCTTGGACGTTTCCGAGTTAATTATCAGGTAACTCTTTACTTTTGGTGTCTTTGGTCAAGTATTTTGATTTGTTTTTGAATTGAAAGTTACTTTTTCATAGCAACATAGATAAGACTGACTTGGGACAAAGTAATTTACATTTAAAGAAATATCATTGATAACAACTGATTGAGTGAAGGAATGCTACTTTTCTTTAGAACTCCTGCTCTCTTCTGTCATCAATATGTGTTGGGGAAGGATGAAAGAAAAATTTGGGAAATTCTCGTTGTCATTTGGGTGTTCTTTATGGAAATAAGTAGAAAGAATCCTACCAAGGTGTGAGGTGGGAGGATGCTGGCAGGCTTTGACGGTTCTCAAAGACTACAGCCTCTATTACATTCTTTAGATGTTGGCCTCATAGGGAGTTTGCGTTTTATCTTGGTCCTGTTTCTGCTGGTTGTTCGTCTCTTGTAGTTCTGCTTCTTTTTTTTGGACATTTTGTCCTCTTGTTTGCTTAATTTCTATTAAAAGTTGATCTTTGGTGTATCCTTCTTCCTTTCTATAAACTATTATTTTCTTTGACCTAACTCACATTCAACATTTCATTTTTCTTTTCTAATAAATGATGTTATTACTCATCTAAATTTTATTGATTATGTTTTCTAGAGTTATTTTCTTGATTAATAGAGAGAAAAGAGGGGGGGGGGGGGGGGGTGGGGATGTGAATTTATTATCGTATGAGACTGCTGTATAGCTTGAGATTTTAACTTATACCTCCTGCACAATTCAATGTTACCGTATGTACATATGGATCAACTTTACTTCTTATGTTTGTTCATTGTTCAACTCTTTTGCAGTTGTCAGAGCTTGTCAATGTGGAAGGTTATAGTGACTGGATCCGATTAGTAGCAGAGTTCACACTAAAGTCATTGCAATCCTGGAAGGTTGACTGACATTCCTAACCCTTTCTTAGCTATTGCCATGATATTGTTGCATACTCAAGCTATAAAATAAACAAATCCACATGAGAAAATCAATTCCTTCCATGCATACGGGGTTTCACTCTGAATTTCCTTTTAAAAAAAAAAATATATATATTGCTAGGTGTACTCTATCCATTTAATATGGTTTTAGAGATGTATTCCTTTATTTTATCTCATCCGTGTCTTGCTTAGCCTCTCTATCAAGCTATAATCTTCCATTTAACTCAATACTCCTATTGCTAGGTGCATCTAGTAGTTTATGTTGTATTGTGTTATTTATCCGAGTATTGTAATTTCTCTTTCTCTTGGTCCCAATGTCTACTATCCAAATTTTTGTTCTTTTCAAATCACTTTTGGCATGTGTCTTAGCACTCATATGTACTACATGGTTGCATAGTAACCTTTTGTTACTGACTGGAAGCTGGAATTTCTGGGTTGCATACTTGATTACTCACAAGCTTCTTTTCACACCAGTGGGCCAGCAGCAGTGTATATTACCTTTTAGGACTGTGGTCTAGATTGGTGACATCTGTACCATACTTGAAAGGTGAGGCACCCAGCTTGCTTGAAGAATTTGTGCCTAAGATTGCAGAAAGTTTCATCACATCAAGATTTAACTCTGTTCAGGTATAGCATCAAGTGTTGCTCTTGCTGACACTGTTGTTTGCTGTTGTAGCTGACCACATTATTTGTATTCACTAAATTTCTCTGTGTTGCAGGATGGGTCTTCAGATGATCTTTCTGAAAACCCACTGGACAATGTTGAACTTCTTCAGGATCAGTTAGATTGCTTCCCTTACCTCTGCAGATTCCAGGTTCATCCTCTACACATGATTTGTAAATAGTTTCCTTTAAAGTATAAATAAAGTTTGATTTGGTATTTTGCATGTGACAAGTACTGTTTATAGCAGTGTAGTATAATTCATGTACTGATTCCTGAGTTGCTTGTGTGGAACTGATTGGAATTTTTTTGACCTTTTCTCTTTGAATTGCAGTATGAAAGCAGTAGTTTATTCATAATAAACACTGTGGAACCCATTTTACAAGTATACACGGTATGGTCATACATGATAATATACTTTTCTGGAATTTGAAAGTGAAGAGTCTATGGCTTCATGTTTTTTTGTTCCTTATTTGAAATAGGAAAGAGCTCGCATGCAGCCCAGTGAAATCAGTGATCTCTCTGTTATTGAAGCCAAACTTGCTTGGATTGTTCATATAGTTGCTGCTATTCTTAAGACAAAACAATGTACTGGCTGTAGGTAAAGAAATACATACACTTCCATTCTCATTCAATATTCGTTTTGTTCAACCCATGTTCTGGATTGGATAATGCGGCAGATTCTTATTGGTTTGAATTCTGTCCTGCAGTGCTGAGTCACAAGAACTATTTGATGCGGAACTCTCAGCTCGTATCTTGCAATTAATTAATGTTACTGACAGTGGGGTACACAGCCAGGTACAGCTGCAGGAAGGACATTTACTTTATGTACTGATAATACATTGAAACTATAATTTGATGATATCAGATTACTGTTTCTCTCTCTTTTTTTGGGTTTCTCTTTTTTTTTTTAGGGCACAAGAAGCATAAGTTTCTTTTAATAAGCAATAATAGAGGGCAGGAAGTTCTCATAGAAAAATTAAAAGTCAAAACAAAGACAACGACCAGATATAACGCTGAAAGTGCCTTAATCAAGTCAATGCACCTTTCCAAGTTAGCACCAAGTCAGAAAGGGACGATTTCCAAACCCCGTAACGGATGCCCATATTCCAGAACAAAAATAAACTCAATACCAGAGTTCTCTTAGAGCATCTTTAGCAATGCTAGCCATATATTAGTTAAACTTTAGTCAAATTAACTAAAATTCATTTTTGATAGCCACTTTAGAACTACGTCCACATCAGTTCTCTCCTTTTCTTTTAATGAATTTAAAGTGTTTATTAAATAAAATAAAAAGTAGTTTAAATGTATGTATAAATTATATATAATTACATAGAAGGAATGTTTAATTGTAAATGGTTTAGCTTTAAGTTATCTTGCTCTCGAAATTTGTAGATCAAGATAGCTCAAAGTTAAAGGAAAGTTATAATAGAGAGTATGGTGTAGCTGCTATTTTTAGTAAAAAGCTAGCTTGTTTAGATGCTCTTACAGAGAAACTCGGGAAGTCTATAAACCCTATAAACCCTCTAATTTTGCTCGTGCACAGAGGATCCAAACCCCGCGATCATTCTGCAATTCCCAATCTTTTGGGGGAAAAGTTATAATCCATTTAACACACTTTTGGAACAACCGTTAACCATACCTATTTTTGGTGCCTAGCTTGTTGGTCTTTGTAGAAGAAACCTCCTTTGAAGATTCAATGGTTTAAGGGTATGATTTTTGAAATTACACTGATTGTGTATGAACTTCACAAGAGAAAAAATTAAGATGACCTGGAAGGAACTTACATCGCACCAGCTGACCAGCAGGGTTCCAGGAATCACATATAGAGGCCGTCGGCATCACGTTGGGTGTATTTCACCACCATAGACTTGAACAGAAGCAAAATCTTTCAATTTTATTCTTACATCCTTGATGTCATGTATGACCCAAATCCTATGTGGCTAAACTACCCTAAAATAGATACTGTTAAACACAAGAGGAGCTTGAGGGTCTACTATTGTAATTTAGCTTGCTCAAAACCTAATTTTCCATGATCCCAAGTAGGCTCAACAATATCTAGAAAAGCTAAAGGCCTTAGAACCTTTTTATAAGGCTTGAATAAACCCTAGCGTTTTGTCACTTGTGTTCTTCATCATGGAGTTTTTCAAACCTATGCTACATTGAGCTTAACAAACACCTTAGCTGATATATTAAACCACATAATTAGGCCGTTACTCTGATTTGTATTAATTTCAAACACTGTAGTTATATTCTAATATCCTAAAGGGTGTAAGAACGAAATCATCATCAAAATTATTAATTATTGACTGTGATAGTTTGGTCCTGTGGTATGAAAATAGAAGTTTGTGCTGACTTGACAGAAGATTGAAAAATTGGCTAAATGTTGACATTAGATACGTGATACATTAATACAAAGACAAGCAAAGCTGGCATTCTGAGACTAGAGCGTGCAATTCTTACCTCGTTGAAATTCTTACATTAATGGTCCACACTTATTGAAATTCCTTCTTTGTATTTGGCAGAGATATGGTGAGATAAGCAAGCAACGACTTGACCGTGCAATTCTTACTTTTTTCCAACATTTTCGGAAATCTTATGTTGGTGATCAGGCCATGCACTCTTCGAAGGTAAGTAACTCTCTTTGTTATTTTTCAAACTTATGTTAACCTTTAGCTTGATGCTTGTCTTATATGTTGCAGCAGTTGTATGCGCGCCTTTCTGAACTTCTTGGCCTTCATGATCATCTTTTGATGTTGAATGCAATTGTTGGAAAGATTGCTACAAACCTAAAATGTTACACTGAGGTTAAATCTTTGTTCTGAGTTGTTTATAAGAAGTATAAGGAGTATGGTTCCCAACTTAATTCTTGTCTCTATATCAGAGTGAGGAGGTCATTGGTCACACCTTGAGTTTGTTCTTGGAGCTGGCTTCTGGGTTAGTTTCTTTAAGTTTGCTTTTGGTTCAGAGGACTGGAGCTACCTGTTGCTTTAGGAACTCAATTTCCTATAATTTGGTTAATGTGTGTTTTCGGCTGCAGATACATGACTGGCAAGCTGCTTTTGAAGTTGGATACTGTTAAATTTATAGTGTCCAATCATACTGTAAATCTCACTCTACAATCTTCTTTCTGTTACATTTTTACTTTTTATAATCAACCATCTTTTAAACCATCTTGTATACCTGGCCTGAATTTTCTTTTCTTTCCCGCTCTTTTACAGAGGGAGCACTTCCCCTTTCTAGAAGAATATAGATGTTCTCGTAGTAGAACAACTTTCTATTTCACAATTGGCTGGTTAATATTCATGGAAGACAGCCCTGTGAAGTTTAAATCTTCAATGGATCCACTTTTGCAAGTATGCTCTTCTCTCTCTCTCTCTCTCTCTCTCTCACACACACACACACACACACACACACACTTTTGCAAGTATGCTCCTCTCTCTCTCTCTCTCTCTCTCTCTCTCACACACACACACACACACACACACACACACACACACACACACACACATATATATGTATATTGGGTATCTGCATCATCCAGAAATAATACTGACCCATTTGGTAGTTGTGCACATTATAATTACTTGTGTAATTGTAGACATCTGAATACGACACTGTCTTTGTCTAATGAATTACAGAACTTACTGTACTTCCATGTATATGTATTTCTTGTTTGGAAACATGACAGATATTGTAGATGTAAATTGATCAGCTTCTAATATGCATAGTTTATAATAAGCAAACAATTCAAGTAGTCGCCAAAGTAGTTGCAATGGTACAATCTTTGTGGACAAAGAAAATAATTTCTGAAAATTGTCGAGAATTCAGGTAATCTCAGAGGGATTTTTATGTACAGGCAAACTACAGAATTCTTCTGTTGAACCTGGTGTATTGATCATAGTTGTCTGCATTCTTTAAAAAAGACTATTGTTATATGGGGATAGTCAATATTTGCGATACATTTTTATTTCAGTTATTGATATTAATGTATGCTATAAGATACTCATGCTGTTTATGTAACTTATACTTGATATGAAATTTAGGTTTTTATCAATCTGGAATCAACTCCAGATGCAATGTTTCGCACTGATAATGTGAAGTATGCATTAATCGGGCTGATGAGGGATCTTCGAGGAATTGCTATGGCCACAAACAGGTAATTAACTGTTGCGTTTTCGAACCAAAGTTCAAGGGTCCAACAAATTCTTCTCTTACATTTTCTGATTCAATGTCTTCAGTCGCAGAACGTTTGGACTTTTATTTGATTGGCTGTATCCTGCACACATGCCACTTCTATTGAAGGGCATCTTGCACTGGTTTGACACACCAGAGGTAGATGATAAACTTATTTATCTATGCATAAGTCAGCACATTATCTTTGTCAACTTAACATTCCCCTGACTTTCTATGGGTGTTTTGTTTTTCATCTCTGTTTATTTCTTTTTCAAAAGTCTTATTGCTTTACACATACATCTTAAAACTTGTTTTTTTAGGCAGAATTATGTTGTACCACAATTATTTCGATTCTCCTGAAACAAGGAGCACGCTTCCCCCCCCCCCCCCCCCCCCCCCCCCCCCGCCCCAAAGTTTTGGCCTTGGTTTTTTAACTTTATCTTTTGATTTCATATTTTTCTTTTCAATCAACATTTTGTCTTTTTACAATTTATGGCCTGCTAAGTTTTGTCCATTTTTATGTTCTTTCAACGATATGGTGTGTCATTCTTTTAAGTTTTTGCAACCTGGCCATGCAGGTTACTACACCTTTGTTGAAATTCATGGCTGAGTTTGTACAGAACAAAGCCCAGCGGTTGACTTTTGACTCATCATCTCCTAATGGCATACTTCTTTTCCGAGAAGTGAGTAAACTGATTGTTGCATATGGGTCAAGGATTTTGTCTCTTCCAAACGTGGCTGATATATATGCCTTCAAATACAAGGGAATATGGATATCTTTGACTATTCTCACGAAAGGTGAGACATGAACTTGTTTTGTTTATATTTAATCTTTCCGAATAACAAGTTACTTTCAATTTATTGTTTTTAGACCCTCGGATGAAATCACTTTGCATGATTATATTGCATGATGTATGCATACAGTCGTGAAGCTTTTGCCCTGTGGCTTATTTTTGTTTATTTTCTTGCTATTTCTTCGGTATGCCTTTTCATCTGTTCTGCTCGTAATGGTGTAGTTGTGGTCTGGAATTAGTTAGATCTCTGATCCATGGCTGGCAGTAAATTAAGATAACTGACAAGGGTCTGAAGTTGTGACTGAGATGAGTATGTTCTGAAATAATGTTAATTGGTTTTAGTAGGTCGCCAGTTTGCTAGAACTAGCAGGGAAATAAATAATGCCTGTTTTCTTTTTCCTTTTCTGTTCTTTTAATTGTTTGTTTGAGACTCTAAAAGACAATATGACGTGGTCTTCTCTTTTAATGCTTGTGGTATCATCAGTGTAGTAATACTTTTTCGTAGTTGCTCACTCTTTGATTTCCTGATAGAATATTCCCAAAATAGATAGTGCTTCAATAAACTATGTTATCTAATTTAGTATGTTTCTGCCAAACAACACAGCTCTTGCTGGAAACTATGTCAACTTTGGGGTGTTTGAGCTGTATGGTGATAGAGCACTTTCGGATGTTCTTGATATTGCACTGAAGTTGGCATTGTCAATTCCTTTGGCCGACATATTGGCATTCCGGAAGGTAGATGAACCTTGTTTCCCTATCTTTTATGTTAGTTTAGAGTTCATATTACTGATAATATTTTCTTTTTAGAAAATTTCCATGAAATTTTTGTTGTTCTTGGGAGCTACATAATTGTATGCTCTGGTGTTTTTTAGGGAATGTTTTATAAATTATCCATTAATGTGATACTATGGCAACTGAGTGACTTGGACTTTGGGAAAGATGAATTTAATATTTTTTCAGAGATTTTATTTTTATGCCATTCTGACACCAATACATGAAGGCGCTAGAGCATAGTCAGCATACCCTTTGACCATATTGTTCCGTGACGCCTACTATGGAGTTTGGTTTATACTACAAAACTTTAGTGAAATTTGGTAGCTTTTGGCTTTTAATAATATTAATAATAAACATTGTTGACATTTGTTGAAAATAGGATGCCTCTGCATTGAAAAAATATCTGGGCAATTAGTCTTTTGTTGGAAGTTCTCTGAAGTCAGAACATCAGTAAACATTTATTCTCTATAGGTGCTATACAGCTTAAAACGTATGAAACCTTTAGTCCAGCAGTTGAAAATAGACTCATCTTAAATGATATAGTTTGCAATGAAAATTGAAGCAAGTGCTGAGCATATTTTTTTTGACTACCTTAATTCGGAAAATGCAAGCACATTTTGTAGATTTTCATAAGAACTTATATAGCCTTAGGTTCGCTTTTAGCAAGTGAAGAATTTGGAATTAAAAGACTATCAGTAAAAAAATGTTTTATTAGGTTGACCCCAATGGGTAATATATGAAGTGAGATTAAATGCAAGTCTGCTTATGCTGTTTGTGTTTGATCTTTGTGAAGTAGCATATCTCATAGATGAAGTTTAAATTAAAATTTGGCTTACTCTAGCACTACATGCTGAAATTCTGATATCATTTCTTCTTTATGCTAGAAAAGGTCCAGTGTTTGCATGAGCGCACTAAATTGCTGACATATGAGCATTAAGATTTTTTTTGTCTTGAGTTTTCATAGTGTAAACTCTGCAAGGTGGAACATTATATGACATTTTGAATTCTCACCTTGTGCAGCTGACAAGAGCCTACTTTGCGTTTTTAGAGGTCTTATTCAACAGCCACATAGTTTACATACTGAATATGGATACCAGTACTTTTATGCATATTGTCGGATCTCTTGAATCTGGCCTCAAAGGTCTTGATACAAGTATCTCATCACAGGTATGTGTTCTGAAACTATGCCAACTACATTTCTATCTGAGAAGCACTTTTCTAGTTTCACAGACATGTCTCAACTTTTAGGCTGTAATTTTGTCTTTGAAAGTATTTTGGGTGGCAAACGTTTTTGGCATATAGTTAATGTGATGTTAGTAGGCATGTTGATGATTGTTAAAAAAAAGAACAAGAAAAAGGGATGTGATGAAACCGGAATAATGTTATAGTGCATAATTAGCTCCCCCACCCTCCATCACCCTGTATTTAATAACACTGGAAAATCAGTCAGAAAAATGTTTCAAGCCATATGCAGAGGAAGCTTAGAATATGGAAAGTACAATTCCCCCTCAAGGGTACAACTGTTAGTTTATAGTTGGAAGTAGCAACAGCCCACATGACACTGTTTTTCTGTGATAAATGCCGACTCCCATCCAGCAAAAAATTACTGTAGTAAAATTAGCCTTCATATATGAGATGGATAGTAGGATTAAAAGATGATAAGTTTCATGTAGAACACGTGCCAAATAGTTGAAAAGTTTGTGGTTTCTGCTGATTAACTTCCTTTTATTGACTAGGTTATACCAAAGAAATTATTTTAAACCCGTAATCTAAATGTCAGGGCTTTAAATATGTAAAAATATCAATTGATTCTCAATGTCAAATATTCTTGTTCATCTATTGCTTGTCTTCCATCATTGTCCATTACTGAAGCCCATAGTTTTTTCGCTCCAGTGTGCGTCCTCTGTTGATAATTTGGCTGCGTTTTATTTTAACAACATTACCATGGGCGAGGCACCTACATTACCTACTGCAGTAAATCTTGCTCGTCATATTGCGGACTGCCCCAATTTGTTTCCAGAAGTAAGTCAGGGTGCTGTGCTGTAGTCCGGTGTTCTTTCGATCTTTTCATGCGAGTTTTTATTTTAATTCTGGTTGGCTAGTAATTCTTAATCAATAATATCAGGGAACCATGCTCGTTCTTCATTAGATTGTAATAATGTGCACTATGTTCATCTGCACTATGTTTGTTAATGTCTTCGTTGAGACTGAATTTGAGTTACTATTTTTTTTTCAATCGTTATATTTATCAACTTTTATTTTTCAATCGTGTCCCTCATCTTTGTTAAACCATTTATGTTTTATTCTCCCCTTTTTGATACTGTCGTAGTGCCGGGTCCACTATGTTTAAACTTCCATAATTCTGTTAACAGGACATGCTCTGTTACCATAAAGAAATATCAATATTATAGTGCCTAACAAAATGTGATTAGCAGTGCTGTGAGCATGTGATTGATAACATATATTATTGTTTGTATAGTAGATGGCGAATTTAACATGCCGTACACTTGATCTCTTTCATCTAGTTTATTATATTTTGAAAGGGCAAATCAGTAACATGAGTTCATTCTAATACACAGATACTGAAGACTTTGTTTGAGATTGTTTTGTTCGAGGACTGTGGAAACCAGTGGAGTCTTAGCAGACCAATGCTGAGCTTAATTCTAATTAGTGAACAGGTGATTCTTATTTTTGAGTATGAATGGTTGAGCTTCATACTTTACAACAGAAACATGGATGCATGCAAATCCTCATTCAAATGCTTCAAAATTAGTTCATCATTCTATCTTCATCATATACACTAATCGATTTCCTATTTGGTGTGTACATGATTTACATGTTCCTGCAGCAATTTTTTTTCAATGATAATTTATTGCATTAGAAAATATCATGCTGTTGTCTGTGAAGTTCATTGAGGTATACAACTTTTAGTAATTAGAGAAGCTGGTAGATTCTTTGAAACTTTGAATTTTACTGAAAGCTGGCCTCTGTCCCTCTGACTCACAGATATTCTCTGATTTGAAAGTACGGATCATGGCTTCTCAGGTTAGTCTCTGCTCTTCTGACTGTTCAACTTACCGAGGGAAAGATCCATATTATCATATCATTTTGTACTCCATATTGTGATAGGCTTTCCTTGGAAAAGTTTATTACTTGGTACATGCATTGTTTTAGTGAAATTAAGTTCCTCTGCATCGCTCACTATAAGTATCTGTCTTTGTTGATCTGCAGCCAGCGGATCATCACCAGCGGCTTTCCCTGTGTTTTGACAAACTTATGGCAGATGTTACTAGGAGCTTGGATTCAAAGAACAGGGACAAGTTCACCCAAAACCTCACTGTATTTAGGAATGAGTTTCGTGTGAAATAACTCGAGCATTTCAGAATATCATCTGTACCTGCAAACGATGTTAAGAGTAATATAATGTTGCATGCTTCCCTAGTTGTAAACATGGAATATCTGGTAATCGGAGCAGGCTTCTCTAGTTTGAAGTGGGACTCTGGTGAGAGACAAAGGGAGGCCAAATTTTTGAAGTTCATGGATTTATGGAGCTTGAAGGTGCACTGTGAATTTTGTGGTGGTTGTATACTTTTGACTGTAGCTGAAGGGGGGAAGATGCTAAGATTTGGAGTCCTGGTGGTTTGTAGATGATAGTGGTGGGTTTGGCATGTAGTCGGAAAGGCGAGTACTAATATTAGTGGATCATTCTTTTAGACCAAATGTGTACATCTCCTCCAGTTTGTGTTTAGGAATGGGAAACTAGTTGATCTCCTGTACATTAACCTCTACATATTCTTTGTATTTGTTGATAATAGGAAGAAAAAGAAAGGGACTTAATTTCTTGGCTCCAGAATTTGATGCTTGGTTATCTCAAGATCAGCTGGTAAGGGCATGGATCATCAATTCCATGGAGGCAAGGCTTCATCAGATATTTCAGTTCTATGATTCCGCTGTGAAAATGTGGAATGCAGTCAAAAGAGTTATGGTGATTTCAAGTAGGGGTGGACGCGGGTCAATGCGGTTCGGTTTTGGACAAGACCCATAACCCAACTCAATTTTTAAATTCGGTTCGGTTTTCTCATTTTAGAATTTGTGATCCACAATTCAACCCAACTTGTATAGTTCGGTTTGGTCAGGTTTTTTTTTCGGTTTTACCCTTACGTAAAATATGTAATATTAGATATTAATTTCAAAGTACATAGTTTAACATGAATATCAAACATAAAAAGTCCAATTGATTATTCTAAGCTTAATTAATTCTAACATCTCCATAATCCATATTTAGTTAAGTACAAAAAACACTGCTGCGTTAAAATCAGAGCAGAACTTACAGAATATGAAACATTATCAGAATCATTGATCAAAGAATTCAATTCTAGAGTCAAGATACAAAGAGAGGCGACATGAGATAGATGTCAAGGGAGGAGAGATGAGCGAGGGAGGAGCTATATGGACTGGTATTGCAGATTAAAGTGAATTTGTAGTAGAGCGTTAAACTAAGGAATAAGAGTTTAGAAGGTGAGAGAGGGTCATAAGTTTTTTTTGTCTGAGAGACGAGAGAGGCTGCAAGATTGATTAGGTCAATTAGGTTTATGCTGACTTTAATTTTGTTCATTAATAAAAAAGTAAAAATATTTTTATTTTCGGTTCGATTTTTTTCGGTTTTCGTTTTTTTTCAGATTCAGTTTGGTTTGGAATGTGGTTTTTTTTTCGGTTTTCGGGTCTGTGTGTCCACCCGTAATCTCAAGAACTATGCACGAGTTTTCCAAATCAAACAAGAAATTCACGTTCTTCAGCAAGGCAGTCTCTCCTTCATTGAGCATTATGGAAATCTCATAGCAAAGTGGAATGAGCTAGAGATCTATTGACTTCACACTATTGATGCAACCATAATTTTGAAGAGTGAAGAAGACAAAATCTTTGAGCTTTTGAGGACAGCCTTGGATCTGAGTATGAGGATCTTAAAAGCCATATTTTGAGCTTCCATCCCTCAACTCAGTAAGTGTTACTATTCAGAGGGAAGAAACTAGGAAGGTCATGAATGGATGGAAGCTCAAGTCACTGAAAAGTAGAGCTTTTGTTAGTAGCAGGCCATATAGAGGCAAAATGCCGGATTTGGAGTGCACTCATTGCAAGAAAACTGAAATTAAGCATCTTAAAGACTTAAACATAATTATATTTTTAATCACATAAATAACTGAATAAAAATAAATAAATATTTAATAATTTAAAACCGACTACACGCTACTTAAGAGACCACCTAGCTGTTTAGGCGGTAGGAGGTAGTTGTCCGCTTGGAGGACCGCCCAACCTTTTTTCAAACCTTGATATTAACGCATGCTAAGTTTTGAGATTGGGGTTTGTGTAATACCAAAGATGCAATATATCTACATTAACCATTCCAAGTTTCAAGATAGCTTGTGTAATGCCAAATATGTAATGACAAAACCATTTCTCCGTAGTTGAAGTGCCAAAGATGCAATCGTGTACTTCAAGATGATGTCTTTTATCATGGGTTTCTTATCGGATGTGATACTAATATGCAGCAAGCAACAAGTGCAGCTTAGAGTCCATTAAACAGGAACAGCATGAAAGCACAAAGCTCCTAATATATCAATTGTCCCTTCCTCCATGAATCTCTTTATTGCTTTATGAAATACAAAGTACAAAGCATTACGCTCCACTTCGAAAGGTTCCTCCAAAGGTCTCTGGCTCTCCCAGCTGTCATATGGACATTGAAACCAGTAAGTGTAAGAACACAAATAGCAAGTTCCAATATTCTAAGAGTATATAGTTAGGAATTTTATTGTTTGCCTGTTATCTGATGGTCCATCTTCATTGTCCTGAAGCTGGATATGTCCAAGATATTAGTTGGTTTTGCACACAACAAAGTGAACAAACGTGTCTAATTGAGGTTTTGCTAAGACAAATCTGTTGAGAATGTATCAAAATCCAGAACTCAGATCTGTTAAAAGTTTCAAAGATATGCTCGATCTACAGATAAACACTTATAGCGATTCTGCAGTGAGGTTTATGTTGGCAGTTCAGCACTAGGAGTGACCTTAAAGAAAGGGCTATATACGAGATGAAGAAAATAAAAACTACTGACATGAGTTTGGCATACAATGTTTTCAAACTAGTCATGCATTCTTCTTCAGAGGGTAATTAAATATAAACCAAAAATTTCCAAAAGCATTGATATAAATCACTATATGTTTAGTTTCATGGATGAACATGTCAAAAAGGCTTTAATGAACATATCTATTCCCACGCAGTAGCTTGGAACTGGTTCTATCCCTCCCCTCATGCCAATGCACTGTATGATCCATACCGTAACACCGATTTTTCCTAGGTACTAGATAAGTTGGAACTGCAGTAACACGGATATTTTGAACTGAACATAATTCATAAATCTAAGCCTGTAAAGTAAAGTCTAAGAAAGGTACCACAGGACCATATTTCTCAGAGCAGAAAGAATCTAAGCATAGACTAAAGCGCATATAGAAAAAGAACCTGATAGACACACACATTCAAACAGAGAAGGCATAGATGATTTAGCCAATTTCGACAGAACACTCTTCAAGATGTTTTTCCAAATCAACAAGACAGCTGCTACCAAAATAAAGACCAACCACAACGAACCTCAAGCATAAGCTTTCACCAAAAGAATACAAACTAATATAGCAGCTACCGTCACGTTTTCAAAAAGGCCTTCTCCTGTTAGAAAGACGTTGTAGAGTTCAGCAGTGGCTAAGATCTAAAATATGTATATCTCAATCTTCAATAGAAAGTTATTTGAAAATATATGGAAAGAATGATGAACATCTAAACCTGTAGGTATGCGTAGCATTTATGCGATTATTTATAAATTATAACTATCACACCAAGCCAAAATTGTCTAAACAACTTTGTTTCTACCAAATCATTATCAAGCATGGGCTGAGTGCTTGTGTCTCTAGTACACACAGATAATGAAGACTTTTCAAATGCATTAAGAAACACATGAAAATGCAGCAATAAGAAAAGGTAGGCCTACGTACTGCAGTCGAATTCGGAAATAAGATCTCAACAAGAACTGAGTCATGTCCAAATCCATCTGGTAGAGTGATACAGCAATTAGATCAATACCAAGATTGAGCATTGTGCTCCATATTTTCTTCCTGTAAAACACATACCCGATTGGGATCAAACAAAAACACAACCACAATGAATACACAAAATTATGCACTCTGCAACAATTAAAATCACCCATATTCCAATTCAAGCTAACTGAGATCCATACTGAGCTCCAATTCAACCCAACTGAAATCACCCTCAGTTGACCCTTCTCCTTTCTCTCCCGTCCATTCTATTCGATTACCTAAATGCTACTGCAAATCTTACTCCTTTAGAGTATCAAGTTGACATGCAGAGTCTGCTTCTTTATCCAAACTAATAATCACTTCCACATGTCTCCAGATAAAGAAAAGTGTCACTTGCACAACTCAACCGTGCTCCTGATTGAAACAAATGTAGGACTCTCCTCCTAGTTCACAGAACACAAGACCCTTCTCTCTAGTTCATTAAACTATCTGAATTTCTCAGGATAACAGATTGAATAAAAAGTCCCAAAATTGACATGTGTTTGGTTGATCAACAGAACACCAGTAGTTGCTCATATCAAGTCTCAATCTTTCTGATTAATTCTTTAATTTTCTATATCAAACGCAAGCCCCAATGAATCAGCAGTCGAATCAACACTTTTGAAGCAGATAGTTTAACGATTGGTTCAGCAGAAACAAAAACAAAGAATTGAAAACTTACCAGGCACTGAAGATGCAGCACCAAATCAAATATGTCTCAATTGACATGACTTAAACTAGTACCAACCAAAAAATGCCAAATTAAAAGCTGCTGTATCACTTAATTTCAATTTCATAATGGGTGCGGCTATTGTCATCTTATTATCTACTTTGTTCGCTTTTTCTACACATTTCACCCCATATTTTAAATTTAATATTAAATTTTCTTATTTCAATCACTTCTTTTTCAAAAAGTGTCCTTAGATGACATATATATCGAATTAAAAAGGATAGTTTTTAGAGATAATCTTTCAATTAATTTACACCAATATAAAAAGAATGATAGAATTTCTAAATAGAATTATAATTTGATTCATATATTTTTTCCTGAACTATATATTTCTTTTTAATTTGTTTTTAGAAAAAATTAAGTGTTTATCTAATATAAATGCCAAAAAATTCATAGATTAACAATTTTGAGTTGTGGAAAAAAAAATCGTAGATTATCAATTTTGAGCAATGAAAAAAAATTTATAAAGATGTTATTAAATTAACAATAATGATTTATGATTTGAATAACGAATTACATATGAATATCGAACAGAAAAAAATGAAAATTAATATTTCATAATAAATTAAGTATTTAGATTTGGTGGAAAAGATTAATATTTCATAATAAATTAAGTATTTTTCGTATACATATAATTAATTGATTATGTATTTAAAAAAATTAGTGTACTTAATAGTCATATTACACTTGAGAATCAGTGATTGAAATTTTTATGGGATGAACAAAGAAATTGGTGGGGTGGCAATAACTGCACCCTTTCACAATATCACAGCAAAGCTACACTCAAAGATCACAAAAAGCTACACTATGAAAAAAAAAACTATGGAAAATGTCTGTTTTTGAATACTTTCATTTTTCTTTGTTGGTCTTATAAACACAAATGAAAGGGCAAAAGGGGAATTCCACCGATAAAAACCTCTGAGTTCAGAGGTTGAAGACTTGCTGAAACACCTCAGTTGCCCAAAGACAAGGCCAGAACTTGGTTTCTCTCAGCTCTGAAAGAAGCAAGCAGAGCCACTCAACTCAAGTGAACCCTTTTCGGTCGTGGGAGTACTCAACAAATGCTCACCCCAAAGGTTTCCTCTTTTTCTTCTTATAAGTCCAAACCCAGCTGCTGTATTTAACAAAATAGCCTGTTCCGTTTCATTGATTCTAGACTGTAATATTATAGTTTGGTCATTTTATGCATATGGGTTGTGTATTTGAGTCTCTACTATCCTGGATTCTTGTCCCTTTTTGTCTTACACCCTTTAGTTGTTGTTGTTTTCTTAAGGTTGTTGTTCATGAGGGTGTTGTCGTCGATTACAAATGTGTGTGCTACTCGTATGAAGCTGTTGTTAAGGAGGACAAGTACAATGAGACATTGTTTCTGTGATAACTTCAATCTGTGTTCCATATCTAGTTCAAGGTATGAAGATACTGTTTCTGCTGATAATGGTTCTTTTACTGAATGAAAATTACAATACAATCGAATGGACTTTGTTTTTGACACTACTTGCTTCCCAGTAACGAGAGAAATGTCGATGATGTCGATGATGGTGTAATGACAAGTATTATGTTAATACTCTCAAAACGTCCATGGAGTCTCGATTGTCAAAATGGGTATAATATCTATCGGAATTACTTCAATGTAGTACAAATTTTGGACTATTTGTTTGAGGAGAGTTTGGATGCTAATCTTGCTCTGTGCTTTTTCAAGTGGTCAGAATGTTGCACTGGATCAAAACATACACTTTGGACTATATGTCGAATGGTACATATTTTGGTTTCCGGAAACATGAAACATAGAGCACTGGACTTGCTACGGCTTCTTGTGAGGAATTATGCTGAAGAGGAAATGTGTGGTTTGTTACTGGAAGTTCTTTATGGAACCCATAACGAAAAAAGGGTTTTAGAAATTGTGTGTAGCATGCTAGTGGATCAGTATATTAAGGAAGGCATGGTGAACTTGGCTCTGAATGTAACAGATGGAATGAAGCAGTTAAAGATTTTTCCTACTGGTGGAGTTTGCAACACTTTGCTACGAGTATTATTAAAACTAAACAAGTTGGACTCTGCATGGGATTTCTTGGAAATTTTGCAGACAAGAGGAGGTCTAAATTCTTCTATCATCAATCTCTTCATTCGTAAGTTCTGTAGTGAGGGTGATCTCAGAAGTGGTTTCAAGTTTCCTGTTGAAATGAAAAAGTGTGGGATTCAACCTGATGTTGTTTCATATACAATCATTATTCATTCCCTTTGCAAGATGTCTTATACGAAGGAAGCCACTATGTTATTGTTTAAGATGCTGCAGATGGGTATAACTCCTGATTCAGTCTTGATTAGTTCAATTATTCATGGCCACTGTCAGTTGAAACAGAGAGAAGCTGCAATTAAGATACTGAAGACCTTCCGTCCTCCTCTAAATATTTTTGTGTACACTAGCTTTATTTCAAACCTATGTTCAGATGGCAACATGCATGAAGCTTCTGGGCTGTTTCTTGAGATGTCTGAGTTTGGCTTAGTCCCAGATTGTGTTTGTTACTCAACTATTATAGGAGCCTACTGCAAAGTGAAAGACATGAATAGAGCATTTCTGTATTTTGGAAAAATGTTAAAAGGTGGAATTACACCATTGGCTAACACATACACATTGCTCATCGATGCTTACTGCAAATCTGGAGATACGGAAATGGCAGAACATGTGTTTCATGTTATGCTTTCAGAGGGTGTGCTACCTGATATTGTTACTTACAACACTTTAATGGATGGCTATGGAAGAAAGGGACAATTACAAAAGGTGTTTGGCGTCTTAGATATGATCAATTCTTCTAGTGTTTCCCCTGATGTTGTTACATATAACACTCTCATTCATAGTCTTGCCACAAGAGGATTTGCGAATGAGGCAAAACAAATCATGATTGAGCTTATCAGGAGGGGTTTCTCCCTGGATGTAGCGTCATTCACTAATGTTATAGACGGATTCTCAAAGAAGGGGAACTTTGAGGAAGCCTTTTTTGTGTGGTTCTGCATGAGTGAGCATGATGTCAAACCAGATGTAGTGACATGCAGTGCTCTTCTCAATGGATACTGTAGGAAACATCAAATGGAACAGGCCAATGTTTTATTTCGCAAGATGCTTGATATTGGATTACATCCAGACCTGATACTGTATAACACTTTGATTCGTGGATTTTGTAGTGTTGGGAGCATTGATGATGCTTGCAACTTGATATGTATGATGGTTGAAAATGGTATTATTCCCAACCACATTACTCACCAAGCACTTGTCCTTGGTTTCAGGAAAGCGGGGGTTAGGAACCCTATATTAGTGGCAGCTCATAAGTTGCAAGATATTCTTCTTAGATATGGTATTCCTGCTGCTGAATATTTAATAGCAGAAAGCTGCACCCATTTTGGAGCATCTTTAGCAAATCAATCTGTAGATCAATACACAGAAAATGTTTAGTTTCAATTATCAGTAAATTCAATTTTTAGGGGGAACAAGTCAGGTAGTGAGGCACTTTGCTTAGCTGTGAGCAGAAGAGAAATTACCACCATGGGCCGGGGATGCTATCGATGTCATTAATACACATATTCACTTCCAGCATTTTGTTAACACACTTGATGGCTGAACAGGTCATTTGGATCAAGAAACATCTCCATTTTCCTGGTGCCAGGACTTAAATTAAGGAAGATTTGAGTGATACTTTAAGAAGAGATAAATCGAACTCTCTTTAATGCTCGACTACTGTGAACTTGGACATGCAAAGGTAACTTTCTATTTGAATCGTTCATGGTTGGATTGTTTGATTTGCAGTCAATTGCATAGTCTTTGCTCATATTGGTTCCTCAAACTGTTTAAAAAAATCAACATTTAGATTGATTCATGTCCTGTTTTATGTATCTCAAACCGTTTTTTCCTCGTAATGCACACAAGATACAGCATAAATCTATCTAATGTAGCTAAACTTCATTCCATTTTTGGTAGAAAAGCACTACACCCTTGTGGTAATTTACATACAGGTAGATTAATGTGGTTATCTGGTGGATCATTATTATCTGTCTATGCCTGAATATATTCATCTACCAATTAAACAAATTAAGCCTAGCTATTACTACCAACAATTACCCTGCGACTGGGACTTGGATAAATTTATATTTTTACTATACATAGATTTAGTTTTGTCTTCTAAAAGAAAATCAATAATGTGGATTTTATTTCTCAAATATAATTGATGCCCTCCTGAAAATCTAGGCCAACAGTCTGAATTATAGTAGCTACTGGCAAATGAAGCCGAGTAAAGCGACCCACAAACACCAATCATAAATTTTTGAGCTGATATATACGAAATATAAACTTGTAACTTTTGAAATATAAGATAAATGGATTAATTACAGCTTTACATTCTTACAACTCTTCCGATATATTGAAGGATAATGTGAGCTGGGTGATAGGCTTTGGTATGTTGACAGTGGTACTGGCAGTGGGACTCTTAATATTTTTACTAGGAACCAAGAACTATAGAAAGGAAGGACCGCTTGGAAGCGCCTTCACCACCTTGGCGCAAGTTTTTGTGGCGACGACAAGGAGATGGTTTGTGGATGAGACGCGTCATCCTGATATCTACAAGGATCTGGCTGAAACTCATATGGGTGTTCAGCCTAAGCAGAAAACTTTAGCACGAACTAACCAATTCAGGTACATATCTAACACATTTGGGAACTCATTCAATCAATATATATGATAATTATGATATGTATATGCTGAACTATTTCAAAACATCAGATTTTTTGACAAGGCAATGATAATTGACAACCTTGATGCATCAAAGAACATCAGAAACCCCTTGGAGGCTATGCTCTCTCAATCAAGTGGAAGAAGTGAAGCTGGTTCTCCGTCTTATTCCCATATGGGAATTTGTTGTCTAATGTTTTTTGCAGTTCAACAGAAACTCCATATTTACGACGGGATTCTTGTCCCAAGTACGAAGGCTCACCGGACATCCAGGGGTCATTACGGTGCTTCAACAAATTGGATTTGGCCTATTTCTGTCCATACTTAACATGGTTGTGGCGGCTCTGGTGGAAACCAAAAGAGTTATTTTTATAGGAAAATTCTACTATACATTGCTGCTAGTATGCAGCACATGCTTCTCAGGCCGATTTCTTCAAACGTACGTCGAAAAAGTCACATCCATTAATAATGAATGAGATGTCACCACATGCCAAGTTGCGTAACAAAGCAGGACCTTTTCCGATCAGGCATTTTCACATCCCGGTCACGATTAGTCCTCTCACCCACGGCCAGTACTGTTAGTGGGCATGAACACTAGCCAACGTCAGTGTGTTATACTTCATTTTCATAGTGACATTAGTCTAAATTATTAGCTTGTGCTGATGGACGTTTTTGATATATTGTTGTGCTCATAGGCCAGAGTGGCATGGTAGTCATGATTTGTTGTCACTGAGTTGAGCATGAGTGGGAATTAACCCCGCTCCACCAAACTTTATCCTATATATAGCAGGACCTCAAAATTTCACGTCTCTTATCCTACCTAATCATATATCCAAATAAAAACCACCTCTACAGCCCTACTCTATTTTTGCCCTGATATATTTGAATGCCTACAATATTTTCAAAATTTAATTGAGAAAATAGGATGCCCGAGAGTGAAGAGCACTAGCCAAAGCATTGCATTAAAACCAACATGCACCCAAGTTCTTCAACAGCAGGTTAAAATTCTATGGACCGCTCTCACTCTTCACGGGGCCTTCCTCATGATGAAGATATTGAGAAGAACCTCAGCAAACAAAATAAATCTTCCAGATCCAGAGGTGTCTGGAGTGCTGCCATTTTCATCATCTGTAAGCCAATCAATATATACCCTCTGATAGCTAGTTACTTTTCCATCTTTGTGTAGAAACTGAGTAGTTTCTAAAACGCTCGTAATCTTCTATGGCTGGGTTTCAGTTGTTGAAATGGCAGAGAGATTTGCTTACTATGGCTTGGCTGGTAACCTCATCACCTACCTCACAAATGAACTTCATGAACCAATCCCAACAGCTGCCAAGAACATCAACACTTGGGGTGGCGTTACTTCTCTCCTCCCTATTTTCGGAGCCTTCATCGCTGATTCATACCTCGGCCGATTCAACACCGTCCTTGTCTCCTCCATCATTTACTGCATGGTATGAACAAATTGTTAATTAACTAATCATCTTCCAATCAAAATTTTGTTATATATGTTCGCCTTCTATCTATCAGCTGACTATAAATATTGTTCATGTCATTCAGGCAATGAGTTTGTTAACCGTAGCGGTTGCAGTTATTCCACTGCATCTGCGGAAATCAATTTTCTTTGCGGCACTTTACCAACTGTCAGTAGGAATATCAGGGCATAAACCATGTGTGCAGACGTTCGCGGCTGATCAATTTTCCGAGGATTCGCAGGAGGATAGAAAGGCGAAGAGCTCCTTCTTTAACTGGTGGTACATGGGAATTGTAGTTGGTGGCTCTGCTGCCGTTTTGGTAGTCATATATGTCTAGGTTCCTCTTCCTCTTTGACTCTTTTCATAATTTGGTAGTTACTTCAAATGACGCTGAAGGTGAAACCTACTCGAAAGGTGAAAAACAAAGAGTTCAACTACTATATATTATGAGATGAAACATATTAAAATACGAACCACTTACGAAAGTGACAAGTCTCTACAATCAAAATTTTGAGTTTGCATGAAGTAATAAAGTTTGGTGTTGCATTAATTACGTGATTTACGTCTTTATCTACCCGTTTGGTATTAGTAAAAATTTTCGCACACCCAATGGATGTAGGAGTGGAAGAGGTTAACCAACGAAAATGAGGGGTTATCGATAAATATTTTACGACAAAAAAATATGTTTTGGTAGACAATCTCTTTATTTTAAATATGGTACGTATGGATAAATCAATATCTACCAAAGCATAATTCCCTCTATGAATATATAGTTGATAGAAAGGTGTATATGCAGTGGTTAACATTTACCCAAAATTTATAATGTGATAATTTTATTATTATTATTATTATTATTATTATTATTATTATATTGGCTGCATGCAGGACAACGTAAGCTGGGCAGCAGGGATAGGAATACTGACGGGTTCCATGGCGGTGGCATTGATTCTCTTTCTGCTGGGAATCAAGAAATACAGAAAACAAGGACCCTTGGGCAGTCCCTTCACCACGGTGGCTCAGGTGGTTGTTGCCGCCGTGAGGAAGCGGCACATCAAGCTGGTCACAACGGGTGACGATTTAGGTAAGTATCTCACAGATGACAAGAGTGAGCAACAGCCACATAATAGGTTGGTGCATACCAACCAGTTCAGGTACAGACACACATACCTTGCCAACAAAGATTAGTCCTACTTAATTCTCACCATTGCTCATCTCTTTGTATATTTTATCTCTGATTTTATTTATGTTATAATGAGATGCTTAAAGAGTTGAGTGTCAAGTTTTTATGTTTTGTAAAACATATGAAGAAAAAAATACGTCAAAGAATACACCGTACCAATTTTGTGATTTCTGAGTCACTATATCAATTTCCCCTTCAACTTTATAAGTAATCATTCTTTGGTCTTATAATTGTGAGCCTTACTATTATATATATATATATATATATATATATATTGATCTCCAGATTTCTGGATAAAGCAATGGTCATTGACCACCGGGATGCTTCAAGCGAGACTAGAAATCATTGGAGATTATGTTCATTAACTCAAGTGGAACAAGTGAAGCTCCTCCTATGCCTCATTCCCATATGGATCTGCTGCTTAATGTTTTCTGTAGTCCAATCCAATGTACAGACCTTCTTCATCAAGCAAGGAAGTACGATGAACCGATCGATCGGCTCATTCGAATTTCCCCAGGCTTCGCTCCAAGTCTTTGTTGGCCTCACCATTATGATCGCCATTCCAATCTACGATCGTGTTTTCGTACCCATTGCCCGAAAATTCACTGGACATTCATCAGGAATTACTATCCTACAAAGAATCGGCACTGGCCTGTTCATCTCTATCATTGGCATGGTTGTTGCGGGTGTGGTAGAGGCCAAAAGGGTTACGATTGCTAGGGATCACAACCTCCTGGACAATCCTAAAGCAATATAACACTAGTGGAAAACCGGTCTTAAGCGGCGAACTGGAAGCTTGGCAAAACAATTTCGCCTCTTAGGCGATGAAATATAACTTAGGCTTGGTTCGTCCCTTTAATAACGCACCTAGCGACAACAGTGATATATTTATCGCTTAACTACTTACTTATATGGCGAAACGTCTTCGTTGTTATGTGTTCATCACTTAAGTGATTCTTAGACACGACGGAAATTTTCGTCACCTAAGATGTCTTTAAGAGGCGAATTATGGGTTCGAAGAGAATATGGTGGCTAATTCCTCAGTACATGATATGTGGTTTATCTGATGCATTTGCTTTTGTTGGAATGCAAGAATTATTCTATGATCAAATGTCAGAGGCAATGAGAAGCATGGGAGCGTCATTTTATCTCAGTGTTTCCGGAGTTGGATTGTTCGTAAGCACAGGGATAATAACTTTGGTGCAAGTAATCAGCTCAAAAGGTGGTGAACAATGGATTGGTAACAACATCAATCGAGCTCACCTGGATTATTTTTATTGGGTAATTGCAGGACTGAGCGCATTGAATTTCTGCTTGTATGTATGGATCACCAATGGATTCGTATACAAATGTCACGACCCCGAATTTTTGAATATGAAATTCAAAAATCGGAGCTATGAAAATTTTAAAACAATCTCAATAAATCGAAATCATCTTATCGTCATAGCGGATCGTTACCAAGTTGATAATACAACTCAGTCGAATTGATTATTACAGACCAAATGGACATGTAAAAATCCTCTCAAACCTCACCACAAAATAAAATAAGGCAACTTCGAAGTCTTTAGAGTTGTCCGTCGATCATGTTAATCCACACCTGCAGAACTATCCCCTACACCATCGAATAGGTGCACCGGGATTGCAAAACACAAACTTGGTAAGCTTTACAGCTCGTATGAGTAAAACAACAAAATAACTTGCATAGAAATACGAGAGTAAATATTGAAACATCCAATTATAAATGTACTCATGAGTCAAAGGGCAGTCCATCTGGTTGTCTAATAAAATATGAACATATAAGTGCTCATGAGAAATCAGACAACCCATCTGTTGACCCAAATACATTTATAATACGGGTACTCATGAGATCCAAGTACACATCTGTTACCCCTCATGCAGTACACCGCCGGGCATTGGGCAACCCATCTGTCACCCAATAATCCCAAAAATATGGGTACTCATAAGCCGGTAACCCATATGTTACCTCTCATTCCAGTACACCGGTAGACAAACTAGAGCTCTAACTGTATCGTAACTATCGCCCGACCAAAGCTAGATTCTGACATGCCAACACGTCCGAAGACATCAAAATCATTTTAACATAGCTCAAGTTAAAACCACGTACAAAATAATCTTCACATCTTATCGTACAAAACTAAGTGACATGCTCAAATAAAATAAATATCAATGCTATAAATGAACTTATTTGAAAACGGTAATATGACAGTACATAATATAGCAACCCATATATGTATATCGATTTTACCAATTATACACATACACAATCCACTATATCACATACATATCATAGTTCAATCTTTTTTAAATAAGTATAGTTATGAATCTCCACTAAGGATAGATTCGTCAGTGTGAGATTTTACTCACCTTATATTCTTGAGCGTAATTTCCACAATTCTCCGAGCGAATCTTTTACTTGTTGTGTCAATCACCTATAATAGATAAGAAGTGATTTAGAAGCGTGACGTAAAATCTCAAATGCCGAAACAGTACTAATGTTTTACTATTCAACAATTTTCAGTTTTTTTACGAAATCACTGTTCATATGTGTACTATCTACGTATTACTTTTCATATACGTACTGTTTACGTATTACTTTTTTATATACATACTGTTTACGTATTCATGTACATCACTATACTATTCATAGTAAATACTGTCAGTAAATACTAATCACCGATTTATTTTTAAAATTTTACTTTACAAATACTGTACGTAAAATAATTTTACGTTCACCGTACGTAAAATAATTTTACATGTACTGTACCTAAATTACTTTTTACATTCACCGTACAGAAATCAATTTTTACAAAAATTACTGTTTGAAAATTTACTGTTCACGTGCCGCCGCACGTGGCGTCACGTGGGGTTCACGTGCCACCTCCGGCGACAATGTGTGGCGCTCACGCGCCTCCCCACAGTGGCAGCGCATGGAGCTCACGCGCCGCTCAAACCGGTGCGCGTGGCTTGTCCACCGCCACCCAAAACCCTTCATTTCTTCCTCTCCTCCTCTTCCACGGCCCAAGGCTGCCTCTAGCCCATCCCACCTGCCCTCACGCGCCACCTAAGGCGGCGGTACTCTCTCCACATCCTCCTCCTCCGATCCTCCACCAAATCGACCCAAATTCCATCTACAATCCATCTCAACCATCAATTACAACAAATCTTACCTAGATTGCACGTTGGAGCCACCGAAATGTCATCAGAGAGGTTTGGATCGCCGATCATGCTCGATTTCTTAAAGGATGAGGAGCGGCGCGATTCTGAGTTCCAATCTCCTAGCAGGTGGCTTCGGGGATGAGGGTCGGTGATGGTGAGCCGGTCTCCGTGCTCTGGTCTCGCCGACGACGAAGCTAGGACGGCGGAGGGAGTCACAGGGCCTCGGGTTGTCGCGCGAGCTTCACGGTGGAGAGGAAGGTCGCGGCTTGATCGGGGTTTGTTATGGTCGGGCTTGTGGAGCTTTTGCGATCGGCGGTGAGGGCCACGGCCGCCCGGTTGGCGAGATGGTCGGCGACGATTTCTGAGAGAGAGGGAGAGTCGAGGAGAGAGGGAGGAGCGGCTGCGGGGGAAAGAGGAGAGAGAAAGAGGGTTTCCGAAAATTGATGAGTGCTCGATTACTCGACATCAATATTTAACCATGTACACATCATTAGTAGTATAAAGCAAGAGGGTATCCTTCACAAACCAGGGATCCAGCCAGGGCTTAGGATCACAACACTTAACACGAATTCATAAAGATATAAAAGGTTTGATATAGGTTCGGATTGAGATATAAAAACAGTAAATAAAACCTAAACTAATATGTTCATGTGATCAACCAACCAACACATAAACAATCATCAAAACAAGTCACATAAAGAAATCGAAACAAGTTCTATATCTATCTTGAGAATCATGCCGAGACTAGTCATGAACAACTAAGGTTGGATCATGCAATTGAAGTTCCAAATCAGTAACCTATATGCATAGACACTTAACACATTCAAGTCTTGCCACTCCGCTTCATTGAAATCTAACATGTTCATCTTACCATACAATCCCAAAGCCATGAATATCGAATTCATCAAGTATGTCACCTACTTAACCCCCAATCATGCAATTTCGAAAATCATATAGAAAAGAATAAACATGTTCATAGCATAAGTCTTTAATCCAACAACCTAAATATCATGCTACAATCGTATACCTAACACTTAGGAATCGAAATTGATCATACATAGTACACGGCAGAAACCAAAACAGAAAATTCATAAAACCAAAACATGGATTCGAATCCTTTATATAAATTGAATCAAGTAGCTATTTCATAGACAAAATTGAAACAAGATTACACTACACAAATCGCAAGCTCATCCAAGAACAAGAAAAACCAAAAACTGAATTTAAACATAGAGAGAATCATGGTTACCCTTTATCAATCAATCGATCCTACAAGGTGTAGCCAAGACTTCTAGGGGAATGGAACCTCTTCTCAATCGTGCTTCAAGGCTATAGATGAAGGTGGAGAATGGTGGAATCGGTTTTAGGATTTCATGGAAGGGTGAGGGATTAATTCGGCAAAGCTAGGTTTGTGTTTGTGTGCAAGGTTGATGATGATCTGAATGGAGAGGCCGAGCCTCTATATATAGGAGTTTATTGAAGCCTCTTGCCATCCTATAAGAAAGTAGAATCCAATTGGGAAGCTGAAATCCTCTTTGTTATGGATTTTGATTCATGTACTCCATATCCAACTTGATGTAGGAAACCAAGTCCAATAGGGAGATCACAAAAAGGGCTGCACGGCATCATCTCTAGGTCCAACTAGGGGTAGCTAGGCCGGCCTCTTCTTCTCCTTCTTCAATTCGGATATGATTTCCTTGTCTCACTAAGAATGCATCTCGACATCTCTTCTTCCTTTCCAAATATGATTTGTCTTTCCTGAAAAGAATTCGTCGATTAAGGAATAGAAAAGGATGAAAATAGGAAAGTAGAGTCCAGTCGAGTAAGGAATCCTAGCTCAATAAGGAGTTATAACACTTAGCACAATTTCATCATCAATTCAACTAAATTCGAAATAGCTCTCCTTAGAATATAGAAATGACAAATATGAACCTAAAACAACTAAATAATAAGTAACAAAGCATAAGAACATGGCATATATACATTAAGAACGTCACACTTTGTGCTCCTATCAAAAATGGAAACCCTAACTCTTAATACTTCCTTTTTATACCCTTTTCAAAATCGGAAACTAACTTCCATCGCTAATAACTTTCACTTACGACGTCCGATTAGAACGCGTGACATGTCCACGAACTCGTATCGACGAGTTCTACAATTTTCGTGAAGGAAGTTTTCAGAAATGAGCGACGGAGTAACAGTCGACTCCCGCGTCACGGAAACGTAACTTTTTTCAAACTTTGATTTCCGAAGACAGTTTCATTTTTGAATCGACAAAGTAGTGAAGTGAAACAAATGCGATTTAATAATTTTATGAAATTATTAATTTCTAAGAATTCGTATAATTTGATCCCGAAAAATCGGGTTGTTACAACAAAAGAATCGAAGCAGAAGAATGCAATAAGGAGAAAGAGCTAAATTGATATGTATGACCACTATTCTAAAAAGCGGTCACCTATGCGGCGTCTAGGAGTTAGGAGGTTGGTCACCGCCGCGATTTTTACCTCGGTGGCCATCTTTGGCATTTTGCAAATTAGACAATTAAAAATCAGTTGACTAAAAAAACCTAAAAGTACATGAGATTTAGTATTACATTTGTTTTATAATTTATCTTTTGTACTATTTATTTTTGTATGGATTTTACACTTCAGTTATTGTGAATTTAGACTATTTTAAAAATTAATATTGAGCATCATTATATATTTTAATCATAAAAATAATTTAAATACATGTATAAACACCTTATCCATACGGCGCCTGAGAAACATCATGACCTGAGCTTTCACCTCTGGGGATGCTTGGTCCTCTTTTTCTTTTAGAGGTTTGATGGCAGGAGTATATTTCTTTCTTATGAATGTGATTTACACATCTGACACCCATCAATGATACTCAGTGTCATGAGCATCAAGGATGCCAAACTCTGTTCAAGCAACTTAACAGACATCTATAAGAGTAAATATCGAAGATGTTAGTTTCGAATAAACGAAACAAGTTTGAATAAATAAACTATTTCAGAACAATTGTACGAGTCTAATCGATGCGAATTTGCGGCTATGACTACCACGATCGAAATTTTCTTTTATTATTCTTCCCTTTTTTCATATATAGTTACACACACGACTACGAATGGTAACAATGACACTCCCAGCCGCTCCTAAAACTCAATATCAATTGAGTGGCGAGTTCCCCTGATATCTACCCGAGAAGTAGAAAAATCGGGTTGACTAGAAAATAAAGTTAGAAAGTCCCTAATGCAAGACAAAAATCTAATAGAATTAAATTTCATTGAAAATAAGAACTTTAATATATAAATTTACGTTGAATAGGAAAAGTCTTAAATTTTCATCTTATTCTCTTCTTTTCCTCTTCACGGCATCAACCTTGAAACTTTGGTCTTCAAATCTTGGTGTGACGGTTGAGGAGGTTAAGACCACCATGGGGCAGCGGTCGGACATGGGGCTAAGTTGGAGGCCGGCAGCTCTAGAAGAAGGTGCAGCCGGTCGAAAGAAAAAAAAATATAGGGTTTAGATTTTTTTTTTCGGGTTCTAGGCTTAGGAACTCAAAGCTAGAGTAACGTGCTAGATAACGTGAAACAGTAGAATGAATTCGAGAGAATAACTGTAATTTTATTGATAGATATGGAGTCTTATATATAGGCATTACATCAAAAATCTCGATGAATCTGGGACAAGATTATTCTTGAACTAGCTATGTTATACTAATTAGCACAAGATACACTAAGAATATCTAGAAGATGATTCTCTTTCAACAAGATTTAGTATTACATTTGTTTTATAATTTATCATTTGTTCTAATATTTTTCTATGGACTTTGCACTTAAGTTATTGTGAATTTAGACTATTTTTAAAATTAATATTGAGCATCATTATATATTTTTAATCATAAAAATAATTTAAATATATATATAAATATAAATAAATATTTCATAATTCGAAATCGCATAGATGTTACGAGGTGGCTGTCCATCTGCACACCGCCAAACGCTTTTTTGAATCTTGCGTATGAGTACTATTTACGTGACTAATATAAGTTTTTTGTACAATATTACTTAATTACTTAATTGTCATGTAGACTCATCATTAACAGACCAAAGGCTTTAAGTAGGAGTGGGCACGGGACGGGATAAGGCTCATCTCACGTCATGTACCACTCTTTTGAATCGGGACGGGATCGAGACGGGACGAAGGTTTTTAAGAATGCATCCCACTCGGGATTAATCCCGGTTGGGACGGGACGGGACAAATCCCATCTTCCTATGAAGTTAAATAAAAACCTATATTTTTATTTTTTTCATAACAAACATTTAATAATGAAATTTTAACAAAAAAATACATATTATGTTAAAAATATTATAATTTACCATTATTATTTGAGTTGATATAATTTTGGAGTTATTAAGAACATAAATTAGTTTCATTTTGATATAAATATATATAAGAATTTTTAAGTTTTCATTAAAGGTGGGACGGGACGGGACGAAGCGGGATAGAAATTATTCGTCCCACGTCCCATCCCACTATTATGAAGCGGGACGGAATCGGGACGGGACAAACGTTTTTAGACCTCCATCCCGTCCCGTCCCTATGAATTTCGGGACGGGATCGAGATTTCCGTTTTTTATGCCCACCTCTACTTTAAGTCTTACTAAGAGCAAATGCACCGGGGCTGGCAAGACCATGATTTAGCTTCCTAATCAGGATTTTGTCAAAAGCATCGCTTGTTCATTGCGACATTGCCCGATCAAAACCTAGTCGACCAGGCCCGTAGTCAATTCTTGACTCTTCACCAAGTCGGGCAAAATGATGGGTCCCGTAGTCAATTCAACCTCCCCACTTTGACCCTGTTGAACTTCTTCAGTTTTTCAGTTGAAAAGGAGACTTAGAAAAGAAAAAAAAAACAGGCTCCTCAGTGGAGACCCAATATGCCCCACGCTTCGCGTCTATAAACTCTGCGAGATAGAGAAGATCAACACCTGATGGTGATGGCGGTGAGGTCGACGACGATACGAAAGAACATGGATGACCATGGCTCCACCTGGTCGTGGACGTTGACGCCATCGAGGCTCTGAGTATTTTTTTTTTGTTGTCATTGAGGCTTTGAGCTTTTGAATCAGTAATTGGTAAAGCTGGAAGAAAGAAATGGGTTGAAGTGGATTTAGAGTTTTTTGGGGGTAGAGGTTTGACGTTTTGGTGTTGAAGAAGGTTGGAGAAAGTTTTGGTAGATGATGAGATCGACAAGATTTCTGCTGGAATGAGAAAACCCTAAGCTAGACTCCAAAGAGAAATACCCATACTCAATCAAGAATGAAGAGAGATGAAAGCCAAGCATAACTGAAGAAGGGCAAAATTGAGAAGAAGAAAAAGTATGATCGGGAGGTAAATATTTTGCCATTTCCTTTGCCTCCACGGGTGTATAAAGAAATGAAAGGCAAAAGCAAATTTAATGAAATGGGAAGCAAAATCTTTCCTTTGTCTTTGCCATTGGTCTCTGCGGTGCATTTGCTCTAATGTTATGCATGGATTAATCAAACTACTTTTTTTTAATCAAGAAGTCAAAATATATTATTGCTCAGTGAACATGATACACCACTAATATTTTACAAATCATTGCGATTATAGTTTTATCTTTTACTCGGAACGAGAGTCGTACTAAGTATGACGACTCTAAAAGTTGACTTTTCAATGTGTAAGTTTTCCGATGAAACTTTTTCACGAAAATTGTAGGGCTCGTCGATACGAATTCGTAGACACGCAACACACCTGAATAGGAGTTCGTACGAAAAAGTTACGAATCATGAAGTGTTTTGGGAATTTTTGAAAAATAGTATAAATAGGGGGATTAAAGGAGAGAAAATCAGAAATTTTCAAATTCTCCCGCAAATGTTCATCCTGAACCTGTGATCAGCTCCGACGCCGATCTCCACCATTCGGTCATCAATCAACGAGCCACCGGTTCAATTCGAACCGTCTTGTCATTTCTAGTCAATCCATATAGGTCTCACGCCGCGCCTACCGCCATACACGGCGCAGTCACCACCGCAAATTTTCAGCCGAAAGTCAACGCCGCTGCCGGCGTTTTCGGCCGACTTCGGAGCTCGGGATTTCTGCTAATCAACGTGATCCTTCATTATGGGCATGATTTGATCGGAGTTGGGCGACGAATCAAGCTTGATCACAATCTTTAAAACGGTGCACTGTTCCGACATTCCCTTGCGTTTTCCGGCCACTTCCCGGCCGATCTGAGCTTTGATGCCGTCGTAAAAAAATATTTGTTTTCTGATGATCTATAACTTTCATGTTGGAGTCGAGTCATATGAGGTTGTGGATTTAGATTATCGTTATAAGGCTTTGGGTTAATTTAATGTTGGTTGTGATGTGTTTGTATCGTTTGATAGTCATGTGTTAAGAATGTGATTGTTTGATTTGATAATTGATATGGTGTTGTGTACTTGACGAATGATGGTTAGGATATTACTTATGTGTGTCGGTTGTGATGATGTGATTGTGATATATGAATCAAAATGGTTATGAGGTTTGCGTTGTTAAGGTGAGTGTTGTAGGTCGGTGGTAAATGTTTTGTGATACCGGCATTTATCCTTGCTCATTGGCGGTTGTGGGTTCTGTAGTTTCAGTTGGTTGGAGTGATTGGCTTGGTAGAGAATTGAACTACGAATGGCTTGATCCGTTTTATACGGTATGTAGGCAGCCCAACTAAGGTTTAGGTGCAGCCACAAATATTCTAAATTAGAATATGGGTTATTATTGTTTATATCGTTAGATAATTAGTATGACGTTAATTATTTCTCTTATCAGAATTAGTGTTAGGATCGTGAGATTTATTGTCAGGTAAAGGTGTGCGGGTAAACGCCGAGTGTTGTGTGATCGTTCAGGTTATGGTTTCGGTTATCTCCGTTAGTCGGATTGATTGGCTTCGGCGTTTACGAGTGAGACTCGGGGTGCAGTGAGATATGATATTGACTAGTGGGGCTAGTCTTCCGATGTTATGATTTAGACTAGTGGGGCTAGTCCGTTTGGGGAATCAGAAGAGAGTGAATGTACCGGCAAAATCGAAAGAGAGTAGATGAACCAGAAGCGGTGTTGATATTACTGAGTCACTAGAAAAGAGTGGATGTACTAGCAGACTCCTGATAGAGATTATAAAGGAGAGGACCAGTGACTCGCTGAGTGTCATGTGGTCTCGTGTTTGCTTCCCGAGTATACGTCGTTATAAATATAAATTTACAGGGTTCGGTGTTTATATAATTTTTTATGATTGTTTTGACCCCGTCATCTTAGTGGGTTAGACGGTTGTGGTATAAGACGAGCTACAAGCTCCATGGGCCCAATAAGATTAGGTAACAAACAATGCATACTCTGTCATGCATTTTGAATTATATTTATGATTTTTGTTGCGAAGGTTGTGAAATTTTGCAGAGCACGGAGGCTCTAGGTGTTGAGGTTGGATTTGAGATATTTGGAGTGTCGTTTTGTGTAGGTAGAGTTAGTTACTTTCAACGGAGATTATGCCGAAATTTTGGTATACTTCCTTGAACAATGGTCCCCAAACGACTTACTCTAGATAATTAGGTTAATAATTAGGGCGGGTCGTGTCAGAGCATTAGTTCCAACTATGCTTCCATTGTGATACTATGTTGTGATGGAACTTATTAATATTATTAGGATGACCATGTGGTGTAACCTCATGTTCTAAGTTTCTGATTTGATATCATCCTCAGGTACTGAGTTTTCAGAATGCCTCCATGTAGGAGTTAGCGATCTGCAAGCCGTCGAGAGGGAGAGGAAGAAAGTAATGTTGAAGGATTCATTGGCACCCTTGATTGCCTTATTAGACATGTGACTGATCGAGTGCCTGGTCAGCATAACCATCAAACTTTTAGAAATTAAAGGTTGTTGAAGCAGGAGCTTATGAGTTTAAGGGAGTTCAAGAGGCTATAGATGCGCACGAGTGGGATTCCGTATGGAGAGGGCATTTACGGATGCCAGGTTTCCTGAGAACCAGAGGGTGAGCATGGCGGTGTCGTTTCTAGACCGAACTGCCTATCATTGGTGGAGTGGTGTTCGAGTTGAACATGTTGGTAAGATGACTTGGGAGCAGTTCAAGACTCACTTATATGCACGATCCTTTGGTCAAGCCCACCGCAATAGGTTGCAACAAGACTTTTTGAGGTTGAACATGGGTGACATAGAAAGTGTGGTGGAGTTTGAGCAGAGGTTCACTTCTATGGCTTATCATGTTCCTCACCTGGTTCAAGATGAGCAGAGTAAGATTAGTATGTTCATTGAGGGACTTGGGGGAGTTTATGCTGATAGGATGACAAGTAATGTGTACCCTACCCTCCTCCAGGCAGTGATCGCAGCCCTGAATATTGAGACTAGGCTGGTATCAGGAAATAGACCCCATGAGTCTAGAGGCCCCAGTCAAGGTCCAACTAAGAGACCTACATTAAGCTCTGGTTCTGGATCTTCTGGGGGTGGCAGACCCTATAGTTTGCATACCTCAATGGATTTTGGAGGATTCTACATGTGAAACAGAGATGAGTGGCAAACGGGACATCCTATTAGTCGGCGAAGCGACGTTTTGGATCAATACTATTCATAACGTGATCGACCTCAACGTAGATCCGTGCCCGTGACATGCTTCCACTGCGCCCAAAGTGGCCATTTCGTCAGTGTTTGGCTAAAAATCATCTCGGATGAGGGACTCAGAAACAATCGCCCTTCTTATATGCAGGCGTGGCAACTCACGGCCGGACGGCCAAGCGAGGTTTTGATTTATGTGTCTATGCTAGATTTGACTTCTTCAAGTGACTGTCGGCCGTGGAAGGAACACTCTCGGCTGTTAGGTTTAGAAACCTTTGTTCGGACTCCGGCCAACAATAGCCGGGATCTTCGAAGACGTCTACTTGTTGATTGAACTCGAATATACGGGTGATAGGCGAGAGATCGAATGGATGAAGGTACTCGCAGATCACCGTGAATATGAAGTTGAAGCGGATTCGGTTGTCGGAGCGTTGTGATGTGATGTGGGTATGAATGACAAATCGCATTGATCCAATTCAAACTGGCCGAAGGAGATCGATGGATTGACGATGTGAATCTAAATTAACAAAATACTCCTAGGTGCAAGAAAGTAAACAATATGAATAGTAAAGACTAATAAAACTAAAATGAAAGTAAAATTACCTATGAAATGTAATTGGATATGTTGTTTGAAAGGGTTGTATATTGATTTGTTTGGTTGATGCTGGACCCTTTACAAGATTTATAGAGTGCTATTTATATAGGTCGAACCCTAGCTATACAAGTCCCATGATGTCAAGGATGACAAATTCCTTTTAGGTTGATTCGAACATGAATGCCTTGACTCGGCTGATTTCTAAAATGGCTGGATCCGTGAAGCAAATTGATAGCTTTCCTTATGAAAATTTCTTTCCTAAACTCGTTCAGCCATGCTTATCTTTGGGCTCCGGCTTTAAGATAACTAAATGCAACAACATCTCAGCCCAATTCCATTTGTCGGTTGCATCCATTTGAACTATCCAAATAATCATGTTTGGTGGGTGTGGCATCTTGGTTGGACTTAAATCGGGACCGGGCTGTTCTGACCCTTTCCTCTTGTTAGTCTTAACCCCAGCCAAATGAGCAAGTCTTTTATATTTGGCTGAACTTCAAACAAATTTAGCAACTCATGGGGATTGCTAAATTTAGGTGCAAACAATCAGGAACTGTCCTATGCTGAGACCCAGAAATAGGGGACAAGATTCTAATCAGGTTTCTAGAGCTGCCTCAAGTGGTACACTCCATAGCTCTGGCAGGAACATAGCTCAGCGTAGAAGGGGACGTGGAGGACGTCCAGCGTCATAGACAAGGCTCCACACCAAGTTACAGCAAGAAGATTGTGCTCCTTCAAATACTAGCAGCGTGTGATTTTATTCTCTAAGTAGTTGTTATTGCCCACGTTTAAGAGGGGATGTTTTCGCATAACTAGTATGGATATTGCGGTTACCAAAATTTCAAGGGCGAAATTTTTATAAGGACGGGAGAATTGATACGCCCCAAATCTTTTACAATTCGTTGCGATTATAGTTTTATCTTTTACTCGGAACGAGAGTCGTACTAAGTATGACGACTCTAAAAGTTGACTTTTCAATGTATAAGTTTTCCGAGGAAACGTCTTTCGCGAAAGTTATAGGGCTCATCGATACGAATTTGTGGACATGTGGCACGCCTAAATTGGAGTTCGTATGAAGAAGTGTTTTAGGTATTTTTGGAAAATAGTATAAATAAGGAGATTAAAGGAGAGAGAATCAGAAAATCAGAAATTTTCTAATTCTCCCGCCATTGTTCATCCCGACCCTGTGATCGACGCGCCATCGGTTCTATACCGTCTCATCATTTCCAGTCGATCCATCACGCAACGCCGACAACCGTACACTTCGCAGTCACTACCGCAAGTTTGCAGCGGAAAGTCAACGCTGCTACTGGCGTTTTCCGGCAACTCCGAAGCTCGGTATTTCTGCTAATTGATGTGATCCTTCATTCTGGGCATGATTTGATTGGAGTTGGGCTACGAATCGAGCTAGATCACGATCTTGAAATCGGTGCACTATTCTGACATTCCTTTACGTTTTTCGGCCACTGTCCGGCTGATATGGGCTTCGATCCCGTTGTGAAAACGTTTTTTTTTCTGATGATCTATAACTTTCATGTTGCAGTCCAGTCATTTTGGAGTGGTCGGAGAATAGTGGCGCGTGCTGTCATTTTGGGAGCAGTGAGTCGCTCCATCGAGTAATATATGTCGATATGAACTTATCGATGTCTTAATAGTTGAATTTGGTTGTCGTATGAGGTTGTAGATTCAGACTAGTGTTGTAGGTTGGTGGTAAATGTGAGGGTTTGTGATACTGGCATTTATCCTTGCTCATTGGCGGTTGTGGGTTTTGTAATTTCAGTTGGTTGGAGTGATTGGCTTGGTGGAGAATTAAACTACGAATGGCTTGATCACTTTTATACGGTACGCAGGCAGCCCAACCAAGATTTGGGTGCACCCACAAATATTCTAGATTAGAATATGGGTTATAATTGTTTATATCGTTAGATAATTAATATGACATTAATTATTACTCCTCTGTCGTCAGCAAGAAGAGCCTTAACGCCGACGTTGCAAGCCCGCCTCCATCTCCAAAATCAAGAGAAAAAGCAAACCCAACGCAAGACCCACACCCATTGACACCACCAAACTCTGCCGACGGTCGATTGTCACCGTATTCAGCCTTGTGGCTGCCAACTACAATCCATTGCACGATTGTAAGATGTCCCAACAGCCCCGCCAACAACCCAGCCCTCAGCCTCCAGGCCGTACTCTCCCCACTTCCAAAGCTCCACCTAGACAACGCACATGCAGATCTACAAACCGCAAGGAAAGATCTATGTAGGCTTTCCAACTCCCCAACAAAACGATCAGACCAATGGAGAAGAGAGAAACGAGGGGGAGAAGGTCCTGGTGATTAAATACAGAAGAATTAAGTTTCAATTTAAGCATGCATGCAACTTGTCATGTCTTACTGGTTTTGCGTATATTCTTCCCTTTCTATGAAATAAAGTAACGATAAGACACAAACGTCCTCGGAAATATATACTATCTCAAACTCACACCCAAACATATCACTGGAATCATCAAAACCAATTCAAAACCAAATTGGATCACCAATTAAAAAATTCTATGGACAGCTCTGGCTCTTCACGCGGGCATCATAATGATGAAGATATTGAGCAAAACATCGTCAGCGAACAAAATCATTCTGAAGGAGGCTGGACTGCTGCCATCTTCATCATTTGTAAGCTCTGATATACACCTAGCTAGTTACTTTCCATCGTCTTAGATAATCTCGTGTTGCGCACAACTCTTTTGCTATGGGGAAATATACATCCCGTTTTTTAACATATAGATATATTATATCAGGAAATATTCGCCTTACTTCAATTTCCCGCCATTCTTATATCGCATATGAGAACAAACGAGAGAACTCGCCACTCTTCTCTTTGGTTGATGTCTTTCGTGTGACGGTCCTAGGGGAGTCACAATGGTTTTGAAAGGGAAGTTAATCGATTTTGTGTGTTCGCATGAGTGCACCGCTGTTTTAGGTGCGGTCATGAATATCACCGTTCTGCATCGATTTTTCTTGTGACCATATACATCACCCCTTCCAATTCATGTCATACTTGAATCTAATCGATTTTGTGATTATTTTGCAGATGTCATCGCCATTACGATCGGATTTGGCCTTCTTGATCTTGAAGGCAAGACATACCACCCTGGGTTTCCGACATGGAGCTCGCTTCTGAGAGCCGAAGGATTCAAGGCACGTTTGCCAACCCTCATACTGTTTTCCCACCAATGACCAAGACTCAAGCTCTCATCTTTATGAGACGTCACATCCATGCAACTCTCAAGAGGCAATACTTGAAGGTAAATGATCCTAAAGAAGTATCAGAAAACTTTGCTTGCGGTACAACAACATTCATAATAACCACTGTTTCGGCATTTCAGGAACATTTTCCGACATTTTCCCAACGTTTCTAGCCCTTTTGGCCGCCTTCTGGTCCTATGCCGGCGTTTCCAGCGCCACCGCCTGATTTCTTGCCGGCATCTCCTGTCGGACCTGCAACTCCGGGCTCCATACTAGCCAGCTCCAGCCGCCGCATGCCGTTGGTTTCTGGCGAGTTTTGTTGTTTTCTTGTCATTTTTCGGCATATTTCCAACAGTTTTTCTGAGCGTTTTCCCAGTCCAAATTCCACTCAGTTTTGAATTATTTTAACATGGTTTTCTGGTTAATTTTCAGGTTTTCTCCAAGTCTGTTATCTACACTTACCGACTTTCTTTAAATGTGTTTTTACACTGGTTATCGATGGTTTTACCACCCTAGTTTACTATTTGGTATTTCACTACTTCAATACCATGTTTTACCAACTCTTTAGTTGAAGAATGTAGTACTATTTCCATGTGATACACTCGATGGGATTGCCTTTTGTTCTGATCCCCTTTCTTACAATATTATATGGTGTATTGGACAGAATTGTTCCCATGTTGCTGACTCTATTAATTTTTATTATGTAGATGTCCTGCGGCGAAATCGAGTATCTAGCTGATTGCGGAACAACCCACATTGTTCTACGGCACAGACAATTTTTCATGGATCTAGTGTTTTCGGCTTCTTCGATGACTACAATGATTAGCTCAAAATCCATCATTCAAGGAAAAGACACCACTTATTTCATGTTGCCTAATGATACGACTCTCAACGTCGTTAACGCTTTTTATGTGCTGAAGTCTCGCCGCACCTTGCTATGTTTTGAGGACATAGTGTCACATCTCGAAAAGGGATGCGAGCAGTAGATTTGAGTTAAAATGAGATTAGCAAGCGAAACGAAATGAAGAAGTTTGTTTTGTAAAGAAAACATGTAATTAAATTTTTCGACAAAAACAAGAGAAAACGAACAACTCAAAATATTTTCCGCAAATAACACAAATTACAAAGTTTACACATTGAGGTAGAAGATGAGTGAAATGTCACTAGCCCAAATTTTACAAAATACAACAACCCAAGTAAAAATAACAATTAAAAAGGTTACCTATTCTATACAACCTCAGAGTACGTTTACTCAAAAAACGTAAGATATAAAGGCAAGGAAGACTAACAGAGGACATAAAGGTACAATGACTTTCTATCGATTCTCCTAGTTCCAAAATAACAAAATGACCTGCAAAGACACTATAAAAGGGGTGAGCGTCGTCTTCGCTTGCCCAGTAGGGGCCAACCCACCTATGAGTTTGAAAATCAAAACAGGTAAGGATATACAATATATTTTATAAAACGTTTGAGGGTAAGTTATTTGGTACTGTTAAAACCCTTTTCTAAAACATGCAGGTTTAATAAACACATTATGCTAAAACAATAGGGATCCCTTTTCATAAGATTGTAATAGATACAATAGGAATGCATGACCAATCCTAATGACTTGAAGGAGAACAAGTCACCTCTTAAGTTAAGGTCAACTGCCCTTATTGTTAAAATAACAATAAAGGAGCAAGAGTGTCCATTTCAGAAAATACCCTAAAATAAAGATATAGTGCACAAGGTAGAATGGTAGTAGGGCATTGCCCCTCCGGAGGTTTTACGGTTTCAACACCGAGGGGTCTTAGACCGATATCCTAGAACCACTTCACTCTCAGGTTTATCACACTCGTACAATCATATCTTAAACAATATGACTAGTCTCGGGTTTTCACAAGTATTTAATGCATCAACAAACATTTCAAAAATATATAATCTTTCGAGAACTAGACTGTGAACATTTATAATTAGGCCAAAGCAACATGATAGGGTTAGCTCCCTTACCGGGAATGACGTGCTAAAATCCCCAAGTCCATAATGTATGCTCCCGTTCCAATCTTGATGTTCCGAATGTTGAGCAATTCTCATTCAAGTGATTTTATGATGTAACGATGCATAAATAATTAATCTTCATTCTGAATGTAGTAAACAAGTTGACTGGATCTTCGTTCCTAGTTTGATCAAGAAAGTCAAAGTTTGACTTTTCGTTGACCAAGTCTTTCCTGGTTTGATCAGGAGTTGGCTGTATTGACTTTGTTTGACCCTTTTATCCACTAATTCTCAGTTAACCCAAAAACAGTCTAACTTTAGTCATCAAACGATACTAAGCGTGCTTTAAGGTTATTAAAGACACTTAAAACCATATCGATGATTTATCTAATTACCGACACATTATCTAAAGTTAAAGAGCTCTAGATTTCTGAACATGATGAAAATCAGAACTAACATTTTGTCGTAACTATTATGTTATTCGTCGCCATAGGTATGCTTAGGTTTTACTAACTTACCATAAGGTAAAAGTAAAACTATTTAAATGTCATTTAATAACAGGAAAAAGCTTAAAAATAAAAAAATAAATAGTAAAAGTATAAAACCATAACTTCCTATCAGGGGCATAAAGGTAATTTCACCCCTATGGTAAAATAGTAAAAGGGTTAAACAAAAGGGTAAAAACCAGGTTTTCACCCTTCTCAATTCCGATAGGTTTCCGGCATTAGAAATTCAACTCGTTTCAATCAATTTCAACATACGGAACACATACAACTATCACAACAATGCAACAAGTCCAAAACACAACCAAAAGGAGTGGGTTTGCTACCCCGTCAAATTGTCAGAAACTATATCGATGATGGTTGAGTTCTATGCCTTCAAAAACGACTTGTTGCCTTAACAATGTTCTGGACTTGTCCAAGCTTTATGATAGGAGCACTTTGTGCGACGTTCTTAACATGTTTTTACCTCAATTTGTACTTTGCTTAGCCCTTATTGTTGTACTATTGAGTCATTGAGTCGTGGTAAGAGTCTTGAGCGGTATTGGATGCATTTTTGTGCTTACATGAGTTAAAACGCATAATTGGTTTAGAGTCCTAGTTTGACTAGGAATCCTTGTTAGGTTTTGAAACTAATTATCTCTTACTTATGATTTTATTTTCAGATTGGATTGAAGATATAATTAAAGAAAAAAAGATGGAGCCAAGTCATGCAACAATTAAATAGAAGATGATCATTAAAGGCATAAAACATGGCATGTTTTAGGGAATAAAACATGGCATGTTTTAGGGATTAAAGCTTGGCATATTTTAGGGAATAAAACTTTACATATTTTAGGGATTAAAGCATGGCATGTTTTAGGGAATAAAATTTTCCATGATTTAAGGGATTAAAGCATGTCATTATTATAGGAAGAAAGAAGCAATTTCAAACCCTCCATCTTTCCTCTATATATACATGACTTCATCTCTCAAATATCATCACTTCTCATTAGCATTCAAGAGCCAAAACTCTACCAAAACACCACCATAAATTTCCTTCACAAATTAGTCAAGCCGTCCACCCCAAAACTATCATCATCTCCACCGAGTTTCACTATTGAAGACACACCTCCAAGGTTCCTACAACGTGTGATTCTCACAACTCATCTCCATGGCTTCGTCTATTTGTGTTAATCTACAATTTTTTGTCTATGAAGATTGTAAGTTGTTGTTTATGTGGAAATATTGGTTTTGTATTTGTTTTAAAATTTTCAGATTGTATTTGATATTTTTTTGAGACTATGTCGAATCTATGTTCTTATAATTAATGAGTTTGTATTTCTACTGTTGTGTTCTAATCATCTTTCTCATACTTTTAGATAATTTTCAGATATGTGCATATGAATTTAGTGGTTAGACGCAATCCCTAAGATTGTGTTTGAGTGCTAGATTCATCAACCATATTGACACAAATCGAATCATGCCCTAAGTAGGTTCGGTTTGTGTTGATTAAAAGTGGTAAAAATTCTGGAAATTTGCATGTGAAACCATGGTGGGTGACGCCACACATGATACATGTCTCCAACAAAGATTTGGTGCTTAAATGTAATCTTGTTTGATTTCTACTCTAAGTGTTATTGAATTTGATTGCATGCAAATTTAGATTAGGCCCTAAGTCAATCTAAATGTTAATTGAAATCTTGCATGATTAGATGATCCCCTAAGGCTCTAATTGTATTGGTGTCTAAAAAGTATGTAATTGGTCGAATTAGAATACATGATAGGTTTGAACTTGTAATTATGTGGTGTAATGGTAAATTTGGTTTAAGTTTGTTAAAGAGAAGTCGATCATGTAAATAGTAATTTAGGTTTTATTTTAGTAGTTAATAATCAATCTCAAACCCCTAATTATTTGTTAACACTAAAAGTTTAGAGTTCCCTTCAATTCCCCGGACAGAACGATCCCTGCTTATTCTATACTAACGATGATGTTTTTACAGGGTTTATTATAGACGTTTTAACAAAACGTTCTATCATTTTGGAGCCGTTGCCGGGGAATTGAGAAAATCTCAATTCTTTGAAGTGTTAATTTTGTACTATATTTGTATATTTGTAAAAATAAATTCCTGTGAATAGTACGTTGAACAGTAACATTCAACTTGAGATTCGCTAGTCACCTCTCTACTCTCTCTTAACATTGATGTTCATACACATGTTGAAGCTTGTGTATTTGGTTATGAGTGAGTAGTTAATTTTTTGGGTTTCACCCTAGCCAATTTTGTATAACATTGATATAAATATTTTTTGTTGATGCACTTTTCATTAGCACTCTAATATGCTAGTTCAAAAGTTGAGCATTTATGCTTAAACTTAATCAATTTGTGTATGATTGTTTGCCATGACATGAAGAATGATTAAGGCTTGATTAACCTTAGTTGTTTGAAGCATGATAGCATATCATATGTGCATGTTAGAGTTGTGAACTACAATCACTCAGAGATAAGCATGGTTGGTTTGCATGATTTCTTCATCTCAAAACTTTATGCACTTAGGGTAATGCATTTGATACTTAACCGGATTCATATGCATGACTTGAGTAGTTAAGTACTACACCCGAGAGGGATTGCTTGATACCAACAAAGGAGATTGTCCCTTGTCATACCCGAGAGACATACAAGGAGAGAAATTGGCTAGTTAGAGTGACATCATTCAATTTAGTAGCATCATTGTTCACAAGAGAAGCTAGAGGTGGAAACCTTAAGTCCAAACTTCCATCAATTTTATCTCATCTAGTTTAATATAGCCTAATTTACATTTTAAGTGGTCATTTAGTTTTTACAAGTAACTCCACATCCGAAAAAAATTTAAATCACTACATCATCTTGCATATATCCACCATGAATTTAGGTTCACTTGTGAGCCTTGATTTGTGACTTGTACATTTACATATTCTTCTAGCATCGCTTAGGTTCTCCTAGCTAGAGAGGGTTTTTCTAATCCCTTAGGTACAACATCTCATACTCACAATTTCATTACACTATAACTTGACCCTTATACTTAAGGGGGACCTTTGAGTTAACAGCGGTCGGTGTTGGTCTTGGTGAAGAAGAGAAGAGAGATGAGGAACTGAAGAAGAAATAAGAGAGAGAGAGAGAGAGAGAGAGAGAGAGAGTTTGTTGAGTTATGAAAAGGAAATGGGCTGAAGACTGGGCCTCGGGTTTGGGTCAGAGGAAAGACTTGGGCTCGCCTTGGAAGACTAGAGGATGAATAGCGCAAATTAGTTACTAAAAACTGGCCCAAGAATTGATTTTGACGAATGTTAAAATCAATGGTTACGGCTTAGTCGCGTAAAATAAATTTAAGTAAAATATTTTTAATACTCAAGAAAATATTTGTAAAGTCAGAAAAACAAATTAGAGCATCGGAAACGCTCATGGCGACATGTAGTTTAATATCGACGTATCAAACTATGTTATTCAATATATGTCGATTAATTAGTTCTAATGTGTCGGTTAAACGATATTAAAAATCTCGGGTATTACAATATGTGCCAATGGTTTCCACCTCGATACTTATGTTGAATGGAGAGGAATATCTTTGTATTACCTCTAAGAAAGTAGGTCAACGCCGCATCTTAGAGAAGATGAAGAGTCTCAGGAATAGTGTGTATGTAATTTCCATTCGATTCTTTGAATCATATGCGGTTGCACGAAAGTTTTGTAATTTGGGCTCCTATATGCTTTGGCATGCCTATCTCGGGCACGTTGGACGTGATATGATGATTGGAATACTTAAGAATTCACACGGTCACCCATTTTTCAAGTCCCAGAAGTGATTGGAGGACCACCTCACCCGTGCTTCACACGGTGAGGCAGTGCTAACCCGTGCCCTGCATGGTGAGGCCGAGCCTGCCCCTCTCGGCAGCTCCATGGCAGTAATCCCATCAGCAGCTGCGTCCCCTCCTTCACAAGAGCTTGTGATGCCTTCCGTGTTTTTTAATGCCTCCGTGACAATCTCTAATGTCTATCGCTCGACGCTCGTTTTGCAAAGCTTGTTCTCTTGCTAAATCTCAAAGAAGTCCTTCATTTTCTAAGGCTTCCACCGAGAGCATTTCATTTTTACAAGGTAGCCTGCCCCTCTCGGCAGCTCCATGGCAGTAATCCCATCAGCAGCTGCGTCCCCTCCTTCACAAAAGCTTGTGATGCCTTCCGTGTTTTTTAATGCCACTGTGACAATCTCTAATGTCTATCGCTCGACGCTCGTTTTTCAAAGCTTGTTCTCTTACTAAAACTCAAGGAAGTCCTTCATTTTCTAAGGCTTCCACCGAGAGCATTTCATTTTTACAAGGTATTCAAGGAGACATTTGTGGATCTATTCAACCGAAATGTGAACCTTTTAGATATTTTATGGTACTGGTTGACACAGTAACGCGTTGGTAACACGTCTCTTTGTTATCCATAGGGAATGCTGTATTTTCTAAGTTATTAGCTGAGATCATCAAACTTAGGACTCACCACCCTGACCATCCTATCAAATCCATTCGATTGGATAATGCTAGAGAATTAACCTCCAAAACCTTTGATGATTACTGCATGTGTATTAGGATCGAAGTTGAACATTCAGTTCCTCATGTTCATACACAGAACGGTCTAGTAGAGGCTACCATCAAGCATATTCAGCTTGTTGCTCAGGCTACGGTTATGGGTACTAACCTGCCAGTCTATGCGTGAGGATATGAAGTGTTGCATGCTGCGAGATTTATTCGTTTCAGACCCGCGGCTAACCAAACGTTTAGTGCGTACTAGATGGTTACTGGTTACGAACAAATATTTCACACTTATGTATATTTGGTTGCGCCATCTATGTGCCTATTACGCTTCCACTACGTACTAAAACGGGTCCTCAAAGACGATTAGGTATCTATGTTGTCTATAATTCGCCAACTATTGTCCGCTATTTAGAACCAACCACTAGAGATCTCTTTATTGCAAATTGTTACTCTGATGAAATATGCTTGCCGTCGTTACATACCTTAGTGCAATTAGGGCATTATTGTATCTAGCTCAATGTACTAGACTGGACATATCTTTCACATTGAACTTATTAGCAAGATTTAGTTTTGTGCCTACGTTACGTCATTGGAATGGTATCAAGCATTTGTTTCGGTACTTGAAAGGTTCAATTAACATAGGATTGTTCTATCTACTATGTGTCTAATTTTCAGGGACACCAACCATTTTAATTATATATGTCGTATTCAGTGAGTTATGTTCGTTTTAGCAAAGTATGACACTTCTGTCCGAGAATTTGCAAGTCAGTATTGTAAACTTCTCTGGTCGAATTAGGTTGTGAACTTTATTTCACTGAAAAGCCATGAGTGTCTACTTTTCAGAACATTTTACGGTTCACCATACCTTTATAACGAAGACGTTATGGCCATCTAAGTTTGTGATGGTCATTCCATGCGGAAATCTGATTTTCTTTGCAAATTCTTGTTTTGAGTTGTTATGCTGTTTCTTAAGATCTAAGTTTGACTAAGTATAGCATGTATGATCTAAAGATATGTGGTGAGATTAATGATTAATTTTTAGCCCAAGACTACTTTTGAGAAGAATATAATAAACGTTCTATACGTTGTGTTTTGTATTCCATGATTATGACACTAATCAGGGGGGAGTTGTTTCGTAGACTTCAGGATAAGTCTACCTCATATGATGCTATCAAACGCAGATGGTGTGTTGTACTATATTTCTCTTTCGATCAAGCTTTTTTTTTTCACCCAAGAAGTTCTTTTGCTTGACAAGGTTTTTAATGAGGCAACGTTATATGCACCATGCAACGTAGGCATGTGACACAAGGAGGAGTGTTATGGGGATTACTAGTTACCTCAGATTGACCTTCCCGTTGTTCAACACTTCACAGGTTCAATTGTTCTCTTTTAGGAACTGAAATTGGCAGACTGCCAACCTTGACTTGGTTAGCGCTGCAAAAGCATTCCACACTTTAGTCATGAAGACCGTAGTTTTGTGATGAAATATTGTCCATATAGAATGATTTGCACAAGTATTGCAGAAGCAACACACAATCAACACAAAACCAACCAGAGACAAAGAAAATTTACATAAACATTCATGAGACATTAATCCTAACACAAATGTAGTTGCTTGGCTTGCTTACCACTTGACTTAGTCTGTTGATTTTGCTTGTAAAATATTGTTGTTTGCATTTAAACAGCTTCCCAAATTCTTGGTAGTTTTTTTTCCTCTTTTTTTACCCTCTGGGTACATCAGATTCAGAATCTGGATTGTGCTTACCTGCTGGTTCACATTTTCATAATATAAACATGGCAAAATCAGAAATAGCCACAAGTAACATGGATACGTTGATAGTGCATATACATATCTGATAGAATTACTTGAGTCTTTACAAGTGACAGGGTATTTTCTTGGCCTACCACGAAGCATTTCAGTACCCTTGGAAGTAGATTTTTCTGAATTGTTGATGTAATCTACTTGCTCTCCTTTAACCTCTTTGAGCTTATCAGCTTCACAAACATAGTATAATATCAAGAACATTATCATGAGTTGTATGAGATCCAGTAGTAATAATGTATACTCCAACATCTAACTACATACTATCATACTATCATACCTGAATTGCATGTGGTAGATTTTCTTGGTCTCCCACGAGGCCTTTTAGGACTCGAAGATGAGACTCTGTTTTGGTGTGTATTGATGTCAGGGAAATCCATTCTCTCACACCCATTCATGTCAAAAACTTTTATGCTTAAATGCATTTTTCCAGTGTATATGAACACTATAAACTCTATCACCCAAGCCAGCATCTTTATAAAACTCGAGCCATCCATCTTTCAAATAGACATCTTCTTCTGCTTTTTTCACTCTAACTTTCCCTGAATGCTCTGAGGATCGCTTTAATGTCAATGTCGCCCACTTTGATAGTTTGTTCACAATGTGGTTTCGGACAAATCTTGGTGGGATTCTCTTCAAGACGCAACAAAAAGAAAGGAGAACCACTATTTCAAAAAACTCAATTCATGGAGAAGGGAAGGATACTGAGAATATTCTAAACCAAACAGCTGCAAAATATCAACAAAATTTGACAAAATGAAGGAAAATTGATTATCACATGCTCAGAGTTGTAGCCAGGTAGAATAATCTTGAACAAGCTAGGCTTCTCCTGCTCGACACAATTCGTGGGTACCCTCATCATTTCTGTCCTTTGTCAAAGTAAATGACAATTCGTTAAATTTAGAAGAAGAAAAAAATTGATTTAAAGGGGAAGCTCCAGCCTCCACCCTAGAGCACAGACAAACTAGCGATCTTCCATGAAATCATTTACTAAAAGGACCTGTAGCTAATCAAAAGAAGCAACAACAAATTCAAACACTAATGACCAATAGATCCCCGGACATTGGAAACCTATACATAACGAATTATATTTTTACACAAAGCACCCTAACCTCTTAAATTAATCAAAGTACCATTCCTAGACTGACAATGCCTCTTTATTGAGTGTTTGTATGATAAAACAATGTCTTTTTTATGTCATATCTTAATTGAAAAGCATAACAATGTTTGATCAGAAATCACAAAACAAGGAAATCAAAAACTGGAAGACCCATTTACTCAAACATGACATTAGAGCCCTCAAGGGAAAACAAAACAAGAACAATATAGTCATACTGAAGCATTACACATCAAAGAACAAGACCCACTTGAAGATACACAACATCATTGCTCTAGAAGTTAATATAAGTTATAGGGCATGGATAAAACAGAACAATCACTCAAAACCCAGAAAAGAAAAACTTCAGAAAATTTAATAACTCACCCTTTGAACTTTGAAGCTTGAAACCGAGATACAGAGATAGTGAAGGGGTATTTGACAGTGGCTCTTTTGTTTGGTGAACAATTCAATATTGAATTTCAATATACTGTAATAATGGAGTACCCATGAGTTTAAACTTTAAAATGACTCTCTTTCTTAGTAGAAAAGTGTCAAGTCACTCTTTAATTTTGCAGTCAATAAATTGAAAAGTGAAATTCTATTCGTACCTCCTAAAATAGTACTTAAACATCTCTCTTTTTCCAATTTTGTTTTGATTATTTCAATAGAACTTTTATTCATACCTCCAAAAACTGTATTTGTACCTCTTCACTTAATAGACCTCCTTTTTACTTTTACAAATACTTAAAATGATATTTAGACCTCCATACGTTTCTAAAAATGCCCATAATAAATATATCATTATTAGATATCAAATCATTCTAATATCCATTAATATCATTGAAATTCTACTTTTATATTTAATTATTATAAAACAATCGAAAATGCGTTTAGAATTACATCATCCATCTTCTCAAATTATTTTTCTCTTTCACTCCTAAATTCATAACTAATAATATTGTTCTTTTTTTTCATTCATTGATTTGAAATTCACCAAATTTTAAAATCGACATGAAAAATTCTAACATCTATTGAACAATTTTCTCTCATATGAAGTTTATCAAAAATTCTACGTAGCTTTTCAATTGATGCGTAAAGATTAATAATGTTATTTATTATATTTTTTTAATAAAAAAAATTAAATCATCTTATTCAATTTATTATTCCGAATTAGGGTTAGTCTGAAATCAATAAATAAATAAAGGATTGACGAAAAATGAAAAATTATAAATTAGGTAGGTTAAAAATTCTCTTATTTTTTTTTTTTTTTAACTCTTATATATCTTTTTGGTAATTTAACATGCATTGAAAAAGTCAAACAAAATTGAAAAAAGAGGGAGGTCTAAGTCCTATTTTAGAAGGTATGAATAGAAGCAAAAAGACATATAAGAGTGAAAAAAACAAGACAAGTCTTAACCTGCCAAATTTATAACTAGCCTTCCAACACTTCCTACATGCCTGCAAAATAGCTGTGAAAGTAAATAGTTATTGCTTCTTAACTATTTCGTTGAAAATTCAATCTCCAAACTCCAAAAAGATGTTGTATGTGAATTGCATAATATAGATGAATCAATTACGGAATTTCAACAGCATAATTTCTTTTTGGTGTGTTAGCTAGCATTCTCAATCTCATCTCTTCCACCCACAACTCAAAAACTATTGCTCAAATAGTCCTACGAAAATAAAGAATATATATTCATTTTTATTGGAAGCTTTATGCTATTGGTGATTTCATGATACATTTTGCCGACTTGCAAATTCGTCACTTAATTTGGAGACCAAATCTCTCTCTCTCTCTCTCTCTCTCTCTCTCTGAAATCAAATTCATTGGCCATTACAAATTTCACCCCAGACTCAAATATGATGTACTCCCCACAGTGTCTATACAAAACTCTCCTAATAATTGTATGGATATTTGATATGACGTCAATGATGAGCCTCAACCAATGACATCGGTTTTGGGGAGTAGTTTTGTGAAACTAGAAATTGAATAGTTATCTCTTACCTTATGTTTGTTATCTCATACAAACATAGTTATCTTAGGTTTGTTTTGCTGGTTTGTAGTTTTACTCATCTACCCATGATTTATTCAATCTTGTTTTATGAGAATCATTTCAAAAATGAGGGCAATACAAGTATTAATAGTGTGGCAGTTCCATAAGCACTATTTGCTTAACTAATACCGATTTTTCTTTTTTCGTCAATCATTTAATTATTTATTTCAGATTAACCCTAATTCGAAATAATAAATTAAATAGGATGATTTAATTACTTCCATTTTTATTATTAAATAAATACAATAGATAGCATTATTAATTTTCATGTATCAATGGAAAAACTACATATAATTTTTCGTGTTGATTTTACTATTTGGTTAATTTCAAATCAATGAATGAAAAACAAAGAACAATATTATTGATTATGAATTTAAGAGTGAAAGAGAAAATTAATTTGAGAAGATAGATTATGTAATTCTAAAGAATTTTTCGATTTTTTATAATAACTGAATATAAAAGTAAAACTGGAAAGATATTAATAGATTGTAAATTGATTTGATATTTAATAATAATATATTGATTATGGGCATTTTTGAAAAAGTATGGAGGTCTAAATAACATTTCAAATATTTGTAAAAGTAAAAGAGAGATCTATTAAGTGAGAAGGTCAAAATATCATTTTTGGAAGTGTGAATAGAAGCTCCAAATAGAAAATGGGGGACATGATCAGTGACGACCCATTGGCCTGTATAGGTTACTTTGTTTTTTATTTTTATTTTTATTTTTTTAAATCTAAGGACAAATTAATATTAAGAAGAAAGAAATCAAATGGTACAGAGTTCAGCTGCAAGGAAATTAGGAACTGAAAAGTAAAAAAGCAGCTTGTTCTAATGAACAAGCATGAGCAGATAAACTATGTGCAACCATGTTGCCAGTCCGACGAATATAAGACAATTCCGTGACACCAGAGTGAGTAACTTTGCCTAAACATCCTCATAGATACGCCCAAGAACAGTAGTGTTGGGCATAAGTGACGCCTGTAACTGACGAGAAACCTCTTGAGCATCAGTTTCAGTCAACACCTGATCAAAACCTTGCTCAGATTGAAAATCAACATCCATCTTACAAGCCAACAACTTCGCGTGTTCAGCAAAGAGCAAACTCCTGACCAAGCAAGCTCCTCCCGCCACCATATTCCCACTGAAATCACGCACAACAAATCCAATATCACCCAATCATGTGGTATGCTTATAAGAACCATCAAAGTTTACCTTCAGAATCCCAACCGATTGCAGTGTCCACCTCACAATGTCAAGCTTCGGCTGAGAACTGGGATGACTAGTAGAATAGTTCCTGAAATCATGCAAGTGAGTACACAAATCCATATGAACATCAATAGCCACCCTAGATTTTTTATTCCAAACCACTCATTTCTCTCTTTCCAGACATGCCATAAAGCAAATAGCAGGTCATCAAAATAATGCACAGAGAGCTCAGAAGCACACCGGACCAGCCATGACAGTATTGAAGAATGAATAGCACCCCACTGAGCACAAATAGATCAAAGGATGGCATGAAAGCTGAACACAGTCTTCATAAATTCACAATCACGACAGAGATGAATAGTAGTCTCTCCATCCAAGCCACATAAAACACCAACAGTAGCATCAACTGCAACATGTTTAGCACTCAAACTCCCTAATGATGGTAGAATATCAATACAAACGCGCCACACATGTATCTTAGCTTTATTAGGAATTCTGGTCTTCCAAAGCATTTTCCAAAATTTATCCCCCATAGAAACATGAATAGGAGAATAGTTAGATGAATGAAGGAAAACATAACGATACATCGATTTGACCGAAAATTTTCCATCCTTAGCTAACTTCCAACAGAGGCGATCATCAACAACTAGGGCTGTTAACGGTTCCAAAACCGCCAAAAAAAGCTGGAACCGTAAACCGAACCGTGTTAATTAAACGGTTCGGTTTTTGTGTTTTTCAGGGTAGGAACCGTTAGGAACCGAACCAAACGGTTCCGGTTCCAAAATGGTTCCAAACGGTTCTTGCAAAACTTGTAGCTGAAACTCTATATAAACTATTAAAAATCAATGCTTCTTGATGATATTGGCAATATGCAATTGTGGAAGACCAATAATTCAATATGAAGAACAAAACTTCAATCCATACCATCATTATTGGAACTAAAAACCCCAAAACACAGGGGATTATGCAATCTACTTTTTGGTATTCATCCAAACTATGAGTTTGTAAGTAAACAACAAATGGCTATACTGTCAGACCCAAGTAGAGCAAAAAAAGTCTTCAATTAGTTGATTAACAGAGCCAAACAGGCAAAATCTATAAGGTTGTCAGTTCTGATACTGTGCTAATCAGTCTTGGAGATTGACTACAAATAAGAAATTAGGATGAAACCATCAATCAATTAAGATAAAAGATCAAAAGATACAGATCAAGGGAGTTTAGATAATATGATAACATGAACTTTGATAAGGACAGATTCTTAAGAGGCTGCACATGGTTATAATTAATCTGTAAGTCTGAATATGAATGAGATTTGCAGCTTCTGATCATAATTTACACCACCCATTACAACAGAAGGATAATTATTTAACAAACACTTAAAAGTAGGAACACAAAGGAATTTGTATTTCGCTGGTGCAATAACTCCAATATTATTGAACAAGACCTCTCTATTGTCTCAATCAGAAACATGGTAAAACTGTATGTATCATTATACTTTGAGTCAGTATACTAACGTTCTACATTCTACAACATAATAATGATTTTTGGTATATAAAGAAAATATGTAATTATTCCAAGTTCAAAGTCTGCATGTATGTGTATTTTCCAATAAACAAGAACACAAGTCTCTTACCTCCAATATACAGCTGTGTTATGGCAGCCCTGAATGTTCGGTGCTTGTCTTAGGACTCTTATCTGCAAATTAGATTTAAGATGTATCAGTCATTATCATCCAACGAGATCCAATTTTTGAGTTAAATGATGTGTGTGAACACAATTTCAATGCTTTATATATCCTTAAAGTCATATATGTCATTACCAGACCTTCCTGATCAGAATTTCATGCCCTTTACGCCATGACACACACACACACACACATAGGGGATTATGCAATCTACTTTTAGGCTATGAGTTTGGAAATAAACAATAAATGGCTACATTGTTAGACCCAAGCAAAGCCAAAACATTGATTTCTTTAGTCATATACTTAGAACTCCCAAACTTATCCCAGGGAATGATCATCAGGGACATGAATATCAGTCTAATAAACAAAAATTGCTTAGAGAGATTAGTGTTGGATGCAAGGATAGCAGTGAACTTATGAGTTAAAACTACAAATCATACTGAATTTCAATCACTTCCAAGAAAAACTATGAGAAGTTAACATCTCTATGACCTATGCCTCTTTCATCCTAAATATCTCTTCTAGATCCAATTTCCTAGCTATTCCCTGGTACATTCAAAAAGGCCAGTATCTTATAATGAAGATCTAAAATACGCCCAACATGTTATATCAACTAATCCTAGAAAAGTAACTCAAACAGCCAGTGCCCATTGCCCATAATATTATTGAATACTAAGCCAGTAATGAAAATTCAAATATATATAGTAACTACATGATTTCATACATGGTCCCATTGATCTTATACACGTAAGAATTGGAGCCAAATCCACCAACACAAGAAACTTTAATCAGAAGACACACAAAAATCTGGCATAGGAATAGAAACGATTATTTATTTCTAAACAAGCAGAAAATCCTAAAATCACAAACCCTGTCAATGCGAGCCACTGCGGCTAAGATTTTGGACGCCACGGTGCTTACTGGGCAGTGTCGGTGGTGGTCAGAATTGAAGGTGAAGACTAAGAGGTGGAGGTGGAGGTGGAGGCGATGGTGCTCGATCGGATTGGCACAACGATGGTGGAAGTAGATGCTGCGGTCGGAGGAAAGGGAGATCGAGGTTGAGGAGAGGGAGGGAATGAGGGAGGCAGAGGGCTGAGAAACTTGGCGAAGAATTTGGGAATGAAGAGAGGGCTCAGAGGCTCAGAGGCTTAGGGAGTGAGAGTATGCATCTTGCGACTAGAGTTTCAACAAAAGAACTATACAGGTAACTAAATGACTGAATCTAACGATCAGAATTGTATGACTTAAAATCCAACGCTTCTTATGTGTTTTACAAATTAGAACCGGAACCGAACCGAACCGTATATAAACGGTTCGGTTTTATTAAATAATTTCAAATTTTTATGTAAGAACCGAACTGAACCATCCTTACATGATTCGGTTCCAACGGTTCCTGACGGAACCGTGACCGATTAACAACCCTATCAACAACCCTACGACTAAGAGGAATACTTAAAATAAGTTGAGCATCTGCAAGAGAAAAAATACCACAAATCTTTGTAGCATCCCATTCTCCCACACCCGACATAAGGTCACTAACCCTATCAACCACATGACCTCCCGTCAAATATTTTTATTTTTATTTTGTTATAGGTTACTTTGTTTTTATTTATGGCAGGATTTCCATAAATATCCATTAGATTCCAGTTTATTTCTTTTGGAAACAAAAAAAAATGAAAATTCAATATATTTCCACAATATGAAAATTCAGTCCAAATGAAGAAACAACAAGAGATCCCATAATATTAGCAAAAAGTATCAAACGTTGAATTATGGATGAATTTGAAAATTCAGTCAAAAACCATCCACCACACAACTGTTATTGTATTATTTGAAGGACTACCAATTACTTCCCATTTGTCTCCCTTTGTGTTTTCCATGTTGAATTTGTACTTCCTATAGGTCTTCATCATCTCTTTGCTAGAGCTACATTCATGATGCAAGTGCTTAGAGGAACCACAGTTGAAGCAGGGAGCACGACCATTGCCGTGATTGGAGGATTCAGGTGGTACACGGCCACCTTGATTGTTGTTGGCATGGTGGCGGCCTCCCGCGGTGGGTGCGGTGCCTCCGCCATCTCTTCTCCAAGTATTTGAAATGGTGTCTGATAGCCTCTTTATTAACCACCACGCAATTGATTCGCTTGTTGGTACAGAGAATTTCGAGCTTGATTCTTTTATTGTGGGGCCTTTTCATAGTAAATTTGTGGCGTATCAATTTTTTAGTGGCAACAGGCCTAGCATTTTAGTTGTTGAGCAAAATCTTAGAATGTCTCTGTTTCTTGGACAAAAACGCCACTTAATCTGCAATAGTTCAAATCTTGCCTTCCTCATTATGAGTGCGGTACATATGGGTAAAAACATCATATGAAAAAAGAAAGATATCCAGGGTATTGTCAATAAGAACCATATCGGTCTAAATGACTCCAACAGTTCCAAGGTCTGATTGTAAAGTGAGCATGTCTTGATTGAACTCATCCATTTTAGCATAATCTAATAGATAGATAGTCTCCCATATATTGTAGAGTTAATTCTCGCAACAATTTATAATGAACATTGTTGTACCGCAGTTTGATTTTGTCCAATAGCTCCCAGCCTGGTGTAGCCACTATAGGGCGAGAAGGGTTAGTTGACCCCTCTCAACTTTTGAGAAGTGTTCTTGGTCAATATAAACCTAAGACTATTGGCTGAGTTTTGATGCATAAATGACCCTTTTGTCAAACTGAACTTTGTATTATGAGTTCAAACCTTTCCTATTTTTGATTATAGTGCAAGGATTGGCATACAATATCAAGAGGGAAGATTCATATTATGAAGTATACATATACCCATATATTTCTCTAACAAATTCTTATCTTGGTCAGGAACAGATTAAGCAAAAAAACAACTTTCTCAATGGATTGATCAAGTACAATAACACGTTGGCTATTAATTGTCTTCTGTAGAGGCCATATATTTAAGTTTTTTTTGGATATCTCAGTTCAATTAAGAGTCATATATTTGTAAGTCTCCAGTATTTGCGGATTGCGGTTTTCTCTATCCAAACACAACATAATACCATAGGAGCCGGGGATCTTTTTTGTTCAAGTACTGCTTTTTCAAACGTTTCGTATAGATGAGAGCTTGAGTCTTGGAAACATCACCCCACAAAAATATTGACAACACCTTCAAAAAAATATGTATGAATGCCTTTGTTTATAAAGGCGACTTCCATATATCGTTGACCCAGCGGTGATAATCTTTACTTAGAAGGTTCAAGATTCCAACATTCTGATCGCGATGACGACGACATTTACGAAATATAACAGAATCGTATAAGATACATTCCACGTATCAACAGAATTAGAAAAGGTATGACGTGCATGGTCATAAAACTCGCAATGTTTTGCTCGGCAAGGTCATACATTTCATGAATGTTATTATTCGATAAAATAATAATCATATAATCCCTAGCAACCAAATACGACGTCGTATGCGCAAGCTTTTATATCATGTACATCAAAAGAAGGGGAAGAAAGAGGATCAGAAGAAGATGAGACCGGTGTGTCCGTTCGTGAAAGCCGCTCGACCGTCGGAGCCAATCAAGAAAGACAAAGACTCGTCGCCGTCGCCGTCGCCATCGCCGTCGCCGTCGCCATCGCCGTCGCCGGCCACGGTCTCCCCAAAATGCCCCATGGGCTACGACTCTCAGACCTTCAAGCTGGGCCCACTCAGCTGCATGATATGCCACGCCCTCCTCTTCGACTCCGCTAACTGCGTCCCTTGCTCTCATTCCTTCTGCAAGTAAGCTCAATCTTCCCTCCCAATTCGAATTGAATTAGGTTTTACTCGAATTTCGGAATTAGGGTTTAGAAATGGGGGTTTGGTGGTATCTGCAGAGTCTGTGTGTCGAGGTTTAAAGACTGCCCGCTGTGCGGAGCCGACATAGAGAAGACGGAGGCGAATCCAGAGCTGCAGGGATTGGTGGATCGGTTCATTGAGGGGCACGCGAGGATCACGAGGTCTCATAATGCGGAGGAGGAGAAGAGTGAGAGAGTGATTTATGAAGACGTGTCTTTGGAGAGAGGTGCTTTCTTGGTCCAGCAAGCCATGAGGGTCAGTGGAAGCCTTGCCCTGACTGTGTTTCGCATTTCCCGCCTTACTTATTAGATTAAACTGATATGTTACCATGTTTCCATTTTTGCTATGAACATTTTGTTAATTTTTGGTGCATTTATAGGCATTCCGGTCCCAGAATATAGAGAGTGCGAAATCGAGGCTGAGTCTCTGTGCACAAGACATCAGGGGTCAGTTGGAGACCATGGGGAATACTTCGGAGTTGTATTCTCAGCTGGGAGCCGTTCTAGGAATGCTTGGCGACTGCTGGTTTGTTTCCTTCCTCTCTCTCTCTCTCTCAATATAGTCCATATCCAGAGTAGCTTCACTCTGAAATTACAGAGTGAAGTTCCAATTTTGGCACACTTTTCGGTCAATATTTTTTACTATAAGTGATTCAATATTTAAGTATTTTATTCAAGATCATCTCTACAAAGTTTCATCTAATTTGACAATAGTTTGAGTTTTCAAAATTGAGATTTACACGAACGGTTCACGTTGAACAGTTTTAATTCATTCATTGATTTAATCTAATTTCAATACTTAAGATGTCCGAATTAGATGAAATTTTGTAGAGATTATCTTAAATAATATACCTAAATATTGAATCACTTGTGGTGAAAAAATTTGATCGAAAAGTGTGTCAAAATTAGAACTTCACTTTTTAATTTCAGAGTGAAGCTTCACTCTGGATAGAGATTGTGTATATATATATATATATATCAGGGAGGTTATAGAGCGGATGTCCGCACCCTCCCTTAAAGTGCGGACATTTCTGACTCCGGCGGCGGAGGGGCACAGCTGCGATACCCACTGCAGGGCGACTCCGTCTGTGCCGGCCGGAGCTCAATCGGAGACTCACGGCGGTTGGAATCTGCAAAAATCAATTTCTAAGTTTATTCCGGCGACTTTGCTATTCCGGCTGCCGATGGAGCTCCGGCTGACATAGACGGGATCGCCCTGCCGTGGTGAGTCCGGCTGTGCTGCTCCGCCCCGCTGTCGCCGGAAAAGGGCCGTCCGCACTATATATATAGTGCGTCTGTGTATGTGTGTAGCTATTAACAATAGCGTCTGAATAGTCGGATGTTCCCTTTATAGAGTAGATAGGTAGAGAAATGTACAGAGACACAATACCAGTAATATCCTAGTAAAATCTAAGCGTGTGAGTTAATTCATTCTTTTGGAACTAAGTTCACCACATGATAGAGAAAGCCTGCATGATTGGACTTTGACTCCCCAAATGCTTTGGGCTCTGTCTGTTCATGTCACCAATACAAACCCGATTTGTACTCCTAATGTACAAGGCATAAATTCTTTCATCTGTATATAGGGATACATAAAACTAACTGATTACATATAACTAATGGATAGTAATATGTTTCTTTTATCACAGCAGATGGCTAGTTTTATCGAAAGTAGGCATACCATGTTACTTAACTTGAGGCATAGAAACCATTACCTCCTTTTTCCTCCTACCAGCCAGTTTATAGTTTAGTGTTGTGTTGTCAGCTAAAGTCAGTAGGCCATTGTAATTGATTATGAAAATATAATTATTTCTCATTGGAATTTGAGCATTTGGTTATGAGCTGAAACCCTTAAAACACATTACTGAATGAGCATTTGTTATGTGCGATAGCACTACCTGTAGGTACCATAGTTATTCTTATAGAAATCCAAAAATGATATGTGTTTTGCCCACTTCCTACAATTTGGTTTGAACCTCTAGCCGCATATAAACCTGACAAGAGGAGTTTGGTGGAGGCTTTATGTGAGTTTTCTTGAACCTCTGGCCTGATATAGGCCAGACAAGCTGTCTACAATATGATACCTCTACTTGGGAAGGCTGAAATTTCCTCCTAAATAGGCAATTGGAAGAATACGTTTTTTTATTTGTTTATCTCGTAAGTTTTTGCAGTTTGCATCCCTTGATAAGATTCCTTGTAGTGGTCATTGCCGATTGGGTATGATATATTTTGTTTATTTGTCTGCTTTTCTTACGTGTACTTTTGTCAGTGGATATCATGTTGACTGCTTTGAACAAATTGTTTCTGTATTGATTCAATTTATTTACCTGTAAATTAAGTATATTTAATTTAGTACAGTTAGGAAATTAAATCTCGTGGAAAGGTCTCTGAGATTCTTCTGATTTAATTTTGTGGATGTGGTTAGATCTGGTGTAAAATTTTGAACTTTGGCTGTTTATAGCTAATGCAATGTGTTAGTTTATTTGTGCATTGAAGATTTTGGGGGAATTGATGTTGCTAAGATTTGTTGTTGACTATTTGTAGAACTGGTGAAGTTTATTGGATGGGGATACACATTGGGCTTCATGTTGTTTGATTGTGTGAATTTCTTCCCGTTGATTGTTCGTGGGCTTGTCTAGATTGCTTGCCATTTGCCAGTCTGATTGGAAAGTGGCTGAGTCTAGGGTGTTTCCCTACCTTTATTTTGGTGGACTACTGATCTACCATGTCGTAGTTTACTTATCTTGAGTGTTCAGTAAAAGTTGTTTCATAAAAAAGAAAAAGAGTTCGGCTTCCATTTATATCGAACGGCTTGCCTTGTGTATGAATTGTTTTCTTTACTTTGTGACTTTGTGTTCTAAATGGAATTTGGAGGTCGTAGTGTCGTGTAATTTATGGGCTGCACCGAAGCTTGTTACTATTTTCTTTGAAGATGCAATGGTATCTTGAATGATGAAAACTATGGAGCGTCCATTTTCTTCTTAGTCTCTCTCTCTCTCTCTCACGCACACACACACACACACACAATTTGTTTGGTGTTTGACGATTATATGGAAAAGAGAGTCAGATAGTAATATCTGGTTGGAGATAAATCTTTTGAAACTTGAGTTCTTAGAAAATTACTAATAGACAATTTGCTCGCTTGAGACTGTTACAGCCTTCTTGATGATTTCAGCAATTTGCTTGATGGAGTTTTTAACCCATTGCAATATATTTTATTTCAGTCGAGCAACAGGAGAGTCTAGTTCTGCAGTCACTTATTTTGAAGAGAGCGTTGAATTTCTTTCAAAAATGCCAGGAAATGATCAGGAGGTTATTGCATTAAAGCTTGATTGTGATATCGGCATCATGCCATTATGTCCTAGGTGTGCTTGCTCTGACAAGTGTCTTTTCCTTTAATTCTTTTACAGGTAACTCATACACTTTCTATCTCTCTTAATAAAATTGGAGATCTTAAATACTATGATGGTGACCTGCAAGCTGCAAGATCTTTCTACTTCAAGTCGTTGGATGTTCGGCGTGATGCGGTTAAACGAGATCCGAATGTTCCATCTCAGGTGGCAATTACTTTTTGTTTCTTCCACAGAACTTTATTTCTTTTATTTTTTCATTATAACAGCACATCAGGTTTCTGAACTTCTGATAGCTGGATAGAAAGGTAACTGTACAAGTACAACATTCTTGTTGTATAAAGTAGCTGGATAGAAAGGTCCCTGAACTTCTGATACTACTTACGCTGGCAAACTTGACCTTAATTGAACTCTATCCAAGAAGTGATCCCCCTAGTTTCCCCTACCGATCATAGAGAATCGTTCTATTTCTGTCATCCAAGGTTCCCCAAAATAGGGCATCATTGCACGTTCCCAAGTTTATCTTTCGTTTTACCAACTTGGTATTTCTTTCATCCAAGGTGGCTCAAAACAGGGCATCATTGCACATCCCACAGTTTATCCTGTCTTTCCACCAACTTGTACTTGTAACCTAAGTTACCAAATAGATGCCATCGAGTTGGAGGCTGTCAACTTTAATTAACCATTGTAAAATGCCATGATAAGGACAGTGCAACTGGACTGTTACGAAGCATATGGTCCAAAGTTTCAACTTAGTGTGTACACACCGCACACCAAGGGGCATTAGACAGATAGCAGGACGTACATATTACATGCAGTCAACCTCTCTTAGCAATATTATCACTTGTCCACAGAAAGAGCAAGAGTATTGTCTGTTAAGTATGAAACAGGTCTACAAAATAATTCTGACGATTTAGCTCTCTAAATTCTTAGAGAATTGTCTGTTGACTGCCACAATACATTTCCTAGACTGAACAGTAAAGAAGTTACCTCCTGCACTTGTATTAGTTAACTCCTATAAAGCCCAAATTCACAATTTTTTCATCATCAGAAAGGTGATCTGCACTTGTTTTTTTTTTTTTTATCTCATCTGACCAAATGGAACAAAAATATAAATATAAAGGGATCTCTATTACTTGGTGCATCTCCTATGAAACCTGAAGTATGAGAAATCCTCTTACAATCTAAATGCTAGGCTAGTTCCTTCACCTTTATCTGAGTGGTGATGGTTGGAAATTGATTTCTGACGTTACTTGATCACGTAAGGGTACATGTTAATGGAAGTTGTTGTAGTTATTACTAATGTGCCCCAGGTTGAAAACAGTAATAAATTTTGTCTTTCATTTATTGTTTTTCTTTTCTTTTCCAAATTGTAGTCAAAGATGTATGATACATATATTTTGTGGTTGTCAACTTCTTGATGTTGCATCTCGTCTTGCAATTACAGATTCTGGATCTGGCTGTTTCTTTTGCGAAAGTTGCAGATGCTGACAGAAGTCTTGGGAATGAGGATGTGGCAATTAGTGAGTTTCAAGAAGGAATCAAATTGTTGGAAACTTTGACATTAAATTCTGCAGACACTGGTCTTGAGCAACGGGTAAGGTTCTCTTGGTTGACTTCGTTTTATATTATTTATTTGGTTCATGTTGATTTCATTTCATAAATTGTTTGCGATATGTTCACTGATTTAACACTTTATCTTAAATGCAGCGGCTTTCAGTGTTGGAGTTCCTTAAGAACCAAGTTGTGGAGAAACAAAAGTGATACAATATCTGACTAAAGGTCTCCACCAGTCGAGAACCAGAGGGATATAGTTCAATAAATTAGCTTTGCTTTAGTAATAAGCTCAGTTGATACTCGGATATCATGGTCAATCTGAGAACATATTCTGTTGTGAGGGATGGAGAATGAGGTACTGGGTGCCTGTGGCTCCCATATCTTTAAAGGATTGATGCTTCCTAATCGTCACTCAGCATCACTCAGTTGTATATAAAAGCATCGTCCCCGATATTAATAGCAAGGGAATTTCCATTTTCTGTTCTTTTCCTCGTGTCAATAATCTACTCCTATTTTTGGCTGCATTTTACTGAATTTTCTCTGTGCCTCAGATCATTTCAATTCCACGTATTTGTGTACTTTATTTTCCTTTTTCTTCCTGGTAAGGATGATGATCTGACTGGTGATGAGCAAGACTGTAACACTGACTGTACAGATCAAGTATATTTATATGTTGAGTACATAAGTTTTCAAATATAAGTATATATTTTCATTTCCTGAACATCCCAAGAAATGAAAATTGATCTTCATAAGTAGGAACTTGATGTTGTTAATATGAGGTTATAGTATCTCTATTCCTTAATCAGGTAAGCAGGATCGTATTGGATAATGCATTTGATTTTGGGATCAAGTGTCCCGTCTTCCTGCTCATTCTTTTGATGCCTTGGTGGAACATTTGTTTTAACAAAATCAAAGGCCTTGAGAGGAAAAATTGGAAGATGTTCATTGCTAGATAAAAGATTCAGGATATGCTAATGTTTTCTCATGCCTCTGCTAACGTGACCTTAAATTTTTTGTTCATCGGTTTTTGCCGAGAGATGCAACACTCATTTCCCTCTTCATTACTGAGGAAATGGAAGAGAGTTTCGTGTCACAGATAAACTGGTTTAAGCTTTTTCATAGCTTTGAGCAAAGCACAGAATATAGATTATTGACAGCTTTTGGTGTTTTAAGCATAATTTCACTCTTTTTTAGGTAGATTGAGTCTATAGTGCCAGTTAATAGACAGTGCTCTCTATCTTCATCTTTACTAGAAACCAGCGGGCAAAAGCCCAAGAAAAAAAAAAGTTACTGATTCGTATAATATGCTTAGTTCCTAAAGTCGGGTTACTTGTGCTTGAAGGATTTGAAGGCATTGCCACAGCCTATAATGGTGCTTGCAAATTTTTGATATCACGAGGACATAAACTACACCGAGAAATGTGTGATGGAGAAAATAATGGAAAGGAGTGGAGAATAAAGCACATGCCCAATTCATGCAATTAAAATCTCCTCTCCTTATGCTCCCTTGTTGGAAAAGAGCCATTGCTTACTTGGATTTCAAGTTTCTTATCTGCTTTTTCTGTGAATAATTAAAAATTATATAAATAAAGAAAAAAAAAGGTGGAAATGTAGTGGAAGTGAGACTGAGATAGAATAGAATTATAGAAACATACAATACACACTCCTGCTTAATGGTTATATATCGTATATGTGAATCTTCAATGAAGAAAAATAATACCATGATCTTCTATTCTATTACATGATTGATTGCTATGTTTCCTGAAGATATATGTTGTTTCTCAGCAAGGCTAAAAACAAGATGAAAATATTTCTGAAAAATTAATTAAACAACCTGCATTTCTTCTGTCAATGATTGCAGATCTAATGTTGTATATTATGAACTAAAAAAGTATCTTAGATGCTTTGCTCGAGGTTCAAGCTTATAAAAAGCATTTACTTCAGAGTTCAGACTTAAACTTCAAACTACATGTGTGCCTGCATAAGTACATATTCCAAACAACTCCTTCACCAGGTCACTCCCTGCACTGATCATCCATGACTCCCATTGTTCTCATACTCCCCTGGTTTCTACTCTGCGCTGCAATTGCCACTTCAGACATTCCCAAGGTAGTTTCAACAGTAGCTCTATCGTAATCTGCTTTAATCATCTGTAGTATTACATTTTACTCTTAAATCTTAATCGATCTGCTTTCTTCCTCAGAACATGAATATGAATTGTATTACATATTTACATAATTGGAACTTGGCCCCAGTAATTTCACCCACATTTTCGAAATGAAATGTCATTTCATTCTTATTGTGAAATTGATGTTCTTGTTTCTTTGGCAGCATCATGTGGTGTACATGGGAAGTTCTTTATCAGATGGAATTAGAAGGGAAGCTGAATCTGCAGAATCAGCTTACTTGGAAATGCTGTCATCCATTATTCCAAGGTTATCATCACCATCATTTATCAAGACTAATAGCATTGCACTTTTCATCATTTGATTTTTGTACAAACCCACTTTTCAATGTTTTTCTGCCAGCCATCAGAGAGAAAGAACATTTATAATTCACAAGTATAATCATGCTCTTAGAGGATTCTCTGCCATGCTTACAGAGAGTGAAGCTTCTATTCTGTCAGGTAATAATTCCTTGCTGTTTCTCTTTCAGTACATAGCAAATAGCAATTTGTATTTGTATGAGAATGTGTATTTTCGTATTAGTTTCCCGTATTCTACAAAAAGAGGTACCATGGTATTAACTACTGGTAACCTGGTAGAAGGGTACTGTTACTCGCTGATCCTTTAGTTGTTTGTCTCCATGAATCAATCAATCAATCATGAAATTTTTTCCATTACGATGATAGTTATGTAGGTAGCTGCAAACATGAATTCACCAAACCATCTGGTAACGAGTTTAGAACATTATAAGGGCATTTCATGTCACATTTTATGTTACATTTGAAATGTGAGTGACAGTCTAACCTGATTTCCCAACACAATGTAGGGCATGATGATGTCGTCTCCATCTTCCCCGACTCAAAACTTGAACTACACACAACACGATCTTGGGATTTCATACAAGAGGCCGGGTCAGGATTAGGCAGAGTCTCATATCATCCACGCCCAACAACAAGCAGTGATGACGTCATTATTGGAATCATAGACACAGGTACCACTTCCTCCATCATCTCTGAGTTTTCTCTTTCTGTGCAAGAGATATCTGAGGAACCAAACGAACTAAGCTCGATATTTTTAATTGTAACGAAAGGGATGAAATGGAAGTAGTCAACTCAATTGTGAAGCTGCAAACAAATTGGGGAGGGAGATAGGGAAGGTAGGGCACTTAACACAATAACACCTAATGTTACGAAAGATGGAAAAAAAGATTTTGCCATTTCTGATATAGCTTCTGTGAGAAGGAAAACGAAGATAGAACGTTTCGAATTCAAAAACGGGGTGATGAATAGATGCTATAGGTCTAGAAGGATGTACTCATAGAAGTAAAGAAAATACTGGTTCTTTACATTGGAAAAGGAAGAAAATGTTTGCGCTTGCATTTTTTTAGTGGTCCATTCGACAGAATGAAGTTTTAATGTTTGCTACTTCACATTTTACACCTGCAAAAATATTTCAGGCTGTGGATTCAACTAGCTAGCTCTGTAGTTGCAAGTCTCTGATAAGCATATATAGTACAAGCTTCTAATGCAGCAAAAATTTCATTTGATTTGTTGGTTAAGGTATATGGCCCGAGTCTCCAAGTTTCAATGATGAGGGAATTGGTGCAGTCCCTTCCAGATGGAAAGGGCTCTGCATGGAGGGCTCCGACTTCAAGAAATCTAACTGTAACAGGTAGTTATGTTCTCACAAGTTCTATCTTAAATCACACTTCTTGGATAGGTGAAAAATAAATCAGGTATTTCGGAGTTATATTTATGAAATCTTCCTATATCTTGATCCATTACCACTACACTTGCCTGTAGAAAATTGATAGGTGCAAGATACTACAATGAACAAATGACTGGTAACCAGAGCAATCTAGCTGCAGCAAAAGGCTCCCCAAGAGATTCTGCTGGCCATGGTACTCACACTGCATCCATAGCTGCGGGTGCACGAGTTCCCAATGCTAGTTATTATGGCTTAGCACAAGGTACAGCAAGGGGAGGCTTACCATCAGAAAGGATTGCATGCTACAAGGCATGCTCTGATGTTGGTTGCTCTGGTGCCACCATATTGAAGGCCATTGATGATGCAATTAAAGATGGAGTAGACATGATATCTATTTCCATCGGGTTAAGCTCACTATTTCAACCAGATTATTTAAACGACCCGATAGCCATTGGATCATTTCATGCTGAACAAATGGGAGTCATGGTCATTTGCTCTGGAGGAAATGATGGTCCTGATCCTTATACTGTTGTTAACACAGCGCCGTGGATCTTCACTGTTGCAGCTTCTAACATTGATAGGGATTTTCAATCTACAATAGTCCTTGGAAATGGGAGAACTTTCACGGTTAGTTACTCAATCAAATTTTGTATATGATATAGATATCGTTATTCTGCTTCTGAAAGGTCTCACACATCAATGTTCTAAAGGGTTCAGCCATTAATTTCTCCAATCTCACTCGCTCAAAGACATATCCTCTTGTGTTCGGAAGGGATGCTGCTGCTAATTTTACCCCTGTATCAGAAGCAAGGTTGTCATAATTTATATGCTTTAACTATCTTGCTTTTTAATTCCCTTATTAATTGTTCTCCATTAGGAGGAAGTTGGTGGTGTTAGTGTGTTACATTTGGTAAAATATTTCCGTTTTGACAATTCAACCAGTAAAGTAAAAATTCATCGTTGTTTCTTCATCCTAAACTGCAGAAATTGCTATCCAGGATCATTTGATCCTAAAAAGATAGCTGGAAAAATTGTTGTTTGTGTTGCTGATGATCCAACTGTTTCAAGAAGAATCAAGAAATTAGTTGTAGATGATGCAAAAGCCAAAGGGTTGATTTTGATCGATGAAGATGAGAAAAGTGTGCCTTTTGATTCAGGCGTTTTCCCATTTACAGAAGTTGGAGATATTGAAGGGTTTCAGATTCTCAATTACATCAACTCTACCAAGTAAGCTACGTGCCTTCTTTGATTGATTAGTGTATTTACTTCACTTTCATATTATGAATGTTTCCAGACTATATTGCTGATTGCTTGTACTGGTTTCCCATTTTGAGACCTTGTCTGCTATCTCATTTCCCTGCCATATTACAATCTTTGGTCTTGTGCTAGATTATATGTGACGCAAAATGTTGTTAGCCATCACCTAGACATCTCTTGTCACAGAAAGTTTCAATTTGTCCTCTCAAATATATAAAGATTTAATTTGTTATTAAGAAATGCATCATTCAGGATATTAGCATTCCATATTGTAGCTGCAATTCTCAGTTAGGTCAGACCTATGCGATAGGATGAATCTTTAATAAAGTCTGGGCAACACTAGTCCGAGACATATTTAAAGTTCTCTCTAACATCTAAGGCTCCTTTCTCAAACAAAATGCTTCACTTCCCTTGAAACTCTAGCTGATAGGACACTGACTTTTGTGTGACATAAAAACAGAAACCCTACAGCAACAATCCTCCGAACTGTTAGTGTTCATAGGTATAGACCTGCACCAACAGTGGCGTATTTTTCATCGAGAGGTCCTGCACAGCTTACAGAAAATGTTCTCAAGGTTATTTTCTTTTGCTCTCACCTTCAAATTATAAAGCTCAATGTTATTGACACAAGGTTTAATGGATATATATTTTTGTTAACTGCTGTGCTATAAATTTTAGGTTTCTCTTGCTTAATTTTCTAGTATCTTTGCAATTCCACTTACGTACTCAATTTTCACATATACTAAAGGGGTTCTGATTAGTACATGTTCCTGACATGAATTAAACATGTACAGTATGCATATTCTGAACTTTAACTGGAGTTTATACTCTTACTTGATATGCTTTTCAGCCTGATATAATGGCTCCAGGGGTGGCGATTTTAGCTGCCATCAGTCCCAAGAATGAATCAGGGACTGTCCCTAATGGACAAAAACCATCCAAGTTTTCCATAAAGTCTGGAACATCAATGGCATGCCCACATGTAACAGGCGCTGCTGCATTCATCAAGTCGGTGCATCATGAATGGACATCCTCCATGATCAAATCAGCACTTATGACAACAGGTAATTTTTGTTTGTGGTCGATATTTATAACTAAGACTCTGTTGTGCATAACTTTATACAGCATCACTTCTTCGTTTAATTACATTATAAAAAGTTCAGGAAGATGCTGTGCATGCCATATAAAATAATCAATAATATATAAGCTGATCAGATTGATATGATTAATGCAAGTATATATAGCAGTTTATTAGATACTTAAATTTTGAGGTTATGTTTATATCTATAGGACATGATTTTAGTCTAAAGTACCTGAACATCAAAGAAGATATTTATTTGGATCTGTGGTGTTGTTTCAGCAACCGTGTACAACAACATGAGAAAGCCTTTGATTAACAGCACTAACAACTATGCAAATCCACATGAGGTAGGGGTTGGAGAAATAAACCCAATCAAAGCTCTTCACCCAGGATTAGTGTTTGAAACCACAACAGAAAATTATCTTGAATTCCTTTGTTATTACGGCTACAAAGAGAAGGTCATAGGATCAATGTCAAACACAAAATTCAACTGCCCAAAAGTCTCCACTGAAGAACTCATCTCTAATGTCAACTACCCATCAATCTCCGTTAGTAAACTCAACCGGCACCAACCTGCAGTGACAGTTAAAAGAACTGCAACCAATGTCGGAGCCTCCAATTCTACATATATTGCGAAGGTGAATGCTCCTGTAGGCTTAGTAGTCAAGGTTCTACCAAAGACGCTAGTTTTTGCTGAAGGAGTGAGGAAGGTGTCTTTCCAAGTCACATTTTGTGGCAAGAAGGCTCCTACTGGCTACAGTTTTGGGTCAATTACATGGTCTGGTGGTCGACATTCAGTTAAAACTGTGTTTGGTGTGAATGTAGAGTAATTAGGAAGTGTAAAGTGTTAGTGCTTGAAGTCTATTAAAAGATAAAAGAGAACTAATTAATCCTTGAGGGGGTAATGTGCAACAGAAGATAATAAAAGTTCCACACATGTATATTTATATATCTTTATGCCTGTGGGTGTGTATCTTACATTAGAAGTCCCAATTTGATTTTCCAAATTGTTCTATATGCTAAAGTAGTACTCCGAATATGCATAATGAAGTATAGCAAGTTGGAGCAGAAGGCTCTTTCATGTTTTGTAATTTGATGAGATAAAGGTATAATCTGGACAATATTATCTCATTAATTTTTTGATCCTGCTGTTGCTTGATCTAATTTGGCTGCAAAATTATGCAACTGAAATATGATATTTTTCACCCATGGAGATTGACTCTTTACCACAACTTTGTTTCCTAGTTTGTGAAATATGTTACTGGTTAATTGCTCTACATGTTGTAGTGCTGATTGTAGTTTTATGTTGGAAATCCTTATATGCCATTTAAACACTAGATTATATCATCATATGGATTGAAATGAAGAGGAATACAACATGAGTGCAAATTAGATGCACTATTTAACAAACAGAAGACCATGATCGTGAAACAAGAAGTAATCAAATTTTGCTAGTGCAAATGGGTGCTGTAGGGTGCTGTATGTGACCCCTTATTCTCCTTGTCCGATGCCTGTAGAGGACAAAGGTCATGGTGTTGGTTTGATCAAGTATCTCATTTATGAGGGGCAAAGCCAGCCTTGATCTTCTCAATGGTATCAACATCAGTCTTGAATGATTTAGCAAGGATCTTATCGTCGATCCCAGAGGCAAACAGTGAAAGTGGCACTGAAACTGTTCCAGCATTTGCACTTCCAAAGGCTGAAATAGCAATGGCTGGGATGCTGGGCTGTGAGTTATACTAATAGTGGACTAGTCCCTTTGGAAACACAAACATGTCGCCAACTTTAAGCTTTTGAGTATACAAGACGTTCTTTGTGTCGACAAACCCTACTTCCAAGTAACCAGCAACAAGGAACAATAGTTCAGATGAGCGAGGGTGAGTATGAGGAGGGTTTACTCCACCATTTGCAGGAAACTTAAGCACCGCATATGACACACTCTGGCCATCAAGAGCGGGAAATTCAGTCAAAGAAGCTTTAGTGACCTTAAAAGTTTCAGGAACTCCATCAAATATTCCGCGGAATTTAGTGTAAGTGAAAAATGTTCCATCAACTTTGGTGTTATTTGGCTGCACTATAAAGTCGGAAAGGATATCAGGATCACCTGCAATGGCCTTTTCAGAAGTGGTGGCCAGGGTAAGTGCTAGTATCAGTGCTGCAAAATATCTGAAGGCCATAGTTAACTTATGGATTGATTGCCTGAGAAATTATGGTGCTGACCTCCTATTTATAATCATTATCTATTTATCTTTTTAACATGCTATTAGTAATGTAAGAGATCATTTTCTAAGAGCTGGTGAACAGATTCTTGTAGCCAGCTGCTGCTGTAATTTACAATGTTGTTTCTGTGTTTTCTTCTACTTGGCATGATTGAAATATTACAAGCCTGCATGTATGTGGCCTCTTTGTATCTCATTAGCGGAACATGAATTTTGACTGAATTTTCTAGGACGCTTTGTATGAAAATGTCAGGATTTGAAATGCATCAAGTAGAATAAGCCCTATGATTAGTAGATAGATACATATAGCATTTTCTTCGGTTTACCAGGTAGTATTTATCGGCCGAAAAGAAAAAAGCAAGAATGCAGATGTTTAACCTATGAAGCACGGACACGTGCTATGGGCAACATATTGCGTGTCCGACACGGACACAGACACGCGGACACGCACCAACTCATAATAAAAGTGAAAGTGCTTATAGTGAGATCCGACCCTTAGTCATCCAAGGCACTCAACAACTCCTCAATCATTCCAACATATTCAGTTTTTGTTATATTTATGCACACTTTAATATATATAAGGAGAGAAACTCGTGATGAAAATAAGAATGCTTGTGGTGGGATTTGAACCTTGGTTATCTAAGGTACTTATCAAGTCCTTAGCCATTTTAACAAGTTATGTTTTCATCATTTTAATGCACACTTTGACATATATATACATCTAAAATTCTAAATACTTTCAAATTTATAAATTATTTTTTTAAATAAATATATATATTAAAATAATATTTAATTAACATGTCCACCACGTATCCGTGTTCAAAAAAATTTTTATATGTCGTGTTTACGTATCGAATTGTGTCCAATACGGACACTCGTGTCCGTGTCCGTGTCTGTGCTACTTAGTGTTTAACCCTTAAACCCAAATAAGCAGAGACGAATTCCATGCCAAATTTCAAAGTAATGAATTAATATCAGGCAATCATTGAAAGAGACTTTTTCTATGAGTTTAGTCATAAAGCTACTTGCAATCTCATTTCATTTGCTATTTGGTGCGAGTTATTTTCTTCTGTATGTTTGTTAATGGCCATGTTTGCTAGTTGGTTTTGATCTTTTCCGTCTGATGACCAGCTCTTCGTATTTAGTTCACTATATATTTACCCAACTACTTGAATTTGAATAGAACAATGATGATTGCTCGATTACTCGACATCAATATTTAACCCTGAACACATCATAGTAGTATAAAGTAAGAGGGTATCGTTCACAAACCGGGGATCCAGCCAGGGCTTAGGATCACAGTATTTACACGAATTCATAAAGATATAAAAGGTTGATATAGATTTTGGATTGAATCATAAAAACAGTAAATAAAACCTAAACTAATATATACATGTGATCAACCAACCAACACATAAACAATCACCAAAACATCTCATACAAAGGAAATCGAACCAAGCTCTATGTCTTTCTTCTAGCATCATGCCGAGACCATATATTGAACAACTAAGGTTGGATCATGCAATCTAAGTTCCAAATCAGTAACCTATATGCATAGACACTTAACACATTCAAGTCTTGCCACTCGGCTTCATTGAAATCTAACATGTTCATCTTACCACATAATCCCAAAGCCATGCATATCGAATTCATTAAGTATGTCACCTACTTAACCCCCAATCATGCAATTTCGAAAATCATATAGAAAAGAATAAACATATTCATAGCATAAGTCTTTAATCCAACAACCTAAATATCATGCTACAATCGTACACATAACACTTCGAAATCAAAATTGATCAAGAACAAGGTTCGGCAGAAACCAAAAACAGAAATTCCATAAAACCAAAACATAATTTCGAATCCTTTATATAAATTGAATCAAGTAGCTATTTCATAGACAAAATTGATACAAGATTACTCTAAACAAATCGCAACTCATCCAAGAACAAGAATAAAACCAAAAACCGAATTGAAATAAAGAGAGAATCATGGTTACACTTTATCAATCAATCGATCCTACAAGGTGTAGCCAAGACTTCTATGGATGAAACCTCTTCTCAATCGTGCTTCAAGGCTATAGATAAAGGTGGAGAATGGTGGAATCGGTTTTAGGATTTCTTGGAGGGATGAAGGATGAATTCGGCAGAGCTATGGCTGTGTTTGTGTATAGGCTGATGATCCTTCTGAATGGAGAGGCCGGCCTCTATATATAGAGGTCTAGGAAGCCTTCTTGCCGTGCCATAAGGAAATAGAATCCAATTGGGAAACTGAAATCCTCTTTGTTATGGATTTGATTTATGTACTCCATATCCAACTTGATGTAGGAAACCAAGTCCAACAGGGAGAACTCTAAAGGCAGCTCGGCAACAATCTTGGTCCAACTAGGAGTAGCTAGGCCGGCCTCCTCTTCTCCTTCTTCAACTCGAATATGATTTCCTTGTTCAACTAGGAATGCATCTCGGCAACTCTTCTTTCTTTCCAAATATGATTTGTCTTTCCTGAAAAGAATTCGTCGATTAAGGAATAGGAAAGAATGAAAATAGGAAAGTAGAGTCCTAGTCGAGTAAGGAATCCTAGCTCAATCAGGAGTTCTAACACTTAGCACAATTTCATCATCAAATGATCTCAATTCGAAATAGCTCTACCTAGAACAAACATATGACAAATATGAACCTAAAGCAACTAAATAGGAAGTAACAAAGCATAAGAATAGGGCATATATACATTAAGAACGTCACACTTTGTGCTCCTATCAACAACCCCACACTTAGACTTTGCTAGTCCCTTAGCAAACACTAAAAAGAAAAATCAAAACATAAACGAAATCAAAACACTAAAGCTAACGACACACATTCTAATGCCTTCAACGTTTTGTCTCAGAGATCTTCAAACTCACAGCATCAAGAATAACACTCAATCGAAATAGATAAGATGAATTCAATGGTTAATAAACATGAAATTTCGTTTAACAAGTAAGACATGGCAGAAACAAAGGTGAAATCAAGCTCGACATGTTCAAAACAAGTTCAAATTCAACTCACATAGGATACGCACTCCAAATCTTTTCTCTCAAGAACATGGCATATGCTTAAAAGCTTTTCACACACAAGAGTTATGAACAAAGTGAAATCGAAAACCTCATGAAAGATATCAATCATATGCACAAATGAACCCAAACCATAAGCTTACTCATGAAACAAACTCCACAAATCAAGGACTACTCATTTTAAGAATCATGCGGATCTTTAGAAAAGGGATAGGTTAGGCTCGGCATGGACATATTTTCAGGGTAAAAGGAATCACAAAGGTCATCCTCAAGACTTAGCAGAGCAAAACATCCACCTTATGTCGCCATACTCCATAAAACAAGGGCCAAATATCATCATGTTGGACCCATTCTTCACTTTATACATTGTGAAAACGAACAAAGGCTAAAGTATAACATTATTGAGCCTTCAACAAATACATCACAACTCCAAATTCACATAAACAAGTATGTATGCCGAGATCATCATTCATACTTTCTTTCATATTTTTCTTTTCTTTTCTTGCCGTGCCTATATCTTTTTCTCTTCTTTCTTTTCACACGGCATCTTTCAATTTTTCTCATACTTTTTACTCTTTTCACGGCATAACATACATACAATAGCGTAACCCCACACTTGAATCAAGTCATCACTCCATATTACATCCAAAATCGGCTCTGCCAAGCCTCAAAGACAAGGTAGAGATATAACTATACTAAGCAAGGATATAACATGTTGGTAATGAAAGAAAAAGGCTTAACGTAGGCTCAAAGGGGTTAACACTAAGGTGTCCCACGCAGGGCTCAAATAGGGATGTACGGCTTTTTGGCTTAAGTGGTGGAAATCCTAAAAAGATCCAACAATCCTTTTCAAAATCAGAGTATATTATGACATAAAGTTTCGAAAGTTTCACAAAGTAAGTTCTAGCATTCTCTAGTTCATTGCAATTCTATGGCATATGAATTGATCAAAATAGATGTAATGAGGTTATAAAGCCAAGAAACGATAGAATAACTCTCCAAAGAAAGGCACAAGTATATGGCTCGAATCTCACATAGGTTACATGAATTCAAAACAAGTAAGGAACATGCTCATTCTGTACCTAAGTTTCAAAATCCTCATCTACTACATGTTCGTACAAAATCTACACATCGATTAACCATCAAATAACAATAAGTTCATTTCAATATCATGCTCATCTATCAACCATAAATTCAAAGATCAACTCATCCTAGACAGTTAAAGGCATACCTAGGACTCAAAACAAAAACAAAACAACTAAACAACTTCAAAAATCGAAAAACAGAACTAAAATAACACTAAAATTTCGAAAATCAAAACACAAAATTGAAACACATAAGCATCAAACAATAGAATACAACGAATGATGTATACCCCACCCCACACTTAAAACTTACATTGCCCTCAATGTACAATATGATAAGCAACGAAAATTAAAAAGAGATAAGGGATAAGAAAATGCAAACACTCGTTGATGGCTCCTTCATTGGCTTAAGTTTAGAGTCTATAGCCTAGACTATCTTCAAAGCATCACTTGCTTGCCGTAGGATCAAGGAGAGACGTCTCCTCCACGTTATGTGCCACAAAATTCTCATAGTACGGCTTCAAGCGATGTCCATTGACCGTGAATTCCTTATCAATCACAACACCTTTAATCCTGATAGCACCAGAAGGAAAAATATTAGTAACAACAAACGGTCCAAGCCACCTAGAACGGAGCTTGCCCGGAAACAATCTAAGTCGAGAATTAAACAAAAGAACTTTCTGCCCAACGACAAAGTGTTTCTTCCTAATCATGCGGTCATGGAATGTCTTAGTCTTCTCCTTGTAAACCATTGCCGAATCATAGGCCTCATTTCGAATCTCTTCAAGCTCATGCAATTGTAGCTTCCTATGTAATCCGGCCTCATCAATATCCATGTTAAAATTCTTCACAGCCCACCATGCACGATGTTCAAGCTCCACGGGAAGATGGCACGCCTTGCCATAGACTAGTCGAAATGGTGACATGCCAAGGGGAGTCTTGTATGCCGTCCTATAGGCCCAAAGAGCATCATCTAATCGTTGAGACCAATCCTTGGGTGATGGTCCAACAGATTTCTCCAAAATTCTCTTGATCTCACGATTAGATAGCTCCACTTGTCCACTTGTTTGGGGGTGATAAGGCGTAGCAACCTTATGCTTGATTCCATACTTCTTCAACAACGCCTCAATGGTACGGTTACAAAAGTGAGATCCTTCATCACTAATGATAACTCTCGGCATACCAAACCTAGAGAAAATGTTAGAACGAAGGAAATCTGCAACAACTCGAGAATCATTAGTCCGGGTGGCCTTTGCTTCCACCCATTTCGAAACATAGTCAACACAAACGAGTATGTATAAGTAACCATTTGAGCTAGGAAAAGGTCCCATGAAATCAATACCCCAACAATCAAAAATTTCGACATATATAATCGGTGTCATAGGCATTTGATCTCTAGATCCTAAGTTTCCCATGCGTTGGCATCTATCACAAGTCATGCAAAAATGATATGCATCTTTGAAAATCGTAGGCCAAAAGAAACCACATTCTAACACCTTAAGAGCAGTCCTACGTGAACCAAAATGTCCTCCACAAGATTCAGAATGGCAAAAAGTAAGTATAGAATGATGTTCATGTTCAGGGACACACCTCCTAATGATTTGATCAACACAGTGTTTCCACAAGTATGGTTCATCCCAAACATAGTACTTAGCTAATGCCTTAAGTCTATTCTTTTGAGCATGCGATAATGTATCAGGAAATTGCTTAGAAACAAGATAATTGACAATATCAGCATACCATGGCTCACTTACCTCAACTCGAAAGAGTTGCTCGTCCGGAAAGCTCTCTTGGATGGCCAAGGGCTCGGCATCTCTTACCAAACGACTCAAATGATCCGCCACAACATTGTCACTTCCCTTCTTGTCCTTGATTTCGAGATCAAACTCTTGGAGTAAAAGAATCCATCGAATCAATCTCGGTTTGGCATCCTTCTTTCTCATTAAATACTTCAAAGCTGCATGGTCAGTGTAAACAATAACTTTAGATTGAAGTAAGTAAGAACGAAACTTATCTAGAGCAAAGATCACGGCAAGAAGTTCTTTTTCAGTTGTGGTGTAGTTTTGTTGAGCATCATTGAGTGTTCGTGAGGCATAGTAGATGGCGTAGGGCTGCTTGTCCTTCCTCTGCCCTAGCACGGCTCCAACTGCATAGTCGGAGGCATCACACATCAACTCAAATGGCAAGGACCAATCCGGCGGTGCCATGATCGGTGCTGAAGTTAGGAGCTTCTTCAAGGTCTCGAATGCATGCTTGCAATCATCATCAAAGTTGAATGGGACGTCTTTTTGAAGCAATGAACTCATTGGTCTCGCAATCTTGGAAAAATCCTTGATAAACCTACGATAGAAACCTGCATGTCCAAGAAACGATCGAACATCCCTCACACTTGTGGGGAGGGGTAAGTGACGCACAAGATCTATTTTAGACTTATCAACCTCAATTCCCCTAGATGAAACAATATGACCTAAGACAATGCCTTGCGTGACCATAAAGTGACATTTTTCCCAATTCAAAACCAAGTTAGTTTCCTCACAACGTTTGAGCACAAGTTCAACATTTTCTAAACAAGTTTCGAAATCTTCACCATAGACAGAAAAATCATCCATGAAAACTTCAATTTTAGAACCAATATACTCGGAGAAAATATGATACATACAACGTTGAAACGTACCTGGGGCGTTGCATAAACCAAAAGGCATGCGACGATAAGCAAACGTACCAAAAGGGCATGTGAACGTAGTCTTCTCTTGATCTTCTTCCGCAACACTTATTTGGTTGTATCCACTATATCCATCAAGGAAACAATAGAAAGAGTGACCAGCTAACCTTTCAAGCATTTGATCAATGAATGGCAATGGCATGTGGTCCTTCCTTGTTGTCGCATTGAGCTTCCTATAGTCAATACATACCCTATGTCCGGTCACTGTCCTTTGAGGCACCAATTCGTTGTCCTTGTTCTTCACCACCGTGATGCCCGACTTCTTTGGCACAACTTGAATGGGAGAGATCCACCTACTATCCGAGATGGGGTAGATCACGCCACAATCGTGCAACTTAGTGATTTCATCCTTTACAACTTGCATCATTGGTGGATGAAGGCGTCTCTGACCTTCCTTAGTTGGTTTGGCACCATCTTCTAGCAATATTCGATGCACACACATGGTAGGGCTAATTCCCTTGATGTCGGCTAAGGTCCATCCTATTGCCGTCTTGTGTCTCTTCAACACTTCAATCAATCTCTCCTCTTGCTCCTCATTTAGTGCAGATGAAATGATCACGGGCAATGTATCCTCTTCTCCTAGAAACACATACTTCAAGTGGTCCGGAAGAACCTTAAGATCAAGCTTCGGAGCTTGCACCACAGAAGGAAGATTCTTGTTAGTAGTTAAGAGAATTGGACTAGGAGAGACAAAGCTTACCTCACGTGCAACCTCAAGAGAGGTCACGTTCTCAAGAATGAAGGATGGCACGGCATTGTTTGCTTCTAACTCCGAAATGTTAGAACCATCACTTGTAAATCCGGCCCCTTGGGCAATGGTGAGTGCCAACTCGTCATTTGTCAAAGTATCAAGATAGTTATCTGCAAGGGAATCAAGTATGTCAACTGAAAAACAATCACTTAATTCCGAAAGAGGATACCTCATAGCTTCAAAGATGTTGAAGCTAATCACTTCACCATCGAACTCAAAGGTGAGTGATCCACTAAACACATCTATTTTCGTTCGTGCAGTCCTCATGAAGGGGCGGCCTAACAAGATAGGAACCTCCTTGTCATCTGCCTCCGTTGGCTCCATGTCTATGACATAGAAGTCGGCAGGAAAGATCAAGCTCGAAACCTGCACAAGAACATCTTCAACATAGCCCAAAGGGACTTTGTTGGAACAATCAGCCAATCGAATCACAACATTATCACGTTTCAAATCACCTAGACCTAGGTTCTCATAGATATAGTGCGGCATTACATTAATAGATGCACCTAAGTCTAACATTATCTTTTCAAATGTCATGTTTCCGATTGTACAAGGGATAGAAAAACTCCCTGGATCCTTAAGCTTAGGTGGTAGCTTTCTTTGGAGCACGGCAGAAACCGTCTCACTCATTGTGAAAACCTCCTTCTCTCGAGTCATCCTCTTGTTGGTGCACAATTCTTTCAAAAACTTAGCATACTTAGGATTTTGTTGTATGCATTCAATAAGAGGCATGTTCACTTCCACCTTCTTGAAAATGTCGAGCATGGCTTGATCAGAGTCATCCTTCTTTTGCTTTGCAAATCTACTAGGGAAGGGAACACGAGGAAGATCATTAGTTGAAACCAAACCACTAAAGTTAGGATCCTTACCTTTAGAGGGCACGGCATGATCTTCTTTTGGTAAAGGCACGGCATCATTGGCTTTAGAGGAGGCATGGTCCTTCTCTAAGTCTTTGGCATTGAAATTCTCGGCCTCTTGTCCTTTAGAAGGCACGGCCTTCTTGTGTTGCTGCAATGGAGCATCCAAGGTCCTCCCACTTCGTGTCACCATGGCCTTTACATTTGGATTAGGCTCAGTTTGGATTGGCAACTTCCCTCCTTCATGGATCTTGCCCATGAAATCGATCACTTGTCCCATCTGCTTCTTAAGCTCGGTTATATCCTTAGAATGAGCTTGTTGACCTGTAACTAATGCTTGAGTAGCAGAGTTTAGATTTTGTTGCCCTTGAGCAAGAGACTTCAAAAGTTCATCATAATTAGGTGAAGATGCATTATTCGAACCATGAACATTAGAGTTAAAGGGAGCAGAACCTTGAGGTACCTGAGGCCTCACAAACAAACCTGAAGGACGAGGTCCTTGACCTTGAGCATTGGATGGTTGAGCATTGTTGCTCCAACGAAAATTTGGATGGTCTCTAAGTCCAGGGTTGTATGTGTTCGAGTATGGATCGTACCTAGGCCTTTGTTGCCCCATAAAGTTCAACTCTTCTTCAGTCATTGCACCATTTGGACAATTGTCAGTTGTGTGATCCTTGAAAGAACAAATGCCACATGCTTGAGGGTTGATGCTCGAACCATTGAATGCCTTGACTAGCACGTCAAGCTTCCTTTCTAAAGTTGCCATCTGATTCCTTGCATCAACATCATACACCCCACGGCTCTTGCTTCCTCTCTTCTCCTTGGAACTAAATTGGCGATTGTTGTCAGCCAAGTCATCAATCAAGGTATAAGCTTCTTGACCGGTTTTGTTCATGAAGGTGCAGCCACATGCCGAGTCCACCATGCTCTTATTGGTGGTGTCGAGTCCTTCATAGAAGAATTGCACCAAGTCATCCAACGAAATACCATGGTGAGGACACTTCCTTTGTAGTTCCTGAAATTCCTCCCAAGCCTCATAGAGTGAATCACCATCTTTTTGAGTGAAGTTCTGAATCTTCCTCCTAAGTCTTTTCGTGAGTTGAGCAGGGAAGAATTGCTTCAAGAACCTCCTAGTCATTTCGTCCCATGTAGTGATGATTCCTGCAGGCAAAGAATACAACCAACGTTTAGCATCATCCTTAAGGGTAAATGGGAACAAAAGCAACCTCAAGCCTTCTTGAGAAAGATGATGAATCGATTGGAGCTTGCAAATGTCCAAGAACTCCCTAAGGTGAACATTAGGGTCTTCCATTGAAGAACCAGAGTACTTAGGCAGCTGCCCCAGCAATTGAACAGGAATGGAGAAGTTATCTTCATCAGGTGGAGTGAAGGCAATGCATGAGGGTGATTCCGGGGTGGTAGGAATGAATGCATTCTTGAGTGCCATTGGAGCACCAACAGGGATTATGTCACGGCCCGCAATTGTGTCTAAGTCTGACTTGAAGACGAAGGGGAAGGAAAGATCCTCCTCTTCTTCTGATCTAGGTGAAGAGTTTAAGTTTGAATTGCTTGGAGATGTTTCGAAATTCAAAGGTCTACTTATGAAAGAGTTGTTCAAATCTCTAAGTGCTTGAATTCGATCCTTGAGCTCTTGTGTCTTCTTAGAAAATTCGGACATGCATAGTACCTGTTTATATGAAAGGTAACGAGTTAGTATTGAAGAATACATAATGGATACATAAAATTCGTGCCTTCCCTTAGTCATACACACGCACACTTATGGGGAGGGACACGGCAACTATGTCAAGTTTACAAGTGTTAGTTCTTTACGTTTTCACAAGTTCATACAATTTACAAGTTCTTTTTGCTATTTCAATGATTGAATGATCGATTGATTCTAAGTTGTAAATCAAGGTGGACGTGCGGCCTAAGTATAGATGCCTAGACACAAGATCAAGTCTTTGTTTCAGAAGGCCTTTAGCTCAATCAGAGATAGTGAACATGGTAGGACTCATTTGTTGAACTACGGAGAGCGAACTCCCTATCGACTCCATCACCGAGATGTATGTCAGTCAGTAGTTCTCTGAGATCCAATTTTGGTCCCATGCACCAGAGTAATAAAAGAGCGTGCCCCTTACTCAGCTGGACTTCACCTCATGTGTTAGACAAATCTCCAAGTGTTAATAAAAGCCGCCCTCGACCTCATGCAAACTCGAGAGCTAGCATGAAGGGTTAAGGCTAATATTAACAAAAGGGACTTTACCTATTCCGTTCGATTTACAACCTACAACAATCATTCACTTAAGCACCAAAACAACAACCTAGGTTACATTACTATATGTTACACGAAATAAGAATAAGAATATACAAATGTACAATATAAACAATGAATTCGTAGTAAAAGTTAGGGATCCATCTCTAATGGATCCCCGGCAACGGCGCCATTTGATGATTGCTCGATTACTCGACATCAATATTTAACCCTGAACACATCATAGTAGTATAAAGTAAGAGGGTATCGTTCACAAACCGGGGATCCAGCCAGGGCTTAGGATCACAGTACTTACACGAATTCATAAAGATATAAAAGGTTGATATAGATTTTGGATTGAATCATAAAAACAGTAAATAAAACCTAAACTAATATATACATGTGATCAACCAACCAACACATAAACAATCACCAAAACATCTCATACAAAGGAAATCGAACCAAGCTCTATGTCTTTCTTCTAGCATCATGCCGAGACCATATATTGAACAACTAAGGTTGGATCATGCAATCTAAGTTCCAAATCAGTAACCTATATGCATAGACACTTAACACATTCAAGTCTTGCCACTCGGCTTCATTGAAATCTAACATGTTCATCTTACCACATAATCCCAAAGCCATGCATATCGAATTCATTAAGTATGTCACCTACTTAACCCCCAATCATGCAATTTCGAAAATCATATAGAAAAGAATAAACATATTCATAGCATAAGTCTTTAATCCAACAACCTAAATATCATGCTACAATCGTACACATAACACTTCGAAATCAAAATTGATCAAGAACAAGGTTCGGCAGAAACCAAAAACAGAAATTCCATAAAACCAAAACATAATTTCGAATCCTTTATATAAATTGAATCAAGTAGCTATTTCATAGACAAAATTGATACAAGATTACTCTAAACAAATCGCAACTCATCCAAAAACAAGAATAAAACCAAAAACCGAATTGAAATAAAGAGAGAATCATGGTTACACTTTATCAATCAATCGATCCTACAAGGTGTAGCCAAGACTTCTATGGATGAAACCTCTTCTCAATCGTGCTTCAAGGCTATAGATAAAGGTGGAGAATGGTGGAATCGGTTTTAGGATTTCTTGGAGGGATGAAGGATGAATTCGGCAGAGCTATGGCTGTGTTTGTGTATAGGCTGATGATCCTTCTGAATGGAGAGGCCGGCCTCTATATATAGAGGTCTAGGAAGCCTTCTTGCCGTGCCATAAGGAAATAGAATCCAATTGGGAAACTGAAATCCTCTTTGTTATGGATTTGATTTATGTACTCCATATCCAACTTGATGTAGGAAACCAAGTCCAACAGGGAGAACTCTAAAGGCAGCTCGGCAACAATCTTGGTCCAACTAGGAGTAGCTAGGCCGGCCTCCTCTTCTCCTTCTTCAACTCGAATATGATTTCCTTGTTCAACTAGGAATGCATCTCGGCAACTCTTCTTTCTTTCCAAATATGATTTGTCTTTCCTGAAAAGAATTCGTCGATTATGGAATAGGAAAGAATGAAAATAGGAAAGTAGAGTCCTAGTCGAGTAAGGAATCCTAGCTCAATCAGGAGTTCTAACACTTAGCACAATTTCATCATCAAATGATCTCAATTCGAAATAGCTCTACCTAGAACAAACATATGACAAATATGAACCTAAAGCAACTAAATAGGAAGTAACAAAGCATAAGAATAGGGCATATATACATTAAGAACGTCACACTTTGTGCTCCTATCAAACAATTATACATCAAATTGCTTTGTAGTTTACTTGCACCAACATGTGTCCTGGTAGCACAATGCATAGATAGTAGAGAAGTGCTCTGATTTATGCTGAGATTTCAGAATTTTGACCTCTCCCAGCACTTAATTTATGAGTGGCGGCCCCGGGCTGGCCGGGTCGGGTATTTTCAAAAATATGAATATCTAATTCCGCCCACCTAAAGCGGGCTTTGCAGGCCGGGTCTTGCGGGCTTCTATTAGAAAAAAACATAATACTATAATTTAAGGGTTTGAAACAATAGAAGAGTTATTAGAAAACATTTTTTTAAAAAGTCACAAATAAATTCTAGTTTCGAAATATTGTCGATCAACACCAATAGATGTGATCGATATATATTTAGGGACACTGTAAAAATTTCATCCGTTTTGAATATGGTTTGACCGTCGGTACCTACGGTTAACAAAAAAAAGCGTTTTGACATAATAAAACCTCATTGATCGGGGCTTTGCCAAATGGGTTTCCTCGTTGCGAGCACGCACGATCGGTGACAAAAATTAGGTGATTTCAAATATGTAAACAGCTTTCTGCATTCGCATCTTGGTAATGGGTTCCTCTTAGGGCATTTTAATGTTGTTTTTTGTTTACCCGAAATTCCGACGGTCAAACGAGGTCCGAATTGGATAAAATTTTAAAATGGTCACTAAATATATATACCGATCACATCGGATGGTGTCGATCGATTCTGAGAAGATTCCTTCATAATGCAATAGTTTTATTATAAACCTAATATAAAGGTTATGATATATTAGTGGAAAACTTCGGTGATCGATAACTCCAGTTCAAAATAGTGTCGATCACACCAGCAGATGTGATTGGTATATATATTTAGGGAACCCATAAAAATTTCGTCCATTTTGGACATGATTTGACCATTCGTACCAACGGTCAACTAAAAAAGAAGTGTTTTGACATATTGAACATCATTAACAGGGGCTTTGCCAAATGGATTTCTTCAGTGCGACCGCGCACGATAGGTAACAAAAATTAGATGATTTCAGATATACAAACGGCTTTCGGCATTAGCATATTTGTAATTGGTCCTCCTTTAGGACATATTGGTGGTTTTTTCGATTTACCGAACATTCCGACGGTTAAACGAGGTCCGAATTGGATGAAATTTTTACTGGGTGACTAAATATATATACCAATCACTTCGGCTGGCATCGATCAATCCCGAGAACTTTCCTTCATATAGTCACTTCATAATGCGATAGTTTTATTCTAAATTTAATATAAAGGTTATGATACATTAGTGGAGATATGGCTCATCAACGGACCGGGCCTTAATAAATTTAAATAAGTGGCGGGCCGGGCCGAGTCGGATATTTTCAAAAATACAAAGATCCAAGCCCGCCCACCTAAGGCAGGCCTTGCGGGCTTTTGCGGGCCGGGCCGGGTCGGGCCTTGTAGACTTTTACGGGCCGGGCCTTACGGGCTTGTATTAGAAAAACAATATAATACTCTAATTTAAGGGTTTGAAACAATAAAAGAATTATTAGAAAACATTCTAAAACAAAAATTACAAATAAATTATAGTTTCGAAATATTGTCGATCGACACCAATAGATGTGATCGATATATATTTAGGGACCATGTAAAAATTTCATCCAATTCGGATCTCGTTTAACCGTCGGAATTTTCGGTCAACAAAAAAAAGAGGCGTTTTCACATAATAAAATCGCATTGACCGGGGCTTTGCCAAATGGTTTTCTCATTGCGACAACGCACGATCGGTGAAAAAAATTAGGTGATTTCAAATATGTAAACAAATTTCCACATTCGCATCTTGGTAATTGGTCCCCCCTTAAGGGCATATTAGTGTTGTTTTTGGTTTACCGGAAATTCCAACGGTTAAACGAGGTCTGAATTGGATGAAATTTTAAAATGATCATTAAATATATATATTAATCACATCGGATGGTGTCGATCGATTCCGAGAATTTTCCTTCATATAGTCGCTTCATAATATGATAGTTTTATTATAAACCTAATATAAGGTTATAATACATTAGTGGACACTTCGGCGATCGACAACTCAAATTCAAAATATGATCAATCGACACCAGTAGATGTGATCGTTATATATATTTAGGGAACCCGTAAAGATTTCATCCGTTTTGGACATGGTTTGACCGTTCGTACCATCGGTCAACTAAAAAAGAGGCGTTTTGACATATTTAAACCTCATTGACCGGGGCTTTGCCAAATAGATTTCTTCAGTTCGACCGCGCACGATAGGTAACAAAAATTAGGTGATTTCATATATGCAAACGGCTTTCAGCATTCGCATATTTGTAATAGGCCCTCCATTAGGGCACAATAGTGGTGTTTTCAATTTACCAAAAATTCCGACGGTCAAACGAAGTCCAAATTGGATGAAATTTTTACAGGGTCACAAAATATATATACCAATCACACCGGCTGGTGTCGATCGATCCCGAAAAGTTTCTTTCATATAGTCGCTTCATAATGCGTTAGTTTTAATATAAGCCTAATATAAAAGGTTATAGTACATTAGTAGACGCTTCGGCGATCAATAACTCTAGTTCGAAATATGATCGATCGACACCAGTAGATGTGATCGGTATATATATTTAGGGAACCTGTAAACATTTCGTCCGTTTTGGATATTGTTTGATCGTCCGTACCTACGGTCAATAAAGAAAAATGCGTTTTGACATATTAAAATCCTCATTGACCGGGGCTTTGCCAAATTGGTTTCCTTGGTGCGACCACACACAATCGGTGACAAAAATTAGGTAATTTCAGATATGCAAACGACTTTTGGTGTTCACATTTTGGTAATGGGTCTTTCCTTATGACATATTATTGTTGTTTTCGGTTTACAGGAAATTCCGACGGTAAAACGAGTTCTAAATTGGATGAAATTTTTACAGGGTCACTAAATATATATACCGATCATATCTACTGGTATCGATCGATCCCAATAAGTTTCCTTAATATAGTTGCTTCATAATGGAATAGTTTTATTCTAAACCTAATAAAATATGTATGTATAATATTTTATTATTTGACGGGCTTTTACGGGCCGGGCATTGCGGGCTTTTGGCGGGCCGGGCCGGGTTTCACACCTCTAATTTAAGCCCGGCCCTCTACCCACGGAAGCGGGCTTTGGCGGGCTTTCTCGCGGGCTGGGCCGGGTAAAAGCCCGTCGGGCTTGCGGGCCTCCGTGGGCTAAATGATGAGGCCTAAGTGGAGACTTACGCAATCGCCCACTCCAGTTTGAAAGATAGAGGATCTACACTAGCAGTTGTGATCGGTATATATATTTAGGAACCCTGTAAAAATTTCGTCCGTTTTGGACATGGTTTGATCGTTCATACCTACGGTCAACCAAAAAAGAGGCGTTTTGACATATTGAAACCCCATTGACTGGGGTATTGCTAAATGAGTTTTCTCAGTGCGACCATGCAGGATAGGTAACAAAAATTAGGTGATTTCAGATATGTAAACGGCTTTCGGCGTTCGCATCTTTGTAATTGGTCCTCCTTTAGGGCATATTAGTAGCGTTTCCGGTTTACCGGAAATTCTGACGGTAAAACAAGGTCTGAATTGGATGAAATTTTTACAGGGTCACTAAATATATATACCGATTACATTGGCTGGTGTCGATCGATCCCGAGACATAGTGTGACGTTCTTAATGTATATATGCCATATTTTTATGTTTTGTTACTTCTTATTTAGTTGTTTTAGGTTCATATTTGTCATTTGTATGTTTTAGTAGAGCTATGTCGAATTTGGATGAATTGATGATGAAATTGTGCTAAGTGTTAGAAATCCTTATTAAGCTAGGATTCCTTACTCGACTAGGACTATACTTTCCTATTCCTTAATCGTCGAATTCTTTTCAGGAAAGACAAATCATATTTGGACAAGGAGTAGTGATGCATTCCTAGTGAGACAAGGAAGTCATGTCCAAGTTGTAAGAGGAGAAGAGAGGCCGGCCTAGCGATTTCTAGTTGAAGGAGGATAGATGCCGTGCAGCCTATATGTTTCCCTATTGGATTTGGTTTCCTACATCAAGTTGAATTTGGAGTACATGAATCAAAGTCCATATCAAAGACGATTTCAGCTTTCCAATCCAATTCTATCTCCTAAATGGGATGGCATGAAAGGTTTATTGTCTCCTATATATAGAGGCCGGCCTCACCATTCAATCATCATTAACCTTGCACACAAGCACAAGCCATAGCTCTGCTGAATCAGTCCCTCATCCACCAAGAATCCTAAAAACCGAAATTCATCATTCTCGATCCTTTGGATCCGACGCAAGTAGCCTAGGATCTTCGTTTTCTTAGAATAAACCCCGTAGGAATATTTCAAAGTGTAACTCTATAATCTTCATGTTTTATTTCGGTTTTCTATGTTCTTGTTCTTGGATGATTTCTGTTTTTGCTTTGTTGAAGTTTATTTCGATCTTGTCTATGAGATAGTTGTGACTTTCGAATTGTGTAATGATATGAAGATTTCGATATCTATTCAATGTTTTTAAATTTTATGCCGTGAGTTCTTGTTCATGTTCTTGATTAATTTTCGGTGTGTTCTTATATTGCATGTGTGATTAAGACAAGTAGTTGATGTTGCATATGTTAATCATTCAAAGTTAGTAACGATTTTGATACAAGTAGTTGATTAGTTGTTTATTCTTTGTTAGTCCACCGATTTTGATCCTAAGTTCGACATTGGATAGGTGCTTAAACATGTTGATTTTTTTATGTGATACGTAATTGCATTATGAATTGGTATGTTAGATTTCGTTGCAAGACAAGTAGTTGAGCTGAATGTATCCATGTATTAGGAACCAAGTAGGAACTTGATGCATGATTGAACTTAAGTTGAACCTTGATACCTACGGAATGAACATGATTGAGAATAGATTTCAATGGCTTTGTTCTTACATGATTTGTTTGGTGATTGCTTATGTGTTGGTTAGTTGATCACATGTATATATTAGTTTAGACTTTATTTTCTGTTTTTGATCCGAAACTTATATCTCAAACCCTTTCATATCTATGTGAATTCATGTTAAATGTTTGTGATTCTATGCCCTAGTTGGATCCCCGGTTTGTGAACGATACCCTCTTGCTTTATACTACTTACGATGCTTTCATGGTTAAATATTGATGTCGAGTAATCAAGTCCATCACCGAGAAGTTTCCTTCAAATAGTCGCTTCATAATGCGATAGTTTTATTATAAACCTAATATAAAAGTTATGATACATTAGTGGACACTTCGGCGATCGATAACTCTAGTTCGAAATATGGTCGATCGACACCAGTAGATGTAATCAGTATATATATTTAGGGAAATGGTAAAAATTTTGTCCGTTTTGACATGGTTTGACCGTCTGTACCTACGGTTAACCAAAAAAGAGGCGTTTTGACATATTAAAATCTCCATTGACCGGGACTTTGCCAAATGGGTTTCCTTGGTGCGACCACACATAATTGATGATAAAAATTAGTTGATTTCAGATATGCAAACGGCTTTTGGTGTTCGCATTTTGGTAATGGGTATTCTTTTATGGCATATTAGTGTTGTATTCGGTTTACCGGTAAATCTGACTGTCAAACGAGGTCCGAATTGGATGAAATTTTTACAAGGTCACTAGATATATAAACCGATTATATCGGCTAGTGTCGATCGATCCTAAGAAGTTTCCTTGATATAGTTACTTCATAATGCAATAATTTTATTCTAAACCTAATAAAATATGTATGTATAATATTTTATTATTTGGCGGGCTTTCTCGCGGGCCGGACCAGGTAAAAGCCTATCGGGCTAGCGGGCCTCCGCGGGCTAAATGATGAGGCCTAATATTAGACCAAGTACCCCAGTTATATAATTTTGAGAAAATTAGAGATAGACCCAATATTGGAGCCCCTCATTGAAATTAAATCCACACCTAAATGTTTTTTAAATCTACACCCAATTTTTTTTTATACAAGTCTATTTTCCTTTTGATCATTTTGGTTTGCTTAATCTTAGCATCTATTTATAAATTTTCATTTTACATGTCTAATTCAAACATTCCATTAATTTTTCATTACATTAAATTGTTGAAAGATTTGATTTCAAATTTTCTTTGAGAAAAACTTATTTATATAGCTAATATCAAAGTTTTAAAATACAAACACTATTCTAACTTTTATACATCCAATGAGAGAATTCCAAACTAGCTTGTTGTGTATTTGTATCATTCGTTTGTTTCAATTTTTGAATCTACCAATAAGGTATGTATGTCGTTATCCATACAATCTGTATGTATATATGTTTTCTCAAATAGTTTCTTTTTGTATCATGAGCTTTTGTATGGTAAGCCTTAATTTTTCTAGGTTTCAACATTTTTTTTACACTACTGATATGATGTAGAATAGATGTCACAAAGAATTTAAGAGCAAATAGACCGACGCAAGAAAGGGAATGCCGGTATTGTTCATGTTTAGGCTACGAGCTCAAAATAGGGCGAATGATATCTTTTCAGAAAGAGAATGGCGATAGAAACCAAACGACGTGTGTGCTTTTTCAGGCATCCAACGTCGTTTAGGCCCTCAAAACAGTTTTAGTGTTTTCCGAATTTATTTTGGAATTTATTTGTTTTAGATTTTATTTTATTTTAACCCATAGGCTTGATTAGGCTTTTGTTAGCGCCCTAGGGTTTCATTTTAGTACTTAAGCCACCTCTTGTGGCCGTATGAGACATTTTTTATATTTTAAAACTTTTGAGTTCTCTTAATTTTCATAGTGGATTCCAGAACTTCTCGTGGATTTAAGAAACCCTAGTCTTGTGGATTCAAGGCTATCGTTAGTGGATTCTAACGGATTAGTTACGCTGTATTATGATACCTAATAGATAGAAACATGCATATCAATATAAATTTCAAATTCAACTTATGAAAGAGATGTTTGGAATGATAGAATACATAACAAACAGGTTTATGTAAAAAATCCTAGAAAACATGTAAACATCCATATAGATACATACTTAATCATTAGGTTATAATTAAAAAAAACCTACTTTATAGGAAAAAAACTTATATCTCTACCTCAAACGTAGGTTGCATTGTTGTTCATATGAAATCTACCTATGAAATAGAATGTTTAAATTATTTAAAAAAATGGAAAGTTTGTATCACCATGAAGTGATTTTGATATTGAATTGATTTAAATTTGAAAAGCTTATGAAATTTAAATATGTAATTAAGGAATGTTCTATTATTTCTAAATTTATGATGACTAAAAGAAAAATTGCAATTATTAAGGGACTATGAAAATATATAATTAAGGTAGTATATGAGAGTATAATTTGTTGATTGACTAATCAGTTTTTAATAATGACATTTTGTAATTTAGATTAAAGAGAATGACAATAATTCGGTGTATAATAAAGAAAAAACTAAGTGAGTTTCTCTTAAAAAAGCTTTTAAAAATTGGGTGTATAATGAAATACCGCATTTTGGTTAACTTGGACCAACACAAAGTGCAAATTGATATATTTCCATCTATCTAGTGAAAATGCGTACCGGAATGGTGTAACAATATCAGTTGGGCAATGTTTTGAGTAGTAAGATGAGAACTCTGATTATCGTTACCTATAACGTTTCAGGAACTTCATCAAATAAATACACCACGCAGTACTTCTGGTGTAGGTAAAGAAGAGTCCATCAACTTTGCTAAGGTTATTTTGAAGGCAGCCAAGGAAAGTACTAATATGATTACTGTATTGGGAAACATCTTAAGGCCATGGTAGATTACTCGGCTGCTACTGTTGATGCTGGTGATGGTAGTCGGTATCTGGTTAGGTATCGATATATAAACCCTAAATTTCTGGGAGCTGATGAGTTTCTACTTTCTACTTTCTAGTTAACCGCCATTGTCCGAACCAATCAAGATGAGTTTCAGGTTCGAAATGTTCTATGTTCTAATCTACACGCTCTTATATTGGTTCAACACATTAATAACAGACCGGATCCCACACTTCAGTACAAGATAAGTTTTCAGCTCTTGGAAGGATTAACTAGTGTCTTTAGAAAGATTTGTGAGGGAAATCAATTTTACAAAAGATCAAAATCCCAATTCAAATTCTGAGCATCGTCAAACCAATTGCTTCCCAGATGTGAATTGCTTACATTAGTACAATATCTCTTATTACATAAACTGCAAGAATCCAAGTTCATTTTTACAAGTAACTTTCAAACATTGCAGAATTAAACAGAAATGATTTCTTTTTAAGGCTTAAGTGGGATAGTCATAGTAGCAAAACTTTCTCTATAAAATTGAACTCAGATTACACCAAACAAGCTATCTATGCCTATTGAGCGACTGACTTCTCTTCTAAATTCTAATGTACAACAACACTGAAACAATCATCCTTTGTTCAAATCAACCACCATTTTAGCAATGATAAAAATAATAAAAAGAAATAGAATAAAATTAAGAAAGATACTATCTAAGGGGATGATATTAAAGAAACCTTACTACTCTCATTCTATTGGTGGAAATCACGAAAATTGGATACAAAGGAGGAGAAACCGTTCATTCCTAGTTCCTTCTTTCCTTTAATATTATGTCAGTCCTCTGCGCTTTAACAACCAAAGAAACCAGGACCTGCCAGTTTAAGAAGTTCCTGACCTGCATCCTTACCTATCTCCATCATCTCCTTATAAGCATACAGGCCTTTCCTAGACGTCTCAAGTACTGAAAATCAGACAAAAAAAGGAAGCGTCATTAATTGCTGTGGAAGATTATTCAAATTGGAGAATGAGAAAATAAAGACATCTGAGCCTATTTTTATTAAGGCATGAGCAAGAGCATACCACGGGTTCCATCAGGGGAGGCTACCAAGCCTTTGAATATGCAGTTACCATCGGCATCTTTGCTGGCATACCCAGCAATAGGAGTTCGGCAAGACCCATCCAGGGTTAAAAGAAATGCCCTCTCACATGCAACAGCTAGTCTTGTTTCTTCATGATTCAATTTGTCAATATATTCAGCCTGTGATGAAAAATTGAAATAGAGCTTAGTGAGGCAAAGTGCAAGTTTATCAAGGCATAAATATTATAATTTTGTATGGATCTGACCGGTCAATATATTCCTCCTTTGACATAAATTGATTCACGTTGGTGGTAAATTATGACAACAGGATGCATTTATTAACATCTAAGATAGATCCCTAATTAAAGTGTCATACTTCAGCATGATAAATACAGAATAAAGACTATCTATCACCTTTCAAAAAAAAAAAAGGACCATCTGTCTACTCATTTTCAAAATACAATCTGTCCACGTACTAAATTTGCTTCATCCATGATTTTTAGCTACACCTATGACATTCACAGAAAACAAGCTTATATGCTTCCCTGTCTAATGACACAACTAATACAAAAGTGACAAAATCATCCAAATTTTTAGCTTTAAATTTGAAAATAAAAAATTAACACACCATTTTATCGTCATTGCTTCGGCAGGCAATTCCAATTGCCCCTTGGGCAACAGCAGGAAGCATTTCGTCTAGTGAAAGGACTGAAGTGACATTTTCCGTCATATTCAGACGTTTCAGCCCAGCTAACGCCAATAAGGTAGCTTCAACAACCTTCTCATTAAGTTTCTTCAACCTAGTCTGGACATTACCCCGAAAGTTCTCCTCTACCTGCAACATGACATTGACCAAAATATGAATCACAAGTAATGAAACATTTCAGAACCTATTAAATTAATACATGCTAACTACTTGTCAAATGTGACAGGACATGGTAACTTACTTTAAGCGACGGATATCTATGGAGTATCTGCGACTTTCGTCTAAGCGAAGCAGTACCAATAATGCTACCAGCCGGTAGTTCTCCTAGCGAAGAAGCAGTTAAGCATATAAATGCATCTCGAACGTCCTCTCGTGGGAGATTGCAGGGCAAAATGGTCTTGTCGGGTAACAAAGTAGGTACATCTTTCATGGAGTGTACAGCAATGTCAATGTCACCATTTATCAATGCCTCATCAATCTCCTTGGTGAACAACCCCTTGCCGCCGATATCGGCCAGTGGTTGGCTCAGTATCTTATCACCAGTAGTTTTGATAATCACAATTTCAATTGCCCCCTCTTCAGCCAAGTGGGGATGTGATGCAATGAGCTTTTCTTTTGTTTGATAAGCTTGAGCAAGAGCTAGTGGGCTATCCTATACAGGAAAAGAGTATGAAAACAAAAACCATGACATGGGTTCGTACCAAGTTCTGAACTTTGAAGCAAAATGAAGACAGAAGTGAAGCAAAACCAAAGTACCTTCCTCTGGTGCCAATTTTGATAAGAGCGACTTTGGAATTATGGGTCTGCTGCTCAACTGCTACAGAGGCTCTGGCGACATGAGTGTGTTTTCTGATGCAGCTGGGAAAAGCCAAAGTCCGGGGAGTCTTGAGAGATGCGCGGGCAAAGTTGACAGGACATAAAGGGAGAGATGAGGAACTGGAACAGGTGGAGGCAGAAGCATACAGGGCTCCCATGGCATGAGAGAAAGATTGGATCTTTGAGTGTTTGAGAGAGAGAAAAAGAGAGGAGATAGAGATTGGGATCGAGATGGGTTTGTGTAAAAACACAGAAATGGGTTGTTTTGTTGACGGAGATAGGATAATGGGATTTCTTTTTCGTTTCCTCTCACTACCACGCTGGCGTCTCAACTCCTTCCACTTTTCCAGACCCCCACCCAAAGTCTCTCTTTTATTTTCACTTAAAAGTTAAAAATAAGGTTTTGAGGCGCCGTAATAGTATAGTCGAGTAAAGAGTAAAGACTTAGGAAGCTTTTGCTTATCTCTTGAAAACGTCCCCGTGACTTTTAAGAAAAGTAAGATGTGTGTGTCTTTACCAAACACCCAAAACTCCTCATCTTATAAGAGAAGGAGCTTATAAGCCCCGCCAAACGCGACCTTAAGGTTATTAAAAATAAGCTCCAAAAATAAGAACCAGAACTCATCCGCTAGATAAATCTAACTTTTTTAGAGCCGTAACTACTTTACGCATGAGGGATTGACCCATGAAGAAAAACCAATTTTTAGGACTGTTGGGCCCATCAAGAGCACCATGAGAGCTCTAGAGATAAGCCCAGACTTGGGCTGATGGAACTTGCCCCAGCGTGAGCCCATATCTGAGAGACCCAAGCCTAAAAAAAACCCTTGACCAATGGTTGTCCACTTAGACTTTGACGCCCGCTTCGACGCTGACGACCACCCAATGATCTTCAGTCTCATTGCCGATGCTTCCCTAGCCCAAACCAGTCTCTAAACAACAAGCAAAATATGCGACACTGCCAGGAAAACTAATTTAACACCGACGCCGAGAATCTCCCAACCACCATTGAAATCTGGGCGATAAGATGCAACACACAAAGACTAGAAGGAGGATACAATAGCACCATCCTTCCAACGCTCTCCTATACCGCTACCAACAAGGCCAACCATGGTGATCAATCATAGACACACAAAGGCATATAAGAATTGAAAAATTCACGTCCTTTTAGAGAGGAGAATGTGGAAAGTTGAGAATGAGATTGAGAGAAAATAATGTCTTTTGCATAATTGAGATTTCTCATAGGGCATGCCAAGATATATGGTCAGCCCAACGTGCAGAAACGTGGGGAAAGTATGTCCCTTCGACTCGGAAGTGGATAAAACAATCTTTTTGGGTTTTGGCTTTGGAAGACCATGAGATTAACAAAATGACTAGAAAATGAGGGACATGCATCGAGAAATTATTGGTTTATAACTTTATATACGTTAGATCATATTATAAAATATCTACACTGTATGGGACATGTAAGCTCAATGTTTTAGTATATGATTTGATTGCAGTAATTAAGTGGAAGAAGTTCATTTGCACTCATGCATCTAATTATTGCCAATTATATGTTTTTGGTTAGTAACTTATTTGAGAAACATAGTGAAGATTAAGGGTCGGCAATGGGCCCGGCCCGGCCATGGCCCGGCCAATTACCAATGGACTCAAGCCGGGCTTTCTAATAAGACCAAGACCCACGAGCTTACGGGCTACCCATAGGCTCGGGTCTTATGGACTTTTTGAATGAGCCGGGCTGGGCCTTTTATATTTATGTGTAATATATATTTATTAAGAAAAAATTAGGATGTGGTACTTATTGAGCTAAATATAGTACAAAATATAAAAAAATATATAATTTAATTAATTGGCATATTTGACAAATAATTACATATAAAACTATTAGTTTAAAAAACAAATGGGCTTCGAGCAGGCTTTTGGGTGGCCTATTTAGTGCCGGGCTGGGCTTTGGCCTTAAGGGCTCCAATGGGCTGGGCCTTAGACCACGCCTAGGCTTTAAACCCTCGGCCTCTACCCAGCCTTATGCTAATTAGGCCGAGCTTTGATTGGCTTTTGACCAATCCATCTAACGGATTTTAGGCCCGCGGGCCAAATGATGACTCTACTTAACATTAACCTAAAAAGGTTGGACCCTACTAAGCCTAAACTCACCCTTATAGATTCCTTGTTCTTGTGTGTACGAGGTAATGAGTATTTCGAGAAGACTAGTGAAAAGAAGTGTAGGTTTTGTTGAGTTGAGAATGGATTGGAAGAGCCTAGAGTGAAGAGCCGTTTTTACTCACATTTCACACTATAACATTAAGTTGTTCGTTGAGACCGGCGTCTGGTGCCTTAAACCCATCTAGGGATTGGGGCATGACATGAATATGGTCACCACTTCATCTAATCAAGCAGAGATCATGCTCTCCATAAAGCTGTGTGTGAGTGTGTATGGTTAAGGTCCATCATCATACATATGCAGAGTAGATGTGGTTTAAGGTTCATCACACATATGGATGAACCAACACTCCCCCTGAAGACAATGCATCTTGTATCAAGCAAATGAATCAAGCTCAAATTAAGGGAGGCAACACCAATCATATCTCGCTGTGGTTCTTCTATAATAAGCAACAACAAGAATTCCTGAAGATCCAAGTGAAGCAAACTTATTCAGAAGATTCCATGGTAGACTTGTTCATGAAGTCGCTTCTGAAGTCCATGTTTTAGGAGCATGTTAAAAATATCAGATTGAAGATGTTTTCTAATATCTTGAAAGATTGTTCCAGCACTCAGGGGAGATGCAGAAACATCAAGGGGAGTTACCTAGCTCTCACATGCCAATGATTATCTCAATTGAGAAGTGGTGTGTTGTGCTCTTTGCCATTCGACCAAGGTTTGTTTTTCCCGCAGTGATTTTTGTTACTTGGTAGGCTTTTAGCAAGGCAAGGCAACACAAAAAAAAAACCAAACTCTACGTCCAAAATGCACAAGGTAGAGTGTTGTGAAGAATATGTTTCTCATATGTATGCTTAGTCTTTGTATGAGTTAAATTATTGTACTTGGTTATTTCTTTAAATCTTTGTAAGTGGAATATAATCCCACATTTGAGATATATCTTTTATGTATTCTCCTATTTAATAGAGCACTTATTTATTCAATAAAATATTCTATTTAGATTTCCTGAAAGGTCACGTTTGAGCACATTTCTTCATAACAAAATCTCATATATTGGTGAGTTTTCATGTATTTTTTTAGTACGAAGTCATGCGAGATTTTATTCAGTAAGCACCAAAAAGATAATACACTCTAAAAGACTGACAATAAGAGTTATCCCTATCAGTCTATGACACTCCCAACCTAGAAAACTAGACTTACATGGCCAAAATTGTACCCACCTTTTCACAACAGTTTATAGCACAAAGAATCAATTTTTAGAAAGGTATACAGTAGAACCTCGTTAAATTAATACTCAATTAATTAATAACCTCGTTAAAATAATACATTTTGGGTTTATGGTGCTAAATTAATAATTCGCTAAATTTATAAGATAATAGAAGTTTTAGAATTTACATAGACCCCATCGAATATGTAAATTAATAATGACTTAATTTATATAATAAATTTTACATTTTGAGGATTTCAATGAAGAATTTTATTGATTTAATTATTATCAAATAAAAATAATATAATACATCGAACAACATAATATTTTGAATAACGGTATCCGTGATAAATTAATCAAACAATGCGGTGTATACAAGAAGTACAACTTTGTTTTCTTCGAAAAAGTGAAAGAAAATATTTATTATACCTTCATAAGTTAAGGAATTTAGGGATTGCCAAGACGTCATTACAATACAATGTTTTGCTCAATTTATATTATAAGACTGGAAACAAGGAGAAATTTCACAGTTTGATGTGTGAAATGGAAGAGAATGACATCAGGCTTGACATATTCACATTAGGCATCAAACTTAGTGCAGCTGCAAATGTTTTGGGCATTATGGCTTCATATTTTTCCTGTTCACTTATACAGGAGTCCAACAATACGAAAGATTAAATTTAATCTGTTCATTGTTACTTAGTGGATCAATTGTGCACATCTCTGTAGTTCTTCCACTCTTCTCAACAAAACTAAATTAGATGTAAGTTAAAACTGAATTGATTTTTGATTATAAAAAAGTTGAGAAGTACAGTTCAAGCTACTGAAGTTTAAGTATGAGGCAGTGAATGTTTCAACTCTTATGAGTATGATTGTATTTATACTTTATGAATACTTAACCAATTAGTTAACTTAGGAGTATAATTACTAAGTCATCTGAAACTTCTAGGTAGATTGGTACATGCAACAAGAAAATAATCTTATCACTACCAAAATGGTTAAAAGTACAAGAGTTTAGTTGAATATAGTAGATTGAACCAATGGATTCAATCACTTTTGTCATAAGTAATAATCTTCTGGTACCATTTGAACATTCGCCATTTCCACCTTCATAGTTGTAATTATTAATCTTTTGAGAATTTATTTGCTTTGTTTAGCAAATTGTAGTATTTTAAATCTGCAATGATCTTTTTGTTAGGCTCGAGACTTTAGACCCGAGAACCGTTTAGAACCATCAGAACCGCACCGAAATGGTCGAATCAATTCAATTCTAAAAATAAATAAATTACTAAATCTAGAAAAACCGCACCGAAACAACCAATTCGATTCAATTTCAGTTCCTATTTTTAAAAATAATTTTGGAATCGTTAAAACTGAGTCTTCACAACTATATAAGAAAAACCCCTAAAAGAAACATGTTTTATCGCTGCCTCCCTCATCACTTTATTTTCTTTACTTCTTAGATTCCTACTAATCAATATATAAACTAAAAATCCCAATTCATTTTGCCCTATGCCCTTACTTCCTCACTTCCTCTGTCTGACTTCCTCTATTATTTTGTTACTTCTTAAAATCTAAATTGTCATAAGTAAGCATTCTCTCTCTCTCTCTCAATTGTTTTTGAAATAATTGAGTATGTTAATTGTTGATCATTTGGTAATTGTATTAGAGAGGTTGTTGACGTTATGTATTTGCATTTTGATGTTGGTATTTTTATGTGGTTATTGTTTAAGGCTTGGAGATAAATATATATAACAATGAACTTTTAAAACTGTAAAAATCCGAAAACTGACATGATATTTGCAGTTCCAGTTCCGGAAGCAAATGGTGCTAAATCCAGACCGTTTTTTCTTTTCTGATTTCGGTTCCAGTTTTGGGAAAAAATAATTATTTTGGAACCGGTCCCAGGCCTACGTTTTGTTACATATCTTAATGTGCTTCATATTAAATTAGTCGCATAATCTTGCAAGCTTTGATTTCGCAAATTAACTTTCTATTAAAGTCCTTTGTGATTTTAATATGAGGTTGGATACAACATTCCATTTTTATTGCTTTGCAATTAAGTGGTAATGTTCATCTTTTGCATCTAGAATCTCAGAGTCTGTCGCAACACAACGCTGATGCTAGAAATTTTATTGCGCAAAGCCCTGCCCAACTTAAGACCAAGCTTTAGCATGCCAAGACCAGCCGTTCGCAACAAATTAGTGCATTGCGGCAACAAATAGCGGAGCTTGAAGCTGAGCAAGCTAGAGAACTCAAGGCTGTGGAGGAAGAAATAAGAAGTACTGTACCCCAAATTCAGGAGCGCAAGAGGCAACTGGCAGCTTCTGTGACTGAAGAAAGGAGGATCAACAACCTGATATGCGATAAAGCCAGTGATACTGGAAAACTTCTCCTAGATATCCGCCTTGTCAGACATAGAATGTAATTTGAACAACAAAGTATTTTAGTAGTAAGAATTGCAATTTATCTCTGTCTGCTCACCCTACTTGAGTCTCCTTGACCCGTGAAAAAACCCAAGTAAAGACTCAAGGCCAAAGCCCAACTAAACTCACCACCGTCTATGTTTGAATGCAAACTCTCGAAAACAGGAGCAATCAATATCGGAAACGCTCAAATCGTTTTAGTTTGACCACTATTGCTGCAATAAATCTGGGGCGCGATCTCCAAATCTGTATCTCTAATCTCAGCCCTTGAATAGAAGTTTCTTCTGCTATAAAATGAAACCCTAAGGAATGAACACACAACACTCTCTCCCGCAGCCTCCAACCATGTCTGTTCCATTTCTTCCTTCGAAACCCCTTAGGTTTCTTAAGTTTCATCCCCCAGACTTGCAAACTCAATAGCAATTTTTGAGAGTCTTATTCTACCCTCAAATGTGAGGTGGGAGTCTTATTCCACCCTCCCATCCTCCCTTCTTTGTAGTTCAGCACTAGGGATCTGCCCTGCATTAAGGGTTGTTCCTAGTGAAGGATTACAAGTGAGAGAGGAAATGGCAGCCCTTCCTGCGGCCTATTCATCATGGTTTAGTCGCCGAGCATCAGGAAGCAGGCAACCAAATTCAGGACCAGACCCAATAGGTACTTCTTGCTCATCATGTACCTCTTTTGATACGCGATGCGAGCTGTTGTATCTTCTATGTGTAATATCCTCCAATCTCCCTTCTTTGAAGGAACATCAGGAGAAGTGTACAAATTAAGGCTCTGGATCCCTTATCCTACCACCAGTCCTCCAATTAGAACCTATGTTTGGCATCAAGCTGGTTCCAATCGGCCTTCAACTGGTGCAGCTTAATCTCAAGTTTCTCGTGGTGGTGGGATGAACAGGAGAAATCGTGAAGACCTTTCCACCTAGCATAGATGGTATCAGAGCTTGTTAAAGCTCACATGTGATAGTATAGGTCTTATATAAAGTTTCTGGCCACAAAGTCATATGAATAAAACACAACTTGTTTCATAAAAACACTTGTATTGTTTCATTGCTGCGTAACAAACGTTACAACCAATTTCGGACCACAAGAATTGGTCCAATGTGTTACAAAAAATGCCGGAGCATGATTATGAAACTCATAAAGTTCCAGAAACTCGATAGTTTCGAAAAAAAAAACTTTATGGCCTCGCTACCGGTAGTAACGTTCGCGAACATCAAAATTTTCTGGGTTCGCGACCATTAAGTACTGAGTATCCATAGTGTGGCCCCCATGTTTACTTGGTTGAAAGGATGGAAACCAAGGAAACACTAAGTCCGAACACCAGTTATGTTGCTTGCACCGCTGCCGGTGGATCTTCATACTCCCAAACACTAGGAAAGTACTTCTTAAGATGGCGACCGTTCATGGGATTTCTGTGAACATTCCCATCAGTGTCGCGAAGGTAGTAAGCGCCTTTGCCCATTACTCGATCAATCACAAAAGGACCATCCCACTTAGCAGACCATTTACCACGACCATCAACTCGCTCGCCGTAGGGCAAACAAGCTTTCCACACTAAGTCTCCAACTCCAAAGCTGCGTCCTCTCGTGCGTTTGTCATATAGTCGTGCTATCTTCTGCTTTTCTGCCATAAGGCTGTCGAGGGCTTCCATCCGGCGAGAATCCAAATCCTCATGCTCTTGATACATAGCCTAGACATAGTCCTCGCCAATCAACTGGTGCTGCTCGCGAACCCTCAGCGACTGAACATTAAGCTAAATAGGAAGCACTGCATCATGTCCATACATCAAAGCATAAGGTGTAGTACCAGTTGGAGTCTGTTTGGAAGTTCGATAAGCCCATAACGTGTGATCCAAATCTGTATAGACATAACGACGCGGTTGCTAGCTTCTGCTTGACCATTTGCTTGAGCATAATAAGGACTGGAATGCAGAAACTTGATCCCATAGCTAGCTAAGAACTTCTGAGTCTTTTCAGCCATGAAACCTGCCCCCTGTCTACTACCAAACACTCTAGAATGCCATACCTGGTGAGAATATATTTGAAGATAAAGTCAGTGATCACCTCTGAAGATGTCGTCCTGACTGGTATGGCCTCGACCCACTTGGTGGAGAAATCTGTGGATGAATCTCCCCAATAAAGTTTAAAGCCCAACCACGACCCGGCCAAGGTTTAATTATTGGTTGTAGAGGAACGTCTGGCACATGCTAAACTGGTCCATGCATTTGACATTCGATGCAACCTTGCGCAAAGCTGATGCAGTCCTTGAGTATGGTAGGCCAATAGAAACCATAGCGGCGAATGAGCCATCTCATCTTTGGACCAGCTTGGTGAGAACCATAATTGCCACAATGAACCTCTCGTAGGCAAACTACTTACTGACATACATCTCAGTGATGGAGTCGATAGGGAGTTCGCTCTCCGTAGTTCAACAAATGAGTCCTACCATGTTCACTATCTCTGATTGAGCTACAAGGCCTTCTGAAACAACGACTTGATCTTGTGTCTAGGCATCCATACTTAGGCCGCACGTCCACCTTGGTTTACAACTTAGAATCAATTGATCGTTTAATCATTGAAATGGCAAAAAGAACTTGTGAATTGTATGAACTTTTGTAAACATAAAGAACTAACTCTTTGTAACTTGATAACATAGTTGCCGTGTCCTTCCCAATAAGTGTGCGTGTGTATGACTAAGGGAAGGCACGATTTTTATGTGTTCATTGTGTATTCTTCAATGCTAACTCTTTAACTTTCGTATAACAGGTACTATGCATGTCCGAGATATCTAAGAGAACACAAGAGCTCAAGGATAGAATTCAAGCACATAGAGATTTAAACAACTCTTTCACAAGTGGACCTTTAAATTTCGAAACATCTCCAAGCAATTCAATCTTAAACTCTTCACCTAGATCAGAAGAAGAGGAGGAGCTTTCATTCCCCTTCATCTTCAATTCCGAGCTAGACACAATTGCGGACCGTGACATAATTCCTGTTGGTGCTCCAATGGCACTCAAGAATGCATTCATTCCCACCACCCCTGAATCACCTTCATGCATTGCTTTCACTCCACCTGATGAAGCTAACTTCTCCATTCCGGTTAAATTGCTTGGGCAGCTGTCTAAGTACTCTGGCTCTTCAATGGAACACCCTAATGTTCACCTTAGGGAGTTCTTGGACATTTGCAAGCTCCAATCGATTCATCATCTTTCTCAAGAAGGCTTGAGGTTGCTTTTGTTTCCATTTACCCTTAAGGATGATGCTAAACGTTGGTTGTACTCTTTGCCTGCGGGAATCATCACCACATGGGAGGAAATGACTAGGAGGTTCTTGAAGCAATTCTTCCCTGCTCAACTCACGAAAAGACTTAGGAGGGAGATTCAAAACTTCACTCAAAAGGATGGTGATTCACTTTATGAGGCTTGGGAGGAATTTCAGGAATTACATAGGAAGTGCCCTCACCATGGTATTTCGTTGGATGACTTGGTGCAATTCTTATATGAAGGACTCAACACCACCAATAAGAGCATGGTGGACTCGGCATGTGGCTGCACATTCATGAACAAGACCGGTCAAGAAGCTTACACCTTGATTGATGACTTGGCCGACAACAATCGCCAATTTAGTTCCAAGGAGAAGAGAGGAAGTAAGAGTCGTGGGGTGTATGATGTTGATGCAAGAACTCAGATGGCTACTTTAGAAAGGAAGCTTGACGTTCTAGTCAAGGCATTCAATGGTTCGAGCATCAACAATCAAGCACGTGGCATTTGTTCTTTCAAAGATCACACGACTGACAATTGTCCAAATGGTGCAATGACTGAAGAAGAGTTGAACTTTATGGGGCAACAAAGGCCTAGGTACGATCCATACTCGAACACATACAACCCTGGACTTAGAGACCATCCAAATTTTCGTTGGAGCAACAATGCTCAACCATCCAATGCTCAAGGTCAAGGACCTCGTCCTTCAGGTTTGTTTGTGAGGCCTCAGGTACCTCAAGGTTCTGTTCCCTTTAACTCTAATGTTCATGGTTCGAATAATGCATCTTCACCTAACTATGATGAACTTTTGAAGTCTCTTGCTCAAGGGCAACAAAATCTAAACTCTGCTACTCAAGCTTTAGTTACAAGTCAACAAGCTCATTCTAAGGACATAACCGAGCTTAAGAAGTATATGGGACAAGTGATCGACTTCATGGGCAAGATCCATGAAGGAGGAAAGTTGCCGAGCCAAACTGAGCCTAATCCTAACGTGAAGGCCATGATGACAAGAAGTGGGAGGATCTTGGATGCTCCATTGCAGCAACACAAGAAGGCCGTGCCTTCTAAAGGACAAGAGGCCGAGAATTTCAATGTCAAGGACTTAGAGAAGGACCTTGCCTCCTCTAAGGCAAATGATGTCGTGCCTCTACCACAAGGAGATCATGCCGTGCATGACAAAGGTAAGAATCCTAACTCTAGTAGTTTGGTTTCAACTAATGATCTTCCTCGTGTTCCCTTCCATAGTAGATTTGCAAAGCAAAAGAAGAATGACACTGATCAAGCCATGCTCGACATTTTTTCAAGAAGGTGGAAGTGAACATGCCTCTTATTGAATGCATACAACAGAATCCTAGGTATGCTAAGTTTTTGAAAGAATTGTGCACTAATAAGAGGATGACTCGAGAGAAAGAGGTTGTCACAATGAGTGAGACAGTTTCTGCCGTGCTCCAAAGGAAGCTACCACCAAAGCTTAAGGATCCAGGGAGTTTTTCTATCCCTTGTACAATCGGAAACATGACATTTGAGAAGATAATGCTAGACTTAGGTGCATCTATTAATGTTGAAGATGTTCTTTGATAGGAGCACAAAGTGTGACATTCTTAATGTTTATGTGCCCTATTCTTATACTTTGTTACTTCTTATTTAGTTGTTTTAGATTCATATTTGTCATATGTATGTTTGAAGTAGAGCTATTTCGATTCTAGATGATTTGATGATGAAATTGTGCTAAGTGTTAGAACTCCTGATTGAGCTAGGATTCCTTACTCGACTAGGACTCTACTTTCCTATTTTCATTCTTTCCTATTTCTTAATCGACGATTTCTTTTCAGGAAAGACAAATCATATTTGGAAAGAAAGGAGAGTTGCCGAGTTGCATTCCTAGTTGAACAAGGAAATCATATTCGAGTTGAAGAAGGAGAAGAGGAGGCCGGCCTAGCTACTCCTAGTTGGACCAAGAGATTGTTGCCGTGCAGCCCTTAAGAGATCTCCCTATTGGACTTGGTTTCCTACATCAAGTTGGATATGGAGTACATAAATCAAATCCATAACAAAGAGGATTTCAGTTTCCCAATTGGATTCTATTTCCTTTTGGCACGGCAAGAAGGCTTCCTAGACCTCTATATATAGAGGCCGGCCTCTCCATTCAGCATCATCATCAGCCCTACACACAAACACAAGCCTAGCTTTGCCGAATTCATCCTTCATCCTTCCAAGAAATCCTAAAACCGATTCCACCATTCTCCACCTTTATCTATAGCCTTGAAGCACGATTGAGAAGAGGTTTCATCCATAGAAGTCTTGGCTACACCTTGTAGGATCGATTGATTGATAAAGTGTAACCATGATTCTCTCTTTATTTCAATTCGGTTTTTGGTTTTATTCTTGTTCTTGGATGAGTTGCGATTTGTGTAGAGTAATCTGGTATCAATTTTGTCTATGAAATAGCTACTTGATTCAACTTATGTAAAGGATTCGAAATTATGTTTTGGTTTTATGGAATTTCTGTGTTTGGTTTCTGCCGAACCTTGTTCTTGATCAATTTTGATTTCTAAGTGTTATGTGTACGATTGTAGCATGATATTTAGGTTGTTGGATTAAAGACTTATGCTATGAACATGTTTATTCTTGTTTATGTGATTTTCGAAATTGCATGATTGGGGGTTAAGTAGGTGACATACTTAATGAATTCGATATGCATGGCTTTGGGATTATATGGTAAGGTGAACATGTTAGATTTCAATGAAGCCGAGTGGCAAGACTTGAATGTGTTAAGTGTCTATGCATATAGGTTACTGATTTGGAACTTAGATTGCATGATCCAACCTTAGTTGTTCAATATATGGTCTCGGCATGATGCTAGAAGAAAGACATAGAGCTTGGTTCGATTTCCTTTGTATGAGATGTTTTGGTGATTGTTTATGTGTTGGTTGGTTGATCACATGTATATATTAGCTTAGGTTTTATTTACTGTTTTTATGACTCAATCTAAAGTCTATATCAAACCTTAAACCCTTTATGAATTCGTGTAAGTATTGTGATCCTAAGCCCTGGCTGGATCCCCGGTTTGTGAACGATACCCTCTTGCTTTATACTACTATGATGTGTTCAGGGTTAAATATTGATGTCGAGTAATCGAGCATTCATCAAATGGCGCCGTTGCCGGGGATCCATAAGAGATGGATCCCTAACTTTTAATGCGAATTCACTGTTCATAATGTACATTTGTATATTCTTATCTTGTTTCGTTGTACATATAGTAATTTTATCATAGGATGTTGCTTTGATGATTGAGTGAATGATTGTTGTAGGTTGTAAATCGAACAGAATAGGTAAAGTCCCTTTTGTTAATATTAGCCTTAACCCTTCATGCTAGCTCTCGAGTTTGCATGAGGTTGATGGCGGCTTTTATTAACACTTGGAGATTTGTCTAACACTCAAGTTGTTTCTAGCTGAGTAAGGGGCACGCTCTTTCATTACTCTGGTGCATGGGACCAAAATTGGATCTCAGAGAACTAATGACTGACATACATCTCGGTGATGGAGTCGATAGAGGGCTTGCCCTCCGTAGTTCAACAAATGAGTCCTACCATGTTCACTATCTCTGAATTAGCTATCCGGCCTTCTGAAACAACGATTCAAACTTGTGTCTAGGCATCCATACTTAGGCCGCATGTCCACCTTGGTTTACAACTTAGAATCAATCGATCATTCAATCGTTTGAATGACAACTTAAGAATGTAGAAGCATGAAATCGATTGAAAGAATTTTGTAAAAACTTTTTGAACGAAACCTTGTATATTTCTTGTATGATTTTTGTATTCTTTTATGCGAAGAAGAAGTGAGAGAGTTCGACACTCTCCTACCACCACCAAAGAAGGCCGTGCCTTCCAATGACAAGGATGCCGTGTCCTTGTCCCAAATTGATCATGCCGTGCATGACAAAGGTAAGTTTTCTAACTCATGTGGATTAGTTTCAACTAATGTTCTTCCTTGTATGCATTCCCCAATAGGTTGAAGCTACCACCGATTCTTAGTGGATCCATGGAGTAAATAAAGTGATGACAAGATCAATTCTTAGTTGGATTAGGAGAGGAGTGGCCATGACACTCCTAGTCGAACAAGGAAAGCGTGCGTGTGTCATCAAGAAGGAGATTTCCATCCGGATTGGGATTTCCAAAGTAGAGGGAGAGATGGATTCCTAGGTGAGTTAGGAGAAGGAAGTTGCTGTGAAAAGAAGTCATAGTGGAAGTAGGAAAAGCCATGCCGTGTGTCCTCAATGGAGAAGTCCCATTCGGACTTGGATTCCAAGTGGGAGTGGGAGAAGGTTTCTATGTCCTTGTAGGTTTCTTTCTAACTCATGGAAAAGGATTAAGATTTCTCTATATATAGAGAGCACGGGCCAAACAAAATTGTGCATCCTGTTCCTGAAAATTCACGAGTTCATAAGAAGGAGAGGAAGACTCCCACATTCGGTTCAATTAATTCATAAGAAGATTTTCAAGTGTTCAATGGAGGTGTTTGCGTTTCGTAATGACAACATGTTTCCAGAGAGGGACAGCCCTGCATTTCATCCTAGGTGCATTGTGTTGCCGGCTCTTAGGCATAATCATAATCGTATGGAGGTCACATACAAGATTCTCAAGACCATGCCGCTCTTTAGAGGGTTTAAGATTGAGAAGGCTGATGTCCATATATTTCTTTTTGAGTCGAAGGTGAAACAAGCTATTCAGTCCATGGAATGTGGAGACTTGGAGTTATTGTATCTTGAGGTGTTTTCCTTCACTCTAGTTGACAAAGCAAGAGAATGGTTGCACTCTATTCCTGAAAATTCCATCCGATCATGGGATGAACTTAAAGAAGCATTCCTCAAGGAGTTCTTGCTCACGGCAAGAAGAGCAAGGATGAGAGAAATGATTCAAGCATGTCGACAAGAAGATGATGAGCCCTACCACATGTACTTAAAGAGATTTCAAGAAGTAGTAGCACCGTTAGACCATGACATGAACCAACATGCGTTGACTAGTATTTTCTACCAAGGTTTGCTAAGGGATTATCAAGAGTACATTGATTCGTTTTCACCAAGAGGCTTCATGAACCTTGAGGTAGGAGATAGGATCATGCATATTGGAGCACTTGGAGAAAGAAGGGATAGTTTGGTTTCAACGTCATGCTCTAGGGTGAGTGGTACTTCTCGGTTCAAGGGAGTGGAGTTGGATGGAAGGAAAGCTAGGAAGTATGGGAACACTAGAGACCATTTGAAACCTCTAGTTGGCATGAAGAAGAAAGGTAGACCGGCTAGATTTAAGACTACACCTACAAGAGCAGAGCACCGCCGAGACAAGATGATGAATGAAATGCAACAATCGATTTTGGAATTGGCAAAATCGCATAGGGAGTTAAAGGATCTTGTTGAGGACATTCGTGCTAGCTCTAAGGAAAAGAGCAAGGAACTTACAATTGAAGAGGAGGAGTCTTACAGCCGTGTCAATGAAGAAGAGGAAGAGGAAGAAGAAGATCCGAGTTTGAAGGAAGAAGTTGATTCGAGCTATAAGAGCGGTGATTCGGACTCGAGTGAAGATGAGGAGGATAATGGCGACATCATGATCATATCTTCAGATGATGAGGAGGATGAACATGTCGTATTCTTTTAGTGGATGCAAATGAAGAAGTCTAGGCTATAGACTCTAAACTTAAGCCAATGAAGGAGCCGTCAACGAGTGTTTGCATTTTCTATCCCTTATCTCTTTTTAATTTTCGTTGCTTATCATATTGTACATTGAGGGCAATGTAAGTTTTAAGTGTGGGGTGGGGTATACATCATTCGTTGTATTTTATTGTTTGATGCTTATGTGTTTCAATTTTGTTGTTTTGATTTTCGATTTTTAGTATTTATTGTGGTTCTGTTTTTCGATTTTTAAGTTGTTTAGTTGTTTTGGTTTTGTTTTGAGTCCTAGGTATGCCTTTAACTGTCTAGGATGAGTTGATCTTTGAATTTATGGTTGATAGATGATCATGATATTGAATTGAACTTCATTGTTATTTGATGGTTAATCGATGTGTAGATTTTGTACGAACATGTAGTAGATGAGGATTTTGAAACTTAGGTACAGAATGAGCATGTTCCTTACTTGTTTGAATTCATGTAACCTATGTGAGATTCGAGCCATATATATTGTGCCTTTCTTTGGAGAGCTTATTCTATCGTTTCTTGGCTTTATAACCTCATTACATCTATTTTGATCAATTCATATGCCATAGAATTGCAATGAACTAGAGAATGCTAGAACTTACTTTGTGAAACTTTCGAAGCTTTATGTCATAATATACTCTGATTTTGAAAAGGATTGTTGGATCTTTTTAGGATTTCCACCACTTAAAGCCAAAAAGCCGTATATCCCTATTTGAGCCCTGCTTGGGACACCTTAGTTTTAACCCCTTTGAGCCTACGTTAAAACCTTTTCTTTCATTACCAACATGTTATATCCTTGCTTAGTGTAGTTATATCTCTACCTTGTCTTTGAGGCTTGGCAGAGCCGATTTTGGATGTAATATGGAGTGATGACTTGATTCAAGTGTGGGGTTACGCTATTGTATGTATGTTATGCCGTGAAAAGAGTAAAAAGTATGAGAAAAATTGAAAGATGCCGTGTGAAAAGAAAGAAGAGAAAAAGATATAGGCACGGCAAGAAAAGAAAAAAAATGAAAGAAAGAATGATGAAAAGATCTTGGCATACATGTTGTTTTTGGTGAATTTGGAGTTGTGATGTATTTGTTGAAGGCTCAATAATGTTATATTTTAGCCTTTGTTCGTTTTCACAATGTTTAAAGTGAAGAATGGGTCCAACATGATGATAATTGGCCCTTGTTTTATGGAGTATGGCGACATAAGGTGGATGTTTTGCTCTGCTAAGTCTTGAGGATGACCTTTGTGATTCCTTTACCTTGAAAATATATCCATGCCGAGCCTAGCCTACCCTTTTCTAAAGATCCGCATGATTCTTAAAATGAGTAGCTCTTGATTTGTGGAGTTTGTTTCATGAGTAAGCTTATGGTTTGGGTTCATTTGTGCATATGATTGGTATCTTTTATGAGGTTTTCGATTTTCTCTATGTTCATAACTCTTGTGTGTGAAAAGCTTTTAAGCATATGCCATGTTCTTGAGATAAAAGATTCAGAGTGCATATCCCTTGTGAGTTGAATTTGAACTTGTTTTGAACATGTTGAGCTTAATTTCACCTTTGTTTCTACAATGTCTTACTTGTTAAACGAAATCTCATGTTTATTAACCATTGAATTCATCCTATCTATTTCGATGGAGTGTTATTCTTAATGCTATGAGTTTGAAGATCTCTGAGACAAAATGTTGAAGGCATTAGTGTTGTGTCGTTAGTATTGTTGTTTTGATTTTGTTTTCTGTTGTGATTTTCCTTTTTAGTGTTTGCTAAGGGACTAGCAAAGTCTAAGTGTGGGGTTGTTGATAGGAGCACAAAGTGTGACATTCTTAATGTTTATGTGCCCTATTCTTATACTTTGTTACTTCTTATTTAGTTGTTTTAGATTCATATTTGTCATATGTATGTTTGAAGTAGAGCTATTTCGATTCTAGATGATTTGATGATGAAATTGTGCTAAGTGTTAGAACTCCTGATTGAGCTAGGATTCCTTACTCGACTAGGACTCTACTTTCCTATTTTCATTCTTTCCTATTTCTTAATCGACGATTTCTTTTCAGGAAAGACAAATCATATTTGGAAAGAAAGGAGAGTTGCCGAGTTGCATTCCTAGTTGAACAAGGAAATCATATTCGAGTTGAAGAAGGAGAAGAAGAGGCCGGCCTAGCTACTCCTAGTTGGACCAAGAGATTGTTGCCGTGCAGCCCTTAAGAGATCTCCCTATTGGACTTGGTTTCCTACATCAAGTTGGATATGGAGTACATAAATCAAATCCATAACAAAGAGGATTTCAGTTTCCCAATTGGATTCTATTTCCTTTTGGCACGACAAGAAGGCTTCCTAGACCTCTATATATAGAGGCCGGCCTCTCCATTCAGCATCATCATCAGCCCTACACACAAACACAAGCCTAGCTTTGCCGAATTCATCCTTCATCCTTCCAAGAAATCCTAAAACCGATTCCACCATTCTCCACCTTTATCTATAGCCTTGAAGCACGATTGAGAAGAGGTTTCATCCATAGAAGTCTTGGCTACACCTTGTAGGATTGATTGATTGATAAAGTGTAACCATGATTCTCTCTTTATTTCAATTCGGTTTTTGGTTTTATTCTTGTTCTTGGATGAGTTGCGATTTGTGTAGAGTAATCTGGTATCAATTTTGTCTATGAAATAGCTACTTGATTCAACTTATGTAAAGGATTCGAAATTATGTTTTGGTTTTATGGAATTTCTGTTTTTGGTTTCTGCCGAACCTTGTTCTTGATCAATTTTGATTTCTAAGTGTTATGTGTACGATTGTAGCATGATATTTAGGTTGTTGGATTAAAGACTTATGCTATGAACATGTTTATTCTTGTTTATGTGATTTTCGAAATTGCATGATTGGGGGTTAAGTAGGTGACATACTTAATGAATTCGATATGCATGGCTTTGGGATTATATGGTAAGGTGAACATGTTAGATTTCAATGAAGCCGAGTGGCAAGACTTGAATGTGTTAAGTGTCTATGCATATAGGTTACTGATTTGGAACTTAGATTGCATGATCCAACCTTAGTTGTTCAATATATGGTCTCGGCATGATGCTAGAAGAAAGACATAGAGCTTGGTTCGATTTCCTTTGTATGAGATGTTTTGGTGATTGTTTATGTGTTGGTTGGTTGATCACATGTATATATTAGCTTAGGTTTTATTTACTGTTTTTATGACTCAATCTAAAGTCTATATCAAACCTTAAACCCTTTATGAATTCGTGTAAGTATTGTGATCCTAAGCCCTGGATGGATCCCCGGTTTGTGAACGATACCCTCTTGCTTTATACTACTATGATGTGTTCAGGGTTAAATATTGATGTTGAGTAATCGAGCATTCATCATTCTTGTGCAGGTTTCGAGCTTAATCTTCCCTGCCGACTTCTATGTCATTGACATGGAGCCAACTGAGGCAGATGACAAGGAGGTCCCCATCTTGTTGGGCCGTCCCTTCATGAGGACTGCACGAACAAAAATCGATGTCTTTAGTGGATCACTCACCTTTGAGTTCGATGATGAAGTGATTAGCTTCAACATCTTTGAAGCTATGAGGTATCCTCTTTCGGAGTTAAGTGATTGTTTTTCAGTTGACATTCTTGATTCCCTTGCAGATAACTATCTAGATACCTTGGCACATGACGAGATGGCACTCACCATTGCCCAAGGGGCTGGATTTACAAGTGATGGTTCTAACATTTCGGAGTTAGAAGCTAACAATGCCGTGCCATCCTTCATTCTTGAGAACGTGACCTCTCTTGAGGTTGCACGTGAGGTAAGCTTTGTCTCTCCTAGTCCAATTCTCTTAACTACTAACAAGAATCTTCCTTCTATGGTGCAAGCTCCAAAGCTTGATCTTAAGGTTCTTCCGGACCATTTGAAGTATGCGTTTTTAGGAGATGAGGATACATTGCCCGTAATCATTTCATCTGCACTCAATGAGGAACAAGAGGAGAGATTGATTGAAGTGTTAAAGAGACACAAGACGGCAATATGATTGACCCTAGCCGACATCGAAGGAATCAGCCCTACCATATGTGTGCACCGAATTTTGCTTGAAGATGTTGCCAAACCAACCAAGGAAGGTCAGAGACGCCTTCACCCACCAATGATGCAAGTTGTAAAGGATGAAATCACTAAGTTGCACGATTGTGGCGTGATCTACCCCATCTCGGATAGTAGGTGGATCTCTTCCATTCAAGTTGTGCCAAAGAAATCAGGAATCACGGTGGTGAAGAACAAAGATAACGAGTTGGTGCCTCAAAGGACAGTGACCGGTCATCGAATGTGTATCGACTATAGGAAGCTCAATGCTACAACAAGGAAGGACCATATGCCATTGCCATTCATTGATCAAATGCTTGAGAGGTTAGCTGGTCATTCTTTCTATTGTTTCCTTGATGGATGTAGTGGATACAACCAAATTAGTGTTGCGGAAGAAGATCAAGAGAAGAATACGTTCACATGCCCTTTTGGTATGTTTGCTTATCGTCGCATGCCTTTTGGTTTATGCAATGCTCCAGGAACGTTTCAACGTTGTATGTATCACATTTTCTCTGAGTATATTGGTTCAAAAATTGAAGTTTTCATGGATGATTTTTCTGTCTATGGTGAAGATTTCGAAACTTGCCTAGAGAATGTTGAATTAGTGCTTAAACGTTGTGAAGAAACTAACTTGGTTTTGAATTGGGAAAAATGTCATTTCATGGTCACGCAAGGCATTGTCTTAGGCCATATTGTTTCATCTAGAGGAATTGAGGTTGATTAAGTCTAAAATAGATCTTGTGCGTCACTTACCCCTCCCCACAAGTGTGAGGGATGTTCGATCATTTCTTGGACATGCAGGTTTCTATCGTAGGTTTATCAAGGACTTTTCCAAGATTGTGAGACCAATGAGTTCATTGCTTCAAAAAGACGTTCCTTTTCACTTTGATGATGATTGCAAGCTTGCATTTGAGACTTTGAAGAAGCTCTTAACTTCGGCACCTATCATGGCACCGCCGGATTGGTCCTTGCCATTTGAGTTGATGTGTGATGCCTCCGACTATGCAGTGGGAGCCGTGCTAGGGCAGAGGAAGGACAAGCAGCCCTATGCCATATATTACGCCTCACGAACACTCAATGATGCTCAACAAAACTACACCACAACTGAAAAAGAACTTCTTGCCGTGATCTTTGCTCTAGATAAGTTTCGTTCTTACTTACTTCAATCCAAAGTTATTGTTTACACTGACCATGCAGCTTTGAAGTATTTAATGACGAAGAAAGATGCCAAACCAAGATTGATTCGATGGATTCTTTTACTTCAAGAGTTCGACCTTGAGATCAAGGACAAGAAGGGAAGTGACAATGTTGTGGCGGATCACTTGAGTCGTTTGGTGAGAGATGCCGAGCCCTTGGCTATCCAAGAGAGCTTTCCAGATGAGCAACTCTTTCGATTTGAGGTAAGTGAGTCATGGTATGTAGATATTATCAATTATCTTGTTTCTAAGCAATTTCCGGATACTTTATCGCATGCTCAAAAGAATAGACTCAAGACATTAGCTAAGTATTATGTTTGGGATGAACCATACTTGTGGAAACATTGTGTTGATCAAATCATTAGGAGGTGTGTCCCTGAACATGAACATCATTCTATACTTACTTTTTGCCATTCTGAATCTTGTGGAGGCCATTTTGGTTCACGTAGGACTACTCTTAAGGTGTTAGAATGTGGTTTCTTTTGGCCTACTATTTTTAAAGATGCATATCATTTTTGCATGACTTGTGATAGATGCCAACGCATGGGAAACTTAGGATCTAGAGATCAACTGCCTATGACACCGATTATATATGTTGAAATATTTGATTGTTGGGGTATTGATTTCATGGGACCTTTTCCTAGCTCTAATGGTTTCTTGTACATACTCGTTTGTGTTGACTATGTTTCGAAATAGATGGAAGCAAAGGCCACCCGGACTAATGATTCTCGAGTTGTTGCAGATTTCCTTCGTTCTAACATTTTCTCTAGGTTTGGTATGCCGATAGTTATCATTAGTGATGGAGGATCTCACTTTTGCAACCGGACCATTGAGGCGTTGTTGAAGAACTATGGGATCAAGCATAAGGTTGCTACGCCTTATCACCCCCAAACAAGTGGACAAGTGGATCTCTCTAATCGTGAGATCAAGAGAATTTTGGAGAAGTCTGTTGGACCATCACGCAAGGATTGGTCTCAACGATTGGATGATGCTCTTTGGGCCTATAGGACGGCATACAAGACTCCCTTAGGCATGTCACCATTTCGATTAGTCTATGGCAAGGCGTGCCATCTTCCTGTGGAACTTGAACATCGTGCATGGTGCGCTGTGAAGAATTTTAATATGGACATTGATGAGGCCGGATTACATAGGAAGTTACAATTGCATGAGCTTGAAGAGATTCGAAATGAGGCCTATGATTCGGCAATGGTTTACAAGGAGAAGACTAAGACATTCCATGACCGCATGATTAGGGAGAAACACTTTGTGATTGGGCAGAAAGTTCTTTTGTTTAATTCTTGACTTAGATTGTTTCCGGGCAAGCTCCGTTCTAGGTGGCTTGGACCGTTTGTTGTTACCTCACATTTTTCCTTCTGGTGCTATCAGGATTAAAGGTGTGGTGATTGATAAATAATTCACGGTCAATGGACATCGCTTGAAGCCGTACTATGAGACTTTTGTGGCGCATAACATAGAGGAGATCTCTCTCCTTGATCTTACGGCAAGCAGGTGATGCTTTGAAGATAGTATAGGCTATAGACTCTAAACTTAAGCCAATGAATGAGCCATCAACGAGTGTTTGCATTTTCTTATCCCTTATCTCTTTTTAATTTTCGTTGCTTATCATATTGTACATTGAGGGCAATGTAAGTTTTAAGTGTGGGGTGGGGTATACATCATTTGTTGTATCAAATTGTTTGATGCCTATGTGTTTCGATTTTGTTGTTTTGATTTTCGATTTTTAGTGTTATTTTTGGGTTTGTTTTTCGATTTTAAGTTGTTTTGTTTTTGTTTTGAGTCCTAGGTATTCCTTTAACTGTCTAGGATGAGTTGATCTTTGAATTTATGGTTGAAAGATGACCATGATATTGAATTGAACTTTATTGTTATTTGATGGTTAATCGATGTGTAGATTTTGTACGAACATGTAATAGATGAGGATTTTGAAAACTTAGGTACAAAATGAGCATGTTCCTTACTTGTTTTGATTCATGTAACCTATGTGAGATTCGAGCCATATATATGTGCCTTTCTTTGGAGTGTTTATTCTATCGTTTCTTGGCTTTATAACCTCATTACATCTATTTTGATCAATTCGTATGCCATAGAATTGCAATGAACTAGAGAATGCTAGAACTTACTTTGTGAAACTTTTGAAACTTTATGTCATAATATACTCTGATTTTGAAAAGGATTGTTGGATCTTTTTAGGATTTCCACCACTTAAAGCCAAAAAGCCGTATATCCCTATTTGAGCCATGCTTGGGACACCTTAGTGTTAACCCCTTTGAGCCTACGTTAAGCATTTTCTTTCGTTACCAACATGTTATATCCTTGCTTAGTATAGTTATATCTCTACCTTGTCTTTGAGGCTTGGCAGAGCCGATTCTTGGAGTTAATATGGAGTGATTATTTGATTCAAGTGTGGGGTTATGCTATTGTATGTAAGTATGCCGTGAAAAGAGTATGGAAAAGAGAAAAATTGAAAGATGCCATGTGAAAAGAAAAGAAAAGTATATATACACGGTTTTGAGAAAAAATGAAAAGAATGATGAAGAGATCACGGCATGGTATCTTGTTTATGTGAATATGGAGTTGTGATGTATTTGTTGAAGGCTCAATAATGTTATACTTTAGCCTTTGTTCGTTTTCACAATGTTTAAAGTGAAGAATGAGTCCAACATGATGATATTTGGCCTTGTTTTATGGAGTATGGCGACATAAGGTGGATGTTTTGCTCTGCTAAGTCTTGAGGTGTTAAACGAAATCTCATGTTTATTAACCATTGAATTCATCCTATCTATCTCGATTGCGTGTTATTCTTGATGCTATGAGTTTGAAGATCTCTGAGACAAAATGTTGAAGGCATTAGAATGTTTCATGTGTAGTTGTGTCGTTAGTTTTAGTTGCTTTGAGTTTGTTTTATGTTTTGATTTCCCTTTTTAGTGTTTTCTAAGGGACTAGCAAAGTCTAAGTGTGGGGTTGTTGATAGGAGCACAAAGTGTGACGTTCTTAATGTATATATGCCCTATTCTTATGCTTTGTTACTTCTTATTTAGTTGTTTTAGGTTCATATTTGTCATTTGTATGTTCTAAGTAGAGCAATGTCGAATTTAGATGAATTGATGATGAAATTGTGCCAAGTGTTAGAAATCCTTATTGAGCTAGGATTCCTTACTCGACTAGTTCTCTACTTTCCTATTTTTATTCTTTCCTATTCCTTAATCGTCGATTTCTTTGCAGGAAAGACAAATCATACTTGGAGAGGGAGTAGAAATGTTGTGGTGCATTCCTAGTGAGACAAGGAAATCATGTCCGAGTTGAAGAAGGAGAAGAAGAGGCTGGCCTAGCTATTCCTAGTTGGACTAGGAGAGATGCCGTGCAGCCCATATATGTTTCCTTATTGGATTTGGTTTCCTACATCAAGTTGGATATGCAGTACATGAATCAAAATCCATAACAAAGAGGATTTCATCTTCCCAATTGGATTATATCTCCTACAAGGGACGACAAAGAGGGTTTATTTTCTCCTATATATAGAGGCTCGGCCTTCCCATTTAATTATCATCAACCTTGCACACAAGCACAAGCCTAGCTCTGCTGAATCAATCCCTCACCATTCCAAGAAATCCTAAAACCGATTCCACCATTCTCCACCTTCATCTATAGCCTTCAAGCACGATTGAAAAGAGGTTCCATTCCCCTAGAAGTCACGGCTACACTTTGTAGAATCGATTGATTGATAAAGTGTAACCATGATTCTCTCTTGGTTTAAATTCGGTTTTTGGTTTTTCTTGTTCTTGGATGAGTATGCGATTTATGTAGGTGTAATCTTGTTTCGATTTTGTCTATGAAATAGCTACTTGATTCAATTCATATAAGGTTGCGATTTTAGGTTTTTGGTTTTATGAATTTTGGTTTATGCTGTGCCTTGTTCTTGAATAATTTCGATATCTTTATGTTATGTATGCGATTGTAGCATGATATATAGGTTGTTGGATTAAAGACTTATGCTAAGAACATGTTTATTCTTTTCTATATGATTTTCGAAAATTGCATGATTGGGGGTTAAGTAGGTGACATACTTGATGAATTCGATATGCATTACTTTGGAGTTGTATGGTGAGATGAACATGTTAGATTTCAATGAAGCCGAGTGGCAAGACTTGAATGTGTTAAGTGTCTATGCATATAGGTTACTGATTTGGAACTTAGATTGCATGATCCAACTTTAGTTATTCATGATAGTGTCTCGGCATGATTCTTAAAGGAGGACTAGAATCTGATTTTCGTTAGCTTTGTATGAATTGTTTTGGTGATTGTTTATGTGTTGGTTGGTTGATCACATGGAAATATTAGTTGAGGTTTTATTTTCTGTTTTTGACTTTCAATCCGAACCTATATCAAACCTTTTATATCTTTATGAATTCGTGTTAAATGTTTCTGATTCTAAGCCCTGGCTGGATCCCCGGTTTGTGAACGATACCATCTTGCTTTATACTACTTACGATGCTTACAGGGTTAAATATTGATGTCGAGTAATCGAGCAATCATCAATCATAACTACTTTATAACATCTTATAAAATCGTAAACTACATAAGAGTATTCCACAAATTCGGAACTAGCCAAAAACATAAACACAACATCACACAAAGAATCCAAACCGAAAACATAAGTAAAGAAGTAACGAATTACACTTTGTAAATCTCCTTAGCGGTATCAAAACAAGGCAGCACGGCTTCAACTTGAATGGAAATCCTAGGTGTAGCGCTTTGGATCGAATGGAATGAAGGAAAGATGGTGTTTTCGCCCTGAATGGCTTTGAGGATGATGAGTAGTGTTTAAGGCAGAGCTTTGGCTAGTCTTGTGAGCAAGGTTGATGATCATTTTAGGTGAAAATGAGGTGCTATATATAGAGGAAGAAACCCAAGGGAGGATGGCCACAAAGTCCACAAAGTTGAAACCAAATTGGTTGAGGTTTCTTAGATTCGGCAGATCTGACCTTTGTCCCTTGTTGTGGCCATAACTTTCTCTAGAAAATAGATATTGAGATGATTCCAACTGGAAATTTCAACTCGACTTCTGTGGCTTTGCATCCATATAAGGTACATTTTCTCAATCATTTTAAGCTGTCCAGGTGAGCCCGTAAAAGTTGGATGATCTACACTGCCATAATTCTGATATCTGTAAGGATTGCATATCTTTTGCATTAATTACATATCTTCTTCCTCGTTTAATGCTGATTTATTTTGCAAACATTTCTTCCTTTGAATGAGGAAAGCATCAAAAGTAATTATTGCAGCCATATTTGATTTTCTTACATCTCCTCATTTAATTTGCTGCATGCCTTCTTTGACTTTCTTACCTCTGCTCATTAATTTGCTGCATGCCTTCTTTGACATTCTTTGGTGCATGGATTTTTGGATATTCTGATACATATTTGTGCTCTATATGCAGGAGAAACAATGTCCCAAGTTTCCCTCATAGCCCTTAGATCAAAAGCAAATCAATGGCTGAGATAATTCCGCCGAGCTCACTGGACCTCCGAGTAATGATTCGGTCATATCTCCCTGTATGAATAAGATATTAATTTGATTCTAAATCCTACAGAAAGTAGACTCACACATCTTTCTATTCATATAAGGTACATCTTCTAACTCGATCGGAGCTATTCAGGGGAGACCGTCGAAGTTGGACTACGAATCTTGACAGCATTTTGATTCTTGCATGGATTGGGCTTTTAAGTGCATATCTTCTTCTCTTTCCGTGTGGAACTAGGATTGCTTTCCTTCTCCAACATGGATTTGTATTTCCTAGTAAGAATAAGTACGTTAGAAACAAAGAAATACGAAATGATGAATCCTACTCGAACAAGGAATCATATCTCAACAAGGATTATTAACACTTAGCACGATTTCATCATCAATTCATTCATAATTGATATAAGCTCTACCTAGACACTTATTCATACAAAAGAAACTGAAATATACTATATAGGAGGTAACAAAGAGTAAGTATAGGGCATAAACACATTAAGAACGTCATACTTTGTGCTCCTATCAGTGACTGTAGTGTTCCTCTAATGCTAAATCCTGGCCTTCCCCCTATCTGCATACGATGGGTAAAATTGAGATGCATAACACATTGTCTAATTATAAAACTAGAAACAAATGGAAGATGCAGAAAAAAGGAATGCAAATGGAATAAAATAAATAAAATAATTTACATTCTCGGTAGCAGTTATAAACTCTTGTGTGATATTATATATGCTCAAAAACTCCTGTAATCTCAACTTTGGATGAAGAAGAGAACGAACCCCAAGTAGCTTTGCCCATCTTCCCTGAGCACCATCACATGCTGCAACAACGGCTTCTGTGTTTTCTCGTAACAAAATCAATGTTTCAGACAAACCCTCAGCCAGCTCAGAAGGGTACTCCAACTCCCCAAGAAACTCAATAAGCGCGGTACCTCAATTGGGAGAGGCCATTGAGAGAGGGGAAGGGCCCACTAAAGTGGTTGCGATGGAGGCTGATGTTGGAGAGTTGGGAGAGCTGGTTGAGGTGATGGGGGAAAGGTCCAATGAGGCCCTTGGACTTGAATCTAGGAGACTTTACTGGCAGAGCAGAAGACGTGGTCCCACTTAGGAGGGCCGCAGGGGTCGGAGTTGTCATCGGGCCAGTTGAGGAAGTCGGAGTTAACCATGTTTTTCTTGAACTCGTTCAGAATGGCGAGGTCGTTCGGGTCTGTGGCACTGAAGATGACTGAGAGGAGGGGAAGGAGGAAGAGGTAGGGGACGGTGGCCATGGCAGATCTGTGGAGGGGTGAAGCGGCGGCGGGGAAGCTTCATAGAGCCATCAATGGCGGGTTTTGGGAATAAAGAAATGAGAGAGAGAGAGAGAGAGAGAATGGCTTGGGTGAGAGGATTGAAAGGTTTTCTGTGGCAATTCGTCGTAATTGGTTGAAGGAGATGAGGGTACCCATTGGTATTACGAAAATTTCATTAAATTACAGTGTCATCCGCTACAGTAGGCACCGCGGCTTCTGCTTCTAAAAGGAGGTTAAAGGCAGCTTCTGCTTTTCGAGCTTAAAAGCTCTGGCTTTTAGAAGCAGCAAGTGAGAAGCTGATTTACCAAACACTTCTCTTAGCTTAGCTTATAATCACCGGAGGTAAAAAGTTTTACCAAACATAGCCATAGAATGTTTAGTCAGACATGGTAAGATGCACCGTCTATGCAACTTGCTCTATTACGCTTGAGAGTTCTTATTCCTTTAAATTAAGTAAACATGATTTTACATTGAGCGAACATTTACCGGTGCTCTATTACATTTCAGTGTTTTCAGTTCTTGATCTACTTTTAGTTAGTTCTCATTTCGTATACCTTCAATTTCTTTATTTTATTCTTTTTTTTGTTACAGAATATGGTCAATTTAATAGCTACAGAATCTGAATTTGTCAAAAGATTTTGAAATATACTTGTCAATTTCAAATGAAAAGTATACTCAAAAGCTTGGCTTAACGGGATACGTTGATGGCTCTTTATTTTTTAATCTCTATTTTTGGTGACTGATGGTTACAAGTGACTTTCAAGAATGATAAAGTATGGATGACTGACAGTATAATGGTAATGGCTTCTTCCCACAGGAATATGTTGTTCAAGGCTTTGTGTTCATGTGTGTCATTTGGGATCTAAGCGTTATTGCTTTGATTGGCAACATGAATAGGATAAGCACCACTATTGTACACTAAAAGAGTCGGAAGATTACAATCTAGGTAGTTAGGAATGCAATGTGTCACGACCCCGAAAATTTTCAGTGTTAAACTCAAAAATCGAAGCCATGAAAAACTCTAAAATAATCTCAATAAATCGAAATCATCTTATAGTCACAGCGTATCGTAACTGAGTTCATAGTACATCTTAGTCGATTTGATTATTACAAAACCAATTTATAATTCAAGCATTAAATCAAATGGAAATGTAAAATCCTCTCAATTTTCATCACAAAATAGAAATAAAGAAACTTCGAAATCTTCAGAGTAGCCCTTCAATTCTGCTAATCTACACCTGCAGACTATCCCCTACACCATCGAATAGGTGCACCGGGATTGTAAACACAAACTCATTAAGCTTTGCAGCTCATATGAGTAAAACAACAGTATAACACGCATAGTAATACAAGAGTAAAATACTGAAAACATTTAATTATAAATGCACTCATGAGTCACAGGACGGCCCATCTGGATGTTCAATAATATAAGAAAATATAAGTGCTCATGAGAAATTGGGCAACCCATCTGTTTACCCGAATACATTTATAATACGGGTACTCATGAGATCCAGGTACTCATCTGTTACCCCTCATGCAGTACGTCGTCGGACATTGGGCAACCCATATGTTACCCAACATCCCAAAAATATGGGTACTCATAAACATGTAACTCATCTGTTACCCATCATGCAGTACACTGGCAGACATATTAGAGCTCTAACTAAATCGTAACTGTCACTCGGCTAAGGTAGGTTCCGATATGCCAACACGTCTGAAGACAGGACCGCAGACAAAAAACGTTTTAACATAACTCAAGTTCCAACCACGTACAATACAATCCTCACGTTTATTGTATAAGAACCAAGCGACTTATGCTCAAATAAAATAAATATCAATGCTATAAATAAACTCATTTGGAAATAGGAATATGATAGTATATAATATAGCAACCCATATATATGTATTGATTTTACCATTTATACACATACACAAACAACTATACCATATACATATCATAGTTCAATCTTTTAAAATAAAGCGTAATTATGAATCACCACCAAGGGTATACTCGTCATAGTGAGATTTACTCACTTTATTTTCCTGAGCGTAATTTCAACAATACTGAAAACAATTCTTCACTTGTTTTGTTGATCACCTAGTTGTATAAAAAGTGGTTAGAAACGTTACGTAAAACCTCAAATGCTACTGTTTTGTTGATCACCTAGTTGTATAAAAAGTGGTTAGAATCAGTACTACTGTTTTACTGTTTAGCAAATCATGGTTTTTACGTAATTACTGTTAACGTATTACTGTTCATGTACATACTATTTACGTATCACTGTTCCAGTACGTACAGTTTAGATATTACTGTTTCAGTAATTACTAATCACCGATTTACTATTCAAAAAATTACTTTTTACAATTAATGTACGTAAATTACTTTTACATTATTACTATATACAATTACTTTTTACATTTACTGTACAGAAATCACTTTTTGCAAAAAAATTACTGTTCGGAAATTACTGTTCACGTGCCGACGCACGTGGCGGCGCGTGTGGTTCACGTGGGCTTCACGCGCCACCTCCGGCAGCCGCGCATGGCGCTCACGCGTCACTCCCAGTCGCAGCGCGTGGAGCTCACGCGCTGCCCAAATCAGCGCGCGTGGCTTGCCCACCGCTGCCCAAAACTCTTCCTTTTCTTCCCCTCCTCCCTTCCACGGCCTAATGCAGCCTCTAGCCACTCTCACTCTCCCTCATGCGCCGCCTAAGGCGGCGGTATGCACTCTCCCTCCTCCTCCTTTGATTCTCCACAAATTCTCCACAAACCTTCACAAACTTCACACAATCACACATATCATTCGATTTAAAGCAATTGCGTACCTATGTGGAGCCCTAAAACTGCCGGGAAGTTGCCGGAGGAGTTTGAGATGCCGTCGGGGTCGATTTTCGGGGAGGATGTGATGCGGCTTGATTCGAGTCCTATATCAATCGCAGAAGGCACCGGGGGTGAGGGGAGGTGGAGAGGGACAATCGCCGAGTAATTGCATTGCTGGAGACGGTGCTTGGAGCTTCCAGTCGTCGATCGAGCTTTGTTGCGGTGAGCGGCGGCGTGTTGCGTTCGAGGGTGGCAGTTGGACACCGTGCGGTGCTTTAGGGACCGGCGGTGAGAGCCACAGAGGCCTGGGTTGCGAGATCGCCAGAGGCGATTTGAGAGAGAGAGGGGGAGGGCTGCGGGGGAAGGAGAGAGAGAGAGTGAGGGGTTTTCGTTTTAGGAAACCCTAATTCCCTAAAAATTCCTTCTATACTTTTTCCAAAATCGGAAACTAACTTTCTTCGCTAATAAATTTCACATACAACATCCGATTAGAACGCGTGACGTGTCCACGAAATCGTATCGATGAGCTCTACAACTTTCATGCAGTTCTTGTAAACGAGCGACGGAGTAAAATTCGACTCCCGCATCGTGGAAACGTAACGTTTTCCCAATTAAGATTTTCCGAAGACGGTTCCGTTTTGATTTCACATCGTCGTGAAGCGAAACATGTGATTTATTAAATTTTCCAAGTTCAATAATTTCTAAGAATTCATACAATTTGAACCCGAAAAACCGGGTTATTACAATGTGGATATTATTTTCACAAATTTAGTTGTCGGGTACTTAGTCGCCAAATCTTCCAAACATTGCATCAACAATCCACATTTTGGAATTCCTTCTTTGTAGAGAATCACCACCACCAAAATGTCAGGTGGAGCTTGAGAAACCTCACACACAAAATCCGATCCTAAAATCGGAACCACTGATCCAAACCTTGCAACCTTAGTCGCTTCTCTCAATTCAGACAACCTTTTCATCCAATCAAACAAAACCACACCAAAATATTTAGCTCTCATATACAGTACAGAACATAAACAAAGCAACAATTTGACCATTCTACTGGTGTTAACTAAACTGATAGAGCTCGCCTTGATGCTCAACTCGATCAACCTCGTTTCACTATTTTTCCTACTGATTCCAGATATGGTTGCTTCTTTCCCAATCTCTTGTATAGTTAAAACTTAAATTCTGAACAGCCATGTTATTTTTGTAACTAAATTTGATTGAATTCAATAGTTTACTTTTTGAGTCTCGAATCTTATGGATTTAAGCTCAAAGTTTCAATTTCATCTAACAACTATGTGTTTCTTTAGTTTGTTCAACAAGAATTGAGATGGGGATTGAAGAAGATGAAGATGGAAATATTGTTACCTATATTCCTCAAGGAAGCAATCGCCGTCAAGATCAGGAACATCTTTGAGATCTTCAAGGTCCTGCTCAGTCTTGTCATCGATCTAAGACTTATCTTTAGGAGCGGAGGCTTCATCGTCAACGAGAGTGAATGCCGGGGGCTTAAAAGCCGGCTTCTTCAGTGGTAGATTAACGAGCTTTGCCTGAATATCATACCACTTGGTGGAGGCTCCGTCCATGTCCTTGTACACATAGTGATAGTCCCCCATTCTCTCTCTCCCTCTCTCTCTAAATAGTGACTAGAATAGCCTCAAATCAAATCCCTTCTGAATAAAATGTACAACTATTAAAGAAAAAAAGCATCAGTGCCTAATCGAAACCAACATTGGAACTCAAGTGTAAATTCCAATCCAAATTATATAAATAAATGAGGACCATCAATGAATACTTACCAAGGTAGGGGTTTCTCTGGGGAAGAACATGTAGCTGAGGGTCAGAACAAAGCTCAGTAACCCAGTAGAAGAACTGACAAAGAAACCACTCTCAATCTGGGTTCAATAGAAGTAAAAACAATTACTTCAAACCTAATAGAAACATAAAACAAAACAAACGAAATCTCTTTGTTTATTGATTAACTAGGCAATTTTCATGTTGCTAACAAAATAAGTAAATGGAACAAAACATGAAGATATAAAATTTGATAGCAAAAGTGAAACCTTTAGTATATATACATAAGAGATTAGTGGTTCATCTCTACTACTATAAAGCCAGCACCTAAATATGAACTACCAATTTTACCATTCTCTAACTTGATAGAAGCACAAAGTTTGATGTATACATGTCATATTTTTACTCTTTGTTACTTCTTATTTAGTGTGTTTCAGTTCATTTTGTTAGAATAAGTGTTTAGGCAGTGCTTAACTCGATTATGTATGATTTAATGTTGAAAACGTGCCAAGTGTTGAGAATTCTTGTTGAGATATGATTCCTTGTTCGAGTAGGAATCATCCTTTCCTATTTTCTTATTTCTAACTTACTTATTCTTATAGGAAATAAATCTTAGTTGCGCAAGGAAAGAGGAGAGACTGAAAATCAGTTTCCTAATATGACAAGGAGAGGCCATGCGACATCGATGGATTCTTATTCGGAAAAGGAGTTCAAAACCAAGTTGGAGATAGATTCGCAAGGTGTTAAGGAAGAGATTTTCATGCATATAAATCAGAATTGTCAAAGAGAAGAATATATGCACTTTAAGCCCAATCCATGCAAGAATCAGAAATCTGTTAGAATTTGTAGTCCAACTTCGACGGGCTCTCCTGGACAGCTTAGAACTAATTAGAAGACGTGCCATATATGGATAGAAAGCTCTCTGTGTCCAGTTTTCGTAGCATTTGGAATAGCATTAATATCATATTCTTAGAGGAAGCTATGTAGAATAATTATTCGGAGGTCCAGTGGGCTCGGCAGAATTATTTTAGCCATTGATTTGCTTTTGATCCATGAGCTGTGAGGGAAAGTTGGGGCCATGTTTTCTCCTATATATAAAGGCATGAATCTACATCAGAATCATCATCAATCCTTGCACTAAGTACTAGCCAAAGCTCTTCCCAAACACTAGCATTCCACCAAGAACCCTAGAATCTAATTTCACCAGCCATTCACCATCTTTTTACTCCTAAGCGCGAAGCATGATTATGAAGATCTTTAGTTACCTTGTCTTAAGTCGCGGAGGATAATTCAAAGCATAACTCCATGATTTTCTTGTGTAGATTTCAGTTTCTCTTGTTCTTGTTTTTGGATGTTTGTTGGTTAAGGTTTTGTTTGAATGTTCTAATACTCTTATGTATGATGAATAATTTTCAGAAACTTATATGATGATTTCGACTTTTTTTTCAATGATGCATGATTATGCCGTGAGTTCATCTTGTTATAGCTTAAGAATTCTCAATTATGTGCTCAATGCTATGTGTGATTCAAGGCGCGAAGTTAGTTTTGCATATAAGATTCTCTAGTGTTCTTGTTAACTTGTTGAAGTAAGTGACATGCTAAATGATAGGAGCACAAAGTGTGACGTTCTTAATGTACATATGCCTTATTCTTGTTCTTTCTTACCTCTTATTTAATGTATTTTAGAGTCATTTTGTAGATATATGTATTTAGAAAGAGCTTATGTCGAACACATGTGAATATGTGCTGAAAACGTGCTAAGTGTTAAGAATACTTATTGAGGTATGATTCCTTGTTCGATTAGAATTCATTATTTTCTATTTCTTTATATCTAACATACTTATTCTTATTAAGAAAGACAAATTCATGTTGGAGAAAGAAAGCAATCCTAGTTGCACAAAGAAAGAGGAGAGACTGAAAATCAGATTCCTAGTAGGATAAGAAGAGGCCGTGCGACTTAATGGATTCCCATTCGGAGTTGGAGTTCAAATCCTAGTTGGAGATAGATTCCCAAGGTGTTAAGGAAGAGATTTTCGTGTATATAAATCTGAATTATCAAAGAGAAGAAGATATGCACTTTAAGCAATCCATGCAAGAATCAGAAATCTGTCAGGATTCGTAATCCAACTTCGACGGGCTCTCCTGGACAGCTTAGAACTAATTAGGAGACGTGCCATATATGGATAGAAAGCTCTCTGTGTCTAGTTTTCGTAGCATTTGGAATAGCATTAATATCATATTCTTAGAGGAAGTTATGTAGAATAATTGTTCGGAGGTCCAGTGGGCTATGAGGGAAAGTTGGGGCCTTGTTTCTCCTATATATAGAGGCATGAATATACATCAGAAATCATCATCAGTCCTTGCACCAAGGAAAGCCAAAGCTCTGCCCACAAACACATCCTTGTTACTACAAAGCTATTCAAGCCGTAATCACCACCTTGTTCATGTATATTCAGTCCTAAGCCCTAAGTTTAGGATTTCTATCCAATTAGAAGTTGTTCCCTTCGTCTTGAAGCCCCTAAGGAAGATTCATAAAGTGTAACTCGTTTATTCTCTTTACAATGTTTGCGATTTGTTTGGTTCTTGTTGTAATGATTTTATGTTTCTACTTAGTTCTTAGATTGTTATGTAATGAATAATTTATCAAATTATATGAAGTAGTTGTGATTTATTCTTCAATGATTTTCTATGTATGCCGTGAGTTAATGATGCCATAATTCATGTGGTTAAACTATATGTGATTTAAGATTATAGGTTTCTCTAGTGTTCTTGTTAACTTGTTAAAGTAACTGTGTCACAGCCCCGAAATTTCGAATTATAAAAATTCGAATTCGAAGCCATGAAAACTCTAAAACAATCTCAAATATATTGAAATAATCTTATAATAACAGTGTATTGAAACTGAGTCCACAGCATGACTCAGTCGACTGGAAAAATACATAACCAATGGAAATGTAAAATTCCCTCAATCCTCACCACAAACAGAAGAAAAAAATAAGAAAAAGCACTCACGTTCTGCTAATCCATACCTGCATAACTATCACCTACATCATCGAATATGTGCACCGGGATTGTAAACACAAACCCGGTAAACTTTGCAGCTCGTATCAGTAAACCAATAGTATAACACACATTTCATACTAAAGAAAATACCAATGACATTTAAAAATAAATGTACTCGTACAACAGTGGACGACCCATCTGGTTGTCTAATAACATCTGAAAATATAAGTACTCATCACACATTAGACAACCCATCTGTTTACCCAATTACATTTAAAATACGGGTAGTCATGAGACCCAGGTACCCATCTGTTACCCCTCATGCAGTACGCCGACCGATTATGGGCAACCCATATGTTACCCAATATCACACAAAAATATGGGTACTCATGAGACCCAGGCAACCCATCTGTTACCCCTCATGCAGTACACCGGCAGACAGACTATAGCTCTAACCGAATCGTAAACGACACCCGGCCAAGGCTCGGTTTTGACCACTACCAACACGTCTGATGACAGAAAATGTTTTAACACGACTCAATGTTAAAACTACGTACAATAACAATCCACACATGTTATTGTACTACAACCAAGCGACTCTTGCACAACAATATGAATATAGTCACATCATTATAATCTCACATTTGAAATAAAACTGAAACATTATATAATATAGAAACTCATATATATGTATCGTATTTACCATTTTCATACACATACATTGCCCACTATATTATATAAATGTCACAGTTCACTATTTTTAATAATTCAAAAATATAAGTCACCGCCAAGGGTAGACTTGTCATAGTGAGATCTACTCACATTCACCATAGTTCATAATCACTAAAATATTTTTTAAATTATTTATTAAAATAGCGTTTCACTTAAATATGAACCGTAGACGATCAAGTTCACGTAATTTAAACCAAAACATATTTTTAAAATAATTTTTATAACTAGTGATGCAACGACTATGGTAACAACTCAAACTAAATTCAATAATCATAACACTATTTCGATTATGATGATCATTGTGAGGTTTACTCACCTTATTTCCTGTGTGCAACTTCCATGACACCGAAAACGATTCCCTCACTCGTTTCGTCGATCACCTAATAGCATGATAAAATGCTTAGAAAATGATGTGGCCTGAACGGCGCAGCGTAGCCTAAGCTGCGGGGGAGGAATAGGATGGGAGTCAAAAGACTGGGCGTAATGGAAGAACCTCCTTCGTACCCGATGCGCTTCATTTTTTTTCCGTTGTATTTTTCAAGCTTTCATCTGTAATAGGCCGTGTGTCATACTGTTTCATTTAATGAACTAGTCCTTGGGCCTTCGAAGTTATTTTTATTTCTTGTGTTATTGTCGTTGCGAACGTTGTGTGATTGTTGTTTTAAACTTTTGGCTACATGCTCAATACTATCTTTGTTGCGCGTACAATGAAATAGTATGTCGAAGGAATTTAATTGTCATGGTACGCTAGTGTACTAGCGTAGTAAGGATCAATAGTTTGAAAAATTCCTCATTTCATTGATAGCCTGGCCGTAGCCGAATATACAAAGATAGCTTTGGCAGTGTGTCGTAAGTACTTAAAACAGTCCAAGTACCTATGTGCTACGCTACACGCGGACCTTTACTTGTAGTAGTACTTAAGTTGTTCCATGTTCCAAGGGTTGGCCAGTCTTTCTCCGTACTTGTCTTCCGGGCAGTACGTGTTGGTGCAACGATATCGACGACTTTATATGGTCCGTCCCATCTCTGGCGCAATTCGGTGACCTTTCTTTGGACCATCTTTAGGACCCAATCACCGAGCTGAAGTGTTATGTTCTTTACTCTAGAGTTGTAGAAGCGTGCCACACGCTAGTTGTTTAGGATATTGTGATGGTGTGCTGCAATGCGCTTCTCATCCAAGAGGTCTTTATCTAGTTGCATATTTTCCGAATTGGTCTCAAGGTCAAACAGCGAAACCCGTTGTGTTGGCTGGATTATTTCGATGGGATTCTCCTTCTGTGTCGTACATTAGACAGAAAGGTGTCTCACCCGTGGCCTCTGTTGGCGTGGTGCGGATTGCTAATAGTACTTCGTCAAACTTCTCGGGCCAAAGCCCCTTTGCATCATCCAATTTCTTCCTAAGGATGCCCTTGATTAGTTTGTTGGCGGTCTCCACTTGCCCATTAGTCTTAGGGTGCGTGACAAAGGAAAACTTGAGCGTAGTCCCCCTTACTTTGCACCACGTGATGAGGTGGTCGTTATTGAACTGTGTGCCATTGTCGGTGATGATAGATTCCGGCGTGCCGTGACAGTAGAAGATATTGCGCTGTAGAAAATGTTGGACCTTCTCAGTTGTTATTGCGGCTAAGGGTGCGGCTTCAATCCATTTGGAGTGATAGTCAATGCACACGATAACCCATTAAATTGGCATTTCCCGACGGGAAGTGAGCCAATCAAATCCATGCCCCAGTGGCAGTTAATCCATGGGCTGACTATGTATGATAGTGGTTCTAAGGGTTGCCGTGGTATAGGCCCATATATTTGACATTTATGGCAAGATCTGGCTAGCTCTTGTGTGTCGGCAGCAAGTGTGGGCCAGTAATAGCCTGTCCGCAGTGTTTTTTCAGCTAGTGCGCGACTGCCATAATGGTTATCGCAGTCGCCACTGTGAATTTCTTGCAAGATTTGTTTGCCTTCTTCAGTCGTATCGCATCTTAAACTGGTGTTCATGAGGCCCTGGCGATAGAGTGTGCCGTTTTGCAAGTGGTATCTCACCGCACGTCTCTTTAGCTGTCTTGCGGCATCCTTGTCTTTGGGTAGCTTGCCATTCTGCTTAAATGCTATGATCTCGTCCATCCATGAGCCTTGGTGTCGTTCTATCTGGCATATCTCCTGTAAAGTCTGGGAGATAGAAGGATGGTGGAGCACTTCGACCCTGGTATCCTTGTGACACTAATGTGGCTGCGCCGTGGCAAGCCTAGCTAAGGAGTCTGCCCTTGCGTTACTAGCCCTCGGGATCTGGGTGATGGGATAGGATTCGAATTGTTTTAATAACGCCGTGACGTATGCCAGGTAGGCTGCTAATTGCTCATCTTTCACGGTGAAAAACACGGTTACTTGATTGACTACCAGCTGAGAGTCGTTGAATATATTGATACTAGTTGCGCCAGTGCTGAGGGCCAACTGTAGTCCTGCAATCAATGCTTTATATTCCGTTACATTATTGGAGGCAGCGAAATTGAATTTGAGAGCGTACTCCAGCTCTAATCCCCCAGTCCGCTCAGGATGATGCATGCGCCACTAGACTTTGTGCAACTAGAACCATCCACGTGTAAGTTCCATGGAAAAATTGTGGGGCGGGTTATGACATCGCGTGGTGCTGTCTCCGTTGTATCTCGGAGAATCATTTCTACAATAAAATCAGCTACAGCTTGGCCCTCTACAGGAGTCGCCCCGAGTGTTCTGGATTCTGCAGTACTTGCTTAAGGGGATGGTTTGTAAGTACGTGGATACTGTGAGCTTGGAAATAATGGCAGAGTCGTCTAGCTGTCTCGATAAGCGCAAGGGCTAACTCTTCTAGTGTCGGGTACCTCGTCTCTGGTCCGTTCATGGCCCAGCCTGCATAGAAGACTGGCAACTCTTTAGTTCCGTCTCGTCGAACTAATGCACTGCTAACCGCGGTTGTGGATACTGCGAGGTAAAGGTACAGTGGTTCTCCTGGCTGCGGGGTTGACCATAATGGCACCGCGGCCATGTAGTCTTTTAGCCCCTGAAAGGCTTCTTGGCAGTCAAGTATCCACTCAACTAGTTTTCTCTTGGAACTCCTTAATAGCTTGAAGAATGGTTCACATTTGTCAGTCAGCCTTGAGATGAATCGTGATAATGCCACGAGTCTGCCTTGAAGGGCCTCCACATCCTTTTTAAGTACTGGCTGCGCCATATCCAGAAAGGCCTGTACTTTTTCTGGGTTTGCTTCTATGCCGCGTTGACTAACAATGTAGCTCAGGAACTTTCTTGTCATTATGCCGAAAAAACACTTTTCTGGGTTCAACCGCATCTTGTAATTTTTAAGCCCGTTGAAGATGGTTCGGATGTTGGCTACGTGGTCCTCGGCTTTGACGCCCTTCAATCTCATGACCGATGTGCTTATCGAATATTTGTGTGGCGCGACGCACATACGTAGCCCCTGCGTTCTTTAACCCGAAGGGCATGACATTGTAACAATAAAGGCCCCTGTCAGTAACAAAGGTTGTAGCTTCTTGATCGGCAGGGTTCATGCGTATTTGGTTGTACCCAGAGTAGGCGTCCATCATGCTTAGCAACTCATGTCCTGCTGTTGCGTCGATTAATTGGTCGATTCTGGGTAAAAGGAAGCTATCTTTAGGGCATGCCTTATTCACGTTCTTGTAATCCACACACATCCGCCATTTTCCATTGCCTTTACGGACCATGACACAGTTTGAAATCCACTATGGGTACTGGACCTCCCTAATGAACTTCAAGCCCTTCAATTTGTCTACCATCCTGGCGTATTGCCATGTTTTTTTCGTCGTCGAAGCTACAACGCTTTTGTTTAACTAGATATGCTGAAGCTTTGATGTGTAGCTCGTGCATGATCATGTCCGGCGAGATGCCAGGCATATCCTCGTATGACCATGCAAATACTTCCATGCTTTCTCCCAAGAAGTTTGTCAGGTCCCTCTCCACTATGGGGCTAAGAGTAGCGCCGATCTTGATCTTTCGCTCCGGGTAGTGTGGGAAGGGTGTGATGCTTTTCAAGGAAGATTCGAGATTCGTCAGAGTCTTGGCTTCGTAAGGCGTAGTCTGTTTCTTGCCCTTACTTTTTGTTACTTCGCCATCTCGCGCGTCGATGACCTTGTCAGTTAAGTTTGTTACAGCATGTACCGCCACGATTTCATGCCGGTTGCGCGTGCTTGGCATTCTTTCGCCACGGACTATGATCCCTGGACCTGCCCTATTTCGTTTAGGGTTGGAAATTTGATGAGCATCTTGTACCTAGGAATGAAGGTTCGCATTTGGTTGAGAGTAGGCCGACCGATCATCCCGTTGTAAGAACTGTAGGCGTCAACTACGATGAACTCAGCTTTGACGCAGACTGTGCATGGTCAACGTAGAAGCCTAGAGGTTAGGTTAAGTCACCGAAGAAGCTGATCAGCGGTTCGTGGTCATGTATTAACTTCTTACCACTACGCTCCATCTTCTCGTAGCATCCCTTAAATAGGACATTAACTGCGGATCCCGTATCGATCATCATTTTACCTACGTCCCACTGTCCACCCAAGACCACATCTATGAGGAATGCGTCGTTGTTGGGTAGAGAGATGTTGATTCCCTCTTCTTCAGTGAAGGTGACCTGCTTCCAACCTTTCTTCTGCCTTTTGGTGTTTCCCCCAGTGATGGCACACACTTGTCTTGGGTGGTTACTGCGGGCGAAGCGCTTTTTTGCATGGTTGGGCATGCTTGTGAATGGGGCCCCGCCCTCAATTACGTTGATGCGGCGTAGGTTCTCTACTGCGGTCACCACGTTCTGCTGTGCTCTTGGATGCGCTGCCCGAACCCCTGTACCGTCGTTGGCTTTCAGTGTTTGGACGGTTCTGCAATCATTTGTGTTGTTGCTTCCATTTTTCATGAAACCTGCACCATTTACCAGTTTCTGCTTCGGTTGGAGGGCGTTGGGGCCTCGCTGGCTTTCTCAATGTCCCTTGATGTGTGTGGAAGAAGTCTTCTACGGTTTCTTATCTTGGTGGTGTGTGGTCACCACGACGACCCATCGCGTTGACTTGGCGAGGGTCTCTATTATTGCGACGCTCATCGCCGAGTCTCCTGTTCTTATCTCAGCCTCTGTGCCGATCACGGTTACGCCCGTCATGGCGGTTTGATTGGTACCACTCTCTTTTCCTTCCTTTGTTGCGGTCTTCTGTACCAGGGAAAAACTCACGTTGTAGGGGGATCGTACTTGTAGATATAGATGACTGCGCGTATTGCTTTTGCCTGATGCTACCGGAGTTCGCTTTTTCCCGTATGTGACATATTCCGCCTGAGCATACTGCACCGCCTCTGTCATAATTTCATCGTAGGTAGCGTCGCGCATTCTAGGGTCCACGTTGATATGGAATAGGAAATTCTCATACCGTAGTCCTTCCTTGAATGCAGCTAAGGCAAGTGTTTTGTTGAGGTTCCGGCATTTGGATGCGGCCGTCTGCCATCGCATGACAAAGGTGCCCAGCGTCTCCTGGCTTTCTTACTTTACCTGGAACAGACCGTCCGTCGTGTGTGCTGCGCCGGCAATAAGGATGAAACGGTTGAGGAACGCCGTAGTCAACTGTGCAAAAGAATCCATGGAATTTGCCGGCTGCTTAAAGAAACAGTTCATGACGTCCCCGTCTAATGTTTCCCTGAACATGTGGCAGAGTGTGGCGTCATCAAATTCTCTACTGGCGATGACTTTTTTGAAGTTATCTATGTGCCATAATGGGTCGCCCTCACCCGTATATGGCGTAATCTTCGGACTCTTGGATTGTGAGGGGTGTACAATATTCATTAATCGCATATTGAATGGACCCAGCCTGGTCACAAATACTGGCTGGCACCGCGGATTCGCGTCCCGCTGCTCTATGGCGGTTAACCGCTGTAATATCAAAGCCAGCGTGGGATCCATACTGTAGCCAGTGGTATGGGGTCGTGAATGAAAGGTGACGCTCATGCTTCCCTCTTCACGGTTGCGAATACGCTTGGGAGATGGTGGTCGCTTCATAGCGAGTTCGGAGGGGGTCAAGTTTACACTCAGATTAACTTGTTCCCGCCCTTTTGTTTGCGCGCTGCCTTCGCGCTGTGATTCTTCATGCTGAAGACTGCATTTGGTCTTTTCCAACTTTGCTCGCATTGTGTCGATTTCGGCCTGCAAAGCCGCAGCATTCTCGCGTTCGAGTTCTTCGCGCTACTGGCACTCGGCGAGGTCTTTGGCCATGCTTTCCATCCTTGCGGCGATCACGGGATCGGAAGTTGCGCTAGTGCTGGCGACCGTCCCGGGTGTAGGGGTGAGAATTATAGGGTCTTTTGTGGAGGGTAGGGGATGGTTGAGGCTGAGGTCCGTTATGTCTTCCACATGACCGTCGGCCGGAATAGGGGGTAGAGAGTTGGGAGTGCTCATTTCGAAGTGTAGTTGCTTCGCTAAATGCTACATGTGTTTTACGGGAACTTTTTGTTGCGTATTCCCACAAACGGCGCCAATGTTAATGTTGTGTATTACGCTATGGCACTATGCTTCACTATTCGTTCACAAGATATGCCGTGCTTCTTGTTCCGTTTCTGTCACAAGTAGCACGAATTATCAAAGTGGAGACCACGGCGGCGTGTTCTTCAACTCTCTAATGCTCAAGTCCGGTCAATAGTAATTTATACAGAGTAACAATGGATGGTTTTGTTTGCTTACCTTATGATGTCAAAAGTTTGACATTTTATAGCTGAGTTGAGGTAGATAATTCCCTCATCTTCCGATGTGGGATTGAGTCCAGTTGAGGTGGTTCTCTATAGCTTTCTTTGGGATGCGCGTGAGGGCGCGTCCGTAGTTGGTTTGGGCCGCGGGGTGGCTCGTTACACAACTAGTACGGCTGGCTTCATGCTGGTACTGCGAGACTGGGCTATTTATTAGCCTTAGTGTGTTGATAGTTGCGCTGATTATGGCGGGCATAAGCCTATGTCAACAGTAACCATGACTAATGATTCTCGAGTTGTTTCAGAGTTCCTTTGTTCTAACTTCTTTTTTAAGTTTCGAACGAAACGAGTTATGATCATTGATGGAGGTTCTCACTTTTGCAACCGTACCATTGAGGCTTTGCTACAAAATTATGGTATCAAGCATAAGGTTTCAAGCCCTTATCACCCCCAAAGTAGTGGACAAGCAAAAGTGTCTAACCGTGAAATCAAAAGGATATTGGAGAAATCGATTGGGCCAAATTGGAAGAATTGGTTCCAGAGGTTAGATGATATTTTATGGGCTTATAGAACTGCATTTAAAACTCCTATTGGTATGTCTCCCTTCAGGTTGGTCTATGGCAAGGCGTGCCATCTTCCCGTGGAGCTTGAACACCGAGCTTGGTGGTTTGTGAAGAACTTTAATATGGACATTGATGAGGCCGGATTGCATAGGAAACTCCAATTGCACGACCTTGAAGATATTCGAAATAAGGCCTATCATTCAGCTATGATTTATAAGGAGAAGACAAAAGCGTTCCAAGATGGCATGATTCGTCGGAAAGACATTGTTGTTGGGCCAAAGGTTTTATTGTTTCATTCTTGACTTAAATTATTTCCAGGCAAGTTACGTTCTAGATGGTTAGGACATTTCCCTATCACTAACATTTTTCCTTCTGGAGCTATATAGATCAAAAGTGACGTGAAAGGGACCAAGTTCACGATCAATGAACATCGCTTGAAGCCGTACTCTGAGAATTTTGTGGAACATGTCGTTGAGGAGACTTCTCTCCACGACCCTACAACAAGATGATGAGAAGATGAAAAAGTCTAGACTAAGTGACTAAAATTAAGCGCTTTATAGGAGGCAACCCATCCGAAATGAAATTTTGGAGGAGCTGTCAACGAGTGTTTGCATTTACTTTTCCCTCCGTCTCTTTATGTTGATTTGAATTCTGTTATAGTTTCTATTGTTTGATTTTTCGTAAATCTTTTGCCATGCTACTTGTTTTGTTTGTTTTTCTTTGTTACATTGAGGGCAATGTAATTTTGAAGTGTGAGGTGGGATTTGCATCTTTGTTTTTGTTTTGTTGAGTCATAAAAACTATAGAAAAAGATTGTTTTGTTTTAAGTCTTAGGCCTTTAACTGTCTAGGATGAACTTATTCTATGGCTGATAAATTATCAGAAGATTGAAATGGTGTTTAATTGTTATTCGATGATTAATTAATGTTGTTAGAAATTGTACGAACTTGTAGTAGATGAGGAATTGAAACATTGGTAAATAATGAACATGTGATAAGAAGTTTGATTCATACAACCCTAGGTGAGTTTTTGAGCTATATATGTGTTTTCATTCTGAGTGTCTAATCTATTTTTTCTTGGCTATGTTTCTTTGTAACCTCATTATCTTTCTACTTTATCAATTTGCATGTCATACCTCTTTATTTGACTCTATAATTTACTAGAACTTACTCTTGTTGATTATTGAAACTTTATATCATAATATTCTCTGATTCTGAAAAGGATTGTTGGATCTTTTTAGAATTTCCACCACTTTATGCCAAAAAGTCATGATCCCTATATGTGTCCTGCTTGGGACACATTAGCCTTAACCCCTTTGAGCCTACATTAAGCATTTTCTTGCAGCACCAACATGTTAATATCCTTACTTAGTATAGTTTATCTCTACCCTTGTCCTTGAGGCTTGGCAGAGCCGATTCTTGGTGTTAATATAAAGTGATCATTCAATTCAAGTGTGGGGTATATTATGTATGTATGTCGTGCAAAAGAAAAACAAAAGAAGAAAAAGATAAGTTACGGATTGAAAAGAAAAGAAATGAAAGAAAGAAAAAAATTGTATGAGAAGGAAAAAAATGATAATGATCTCGGCATAGTAGTGATTTGATGTGGATTTGGAGTTGTGTTATACTTGTTAAAGGCTCAATAATGTTATACTTTATTCTTTGTTCACATTCACATTGTATAGAATGACGAATTGGTCCAACATGATGATATTTGGCCTTTGTTTTATAGTGTTTGGCGACATAAGGTGGATTGTTCTTGCTCTGCTAAGTCTTTAGGATGACCTTATGATTCCTTTATCTAAAAAGTATACCCTTGCCGAGCCTAATGTCACATCTTGCCAAACTAAGACATTTTTACCTTGAGCATTTTTGAAGCAAGCATGGCTCAAAGAAAGTTGTGGAGAACACTTGAGCATTCTAGGCGCATCCGGAAAATGACGGAACCCTTTAGAACTCTTTAGAAGTTCATAGAAGTTTCTAGAAGGTGTTGGTAGTCTCCGAAAGAATATGAAAGCCTTGAGACATCTCCGGATTTCTCTAGAATCATGGTGAGGTTAACGGACCAAGACCACTCAGGAAGTCTCTAGAATACTCAATGTATTAATGATTAATGAAATATTTTTTATTTTTTATTAATGAAATATTTAATGCATTAATGAAGACTATTAGTGAAATATTCTCAAATAATTAATGAAATATTTTTTATTTTTTATTAATATCTATTAAATTTTGATATGATTGGTCATCAAAATATTTAATGCATTAATGAAGACTATTAGTCTTAATTGTCCTTCTCACTACATTAACCTCCACACCACGGAAACCACCACCACCGCTACCACAATCAAATACAACGAGCTAATGACCTATTACCTTTGTCTCCCTCCGTCCCCAACAATAACCTAGATCTCAAATCAAGCAACACCTTTGATCTAAACTAAGACCTGACCCCCAGTCAAATTTAAAGCCACCAACAGCCTACCCAAAATACCACCGCCCCTTTACAACCCAAATCTAGCGAAATCTCCTATATGAAGATGGACGAATCAAATCAAATCGGAAGCTCCAAGATTTTAGATCTCGAACTTCTCCAATAAATGCAACAACATCAGCGACAAGGAATGGTGATGGAAGTTTGTTGACTGGCAAAAGCTTCTCCTCATAGAATTTAGATCGGTACGGCTATTGGGGAAGAGCATGGGAAGGGAGAAGAGCATGAGAAGGGAGAAGAAGGAAGAGATGAGATTTGAAATTAGCATGGGAAGGGAGAAGAGAGTGGGAAAGAAAGAGGAAGGAAGAGATAAGATATGAAATTATGAATCAAAAGAATTGAATCGATGTAGATAAAGTGAAAGAACTGAATTAGGGTGTTTTGGTGGCATTGATGAATATGAACCGTTAGATCTTCCCAAATCTGACGGTGTTCGTAGTCGATCTATGCCATTTTTATTAATTGGACAGGTGTTTCACCCATTTATTTATTATTCTTTAATGAAATAAATCATATATAATATTACTTATTATTTATGAATGTAACACTTTAATGGAATTTGAATGAAATATATTCAAGGTTTCTTTACCATATATTATATATGTATTCCTATATATATAATAATATATATGTCCATATTTAAGATTTGGGTTGTATGCTATGGAAATAACATAAGACTGCTAAATTGGTGCTTAGTTTATGGCGTACCTTAATGGAATGTTAAATTTCCATCTTAATTGTCCTTCAATGAATGTTTAAGATTTCTTTTGTTAATACATATATTGCATCTGTATACTAGGATTCTATTTAAATTGCTAAATCAAAGTAACATAACTATTTCCTAAATTAGTCGTAATCATTTATGAAATGAAATTGACTTTCTTTAATAATTCTTGAATTTTAAAGTTTGATATAATCTATATTTTATTATAAATATGCCATATTATATATGAACTTTAATGGAAAAAAATAATATATAATGGCATACAATAAGTTATGAATCGAACTAATACAATGTTTTCTTATCAATTGATAAGTATCTAATATTTTTAAAATGAACACTCAACTTTAACCCATCCAACGTTATAGAAACTAGAGCCTCTATCAAAGACAAAACTTAGGTGGCATAACGAGTTATTGTCATCTAAATTTCACTAAGATAACGAGTTGTTTAACTTAGGTGGCAAAACTTGTTTGAAACATGTTAAGGAATAATTTGAACTTGTTTAAAACATGTTGAGCTTAACATCACCAATTGTTTTGCCATGTCTTACTTGTTATGCAAAATCTACATGTCAGTGCCCAGTGAGCCTCCTAGATCGACGCCTCTAGGGCTGGGCATAAAAAACTGAAATCCCGATCATGTCCCAAAATTTGTAGGGATGAGAGGCAACTGAAGTCTAAAAACGTCCATCCCATCTCAATCCCATCACATTTCATTACAATGGAACAAATAATTTATGTCCCTCTTAGTCTCGTCCCATCCCGCTATTAAATAATTTTTAATCTTGACTGTCGAATATCTCATCATCACCGTTGATTTACAATTCTTACAATTCTCAGTGTTGATGTTTAGAGTTGAAAACCGAAATTGTCTATATTTTTGTGTAACTGATGTTAGACTTTGGACAATTTTTGACTGTGTAATGATTAGGCTTCATCCAAAGCTTTGGGATAACCTTTATTTGATGTTTGTTTTGTGACTATTAAGTTTTGATCAACTGTTTTAAGAGTTTTTTTTTAATTTCTTCAGTTTACAAAGTTAATGTTGTTAATTCATAGTTGAATACTTGAATGATCATTGTTTGTGAGATTGAGAAATTAGGTATATATTTTAAAGTCATGAGACGGTGGAATTAGGCTCGTCATATCCCGACTCCAACCAGGATTGATCCTGAGTGGGATGAGACTAAGAGGCAATAGAGAAAGAGGCCTAACCACAAAAGGAAAGACTTAAGATTCACTAGCTCGATAAGAACAATTAGAATACAAGGATGCAAGGACGAGCTAGAGGACTCTCTATCGTCCCCATCGTCCTAACAGCCGATCACGCAATTAGAACTACAAACCTTCATCTCGTTCCAATTCAAAAGAGTGGGATGAGCTTCGTCCCATGCCCAGCCCTAGACGCCTCTAACGCTAAAAGTAGAAAAAAAGAGCCACTGCCTCCACCAAAACCCAACGGAGCCAGTCATGGACCAATCAACCCAAATTGGCCAAGATCCATTCAAATACGAAAGCCACCATTCCTTAAAATCAATCAAGGAAACAAACACCACCAAGGCTAGAATACAGCCCCACCAAATCAAATCGACCAATCAATGGACCCGGATATGATAGCAACACAACCAAACTAATACAAGAAAACAAAAAATGGAGGCAAAGGAGAACTTCGACCTCAAAAACCCGAACTCCCATGCAGTCTTGGAAGGACGAGAATCAATGACAAAGTAAGAAGAGAACTTTTGATCTGCCATAGCAAATTGATTTTGAATGTTTAGATGAACTTTTAAACGAGAGAGAGAGAGAGAGAGAGAGAGAGAGAGAGAGAGAGAGAGAGAGAGAGAGAGAGAGAGAGAGAGAGAGAGAGAGAGAGAGAGAGTTTTTACTACTGAAAAAAAAATCCATTCTAGAACAAATGAAATTGTGAGTTTCATATATTATTGCTCTTTTGTATATGTGATTATAAATTTACTTATTTAACTACTATATTTTGATAACACAACTTACTTCGGCTCCCAAGTCTCAAGAAAACGCTTAGTGTTTGAAAATAATTTGTAGTTGAGCAGTGAAATTGGAAGCCTTTAGTAATGATGTTGGACAAGAAATTGTGGTCGGACAAATTTAGTAATCTTCCGAATGATTCCGAGCGAGAGTCTTATACTTATCCACTATATCTTCATCCTAATGAGACTGTCCAAGAATAATGCTATAAACACAACACCCAAAGGTAATATCTTACAATTCTGATTAGACTTTCTTTTGTTGGGAGAAGAGGAGCTCTATCAGTCATGGAGTTTTTTTTCTTAATTATATCAAATTTAGACAAAAAATTAATTCAAGTCTCTCAATTCAGCATTGCCTACCCCCAATCCGTACAAAAATACATTGGATTTCTATTCATACCTCCTAAAACAGCACTAAGACATCTTTTTTTTTTAAGTTAGTGTTGATTTTGTCAACAGATGTAAAATTACCTATACAAATAAATATAAGAATAAAAAAACAAATATTTCAATACAATACATCTGATTTCTTAATTTTTTCTTATAATAATAATTTCAAACGAAAGAAGATCTAGCTAAACTATGATATTATCATTTTCAATCACTCACATATGCATCATAATAAAAATATTATTCTTAGTAGACGTTTATTATTATATTTTAATATTTTATTCTTCTAATTTATTGTGATCCGCCCGTTTAAATGCATTTTAATAAAAATCTTATTGTATCATGATTCTATTTAAATTTGAGAACTCGATATAATTATAATGGGTTTGAATCAATTGAATAAAATTTTAAAATAAAACAATTGAATTTTATTAATTTTATTGAACTAGGGGCAATTTGGAAAAATTAAGGAGTTCTAAATAACATTTAATTGTTTATTAAAGTAAACTGGAAGTCTAATAACTAAAAAAGTCTAAATACCGTTTTTAGATGTATGAATAAAAACTCTTAAATACATTTTTACTGGGAAAAAAAAACTTGTGATCATTAAGTCCGGCGTAACATACAATTAGTGAGTCAATACCCATACATCGCAAATTAAAGGGTAATAACCTCTCATACCTGACAGAAGGTTTCACGTATGTCCGGAATTGTAATGGTGATCCATTCACCGGTTTCAAATATGGATTTACAAGCTAAACCACTTTACTTTATTGTAGTGAGCTTAAGTCACAAGAAGCCGATACAAGAACACAAGTTTGGAAACTGGATTACATATCTTTAGTAGAGCACACTGCATTGCAACTCTGCATCTAAAAGAAATAATTCTCCGGTGTTAGCTAATGCCTCCCATAACCGAGCTTGCTGTTCATATTTGCCTCGCCGAAGCTCTCCTCTGCCTTTGCCAGGTCTTCTTTTGCAACAACATGAGCTACCTCAGCAACAGCTAGCCTCTCTCTTAACCCTTTCATTTCAGTCTCCAAAGCATCAACATCCTCTCTGAGTTTCTGTAATACTCCCTCCCTCTCCCCAAATTTCTTCATTCCCAAAGCGGATTGAACAAAAGGCTCCAGCCAACTCAAGTCAAATCTAAAGGTCTGAACCTCCTCCCACAAAACTTGAAGATGCTCGCATGGATCGTGCTCACATGAGTCCTCCATCATATCCTTAACCTTAGTAGTGTTCAAGAAATGCAGTACTCGACCCAAAGCAGTGAATGCCCATTCACTAAACATACGACTTCTTTTCTTCTGGCAGCTAATCAACGAAGGATGCCACAAACAGACTTCCTCCAGCAGTGGAACAAAAGCTTTATCTATTTTCCCTAACCCCCTGAAATTTATCAGCTCACAAACTGGGGTGGAGGGACCCTCATCGCTTTCCTCAACTATGGGAGGGCCAACTGGGCTATCAGTCTCCTGGTAAGAAAGCACTTGATCAGATCTTGAATCTATTTTCAAGCATGTCACTTGCACAGAATCAACATTTGTTTGAACAGGGTCGGAATTAACTGTATCCTCATTTGTTTGGACAGGGTCGGAATTAACTGTATCCTCATTTGTTTGGACAGGGTCGGAATCAAGTGTCTCCTGTAAAGCAAGCATCTGTTCATAACAAAGTGATGTATGTTCTGTTGAAGCTTCTGAATATTTTACAGAATCCTCATCTGAGGACTGACTTTGAAGTTCCTGCTCGAGAAAGGCAGTTTCTTGGTCTTTTAGAACCTTAATGTCAGCTTTACTGACTGCAACCTCAGCTTCAACAATACATATGTCATCAACGATATACCCTTCATTCTGGTCAAAAAGCTCACTTAGTGGCATGAATGATGTAAAGCCCCAATCACTTTTTTTCGCACTAAACTGATGCTGAGTGTCTGTAAATCAAGTAATAAAAGATCAAAAAACATCCAAAAAAATAAAAAGCACAGGCCATGGACGATTAATACAGCAACATAATAAAGGGTTTGGTATCTTGGACAACTGAAATAAGTTCAGAACAAATTTCAGTGCATATATGGATCATAAGCATAGAGCATTTGAACTTTCAATCAGTAAGTAAAACTTCTCGACAGAACAGTATTGCAAAATATTCAAACCGAAAAGATATGGGCAGCTGTACAGTGTTTGGTTCTCTAATCAAATTTACTGAGAGAAAGAGCGGAGAATATAGCCTTAATGAAAAGAAAGGCAATCAGACATTCAGTAGCAAGTAGAATATTCCTACCGCATTAAGAAATAGGAAGCTTGCAATTCAATAAATCAATAAAAAGCAAAAACATAAAAGTGAGATAGACAAACAAGATGAAGATAAGCGTAAAGTAAAGAACAAAAATACCTATTGTTATCGACTTGTCGCTGTTGAATTGATTAACAACAGTCAAGGTGAACTCGGCATATCTACTCCACCCAGAAGGTAACTTTGAAGCATCGGCAACATTTAAGTACATGGACAAGTATTGCTTCCCATTGCTCCCCTTTGGGTACACCACAATCCGCCTGATCAAAACCAGCCAGGCAAGTTTGTGAGGCTTAGTTCGGTATTGCAGTGCGAACAATCAGTAAAAAAAAAAAAAACAGAAACTCAGCTATTCATATACTAAGCTGTAGAAAAAAAAAGGGTAATGTGAACATAATAAAGAGTAATCAGGTAACTAACCAAAATCGACATAATAGTCTTATCCATAGCAAGGATGACTTACCTTGCCTCAGAAAACTCTTGCACGCAAATGTCCATGAATTCAAAAAGTTAAGATTCCATCGACGAGTCTCATGTAAATATAATAAAGAACCTCTCTTCATCTACATGATTGTAGAAAGTCAACTCTCTGATCTCGCCACTACAACATTTTTATAATGATTTCGAAATCACCATTTACCAACTATACGGTATGATATTTAGTGTATACACTAAGTCATATATTCAATTCAAGCTTGTTATCAAAATCTTTTTAACTGTTTCTAAAAAAAATTTGACTGAAAGAATTTTTGGTAATTGAATCTGGGAAAATTTACAAACGCAAAGGTTATCTTGCGCCTGTTAGCCGTAATCGATACTCCACCTCACAAATCTGCTCCCATAGAAAGGTTACAAAACAAGCTAAATATGCTAAAGTTCGATTCAAAACAGAAGACGCAAGTACCAATATCAGAAATGAAGATCACTCGAAACAATCAGAGAGAGACAAAACAGAGAAACTGAAGAAGCAAATCGATCTTGAATAAAAAGGCACGACCTTCTCATTTAATATATGTGGTTTTTGATCTACGAAAAATTTAAACAAACAAGTTTTACCTAAGGCGCTGAAATCCCAGAACCATAAAAGTAAGCAAAAATTACCCTGAAACCTCAAAACCAAACAGGGACCGAGTATAAGAAGACAAAGGCAACAAAATTTAAAGGTGTGAGAATGTCAGATGCTACACGTATGCATACCATTTGAAATCGCCGACAACGAAACCATCGGAATAATGTTTCTGGGTTTTGAGCTTGGAGAAGTTGTCGATAGTCCAGGTGTACGTCATGGAAATAAGCTCATGACCAGCCTGCTGGTTTTCCATGATCGACTCTTCTACGTACGTACCTAATCAAACCCAGTGATGTTTACTAACGTCGTATATATTATATGCAGCAGAATCTAGTTCAGGTTCAGAAGATCTGTATATGCTTACCTTTCTGGAGTTGAAGATGCTTCGGAGAGAGAGAGAGAGAGAGAGAGAGAGAGAGAGAGATGGGGTTTGAGTAACAGTGTGGTCCGTGGTGTATTATAGTTGTTGAGTTGAGAGATATTTTGTGGTTGGACAAGAGGGACGTGGAGACTTTTCTACCGACGAAGCGAGAGAGATTTCACCAGGTGCTGACACGTGGGAGGCCAAAGCGGGCATGCACTGTCAAACTCCACTCAGTCGAGGGAGAAGGTGGCTGACCGCAGGATATGGGAGAGTGTGCCTGCTAGCACACACCTCAAGACCAGAAGGAGGTGACCCATTTTTGGCTGATATATATTTTTTAGTATCTTATATATTGAAGAAATATTTAAAAAATTTGGATTTATTTATTATTAAACTACGTACAAACGAATATATAATTATTTCATATGCATATTTGGTGTATTTTGTTCTAATTAATATAATCTAGTTAGTTAAGGAATGTTATCTTATCTCGGATTCATCATGATTTTTGATGTAATACAAATATATAAGGTCATATGTCTATCAATAAATTACAGTTATTCTCCCGAATTCATTTATTGTTTCACGTTATCAAGCACGTAGCTCTAGTCCTGAAAACTCTAGGCCTAGAACCCGAAAAAAAACCTAAAACCTTAGGATTTTTTCTCTAGCCGGCCGCACCTCTACGTGCAATTGAACTACAATGCAGTTAGCAAGTCTTTCTGTGATTCTAACGCTTACAAGCTATGACATAATTGTTTAGGTCATTATGGACGTGATATGATAATTCATATATTAAAAACTGCACACGTGTAATACCCCGAAATTTAGTATTTACTATTTAATACTTTAAGGTTATATTAACTTAATCAATTTTTCTTCTAACATCCTCTTTAGAAACCAATGATGCTAAGGTCATACTTTCAAAGATAGAAAATTTCTTTTTTGTAAGTAGTCGACCACAGTTTGAGTACGTTAGCTCATATTCTTGTGTATACTCGATATTTTGTAATCGAGTTTAAGACTAATACTAATAGTATTATTTTTATGCATTATATTAGTATTAGATAGTGCAAATATATTGAAAACCTTATGAAATGAATATACTAAATTCCTTTACTTTTTAGAATAACACATATAAATGTGTTTGTTATATCTACATATATATATATATATATATAATTCTTATGCCTATATATTTTGAACCTAGCTGATTTATTTTTATGTTTTACCCCATCACACTATTTTTTTCTCTGCCAACAATCACACTAACTAGCTAGGCCATCACTCAAAATTAATTATTGAGAATGGTAGGTGAGAATTGAACTTTTGTGTTCCTTGGCCTATTTATAGTTGTGAGCTGCCTCAAGTTTTCTTCACACTTCAAAATCAGAAATCATGCAAGTCTAGAGTTCACTTAGTTGATAGAAAACTCAACCATCCAATATTATCTCTCAAGCTAAAGTTTTAGCATTCACTCTTTCTCTCTTAAACAAGTTTCTTCTTTAATAAAGTAATCCAACTTTGGATCCACATCAAAACCTTCCTTTCACTACTGAAACTTCAAGGTAAGTACATCTTACATCCTTATAATCTTTTGTCTTTTAAGATTTATCAAAGTGCATAGCTAAGGATAAAATGGAAAAGAACATGTTTTGGTAAGAGTTCTATTTTCGTATTTTATAACATCTGAGTTTGTCTAAGATAACAATAGCATTCCTCATGAAAAATGCTTCAATAGGCTTTTTATTCACTCAAAAATGTTTAGAAATGGAGAAGTTATTGTTAATCAAAGTTAGAGTTAATAAACTCACTGAAAATATTTTGTAGCACTCACAACTTTAAAAAAAATCATTTTCCACAAACTTTTATATCAAATTAAAGTATAAGACCTCTACTTTTAATCTGGAAAGTTTCAGAAGAAATGATAAAATTTTGTTACAAGTATAATATGTAGACATCTAAGATGATAACTTGATAATCGGTTTCTGCACTGCTACTGTGTTTGAACTTTTTTAGACTAAATGACTTTGAACTGGACTGTATGACTTATCCTATTGGATTCCTTACAAAAAAATTCTTGAACATAGACTCCTCACTTGCCTAATTTGAACGTTTATTGATTGAGTTATCGATCCGGAAAGTTGACGGACTTTAACACTATTATTTGAATGACAATTGTTACTTTGGAGAAAGACTTTACTCATTATGTGAGAAATGACTACTAATCATTTGACTACTAACTAATATTATCTAATTACTTTTAATTTAAAGTACATTTACTTTATTTGCACATTTACTTTCAAGTTTATCAACTTGTTTATTTCATGTATATATTGAGTTATTGATAAGTATTTATATCTTGGTGTGAGATTATATATATATTTTTTAAGTATTTAAATATTGTCGTAATTACTAAACTTTGTGATATTCTATTGACGTTTATTGAGTTGGAGGTGTGAAGCCGGGTGATAAGTATTACCCCATGCTTAAGTGAATTGCTGGTAAAATTATTTTGTGCTTTGTAAGTTAGCATTGGGCACTAGTCCCTACAGATAGTGCACTATTATACTCATAGGAGAATTGACATTGAGTATACATACTTTGGTGTTAGCCTCGGTATGCTGAGGCTTATCCGTGTTTTGGGTAAACGTGAACCCTAACTTCCCTAACTTGTGACTTTGTGATTAATTACCAGTTTTCTTGAAAATTCACACAATTGATTGAATCTATTGATGCTGATATGTATATCAATACACAGAAGTAAGAATTCGTGTGACCAAATACACATGGTTCTTGGTACATTTTACTTGGTTGTTCTTATTTGAATTTCTCATTAGCCAAATTATTATAAGAATGTATTATGTACTTACTCGGTCTATGTTACTCATGATGCTACACAACCTTATTTTTAGGTAATGAGTAGATGCTTGGAGAATGAGATGAATCTACTAAATAAAATGATGGTTTTTCTTCACTTATTATTTCAAGAGCATAAATGTGAGACTCATGTATCTTCGCTAAATTTCAGTATTTCTAAATCCGCTGTATTGTAAAATAACTCTGATTTTTATTTCCTAATAATAGTATTATTCAGACATATATTTCTATCATTTTTATTGATGAAATTTTATTGGTTTTAAGGTCACACCTCCAATTCGGGAACCATATTTCCATATAATAGTGGTCTCAAATTTGAGGGCGTGACAACACGGTCATCCATTTTTCAAAGCCAACAAGCATGTGGGAACCCCACATGCCATTGATGATGGTGGCACGGCCGTGGCACTTGTGTCCGGCCATGGCTTGGCCTCACGGCCTGCCAAGGCTTTCAAACGGTCCTCTAAGGCTGCGATAGAGCTTTTTCCGTGATTTCTAATGCCTATAAATCATTTTGTAAAGCTTGTGCATTCGCAAAAAATGAAGGCAAAGCCTTCCTTGGCAGTTGGTAATACACAGAACATTCCATTCTTACAAAGGATCCAAGGTGATATATGTGGACCAATACATCCAGAGTGCGGACCATTTAGATACTTAATAGTTTTGGTAGATGCATCAACACGCTGGTCACATGTCAATCTATTGTCCACACGCAATGCTGCATTTTCGAAGCTCCTTGCTTAAATAATTAAATGCAGTGCTCACCACCCTGACCATCTGATTAAGTCTATTAGACTGGATAATGTGGGAGAATTCACTTCGAAGACACTTGATGATTATCGCATGTCAATCGGGATAGATGTTTAACAACATGTACCCCACGTTCATTCTCAAAATGGATTGGCAGAAGCGACAATTAAACGGTTACAGCTTATAACTCGGGCTTTAGTTATGGATTGTAACTTGCCCATAACTGGTTGGGGATATGTAATCTTGCATGCAGCTGTACTTATTCCCTTCAGACCCACTGCCAAAAAACTTGTTAGTGTGTACCAGTTGATAACTGGATATGAGCATGACATTTCACATTTACGCACGTTTGGTTGCGCGGTTTATGTGCCTATTACGCCTCCAGTGCGTAAGAAAATGGGTCTACAGAGACAAATGACAATTCATGTTGGATATAACTCTCCAACGATTATCCGCTACATTGACCTCAGACAAGAGATCTCTTTACTGCTAGATTTGTAAATTGTCACTTTGATGAGACACACTTTCCGCATTTAGGAGGTGATAAGAACATATATGTTCAACATAAACGTCGAGAATTAACGTGGAATACCCTCACTATGTCTCATGGGGATCCCCGCACATCTCATCCTGAGATTGAAGTGCAATGTATTTTACAGTTACGTAAGGTGGCAGATTCGATGCTTGACGCCTTTACGGATATTGCAAAAGTGACGAGATCGAGTATACCTACTGCAAACTCTCCTGCGAGATTAGAAGTCCCGACCTTCGGGCAAGATGCCGCTGTACCAGGGCAAGGCTTGGCTGAACCTACCCTAGGTGGAGGCATAGAGACGGTCTCGGCTCCTCCCAAGAAGAGGGGGGCCAAAAGTTCCATTGACTCATCATAGACTCGGACAACCCGAGTTTGAGATTATCTTTGATTATAGCTATGTTCATGAATCAACACTTGATGATCTGAGGGACGCTTCAGACTCATTGTTGATATCAGATCAGAGGACAAAGAAATCTCATTGCGTGAGTTAAATGCTCTAGAAGTCATGGATAGGAATTCCATGCAGATAGATGATGTGTTTGCTTCATCCGTCGCTCGGGAAATCATCGACAACAACGACATGGAACTGTGCTAGGTTGAAGAATGTCAACAAAGAGCAGACTAGTCGAAATGGAAGGAAGCAATCCAGATGTAACTAGACTCTTTGAATAAAACACAAGTTTTCGGTCCAGTCATTGAAGTACCGCCAAATGTTAAGCCGGTTGGACATAAATGGGTCTTTGTTTGTAAGCTAAATGAGAAAGGCGAAGTCATGCGGTATAAAACGTGAGTCGTTGCTCAAGGATTCTCTAAGCATCCTGGTGTTGACTATGAGGAGACATATTCTCTGGTTATAGATATCATTACCTTCCGATATCTGATAAGTCTAGTGGTATCTAAAAAGCTAGACATGCAGCTGTTAGATATGGTGACCGTGTATCTTTATGGGGATCTTGATACAGAGATATACATGAAGGTTCCTGATGGACTTCAAGTACCCAAGTCAAGTAAGCCACATAATGCCTATGCCATTAGGTTACAACACTCATTTTATGGACTTAAATAATTCAGTAGAATGTGGTATACACATTTGAGCGAATACTTGATTCGGAAGGGATACACGAACGATGAACTGTTCTTGCGTGTTTATCAAACGTAATAGTTCTGATTCTACTATAGTAGTTGTCTATGTCGATGACATGAACATAATTGAATCTCTTATTGAGATTGAGACGATAAGATACTTGAAAGCAAAATTTGAGATGAAGGACATGGGAAAGACTTGGTTTTTCTCAGGTTTGGAAATTAAGCATAGAGTTGGTGGAATCCTTGTACACCAGTCTGCATACGTCCAAAAGATGCTCAAGCGATTCTGTATGTACAAAGTTATGCACCTTCTAGTACTCCCATGGTCGTAAGAATTCTAGATACCAAGAAAGATCCATTCCGTCCGAATGATGACGATGAAAAGATATTTGGTCTTGAATATCCATATTTGAGTGCTATAGGAGCTTTGCTTTATCTAGCTCAATGTACTCGTCTAGACGTTCCATTCTCAGTGAACTTGTTGGTAAAGTTTAGTTATGCACCAACTATGCGTCATTGGACTGGTATCAAGAACATCTTTAGGTACTTGAAAGGTTTCATTGATATGAGGTTGTATTATCTGTATTCTGACAAGAAAAGTGCTATTCCATCAAGAATTGATGGTGAAGATCAACATAACGTCGCCGCCATGCTCTCCTGGAAAGCCGGACACAGATCTGCCGCCACCGCCGCCAATGTCGCTGCCGATGGTAATTCTTAGTATTTGAATGACAATTCCTCCTTCTTTACAACTTCTGGTGATGAGTTGGTAGGATTCGCTGATGCTGGATACATTTTGGGACCACACAAAGGACATTCCCAAACTGGTTATGTTTTTACCATGGGGAATACAACGATTTCTTGAAGATCAACTGATCAGTTCGATTACTCGACATTAATATTAACCTTGTAAGCATTGTTAGTAGTATAAAGCAAGAACGTCTCGTTCACAAACCGGGGATTCAGCCAGGGTAAGAATCACAAACATTTAATAACGAATTCACAAAAGATATAAAAGATTGAGATATAGGTTCGGATTCAAAGATAAAAACAGAAAATAAAACCTAAACTATTATACACATGTGATCAACCAACCAACACATACTCAGTCAAGATCATGTCGTGGATATCATAGTTCAACTTAGGTTTGATCATGCATCAAGCTCCTACGTTGTTCCTAATGCATAGACACTTAACACATTGGAGCTCAACTACTCGTCTTGCAACGAAATCTAACACTCTATTTCATCATGCAATTACGTATCACATAAAGAGATTAACATGTTCAAAGCACCATCCAACGCCAAACTTAAGCAAATAATCAGTGAGATAACAACGAACAAACAATTAATCAACTACTTGTATCATAATCATTACTAGTTTTGAATGATTAACATATGTAACATCAACTACTTATCATAATCACATATGCAATATAATAACACATCGAAAATTAATCAAGAACATAAACAGAAACTCATGGCATAAAACCTAAAATCATTGAATAGAAATCGAAAACTTTATATCAATACAGAATTCGAAAGTCACAACTATCTCATAGACAAGATCAAAATAAACTTTAACAAAACAAAAATAGAAATCATCCAAGGACAAGAACAAAAAAAACAAAATAAATACAAGAAGATCATAGAGTTACTTTTTGAAATATTCCTACGGTGTTTATTCCAAGTGAATGGATATCCTAGGCTACTTGCTTTGGATCGAAGGTATGATGAAGGATGAATTTTGCATTCTAGGATTCTTGGCGAGATAAATGTGTTTGGGCAAAGTTTTGACTATACTTGTGCGCAAGGTTGATGATGATTCTTCAATAATGCCGAGCCTCTATATATAGGTTAACAAAACAGCCTTCTTGCCGTCCTATAAGGAGATAAAATAACTTTTGGATGTTGATATCTTCTTTGATATAGACTTTGATTCTTGAACTCTAAATCCAACTTGATGTAGGAAACTAAATACAAATGGGAGACAACCAAGGGCTGCACGACAACTCTCCATCTTGAGCTAGGAATTGTTAGGTCGGCCTCTCTTCTCTCTTTATCCAACTCGGACATGATCTCCTTGTCCAACTAGGAAAGCATCTTGGCTCCTCCACTCCTTGTCCATATATGATTTGTCTTTCCTGAAAAGAAATCGACGAATAAGAAATCAAAAAGAATGAAAAATAGGAAAATAGAATCCTGGTCGAGTAAAGAATCATAACTCAATAAGGATTTCTAACACTTAGCACAATTTCATCATCAAAACTCTCATATTCGACATTAGCTCTACGTAAACATACAAAATGCAAATATGAACCTAAAACAACTAAATAAGAGATAACAAAGAACAAGAATATGACATAATCATATTGAGAACGTCACACTTGGTGCTCCTATCATCAACCAAGAAAACTCTTGTTGCTACTTCCTCGAATGATTATGAGATTATAGCATTGCCTGAAGCAGTCAAAGAGTGCATTTGGCTTCGAGCAATCATTACTCATATTCGAGATGCTAGTGGATTAAGTTTTACTACAGTTGAACCTACATGTCTTTATGAAGATAATGTTGTTTGCATTGAGCAGATGAAGTTAGGTTGCATTAAGGGTGATAACACAAAGCATATTTTGCCAAAATTCTTTTATATTCAGCAACAAGAGATGTTGAATATCCAAGTTAAACAGATTCGTTGTGAGGATAATGTGGCAGATTTGTTCACTAAGTCTCTTCCAAAATCTACATTTGTGAAGCATGTGAGACGCATTGGCTTGCGTCGTCTATCAGAGCTCCAAGATTGAGTTAAAGATTAGGGAGAGCAGTTTTGTAGACATCAGGGGGAGTCTAAGTTACATGCATTGACCATTTGTAGTTAGTGCGTTGTGCTCTCTTTCTCCTTCAATCAAAGCTTTTAATTTTACCCAAAAGGTTTTTACTGTGCTTGAAAAGGTTTTTACCGAGGCAACAATATTACACTATATCACATTAGGATCGCGATATAAGGGGTTGTGTTGTAGGAGAATCATCTCCTATGCATACTTAGTGTATATTGTCCTAATTAGTATAGCCTAGCTAGTTAAGGAATGTTATCTTATCTCTAATTTATCAGAATCTTTGATGTAATGCTTGTATATAAGGCCATATGTCTATTAATAAAATTATAGTTATTCTCTCGAATTCATTCTACTGTTTCAATTGATACAATTATTAATTTTATCTAGTACCAAAAAGAGGCTTTAGGTGCTTGAAAAGACGCACATTGGTCAACAAAACTACAATACTCTACCTAAGACATACGAGTCTTATATTACAAAACTACAATACTTTTTCCGATAATAAGATAGTAAGGATGAATCCAACTTGATGATTGATCATATACTTCTCCAAACTAACCATAATCATAAATATGATAACCAGATTGATTGTTGACTTCATGTGATTCGTTTGACGTCCCACTGTACTTTGTTCCTAAACTGATAGAATCAAAATTGAAGGCAATTGAAGCAACATCAGATGAAATGCTTTAATCATTAATGGCATCTCTTTCCATTTTCCCTTATCTATTCTGTTGTTGTGCACCATGACCACTTGCTCTAGATCCATAGTCCTCATTTTGGGTAGCTTGATCAAAATTACTTTTCACAAGTAAACTGCTCAAATCTTCCACATACATAAGATGGTGGTACTAAAAAATTAATAATTGCTAAAATAAATATAATTATTAACTTTATCTAGCTAGTAGCATCATTACCATCATCATTATGATCTAAACTATCAAGAGTTGCTACGCTGCCCTACACACTATCAAAATCATCTCCCTAGACTCCAATTTTATCATATAATACCTTGTTTATATTAATTATAAAATAAGTTGTCTTTTTTACGACATGTGGAGGAGGGTTGCCATTTTTATCATCGAAGTGTGTATGCATAATCCAATTATAAAGATGATCAATGTCATTCTGAAGTAGTTCACTAGCAACATAAAGTAGATTGATATAGTTGTTTTCATTGATCACATTATTCTTTGCTTATTTATCATGTAGTCGTAGCTTCATGTTCCTAGCTAGTTCCTACTTCCTATTCTACTATATTGGATTCACATCATACTTGATTTACATCCATGACTTTTTCATAGCAGCAATGAGGAAAATTTTCAGTAGTGTCATCCTTCCATGATGAGTTCACAGGTTACTAGCAATCTATGAAGGTATGAAGGGACTTCAAGGAGACAACTATAATGTGATTCAACTTTTCTTGCTTTTCGCAATAGTGCTTGAGGAGAGCACTCCTTATCTAGATATCCTTTGAGGGCACGTCAATGAGACAAAGACTCATACTCATTCGATATCCCTCAAGGAGAACACTTTTTACTGAAATTACTTGAATGCGTACTTTTCATCTGGAATTCTGGATATCCTCTTATGGCCTTCATGGTGCTACTTTGTGACCCTTTATTTTGGATTCTTTCAGGAAAGCACTTGTTACAGATATGACTTGACTCTTAAGAGAAGACTTGAACCTTCACTCCTCACCCGGATATCTTTTACGAAAGATTAAAAATTAGCTAGTTGAGGGACTACTCTTCTAGTCTTCTTTCTGATATCCCTCGAGGTGATTAGTTAAACAAAAACTCTTCTTCGAGAGTCCGAGACATCCTCATGTCGAGATAATTTTTTTAAGTAAAAATTTTCAAATATTTCTCTAAAATATCGAAGATATATCGTAAATATCGGAGATATTTTATGTTATCGGATAAATATCATAGATACATGAGAAAATAAGATATTTACGCTTGAAATATATCATTTTTTTTTCAGAGAGATATCAGAGGATATATAAAAAATATTGGGGATATTTTGAACCTTTGTTATGACAGTGGTCCCTAGGCCTGGGCCGAGCAGATACCATCCCAATGCCCATGGGGCAGTAGTTTGGAATGGCAATATTACTCGGGCTTTTGATGGCATAAGTTTAAATCATGGGAGTTGGGCCGACACTGAGGTAATACCACCTTGGGTTTTTGAGAGTGGAGTCCAATGGCCTAAATATCACTTATTGGAATCATATTGGTCGAGGGGATAAATGATATATCAGATTAGCTATTATTTAATTAAATTTAGGGTAAATTTCTTCTATGGTATCTAAGATATGACCAATTAGACATTTTGGTATCCAATGTTTCAAAGAGAACAGTTTGGTACCTGAAGTTAGATTTTATGTAACACTTTGACACTTATGTTGACTTATTTATTAAATATAGAGGATAAAATTGACATTTACATATTATTTATCAAAATAAATACAAATATAATTTTATGGGTTTAAGACTAATTTCTATCACGTTGTTATTCATCATTTTTGTATCATTTATGAGAAAATAGAAATGATTTAATTTTAACCTTTAATTGAAGGTGAAAAATTAGATTTTTGTTTAGAAAACCTAGAATTTGTTATTTCACTTTTAGTTAATCAAAAATAGTTTTGTAGAGTAGTTTTATAAGATGATTGAATTTCATAAACATAAAATTGTCTTAAACTATCAATATAACGCAAAAATATTAATATAAACACATAAAACGATTAAGATTTGAGGAAATAAGCATATAAATCTCATGTTTTATTGTATTTTTATAAATAATATACTTAAAAGTCTATTTTACCCTTCTACTAGTCAACATAAATACCAAAGTATCCTATAAAACCTAATTTCAGCTACCAAGTGTCATCTTTGAAACATTAGGTACCAAAATGTTCTATAAAACCTAACTTCAAGTACCAAACTGTTATCTTTGAAACATCAGGTACCAAAGTGTCCGATTGGCCAAACCTCAGTTACTATAAAAAGAATTTACTCTAAATTTTTTTTAAAGATGATATATACTTCAAAATGTACTAAATATACATGATAAAAGAAAACTTACACTTCACAACTTTACACAAGTAATACATTATGCATATATAATTAATTTTAGAAGTAACCTAGTAAGCAATTACACAACTAATCATAGGCGGCATAGCACAAGAGACCTCAATCTTATATATCAATTCAAAATATCAATCACAAATTCATAGTAAACATGACAACACCATAGTATAAATGTCAACACCACGTAAAAATCTCAGTTCTCAAATTATTAGTACCCAAGATTCTAAGAAGCAAATAAACCACCTAAATCAAAAATCAGTTACAATAGAAACTATAACTAAACATCTAAATCCAAATCAAAACTAAACCAACTGATAACTACTAAACATACTATTTCAATAATAACAACCTTTAACAATCCATTGCAAACTCAGAAGGAGCAGGAGCCATAGTCAGGGCTGGCCCTATTTCTAAGGAGGCTTAAGGCAGAATATATTTTAAGGCCCTAAAATAGACACTAGGCCAAAATATCACATAGACAATGGATGCCATAAAAAATCATTGTCTGAAAAATCAGACAATGGTTTCAAAATAACCATTGTCATATGTTGTTTAGGACAATAGTTTATATTTCGGCACAAAAAACATTATTATGGATATGATTTGTGACAATGGTCTTAAAACTGGGTATTGTCTAAGCTCGTATTGTGGACAATGGTTTTCCCTATCATTCTGGGTATTGTGTAAACCATTTCAGACAATTTAGATTTTACATTAGTTGGGTACGAGCTTTAAATTCATTGTTTCAATAAATTACTAACAATGCTTTTCTAAAACAAAACCATTGTCTTAAAAACCCTAACTATCCCTTCTAACACTTAATAGATTTTCCCCTTACTAATAGAAACCTGCTCTCAAAGTTAGCGAGCCCAGCGAGTGACGCTTCTTTCTTCTCTCTCACCCCAAATCGTAACCCCAAATCTCTAAGTTTTTCGGTCTCTCCCATTCAACTCTTTGAGCCCACCCACCCACCCACCATCTCTCTCTCTCTCTCTCTCTCTCTCTCTCTCTCTCTCTCTCAATTGTGTACCATCTCTCCCAAATTCACCTAATGAAACCCTAAAATCCTAATTGATGAATAGTCGGCCTCCTCAATCGGTGGGCACCTAGAAGCAACAACGTCTTTCGATTTGATACCTCTAACATTGGCTTGCCATAGCAGACATAACAAAGGCTTCAACTTCCTCCCTGCGGAGGCGTAACCTCCTCTTTTCAGTATGGTGCACTCTCAGTACACGACCTATAAAAACGTAGTTTCTCTTCCATTCGACCAAGTCTACGAGCTTTCGATTCAGTACGCCCCCTCTTCTTTATCCTCTAGATTCACTTTGATTGCTAATCTTATTATTTCAATCAACACAGTCTACCTCTATGAATCTACGCTTGTTTGTTTTGTTTCTTTTTCTTCGATTGATTCAATTTTCTAATTTATTCATTGGGTCTTGTTCTATTATCCATCTCTTTTTGGTTTTTCACTTCAGATTCCATTTGTTTTCTCTTTGTTGATCTGGAAATGCTAGATTCATTGAATTGAATCTTACCGTAAGATCTAGTTGGTGATCCAATTTAGGGTTTTAAGCCATGTGTTTTACTTTTTTGTTCTTATTTTCTTGTCCAATTTAAGGTATTTATTTTGTTGTTGTTCTGTTGATGCATTCAGGTTGCTAAACGCATTTATTCTGTTGTTGTTCTTAGTTTCCTAAACGTAAATGGTCAAATGACTCAAGTGTAACTCATGCTATTTTATATGGCTCAGTTCTCTTACCACAAACTGCTAATGTTGATGGAAATGTAACCGAACATGAGCAAACTTGTAACCGAGCAATCTGTCATGCTCCTTGTAGAAATTGTATCTAAAATTTTGTTCACTTCTGTTTGGCAGGTGAACCTTTTATGTATGGCATCTGAGAGGTTGAGGTTAGGTTTAGCCGAAGTTAGTTATGATAGTTTCTTGAATATCTTATTTGTATGGGTGAATGCACCTTTTTAATTTTAATTATCTAATAAAAATTCAGGTTTTTGAATTGTAATTTTTACTATGATGCATAGCGACTTCAAGAACAATTGCAATTAATGTATCAGGTATCATTTGTCTCTCTATCTCTCTTTCTCTCTCTCTCTCTCTCTCATATATATGATTATGCTCATGCTATTCATGGCCTCCATTGATTGTGTCATGGACCCCTTCCTGTTCTTAAGTTAAATGTATGCATATGCTAATAGTTAATTGTTTGGAATTCATTTTGTTGTTGGATTAAAGAACGGGTGAGAGGAAGAGGAAAGCTACTGTGCTCATGTCGGATAAGTCGTCTGCTACTTTTTGGTAATTGTGTTCTCCAGCAATAATTTAATAAGTATGTCATTCTGTTAATAAAATTAACTATTTATATTGTAGGCTCTGTCAGCACTAAGTTTATCTCACAAGGTGATCTTCTTCGAACTATCACATATTTGCAGGTAAATGTTTTGTTCAGTTGATGAAGAATCATACTCTTTTCCTTGTGAATATTCTATTGTTTGAATTAGATCAGTAGTCAAAATAAAATAGAGCATTGACCAAATTGATTAAAAACCATTGTCTAAGATCAACTTTACGCAATAGGCAAACTGGAAGTGTGCCATTGTTAAATAGACATTTATACAATGCTTGTAAACTAACAAGCATTGTTTCTTTTGGTGTTCAGACAATGGTTGTTTTAGCCATGTCCATTGTTTAAGTTGGGTCATAGACAATGCTTTTCTGTGCATTGTTTGAACCATCAAGGAGACAATCGTTCAATAGACAACAGTACAACCCTATATTAGACAATGGGCAAAAATGACAGTTAACCTCGATTTTTGGTCTAGTGAGATGCTTAAGAAAATCCTAAACACACACACACACACGCACACATATCATCTACTACATATTAATAGCTCACAAGTTTAAATTTCAACAAATTATGATTTTTTATGATGTCTTACATGATCTAGAGAAAACTTGTGAATGAATGATGGACTTATATCGAAACACACTAATTTATAAAAAAATAGAATATTTTTATTTTAATCTCATGCTGGTTTAGTGGATAATGGTAACTTTTCATTAATAAAAATAGTAATTAGTCAATTTAATTCCCCTATTCTTTCTTTTTCTTTTCTTTAATTGAGGCCCCTTAAAATGTAGGGCCCTAGGATTGAGTCTACTTGCTCTTGCCCCAGGGTCGGCACTGGTCGTAGTAGCTATTCAAACTTCAAACGTCAATGAAGGACTTCAAGCCTCCAACTCCATAGACGCTGCTCACCTTTTTCTCAGACGCCGATTGAGGTCTTCAGGTCTCCAGGTTCACAGATTCTTCAGTTCTTATCAGAAGGCAAAGCTCATTTGTCTTCTTTCCTCAATTCCCAGATCGGCTTTTGTTCTTTTTGCTTCAGTTCTTCGTCCAAGACGGCAGTTGCCTTCTTCTCCAACGCCAATAGAAGACTCGAGCCTCTAACTCCTAGACGCTAGTGGCCATCTTAAGTTCTTCTCACAAACTTCACTCTATCGAATCACTATGCCAATACTATCAATATACGACACATATCAGGCGACATATGTCAGGTTAAGTGTTGGTTGGAGGTTTGGAGTGACAAATATATTTGTATATGTCGTCTGAATAGAGTCATAAATTCAAAAGTTCTTTATGTAGAAAAGAGTTCAAAATTTAGGCGACTTATATATGTCGTGTGAGATTTTGCCTTAGTTTTAGAGGGATTCTAAAGTTGACCAAAAAATAAAGCAATAATAAGATGACAGTTATATGTCATATGAGTTTGGAGCTTTATTTGGAGGCAACCACCCATAGTTGACTAAATCAATGTTGTTAGTTTGACGACATTTATATGTCATTGGATATTCCAACTTCATTCTCTCAACTTTTAGAGGGATAAATTGATACTTCTCCCTCCAAAACTTGTTGCTCTAGAACTAAGTATATACAACTTTTTGGCTAGATGGGACGACATGTATATGTCGCTTAATATGTATGATAATTTGTCCATTTGTTTGGGTGGGATAACTTAATTACTCTCCCTCCAAACATTGTTGCCCTAGACCTAAGTATATATACGCTTGGTTGCATAGATAGGACAACATATCTATGTTACTAGATAGGACGCCATATATGTTTTTGGAGAGATAATTTGAATACTCTCCTACCCAAAGTTGTTGCTCTAGCTAGACGCAAGTTGGTCATCTTGATAGGACGACATATATATGTCAGCTATGTATGTCTGAAATTTGGTTGTTAGGAGCACTTTGTGCGACGTTCTTAACATGTTTTTACCTACACTTGTACTTTTCTTAGCCCTTATTATTGTAATATCGAGTCATTGAGTCGTAGTAGGAGTCTTCAGTGGCATTGGTGGCATTTTTGTGCTTAAACGAGTTTTAAACTCAGAAATGGTCTAGAATCCTGATTTGAGTAGGAATCCTTGTGGGACTAGGAAACCTAGTTGGATTAGGAGTCTTCATCTTTTGACGTTTCTATAGCATTTGCGATATATTGAGAATCATACTTGCATTAGGAATCATTTTTAGATTAGGAAACATACCATTTGGGAAAGTCTTACTTGAACTGAAACTCTTATTCCGAAACTTTCCTAATTGAACTTTCATGTTCTAGTAAATTACTTGTTCTAGTAAGTTTCCTATTGTAAAATAGAAACTTTCCTAATCTAGCTGAGCTCATTTGTTACATGTGTGTCTTTTTAAGACAACAATTATCTAGATTAGGACAAGTTTATCAAATGAATTATCTTCTACTTATTATTTTCTTTTCTTATTTTCAGATTGGATTGAAAAGATAATTCAAGAGAAATAAAAGGGATCCAGCCGTGCAAGAGGAGATCAACTAAAGATAAACTCACGGCATAGAGAGAAACAAGGAATGCCATGCACAAAGAGAGCTGCACATGACAAAACTGAGATAAAGAAGGAGTCCCATGGCGAGCTACCTATTCAGAAAATAAAGGAGATGATTATCTATTTTGTGAAGAGATAAATGAAGAAATAACAATGAGATCATCCGTGCATTCAAAGAAGAGAGATCATGCCGTGCCATTTAAAGGAGGAGATCGGCCAAGGAGATAAGAAGAGATGTCGTGTAATCATGAGAGAAAGAAGGAGATAAAGGCTGAACAACAAGTGAATGAACAAGAGCCGTGTGATCTAATCATTGAAGAAAGATCTCAGGCATGCATTGAGGGAAAATCCAGCCCAAAACCGTGCAGCCCTATGCCCTAATTCCTCTATAAATAGCACCTCATTCCCACAGAAAAATCATCACTTCTCCTTAAAATCAAGAGCCGAACTCTGCCAAAATACCACAATAAACTCCCCTTATAAATCAGCCAAGCCGTCCACCCCAAAACCATCACCATCTCCACCGAGTTTCACCTATTGCAGCCATATCTCTAAGGTTCCTACACTGTGTGATTCTCGCAACTCATCTCCATGGCTTTGTTTATTTGTGTTATCCTAGAATTCTTTGTCTATGAATATTGCAGTTTGTTGTTTATGTGGTATTGGTTTTATATTTGTTTCGGAATTTTTAGATTGTATTTGATATGTTTTTAAGACTATGCCGAATCTATGTTCTTATAATTATTGAAGTTTGTATTTCTATTGTTGTGTTATATTCTTCTTTTACATTCTCTTAGATAATTTTCAGATATGTGCATACGAATTTAGTGCTTGAATGCAGTCCCTATGATTGTGATTGAGTGCTATCTTCATCATCTATATTGACACAAATCGAATCATGCCCTAAGTAGGTTCGGTTTGTGTTAATTAAAATGGGAAATTCTAGAAATTTACATGTACCCCATGGTGAGTGACGCCATCATGAAACATGTCTCTAACAAAGATTTGGTACTTAAACGTAATCTTGTTTGATTTCTACCCTAAGTGTTGTTAAACTTGATTGCATGTAATTTAGGTAGGCCCTAAGTCAACCTAAACATCAATAGAAATCTTGCATGATTAGATGTTCCCCTAAGGCTCTAATTGTATTGGTGTCTAAAAGTATGTAATCAGATGAATTAGAATGCATGATAGAACCAAACTTGTAATTATGTGGTGCATTGGTGAATTTAGTTTAGTTTGTTAAAGAGAAGTCGATCATGTAAATAGTAATTTAGGTTTTATTTTAGTAGTTAATAATCAATCTATAAAACCCCCCTATAACATGATGAGTGTTGAGTCTCATTCAATTCTCCAGACTGAACGATCCATGCTTATTCTATACTAACAATGACCTTTTGCAAGGTTTATTATATACGTCTTAGAATGCTCTATCATTGGTCACAAGTATATTCTCCAGTGCTATAAATAGAGAAGAGAGGAAACCATATTTCTCATTTTTCCTTCTCTTTATGTTGCACCTCTCTTATAGACGTCTTAGAATGCTCTATCATTGTTTTTTAATATCAGATTATGATTATTGTTGGTGGTGCTAATAGAGGTATAGTAAACTAGCCCTGATTTGTGTTTTACTTTGAGGCAATTGTTCCTTTTTATAAGCATTAAATGATTTTTTGTTTATTGAAAGTTTTTGTTTTAATGCAACAGATGTTGATATGTTTGAGAATGTTGGTATGTGGAAAAATTGCATAGGAGAGTTTAGTTTATGTGTTGGAATGAAGAGACGTTTATGGTGCTTTCTATAGTAGCCTTGGTTGACCTAAATGCTGCTTTTAGAAAAGAAGATTGGTAAAGGACTTGAGTCCTTGAAATTACACTTCTATGATTGTGTTGTAGAATATTGTAGTATAATATACATTGATTTGGATTGAGATAACCTAGTTGGAATTACTTTTATGGTTTGCGGTTGAATGAACTATGATTTTGCATTTTTTGGAGAGTTTAAAAATTGGCATGTCTTTTGAGGAATAAGAATTGGTCCTATTGAGTTATAGTGTGAGGAATATGAATCGTTAGCTAGAGGAAGGTTGATACAAATGGAGTTGATAGATGAGAAATGAGATGTTAAGTTAATCACTTAATCATTATGTCATATATAATTTTGCATAAGTACAAAAGTTATGTGTAAGCATATGATTAGCTCTATGTTTGATTGCTACATTCTTTGTGGGGTATGATGCTGCTTTGCTTTGCACTTAGAAAATGAAAACTGTAATTGTTCAAGTTTGCAATCAGTGGAAATTGTGTAAAGTAGTTTCACTTTTCAACTGGTTAATGTATCTTGATGCATTAGAGGTAAAGAGTGCCAATGTAGATTAATGGCTTCTATTCTGTTGTGTCATTTTTGTGTTTGTATGAATCACTTAGTATGAATGGATCTTCATATTAAAAAGTACTAATGGTTGGATAATGATAAACTTTCTTGCAATATAATAAAACGTTTTTTTTACTCAAAATTGCTCTGCTCTTTTTGTCCAGACTTTGAATAATCGGCAATAATGTTATGTTGTCCTAGGAGAGCCGAAGTAATCGGCAATCAAAGTATTTAGGAATGACATGGATGCCTATTTTGCAATGTTGCTTACTTGGTTGCCCACATTATGTATTGCTAGCTATAAATTGCAATTGTGCAGCTTGCATTATTGGATGTATGAATCATTTGAACAAAATTGATGGCACTTTATGATGAAGCCATTAGTTCAGCGATTTTATGAATGAGCAATTCGTTTTTTTTTTTTTAAAATATGCTTTTATAATTCGTCTCCAACGAAAGTCCAGGTTGCAAATATGTGTCGTTTTAGTTCATAATTGCAATTTATATCATCTTTCGATTACTTAGACAACAGAAATGTGTGCTCCAAATGTTATAAAAATGATAGAAGATAAAAGCAAATAACAACAACATATAGGTGTCACTATACCAACAAAGAAGAAGTTATATGTTGTCTAAATCCAACTAAAACAACATTTATATGTCGCTAGAAGACCTAATTAACTAGACAAAAGAGGGTTTCAAGTAACTTATGTCGCCTCATGTTGAAATCTCTATATGTCGCCTAGTATCCTGTCGCCATTATAGCTTCCACGCGACATATAATATATGTTGCTGGAAAAAATATCAAGCAACATAAGACTTTTTTTCTTTATATGTCGCCTGATATACTTACCAGCGATAGATATTATATGTCGTCTGATAGCTATAACGACGACAGGCTACTAGGCGACATATTTGAATTTTCTCCAGTGACATAACACATATGTGCCTGAAGGCATAATTGGCCTAGTGAATCCCAAATCGGTTTTTTGTGAAGTTATTCTTTGTCAAATACATATTATACAGTCGTATAGTTTTGTTTTTTTTATAATCAAAACGATATCATATTACTTCAAAAAAAAAAGGAAAAAAAACCGCCAAAATATCAGGTCAATATCGGTTTGACCTCAATATATCGTATGTTGACCAAAAATATTGTTTGACCGATATATTTACCCGATATGTAACTTATTATATCGTTTTTTAAATATCAGCGATATGTAGTTCAAGTTGTGACAGATAATGCAACCAACAACATGGCATCGGCAACTTTGTTGAAGAAGAAGATGCCACAAATATTTTGGACTTCTTGTGCCACACATACTATCAATCTTATGCTTCAAGCAATTGGTAACCTTCCAAGATTCAAAGTTGTAATTGGAAAGGCAAAGGCATTCACTATTTTTATCTATGCACATCATAAGACCTTGAACTTGATAGGAAACATACAAGAAGCGTGACTGAGTGAGGTCGGGAGTTATTAGATTTGCAACTAGTTTTCTAACTTTATAAAGTTTGATGAATAAGAAGAGTGAGTAGAGGTGCATGGTTGCTTGTGATGAATGGGCCAATTACAAACATTCTAAAAGTCCTAAGGGAAAGTTGGCAGTACCATATTGACTGCCTCCCTTTGGAATGGTGTAACACTTTGCTTACAAGTGTTTGATTCTTTGTTTAAGGTACTACGCCTTATGGATGGAGATAAGAGGCCATCAATGAGATTTTTATATGGAGAATTACTCAAGGAAAATTAAGAGATTAAAGAGGCATTAAAAAATGTTGAGTCCAATTATCGATATTATTGATGACAAAGTTTGTGGTCGCCTTTATCAACCATTGCATTTGGTCGGTTACCTTCTAAACCCTTATTACTTTTATACGAATGAAGAGATACAATTTGATTCGGTTGTCATGGATGGTTTCTTTCATTATGTTGAGAGCTTCTTTCGTGGTAATGAAGTTGCTCAACATGTTGTGGCAAATGAAGAGTTGTTGTTGTATAAGGGAAAATAAGGTGGATTTGAAAGAACACTAGCCAAGTTGGGATGTGACAAAAATGATCACAAGTATGATCCGGGTAAGAAACTCTAATCTTGTGCAAAATATACACAAGATTATGTATATGTATAGTTATTAACTTAATAATTTGTTTTCTTTAATTCCTTGGTTTTGTTTTGATTGCTAATTGTTATTAATCATAATTGTTCATATGTAGTTGGATGGTGGTGTAACTATAGAAATGGCACACCCAATTTAAAAAAAAATGGCAAGAAGAATACTTTCTTTAACTACAAATTCCTTCGAAAGTGAGAGAAATTAGAGTACATTTGACCGGGTAAGTCTATTCATTAAACTGTCTACACAAATTGAGTATATTGCATATAGTAAAAACAATTAATAAGTTGATAATACTTGTTTTAATTTTATGATTTTTATCTTAAGGACACTCTTACTCCTTTGTTGTTGCAACAAACGTAGTTGGCCTCGACTTGATAGTTTTGCTACAAGTTGTTAGGATCGGTCACCACTGACTGGATATTATTGATAGTCATCCATGCATTGTTTGCATGTTTTCCCCATAAATGAAAGTTAGCCCGTTTCTAATAAAGCATTTTATAACTTGAGCTCACATCTAATGTTTTAAGTTTTCATAAAACTTAGCCTACCATACTTTTAAATCACATAGGTGGGTTGGCCCCTACTGGGTGAGCGAGAATGAAGCTCACCCCTACGGGATGTGACAAACGTGCTCCTCCTGGTCATATACATGTCAACACAATCTAGAGGAGCACGACATACTTACAAAGTTACAATTTGTTTTCTTTACATTTTCAAAGTTTCATGCAATTCAAGTTTTCAATTTGTTGTTCATTATCTTGATTCTAAGTTGTAAACCGAGGTGGACGTGCGACCTAAGTACGGATGCATAGACACAAGTTTTAGTTTTTGTTTCAGAAGACCGGATAGCTAGTTCAGAGATAATGAACATGGTAGGACTCATTTGTTGAACTATGGAGAGCAAACTCCCTATCGACTCCATCATCGAGATATGTTAGTCTGTAGTTCTTTGAGATCCAATTTTGGTCTCATGCACAAAGGTAATGAAATAGCATTTCCCTTACTCAACTGGACTCAAACTTGAGTGTTAGACAAATCTCCAAGTGTTAATAAAAGCCGCCCTCAATCTCATGAAATCCCAAAAGAGAACATGATAGGTTAAGGCTAATATTAACAAAAGGGACTTCACTTATTTTGTTCTATTTACAACCTATAACAATCATTCATTAAATTATCAAAATACCAACAAAAGATATATTTACTATATGTTACACTAAAATAAGAATTTCATATACAATTTACAATATGAACAGTGAATTCGAAAATAAGAGATTAGGGATCTATCCCGGCAACTGCTCCATTTGATATCAGTTCTATCCCCCAGCATCAATATTATTTTAACCTTGTAAGCATCGTTTGTAGTATAAAGCAAGAGGGTATCATTACATGCTAGGGATCCAAACATAGGGATGAATTAGAAAACCACATAATAATGAAATCACTAAAGGTTTAAGAGATTGAAAGTTTTGGTTTAAAATATGAACATAAAACAAAACCTAAACTAATATATAGATGTGATCAATTAAACACACACTCAAGAAATCACTAAACAAATCACATAAAACAAGGCAATGAGTTCTAATCTCATTCAAGTTCATGCCGTAGGTCTCTTCATACATCATAGAATCGATCATGCAATTAGGGTCCTCTGAGGTTATCCTATCACATTGACACTAAACACATTCAAGCTTAGCTCCAAGCCTTACTATAAATCTAACACACTAACCCTAACATGCAACTCCGAGTAACATAACAAGATTAACGTGTTCATAGTACAAGTCCAAACTGAAACCTAGATAGTCATGCTAAGCCCCAAGCATACATAACAACCTAAATATAAAAACAAAGAAACAAAATCACTAATCAACCCAAGCATCATAACCGTTTGTACATTTGGTTAATTAACATATGCAATCATCAACTCCAAGTATCAATCACACATGCAATATAAGAACACACTGAAAATTCTCTAAGCTATATGAACATAAACATCATGGCAAGAAAACCTAAAATAATTGAATAGAAATCGAAATCTTATTATTCATTACATGATTCGAAAGTCAAGAACAATCTCATAGCAAGATCATAATAAACTTTAACAAAATCTCAACATAAATCATCCAAGAACAAAAACATTGAATTCCGAAATCTAACAAAGAAAATCATAGAGTTACACTTTGAATTATCCTCCAAGGTATCACACAAAGGAAATATGAGATCTTCAAGGGAATGGATATCCTAGGCTCCAAGCTTTGGATCGAAATATGATGAAGGATGGGTGATTTTCAGATTCTAGGGTTCTTGGTGGTGAGTGTGTTTTGGCAGCACTTTGGCTAGTGCTCGGCGCAAGGATCGATAATGAAATTTTGTCCATGCCATCCCTATGTATAGGAACAAAACAGCCTTCATGCCGTGTAAAGAAAGATAGAGTTCAATATGGAAGTTAAAATCTTCTTTAATATGTTTTCTGATTCTTGAACTCCAACTTCAACTTGGTGTAGGACTCCAGATTTGATTGGAAGTCTCCTTTGGGCTGCACGACATCAACTTCTCCTAGTCCATCTTGGAATGTGCATGACATGGTCCACTACTCCTAATCCATATAGGATTTATCTTTCCTAAAAAGAATCGACAAGTTAGAAATAGGAAAGAATGAAATAAGGAAAGTTGAGTCCTAATCGAGTAAGGAGTCATAGTTCAATATGGATTTACAACACTTAGCACGATTTCATCAATTATGTACTCATATTTGAATTATGCTCTTCCTAAACACTTATTCATACAAAAGGAACTAAAACACACTAAAAAAAGAGTAATAAAGAGTAAGAATATGGCATAAACATATTAAGAACGTCACACTTTGTGCTCCTATCAGATATGTGGAAACTGAACGACTAAGCCTCCAACCAAGGTTAAAAATTTTGCTTGGCCCTCATTGTGATAAACCAAGGACTAGACATAAGTCATTTCTCCCCTCATATTTCCCGCTTGTCCTCCCTGTAACTCCACTAATGAATTCCCACCCATTTATTTGCTACATATCATGTTTGGCAGTTATATCATCTCCATTCTCCCTCTCCTTCACGATTTTCCTCATTAAAAATATCAAGTTCTGGTTATTCTCCTTAGTTAAATCTTCACCAGATAAATTTCTCGTATCATTTTTCTTTATACTTTTATTTGGAAAGCTCAAATAATGAATTCATGCTCCTTATTAACCATAATTTCAACGAGTTGTTATTTCTTAGTAACATTGCATCATACTCCTACTAATGTCATGGATCCTTCCGGTGTCATTATATGAAGACATTATATTTATTTCTCAAACTTAATTATCATGGTTTGCTGCAGTCCCAAAATTTTCCTTTGATCGTCTTATGATGAGAATGTCATTTGGTACCCCTCCCTATTGTGTACGTCCCTAATTGTTAATACTGCCATAGACTCATGAGAGTAGGTTTTAAACTACACTAATTTTATATTGCGTTTAGTGATGCCAAGTATAAACTTTTGGTATTGTGATACTTCAATAGTTTGCCATAGACTCATGATTTCCTTCTGCACTTGCTCATCTATCTTCTAACCTTGCTACCCAAAATCCATAGCCACAGTATCTTTTACAATCTTATACCTCTATTTTTTTTAGACTTTAAACAATGGCAAAAGTTCAGATTTTTTAGGACTCTATTAAAACCAGAACAGAGAAGACAGTCTCTGTAATATGCAATGTACATAAATGATGTGGAAAATTTGGAAGCACTATTCTAGTAGCTTTTGGCATTGATTTAGTCTGGTATGTTACCACATCCTTGGGTTTCTCATCTCATGTAGACTCTAAAAACACTTGCAAAACCCATGTATATGTTTCAACTTTTTCATCATTCACCAATGCAAAATTAAATATAGTTGTCAATAATGTATGGCTTGAACTTAGGGCGGGGCATTAATTGATTTGAAATGGTTAAACCAACCGAACCGGACCAAAAAGAGGTCCGGTTAAATAAACCATTTACAGTAGTCTGAAAATCGCATAAAACCACACCATAACTGAAAAAAACATGTGTAGATACGGTTTTGGGCTTTAAACGGACCGAACCAAATATGTATAATTATTCAAAAAGTTATATATTTTTATTAAAAAAATCAGAAGTATATATACATATATGTTACTTGGGTTTCATTTTAACCCCATATGGCCATTTCGACTTCTTTCTCTCGGCAACTTTGTGCGAGACGCCGAGACCCATTTCTCATTCTCTCACACTCTCTCAATTGCTCGATCTCTTTCGGTGACTCCGAAAGTCCTTTACCTCCTAAAGTATATGTTATGGGTGTTAAATCCGGGGGACCTAACCTCGAAGCCTTGTATTCCCATGTATCAGCTTAGTGGGACCTGCACACAACACAAGTCAAAGTCAAGGGGCCAGTGGTGTGCTAGCCTTTGACCCTTCGAAGCTTAAGTTAGAATCCGATGTGGGATAATCTCGAGAGTTAAGGACTTAGGAATAATTTACCTCTTTTAGGTCATTTAAGCCGTCTATTTATAGGTGCATTGAGAAATATGCCTGGCTCTTCCTCCAATATAGGAATGTGCGCCAACACATAACGTTTGTCATTTAGATGATCCACCGTGAGTGGCGTTACTAGTGATACACGTGCATGCAGTGAGGTTACTAGACCAGATCGCTCACCAACTGGGCTTACTAGGGTTCTGGCCACCGGTCCGGTTTTCGAAATAAGACGAGATTAAGACTAAGATCACCCCATTCATGCGGTGCTTTAGCAAGTCTCCAAGTCACCGGTCGAGGAGATTCCTTGGATGAGGATTTTTTATCTTCATCTTCAGCGAAAATATCCGAGTTTAACTTATTCGGGATCCGGCCTGGCCAATACATGGCTAAAGAGAGTGACCTAGGACCTCGGGGATAGGAACATGAGTTAACTAGAGCTAGAGGTGGAAAATGGGCCCAAAAACCCGAGTCCGGCCCGTTACATAATGGCCCAGCACAGCCCGAGCCAATTAGCGGCCCAGCACAGCCCGTTATGTAAGGGCCAGACTGGGCTGAGATTTTTTGGCCCGACCTAAGCTTGTTTTTAACCCGGCAAGGCCTGGGCACGATAAATTTAAGAGCTGGCCCGTTAAACACATAATTTTACATTATTTATATAAATATTTAAACAATTATCATTATTAGACTTGAGTATTAGACTTTTTAAATTAAAAAATCTTTTCATTATGTCATTATTTTGATATACGTAATGTTTTAGAAATAAGAATATGAAATATGTTATAGTATTTTATTTATTTTACTATTCTAAATAGTTATAGAAATCAAATATTCTAAGTACATAATATTTTTTATTTTAATTGTGTCATATAATGCTAATTGGCCGGGCCGGCTCTCTTCTTGGCCCGGCATAGGCCGGGCCCGACCCGACATGGGCTTCGGTAGTGGGACAAGTCGGGTTTAATATTTAAGCAAATGGGCCGGCCCGAGCACGACACGGGCACGGTTTTGGCCCGCTTAAAATGGGCCGACTTGGGCGCATTTGATGAGTAACCAAGACGGTTATAGTAGTGGGGCACGTGACATCGATCCGACGGTCGGGGGGGCTACTTGGGTCGACGGCCGAGATCAGCTCAAGTGACTATATATAGAGGGAGAGGTAACTGTAATCTTGTTTCACATTTGTGGAAAATTGATAGAGGGAGCAGGAGAAAGAGAAGAATTCCCGGGGACTGTGATCGGAAAATAATAAAAACTCTAGCGTTTGCAATCACGAGAATTGCTACTTCAATTCTATCACAACCACTAGAGGTATTTTCTCATTTCCTTTCGGTTTTATGGTTTGGGATGGGATTAATGGGAGTGGGCTAATCTGTTTTGGTGTGAGAGTTGTACCGAACGGGAAAATTGGTCGAGATTGTTGGGAGTTGCGGATCTCAGGACTCGCACTCGGATTCTCCGGCTGCCAACACACCCGAACAGACTGTGAGGTGGGAGAGTGCAATTCAGGGGGTTTGTCTCATATGAGCGATGCGGGGTCATCATGTAGCCCATTCGGTCTTTTGTTGTAGGGTGCCGAGATGCCAGAGAGAAGAGGAAATGAGGAGACGGGAACAAGCGATGATGACCATAAATGGTAGCTGGGCGATAAGAGAGTGGATTCGCCCGGTCGCGACTGGGGCGGAACTGGAGAACATTTGGGAGGTATACCAAAATCTCGACATATATCAACCTGAGGTCGTTGGCCGAGGGGGAGTTTTTCACATGCCGCCGGAGGGAGCGTGCTATATTACAGAGGCATCATTGTCATGTAGGCTGACACTCCCGATGACGTTTGGCGTTCAGTACCTTCTGTCTTGTCTGAACATCGCCCTGGGGCAGGTCACGCCCAACATGTGGATGCAACTACTAGGCACCATAGCGGTGTTCCGGGCGTTGAGGCAAGGGAAACCGTGATGGCGGGAGTTTCTTGCTTGTTGGTCACTGCAATATTTCCCATAACAGGGAAGCAGGGGTTGCATCAGGATGGCGCCCCGCTGGTGTTTGAGCCCCGAAGGTCCACCCTGACCAACTAGAGGGACCGGGCTTTTGTAGTAGAGGGGCCGTGGCAGAAGGAGACGTTAATTTTCCATGTCCCAGGAACTTTCTAGCCGCTTCGTAAGTTTTTTTGTAACTTGCCCAGTTTTTAGTATCATACTCGTAGTCTAACAGTCTTGGCTTGTAGTGCCGATCCACACTGAGCTGTCGCTGATGATGGAGAAGTGACTGATGAGGTGCATGCTAGCCTTTCAGGAGCAAGCAGATAGGCAATCTACCGTTGGTGCCAGATGGGCATGTATTAGGCGTACAACATCGTCAAATCGGGCGGTAAGAGAATGGTCCAAGCCGTTGTTAGAGTTTTTTCTTTCGCACGAGTTTAATAAGTGTTTATTGCAGCGATGGTGAAGATAAAGTTATCAGAGAGGAAGGAGCCCGAGCCGTATGACAAGATGACAGACGAGGAGGTGGTCCAAGGGATTGAGGGCGTCATCCGGGAGTGGGGTCTGAAGGACATGGATGTGAGAAAAGATAGGGCTTTCCCGCGTTGCTAGAGAAATTGGAAGAAGACATCCACCCAGTGTTTCTAATGCTGAAGCATTACAAAATGCTGCCGGCCTAGGTGGCGGCGTACTTGGGGGTGGCGTGGGATGGAAAGCCGTTAGATGGCCCGGAGAGAGTGGCGACGGATGGTCCGTCTGAAGGGAGGGGGAGAATCTGGAAGTAGAGACGGAGCAGCCCGACGAGGGGCTGGTAATTCAACCAGTCATGCCGGAGGATGTGGCCGGGAGGGCGGGTGAAGTGTTTTAGGGGCTGGACATCCCGGAGCCGCACGTCGAGGCATCGGCCATGCCAGCCTTGGTGTTGGAGGTGGGTGGTGGGCCGGAGGTGGCTGGGGCACATGTTCGGGACAGGGCCGCCGAAGAGAGCCAGTGACATAAGAGGAGCCAATGTGATGGAGACCCGGAACAGAGAGCCAAGAGGGTTAGGTTCTCGAGCGGCGAGACTTGGGCCGGGGTCATGGCCGAGCTGGCTGAGGTTGGTTAGTTGGCTCCTTACCTGAAGATGATAGCCGGGCTATGAGGCATATGGAAGATGCCCAGCTGAACTTCCACGAGGTGGAGAAGAGACTCACCAGGGTAAGAATGCTTTATGTTTTCAAACTTATTTACATTATGCTGACTTATGCCGCATTCGAGTCTAACTGGTGTCGTTGCAAGTAACGGCCGAAGTTCATGACGCCCGGGACTTCCTAGAGGGCCAATAAAAAACAAAGGCGGCCAAAGACGAACATGTCATTGAGGAATATGTCACGGCGAATAAGTCGCTCCTGGTGAGGGTGAATGAGCTTGAGGACCTGTAGGTGGTCGATGCTGCCCGGGTGGATGAGGCGAACGGGGTGGTAGGGGAGCTGGAAGTAGAGCTCCAGAAGAGCAAAGATTCGCTCGCTGAGAGCGATGCCAGGGTAGTAAAGATAGAGGGGCAGTTGGCGGAGAGGGAGAAGGAGCTTTGGGACCTGTAGTGGGTCGAGAAGCTGAAGGAGAAAGAGGGGGACCTCTAGTTACGGCGATAGGCGGCGGATAAAAAGCATGTGGATGAGATGAAGAGGGAGAGGGTGGCGGCGTTGCAGTGGTCAAAGGAGGCTTATTTAGACGGGCGGCGTGACGAGTTCATTAACGAGCGCTAAGACTTTTTGAGTTTGGAGTGGAGCGGGGCTTCATCAACCTCGAAGAAAGCCGGAGGCATCTTTTGCTTTCAGCCCCAGTGCTGGGGTAGCATTCTTAAGTTCTGATGCCTCCTGTCGGGACCGTGCCTTGCCCCCGGGTACCCGAAAAATAAAACGCCCCGGTGCCCTTTGTGCAGATGTGAAGTCCGGGAGTCGGTCGTGGACATGGGCAAACTCTTAGAAGTGTTCGACGCCTCATTAGCGCGCCCAACCAAATACCTTCGCATCGGACTCCAGGGCCCCGACACGAGCGAATCCTCTAGCGGCATCGTCGGCGCCAAAAATGTCGTACGGTCGGGGCCGTGGTCGAGGGAAGAGGTGAAGATCCTTGGCGGTGAAGATTACATGCGATAAGGTAGCCTTAGCTTGTTTTACCCCTTTTTTTTTGTAAATGTCCACCCGGCCGGTTCGACCGAGTCATTTAATGAATATGGAGCTTCTGACACTTGTGTAATCGCCGATCTTAATTTGAGTTCATATATGTATTTGTCTATAAACTTTAACCCACTGGTCCTAGTGTTGGGCTATTGTGCACCTGGGCCTAGGCCCTAAATAAAGCCTCGGTGGCAGTCCCCAGTCAATTGTTTGAAACGTTCAACCACCTAATAAAAGGCGATTGTAGAGTCAAACATAGGGAACACCGTTGGTCGCAAATTCATTCAATGTGTCCATCCGTTTTATCTGATTATCAAAATTATACGTAACTACCAGCCTTAATCCCTATGTTTCCTCAAAGAATCCTGACCGTTGGATCGTGGTGTCTCCCTCTATAAAAGGAGACTACCTCAAAGATGAAACACAACAAGTAGCCATGGTTTTGAATGTGTTGTTTCCTCTCTGGATTTTGAAGCCTCACAGATGTCCTAATCTCTATAGGTCTGGTTGCCTCAATAATTTCCACGGGTCCTTTCCACTTGGGGTTTAATCCAACAGGCCGGGGCCTGACCTCTTTCCTCACCCAATCGTCCACCGCTATGGGCCAGGGGTGAATTTTCTTGTTGTAGTGTCGGGTGATGCGTTGCTTGCCGTTAATATTCTGTAGGTGGGCATTCTCCTAGTGTTCCTCAAGCAAGTCCATATTGAGCTGGAGGCCAGTGGCGTTTGTGTCCGGTTTGTAGCCCTCAACTTGCTCAGAGGGGACTTCAATCTCTACTTGGATTGCAGCCTCAGTACCAAAAGCCAAAAAAAAGGGAGCCTGGCTTGTGGTGGTCGTGGGAGTTGCTCGGAAGGCCCATAGCACCTCCAGGAGTTTATGAGCCCAAAGTTCGGTGGCCTTGTCGAGGCACGTTTGGAGGTTCCGCTTGATGAACTTGTTGATAGATTCGACCTGGCCATTGGTTTGGGGTGCGCCGGGGAAGCATACAAAATATTGGTGTTATTCCTGTGGGAAAACGCCTTGAACTTGTCGTTGTCGAATTGAGTGACATTATATGTGACAAATGCCTCTGGAACACCAAACCGGTAGTATACACACCGCCATAAGAAGCTTATCACCCCGGGACAATTAAGTTAAGCCCCACTGTGCAAAAGGAGCTGGAGATGTAATAACTGAATGTGGGACAAATGGGTGATTGATGTAGTTGGCATATTGGTGACAGTGTACACATGCCCCGACAATGGCCTTAGAATCGGCGTCCATTGGGGGTCAGTAATATCTGGTCTGGAGAGCTTTAAAAGCCCGGTTCCTTGCCCCGGCGTGGTTCCCACACACCCCACTATGGAATTCGTCAACACTTGTCGGCTCTGCTTTGGAGCCAAACATTTGAGCTGAGAGAAAGACTGGCCACACTGGTAAAGCTTATCGTCTCGGACCATGTAGAGGGCAACCTTGTACGCACTTCGGCTCTGTTTCATTTGCCGACAATGCCCCTGTTGTCAGGACTGTGACAAAGGGGTCCATCCATGATGGCAGCAAAGCTTGCTTAATGGAGAAAATCTCTGAATAGGGTCGGGAGATACTCGGTTGTCCTAGTGTTTTACACATGGACTCCGGGCATTGTCACTCCAAGGTCGGAGGTAGCTAGCCAGGCGAGCGCATCCGCTTTTGCATTCTTAGCTTGGGTGATTTGTTTAATTTCAACATGGTCGAACTTCTGCAGTAATGACCCAGCCAGATTCTGGTATGAGGTGAGCCGGGGTAGGTTGGATTGATAGCTTCCATCAACCTGGTTGACCACCAGTTGGGAGTCACTGAAAATCTGGACGTTGGTGGCTTCCAACTCTCGACATAACTGTATCCTGACAATCACGGCCTCATACTCGGCTATGTTATTAGAGGCCTCGAACTCGAACCGGATAGCATATATGTATTCATTCCCTTCCGGGTCGATGATGATCACACCCGCCCCACTCTAGTTCTTGTTGGTTGAACTATCCACATATAGCTCTCAAACCGGCGCCGGTGCGGCTGCCTCGGTGATGGTCTTACTTGTTGCTCCCTCCGTGGGAATGAATTCGGCAATGAAGTCAGCTGCGGCCTGTCCTTTCAACGTTTTCCAGGGCTTGAACTGAATGTCAAATTTTCGAAGTTCAATGGCTCACTGTACTAATCGCCTGGAGGTCTCCGGCTTCTGAAGCACCTGGCGGAGTGGTTAGTTAGTCAATACATGAACAATATGGGCCTGGAAGTATTGCCGAAATCGTTGGCCGGTGGTCATCAGCGCCAAGGCGAGTTTCTCTATCACGGGGTATCTAGTCTCGGGGCCATTTAGACGTTTTATGTTGTAATAGATCGGGAGCTCCTTGTTGTACTCCCGTCTAACCAGGGCCGAGCTTTTAGCTGTTTGAGAAAATGCCAAGTACAGAAATAGAACTTCCCAGGTCCCGGGGTTGACAACGCTGGGACTAACTTTAGGTACTCCTTGATCCGGAGAAAAGCCGCCAGTGATATCCTTCTTTTGCTGGGTCCGGAGCAATTGAAAGAATGGTGCGCACTTGTCTGTCAGGCAGGAGATAAAGCGGGTGAGGCACTAGACCTTGTTCCAGGTCATTGGCGACTTCATGTCCATTATTGCTTGGACCTTCTCGGGGTTGGCCTCTATGCCTCTCCCGCTTACCGTGAAACGGAAAGACTTTCCTTTGGCCACGCCCTTCACACACTTGGTTGGATTCAATCTCATGCCATAGTGGAGGAGAATGGAGAAAATCTTGTCAAGGTTGGCAATATGCCCTTCCGCTGGTTTGCTCTTGATGACCATGTCATCCACATAGACCTCTACGGTCTTGCCAATTTCTTTCTCAAACATTCAGGTGACTGCCCTTTGATAACTTGTCTCGGCATTCTTTAAGCCGAAAGGCATAACCTGATAGCAATACAGATCGTTATTAGTCACAAAGGCAGTGTTGTCTTGGTGGTCCGAAAGCATCTTGATTTGGTTGTAACTTGAGTATGCGTCCAAGAAACTTAATAGCCCAAAACCGGCCATAATATGCACTAGCTGATCTATCTAGGGGAGTGGGAATCTGTTGATTGGACATACCTGATTCAAGTTGGTGTAATCTACACACATATGAGATATTTGGCTTCTTGACCATTACCACGTTAGAAACCCACCTTGGGTAGTCGACCTCCCGGATGAATTCTATGTCCTTGAGTCGCTTGACCTTGGCCTGAATTGCTTGATGTTTTTCTGGATCGAAGGTTCGGCGCTTCTAGAGCACCGGGCTTGACCCCTCTAAGATGTTTAGCTTGTCGGAAATGAAGTCTGTGGAGATTCTGGGCATGTCTGCATATGACGGGGGGCGAAGACGTGTTCATGTTCCTGGAGGTACGCCATCAGTTGGTCCCGGAGATTTGGTCCTAAACCCATCCCTATCCGAATCTTTCGGTCCGAATGCGTGTCCGATAGACTGATACACTCGGTCGCCTCGACTGCTGCTGAATGTGCCTTCGGGGGGTGATTGGTGGCCTTCTTCTTTTGTACATTGGAGGGCTCTCGCTCTACTGGTATCTCGTCTTGCGGATCATCGATGGCCTCCACCGGAGCTACTAGTAGCATCTCATGTGGTCCCCGTCCGGCTGAGATGAGATCGAGATAGTTCCTTAGTGTATCGATCTCATCTGCTTTGATTGTTAGAATCGCACCGAGGGGGGGCACCTCCAACATAAGCATGTGCACGGTGATTATGCATTGGAGTCCCCACAACACATCTCTGCCCAGGATGACATTGTAAGAGGATGGACAGTCTACAATTAGGAACCCGGTGGTGATCCTCGCTTGTTTCGATCCCAAACCAAGCGATAAAGTCATACGGTCAAAACCTAGGGGTTGCACAACCTCCCTGGAGAAACTGATTAGCGGGTCATGGGTACTGTAAAGTTTCGCCCGATCTCGTAAAAGTTTGCGATAACAGTTAGCTAAAAGACGTGTGTAAACATTGAAGAGATTTCAAGAGAAATAAATAATTCAATGATTTGATCACGGAAAGAGAGGGATTCGAACCCTCGGTAAACAGAAGTCTGCGAATATCACGCTAACCGTCAGTACGGTGTCCTCCAATACCGAATAGTGGTATACTTGTGCAGTTATCAGCAATGAGTCGGTATGGGAGGCCAAGATGGCTACCTCCCAGCTGGAGAAGTGGATCGTGTCCCAGATGGCTGGTGCGACTTTAACACCCTGGCTGAGCTCGAAGAGCTCTAAGGTATGTTGTCTTTTTACAGTCTTGTGGGCTGGTGGTCGAATTACTCCGCCGCGCAGGGTTTCTATTTCCCCATGGATTTTTATGGCGTTTGCATTCGTCGGGGACTTGTATCGGTCTAATTTCCTGGCCTAGACCAGTTCCTCATTGGCGGACTTCAACGTATAGTAGAAATCCGTGTCATATCCCGAATCATCGTGATAAGCACATCACTTGCCCGTATTTCTCATCGGCCACTCGTATATGTCGGCGTAGGACATGGTGAGGCTCGTGAAGTTATCGTTCTGGGGCCCCCCTGTTTTCTAGACCCCGTTGGGGGATTGCGGCCATGGGCGGGGTAGGGGTTGGTCCGACCTCGTCTTCCCTGGCGGTCTCGGTGTCTATATTGTTAACCCCTGTCTCGAGTGTCTTGCTTGTTAGCCCCCTCGGTTGGTCTAAACTGTCCCACGCGGACCGGCGACCACAGTCCCAAGCATTGGTTTGCGTGGAGGAGCATGCTCCATTGGGCTTTTCATAAGTGTAGTACTCAGCCTTGGCCACCGTGTCGCCGTCTCTACCAGCTCTTCATATGTTTTGGGGGGATTTTCATTGATCTTGTGGAGGAAATATTTTGGCTTGAGCGCTTTCCGGAATGCCTTCACGGCAAGAACATAATCCAGATCATGGCACCACACTGTGGCAGTCTGCCATCGGGATTCGAAGTCTCAGAGTTTCTCGTCGTTCCTTTGCTTTATCCAGAATAGGAACCTGGTGTCATGGTGAGCATCGGCCTGCAAGATGAAATGGTTGAAGAATTTGCCCGTAAGCTCCCTGAAACTAACCAGCAAGTTTGAGGGGAGACTAAGCAACCAGCCAAAGCCTCATCAGTGAGTATTTCCTGGAAGGCGTGACACAACTAGGCGTTCGTGTACCGCGTGCTAGCCAAGGATGATTGGAAGTTCTCCAAATGGGTGTGCAGGTCAGAGCCCCCATTATATTTGGTGACCTTGAGCGGTTTATCCCCTGATTTGTGTCGCTATACGCTCACCAACTGAGTGAACGGGCCGGCACAACCCCCATATCCCCCGTGCAACGGACGAGGTTACCTTTGGCCTCAATCGCATTGAACCTGGTGGTCAGCGTGGGCCATCCTGATCCATCTCAAAGTTTTCCGCTCCCATGTCCACGTATTGCGGCGCTAGGGGAGGTCCGTCCAACAAAGCATTGATCAAAGGATGGGTGATCTGCACCGTCTTATGTGGTGGCCCCGGACGTCGTGGGGTCGCAGACATTTCAGTTGCGACCAGCGCCCTTGTATCGAGGGTATGGAACTGCTTTCGCGCCATTTCCGGGGCCTTATCCGCATTTATGCAGCCCTCAAGAGCGGTTCAGAGGACCTGTTGCTCTTTCTCACGCGCAGCCGAGCGTGCCAGGCAGCACGCGTGGTCTGTTGCTCCAACTCCACCACGGCTTTTAGCCTCTTGTAGTCTTGGAGAGCCAATTCCAGTGCATCTTAGGGGTTCGTGAAGTCGACTTGGGATGAGCCACCGGTAGTGGTCTGTGAATTAGGGAACAGCCCCTCGGCTCCGAGCTACAAATCGGGGAACAATATTAGGAAAAGCGTCATGTCCACTTCTAGGGCAGGGGACTGGCGGAGCGATTGCGGATTCTCGTGTTTATTCAGAGTCACCATTGTTTATCAAGCTGGAAGAGTCTTGCTAACAAGGACCCTCTTTCTAGCACCAAATCTTACAGGTGTTAAATCCGGGGGACCTAACCTCGTAACCTTGTATTCCGATTTGTTAGCTCAGTGAGACTTGTACACACCACAAGTCAAACTCAAAGGTGGTTTAGGCAGCCTATTTATAGACGTATTGGGAAATATGTCTGGCTCTTCCTCTAATGTGGTAATGTGCGCCAGTGCATAACGTCTGTCATTACATGAGCCACCGTGAGTGTCGTTAATGGTGATACCCGTGCATGCAGTGAGGTTACCTGACCGGATTGCTCACCAGCTGGGCATGCTAGGGTTCCGGCCCCTGGTCCGGCGGTAGGAATAAGAGGAGATTAATTCGGAGATCACCCCATTCAGGGGGTGGTGTTAACAGTATCATTCTCCATCTCTAACTCTATCTCTCTCACTAGTTCTCGTTGATTTGAGAGTATTAGTTTAGGATTTGGGAATTTTAATGATAGGGTTGTGAATTATGGGTTAATGACTTTATGGAGTTAGTTTCGAATTCTCAATTTTGGGTTTAAGACTCTGTAGTCTCTGGGTACATGTTGAATGCGAGAATGATTTCATCAGGGAAACAGTTGTGTTAAAATTTGGATTTTAATTTTGATTATCTCTGCCATATCCTTATTTGCTTTTGTGTTCTGTTCTATTTGGTTTTGGATGTATTGTCTATTGTTCTGATTGGTTGGTGTGAGGTTTCAGTTTGTGTTTGTCGGATTTAATTCTTGAGCTATTTGGTGGTGTGTTCTAGCTGTTTGAGATTGATGAGTTTTGGAGCTTGGGTCTTGTTCAATATCTGATTTTAATGGTAGAATTAAGTGCTAATGGTTTATTACTTGTATTCTAACACTTGTGCACTTATTTGTTTTGACTAGGATGGTCTAATATGAGTTCTATCTCAACTTTTGATGACTGAAGAGTGATGGCACAAGAGCAAGATGTGCTGTTGGTTCTGCTAGTTACTTTTAACTGTTGTTGAATTACTAGTTCTTTTTAATTTTTTGGTTTGTATGAATCATGATGTTGAAGTGTTAAACTGCTAGGTCTTTTCATTTGCTGTTTTATAACTTAAGAATTATGATGAACTACTAGGTATGAATTTATGGTATTGTATGATGCACAAGTGTTTTTGAGATTCATACATATGTTGGACTACTAGTTTTGAGATTCACATGTGTTTTTGCCTGAAAATTGAAAAGGGCAGCCAGTTTTGGGTTGAGAATCTGAAAATTCTGCATGAATATAGGATTTAGGCTTAATGTTATTATTGGCCCATTTACAAACCGAAACTGACTTGATTTTTGGTTAAACCAAACCATTCGGCCCAACCCATTTATAATCGGTTATGGTTTCAGTTTTCAATAAACCGTTTAAAATAATTTAAATTCGGTTTGGGCCTGAAACCGATTTGACCTGACTCGATATATGCCCAACTCTACTTGAACTGACATATAACACCAACATTATCTCATAGTGATTGGGTTTGTATGTGCTAACAAATACCAAGACATCTTCAAAGCAAATATAATTAATGCAAGCAATGAATTTGAGTGTCTCCAAAACATGTTAGCTAGCTTGTTATTTTCATCGATGTCGTACTTACAAAATAACTTATTTTTCCCGTGAAATAAGAAAGTGCGACTTTTGCATCATGTTCAAGTATTACCTCTCTACGACTATTATCCAGCTCATTATACAAATCTTGATTGTGAAACCGACCTTTGTAAAGCCTCCAGCTTTATCAACCCTATACAGGTGGTATGTATGATATGTCTTAACAGTGCTTTATGCATAGATGAAGCTAATGCTAATTGAAAATCTGGTACAGGTCAATGTGACGTGAGAAAATGAGACTCATGTAGCTATGTGAGACCATGAGAATGGTTTGTTTTGAAATAAACAACGACATATGAGTTCTTTCCTTAAAGTATCTAACTTTGAACAAACATGGACAATTAAATCATGAACAAACTTGGCGTACATACCTTGTTGTTAATGTTGTTCATATACTCATCTAGTCTCTTTCTTTCGGGAGAACAAACCCATTGTTGTATTGTGGCTATGAAATATGATGATATGGTAAATCTTCCTTACTTCTATTACTTCTTGTTTTTATACTTTAGTATTACTATTGAACAAAAATGCTTGTTGTAATTTTTGTTTTGAAAGAAATCACTTGGTTTATAAAAAAGAGAATCAATGCCAGAATAGGCATTACATATCCCTCTACTACCATCTCTAAATAGACAAGGATATTGTGCGCATACTCACATGATAGATAGCATAGGTCTACTCATTCTAGAAATTTAATCACCGTACTAACAATAATAAATAAGGGGGTGTATTCAATTTAGATTTTAAAAGATTTTGCCTAACTTTAAATACTCCATGGAATTTTGTAATTCTATGGATTGTTTGACTCTACATAGAGTTAGATTTTAATAGACTGACTTTTTAGTATTCAGTAGGATTCTATAAGATTATAGATTGTTGTATAACACATTAAATTGGCCAAAAATATCAAGGTTGGGGAAGAACAATCGTCTTAGTAGAGAAGCCATGGTCACGGGAGCATATCAATCCTCACTAGAATATCCTCATTGGAATCACATTTAGAGGGACCAAACCCTAATCAGATACTCTTGTTCTCCTAAATGGTTACATGAACAAGGTAACTAGATAGTAATTCTTTGCTTCAATTTCTATTCGGTTAACTTACGCCTCGATCGTTGCCATTTTAACATTTTGTCATTTTCGCATCCATTGCATCAGGAACTACCAATGGATGAGTTTGTGACATTTGCGGACTTCAGCGAAGTTTTTAACTTACTCATTGAAGGGAAATGTCTGATTGTGTAATATGAATGAATGATCAATGATTTACTTCTATAAGGTAAAATGAAAAATCATCCGATTTAAACCATCATATAGCGCAATTTATTGAAAGGTAGAGATGAAGGCCAAACCGAACTATATCACAGTTACAATGACCCAAAAAAAAATGAAATACATTCAAGACAATTTTTGAACCAAAGATAACTATTTTTATCTTCATAAGCTAGACCGGCCAACTTATGTGCATCTCCATTGTACTTTCTGGGAGCATAACACACAAGAAATCAAGCATTGCAGTACCTCTTTCACATCATCTTCCAGACCTCCCTCATTGTTAATTAGTCGAATCATAGCAACATGAGGGATCTTGAGCAGAATCCATCTACATGTATAGCAATTGATAACAAATTAACATAAGCAAACCTTCACAGAACATGTTAAAGCAAAGTTAACAACCTAAACTTTACAATGACAAAATTCATGTTACATAAGAACAATGATTTTTTAATAATTTGTATATGTGATCAAATCAAACAATTTAAATTGTATTATAAATATAAGAAGAGACAGTGAAATAATCCTACTAGTTAAGCAAATTAACTGCAAGCTCTTAACTAGTTTGGTAATAAATAGAATCTAAATTGTACTAAAGGACAAGCTAATATGCACTTAACCATATTACCTCAGTGGGACATGTACACACCACAAGTCAAACTCAAAAGAGGAGGAAGACTTTCAGTTTCTCTTTTGCTTTGATTCAAAGGACGACACAATAAGTGACTTAATTCCAACCAGCGGTTCAATAGCTCTCAAGGAGGCTTTCATTCTGACTACTCAAGAGTCCTCATCGTGCATTGCTTATAATCCACCCAATGGAGCTTTCTCCATTCCAATTCATTGCTTGGGCAACTGCCTAAGTACTTGGGTTCTTCAACAGAGGATCCAAATATTCATCGTAGAGAGTTTCTAGATATATGCAAATTGTAATCTATTAATAATCTAACCCGTGAAGGCCAAAAGTTAATTTTATTTCCTTTCTATTGAAAGATGATGCTAAACGTTGATTGTACTCTTTGCTGCCTGCAGGAATGATCACCACTTGGGATGACATGACCAAGAAGTTCCTGAAACAGTTATGCATCACTAAAAAGGACGGTGATTGACTCTATGAGGCAAGAGAGGAGTTTTAGGAATTGCAAAGGAAGTGCCCTCACCATGCATTTTCACTGGGACTTGGTTCAATTCTTCTATGAAGGACTCGACACCACAAATAAGAGCATGGTGGATTTTGCATGTGGTTGCACGTTCAAGAACAAGACCGGTCAACAAGCGTATGAATTGATTGATGATTTGGCAGACAACAACCGCTAATTAAGTTCTAAGGATAAGAGAGAAGGAAGTAAAGGCCATGACATCTATGAAGTGGATACGAGGAACCAAATGGCACCTCTAGGGAAGCTTGACATTTTGGTCAAGGCAATTAGTGGTTCCAACGACAATGCCCAAGTGTGCGGTATTTGTTCTTATTCTGATCACACAACAGAGAATTGTCCAAATGGTGATATGGCTAAGGAACAATTGAACTTCATGGGTCAATAGAGACAAAGGTACAATCCATAATCCAACACCTACAACCCTAGACTTAGAGATCATCCCAACTTTCGTTGGAACAACAATGGTCAGACCAACAACACTCAAGTTCAAGGACAATTCCGTCCTCCAGGTTTGTTTGTGAGGCCTCAAGCACCTCAAGGTTTCGTTCCTGCTGATGTTAATAATTCTAACAATGCTAATGCTTCTACGGCTAACTATGATGAACCCTTGAAGTCCCTTTCTCAAGGGCAACAAAATTTAACAATTGCTACTCAAGTTCTTGTCACAAGTCAACAAGCTCATTCTAAGGACATATCCGAGCTTAATAAGAAAATGGGACAAGTGATTGACGTCAAGGGTAAGATTCAAGAAAGAGGCAAGTTGTCAAGCCAAACTCAGCCCAATCCTAACATTGAACACGCCAAAGCCATGATAATAAGAAGTGGGAGAGTTTTGGACACTCCAAAACCTCCACCAAAGAAGGCCGTACCTTCTAAAGGCAAGGCTGCCGTGCCATCTGTTCAAAATAACCTTGAGAAGGACCCTACTACCTCCAAGGCCAACCATGCCGTACCCCTACCCCATAGTGATCATGTTGTGCATGATAAAGGTAAGGATCCTAACTCTAGTGGTTTGATTTCAACTAATGTTCATGCTCGTGTTCCATTTCCCAATAGGTTCGCGAAGAAGAAACATGATGACTATGATCAAGTCGTTCTCGAAATCTTTAAGAAAGTGGAAGTGAACATACCTCTCATTGAATGCATTAAGCAAATCTTGAAGTATGTTAAGTTTTTGAAGGAGCTATGCATGACAAGGAGGATTACATGAGAGAAGTTTTGACAATGAGTGAGGCAGTCTCTGCCGTGCTACAAAGGAAGCTACCACCCAAGCTTAAGGATCTAGAGAGTTTTTCTATCCCTTGTACAATCAGAAACACAAGATTTGATAAGATTAGGCTAGATTTAGGCGCATCCATTAATGTAATGCCTTATTATATCTATGTGGATTTAGGTCTAGATGCTTTGAAACGAGATAATGTAGTTATCCACCTCGCTAATCGATCTAACAAAGTCTCTTTGGGATATGTTGAGGATGTTCTTATGCAGGTGTCTTCGTTGATATTCCATGTTGATTTCTATGTCATTGACATAGAGCCAATTGATGGAGAGGACGGTGACATTCCCATTATTTTGGGCCTTCCCTTTATGCACACTGCAAGGACCAAGATCGATGTGTTGGATGGTTTACTCACCTTTGATTTCGACAGTGAAGTGAATAGATTCAACATCTTTGAAGCCATGAGGTATCCAATTTCAGAATCTAGTTATTGTTTTTTAATTGATATGCTTGATTCCCTTGCAGAGAATTTCTTATACCTTGACAAAGGATGAATTGGCATCAACCATTGCCCTAGGGGCCGGACTTGATACTGACGGTTCCAACGTTTCTGTGTTGGACCAAGATGATGCCGTGCCTCCTTATGTGATAGAGAACGTGACCTCTCGTGAGGTTTTGCTACGTGAGGTAAGTTATGTTTCTCCCCTTCTGATTTTATTAACTACTAAAAAGAATCTATCTTCAGTGGTGCAGCCCCCAAAGCTTGATCTTAAGGTTCTTCCTGACCACTTAAAGTATGCATTTCTAGGAGGAGAAGAGACATTGACGGTGATAATTTCATCTGCACTCAACAAAGTTCAGGAAGAGAGACTTGTTGAATTAATTAAGCGACACAAGACGGCCATAGTTTGGACCTTAGCCGACATCAAAAGAATCAGCCCCACCATATGTGTACACTATATTCTACTTGAGAATGGTGCCTAAACCAACCAAAGAGGCCCAGAGACGTCTTCACCCACCAATGATGAAGGTTCTGCAATATGAGATTACAAATTACATGATCGTGGTGTGATTTACCATATTTCTGATAGCCGGTGGATCTCTCCCATTCCAATCATTCCCATGAAATCTAGAATCACGGTGGTGAAGAATAATGATCACGAGTTAGTGCCTCAGATAACGATTACCGGTCATCGAGTATATATTGATTATAGGAAACTCAACGCCATGATAAGGAAGGATCATATGCCTTTGTCATTCATTGATCAAATCCTTGTTCGACTCGCTGGTCATTCGTTCTATTATTTTCTCGATGGATATAGCGGCTACAATCATATTTTTATTGTAGAGGAGGATCAAGAAAAAACGGTTCACATGTCCTTTTGGTATATTTGCTTATCGTCGAATGTCTTTTGGTTTACGCAACGCTCCAGATATGTTTCAACATTGTAAGTATAAAATTTTCTTTGAGTTTATTGATTCTAAAATTGAAGTTTTCATGGATGACTTTTTGATTTATGGTGAAAATTTTTATGCATGCTTAGAGAATGTGGAACTTGTGCTTAAACGTTGTGAAGAAACTAACTTGGTTTTGAATTGAGAAAAATATCACTTTATGGTTACGCAAGGCATTGTGTTAGGTCACACTATTTCTTCTAAGAGAATTGAAGTTGATAAGTCTAAAATAGATCTTGTACGTTACTTACCCCTCCCCACAACTATGGGGGACGTTCGATGGTTTCTTGGACATGTAGGTTTTTATCAAAGATTTCTCTAAATTGTGAGACCCTTGAGTTCATTGCTTCAAAAGAACGCTCCCTTTAATGGCGTATCTTAGGTTTCAATTTGATGATGATTGCAAGCACGCATTTGCGACTTTGAAGAAGCTCTTGACGTCGGCACCGATCATGGCACCGCTGGATTGGTCTTTACCTTTTGAATTAATGTGTGATGCCTCTGACTATGCAGTTAGAGCCGTGCTAGAGCAGAGGAAGGATAAGTAACCTTACGCCATCTAATATACCTCAAGAACGCTCAATGATGCTCAACAAAACTACACTACAACAGAGAAAGAACTTCTTGTTGTTATCTTTACTTTGGATAAGTTTTGTTCTTATTTACTTCAATCCAAAGTTATTGTTTACACTGACAATGCAACTTTGAAGTACTTAATGACAAAGCAGGATGCTAAACCGAGGAAGGATAAGCAACCTTACGCCATCTAATATACCTTAAGAACGCTCAATGATGCTCAACAAAACTACACTACAACAGAGAAAGAACTTCTTGTTGTTATCTTTGCTTTGGATAAGTTTTGTTCTTATTTACTTCAATCCAAGGTTATTGTTTACACTGACTATGCAACTTTGAAGTACTTGATGACAAAGAATGATGCTAAACCGAGATTGATTTGATGGATTCTCTTGCTTCAAAAGTTTGATCTCGAGATCAAGGACAAGAAGGGGAATGACAACGTTGTGGAGGACCATTTGAGCATATTGGTGAGAGATGCTGAGCCCTTAGTCATTCAAGAGAGTTTTCTGGATCAGCAACTCTTCAGAATTGATGTAAGTGAACCATGGTATGCAGATATTGTGAACTATCTTGTTTATAAACAAATTCCTGAGACTTTATCTCATGTTGAAAACTTAAACTTAAGGAAATATCTAAGTAATACATTTGGGATGACCCTTACTTGTGGAAACATTGTGTTGATCAAATCATTAGGAGGTGTGTCCCTGAATCTGAGTATAGGTATATACTTGCTTTTTGTCATTCTAAATCATGTGGAGGTCATTTTGGTTCACATAGTACAACCCGTATAACTTTAGAGTGCAGTTTCTTTTGGCCTACGATTTTTAAAGATGCATATACTTTTTGTATGACTTATGATAGATGCCAACAAATATGAAATTTAGGTTCTAGAGATCAAATGCCTATGACTCCTATCATACATGTCGAAATTTTTGATTGTTAGGGTATTGATTTCATGTGGACCGCTTCCAAGCTCTAATAGTTTCTTATACATTCTTTTTGTTGTTGATTATATTTCGAAATAGGTGGAAGCAAAAGCCACCAAGACTAATGATTCTTGAGTTGTTTCAGAGTTCCTTCATTCTAATATCTTTTCTAGGTTTGGAATGCCACATGTTATGATTAGTGATCGAGGGTCTCACTTTTGCATTAAATCAGTTGGATCAAATCAGACAGATTGGTCTTAGAGGTTAGATGATGCTTTATGAGCTTATAGAACTGCATTTAAAACTCCTCTTGGTATGTCTCCTTTCAAGTTAGTCTATGGAAAGACGTGTCATCTTTCTGTGGAGCTTGAACATCAAGCTTGGTGGGTTGTAAAAATCTTTAACATGGACATTGATTACATAGGAATCTACAATTGCACTAGCTTGAAGAGATTAGGAATGAGGCCTATGAATCGACAATCATATATAAGGAGAAAAGAGTTCCATGACTGCATGATTTGTTGGAAAGACTTTGTTGTTGGGCAAAAAGTTTTATTGTTTCATTCTCGACTTAAGTTATTTCCTGGCAAGTTACGTTCTAGATGGTTAGGACTTTTTACTATTACTAACATTTTTCCTTTTGGAGCTATACAGATTAAAAGTGGTGTGAAAATAACGGAGTTCACGGTCAATGGACATCGCTTGAAGCCGTACTATGAGACCTTTGTGGAACATGTTGACGAGGAAACTTCTCTCCTTGAACCTACGGCACCATGATGTGAAGTTGAAGAAGTCTAGGCTAAGGGACTTTAAACTTAAGCGCTTTATGGGAGGCAACCCATCCGATATGAAGTATAGGAGGAGTCGTCAACGAGTGTTTGCATTTTTTTTTCCCTTCATCTATTTATTTTGATTCATATAGTGTTATATTTTTTGTTTTTCTTTGTTTGTTTTGGTGAATTCTATGCCATGTTGCTTGTGTTATTTGTCTTTCTTTGTTACATTGAGGGAAATGCAACGTTTGCAATGTGGGCTGGGTTTGCATCTTTGTTTCAGTTTGTTTAGTTTTTTAATTTCAAAAAAAAACGAAAAGAAAATAAAATAATATTAAATCGGAAAAGACCATATAAAATATAATTGCTTTTGTTTGCTTTGTTTTGTTTGCTTTGTTTTGAGTCTTAGGTGCTTTCAACTGTCTAGGATGGGTATAATCTTTGAATTTATGGTTGATAAATGATCACAAGATTGAAATGTGCTTAAGTGTTATTCGATGGTTAATTGACGTTGTTAGAAATTGTACAAACATGTAGTAGATAAGGAAGTGTAACATTGGTACAAAATGAACATGTGATTACAAGTTTGATTCATATAACCGTATGTGAGCTTTTGAGCTACATATGTGCTTTCATTCTAAGTGTTTAATCTACTTTTCTTGGCTATGTTACTTTATAACCTCATTATTCTTTCTATTTGATCAATTTGCATGTCATAGCTCTCTAATGGACTCTAGAATTTACTCTTGTTGACTGTTGAAACTTTATATCATAATATGCTCTGATTCTTAAAAGGATTGTTGGATCTTTCTAAGATTTCCACCACTTTATACCAAAAAGCCGTATTCTTTATTTGTGCTTTGTTGGGACACCTTAGTGTTAACCCCATTGAGCATACGTTAAGCCTTTTTTTTCATCACCAACATGTTAATATCCTTACTTAGTATAGTTATATCTCTAATCTTGTCTTTGAGGCTTGGTAGAGACAATTTTGGTGTTAATATGGAGTGATGATTTGATTTAAGTGTGGGGTTATGATTGTAAGTCATGAGAAAAGAATATAAAGAGAAGAGAAGTTATGCGGAAGAGAAAAGTAATATACAGATTTGAAAAAACAATAGAAGCTATGAGGATTGAAGAAAAAAATGATGATCACGGCATGTTTTGTGTTTGATGTGAACTTAGAATTGTGTTTGATGTGAACTTGGAATTGTGTTTTACTTGTTGAATGCTAAATAATGTTATACTTTATCCTTTGTTCATTTTCACGTTGTTTAGAATGAAGAATGAGTCCAACATGATGATATTTAGCCCTTGTTTTTATGGAGTTTGATGACATAATGTGGTTTGTTCTTGCTCTGCTAAGTCTTTAGGATGACCTTTGTGATTTCTTTATCTGAAAAATTATTTCCTTGTTGAGTCTAAGCCTACATTTATAAAAATCTACATGATTCTTAAAATGAGTAGCCTTGGGTCTATGGAGAGTGTCGTAAGAGTAAACATATGATTTTGGTCCATTTGTGCATGTGGTTGATATCTTTCATGAAGCTTTTTCACTATGTGATTTACGATTTCTATATATCTATGTGTGTCAAAAGCTCTTAACCATGAGCCATGATCTTGAGAGAAAATAAGAGTGCATACCTTTGTGAGGATGAAATTAAACTTGTTTGAAACATGTTGAGTTTAACATCACCTATTGTTCTGCTATGTCTTACTTGTTATGCGAGATCTGCATGTTAATTAACCTTTGAATTCTACTTGTTATTTCGATTAAGTGTTATTCTTAATGTCATCAGTTCGAAGATTTATGAGACAAAGTGTTAAAGGCTATAGAGTTGATTTCGTGTCTTTTGTGCTTTGTGTGTTTTGGTTTTAATTTTCGTTAGGTTTGCTAAGGGACTAGTAAAGTCTAAGTGTGGGATAATGGATAGGAACACAAAATGTGACGTTCTTAATGACTATATACCATATTCTTACTCTTCATTACTTTTTATTTAGGGTGTTTTAGTTCATTTTGATAGAATAAGTGTTTAGGGATAGCTTATATCAAATATGTATGAATTGTTGATGAAAACGTGCTAAGTGTTTGAAATCATTGTTGAGATAGGTTTCCTTATTCGACTAGGACTCTACTTTCATATTCTCGTTCTTTCCTATTTCGAACTTGTCGATTCTTTTCAGGAAAAATAAATCCATGTTATAGATCGAGAGAGGAGGCTGTGTGAATCCATGACCGAGCTGATTAGGGAGAGTGAGTTCCAATCCAAGATGGACATGGAGAGAAGAGATGTCGTGTATTCTAGAAGTGTATATGCCATATGCAGCCAAGACCATCTCCCATTCGAATTTGATTTCCTATTCAGAGTTGGAGTTCAAGACACAAAGTCCATATCAAAGAAGATCTTCACATTCAAATCTAATTCTACTACCAAAGACGGACGAAATGAAGGTTGATCTTGCTCCTATATATAGAGCACTACATCAATCCTTGCGCCAAATACTAGCCAAAGCTCTGCCCAAATACATCCTCACCACAAGATCTAGAATCCGAAAATCATATAACGCTTCACCATCTTTACGAACCAATGCTTGGACTTAGGACATTCATTCCCTCGAAGATCTCGTACTACCTTTGTGTGAAGTCTTGGAGGTTAATTCAAAGTGTAACTCTAAGATTTCATGTTTAGAATAGCTTAACTCGAATATGTGTGATTTGATAATGAAAACGTGCTAAGTGTTAGAAATCTATATTGAGATGTGATTCCTTACTTGATTCGGACTCTAATTTTCTATTTCTAATTTGTCGATTCTTTCCTAAGACAAATCTTAGATGAATTAGGAGAGGTGAGGCTGTGCTATCCATATTCTAGTTGAAAATGGAGAGTTGATGCCGTGAGTTACATTCCATGTTGGACTTGGAGTTCAAGAATCAAAATTCATATCAAAGAAGATCTTCACATCCAAATTAGATTCTACCACTTGTAGAGGACGGCATAGGGGCTGTTTTGTTCCTCTATATATTCCACACGCTATGGACAAAAATTCATCATCAATGATTGCGCCAAGTACTAGCCAAACCTTTGCCAAAATACATACTCACCACCAAGAACCCTAAGTCTGAATTGATCCAGCCATTCACCATCTTTTTACACCAAAGCTCGGAGCCTAGGATATTCAATCGCTTGAAGTTCTCTTGTTATCTTGTCTTATGCCTCAGAGGATAATTCAAAGTGTAATTCTATGATTTTCATGTTTAGAATTCAGAATTTTCTGTTCTTTTTCTTGGATGATTATTGTTTTAGGTTTTGTTAAGTTCATTATAATTTTTTCTATAAGATTGTATTAAACTTTCAAATTGAATTTTACCTTGATTAATGAAATCGGTCTTTGGTTTATGATTTTGGATTTTTTTCCCTGAGTTTTCATGTTTAAGTTAGAGTATTTAGTTGTTGTGTTTGCTCGGAGTATAGCATGACATTTAGGTTGTTCGATTAAAGGCTTGTGTATTAAAACGTGATTTTCTTTACTTGCTACTTGGAGAATGTATGCTAGGTTAATTGTGTTAGATTTAAATAAGGCGCTGAGCAATGCTTGAATGTGTTAAGTGTCTATGTGATAGAATAACCTCGGAGGTCCCTAATTTCATTATCGAACCTAAGTTGTCTAGAGTAACCCTACAACATGAATCTGTTTGAAATTGAGACTTGGTTTCTTTTATCTTGTATAGTTTGTTTCGGTAATTGCTTATGTGTTGATTGATTGATCACATGTATATATTAGCTTAGGTTTTATTTTATGTTTAAACCTTGATCCGAAACTTATAACCTTTTAAACCAACTCGTGAGTTTGATATTATGTGGTTTTGTGAATCATTCCCTAGTTTGGATCTTCGGCTTGTAACGATACCATACTACTAATGATGTTTCTACATGTTTAATATTCATGAGCAATTCTAACGTTTTCATCAAAAGAACAAACAATTCATACGCAAGCCGCACTCACACTCTCACACAATATCATCATCAAACTATAAAAGTAATATAGTGATAGAAATATTTACTTGAGAGGGTGACCTATGTTAAAGGTCATTGACAAAGTTCGATCCCGAAACACAGAACAACCGGGCAAAGTTAATAATACAAAGTCTCACATCTAGAAACAAAATTCCAGTCCAAGAGGATCAGAAAAAAAATCATATTAAGCCTTCTAAGTTCCAACGAGATTATGAAAACCTTCTAACCACTCATCTCCAAGCTCATATACAAGACCAGCTAGTATTGAACCTTTTCGCTCCTTACCATTGCCATTGACATACTAGAATCATACGAGCCTAAAAACATGGTTAAACAATACTATAGATAGAAAAAAACTAAATCTAAAATAGAAAACCAACATATGTAAAAAAATCATGAATTTAAAAAAATCAGATCTCATCCTATTTCAAAACCTAACATATGTAAAAAAATCATGAATTTCAAAAATCAACAATCTAACAAATCACTTAATCAAATGACTAGATCTCATCCTATTACAAAAAGATAGATTATCTATTTCTAAATAAGAACGAAACTAATAAAAATAATCCAAAATAAGCTATAGCACAATAACAAAGAGGAAATCAAAATGAGAAGATGAAGTACCTTTGTTATAGGAGAACGGAAAAACGTTGATGTTGTCGTTCGTCAAGGTCAGTTCGTCTTCTCCTTCCTTCCACTGCTGATGTTTCATCTTAGAGAAAGAGAATACGTAAAAATCTCTTTTGTTTTGGTCTGATTTCTCTAGGGCTTAGGTATATATATCAAGCACTAAAGAATCCTACAAAATCTATGAGATAATAGAATCCTTGAGAGTTGAATGAGTTTTGAATACCATCAAAATTAAACGGATTACTTAAAGTACTAATTGAATACAAGTTGAGTTTTACGGCATTTTTAAAATCTGAATTGAATACCAATAAAGTTTTCAAATACAAAAAAATCGAACAAATTCTTGATTGAATACACTCCCCTAAAACTTAATTCAAAAATAAAGCGGTGCGCAGTGTAACAATTCACAACGCCCAATAACGGCGGATTGGATATAAACTCCAGCCCACAATAACCATGAACTAATAACCTTACAATTAAACATAACTAAAACAGTTTTTAGGGCCCATCTAAGAGTTAGCCCAACACTTAGCCAACGTTGAGTAATGCATGCAAACCCTAGACCTAGCAAGCATGCCATGATCAACTGTCGCAGCCTCCTTACCTCAGTTCCACCACCATGATGTTGTACGAACTCCACAATCTAGAACTCCTGCTACCAGAGTATCTAGACCGCAACATCATCAAATACCTCAAATCGGAAAACACCATCCTCCATAAACTAGATCACTCAACCTTACACCATCCGGTCATTGTCCCATTAAGACAGAATCCCTAGACACTGGGTAAACCCGAGCTTCACCGATCCCCGCAAAACAAGGCAAACAAGAGACCACCACAGCCACTAGAAACGCCAGCAAGTTCTTGAAAAATCTTATGATTGACTGCATATCTCAAACTCTACTGGCTTATAATTATTCCCATCCGGCAGGAAAGCCATGTGGTGTTCAACATGATCAAGATACTAGCCTAGACCAAGGCTGTCGCCGTCGGACGACATGATTCTTGGTATTGTCGCGGGGCTCTCTCTCTATGATCAAAATAACATTTAGTGTTTTTAATGATTGTTGTAATTGAAGCTAAAAATATAAATAAATAAATAAAACAAAAAAATATAAACTGATTAAGGGGTGAATTGATGGATTCGTCTATGCTGCAGCGCTGCATACCATACATACCGAATCAGACGGTAGATAGAGTGTGTCTTAAAATGCATGTGGGGTCCGTGCGGTGTATGAATGGTGGATTAGAGGTATGTATGGTATGCAGCGCTGCACCATAGAATTTTCCCGTGAATTGATTAGTAAATTAAAAATATTTTCAAACAATTAATTATGTTCTTAATATAACGGTTAGAATATTCATAGAAACAGGGGTATGACAAACCTCTGATTACCTAATAATCTTCCAATCTCAGGCAACTAAATTTAATAAATACAAATTGGCATGAAATCCTAAAATAATATAATGATGAGAGTATATAGCAACCCAAATAAAATGATTGATAATGAGCAACTAGCAGCAGGAACAATCTTCATTTTGAACAAATCAAAGCTTATTGTAAACTATGCAAATAAAGGTTCTTAGAAGCTTCATTAGTAACACGAATACATATGGTCAAAGTAATTATCTCATACCATGACGACTAGTTTGATTAAAATGGCTTAATAATTTGGAGAAAAGTTTCAATCTTCAAACTCACCCACTCTTACAAGAAAAATGCATATTATGCATTGTATATATGATATCTCTATCACTTGTCATTTATAGCTAGCTGATCATAATTCTTAGCATGACAACTAAGCAATAGCCACTAATTAAGATTTGGGCACAGTTCTTCATTTTAAAATCATGATCGATATGTGGCTGTGAGTTGACCTTCCAAATTAAGAGGGCATAATTGCCAATTTTGCTACCGTAGGATTCATGGTAGTGTCAATTTGCTACCCTAGGAATTTTTTCCTGCTATTTTGCTACTCTAGGATTCCTAAATTGGCCAAATTGCTACCTAAACGCAATTTCTGTTACTTTTTCCGTCAAATGCTAACACGTGCATAGCACAAGCGGGTATTTTGTACTTTTAGTCAGATGATCATTAAACCATCGTATCCCCCTTCGATTTCACTCACTTTAGTCGACATGCCTTTCCAATTTCGATGTTCTTCGTCTTTCTAATCGATGAGAGAATTCAAACAAAATATGAAAATCTAGCGACACGCAAATATTTAGGAAAGTTCTTGGGTACTCGGACCTCTAAAATCAAATCCCAAAACGATTTTGGAAGTCTAGGTTTCAATCTCAATTAGAATAATTGGGAGCTATGGAATTAGATTTCTATCAATATGGAGGATGATGGAAATTTTCCAACTCACTGTAAGTGCTCTGATTTTCGATCTCTATTTCTACAATTTCCTCTCAATTCTAAAAATTTTAAATTAGGGTTTGTATCTAAGTTTGTGAATTCTTGTTTAAATTACGGGTGGTCCCAAATTGTTAGTGTTATTTGAACTAGATCCCATACAATTAGAATATGTTAGTATACTTAGTGCATGTTGATTCATTGTTTATTCTTATAGATGTTGTATTTTTTTATAACTTCAATGCTTAGTTCAATTTTCTTTCTCTTTTGTATATTTTAGGGTTGCAGTACTTGGTTTAGGTTGATTAAAATGCATTACAATCCTCATGTTGGAATAGTGTTATCTTTAAAGCTCTTCATGATGTGTATGTTGGTGTTGTGGAAGATTTTGGTGATTACCATATTAATTATAATAAATCTAGTGAACACACTAATACTGAATCAAGTGAATATGAAGGAGATGATAAGCTAGATGAACATTTTAATGATAAAGATTTTTGGATTGATGAGCATTATGTTCATAATGTAGAAGAAAATCTACAGTAGTTTGAAAAGATTGTTGTAGATGCAAGACTATTTGATCATCAACTTGAATTTGGAGAAGATTCATCTGATTATGGAGGTAGTGATGAAATGGGAAGTGTTGAAAGCTCCTCTATTGATGATGAGACTCATGTGCCAAAACCGAAGAGAAAAACTCCAAAGTTCAAAACATATTGGAGGGAAACTGATTTGAGACATCCCCAATGACATTGGGATTAGAATTTCCTAGTATGAAGGAATGTAGATAAGCTATAAGAGAGTTTGATATATGCACTGAAAAACCATTAACATTTGAAATAAACCAGCCATATAGGGTGAAGGTAGAATGTAAAGTGGTTGGAGTAACAAAATGTCCATTTTTACTATGTGCAGACTTTGTGGGGGGAAAATGTCCTACCGTTAGGGTGAAACCGTATGTACTAGAGCATTTGTGTGGTAGACTCACTAGTAACCACTTTGCCACTTCTACTTGGTTGGCTGCAAGGTTTGATCAAGAGATTAGATTGAACCCTAAGATGAAGATATGTGATTTTATTAATACTGTGAAGAATACCTATGGCATTATAGTGACAAAAGATCAAGTATACAAAGCATAGCAAAAGGCTACAAAGAGTATTAAAGGGAGCATCAAAGAGTAGTACGGTATGCTTTCAGAGTATGGAGAAGAAGTAAGGTGAGTTAATCCAGGAACTACTGTGATAATCAAACCTGAGTTAAGGAATGAAGAACCTATTTGTTTGAGGATGTATGTGTGTTATGGAGCTCTTAAGACAAGTTTTCTTGAAGTGTGTAAAACTGTTGTTGGTCTTGATGGGTGTCACAGTAAGGGTCCACATAAAGGACAACTTTTAAGTGTTGTTGGTATTGCTGCTAACAATGGCATGTTTTCAATAGCATTTGGTATTGCTGAATTGAAAAAAAGAGATAGTTGGAATTCAAAATGATGGAACTGGTTTGGTGTTCTTAAGTATAAACAAAAGGGCTTAGAGGCAACAATCAAAGACTTGGTGCCAAGTGTTGAACATAGACATTGTGTCAAACACTTCTATACCAATTTCAAGGGAGCTGGTCATGCTGGCTTGGATTGAAGCAAACAATGTGGGGTGCTGCAAAGTGATAATTGGATAGACACATTAGAAACTTATTTTGCAATATAGAAGTATTCTAATGTTGACAATATCCAATTCGCAAGCTTGAAACTCTCAAACCACACTGTTACATGGTGGAAGTCATACCGAAAATGGTACAATGTTTTAAAATTGATGTGGATTAAATTTAAGAAATTGTTCAGAAAACTATTCTATGATGTTGGATATAAGGAAGACAAATGGTACAGATGGCAGCACTTCAATCAAAGGTTCGGGCAATCAGGACAAGATTATACTTTTGAATTTCACAACCAAGCTTTGGTGTTTGATATTAATGTTGATGAATATGATGTCTACAGGAAGTATATTAGAGGACTTGTTGACTACATATAAAAATAATTAAAATTATTCAGCGTAGAAACTATTGAAGACGCTACAATAAATGTCATTGTCATCGAGGCTAAATACAAAATATCTGACAAGGAGGGCAAACAAACAATTGCAAATAAATCTGAATGGAAGAAGAAAGGCAAACAGATCAAAGATGGACAACACAGAACAATTACTATGATCATTGTCATACCATAAGACATTATAAAGAGAAATGATGGCTACTCCATCCTGAGTTGAAACCTGAAAACCAAAAGGGAGAACCGACATAAAGGCCACTTTGACGGTGCAACAGGAAGAAGAGCTTCTAGAGTTGAACAGCCTGACACAACACTTGCCCTGATGACTTCACCAAAAAATGTCACAGATGCTTACAACTGAGAAGAGCTGTTCCATTTGAACATTCAAGTGAAGCAGAGTGTTGTACAAGCAATTGTCGATCTTGGAAGTCAGAAGAATCTGATTTCAGAAGCTCTAGTAAGCAAGGTAAGCATAGAAACAATGCCTCACCCTAAGCCTTACCCACTAGGGTAAATTCAAAAGGACATTGATTCGCAGATTACAAAGCAATGTACTTTCAAATTGCAATCACTAATCAGTTTATCCATGAAGTGACATGTGAGGTGGTTCTTCTACACGTATGCCAAGTTATATTGGGTAGTCCACATTTATGGGACTATGATGCAATTCACTATAGGAGGCTTCGCAAGTATCGTCTGGTGAAGGATGGAAAAGAGTTCCACATCAACGCGTGCATGCCTCAATCTACAAACACTTTATTGATAGTTAACCAAGCCAAAAGATTGGGTAACTCTTGTAGGCCTTTTGTTTTAAAAATGATTCAACCACAAGAACAATGTTCCGAAATTGGAAAATTGCAAAAGGATTTCAAGGTTCTTTTTCAGGATGTGCAAAGATTACCACCACGAAGAGCTGTGGAGCATGAAATCCAACTTGTACGAGATTCATCTTTACCAAACTTGGGTTTATATCACACTTCTCTATCGGAAAGTGAAGAGATCAAGAAGCAAGTACAAGAACTTCTTGAACAAGGAGTCATCAAGCCTAGTTACTCACCATGTGGTTCACCAGTGCTACTTGTGCCTAAGAAAGATGGAGGGTTGCACATGTGTGTTGATTATAAAGCACTTATTAAGATCACTATCAAGAATCGGTATCCTTTACAAAGGATTGATGATCTTTTAGATCAATTGCATGGTGCTTGTTACTTCACAAAACTTGATCTGAAATCTGGCTATCATCAGGTTCTCATCCATGAAGAAGATACTTGGAAAACTGCTTTAAGACAAAGCAATGATTATTTAAGTGGTTGGTTATGTCATTCAGATTATGTAACACTCCAACAACCTTTATGCAGCTAATGAATGAAGTTATTCGCTCTTTCATTGATGAGTTTGTCATTGTTTATCTTGATGACATATATATCTATAGTATCACATGGGATGACCATCTTCGTCATATTGCTCAGGTTTTGGAGGTTTTACAAGCTAGTTAACTATGGTTGAACGGAAGGAAATGTGAATTTGGGAAGCAAGATCTTGTCTACTTAGAGTTCATTGTTGGTGTAGGGAAGCTCAAAGTGGATCCAGAAAAAGTACAAGTAATCACTTGATGGCCTACACCCCGTTCAGTGACCAAAGTTTGAAACTTCATATGTGCTTGCCAATATTTAAGAAAGTTTATCAAACATTTCTCTCTATTTGTAGCACCATTATATACTCTTACAAAGGCCAATCAACAATTTAGATGGTCAAGGAAACATGATGATTCTTTCTAGATATTAAAACGGCAGATTACCGAGGCCCCAGTATTAGCATTGCCAAATCTGCAAAAAGCATTTGAAGTTTAACAGATACATCAAATTATGTGATGGGAGCTGTATTACTTCAGGATGCTAAACCAGTTGCATACCATTTTGAGATGTTTTGTTGACCAGTTTTTAACTATCTGATTTATGAATGGAGCTATATGCACTGCATCAAGCAGTAAAACATTAGAGAGCTTACTTTTTAGGAAAAGAAGTAGTGGTTCACTCTAATCGTAAGCCTTTTCAGTATCTAACTACACCGTCTAAGTTACAACAAGCTCGGCATATGAAGTGGATGTCTTACCTACAACAATTCAATACATTAATTAATTACAAGAAAAGGGTAACTAATAAGTTGGCAGATATGTTATCTCGGCCACCTACACCAGTAAGTTCAGTATTATTGTTAGCTAAGCAGATCCAACCTATAGTACCTTCTAAATACACAAAAGGGTATGACACATATGCTGATTTTAGTTCAGCTCATGCTAAGCTACAACAAGGAAAAACTAGTGAGTTTCAACTGAAAGATGGACTTATGTACAAAGGAACACAATTGTGCATCCTAGAAGATGTCAATAGAAAAAGATGGTAATACTCATTCCATACAAAATATATGATAGTTAGGTACCGTCTTGCTAATACTCATTCCATACAAAAAGACTGCCACAGGAGACTGAGCTGCTAAATTATTTTTCAGCACGTTTGGAAACATTTTGGCCTCCCAATTTCGATTATATCAGACCGAGAGAGTTGATTCTTAGGCCATTTCTAAAGGTCATTATAGGGAATGATGGATACCAGGTTGAAGCGTAGTACTACTTTTCATTCACAAACTGATGAACAAACAAAAGTAGTTAACTAGACAATGGTGCCTTTATTAAGGGGTTATAATTCCAAGCATTTGAAAACTTGGGATAAAAGTCTCATATTTGCAGTTTACTTTTAATCGACCATTTCATGGCTCCACACTGAAATATCCTTTTGAGGTTTGTTTGGGTTACTTGCCTTAAAACCTTTTTGATATGGCATGCACTACAAGTGACAAACCATTAAGTGGGAAAGAAGAAGAGGAACATGTTCGAGTACAAAAATTTCTCGAACGAGTTTCAAAAATACATTCAGAAGTGGAATCACAATTGTAACGATCTCAACAACGATATAAAACTCGACATGACAAGCATTTTGTACCTTGTACTTTTAAAGAAGGTGACTTAGTATAATTAGACCTTGGGAAAGAACGGTTAACTGGTGAAGGTAGGAAGCTCAAACAAATCCAATATGGACCGTTCAAGATCATCAAACAAATTGGTGATAATTCCTTCCAGCTCGATCTACCACCATATATGCATATGTACTCGTTTATTAATGCTGAGAACCTGAAGCTCTTTAAACCATTGCTATTGGACGATGATCTCGATGAGCATGCTCATCTTCCTTTAGTCAATTACTTGAAAATAGAGCGAGAAGATCCACTAGAGAATGATTGTATACTAGAGAAAAAGGAACGTCAAAGGCAGAGAAAAGTACGAGTTTTCCGCATAGGCAGAAATGGTCAACTCCTAGCAAATCTAAGTGGTACTTGAGGCCAAAGGCAATTGCAGAGTTTCCTCATCTTAAATTACCTTGAACAGGAGCCCAAGGTTCCTAAATGGGGGAGCCACGATCCAGGAGAATCTCATATCACAATAATTAATTATTCTTTTAATTAATTATCTTCAACCTACTTATAATTATACGATACAATGGTTTAAAACCATCGATTGTCAATGGTTTTAAACTGATTCACTATTTATAGTTTTCTACTTTAGGAAAATATCTTTGTATTATTTCTCTAATATTTTCATAATTTCCTCTCATATTGAAAAAACAGCTTCCAAGGAGAAGTAACGATTCACTTATTTTCCTATTTAAGTTCTATCTCTTGGAAGTTTTGGATAAGACCTTAAGAGTAGGGTGACAATTTTTGTGATATCTAAGTTGAGTTAAAGTCCTAGCAAATAGTTTTTTTATGGACCATATTTTGGTTAGGTCATTTGATCTCATTCTCATACACGAGATAAAACTATGAGATTATGGTTTAGGGGTATTTATATATACACCCATTTGGGTAGACTTGTTTTACATTAAACCTGCCTCTTCATTTTACACCCAACCATATTTATTAGGTTAATTATGAATTTAAAATTTTATTTTGGACGTGGATAACATAACCTAATTCTATCATGAACCCAAATTAAAAACCACAATCGTGATTCCATGCTAATTTACGCCATCCTAACCAAAAAAGGTTGAGATTATTCCATGATTAAAGCTTAATTTATTGCTACCTTCATTATAGGTAATTTATTATTAATAAAATTACATAAATATTTGTTTGACTCCATCATACTTGTTATAATATACCTGACTAATATGAGTCGCTTGATGATATACTTAACCTCTAGGAGTTGGTTAAAATAAGAAAATACATATAAGAAAGACTGTTACAGAATAATGCAATATACATCAAATAGGGAGAACCATCATCTTTATTCATTGATAAAGAGGCTTTTATATAGGCATTACATTGAATATATCGTATAATCAAGGTTTATATATCCCTCCTTATTTATATTAACCTATACTAATTATGACAAGATACATCGGAAGATTACGGAGAGTAATTCTCCTACAACACTCCAACTTGTATCGCGATCCTAATTTGTCATGGCGCATAACTGTTGCCTCGGTAAAAACCTTGCCAAGCAAAACAAAAACCTCTTGGGTAAAATAAAAACTTGGTCGAAGGGAAATAGAGCACAACGCACCAACTACAACTGAAGATAACATGTGGTATAGACTCTCCCTGAAGTCTGCAAAACAACTCCCCATAATCGGTAACTCAATCTTGGAGTTTAGATAGATAGCGTATACGAACGCTCTTCACATTCTTCAAAAGTAGTAATGGGTCAATGATTTGAATATTAAATGTCACCAAACATTCTTAAATCAAACATGTACACTTCTCTGTACATAGATCAAAATAAAGAGAATTGCACAACAACTCAAAACAAGAGTTTGTAATGAAAAACAGATTCACACGTGGTATATCCTTCACGCAGTTAAACAGCCATAACTTTTTCGATATAATAGGTATGGAGCACCGTAAAAAGTTTGGGAAATTAAACACTCGTGGCTTTCCAGTGATATGTCGCTCACAACCTAGTTCGTTCTGAGTTGATCACAAACCTCTGTCGAAGTTGACTCAGCTATAGGTTCTGGACAGATCCTTCCTATTTTACTAAAACATCTATAACTCACGCAATGTTATAGATGTAGTCAAATGGTTGGTGTCCCTAGAAAGTAGACACATAGAACTTTCTAATGGTACCAAATTCAACATTTTCCAATAAGTGAGCTACCCTATTGGTCCCATGGAAGTTGACATAAGAATCTGGGCAAATTCTGACATCGCTTCATTAAAGTGTCTCTGTGTTGGGATATAGGATTTAATGTCATAAATGCGCTGTGATCAAGCATTGACATATGTGTGGGCCCACTCAGCCATCATCTTCACCTTATGAGTTTAAACCGAATGAGATGTCGAGTCAAGTATACTACAACAAGTACATGCATACACATATCGTACTTAAATATTAGGAGTTTCATCTCTTAAGACTTATCATCGCTCAAACGGCGGAAACACGTATTCTCCTTACTTCGACTGATTCATGGAATACTTGTAGGTATCAGTTTAACATCCTTACTGCCTTTAGCCAACTAATGAATAACATCATCAATAACGGTCATCACTTTCGATACCTAGTATTCTCAATATCCTTTAATTCTAAGTACAGCTATATGCAATATTACATATCCCCATATAGTTATGGGTAAATTGCTTATGCGTTACGAGGGCCCTAGATATAAGCTCTACTACTTAATTGTCGCTCCTACTAATCCATTTTGCAGAATGAACATGGAGTTACGAGATGTTCAACATCTATCCCACCATGTAATAAAAAGTCTTCAAAGTGAATTCTCCTGCATTATCCAGTCTAATAGACTTGATTGGATGGTCAAGGTGGTGAGCCTTGAGTTTTAAGCAAGGAGCTTCGGAATTACAGCATTTGGCTCTTAGTTCATCAATAGTGCATCACACTTCATTTTAATATCCATACCTTTATCAAGTTAATGCGCTCTGTGGTCTGGAGGCACTTGAATTAGGTTAAAACCAATCCATTCAGGATCTTTATCTACATCTCTTAACTTAGTCATAATAGAGATGATATATGTCCACAAGCTGCAAATTCAGTTGTTTTGAAAACCACCTAACTGACAAGGTATTATGAGAAAAAAACCGTCTCATATTTGATTTTAGGGCGTTTTGTCATAGAGTTTGCGCCATAACCGATAGGATTAACATGTGTGGTGTTGGCATTACCTGACCAATGACCTATCTCTTTGTTAAAACTGGATCCTTCGGCTTTCCAAGAGGCTATGTTGGCGAATGACCTATCAATTCTTATCGGATAGCACTTTCCATGTAGGCTAATCTACAATGTTAAAATTTTGATTCAACATAGTATGTATGGTTCGACATCAAACTCATTCAACATCGTCATTCTTTGAGATCTCTCAATTGGATTGGTATTGACATTCGCCACCACATCTTTCCAAGAGGCTGTGGTGGCGAATGACCTATCAATTCTTATCGGATAGCACTTTCCATGTAGGCTAATCTACAATGGTAAAATTTTGGTTCAACATAGTATGTATTGTTTGACATCAAACTCATTCAACATCGTCATTCTTTGAGATCTCTCAATTGGATTGGTATTGACATTGAGGTGTCCCCCAATGATAACCATCATCCTAGAAAATAGATGAGTATCATTGATCATAGATCAAGTTGTGCCATAACTCACTTTCAGCAAGTATTATCGAACCAAGTGGTCTCTCCACACTTACATGAGAGCCACGGCCTATTGACACCATCTACCATATTTTTGGAGTCACCACGTACCAACAAAGAGTGACTACATATCCATCTGTCAGACATTAATCCTTACAGGCATAGTTGCAACATGTATCTCTAATCTCGTCATTTTCATTTGTAGGGCTATTAGGAACATGAGACACTGTGGGACAAACCATGAAAAAACCAAGTCATTTAACTTGAACAAACTTGCTCTTCTCTCCCCCTAACGACGGGGAGACTGACTCATTAAAAGTGACTAAACAAGATTACATGTTAATGTATTTAGAAGTGAACATAGGGGGAAGTTTATGTCTTATTCAAAGACAAAATTCAACATCAAATAACTCATCATTATGCGTTTGTGGAGGCATAATTTTACACATAAAATATGTGGACGATAAACCGTTAACATAATCCGTTAACAAACATGCATATTGTTAGACTTGAAACACTACAATGCAAATCGTTAGAACCGTAACGTCAATGATGGTGGTATAAATGGATATTGTAAAAACAAGACACCTTACAAGTCATAGTTTATGGTTCGAATTGGTGGTTCGTTGGAAGCCTAGGCACATCAACAACTAATACCGAACCTCTGGTTTACACTTCCTTGAATGGTTTACGGACTTTCGAACCTCTGAATGCTAAAAAATTTTAGAAGCAAGTAAACATGGGTATTAGGAATCCAACACCACCAGCCTCACTACAGGAACCGGTCAGAAAAGCACCGAACCGGACAGAATACACGCCGGAGGTCAGCGACCATTTGTGTTAAGCGGTTCACCATGTTCTACGTCTCCAAATGCCCTCAAATTTTATGAATAGGTAACCTTGGATGTTAGGAATCAGTGGCCATAAGTACCACCCCAATATCCTACCTAAAATTAGGTGAACCGATCATCACAATGACAAATCCGAAATCTGTAAATCCTGAAATTTTAGGCTTTTTCAATTTTTGTCATTGTTTGGGTGCTCCATAACATCGAAGTGTTATGGTTTGAGTTTAACCATGATATATGTATCACCACAACAAATTTTATCCTCAAAGTGAATCATGATAAGCCCCTTTAGGCTTCCATCTTATGCCTCATTCTCTTTAGCGTAGGAGAGTGGATGCCACTCCTAAACTTTGCTAAAGAATAGACTTAGAGATTAAGCATAGTGAATGAAGAATCATAGAGGGGGTTTATGCACTTATTAACGCATAGATTACATATCCATTACTTTAGAGGAATTTTAGTGATCCGTTTAACTTCTTTGCTCAAAAGAATAGCCTATACCAGTCATCAATTCATTATTTCGAATCATAGTATCATGAGGGAATATAATTCACACTATTTCGACTCATGAGATGCGTTACATCATTAGAAACGATACATAAGAACTATTTCACAATGAGTTTGTAGGTGATAAATAATATTGGTACAAAGATTGTCTTCAAGTAGCTTATCGTCTCACCATTTTTATATATGGCATCATTGTGAATTCATCAATGTAGACAACTACTATAACAAAAACCATTTCATTGGTTCAATTGCTCTCTTGATGCATAAAAGCATGTGACTTGAATCATAATAACATAAGGCATTTAAACTTGAGCACTTAACCACTCTTTGATTCTTTTGTGATGATCTCGTCATCGTAGTCACAATGGATTAAAATACTAAATCCATTAATAGCTTTTATTTAGCTATGCACTCAACGTCTCTTTAACATATATATATAATCAAGAATATAGAGACAAGTAGTCTTAGGTCAAGACATATAAATATCTTAATATAAAGCTTGGCAAGTGCACTGATATAGTCTCAAATGGCCACTTAACGTTACTTCAAGGTTTCAGACCCTCAAACATCATTCACGAGTTATTGTGACATGCAAATATCATGCATATACACCGTATATCCAAATACAATGATCGGTGTTGCCTAGGCATACCCAAAAGGGGTTGCCGACATCAAAAACAATAGAGCCAAAAAGGCTAGGTGTTCATGAAGAGGCCATGTGGGGGAGGCTGCGGAGGCCGTGCCGGGGGCTGTGTAGGGGATGCAGGGGGCCTCGCAGGGGGCTGCTCGGGGGGCTGCAGGGGGGTTGAGATAAGAGCTCAGCCAATTTTTGATGTAATTAGGGGTCAAACCGGGCGACAGACGGAACATCTTGGCGATACTGGCAAGACTGTATATTGCAAACCTGTTATAGTTTGTCTAATCTTGCACGAGCGTTAGTTCAATTTGAATTTTGTGAAAACATCACCATACTTTAAAACGGTGGAATATGGAGTGCATTTCATGACATGTAACACTACAAATCATCACCAAAACAAGGTGGAAACATGTCATAACAAGACATTAATGAAGCCTTCATCATGCCAACAAGGCATAAATATGCTACAACAAGCATTATCGGTTCAAAATAAAGACGAGAGGAAATGCTCATGGCTCGGAGTCCTTCGGCGTTTTGCAATGCTAGGTTGCAAAGTGTTGATCAAAATCAAATAGATGATGACCTAAACCGCCAAAGATTATGGAAAACCGAAATAAATGTATAATAACAACATCAAAGATCATATATGTGTGCATTGCGTCACACAAAGATCGTGAAAGCCTGACTTATACCACAATTAAAGCCGTGAGATTATGTAGGTAATTCCATGTAGTATGTAATGCGTTACATTGCATTAACATATTGCTTTTGGTAATGAGACCATAATTGCATCGAGACATTCTCGTATGTTCATTTACTTGAACTTCATGAGAATTTTATAGCCAACAATTGTATTGAGATCTTGACAATGAAATCAATTCAAAGTGTAATGACTTGTGCGGTGAATACATTCACAAAAACTTGGGAAAATACACGGATTTATAGTTATTCAGACTATTAACCGAAACATTTATACTTCATTATTTTCATTTTATAACCGCAATGTATAATTGCTTTGAAATCCGTAATAGTGAGAAGATATTCTCATGTTTTTCCATATAATGAGTGTCTTGTTTTTAGAATTTCTCATATCTCGCTCTTGTATATTTTGATCATAATGTTTCCGTCTTTTAATGAAACGATGTTGCACTAAAAGAAATTAATCTGGACTAGGTGCATCAACACATCCAATATGAATATGCCAAATTTCAAGCGCATGTTACGGTCAACAAGATGGAAGATTCATTATGTATCAATATATGATACAACTTCTAAGTACTGAATTGTAGGTCATGTCCCAAATTATGGTGACTCAATTCAATGAACCATGACAAATTCCATCACAACGGTATAAGTGACAATTTTCATCACAAACCAATGGTATAAGCGACAATTTCCGTGGAAAACCGATATTTGTCACTTTTTTTTTCAAACATGTAGCTACACACAACAGCTATGGATGGTAACTGCGTCACTCCCAGCTGCTCCTAAAACTCAACACCAGGGGAGTCATATTGTTGTATACCACTTGGTTGTTTGCCAAATATACAGCAAATAAGTGTTGCTCTTTCTTGATTTCCACGATCATGCTTGATTCCATATTTCCACAAATATGCGGCGAAGTGACTCTCACCATTCCATTTTGTATCGTCGCGTGATTAATTTAATGGAAAACAAAATCGTATGGTTAGTTACATAAAGCATATAAAATAATTCAGTAAAATTAAAATCAAATGACTGAACATAAAATTACTAATAGTAAAAATAACTCTCTTTTTTTACCCTGGAGGCAAAGTTACCATGCCTCTTCTAACAATTTACAGAAGATATAAAAACATCTTTGTCATGGTCCAGTCGGAGAAGACCGACTAGGTCAGGTCGACGAATCCGGGTCGAGCGCCTGTGGCGCTGTTCTAGCGTCCAAGTGTACAGGCGACGATGGGGAGGCTCAACATATTAGTCGTCGAGTTGCGTCGGAGATTTAGGTTTGATGAGGGTCTTCGTTTCCCAGAAGCAAAGGTCGTCGCAGGTTCGTCGTGTAGTCGTCCATGGTTTCAAGGCTCGGGCCGTCGTCATCAGGTTCTAGGTTTGGCTGCAGAGGGAGGCGCGCACATGGCTAAGTTCCCGGATCGATGGCACTAGGTCTCTCAACTATGTAGATGTGATCTGGACATGTGAGCTCGCCGGCAGGGTCAAACCGATTTTGTTTTTTTTTAGCAGAAAAGTTTCTTATTCTTCTATCGAACTTTTTCATGACAAGGAATTTTGCATCTTCTTATGTCGAATTGTTTTCATGACAGAAGGAAATTTTTTAGAGATTAGGATTCTAGACCTAGGAACTCAGGGTTAGAACTATGTGTTGATAATGTGTTACTAAAGAATGCAATATGCATCAAATAGGGAGAAACATCATTTTCATTCATTAGTAAGGAGGCCTTTATACAGGCATTACATTGAGTATCAAATATAATCAAGGATTATATATCTTTCCTTATCCAGTTAATCTATACTAATTAGGACAAGATACACCGGAAGATTACGAAGAGTAATTCTCCTACAACAAAGACATGATTATCTAGGAAAAAGATTACGACGAGTAATTCTCCTACAACAAAGACAAGATTATCTAGGAAAAAAGATGAGTATCTTACGATGAGAAACTTTTAGCATAAGAAAATGTACAAAGAAGGAAGGCAACATTGTCTTGTTTAATTGTACCTATAAGGAAGACAACATTATCTATGAATAAGAAAATATACTTATAAGAAAGACAATATAATCTAGAAAACAAATGACCAATACCTTACAATGAGGAACTTTTAGCATAAGAAAATATACCTACAAGAAAAACAACATTGTCTTATTTAATTATATCTAAAAGGAATACAACATTATCTAGGAATAAGAAAATATACCTATAAGAAAGACAATATAATCTAGAAAAAAGATGACCAGTACCTTACGATGAGGAACTTTTAGCATAAAGTATAAAAGTACGTACAAGATAATGTTATAGTTCTGGATCTCATATCTCCCAATTTTTTCTTCTCTTTCAATAATCTTTCTTCAACTATGACTAGGAGGGTAGGCGAGAAGTACCATGCATGATTGCCCTCCTCTTGCATCTCTCGTTCTCAATATTATGCGGTAACATTTAGTTTCATTGAGAAAAATATGTATGAAAATTCTTTCAAAAAAGACTACCTTCATATAAGAAAGATAAGAACTACAAATTTGTGTTAAAAAGAAAATGAGCATATATATAGAATGTGTGTTCGTATCAGTAACATAAAATAAGAATTATATAAGGAAACAAAAATTGATTAGTCGTAACTACTTATCTAGGAGATGTTTTCTTTTTTCAACCAGAATGGAAAAACAGAGAAGCTAAAGCCAAAATGAAAAAAAAATGAATTTATAAAAATAAAACCTATAAAGAATATTGAAATAATTAATTGGGTGTAGATTCAAAAAAAAATGGAGTGTGTTTATATGAAAATGGGGCTTCCAGGATGAGTCTATGACTAATGATCAAATCCCAGACATGGGATAAAACTTATAATGAACTTGAACTTGTATATTATGTTTTGTAGGGTTAATTTGATTTAATTTACAAGCATTCAGTGAATTGAATGTCTAATGCTTTTCTTTTTCGATTATGTGAGCTTCTGTTTTTGGTCAGATTCTCTAGGATATAATTTGAATGTAACTTTGATCGATTTGATTACTCGACATCAATATTAACCTATTAAAAATCGTTAGTAGTATAAAACAAGAGGGTATCGTTACACGATGGTGATCCAACCAAGGACTGAATCAGAATCAAATAACAACGAATTCACAAAGAGATATAAGTTTTGATAGTTTCAGATACTAAGTATAAAAACAGAAAATAAACCTAAGCTAATATATAAAAGTGATCAACCAGCCAACAAACAAGTAATTACTAAAAAAATAACATAAGAACAAAGGAAACGAAATCTACTCTCATTCAAGTTCATGCCGTAGGTATCTTAGTTCAACTTAGGTTCGATAATGCATCAATTTCCTACGTGGTTCCTAATGCATAGACACAATCGAGCTCAACTACTTGCCTTGCAAAAAAACCTAACACACTAATTCATCATGCTATTATGTATCACAGAAAGAAATTAACATGTCCATAGCACCATCCAATGCCGAACTTAAGCAAATAATCAGTGAGATAGCAAAGAAGAAAACAACCACTCAACTACTTGTATCATAATCGTTATTACCTTTGAATGATTAACATATGCGACATCAACTACTTGTATCAATCACACTATTAATATAAGAACACACCGAAATTTATCAAGAACATGGACAAAAACCTCATGGCATAAAACCTAAAATCATTGAATAGAAATCAAAATCTTTGGATTCATAACATCATTCGAAAGTCACAACTATCTCATAGACAAGATAGAAATAAACTCTAACAAAACCTAAACAAGAATCATCCAAGAGAAAGAACAAAGAAAACCGAAATAAATACAAGAAGATAATAGAGTTACACTTTGAAATATTCCTACGGGGTTTATCTCAAGTGAATGGATATCCTAGGCTACTTGCTTTGGATCGAAAGTATGATGAATGATGAATTTTGGATTCTAAGTGATGAATGCTCGATTACTCGACATCAATATTTAACCCTGAACACATCATTAGTAGTATAAAGAAAGAGAGTATCATTCACAAACCGGGAATCCAGCCAGGGCTTAGGATCACATCACTTAACACGAATTCATAAAGATATAAAAAGTTGATATAGGTTTCGGATTGAATCATAAAAATAGTAAATAAAACCTAAGCTAATATATACATGTGATCAACCAACCAACACATAAACAATCACCAAAACAACTCATATAAAAGAAATCGAACCAAGCTCTATGACTTCCTTGATAATCATGCCGAGACTAGTCCATAAACAACTAAGGTTGGATCATGCAATTTAAGTTCCAAATCAGTAACCTATATGCATAAACACTTAACACATTCAAGTCTTGCCACTCGGCTTCATTGAAATCTAACATGTTCATCTTACCATATAATCCCAAAGCCATGCATATCGAATTCATTAAGTATGTCACCTACTTAACCCCCAATCATGCAATTTCGAAAATCATATAGAAAAGAATAAGCATGTTCATAGCATAAGTCTTTAATCCAACAACCTAAATATCATGCTACAATCGTATACATAACACTTAGAAATCGAAATTGATCATACATAGTACACGGCAGAAACCAAAACAAAAAATTCATAAAACCAAAACATAATTTCGAATCCTTTATATAAATTGAATCAAGTAGCTATTTCATAGACAAAATTGAAACAAGATTACTCTACACAAATCGCAACTCATCCAAGAATAAGAATAAAACCAAAAACCGAATTTAAACATAGAGAGAATCATGGTTACACTTTATCAATCGATCGATCTCACAAAGTATAGCCGTGGCTTCTAGGGGATGGAACCTTCTTCACAAGCGTGCTTGAAGGCTATTGATTGGTGGGGAATGGTGGAATCGGTTTTAGGATTTCTTGGAAGGGTGAGGGATAATTCGACAAAGCTAGGCTTGTGCTTGTGTGCAAGGTTGATGATGATCTGAATGGAGAGGCCGAGCCTCTATATATAGGAATCTAGGAAGCCTCTTGCCGTCCCATTTAGGAGATAGAAACCAATTGGGAAACTGAAATCCTCTTTGTTATGGATTTTGATTCATGTATTCCATATCCAACATGATGTAGGAAACCAAGTCCAATAGGGAGATCACTTAAGGGCTGCACGGCAACATCCTTGGTCCAACTAGGAGTAGCTAGGCCGGCCTCCTCTTCTCCTTCTTCAACTCGAACATGATTTCCTTGTCTCACTTGGAATGCATCTTGGCAACTCTACTTCCTTTCCAAATATGATTTGTCTTTCCTGAAAAGAAATCGTCGATGAAGACATAGGAAAGGATGAAAATAGGAAAGTAGAATCATAGTCGAGTAAGGAATCCTAGCTCAATAAGGATTTCTAACACTTAGCACAATTTCATCATCAAATCATCTAAATTCGAAATAGCTCTACTTAGAACATACATATGACAAATATGAACCTAAAACAACTAAACAAGAAGTAATAAAGCATAAGAATAGGGCATATATACATTAAGAACGTCACACTTTGTGCTCCTATCAACAACTCCACACTTAGACTTTGCTAGTCCCTTAGCAAACACTAAAAAGAGAAATCAAAACATAAAACAAAATCAAAGCAACTATAACTAACGACACAACATTCTAATGCCTTCAACATTTTGTCTCAGAGATCTTCAAACTCATAGTATCAAGAATAACACTCAATCGAGATAGATAGGATGAATTCAATAGTTAATAAACATGAGATTTCATTTAACAAGTAAGACATGGCAGAAACAATAGGTGATATTAAGCTCAACATGTTCAAAACAAGTTCAAATTCAACTTACAAAGGATATGCACTCCAAATCTTTTCTCTCAAGAATATGGCATATGCTTAAAAGCTTTTCACACACAAGAGTTATGAATAAAGTGAAATTGAAAAACCTCATGAAAGGTACCAATCATATGCACAATGAACCCAAACCATATGCTTACTCGTGAAACAAACTCCACAAATCAAGAGCTACTCATTTTAAGAATCATGCGGATCTTTAGAAAAGGGATAGGTTAGGCTCGGCATGTATATATTTTTCAGGGTAAAAGAATCACAAAGGTCATCCTCAAGACTTAGCAGAGCAAAATATCCACCTTATGTCGCCATACTCCATAAAACAAGGGCCAAATATCATCATGTTGGACCGATTCTTCACTTTAAACATTGTGAAAACGAACAAAGGCTAAAGTATACATTATTGAGCCTTCAACAAATACATCACAACTCCAAGTTCACATAAACAAGATGTATGCCGAGATCATCATTCTTTCTTTTCCTCATTTTTTTTTCTTTCAACCTTGCATCATGAATGTTTTCTTTTCTTTTCACACGGCATCAATACATTTTTCTTTCTTTTCATACACTTTTCACGGCATACATACATACAATAGCATAACCCCACACTTGAATCAAATCATCACTCCATATTAACACCAAGAATCGGCTCTGCCAAGCCTCAAGACAAGGTAGAGATATAACTATACTAAGCAAGGATATAACATGTTGGTAATGAAAGAAAAGGCTTAACGTAGGCTCAAAGGGGTTAACACTAAGGTGTCCCAAGCAGGGCTCAAATAAGGAATACGGCTTTTTGGCTTAAAATGGTGGAAATCCTAAAAAGATCCAACAATCCTTTTCAAAATCAGAGTATATTATGATATAAAGCTTCGAAAGTTTCACAAAGTAAGTTCTAGCATTCTCTAGTTTATTGCAATTTTATGGCATATAAATTAATCAAAATAGATGTAATGAGGTTATAAAGTCAAGAAACGATATAAGAAACTCTCCAAAGAAAGGCACAAGTATATGGCTCGAAACTCACATAGGTTCCATGAATTCAAACAAGTAAGGAACATGCTCATTCTGTACCTAAGTTTCAAAATCCTCATCTACTACATGTTCGTACAAAATCTACACATCGATTAACCATCAAATAACAATGAAGTTTATTTCAATATCATGATCATCTATCAACCATAAATTTCGAAGATCAACTCATCCTAGACAGTTAAAGGCATACCTAGGACTCAAAACAACAACTAAACAACTAAACAACTTAAAAATCGAAAAACAGAACCAAAACTTCCACTAAAATTCGAAAATCAAAACAACAAAAATTGAAACACATAAGCATCAAACAATAGAATAAAACGAATGATGTATACCCCACCCCACACTTAAAAGTTACATTGCCCTCAATGTACAATATGATAAGCAACAAAAATTAAAAAGAGTTAAGGGATAAGAAAATGCAAACACTCGTTGATGGCTCCTTCATTGGCTTAAGTTTAGAGTCTATAGCCTAGACTATCTCCAAAGCATCACTTGCTTGCCGTAAGATTAAGGAGAGACGTCTCCTCTACGTTATGCGCCACAAAATTCTCATAGTACGGCTTCAAGCGATGTCCATTGACCGTGAATTCCTTATCAATCACAACACCTTTAATCCTGATAGCACCAGAAGGAAAAATGTGAGTAACAACAAACCGTCCAAGCCACCTAGAACGGAGCTTGCCCGGAAATAATCTAAGTCGAGAATTAAACAAAAGAACTTTCTACCCAACGACAAAGTGTTTCTTCCTAATCATGCGGTCATGGAATGTCTTAGTCTTCTCCTTGTAAACCATTGCCGAATCATAGGCCTCATTTCGAATCTCTTCAAGCTCATGCAATTGTAACTTCCTATGCAATCCGGCCTCATTAATGTCCATGTTAAAATTCTTCACAGCCCACCATGCAAGATGTTCGAGCTCCACGGGAAGATGGAACGCCTTGCCATAGACTAATCGAAATGGTGACATGCCAAGAGGAGTCTTGTATGCCGTCCTATAGGCCCAAAGAGTATCATCCAATCGTTGAGACCAATCCTTGCGTGATGGTCCAACAGACTTCTCCAAAATTCTCTTGATCTCACGATTAGATAGCTCCACTTATCCACTTGTTTGAGGGTGATAAGGCGTAGCGACCTTATGCTTGATTCCATACTTCTTCAACAATGCCTCAATGGTCCGGTTGTAAAAGTGAGATCCTCCATCATTAATGATAACTCTCGGCATACCAAACCTAGAGAAAATATTAGAACGAAGAAAATCTGCAACAACTCGAGAATCATTAGTCCGGGTGGCTTTTGCTTCCACCCATTTCGACATATAATCCACACAGACGAGTATGTACAAGAAACCATTAGAGCTAGGAAAAGATCCCATGAAATCAATACCCCAACAATCAAAGATTTCAACATATATGATCGGTGTCATAGGCATTTAATCTCTAGATCCTAAGTTTCCCGTGCGTTGGCATCTATCACAAGTCATGCAAAAATGATATGCATCTTTAAAAATTGTAGGCCAAAAGAAACCACATTCTAAAAGGGATCAATTATCCACTAAGCCAAACACTCTGACAAACTGAAACCACGGAACCTACAACTGCCAACGATCAATAATAAAGGTCGGTATCACAAACACATCATTACAACCGACACACATAACCAAATATCATATCCATCATTCATTAAGCACACAACACCATTATAAATCAAGACAATCACATCCTTAACACGTGGCTATCAGTCGCTACAAACACATCACGACAAACATTAAATGAACTCAAAACCTACGGCAATAACACATTATTCCTTATAACGATAATCTAATTCCACAACCTCATACGATAACCAAATTCAACAGTTAAGACATCAATAGGTTCATATCAACATACACTACTCGATGGAGGTACTCACCACTCCAAAAATGGCAGCACACGCCGCCACAGTGGCTGCGCGTGGGCCCCACGCGCCACCGCCCTTCAAACTCTCCAAATCAACTTGACCCCAACATTAAAGTTATAGATCATACAAAACCAAACATCTTTTATACCTGCACCGGACACCAAATCGGCCGGGAAGTGGCTGGAAAACGCAGAAGTAGATCAAAACAGTGCACCGATTTCAAGATCGTGATCTAGCTCGATTTGTCGCCCAACTCCGATCACATCATGCCCAGAATGAAGGATCACGTCGATTAGCAGCAATCCAAGCTCCGGAGTCGCCGAAAAACACCGGCAGCGGCATTGACCTTGGACTGCAAACTTGTGGCAGTGATTGCGGCGTGTACGGCGGTCGGCGTAGTGTGAGACCGGTATTGATCAACTGGAATCGATAAGACGGTTCAAATGGAACCGGTGGCGCGTCGATCAGCGGCCGAACGGTAGAATCGGCACTGGAGACGAAAATGGAGTCTGGATGAACGGCACCCGCTCGAATTTGAATTTTCTAATTTTTATGATTTTTCTCTCTTTAAACCCCCTATTTATATTATTTCCCAAAAATACCCAAAACACTTCTTGATTCGTAATTTTTCATACGAACTCTGATTTAGGTGTATCGCATGTCCACGAATTCGTATCGACGAGCTCTAAAACTTTCGTTACACTTAGTATGACTCTCAATCCAAGTAAAAAGATAAAAGTAAAATTGTAAAAAATTGTAAAAGATTCGGGACGTATCATTGGCTCTCTTATGCGCACAGTTGATGATGATCCTCTCAATGATGTTGTGCCTCTATATATAGGAGAACAATCAGACGAGATAGTATCCAATAAGAAAGCTGGAATCTTCTTTGATATAACATATGATTCTTGAACTCCAAATCCAACTTGATGTAAGCAACCAAATCCAAATGGGAGACAAACAAGGGTTGCACGGCAGCTCTCCTTCTTGGGCTAGGAAATGGCTAGGCCGGCCTCTCTTCTCCTTATCAAACTCAGAAATGATTTCCTTACTCATCTAGGAATGCATCACGGCTCCACTTCTCCTAATTTACCTAGAATTTGTCCTTTCTGAAAAGAATAAGAATGTTTAGAAATAGGTAAGAATGAAAATAGGAAAGTAGAGTCCTAATCGAGTAAGGAATCATAGCTCAATAAAGATTTCTAATACTTAGCACGATTTCATCATCAAATCACTCATATTCTATATAAGCACTACCTAGACACTTATTCTAACAAAATAAACTAAAACATACGAAATAGAGAGTAACAAAGAGTAAGAATATGACATTAAAAACGTCACACTTTGTGCTCCTATCAAACTTAGACAATATAAAAGCAAAACTTACAGAAAATACCCGCACGTGTTAGCCTTTGATGGAAAAAGTAATGGAAATCACATGTGGGTAGCAATTTAGGAATTGTAGAGTAGCAAAATGGCAGAAAAAATTCCTAGGGTAGCAAATTGACACTACCATGAATTCTAAGGTGTAAATTGGCAATTATGCCAATTAAGAGTTAGATAGTCAATTGTGCAAGCTTATTCTATTAACGTTTCTAGAAAACATATCAAAATAGCTTACGTGTAGCTTATTAGTAGTCCTGAAAAAATCATATCCCTATTCCCAAGTAACAGTCAACGTGTTGGGGACGTTTCCTCAAACCAAAACGTGAATACTTCACTTTTGTGGTTCAGATATTTGCATTTCTCCAACTCGTCAATCACATCCTTATACATATTTTGTGATCATCAATTTCTTGAATACCAAGAATTTACACTAGCTATTATCATCATATCCATGGATAGATCAGAAGGGTATCCAGAAGTAGATGCTAGAGAACTCGATCAGCCATCAAACTCCGGCGCATCATTTCTGGCCACCAAGAATGATATGTCACTACTGGAAAGCGGTCTACTTCGAAGAAACTACAGTGACGTGGGTGAAAGCTACTACAAATTCCAATCAAACGTTGGTATGTCTTCAGTTGATGCAAGGTTGTTGGCTCTTATAGCGTTCTTCAAGGAGCTTTACTTCCGGAGGCCGGAGATGTTCAAGAAAATATTTCCAAAGCATTCTCATCCTGATCAGTTTCTGGTCGAGATGCCAAAGAAATTGAAATTGGTTTTATCTCAAGTCAAATCAGATGAGACAACCAGGGTTCGAGCGATGCAAAGGAGCTTGAGCATCGGATCACCGCGTGAATTAAAAGGAGATGAGTCGGAAATTATGCTCGAGCGTTTCAAGATCAGAACTATTGATTTAGATGATGATGATGTTAAACAAGATAAAATCAAGTCCGGTGGCTCAAAATGAACAGCTAGCAAGAAACAACATGTCAATAGTCAATACATGTTTTGTAGAATATTTTGGATTGTTTGATAGGGAAAAGATATCAAAAACAAAAAGCCAAAATGGACTTTTGTGTGTATTTGGATGCATTTTTTTATTTCAATTTTGGCATAAAATATTTATTTATTTATTTTCCATTACTGTAGTTGGTTACTTGATGTGTATGTAAAGGCAGATTTATAAGGATTCTTAATTAATTTTAGTTTGGAGATCATTAACAACTGTCTAGCTAGTGCGCATGCTTCGAAAGATTTCCTATTAACTTACATATACCTAGGCAACCTAGTCTTTCAAATCATGAAAAACAATTAAAGTCTTCTTCTTATACATCTATCTTGCCTTGTCAATTTTGTCATAGAAGATTTCATATATGACTATTTGCAACCACTTCAAATTTCAATGTTTCTTAACTGAGATGATTTTAGGTTTGGTTTGTGCCACCCATTAAGTGAATATTGTTTATAATTCGTTGTGGGGGATCAAATATTGGCGGCTCCATTCGTATCACGCGGGTACTAGGTTGTCTATTTATGAACGATTACAACATGGGTTATGTTAAGTGACATGATCCGTCTTAAAATATACCCAAATAACGAGTCAGACATGGGGATTACTGTCAAATGAGATATACCAAAAATTTCAGCATAGTCTCTCCTGAAAATAGCCAACCCTACCTGCACAAAAGACACTCCCAATATCTCAAATTCAACACCAACACCTGGAGCCACCATGCTCCTCAAAATTTTCAACTCCACAGCCACAATTCATAAATATAACTCAAAATGCATGACGTAATAGGCAATGTTCGTTACCTAATCTCCTTGGACCCTTGGAGCTCGTCTCATACCACAACCGCCCAACCCACTAAGACGACGCAGTTAATAACAATCATACCACATTCTAATAACACTGAACCGTGTAAATTTATTATCAAAATAACGTCCACTTGAGAAACAAATATGAGACCACACGACACCTGGCTAGTTACCAGTCCTCTGCTTTCTAAATGTCTATCAGGAGTCTACTAGTACATCTCATCTCTTCTAGCGACTCGGTTATGCAATCTGTAGAGATCACTAGTTCATCACCTCTGTCCTCATCACCTCTGTCCTAGTGCCTCTATAATCTGTCGGTTCATCCCCTCTCTTCTGATTCTGCCAGTTCATCCCTTCTCTTCCAGGTATTTTCTGTTCATCTCCTCTCTTCTGGTTATGCCAGTTCATCCCCTCTTTTTCGGTTTTGCCATCTATAGAGACCACTAGTTCATCACGTCTCTCCTAGAGTCTTAACAGCCTGCTGGTTCATCCCCTCTCTTCTAGTTCCATACACTCACCTCAAAGTATCCGACACAAGCCCCATAACATAACCCCGAGTCTCACTCGTAAACAAATATACAACCACCCTTCCTGACATAATATCAAACAATCACATAAGTATCATCTCTATGATCAACACAGATAAACTAACCGATATCTAATCTAAAATAATGGTGGCTGCACCCAAACCTTAGTCGGGATGCTTACGTACCCTTTTGAAAAGTGAACAAGTCACTCGTAGTTCAGCTATCCACCAAGTCAATCACTCCAACCAGCTGAAACCAGAAAACCCACAACCGCCAAAGATCAAGAATAAATGTCGGTATCACAAACGTATCATCACAACCGACACACATAACCAAAATCATAACCATCATCAATCAAGCACACAACACCATATCCATTATCAATCAAAACAATCACATTCTTAACACATGACTACCAATCGATACAAAAATATAACAACAAACATTAAATGAACACAATATTTACGGCAATAATACATTATCCCTACCAACGATAATCTAGATTAACAACCACATACGATAATCAAATTCGATGATTAAAATGCCGATAAGTTCGTATGGATGAATGCAACTCAATGGAGTAACTCATTGCTCCAAAAACTACCACACACCCTGCCGACAATGGCGGCGCCACCACTATTCCGACGACCACCAATGGTTACCAAACTTCACCATCACAATCTAAACAACATTTCTAACAACTTTTTAATTCACAACAAAGTCCAAATGTAGGCCTAAACAGTCCAATTCAGGAATAACACAAAATCGGCACTATTCACAAACCCTAGAATTAGAAATTCTTGATTCGAGTACTTACACCTCAATTTGGTTCAGTTCATTTGGAGGGGTTGTACACGACGTTGAGACAAGCAAACATCCCTGAGGAATCCGAGCTATGGAGGCCGGAGGAGAGAGTTCTGACGAAAAGAGGGTACGGCGGTAGCCGAGCTTTCGAGCGACACCGCTCCTTCACGGCGGTGAGATAGAGGCTGCCACCAACCCATAAATGTAGGGAATTGAGTCACCTTTCGATTGAGACCACTGCGCCGCCCTAACTCGGCCGGACAGTGGCGAAATCGATGGAGTAAAGCGACGGGGTCGGGGGAGCTCAAGATGAACTGTGGCGGGAGATATTTGAAGTTTCTGATTTTTTGATTTTCACACCTTTAATCCCCCTATTTATATTAAATTCCAAAATGCTCAAATATGTTTTTTGATTCATAACTTTTACATACAAACTCTGATTTGGGCGTGCCTCATGTCTACCAATTCATATCGACGAGCTCTACAACTTTTGTGAATAAAGTTTTCCCGAAAAACTTATGCATCGAAAAATTAGCTTTTAAAATTATTAACTTGGTACGACTCTCGATCCGAATAAAACGATAAAAGTAAAATCGTAAGGAATTGTAAAAGATTCGGGGTGTAACACTAAGTGTACCCAACAAAGTTCTTAGTGTACCCAGCAAAATATTTATTTGTTTTATTCTCAATTTATCTCTAATTTAACTAATTATTTTTCCCAAATGCCCTAGAAATCAATATACCCAACACACCAAAACATACTCATTTTTTCATCCTGGTCATGTCCTACCCAGATCTCGGGACGATCTCAATGGTGGATGACAAACTGTTTAGAAAATGGATCAGGGCAACAAGCCATAACAATTATTACAATTGGTTTATGCAATTTGTTACATTTCATACCAAATTAGTTGCATCCTAGCAACTAACCATTTCGTTAGTTTTTGTGAACAATCATCTATTCCAATATTCTGGTGATTAGGTTATGATTATACTAGTTCAATTATTAATTAATCTATGAACTAATTCAATATATAGATGTGAAAATCCTCTTATTGTTCTACATATATGTACATATTTATACGGAAGTTATGTTGATGCAACGCTGCAAGCATAAAGTACACTATTACAATAACTCAATCACACAACACACATTAGACAACAGAAGAAGATGACCGTTTGTCTCATGACTTGATTATCTTTATACAACTAAACTTATCACTATGTGTTGTGTTATCAATGACTTTTCATTTGTAAATTTCATCACACAATACATTTGAAAATTGTGTGTTGTATAGAAATCTTCTATCAAATTTTCGCAAAATATAAAACTGTAAAACAAATTCAAACTACTAGTTGCATGACTAGTACTTTTACAAGACACAATATATGTTTTGTTGTTTGAGGGAAACTCATTTTACGTATAATTTGGTTTGACCATGTTCCAATATGTGTTGGGGATGCCAACTGAACTTGCTAAAAATGTTGTATAATATAAAATAAATCTTGTCTTGTATGAATAATCATTTATACAACTAATACAACTTTTGTATTGTGTGCTTATGTTTTATAACTTTCAACATGTTCTTAGGAATGTCAAGTACATTTGATTGTACAACAGAAAATGAATCTTGTCTTGTATGAATAATTATTTATACAACTAATACAACTTTTGTGTTGTGTGCTTATGTTTCAGGACTTTCAACATATTCTTAGGGATGTCAAGTGCATTTGATTATAGAACTAAAAATGAATCTTACATTGTATGAATAATTATTTATACAACTAATACAACTTTTATGTTGTGTGCTTATGATTCAAAATTTTCAACATGTCCTAAGGGGTGCCAAGTGCATTTAATTGTACAACATAAAATGAATCTTATCTTGTATAAATAATCATTTATATAACTAATACATTTTTTCTGTTGTGAGATTATGGTTCAATATGATATGGGGAACGTCACTTGAAATGGGTGAAACACTAGTATAACATAACATAGCTTTTTAGTTGTAGGATTTTAGTTTAGTGTTTAGAGTTTAGGGTTTTGAATAAGGGGGCTAGGGTTTAGGGTTTAAAGTGAAATTTAATTTTATATTTTGGTAAAAAAATGATATTATGACAAATAATTTTTTAACATAAAAATAATTTAAAATTAATTGAATACAAGGTCAGTATTGTGCCAAATAGGTCATGTTTGACTATTAAATAATATTCAAATAACGAAAATTCTTTAAAACAAATCATAGAAAATAGCTTAGGTGTCCCAAGATGTCGTCAAAAAACATTACGCTCACACGGTAGTACGCTCTATGCACCAGTGTAAAATGTTTTAGAGACTTATTTTCGCGTAGCGCCACTGTTCTTAGCGAGGTATAAAGATATCCATAATAAGTGGTTTTATATATAAGGGTTGACCGCATCAATCGAGATCTAATCGTTGCGAAAATAAATGAAATTGGAACCATAACTATTTTAACTATGGCGATCACATCCTACGGTTAAATTTTGAAAATATGATCTACTCGATATAGTTGATTTAGAATTACACACGTTCATATATAACGTAGTAAGAAGGTTATCACATTTATACACATGTTGTGATGTAAATGTCAAAATTCATAAAATATAAATTTCCTCAATTCACAAGGGAATTCAACTATAGAATGTGATCATTATAATGAAATACACACACGTGGTACAAGATTAAAATTTTTACGGCAATGTTAAAGTTTCAATCGACATGGTCAACTGTAAATTATGACAAATAGTATTAGGCTATTAGGGTTGACTGTGTGAATCCAGAACAAAACATTAGTAAAAGTTGGTGAATTTTACACTATAGACATGTTTCACTATGATATGAGGATAATACGTGTGGTCAAATATTTCTATGTTAGTGTCATTCGTATCATTGGTGTGGACAAAATTGCATCTGATCTAAATAAATAATAATAATTTACACAACAGAAAATATTTGTTATGTTGTGCGATGAGGATGTTAAAAGTAATTTGGCTCAAATGCTAGAGTGGGAATATTGCCTCCTTCATTGTGGCACTTGAAATTTTATCTTCTTCACACTTGCACAACTATGTGAACATTGAGTGTTGTTTGATGATGTTTGCATTTTCACTCGTTTCTGTTAGGTAAAAAGGTTATTATACAACTGAATTTTCCATATCCCTTGTGTGAGATACCAAACTTCTCTTTCTCCCCAAACTGTAATTTCCCAAAATTTGCCAATGTTTCATTTCCCTCTCTCAATTCTCCCCTTCCCTCAAATCCGACACTTCTAAAAAAAATAACTTAATTGAACCCCCAATTTGCTAGGGTTTCATTCTGCCGCAATATTCTTTTTTGGGTAAATTCCTCCTATGGTACCTGATGTTTGGCTACTTGGACAATTTAGTACTTGATTTATGAAAGCGGACAATTTGGTACCTAAAGTTCTCAAATTTAGGTCATTTTGGTACTTATGTCAATTTTGACCATATTTTAAGGGTTATTTCTGTCATCTTATCTAAACTTTACTTCATTTTTTTATAATACCTCCAAATTGCCTCTAAGTTATCACTAAAAATTTGATAACTCATCCACTTAGTATCTGTGATGATTTACGTATATAAGTTTTCATAATTTAGTTATCAATCTAAATTAATTTTAATTATAATTAATTAAAAAAATTGATAAAAATTACAATTGCATAAAGACAATTTATTTCCTTTGCATAAAATAATTAGGATACAATAAGTATATTAAGAAAAAAATTTATTTTCGATATATGCGAAGTAGATGCTAAGTGGAATAGATATATTAATTTAATTATCTCCAAAGAGAGGCAATTATATGAAGAAAATGAAGAAAAATGTGAATTTAATGAGTTTAGAACTAGAATGACGGAAATAACCCTGAAAATATGGTCAAAATCGATAGAGGTACTAAAATGGCCTAAATTTGAGAACTTTAGGTACCAAATTATCCGCTTTCATACATCAGGTATCAAATTGTCTAAGTAACCAAACATCAGGTACCATTGGAGGAATTTACCCTTCTTTTTTTCTTTTCCCCTTATCTCTTTCTATTGCTTTTTATGAGAATGCATCTCTTCATATTCCTCCTCCTTCTGTATCAACAAAAGAGAGAGAGAACAGAGAGTAGAGCTCTCCACCGTCTCCTTCACACCGTTGATGCGACTCCGACTGGCACGCCACCACTATTCGACTTCTCCACTCGCCTGTCTTGCTATCGGCTCCACGGTCCTGACATTAGCTTTTCCCCCAATTTCAAACCCTAGCTTTTAAATCCTACAGATCTAGAAATCCCTCTTCTTCTTCTTCTTCTTCTTCTTCTTCTTCTTCTCTCTCTCTCTGGTCTAACTCCAAAGAGTCCGGTTTGGACGAGGTCGGCCGGATAGACGACGAGCAGAATGCCGTTGCGAAGAGCAAAGTTTTGAGTCTGATTCTGATCACCGGCGAGAAAGATAGCAAGCCGGTAATGTATCCTCCGCCGAAGCTCGTCCAGTTCTTGATTTATTCTCCTTGTCGCACCTCACTCCTCCACTCCACTGTAGTTCTCGAACTTAACAAAACCCTAAAAGTTATCCACCCACACTCTTACCTCTGCTTCCATTCTCTGCTCCCCCGACTGGTATGAGCTTCGGAGATTGAAGTACCTTCTAAATTTTGTTTTGGCCATTTCTCCTTTTGCTTATAAGCCAAAGTCAGAAAAACACGGGTAGCGATTAAATGATATTTTGAAAATACCATTAGGTGCCCTCGAAAGTTTTGACAAATTACCTACCCTTACCTTCTCCTTTCGACCTCAAAACAGGTCTCCCTGTTATCTCTCTCGATGCTCTCCGGACAACGTCATTCCTCCGACGCCTCCGACGTTGCTCTCGCCTGTGGCTACGAGTTTGGTAAGGAGGTTTTAATTTGATGAGTTTGAATTCGTTTGTCTATTTCACATTCCTTCTGCAATAATGAGACTTTCATATTGGGTAATTTGGTGTCGTTGAATCTATGTATATGAAAATAAGGATCTCTTTGAAATCGGGTCGTTGGTTCAAAATCCTGATGTAGGTTGGTTCAATTTACTTTTTGGTTAATTATCTATTGATGTTTGTTTACATAGTTGAATTGGGTATAAATAGTGGAAGCGATAGAATTGAGTTTTTGGTTGGGAGGATCACTGGATAAGAATTGGGGCTGATATATGCATCTAGCTAAATCCCACTCCATAGTTGTTCGAATTTTCTATTCAGTCTTAGAAGAAGAGAGAAATATAGGCTATTTTTTACTCATACCCATTTCCCCTAAATTCTCTCTGTCTCTGCTTATAGTTTAGTAGCATTTGATACAAGACTTACCTACTTTGATAAATAAAATTACATGTGCAAGCTTCTCATGGAACCATGGATGTTTGTTTTTCCACCTCTTGTTGATGTGATTATAATTTCTTACTAATCAAGTGTGTAGTTTCTGGCTTCTTCTGCAATATGCCTTTGTGGCATTGCTTTCCCTAATCTTATGTTGACAGATCATTTATTTGAATAGCCAAACATGAATTCACATGATGTAGATTAGCTGTAGCATAAAAGAGAGATTTACGAACTGAATTGCTCTGCAAATCCAATGCACAAAATACCATGTGAGTACTAGTTGCTTTCTTTATTGCTTAAGGAAAGGGAATGTAAAATACATATACATGTTTTGAAACGTGTTTTGACTCAGGTGCAGACTGGTAGTCTCTACAAGGATGTGAGTAGTAATATGTAAGGCCTATTCTGGTTTGGTTGAGGCAGTGGTGATTGTATATTTTTCACCGTGATTGTATATTTGATGCCAGGTACTGCATATATAGTTATATATTGATCGGGATGTTTTTTGTTGACTATTTTCTGACTGCAAGCAACTTGTGAGTTTTGAGGTGTTTGCTTCTCTCGGTTCCCTGATTACTTAGTTTGGTAACATTAGTTTGGTAACATCTGTGTGAGCAGTGCTTACTTATATTTCTAATTGTTTTGCTTTATTTTTTTTAGTACATATGTTCTTACTGAGAAGGGGAATAATATTGTTTTTATCTTTGCTGAATAGGGTATATAAATAAGTTAATACACACACGTCTAGATAGTATAGATACCAGCAAAATTGAAGTATCTTGATGTTCTCTAACTCCCACTCCATGTTTTTACATTCTTAAAATGCATTCTATTTTTTGGCCATCTTTTTGCATTGCAGACTTGCTGTGAGTATGGAGAATAACTACAATAAGCGCAATTGCCGGAGTTCTATCAAAATTAGAATTAAGCTCATATAGTCGTAATTTTCTGTATATAGCCAAGATTGTTAGTGCTTAGATAATCTTCTGAGTTATAGTTCAATTGAGTGAAAGCTGGATCAATTTCTTTGTACCTGGGGCACAAAATGGAGTAGTGGCACTATCATTCGATGATGTAATTACTTGTCATCAGAAAGTATGATGCATGTTAATAAATCTACATTGTTCTTTGATGTGTTTCCTCAAGGAAGTGAGTTTGGTGGAGGTTTAATTTTAAAGTGTAAAGTGTATCGCTGACGGCACTAAGGTTCATCGTGCTTGATCAGCCTTGATGATCTTGTGTTTATAAGGAAATTTAGGATTAGATCAGAGTTGGTCACTAGTCCTGGGCCATTGAAAAAATATTATATATATTACCAAAGTAATAAGATGTTAAATATATTCTTAAAAAGAAAATAAAGACTTCAAATAATTTGATGTCTAAAATAGTCATTCTACAAATAAAAGTACAAGCCAACTTGAGTATACCAAACACTTTGCACAACTTATGTCACTGAAAGCTACTTAAAAAGTCAGTTTACCAAACACTCAGTTATAAGTCAACTTTTCTTGTAAGTCACAGCTGCGCCAAACACACCATTCATGGATTAGTCTTAGTAGTTTGAATTTATTTTGTTTCACTAAGAGTTGTGGTGGGTTTGTGAAATAATGGAGGGTATAATTGAGGGTTTGGATTTTGAATAATTGCCTTGTTTCATGTGTTTAATTATGGTTTATTTGGGCAATTGTTGAGAATACAGTGGAGTGGTGTTGATAATGTGTGTCAATTTTGCAGAGCTTGCGTACGAGGGCAAGTCAGCAGGAGAACAAGGCTAAATTACAAGCAATCCAAGGGAAGGTTTGCGGTGAGAGCCTCTGTGAAAGACATAGCCTTTGACCAGTTTACCGTTTTGTGGAGGCGTGGTCTGCAAGCTGACATTGAAAAGCTAGCTAATGCTTTTGGGCTGACTCTTGGTCCCAGAGGTAGCCTCTCTATCACTTTCAAATTAGTTTTGTCACTTTTTATATGCATGACCTTGTTAAAAGAAAGATTAATGCACTGAATGCTCTATTTCAATTTCTTTTGACAGAGCAACTGTTTTACATGCATCAATGGCAGCCTAGGTGGTAGTGTATGAGGCCTGGTGTCTCAGGACAAAGAGAGGCATCCTTTATCTCAATGACAGTTCCAGAAAGGTATGTGTGAATTGTCTCCAATTTGGGCATTTAGGATTCCAAGGTATGTAGATTAATATATCTTATGAATGGTATATGAGTCTGTCTATAAGTTCTTGTTGTGACTGTAATATTCATCTACTTCGCTTATCTCTATCAAATTGTTTGTTTTTTTTTCTAGGTTAATAGGTTTTGAAGAGAGATTTTATTCTATCTATAATATATGAAGCGTAGTGACTTAGCTAAGCGAATTTTCTCTTTTAAAGAGCAGCTAACTGTTTCAACATTCTTATGAACCAATTATATTTCATTTGGTATGTACTCTTTTGCATGTTACAACATATGCGTTTAGGCATTATCATAATGACATCTTCCTTTATATTTAATGATCATTTCAAAGGCCTTTTTGACTTGCTTAGTTTATATATATGTCTTGCTCTTTCTATGTACTTTTCTTTTTATGAACTTCTGATTGAATTCAATTTCATTTATCTTAGTTTTGTTTTGCTGGCAGGTAAAGTCGAGACACGTATCGTATGGAGAGAGGAAGACCAGATCATTAGTGGCAGACTAGTATAAACATTAGTTACGCTAGTAGACATAAATTATCCCCTTTAGCTAGGAATTATGGCTGCTAGTTCTACCATGCAAAGAGTTTATGGATTAGATAGGAATGCTTCATATCACAGTTACAAGACCTTTGCTATGAGTTTATGTGCTTTTTTAGTTGAATATTTGGATATTCAGGTCATGAATACATGAAAGATATGGAAGCTTGGATCTTTTGCTAATGATTTGATCACAACTTTTGAGATTTTTATTCATTTAATTTATAATAAGAACACAACAGCTCACACAATAGTAAGTTTAAAATCACTTTATTGTCTTTGTTGCATGATTAAGCAACAGACGACTAATGACAAAAACAAGTTTTGTTGTACAAATGAACCCTTCTACAAGAAAGTGAAGCAAATAAACAGTTGTTGTAATGGAAAGAACACAAGGAAATAAGAAATAACATTTGTTGTATAACTTTTGTACAGACAACTAATAAGGGTCAACTATGCATTTGTTGTCCAATCAGACAACACCACCATACATAACAGTTTTGCCATTCTTCACACAACGTGTGATTCATTGTTGTGTAGTTGAGTTATCATAGTAGTGGTAAATATGGTTTTCATAGTTCTACAAACCAAATAAATCTCACATTTTTAATCAGTTACGTTGGGGGTGATGATGAATTGGGCATGAGCTGTGCATAAACATAGTGAAGTGGGATTGTTTTGCTGGGTAGTTTTATAGGGCAATTTGGGAAAACTATTTAGTTAAATTAGAGAGAAATTGAGAATAATACAAATAAATATTTTTTTTGGGTACACTAAGAACTTTGTTGGATACATTTAACAGTACGCTTGCCACGTCAGAGATGGATTTGAAGAAAAGTGTTTATGAATTTTTTTTTTTGGAATAAATTTGTTGATCGAACAAAGAATTCAAATACGACAAGGAGCAAGTATGTTATGAGTCGATCTCACTTGTAAGGAGAGACTGGAGCCTCTAGACTAAAATGTACTAGGTTAGTTGAGCTTTGTTTTTCAAGATTACTTATTAATGACTTAATTTTTAACAAAATCACACAATCTGATTTAAGATGTAAGATGGGTAGTTTTTCTCAAGTACCGACAAACAACATATCAATAGTGTCAAAGACATATATTGGAGGTAATACAATAGAAGAACAATTCACTCATTTCTAAATTAAAATGTAACATGTGTAGTTTTTTTTTTGAAGTATCAAAAATAACACATCAATGGGGTGTTAAATTACTTAAAACAAACTAATTACATCAAACCAATCTAATTCATGTTTTGCAAAATGGTGAATTCTAGTTCTCGCTTGGTAAGATACTCGCCGAGTAGTATATGTCAATTTACTGACGACATTAATACCACCGTCTCTCTGCTCTGGCATTCTCTGCCTATAAGTTCACCATCCAACCTTCGATTGACGATGGACCGAACCAAGAAGATTCTCCTCAAAGTCATTTACCTGCACATGCAATATTCACTCATGCATTCACTTTAGACGAAGATCAGAATAGAGAACCCAGGTCCTTGGTCTCTGCAATTCGGGCCAAAACCCTGGCCACCGATTCTCTTGCATGAGGTAAGAATATTCACCTCCTCTGTAAAGCCTACACGCGTATGTACTTAGTTTCTCAATTCGATAGTTTCTGATCCAATTCTCTTTCTGGATTTTTTGCCATGTCGGAGTTTTTATCAATGGTAAATTTCTTCAATTTGAATTTTGAGTTTATCATTGTACTTAGAGGTGGCAAATGGGCCCAAAAGCCCGAGCTCAGCACGAGCCCGACCCGTTAGAAAACAACCCGGTATGTTCTGAGTCCATTATTGTAATGGGTCAGGCCGGGCCGAGATATTTTGGCCCAAGGGCTCGGCCCGATCCCATTTTTAGCCCGGTACGGCCCGAGCACGATATATTCATGGGCCGGCCCATTAAACACATAATTTTATATTATTTATATAAATATTTAAGCAATTATCAGTATTAGATTTGAATATTAGACTTTTTAAATTAAAATTTCTTAATTATTTCATTATTTTAATTAAAATATTTCATAAATATTATTAAAGTAGTGAAGAAAACGTCATTGTTTTAACATACGTAACGATTTAGAAATAAGATTATTAAATATGTTGCAATATTTTATTTATTTTACTATTCTAAATACATAATATATTTTTTTAATTGTGTCATATAATGTTAATGGAACGGGCCGGGCTTAATATTTAAGTAAATGGGCCGACCCGAGCCCGACACGATAATTAAATAGACCGGTCCGAGCACGACACGGTCATGATTTTGGCCCGCTTAAAATGAGCCGGCATCACCCGGCCCATTTGCCACCTCTAATTGTACTCAACCATGTTCTAATCTTGGTTCAAAGATTTCAAACTCAAATCGGATGTTGCTCTATCGGTGAGCTGAAGCTCCTTGTATGGAAATACATAATGAATCAAAGCTAGGCATGTGTCAGAGGAATTAAATGAGAGCTCTTGGTGGTGAAGTGTTAGCGTTGCTGAGTTAAGAGAAACGAGAGGAAATAAAGAAGCGTGGAAATATTTGCACCCGAAAATAATTGGCGCGTGAGGTGTGTAGGAAAAGGGCAAAATAGATAGATAAAAATTTAAATAATGTTGTAGGAGAATTATCTCCATAATTGTCACGACCCCAAAATTTCGACTATGAAACTTAAATTTTCGAAGTCATGAAGAACACAAAAACAATCTCCATGAATCGAAATCATTTAAATGTCACAGCGGATCATCTCTGAGTTCAAAATACAACTCAGTTAAACCGATTATTACAAACCAAAATTTATAATTCGACATTATAACAAATGGAAATGTATAATCCTCACAATAAGTCCACGCAAAATCCTCACCACAAGATGGAAATAAATAACTTCAATTCCTCTGAGCGGTCTGTCGATTTCCGCTAATCCACACATGCGGAGTTATCTCCTACACCATCGAATAGGTGCACCGGGATTGTAAACACAAACCCGGTAAGCTTTGCAGCTCGTATGAGTAAAATAACAATATAATTCGCATATCAATATATACGAAAATCCACAAATCAACAAATATAAATGCACTCATGACTCATTAGACGGCCCATCTGGTTGTCTAATTATGTGAAAATATATGTACTCATGAGAATTGGGCAACCCCTCTGTTTACCCAAATGCATTTATAATACTGGTACTCATGAGCGCTGGTACACCTCTATTACCCCTCATGTAGTACGTCGCCGACATTGGACAACCATCTGCCATCCAATATCAAAATATATGGGCATTCATAAGCCGATAACCCATATGTTACCTCATATGCAGTACCCCGGCAGACAGACTAGAGCTCTTACTGTATCGTAACTTTCGCCCGGCCAAAGGCTAGGTCCCGACATGCCAACACGTCCGAAGACAAAAACTGTCCGAAGACATCAATCACTTCCGAAGACAAATATATATTCCATTATATCATATACATGTCATATTTCATTCTTTAACATTATGCATAATCTTGAATCTCCGCAAGGGTAGATTCGTATATATGTGAGATTTTACTCAACTTATAAACTCAAGCGTAATTCCACAATTACGACAGAAATTCATTTCCTTGAATTATCGATCACCTTAAAAAGATAAGAAAAGAATTTAGATTCGTTACGTAAACTTTAAATGCCGAAACAGTAATAATATGTTACTGTTCAGCAATTTCTGGTTTTACGAATTTATTATTCACATATTAATGTACAAATACACATCAATTACGTATTCATGTACGAGTACATACTGCTTACGTATTTATGTACGTATACATACTGCTTACCAAATTACCATTCCGAAATTACTTTTACATTTACTGAAAGTAATTTATATTTACATTTACCGTACGTAATATAAATTTATATTTACAGTACGTAAATCACTTTTTACTTCCACCGAATGTAAAAATAAACTTTTACAAAATTACTGTTTGAATTCACTATTCACGCGTCGAGCCTAAAACCCACCAATCTCTTCCTTTCTTCCCCCTCTTCCTCCCCACGGCCTCACACCGCCTCTAGGCCACTCTACTGCCCTTCACGCGCCGCTTAAGGTGGCGGTATCTCCCTCCTCCTCCGATCCACCATCAAAACCCCACCAAATCAACAAACAATCACACCAATCCATCAAACAAGCAAAACCCTTACCTCGACAAGCTCGAGAACCACTGGAGGTCGCCGAAGATGAAGCTTGACTGTGGCGATGGAACTCGCAGTCTCGGGTTTTGGAGCGCGATGGCTCACGGCGGCGCGAGGAGGTGCGTCAACCTCGGGGTCGACTGCGGAGGGTCGCACGACGCTTCCTGGGACGGCGGTGTGAGTCACGGACTGCCGGAGGGAGGAGATCGCCAGCGCGAGTTTCCAAAGGAGAGAGAGAGAAATCAGGGAGAGAGAAGGAGAGGGAGGCGAGTGAGAGGAGAGAGAGAGGGGTTTCCAAAAATCGAAACCCTAATCTGAAAAATGTCCCTTTTATACTCGTTTCCAAAATCGGAAACTAACTTCCGACATTAATAACTTTCACGTCTGACGTCCGATTCAAATGCGTGATGCGTCCACGAACTCGTATCGACGAGCTCTACAACTTTCGTGAAGGAAAAAGAGTCAATTCTCACGTTGCGGAAACGTCTAAATTGAATTTCCGATAACGTTTTTGTTTTCGATTTCCGACGTCATAAGGCGACACAAACACGTTTAATGAACTTCACAAATTTATAAATTTTAGAACAATCCAATAAACATTTTCAAAAACTAGGGTCATTACAATAATCTTCCGGTATGTATCTTGTCCTAATTAGTATAGGTTAGTCTAGATAAAGAAAGATATATAATCATTGTCTCTACGAGATACTCAATGTAATGTCTGTATAAAGGCTCCCTTATCAATGAATAAAGATGATGTTTTTCCTTATTCAGATGCATATTACATTCTTCTGTATCACGTTATCAGCACATAGTTCTAACCCTGATTTTCTAGGTCTAGAACCCTAAAATATGAAAAATTTTCTTCTGTCATGAAAACAATTCGACAGAAGAAGATGTAAAATTCCTTCTACCATGAAAATAATTCAGCATAAGAAGATGGAAAAAAATTATTTATGTCATGAAAAACTCAGCAAAAGATGACTGAAATAAATTTTTTGCTGAAAAAAAAAATTACAGAAAAGATGAAAAAAAACCTAGAAATCATTGTGTCCTCTGGGCACCCAGAAATTTCCTGTCGGTACTGTAGTCTTATCCGATCGACGGCAATCCAAGCCCCAGCTCCACCTTGCTTTTCGACGGCAATCCAAGACCTCAGACCAAAGCAAGGCGAGGCCTAATCGACGACTTAATGTCGCCCCCCAATCGTCAACGCAGCCCCAAAGCCGATGCCTCTGCCTTGTAGCCTCGTCGAACCCAGACCAACGGCGAACTTGTGAAGTCGCCACTGCCCTACCCAGCAACCCCAAACCTTGGCACCGACTTGGTTCGATGTCTCTTTTCCCGTCGACCTTTTTCTACCCGACGGCGACGCTGCTAGCGGTTGCAGTAGCTTCGACCTGGACACCGAGTTATAGTCCTCGACCTAAATTTGGGTCCGAACTGGTTGCAAAAATCAACTCCACCCGTCTCGGTCAAAGAGGTTTTTACCTCTCCTTGTAATTCGGTGAATTGGTAAAAAGGGGCAGGATAAAGTGGTGTTTTACTGTTATAGTAACCTTTTTATTAATTTTTACTATTTTTTTTCTATTTGGTTTATGATTCTAACCATATGTTTTCATTTTTATGAAATTCATTGAATGACGATATAAAATCGAATGACGATAGTTACTTCGCGACATATATTCATGAATTCAAGTATGATCGTGGAAATCAAGCAAGAGCAACACATATACGCTGTTTATTTGCAAACAACCATGTTTTAATTAACGTTGCTGCTTTCATACAAATTTAAATTCTTGTGAATGTTGTCTTTTATCGGGGACTTTCAACCTCCCTTTCCTTTTCAACCCAATTCTTTCGCTTCTCGGGTGGTATATAGGGATATGATTCCCTTGGTACCGAGTTTTAGGAGTGGCTGGGAGTGCCGTTGTTACCATCTGTAGCCTTGTATGTAGCTATAAGTTTGAAAAAATATGGGACAAACATTGATTTGCGACGGAAATTGTCGCTTATACCACCAGTTTGTGACTGAAATTGTCACTTATACCATTGTGACGGTATTTGTCACGGTTTATTGAATTGTGTTACCATAATTTGGGACTTGACCTGCTTCAGTACTTGGAAGTTGTATCAAATTTTGATATTAATGAATCTTCCCTCTTTCCTTTGGTGCAACATTGTGTCATTTAAAGATAGAAATAATATAGTCAAAATATACAAGAGTTAGATATGAGAAGTTCTTGTAACAAGACACTCATTATATGGAAGAATATGAGAATATTTTCTCACAATTACGGATTTTTAAAGCAATTATGCATTGCGGTTATAAAATAAGAATAATGAAGCATAAATGCTTCGGTTAATAGTCTGAATGACTACAAATCCATGTATTTTCCCAAGGTTTTGTGAATGTATTCACCGCACAAGTGTGACTATAGTTACTTAGTCATTACACTTTGAGTTGATTTCATGGTCAAGATCTCAATACAATTATTGGCTATAAAATTATCATGTAGTTCAAGTAAACGACCATACGAGAATGTCTCGATGTAATTATGGTTTCATTACCAAAAGCAATGTGTTAATGAAATGTAACGCGCATTACATACTACATGACACTACCTATATAAGCCCACGGTTTTAATTGTGGCAGAGGTCAGGCTTACACGATCTTTGTGTGGCGCAATGCACACATATATGATCTTTGATGTTGTTATTATACATCTGTTTCGGTTCGCCATAATCTTTGGTGGTTTAAGTCATCATCTATTTGATTTTGATCAACATTTTGCAACCTAGCATTGCAAAAACGCTAAAGAACTCTAAACCAAGAGCATTTGCTCTCGGCTTTATTCGAACCGACAATGCTTGTTATAGCATATTTATGCCTTGTTGGCATGATAAAGCCTTGAGTGATGTCTCGTTATGACATATTTCCACCTTGTTTTGGTGATAATTTGTAGTGTTACATGTCATGTAATGCACTCTATATCCCACCATTTTAAAAATATGGTGATGTTTTCCACAAAGTTCGAATGGAACAAACGCTCGTACAAGATTAGAGGAGTGCCAAACTATAACAGGTTCGCAAGTTACGGCATTGCCAGTATCGCCAAGATGTTCTATCCGCCACCCAGTTTTACCCTTAATGGCATCAAAAATTGGCCGAGCCCTTGTCTCGTCCCCTAGGCATCCTGCAAGGCCCACCCCGCAGCCCCCCCTGCAGCCCCTGCACAGCCCCCCGCACGGCCTCCGCACGGCTTCTTCACGAACTCCTAGCCTTTTTAACTATATTATTTTTATGTTGGCAACCCTTTTTTGGTATGCCCACCGATCCTTGTATTTGAATCTATGGTGTATATGGATGATGTTTTCATGTCAAAATCACTCGTGAATGACGATTGAGGGTCTAAAACCCTTAAGTAACGTTATGCGCCCATTTGGGACTATATCAGTGCATTTGCCGAGCTTTATATTGTGATATTTATATGTGTTTACCTAAGACTACTTGTCTCTATATTCTTGTTTATGAATATGTTAAAGAGTCGTTGAGTGCATAGCTAAAAGAAAACTATTAATGGATTTAGTATTTTAATCCATTGTCACTATGATGACTAGATCAACACATAGAATCATGAGCAGCCTAAATGCTCAAGTTTAAATGCCCTATGGCATTATGATTCAAGATAAGACACATGCTTTTCATGCATCAAGAGAACAATTGAACCTATGAAATGGTTTTTATTATAGTAGTTGTCTACGTTGATAAATTAACAACGGAACCATGAAATTGGTGAGACGATAAGCTACTTGAAGACAATACTTATGCCAACATGTATCATCTAAAAACTCATTGTGAAAGAAGTTCTTATATATCGCTTCTAATGATGGAGCACATCTCAAGAGTCGATATAATGTGAATTGTATTCTTTCACGATACTATGATTCGGAATAATGAATGGATGACTCGTTTAAGCTATTCTTTTTAGCAAAGATGTTATACGGATCAATATAATTCTTCCAAAGTAATAGAGATGTAATCTATGCGTTAACAAGTGCATAAGCCCCATATATGATCTTTCATTGACTATGCTAAATCTTTAAGCTTATTTTTTAGCAAAATTTAGGAGTGACACCCACCCTCCTACATTAAAGGGAATGTGACATAAGATGGAAACCGAAATTGGCTTATATGATTCACTTTAAGGATAAAATATATTATGGTGATACATATATCATGGTTAAACTCAAACCATAGCACTTAGATGTTATAGAGCACCCAAAACAATGACAAAAGTTGAAAAACTTTAACTTTCAGGATTTACAGATTGCGGACTTTTCATTGCGAGGATCGGTTCACCTAATGTTATGTGGCCTATTGGGGTGCTACTTATTACCACGAATTCCTAACATCCAAGGCTACCTACTCACAAAATTTGAGCCCATTTAGAGACCTGGAACATGGTGAACCGCTCGACACAAGTGATCATTAACAGCCGGCGAGTATTCCGGCCGGTTTGGTGATTTTACGACCATTTTCGGTAGTGAGGCCAGTGGCATTGGATTTCTAACTCCCATGTTTACTTACTCCTAAAATTTCATATCATTCGGGGTCGGAAAGTTAGTGAACCATTCAAGGAAGTGTAAAATAGAGGTTCGGTATTGGTTGTTGATGTGCCTAGGCTTCCAACAATTCGAACCATAAGCTACAACTTGTAGCGTGTCTTTTTTTTACAGTATCCTTCTATACCACCATCATTGACGTTATGATTGTAGTGATTCGCATGTTAATGTTTCAAGTTTAACAATATGCATGTTTATTAACGGAATATGTTAACGGTTTATCGTCCATATATTTTATGTGCCAAATTACGCATCCACAAGCGCATAATAATGGGTTATTTGATGTTGAATTTTGTCTTTGAATAAGACATAACTTCCACCTATGTCCGCTTATAAAGACCTTAACATGCGATCTCGTTTCGTCACTTTTGATGAGTTAGTCTCCCCGTCGTTAGGGGGAGAGAAGAACAAATTTGTTCAAGTTCAACAACTTGGTTTTGTCATGATTTGTCCCATTATGCCTCATCATGTTCCTAATAGTCCTACAAATGGAAGTGATGAGATTAGAGATACATGTTGCAACTATGCATGTAAGGATTGATGTCCGATAGATGGACATGTAATCACTTTTTGTTGGTGACATCATATGCCAATTACACTTTTGGGCGACGACCATTGACGGGAAATGCTCAATTCCATCACCTCAAACACTTTAAGCGATGGAGAAACAAAATCGTCTCTAGAGGAAGATATTTTGTCGCTCAAAACACCCTGGAGTGACCAGATAATAAGTCTGTAGCGTAAGATTCAATACTTAAGTGACCAACATATTTTATCGTCGCTTAAACCCTCTGGAGCGACGAACATTGTTTTATTCCGTCGGTTAAATATTTTTTCATCTACTTAAGTAGTTGGCCTTAAAGACATACAAAAACTGGATCTAAAACTGGAAAATTAGTCTGCAGCTGCGATTTTGAGGCTGATTTGGGGAAAAGCTTGAAGTTAGGGGTGTAAAACTTCTTCTTATCTCCTCATTGTAGGTTAGTATGAACTATATCATTTCTTCATCTTTATACCATGTATTGAGTTTATTGCACCATGAATTTGATGTTTTATAGTTACTTTTAATTTATTTAATCATGCAATTGGAGGTTCATTGTAGAGTTTAGTGTTAGAATGACTCAATTTAGAGCTTTACTATGGGTTTTAGAGTTTTGTGTTAATTTTGTCTATTTGTGTTAGAATAGAGCTTGAATTAGGTGTTTTAGAGTTTGAATTTGGTGTTCATTTTAGAGCTTCAATTTAGTGTTTTTGAGTTTAGTGTTCATTTTGTCTATTTGTGTAAGAGTAGAGCTTGAATTAGGTGTTCATTTTAGAGCTTCAATTTGGTGTTTTAGAGTTTAGTGTTTACTTATATTAATGCATCATGTTTTAGAACTTGAATTAGTATTTTATTCATCACTTAATGTATGTAGAATTTAGTGTTGATTTTTTGTGTGTAGAATTTAAGTTATACATATAGATTAATTTATTGCATAATATTTTTTACATATAACATTAGTGCTTTATTCATCACTTAATATATATGCTTGTGTCTTGTGTGTTATCTTTAGTGTTGGATTTGTTACTTGAATTTAGAGTTAAGTAGAGTTGATTTGTGTGTGATTGCAAAAATACAATATATTGTTCATGAGTTTTTTATTTTAATTTATTTACTAAGATGTGTTTATTATCCGGTTGAATATGTGTAAGAGTGAACTCTTACAAGAATTCACTGGTTGCTTTTAGCTTAGAATTCCCGTTCGAGAATCACTTGTACGGCATTTAATTCTTGAATTGTCTCATTTTTGGACAGTTTGGGAGAACATGATTTTGTTGAGCGACTTTGCACGTCATTTGGTTTTGTTTCAGTTTTGGGTATTGATTTCGACAAGATCTCATTGTATTGTTCCTCGAGTGGAAACTAGCTTTAGATATTTGTGTACTTGGGGAACTGTAGGGAGATGCTGCCGAATTTTTCCCAAAACCGAAAGCGAAACCCATGAAGGCAAGAGGCTTAACAAAGGAAGTGTTCTCCTGAATGGGATATGACCCTAACCGGAGACATAAGGTGAAGAAGAACAATAAGAAGAATTATATTATGTGTATGATTATATTGTTTACTAACTTAATGCATATTTACTATTTCAGTTATGACAGATATTCCGGACAAGAGTTGGATGCAATACCATACAAGTGATACCAGATACCTGACAGGATACTTCTCTTTGTGAACTGGGCCTGTAAAAATAATAATGGGAATCCATATTACCTTTGCCCATGCAGAGATTGTTGTAACTAGAAACCGGTGACAGAACACTACTTGTACGCACACTTGTCTTCTAGGGGTATGATGAGCACTTATATTGTATAGACCCAACACAGTGAAGTTTCAAACGAAGCAAGCATGTGTGATCTCCGAAGACAATACATTCAGCAGAGAGCATCTTCTAGTGGTGATGTTTGTCCTTCCATGAACCCAACTATAGACATTCTACATGATGGTTTCCCGTATTACGCCGGATATGACCCTTATTCAGTAGATGAACCGACTACCGATAGTGGCCCTAAGTTCAATGATGTTGTAGATGATGATTATGAAAAGTATGACAGGCTTTTACAAGAAGCCCAAACCCCATTGTATGATGGTAGTACCGAGACAATTTTGAGTGCCGTCTTAAAAGCAATGCAATTGAAAGTGGAAAATGGATTGTCTGACAAAAGTATTACTGACATATGTACTTATAATACTGACTTGCTTCCTCTTGGACACATTTTTCTCCTTAGTATGAAAATGATTAAAAAGATCTTGAAAGATATTGGTTTGGGTTATGAAACAATTGATGCATGTGAGTATAATTGTGTGTTGTTTTACAAAGATAAGTCTTGATTATTGTCCCAAATGCCTAACTTCAAGATGGATGCCACATGAAGAAGGTAGGAAAAACAATATAATTGCTCGGAAAGTGATCTGTTACTTCCCTTTGACCAAAAGGCTGAAGATCATGTACATGGCGCCGCACACTGCAAAGACAATGAGGTGGCATGGAGAGAGGCGTGTAGATGATGACTCTCTCAAACACCCGACATATGGGGAGGCATGGCGACATTTTGACAAATCATTTCCTGGTTTTGCCCACAACATTAGAAATGTGCGTCTTGGACTTGCAACAGACGGTTTCAATCCATTTGAAACAATGGGAACCTTGCATAGCACGTGGCATGTTGTTGTGATGTCATATAATTGACCTCCATCAATGTGTATGAAGAAGTAATTAATATGCTGACTTTGTTGATTCCAGGTCCGAAATCTCCAAGAAAATATCTTAGTGTGTTTATAGAGCCATTGATCGATGAGCTCATACAATTATTCACGCATGGAGTCCGTACTTTTGATCGGCATGATGAATCTACTTTCATGATGAGAGCAGCAATGTTGTGGAAAATCAGTGACTTTCCAGGTTTAGGAATGTTGGCAGGCTCATGTACCCATGGGTATAAAGCATGTCCTATTTGTTTGGATTATGTTTGCTCAGAACACATATGTGGGAGGATGGTATATTAGGGTCACCATAATGGGTCCAGTGAGTTTAGGCCAAGACCCCTTACTCTTTCTGGAGAGGAAAGTTGGGCAAAAATAAACTCTCATGATTACTTTGTGCTTAGCTCGCACGAGGACTTTACAATCCCTTATAATCAAAGAAACATAATATGTTAGACTCACATCTGCAAGTTTTGGAGGTTGCCTTATTAAAGATATATTATAGTGAGATACTGCCTAGATGTCATGCACATTGAGAATAACGTGTGGGACACCATCATTGCAACCATTCTAGGTATTGAAGGAAAGTCAAAGGACGGTCCAAAAGCTCGAGTTGCTCTGAAAAAAAAGGGTACGAAGAAGTCAGTGGGAAAGAATAAGTGGAGAACTTCCTCCTGCATCATTCGCCGTCAGGCCGGAACACAGAGTTAAGATGTTTGAATGGTTTTCGTGATGTTAAGTATCCTCACGGTTATGCGGGACGTTTGAGGAATAAGATCAATCTCCATGAGAAGATGTTTCATGGTCTAAAGACCCATGACTACCATGTAACGCTCCAACGTCTTTTTCCAGTGGTTAAACGACCATTCTTACCTGAAAACATTGTCAGGCTTTTAGTAGCATTGTCAAGATGGTTTCAAAAATTATGTGCTAGAGAGTTGAAAAATGAGGAAATCCGACATATGAAAGATGAGATAGTCATTATTCTTTGTCAATTTGAGATGATTTTTCCTCATCATTTCTTTACCATCATGCTTCATCTCATGGTTCACCTTCCCGAATAAGTGTTGCTAATCGGTCATGTATATTTTAACTGGATGTTCCCCATGGAAAGGTACGAAATTAATTTTTTCATTAACAATAGACATATAAAATGTTTTAATTTTTTTTTTAATTGACCTCTGTATATTTTCTTTTACACGCAACTGGGGGACTATAAAAAATCAGTGAATAATAATATGCGTTATCTAGAAGGTTGTATCTCTTATCGATACATTGCACAAGAGTGAGTGACCTACTACAGTTTATACATGCCTAATGTGGGATATCCAGAAGATGCAAACATCCCGAATGCACCACAATACAATCTTTCTGTTGTTTTTGAACTCGTTTGGCCGGATAAGCTTATAAATCATAAAGGGATGGGGGACAAGATATTGATGTGGCTCACTAGACTGTTTCAGAAGAATGTGAAGAAGTATCATACAATATCGACAAACATAAAGTCTAGTATGAGGAACATTATCCATTGAAGAGCGAGGCCGATAGTAAGAAGCATTTTCAGCCGTATTTTCTTAGATGGGTATGCATAAAAGCTTCTTCCTCTTAATATAACTTAACTAGTACAATCCAACTTGCACAAATGTTTTCCAGGATTCCATCTTACAGATCGATGATCTTAGACGAAAGAAAGACTTGTCCTACGATCCAGAGGTGCTCAAATTGGCTCAAAGAGCACAAGCACACCGTCTTTATACAGCGTGTTATGTGAACGGTATCAAGTTCATATCATGGCGAAAAGATCAATACTTGAAGACCCAGAACAGTAGGGTGATGTATGAGACACTTAATGGTAAGTTCTATGGGATTGTTGAATACGTTGTCGAACTACTGTATACAAACTGCATGCTGGTTGTCTTGTTCAAGTGTAAATGGTACAACACTGACCCTAACGAGAATGGGAGCACTAAGCTGGATCACGGTTTGTTATCAGTAGATACATCCACTAGTTGGTATGAGGATGACCCTTTTATTCTTGCAACACAAGCAAAACAAGTTTTCTACCTACAAGATCTAAAGGTCGTAAATGAGATGTCACACAAAAATGTCTAAAATTCCAGTACACTGGCAATACATGAGAAGAGGAGAACTCCAATGGGAAATCATATCGAAGAACCCTATCAAGAACCTATCGTCGAAGCATTCTTGGTATACAGTCTGATTGCTGGTTTTACTATTGATTTTGGTTATCACTCACAAGATGAAGAAGTGGGCGACGACGATGATGTCGACATGGGCGATGAAGAAGAAGACGAAGAAGAAGAAGAAGAAAAAGAAGAAGAAGAAATTGATGAGGATAATGATGAAGAATATGATGGGGTTGGTTGGTCCCCATGATGATCGATATAGCCAACATGATTTATATTTTGAAATTACGAAATCAAAACATATGTTTTATGATATCGGAACTTACCGAGTGAATGTATGAATTGCTCTATGTTAATGTTTGAATGTTTGGACTTGTACTTTATATCAATGCATTATGTTATGTAAAACTTATAACTAGAAGAAAATGAGTCTGAAAAACATACGTTCTGTGACACCCTTTAAAGCGACGATCTTTGCTAAGCTTGTCGCTAGAATTCTTGTGTCAAACATTTAGGCCAATTTTTACTTAGGTGATGAACAATGGCATATTGGTCACTTTAAACTCATCCAAGCGATGGAATAACACTTTGTCATCGCTCTAAACCTAAATAATTGGCTCGTTAAAGTTTCCCACAAAAAATTCGCCGAAAATTTAAACTCATTTCCAAATTAACTTGGGCGACGAGCGTTTATTAAGTTCATCGGGTATGTGGGGTATATAAGACTAAAGAACCGAACCCTAAATCCTAAATTGATCCTAAATCGTTAGCCTCTCTCTTTCAGTTTCCAAATTAAATGGGAAAAATCGATCCCAAATCGTCGGCCTCTCTCCCTAGAAACCAAACCCACCACTCTCCCTAAATCGATCTATCTCTCTTTATGTTTCTCACCACCCTCAGCATCTCTTCCCAAACCCAAACAATCACCGAGAACCCTATCAATGGTTCCGGGTAAGCCCATATCACACATTTTCGCCGCTCGTCGAGCAGCCTTCACCTCAGAAGCAGCTGAGGCAGCTACCTCTCCGACCACAACCACTCCGGCCTCTCCTCTCCGCCACCTCCCCAACTGGATACAATAGCTCCTCCTCCGCCTCCCCCATTTGAAGACTTTGAAGACAAAGTCAATGACGATGCCATGTCCATCACCATCACCGCAGAGGGCGGCTCGACCTCTTCCGAGACGGTTTTGAGCATTAGTTGTAGGAAGAGCTTGCTGCCACTAAGAATGTTTTCGAATCCGAAACTTGATTTTTTTTGTTTGGTTTATAGTCATTTGGATTTTTTTTATGTTTATTTGTTTGGATGAAATAAAGTGTTATGGTGAATATCTCTCTTATTCGTTTCTTTCATGAATTAGTTTTGGTTTTGATTATGATTCTGTTTGATTAGCTTATTGGTCTCTTCTGGTTCTGTTCTTGTATTCTATGCGTGCTTGTACTACCTTACTATGTGTCTTGAATAATGATGAGCCTAGTACAAGAGATTCTATGATTAATATATAAGTCATAGAGTTTCTTAAGTTCAGTTTATCTATTAGTTGATTTGGCAATTTGAAGCATCTCTTAGGTCTGGTTGTGGTCATTCATTGATCTGAATTGAAGTTGTGGTTATGAGCTTGCTTAAGGTTGAATAAAGTCAACACAGTTTTGATGAGTTATATATGAAGAACCTATGTTGAAGCATCTCTTATGCTACTTGTTGATGTAGTTTTATATCAATATATGTAGTTTTAAGTTGAAAAAGTATGCTTTGTAACATATATTTTAATTATCTCATTATTCTTTCTTCATTGATTATTGTTTTCTCTTGTTATGTTCTTGTTGACTATTTCAATGTGTTTCTTATTGTTGTTTGATGCAGGCCAGCAACAGCGGAGGCGGGGTATTGTGGTTGGCCACATGACCAACTACAACATAAGATCTTACTGCGATGGTCTGATTTCCACAAGGACCCCCATTAAGATAAAAACTGCAGCTTGTTGTCTAGGGACATTGGTAGTTGGGTCCGGTCCAAGGTGCCGATGAGGAAGCATTCTTATTTTGATCTTGGTGATGTAGACATGGCTACAGTGCATAATTTCCTGCATGTAAGTGATTTTTCCACAATTGTGATTTTTTTTTTTGTGTTTCGGTATAAAAAAATTAGCGAGTACTAATGTTTAGTGATGATGTTTTGTAGACTAACTATCTTCTAGCGGAATCAGACTTTAATATATTGGAGTGGATAGACTCTGAGGCTGGATGACGATTCAGAGATTGGAAGCATGACTGCTGACAACACTTTATGGCCAACGAGAAGTTCTATTTGGAGATGGGACCTGATGTTGTTCCCCTTGAGTTTTTGCATCGGCCGGAGCAGTGGTAGTGGTTGGTAAAACAGTGGCAAGACAAATATTATATTGTAAATCATCTCACCTTATTGCTTTAAATTGTTCTATATTTTGACGTTTTAATAATTTCAACTAGTGACTAACTCTATGTTTTCCTTATTTTGAGGCCGTGTGTGAGCGCAACAAAGCTAATCGCAACAACAATCTCAATCCAATCAACCACCACTCCGGTGAACGGGGTATGAGTTACAGGGCTGAGGAGCACCTCAAGAAAGGACATCCAGCACCCTAATTGCTGCTGTGCTGGAAGTGTACGGATCGGAAGTGAACGTAAAGCAAGCTTTGGTGAGCTTCTTCCCCTTAATTATTGATAGCTGGTTGTATTGTTGACTTGTTAAATAAATATTTTTTATGCTTGAATATTAATCAATGTGCATCTATGCAGCAACAATTACAAACAAAACTTGAGGAGAAAAAAAGGCAGCGAGAAGAGGCAGTCCTTGGATGTTTGGAAGCAAAACCAATGTCACAATTAGTTGAGATTGAAATCCTTGATGAGGCTTTTGGACAGAGGAGGGGCACAAAAGTAAGAGGTGAATTCCTATTTTATAAATGCTCGTGAGATTATTATTAAACTGTTGTTGTCTTTTATAAAAGTCAATTTGCATTTTTTTGTTATTACGTACTACTAGGCTATTAGCTATATAATGATTACCATATTGTATATATAAACTGTTCATCTAGACTTAGGCTAATATAGAAGCAGTGGAATTAATAACTAAATGCAGAAAATATAGCTACTGCTTTAAAGCTTTGCATTTGTAAAACTTGTTCTTGTTTGTAGTTACTTCTATTCCCCAAATGAATTTACTGCATTGTTCACAATCTGTTAATGCTAATGGCAGGTGGGGGAAGAGCCCTAAGAAGGCCAGCAAAAAAGAGTGGTGGACCACGCCAGTTTGAAAGCTCCAATCAAGAAACTCAAGAGGACTTGAGGATTGCAAGGGAGGAGTCGCGGGCTGCCAAAGAAAGAGCTGATTATGTATCTGCTGAATTGGCAGAGTGCAAGGCAGCATTTGAAGCACGTTTAGCGCTCCTGGAGGCAGCTTTGCTAGCTACACAAGCGCAAAGTCCAATAGGTAGTAGTTCATAGGTTCTAGGCTGTTGTGTTTAAGGTGTTAAGGGATTTTGGTAGCAAAACACTTAGGTACGGTTGTTATTTTATGGAAGTACATATTTTGCATAGTTGCTAGTTTTACATTGAACAAATGTGTTGAAATTTATGGAATGGTTCTACTTTCTTGTGAAATGGCATTTTCTTTAGTTCTGTGTGAATTGCATGTTTTGTCAATTCGTTGTGTGAAATATGCAGGTTTATGTGGAATGAATACTGGGCACATAACAATTGATTCTTATTTATTTTTCCTAAATGGACTTGAAGCGACGGAGATGTTGTTCATCATCGCTACAATCCTAAGCGACGACAGTAAATGGTCGTCGTCTAACATTCTACCAACGCAAGGTCGTCACCCAAACAAGGAAAAGCTCTCGTGGCCTAACAATTTGGCGACAGAAAATGTCGTCACCTAAGATACATATGTTCGTCGGGAGATGTCATATGCGACGAACACTAATGTCGTTGCCTCTGTCTGGATAAAGTGACGAACTTTGATCTTGTCGTCGCTTAAGACCTGGAGGGACGGATTTTAAGGGACGACCTTTAAGCGACGGACAAGTCGTCGCTTGAGGCCTATAGCGACGCTATATCTACTTTATGCAACGGGCAGTATCCGTCACTTCAACATATTATGGGCGTAGTGCACGGTGACTCCACAAATGTGGTATATGGTGTCACTAGGCTACAATTCTTACGAAAGTGTAGAGAGACCACTTGGTTCGATAATACTTGCTGAATACGAGTTATGGCACAACTTGATTTATGATCAATGATACTCACTCGTCTGTTTTTTTGGATGATGGTTATCATTGGGGGATGCCTTCATGTCAATACTAATCCAAACGAGAGATCTCGAAGAATGACGATGTTGAATGAGTTTAATATCGAACCATACATACTCTGTTAAAGAAAAATTCCAATATTGCATATTGGCCTACATGGAAAGTGCTATCCGGCAGGAATTGATGATCGACCCATATCACCACCACAGCCTCTTGGAAAGCCGTAGGATCCAATTTTAATAAAGAGATAAGTCATTGGTCAAGTAATGCCAACACCACACATATAAATCCTATCGGTTATACCTTTGTTTGGCGTAGTGAAAAAAAGAAGGGTTTAGACCCACCTTATGGGGAAAACTCTCTAGCAAAATGCCTGGAATTAAATATGAGACTACTTGTTCTCATAATACCTTGTCAATTAGGTGGTTTCTAAAACTACTAAATTTGTAGCTTGTGGTCACATATTATCTCTGTTGGAACTAAGTTAAGAGATGTAGATAAAGATCCTGAATGGATTGGTTTTAACCTAATTCAAGTGCCTTCAGACCAAGGAGTGTGATAACTTGATTAAGGTAGGGATATCAAAATGAAGTGTGATGAAATCTTGATGAAGCTGCTTTCCGAAGCTCTTTGCTTAAAACTCAGGGCTCATCACCCTAACAATGCAAGAGAATTCACTTTGAAGATTTTTTATTGCATAGCGCCATAGCCGGGATTGGACATCCCCGTAACCCCATGTTCATTCTGCATGAATGGACGAGCAAGAGCGATAATTAAGCAGTTAAAGCTTATAACTAAGGTCATCATTACACGTAAGTAATTTACCCATAACTGTCTGGGGATATGCAATATTGCATGCAGCTATACTTAGAATGAAAATATCTTGAGAATACTAGGTGTCGAAAGTGATAACCTTTGTTGATGATGTTATTCATCGGTTGGGTAAGGCAGTAGGATGTTAAACCAATGCCTACAAGTATTTCATGAATCAGTCGAAGTCATGAGAAGACATGTTTCCACCGTATGATCGACGATAAGTCTTAAGAGATGAAACATTCCATATTTAATTACGATATGTGTATGCATGTACTTGTTGTAATATACTTGACTCGACATCTCATCCGGTTTAAACTCGTAAGGCCAAGATGATGGCTGAGTGCGCCCCACATATGTCAGTGCTTGATCACAGCACGTTATGACGTCAAATCTTATATCCCAACACAAAAGACATTTTAATGAAGCGATTTCAGAATATGTCTAGATACGTAGGTCAACTTTCACGTGACCTATAGAGCCACTCATGTGTTGGAAAATGGTGAATTTAGTACCATTAGAAAACTCTATGTGTCTACTTTTCAGGGACACCAACTATTTGACCATATTTATTATATTGAGTGAGTTATAGCTGTTTTAGTAAAATAGGACGGATCTGTCCGGAACCTGCAGCTGAGTCAACTTCGACATAGTTCTGTGATCAGCTCAGAACAAGCTAGGTTATGACCACTTATCACTGGAAATCCACGGGTGTCTACTTTCCAGAACGTTTTACGGTTTATCCATACCTATTGTATCGAAGAAGTTATGACTGTATAAGTTCGTGAAGGTCATACCACGCTTGAATCTGATTTTCATTGCAAACTCTTGTTTTGAGTTGTTATGCAATTCCCTTTCTTTTGATCTATGTACGGATAAGTGTACATGTTTGATTTAAGAATATTTGAAGAATGTGAAGAGCATTCGTATACATTATCTATCTAAACTCCGAGATTGAGTTATTGATCATGGGGATTTGTTTTGCAGACTTTAGGGGGAGTATGTAACACATGTAATTTTCAATTGTAGTTGGTGCATTGTGCTCTTTTTGCCTTCGACCAAGTTTTTATTTTACCCAAGAGGTTTTTGTTTTGTTTGGCAAGTTTTTTACCGAGGCAATGGTTATGTACCATGACACATTAGGAGCGCGATACAAGGGGAGTGTTATAGGAGAATTATCTCTATAACCTTCCAGTGTATCTTACCCTAATTAGTATAGGTTAGTTTAGATAAGAAATGATATATAATTCATGTCTCTACGGGATACTCAATGTAATACATATATAAAGGCTCTTATCAATAAATAAATATTATGTTTCTCCCTATTCAGATGCATATTACATTATTCTGTGACAAATAAATCAATTGTACTGTAACACGTAATAAGACAAATAAGCCTTTTGTCATGCTTGACGCGAAGTAAATGTAAATGATTCCACGTCAATTCTACAAAACTCATATTCATCTTTCAATATTATAACATCTTAAATGTATAGTAGTTTCTGACCGCGGCAACTCTTTCACCAGGGCTTAAATGTGGCATTGGTCAGTGGCTCGATCGTTGCCGGAAGCATTACACACTCCAGTGTGTCTGATGGGCCTATTGTAGCTAAAAACTCGGCCTTGTTGGGCCACTAGAGGCATTACTGTGGCCTGGGCTGGAACCATTTCACATGGGCCCCATTAGGGATTAGTCCCATGCCGGAAGAATTACCTTCGGTTGTGGGGATACCCTGATGTTCCGGTTGTGGACTGCCTCTGCTCGCGCTCGTAAGAGCCACGTGAGACTAGGAGCCCCCATGTTGTTGGGGTATCCGTGAAATAAATAAAAAATCTTATCAATTCAAATCAAATTTGCAATACTCAAATCCCTAATTACCTCCAAATCTTTCCACCCATAATGTGTAGGTTCAAGATAATTTAGAGCAACTTCAGTTGGAGATGTCAAATTTTTTGGTGTCAAATTTGACCATAAATAACATTAGGAGCATAAAAAAATCCGCCTTTCAAGGATATGGGAATCAACTTCGCCGTCATCCCCTTTCCCTATCCATTGATCAAACCGCTTCATCCCTCACCTATGGCTTTAATTATTATTACTTCTGTAGGAGCTACGACGTCATCCGGGAACCCAAAAGCAAAGCTATCCCTCCACACACAAGAATCCATCTCAGCCTTGAGATGTGGTCTTCCAAACACCATCGGAATCAAATAGACCCTCCAATTTGTTTCTCCTTCTCCGATTAGAAGCCTTCTGATGGAAAATTTTGGAATTGTGATCTCCATCCTTCAACCAGATCAAAAGGCTTTTAGAGTTAAGTATCAAGATCACGCCTGACTTGTTCCAGCTCAAGCCGTCGGCCATGGAAAACCATATGGTCCCAATTAACAAGATGGTGTCTAGTGTCCTTAATCCGGCTACATAATTGCACCACAAGATGGTGTCTAGTGTCCTTAATCTTTCATTGGTAGCACTATCACTCCGTGTGAACCAGCCACCAGCCGCACCCATATCCACAAGGCCACAATCGGTGAGAGCCTCACAGAATGCAACCATTTGGGCAATCGATCGGTCGGAAGCAACCACCTGATATCTCCCCCAATATTAGAAGCTCATTGAAATTTTCCAGCTACAACCCACTTCTCCCCCGGCGGACCCTTCAAAGCTCAAAGCAGTTCCCAAGATCAAAATCGTTGGTTTGTGTTCGGATGACCATAAAACCCTGTGAACCGCAATTGGACATCATTGGGACCATGCACCACGGCATCGATGTAATAGCGTCGTATATCTGTTAGGGTAAAACCCCCCAACGAAAGAAAGAGGAGAAGGAGCTCTGAGAGAAGAGAGAAGGAAATCAAGATAGGATAATTATCATAGATAACCAGAAAGGGCTGCTCTACAGCTACATAAGGATGGCTAACCACTCAGGATACGTGGCGCTTTACTACTGGTTACTAACTTAAACATAATTAACGGTTAAACAAACACTCTTTAACGGCTAACTAGCTCATGCCATGCACGTGACATCTCTTAATCCAAGACTCATCCTAGAACAACTGGGACATCATAATATTTCCCTTACAATACTGCCCCATAATACAACAAGCTTGTCATCAAGCATATTTAAAGTCTGGAAAGCGAGTGATGATATCTGCAGCTTCTTCCCAAGTGGCCTCTTCTTCCGTAGAGCCGAGCCAATGAATTAACCACTCTATAACAGCCTTGTTGTGCTTCTTCCTCATCCGTCTAGCCAAAATCTTACCAGGGAACCAGCGAGGGTTATGAGGATCCACTGGTGGAGGAAGATGTGGTGTTGTAACAGCATGGGACCCAATTTTCTTCTTCTGTAGAGATACATGGAAGACATGGTGAATCTTAGCTGAAGCAGGTAACTTCAACTTGTAAGCAACAGTGCCAATCCTCTCTTCTACCTGATAAGGGCCATAATATCTTAGTGCTAGCTTATGTATCTTCCTTTTTGCTACACTCTGCTGCTTGTAGGGTTGGAGTCTTAAATACACCCAATCTCCCACTTGAAACTCTCTCTCCACATGTTTTTTGTCATATTGGAGTTTCATCTTAGATTGTGCTACTTCCAAGTTTCTTTTCAGAATAGCCAAAAGCTCATCTCTGGACTGCAGCTGTTGATCAACATTATCAACATTGGTTAAGCCTGGTACATAGGGTCTGATTGATGGGGGTTCATAACCATAGAGGGCTTGAAAGGGTGTCATTTGGATATCTGAATGATGAGCTGTATTGTACCAATACTCAGCCCATGGCAAGGCATCCATCCAAGTTTTTGGTTTCTCCCCCACAACACATCTTAAATACTGCTCCAAACTTCTATTAAGATTCTCAATCTGGCCATCAGTTTGAGGGTGGTAAGCAGTACTTTTATGAAAGAGCTGTTCCCTGTAACTTAAAGAAAGCTTCCCAAAAATGGCTAAGAAAAACTGGATCTGTCAGTAATGATTGACCCAGGAAGGGCATGTAACTTGAGCACTCCATTGACAAATACATCCACAACTTGAGCAGCAGTATAAGGGTGTGACAAAGGTAGGAAGTGACCAAATTTAGTTAAACAATCCACAATAACCAAATCACATTCTTACCAACTGAGAGAGGTAAACCTTCAATAAAATCCATGGAAATAGCTGACCAAGCTCTATGTGGGATGGTGTTAGGTTGCAACAACCCAAGTGGGTTAATGGCTTCATAGTGATGTTCTTGACACACATGACACTCAGCCACAAATGTCTTAACATCATGGTGTATTCCCATCCACTTGAAGGACCTTGCAACTCTCTTGTAAGTTCTGTGCCTACCAGCATGCCCTCCATTATAGCCATCATGAAATTCTGAAATAATCTTTTGCCTCCAATTTCCACTCTTTGGCACAAAAATTATGTCCTTAAACATCAACTGATGGCCAATCATTTTCTAATGGGGCACGATCACACCAGTTTGCAACTTATCAATGATTTCTTTAGCCTCAGTGTCAGCAGCACACTCTACCTATAATTCTTGTAAGTAAGTGTGAGTTGGACTAGAAATGGCCATAAGTTGATTCAAATTCCCATATTTCCACCACCTCTGCTGAAGACCCCTGCAGTTCCTCCTTTCGTGATTATGCATCAGGTCCTGCATTATTCTTGCCAGCCTTGAAATGGATAGAGTAGTCATAACCAACTAAATTTAAAAGCCATTTGTGTTGTGTTGGAGTAGTGATCTTTTGGTCCAGAAAGTACTGAATGGTCCTGTGATCTGTATAAATCTTGAAATGCTGCACTGCATAGACCACTGCTAACATCTCCTTATCGTATACTGAAAGAGCTATGTGTCTAGGGGCTAAAGCTTTGCTGAGAAAAGCTATGGGGTGGCCCTCTTGAGAAAGAATAGCTCCAATTTCCATCCCAGAAGCATCACACTCAATCACAAACTGTTTTGAGAAATCTGGAAGAGCTAGTACAAGTGTCGTCATCAAAGCATGTTTCAAAGCCGTAAATGCCTCTTCTGAAGCTGCAGACCACTGAAATGCTCCTAGCTTCAACATATCAGTTAATGGTTTTGCTATTATGCCAACATTTCGGACATATATTCTGTAGTAGCTTGCTAGGCCTAAAAATTATCTCAACCCTTTGACTGTTGAGCGTTTAGACCATGTTTTAATGCTCTCAATCTTAGCAGGGTCAACAGCAACACCCTGAGCACTTACCACATGCCCTATATAATCAACCTGAGCAACTCCAAATGAACACTTACTAACTTGATCTTCATCTCATTGTCCCTGAGTTTGATGAAAACCTTTTTCAACAGAGCCACATGGTTTAACATTGTAGCACTATAGATCAGTATGTCATCAAAGAAAAGTAACACACCATGCCTCAGAATTCTCTCAACAAGTCATTAAGCATTGACTGAAAGGTGAAAGGTGCATTGGTCAACCCAAAGGGCATGACTAAGAACTCATAGTGGCCACTGTGAATTCTAAAGGCAGTCTTGTTGATGTCCTGAGGTACCATTCTGATCTGGTAGTAGCCAGACCTAAGATCCAATTTGGTGAAGATGGTTGCTCCATGCACTTCATCTAGGAGTTCATCAACTACAGGAATAGGGTATTTATCTTTGACTGTCACAGTGTTTAAAGCTCTATAATCCACACATATTCTCCAAGTTCCATCTTTCTTCTTCACCAAAAGAACTGGTGAGGAGAAGGGACTTTTGATGGTCTAATCAATCCACTGTCTAATAGTTCTTGTACTATCTTCTCAATCTCAAACTTTTGGAAATGGGGGATATCTGTAAGGTCTAACACTCACAGGTGGTGTATTAGGAAGTAACTCAATGGTGTGATCTTGAACTCGCTTAGATGAAAAGCTTTTTGGAGTCTCAAACAGCTCTGAATACTTATCAATTAGTGACTGAATATGAGGATGAGGGCCTGAAATGGTGGCTGGGACTGGGGTAATGGCCTTGACCAGCACCATCATTGCTTCTCTTTCTTTCCTTAAGAGCCTAGTAATAGACTTGCAATTAATCAGTGTCCCATATGAAGTTGTTTCCCCTTGCAGTTGATACCAATTTCCCTTAACACCAAACTTCATCATCATTGTTTCAAAATTCCAAAGTATATCACCAAGTGTTTTAAGCCATGCAGTACCTAACACAATCTCACAGCCAGACACAAGCAAGACATAAATATCCCCTGCAAAATCAAAATCTTGTAGCTTAAGTTGCAAGTTAACTTCCCCTTTTGTTTGAACTCAAGCTCCACTGGCTAGAGCAACCTCAAGTGGGCTGATATGGTGCACTGGCACTTTTTGTTCCTTTGAATAGATGGGGATGCACAAAATTGTGAGTTGCACCTGAGTCAATCAAAACATGGACTGGTTTGTTATAAAATACTCCTTTCAACTGCATTGTATCATTTCTCCCTCCGTACATCACTTGCAATCGGATCAAGGGCTCATCAATTTCTGCAGCTGTAATTGGTGGTACTTCCATGGTTTTATCCGAATTAGAATCATTCTCTCCTTCATCATCATCAGGTACCTCCATGCTCATCAATTGGCCTTGTTTGCGACACTTATGACCCTTAAAATATGGTCCTTTGCAGAAATAACATTGGTTGTTGAGTTTTCGTGATTCAAACTCGGCATCAGTGAGTCTGACTCTCACATTAGGGGTCTGATTTATTGGTGTAGTGGTAGTGGTATTTGGTGCAGAGTTCGTGTGTGTCAACACAGGCCTTGCACTGCTAGTTGTAATAGTCCTAACACCAGAAGACATATTTGTTTTTCTCAGTCCCTTATTTCGTGCTTCATACACTCTAGCTAACTCACAAGCTTCATACAATGTCCGAGGTTTTAATGCCTCCACATTATATCTGATATCTTCTCGCAGCCCCCCAATGAAAAAAGAAACCAATATCTCCTCTGAAAAACTTGTAGCCCGTCTTGACAATCTAGTGAATTGATCCATGTAATTGTCCATTGTCCCCATTTGGTTCATTCTAGCCAAAGCTGCTTGATACTGTGAACGATTATTCCAACTAAATTTTCTCATAAGTAAATCTGATAACCCTTGCCATGAGTTAGGGAACTCATGTTTAAACATGTACCAACGATCTGCTGCCTTATCACATAAATGCATACTAGCTATATAGGTTCTTGTCCTCTGGGATCTGGTAGAAGTCAAAATATTGTTCAACTTTGTTAAGCCACTCAACTGGGTCACCACCACTAAAAGTCTGAAATTCCAAATGCATCTGTTTCATGCTAGGCAAGTTGGGGTCGTGTAATGGTGTTTGGCAATGGGAATTATGGTAGTGTTGTTGGAAATTATGGCAGTGTAACTGGCTAGAATAATGGTGGTTGCATTGTGGTGGAGGATGGTAGTGAGGCTGGTAGTGATGGTATTGGGTACTGCTCTTAGTATCACCAAATGGTTGTGATGTTTTTGGTACTGAACAATTTGTGGTATTAGAGAAGCCACAAGATTGCTGTGATGGCCCAATATAATACCTAGAAAAAGGATTGTTGTGCTCACACATCTTTCCCTCACAAGTACCCTGCATAGTCTCATGGTTTAGCTTATTAGTGAACAAATGAGACTCAATCTCAACCCTAGGAATCCCCATACCATGTAGAGACTCCTCCGCCCAAAGAGCCTGCATGTACACAAACATGGCCAATAGGACTAGCAAAAGTAACATATTTGACTACAGGACGAGTAGATCTAGACATAGCAGTGTTGTGGGTACCACAATCATCAGTAATATCCACCAAAGTAGCTTTACCATGGCGGGAAACATGACCATCAGCAAAAATAGGGGAACAAGGACTATTACCCTCAGTGCGAGCTTTCGTCGAAGAACACGCCGAACCCACCACCACCGAAGGTGTAGGTAACAAGCCCACCATCCGCCACTGGAGATTGTGGTATCGTCCCAAACAGTATAGCACCCGTCAGAGCAAATCCAGTAGAGCGAACTGTTGTCGAAGGAGCAGTAGCGACCGGTGATGGCAGTGGTGCGCGATGATGTTGAAGCTCTGACAAGAGGAGTGACTGGAAATTCGCCAAAGAAGCATCCAAGGAAGCTTGTAGAGAGGCCTGCAACGAAGCTTGCAGGGACGATTCCATCCGGTCCAAACGAGCGCTCGTCTCGTCGCGATGAGCTTGCAGCTCAAATTCGAGATGAACCAATTCACCGGAAAGCTCTGGAGCGTCCGGATCTATAGAAGAAGGCGACTTGCCTGGGTTCCGAAGTTTCACCATAATCGGTGGCTCCGATACCACTTGTTAGGGTAAAACCCCCCAACGAAAGAAGGAGGAGAAGGAGCTCTGAGAGAAGAGAGAATGAAATCAATATAGGATAATTATCATAGATAACCAGAAAGGGGTGCTCTACAGCTACATAAGGATGGCTAACCACTACGGATACGTGGCGCTCTACTACTGGTTACTAACTTAAACATAATTAATAGTTAAACAAACACTCTTAACGGCTAACTAGCTCATGCCATGCACGTGACATCTCTTAATCCAAGACTCATCCTAGAACAACTCGGACATCATAATATTTCCCTAACAATATCCTTGACGTCGACTCGGATAGAATCGTTCCAGAGAAGAGCCAAATCACCAGCACAACATCCAGCAGTTTCAACTTGATCGATCAAAGTGGGCGCTGTGCGCCATTCCTAGGGCACGTTGCAAAGATCGGTGTTGCTTCCGATTGCATTTGGTCTCCGATAAGAAAACCATACATGAATGAGCATCTTCAAGGCATGACGGGTGCGATTATTCACCATACCTTAACAATTCCATATCACTACGACGAAAGAGAGGATCGCCAAGACCAGGGGCAGAGATCGGGGTAGAAAACAGAGGTTAGAAACCGAAGCGGCGCTAGGGTTTCGACCGTCGCGGGGGGGGGGGGGGGGTGGCCCGGCTCAAAGTCGGAGCGTATTTTGAGAGCGTACTGGTACACTAGTAAATTCTCATTCTCAAGTCTTCTAGTCTTGACAAGCTTGATATAACACGGGGGGGGGGGGGGGGGGGGGGGGTTAATTACTTCCGAGTTTGACAAGCTAAATTAGTTTCCTTTATTCGCATCTGCATTATGCTGAGCCTGAAGCCACAGGCAGTGAATACACAATAGTTACAAGTTAGGAAACTGGATTACATATCATGAGAATTAGAAATAGAGTTTGCACACATTGCAAATCTCTGCATATCAGGGAGAAAAATCCTCGGCTAAGCTACTGCCTCCCATAACCAAGCTTGCTGTTCATATTTGCCTCGCCGAAGCTTTCCTCTGCCTTTGCCAGGTCCCTTTTTGCAACCCCTTGTGCTATCTCAGCAGCAGCTAGCCTCTCCCTTAACCCCTTCATTTCAGTCTCCAAATAATCAACATCCTCTCTCAGTTTCTGTAATACTCCTTCCCTCTCCCCAAACTTATTCAGTCCCAAAGCTGATTGAACAGAGGGCTCCAGCCAGCTCAAGTCAAATCTGAAGGCCTCAACCTCCTCCCATAAAACTTGAAGATGCTCGCAAGGATCGTGCTCACATGAATCCTCCATCATATCCTTAACCTTTGTAGTGTTCAAAAAATGCAATACTCGACCCAAAGCTGTGAATGCCCACTCACTAAACATGCGACTTCTTTTCCTCTGGCTACTAATCAACGAAGGATGACATGAACAGACTTCCTCCAATAGTGGAACATAAGCTTTATCTATATTTCCTAATCCCCTGAAATTTATCTTCTCACCAATTGGTGTGGTGGGAGCTTCATCGCTTTCCTCAACTACGGGAGGGCCAACTGGGCTATCAGTCTCCTGGTATGGAAGCACTTGGCCAGAGCTTGGTTTTATTTGCAAGCTTGGAACTTTCACAGGGTCAGAAATTACTGTATCCTGGAGAGCGAGCATCTGTTCATAAGAAAGTGATGTATGTGTTGTTGAAGCATCTGAAAATTTCACAGAATCCACATCTGATGACTGACTTTGAAGTTCCTGCTCTTGGTCTTTAAGAATCTTAATGTCAGCTTTACTTACTGCAACCTCAGCTTCAACAATACATATGTCATCCACGATATACCCTTCATTCTGGTCATAAAGCTCACTTAGAGGCATGAATGATGTGAAGCCCCAATCACTTTTTTTGGCACAAAACTGATGCTGAGTGTCTGTAAATCAAGATATATATGAAGGATCAAAATTCAAAACACATGTGCAAGAAATACACAGCTCATGGAGAAGTAATACAAGAACAGAATTAAGGGTCTGGTAAGTTGCTGGATTAAGAAAAATTTCAGCACTTCTATGGATCATAAGTATAGATCGAGCCAAGTGAACCTACTATCAGCAAGTAAAAGTCCTCGAGAGACGAGTGTTACAAAACATAACAAACCAGAATGACTTGAGCAATTGAAGAGAATAACATAGTGCTTTTTGTAAAGAAAAGGCAAATTAGACATTGAGTTGCACTCTAAAGTAGAATCAGTCTACTACATTAAGATCAAATCCGCTTGCAACGCAGATGCATAAGAGTACGTGAGATCGATGGAGCAGAGAGTAAAGTATAGAAGAAAACTACCTATAGTTATGGACTTGTCGCTGTTAAATTGATTAACGACAGTCAGGGAGAATTCAGCATATCTATTCCACCCGGATGGTAACTTAGAAGCATCTGCAACATTCAAGTACATGGACAAGTCTTGCCTCCCACCGGTGCCCTTTGGATACACCACGATCCGCCTGACCAGAATTACCAAGCAAGTTAGTGACGAAACAAAAGCATCAGAATGAATGATTACATGAGATACTACGTTATGTGCGATATGTATCATATGTATACCATTTGAAACCGCCGATGACGAAACCATCGGAGTAATGTTTCCGGGATTTGAGCTTAGAGAAGTTGTCGATTGTCCAGGTGTATGTCATGGATATAAGCTCACGACCTGCTTGCTGGTCATCCATATTCGTCTACCTAATATAAGTAACCAAATCAAACCCATTGTCATGGTGATCGCCACCATACATGTTAGCATATATCACAAACGAAGCAGAAGCTAGCTAGTTTAGATATTCAGAAACTCTATGTCATGCATACCTTGGCTTTTTCGAGAGAAAGAGAGCAGGGCTTGGTTATTATATGGAGGTAGTTGAGTTTGAGATGTGTGGACGGCTAGCTCGACCCCTCCTACGATGTGCACAAAAGACTTTACCGACATGAAGAGAATCATGAACAAGGTTCGTGGCGTGCACGGAGCCACACACGTGTTTGTGTACAGGTGTAGGTGGAACCCAGTTAAGGAGAAGAGTCGACGACTCCGCTCATTCATTGACACGTAGTATAGCACACACTAACAAAATTTTACAAAGCAGCTAATTATGGCCTCGGCTATAACGCCATGTGCCTAATTTAACTTATTACGTGTCGCTATCCAATTGGCGAAGAGCCCTGGTCCCGCCACTCTTCTCATTGTTTATTACTTGTTATGCAACGCGCGTTTGGCGGCCGCGTCCCATTCTCTCTCAGAGCTGTATTAATTCATTCGGTAACAAATCGGTTTTAGGCTAAAAAAAAGGAAGGAGAATGGATAAGAGAGATGAAATTAAGTCTCGGATTTGGGTTTGGAGATGAATTTGCATTTGTTCCTTCTTCTTCTCAAAATTCCTAATTTTCTCATATTTGTAATTACCAACCGAATCTCTAATCTCTCTTCAGTTTATCGAGCAACCCAGACTGACCTTCGGATCATGTTGCCCTTGCCGACATGGTACATGCCCCAGGAGAAGGTGCTGAAGGCGACGGCGCTCGTGCCCTTGTTCGGGATTTGACGATGGATCTGACATGCTGATCTCTTCTCGGGGGCAAAGATAGATCTTAAAAATTTGTGGATGTGGCTTGGGTCCACATATAAAGCATGCTTGCTCGGTGCGTCAAAGTCGAAAGACGATTATTAATTCATGTAAAGCTACAAAATTTTATATGAATTGTGACTATGTTATCTGAGAACATAGTAATTAATCATATGATTTTTTTGGGTATCAACAACTACTTAATTAGATCTAGAGATAAGTGTTTTATCTTATAGCTCAATAGTTTGTAGACAGTAGGTGATAGAGCGTTAGAGTTGTTAGCTTAGCATTCTCTTCTAGTTGTACTAGTTGATTAGGTAATCTTTGTAATTCATCATAACTAAAAAATATGAGTAATTATTCTGTGTACTCGGAACACCACATGTCACTGTCATGTGATGTAATCAGCTAATCATATTACTCTATGATGTAGTAAACATGTACGCGGTAAAAAGAGAAAAAATTATTTAAATATGAGTAAACAATCAAAAACAAACACAGTAAAAATGGACTAATAACATTAAAAAGTATGTTACGTAAACTATGTACCAGAGACATATAATAATTTTACCTGAAATATATTGGAAATTTCTCCATCTTCATGTCCTTCATTCTCTCAGTTCATCTCATACCATATTTCAACAGTCTGGTTGTGCATACGTTTCCATTATTTGTGAGATTGGTGAGGCTAGTGTGTGTGATTGTGTTAGGCATTCATTTCACATCCTATTCTACGGTTAGTTTTCATAACATCTACAATCTCATCATCTTGAAGTTACAGATTGCTTTGGTGTTCTTCAGTAACAGAAGTTGTATACGCCTACAACTCCTATAGTTCTCATAATTAGGGGCACGTCTGGAATGCCCTGTGCCTCAGCTGCCCTCCTATTTTGACCCATTATGTGGCAGTCTTTCATTGGCGAAGGGTTGGCCCAGCTTTCTTCCACTTATATGGCTTTTGACGTATGTAGTCCATCGAAACCCAGTCTCTTGGCTCACATAAGCTATACTGAGCCGGTAACAAATGAACTAAAAAGATCGGAAGAAACAATTATGAAAGAGATTTGTTCAGATCTTGAATTGGGCAAGGGGGAGCCGGTAACAAATGAACTAAAAAGATCGGAAGAAACAATTATGAGAGAGATTTGTTCAGATCTTGAATTGGGCAAGGGGGACAACAAAAGAAGCTGAAGCCGTGGCCAGGTTACGGAATCACACATGCTCATTTATCGATTTAATGTCGTCAGTAATTTCGGGCTTAGGCCCGAAATCAAAACCCAACGACTTAGATTGATAAATGAAATGGTGAACATGCATAACAATATAGAATTGAGCCAATCATTTTGTCTTTTCTTTAAAATCCCAAAACCCATGTAAGAACAACCCCAACTTGGTCATTTTTCTCTAGTTTATGCTTCCCCTTTTTTACCCTGCAACTCTTCCTCCCTGCAGCGATTCTCACCAAAATTCTTCAGAATTGACATCTCACCCTGTTAAGAAAACATTTAACCCAATCATGAGTCTTCCCCTTCTCCTAAAAATCATGAGTCCACAATTACCAATCCCTCTATTTCACCCAATTTTAGATTTCATGCAAACGTGTTTCATGTCATTGCTACAGTCTCTCTTTCCCATACAAACCACTTCAAGAAAGCTTTATTTTCCATGATTTTAAGGCATAAATCATGTATAAATTGAGGAGGGAGGCTGCTACCCAGAAACTTAGATGCTTCTGATCACCACAATACCCAAATTTGACTCTATAAAAGGAGGCACGTTGGAACTAGAACAACCACCGGGCATCAACACGCAAATCTCAGAATCCTTACTTTCAAGCACCAAACCTTTACCTTCAACCTTCGTTTCTTCTCGTAACCAAAAACTCATAAAACCTTCAATTCTCTTTCATCTAGCTTGCTCCCACGCCAAACTCACATTGTTAAGCTCTCTTTTATTTCAATATGGTCTGAATCACGCATAAATCCTTCCCATCAATCATGTTTTGGGTTGATTTGGCCTCGTCATAGCTTAATTCAAAAAGGACCCCTCACATTTTGGCGACTCTACTGGGGACTGGGTTGTGATGCAGATAACTGTTCATCATGCTGTTCTTCAGTTCAATCAAGCTTGTGTTATTCACGAATATTGTTGGAGGAAACTAAAAGAGGCCCCGATGTTAATACTGTTTACTCAATTTCATGTTTATTGGAGATTCAGACTTCAGCTATAGAAGTCGAAAACGTGAATTTACTGATGTAGTAACACAATACAACAAGTAGTTTTTCATCTTCGATGAAGCCATGCTAAACTATGTTATGTGCAATTGATTACCAGGGTGTCTGTTTAACCTACTAGTCAATACAAACAAGCAAAAATGTTGTGGTCTATGAATACAGGTTTCTTGATGAATCCCGATGGAGATTTATGTTTATTTTTATCAGCACAAGCAGCAATTTCATGCTGTATTGAACTTTCTCCTAATTATGGCCACTAAATTCAAGCCCTCTTGAGAACAAGCATTTGCGACCATGGACAGAGCTAAGGCAACCATCTATTCACGCTCACACTCGGGCTCTCTTTTTACTGCAGTTAACACAAGATGCACACTCAAACACTAGTTAAATTTTGAAGACTCTATCTGCTGCGGTGGCATTGCACTACAGCGTATGGTCTTTGAAAATGAAAAAGATACAGACAACCCTAGCACTCATGCTAAGATCATATCTATTATACTCAAAGCACGAGCAACTATTGTTTCTCTTGCAGAAGTTTATGTGCTCAATGAATATCATAAGTGAAATACAGATACTGCGGCAAAATACCAGCAACTATGGTTCTCAAAAGCAACTGATGGCATGTTGTCCAATCTTGAATTATTACCTGAGTGCACTTATGTATTCATTCTAATGACCTTGGGGGCTAAAGGGTGAAGGTTCAACCCTTGATCAGGATCATTCATTTTTGTTCATGCCAAAATGAAAACTTCATCTATTTATGCTTATCCAACAGCTAAAACTCCCATTGCAGTAACCAAATACACACATCCTTCTATATTTATATCAGCCAAATTTGTTCAAAGTCCAAACAATTTAGTGCAAGCCTTTCTCAAGTCAATGCACCTACTGAAAGTCAAAATTGTGATAGATCTATGAACCATTGGAGTTGATTGAAACCCTCGTGTTACAAGTTTTGTGCAACCGAAGATAACTCAAATACACAAAACAAGCTATATGACACCAGATCTAGTGCTCGTGCGCCTTCCTCAATTGTTTCGGCATATGAAAGCTCTATGCTTAAGTTTGATATGATGTTCTCCAACCGGCAAATCAGCTCGCAATTGCTCTCTCTTCTGCTAGATCTGAGCATATGACTATAGAATTTCCTAGCTCTATGCTTGACTAGAGAATTTCCTATCAGCCTCTAGTCTGCAACAGAATACCCACAACCCTAGTCAAGCAACTCAAGCCATGCAAACAAGCTTAATCATAGATTTAGTACATTTGATCTACACCAAGACTTTTAAAGATGAATTGTCTTTATAGTTCATACCTACACTGGGGGCTGACAAATGCAATCTAACCTTTTTGTTCTCACCAACTTAGACATACATTAGCTTGTACAAACCTTCCTGATAGCTTTCCCAGCAATCTAACCATAGATCACTGCTGCAAGAGAAGAAGAATATAACTATTCTTGCAAAAATATATAAAATTCAGAACAAGGAATATAAGCATCATATCAGACCAAGTAATTAGAGCATCCTAAGCATTGTTCTTATAACTACCATGCGCATTTCATAAAATACATGCACTGCTAGATAAAGATTCAAGGCTACATGCAGGGGCGGATCCTTTCACAAGGTTGGTGATGCTCAAGCATCCCTAAGTCAATTAGAAAGGAAAAAAAACTGGTATTAATTTTTTTTCATTAGAGCTAGCATCCCCTACTCTCTCCCACACTCAATCCTCCCACCAACACCTGCATATACACCCTCCCACACTCAATTTCCTCCTACACCAACCTCTCTAATCTCACACAGACCACTATTTTTTTACTGTCTTCGTCTTTTTCTCTCTATGTGCTTCTTCCCCCTTCTTTTTTTCCATAAAATTAAATCTCTAATCCTAAAAACTAAAGCCTAATTCTTAAATTAGAGTGATAGATTGCACTTGGGATTGAGCTCACTCCACCATTCCACCAAGAAGTTATGCGCAGCCTCCACTCTTCTAGCTAGCACGGGATGTCATGATCGAATTGGAGATTTTCGCATTTGAGATTTCTGGCTTTCTGCGTTTGTTTTCCATCCACCCTCGGTTACATATGCTTAGAGGTATTTTGATGCAGATAATGTAAAACAATTAGTTCAAAAGTGTGAATCACATAGTATTTTGTGTACATTGGTTGAATCCCATCTTTTGTGTACATTGTCAAAAACATTTTTTTGATTTCAGCCAAATTTCAAACCCTCCCTAAATTACAATTCTAAATCAAGCATTCCCTAAGAGCATCCGCACTCATAAATTGCATTTGCTCAAGCAAATGGTAGGGCCAGAAACAAATTTTGCTTCAAGCAAATCGATTTCATATTTTGCTCAAGCAAATCGATTTTTTCACACACCCATTTACAATTTGCTTGAGCAATTCAATTTTGTCTTGTTGTGAAATAATTAATTTTTTTTACCAGATATATTTACAACCAATAATAATGTGCCACGTGTCATTATCGACTCGATATTATCCAAAATTTCCGATAAGATTTTCGACTAATAGATAATTGACAGGTGTCACTGCTACGTGTCATTGTCGCTAAAATAATTAGAGCAGATTTCCGATAAGATTTTCGACTAGTAGAGAATTGACACGTGTCACTGTCAGCAAAATAATTGGACCAAATTTCTGATAAGATTTTTGACCAATTTGCTATAAAAACGTCTAATATCACTCATTATAACTCATCCTTCAATCTAAACACTTAGCAACATTTCCTTGTTCATCATTCTGGTTTGCTAGGATGTCATGATTGAATTGGAGGTACAGGATGAGCAGAGACCGATTCAATATTATCATGACGGACCTCTGTAACCACGACATGTCTTGGCATCAAAGAGAAGACGCCACTGGTTTGCTAGGGCTACTTCCCCAACAAAAGATGACCGGGGCTCTACGAATGCTAGCGTACGGGTCAGCCGCAGATCAGTGTACTGAAATTACAAGGATGGGGGAATCGACTACCCTGAAATGTATGAAGGAGTTTTGCAGCCAAGTTGTTCATCTCTATGGTCCAAGATACCTCCGCAGTCCAACACCGGCAGACCTCACGCGACTACTAGCTAAGCAGAACGCCGAGGTTTTCCAGGTATGATTGGAAGCATCGACTGCATGCATTGGGAGTGGAAGAACTGCCCAACCGCCTATCAAGGGGCATACTCGGGCCGAAAGGGTCGCCCAACGGTTATCCTAGAGGCAGTGGCCTCGTATGATACGTGGATATGACACAGTTTTTTTGGCTGTCCTGGAGCTAAAAATGACATTAATGTGCTCCACCTATCGAATGTGTTCTCAGAGATCCTTGCCGGAGGCCCAACTGTCGTCTACGAAGTCCACGGATAGAGGTACACCACAGCTTATTATCTGGCTGACGGAATATATCCAAGGTACTCTACATTTGTCAAAACAATTTCCAATCCCCAGACGCCACAAGATAAGCTCTTCGCAAAGAAACAAGACGCATACCGGAAAGATGTGGAGAGGGCATTTGGCATCTTGCAATCTCGATGGGCAATTATATGTCATAGTTGTACATTGCACCACAAATCGGTAATGACTACCATCATGTTAGCTTGCATTATATTGCATAACATGATTATTGAGGAAGAGTATGTGGATGATGAGGATGATGATGAGGAAGAAGAAGAAGACTTGCAAAACCCATCGAGGGCTTTCCGGGTTTATGATGGGCCGGTGAATGCACAAGGGAATCGAGTTCTTTTTGAGCCAATCAGTAGAGATGGAGCTAATATACAACGGTTTCACGACCGTGTTGCCGATCTCGAATCCGTTTACATCCATCGAGAGCTCCAGAAAGACTTGGTGAAACACATTTGGAGAGTGGAAACCGGTGAAATACTTTAAATATGTTTTATTGTGTGTTTTCATGATGTTTGTGTTTAATTATTAAGCTTGTGTTTAATTTCAGTATGTGTTTTAATTTAATGTGTATTTCAATTTCAACTTAATAAATAAATTGCATTTTATTTCTCGAAAAATTTAAATTACATAAAATGACGAGCCAAGCCCAGATTTATTCTTAGTACAATACTATAACTACTATGGAAAAAGCACACGATTTGGGTGATAACAATCCGAATATGTTTCATCGGTAGGTTGATCTTGACTAGCTTCTCCTTCATTAAGGATTGCTAGTTTCCTCTTGGTAAAATACCTTTTCGAGATTGGGGTCATAGCCTCCAAATCCATTGTCATGATCCTTGTGTCATTCTCTTGTTTCTTCAATCGTAACTCTTCTTTCGCCCTTGCTTCTTTTCGCTTTTGAATGTCTATGTACTCCGCATAATAATTAAGCTCACTTTCATTATGGGCTAGCCTCTTGGTATGCCATGATGCTTGGTCACTTGCAATGGTATGCAAAACCTCCACCCGTTGCTCAATAGGAGTCTTACCCTGTTTCTTTTGGCGCCTAGCTTCCTTTGCCGCCTTGGTTCCCATTGGTCTAGGTGGACTCGATGGAGCTGCCGTGTTGCTTTGAGGTGTCTCATTCAATTGGTCGTCATCCAAATTGATGGTTGGAGATAATTCAGTTGCAGAAGGAGTACCGTGGTAACTACTTGCATATGGAGATGGAGTAGTAGGTAGCACCGCAACGAAAGATGGATGATCTTTAACCACTTCCCAACATTCAAAGTGTGTAAACTTTTTCTTCTTGGCATTATAGTAACATGATTGAGCTTGTCGTTCCTGATGTAAAAAACTTATATTAGGTATTTATTTAATTACATAATTTAAATAAATTAGATAAAACAAATAGTGTAACAAATTAGATATATTAAAACAAATAATGTAAACAATGCTACATATTTAAACAAATTAAATAAAACAAATAATGTAAACAAAACTAGATATATTAAAATAATTAAATATGTAAACAATGCTACATATTTAAACAAATTAGATATAAATTACATAATTTAATTCATATAATCAAATAAAAATTATAATATATGATAAAACAATGTACTTACTTCGTCCATTAGCGAAGTGCCGCTAGCTATACGTTGTCGTGATGCCGCCAAACATTCGCCCCATTTTTGCAAGAGTAGCTTGAACTTGTTGTAGTGAGAAGCGAGCGCGATTCGGGTCCTTGGCTCCTTCGGAGGTTTCTCACCCGGTGCTAGCACCCAATTTTGCATATAATCGCCATGAATTGTCTCCCACAATTTGTCCCTCTTTTGTTTGTTACCGTCATATTCATCAATGCTATGACGGACAAAAGAAATGCACATTTGTAAATCTTCGGAAGGAAGCCAATGGGTGCCCATTGTTTTGGAAAAAAATGCTAAACGAAAAGAGAGAGGAGATGGAGGAAGATGTGAAATTTGTTGTGCACAAATTGGTGTGAGTTCATAACAAATTGAAGTAGTATTTATAGGCAATTTTTTGGGAGAATTTTGAAATTTTGGGGATTTTTTTACAATTTTTTGGGTTTATTTCCGTTATGATCAAATAGTAGCCGTTGCCAATTAATTCTAGCCGTTGGATCGAAATTTCTGATACAAAATGGAAGGCCCAGATCAATTGGACCGTTGTCCAATCAGTGTGACATGTGGCAGCCATTCATTGGCTCGCTAATTTTTTTTGGCGCGTGCGCGCCTAACATAAAAAAAATTCGCCCGTGCCTGAAGTCACCCACGGGCTGTGGGCTCCGCCAGGCGATCGAGCTAACGCCGGAGCAAAATTTGCTCAAGCGATCGGACGAGCACCGCGGCTGGGTTGACTGGGCGAGCAGCTCGCCTCCTCCTGCTCGCCGGTGCGAGCCTCCCCTTCTCCTGCTCGAGCTCCTCCGGCTGGTCCCTCCTCCTGCTCGAGCACGCCGGCATATTTGCTCGCCGGTGCGGATGCTCTAAGCACCCATCTAGGATCCGCCATTGGCTACATGCACAATTTTACACATAACGGAAATACATCATATGCAACAGTCATATATATGACTCTAAAAGCTCAATATTGCATCAATAAAAAGGGCAATTGCTTAGTAGATAAGATCTATCCTATATCCCTGTCATGCCAAGCTTTATGTCATACATAAACACACAAGCTATTCTAAACCCAATCTTTCATCTGTATGTCTACAATAAACTACCCAGCAACCCAAAGCTATTATATTTCAACGGCACATGGTGAGCTGCAGTGAAACTTAATATAGTGCTAGCACATACCAGCTTGAGGATTAAATCCAATCAATCAATTCATGTTCTTTCCCAAAGCTCATTGCCTAAGTCATGTGACTTCAAATACTAAACACGTACTTTTCAAAGTACATTATAGCATGCAAACAAAACTGAATCAAGCTTGACAATCGATTTTCACTCAAGCCAACACTATTGGAGCATGCAAAGAATACTCAACCAAGCAGCAAGCTATACTTGATCAAGCCAAAAAAAAAAAATCAAAGAAAGCAATCAATACTAAATCAAACTCACAACCATCAGTGCAAGCAAATTATTACTTAATTAAGCCAATGCCAAGAAACAAGCAGTAGTAATTGTCAGTTCCTCAAATGATATGCTTTGACACTTGGGGGTTGGTTAATGACAATATTGTTCAGAGTCCATTGAGCAGTTGTAATCACTAACTCATTCATCATAAGACTATGAGCTGAGTTCACTGGATCAATAGTCCCTTCTCTCTCTCTTTTGTTCCTTTTGTCGGAGGAGAGTTAGGGTTTCTTTGTCGGCAACACAGAGTTACAGTTGAGTTTTTCTGTTTGCGTGGTGGGGAGTCGCATGTGGGATTTGTTATGTGGTATTGGCCGTGGGTTGGGGAGATTGGGTGTGTGGTTATGTAGGATGGAGGATACATTGGGAGAGATGGTTCGACGTTTGGTTTTGACGGAGGATGAGGCTAGAGAGATTATTCTTCCAGAGGCTGCCGGAGCTTGGAGGGAGAAGAAGTTCTTGATTGTTGGGCAACTTTTGACTCATAAGAAGTATAACAAGGAGGCTCTCATGGCGACTATGAAGGCATTGTGGAGGCCGAAGAAGTATGCCAATGACAGACTTAGGGTGACGGCAGTGCCTCTGGAGGGGAGTGAACCCATCGTGTTCTCGTTTTCTCACAAGTACGACCGTAATAGGGTGTTGAGAGGGAGTCCATGGCACTTCAATAAGATCTTGTTTGTTGTGGCTGCGAGCAATGGGGAAGACGATCTGCTCCAAATTTTGCTTAACATGCAATTTTTCTGGGTTAGAGCCTAGGGGATTCCTCCTTTGTATATGGAGCCAGAGACTGGCCTTAGAATTGGAAACACAATTGGGGAATTCTCTAGGATGGAGGAGGCGAAGCACAGGATGTTTTTGGGTTCAAATTTAAAAATTTGTGTTAGAATGGATACGAATAAGCCGCTCCGTCGTGTTGCTCATGTTCGTTTGCCTAGGAAGAGCAGAGGGTCTTGCTTTGAAGTTGATTATATTGGCCTTCCTAATTTTTGTGAGTATTGTGGTTTATTGTGGCATGATTCGAACTCCTGTGGGCATCATGAGTCTGGTGAAATCGTCGAAAAGCAGTTTGACGTTTGTCTTTGTGCGGAGAAGAAGGACGCCTGGCTTGTGGCACAGGAGTCTAGGGAACAAGCGGTGGTCGTGAATCCTCCCTCTGAACTCAAGAGTAACCATGGTGTTCTTGAAAAAAGTAAGGGTGGGTGGAGGATGTCGGCCCTGAGCTAATGTTGTCAGGTTTTATGCGGGATAGGTCGGAGTTTGAGGATGAAGTCGTGGGGCAAGTTACAAGGGAAAGAATTTTGATTGATCTTGAGCCTTCAGTGGAGAATAGTGGGAAGAAGCGGCACGTGGGTGGCGAGTGGATTCCAAAGGGGTCGAGTCCTAATTCAGTCGGTAAGTTTTAGTTGGGTTCAAATTTTAAATTCAGCGGAAATTAGGGGGCAAAATTATTGCAGGATCTGCTGTTATTTGATCTGAACGAGACTTCCAAGGAAATTGCGATTGTTAAGGAGATTGGGTCTATTACAGTGATTGCGGGTGTCCAGGATATGTCCGGCTTTGTTTCTTCGAGAATGTATTGTAAGTGATTGACTGAAGGTAAAGGCGGGATTTCAGCTGGGGCTTTATCTTCACATGCTAAGAATAAAGTAGTAGTGGGGTCTGCATGTTTGGTGGAAGATTGTAAGGGATTGACTGAAGGTAAAGGCGGAATTTCAGCTGGGGTTTTATCTTCACATGCTAAGAATAAAGTAGTGGTGGGGTCCGCATGTTTGGTTGAAGATGTACTACCAGCTGTTGAGATTTCTTTTGAGGAGAGTGGGTTTTGTGGGCTTGGGCTTTTGAGTAAGGGATTAGTCAAATCAGGGGTGGGGAGTCAACATCAGGCTGAGTTGAGTCCAAATGCAGGTCAGCCTGTCTCTAAAGGTGATGGCAAGCCTAAATGGGGTGTTCGTATTGGCGGGGGCTTGAAGAAATATCGTGCTGGAATTGTTAAGGTTCCTGCTTCCAAATTTGAGAAAAAAATTAAAGCTGAACGTTCATTGGTTCGCTCTTCCGTGATAGGTTCGTCGATGACCCATCACGAATAATAAATGTTATATGTTGGAACTGCCAGGGGATTGAGAACTTTTGGACAGTTACGGGTTTTAAAGGGATGGTTTCCCTTAATCTTCCCAACATTACTTTTTAAGTGAAACGTTTTGTACGGTGGCTGAGATGGAGAATGTTAAGAAGCAGTTAGGTTGGCGGGAATGCAATTTCAGTGGATTGTCGCTTTATTAATCGGCATAATGGTAAGGGTGTTAGTAGAGCTGGGGGTCTTTGTTTATTGTGATCCGATGAGAAGAAGGTGTCTCTTAAGTCGTTGTCATATCATCATATTGATATGGTGGTGGGCACGATAGGGGAGGCAGATTGCTGGAGGTTCACGGGCTTGTATGGCTTTTCTACACCGGAGCAACATATCCAAACTTGGAATCTCCTCTGTCAGTTAAGCTTGATAGGGAACCTCCCTTGGGTGGTGGGTGGAGATTTCAACAAGATTTGTGAGCTGATTGACAAGTAGAGTGGGTTGTGTCGAAAGGTTCGTCATATGAATGATATGCATGATGCCTTAAGTTTTTGTGAGTTGGTTGATGTTAATTTTGTGGACCCTCGGTTTACTTGGAGTGGGAATAGAGGTGGCGAGGAGGTGAAGGTGAGGTTGGACAGGTTCACTTCCTCTCTTTCATGGCATGATTTATTTCCCGCTTCACGGGTGCGACACTTAAATACTTCTGCTTCAGATCATATTCCAATCTTGTTAGAGGCTTCGAAACAGCGTCGGCCTAGGAGGAAGAGGAAAAAACGTTTCAAGTTTGAACAATTTTGGTTGGATGAGGAGAGTTGTTTGACTTTAGTAAAGGAGAGTTGGCAGAAAGTGGAAGGGAGTGGGTCTTTAGATATTTTTTCTCAAAAATTGTGCATGACTAAAAGGGCTCTGGAGGATTGGAGCCGTGATCAGTTCAATGGATTAAGACAAGAAATTGAGATTGTCTCTACACAATTGGCTTTCTTTTATGAGAACACTTTGTTTGTGGCAATTATTGAGGAGAGGGTGGGTTTGAAAGCCAAGTTGTATTCTTTATTACACAGAGAGCATGTGTTTTGGCGACAGAGGGCCAAGGTCTACTGGCTGAAGGATGATGACTTTAATACCAAGTACTTTCACCAAAAGACGAAAAATCGGAAGAAGAAGAAGAAGAATAGTGTTTCTTGTTTATTTAATAGTAGCGGGGTGTGGTGTACGACTGTGGCTGATGTTGAGGCTATTGTTCTGAATTATTTTCAGGATCTCTTTTCAACGTCGAGTCCTACTGATTTTAGTAGTATTCTGGCAGGGATGGCCCCATTGATTATTGAAAGTGATAATGAGTGTTTGATGATATTATTGATAAGGAGGAGGTGTTTTTTGCGTTAAAAGGAATGCATCCTTCTAAATCTCCGGGCCCTGATGGGTTTGCCCCTTGTTTTTATCAGCACTTTTGGGAGGTGGTAGGTGATGATGTTGTGTCAGCGGTGAGGGATATGTTGGTTCGGTAGAGGCAGTTCAGACTGTTAATAGAATCTATGTGGCTTAATCCCTAAAGTAGAGTCACCCCAGCATATGCAGTAGCTTAGACCGATCTCTCTTTGCAATGTTATTTATAAGATCGGTTCTAAAGTTTTGGCGAACCGGTTGAAGATTTTTATGAATGGGATTATTAGTCCGTTTCAAAGTGCTTTTGTGCCAGGACGTCTTATTTCTGATAATTCTTTAATGACGTTTGAAGTGTCAAGTTGTCTAAAACGGCGTAGGGTGGTAAAGTTGGGTATGGTGCTTTGAAATTAGACATGAGTAAAGCTTTTGATAGGGTGGAATGGATTTTCCTTGAGGAGGTAATGAGGAGGTTGGGGTTTGGGGACAAGTGGATTGGTTGGATCATGGGTTGTGTTTCTACTGTTTCATATGCTTTCATTATTAATGGGGAGCCCCGGGGTCGAGTTGTTCCCACTCGAGGGCTGAGACAAGGAGACTCGATTTCGCCATATTTATTTTTGCTTTGTGGGGAGGTTCTCTCTCGGAGTATTTTGTATGCAGAGGAATTTGGTGCTTTGCACGGAGTGCATATTTGTCGTTCAGCGCCTAGTGTGTCTCATTTGTTTTTTTCTGATGATGCTTTTATTTTATCCAAGTGGGTAGCGAGGAATGTGAAGTGGTGAGGTCTTTGCTGGCTAATTATGAGGCTGCCTCAGGGAAAGTGGTGAATTTCTCTAAAAGTTGTATTTCTTTTAGTAAGAATGTCCACCCGTTTATGAGTGAAGGCATTGCTTTTCTTCTTGGTGTGGGGATTGTAGAGAAACATGATAAGTATTTGGGTCTTCCAACGGAGCTTAGCTACTCTAAGTGGAGTCGTTTGCTTTTCTTAACGAGAAAATCCGGAATCGTACCAGTGGTTGGGGAGAGAAATGTTTGAGCGATGCCGGTAAGGAGTTGTTGATTAAGTCGGTGGCTCAAACGATTCCTTCATTTTTTTTAATGAATTGTTTTGAGGTCCCGAAATATGTGTGATGAGATGCATCAGATTATGGCAACATTCTGGTGGGGGGGGGGGATGAGGAGAGTGGGAGGAAGATCCATTGGCTTTTTTGGGAGAAACTATGTTCTCCAAAAAATGAGGGGGGGGGGGGGGTGTTTGGGGTTTCGGAACATGCATTCATTTAATTTGGCCCTTCTTGCTAAACAAGGATGGAAGATTATTCATCAGCCTGATTCTTTTCTCACTAGACTTCTGAAATAACGTTATTTTCCTAATTGTTCTTTCTTGGAAGCGAAACTAAAGGGTGGTGAGTCGTATGCGTGAAGGAGTGTCTTGGCTGGTAGGGAAGTCTTAAAATTGGGGATTCGACTGCAAGTGGGTACTGGGGAACAGTCGAAAGTGTGGTTTGACCCTTGGGCAATGTTCTAAAAATCCCCGCCTAGGCGCCCGGAGACCCTTGGCCGTCTCGATTTTGGGCCGATTAATCCCCGATTAATCCTCTAGGCGCTGATTTTTAGCTGTCCGCCCGATTAACGCCTAGCGTTTTTTAGAACCTTGCCCTTGGGTGCCTCTTCCGAATTCTTTTTCCCCATACTCTTCAATTATGGAAGGTACATAGGACCTTTTGGTTTGTGACTTATTAAATGAAGATGGGAGGAGTTGGAATGTGGAGCGGCTGAGAGAGTTGTTCACAGAGGGAGAGGTGGATGTTATAGCAAATATAAAACTCGGGCATGTGGCCGAGAGTGATAGGTTTGTCTGGCATTTTGACAGACATGGTATTTTCAAAGTCAAAAGTGGCTATTTTGTGTATAATCATGTGAAACGTTTGAGGGGGAGGGCGTCAACTTCAATGGGAGATAGTGGGGGTGTTGGTAGTCATGTGTGGTCCATGGTGTGGAAAGCTAGAGTCCCTCCTAAAGTGAGAAGTTTTATCTAGAGGCTCCTTAAGGGTATTGTCCCTACTAGGGTGGCTTTGGTAAAAAGGAGGGTGGAGATTAGTGATCCTTCTTGTGTTTAATGTGAGGCCGAGTTGGAGAGAGATGTGCATTTGTTTGAAAATTGTCCAGTGGTCCAGAGCTTTTGGCAGCTGGGTCCTCTTCATATGCAGGTTGACTCTCACCCGGCAGGGACGTTGTTGAAGTGGTTGTCAGAGGTTCTAGAAAATAGTGATAGTCCTGCGAGAGATTTGTTTTGTATGAGTTTGTAGGCTATTTGGCATGAGTGTAACAATGTGTTGTGGAAAGGTATGTCTTTTCAACCTTTGAATATGATTCATTGGGTGTATAAAATGTTGGATGAATTTCAGTTTTATCATCCGAAAGCAGTGGGGAATAAGAAGAGAGTTCATGTTAAGTGGTCATCCCCATCAGGGGGCGCCTGAAGTCAAATATAGATGGCTCTTTTGACTCAAGGATAAATGGGGGTGGAGTCGAGATAGTTTGTAGGAACGATAGTGGAAGGAGTATCGTTGTATGTGCTAAGTCCTATCTATATGCTCACTCCGCTCTTGCTATGGAGGCTGACGCGTGTAGAGAGGGTTTGCTTCTTGGTCTACGCCAAGATTAGGTTAACATTGACATTGAAAGTGATTCTTCTATGTTGGTAGCTGCTTTTAATTCTTCTCGAGCGGATTTATCGGAGGTGTGTCGAATTATAGAATATTGCAAACGGTATTTACTTGCTTTGCCTTCTTCTACTATTAGTCACATTCTCCGGGAATCTAATGGTGTTGCAAATCGTCTTACTCCCTTTGCTTGTGGTGGTTCTATGGATAGTGTTTGGTTTGAGGAGTCTCCTGACATTATACGGGATGCGCTCTACGAGGATATGTGTGGGAGTTCTATTGTAGCATGGGGTATTGGTCTTATGTCCTCCTCATTGCAAACTGATTTATCTACTAAATAATATTTGCGACTCCTAGCTGGTGCTAGGGACTCTGCCTTCAAAAAAAAGATCTACTAGCTAATATTAATCTGTATATTATGTTTTTCTTTATTGTTTCCCTCCCCCCGCAGCTCCCAGACTTAAACTCACACTTTCTATAGTAAGAAATTTCATGTTGTAGCCAAAAGCCAACACTACTGTAACTAATCTATTATCCATGCCTCATCCACATTTACTGTTATATCCAACATTTTACTGTAGCAGTAATATAAATTCTATGTTATACTTGTGTACTCATCCTAGATCACCTACCAATACCCCAGTTCTCGCATGCAACTTCCATTTTCAACAACGAGTGTCCTCCTAGTAAGAAGTCACAACCTTAAGCAACAAAATTTGATATCCACATTTCAATCCTTTACCTATTGGATTCCCAGCAGCAAATCAATTAACTCAGACCCAGAGTTACTATGCTTACCACTGTGGTGTACACACATTTATCTATACCCGGATACTACAGTCCAATTCTTCTAATTTCTTGCCCAAATTCCAGAATTAAGACATTTAACCCTTTCTCATGTCCTCTTTCTCCAGTTCCTAACAACCCCTGAACCATCTTTGGCCAACCCCCACGGAAAATAACTTCCACATATTGCCATGATCATATCTCTTGAATTTAGTGGCTATGTCATGTATTAGTCAAGCAAAGATCCATGCTTATATGCAAATTATGCTTGGTGTTCATTTATGTAGTCCAAGTCTACAAGTCCCTATCGGACTGCATATTACTACTGAAAGCTGAAAGTCAGATTTTTTGCAATAAAGTCAAGAGCAATGTATAATCAAGCCAAAAAACCCTTAGAGCAAGCAATTGTTACACAACTAAGTGGCAAGCAATACTCTAGAAAGCTAAAATATTAGAGCAAGCAATTACAACTCAACAAGCAATACTTGAGCAAGCAAACTCAAGCAAGATCAGCCTCTCAAATGGTGTGCTACTTGGGGGCTGATCGATGATAAACTTGTTCAAGGTTGCTAAAAATATTTAGTTACTAACATACATATATTCATGTGATCATCCAAATTGTATCTCTCTGGTCAACATCCCAAAGTCAATGTCTTGTACAAGTCAGCACCTCTTTCAGGCAAATGTGACAGCCAGAAATCATGTATCTTTCATAATATATTCCCCACAATGGCCAAAGTTTATCCTAAATGTCAGTATGACAATTGTATACTAAGCTCTTCTCTAAGTCAAAGAGTTAAGGCTACTTTCATACTATGGTTTATTTTTGAAATATTCTCTCCCTGCGGCTCCTAATCCTGCCTCACACGTCCAATACTACTATGAAAGCTTTTCTGCCATAGCTAGAGCTTACTCTGCAGCAACTATTTTACTACCTGAACCCCATCAACATTGGTTCCAGCAGCCACCTCTATACACAATACCTTCTCTATACACACTCAAGCCTGGTGTCAACCCAAATTCATTATTGATATTCTTTCTCAAACCTACTAACTAGTGCTGTATCTCAAAATTTTTACTCCTACAACAAACAAAACCCGCTATACAGTCAAGTTCATTCTTTTGCTACCAAATTTGCAGCAGCAATCTCTAACAACTCAAAAAACAACGTGCTCACGTTTTTACTACGTTTACCGTGCACTATGCCAAGAAGTGTATCATATCATAGTATTTAGACAATATTTAGGAAATTTGCTGTTATCCCAGTTTTTGAAACAACACATAGAAAATTATATGTCGTTTAATAGGGTCATGAAAATTGTTTTATATTTTTCGTTTTAACAACAATTAAGTGTTGTAAGTGAAAATAAGAAAATTCACTCATTTGAAGACCAAAACATGATTTTGTCTTCAGACAATACTTATATGCGGTTAAGTTAAAGTTGCCAGAAATAAGGATCAAACCTAGTATCAATATTTTGGTTTCTCTCTCTCGAAATAGTCAACCGTATATTTTCCTTATTCAACGTGTTGTGAACTTTAAACCACACATATGTTGTCTAACCATGGAATAAAAAATCTGACTTAAAATTTTATATATTAGACAACATCAATGTTGTTTATGCGTAGTAAACTTTTTTCCATTTTGACTTGGAGCTTCAGATTTCAATCTTTAGCGACTGAGGCAAAAAAGCCTTGAGCCCTTAGTTTCCAAATACTCAGATCTCAAAAACCCTCTACGACCTTTCCTCTAAACCCAAGAATCCTTTGCTCCAAACGCATCCCCAATATCAAAACCCCCAAAATCAAAACCATCCCTCAACTCCTCTCCATTCACGACTTTGAAGACTTTGACGGTGACGACGGCAACAAAATCCTTCGTATTTGCATATGGGAAATTGATCCTCTCCGCCTCTCTAATTTCGTGATGGGTTTTGCTATTGGGAACCAATTTGCATATGGGTTTTGCAGTCTCCCTCCCCGACTACTACGACCGCTCCCCTCTACCTCGAAGGTCTCCGCCACCTGGGTTTAAGCGGTAGGGAGTCCCTAGATAGAGCTAAATGCCATGGCGTCGGATCAGAACATGAGTTGCTGGACCGATCTCCTCCACTCCTCCACCAAGCTTCTCGAACAAGCCGCTCATTTTCCCCCTCTCCAGGTTCTCTACTCTCTTTCTCTCTCCATTGGAAATTGAATGTTAGGTTTTCAGCTTAGGTATTCTTCAATTGAATCTCTCTAGGTTTCCACTTAGAGCGCAGCGCCTTTAAATTTCCAGAAACTAATGAGAAAACTCGTGTTTGTTTGAATTTTGGCTTTGTGAGCTTTGGTGTAGCTCAAGTTGATTCAATGTAGGCTGTTTTTTGTATTTTTCAAAATGTGGATTTCATTTTTTGTTTCGGTGTTTTTTGTAAGAGAAACTTGGATCAGTTGGAAACGTTATCGAAGAAGCTCAAGGCCAAGACTCTTCGAAATGAGGCTCCTCAACAATCCATTGCTGCCACCAGGTACCGGAGTCTTTACTGTCAAATTGATAAATTTGCTTTCCATAAGAAACTAGTGAATTAGAAGTTCATTTTAAACATTGGAACTGCATGTTTCTTTGAGTATAGCAAGATGAACACCGATTGTGTCCACTTTCTCCAATTGCACTCACATCATTGTGGATAGGATTACCTATGGATAGTTTTAATGTTGGAATGCCCCTTGATGCCGCTGTTGTGAGTTTTTCATCTCATTTCCCTAATAGGTTAGAGGCTCAACCAATGTTTAGTGACTATTTAGGATTTGTGTGCTGTTGTGTCTTGTGCAGATTATAAATAGGCTTCTCAAACATTTGAATGGTATTCCTGGTGCCAAGAATTTGTTAATTTTCTTGAATGGATATCAAGGACAAGAGAGGACATTATGGTATGCTTCTGGTTTAAGTCCCCTTTTGGATAGTTGCAACGTAGCAACAGCCACTTTACATTTTGATTTTGATTTTATTTTTTCTGCCAGACAACGGTGAATTTAATGGGCGCTCAATTTTCTAAACCATTGGTGGCAAGTAGAGTCACTCATCTCATTTGTTATAAATTTGAAGGTATGGTTTCTCTCCTATGCCCTTTACTAATAATGTGAACTTGTAGCTGCAGCTTCTTAATGAAGGCCCACTGTTATGCATGCTATTCTGAAAATGAAATGGGAATCGGACATGATCTACCATTAGGAAGATATGAGTTACACAACTTATGCAATTGATAGTTGGTAAGTCCTGCTTTGTGATCATGCCGATATACATTTTTGCTATTTGGTTTTGGATTTTGAACTTGTGTTGAAAGTCAGTCTTCTTATTCAGCACCATTACAGACCAGCTTGACCGTTGAGATCATAGTCATTTCTTGATGAGGGCAGAGTGTACTTGCCCAGTAATCATCATAGATGTGCCAAGTTTGTAAGGTCTTTGAGAAGAGGAAGTATGGTAAATGAAATTTCAGATTTAGCTTGAACTGACTTGTCCATATTTAACTAATGATCTTGTATCCTAAGTTCTACTTAACCTTATAAAATCGCTTCAAATATCTTTATATTTTTGATTGGGGATACATACATCATAATTTTGTGTTGTATGATTTGAGAGCTGCAACTAGAAACATTGACATATTTTAATCTTTTATTTTTTGATATATAGGAGTTGCTAATCTCCACGAAGGCAGCAGGATAATCACCGCCAGTTCGGACATACTGTGCCATTAAGGTTTAGGTAGCCAAAAGCAAATTTTGTTGTATTTATTTTTCTTTCTCTAAGCTTACATATATACATAGATGTGTAGACTGTAGAGAAACAATAAACCTTACATTGATGGAAGTGTTGCAGATTGAGCATAATCTTCATTTGTTAAAGATTTGTCATGGGGATGTATTACAGTTTTTGCCATACCCACGGGATTAATTGATTTCTGTATTAAAACAGAAATCATGATAAATATTTTTTTAAAATGAAAAAACGTTCCATGGCGTTTGTTAACACCATGAAATCAATGGCACATAAGAAACGCCATCAAAATTAAGTTTCATGGCGTTTTCTGGGGCATAGCTCAGCTTTCTATGGATCCTTGTGGTGGTGTCACTAGGTAGTCTTCTTATCAATTATTAAATGTGCTATGTCTATTAAATTAATTCTACCCATTATTTATCCATGGTGGTTACCATAGTTGACATAGGACAAGGGTTGATCATCCTATGTTCATGGAATTATTCTACCCACTGCTTATCCATGGTAGTTACCATATAGTTGGCATAGGTTGATCATGTTGTTTGTTTGCTAATATTTATTATATGTGGCACTAAGCTGTATTTATCACTCTATCCCAACTCATTATATTCATTATATTCATTATAATCATGTCTTGATATTTTTCTTACATTAAATATTATTTCAAAGAATTCATTGTTCTAGATTTTTTTTTAAAGAGCATTATACTAGATAGTTGAATAAAAGTTCACTTTGTCATCCTCTGTAATAGCATCAGTTAATGGTTTCTTGTTGCTTAAGATTTTTGTAGTGTAATAAATAATCTCTAAGGAGCTAATATTTTGTTTCTTTTTCTTTTGCTATGCAATTCAGGAACATTGTTGAATGAACCAACGTCTTCGGAACCTACTAAACACCAGTATACTTCTTGCTTGTTCTTTGGTTTTCTCATGATTTGTTTATATAATTGATCTATGTTTTATATTGCATAGCACCATATGTTAGTTATTATGGACTAGCACTGAAATGCCATACAGTGATTAAATAGAGAATTACAAATGTGTATTTTTTGTGATAGGTTTATCAAGGAATTTTAATCCATTCAGTACTAAGAGTAGCAAAAATGTCTTGGTGACCACAAAATGGGACAATTTTGAATTGGGAGTTAGAAGACTTCACTGCTGGGTAAAGATATTAGGCACCATCCTGATTTTGTATGTATTTGTGTAAAATGAAACTATGTGGCTTTCATAAACTACGTAAATAATATACACTTATTTCATATATTTGTCAGTTGGTGATTTGTTAAATTACAAATTTTTAGATTTACTATATATATTGAACAATAACTGTAATTTGATGTACGGAAAAACAATAGATACATAACTACCATGTGTTAGTTGAACCACATTCAAACAATGGAAAGAACTAAAGTTCTATTGTTGTTTTGTGCATCAGACAACATATAGAAATAGATATAGGTTCAATAACGTGCACATCATACAACACATAAGTGTAAATATAAATTTAGCTAACATAACATATAATTATTATTAAACTAGCTATCAAACAACATATATTATCCATATCTCTGCTAAAACTAAGATAAAATCAACATATCTGTGTAATTTTAGTGCCAATACGTCCACATATAAATGTTGTATCATTTGAAACCTGGAAATGATAGTATAACATTAGACAACAGAGGACTTTTTAGTTGTTGTTTGATAGTGTTATGAGACCATGGTGGATATCTGTGGTCTGATGTGCAAAGAGACAGCATTAAAATAGACGACACATAGGTATGCTATCAGACAACGGTCGATATCTGTGGTCTGAAGCATTTCTTGGCATAGTGGCGGTGACATCAGAACCATGTTTTCCTTACATTCATGTACAAACCTCAAAATCCTAAAGGTCACTACTAGTCACATGCTACACTACAGAATTTTCTACTATTTACAATACCAAGCTTGTATAAGTACTTGGTCAATAAATCAAGCTACAGGCTCTGTCCTAATTCCTACATACACCGAAGGTGATCCTCCCATATAAACTCAAATACACCAGGCTCATACCTAGATACATCAAGCCAATACATACTTCAATCATATATAGGCGCCAAGCAGAATGCCACGCCAAGCGGATTCACGACTAAGAGGATTACTCTAAGCATATAAACAACATGCATATGAGTTTAATACATTTAAAACGCATACCTTGCCAAGCTCCTCTTTCGAAAGTCGCGCATCCATGCTAAAAGCCATGATAGAACCATGCCAAGCCCATCTCCAAAACAAATTTTTTTTTGAGTTTTTTTCACCAACAGTCCCTCAACTCTGGTGTACCTACCAATGTGATATCTCAACTCTTAATCGTACCAATGTGATACCCAGACTCTAGTATTGCTATCATTGAAGTACTTCCGTTAGTTTTTTTCAACTTTTCCGTTATCTTGGTGACGTGGCAGGTACGTGAGGCCCACAAAGAGGGTTAAAAGACAAAATTAACCTCATCTGAGAGGAGCAATGTTTTTCCCGCCCTTTACCTTGAGAAAGACACCCAACAATTCCAATTTTGGCGCCAATTTTCCCTCCCTACTCCTTAATTTGTGTCTCTTATCTAAACTAAAGAACTACCGCCAACCAATCGACCACAATCTGATAAAACCTATATCAATCTCATTTTCTATTTTTACCCTAGCACTTGTTAAACTAACATAATAAATATAGAAATTTATATGGAACATCTCATTTCCACAATCTCATAAGAATATGTGTTATGTGTTTTTATATTCTTATGAGATTGTGGAAATGAGATGTTCCGTATAAATTTCTATATTTATTCTGTTAGTTTAACAAGTGCTAGGGTAAAAATAGAAAATGAGATTGATCTAGGTTTTATCAGATTGTGGTCGATTGGTTGGCGGTAGTTTTTTAGTTAGATAAGAGACACAAATTAAGGAGTAGGGAGGGAAAATTGGCGCCAAAATTGGAATTGTTGGGTGTCTTTCTCAAGGTAAAGGGCGGGAAAAACATTGCTCCTCTCAGATGAGGTTAATTTTGTCTTTTAACCCTCTTTGTGGGCCTCACGTACCTGCCACGTCACCAAGATAACGGAAAAGTTGAAAAAAACTAACGGAAGTACTTCAATGATAGCAATACTAGAGTCTGGGTATCACATTGGTACGATTAAGAGTTGAGGTATCACATTGGTAGGTACACCAGAGTTGAGGGACTGTTGGTGAAAAAAACTCTTTTTTTTTAATGCACACCCACTCTCTCGTGGCTATATTAAAATACAAAAGACAACCTGAAGCCATGGCAATCAGAATAGGCATGTATATATACCCATACAAGGTTGCCCGAAGCTAAATCTACTTAAACTCAAGCAACAAAAATCCTTGCAATGTGTAAGGCAAAATCATGTGAATGCATATACCACACGCAACATGCCATGCATATCCATTTTCTCAAGCAATACACACGTAAACACTCGAAAAGGAAAAGAGAAAAGAGAAATATTGGTTGAGGTAGTTCGAGGAAATGGAGTCAAAGGAAAAAGATGAGTGAAATCATCATACACATTGAGAATCAAGAGTCTCCCTGAAAAATAGCTGCGGTGATTCGAGAAAAAAAAATATAGAATCAAAGTCGCATGACTTCTCAAACACTTGGAAAATAATTGCAAGCATGGTAATAGACTTCACAGCCTCAGGTGCTTATTCTAGGAGAAATGCCAGCATGCTAATTATATCAATCTTTGGGTCACTCATGCACCTCAGGTACGCAAGCTCCAATTTTAAGCTACCTAAGAAGTAATCTGAGTGATAGTATCAGTAGTCATATATATCGCTTTATGCCTACACTACTTGCCAATCCATTCTTTGAAGTTTTCAGATGAAGGAAACAAGAGCAAGCCCTTACCATACCTATCCAACCAAACTAAATTTATCTCTCCGTCATATCGTAAAATGAGCACATAACAACCTTTTCTATATGGCTGCTAATTCCTCCGCCAATCATCTCCTTAGAATTTGGTTCTCCCTAGTAATCAAACCCCTTCAATTTTACGTTCACTCTTGTAATGAATCATCCGACCTCATTTTCCTAGCTTCTACACTTTCTATATTTCCCCTATCTAGCAAGCTAAATACAACAAACTCCTCCCTATTAACACATATCCTTGTGCACATTAAAATCACCATCTGTGCTTGGTACAGCCAAAACAAACCACACTATTCATAAACAAGCAATCAAGCAGACAAGTAAAGCCTAAGCAACAATCGTTCATGAATCTCACAAAAGGTGAGCAAAGTTTTATTTTAGAAATCTCAAGCAGCAAAGGCACAAGTGCCCAAGCCAAAATGACATGCATCTCTTCTCTTAGGCATTATTCGAATACCCAGAGTGCATTTATCAAACTCTAATTTGGTAAACATGTTTGGGGTGTCCCAGATCAGACTCTCAACGAACCACTTCTCAACCGATAGGAGCACTTTGTGCGACGTTCTTAACATATTTTTACCTCAATTTTTTTTTCTTAGTCCTTATTGTTGTAAAATTGAGTCATTGAGACAAAGTATGAGTCTTTGGTGGCGTTGGTTGCATTTTGGTGGTAAAATAGGCTGAAAAAACAGAAATTGTCAAGAGTCATATTTAGAGTAGAATTCCCCGTTGAACTAGGAAACCTAGTTGAATTATGAGTTATTATTATTCGACGTTTCTGTAACATTTGTAATATTTTAAGAATCTTATTTGCATTGGGAGTCATTTTTAGACTAGTAAACGTACCAATTTAGAAAATATTACTTGAACTAGAACTCTTATTCTGTAACTTTCCTAATTGAACTTTCATATTCTAGTAACTTACTTGTTCAAGCAAGTTCCTTGTTGTGAAATGAAAACTTTCATAATCTAAATGAGCTTATTTATTTCATATGTTTCTTATTAAGACAACAATTGTCTAGATTAGGACAAGTTTATCTTAATGTATTATCTTGTCTTTATTCTTTTCTTTTCTTAATTTCAGGTTTTGAAGAAGAGATAATGCAGCTAGAATTGAGGAGCCATATTTTGTGCTACCCTTGGAGATAATTAAGAAGAACTAAATGAAGAATCACGGCATAAAGGAGTCATTGAAGGATAATGCCAGCTGAAAAGAAGGAGAGGAAATGAAGGAGCAACCGTGAGAAGAAAAGAAGAAGGAATAGATAAAGGTGGAAATAATTAAATTGAAAAGAAAGAGAAGATAATATAGAGGGATTAATGCAGCTGAATTATCATGAGATAAAGGAGAAGATAAAGGAGGAAATTCATGCAAAAAAATCAGAATTAAAGAAGGAAGAAGATATGCAATTAAAGTCTAATCCTTATCAAAATCAGAAATCTGTCAATTCACGTCATCCAACTTTGACGAACTCCGCAGGACAACTCACGATGAGTCAGATAACGTGTGATATATAGATAGAAAGCTACGGAAGTCTAGTTTCCAATGCAATTAAGTGGAATCACATCAATAGCTACTTTCTAGCGACCGTTATGACGAAAACAATGCACATAAGTCAATTCTGCCGATTTTCAGAGAAAAGAAAGGAAAAGACTTTGAGTAAAAGAAAAGATCCTTGAGATATTCTTGGGGATATATACCTTCGAATTTTCCTCCATATATAGCACAACCTAGCTTCATAAAATGTATCACTTCTCCTTTGTAAACAAGAGCCGAAACTCTGTCAAATTCTCTCCATACACACCTACAAAATTCAGCAGCCTTTCCACCACCATCACCACCTCTCTACCACCACTCTCACAGCCTAGGAACTGAGCCATAGCCGTGTGACACTCCACCACCCAGCCGAGCAGTCCTCTTTGCAGCCGAGCCCTCCAAAGCCACTCTAAAGTGTGATTCTCACAACCATTCACTATGGCTCCATCTGATTTTGTAGTTTTACAACCCTTTGTCTATGAAGGGTGTGAATTTGTGTTTATGATTAAACTTTGGTATTGTATGTTGTTAGTAAATTTTTAGTTCTTATTTAATAATTAAAAGGCAATTTGCAGCATATTCATGTGACAATTTAATTGCTTGGAATTTAGTTTTTACGTTCTTCATAGTTCTTTATATATTTTTAGTTAATTTCTAGATTTGTGCAAATGGATTTGGTGCTTGAATGCAATCCCGGCCATGATTGTTATTTGAGTACCGTTTTCATTAGCCATATCAATATAAATCGGATCATGCACTGAGTATATTCGGTTTGTGTTTGTACTATGTGGTTTAAATAATCTGGAAATTTACATGTATCTCATGGTGAGTGACGCCGTCGTGTTAACATGTCTCCGATAAAGACTTTTGTGCTTATATGTTTCATTGTTTAATTTCTATATTGAGTGTCTTTAAACAAATTAGCATAAATTTTAGGATTCAACACTGAGTTAGTTCTAAACATTTAAGAAGTCTATAATGATTGGATGACCACTTAGGCTCTAATTAAATTCGGAGCTAAAAATATGTAATTAATTATGCTAAATGTGTTTCTAAGTTCAAACATATGATTGTTATGTGTTAGGATTGTTTCGTGTGAAAATTTACTAAGAGAAGTCGATCATGTAAATAGTAATTTCCGTTTTATTTTTATGTAATAGTTAAATAATCAAATCTTAAAACCCCCTTATTCGTTAACTTGATGAGTGTTGAGTACTATTCAATTCCCCGGACTGAACGTTCCCTGTTTATTTTATACTAACGATGACATTTTACAGAGTTTATTATGAGACGCTCACGCGACCCATCATCAACCACTTGGGAAAGGGTTGCAGAAATGTCAAGAGTCTTCAGAAACTGAAATCCACATTCTGTGATATGCCAGCATGCTAGAGCACTAATCAATGAGTTACCTGTGCATATTATACATACAATCCTCACCCGTGAACAACAGAGGCAGCCAATTTGTGATTGCTATTAGATTAATTGTCTCAGTCCAATGAAGATGCCTCACAAAAGAAAAGAAAAAACATACAAAGTCATGTGCAAAGCGATGTTTCAAGTCAGTGAGCTTTCCACAAGCAATTGTTAAACGCCTAATATAGAATTCATACTGCATCACTTGCAAACTCGCAGAATGCCATCCCTAGAAAAAGGAAGAAATCTTGATACCAATCAAACATGGGAATGGCATGTCCATACGAAGTGCAGACTTATTGCTGTAAAAAAAAATGAAGCAGCCACGCACAACCTCTCTGCATTCAAGACCCAAGCATAAGGATACTCAACTCGGAGATGCAGAAAATCAAAGCAACCACCCAGGCAAAGACAAGACAAATTTATGTGGGAAATTAATTCCCTGCAACAGCGTGGTAGGAAGAAAGTGGAGACTGCGGTAATAAAAGAAACTTTTGTCCAAAAAAAAATCGATATTGATCAGTCTCTCAAGCCAAGCCCAGAAAATCAAGCAAACCCCGCAGCAAATAAAAATAGAATACAAACTGTGAGCAAAAGAAGATAATGTCTATAACGAAGTCAATTAATATAAAAATATCTTCAGAAACTCTAATGCTTCTGATCACCACAATACCCAAATTTGAGTCTATAAAAGGAAGCACGTTGGAACTAGAACAACCACCGGGCATCAACACGCAAAACCTAGAATCTTTTAAGCTTTCATGCTTTCAAGCACCAAACCATTACCTTCAACCTTTGTTTCTTCCCGTAACTAAAAACCCAGATAACCTAATATGACCCTAACCTTAAATAAGAAATGAAAGCTGAGAATAGAAAAGTTCAAAGGAAAGATAGCATTTTTCATTCATTGCGGCCTCTCTCTTACATTCTGATACTTATAGTATGACTGACCATCAAGATTTAGCCACATGGCAAGCATCTAAGTACATGACAAGCCCTAGAAACTACTATTCCTAAATTGACTAAGACTCCCCATCAACACTCATAACATCACTGCCCCCTGCAAAAGAAGCTTGTCCTCAAGCTTGATATTTGAAATCAGGAAACCGGCTAATGATTTCATCTGCATTTTCCCAAGAGGCTTCTTCTGGGCTGGTGCCACACCACTGAATAAGCCACTGAGTTGTTGCGGTCTTGCCTTGCTTAATCATTCTCCTCTGCATTATTGCTTCAGGGTACCATTTAGGATTAGCTGGGTCAATAACTCGGGGTAGCTGCAGATCAACTGTGAATTTCTCTCCAATTTTTTTCTTGAGTAAAGAAACATGAAAAACATCATGAATCTGAGCTGTAGGTGGTAGCTTGAGCCGATATGCAACTGATCCAATCTTCTCCATAATTTCAAATGGTCCATAGTACTTACCTGCTAGCTTGTTGAAGGGCCGCTTTTGTACTGATTGTTGTTTACACGGCTGTAACTTCAGGTACACCATGTCTCCCACTGCAAACACCCTTTCAGTATGTCTTTTGTCATAAAAATGTTTCATCAGCTCTTGAGCAAGTTGCAAATTCCTTTTGAGCACTGCCAGCAATTCCTCTCTATGAGTCAGCTGTTTCTCCACTTGATCAATTGTTGTTGAACCAGGCACATATGGTGTGATTGTAGGAGGAGCATACCCATACAAAGCCTCAAAGGGTGACATCTTGATTGTAGAGTGAAAAGCTGAATTATACCACCATTCAGCCCATGGCAGAGCTGCAGGCCAATCATGTGGGTTCTCACCTACTGTGCATCTAAGATATTGCTCCAAAGTCCTGTTCAAATTCTCAGTCTGTCCATCAGATTGTGGGTGATAAGCTGAAGATCTGCTGAGTTTAGTGCCTTGTAATTTGAAAAAAGATTCCCAAAACAAGCTCATGAAAGTTGGGTCTCTGTCAGACACAATGTTGTCAGGCATTCCATGCAATTTGAAAATCTCATTCACAAAAACCTGAGCCAAAGAAACAGCTGTATAGGGGTGTGATAATGGAATGAAATGGGCATATTTGGTGAATTTATCAATGATTACCCAAATAACATTGTGGCCAGTAGATTTAAACTTAGGCAGGCCCTCTATGAAGTCTATGGAAATAGTAGACCAAGCCCTATCAGGTATTGGCAATGGCTGCAACAATCCAGGAGGTAGCATTGTTTCATAGTGATGCCTCTGGCAAGTGTCACATTATGATACAAACTTTTTGACATATGCTTGTAACCCTGGCCAAGCAAAATTGTTGTGCACTCTCTTGTAAGTTCTAGATCTGCCTGCATGTCCTCCTTCATATCCCTCATGATATTCAGCCACAATCTTGTCTCTCCATCCATCTTCATCGGGCACAAAAATTTTTGTTTTATAAAATAGTTGGCCATTAGAAAGAGTGTAATGCCTCTTACCATCAGGTTGTTGTTGTAGCAGTTGGATGATGGTGCTTGCCTTCGAGTTCTTTGCACAAGAAGCTTGTATGTCCTTCACAAACTCATGAACAAGTTGAGATTGTCCAGTGATAGCTGCCAAAGTCGGGCCTCTAGACAAGGCATCAGGTGCAGCATTGTTTTTTCCAGCCTTGTATTGTATAGAATAGTCGTATCCTAGCAATTTAAGTAGCCATTTCTGCTGAGCTGGTGTTGTGATCTTTTGACTCAAAAAATGTTCAATTGTTCTGTGATCTTTAAAAATCTTGAAGTGATTGCCAAGGAGGTAAGGTCTCCAATGTTGGACAGCACTCACCACAGCAAGCATCTCTTTGTCATAAACTGAGAGAGCTAGGTGTCTTTGAGCTAAAGCCTTGCTTAAATATGCAATAGGGTGGCCTTCTTGTGACAAAACAGCTCCAATTCCCAAATCAGAAACATCACACTCAATGAAAATTCCTTTGAAAAATCAGGAAATGCCAAGACAGGTGTAGAGACAAGTGCCTGTTTTAAAGCTTGAAATGCAGCCATAGCCTTCTCAGTTCACAAAAAAGCATCTTTTCTTAACAAATCGGTAAGTGGTTTGGCAATGATCCCAAAATGCTTGACATACTTCCTATAACAACCAGCTAGCCCTAAGAACCCTTTGAGCTTTTTCACAGTAGTTGGTACTGGCCATTCTTGTACACACTTGACCTTGGTAGGGTCAACTGCCACTCCTTGAGAACTCACAATGTGACCTAGATATTCCACTTGAGATACCCAAAGCTACACTTACTTAACTTCACCTTTAAGGCATGATCTACCAATCTTTGGAATACTATTTCCAAGTGTTTAGTATGCGCATTGAGTGAGGGGCTGTAAATTAATATGTCATCAAAAAACACAAGAACAAATTTGCGCAAAAGATCACGAAGTACCTCATTTAGGCAAGATTGGAATGTGGAGGGAGCATTTGTTAATCCGAATGGCATAACGAGGAATTCATAATGGCCTGAATGAGTCCTAAATGCAGTCTTTGCAATGTCATCCTCATGCATCCTTATTTGATGGTAACCAGATCTGAGGTCTAGTTTTGAAAAAATTGATGTTCCATGTACTTCATCAATCAGTTCATCAACAACGGGAATATGGTATTTGTCCTTCACTGTCACAGCATTTAGAGCTCGGTAATCCACATAAATCCTCCAAGAGCCATCTTTCTTCTTCACCAACAACACAGGGGCTGAAAAAGGACTAACACTTGCTCTTATGATCCCACTGTTCAGCATTTCTTGAATTATCTTCTCAATCTCACCCTTTTGGAAGGGTATCTATATGGCCTCACATTGATTGGTGCTGTGTTTGGGAACAACTCAATTCTATGGTCTTGAGCTCTAGTGGGTGGTAACTCAGTAGGTTCTTCAAACAATGTTGCAAACTTTGTGATTAGAGGTTGGATCTGAGGATGCACCTGCTTGTCTGATTGAGACACTGCATTCACTTGAACCAACACTGCCTCCCTTTCTTTTTTCAGCAATTTGGACATGCACTTGCAACTGACCACAGTAGCTTTTGTCTCGGTCTCCCCTTGTAGCCTATATTGCACTCCTTCCACAACGAATCCCATCTTCTTTGTCTCAAAGTTCCAAAGTATATCCCCTAACGATTTTAGCCAGCTTGCACCTAGAATGAGTTCACATCCAGAAGGGAGAACATAATAATTGAAAGTGAAAACATACCCTTGCAGGTGCACCTCTAGTCTTGCCATCTTATTGGTTGTCATGAACTGACCTCCTGCCAGCCTTACTTTTACTGTTTTTATTGTTTTCACTTGATGAGGGATGTTCCTAAGCAAAGTGGGATGTACAAAGCAATGTGATGCACCAGAGTCAATAAGAATGTGCACAAGTTTCATGTTGAGTCTCCCTTTCACTTGCATTGTACTTGAGCTACTATCATCTCCCATGGCATGCAACTGCACTTCTTCAACCTGTTCCTCACCTAGTGGTTGCTCATCCCCATTGGTATCATTTGGAGCTTGCAGCTCTATCTCATCTGGAACCACTTCCAAAGCCATAACACCAGTGCCTTGCCTACAGTTGTGACCTGGTCTAAACTGGTCATCACAAAACAAGCATTGACCATTTGCCCTTCTTTGTAGATACTCAGCATGAGTTAGTCTCCTATTTCTTCCACCAAGATTTCCAGTTGGTGGCCTAGTAGCAGCTCGTACCGGGGTGGGGGTAGGCAAAGCAGGCCTTGTAGGAGCAAGTGTAGGAGTTATCACATTGGCATTTCTTGGCTGATAAGATACTCTTGGTTGCAGCCTGAGGTTTTGTTCTTCAAACAACTTGGCGAGTTCACATGCATCATATAACGTTTTTGGCTTCAATGCTCGAACATTGGCTCTAATGTTCTCTTTCAGAAGGACAACAACTGTTGTGGCGTGAAACCACTAGCCATCCTTGACAATCGAGTGAATTGGTCCATGAAATGCTCCACACTTCCAGTTTGACTCATCCTAGCTAATGTAGCTTGATAATCAGTCACATTGTGGCCACCAAATTCCCTCATTAATAGTTCAGCTACCCCTGACCAAGTTTGTGCAAACTCATGTCGAAACATGAACCATCGATCCGAAGCTTTTTCCACTAAATGCATAGTAGCTATAGCAAGCTTTCTATCCTCTGGCACTTGGTAAAACTCAAAGTACTGCTCGGCTTTGTTAAGCCATTCAACTGGATCACCCCCTCCAAAAGTACTTAGCTCCAGCTTGAGTTGCTCATTGTTGGTAAATTGGGATCAGACCAACTGGGTGTGCCTTGTTGACCAGGCAAAACAAACGCTTGTGTTGGTGTAGGGACTGTACTCATGGTGTAAGTAGATGGTGCTGATTGATAAGCGGGCTGTGAGTATGGATGTATTTGTGGTGAAATTGGTATATATGGTTGATATTGGCAAGAGGGGTTGTATGGCTGGTACGTAGCCAAAATGGGCGGGACAAAATGTGGTTGAGCAGAATTTTGTTGAGCAAAATTTGGGTTTACAAAACTGTAGGATGGTGGAGCAAAATTGGAAAGTCCAAAATTGCCTCCTGTAGGAGGAATGTAGCCATTGTTCCTATTGTATTATGTAGAACCCCCAAAATTTGAGTGTGGAGTGTAAGATATTCTGCTAGTAGGTTGAGATGGTGGTGGTTTAGGGTTAGGGATTTCAGACATCTTCTCCTTTCCCTTCTCACTCAACCCTCCGTATTCAAACGGTCTAGTGGGTTGAGAGCACGGTATAGAACCAACCTTGGCAACAGTTAAGGCATTCATGACCACCCCGGAGGCATTAGTAATAATAGGCCTAGATGTAGTGAACTCAAACAACTCCTCAGTCTCAACATTAACAATAGCACTATCAATCGGAGATGTTGGCACGAGTGAAGTGTTGGGGTTACCGTCGATGGGCAGTGGAAGAGATGTAGGTTGTTTTCTATGAGGTGATGTAGCTGCAGACACCAAAGGCGTTGTAGCACTCCCAGAAGGCAGCGAATCAAACTGCAAGAGCGACATATCGACCTTATTAGCAGTGGCCGCCGACGAAGCCCGTAAGGACCTTAGCTCCTCCATTAGCTCATATCTGAAGGACTTGAGAATCTCTTGTAGATCTGAGATTTGAGCAGCAGTCTGTGCCTTGTGCTCTTTCAACTCCGCTTCAACACAAGTAAGATCGGACATTGGAGGGTTGCTATTACCTCCTTGACCCTTTGGCCGCCCCATGATAAACCCAGATGTGTGGCTCTGGTACCAGATAATATGACCCTAACCATAAATAAGAAATGAAAGCTAAGAATGAAAGCTGAGAATAGAAAAGTTCAAAGGAAAGATAGCATTTTTCATTCATTGCGGCCTCTCTCTTACATTCTGATACTTATAGTATGACTGACCATCAAGATCTAGCCACATGGCAAGCATCTAAGTACATGACAAGCCCTAGAAACTATCTGATGAGTTTTAGTAAAATGCAGTGTTTGAAACTACTATTCCTAAATTGACTAAGACTCCCCGTCAACACTCATAACAAAACCTTTCTCTTTCACTGCGGTGTGTTTCACATTGTTAAGCTCTCTTTAATTTCAATATGGTCAATCACGCAAAAATCTTTCCCATCAATCATGTATGGATCGATTTGGCCTAGTCATAGCTTAATTCAAAAAGGACCCCTTACACTAGTACAACCAGAAAATAAGGGATTGTGAACTAGTTTGTGTGTGAAGCAAACTAGTTTTCAAGTTAGAAAGTAAGCAAAATCGAACTTGCAATAAATGCAGCAGCAAATAATAAAACCATAGCAATTTGCTCAAACGACCACCAAAGATAAAGCTTGAAACGACACCAAAGGGAGAAAACGACCACCAATCTACACATTAAATGCACAGTGCTCAGGCACGTTTTCCCATATCAGGAATAAGAAATTGTACTTCTCTCAATGCGCCTATAAAGACTCGCTATAAATCTCTTAAAAATGGTAACGTATTCTTAATTCCTTAACTCCCGAACTTGAATTTCGCACCGGATGCTAACTTAAGCTTCAGATGGTCAAAAGCTGGTGCACCACTGGCCCTTTGACTTGACATTTGGTGTGTGCAAGTCCTACTGAGCTGACACATTGGAATACAGGCTACGAGGCGCATGATCCCCTGGATTCAGCACCCGTAACACATCATATATAGGATAAACTGAATTCCCCCACAAACCCAATTCTGAATCCTTGAAAAACCTCTAGAACAACTCCATTAAAATACACCCCAACTTGATGCAGGGCATCAACAAGAAGCCAAAGAGAAATACTCAAGTTGCAACCCACCTCAAGGACTGTGGCCAAGAAAAGGAGCATATCAAGTTCACATAAAAAAAAAACATATCGATCATATGGTAGTTGCTGACTTTGCTGCCTGTGATGGGAAGTTGATTGACACAAGTCCTTTGCTAATTATTTGTTGATCAAATTGTTGAATAAGTGCAAATGATAATTATGTACTTTCCCTTTTTGATATACTATAATTTTAGGGATGAGAAACCATTTAAGCCTTGTGTAATTAGGGGTGTAAATGAGCCGAGCCAAGCCGAATAATAGGTTGTTCATGTTTGGCTCGTTTTCATTCGATCGAGCTTGAGCCTAACTAAAATTTGATTTTTGTGCTTCATTTTCAAGCTTAGCTCGGCTTGAAAAAGCTCGAATTGGGCTTGGATCGGCTCATTTTAGTAGATGAAATCGAACTCAAATTTTGCCGGTTTGATTCATGAAGAAATTAATAAATAAAAATAAAAATTCAAAATTTGATGTCATAGCATCATAAAAAAAATTGTTTGTTATAAATTAAAAATAACAAATCAAACTCATTATTGAACTTAAAGTTTTCAACTAATTATTCTAAAAAGAGATTTTTCAGCTCTTTCGAACTAATATAATATTTTTATTTCTCATATAAAAATTATACTTTATGTATACTATATTTAATAAGTCATGCTTAATTAATAAACGAGCCGAGCTTTTAACGAGTCTAAGCTAACTCACAAGTTAAATAAGTCGAACGAGCCAAATACTTGTTATTCAAGCTATGCTCATTTTTAAGGTCAGGCTTAATATTAAGCTTCAAGCTCAGCTTATTTAACTTTATGAGCTCGAGCCGAACGAACTAAAAACAAACTGAACACGAGTCGAACACAAGCAGCTCGAGGCTACTTCCAGCCATCTGTGTAATGTTTCCAATATCTCATGTTTGAGGATTGTATTCAGAATTTCAGATTGCCTAGCAGCTTTGCACATAATGCATTTTATGTGCCTGCATTTGTAAACAGAACAACACACAGATGTACCTAGCTGAATCAGAAAGAACATGGCAGTTATACAGTGTTATTCGATAATTCCTGGATAAATTAGTGGTTCACTTCCCATACATCACTAAGTTCAAGGGTGTAAACTTCTCATACTTATCACTGCTCTGAACGTTGCGTTTGTGCCATAATGGAAATGACGATCTTCTCACTGGTTTCAAATAAAGATTACAAGCTAAACCAGTTTTCGGTACTCATGTATTGAGCTTTAGCCACAGGCAGCTGCTATACGTAGATATACGTTTGGAAAGCTGGATTACATATCTTTAGTATATAGCACACATTGCAAATCTTATCAAACAAATAAATCTGCAGAGAGGCTAATGCCAACCATAACCAAGCTTGCTGTTCATATATGCCTTGCTGAAGCTTTTCTCTGCCTTCGTGAGGTCTCTTTTCGCAACTCCAAGAGCTACCTCAGTAACAGCTAGCCTCTCCCTTAAGCCCTTTATTTCAGTCTCTAAGGCATCAACATCCTCTCTGAGTTTCTGTAATACTCCCTCCCTCTCCCCAAATTTCTTCATTCCCAAAGCGGATTGAACAAAAGGCTCCAGCCAACTCAAGTCAAATCTAAAGGTCTGAACCTCCTCCCACAAAACATGAAGATGCTCACAAGGACCATGCTCACATGAATCCTCCATCATATCCTTAACCTTTGCAGTGTTCAAAAAATACAATACTCGGCCCAAAGCTGTGAATGCCCATTCACTAAACATGCGACTTCTTTTCTTCTGGCAGCTAATCAATGAGGGATGCCACGAACAGACTTCTTCCAGCAGTGGAACAAAAGCTTTATCTATTTTCCCAAGTCCTCTAAAATCTATCAGCTCACCAACCGGGTTGGAGGGATCTTCATCGCTATCGTCTACGATAGGAGGGTCAACTGGGCTATCAGTCTCCTGGTACGGAAGCACTTGATCAATTCTTGGTTTAATTTCCAAGCTTGGAACTTGCACATAATTAACATTTGTTTGGACAGGGTAAGATGTTGGTGCATCCTGGAAACTAAGAATCTGATCAGAAGAAAGTGATGTATTTGCTGTTGAACCGTCTGAGTATTTCAAAGACTCCACATCTGAAGACTGACTTTGAAGTTCCTGCTCACGAAAGGCAGTCTCTTGGTCTTTTAGAACCTTAATGTCAGCTTTACTTACTGCAACCTCAGCTTCAACAATACATATGTCATCCACAATATACCCTTCATTCTGGTCATAAAGCTCACTTAGAGGCATGAACGATGTGAAGCCCCAATCACTTTTTTTGGCACAAAACTGATGCTGAGTGTCTGTAAATCAAGATATGAAGGAAAACATCACAAATGCACAGCTCATTATGCAATTATACAAAAACATAAAAAATGGTCTGGTATGCTTGGAAGTCTCAAATAAGTTGTTGGACTTGAGACAATAATTTTAGTGCATATATTATCATAATTATAGAGCAAGTTGACCTCCAATCAGCAAGTAAAATTATTTGAAATAAAAGTATACAAACTTAACAAACCAGAACGAAATGAGCAGATGTACAGATTGTTTTTGAGATAAACAACGGGGTATAAGATAGTACTTAATTTCAAGAAATGACAATCACACATTGAGTAGCAATCTAAAGCTGAATAATTCTACTGCATTCAGAAGTTACCTTGTAATTGAACAAGAGACAAAAGGTCTTCACACACAAAAGAGTAAAATAGAAAAAAAAAATAGATGAAGAAAAATGTAAAGTAAGGATTGATAAAAATACCTATTGTTATCGACTTATCGTTGTTAAATTGATTAACAACAGTCAAGGTGAAATCGGCATATCTAGTCCACCCAGATGGTAACTTTGAAACATCTGCAACATTCAAGTACATTGACAAGTATTGCTTCCCACTGCTCCCCTTTGGGTACACCACAATCTTCCTGATCAAAACCACGCAACCAAGTTTGTGAGGCTCAGTTAATTGGTCTTGTACAGAGAATTATCTTTAAAATAAAATAAAACCTCTGCAGTGAAATTAATCTGTTGTAAAAAATAAAGATAAAATTGAAAAAAAAATCTGTTTGGTAACTTAAATCTAGTAACAGAATAATCAGGTTTACTGACATAATACTCTTATTCATAGCAAAGATGATTTACCTCGCCTCGGCAAACTCCTGGCACGAGAATGTCCATGAATTCAAAAAGTTCAGATTCCCTCGAGGAATCTCTCATCTCTCATGTTAAAATTTTTGATTTTAGACATGAACAAGAACAAACTAAGACCCTCTGCATTCATGTACATCATGCAAATCAGAAGAAAAAAATCCATTATTTGTAAAACTTTCTTCATGTATTGATAAAAAAAAAAGGGGGGGAACGAAAAATTAGAAGACTCTCTTAATGTGCATCATTGCTTTCGTTCATATTCCGTGAACTTGCCACTCCAGGAATCTCTTCATGTACACGCGAGATTGGTAAATATCTTAGTATGATATTGAGATAGTGTATATATATACGCACACACTAAATCTTGTATGCACTCAAGCTTCATAAAATGCTATCAAAATCTCTTTATAACCGATCAACAATTTTCCGTAATTGAATAAATCAACAAATTCTGGGAAATGCAACAGAGAAAACTTCAAACACTGAGAGAAACAAGACGCAAGGGGTGATCTTGAGCCATACTCGACATCACCGACCTGTGAAATAACCCCAAAAAACAAATGAAAAAAAGTATGATCGGTTTAGTTTTGAAATCAGCTGCCGTTGATCCGATTCATACACATACTAATCAGTCCAATATAATCAAACAATCAGATGTTGAAAACAAAAGGCAGGACCCTCTTTTTAATAATAGGAGAATATCAGAGGACAAATATATACATACCATTTGAAATCGCCGACGACGAAACTATCGGAGAAATGTTTGCGGGTTTTGATCTTAGAGAAGTTGTCGATAGTCCAGGTGTAGGTCATGGATATAAGCTCACGACCCTGTTGCTGGCTACCCATTCTTTCAATCCAACGTCCGTAACCAAATCAAACCCACTGGCATGTTGATGAACATATATATATCAGGATAACAAAACGCAGCAGAAGAAGCTAGCCGGATTCAGAGAAAATTTCAGTAAGAAGTACGAAGCATATATACCTTTGTGGAGTCGATTCCGTTTGAGCGAGTAAGAGTGGGGGTTGGAGCTAACTAGGGCGAAGAAAGGGAGTTGAGGTTTGAGATAAGTGGATTGTAGGGCTTTAGAGCAATTGCAGCAGTGGGGTAATCTGAGCAGGCCTCAGGGCTAAATACTAAAATCCACCGGGAAGATATTAGGTGAGTTAGAGGTGTGGAGCTACCTAATCCGACTAATGCTTGGGGTGAGAAAGTTGCATCAAATTTTGTCTGGCCTACCATTACATTTTTGTCGGCCACTTGCATCCCCATGAGCATTTACTATGGGCCGTCAGATTAATTATCTTTGAAAGCAATAAACATAATTCACATCAATTCTTTTTTCATTGTTGTATCGAGAATTGAGAACCAAGGACTGACTGATATAGCCATCTGATATAGGTGAGTTGTATATTAACCTGAGTTAAATATTAGTCCAACCCATCTAAAAATTACCGACAGACGAGATTTATGAGACGAGGTTCAGGTGTGGAGTGGGTCCCAACACAAGAAGAAGACTTGAGACTCCAATCATTATTATTTCTGTAGCTATAAAGATATGTGGCTGTGCTTCATCGATCTCGATAGCCAATTAAAAAACCTTGTGGTTCACTAAAATGAGGAATAGCCAAATTATTGACTTACCAAAAGGAGGCTGAAACTAGGGTGGACTTGAGTTTGCTGATATACATTAGGAAAAATCTCGATGATGTAAGAAAATTTATTAACTATAAAGAAAAAATACACTTAAAAAAAAGACATAAAACATTATCCCTCAAATGTAATATATGAGTTTAAACTAGTTAAATCCAACTCTACAATTCGATAAATCTTCAAACTCTTGTATAACTTTCCCATTGATGAAGTCAACTTGTGGTACTGGCTCCGGAATGGAAGTTTGGGGTGAATTATTAATAGGTGGAGTGCATAAATAAGGCTGAGAGATGACATTTGAACTAGAAAACTCAACATTTTTTCTTGAAAACCATGAGGTAATAAATTTATATCTCTTCAGTAGAGGTTCATACATTATAATCTAACACCTATACATCAAAATATAGATATTCAATTATTCAACTAACCGACGAATTAATCTAATTATAGATATTCAAGTTTTCACGTTTAGATTATCACAAACATGAAAAAAAAAATCAATTGTATCAATAGTAACATTCTTGGTTGCTGGTTAAATATATTAGGATGTGTGCCTAAATAAGACGTCTTTACTCTTTAGGACGAGTTTGTAGAGTTTTAGTTGGGCTAAACACCTACACTTTAAACTTTGTTTGTAGTCTGTGGGTTTAGAAAGACTTTTCATGTATATATATATATATATATATATATATATATCAATATTTATATATATTGCACTGATGTAGGATGAAATAATTGTGTATTATTGAATGATATGGTGGCCTATATATATGCATTTACAAAACCACAATCCCGTAGGATTCGGAGTCCTAATCTATTACGGAGATGCTAATCTATCTCCTAACAGGAAACCTATTAGGCTAAGACACACATAAGGGTAGAATAGTAATTCTCCCGGAACACTCCCCCTTGTGTCGCATGCCTAGGTTGCATGGTGCACATATCGTTGCCTCGGTAAAAACCTTGTCAAGCAAAACAAAAACCTCTTGGGTAAAACAAAAGCTTGATCGAAGGGAAAAAGAGCACAACGCACCAACTACTTAAGGATCTTAACATGAGATGTAGACTCCCCCTGAAGTCTACCAAACTCTAATGTTCTGATAAACGACGCATGCCAATGCTCTTCACATGTTTCACAAAAGTAGATTTAGGCAAAGACTTGGTGAACAAATCCGCAACATTGGATTCTGAACTCACTTGATTGATCTGAACATTCAAGAACTTCTGTTGTTGAACGTTGTAGAAGAACTTAGGCGAAATATGCTTGGTGTTGTCTCCCTTGATGAAACCTAACTTCGTCTGCTCTATGCAAGCAGCATTATCTTCATAAATGCACGTAGGTTGATCAGTTGTAGAGACTAATCCACAAGAATCACGAATATGGCGAACAAGTGATCGTAGCCAAACACATTCTTTAACTGCTTCATGGAGAGCGATGATCTCCGCGTGATTCGAAGAAGTAGCAACAAGAGTTTGCTTTGTGGATCTCCAAGATATCGCCGTATTCCCAATGGTAAACACATAACCGGTTTGAGAACGAGCCTTGTGAGGGTCAGAGAGGTACCCTGCGTCGGCATAACCAACTAACAAGTTGTTTGGAGTCTTTGCATCGGGGGAAAGAGCTGCACGGGACCGGTTGCTGCTCTCGGCACCGCGCACGGTCTCCACGCCATGGCGGCTGGCGGCGTCGCTGCGGCGTACGGCGGCAAGGCCGGGGTCGGCGACGGTGGTGGTGTGGGGAGATACCGTGGCGGTGTTCTCTCTGCAATAGGGGTAGAACAATCCCATGTCAAGGGAACCTTTCAAGTATCGAAACAAATGCTTGATTCCATTCCAATGACGTAGCGTAGGTGCGGAGCTAAATCTAGCTAATAAGTTCACTGCGAAAGATATGTCCGGTCTAGTGCATTGGGCAAGATACAATAGTGCCCCAATCGCACTAAGGTATGGAACTTCAAGACCAAGAACTTCTTCATCATCCTCTTTAGGACGGAAGGGATCCTTCTTGATATCTAAACTTCGGACGACCATGGGAGTAGACAATGGACTGCATAGATCCATATTGAAGCGTCGAAGCATCTTCTGCGTGTAATTTGACTGATGCACCAAGATGCCGTCGGCCCTATGCACAAGCTCAAGGCCGAGACAGAATTTCGTCCTCCCTAGGTCTTTCATCTCAAATTCCGACTTCAAATAAGACACGGTCTCTTCAATCTCATCAAGAGTACCGATTATGTTCATGTCATCAACGTAGACCGCAACGATGACGAATCCGGAATTTGTCTTTCGTATGAACACGCATAGGCATAGTTCATCATTCTTGTAACCCATTCTCACCAAGTATTGATGCAACCGATTGTACCACATTCTTCCGGATTGCTTTAACCCGTACAACGAACGACGTAATTTGACTGCATGAGCACTCCGTGGTCTGGAGGCACTTGATGGAGGTAAAGGTAGTCCCTCTGGAGCTTTCATGTATATCTCTGCGTCAAGATCCCCATAGAGATAAGCTGTGACCACATCCATAAGCTGCATGTTTAGTCTTTCGGACACTACCAGACTAATAAGGTAGCGGAAGGTAATGATGTCCATAACAGGAGAATAAGTCTCTTCATAGTCAATACCAGGTCGTTGTGAGAATCCTTGCGCCACGAGTCTTGTCTTATAGCGCACGATCTCGTTCATCTCATTACGCTTACGAACGAAGACCTATTTATGTCCAACAGGTTTGACATCTCTTGGAGTCAATTGAACCTTTCCGAAGACTTCTCGCTTCGCTAATGAGTCAAGTTCTGCCTAGATTGCTTCCTTCCACTTCGGCCAATCTGCTCTGCGTTCGCATTCAGCTACAGAGTGAGGTTCAACGTCGTCTTCAGATATGATCTCAAGTGTGACGGAATAAGCGAAAACGTCATCAATGCATGTAGTGGCTCGGTTTCGGACCGACTGCTCACTTGTGTAGTTCACTGAGATTTCGTTGTTCTCTGGCATCAAACAAGGTTCCATAGCGTCCCACGGAAATACTTGAGTTGATTCATGGACATAGCTGTAATCAGAGACAACTTCATACGATGGTGATTCATCGTTGATGACGCGCTGTGCCTTAGTCATTCGCTTCTTTCTAGGTTTTGAATCCCTAGAGTTTATCGGTCTCCCCTTTTTTCTTTGAGGAGCCGAGGCCGAAGCTGCTCCATGCCGGGCCATCTCGGCATCATCGCCACAAGGGGCGCCGGCAACACCACGGCGTACGGTGGTGCCGCCGCCGGCCTCCGTCCCACTGTCAGGGGCGGTGCCAACGTTGCTAGGTCCAGGAGCTTGTCTTCCACGCCCGTATTTCGGGACATCCAACCATGCCGGTACGTTCGCAGTGGGTATGTTTGATCTCGTCACTTTAGCAATATCTACAAAGCCGTCGGGCATCGAATCCGCGACTTTCTGGAGGTCGATAATGCGTTGCACTTCTAATAGCTTTGAGCAGTGCGGGGATCATAATGAGACATAGTGGGGACACACCACGTCAATTCCTGACGTTCATTTGGAATGATAACATTCCCATCTCCCCCTAACGACGGGAAGCATGTCTCATCAAAGTGACAATCTGCAAATCTTGCAGTAAAGAGATCTCCGGTGGTTGGTTCTAAGTAGCGGACAATCGTTGGGGAATTATAGCCAACATAGATACATAATCGTCTCTGAGGACCCATCTTAGTACGCAGCGGAGGCGTAATAGGCACATAAACGGCGCAACCAAAGATGCGTAAGTGTGAAATATTGGGTTCGTAACCAGTTACCATCTGGTACGCACTAAACGCTTGGTTAGCCGCGAGTCGGAAACGAATAAGTGTCGCTGCATGCAACACTGCATATCCCCACGCAGAGACCGGCAGGTTAGTACCCATAACCATTGCCCGAGCAACAAGCTGAATACGCTTGATGGTAGCCTCTGCTAGACCGTCTGTGAATGAACATGAGGAACGGGATGTTCAACTTCGATCCCAATAGACATGCAGTAATCATCAAAAGTTTTGGAGGTGAATTCTCCAGCATTATCCAAACGAATGGATTTGATAGGATAATCGGGGTGGTGAGCCCGAAGTTTGATGATCTCAGCTAATAACTTAGCAAATGCAGCATTCCTTGTGGATAACAAAGCGACGTGTGACCAACGCGTCGATGCATCAACCAATACCATGAAATATCGAAAAGGTCCGCATTCTGGTTGAATAGGTCCACAAATGTCACCTTGGATACGTTGTAAGAATGGAATGTTCTCGGTTGAAGCCTTAGCAAAAGAAGGACTTCCTTGAAATTTAGCAAGAGAACAAGCTTTGCAAAACGAGCGATGGGCATCAGAAATTGCCATGGAGGCATGTGTAAGCACGGGAGGCATCACAAGCTCCTGTGAAAGAGGGGATGCCACCACCGACGGCATGAAAGCCGTGGAGCTGCCGAGTGGGGCATGCTCGGCCGCACCATGCGGTGCATGGGTAGGCACGGCCTCACCGTGCGGAGCACGGGTGAGGTGATCCTCCAATCGCTTCCGGGACTTGAAAAATGGATGACCATGTGAATTCTTAAGAATTCTAATCATCATATCACGTCCAGGGTGCCCGAGACGGGCATGCCAAAGCATATAAGAGTCCGAATCACAAAAGTTGCGTTCAACCGCATATGATTCAAAGATCCGAATGGAAGTAAGATACAATCCATTCCCAAGACTCTTCATCTTCTCTAAGATGCGGCGATGGCCTGCTTTCTCAGAGGTAACACAAAGGTATTCCTCTCCATTCTCAACATAAGTATCGAGGTGAAAACCATTGGCACGTATGTCCTTAAAACGTAGCAAGGTGCGGGGAGACTTCGGCGCATAAAGAGCGTCTACGACGTTAAGAGTCGTACCATTAGGCAACATGAAAGAAGCAGTGCCTCTTCCTTGAATGATGGATTTCGAGCCAATCATTGTAGTCATCGAAGAAGTCGAAAACACTAGATCCGTGAACAACTGCCTGTGCCGTAGGACAGTGTGGGTGGTTCCGCAATCAGCTAGACATTCGATTTCACCGCGGGACATCTACAAAATGACAATTAAGAGAGTCAGCAACACGGGAACAATTCTATACAATACGCCGTGGGATATTGTAAGAATGGGAATCAGAACAAAGGTCGATCCCATCGAATGTATCACATGACAATAGTACTACATTCTTCAACTAAAGAGTTGGAAATCATGGTATTGAAGCAGTGAAATACCAAACATTAAACTAGGGTGGTATAAACCATCCAAAAATAGTGTGGAAAACACACACAAAGAGTACCGGTGAGTGCATATAACGGACTTGGAGAAAACCGGAAAACAAACCGGAAAACCATGTCAAAAGAACTCAAAACCGGGTGAATTTTGGATGAGGAAAACGTGGCAGCAGGGACTGCTGCAATATGCCGGAAAAATGACGAGAAACGACGAAAAAATCGTCGAAAAACTCATTGGAAAACCGGCGGCACCGATTGCCGGAAAACCGGCCGGCGGCGGTCGGAACTGGCCGGTATGGAGGCCGGAACTTCAGGTCCGACAGGGGACGCCGGCAGGAACCGGGTGGCGGTGCCGGAAACGCCGGTAAATGGCCGGAAGACGGCGAATATGTTGGCAAAACGTGCCGGAAACGCCTGTATAGTAACCGGGTCTGGCCAAGGCAAAACGACGTCGTTTTCGACGTTCCGAGGTTCGTTTTCCGAATTTTAAGTTCCAAATCCACAATGTAGTGCTATTGGGGTCCCATGTGACCCAAAAAGCGTCCAATTTAAAAACCACGTGAGTTGCACACGTTGATCATCATGCTAAGTGTCGGATAAATAAAATTCTCAAAGAGATCGTCTTGTAAGCAAGAAATGAGAAATTTTATTGAATGCCAATCTTTAATACATCACACATGAACTTCTAATTCCAAAATCAAAAGACTATTACAAAGTCAATGAAAATAACAATGGCGGTCGGCCATAACAATACTTGAATCATAAAGCTAAAGAAGCTAAAACGACTAATCAAAGTCGGGAGTATCCATGGTAGCAACCGGAGGCCTAGCCTTAGAAGCAAGGGGCTCGGGTTTCATGGAGATATGGTGAGTCTCGATCTCATGGTCCTCATCCACATGATTCGATTCGGGTTGTAGAAACTTCTTGTAGGCGGAGTAAGCCTTGATCATCTCTTTGCTAGCGCGACAATCGCGATTAAAGTGCTTGAAGGAGCCACATTTGAAGCATGGAGACTTGCCATTACCAGAAGTGGAGGCATTAGGAGGCGCACGGCCTCCTTGGAGTGTGGGACGGGGACGGCCTCCCCCGGAGGGTGAGGCGCCGCCACCATCACGGGTCCAAGTATTGGACCGAGGCCGAGATCGGCCTTGTTGCCTCCCACCACGAGAGTTGTTATTTTGGTGCTGATATGGAGCGTTCCTTGATTGATTCTTTTGTTTAGGAGCTTTCCCATAGTTAGACTGTGGCGTAGAAATTCTTTTAGTGCCAACAGGTCTATTGTTGTTGTTGAGGAGAATTTCAAAATGTCTCTCCTTCTTAGCCAAGAGTGCCATTAAGTCGGCAAAAGACCGGATCTTCCCTTCCTCTACATGAGTGCGGTACGTATGAGCTTGAACCTCATAGTTGATTGGAAACGTGTCCAATGTCTTATTGAGAAGATCTAGGTCGGTCTTGATGACACCAACGGTGCCAAGATCGGATTGCAAGCATAGCATATCCTGATTGAAATCATCCACTCTCTTATAGTCCAATAGACGGATGTTATCCCATCTAACGGTCAATTCAGGAAGAAGCTTATCATGAACGTTGTTGTACCGCAAGCGTAGTTTGTCCCATAATTCTTTAGGATCTTTTACGTTCAAGTATTGCCTCTTAAGAGTTGCATGGATGTGACGTCTCATGAAGATGAGAGTCTGAGTCTTAGCCATGGGTGGGAAATCAGCAGGAGGGTCGGCAAACATGCCTTCAATCCCTCGGCTCTCGAAAGCGAGTTCCATGTCGGAAACCCAGCGGTGGTATTCCTTTCCTTCTAGATCAAGAAGGCCAAATTCCGGTCGAGATGGCGATGACATCTACAAAACGAATACAAAATCGATTAGATTCAAGTATAATAGGAATTAGAAGGGGTGACGTATATGGTCACAAGAAAAAATCGATGCAAGCGGCGATACTCATGATCGCACCCAAAACAACGGTGCACTCAGGCGACCACACGAAAATCGATTAACTTCCCTTTCAAAACAATCGTGACTCCCCCAGGACCGTCACACAGAAAACATCGACCAAGAGGGGAAACCCATCCCTCTATAGTCTCATCGGCGTTATAAGAAAGGCCGGAATTAAGACAAGAAGAAGGCTAATAGCGCCCGATATAATATATCTATACGTTCAAAAGCGGGAACGTTTATGAAAAATTTACCTTTGAAGGTTTGTAGTATACGGGAGTAGCTTCTCTTGAGCGAAGTCCTTGCTTGTGAATTTCACGTCTCTTGCGTGAATATGCGGGAGGAGCAATTTTGAAGGTTTTGATGCGGGGACTTGCGGGGCAAAAAGATGTTTTTGCGGAGCGAATGCGGAGGAGACCCTGCGGTGCTGCGGGGCTGCGTGCAGGGGCTGCGGGGCTGCGTGCAGGACTTGCAGGCAGGGGCTGCAGGGGCTGCAGGGGGGGTTGCGGCAGGGGCTGCAGGGGGGGCTGCGGCAGGGGCTGCGGGGCTGCAGGGCGGTAGCAGGGGTTGCGGTGGGCAGGGGCTGCGTGCGGCGGGGGCTGCGGTGGGCAGGGGCTGCTTGCGGCGGGCGGTGATGAGTGCTCGATTACTCGACATCAATATTTAACCCTGAACACATCATAGTAGTATAAAGCAAGAGGGTATCGTTCACAAACCGGGGATCCAGCCAGGGCTTAGGATCACAATACTTACACGAATTCATAAAGGTTTTAAGGTTTGATATAGATTTTGGATTGAGTCATAAAAACAGTAAATAAAACCTAAACTAATATATACATGTGATCAACCAACCAACACATAAACAATCACCACAACAACTCACATAGAGGGAATCGAAACAAGTTCTATGTCCATTCTTAGAATCATGCCGAGACATATATTGAGCAACCAAAGATGGATCATGCATTTAGGGTTCTAAGCAGTAACCTAAACACATAGACACTTAACACATTCGATCAATACCAAGCAGCCATAATCGAAATCTAACATGTTCATCTTCATCATGTAATTCCAAAGCCATGCACATTGAATTCATCAAGTATGTCACTTACTTAACCAACAACCATGCAATTCGAAAATCACATAAACAAGAATAAACATGTTCTTAGCATAAGTCTTTAATCCAACAACCTAAATATCATGCTACAAGCATAGTCATAACACTTAGAAATCGAAAATTGATCATAGCTAGGTTCGGTAGAAACCAAAAACAGAAATTCATAAAACCAAAACAATTTTCGAATCCTCTATGTAAATTGAATCAAGTAGCTATGTCATAGACAAAATTGATACAAGATGACACTACACAAATCGCAAGCTTCATCCAAGAACAAGAACAAAACCAAAACCGAAATTAAACAAGAGTGAATCATGGTTACACTTTATAAATCAAGCAATCCACAAGTGTAGCCGAGACTTCTATGGATGAAACCTTCTTCACAAGCGTGTTTGAAGGCTATTGATAGGTGGGGAATGATGGAATCGGTTTTAGGATTTCTTGGAATGGTGAAGGATGAATTCGGTAGAGCTATGGCTGTGTTTGTGTATAGGGCTGATGATGTTGCTGAATGGAGAGGCCGGCCTCTATATATAGAGGTTTAGGAAGCCTTCTTGCTGTGCCAAAAGGAGATAGAAACCAATTGGGAAACTGAAATCCTCTTCGTTATGGATTTGGTTTATGTACTCCATATCCAACTTGATGTAGGAAACCAAGTCCAATAGGGAGATCACTTAAGGGCTGCACGGCATTCTCTTGGTCAAGCTAGGAGTAGCTAGGCCGGCCTCCTCTTCTCCTTCTTCAACTCGAATATGATTTTCTTGTTCAACTAGGAATGCAACTCGGCAACTCTCCTTTCTTTCCAAATATGATTTGTCTTTCTTAAAAAGAAGTCGTCTATTAAGGAATAGGAAAGAATGAAAATAGGAAAGTAGAGTCCTAGTCGAATAAGGAATCATAGCTCAATCAGGAGTTCTAACACTTAGCACAATTCCATCATCAAATCATCTAAATTCGAAATAGCTCTACCTAGAACATACATATGACAAATATGAACCTAAAACAACTAAATAAGAAGTAACAAAGCATAAGAATAGGGCATATATACATTAAGAACGTCACACTTTGTGCTCCTATCAGGCGGCGGAGGGAAAAAAAATTTCTAGGGTTCTAAAAGTTCAGGGTTTTAGGGCAACGTGCTGATAACGTGATGTAGGATGAAATAATTGTGTATTATTGAATGATATGGTGGCCTATATATAGGCATTTACAAAACCACAATCCCATAGGATTCGGAGTCCTAATCTATTACGGAGATGCTAATCTATCTCCTAACAGGAAACCTATTAGGCTAAGACACACATAAGGGTAGAATAGTAATTCTCCTGGAACATGCACTAGGATTTTTTTGGCCGCAAGGAGAACTAGGTGGACTTAAGTCCACCCTATGGTGTACTTGGATCCGCCCTTGGCTGAAAGAGATGATCGGAGCTCAGGACTCAACTCTGAATCCTCCAACTTCTCCAATTGGTTCATATTACTTCTGAATTGTTTGCAATTAAAATATTATGCTTTGTAATCTTCATTAATTACTTCACTTCATTCTAGTTGAGCTTTGTCTGTATTTTCTATTATATTATTCACTAGTAATTAGGCCTCATTATTTAACTCACGAATCTGAAAAGCATGTGGAGACCCGTAAGTCCAATGGGCTTTTACTCGGCCCGACTAGCAAGAAAGTCTGTTAAAACCCGCTTCCGTAGGTAGAGGGCCGGGTTTAAATTAGAGGAGTGAACCATGACCCGGTCCGTAAAAACCCGTCAAGTAATAAAACATTATACATACATATTTTATTATGTTTAGAATAAAACTATCACATTATGAAACAACTATATGAATGAAACTTCTCGGGATCGATCGACACCAGCCGATATGATCGGTATATATATTTTAGTGATCTTGTAAAAATTTCATCCAATTCGGACCTCGTTTAATCGTCGGAATTTCCAGTAAACCGAAAGCAACACTAATATGCCATAAAGGAAGACCCATTACCAAAATACGAACACCGAAAGCCGTTTGCATATCTGAAATCACCTAATTTTTGTCACTAATTGTGTGCGGTCACAACAATAAAACTCATTTGGCAAATCCCCGGTTAATGGGGTTTTATTATGTCAAAACGCTTTTTTGTTGACTGTATATACGGACGGTCAAACCATGTTCAAAATGGATGAAATTTTTACAGGGTCCCTAAATATATATATCGATCACATTTATTGGTGTCGATCGACAATATTACGAAACTAGAATTTATTTGTGCATTTTTTAGAATTTTTTCTAATAATTCTTTTATTGTTTCAAACTTTTAAATTAAAGGATTATGTTTTTTCTAGTATAAGCCCACAAGGCTAGGCCCGGCCAAACCCGCAAGGCTCGTTTTAGGTGGGCGGGCTTGAATCTTCATATTTGTGAAAATACTCTGCCCGTTACTTATTTAAATGTACTAAAACCCTGCCCGTTGACGAGCCCTAACTTGTATTAAGTTATGTAATTTAAGAACATACTCGGAATTTCTCGCTTTTATCTAACAGTGCTAAGCAAGTTGTTCTTTTACTTTTCTGAGTAGAGCCACATGCTAAATGGACAAGAAAATAGACCATTATATATCATGCATGTTTCCGAAAGAAGATTTTATGTTTTAGCTAGCTGTAGAAACTGACTATGTTCCCCAAATATAACTGTATTTGTGTTGTAGGGAAAATGGAATGGTCTACTCGTATTATTACGAACCCCTTTATATAGGGGAAATATTACATGGAAAGATATCAATCAGTTTAATGGCAATGAATAAGAATTGTCCGTTACATAATTCATATCTGTAATTAACTATATATTAAATACTGATTGCTCAATTGCCTCCGTTAGTTACTTTGACGAGGGCACACTAATAAGGAAATAATGTGTTTCCTTCAACACTCCCCCTTGTGCCAAGTCAAAGACACAGTAGTGCGTGAACTGTTGCGTCATTAAAAACCTTGCCAAATGATAAAAACCCAATGGGACAAAATGAATCTTGGTCTAAGGAAAAAAAAGAGTACAACACACTAATGACATGTGTGGGTCTAGACTCTCCCTAAAGTCTACCACTCCCTATGACTCTTACTTTGATTAAGAGAGTTCGTAAAGCTTTCGCATTCCTATATCTTTTACATGTTTCTCAAACGTAACTTTAGGCAATGACTTGGTGAATAGATCTGCCACATTCTCCTCAGATTTAACTTGGTTTACTTGAATCTTGAGGATAGCTTGTTGTTGCTGATTGTAGAAAAATTTTGGAGATATATGTTTCGTATTGTCACCCTTGATATAACCTAGCTTCATCTGTTCGATGCAAGCTGCATTATCTTCATAAATGCACGTAGGCTCTTCAGTGGTAGAACTTAAACCACTAGTTCCTCGAATATGAGTAATGATGGATCTTAGCCATACGCACTCACGAACCGCCTCATGTAGAGCGATAATCTCTGAGTGGTTCGAAGAGGTAGCCACAAGGGTTTGCTTGGTTGATCTCCAAGATATTGCCGTTTTTCCAATAGTGAATACATAACCAGTTTGGGAACGGCCTTTATGTGGGTCAGAAAGATACCCAGCATCAACGAAACCAACCAAAATATTATTTGGGGTTTCAGAGTAGGGGATAGTAATTTTGTCATCGACCTTTTCTTTAGGAACTGCAATTCCATTCGCGGATCCTCATGTCTTACTATAAGGAAAGAATAAACCCAAGTCAATGGTTCCTTTTAGGTATCGAAATATGTTCTTGACACCACTCCAATGACGCTACGTAGGTGTTGAGCTAAATCTAGCTAACAAGTTCACTGAGAATGCAATATCTGGTCGAGTACATTGGGCCAAGTACAATAATGCGCCTATTGCACTTAGGTAGGGAGTTTCAGCTCCTAATACCTCTTCGTCCTCTTCTAGTGGGCGAAACGGATCTTTCTTTACATCCAAATTTCGACCGATCATGGGAGTGCTAACAGGGTGCACTTTGTCCATGTTAAATCGCCTGAGCATCTTTTGGACATATGCAGACTGGTGGATTAGAATTCCACAAGCTCGGTGCTCTAGCTCAAGGCCTAGACAAAACCGAGTTTTCCCAAGATCTTTCATCTCAAATTCGGATTTCAAATAGCTCGTGGTTTCTCTTATTTCATCAAGAGTGCCTATTATGTTTATGTCATCAACATATACAGCTACAATAGCAAATCCGGAACTTGTTTTCTTTATAAATACGCAGGGGCACAATTCATTATTCTTATATCCTTTCCCAATCAAGTAGTCACTTAGACGGGTATACCACATCCGCCCAGATTGCTTTAGTCCGTAAAGTGAGCGTTTCAACCTGATTGCAAACGCACTCCGTGGTTTAGAGTCACTTGATTTGGGCAATTGAAGGCCATCAGGCACTTTCATATATATCTCAAAATCTAGATCCCCATAGAGATATGATGTAACCACATCCATAAGCTGCATGTCCAGTCCTTCGGAAACTACCAAACTAACAAGGTAGCGAAACGTTATGACGTCCATTACGGGAGAGTATGTCTCCTCGTAGTCAATTCCAGGGCGTTGTGAGAAACCTTGCGCCACATGGCGAGCCTTGTACCTTAAGACTTCGTTCTTCTCATTACGCTTTCTGACAAAAACCCATTTATGTCCTACAGGCTTTACACTTGGTGGGGTTAGCACTACCGGACCAAATACCTGTCTTTTTGCCAGTGAATCTAATTCTACCTGGATTGCGTCTTTCCATTTAGGCCAATCTGCTCTTTGTTGACATTCTACAACAGAGCGTGGTTCGATATCATCATGCTCTATTATTTCATGAGCAACGTTATATGCAAATGCATCATCAATGTGTATGGAAGATCTTTCCATCAACTCATGTGCACTCTCATAATTCATTGAGATTTCTTTGTTCTCTGAAATCATACCAAACATCGGAGCGTCCTCCAGTAATGATTCATGGACATAACTATAATCAGAGATAATCTCATGAGAGGGATTCTCCACATCGATGATTAATAGATCTGGTTGTGCCTTAGTCACCCTTTTCTTCCTTGGGCGAGTATCAGTCGAACCAAGTGGCCTCCCCTTCTTCCTTTGAGGAGCCACGGCCTCAACCACACCTCCACCAAGTGTGGTTGCAGTGCCTCCTACTACGGCACCATGCCCTTTTTTAGGGATTTCTAACCTTGCAGGCACATTTGCAGCTGGTATATGTGATCTTGTCACTTTAGCGATATCAGAAAACGCATCAGGCATCGAATATGCTACGTTCTGAAGATCGATTATTCTTTTCACTTCACTTTCACATTGTGGAGTGCGGGGATCAAAATGAGATTGAGTGGGGACAAACCATGACAATTCCTGTCGTTCCCTTTGAAAATCTTTTTTCTTATCTCCCCCTAACGACGGGTAGACTGTCTCATCAAAGTGACAATCCGCAAATCTAGCGGTAAAACGATTGCCTGTCAAAGGTTCCAAATAGCAAATAATTGTTGGGGATTCATATCCAACATAAATACCTACTCGTCTCTGGGGACCCATTTTTGTGCCTTGTGGGGGTGCAATAGGCACATATACAGCACAACCAAATATGCGTAAGTGTGAAATGCCAGGCTCATATCCAGTAACCAACTGGTACGCAAAAAATGGTTGGCTAGCAGTAGGTCTGAAACGAATAAGCAAGGCTGCGTGCAATATTGCATAACCCCATGCACTTATAGGTAAATTGGTGCGCATAATAAGTGCCCTAGCCACCATTTGTAATCTTTTGATGGTGGCTTCAGCTAGACCATTTTGTGTATGCACATGGGGAACAGGATGCTCTACATCGATCCCAATAGACATGCAATAATCATCAAATGCTTTTGATGTAAACTTTCCAGCGTTATCAAGCCTTATAGACTTAATAGGGTGATCAGGGTGGTGAGCCCTTAAACGAAGCTTTCTTACTTCCTTGCCTAATATGCGAATGTGTGATTCGTCATATGTGACATCTTCCGCGAGTTCTATGATACTATAGTCTATGACATGGGAATTGTCTGGCTTGTATTCCCGTAATATAGATACATGGAAAACGTTATTCACGTTGGACAAATATTGTGGTAGATCTATTCGATAGGCTAAATCACCAACTCTTTCTATAATTTGGAAAAGTCCAATAAACCGCGGTGACAACTTGGCAATCTTTTTTCCAAAATGGACAACGCCTCGCATGGGTGAAACTTTCAACAAAACACGATCTCTGACATGAAACTCTACATTCCTCCTATGTTGATCGGCATTGGTCTTTTGTCGACTCTGTGCAGCTTTCAAATGCTCCTTAATTGAAGCAATGACCTTCGCAGAATGCTTAACTACATCAGGTCCGGGAAGAACGGTTTCGCCTACTTCAGCCCAACATAGTGGGGTACGGTATGGTCTCCCATAGAGAGCTTCAAAAGGGGCCATCCATATGCTTGAGTGATAACTGTTGTTGTAAGCAAACTCAATCAAATATAGGTGATCCTCCCAGCTTCTTCCAAAATCAAAAATGCAAGACCTAAGCATATCCTCCATCACTTGATTAACTCTTTGAGTTTGTCCATCAGTTTGAGGATGAAATACAGTGCTCATGTTTAACTTCGTCTCCATTGCACTTTGTAAGCTAACACAAAATGTTGAGGTGAATCGGGCATCACGATCTGACACTATCGATACAAGAACTCCGCGCAGACATACTACTTCTCTTAGGTATAGCTTACTTAAGATGTCGATGGAATCTGCTACCTTTATTGGTAAGAAATGGGCAGATTTTGTAAGGCGATCAACAATGACCTCAATTGCATCGTTGCCTCTTTGCGTCCTTGGCAATCCAATAATGAAGTCCATCGTGATGTGCTCCCACTTCCATTTTGGATTTTGAGAAGTTGTAATAATCCTCCCTTTCGCACGTGCTCCGCCTTCACAAGTTAGCATGTAAGACACCTAGAGACATAGTTAGCAATGTCTCTCTTCATGTTGTTCCACCAATAGTTATTTATTCCTCTTGGGTAGATTGTGAATTTTGAACAATATGCTTCTTGCATTATATCTTCCTTTAATGATGTAACATTTGGCACGCAAAGCGTCCCTCTAAGACACATCCCTTCTTCCGTATGTGTGTTCCAATCTTCGGGGTGCTTCTCTTTCATTCCCCGAACGTATTCCACGAGCCCTTCATCTTCCCGTTGTGCTTGAATGATTTCGCTTATTATTAGGGTTGCACCACTAAGTTTCCAATAAACATCTCATTCATGTTCGTTGAAGGAGTAAGATTGTACTCAATTAGAGTTCTTAATATGCTCCAATCCTCTCTTATAATTGTAGCTAGGTGACTTCTGGGTTTATGGCTTAAAGCGTCAGCCACTACGTTTGCTTTACCGGGATGGTATTGCAATGTGAAGTCATAGTCTTTGAAGCTCCATCCATCTTCTTTGTCGCATGTTTAAATCTTTCTGGGAGAAAAATATACTTTAGACTTTTGTGATCAGAGAATAGATCAAACCGCTCTCCGTACAAATAATGCCTCCAAACCTTCAAAGCAAAAACCACAGCTACTAGCTCAAGATCATGGGTTGGATAGTTCTTCTCATGCATCTTCAATTTTCGAGATGCATAAGCTACCACCTTCCCATTTAGCATGAGAACGCAAATGAGTCCTTGATGTGATGCGTCGCTATATATAACAAAAGGAATCCCACTTTCTAGAATGGTGAGGATTGGTGTTGTCGTCAGCCTTTCCTTTAGCTTCTGAAATGCTTGTTCACAGTTGGCGTCCCAAATATACTTCCCATTCTTTCGAGTCAACCTTGTCAATGGAAGAGCAATTTTTGAAAAGCCTTCAATGAACCTCCGATAATACCTAGCAAGGGCAAGAAAACTATGTACTTCGGTTGGAGTGGTAGGAGCTTTCCATTCCAACACAGTTTCGATCTTTGTAGGGTCCATTGCTATTCCATTTTGAGAGACAACGTGGCCCAAAAATTTCACTTGGTGTTGCCAAATATCACACTTCTCAAAATTTGCATATAGCTTGTGTTCTCTCAACACTTGTAAGGTAGTTTTATACTGTTGTGCGTGGTCTGCTTCATTTTTGGAATAAATCAAAATATTATCGATGAAGACGATAATAAACTTATCCAAAAATGAACTAAAAACTCGATTCATCAAGTCCATGAATATGGCTGGTGCATTAGTGATAAGAGCACTTTGTGCGACGTTCTTAACATACTTTTACCCTCATTTGTACTTTGCCTAGCCCTTATTGTTGCACTGTCGAGTCATTGAGTCATAGTAGGAGTCTTCAGCGGTATTTGATGCATTTTTGTGATTAAACGAGTTGAAAACATAGAAATTGTCTAGAGTCCTAGTTTGAGTAGGAATCCTTGTAGGACTAGGAAACCTAGTGGGATTAGGAGTTTTCATCTTTCGACATTTCTGTTGCATTGGCGATATATTGAGAATCCTACTTGCATTAGGAATCCTTTTTAGACTAGGAAACGTACCATTTGGGAAAGTCCTACTTGTACTGAAACTCTTATACCGTAACTTTCCTAATTGAACTTTCTTATTCTAGTAACTTACTTGTTTGATGAATTATCTTGTATTTATTCTTTTTTTTTTTCAGATTTAAATTAAGAGATAATTCAAGAGAGAAACAAGGAGACTGCTGTGCATAATAAAAGGAGAAGATAATTATCAAGAAATAGAGGAGCAGCCATGAGAATGGAGAAGATAATGCACGGTATAACTTAATGAGGATGTTGTTCAATACTTGATGATAGGAGAAGAAGATGACGTGCTACAATTAAGGGTGAATTATATGAAGATAATGGATTCATAATTAAAGGAGAGAAGCCGTGCACAATAGTAAGAGAAGAGGAAGGAAGCGTTGCAGCCAATGAGGAGAAGTCAACGATTTAGAGAAAATTAAGAAGCCGTGAAGCTTGAATGAAAGGAGAGAAGATAGAAGAGAGAATTAAGGAAAGAAGAATTCAACCATGCAGCCCTAGAGATAATTAAAGAAAGATAAGTCAAATACTTGGAGAGTATATGGATAGCACGGCATGATTAAATGAAGATAATTGAGTCGTAAGAGGATGCCATACAACAGACCAAGGACAAGATAATTAAGGAGAAGGATAGCCATGCAACCAAGGATAATTACAAGATAAACATTCTCATCATTCAAAATGAAGAGACTCACGGCAAAGAAAGTAGGGAGAAGCGATAGGGAAGAGAGAAGAGTCACGGCTGTGTAACCTATCACCCTCACTCTTCTATAAATAGCCACGTCATAGCATTCATTCACCATCACATCTCATTCACAAAGCTAATTCGAACCTCTGCCAAAATACATCCAGAAAATTCAAGCCACAAACTTCATTCATCACCACAAAACCGTGCTACCCTTTCTCCTCTTCCATACTGAATTCATCCTTGCCGAATCCTTCAAGGTTTCTAATGTGTGATTCATCCATGACTTGTAATTTTTCTTTTGGTTTTCTGAATATTTCGAATTCATTGTATGAGTTATTGGATACTATTTTCGGTTTCATATATGAAAAACATATTTTCAAACTTATTTGGTTTTATGTTTTGATTATATGAACTCTTGAATGTGTATGTATGCCGTGCTTGATGACTAAGGGCAGTAGGTTTCCGATTTCTTTTTAGGTTTTATTTTGATTGATTCCTTGAACTTGTACATCTAAATCAATGCTTGAGGAAGCCACGGCCATGGCTCTCCTAAGGTTGCGATTTCATTCACCAGAGTAATCTTTAATTGAGTTATGCGCTTCGTGTTTCAATTTTTGGTACTTAGATAGGGCTGTGATAGTTCTAGGAATTTGCATGCTTAATCAAGATGAGTGACGCCATGCTTGTGTTCATATTTCCGATTCGACTTAATGTGTTTATGTGTTTAACTAGTACGCTTCGTTATGTTAAACTCTTTTTAGAAAATGTTTAGGATTGGACGCTTCGTTGATTCTAAATAGTTAAGAAGTCTTAACGATTAGATGTTTCGCTTCGGGCTCTAATTAGAATTGGAATTGAAATGGATTAAGAATGAATCGAAATTGCTTGATGCCTATTAGTTGTTTTGTGCGTGTCATACATGTTCTATGAGAAGCATTCGTGTTTTGGTTATGTGATGAGTGGTAGATCAATTGTATATAAGTAATTTAGGATTTATTTTAAGTAGTAGTTTTAGAATCCAAATCAAATCCTCCGATAACATGATAAGTTTTGAGTACCCTTTGATTCCCCGGACTGAACGATCCCTGCTTATTCTATACTAACGATGATATTTTTCAGGGTTTACTATAGACATTCTAACTAACGATCTATCAATTGGTTAACTTAAATGACATTACTAACCACTCATATTGTCCATACCACGTGTTGAATGCGGTTTTAATCTTATCATCCTTTTTGACAAGAAGTTGGTGGTACCCAGAGCGTAAGTCGATCTTTTAGAATACTCGAACTCCTCGTAATTGATCAAATAAATCATCAATTCGCGAAAATGGGTACTTGTTATTGATAGTCACCTTGTTTAGTTGTTGGTAGTTGATGCATAGATGGAATGATTCATCTTTCTTTTTCACGAACAACATAGGTGCTCCCCAGCTAGAAGAACTACGCCGAATAAATCCAAGATCGAGCAACCCATTGATTTGCTTTTGTAGCTCATTTAATTCCTTCGGTGTCATTCTATAGGGTATCACATAAATTGGACTAGCTTTGGGTATTAGATCAATGCTGAACTCAATTTCTCGACTTGATGGTAAATGAGTGATTTCTTGGAAAACATCTTTATAAGTGTTCACCACATAAATTTAGTCTATTGAAGGTTCATAATTCTTCGATTCAACATTGGCAAGAAATTTAGTAGGAGTTGATTTTCTTGGAAAGTTACAATGGAGTTTTGGAATAGGTTGGCTAGGTATCGAAAAAGTGATAGTTTTCCCACGACAATCTACAAGGGCATGATATTTGCTTAACCAATAAAATCCTAGTATTATGTCACAACGCCTGAAATTTAAAACTATAAGGTCCTATGAGAAATTTTGTATCCAAAACATGTATAGGACATGATTTGCAAACTTTGGTTAAGATGACAGATTTTTCTAATGGTATCAAGACCATTAGAAACTCATCTTGTTCAGTTGGCGTTAAGCCTAATATTGCGACAAATGCAACAAATATAAACGAATCAGATGCACCGGTATCAAATAGTATATGAGCATGAGTACTATATGCTACTAGCGTACCTTCCATGTATAGATTAATTCCTTGATTAACATACATAGTCACCATGTAGTGTTTTATCATCTAGGTTGATACTATGATTGTTTAGGGAAATATAAACACACATATTATAGGCCAGTTGCCTAGCATTAGCATCTAGTTCCAAATACTCATTACCGAATTGAAAATCATTTCTTAGTGCTTCTACGAACCGATGATCCATACTGTCAAATAATCATTGTTAGTTAGACCAATCAACTCTAATTTCAAAAGACATCGATTCAAATCAAGCACAAAACTTCAAGATGCAACAAATTATATGTGGGAACTTATATCCAACTCTTCTAACTTTGAGAAATACATTCGCATACAACATAAATACATAACCCTCCCTGTTCTTGTTAAGTTTTTGAAAATATATATAGATTTATTTTTAAAACAAAAACTTAAGAGAGTGAATGCTCTGATACCAATATGTCACGCCCCCAAATCCGAGACCACTATTATATGAAATATGGTTCCCGAATCAGAGGTGTGACATTAAAACCAATAAAATTTTCTCAATAAAACTGATATAAATATATGTCTGAATAATATTTTTATTAGGAAATAAAATCAGAGTTATTTTACAATACAGCAGATTAAGAAATACTGAATTTTAACGTAGATAGATGAGTCTTGCATTTATTGTCTTGAAATAGTAATTGAAGAAAAACCATCATTATATTTATTAGATTCATCACATTCTCCAACCATCTACTCATTACTTGAAAATAAGATTGTGTAACATCATGAGTACACAGACCCACTAAGTACATAGTACATTTTAATAATAATTTAGCTAATGAGAAATTCAAATATGAACAACCAAGTAAAATGTACCAAAAACCAGGTGTATTTGGTAACACGATTTCTTATTTATGCATATAGATATACATATCAGCATCAATATATTCAATTAATTGTGTGAATTTTTAAGAAAACTAGTAATTAATTACAAAGTCACATGTTAGGGTTCACGTTTACCTAAAACACGGATAAGCCTCAGCATACCGAGGCCAACACCAAAGTATGTATACTCAAGGTCAATTCTCCTATGAGTATAATAGTTTTTTGAGTGAGTTTATTAACTCTAACTTTGATTAGCCATAACTTCTCCATTTCCAAACATTTTTGAGTGATTCAAAAGTCTAAATTGAAGCATTTTCATGAGGAAACCTATGCCCCTACCGTACTTCAGTTTGGTAGTTTCCACCGCCTGTCCAGGGTTGAGCCCTGGGATTTGATGGTGGACTTAAAAAACCACCTACAGACGCTTTACGCCCAATCATTCCGGATAATGTTTAATGCTATTGTTATCTTGGACAAACTCAGAAGTTATAAAATACGAAAATATAGCTCTTACAAAAACATGGTCTTTTCCATTTTATCCTTAGGTTTTCACTTTGATAAATCTTAAAAGACAAAAGATTATAAGGATGTAAGATGTACTTACCTTAAAGTTTCAGGAGTAAAAAAAAGGTTTTGATGTGGATCCAAAGTTGAATTACTTTAGTAAAGAAGGAACTTGTTTAAGAGAGAAATAGTGAAGGCTAGAATTTTTGCTTGAGAAACATTGGCTGGTTGAGTTTTCTATCAACTACGAGAACTGTAGACTTGCATGATTTCTGATTTTGAAGTATGAAGAAAGCTGAAGGCAGCTCACAAATATAAACTGGCCAAGAAAGAACACAAAAATTTAATTATCAACTACCATTCTTGACTTAAGAGACCAAGAATTAATATGAGTGATAACTTAGCTAGTTATGGTGGTTGCTCACAAAGAATAAAAAATAGTGCGATAAGATAAAACATAAAAATCAACTAGGTTCAAAATGTATTAGCATAAGGATTATATATATATATATATGTAGATATAACAAACACATTTATGTGTTATTCTAAAAAGTAAAGGAATGTAGTATATTTTTTTCATAAGGTTTTAATATATTTGCACTATCCAATACTAATATAATGCATAAAAGATAATACTATTAGTATTAGTCTTAAACTCGATTATAAAGTATCAAGTATACGCAAGAAATATGAGCTAACGTACTCAAATTGTGGTCTAATAATTACAAAAAAAAATTCTCTATCTTTAAAAATATGAACCTTAACATCATTGGTTTCTAAAGAGAAATATTAGAAGAAAAATTGAATTAATTCTAAGTTAATATAACCTTAGAGCACTAAGTAGTAGTAAATACTAAATTTTGGTATTACAACCCCAAGAAGAAGAAGATGGGTCGTTTAATCACCGAAGAAGATACCGCCACTCTTATACAGAGATATACAGCGACGACGATTTTGGCGTTGCTGCAGGAAGTGCACACAGCACACTTGTCCTCGTCGGAGAAGATTGACTATGATCAGTTGGTGGCTAAGACTACAATTGGGATCAGAAACCCTATAGTATCAGATGCTTTGGCGACATTTGGCTTATAGGGAGCCTTTGCCCGACAAAATTGAAGACGGAGCTCGACCTACGGATGTGGATAGTGACTACAAATATGAAATCGAAGCTGCTCCTCCTGTTACTGCTGATGCTTCAACTGAGGCCGCAGCATGTGTGAAGGTCCTTATGACTTCTGGAATACCGATAAGTGATTCCAGGAAAGGTACAACGACGGTGGATGATCCATGGACAAAAACATACCTAATGGCCAGTCGTCGGAAACATATGAACCATCTGCTAGCTTCACCAAAAGGCATAACATTACAGTTCCGGTTTCGACTCGGAAAAACAGAGCCTTCCTCCTGCCATGACAACTACTGCAGCAGCAAAAGATGAAGGAGATGATGCAAATACTCCATATAGCAATATCATGTCACCTTGGTAGAAAAGAAGAAGGTGGTCAGAGGAGGAGGATTTGAAACTGATGACTGGTGTGAAGATATATGGTGAAGGAAATTGGACTAAAATCGTAAAAGCAAACTTCAGAGGGGAAAGAAATGCTAATCAGCTATCTCAGAGATATAGTATTCTTAAGAAGCGACCAAAGTTGGGTCTGCGAGAAGAAGGCACACCGTGCAATAAAAAAGAGGAGGATATTCTGAGAGCTCACCAAGCAGTCACCCATTTTATAGGTAATGGGCAGAAGAGAACACCTATTACAGTGGGGAGTGGTGGAACAATCGTAGAGAGCAATGCTGCTGAAGCAAATGCAAACAGGGAGCCTGGTGTAACAAATGAAATACGTAACTCTTGGCTGCAAACTACTAGAGCTGAAGGCCTTAATGTACGAAAGACGTCTACGAATCGGATGGGATCATTCAGTCCGACTCCAAAAGGTGGAGTTGTGTCCAAGAAAACATTGCCAAAGTCTAATATGGATGCAGATGGCTTAACATCAACTGGGGTTGCTGCTGGGACACCCATTGTCTCTCAATCAGATGCTCAAGCAAATAACACTAGCACTATTTGTACTAAGCTGGTTGCGACACTGCTACCTTCTACCCACACACCCACACACCCTGCGGGATCCTTAAAAGCTGTATCCCAGACAAGTCGGCAAGCTTTAAAGATTGAAACATCCAGGAAAATCACTGGGTTTAAGAGTAGCCTTGGTGCTCAAGTCTTACCAGAGCAGGTCCAAACTGGAGCTGGAGTATATCTCTCTGGCAGTGAACAGGTTCAAGAAGGTAAAGTAGAGTAACCAAAGTAGAAAGCTGTGGTATAAAATTCATTAACGAATGCTCAAAATCCTGCTGCCGGTTAGTGTCCCATGAAGAAATAAGATCATTAGGTGGTATATAGGAGGCAGCCATTAAGGAGTAGTAGGTAGAGATGGAAGATGGTGGTCAAACATTTTTTTTTGTGATGGTGGTCAGACATAGATAAATTGAGTACATGTAAATGTTTTTAAAATCTCTTGGAAATAAAACAAAAGGGCGTGATGGATCTTCTTCTGGAATCATGGAAAGTCTTGCGAATTTCAGTTAAGTCCGATCCTACTCAAAATGACTTTCATGTTCAAAACTAACTAGAGTCCAATTGCAATGCATAAGATATGTTTGTATGAGGGTACCATACTTGTACACAATGTTCTAAAAAGCGGCCCCTTGTATCGCCTAGGCAGCGCTTAGGAGTTAGGAGGTGGGTCACCACCATGTTTTTTGCATATTCGGTCATCCGTGGCGTTTGAGAGATTTGGCGGCCGCCTAAGCGGTCCGTAACAATCAAAATCGGTGGACATTTAGGAAAAAAAATTAAAACACAGTGAAAGTAAAACAATTTCAGGATGAAGATTTTATTTTAGAAGATGAGGAATGAGAAATTGATATTGAGTTTGAATCCGATACCGAAGAAGTTGGTGAAAGATTTGGAGAAAAATAACTTGAGATATTAGTCTTTCATTTGTTTTACAATTTACCTTTTGTTTTAATATTTTTATATGCACTTTGAACTTAAGTAATTTTGAGTTTAGACTATTTTGAAAATTAATATTGAGCATTATTAAATATTTTTAATCATATAAATAGTTTAAATACATGTATAAAAATAAATAAATATTTAATAATTCGAATCCACCTAGGTGCCGTCTAAGAGGACGTCTAGCCGTGTAGGCGTTAGGAAATAGTTGTCTACCTACATACTGCCTAACGCTTTTTCGAACTTTCCTCATACATAAACGAAAAAAACCAATATTTTCTAAGGCAAAAACGAAGACCAAGGCTAGTGCCTTTACCTTTTGTAGTCATCAACATATAAACACACAATTTGCCATGCTTTCATATACTCCAATTTGTTTGTGTGTATTTCCATACTTCAAATTGTCTCTTCCATTTTCCTTTCCCACCAGTTTCAGGTTATCATCGACTTCAAACATGTTTCAGGGCTTCTAATAGTGTCTTTTCTGGGTTAACTTTTATCCTACCCCTAGTATGTGTTGTGTAATAGTAGTCTTTTCTTTGCAAATCATTAAACGAAAAAAGAAACCTTTTAAAGTTTGGGCCTTGCCCATAGAGATAGGGATGAGCAGACCAAAAATAAAGGAATGAGCAGACCCCTCTCGTGTTTCTCGCTACACAAGTGTAAAACCCACTGAAAAGCCAGACCAAGCAAGGGTAGAACGGTTGCCACTGACTCAGAGGAAGGTAAGGAAGCGACTTTGTGTTTCTTATGGTTTGAGATTTGATTTCTTTGGTACATTGAACTGTTTTGATGTCGATTTTGGGTTGACAACGATACTTCATATGATTGGAATTAAAGGAAAAACAATTTGGCTTAGTTGATGTAATTGTAGTTATGGTTATTCTGTTGGGTTCTTCAAAAGGTGTCATCTTTGTTTTAAGTATATGTTTAATTAGTTGGGAACTGAGGAAGTGAGGAGAATCAATAAACTAGCTACCAGTTCTGAAGCTTCAGAGTATAGGGTAGCTTCATGTTCGTAATTATATGTATTTTTTGTTTCAATTTGATATGCTATACCAATTATCGGAATATATGAAAAACTTTGAGGGAAAGGAACGGAATAGAAACCAAGTTTGCTGCCCAATCATCTACTTGTCTCTTCTTGGTCAGGTCACGATCGCAAAGGGTTCATGTTTTGCATTACTTCATAATTTTATTTGAGCATTTGGGGTGGAAATGTTCCTGATATTCGACACGTTTGATGATTCTTGCCGGGTATCTGATATTCTGCAATTTTGGATACTTGAGTTTGACTGAGAACATATTCCACTGCCCAATAACTTATTGTTGCAATTTGTCTCTGATGGTCTTTTAGCTTCTTTGTTTTTTTAGAAAGCCAGAGTTCTAGTCATGTATTCATTATAGTATGTTTGTCTTGTTTGTATGTGCTTATCTTGAGTATGTTCTTGCCATTTGTTGTAACCATAGTACTATCTACCCACAGATACTAGAGAACACATATCTTCTAACTTTCTAAGATATGAAAGCTATTCTTGGGTAGTGGAATCAAGTTACCATAAGGTTTAGGGAGATTTTGTTTATCCCTTAGGCTTCTTGCAGTTGCAGATAATCTAGGTGGAGAGAAGGGACAGGAGTGACAGAGACAACAAAGAGATATGCTTCGTTTGTCTGCTACTGCTGGTGCTCCTGCGGTTACAACATCTAACACCAATCTTGTGCTGTTATTCTCCACCAAACTTTTAATTACTGATTCTACTACATTCTCTTCTTTCACGGTACAATCCAATCACAAGCTTTACCTTCATTTCATATTATTCATAATGTATAAATCTGTCTCTATATATGTATGTTTATTGATATATATCTATCTTTTTAGTGTACAGTCTTGCTCACTGAGGACATCTCGGCTGCACACCAGTTGTAGACCAATAAAAACGCTGGCTGCCCAAGAAACTCAATCCTCAGCCTCAGCCTCATCCTCAGGTTTCGTTCTTTTTTACTATGCTTTATGATAAAGAAAAAGAAAAAGAATAAATAATTTTTCACTTTTTTGTTTTGTTTTTAAAATTGTTCTGTTGCTGTTTTTATGGTCTGATGAAGCTTGATTGTTGGTTCGTGCAACCTTCTTCTTTGTTTCAGGTGACAGGCAGGCTCTGATATCTTTGTCAGACAAAAACAATCTTGCCTTTTTAGGGAATGGGCTTCAAAGCTTGGGGTAAATTCCGGAGCCTACTTTTTCACCAAAATATTAAAATTCTGCAGTAATTATAAGAGGACATGTCACTTTTTAAATGTCCTTTATAAATTCAATTTGTGCTCGCGCGTACGTATCACATTGATGTCTCCCCCGTGATGATGATTAGGAGAGTGGACTTCTTTTGTGTTATAAGGCTTTTTTCTCTGTACACTATCTTGTTGTTGGGTCTTTAAGCTTTCTGTATTGTTCTGCGGGATGATCGTCTTTATTTAATCTCTTTATGATCTCATCCCTAGTTTGGTTTTAATGGTTAGCAATATCTGGTTCTCGCCTTAGCACTTTAAAAAAAAAAATTTAGTTGGCCCCTCCTAGTTTGAACCTCTTTGGGAAACTTTACATGATGTTTCATTAGATTTTAATTTTAACTGTATTTAAATAATGGGAAGTATATGTACTTGACTGACAAGTTTTTCTACATTTTTTTGGACACTAGATATAAAATTGTTTCCACTGGAGGAACTGCATCTGCTTTAGAAAGTGCCGGGGTGTTTGTCACTAAAGTTGAAGAACTTACTTGCTTCCCGGAGATAGTAAGCTAGCTGGCACTTTTCTTGGTTTGTTGTAGAGTATACAGAACTGAGATGTTATCTGCATTATGATTTGCCTCATAATCTGTCTAGATATGTATTGCAGCTCGATGGTCGTGTAAAAACTTTACACCCCAACATTCATGGGGGTATCCTTGCTAGAAGAGACCAAAAACATCATATGGAAGCTCTTAGTAATCATGTAATCGGTGAGATTTCCTATATGAATGCCTGCATTAACCACTCTTTGTAATGTGAATTCTCTTATAAGTATATTTGGTCACAACATTTTTACAGGTACATTTGATGTAGTTGTGGTGAATTTATATCCATTTATGATAAAGTTACTTCAAAGTGAGGAATAGAATTTGAGGATGGAATTGAGAATATAGATATTGGTGGTCCTGCCCTGATTAGAGTGGTTGCAAAGGTAGTTTATTTAAATCACAAGGATAGCATATTGTTGGTTGTATAAGTTCATAATTCATAATTGTCTTTGCACATGGCACATACAAAACTCTAAGGTTTGCTCTACGAGTACCTTTTGATATTACCAATGTAATACTACATTGGTGTTGTGATATCTTTATACAATATTTTAAATAAAATATGCCTGTCAAACAGAATCACAGAGATGTCCTGGTGGTTGTTGATTCAGAAGACTATCCTGCGCTACTAGAATATCTTAAAGCAGACAATGACGTCCAACAATTCCGAAGAAACCTTGCGTGGAAGGCTTTCCAACATGTTGCTTCTTATGATTCTGCCATTTCAGAGTGGCTTTGGAGGCAGACTACCAAAGGTACTTTGCTGAGTGACTTATACAGTTAAAAATTGTTCTTGATTCAATTTAATTATGTAGAGATCATAATCAGAATTGAGATACGGCACATGCCAGTTCATTATTAATGAGCATGAACACCGAATCGACTGACATTCATGAAAATAGAATCATGAGTATTCAGTTGTGTGCAGAGAGAAGGTGGAGTTTGTTCTAATTTCTTGAATGGCAATATGATGCTCATAGTAAATATAAATGATTGAGTTAGGTAGGGAGGGACTGGGGGTCGGTCTGAAAACATAATTTCTTTAGGAACACACTCAACTCTTTTGTCTTTGACTTCTTTTACGATTGCCCACGTAATTGACTTATTTGATTTTTTGAAGATAAATTCCCTTCTAGCTTAATCGTCCCTCTGTTGCTCAAAAGTTCCCTTCGCTATGGTGAAATCCTCATCAAAAGGCTGCATTTTATGTTGACAAGAGTCTTTCTGAGGTTAACGCTGGTGGCATTGCAACTGCTATTCAACATCATGGGGAGGTAAAGGAATCTTGCAGTAACAATTCACTCCACTTCAATTTAAGCTTTGGCAGTGATATTTATGGTATTTTTATTTTGTCGAATACATCATATTAAGATATTTAATTGATGAGGTTAAATCTGAGTTTTATAATGAATGTTTGTTCAAAATTAGAATATCAGGGTATAAAAAGCACACTAATTAACTACTCTGTGTAATGTTACTTGCCGTTATGCAGATTACTGCATATATTGCTGGTGGCTATAAAAAAAGCACACTAATATTACTTGGAATGACCCACTTTTGAATGTTGCTGTGCGAGAGGTTACAGTTTGCTTAAGAAAAGAGGTATAATACTTGGGGTGGCTATTTTTGGTGGAGAGTTGGACTCTTGATGGAAAAGGTTCACCATGTGATTCTGTATGGGAATCAGTAAAATCAGAATTTCGGAGGAGCATTTTTCGGGCTATGCTATTGGCATGGATTGTGGAACTGCTGTGTATAGGAACTCTTTCTTAGCCATTCCAATAGCTGTATAACTTGCATTACTCTGATGTGTGGCTTTTTTGTATTTCCTGTCGAATCTATGAATGTCATATAAGTTCCTTTTTTTTTTGTTGGGTAGGAAGAATCCACTCTGTGGATAAATGTTGAATTTGATGGTTAGCGGGGATGGTGACGCTTGATCTTCATAAATGAACCTTCTTTCTATGCAATACATATGTTCTTATCTCATATATGTTCTTTTTAACTGTAATTTTTTCCTGCAGGAAATGTCATATAATAACTATTTAGATGCTGATGCGGCTTGGAATTGTGTGTCAGAGTTCAGGAGTCCTACCTGTGTTATTGTAAAGCATACAAATCCTTGTGGTGTAGCATCACGTGATGATATACGTGAAGCATACATGCTTGCTGTCAAAGCAGATCCAGTGAGTGGATTTGGTGGCATTGTAGCTTTCAACATAGAGGTTGACGAGGTAAGTTTCAGATTGCAGGGCTTGACATAGATGCATAGATTGTATAGATGATACGTGACTTATTTTTTGGTATGGTCTTCCTAAAATATTGGTTCACCAAGCTTGTGGAACTGGATTGAAAATAAAATTATGGCTCTCCTTTTCTGCCACACTAAATTGATAAAAAGAAACGGCTAAGGTGCACCTCAATCGAACCACAAACTTGTACCAGTTGCACGCGCTTATACCAAGGGCTAAATCTATTTATGTGCAATGAAAAAAATGAAAATGTGTTGTCTGTGCAATGGATAACTTGAATGCAAACTTGCTCCAGTACAAAAAGTTGGTATGCACTGAGAAGTTGAATCTTAGTATTATTACCTGATATGCTGCATCCTTTATTTTCTATAATAATATTTTTCTTTGTTTGTAGGATATTGCTAAAGAAATCCGAGAGTTTAGAAGTCCAACAGATGGTGACACTCGGATGTTTAAGTATTCAAAGAAAGGGCTTGAAATCCTTCGTGGAAAATCAAAGACTCTAAGGATCCTTGAGGCAAGTAAAAATGAGAAAGGAAAACTTTCTCTAAGACAGGTTGGTGGTGGGTGGTTAGCCCAGGACTCGGACGATTTGACTCCCCAAGATATCCAGTTTAATGTTGTGTCTAAGAAGTGTCCACAAGAACATGAGCTCAGTGATGTAGAGTTCGCATGGTTGTGTGTCAAACATGTCAAAAGCAATGCCATAGTAATTGCAAAGGTAGTCATTCTTTGTTTTTACCCTAACCCTTCATCCTGTTCGGTCTTGTACTAAAGAAAATTTAGGTCCTTGAAATATCTAATTGTTGGAATTTGGAAAGAATAACTGCATGTTGGGCATGGGAAGTGGACAGCCGAACCGTCTGGAGAGTTTAAGAATAGCATTGAAGAAAGCAGGAGAGGAGGTCAAGGGCGCAGCTATGGCTAGCGATGCCTTCTTCCCATTCGGTAATTTTCATTTCTCAGTAGTCTTTTTATGTATGCTTAATATAACACAATTTTTTAAAAATATATTTATGGGGTTCAACCAAGTAAAAGGATAATTAAACAAATAGAAGCAAAAAATCATGCAATGGTCGAATTGTTGTATACTGCAATATCTACTGAGAGCAATTATGCTAAACTGAAAATAGATGTCAGAACCTGTAAATTAATGTGAACAATAACTGTTTACACGTAGCTTGGAAAGATGCCGTGGAAGAAGCATGTGAAAGTGGAGTTAGTGTTATTGCAGAACCTGGTGGCAGTATAAGAGACGGAGATGCTATAGATTGCTGCAACAAGTATGACGTTTCACTTATTTTTACTAATGTGAGGCACTTCAGGCATTAATTTCAGATTCTTTTTTTTTCACTTACATCCCACCACCATCGCTTAGAGCTCAGAATCTATTTTCTTCGGATCAGTAGGTATTTTTTTCTTCTCAGCTGTATGATGCATGTATTTTTTTATGCCGACTGGCTAATGTTGATAACTATATGATCCATTTATCTGAAGTTAAGGAAGCTTCATTTCCATTTGTAGAAATATACTGATCAATAACTGTCACTACCAAACCATTAAACTTCAGCCACGGAGCAATTTTGATCACCTTCACTACTGAAAAAAAATGCTCTTCAGTTGTTTGCCATGGTGTCTTGGTAACATGTGACCATTTCTTAATACCTTGTATTTTGTTGAGGTTGTTAAGAACAAGGTAGGCTGTTAAAGATTGTGAACTGTATCAGTTCGAGATTCCTCGTCTGTGGAAATGCACTACTGAAGAGAAGGAGAAAGAGAAATAAGTGAAGCGTGGAAGTAGAAATAAGTGAGGATAGGGTGAAAGTGACGATCTTAAGCTTGCGGGTTTTTTTGTTTGTTTTTCTTTTGTTTGCTGTCTAGGGGTAGGGCTAGGGCTAAGTCGAAATTGTGGGCAGATGGAGAAGAGAGAGAGCTAAGGAAGGAAAAGAATAATTCCACTGGATGATTTGCACGGTGACTGGTAGGTAACCAGAATAGGCATGTACATAGGATAATAAGATTGGGATAAGTAGAATGAAATCCTGGTCGTATACTCGGATTCTGAATCTAGTGACAGTGATGATGAAGAGGAGGAAGATGAAGGTGAGTAATCAGATGCAAATGATGAAGCTGAGGTTAATGATGAAGAGCAAGGAGAGGAAGGTGTTAGCTAGGGCTGACCACCCATTTAGAGGGTATGTAGTCCTAGAGAATCATGGTCTCATTACTTTGCTAATGGGATTGAGAGGAAAATAGGAAAGCAGCCGAAGCTAATGGAGCTTCAAATTCTGCATAAAGATGCATAGGATTCTCTGGTAGAAGCAGAGAATCTAGAAGACCATGATTTTGCATGCGTTAGAAATCACAAGCAAAACAGTAAAAGGAAGAAGTCACATGCATAACAGTAACAACGAGAGCAATCACACTTACAAATGGTAAGCATATGTAGTAACATTTGAGCAATTCCTTTAGTTCTATTAAAAAAAAGCTGGGTCCTTTTGAACCAAAATTGCTGGTTTTAGACTTCTAATTTCTATTTTCTTTTTAGTTGTAGCTTTGGTGATGTAATAACTATGGTGATGTAGTAGCACACCAAATTTACTGAAAATTCCACTCACCAAACTAAATGGTACAAACTTAAGTCAAAATGGGAACCCATTGATGTCACATTTATTGTCACCCCATTTTATTACCCACCCTAAAATGGGTTTCACTATATTCGACCACTGTCAATTCCAGACAGTAAAACTTACCCAAAAGACGTAACAAAGTAAAAAGTTTGCTTTCCATATTCCCCTATATAAAAGGGCTTTGTTTACAGAGTGACCAAACATTTAGCAACAAAGACCGGAACTGAGCTAACTGCGCTCTCTCTCTTGGAAGACTCCAAGGCCCAGTAATCGATGAACACAGCAAACAGGTAATGATCTATTTCTTTTCTTGTTCTTCTCCAACTGGATATTCTCTTGCATGTTGAATCTGGCTGCTGTTTATGTTTCAGATACTATTAACGCTTCTTTGTTCTCTGACCAAGTGCCCCTTTGATGCATGTTTCCCGTGTTTTCTAGATCTCGTTATCTCTAGATTTTCTGTTCAGTTTTGATTCCTGTCTTCAAATTATGTTTCTTTTTTTTGAATAAGTGGTAGCTCAGACTGCAATCTTTTCATGCAGAGAAACATGTCTTCAGCAGAAATGAAAGCTATGTCTTTGATGATCTAGTTGAGAACCTGGGATCTAGAGGAATGTTCAGGACCCAAGAAATGGGCATTTTGGGTTTGTGGGAGGAGTGAGGAAAAAGTCAAAATTTTGTGTTGGTTTTTGTTGTGAACTGAAGGGTTTTGTGTGATTATGGAGCCTCCCAATGGTATTGATAAGTCGAGGGTTTTGGATGTTAAACCTCTGCGTACTTTGACCCCGGTGTTTCCAGCCGGCGGTCAGGCCCCTAACTTTGGTTGCATGCCTCCCTTTGGCCATACCCCTAATGGGTTTTCGCCTTTTTACCCATTTAATGCACCACCACAAGCCACTCAACAAGCACCAGATCTCAATAATCATGTGAATCATACCGGAATGCAGACACCAGTTGGTCACATGCCGGCTCCACTTCGGTCGTATAGAGCCCCGAACCCGTCTGCAGGACTGCCCCATGACTTTCCGGAGGAGTCCAATGGAGATAGGGAGTCGTCAATGGGTGGGACGGGTGACGAAGATGGGTATTTTGATGGTCATAAGGACGTGTCTGCTCACCGTGGTTCCAGTTCAGCTCGAAAGACTAACAGAGCTAGTTCATCTCGTAAGAAGGTTAGGAAACGTGGAGATGCTGATGCATTATTTTTTCCTGGAAACAAAGGATCAGGGGTGAACTTTGTTTCTGTGATCAGTCCAACTCAACTGGAAGATGGTAACATTGAGTTGGTCAATTATGTACTCATGAACTTTGATGCTGTCAGGAGAAGAATCTGCCAGATTGAAGATACCAAGGAAAAGAATACCGACTCCATTAAGCGTGCAGATTTAAAAGCTGGTAATATTGCAATGACCAAAAAGGTTCGAACAAACATGAGGAGGAGAATTGGAGCTGTCCCTGGAGTTGGGATTGGGGACATTTTCTTTTTCAGGATGGAAATGTGTGTGGTGGGATTACATGCTCCATCAATGGCGGGTATTGATTACATGACTCTCAAGGGTGATTTGGAAAAAGATCCCATAGCCTTGAGCATAGTTTCTTCAGGAGGCTACGAGGATGACACAGATAGCAGTGATGTTTTGATATATAGTGGTCAGGGTGGTAATACCAACAACAAAGATAAGCTGATGGCTGTCACTGATCAGAAGCTTGAAAGAGGAAATCTTGCTCTTGAGAGAAGCCTGCACCGTGGCAATGAAGTAAGAGTGATTCGAGGGTTGAAAGATGATACAACTCCAAATTCCAAGGTCTATATCTATGATGGCCTGTACAAAATCCAAGAGTCATGGATGGAGAGGGGAAAATCTGGTGGTAACATGTTCAAGTACAAGATAGTGAGAGTGCCTGGACAACCAGATGCCTTCTCAGTTCTGCAAACAATCCGGAAGTGGAAGGACGGGACTTCATCAAGGCCTGGGCTTGTTCTCCCAGACCTCACTTCAGCTGCTGAACGTATACCTGTTTCCCTCGTAAATGAAGTTGACAACGAGAAGGGGCCTGCTTATTTCACATATTTCCCTTCACTCAAGTATTCCAAATCTTTCACTTTAATGCAGCCTTCTCTAGGTTGCAATTGTCGTAGTGCATGCCTCCCAGGTGATATGAATTGCTCCTGCATTCAAAATAATGAGGGTGAATTTCCTTACACTGGTAATGGGATTCTAGTTAGCCGCAAACAGTTGGTGTATGAATGTGGTTCTTCATGTCCATGCGCTCCTAACTGCAAAAACCGGGTATCCCAAGGTGGTTTAAAAGTGCGCTTGGAAGTGTTCAGGACAAAGGATAGGGGCTGGGGCCTATGGTCATGGGATCCTATTCGTGCTGGTACCTTTATATGTGAGTATGCTGGTGAAGTTATAGATGAACTGAAATTCAAAAATAAAGGGTACGAAGGCGAAACTGATGAGTTTATCTTTGATACAAGGCGTGATTATAACCCCTTCAAGTGGAATTATGAACCTGGCTTGCTAGATGAGGAGAGTCCTAATGAGTCTGTCGAGGACTATAGCATCCCATATCCGCTGATCATAAGTGCCAAGAATGCTGGGAATGTATCTCGTTTTATCAATCACAGCTGTTCACCCAATGTCTTTTGGCAGCCAGTTCTATATGAACAGAACAACCAGTCTTTTCTCCATATTGGGTTTTTTGCAATCAGACACATTCCTCCCTTGACAGAATTGACATATGATTATGGGATTTCAATGTCTGTTGAAGTGGACAATAACAATGGCCCCCATAGGAGAAAGAAATGCTTATGTGGATCCTCAAAATGCCGGGGTTATTTTGGCTGATGGTTTCTGTAGTTTGTACCAACAGAGGAGGACAGTGCCAGCGAACATGGACACTGGTTAACAATGTTAGCATCCTTCACCATGTTTATTTATTTTAGAACCAAGCTTTTGTGATTTCTCTTTTGTATCTTTGAATCTCGGATTGTTTAGTATGCAGGATACACCATGTATAAGTATTGAAGCTTGGGTTGACTTTAATTTTCTTGATGTATCTTTCCAACTTATATGTTTTAGGGTTATAGGTTTAGATGATTCTGGTACCGGCCTGTAGATGTGACCTGGTTATAGGTTTAGCCTCTTCATCTAAGTCTATGTTCTTGAACAACTTGGTGTAACTCCTTTATCTTTCCACCTTCATGGAACACATGCTTGCTTAGTTTACTTTCGAGTTTAGGCTTTTCACTTCATCTTTAAAGCTTGTTGCCTGCAAACAGTATGAACGCTGGTATGGAGATGTGAGAAGAATTCATCTAAATTCACATACTGTTTGTTGGTTTTTAATCTATTCAAGTACTTTTGGGGTCCATTTAGCACAGTTTAATAGTTATACTCCTTTTTCAGGTTATTCTGATACATGTAATCCGAAGCAAAGTTCTTTTGGTTATTCTAAACCAGACTGACTGTTCCTTATTTGATTTCAAGCATTCACTTTGTTTACAGGCCAAGTACTTTGTTCACCAAAACTTGTTTTAAATGTGGTTCTGTTGTCATCGAGATGCTTATTCTTCATCAGTTGAATAGATGTTTGGATTTCTGTATTTCCAGAAAGTGCATTGGAAAGTTTTATGTTTTGTGTGGAGTGGTATTCTATGTAAAGACTGTTGAGTTTAAGAATATTTTGCTTGTCTAATAGCTAAAGTACTTTTAAGTTTTACTGATTGGTTCTTCATTGCCATCTAGCATTTATGATACTTATAGTGGAAGCCTGAGAAGGGTCTCAATAACTTGGACTATTTTTGGATTTCTCGGTACTGATTTCTGCTGCTTTGCTTAAACTTATGCAAACGGAGTAGTTGTCCTTGAAGGTTTCTCTAAACCTTTAACCGTTAACATTCACAAATGAAGGTGGTGGGAGATTGCATCTGTTTTTCTCTGTTTAAAAACGGGGTAGTTTCCTCTGTTTTACAATGTTTTCGAGTTTTTCAATTCTCCATCATCCTGTGAACTGGTCGTTGTCAAGTAATAATACAAATGTCTAGTTGTCAAAACATTATTGTGGCCGAGGGTGTGATCATGCCAGCAATAAGGCACATAATCACAACAATTATGCACCCGTTAAGTTAAGTTTGCTTGGGTGAATAAGTTAAGCTTGCTCGGGCGACCTCCGGTGTTGCGCCCCTAATACAGTCAGAGGAAACAGTACGAGGATATGAAGCGATCATATATGCTATGGTTCAAGACAAATATACACAAGCAGATTTGTTTAAATGGGTACTTACTGTTTATACTCTCACAGCATCATTTGCATGTATTGAGTTGAATTTCCATACAAAAAAGTAGCAAAGCATTATTCCGATAAATTGATAACATCTTCTGGTTACTACTAGGGGTGTGAATCTGAGTTCATCAACAACATAGTGGAGCACAAATATTGTAGAAAATACAGCATAATATTAAGTTCGACTACTTTCATAAATAAGATTATAGAACCAGTCATCCATAAGTTCGATTCACAAATCTATACTTACAAAGAATATGCCAATGAACCAAATGGAAATATAATCTACCCTTTAGCCATTGTGCATCATGTTCAGAGATTAACCCAATAACAGCCAATTCCCGCCATAACTGCAACCAAATAACTTTGACTATATTCCCATAATGCTCTAAATTTTTTCTCAAGGGGGATAATTCGATTACATGATTTACATCAAACATACAATCCTGAGATTTCTTTCCCGTTTGAATGAATATATAGAGGCAACTACAACTACAAATAATGCTTTCAATGAGTCAACAATAAAGTTGTTTGTTGTTGTTGTTGTTGCTTTGTAGTTCTTTTTGTTTTGGTTTTCTTGATGTGGATTGAACTAATTCCATGGTGTTTCCATGGTAATTCACCCCTGTCTATTTTCATGTACAATAAGAAATGGCTTACACGTCATGACAACTGCAACTAACTCCACCAGATTCAAGATGAAGAAAACCATCTGGATACCTGTAAGCAAAAACGCAGCAGTAAATTTTCAGAACCTTCAAAAATCAGTTGATACTTATAGTTAGTCTGATGTAGAAACATAAATATTATCAAGCAACTGAATTATGAAAAGAAGGTGGTGAAAGTACATACAATATGCAAATTGAGATGATGAAAACAAGGTACATTTATTTCCTACTCTGATTATGAATGACCTCTGAAAATGTACTGCATTATCTGACTATATTCACTTAAGCGATCTCTAATCTGATTCTTTGTTACTCAATAATAAACCACTATCCCCTCAAGATCTAGCTGAATACTTGCTGGAGTTTTTTGTTCGGCAGGAGCTACAGAGTGGTTATCATTTCCATTCCAAGTTTCCAACAAGCACAAACGATATAATACAACAAAATAGATATTTGATGGCCAAGCATGCCAATACTTTGGCGTTGGGTTAGATTTGAGTTTCATTGGTACTGTGTTGTCTTCTGATTATGTAAAATTAGCTCAGCCTTATGATACCAAGGGCCATCCAAGTATATTGGGGTCAAAAACTGTTCTAAATATGTAAACATATGATTTTCCAAGTCAATGGATGGAAACAAAACTGTTAACTGGAAACATATCATTTTTGTAATAAGAACCAGTTACCCTAGAGCAGTAGAGCCTGGTAATCTAGATAACATAACTGCGTGATAAAATAATAATATGTACCAGGTAGAAAGGAAGCATCCAGGCGTTTTTGTGCCCAAGAAAACCTGTTAAGAGAAAATCATAATCAACAAAGCCTTATTTGAAATACCAAGACGTTGTAAAATATCTGACTGAGTATGATTTCAACTGTAAGCTGTATCAGGTGCTATTAAATTGTAATGCTGTGTGATTTCCTGGTGTCACAGCATCAGTAATCTCAATAACATCACAGAAATAAACAACAGAAAATATCGACAACTGTAAGTAGACATCTAAATAGAGATTGCAATAACAAATAAAATATATGTCTTGTATAAATAATCACATAACAATTACTACAGATCCAGGGCATTATCACTAACTAGATTATGGATTCATACATCGAATTCAATTAAGATAATCAAAGACTTACACTGTACCACCACCAGCTGGACCAACTGCCTTGAACAGCGACATCAGAGTCATAGCAATTCCATTAGCAGCACCTCTTTGACGCTGGTCCTGTTGTGCAGTTAAGATCAGGTTAAGACACCTTCAGTTGAAGACCACTTATACATGATATGAAAATAGAAGGTAAAAAGTAAAATTACCACAGCTCTGTTTTGGAGAATGAACAGGCCAGTGACGATCATGATCTAGTTACAAAGAAAGCTTTAAACGTCAGAAGAACATACAAATAGTTGACACATATCAGCTTCTGTGGTATAGCTAAGTGGATATTTGAAGTCCCATATGTACGTACAGATATGACATTTTTCGGCAGCGATGCAATATTTAACAGCACGGAGAGGGAAATCCCAGACAATAATGCTATAAAGGGGTAGCTTGACAAAAGAGGTATACTCAAAACCTGCAAACAGGATTATGTGCTAGCTCAAATATTATAAAAAGGGAAACTGAAAATGCAACCAAAGATTGGTGAGAGGATAATCCTCGAACTATCATATTAAAGAGGAGGTAAAACAAATGCAGTGAGGCAAGAGATAAGGATTACCCCTCCAATTCGAGCAATTCTTATAGGACCAAGCATCTTTTCCACATACGGGTACAGAGTAGTTTGAAAGACAAAAAGACCAAAACCTACAAGTTGATTTAGTTGTCAGAAATTTCCAACTACGTAGTATATTAAATGTTGTAAGTTGAATGATCAATTGCAGTAACTAGTATATATGGAATACAAAAGCTCATAATTCACATAAACCATCCCGAAATTTCATGCAAGTCCTTTTAAGCACCATGCATGCTATCTCAGGCAAATAGAGATAACATGCAGGTGATAGCTACAACTTTTTTGCTATTATAAGAAAGACCATAAACTCCCCTATTTTGGTATGTGAGAAGCTAAGACAGAGTTTAGGCTTGTTTGTTTAGAATTCAAAGGGAAAAAATTTACAATTTCCAGCAATTAACATTCACGTCAGCAGAGATCAATTTTATCCGTTACAGTAGTAAAAAGAAATTGTCCGTGATTGGCTTCAAAGGGTATTGCAATAATATAACAATAGATACAATACGAGCAGTGCATCATGCCAACCAACTTCAAACCAATAACGTAGTTACTGTAATTAACAAAATCATTATGGGATGAATGGCCAATGAAGATGATAATGTTACTTATATCATCTACACTAGAAACCTTCACAAGGAGTGGTATTTGATTCAAAGCAGTAACAGTAGTTACTATAATCAATAAAATAATCGTCTGCTATTCAACTTCATTGTATATTGGTGACTGCTACTCTACGGGACAGTAGCCATCTTCTATTCATCTTAATAGGAGATTTGTGACTGCTTTCTGTAACTTCCATTCTTCTACCGGACACTAATCATCAAGCTTAAAGATCAAATACCCCTTTTACCTGGACACCAACTTACTGACCTGTTGATTTATACTAGTCCCTTCAAACGGAATAACTTTATCCCCAGATAGTATGACCCAGAGCTCCTGGTTTTCGAACTCCTGAATTCTAAAAGTTGGCCTGATGCATGTAATTCTGTTGTTCTTTTCTAATTGTCTGTGGGGCCGAAAATAACAAAACCAGAATAAGTTATCCTCCGATTTTCCATTCTCCATTTGATACATATATCCTTCAAGTTCAGCATGTACTTAAAGAGACAGATCTTACATTATTAGCATCCAATTGGGTTCAATAAGAACCAAGACAGGGTTTATTCATTTATTATACCCAACTTATGGTTTTGAGTCTACTGGAACTAATGAAATTTCACTTGAATTACGATGTAGGTGTCTTAATGGTATATCATGTCTCCTTATCTTATTTCTGAAGTCCCTGGGAGTCTGTACATGTTATATGAAATGTGATCACGAAATGTCAAATAGTGCAGACATATCAATTGATTATTTGCTAAATGTGTAATGGGTAATACTAAAATTGGAGAAAATTAAAAGCCATTGAAATAGAAGGGGAGATATATTAACATGTGATCCCATTTTAGCAATGCAAAATGTGGATCAACCAATGAGCATAAGGAAATATTAAACAGTACCTGAGATTGCTAGAACTTCACCAACATCCTCAGTTGAGTAGCTTAAACCCCCTAACTTTCGAGGACTCTCCGCCCATAATGAGAATATCTGATTTTTTATTGACAGATAAAATGCACTTATTAGCCCATACTTGGATGGAAATGCTAGCAGACTATATATACAGTTGGAACCAAAATTAAAAATAAACATTACACCAGCATTTTGTATGATAATTTGGCGTTGCTGTCATGCTAATACTGTTATAATTGAAGCACAAAAATCCTACAAGTCCTCAAACTAATTGAAGTTCTGTTGTATTTTTCATTATTTATTTTTTGTCCGCTCAGAGGTAAGACCAAACTATGTCCTGACTCTGCTACCAAAGTTCAAAGTATCATCGATACCAATGTAATAAAACTCCATTTTGATCAAATGCAGCAATTAGAATTCTATGTCTCAGCAAGAAAGAGAATCTGAGAATGTTAAGCATTTTGTGCACTCATATTTCAAACCAATCAGACTAAACTTGTACCAAAATTGCAAGAAACCATTCAAAGGAAGGAAACCAAATTTTATTTATTTATTTTTTTAAAAATTGTGGAAAGATCAATGTCTGCTAACATGAAAAAGGTACTAAATACCTCTGTGTAAGCCATGTCGTGGAGTGAAAAAACACAATAAACAATGATTGATGACATTAATGGCCAATTCTTCATGAGGTTTTCTTTAGGCTTTTGCTCTTCAGATTTTTGTTTCATTATATTTGCATCTGACCCACAGGATGCAAACTCCAATCCTTCAACAGAATTATCATGTGATCTGGCGTTTTCATTGTGATTGTGTAAAGTTTCCTGCAACCACTTAGATAAAAGATTAGTTGCTACTACTTGCAATTTCAATTAGTCTCTACGAGCCGTGCCACATAATATATACTTTTAATTTATAAATTATAAAAATAAAATTAGAAAGGTCAGGGGGGAAATCAGAAATGGCCTTATAACCATGTTATGGACATAGTATACAGGTGAATTAAATTATAATAGTCAAAGATATAGAGAGAAGATATGTACCGGCAGCCAGAAACATGCAATGGTTACTCCGAGAGCAAAAACCGAGATACAAAGGCAAGGTAAGAAGTATGGAAACCTGCATTACAGTTTCACATGTTGGAATATCATGGGGTAACAGTTGAACAAATTGCAAATGGTCAGACATGACCGTCTCACTTCCCATCACTTAAGGAATGAGTGTGAAACTCACTTACCTCCCAAATATAGAGTCCGGGGAAAATATAGCGGGATATTTCTCTGCTGGCTAAATTTAAAAACAATAATTTAGAAACATTTGATTTAGAGACAGGAGTCAAATAGCAAAACACAGAGCATACATATATGTCATCATTGGTGTCTAATAGCTCTAACAGTCATATACTAAAAGAATGTGCTTTTTGCAAGCCCCAGAATAGGTCAGCGAGAAAAAATGGTTCTTATTTTCACCTTGTAGAATAATCTTTCACTGAACATTTTAGAGTGCAGACATAAAAATATATAGTCCTTGGGGTTTGACACAAAAACAAACAGAAAATTATCTATTCATCCCACATCGATTGGAAATGATAGCTAGAAAGAGATAATTACTTATACTTGCGCCCCTTTTATCCTACACTTTCAAAATACCACCTTACCAATACTCGATTAAACGATAACATATGTGGAAATATGTAATATATCAAATTATCCACCCTATTCTAAAAATTAAGAAACCAAAGTATGGTTGTAGTAGTCAAATTGATGAAACACTCTTCCACCGTTTAACACTCTTCAACTCATATTGATGAGGAATCACAACATTCCATTATAGGTAAGAAAAAATTACATGATGATTTTATCCTCATGGAATCTGTCAAAATAAGTTCAGCAAACTTCAAGAAAAGCAAGGTCATATTAGGCTGAGTTCAAAATAATTTCACACATACTCAGATTACAGCATTTATGAGTGCGTTTCATCGCCTGAAGTCAGATGAAGTAACATTACCTGCGCAAAGAATCCTCCCATAGCTGGACCAATAATCAATCCAATACCCCATGCTGTGCTAACCTGAAATCAAATAGTCTTAATTCAGGAATAGTAACTGTACAATTGTAAGACTTGTATATAAACAACAAACATGACTCACTGTTGACATCCCTAACGCTTGGTGTTCTTCCCGAAAGACTTCACTTGCATATGCCTGGTCATGCAGGTAAATCAAATAAGAAAACTAACCCATGAATATTGACAAGTTAGCAATTCCATCATTTATAATACTATCTATAACAATTTGATACCTTTATTGGGCCAAGCAAACCATTTAAACTTCCTAGAAGAAATCTTGTAATGATGGCCATCCAAAAGTTTACACTGAGTCCAAAGAGAGTATTGAAAATAACCCTGAGACAACAAAGATACACATATCAGAAATCTGCCAGAAAAGCATCCATCCCTAATAACTCCAGAAAAACTCATTTGCAGAATTGCATTTACTAACACTGCAATAGTCCCTATTATTATGACAGGTTTGCGACCATAGCGATCAGCCACTATTCCCCAAAAAACTGATGTCAGTGCTCTTCCAAGCATAAATGAAGAACCTTCAAAATATATGGAAGCGTGTTAAGAGCACCAAAAACAAAAACAGAACATAAATGTCAAAATTAAACAAATTTAGTCACCAAGAAAAATTGATGACTTTTGACCAAAACAAATTTGATGACAATAATCTCACCTACATACCCAGCATAGAACCCAATATCTTCCTCTCTATTTGTTATATGAAAATCTCTAATCTGTGATGCAAACAACACTTAGTATTCTGCAATCATTAGGATCTCAAGTAGAATTCATTGGGTTCTGAAGGTTGCAAGTTACAGAGTGTTTATAAAACACAAGAAGGAGAGAATACAAAACAGCAAGTGAGCACAATACACTTTCATTTTGTTACGAAAAAGAATTCATCACATTTCTGGAAAGGATTGCTATTGGGCGATGTGCAGTAATGCTTTTGAGAATGTGAAGAGGAAGGATCAACACGTTTTGTAGAAAAGGGTTCGGTTTTGGTCATCTTTATGGTCATAAATTTCAGAAACATCTCCTTTTCTGCACTTCATTTATATCAGAATGCAAGTGTTTTTTAAGTTCACTGTAACTATCTGGTCACGATATTTGTTTGAATGAATTAGCTGGTATGTTCCATGGTAATTAATTCTCAGACATATCAGCAATAAAAGTTAAATTTCTTTCTGAAGATTTAAAAACTTGATCAGATTCCCACACATACAATAATACATAGTGCATTTATAAAAATGCAATGAAACAAAAAGAAGGAAAAAGGTTAGAAACAAAGAGATACACAACTTGAGGGAAAAGAACTGTGGTGCAATAAGACAGATAGGCTACTGTGTGTCTTTCAAGTTCAAGACGATGACATATACTCTAACTTTACTTCAGCTCTTGATCCATTATAGAAATGGAAATAAATAGCAGGGTGAATATATTGTAGTTCATGCACTGAATAAAGTTTGCGGAATTTATATTCTTTGTATCACCTTTAGAGTGGTTCTTAATTTCTTTATATTACGAAAGAACTCAAAACAAATTCTTATAAGGTTATGCAGAACTTGTAATGATTTTGGAAAATCACACAGAAAGTTCTAAAAATGGTAATAAACTAATAATGGTGTCAGTCGAAATATAGATTGTCTGAAAGCTAAAGCATATACAGGCTTACAGGACAAGAGATCAACAGTTTGAGAGCCAAGTCGGTGTGTTATGTCCCTAAATATTCAGCAAACAAGATTGAGATTTCTTTCATTTTTCAGATAAAAATTCACAGGTAGCAAGCACGAGCATTTCGAAAGACATGCGCAAACAAAAGTCAATATTTTTTTGAATGTATCGCAATCAGGAAAAGAATAGGGGATGCATTCAGTAGGTAGCGGCCACTAATATTCACTACCCAGATTCTGATAAGGCAAAATAGAACCCTTAGCACTAAATTGGACTGTCTGGAAATAATCCTGTTCCATAAACAGACGGCCAATATTCATTCAATTTCATTGTCATAAAAATCCAACAAAAGTAACAAGAGCTGAACGTAAGTATAACACTTACCATAAAATAAAGAAAGGGAAACAGAGATGATATAGGCAGCGCTGAAAATATCAAAAATACTGAATCAGGATCAGAAAATTTGCTATAAATTAGAAGCCAGTGAAAAGAGATGAAACCAAAAATTAAATCATAATTACAAATGATTGAATATCCAGAAATTATTGACCAAAAAAGAATATCCAGAAATTCTACTGTACTTCAGATTTTCTACAGCAAAGAAGTTGTAAATGCTTCAGAAAGTGAATTGTAATATCTCAAGCTAGTGACAAACGAATTGAACTCTAGCAAGCTACCCCTTGTAAATGCTATCCTTCACAATAGAAGCAGACAACTCAACACTTGCACCAGTGCACAGCATTCTTAATATTTGAATAATAGACCATTTAACCCAAAAATTCACCCTATTCATGGCCGCTGAGTCGATTATAAATTCTTGTAAAACATTTTACCCCATATAGCCTTTTAATCGATTACAAACTGTGTTATGACACACCTAACAGGTTTTGAGTGCTTCCAAGAAAACATCCCTGGTAACTTGTACTAAAACCATTGTTTTTCCATAGTTGTTGTAATCTCAAACCTCAAATTAAATCAATGAACCAAAGTTGGTTAATTGTAGACCACACATGTTAGCAGAAATGCAAAATCTATCCATGATCATATATTATGTGTCAAACCATTTGCGACACATGATTGAACACAGAAATGAATGAATGAATGATACTAAAAGGAAAACTTACCGGCAGAGAGAACGATCATCCAGATAGATAGCCATAAGCTTTCGAACAGGGACGCCTCGTTGCAGCTCCTTCTCATCTTCCACCTTACAACCTGGACAATTTTCATAGTATACCTTCTTCAACAAGCTCTCCCTGTACTCCTCCCCCTCTGCAGCCATGCTTTGCTTCCTTTCTTTGATTCAACCCAATAACGAAAATGGTGAAAGAAACGTGAAGGGTTTTCTCTTTCACTCAATTATTTGCCATAATTGTTGTTTGCAGCTTAATAAATGGTTACTGGGATGCATTCTCATGGAACGCATTGCCATCATTGCAGGCGTCAGCAAAAGTCACAGTACAGTGAAATATTCATGACAAAGATTTGAAGGCAACGATACCCGAGAAAAATTAACGACAAAATGATGGGGTTTGAATCACCATGCTCCTCCAGTCCTCGCTCCCAACCTCAGCTTTGTTTTCTTGTCAGGTCTTAAGGATTAATCTAATTTAAGTAATAATCTATTCTGCGTGTGATTATCATGTCTCTCGTGTAAGTGCACTATGTGGAGGTACGTCGAATACGAAAAGGAAGCGAAAACCAAAGGAAATCATTACCAAAAAAAAAATACCAAAGGAAGTAATAATCTATTCCGCATGTGACTATCATGTCTCTCGTGTAAATTAACGTGTCACTTGACTTGTCCGTCGTTTTCAATAGCTCGGTGAAGGGGTCATCACGGGCTAGGGCTAGCACTGCCCTAAAATTTATGGCTTAGGTCGGGCCGGAATTTGATAAAGTCAATAAAATAAAATGTAGGGCTGCAGTAAGGCCACGATGTGTAAGCCTTCCGTCCGCCTTAACGGTCAATTCCTCTAGGGCTAATAAGGCCGGACCTGCCCAACATATAGGACTAAAGGGCTAAAACAGGTTGAATTTCGCATTAGGTTTATAAAATTAATTGAAATAAATATATTATAGTTATTTTTTTCCTCAAAATTTAGCTATATAATTATACACATAATATAAGATTGATCTTTTTAATTTATAATCATATTTTGCAAACATATATATAATTGATTTAGCTTAAGAAATTTATAAATAAAAGCCGAAATGCAATGAACTTTCACTCAAAATTAAAGGTTATTTAACCCAAGGGGTTTGGTGTAGTGGTAATGTAGGCTGCATCTGCATGTTGGGCGAATGCTAATGTGATACTCCTGGTAATAAGAGGTCACTAGTTCGATCATCCGCATGTGAAAAACACCCCCTGGGGAGGGCCTGTACCGTATCTGCTCTCCGGGCCCGGAGTGGTAGACGTGGCACCCGTCCACCATTTTTTTGTACCAAAAAAATTAAAGGTTATTTAACAAAATAAAAATAAAACTTATAAAATGAATAAAAAAATAAAGATAAGTTATATTGTATATGTAATAGAAGAAACATATTTTAAAAATATATAAAATATATGTTATTATTATGACCAAAAGGACGGACTTTTAGGGTCAGGCGAGGTTTAGTCTTATAAAGGTCATTATACTCGGGTTGTATGATAGGGCCGTGTTTTTTTTTTCACAACCCTTATTATAAAAAATCTTAAGCCCGCCCTTGCATTACAGTGGGCCGTGCCGAGCTTGGCCCTTTAGAGTAGGGCGGTCTGGGCTTTAGGCTTTAGGGCCGGATGAAGAGACCTAATTCGGTGATACAACTTTCTTTCCTCGAAATTTTCTATGCGTTATTCTTTTGACCAAATATTTCATTATGATATAGTAGGTTGGAGTTAGTACTGATATGCAAAACTACAAAGAGTCCTAATGTAGATGTAGACAAAATTGAATGCTTTGTCGAACTCAATGATGAGTGTTTAAAAAGTGGGGAGATCTGGGGTCGGGGGCTAGGACTCGTCAACTTTGCCTATTTAAAACATTGCACGTTTTGCAGTTGTGAATCGTAGCCCCTCAACTTAAATGAATAAAATAGATCGAAATGACGCATGAATTATAAACTTGCATGAATAAATTACAAGTCATATGTGGCTCTAAGGAGCGAGGGGGAGGCGCGGTCTGAGGTCAGAAGATGTGGATAGTGAGTCGTCCGTGGCGGCCTGTGTTGATATTGATCGGGCTTTGCCGACAACCTGTTTCCCTGCAAGGATAGACTCTTTGTAATTGGGTTCGGTTTGCTTGGCTTTAGTTGTGCCCAATCTAGGTAGCTACGTTTTCTCTCTTTTTCAGTTATTGTTTCTGACTTTCTACTTTCTTTAGGTGTAGGTTACCCTAAAGAAAATGGATTATCCTCATACCGAAGCAGGCATGTGGTGGCTGCGATCTTCTTGCAACTTGATTGAGCTTGGATTGTATCCCAAGTTTCATTTTATTTATTTAGAATATTTTGTGTTCTCGAGAAATAGGTGTGAGTGTTGTCTCGAGAATGAGCACATTTTGTCTCTTGTCTACTCTACGACAACGGTGAGTATCTTGCATTGTCAAGTGGTAACCGTCTACTAAAGACAAAATGAAGTTTATGGACGATTTTATGTTTGGTGGGAATATAATAGGGGAAACTGTTTGTATCAAAAATATGCGGTTTTGAGTGACTAACTTTTTTCGTGTATGTCTCCTGTCACATCCCAGAATGGATAATAACAATATTAGAGTTAAAAATTTCGACTAATAAGCGAACAAACGAATTTAGTTCTTTTGAACACTCGTCTTTTAGAAAATCTGTACAAATTTTTCGCAATAGAAAGAACAAGTGAAAGAAGTTTCCAAACGTAACTTGAATTGAAAATTCAAATTACAAAATGGAAACTCAAATGCAACTTTACAAATAGAAATTATTGAGAATATAAATGATTATGCGACTTTGGAAACACACTTGGAATGATTATGCAAGCTTTACAAACAACTTGAAGATCAATGAAAGGTGATCAAAGAGTCACCGGCCCAAAAACAAATACAACTATGGCAACCCAAATTATACAATAACGGTGACATACAAGAGTTATACACCTCAGAATTTATATAGCAAATGATACAAGAAATAAGAGAGAACTAATAATCTAAAAATGACTTCAAACGGCTCAAATGATGTGTACTCTTAAACTTCACGTTTCTTAAACCCTTGCTATATCCTAACCTGCACAGAAGAACTATAGTAGGGGTGAGCTACGTCCTCGCTCACCCAGAGGGGTCTGCCCACCTATTTTGTTTGAAAATAAGATAGGTTAAGTTTTATGAAAACTTAAATAGTTTAGATGTGAGCACGTGCTTTAAATCATTTATAAAATAAAAAAAGCACATTATGTTATCATTTACGAGAAAACAATGCAAAACATGCGTGATGACTATCAATAATCATCAGTCAGTTGTGACCAAAACCTAGCGACTAGGAGGCGAATGAATCACCTCGTAAGTCGAAAAAAACTGCCTCTGTAGCAACAACAGAGAAGCGATAGTGTCCATTTACTGGAATGTCCTCAATAGTAACAAATGGATCTAATAATAAACAGGACATTGCCCCTCTGGAGGTTCACGGTCATTGACACCGTAGGATTACCTAGAATGCTAGGGTCTCGTTCACTCTCATGTCTACACACCAATGTCACAATCCGTCTATCCTCGGGTTTTAGCATATGCAATTTTCATCAATAAACAATCGCCGAGGCATAAACAATGAATTTAAGGGCACGAAATACACACAGGGGGTTAGCTCACCCTACCTGAATTAAAGTGCAGAATCCTCGCTGCTATTCCAGTTCCGAAATAACGTTGTTGTTGTTGCTCCAGCTTTGTACGATTTCGTTGCATCAATTCTGAATCGATTTATCAAAGAGTCAATACTAATTTCTTAGTATCATAAATTGACTCGATTCTGTATTCCTATTTGACCAAAAAAAGTCAAAGGTTGACTTTTAGTTAACCAATTATTGACTAATTCTCGGAACGACGACTTTATTATTTACCGACATATTTCTAAGTTAAACGGTTCTCGATTTCCGAACCGGGCGGAAATCAAAACTAATATTATTCATAATTAAGTGTTACGTTAATCGTCGTCATTTTAAACAAATTAGGTTTTGACCAAGTTACCTCATGTAAAAGTAAAACTGTTAAAATCATTTGGTAAAACAGTAATAGGTAACTTATGATAAAATCTTAAAACAGTAAAATTGTAACTTTCTGCCATGTACAGTAAAGTAATTTCACACTGTAGTAAAACAGTAAAAGGGTAAAGTTAAAAAAGTAAAAACCATGGATTTTACCCTTTTCACTTCCGATCGATTCTCTCAATACAAAAAGTGACTCCGATTAACAACAACCAACAAGAATTTCATTCACAAAAGCTTCTCAACAACTCAAAATCGCCAAATCAATTTAACAGAGGTAGGAATGGATGGATTCACTACCTCGTTGAGTCCAGGAAAGAGAGACAAATTGTGTTATGTTCCCGAGCTGCTGCATTTCATTTCCCGAGCTACTGCATTTCATCTCCCGAGCTGCTGCACTTCTAGAGATCCTCCCAACTCTTAAAGAAGTTGTCTCGTCGTCGGGAATCCACAAAAATAATGACAGAAAGAGGGAATTTCAATTAGGCTCCAATTTGTGAAGTTGGAAATGAAAATTGAATTAGAGATGATAATAAGAGGCTAGACTTACCAATCAATGAAAATTGACTAGCTTCGCTGGAAAAGAGGAGAACGATGGAGGAGATGCAGAGGCGTTAAACCCAAAAAAAAGAGAAGCTTGAATCAACTTCATTCAATGAAATTGAAGAATGAATTTAATTAGGGATGAGGATTGGAGGACTGGGCTTACCAAACCGTGGTCAAGGATGCTTGCCGGAGCTCAAAACCAAGTCGGAATCCACAGAGCTTCTCCAATTATTAATTTATATATTCAATTGAGTCTATATCAATTCTCAAATTTTTATTATCTTATTAATTTAACATATTAGTTTCAAATTGGAAACAGCCAAAAAATATTATTTTAACGAGATTATTAATTGATCGGATATTATTTTAATGAGATTCTACTGTATCTCTTTTTTTACTATGCTACCTTATTTTTTATGTAAATGTATAACTATGCAAATCTCTACTGTTGCGGTATGAAAATGTTCACGTAGATTCTGCTGTCTGCAGGGAACTATTGCTAGACTTTATAATGCTTCAAACTATAGTTATATAACTACAACGATTAATTTTTTTAGTCTTATAATAATTCCTTTTTTGTTTGATCTGTGAAGTAGACCATGTGCTTGTTTGATATTCTTTATCAGACCAAAGATGTATACTCTAAAGATCAATACCTTAAGATTGTGGCAATGAAAAAGCCATCAATTAGATCAGAAGAAAACATAATATAGATAACTGCATGTTTTATCTACTTACCTTGTATTATTGTTATCATAGTCAGTGACTTCAGTAGTTCCCAGGAAAATAGTATCACTCATAAAATGTACATTTATTTCTCTCGAAGTCACGATATGCAATCTTGAACTGTACTGGAACATTTTCCATCACTCAGTCATCTATACTTGAATGTCTATTACCTCTTATCACCCAGTGTTTCTCTTGTTCAGGGATGGAGTGAGTGAGTCACAGTTCGACCAAGAATTGAATGTAGAATTGGATCAGATTATTGAGGTCATCCATAACTGATCTATAATTTCTTTGTACATGCTTCAGTTTAGTAAGAGAAAAAATGTCTTAACTCTTCACTTGGGATTCTTTATATCTTGCAGGCCTGCAAGTTCCTTGATGAGAGCTGCTCACCAAAGTTCGTGGTTATTATTGCTCAAAAGAATCTTCATACAAAATTCTTCCGGACTGATAGTTCTCCGGACAATGTTCCACCTGGTTAGTCATTTTACCGTTGGTAACAAATATAATGTCAGATTGAAAGAAGAAAATGAGCTTTTCATTGTTTACTGCTGATCTTTTTATGACTTCATCGCAGGAACTATAATTGACAACAAAGTCTGACATCCAAAGAACAATGATTTCTACTTGTGTGCTCATGCTGGGATGATTGTTATCCAATACACTATGCTCATGGAGCTGCAGCGCAGATGAGTCAGTTTATTAAGTTCGACGAAATGTCAGAGACTGCTTCAAGCCAAGGTGGTTCTGGTGGTGTTACTGTTCCTGGAGCTGTACCAGTGCAGAAATTACCACAGCTACAAAAAAAATGTTACCAACTCAATGTTCTTTTGTTAGAATTTTGTATCCTATGTTACTCGTAGGTTATTTTTTCTAGGAAGGATTGAACTTTCGATGTTTGTTGGTTTCACATCGCACTGGACATAGGATATATTGACGATTAATTTGCTCATTCCTAAACAATTTTAATTTGATATTAAATCCCTTTAATTCAGGACAAGGTCAAAGGTAAAAACTGGTATGGATCAGTACATTCAATTTCTAAACTTAATCCCTTCAACAACTAAATTGGGTCCAGATTGTTATAGTTGTACTGTGAGTAAAATGACTTTTGAAATTGCTGTGAGCAAAATAATTTTTGAAACTATTATGAGAGAAAGCAGTTGAGGCGTTTGGTAAATTGTTTTCAAAACTATTGTGGGAGCGAAAAGCTATTATTTGTATTTGGTAAATTTTAAATAAAAATGGCTTTTAGTATGTATAATTACTAAAATGTTAATAAATGTTTAAAGTTTTATTAAAATGGACAAAATGATTCATTCACTTTTAATTTGTGTATTAATGATCTGAATTATGCACTATGGGATATTTCAATTGTTAGTATAATTGTTTGCAAATGTTTTGGTTATACGTTGTTTGAACCAAATAAACAATTTACGTTAAAACTCTTAAATTTTCAACAAAATCCATCTAGAATATTACACAAAATATTTATCCACCATAATTAAATTGAATAACTACACAAAATATATTAGAGTCGATTTAAATTGCAACTACAATGTATCCATTAGACTTTGTGCAATCATATTTCTTAGCACCACTATTTCTTGTCTTCCCACACCATCTTCTTCATACTCATTATCCTCCATATCATCACCAATTTCTTCATTTGGGTAATCATCATCTTCATAAAAATCTTGATCTTGTTGAGCATACCTTCTTATATAATTATGAATAGACATGGTAGCAATAACTATTTGTACTTGTTTTTCATAAGAAAAACTTGGCATATCATGTAAAATACTATTTGTTTTTTCAAACCCCAAACGTACGCTCAATTATACTCCTAAGGGAAGAATGTGTGTCACATCCCGGATTGAACATGAACAGTATATTAGGATAAAGGATATTAGCAAGCGAACAGAGCAATTAGGTTTCGCTCAGACACTCACTAACGTGAACAAGTGAATAAAAATTTTTGACAAGACAAACATGTTTTCACGAATAAATAATAATACTTTACATTTCCGCAAAAGTAAATAATTTATACAACAAATAACGCGGAAGGTAGCGCTAGTGCCACCGTCCCAATACTAAACATATTTAACAACCCAAAAACTAAATAAAAAGTGGCAAAATACTAAGAGGAGACCTTGGAGAAACTTTACTCGAAAACATTAGTACAAGACATGAGAAAGAGATGCATGAGGGTGAACACGAACGCTAACTCTCAAATGAGGCTCCTAGCTTCAGAAATCACAATCGAACCTACAAAGGAACTAAAGTAGGGGTGAGCGTCATCCTCGCTTACCCAGTAGAGGCCAGCCCGCCCGCCCATGAGGTTTGAAAATCAGGTAAGGATAAGTTTTATAAAACATTGAGGGTATGTTTTGGACGTCCAGAGAACACCATATTCAAAACATAATGCAAGTTTAGGAATATCATGCTAAAATAGTTTGTGGAGCTCCAAATGTAGGGTAAGGCGAATTCAACTTCAAGCAATGCTCGACCAATCCTAGCGACTAAATAGTCAAGGCCAACTACATGTCTATTGTAGCACAAAGTAGCAAGAGTGTCCATTTAAACGGAATGTCCTCAATAGTATAGAATAGAATGGATCCAATAATAAACAAGGCATTGCCCCTCCGGAGGTTCATGGTCATCGACACCGTAGGATTACCTATAATGCTAGGCTCATGTCACTCTCACGTCAACACACGCGAGAATTCACTATTTACCCTATCACGAAATCGTGTCTAGTCTTGGGTTTTCGCAACATTTAATGCATCATAAATCATTCAACCGAGAACTAGACTATATAATTATAATCGGCCCAAAATCAACATTGGAGGGTTAGCTCCCCAACCTGGAATGACGTGCAGAATCTCAACTGTTATCCAAATCGATAAAAGTAGCTGCTACTGCTGCTCCACTGCTCGATCTCCTAGCATCAACTCTGAATTTATGAATCACATAAAGAGTCAATTTCAATTCGAAAATCAAAGATAAGTTGACTCAACCCTTTTCCTAGTTTGACCAGGAAAGTCCTTTGACTTTTTGTTGACGAAGTTTTTCCTGGTTTGACCAGGAATTAACCATGTTAATCAATTCTCAGAAAATCCGAAAATAATCCTACTTCAATAGTCGACCGATACTAAGCATACTTTATAGTTATAAAAGTTACTTAGAATCATATCGATGACTTATTTATTATATCGACACATGGCTAAGTTAAATAGTTCTCGATTCTCGAACCGGGTGAGAATCGGAACTAACATTAGTCGTAACTAAAAGTTATCCTTATTCGTCGCCTTTTTAGTTAAAATTAAGTTTTCACTAAGTTACTGTAGGTAAAAGTAAAATCGTTAAAATCATTTAGTAAATGGTAAAAAGGTAACTTAGGAGAAAACCGTAAAAGTCAGAGTCAAACAGTAAATAGTAACAGTAAAACTGCCATAGGTATTTTGGTAATTTCACATCATAGTAAAACAACTAAAAGCGTAATAATAAAACAGTAAAAACCAAGGGTTTTCACCCTCTTGTTTCTCGACCAGCAATCCGACCTAAAAGTCTACTCCGATCACCACAAAACCAAAATGCAGAAACATTGAAAGGTTCACCACATTCCAACAAGTTCAAATCTAAAAGGAAAGAAGGAAAATGAGGCAATTTGCAGCAACATTGAAAGCTTCACCTCTCAGACTCAAAACGCAGTCGAGGCTGCTGCACTTCCTCCATGTTACTGCTACTGTCCCAAAAGCTTATGTCCTTCATCAAGATCATCTCATCGACGCAAAGATGAGGAAAAAGAATTATCGGCATTACGAGGGTCACGGCAGAGACAGGAAAGAGTGATTTTAGGTTCCAATTCGATGAAATACAAAGAAAGAACATGATCAAAAAGGCTACTTGAGCCTAACTTACCAATAAGATGTGTACAAGCTCGATGATGCTCTTGGAATCCCTGGAAGGAGAAAGCTCGAAGGCGGAACACAGTGGTGGTAACAAAACCCAGAAAACAAAGAACAAGAATTTAAGCTTAGTTAATTGAATCAAAAGAGGAGCTGAACTGGGTTTTGAGGAACGAGAATCAAGCTTACCAAACGAGACGGTTTTTTAGCTCAAATCAGCCGCCGGAGCTCTTCGTCGGAGTCCCTCTGCAACAACTCCAATTTCACCAAAATTGGGGTTGTTTGGGGAGGTTTCTAATATGAGGTGGTGAGTATAAATTTGTGGTTGCATGTTGGCTCCCTTGTTCGAGGATGGCAGCACAAGGCTGAGAAGGTGGCGGTGTGGTCTCGGTGGAGGAAGAAGGAAAAGAAAATCAAAGAAATGAGGGAGAAGAAGAAGACGTGAGGAAGAAAAAGAAAAGGGAGAGAGAGAGAGAGAGTTGGGCTCGGGCCTTGGGTTCGGGTCAAAAGATTTTGGGCTTTTTCTTAAAAGTCTGAAAACAAATACCCAAAACAGAAAATTATTTTTAAAATAAAACGCAACTTTAGAAATTTGTAAAAACAAAACCGAGCGTCGGAAAAATATTCTGAAAACATTTTCGAGCTCATGGCGACATGTAGTCTAATATCGACATATTAAACTATGTACTCGACATTTAATTAAATGTTAGTTATTCCTAAAGTGTCAGTAATCGAGATTAGAAATATCGGGTCTTACAATGTGCATGATTGAATACTTCTTTATGACCCGTAGGTTCATCACCTCTACGAAAATGTGGAAGGTGATATCGCTCACCTTTGTACGGTCATAAATAACCCTTTTGTTGTGGATAATCGGCATCCACTAAATAATATTTTCCTGAATTAAAGAGTACAAAATGAATATTTAGTCTATAGTTTAGAAATTACCGTTTGAAGGATGTGGAAAATTTGATCGAGGGTCTTGTGTAGCATATGAAAATACCAATGTTTTAAAAATCCCCGCCTAGGACCGCCTAGGCGCCCGGAGACCCTTAGTCGCCTCAATTTTGGGCCGATAAATCCCCGATTAATCCTCTGGGCGCTGGTTTTTAGCTGTCCGTCCGATTAACGCCTAGCGTTTTTTAGAACCTTGAAAAATACTCTACTATCATGAGCAATGTCTTCCCACCTTGCACATACAAATATGAATTGCATGTCAAAGTTGCATACAGCCATCTCATTTTGGGTGGGTGACCCTTTCCTACCAATATATGACACTACATTTTTTGGAGAAACCACAGCTTGCACATGAACCCCATCAATTGCCCCAATGCAGTCCTACAAATTTGTAGTAATATGTTATCTTGATTTAAACAAATATCTATGGATATTAAAGTGACAAGTATTGGATATAACAATATACATACCTTAAAATGAGGCATATACCTTCCATCACTCTCAATCTCTTTCGGAGTGCTCCTAAATTCGGGATCTAATGGTTTATAAGCTCTTTTGCCATATTATAGAATATATCCAGTATTATACCAAAATATATGCTCATTGTCTCTCCCGAACATAGAAAACGTTCTTGTGTGTGTCTATTTGTCTCATCACCTCCCAAAATATAAAGAAACATTGCTGAAGTTTCAGCCGTGCCAATGTGCTTTGAACCCTTGAACACCTTTTCAACATCTTTCATTTAAACAACACTAGCTTCGTGTTTTTGACAAAAACCACTTTCAAAAATCACCCTCCCATAGCTTCTCAATTTCGCCTGTTGTGAAAATCAATTTGGGCTAAAAGCAGATTTAGAGAAGTTTACCAAACGTTATGAATCTCTCAAAACCTCAAGCAGCCCCAAAAACACGCACAAAAGTTGTGCCAAACTTGCCCATTAGCAATTACTCCCAAAAGCTCAAGCAGCCCCAAAAGCTGTGCCAAACTGGCCCTGGAACTCCACAATAGCTGGGAAAGCCTTAGCAATACACTGGAGTGGTCTCAAGCGTCCTAAGTTACATTTCTCTTTTTTTCTTGGTTAAACTGGAGTGTTAAAATGACCCAGGGTATGCTAACAGGCACAAGAAATGGACCATTAACTTAAAACATATTTGAAAACCATACACTAAAACTTTCTAGACAAAGTCTTAGAGACAATAGCGAGAGTACAGAGGTCCCATGAGAAATTCTAATACAACTACTGCCACCAAACAAAAAAAAAAGGAAAAGGCTCATGACAGATGGCACAAGCAACTGATGCACATAGATACAAGTCAGAATGAAGCTGATGTTGTTCTGCGAAGCTGATACTTTGGCTCAGGAGATGGTGCGGTAGGCAACACCTTCTCTAGCTCCTGCATGAAAAAAAGAAAAAAATTATATCAGCTAAGGAATCTGTTAACGTAGAATTTTGAAAAGCATTGAACGTGCTCAATTTTCTCTCATTCTAAGGTTGAGAAACAATGTGATCAATTCTCTTTCTCAAAGTTAAGGAGTTTCCGCTTTCGTTTTATTTCAACGGATAAAGGGCAGACAGAAGAACAATTAAAGAGGTGGAAAAAAAAAAGTGATGACAGATCATGTTCATAAGAAAACAAGATAAACATGTTAAGGCATCTTCCTCCCAGAAATCATCCAACAATATCATCTCCATGCATAAGAACTACCCATTAGCATCATAAGTTCAAGTAATATCTACTAGTTATTCATTCGAGCGGCAAAAATAATTTGTCACAATATGTTCCAATCTTCCAGGTAGCATGAAAAGCAAGGCATCCTAGACACTACAAACTAGGCCTGTAAAATGGGCAGGGCACGGCCAGCCCTAATCCTAATATGTGAAGCCCGAGCCCGCCCTTTGGGCGGATAAACCATTTATTACTAACATGGGCCGAGAATGGGCCGAGCTACGGGTCGGCCCTATAATATACCATATGGGCAGGGCTTTGGGTTGGCCCAGGGCTTGAAAAGTATTACCCATACCCTACCCATTCCAAAATGCCCCGAATAAAGCCCGCCCATCAGTTTGAGCTGAGTCGGCCCACGACCCAATTTTTTGGGCTAAGTTTGGGTATGCCCGTCAGCCCTGGGCTTAATTTACAGGCCTACTACAAACTGAACATATATGACTAGTTACCAACTACCAATCACAAGTCTTTAAAGAATGTAGGAATAATATGAAAGCAACATCTCCAACACTCGGTCCTTGTCATATACAAGCTACCAATCCTCTTTATCCATCAAACCATGTCACACTAAATTGCTTACTAAAGCCACTTACCTTGCAGTAAGCATGCTTGATGGCTCGTCTCTTTAGAATATCTTTCTAATTAGTAGTGGTAGATGGGGACAACCACATTTAAAAACCCATATCTATTTTAAATAGTTTCTTGAGTGAGCTCAGCAAACTAAAGACGCATTCGAGAAACTTGTGGGTCAAAAAAGGGACGATATGCAAGCATGCTGTTATTCACAAGGACACTGTTCTCATCTGTGCAGTTTGGCATACCAAACAGTTGCGTGTTTTCTTGTCCTACTAGTTTTTCCTATTGATGCAGGAAACATATAATCATCAGAAAATACAAAAGATTGTACAAAACAGTGAATAAGAAACCTATTGGGTAGACAACAGTGAAAAAGAAAAACAAACAGAACAAAGTTGATGTAATATAGAAAGGCACCACATTTGATAAATTAGCAAAAACGACCCATCTCTGAACTTAGAACAAAAGGGAGCCCACAAAAGGAAGCTAGAATGGAAACCTAACCCAGAGACTGACTAGGTCCTCCAACCTCACATCCTCAAAATTACTTGTGTTCCTTTACGTTTGACTAACTCAGACACAATTACCCCTAGTACCAAAAAAAGAAGTCTTGACCCAATTTCCTACTTTCCTAGTCAAGTGCACAACTATAAACCCAGTCAATAGGATCAAATCTGCCTAGGCCAACATATTTCCTTATTTAATTCATGAGTTCAATGCGCAACAATTTGCCTAAATTGGTGGGATATAGACCCAAGTATATATACCAGAGTAAGCACAAAACTGTAATTTCAATTTCTAGGAACCAAGTAACAGTCATTAGATTATTTCTTTTGGCCGGAAAGAGAAACAAAAACCCTAAGCCTTAAAAAGTTATGAACGAACAACAGATGCACACACAATTCAGACTCTGTCAAAGAGCTTTCACAAAGCAACTTATTTATTTCCAGTCAAAGTTGGATCCATTATGGCTGATTCAAGCAAATTCCAGAAGCTCTTTTGTCACACTTCAATGATTTAACATCTCCTCCCATAAGATAATAAAACAATCACCAACAATGAAAACAAAACATAACTGAAAAGGCCAAAAGAAAAGAAACTTATATCTAATTTTTAAAGCACGTACAAATCTACTCGACTCATCCATGTGTGGTTAATGCGGTTTGCCATCAACAGAATCTAAGTTTAAGCATAGTATATATTTTTTGTAAAAGAAACTCTTCAGTCTTCAGAGACCGTATCTATATTTAAAAACTCTCAAACAGCAAAGTTTAGATCAAGAATCTGTGAGTGTGCACACGTGTCCAGACATGGTTTCCTAAAGTTATGTTCAAATTAGTGAACCACTGGAAGAAATTCTAAGCCCACAACTTTTCAACAACGGCTAACAACTATACCGCCACATAAATTGAGTGAGGGTAACATATTAACAAACAGGCAGCATGATATCAGTTTGGAAGCTTCTCAGATAACATAAATTTAGAGACTGACTGCAATTATAATATCCCCAGCAGGGATTATGCTTGACTACATCAATTTACTGTCATAAACAAAGCAATTAGTTTGGCCATTTTAACAAATCAGCACCAAAATGGTAGCTTAGGTAACGTCATCGCATCTGGGATTACTGATCCACCAACTAAATTCAGTTTATAAGCATAACAATTTTTTTATTAATTCTTCTGTTAATCTTTGGACATTATCATGTCAAAATGGACCTTTTCTACATGTTTTAACAATAATCACTTCAGATTTTGAATGTCATTAGAGCATTTGGTGCTCATTAAATAGTGTAACTACCAGAATGGACATAGTGGCACACAAGGAAGGTCTGAATAACTAAGATACACACCTACACGGACATTCGGCAACAATGGATTGTCAGAGATAAGAAAGCAAGATGAAAGTTCATACAAGGTATAAATGAATAAATAAATAAAAATTGAAAATCTAATCACCTTATTAAGTGCAAATTTCAATGAAAATCATCTTTGTATAATAATTGAGCATCAAAGCAACTCCCAAAATTGGCTGCTGCAATGCAATAGCAACAGCTAAAAAAACAGAAAAAAAAAACTGGTATAACTAGGTTAAAAGAAATTTATTAAGAATACTTCAGTCAATGAGATGAAGCATATGTAACAGCATGAAAGACAATTTAACAAGAGTTACTTGTTGTGGACAAAACTTCTACCAAATGAATGAAAGTTGGTGTCTGTGCACCTATATGGGGCTATATTTGTCCTTTTCACAGTTAATTGGGTACCACCAGGGTAGGGTTGTGGCTTACTACTGGATGAAATGACAATTTTGCAAAACAAATCACACGAGAAATAATATGTTCGATATTCCTTCTTGACTCTGCTTGATATTTGGATACTGCCCCTCAGCGTCCCTATTCCTTCAAAACAATTTTTGCACTACCAAAAACAATTCATCTTTCCCACATTCCATCACCCAAGAGCACAATTTTAGTAAACTCTAGCTAGCCACATTAACAAGAAAGACAATTGTGTATATTGTACATTGATATCGTTCCAGAATCAGTGACCCTAGTTATCATATTAATAAGTAAAATCAAGGATATTAACACAAAAGCTAAACCACAATTCTAATGGCCATAAGATCATGTCAATTGCTTTTCAAAAAAAAAAAAAGATCCTACAAATTGTGCTCTTGTGTATGTGTTGTGTCACATGTCACCTGAAACGAGCTTATTTCTGAACTAACAAAAAGGCAACTAAAATTTTTCTCTTTTTCTTTAAAAAAAAATGTTTGATTATAGTAGCACTAAAGTCAACCACAATTATCATTTAATAATCAAGGTGTATTAGAGATACAAATGAATGAAATACGAAAACGATATCATATAGAAGTAAACCCTAACCTTTTGCTTCCTTAGCCTTTCATTTTCCTCCTCCAGACGTGAAACTTTGTTCTCCAGCTCATTTGTATAAGCCTGTTACAACTTTCACTTTTCAGATAAAAGAAGCAGAAGAAAATTCAAAGAACGAAAATAAAAGAATGAAAAATTAAACCTGCTTCCTTGCACGTGAACGAGCAGCAGATTCTCGATTCTTTATCATTCTCTTCTGCCTCCTCTCAACAGTCTTCTCAACTATGTCCTCTGGGTTGCCCCTTTTCCTCCCAGGTGTCTGTGTATCTGATAATGTACCCATTAATGGTGAAGGCATCCCAAGCTGGTTATCTGAGTAAGGCACATCCATTACACCACCAGCCCCTACATGCATTGGAGGTGGTATAGGCTGACTTGACATATATACACCCATCATACTTTGCTGTGGATGCTGATATTGTGGTTGTGGGTACTGCAGCCACTGACCTTGAGGAAACTGTGATGCAACATTGGCATCAACGCCAACAAGAATGCCACCAGTGTTTTTCTTGTCTGATGCTTCAGCAACAACTCCTGCTTTGACCAAGAAATCCTCCAAAGTCATCTCTCCTAAAGTAGGTTGTCTTTCTCGGGTTCTCTTTTCCTCATTATCTTTACTTTGTTGAATATCTCTCCAAACCTCATCGACTGTTTTCTTGCTCAGCGCACTAGTTAACGACAGGCTAGCCTGACGCTGCAGGGAAGCTTGATTCACCATGGTGGTACCTTCAATGTCCATACTAATGTTCTGGTTCGCCTCAGCACTCCATACATTTTTGAGAAGTTCATCAAGGTTCATGCTGCTGAGTGGCTTCCCCAAGTCACCTAACTGATTTTGTACCTCATCAAGGGTGAGGTTGTAAATCGAGTTTTGTCTTGTCAAAGGCTGGAACTGTGATTGCTTGCAATTACCATCAGCCCCACCTTGAGAACCCATAGTCTGTATCCCCATTCACCAAACTTCAATAAGAAAAGGTCATCAAACAAATCCTTAAATAACCAAATACATTAACCGATACCAAAAGCTCAGCTCGAAAACCACCAGAGGCAACCTCCGAAGTCCCCCAAAACTCAGAAACCTAACAAACAAAAAATTAAGTGTACACTCATTATTCTCCAGAAATTAACAGCATGCACGTCGCCAGTAATCAAGGCGACTGTCACAACACCACACACAAAACGAGGGTTACAACAATATCAACAACCCCATGCAACCGAAGATGCAGACACATTAAGGCTAAAGCTACAAAGCTGAACTACACAATGTCGCAGTTTCGAGATAATAAAATTTCAGACAAAAAAGAACAAACAAAAAATTGAAATCACCAGAGTTAAGTTGCAATTTCTACTCAGCAATTACTTACCTAATAAGGAAAAAAAATAAGATTAAAGGCATTCTAATGAGACCCTGATAATCTAGATCAAGAAAATAGGAGCTAAAAGGTTGCATGCAAGTGAGTGAAGAACACCCACACCCTCCGTTACACCCAATGCTTTCAAACCCTAAACCCAAAATCAAACTCTGCAACTCTCCAACTCTATGACACATTTCCCAAACAACAAAAATAACAAAAACCAAACCCACCCACATTCATCTTCTCAGAAGATAAAAAATCGCAGCACTAACCCCAAATCCAAACCGACCTTGATTTGCATGCAACCAAAAAATAAAAACAATCCAAAAACTGTCCAGAAGAAGCAAGATCACTCCCGGCAACTTCATTTTCAGAGAGCTCCCCAAAAGAGATGACGTCATCGAATACCAAAATGAGAGAGAGAGAGAGAGCACTCACTTTTGAAACAGTCCGATCTGAATCCAAGGGAGGAGAGTTTTGGGGGCTATGAAATTTTTGGAAGAGGGGGTTTGAGAATCACAGCACATACAAAACTGGGTGTTTGTGTTAATGTGTGTATCTATCTATTTTGTTTCTGAAAAAAAATGGAATCCCAATTCGCGCAACTGCGCAAGTTTGCAGAGAAAAGAAGAAGAGAGAGAGAGAGAGAGAGGTTTCTTTCTGGCTTTTTTCTCCTGCAAAAACCAAAAATTTCCCCAATTTCTTTTCCATTTTTATATTATTGTTTGTGTGCCCAAAATTTTAATTATTTCTTACTTCTTTCTTGGGAATTACTCCTCTGCTAGCTCCCTCATGTGTTCTTCATCATGGGTTTCCCAATCTACGTGGTCCACTTTTGCCACCAACTCACTCTCTCTCCTACTTGTCAATTTCCTCTATTTTTCGTTCTTTGTTTTGAACATGTAAGTAGGGAAAGTGAGTGTTGTATTTATCAAAATTTTACATTGGAATCTGAATTTAGCGAATGATGTTCAATCCTTTTAACAAAGCTTGGAAAAGAAAATCGTAGGTGATTAATGATATTTATATTTGGTTGAGGGTATTAATACATTATCGTCGATTATAGGCTATGTTTCTTGAGTAACTTGTAAACGATGAAAACTATATGCACTGCATGCTTCGAGAGCAGTAAAAGTTACATTACGTTTCATTTGGGGATGAGGAAAATTATGACTTGCATTTAAACGTCTAAATACTCAGTTTCAGTGAGAAAGTTGCGTACCACCCTACGTGTTTTCTAAACGATGATTACTATGCACACGACATCTTTCGAGAGATATAAAAGACCAATTTCTTTGCGGTCGAGAAAAACTATAATTTGCATTTTAACGCCTTGATACACAGTTTCAATGAGATAAAGTATAAAAGCACAATTAACTATACTGACATGTTGCATCACTCATTGGTGTCACCAGGGGTGGAACCAGGATTTGATCTTGGGGGGGATTCAGATATAATGCATCGAATCAATGATCATAAGTTGAAAATCGAAAACAGTAATATAATAATATTTTAAAACTATATTCGATAACTAATAATCCAACAATTAAAAATTAAGTAAATTTCAAACTCATAAAAGTTTAATAAAATACAATATCAAATTAACCATATATCAAAACAAAACTCGGCGTTCTTGCATGTCTTGAAAGTCATCTATTATTGAGTCAATGTCGAACTTTTCTGCAATTTCTTTCTCAATGTACATCAGAAAGGAGTCTATAAGAAAATCATTATCCATTCGGTTATGAAGCCTTGTCTTGATTATACGCATAGCAGAAAATGATCGCTCTGTAGTTGATGTAGAAACTGGAAGAGTAAGCCCAAGCACAATCGCTCTATAAACAAGTGGATACATTGTTGATCTTCTAGTTTTTACTAACCACTGAGATATGTCAGAAATAGTTGAAAAACTTTTAAACTCTTCATTTCAGACTGCATCATACTCAAAAAATTCAAGTTGCTTCTTGAGTTGTAGCTTCTCATGATCTGCAAAGTCTTGTGGATAGAATTTTTCAACTAACTGATATACGCTATTAATCTTGAATGAACTTCTTATTTTACTAGGATCTAAAGCTGAACTCAAAATAAGTAGTTCAACAAAACGTTCACTAAACCAGTAATTCAACTCCTGCCATTGAGAATCAATGGTAACATTAAATATATCTACCTAGTAATAGCGTAGAGTTGTCCAGTCTTCTTGGTGATGAGCTCGACTTCCCCTTCCAACATAAGGAACATACATATCTGGGATCTCTATGTTACGTTTCTCACAAAACGAATTTACCTTGATCAATAAAGAAACAAATCCGTCATCTTTTGAATGAAATCTTTAGTAGCAGAAACAAGCTGTCATATGTTGTCATTGACTCAAATTGCATCTGCATCTCCTGTCTGTCTGAGCATTTTTTTCCTTCATTAATTAACTTGAGAGAACTTGACAAACTGAGCTAAATTTCATTCTTACACTATAATAGACCTATAGTGAGAACTCCAACAAGTATCTCCAGCACGCTGCAAAGTTCCAATTTGATTAAGCTCTTTTCTAGTCTCGAGTTCATCAATAGAAGTCAAATACTCAATCTCTTCTGCTTGAGCAACTTGAAATTCATCATGGCGCTTACATGAAGCACCGATAATGTTGACAATAAAAGTCAATTTAGTGTAAAACGTTTGTATAGGAATAACTCCCCTGGATGCTGCAACCAAAGCCAATTGCAATGTGTGCTAAACAATGAATATAGTAAGCATATGGGCAATCCTTCAAAATCAAAGCTTGTAATCCATTCAACTCACCTCGCATGTAAGTAGCATCATCCTATCCTTGACCTCTAATATTTTGGCTATCTAAATTGTGATTAGATAATACCGAATATATTGATGTTTGAGACATGAACAAGCCCAAAAAAATGCTCTCGAATGAGACCATATTTGTCAACAAATCTCAATACTATAGCCATCTGCTCCTTTGACTGATCATGAGCTTCATCAACAATTATGAAAAATTTTGAATCACTAATTTCATCCCGAATTGCCTTCATAACTCATGCACAAAAGGCTTGTAACATTTGTTTTTGAATCTTTGGCGATGTGTAAGAAGCATTCATTGGAGCATTCTGTAATATTACTGTAGTAACTTTTTTCATTATATGAATCAATCAAGTCTAAGAGTCTTATGAAAATACCATGATTGATTGAATCAAGAGTTTCATCTTGACTCTTAAAAGCACAACCTTGGATCGCAAGTCATTGAACTGTTACAATTGACGTTCTGACTCATAGACAGTTCTCTTCAATTTGCTTTGAAGTATCTTTTTCAACAACATGATGTATATGTTGGGATTGCTTTAGCAAGTCGTCACAATCTCTTACAATATTCTTATGAAGCGAGTCTGAATCTTTCCCCATATGACAAAGAAAGCACAATTCTTCTCGGCTCTTACTTTCTTCCCCGAATGTCCAGTTGGCGGGTTGAATAGGAAACATTTTAGACAATAAGCCTTTCTTTAGTCGGGGAGTATTCCAACCAATCTTTAAAAAGTATACACCAAGAATATTGAAAACTACGCTTACGATGTCCTTGTTGAGGATATGACGATAATTCTTGCCAGTATGCCCCATGGCTTAGATAAGCATGTCGGACCTCATCCTGTATATTAGGATCATATTCCCATATTTGTGGATGTTTACCTGGATCACGTTCTAGTGAATGGAGCTGAATTTCACTTATTACAGTTCTCAAAATCTTCACACGACTTTCCGGCTCTTGAGGCTCAATATTAGATTGCGGTACAACGGCGCTTAGTTAAAAAATATCAGGTATTTTTCTTTTGCGTGTAAACCAGTTATCAATAGTCTGTTGTTTCATCATCTACAAATAATAAAAAATATATATAAATATAAAATCATAGTAATGAAAAAAATAAGTGAAATAGTATATAAGATTATTAAGATACAGTAGAAGAAAACATCTCATCATCCCTTACTGTCAGAAAACCCTATGTTTGTTGCCTCGGTATTGTTATAGGCTTCTGTAGATTTTTTATATGAACACTCCCAATATATAGGTGAAAAGGTTAAAAAAATCTTAATCCCTTTCGTAAAACAAATCTTTTTTTAGTAGAAAAGAAAAATTACAGAGAACTGCCCCTTGGGCGACCAACACTAGAACAATCAAGCAACAAGACCGGGTTGGCTTGAGGAGGGACACCATTCCACCTTCTTGAATCATCAATGGAGAGGCCAATAGAAGCAATGGAGTCAACAAAGAAGTTGGCTTCACGGAAAATATGATCAATGAAACTCTAATGAAAAGACCTCGACAGAGCCTTGATGTCACGAACCAAGGAGGCAATAACCCATGGGGTAATACAATTGTCTTTTACACTGTTGATAAGAGTGGAAGAATCACCTTCCACGAGAATGTTGGGGATGTTCATGTCTTTAGCAGCTAGAAGACCATCACGCAAAGCCGAGGCTTCAGAGATCAACACGGAGTTAGAGGAGATCTTCCTAGCACCCGAGCAGAGAGGCTGGTTATTCGAGTCACGGATAACAAAACCAGCAACTGCTAAGGAGGAAGATACAGCACCATCAAAATTCAATTTCCACCATCAAATCCTTTAATTAAATGGTAGTTTGACAGTTTGACTTTTATTTTGCTTTATTGTATTACTACTTTAAATTAAGTAATTTTAAGTGGAAGATGAAAACGTGGTGAACTGAAGGGGGTTGAGAAGAATTTTAACACGGGATCCACTAATGATAAAGACATGTAGAGTACACCAATTAATGTAACTAACACCTAGTAGAATCATATCTATGGAAAACCCACGAGGTTTGGACCACCCCAAGCTTCAACACATTTCCGCCCTTGGGTGTCACAATGTGGTATCTCATGCGTCTCTTCAACGCTAAAACCTGCATATTTTGTGTCTCTCATTAATATAACTTTATTTTTATAAGAGAAAATTTTACTAATTCAAATTGGATCGGTAATGAAATAAAATGCAAATGTGTGAATCTTCTTATTCTTATGAAGAAATTGACTGATGGTGTTGGGTGATTTGTATATTTATTGTGAGGGGAATTCCTAAAGAACAAGCGTGGGAAGGCAGGCAGGGGAGCACGAGTGTATGCAGTAAACCCAACTAATGAGAGTTTTGTCCAATAGTGGAAGTGAGATATATTTCTTATGAATAGTCATTTAAATATTCAAAATGCAACCAAAAGTGGCGTGTGGCACTCCCCCCCCCCCATCTTCCTAGTTCATATTATATTGCTAAATGACATTTTTCTCTTTGGAGACTACTAGGAGTCTAAAACACCCCTATCTTACACTCTTTTATGCATCAACAATTAAAAATTAAATTCCCCTTTTGTTATGGGGATATTGAGAGAAAAAATTAACAATACAAAATTAAGCAATTTGTACAATTAATTTGCATTATAGATAGCATCGCATTTGGTACACATAATTGATTGGCCTTAGTACATAAAATCGACTAGCCTATTGTGCTTTTATGATGATGATGATGATATGACATTACATGAAAAATGCCACTTTCCTCAACAATTTTTTGTTTTTCACATTGTATGATTTGAGCATCATTGAGTTGATCTGAGCAAAAGATAGTACAACTGACACCCTGTTTGGCGAAGAGCTTATCACCATCATCAGACAACTGAGACAAGCCTTGTCGTCTATGTGTGGGCGATTCATTAGTTTTCTGGAATCCTAATATAAGGTTGGATAGGGAAGATCGTGGTGATTGTTAAGAAGAGGAAAATCAAGCATAAAGTCGAAAATTGGTTGGTAAATTGCTTGACTCGTTGCCATAATGGATCGTTAAAGTCAGTGGCGGATCTAGAGCCCAAAAGTTAGGCAAGTGGGAAAAACAAAGTATAGTAATGTGGTTACAATAAAATCAAATCGGCGAAATAAATTTCTTATATATTTATCTTATCTTTATGTTTATTTTATCATTATATCATCTTATCTAGCTAGTTTTATATCTAGTCCACGAAATCAATAAGGTACTATATCATGCATGATAGTGATAAAACCTTTATTTCTACCCAACATAAAATTTGAAATAGCACGGTCCAATTAAAACTTGCCCAACGGGTGCTGGGACGCCCACTCTAAGATTGGATGGTGGCGGAAAGGCTGCGATGTCGAGTATTTCCTAGCTCGACATCGGGTTGGATCAATCTAATATGGATCGTGGTTCATAGATTAGACATGTGGCGTGACATAAAAAGGTTAAAGTCACTTGTAGATTAAGAGTTTCGTTGAATGACACATTAGAGTTCTTCGATTTTGGAATAAGAGTTCGCACAAATTAGGTGTCAGCTAGTTGTTAACGTAGTGATTACCGGATGAGTGACTGATCACACAGTTATCTATTAGTGAGTGTTAGTTTGACATGAGAAGTATAGTGATTCACCTCCCTCTCTTAGGATAGGCTACGTCCCCTTGAATCCACTAGTATAGGCAAATAACCTTAAGTTATACATGTAGTTCTCCCCCTCTAAGTGGGATGAAGGGTCCCTTTTATAGGTGAGGGAACCCCTCTCATTTACATATTCTTCAATGTGGGACAAGTGCCGCTCTAGGCTTACTATGGAGCCATCTTGATGAGGCCGGAAAGGTGACTTCCCGGTGGTGTCTTGGTGAGTTCCGACTATCATTGGAAAACTTGTATGACGAGGTACGCTATTAATATCATGGTTGAGCCACATAGTGACTTGTAGAGCCGCCTAGAGAGTCATGCTTATGCTCGGTGGCATGCCATGCTAGCTCTATGCTAGTAGGGGTGCCAACACTAGTGAACTTTTCGAATTTGTGTTTAAAACGCGGTTGCATTTAGATCGATATGGTATATAATTCTAGATTGCCTACATACTTGTGTGGAATCAAAGCACATGAAGTTCCGGCTAGAGATGGCAAACGGCCCGGCTGATCCATTTTAAGCGGGCCAAAACCGTACCCGTGATGTGCTTAGGCCGACCCATTTATTTTTCGGACCGTGCTCAAACCGGCCCATTTGCTTAAATATTAAGCCCGGCCCGGCCCATGGCCCAAGCCTATGTCGAGCTGAGCCCGGACCCATGCCAGACCAAGAAGCGGGCTGGCCTGGCCCATTAGTATTATAAGACACAATTAACATAAAAAAATTGTGTAATTAGAATATTTGTTTTATATAACTATTTAAAATAGTAAAATAAATAAAATACTACAACACATTTGATAATCTTATTTCTAAAACCATACATATGTCAAAAGTATGACTTTTTTATCACTACTTTGATGATCTTTGTGACATAATGTAATTAAAATAATGAAATAATCAAGAGGTTTATATTTAAAAGGTATAATATTTAATTCTCTGTTGCAGGATGAAAATTGTGTATTATTAAATGATATGGGGGCCTATATATAGACATTAATCACCTGAATCCCGCAGGATTCGGAGTCCTAATCTATTACAGAAATGCAAATCTATCTCTAATAGGAAACATAATAAGGCTAAGACACACACAAGGGTAGAATAATAATTCTCCCGGAACACTCCCCCTTGTGTCGCATGCCTAGTAGATATGCAAAATGAAATCACCAAAGTCGTGGAAGTGAACTCTCCAACGGTATCCAATCAAATATATTTGAGAGGATGGGAAGGGTGGTGAGCCCTTAGTATGATGATCATAGCTAAAAACATAGCAAATGCATCGTTCCTTGTGGAAAGTAAAGCGACGTGTGACCAACGCGTCGATGCTCTTAACCTATACCATAAAAATACCGGAAAATGTTTGCATTCGGTTGAATAGGGTCCACTAATGCCACCTTAAATACTTTGTAAGAATAGAATGTTCTCGGTTAGAGCCTTAGCAAATAAGGACTTCCTTGAAATCTAGCAAAAGAACAAGCTTTGCAAAATGAGCGAAGGGCATCAGAGATTCTTATGGAGGCATTAGAAAACACGGGAGGCATCACAAGCTCCTCTGAAGGAAGGGATGCCGCCACTGACGGCTTAAATGCCATGGAGCCGCCGAGAGGGGTAACCTCGGCCTCACCGTGCATGACACGGATAGGCATGGCCTCACCGTGTGGAGCACGGGTGAGGTGATCCTCCAATCGCTTCGTGAACATCAAAAATAGATGATCATGTGAATTTCAAAGAACTCGAATCATCATATCTCGTTCAAAATGACAAAAAAATGATCATGTCAAAACCGAGGAGACAGGAAAACCGAATCCATGATTCAAAGAATTTTGAGTTACATAAAACTACTGCTGCAGGCAAGCAAAGCTATGTCCACATGCTAACAAAGCTACTGTCTAAGCTTGAAAAAGTTATTGTCAATGAAATTTGACAGATTTATTCCTCTCCATTCTTAACACAAATATCAAGATGAAAATTCATCTTTGGCATGTAGGGCCTTTGAAAACTTAGAAAGGCACGAAGATATAAAACATAATCTCCACACAAGATCCGTAAAATAACTACTTGTGCCGTAAGACAATGTGGTTGGTTACGCAATTAGCAAGAAACTCGATTTCACGGCAAGACATGCCCAAAATAAAATTAAGAGAGTCAACAACGCGGTGAACTTCTCTAGACAATAAAACTACATTCTTTAACTTAAGAGTTTAAAAAACATGGTATTGGAGCAGTTGAATACCAAACAATTAAAGTGGAAAACCATCCATTTGGTGCGGGTGGTCACCAATAATAATAAAATCGTTTGAGCTATGAAACGACTTGGAGAAAACCGGAAAATTAACCGGAAAACCATGTCAAAATAACTCAAAACTGGGTGAAATTTGGACTGGAAAACGTGGCAGTAAAAACTACGGGAAATATGTCAGAAAAATGACGAGAAACGACAAAACAATTATCGAAAACTCGCCGGAACCGACGGCGCCGATTGCTGGAAAACCGATCGGCGGCAGTCGGAGCTGGCCGACAGGGGACACCGGAAACGCCGGCAAGTGGCCGGAAGGCGGCCAAAACACCGGAACAGTAACTGGGAAAAACGACGTCAATTTTGACGTTCCGAGGTCCGTTTTCCAAATTTCAAGGTCCAAAATCACAATGTAGTGCTATTGGGGTCCCATGTAACCCAAAATCGGCCAATTTAAAAACCACGTGAGTTGCAAACGTTGACCATTCATGCTAGGTTTAAAGCAAATAAAATTCTCACGAGTTCATCTTGTAAACAAGAAATACGAGAAATTTTATTTAATATGCCAATATTTAATACAACACAAACAAACTTCCAATTCCAATAGACGACTTAAGCTAAAGTCGAGCAAGAATCATGGCAATGCCAATGTCATACTTGAAAAATAGTAAGCAGAAAACATAGTCAAAATAGATTGACTAATCAAAAGTTCGTAGCAACAAAATCTTGCATATCAGATCGGGCGGAGCCTTAGCCTGAGGCTAAAAAATGTGCTTACTTGAGAATGGAAGAATGTTACTTTTCCATTTCCAAAATTCCCTCAAGAAATAGATACAGGTGCCAAAAATGGCATGTGTTTCTCGGATGTGAAGCATGGTTTAAGGTTAACTCTGGTAATACAATGCCATAGACGTTTATTGAATCACTTTTAAGTGTGTCCTATAAAATTCGTTATTTTGGGGATCTTTTGTCAGCAAATAGTGCTGCTTCAGAGTAATGAATTTCAGCTCAAATAAATGAGTACGTAGACCTTGAGATTATCGTTTATAGACAAGAGTTTAAGAAAACTCAAACAATCAAATAACAGTCGCGATGGCGACACATCCATAAGAAACGAAGGTTGTATAGGTTTCGAATAATCAAAACTATTCAAGTATGTAACCGGAATTATAAGGGTTGTGATGTATATGGTCACAAAATAATTGATGCATATCGGTGATTCTCATGATCGCACCCAAAACAGCGGTGCACTCAGTCGACCACACGAAATCGATTTCTTCCCTTTAAATAATAACGTGACTCCCCCAGGACCGTCACACGAAAAACGTCGACCAAGAGGGGAATCATATCCCTCTTTGGTCTGATCAGCGTTATAAGAAATGACAGAATAAAGACAAGAAGAAGGCTAATAGTGCCCGATATAATATATATATACGTTTAAAAGCGGGAACGTTAATGAAAAATTTACCTTTTAAGGTTTGTAGAAGACGGGAGTAGGTTCTCTTGAGCGAAGACTTTGCTTGTGAATTTCGCGTTTCTTGCGTGAATATGAAGGAGGAGCAATTTTAAATCCTTTGATGCGGGGTCTTACGGGGCATAAAAAATGTTTTTGCGGAGCGAATGCAGAGGAGACCTTGCGGGGCTACGTGTAGAGGCTGCAGAAGCTGCGTGTAGGGGCTGCGGGGGTTGCGTGCAGGGGCTACAGGGGTGGTTGCATGCAAGGGCTGCGTGCAGGGCTACAAGGAGGGGTTGCAGGGGCAGAAGGGGGGGGGGGGTCGCAGGGGCTGTAGGGCAGAAGGTTATGGTGGCTGCAGGGTTCGGCAGATTCTGCATGGGGTCTGCAACGGTGGCAAGCAAGAGCAGTGGCCGACGGGGAGTGCCGACGGGAAGATGCCAAAGGCTGGAGACGAAGGTGGCCGGCGGTTTTAGGGCAAAGTGCGTGATAATGTGTTGCATAATGAAAATTGTGTATTATTGAATGATATGGAGGCCTATATATATATATGCATTAATCACCTGAATCCCGCAGGATTCGGAGTCCTAATCTATTACAGAGATGCAAATATATCTTTAACAGGAAACCTAATAAGGCTAAGACACACAAAAGGGTAGAATAATAATTCTCCCTGAACATACTTATTATTATAATTGTTTATATATTTATATAAAATTATGTGTTTAATAAGCCGACCCATGAATTTATCGTGCTCAGGTTGTGTCGAGCCAAAAACGGGTTTGGACCGAGCCCATAGGCTAAATATCTAGGTCCGGCCCGACCCATTACAATAACGGGCCGGGCTAGGCTGCTAACGGGCTAGGCCGCTAACGGGCTCGGACCGAGGTTTCTGGCACACTTGCCACCTCTAGTTTCGGCTTGTGGAATTCAAACGGATAGGTGACCTATCTATCTCGAATCAATATGTGTTTAAATGAGAGTGTCGGAGCCCATCAATTGGGTTTGGATTTTTTTTTTGAAGGTTTGTGATTTGGGAATGGATATGATTTCGTGGTGTTGGGGGAATAAAACTAGAGCCAATGTCACAATGATTCATATGGGACTCGCAAATTTGACTGGGATTATGTTTAGATTTTTGGACGAATTTGATTGGTGAAATCAGAGATTCTGTTTGCATTTGTGATGAATTTGACTGGTGAAATTAGAGATTATGTTTGAACTTGTGGTTTTTTCTAATGGGTTGCTAGATTGCCTATATATTCTTTTTGAGATCAAACTTATTGTAATTTGTGTCAAGTAAATTATATATATATATATATATATATATTCATTTTCGGTTTTTTCAAATAGTGTCTATCTGAAAATAGAAAAATAGGAATTATTAAAAAGCAATTTAAAGACTTTTAAAACACACAAAATTCAAAAGTACGTAAAAAAAATAACAGAGCATCGAAAAAATATTGTGCAAATATTTTCGCTAGCCAACGTATAGTTTAATTCAAGATATTAAACTACATATTCGAAATGTCAGTCAACGTCTCACTCGTATCATAAAATAAAGGGAAAATTCTAGGTGGCTCAAATTGTTTTCTCATCCTGCCCAGTAACTCAAATATGGGCTTCGCAGTTTGTTAAGGGACGAAACAAGTGTTGGGGTAGCTTGTTTGTCCTTTTGTTTGCACAAGAGTTCAAAGGTGTCCCAACCAATTTTTTCGACCTATATTTGGTTTTTTGTCAATGCAATAACTTCCTTGTATTAGGATGCATACTGACTTTTATGTGCGCATATGACTTTTTTTAATGGGTGTAAACTGACTTTTATCATGAGATTTAGTTTTGAATATAGATGTTCGATTTTTTATGTATCATGTTGATGTTTTATAATTACTAACCTCGTTTATGTGCGATGCACTTGATTTTGCTTTACTAAAAAGAATAATTATGGAAAAACACATTGTTAAATATTTGTATTTTTACGTAATTATATTGATGCGCATGTGTGAGGGTAAAGATGGAGATTATGAAATTCACAATTTGGTGATTTTATTTGATGCTGACATTATAATAACAGATATTAAAGATGATGGAGTTATGAGGTGGTGGCGCGGACCGATACTCGATAGTACCCAATTAATGCCTATTTGACTAGAATTGGGCCGGGCTCGTAACAAAACGTTGGGCCGTGCATTAAACTAGCCGGTCACAAACAAACGATGTGAAAGATTCGCCCAAAAAAAAAAAAAACCAACCAACGCGTCGGTTCGGGCACAAAAAATCCCTCATTTTCAAATTCACTTCCATTCCATATCTCTTTATCTCTCTCATTTCTTCAACATCTGATTTCAATTTTTCACCCTCCAAATTCAAATTTTCTCTCCGTCAAAATCCAAGAAGAATGTCGGCGTCAACTGTGTCAATCACGGCTGCCCCGACGACCCGGAGGCGATCCGTCGTGGCCGTCGAGAAGAGGTCGGCCAACATCGAACTCGTCTCCGCCGAGCCCCAATCCCAGAGAGCCGACGACCCAACCGCGGCTAACAACAGAGATCTGAGTCACCAGTCCATCCGAAGCGAAACCGCCGTCGACCGCTCCGCCCAGGCCCGAAGAACCGGCGGCACTTCCACCGTGTCGCCGCCTTCCGGTCGCCGCTCCTCCCGCAAAGCCCTGGACGGAACTCAGAGGCCTCGCTGGCTCAGGCTCCTCCGTATCTTCGGCAAGTGGCTCGGCCTTCTGGTCTTCGTCGGCGGTTTGGGGCAGATACTCACGCGCCTCGCGTACTGGCCAAGCGCCGCCGGGCCGATGGCGTTCACCGACTTAGAGGGCCGGATTGCGGAGGTGGAGGCGTCGATGAAGGAGACGAGTCGGATGCTTCAGGTTGGGGTGGACATGGCGAGCAGGAAGGTTGATAAAGTGGTGGGAGAGTTGAGGAAGGAAGTGGAGGAGAGAGGTGTTTCTTTGGCCGGTGAGTTGCGGAAAATGGCGGCGAAAAGCGAAGGGCTGGAGAGGTCTGTGGAGGAGCTGAAGAGCGTGGATTGGCTGTCCAAGCAGGAGTTTGAGAGGATTTATGAGGAAATGGAAGGGAAGAGCGGCGAGTTGGGTGCGAGTTTTGATGATATAATGGCGTATGCGAGGAATGTGGTGGAGAAGGAGATAGAGAAGCATACTGCGGACGGGCTTGCTAGGGTGGATTATGCATTGGGGAGCGGCGGCGCTGTGGTTGTGAAGCATTCCGAGCCGTATGTGGTGGGTAAAGGGAGTGGTTGGTGGACAAATATGAGGAATCGGGTTCATAGTGATGCTGAGAAGATGCTGAGGCCGAGTTTTGGAGAGCCTGGGCACTGCTTTCCATTGAAAGGGAGTAGCGGGTTTGTGCAGATTAAGCTCAGGACAGCAATTATTCCCGAGGCTATCACTCTGGAGCATGTCTCCAAGGTATTGGTTATTGCCCACTATTTCGTATTTTTCTGTGTGCATTGATTTATCGTTTAGTTTTACATCCTGGTAAATGAATGTGATTCACTAGGTTATGTCAGAGTAAAAAAAAGATCAGGTTTTGTGTTTTTTTTTGGGTAATGAGGGGGTGGGCCTGCAAAGAGACCAATGTGAACAGCATCTAACAGCCATGTGAATGGTGAGAGTGTTGATAATGTGAGGATCTCGAGTATCATTTTGAATTAGTATGAGCCTGAATCTTGTAGAAATCTACTAATTTGTGAACTTTTACTGAAACCTGATTCAATGGCTAGTCCAATGGAATCTAAACTTCAAATTGCTGTTATGTCCGGAATAAGTATATTCAATAAAATTTCAAAATGAATTTATCAGAAGGTGTGTGAAGAGAAGACTCCGTTTGTCATTAAGGTGTAATGAAATTTTTGTTCAGCTTTGTGCATATCATGTATGTACAGTGAAGTAGGTTGAGATTTTACTTGCAACATATATACCAGGGCATGGTATTTGGGTAAAATCATAAAAGTAATGTGAAACTACAAATAGCAGTAACATGCTCTGCATTTTCTATAGATCAAAAGGAAACAAGGATTTTCAGTTTCTCACCAACCAGTATGGTTGACTACTTGAATTGGGGTCTGTGTGTATTTGGTGCAGTATTGGTGTGAAGTAGGCACTCTTTATTGCTTGGCACATTGAAGTTATGCTAAGTAGTATAGTCTGTCAACTAAACAACATAATCACATTAGTCTCTCTCTCTCTCTCTCATTAACATTTATTTATTTATTTTATGTGTTTCACTCACAACTTTTTTCCTTTTGTCTTTGAATAGAGTGTTGCTTACGACAGAACAAGTGCTCCCAAGGACTGTCGCCTATCTGCGTGGTTACGAGGAGTGCATGATCAGGGTTTAGAAGTCCATACAGAGAAGATGTTACTTCTGGCTGAGTTCACATATGACCTCGACAAGAGCAATGCCCAGACAGTCCCAGTATTGGACTCAGCTGTGTCTAACATTGTTGACACAGTGAGGTTGGACTTCACATCTAATCATGGTAGCCCTTCACATACTTGCATATATCGTGTGCGAGTTCATGGGCATGAACCTGAATCTGTTTCTGTGATGGCCATGCCCCAGTCTTAGATGTTAGCCCTCAAAGATCAGTCATCTGTTTTGTAGTTTAAGTACTCGATAGGTACAGATTTATGGTTATGTGCTTAGGGTTGTTCTCTATGTCATCTACGATTTCTGAATACTAGTTAACTAGTGTAATGTAGTAGTCATGTATTTTTCATTCTATGCAGCTTGTGCAGGTCTCATTTTGTTGCTTTCGAGGTATACTTTAGGCATGGACTATAAATCTATAATTTTAGCTCCTTGTATCATTCAATCTGTATTTGAATTTTGTAGTCCTAGCGTTTGGGAGGGAGGAGACTCCAAAGTGAGTCCAGGTGGGTTGGTACAAAGAGATCGGCTGATAACTACTGTGCAGGTTTTTGGGTGGCTGAGGGGGGGGGGGGGGGTTTAGTTTTTGGGTGGGAAAAGGTAACACTGACAGTGTGATCTACTCATTTACAGATGGAGAGAGAGAAATTTTACAACGGATTTGGTTTACTGGCAGTAATTTTGTGTGTGATCTTTGATGGACTTGGGTTTGGTTTATGGCACTAAGATCTACCTTGTTTAAGGGTTTGATATGACTAATTAAAATGTGTTTTGGTCGTTTTGGATCAAAAGAAGGTTTTTAAACAAATGAATCAAATTTTTACTTTTACATTCGTATTATGGACACTTTCATAGTCTTTTGAGTATAATAGGAGTCTAATGATAATATATAATTGGATATTTTATAACTCATATTTAGTAATTTTGTCCTTACTCAATTTTTGTCTTTTTATAAGATCTTTTACCAAATAATGAGAGTTGGAGTGTGGATTATAAATTTGAGTGTAAAGTTCATCTCCCAAATAACATCTTGTTGCTGTTGAAAGATGTCTCGACATCTATCTCTTTAATAATTGTTTGTAAAGCATTGGATTGAGCTTCCATTTTTTTGAGATTTCATTTGTCATCTAGTGTCCAATCAAATTTCGGCTGTGAATTCTTTTTAGACAAAAGGGCTAGAAATGACACCTCTCACACAGTTGCCATTAATGAAATTGTAGAATACAGTTTGTAACAACATCCCGAAAATAATATCAGGAGTTAAGACAAAACCTATGCATTCTGAAGTGCAGTTTAGCAAGACGTGTAACTACAACAACTCCATTTGCTTTACAAAGGGGGCTACATCTTGGAAAGATAACAGTATGACAAAACACATGAGCTATGTCGTTAGCGGCTAAGTGTAGCGTAGCCCTTCAAAGATGCTGCCATTGGAATATGTCAGTGACACGAAGTTTCATCCAAGGACTCACTATTTCAAGGAAGATACAGATTTGCTTCCACCTCTAAGACGTTTTGGAAGCTTCTGCAAGCTCCCAGACAAGCCCAAAACTCCAAAACAATCATCGAACGCGAAGGACGCAGTCGCCAGAGTTCATGGAGTTTGCCGGCGACAAAACCCATAAAACAAAGAGGTTGTGGCTTGTTTTGATCACAAATCGAAAAGAGACTAGGAATTAGAACGAAGGAGGGACTCTGGATTACCAGAGCAATGGGAGGAGGGATCGCATCAGAGCCCAGAGCCTCACCGGAGGCTCGTCGGCGTCGTACAGCTTCGATTCGATATTGTCGAGAACCAATTCGAATCCCACATGCAAGGGCTGGGTCTTAAAGAGCTCGATGAGAGGGAAAGAATGGCGGTGGTGGCGTGCCCTAAACTAGCCGGACGACGGCGGTGTGTCTGGTCAAAGCCGTCGGTATCTGGGTTTCTTTGTATCAAACAGAGAGAAGACAAGGGGAAACGCGTGAGGAAGAGAGAGACATAGAAGAATAAAAGAGAGAAGAAAAAGAAAAAGAAAAAGAAAAAGAGAAAGAGATGATTGTGTGTGGGAGAGCCTAGTGTCAAGTCCCGTTTTCGGCAGTGTCTATCGTGGGCGTCGCTGGTTATATGAGCTTCATGCATGTGTGAGATTGCTCCATGATCAGAAGTGTGGGAGATATATGGTTGCCCCTTCCTAGGGGTTCAAACAGGCCGACTCGGTTAAGTTTGGGGAGCTTGTCGCTAGTCGGGGACTTAACGTCGAAAAAGGGAGTTGGTCGCCTTACACATTGGTCGGGGTCTGGAGCCGATCCCCTAATGAGCCCAAGGAAAGGCGAAACCAGTGCATTGCTCAGTTGGTTAAGGCTGCCTCCATATGGATGGAGTGCCGCATGAACTAAGTGTGGCAGCCGAATGGCTAGGTCAGTGACAAGTGGTATCAAAGTCATCCCGACATCGCTATCATTGTGTCGCTAAGCGCTCACACGTGTCGTCGTGTCCCCAAAATTAGGGGGGCTCTACGAGGGAGTCGAGTAGGCAAGGTGCCTCCAGGGGAGGATCAGACGAGGGTCTATAGCAAAGTGCAAGACGAGAGATCCGACGCGAAGCTTTGTTGGGCGATCTTTGGGAACTCATTTTGTCTCTCAAGCAAGGTGGGCGTACGAGGGTTACGCGTGCCACAGTGGGGATGTTATGTACGAGGAGGTTCACTTTATTTGGTGGGGGAGGATGTCACGTCCCGTTTTTGAGAGTGTTTATCGTGGGTGTCGCTGGTTATATGAGCTTCATGCATATGTGGGGATTGCTCCATGATCAGAACTATGGGAGATATATGGTTGCCCCTTCCTAGGGGTTCAGACATGCCGAACCGATTAAGTTTGAGGAGCATGTCGTTACTCGGGGAGTTAACGTTGAAGAAGGGAGTATGCCGTCCTACACACTTGTCGGGGTTTGGAGCCGATCCCCTGATGAGCCCAAGGCATGGCGAAACCAGTGCATTGCCCCGTTAGATAAGGCTAGCTCTATGGGTATGGAGCGCCGCATGGATCAAGTATGGCAGCCGAATGGCTAGGTCCGTGACACTAGGGTGGGCTCTCATCCTAAAGGAAAAATCAAAGGCCCAGATTGTACGATGGAGATCAAGGGCCAAGAGTAAAACATGGGAAAAATAATTCATGAAAATATGATTTAAAAGTCATTAATTTCGTAAATGTGTAAAAAATAACGGAGCGTCAGAAAAATATTCCGCGAATACCTCTGCGCTCATGACAACGCGTAGTTTAAAACAAAAATGATAAACTAAAAATTTAACATCTCAAAAAAATATCGGTTAGCGTGTTTGTTACGCTGGAAAGAATAAAGAAAATTTTTCATGTGCTTACCCTTCCAATTTCTACAACAACTACAAAGCAATCATTTTCTGCTATGCGTATAGTAAAGACAAGGCTTCGTAACCGAATGGACAATGATTTTCTTACAGACTCCTTATTGATGTACATTGAGAAATAAATTACATAAAAGTTCGACATTGACTCAATAATAGATGACTTTCGAGACATGCAAGAACACCGACTTTTGTTATGATATATGGTTAATTTGATATTGTATTTTATTGATTTTTTTCAGTTCGGAATTTAACTTTATTTTTAGGCATAAATACCGATTTGCACCCCAAACTTGGCTGAAATTGTCAATTTGCACCCTGAACTTGCATTTGAGTCAATTTACCTTCTAAACTTGGTAAAAATTGCCGATTTACACCCCGAACTTGTATTTGAGTCAATTTACCTCCTAAACTTGGTAAAAATTTCCGATTTGCACCACATTCATTAAATTTAACTGATTCTATCCAATTTTGCGTCACATGTCATGCACATGAGAGGTAATGTTGTCATTTTCTATTTATATTTTTCTTAAAAACAAATAAAAAAATTCTTTAAAATGAGGATTATTTTGTTAATCAAATTATTTTTTACATCTTTTTTTCTACCTACTTAACCCTACTTTGTATTATACATTCAATATACCCACCAATTCAAAAATAGTGTGTGTTGTATAAATATATTTTTATATGTACACATTGTTGGAGGATGAACAAAACGAGAATAATAGCGACGTAATAGAACAAAACGTAACCGTTTATTGATTGATACTGAGGCCAATATATAGGCATTACATAACCACAATCATGTAGGATTCAGAGTCCTAATCTATTACAGAGATGCGAATCTATCTCTAACAGGAAACCTAATAAGGCTAGGACACACACAATGGTAGAATAGTAATTCTCTCGGAACACACATTTATTTTTAATTTTCAATGTATTTATTTATTCATATTTTTTCTAATATCTTTTAACATATCATATCACATAAAATAATAAATATATAAATCAATAACATGTTTCGAAAAAACAAACATTGTAGCAAGTGTTCCTCTTAAGTAATTTTATTAATTTATTTCATTATTCAATATGAATAAATATATAATGACAATACTACCCCTTAAATGCATGACATGTGACGTAAAATTGGATAAAAATAGTTAAATTTAACTGATGAAGTGCAAATCGGTAATTTTTACCAAGTTTAGGAGGTAAATTGACTCAAATACAAATTCGGGGTGTAAATCGGCAATTTTTACCAAGTTTATGAGGTAAATTGACTCAAATGTAAGTTCGGGGTGCAAATTGACAATTTCAACTAAATTTAAGGTACAAATCGTCATTTATGCTTTATTTTTAATTATTGAAATATTAGTTATCGAATATAATTTGAAAATATTATTATATTAGTGCTTTCAATTTTCAACATCGTTGATTCGATACATTATCTGAACCCCCATAAGATCAAATCTTGATTCCGCCCAAGCCGACCAATGACATTTTTGCAATTAAAACGAAAGCCCCTTAGCTACAGTGCCATCCCTCTCCCATCCTTAACGGTTAGGAAATAAATGAATGCACTTTTGAAGAAAAAAAAAACATTTGTAGAAGCTAGAAACCGGTACGTGTGGCAGTTGTCCTGATTTCGTTCAAAGAAAAGTGATGATAAATAGGCCGGGGGACTCCCTGAGGATAACGGAAAATAAACAAAAGGAAAAAAAAAGGGTTAAAAGGGGAGACGAGAAGCAAACAAGCCTTTGTTATCCACTGTAGCACGAAACCCCCCCCTTCTTCTTCTTCTCCACATCTCCGATCTTCAGCCACTTCCAAACTCGCACGCTCTTGATCGGGTTTTGATTCCGAATATTTAGCTCCAAATCCAACCCTAACCCTAACCCCAACAATCGATTCGTTTATTTTTCAGACTAGTGATTAGGGTTTCAATTCGGGGGATGGCTCCGGCGGCGGTGAAGCCGGGGAAGCAGGGCGGCGGAGAAGAGGGGAGAGCGATGTCGAACAATCTCTGGGTCGGGAACATCGGGAGGGACGTCACCGACTCCAATCTGTACGACCTGTTCTCCCAATACGGCGCGCTGGACGGCGTGACGTCATACTCGACGCGCAGCTACGCGTTCGTGTTGTTCAAACTCAAGGAGGAGGCCGCGGCGGCCAAGGAGGCTCTGCAGGGCACTCCGGTGCGGGGGCTGCCCATTAAGATCGAATTTGCTCGACCGGTTGGTATTATTGATCTTTCTGCTTCTTCTTCTTCTAATCTTTATATTTCTGTATATCATGATAATTGTGAATTTGTTGAACAACGAGTTTGGAATCCAACCTTAATTGTGAATCTGTCTATTCTGTTGTTTGCTTCCAATTCAAATGCACAATTGACAATACACGAATTCCTGTTTATAACACAGTGAATCGTTTAGAACACATCGAATCATACGTTGGTGTTTTGATTACTTTTTTGGTCTTCCTTTGGATCCAAACAGTTGCCAACAGTTCGTGTTTAGGTTAGAGAACATCCCGGAGTGCGTCAAACTAATCTACTCCTTTCTAATATGGATAGGAGGATCGTTTTCGTGGTCTTTCGTTCAATTGCGTTTAATCAATCAAACACATAACCAATATGGATATGCAATTTTTTCTAGGGAAACAACCCTCTTAACACAAAACCATTGAATTTGAGAGAGGGAGATTTGTCGGATATGCAAATTTTTCTTAGGGGAACAAAGCCTCTTGCACAAAACCAAAATATCTTAGAATTGTCTGAAGCCTCTAGCTCAAAACCAAAATATCTTGAATTATAACTGGATTTCCGTCAGATATGATTAGGGGGACAGAGCCTCCTCTAGCACAAACCCAAATATGTTTAGATCGATAGAGGGACATTCATCGGGGTCAAAACTCTTAACCTGCCCCATAAAGTTGCCAACCCTGCAATGTCAAACGCCCAATGGATCCTTCCATTCGACCACAACGGATCATAGTCCGATGTGAATGAGAATCCTGACGTGTTTAGCTGTTGTACTGTTTTAGGCGGAATAATGACGGTAAACGTCTGAGAAGAAAGTTTACTGGCTTAATTTGACGTGATATGTGGTAGTATGCAGATGGCAGTAGCTAGCCTGTTTGTAACAATTGCTGATCAATATACCACTGGACAAAACATTTCAATAGCCAGCCTTAATGACAAATTTGTGGTGAGTGATTTTCACGAGAAAGGCGTGTTTCTCTTCTACTATGCTTAAGTGAACTTGTACACACCACCAATCTGGCATATAAATCTCAAAAATTATACCTCACACAACACAACAAAAGGATATGAAAATCCTGCAATTATACGCCTGTTTGTGTATATGAATAGGTATCCTCCATGTCCCTTATATTGAAAGCTGTTTATTTTACGATCAGATATAATATAATTTATAATGCAAGGGATTAGATGGATTCTGATATCAAGTCCCATGGTCTCGAGCTCAAAATGGCGAGCATAAATTCTTGAACTACACCAGTGTCTGTTCATTAACCGTATAAAGACTGAAGCATTTCCTATTCTATCTCTTGCAACAGACAATAGTTCCTAAACGAATCACTCATTAGCACATCCAGGAGGGGGATGCCATGGAAGCAATGTTTGGGTAGTCAGGATGAAACTGAAAGAACTATTAAGATTATAAAATAATATATTTTATTACTTGCATTTCATCTTCTAACTGGAAGGGCATGGAGAGAAGGAAATTGATTTCCTTGCCAAGGGAAGGTAGGAATGTAGCTATGGGGATAATTTTATATACCATAAATGTTGGAGCAGAAAACCAGCCTGTAATAGATGTCTGGAGGCCCTCGATCTGTATTCCTTTGACGTATGCATTTTTACAGTTCCGCCTTCTGCTGCTACTGCACAATGATATTTTTTTGCTTATCTTTCGCTCTGGGTAGCTCCAGTTATTGGCACTAGCAATTCTTTGTGTATAGCAATTGTAATTCTTAAGCTACAGCAGCAGAAATTTACTTCTGTTTTTGCTTTCGAAGTCATGAGAAACATGTGAAGGAGGGAATGAACCCATTCCACAATTTGTGGTTTCATATACTCTTTCAATGCTGTTGTTATCTTTTAAAAGCACAAATAGCTTTGCAGTTTGTATACATTCTAATGTGACTTATCTATCCACTACTTTGACCATTTTATTCCACCAAATAGAAACGTACAGTAACAGCATGGACATCCCAGTTCTTTTGTACTTGATATCAGAAGAGAAGCGATCTTTCTTCACTCAAGTAACCCATCTTAGAAAGAGTGCAAACAAACCTTTAAAAAAAAAAAAACCAAAACAACCACATTCCCTTCCTCTCAAAGATTAGCAAAAAGTTAATCAAAATGGTTTGGCCAGTTTATTATCTTTCTCATTCTAGGTCTAGGTTAAACTTAGGGGAGAAGGGATATAATTGTTATACATGTGATTTCTCCCTCTGCTTAATCTGTGAGTTTCATCAATGCCGTCTATGATAAGATTAAGAATTATTTTTCAAGTACTCCCTTGACTTTACATGTTTCCTTTCTGTGTATTGTTTCTTCTATCCGTATTGAAGTATCAATAATGCACACCGGCCTGTCTCGCCTTCTACATATAATCTTGCCTTGAGATGCTAAACTTTTGGTTCTTACAAATTAACTATGTTTTAAATTTCAGGCAAAACCATCTAAGAAGCTATGGGTTGGTGGAATTAGCCCATCTGTGTCAAAGGAAGAATTAGAAGAAGAATTTCTCAAGTTTGGGAAATTGGAGGACTTTAAGTTCCTTAGAGATCGAAATACTGCATGTCTTGAATACTGTAGATTGGAGGATGCTTCTGAAGCAATGAGAAATATGAATGGGAAGCGATTGGGTGGTGACCAAATGCAAATACATGTGGATTTTCTCCGATCACAACCTGCGGCCTTAAGAAGAGTAAGCTTATTATTTAATCTTTAGCATAATTCCTATATATAAAATTATAATTATATTTGTACTGATTACAGAAGCAGACATCCATCTTGTGCTTTGTAGAAAAAAAAAGTAGATATATTATCCTATGTTAAAAAGGAGTTTCTTATTGTGTTTAGGAGGACTCTTTATCCTTTGTTTATATTTTTTGGGTGTCCAAGGACATGATGCTCAGGCCAACTGTGTATCAATTGTGAAAACATGCATGAAATTTATTTGACAGTATATGAAGAAAAGAAAACCGAACTTACTGAGGAATGAATGCAATGTTTTGTACACGTTGTGGAATTTTGTGAAGGAACATAACATTGATAAACTTTTATTTGAATGTTGAATGCAAACATTCAACAGTATATCTGCTGTTGAAAGATATCGAACTCATGTTCTTGTCAACATGCCATATTTTGGTGTCAATTTGGAGGGGCTGAATGTTAATGCATGTGTATTAGAATAGTTCTTTTGGAATGCTTCGGTTGCTTATAAGTTTCTACATTGATATTGTTTGTGATTAGTCTGTCTCCCTTGGTCATTTGAACAGGAACAGTTGCCTGACTACCGAGATGGACAGTTTCCAGGCAGGGGTATCATGGGACCTGCTGCTGATTCACATTCTGGTCATAAAAGAAAACAGGTGCGAACTTAGCTGCTGCAAGAGTGTTGTTTGCTGCTAGATAAGCTTATACTGCTTTTTTTTTTCTCTCTCTCTCTCTGTTTGAAGCATCCATGAGAATTATCTGATAGGTGATTATGTGACATGGTTTCATCTTACCTTATATCTTTAATGGCTTTGTGGTTGCACTTGTTACAGTGACATTCCCATGTGAATTCTACTTTTCTGATAATCTAAAGGTGAATTTTGTATTAACTCATGTTGCAGCATTATTCTCAACTTCCAGGCCAGACCAGTAGCTCAGTTCTGTGGGTTGGGTACCCTCCTTCTGTCCAAATTGATGAACAAATGCTCCACAATGCTATGATTTTGTTTGGTGAGATTGAGAGGATTAAAAGTTTCCCTTCAAGGCACTACTCATTTGTCGAATTCAGGAGCGTAGATGAAGCTCGACGCGCGAAGGAGGGTTTGCAAGGTAGACTTTTCAATGATCCTCGGATTACAATTATGTTTTCAACCAGTGATTTGCCACCAGCTGGCGCATACCAACCGGGAGGTGGTAAATGGTCTGCTCCTAGACCTGATATGCATCTATATAATGAACACGCAATCAGCAACTTAGGTCCTGGGAATCTACCACAAAGTCCAACTGGTAACTTTCTTGGACCAAATGACGTTCCAATGAGGCCTTTAGGTTCTCTACCTCCAGGTAGATTTGATGATCTGCATTATTATCAAGATGTCAGTTCCAAGAAGAGCCGACTTAGTCCACCCGTTGTCAGGGGAATAGTTGGAGGTCCTAGGCCTCCTGATGATGATCACATCTGGCGTGGCATTATTGCCAAGGGTGGAACACCAATATGTCGTGCTCGCTGTGTCCCTGTAGGCAAAGGGATACGAATTGAGATGTGAGTATACATCCTTTGCTGTACTATCTCTTTTCTTTTGTCTATTTTCCTTTGTGATTTCTTGTTGGGGGTGACAGATGACATTTTTTTCTTGCTAGTATCTGCTTAGTACGTGAGGCATGCTATCTATCCTCTCTTTGTATGAATGTTATTACCTTACAATTTCCCTGCTGTCTCCATGATACAACTACAAGGGGACTCAAGACAATAACTTAATCTCTTTATTTGAGTTATAGACATAGCAAAGCTAAATCTTCATTATTATGTCACTGTTTCCTGTTTCTATGATTTTGATCTACTATGTTTCTTTAATTTGGAATTCTACTTGGTCAGTAATAAGTACTGCCCACAATCTTTGTATATGAGCACAATGAGCAATCTTACTTGTCCAACAGCTGACGAGTGCTTATGTCAAATATGGCTATAATTTTATTGTTTTCTTTTTTTGCAGTCCTGAAGTTGTCAACTGTTCAGCTAGAACTGGATTGGATATGCTGACAAAACACTTTGCTGAGGCCATTGCATTTGACATTGTGTTCTTTTTGCCAGACAGCGAAGATGATTTTGCTTCCTATACTGAATTCCTCCATTATCTGGGTGCGAAAAACCGGGCCGGTGTTGCAAAGTTTGACGATGGGATGACATTATTTTTGGTACCTCCTTCAGACTTCCTGAAGAATGTTTTGAAAGTTGCCGGCCCCGAACGTCTGTATGGTGTGGTTCTCAAGTTTCCAGAGCAAGATCCTAGTGCTGCTTCCATTCAGCAACCATCGCATCTACCCATTGAATCTGCACAATATATAGATAAACAACAGATTCCACCTATGCATGCGGAGTATAGTATTCCATCGAAGGATGAATATGGTTTCCCTATAGAATATTATAACAGGGTTTCAAGTGAGGAACCAAAGCTTTCTACAAAACCACTCTATCCACCTACTAGCAATTCCTCTATGGTGCAGTCAGTAAGCCAAGATTACTCTTCTAGATATAGTAATACTGGTGCAGTATCTCAAGCTGGACATCCATTATTAACACCTGAACTTATTGGCTCTCTGGCGAATTTACTGCCTGGAAATGCACAGCTGCCTTTGCCAAAAGGTCCGAAGCGGGCATGGGAAACAAGATCAGCTGTTAGGCCCTCATTTCCTGGATGGAAACAAGATCAACAAATTTCTGATCACAGCGCTCATGCACTGCAACAGTTAGGTAGTCAGTTCAATCCACAAGAACAAATTCTTCCACAGTACCAGCCTACTTATCCATCCGGTTCAAACACCTCAAATTACCACTCTGCCCCACTGGTCCTTGGTAGCACCCAAATGTCAGATTCTTCTGTCAGTCTGCCTCTGCCGCAGGCTACAAATTCATCTAGGCCCTTGAGTAATTTTATGGCACCTTCTCAAGGTGGACAGATTACTGGATCCTTGCTTCCTAATCATCAAAGTTATTTGGCTGAAGCTTCTCCTGTCAGCAATTATATGGCTTCCTCTGGTGGTAATTTGCAGTCTGATCGGACCATTGTGCCATCGGGACCTAACAAAGTTAACCCAGAATACCCAAATCAGATGCAGCAGGTTCATTCTGCGCTTATAGGTGCTGGTCAGAGTACCTCAGAGGGTGAGGCAGACAAAAATCACCGCTACCAGTCCACGCTTCAATTTGCTGCTAACCTTCTTCTCCAGTTACAACAGCAACAACAGCAGCAGGAAACGGGTAGTCAAGCAAGTAGAGGGTCTGGAAGTCAACAATGATACTCCGGATAGGTATCTTCTCTATGACATATACTATTCTTGAATGCATGTATCTGTTGGCTGATTTTAGAAGAATGCATATTCATGGTGCTTGCTTCTTGTGTAAATATTATAGGATTACAGTTTAGCACGGTATGTTTCCTGTCAAGCTATATGCATAAGGAGCTAGCACAGTGCCCAGCTATTTGTTTCTGTCTTGACTATTCAAGAAATGTGTTAGTTCTTATGGCGGTAACAGTCAGTTAGCTAATTGATTGCTTATTTCATTGATATGTTTATATGTGGTACCACTTTTAGTTGCATAACATTGGGTTGGTACGAGTATCCCTAAAAAAATTTGATTCTTGTTTCCTAGCTAGTTTGGTTTCTTGCAATATTTCGACTTCTAGAGTTTCACTGTGATTTCTGTGTTTGTCTAGATATAATATTATCTTTATCTTATAGAGTTACTAGGGACAATTTTAAGGTTAACAAGGTGGTTATGGTAGGGCTAAATTAGAATGGTGCTACTCTTGTAATGATTGAAACAATGATTTAAGTTCAGATAAAAAAAGAAGTGATGGACAAAAGATTGAAGTGTTATTGAGTTTAGACACAGTTATGTAATTTTAATTTTTTTGACTGATCAATTGTATTTATATCATATTCTTGAAGAATGTTCTTAGCTAGATCAATAAATTTTGAATTATAAGTGTTAATATTCATTCCGGACTTGTAATTTTAAACTGCCAAACAAGGAGAGCATTGGTTGTATATCTTTACAGCATTTGTCAAATTTTTTGCTTACCTGCTAAATGAGATTTCATTTTGTCTTCGAAAGCAACAGACATCTAGGTGCTGGACATTTTCTTGCTTTGCAAAAAAGTTGGGTCCTTTTAACATGTATCATGTGCTTTTTTATCCATAGTATCATCTTCGTGTCGACCATAAAATTTCAAAGAGACAATCCATACATATGAAAGCACATCCCAAGCGATCGTGTACCAGTAAAACAAAACTGCCTGGCCGGATCGTTTGCTATGGAAAATCGGAAGAAAATACTAAAAACTAAGTCCTTATATTATTTGGTTTTAATTATAACTAATCAATAGGTTCTTGGACTGATTTTTTTGAGCAACCCTTAATTTTTCAGAAATGGATGGGACTTCGGCCCTCAGTAGTATCACTAGAAGAATCTTTGCTTGAAACAATGCAAGTACGCATTCTGCGGTAGGCTACTGGATTAGCTCCTTGCTTGCGAAAAATCAACCATAGGCTACCGGATTACCTCTTTGCTTTCGAAAAATCCACCATTTACCTCCGGAATCTGGGTGTATAACAAGCTTTTCTTGTGAGTGCTGTTATGTTCACAGCCCTTTATCATGATTGAGTAGATTTTTGAGTTTTATTCTAACGACTAGGTGCGTGCTGAAAATCTGTTTTATGTAGATTTTTTTTTTCTGTGGCCTGTTATTCTTGGCTTTTCAATGGAAAATAAGAAGGACGCTTGTTTTCTGTATTGAAAAGCCAGGATCTGTATGTGCCATTTTGGCTTTGGAGCGAATAAAATCTTTTCTTTCTATTAATTGCAACGACGACAACAGGAGAGATTACTAGCTCTTCAAGACTCGAGAAACAAAAATGTGCTAACACTAAATTGCCTCATCTAAAGAGGAAAGACTGGCATTTCAATGGGTCAAGATATTAGGTCACTTTATCAGTAACAGTAAGTGACTAAATAAGTTAAATATTCGGCATGCAATTCAGGGTCTGCTGGTTACATCAAAGTAAGAAAGTATTCCGGCCAGCCATCATTAGTCATGCATTCTTTTCAGTTACAAGTTGAATGACCGAAAAATATGTCTCTCTCTCTCTCTGTGGCGACTTCCGCCGCCAACAACTCGGATGTCATCACTCCCATGGTGGTGGCTCCTGATCTCCTTTTACCAAGTCGAAGGGACTTCTTCCATCTTCTTGGCCAAATTATGGTGTCGGTGGCATGGCTCGCTGGAAACTAACTTTGTCGGCTTCGGCCTTTTGGTAGTGACTCATTTGGCCTATTTTTGTGCCGATTGATTTGATTGCAACGTCGGACCTCCAACACCTTTGGAATTTCGATCAACCTCAAATCTCTTGCTCCCTGCCGGCGGTGATACCGGGGCTGGTTGGTGTTTTCAAACCCGATCTGGGTTGCGGGGTAGCAGTGTGTTAGATCTGTCCGTTTTGGGTGAGGGCGGAGGCGTCAAGTTCTTCGGGTTGGAAACCTCTGTTTCTACCGGTGGCGTCGGGTGGCTTTTCCCTCATGGTGAGTGCCACTCGAGTTCGGCGATTTCACAACCAGATAATAACCCGGCTTGGCTCTTAATTGGATCTCTGCTTGCCACAGCCTCCACCAACTGCTTTTGGGTGTTGATAGTTTCCAGTGGAGGTTGGGGCTACACAACGTTGCTGCTGATCTCTTACCAGCGGTTGTGGGCTTCTCCGACGTCGGCGACTCTGCAGGGGGAGACGGACTCTGGTTTTGGACGTTGCTGGGATTGGGCTCACGCTTTCTGGGCCTAGGTGATGAATCTAGCTGACACGGCTGGTGGGCTTGCGATTCAGTTGGTTGTGTGGGTATGGATGAATTGGGTCTTTTTGACTCATTGAACTTGTTATTAAAGTGTGGTGCTGAAAATATAGGTAAATTGTGGTCATATTAACCAGTTTTATTTAGATTTTAGGGTCAAGAGATTGTTATTTATATCGGCATTAGGGATGTGTAATCTTGATTCTGTTTACTTAATATATATCTTGACCTTTTTGATTTATTTTTAACTATTTACCATTCTAAATTTTTGTACCTCAATTTTGAAAACTATCCCATTAGTTCCTCGTGTTTCTATCTTAACCTAATTTTGGTTCATTTTATTAATTAACACCCTTAGTGTCTTTAGTTCCCACCAATTTTCTGGGGTAGTTTTGTCCCTTCATTTCGTTATGATTTTGTGAGTGACCTCTGAAATCAAAGAATAGCTTCTAAGGTAGATTACCACAAGCAGGGTCATAAAAAAAATTTATATTAAAAACAAATTGATTAATACATCTCATTTCATTTAAAAATAGGTTTATTTAAGAATTAAATAACTCATTTTGAACTTAATTAACCTGTTTAGATGCCAAACACGTTTCTCTATTTTGTTATGAAACAAGATGTATTAAACAACTTATTTTCTCTATTTTTTTTTTAAATTTTATATTTCGAGCAGTTTTCATTTTGTTTTCAAAGAAGAGACGATGAATTGCACAAAGATCTCCCATCTAGCATATATGTAAAAAAATAAAAAAGGGTATCCCAATGAGGTCCGAAACTCGTTGCAGCTTCGGGTTTGAACTCACGTTGAAGCACAGAAGAGGTTCAATATTCCAAACATGTTGTCTTCCGTAAGGGCTAGTATCAAATGCACGCCGCTCGTTTCTTTTGTTAATTTGTAATGAATATGCTTAGGATTGGCCCCTTGAAAACAAAAACAAGCATTTGGCCCAAGAAAAGGAAATGCAACAAAAGTAGGGCAGTAGGCACAGATAGATAGAAGACTGGTGATTGTGATTGACTGGTTCCTTCCATTCCCAAAAAGAATCTGCCCCTTTCCGCTTGAACAACACGACGTACTCAGCAGTGTTGAACACCCTTTTCTTTTCTTTTCTTTTAAGCGTACATTCTTTTGGCTATTTGACTAACACTTAAACTGGTATATGATACTTGGATCTGTTGTTTAGGAAGACCATGCTTGGTTTATACTTTATAGACTGCATATTGAATAGGATAATTCTCTTATACATAACTCCTATGGTTTATGAGCTTCGTTTCCCCAAAAGGCCCGTATATATTGTTGTTAGGAAAAATTCGTACGTGTTTATAATTCTTACAGAAGTAAAAGAATAACAAGAAGAGCGACTTCCTAAAAAAATTGATACAATAACTGTAACAATAAGGAGTTATATACTTATACACGGTGGATCAATGTAGCAAACTAGTTAGCTAGTCTACTACTTTGCATAGTGCTTCCACATTTATATCAAATGTGGCCCTTTCTTTGTCAAATTTATGTTGAATGATTGAATTCTTATAGGAGGGGATTTGACCTGGTTTGTTAGACAAGTAAGGTTTGAGATTGGTCAAAAGTTGGAAAATAACCTAACCAACATGTTTCTAATTTTCCACATTAACACTTGATTTTTTTGTCCCTCTTTGTGTTTTCATCCGTAAAAATGTCATACTCCTCTGTATCATTATATTCTTACTTCATTTTTTCTAATAATTAATATAACCCAAGTAAATCATACGAAGTTTTTTTTACCTCTATACTCTATTACGCTATACGAAACCATATCAAATACAATTTGAAAACAGATGAGACCGGCCAGGCCTACTTTTGATCATTTTCATAAACAAAAGTGCATCTCTTTCCACCTATTTTGCTGAAATTTTATTTGAATGACAATCAAAGCTGATGAGAGCTCAAAACCAGGCGGGGGAGGGGCCATGGCAGCAGGCACCACTTCCCTGCCTTACTCCCCGGAAACCACGACAACACACTCAGGGGGGCCAAACCCTTCTCCTGCTTCTTCTTCTGGTCTCTTCTGCCATGCACTTGAAATTTGAAACAACAAACCAACCTCGATCAGCAACAGTCCAGCAGCCAACTCACATTACTATTCCTACTTTCATTCTTATAACTTTTTAATCTAAATCCTACAGACAACAACAGTAATCCCACCAGAACTGCAGAACCCACAGAACCAAACCAAGGCTTTGTTTCCCGGCGAAGAAAACAAAGCCCTTAACAAAGTCTCTAATCTACATTTGACCCTTGATCACATTTATATTATATATTGCACTAGAGTCCTTGTCTTTGGGTACCTTCCTTCCTATTCTATTCTATGTCATTAATAGCAGTGACAGTGTTTCTGAATTCCAGATAACGCATTCTGTTCCATATGGAATGATTTCTTTTCCTTGTCTGCTTTTCCGGGAAGGATTTTATTACTTTGTTTCAGGAATTTGGCCCAGTTGACTTTCTCGGGAAAAATCCCAACTCATTCTTGCCAGCCTGTTTCATATATGATATATATATGGGTTCCCACTATTTATATATACTACCCTCTTATACCCATCATCGACTGTGATTCTTCATTCGCGCTTCAGAACCCTTCGTTTGTTTAGTACTTGTTTCAATGTTGATCATTTGATCGTCCCTGTCTTAAGAATTTGAATTATAAGATTTGTGTTGTTGGGTTTTGTTAAAGTCTGCCAAACCCCAATTGTTGAAAGAATTTCACGTCTAGATATGGCTATTGGGAATCAAGACCTGAAAAAGAAGGTGCCCTTTTCTTTGCTCCACTCTGATTCTTAATCTTTTGATTTGTGCGTTTTTATAAATATGTGATTGGTTTTTCTTTTGTTTCTTGTTTGGTGCAGTCTTTTATCCACAAGATTTTCACCATTAAAGACAGAGAAGTGATTGGCACATCTGATATTCCTGGTGAGTCTCTAATAGTGCATGCCATTACTTGTTTTGAATTCGAGAATTAATGCGGCTTCTCAGAGGTGTGACTGTGTGAGATGTTATTCCTTGCTATTGGAAACTCTGTTTACATGTTACTGTCTTTACTTTTATGATATGCAGTTAGCAGAATATCATTCCATGTTCTTTTCTTTTTGAAGAATGTGATGTTACTTGTCTTTGTGAATGGCTTAGTTTGATTACTTTGATATTCTCATCTATCCTCTTTTGGTGGTAGTGAGGATGTGACTTACTGTTCTATACATTTGGGTCTAAAATGAGTCTTTGTCATGTCTATTTAAGACAATTGGGTGTACTATTTTTCAAGATTGATCATGGCAATATGAACTGGAATATATTGTTGTTTGAACTTCTTTTTTTATTTTTTTTTATGGAAGAAATCTTGTTTGCACTTTAAGTAGTGCAAGAAAGGAACCAAGCATAGAATCTGTCCACCTCTAATGCCAAAATTTAAGATGTTAACCCCTTTTTTTATGCTCCTATAAATCTTGTGCTATCAATTAACTGATTTATGTGTTTTCTTATCTACCTGTTGATCCTCTGAAAATTGCTTTCTTTTGCTTCACTTATTTCATAGTATTAAGGATCTCAGCATGAAAGTTACTCTGCTTTTATCTTCTCTCAGAAGCTCAATCTGATCCGGGGCTTGACAGTCAATTTTTAAGTGGCGGAGGTGCTGAAATGCCTGTTGGTCGAGATGTTAAGTCCTTTCGGTAATCATAATTAGAGTCGTTTTTCTCTATTGTTTCTATTTTTTTGTTGCTTTCTCCATTACGATATATGCCATAAGATTTTATATACCCTTTCTGGTTTTATCTTTCAGAGTGTTTGTAGCAACCTGGAATGTAGGAGGGCAGTCTCCCCATACTGGCCTTAACTTGGACGATTTTCTTCAGGTTGATAATCCATCAGACATATATGTCTTGGGGTATAATTTCTCTTTTCTTATTTTTCATCTTCTCCTGATTTTTCTTGTTCTGTTTTTATTTTCTGTGGATATATGTAACATCTTTAAGCTTGTAATTTTTGTTGCTCTGGTATCCCTTGAAAATCTTCCATTCCATAATGAGAGTCCCTAACTTGAGAATCTTTTCAAAGCTAAAATGCAAATGTTGGTAGTGGTTACTTGTTTGTGAAACAAGTGTTTTGTGATGTGCTTTCATGAAATGCAATGTACGACACTGTGTCTGTTACATGCCTACTCCCATAAAGCATTAAACAGATCGTCTATAACCTTTTTCTGGTAGATATAACCCAAAGACAGTAATGCTCTCATTCTGTAGTTTCTTAGTTTGTCATATACCTTTTGTACTATGGAAAATTGAAAAACCAATTGTCATATCCTTTACTACTTCTGTAACAAGTATTGATTTGTTCCTTTGATTAATTTTTTTTTTCTGTATCACCATCAGTTTTCAGGAAATTGTTCCTTTAAATGCTGGAAATGTGTTAGTTCTAGAAGACAATGAACCTGCTGCAAAATGGCTTGCTTTAATCAATCAGTCGCTGAATAAACCAACAAATGGGTCTTCACATACAGCAAGTCTTGGTAGTTCATTGTTTTTCTCGAAGCCGTCCCTTAAAAAGGTTAGCAAGTCGTATAGAACAGAGAGCAAAAGGAAGCTGAAGAGTTGCAACTGCACTTATGAATTAGAAAGGAAGCAAAGTAAAGATTTCTGTTTTCGATGCCAACAACCTAATATAAATGAAGATGACTTGTCTTCTGAACCAGATGACGAAGGATCTAATGGCCTTGATATCTCAGAAATTTCCATATCCTCTGCCAGCCAGATGAATTACAGCCTTGTAGCAAGTAAGCAAATGGTAGGAATTTTTGTAACTCTTTGGGCAAGGAAGGAGTGCGTACCATATGTTAGTCACTTGAGAATCTCCTGTGTTAGTCGTGGCATCATGGGCTGCCTTGGAAACAAGGTATTCTAATGGATATTACAGTGATAAAGTTAAGCATGTGCCAATTATGATTTTCACTTTGTACTGCACACGTATATGATTATCTTCTTGGTTTACCTTTTGCAGGGTTGTATTTCAGTAAGCTTTCTATTCCATCAGACAAGCTTTTGTTTCGTCTGTAGTCACTTGGCATCTGGTGAGAAAGAGGGGGATGAGCTTAGGAGAAATATGGATGTCTTGGAGATTCTTAAGAATACACAGTTCCCTAAGATTTGTAGAACAGCTTGCACTAGGGTTCCAGATAAAATTCTAGACCATGAGTGAGTATATATGAATATTTCTATATAAAAGAGAAGAATTCTTTATTTATATCATCATTATTTCTATAATGCATCAAATTTTCTCACATTTATGGTCACTCAATGATTCGTTATCTGAATATTTCCTTTTGTAAAATGGTTCTAGAAAGGTCATATGGTTAGGGGACTTGAACTACCGTATTGCGTTGAGCTACTCAGAAACCCGGAAACTTTTAGTTGACAATGACTGGGATACACTTCTTGACAAAGATCAGGTACTTGACATTACCAGAAAGGAATAAGAAATCGAGTTTGCATTGCATATATATATATATATATATATATATGTATGTTAGGATTTTGATCCTAAACGTTGTCTAATATATACAGATCTTAGGTTCACTGAGACAATAAATGGCTTGATGATTGTTTCATGTAACTGGGAACTCAGCCCTGGCTGACATTTTCTATTATCTACTTTCGTGCCAGTAATCTATCATATATGACAAATGGAAATGTTTTCTTTCAGTGCCAGCACCAAAATAAATGAGTCTTGTTTTGGAAATGAACACTTGCATTTTAGTTCTTTTACAGATTATATACTTTATCAAATTAAGTAGTTTTTTCTACCTCAAAACTTTGTGACACTAGGTATTATCCCTTTTCTATTGATGTACCCAGAGTCAACTGTCCACTTCCATTATCTTTTGAACTCATTAGTGTTTATGTGCTCGTATAGCTCAAGATTGAAAGAGAAGCAGGCCGGGTTTTCAAAGGATGGAAAGAAGGAAAAATTTTCTTTGCACCTACTTACAAATACTTCTACAACTCGGACAGTTATTTTAGCGAGATAAAAACATCGAAGAAGAAAAGAAGAACCCCAGCTTGGTATAGCTTTGAAGGATTTACTTATGGAATCAAGTTTTACATTTAACAAATCATCTGACTAGTTCTTATTTCCAGGTGTGATAGAATACTTTGGCATGGAAATGGGATAAGACAACTGTCATACATTCGTGGAGAGTCCCGTTTTTCTGACCACCGGCCAGTTTGTGCTGCATTTATTGTGGATGTCGCTGTTAATGAGTATGGATTGAAGAAGGAAACACCTATCTCTAACATGAAAATTGAAATTGAAGAGCTTTTACCAACACGTAACAGACAATCGAGAATCTTGTAAGTTTAATAAAAATCTTGGTACCATTCCTGCTAATATAGTGTCTTTGAAATGGCATTATGATGGTTATGAGTAGTGCTTGTTGCCAACTTGTCTTGTTGATATTTAGCCAACAATGGGAAAGCTAATTTTTGAAATCATAAATATAGATGGGCTAAACTTGATTTCTTTATCTTTGGTCATCGGATCAATTTCCTCTAGTCTAATACGACTGATTTTCTTGTACTAAAATTGCCAAGTGTTAAATGTTTTATCTGCTGACTGTCCTTATTTTCCGCAGGCGCTAAAGTTACTAATCACAGGCATGGAAAGGTTTGATAATGCCCAGTTTTGCTGATAAATGAGATGGAGTAGCCATAGTGTTTCTCAAAATGTAAATAATTCTGTCGGGAATGGTTAGAATCTAAATTTTATGATTTTCTTCTAACAAGTTGCTGGTTAAGATGCATAGATGACAGCGCATTGATTGAATTTACCAGTATTGGATCTTGTCATCTATCATAGTATACTTTTAATATCAGATAGTTGTTCTTGGCCAAAATTGCTCTTCTGGAAAAGAGTGGGAAATATAGACCACATTGGGATTTTCAAAGACATTCAGCTACCAATTTTTACTTGTTGAAATATCAACACTCTCAACTCGTTGAGTATTGCTCGAACCTCTCAAGGCTCCTGGACGATAACTTGAGCCCCATCGAGTGGTCGGAATATTCGTGTCTGAAACGGAGTTTCAAGCAGTAGTATTCTGAACCTTTGTTTTTAAAAATCATCTCAGTTACTCCAACTTGCACTAACCAAGGTTGGTGCTGGTGAAGGTGAGATGCAAAGTTGACAAATTCCTTCGTTTCTCTAGTACTAACAAGAGCATCAGTTTCAAACTGTTGTCATTCAAATTGGCATGACATTGGTAATGTAACCCTTGGTTTTTAAGTCAAGTGTGTCAAATATTTTAGGCATATCAATGTCATTCATCAAATCTCAGTATCTTATTGTGGTAATTGTAAACAAAACACAGGAGAATCCAAAGTTTGCCAACCAATTAAGAATAAATATATCACGTGCCTGATCTATATAAGTAAAATTAATCCAAGTTCTGTGTGGGATTTGGCTTTGGAACTTGGAAGGAGCTGGAATAGTCAAAGATACACCACATGAAACACTGTAACTAATCTCCATCTAATACAAACTGAATATTAACATATAAGAAGGTTATGAGAAATGAAACTATTTTTCTTTCTTGCATCATGAGCTTATAAATAACCTCAGGTAGTCATCGCTGGAGACCAAGCATATATTAGGCAAAACGACATCCCCTCCGAGTCAGCAAAACCATGAAATCTTCCTGTTTCAAATCATTGATGAAGCTTATGATTACTGTATTGTTGATGCACTCACTCTGCACAAGTTACACAGCCCTAGCAAGACTCTACCCTCCTGTGTCTTCTTCATCTTCAACAACGTCTCAATTGAGTCAATTCTCTCAAGCTCTCAAACATGCAAACTCCGACAGGAAAAAGCCGGTCACCACTGCCGACGAGCCAACTCTAGTCGACAGCCTGCGAAGAATACCTCCCAGCATTCCTAATCCTACACAGAACAAGTAGTTTCATTTCCATTTTAGTTCCTCAACCCTTTTTTTGGTCTTAACTTCGTACCAACCAATTTCTTTCGTTGTTCTTATATTAATACAAGCATTATATGACAGGTTGAGGCCGGGGAAAAGGAGCTGAAGTATCTCTGTTACATCAAGTACTAAAACGCTGTTGTCGCTTTGTATAAGCCTAGCTAGTAGCTAGTAGCTAGTACCGTTCATTTATTTACGAACCACAGAGAAAGTGTTCTATTGTTATGGTTGTAGCAAACCGGAAATTGTTAAGAACACAAGAAATGTACGAGCAAATAGCTATTTTGTTTAGAGATGACACAATAAAGGAAGACAATACAGTAATTTTTTTTCATAAATACAAGAAACTCTAGTTTTTTTTAATCAAATGTTAATACGGCTTTCACATTGTCCGAAAATAAAGTACAAGATAAGGTTAGAGCAGCCATTAAATATCATTCCGCAATCATCTACATGTTAATACGAAAAGTTGTGAAGACACACAATGGTACATAAAATAGGACAACTCATTAGTCATATACATACTCATACACAAATAGACATCACAAAAGTATAAGCTCGCACTTACGATCAACTAAAGAGAGAAAGAAAATAGTATATTGACTAAACTACATATTGACCCAACAAAAGATGGGCATAGCATGGATCCAAAGCCCGGCTAAGGAAGATATAGTCACGTCAAGTCCTTCTTTCTTGATTTGGGCTCAACCTCCATAATCACATCCTCTGCCCTGTGAATTTGATCGGCCAAACACCCCTCGACAACGCCGAAAGCCTCGACTTTGAACCAGAGTCCCAGAACCACCACATGCACTAGCTACTAGAGACGATTGCCGATCCCAGATCACACACTGTTAACACCACCCCCTGAATGGGGTGATCTCCGGCTTAATCTCCCCCTACTCCGGTTGCCGGACCAGTGGCCCGGAGACCTAGAAGGCCCAGCAGGCAAGCAAGTCGGCCCGGTAGCCCCTATGCTTGCTCGGATATCGCCATTGACTCCACCCACGATGGCTCGCCTTCAGGGAAAGACGCAATATATTGGCGCACATTCCCACATCGAGGGAAGAGCTAGACACATTCCCCAATGCACCTATGAATAGGCTGCTAAACCACCTAAAAGAGGAAACGTATTCCTAAATCCTTAACTCTCGAACTTGTTTCATACCGAATACTAATTTAAGCTTCAGAGGGTTAAAGGCCGGCGCACCGCTGACCCTTTGACTTTGACTTGTGTTGTGTGCAGGTCCCACTGAGCTGACTTACCGGAATACAAGGCTACGTGAAGCTCGATCCCCCCGGATTCAGCTCCTGTAACGGTAATGGTGGATCTTCAGTGCTTGCTAGAGATTGTTGTCAAACAGTGGTGGTTCAGCAAATATGTGGCCAAACATAGGGATTGGTCTAACCAACATTGAAGGCGTTTGGTTGTTTTACGACAACAAACGACCTTGAAAATTTGATTTCAGTAAGGAGTCCATAGTTGAATCTTAGGTCACTATCAGCTTAGGCTGAGTTTGGCTCCGAGTTTGGCCTAGATTATAGGCTTAAATTCTCAAATAATCTAACCAAGGTGTTTGGTAAATCAACTTATTTTCTAAGTTCACGAACTCCAATGCAATTTTTAGGCAAATTATGAAAGCTGCAAAATCAAGTTTTTAGAAGTTGCTGCTTAAAAAATCTGCAAACCAATCGCACCTCAGGACCAAATTGGGACTTTAATATGTGGCTAATTGAAAGCGGTGATTTTTTCCCTTTGCAATTAATGGCGGTGATGTCACATCCCAGAAGGGAAAATGACCATATTGAAATGGTGAAATAGAAAGTTAACAAGCGAACAAACGAACGTAGTTCGACTTCAACACTTGATAACTGAAAACCTGCTTAAATTTTTTCACGAAAGGAAACAAGTTGACAAGTTTACAACGAAAGAAACTTTTACAACACAAAAGAATATTTACAAAGATATACGCGAGCTATACAACAAAGTTTCAAACAACGGAAGTAGAAGTGGGTGTCACCAGCCCATAACTAATAAGTAATACATGCAACCCAAGATAAACAAGAATGGTGACATAAATGAAATCACAACCTCGGAATAAGAGGTTCAATGTATAAACATCAATAACAAATAACAAATAAAAGACTAGTCTAAACATCTTGGATTCAAATGAGGTGTACTCCTAACTTCACGTATCTTAAGCCCCGAAAATAAATCTAGAAACCTACAAGGAATCTAAAGTATGGGTGAGCTTCGTCCTCGCTCACCCAATAGGGGCCTGATAGGAGCACAAAATGTGACGTTCTTAATGTATATATGCCCTATTCTTGTGCTTTGTTACTTCTGATTTAGTTGTTTTAGGTTCATATTTGTCATTTGTGTGTTTTAGTAGAGCTATGCCGAATATGGATAAATTGATGATGAAATTGTGCTAAGTGCTATAAATCCTTATAGAGCTAGGATTCCTTACTCGACTAGGACTCTACTTTCCTATTCCTTAATCGTCGAATTCTTTTCAAGAAAGACAAATTCTATTTGGACAAGGAGTAGTGATGCCGTGATGCATTCCTAGTGAGACAAGGAAGTCATGTCCGAGTTGGATGAGGAGAGAAGAGGCCGGCCTAGCTATTCCTAGTTGAAGAAGGAGAGATGCCGTGCAGCCTATGTTTTTCCCAATTGGATTTGGTTTCCTACAACAAGTTGGATTTGGAGTACATGAATCAAAGTCCATATCAAAGAAAATTTCAGCTTCTCAATCCGATTCTATCTCCTAATTGGGACGGCATGAAGGGTTTATTGACTCTTAAATATAGAGGCACAGCCTCATTGTTAGAGAATCATCAACCTTGTGCACATATTAGCCAAAGCTCTACTGATTTCCATACTCACCCTTCCAAGAAATCCTTAAACTGATTCCACCATTCTTCACCATCATCCTTAGCTTCAAGCACGCCTGTAAAGAAGTTTCATTCCCTTAGAAAGCCACGGCTATACTTTGTGAGATCGCTTGATTGATAAAGTGTAACCATGATTCTCTCTATGTTTATTTCGGTTTTTGGTTTTTCTTGTTCTTGGTTGTGTATGTGTTTTGGTCATTGTAAACTTGTTACAATTTTGTCTATGAGATAGTTACTTGTTTCAAATTATATAAAGTTGCGATTTTAGGTTTTTAGTTCTATGAGTTTTGGTTTCTGCCGTGATCTATTCTTGTGTGATTTCGAAAGTATATATGTGTCATGTATACGCTTGTAGCATGATATTTAGGTTGTTGGATTTATGACTTATGCTATGAACATGTTTATCTTTTCTATGTGATTTTCGGAATTGCATGATTGTTGGTTAAGTAGGTGACATGCTTAATGAATTCAATATGTGTGGCTTTGAAGTTGCATGGTAGGATAAGCATGTTAGATTTCGATGAAGGCCACTTGGCAAGAGTTGAATGTGTTAAGTGTCTATGTGTTTAGGTTACTGCTTTGGACCCTGATTGCATGATCCAACCTTAGTTATTCATGATAGTGTCTCGACATGACTCTTAAAGGAGGACTAGAATCTGATTTTCTTTAGCTTTGTATGATTTGTTTTGGTGATGTATTGTGTGTTAGTTGGTTGATCACATGTATATATTAGTTTAGGTTTTATTTTCTGTTTTTATTTTTGATGCCGAACCTATATCTCAAAATCCTTAAACTCTTATGAATTCGTTATTAAATATTTGTGATTCTATGCCCTGGATGGATCCCCGGTTTGTGAACGATACACTCTTGCTTTATACTACTAACGATGCTTACATGGTTAAATATTGATGTCGAGTAATCGAACTGATCAGGGCCAGCCCACCAATGTGGTCGGCTAAGTTTTATGAAAACTTAAAACATTTAGATATGAGCATGCTCTTTAAATCATTTAGTATGAAACAGACTAAGTTTAATAATCACGGGAAAATACTGCAAAACATGCATGATGACCATCAAAAATATCAAGTCAGTGGTGATCGATCCTAACGACTAGGAGGCGAATGAGTCACCTCTTAAGTCGAGGTCGACTGCCTTTGTAGAAACAACAAAGTAGTGAGAATGTCTGTTTATTGTAATGCCCTCAATAGTAACAAATTGATCCAATAATAAACTTGGCATTGCCCCTCCGGAGGTTTACGGTTATCAACACCGAGGGGTTACCTGAATATTGGGCCCCATTCACTCTCAGGTCTACTCACTTAAAAATTATCCGCTTATCCTCGGGTTTTAGCATTTCTAAATCATATATGCAATTTCCAACAAAAAAAAATCACCGAGGAATAGACAATGAATTTAATGGGCATGAAATACACAAAGGGGGTTAGCCAATGCGTATCTATTACCTTAGTCACACTCATAAATTGATAGGACTCGATTACTCGCCATCAATATTTAACCATGTAAGCATCGTAAGTAGTATAAAGCAAGAGAGTATCATTCACAAACCGGAGATCCAGCCAGGGCATAGAATCACAAACATTTAACAACGAATTCATAAAGATATAAAAGAGTTTGATATATATGTTCAGATTGAAAGATAAAAACATAAAATAAAACCTAAACTAATATATACATGTGATCAACCAACCAACACATAAGCAATCACCAACAAATTATGTAAGAACACGATTTTTTGTTCATTGGTAAATTTGGTATAGTTTTTTAAAACCTACAACTCCTCCATTGATATGGGGTAAGCTAATTTGGGCAAAGTATATTCCTCCCCGCATTGGCTTGGAAAGTTCCACGGGAGCGGGTTCTATCAGAAGATTGTTTACAGAGAAGAGGCACATCTCTAGCTTCAATGTGTGTGCTTTGTCGCTGCTATGGAGAATCATTAGATCATATTTTTCTTCATTGTTTTTTCTCAACAGTTATTTGGTCCATTATGCTAGGGAAGTTTGCGTTTCATGGTGTCCCAAGCTCTATTGTTGATATTTTGAATATGGAGTTGTCGGCTGGTCGGAGTTCTCAATTACATGATATTTGGGTTGCATGTTTTGCCTTAGCTCTTTGGTTCATTTGGCATTGTAGAAATCGAGCCCAGTATGATGGTATTGAAGTTAATATTTCTCAAGCTTGCCATTTAATTACGGGTAATGTTGCGTCCTCTAGTAAGTTGTCTTCCGGTTCTATGTTTAATAATGTTCAAGAGCTTTGCGTAATTAAAAGTATGGGTGCTAGTTGCAAGCCTCGCCGGGCACCTCGAGTGATTAAGGTGAACTGGTTAATCCCTCCTTTTGGTTTGATCAAAGTTAATATTGATGGAGCATGGAAAATTAGTTCTAATAAGGCAGGCTATGGTGGTGTTTATAGAGACTACAAAGGTACAGTTTTAGGTGCTTTCTCTTATACTTTTGATATCCCTAGCTCAGTTGATGCATAAGTCATGGCGGTCATTAAGGCTATTGAATTAGCTTGGGTTAGAGACTGGAAGTTTATATGGTTAGAGGTGGACTCTTCTCTTATTCTTCTTTATCTACAGTATCCTAATCTAGTTCCTTAGAGTCTTTGTGTGGAGTGGTACAATTGCTTGCATCGAATCTCCCAAATACATTTTAGATCGAGCCATATTTTTCGTGAAGGCAATCAAGCTGCTGATGCTCTTGCTAAATTCAGTGCTTCTTCAGATAGTTTTACTTGGTGGGATTCAGTTCCAGATTTTTTGGTGAGTCATTGTAATAGAGATCGATTAGGATTTCCTAATTTTCATTTTCGTTAGCTGTTTCTTAGTTGGTTGAAGGATAATTGTGTTTGTTATTCTTTATTCCTCTTTGTATATTTTTTTTCGTTTCAATAAATTTTCATAGGAGGATGTTGGTCCTCTCTACGCTTACCCAAAATAAAAAGTGATTACCTTAACAAAATCGACTTTATGAAAAGCTATAAAATGCAGTCCTTCCAATTCAATGAGTCCTCTATTCTTCAATCAAACTCCTTTCTGGTTTCCCTTCCTCTCAGTTAAACTTCTAACCCAAATCGGTGGCTAAATGTAAGGATTTCAGTAAGGATATTGCCAAAGATCACATGCAGCAAAAAATGAATTGGGAATGAGTTCAAATTGATTAAACTGTAAGCTAAAAAATCATAAAATAACTCGAGCCATAAGGAAGTATAGATTTTTGATGAAAGGAGTGTGATTTCTCACCAGAAATTATGAAGAATCACAGTTACATCAAGTTGGAAGATGAAGAACAATGGAGGTGATGAACTCAAATTTCCAACCCTTTCATCTATGCTTTAATCTTCTGCATGTTGGCATAGGGAGGAATGCGCTGCCGAGATAGGCCGATCTAGAGCTCCCGGCGCCGTTCAGTTGTCGGAGTTGGCCGGACCAGTTGGGTCGACCCGCCTCCTTGCGTCGGGTCGTTGGGTCTGAAGCAAAGAAGGACGCGAGCTCTCCTTCTTCGTTTTCTTCTTCTTTTGGTTTTGACCAAAAGTTGACTTATCTCTCTTTTTAAATAAAGGCATGGAGGGCTGAGATTAGAAGATGACGCCTTGATCCAAAGGCTAGAAGAAAAAGCCTTGGTCAGAATTTTAAATGAAAGGAAAAGTAATTAGAATGGAGAGCTATGATTAAATTTGGAAACAATGGAAAGAGGCAAATGGCCAAGATCTCTTCACCTATTTTTTCTGAATAAAAAGAAATGATTTTTCAAGATTGCAAAACTTTGAAAAATCATAGAAAGTAGCTCGAAACTCAGAAAAATAATCCGGAAGTACCGGTGTACTCATAATTAAGGTTCAAAATATCGGTATAAGTAGATATATCATTGGTCTTGAAAAAATGAAGATATCGGGAGATATATCGGGGATATTGAAAAAAATATATCGTTCATGTTCTAAAATTATTTATTTATTTATTATTAAATTACATACAAACATATACAATTATTAACTTTACCTAATACCAGAAAAAAGCTATAGGTACTTGAAAAGACGCATGTTGATCAACAAAACTACAATACTCCTATACAAGCCATATAGTATGAATTGTAATGGTTAACATGATATACATATATATCTTTTGAGCTGCCAATAGTTTCTCCAAAAAGTGGATAATAAGGATAAATTCAACTTGATAATTGATCATATACTTCTCCAAGCCGATCATAATCGTAAATAGGATAACCAGATTGATAGTTTGACTTCATGTGATTCGTTTGACGTCCCACTATGCTATGTGCTCTATCAATATAGAATCAAAACTTAAGACAACTAAATTAACATCAAATGGAATACTTTGATCATCAATGACCCCTTTTGTCATCCTCTCGCACTTATTTTGTTGTTACGCACCATGACCACTTGCTCTAGATCTATGATCTTCATCTTGGGTAGGATGATCAAAATTACTTTCACAAGTAAACTGCTCAAATCCACCAGCTACATAAGATTGTCCATATTCAAACCTTGTATCTCTAGCACCTTGTCCACTTCTACCACTACCACCACCCACCATTACCACCACCACCACCACCATCATCATTTGAACTATCTGGAGTTGCTACGCCACCCCACACACTAGCATTATCACAATCATTTTTCGGGTCTCCAACTTCATCAGATAATACCTTATTTATATCAATTCCAAAATCAGTTGCCTGTTCTACGACATGTAGAGGAGGTTGACATTTTCATCATCGAGGTCAAGGAGAGCACTTGTCACTGATATATCTTAACTCTTAAGAGTTAAGACTTGAACCTTCACTCCTCATCCAAATATCTTTTACGAAAAAGTAAAATTGGCCGATTGAGGGACTACTCTTCTAGTCTTATTTTTGATATTTCTCGAGAGTCAAGGTGATTAATTAATCAAAAAGTTATCTCCGACAGTCCAAGACATCATCAAGTTGAGATAAAAAAAATTGTAAATAAAATTTTTCGGATATTTCTCTAAAATATCGAAGATATATATGATATATTGTAAATATCGGAAAAATATCGGAGATATTTTATGTTATTGGAGAAATATCGTAGATACGGGAAAAAAATAAGATATTTACCCCTAAGATATATCATTTTTTTTTTGAAAAACGGAGATATCATAGGATATATCGGGGAGATTTTGAACCTTGCTCGTAATGACATATACTTAGTTGTCGTAACTTGAAATTGAAGAGTTGACGAAGTTAAGAAATGGTCGTAGGAAGAAATGACGTGTTACTTAAGAATTTTACCATTAGTTACTAACTTTGTCGTAACCTCCAAAGTTAGTATGGTAAAATTCTCATGACTCACATGCGAGAAGTCTTCCTTTTGTTGTTGATGCATCTGTTGGACTGCTGTGGAAGATTCAGAATATGAGTCTTTTAATTAGGGCTTGGCCCCAATTTGTTAAAGCTAAAGATGTTGAGGGTACAATATTGTATGAGAAGGTGGATTTGGGCCTTAGTTATTTCTTGAGCTGGGCCTTTGGCTACCTTCACTATCTTTATCTGGTTGAACCGAGCCTTTAGAGTTCAAAATGGATTTCTATTTATGAAACAAACCCGGCTATCCATTTGGTTGATACGCTTTATTCAAGCTTCTAAGTTTTCCGAGTCTATTGAATTGCGTTATAAAGTGCTTCAAAAGGGGTGGTGTTTAGGTTGTTAGGGGATTAGGTTCAGCTAGGTGCTTGATAGTCATATGGTGTAATTCTTTTTGTTGGCTATATATGGCGTTTACGCCTTGTATTTTTTGCTGAGCAATATAATGAGTTGACATTTTCGATAAAAAAAACATCTAACAACACAACATTTTAAAAATATTGATTTCTTAGGCATAAACATTTAGAATTGTAACTGTGGAAGATACATTAATGAGAATTGCTAACAAGATCTCCACATTTTCTCATTAGACCTCCCATGGTCTTTATATCTCTATTATACTTTTGAATACATGCATTTGCTCTCTAAACCTCCATTCAATTTACCAAATAACCTTGAATTTATTTATATGTTACTCATCACACCTTTCATTCACTCACTAGACCTCCATTTCTTTTGTTTTTGTTTTTCAGCATCTAATCATTCAATCCAGACTCTCAAATTTTGCATTATTTTTGGTAATTTTGAATGACACATAACATTTTCTAATTTTTCGTATTTAATATGATTAGGTATTATTGGAAAGTACTAATCTGTTAATTTAACTCAAATCATTTCCTAATCTCAAGTCTTAAATTCTTCCAAACACCACAAGTGAAAATGCTAAATCCATTCCATTCCATCCTTGAAAGAGAAATGTGTACAATTCACTTTCTCATCATTATACTTCATTCAACCAAACGGGGCCTTGGTTTCTTGGAAATTGTCAAGAGCAACTTTTTTGCATTGACTACATCCTTCCAATAAATGGCATTATGTATTCCTAAATGCTTACCTATTGTACATTTTTGCTAAGTGCTCAAAATATTGACAATTTCTAAACTTACATTAGCATTTGTGTTAGAGAAATAAAGAGATGATTTATGAAAATTAATTTTTTTTTGTCCAGAAGCTAAAGAGAAATTATCCCGAACTCCAACAATATTTCTAGCAACCTTTTTTGGTAGCTTTACTAAAATTGAGATATTCATCCGCAAACATTAACTTTGAAATCCTATCACCTTTGAGGGAAAACAAAAAACCCACCTGAGCTTTATAATTGGAAGCTACTAAATTGAGCTTTCTGATTAAAGCCCCCATTACTAAAATAAAAAATATAAGGAGAGAGGGGGTCAATTGCCTGAAACCTCTTGTTGGTTGGAACCAACCCTCATGAGTCATGACTAGCTTAATGCATTTTTCTTTAAAACCAAACCTAGTAAGGCACTTTGAGATATAATCCCAATTCAGATAGTCACAAGCCTTCTCAAGATCAAGCTTGACAAACGTTATTATTAGTAGTTAGACATTTGTTGTGTTAAGAGGTTATCAATAACTTTTCATGAAATTGATGATTTAATCTAGAGTAGTTTGCTAGTTAGATTTTTTCGTTGGACAATTCAAAGCTTTTTGGAGTCTCAAATAATTAGATTAGTGATTACACCACAAGTGAAGAGAGGGTAGATGAAATTTTTGAACATAATGGTATCAATTTATGCGAGTTTTTTTTAACGAAATTACAAAAGGGTGAATTTGACTGTTTAAGTAGAGGGGAAAAAAAAAGGAATTCTCTCTCGGGGAGTCATCAAATGGCCAAGAAGATTTCGTATTATTATCTGAAATGTTAGAAGATGGTGTATATATGGATCTAGGCGTCTAGCAAAGGCAATAAGTTATTTCTTTCCTGAATCTATGAGCTAGGGAGTAGCGGGGCAATACGATACAATGAAATGATAATAATGAAGTAATGCTAGGTTAGTTCATGTGTTTGTTTCCCTGCATGCACGTTCCCATCTGCCATACCATATTTGTAGCTTAATAGCTACCGACCGATGACACCGACAAACCCAACCCCATTCCCCCCATACTGCGCCACTCTGCTAGCTCCTACCTCCTCAATCAATAATATTAATATCGATCAACAACACTTAACGCACATCCATCCCTCTCTATAAATCCCTCCATGCATGTATAGAGCCCCCCAAAGCAAACCAATTCCATTCATAAACCATGCCGACACTACCACCATCCTCGTCGTTGCTCCTCCTCCTGGTTGTTCCTCTCCTTTTCTGCTTCGCGGCCGAAGCCGAGTCGCTACCGTCACCCTCCTCCTCTGCCTCCGCCGCGTGCAAGTACACCCTCTACCCCAAGCTCTGCCGTTCGATTCTTTCCACCATCGGATCCTCCCCCTCCGACCCCTACAACTACGGCAAGTTCTCCATCAACCAATGCCTCAAAAAGGCACGCAAGGTCTCCAAAGCCCTCGACCGCCCCAAACGCTACTCTTCTATGACCAACGCAGAGGTTAACGCTTTCAAGGACTGCCAGCAGCTGTCGGAGCTGAACGTCGACTACTTGGAGGCCATCGGGACGGAGCTAAAGTCGGCCGAGCTTCTCAACGAGGAGCTGGTGGGTAAGGTGCAGACTTTGTTAAGTGGGATAGTGACAAACCAGCAGACCTGCTTCGACGGGCTGGTGGTGGCCAAGAGCAGCATCGTTAACAGTAGCACGAGTCCCTTGTCCGTGGCCTTCTCTAATACTACGCAGCTCTACAGCGTGTCGCTCGGATTGGTCACTCATTCTCTGGCTCGAAACCTCAAGAAGCATAAGAAACGGAAAGGCTTTGTCTCTCACGGTCACAAAATCCGGGAGCCACTTGAAACATTCATCGAGGTACGTGTGCTTTCTTGTATGATTCTACTCGCCTAAATCTTGCATAGTGGGTATTAATTAATGGGTAATTAGTATTAGGCTATTAACATTTAGCATGATAGCATGTATATCTGGACCATCTGGTCCACGCCTACTACATTCTTAATTAGCTTAATTGATAGGGATATTTTAATTAAGAACATTTATAATTTGCCTCATACTGTCGATCATATGGCAACTATTTGAAAAAAAGGTAGAGAAGTAAAACCCTTTCAAAACAAAGGTAGAGAAGTATATACGTAAAAACTAATGTGGTTTTTTTTTTAGTAGTGAAATATCACAAACAAGACTTCGAAAGGATTGTTCAAATTGTGTTTGTTTATCCTTATCACAATTAGCAAATAGACAAGAGGTTTTTTCTTTCCTTGCCCAATAAAAGTTAGTTGAACTCCAACTGCATGTGTATTTGTGTAAACTTAGGTCGACAAATCAACATCTAGCTGGTCGCATTGTTCCAAAAACAAAAAACTGACACTCATTGAATTCGACGAAAAATTAAAATTGAGACAGTAATGAAGATTGACGTAATGTCTTTGTGAAGTAGTAATCCTAAACGTACGGGAAATGTACGTGGTACGTACGTCCATGATTATGGCCATGAGGGTTACCACAAAATAAGGTTAGTGAGGAATGCAGATGATCATAGATACATATGCTAGATTGTAAGCTAGCTAGACTATCAATTAGAAGGTAAGGTCCTCCAAGATCTCAGGCTAATGAATCATATATATTGTTCAATTATGTCAACAGGCAGTTCCCGTGTGACCGTGTATTAATTTATAAATTGAAATCCTAAATTACAAAGTAACGAGTCAACTAGGGTAATGTGATAGGCTAAGTCAAACATATCAATAATTGTTTGATGTAGGTGTAGTGAGATACAAGTAGTTGGGGCAGATGGCCAATCAATTAAGGTCACATGAAGTGTGCATATAGAGAGGCAATTGTACCGCTTACATCAGATCATCATGCATGGCCTTTCCCTTATTTCCTCACCGGCTCACCGTCACCAGATAAAGCACGCCACCACCCATCTCATTACTCGTAACCATACTACGTTAGTTTCTGTACATTATTATCAAAATAACAGTGACATTCACCATGACACTAAACTATATCATGCATGTTAAGTACCCTGTAAGATTATACTTGAGTGGGTTATGGATTTCTTGCTTAAGATCTCAGATACTCGCTAGATGACTACTTATTTGTGAAAATTCTAGCAAGATCTACTATCATTCTTTTTGTTTGGCATCTTTGTTTTTAAGTGGAATTGAAACTATATATCCAACCATTAGTTGTAGCTGATTATTGGTTCTACACAATATCATGCATGTTCTATAATAGAAAGAGGAGCATATTATTTGTTAAATTTCTGTTATTAGAAGTAATCCCATGTGCCTCAATCATGGCATGAAAGACATTTCGACAATCTAATGAACTATAATATAATTTTCTTTTAATTAGAATGAACACACCTTTTACAATATTATACAATTCAATAACGTACAAATTTATAAGTAAAACCATGTTCCTTAAGTTTAAAACCAGCCAACATTAAGTTGCTTACTTCAAACCAAATGGTAGAATGCGCTTATTTTGAGGTAGGCATATAAATCATGTGATCCTAAGTTTTAATTCCATGATAATATTAATTCGTGCAAACTTAATTATGTGAACCAATTATGTACAACTGTATCGAAATAATATATATGAAGGAAGATCGAAATGAATGGATCGGATATGATCTCGATCTTGCAGGGTCTACGGAAGGGTTCTTCCAAAAGGTCGAGAGATGAGAGAATTCTAGACGAAATGGAGAGCAGCGGCATTATTGTTTATGATGCAGTCATTGTGAGTCAACATGGTTCGGACAACTTCACTTCCATTGGAGCTGCCATCGATTCCGCACCTAATAATACAAAGCCAGAAGATGGATATTTCGTTATCTACGCTAGAAAAGGGCGCTATAAGGAATATGTTGTAATTCCCAAATACAAGAAGAACATCATGCTGCTCGGAGATGGAATTAACAAGACTATCATCACCGGAAAACATAATTTCGTCGATGGTTGGACTACTTTCAATTCATCTACCTTTGGTAAGTTAATTAGCTAGCTACTAACTTAATTTCGTACGTGTTCTTAATTTTTGTATTGATACAAACGTGATCGTATACCTGTGAACAAAATGAAGGTGATTCAGTATATAATTCTTGCTATTAATTATGCTGCAGCTGTTTCGGGAGAGCGATTTGTGGCCATTGATGTTACCTTCAAAAACACAGCAGGTCCAGAAAAGCACCAAGCGGTGGCAGTAAGAAACAATGCAGACTTCTCCACATTTTATAGGTGCAGTTTCGAAGGGTATCAAGACACACTCTATGCACATTCTCTAAGGCAGTTCTACAAAGAATGTGACATATATGGAACTGTGGATTTCATCTTCGGCAATGCTGCTGCTGTCTTCCAGAGTTGCAACTTGTACGCGCGTAAACCCATGCCGAACCAGAAAAACGCATTCACAGCGCAGGGACGAACTGACCCGAATCAAAACACGGGAATCTCAATTCACAACTGCACTATTGAAGCGGCACCAGACTTGGCAATGGACTTGAACTCAACCCTAAACTTTTTGGGAAGGCCTTGGAAGGTGTATTCTAGGACTGTGATCATGCAGTCTTATATTGGTCCTCTGATTAGTTCTGTTGGATGGTTGGAATGGAATGGGACTGTTGGATTAGACACCTTATATTATGGTGAGTTTGAGAATCATGGACCTGGAGCTAATACCAGTAGCAGAGTGCAATGGCCTGGTTACAGTCTTATGAATGCCACACAAGCTCTCAATTTTACAGTGACCAACTTCACATTGGGAGACACTTGGTTGCCTTACACAGATATACCTTTCTTTGCAGGATTAATTGGAAATTAACTGACGATTCGTCGGATTCGATTCCAAGTGAAAAGAAAAACTCTTAGTCAATTATTTGTTCTTTAGTTGCATGTAGTGGAAACTTCTACTTAATTCCTTGGTCTAAAACATATTGCCTTGAAGCTCTGTGTTTAGATTTGTTTTTTGTCCTCTTTGTTCTCTACTCGGTTTATATATATTAACCTAATAGCATGTAACGTACTTTATGTTATTCAGCAATTCCACTATAACACTGGTTGATGACATTGAATTCACAGAGATTTGAATGTCTAATTTACTACTCCCATAAAACAACCTGAAACCTTTAAAGTTAAAACTAATAAAAAGTTTGTTCACAATGACTGTTGCTTTTAAATGGATATAGATAGTTTCTCTTTTCCATCTTAAAAAATATATATATATATATATATATATATATATAATATAGAGCGCTCCCTTTCTATGGAAGAGAGGATCGGAACAACCGTATATAACTCGTCTTTCATATTTGTGATATCATTGACAATTGTCAAAAACAATCGGTAAAATTCTAAAAGTATAGTAAACGAAACAAAACAAAACAGTGAACATATGATCAAAAAGAAAAGGGAAAAAAAAAAGAACAATCATGCTCATGAAGACCACCAAATGTGTTTTTGATCAGAGTTCTGATTTATGGGGAACACTTCATCAGAAATCCACTTGGTTCCTTGAAGAAATGAGTGCACGGTAAATGCTGGCCACTTTGCTGGTGATTGTTTTCAATCCCTTCCACCTAACTCTATTCTTTGTGACAGAACCAGGTCCGAAATTCTGAAACTCAGAGTAAAAAATGGTGTCAGGGGCCGTTGTGCCTACCCAAGGCAACCATCCATCTGGGTGAACCAAGCTTCCCATGAACGTTTGCATGTAGCCATGTACACAGTTGTGGAGTAATTCTTCCAAGGCCTCCCGAGGTAAGTCCTGACCGAAGACAAGTCTCCGAAAGGCCAAATGGTGCAGTTCTGAAATGCGATTCCTGTGTTTTGGTTAGGGTCGATTTTACCTTGTGCAGTGATCGTGTTCTGCTGGCCTGTCATTGGTTTACTGGGGAACACCTTACAGTTCTGGAGGACTACTGCTTAATTGCCAAATATGAAATCAACTGTTCCGTAGATGTCGCAATCTCGGTAGAATTGGCGATTGGCATGAACGTAGAGTGAGTCCTGGAATGCATCAATGCGGCATCTGTAGAACACCGTCTGGTCAGCACTTGACATTAGTGCCACGGCCTGGTGCTTGGCTGCTCCGGCTGTGTACGAAATCGGATGTCCCTAGCAACAAATCCCTTCCCAAATACCGCTGCACAAGCCCAAAATTATAATCAGTGATGGTTTTAGTGAATCAAGTGTCACTGCTTGTTGATGAGGCATGTTAATTGCTGCACATCATAATATGCATGCAAGATGAAATCACAAACTTTAACAATCAATTTAAAGATCGCTACTCTAAAAATCTAAAGGGAAGAATTGGTAGTTGAAATTTCAACACTTGAACGAATACGCCTCGCTCGATCGAGCAACTATATGGACCAAATGATGTCAGGAATGACATGCATGCATTCATAAAAGTTATTACGTTATGAATTAATGGGTTCGACGCCTCGAGCAAGATTAGTTACATTTTGTAATCAAGTAATGTGCTCTGATAGTTTCATTTTATCAGAAATAAGGGCAAGTATCTACCAAATGGATTGGAAGCTTGTAATAAAAGAATATATCGTCTTGGAACTCACCAAATGTTGCAGTGGAAAAGGTGGGAGTTCCATCCACGACGTTGAGGCTGGCGGACACAATAGTTGAAGTCATTCCATCGCCGACCACCACGACGTTCCACTTGGATTTCTCCACACGAACATTCTCGAAATAAACTCCCTTCTTCACGTAGATGACTGTTCTCTTCTTGCTTTTGTCTGGCACAGCCTTGAGTGCAGCACTTATTGTCTTGTACTTACCACTCCCATCCTTCGCTACAACAATGTTGGCCTTCTTTCTCAAGTCAGAACTTTCAATTAGTCTCCGATCTGCCTGGTGCAGCCACTTGGGCATGCCATGGCTAGCCGCGGTAGCATCGTTACTCAGCAACCGCCTTAATTTAACAGAGTTGGCTACTTTCGAAATCCAAGAGACAATCGCAAGGCTGTTACTAGTGAGCTCAGTGGAAGCCTTGAGATACTTTTCGATGGTATCCTTGAGCTCTCCTTTAGCATCCTCAAACCCTTCTACACATGACTGCTGGTAAGTTCCTGCTGCGCTCAACCATGTTTTGAGATCTTCAGCCACTTCAAACAAGGAACCATCCCCAGACAACGAGTCGTTGAGATGATCCAAAGCAAGACTAAGCAGCTCGCCGCAGTTTTTCAAGGCTTTGACTGACAATTTGTCAGTGACACTACCATTGAAGAGCCCTTCATTTGAAATTTGAGTGGCGGCTCTGGACAATTCGGCGATCGCCACCTGAATCGACAACTGGAACAAATCCTCAGGCTTCAAATTGCTGGAGTTGGCAGCTGGACCAAGACTAGAATAACACGAGTCCTGGTATAATGTCACGTCATAAACAGCTTTGACGGAAGTGGAAAGCGAACCTTTGCCATTGTCGTCACCTTTTTTGGAGTTATGAGTAGCAGTTTCAAGTTTCAACTACGGCGGCAACGACGACGCAGACAAGAACTATAGAGGAAATGGAAATGATGGCGACTCTCTTGCGAGTCTTACGACGAGTGTCGAGCTTGGCTTGGTCGGATTCACTGACTTTGCCATAAGCTTTGAAAGACGACATGCTTGCCTTTGCTCGTGTTTCTACTTCTTTCTGTTTATGGATTGCATAATGGCTGGTGGTGTGTTTGTGTTTATATATAAAAACAAATTGAAGCATAAATGCATGAATAACATAGATATTGAGAGCAGACGCGGTACTACGTGCATTGCACTATTCTATAATTTTGTCAACTTAATTCCACTCTTTTTTTTTGGTCAATAACTTAATTCCAACTCTGGAGTGCTAAACATGTTGCAACTCCTGACTATTACAGTTTACGGATGTGGTGCGGTCAACTTTTTTCTTCTTCTTCAAATAAGCCCCCACATATGTAAACAGATCGAGCAATCAACTAGCGATCACAAAGAAAGCTCGCTCAAACATACAATATTCCAAACGACTAGGAAATTTCCACCACATCACAACTTAATTTGTCAGAAATATTTATTATTTTCTCATCCTATTTGAGTATTTGTTAAGCTACCAACTCTTATGAGTTTTTTTTTTTTTTTAGAAGTACCAATTCCTATGATTAATTATATGAAATTTCAAACATTGCCTTCTTTAAGAATCAAACTCTAGCTTCTCGTCCTAAACTATCATCAAGATGGCCAATGGATGTTGCGGGGTGCTGTTGAGAATCAAGCTCGCCGCAGTTAAGAATCAAACATTCCTTATTCCCTCCACGGCCGTGGAGCCTTCATGTGGTAATTCACAACCTGTGTTTCGCATGCTTCATTTGCTTACGTGCCCCAAATCACATTTTCGTCAAATTACATCCTGTCGTCGCCGGCTTCAGTTTCAAAGTTGTGTTTGATTGATAGATCGTTGGTTAGAACGTTTATAAAATACCCTGAAAAACATCATCGTTAGTATAGAATAAATAAGGATCGTTCAGTCCGGGGAATCAAAAGGGCCTCAACACTTATCATGTTATTAGGGGATTTGATTTGAATTCTAAAACTACAACTTAAAATAAATCATAAATTACTTATATACAATTGATCAACCATTCATCACATAACCAAAATACGAATTCTACTCAAGAAACATGTATGACACGCATAGAACAACATATAGACAGCGAATTATTTCGATTCTTTCTAAGTCCATTTCAATTCCAATTCTAATTAGAGTCCGAAGCGGTTCATCTAATCGTTAAGACTTCTTAACTATTTAGAATCAACGAAGCGTTCAATCCTAAACATATGCTAAAAGGAGTTCAACATAACGAAGCGTACTAGTTAAACAACAAAGAAGCACATAAGCTCAATAAGTCGAATTGGAAACATGTAAGCAAGCATGGCGTCACTCATCTTGATTAAGCATGCAAATTCCTAGAACTATCACAACCCTACACAAGTATCAAGAATTGAAACATGAAGCGCATATTCAATCAAAGAACACTTTGGTGAATTAAATCGCAACCTTAGGAGAACCATGACATTGGCTTCCTTAAGCATTGATTTAGATATATAAATTCAAGGAATAAATTGAAATAAAGCCTAAAAAGAAATCGAAAACCTACTGCCCATAGATGCTACACACGGCATACACACATATTTCATGAGTTCATGCAATCAAAACATAAAACCAAAGAAGTCTGAATTTATGTTCTTCATATATGAAACCAAAAATAACATCCAATGATTCATACAATGAATTTGAAATTTGCAGAAAACCAAAATAAAAATTACAAGTCATAGATGAATCACATATTAGAAACCTTGAAGGATGAAACAAGGATGATTTCGATTTGGAAGAGGAGGAAGATGAGCACGGTTTGGTGGTGATGGATGAAGATTTGTGGCTTGAATTTTCTTGATGTGTTTGGGCAGAATTTCGGCTTGTTTGTGAAAGAATGGAGATGGTGAATTGTGAGGGAGGCCGTGCCTTTTATAGAGGAAGGGGGAGAGGAGAGGCTGCTAGGATTTTGATGGGCTGATCCATGTATACACGGCTGTGATTTCCCTATTTAATTGGATCAAATGGCTCTCATTGCTTTCCTTGTAGAATAAGCTATTATCTCTTATTTCTTCTAGGGTTACACGACATGGGCTGGGCTCTCCTTTTTCTTCTTGGATATGGGCTGAAAACATGAGTAGCTTCATCTTCAATCTCCTTGCCGTGCTCTATTCTTTTCCAACATGGAATATGACTCCTTGAAATTCTCCAATTCGTGCCTCTTTCTTTTCCCATGAATTATCTCTTCAAATCTGAAAATAAAAACCAAAATTAATAAGAAGAGATAATCTATTTCGAAACTTATGTCTTAATCTAGACATTTGTTGTCTTAAAAAGACACATGTAATAAAAGAGCTTAACTAGATTAGGAAAGTTTCTAATTTGCAAAAAGGAAACTTACTAGAATAAGTAAGTTACTAGAATAAGAAAGTTCATTTATGAAGGTTTCGTAATAAGAGTTTGAGTTCAAGTAGGACTTTCCAAAATGGTACGTTTCCTAGTCTAACAAGGATTCCTAATACAAACAAGACTCTCAAGATATTCTCAATGCAATCAAAACGTAGAAAGGTGAAGAGTCCTAATTCAATTAGGTTTCCTAGTCCTATAAGGATTCCTACTCAAACTATGACTCTAGACCAATTCTTCGTTTTTAACTCGTTTAAGCACAAAGACACATCCATAACCGTCCTAGACTCCTATTGTGACTCAATGACTCGATATTACAATAATAAAGGCTAAGCAAAGTATAAAATGGAGGTAAAAACATATTAAGAACGTAGCACAAAGTGCTCCTATCATTGATCGGGTGTGGTGAGGCTATGGCGACGTTGGAGCAGAGGATGGCTAGGACCTGAGAGGACTGAAACTCTAGAAGGGTTGGAGAACACTGACGATCTCATAATTCGTCAGTCTTAACTCCCTCTAAATAGAAATATCAAATTTGTACTCAACACGAGTTGTTCTTCAAAACCAATTCCATCATCTTAGTAATTCAATCCCAACCCAATTCCAACTTCGTAGTACTTTTAGTTCTCTCTCAATCCCAATCTAATTTTTTATCTCAGTAATTTTCCTAATTTCTCAATCCCAACCCAATTCTATTCCCAATGACATTAGAAAAGCCACAAATTTCCAAAAAAAAAAATAGAATTGAATCTATGCCCAGAAAGTTAACCACATGGATGATGATTCTCTGAACTTTGGTGCTCTCCATGGGCCAACGTTTTACATGCTTAAAATATCGGTATTCTGACGTGTTGGCAATATAATAACCGTTGGCTATTATTAAAAGTTCAAATCTAACAACTAAAACGGATGTCAATATGACAGAGTATCAAAACTATGGATATGGAAGAACTTTTGCTCGCCATGGCTACGAAATTGTAAGGCTTCTGGTAGCAGAGAGAGAGAGAGAGAGTCCCATGCACAGATAGTTTCCCTCTAATATTTACTTTTTTATGGAACCAACCATTGACAGCCACATTTCTATTTATCTGCTGTTACCCTCCACGGTTGTGAAGGGAATAACTTTCATATATTGAAATGGTTGACAAACTATATATTCAACAACACAAATTTTAGCGTTAAGGGTGGGTTATAGTTAGAGTTAGAGATAAAATCTCTAAACCGTTCATTTTAGGACATTAGGATAAGGGAAAATGTCCATTTTAGTACTATTTTGGGCCCCTCAATGACTATTTGAATGACATAATTTAAAATATGTTTATTTCAATATAAGGTAATCTAACATTTACCTAATTAGTACAAAAACTATTGTTTTGTATATTTTTAAGACTATTTAACCCTTACACATTAAAACAATCATAGAGAGAGAACGTTGATGATAAGGAACACTAGGCCGGAACCTCACAGACTCTGGCCACCAACTGCTGGAATCGGGCCACTGATCATAGGACTTCGATTGTCAGTTGCCGGACTCCGATCACCATTTGCCGGAATAAATTACTGACCCCTAATAATCCGAAATAAATTTCGAGCCACCGGTCATTGGAAATTGAAAATCGTGTAACCGGTCGATGGAATTACATATTGGTCACCAGTACAACTAGAAATAAATTACAGGCTCACAGTAACCCCTAACAATAAATTACTGACAGTCAGTAACCCCTAACAATAAGTTATTAACCCCCAGTAACTCATATTTAATTCAAGTTATTTGATAAACTGATCTTAATAGCTTTTGAAATCGGTATAACATACTACTATTCTTAAGTTACTAACTCCCAGTAACTTTAATAATTATGTTACTGATAATCAATAATCATGTTACTACCCCTAGTAAATAGTGTATAGTTGATTACTCATCACAAATAACTTAACAAATAGGTAAGTGTATTACAATATGTGAAGAAATCGGACAGAAATCAAGAATTTCTTACTAAATGAACGTAGTGTATCCCATAAAAATATCAATAGTTTCTGACTTCCTGGACAGTCTACTACATTTTGAAGGGCATTATATAGTTGATGAAAATAACTCCAAATTTCAGATTCAAACCAGATATAAATTGACAATGAAATACTAAAAACAAAAACTTGAAATAAACAGAACTCTCACATGAACATAGCTCTTTTATTCGATGTTGACTTTATCATGACTCAAAGCTCGGACGTGTAGCCGAAGGATGGCAATAGAGATGGTGGATTGAGAGAGATCCGATTTGAAAAGTTGAACGATGTCATGGGCAGATATGAGATGGTTGATGTGGTTTCCCTCTCCCTTTTGGCAATGTATTTGATATGGTCGTCGTCGTCCAACACCGAGTGGTGTGGACTCGAGGCGGCGGTGGGATCTGCAGGTAAGAGATAGATGCTGACGATGGCCTGGGTTAGAGAGGATGAGGATTGGAGGAGAGAGAGAGAGAGAGAGAGAGAGAGAGAGAGAGGAGGAGGAGGAGGAGGAGGAGGAGAGAGAGTTAGAGAGCTACCATCGGGATTTTGGGATGCAGACGTCGTCAGCATTGACGTCAACGTCAGAGTTTGGATTCCATCGGCGTCGGGAGAGAGAGAGAGAGAGAGAGAGAGAGAGAGAGAGAGAGGAGAGACATATGCAGGTCGTGAACTTATGATGAAGCAGGACAATAGGTGAATGAAATTAGTGTAGTTAGGTAATTTTAAGGCATAAATGCCGATTTGCACCTTAAACTTGACTGAAATTGTCAATTTTCACTCTGAACTTGCATTTGAGTCAATTTACCTCCTCAACTTGGTAAAAATTGTCGATTTATACCCCGAACTTGCATTTGAGTCAATTTACCTCCTAAACTTGGTAAAAATTGCCAATTTGCACCCTATCCGTTAAATTTAATGTTTTCAATCCAATTTTAAGTCACATGTCATGCATTTAAGGGGTAGTATTGTCATTATATATTTATTCATATTCAATAATGAAATAAATTAATAAAATTATTTAAGAGGAACACTTGTTACAATGTTTGTTTTTTCGAAACATGTTATTGATTTATATATTTATTATTTTATGTGATATGGTATGTTAAAAGATATTAGAAAAAATATAAATAAATAAATATTTTGAAAATTAAAAATAAATGTGTGTTCCGAGAGAATTACTATTCTACCATTGTGTATGTCTTAGCCTTATTAGGTTTCCTGTTAGAGATAGATTCGCATCTCTGTAATAGATTATAACTCCGAATCCTACGGGATTGTGGTTATATAATGCATATATATTGGTCTCATTATCAATCAATAAACGGTTACATTCTGTTATATTACGTCGTTATTATTCTCGTTTTGTTCATCCTCCAACAATGTGTACATATAAAAATATATTTATACACAACACACTATATTTGAATGGTGGGTATATTGAATATATAATTCAAAGTAGGGTTAAGTAGGTAGAAAAAAAGATGTAAATAAATAATTTGATTAACAAAATAATCCTCATTTTAAAGAATATTTTATTTTTTTAAAGAAAAATATAAATATAAAATGACAACATTACCCCTCATGTGCATGACATGTGATGTAAAATTAGATAGAAACAGTTAAATTTAACGGATGGGGTGCAAATCGGTAATTTTTAACAAGTTTAGGAGGTAAATTGACTCAAATACAAGTTCGGGGTGTAAATCGGCAATTTTTACCAAGTTTAGAAGGTAAATTGACTCAAATACAAGTTCGGGGTGCAAATTGACAATTTCAGTCAAATTTAGGGTACAAATCGACATTTATGCCTAATTTTAATGGATGTCATTGAATTGGGATGGGCACATTTTGGCATATTTTTGACCATTTGGTCAATTCTCATAAGGATAATTTCATTAATGTGTCTGATCAAGTAGTTTTAATTGTCATTAATGTATTACTAGTCTACTTTATATTTTTGTAATTGTCACCCTATATAAAGCGATTATATAACAAAATGGATAGTTGTCACCGGGCAGACAGTTGTCCTTTTTCCATAACTAAAGGCACTATAGTTTTAGGATACATCCTACATAATATGCAGTCTTCATCGTAGTCATTGATTACTAGAGCTAGATCTACTGTTTTACATTATTCAGTAAATAAGTTTGACTTGAATAGTCTTGTAGCTTTATTTTTCCTAATACAAACAAGGAAAAAAACTGCTCCTAATAAAACAAAGGAAAATGCTGCCTTTGGTGAGTGGTGATACTTTTTTTTTGGTTAGCGGTGATCTAATCTTCTAACCTATATTTTGCTCTACTACTCTTATCCTCTTTGTTGTATTTGTATTCAATCTTCCATCATGTTGAGAATGTTGTGGAGTTCTATATTTCCTCAATTCGGCCAATATGTCTCATCCTCATCCATACGGTTTATATTTTGTAGTACTTGGAGACCTTCTTAGTGTAATTATTCATACACATTTTGGTGGGCTGACTTTGTCTAAGATCAAATTCAATTGTTAACCTAATAAGCTGATGTTTGATGTAGAACTTAATATGCTTATCTTGGGAAAGCATGTTTAAGTGGCTATCATTCTAAAGCTCAAATGAACAAATTTTGCTCCTCTGGACCATTGGATATCAGCTACTACGATATCAGCTACTGCTAGACTATCAGCTAATGTCGGTCCAACTAATGGTTGGGTGTATACTCCTCTCATGATAGTAATGGAATGTTTGGCTCTGTCGGGATAAAAGGCTTCTATAATTAATACTTTGCACCGATGTCCATGTATCGGTGGTTAGGCACAAACAATGAGATTTTAACTCTCTTTTAAGCATGAGTTTTGCTTTTGCTTACATAGAAAAAAAATAATTCGACAATCACCCTCCTCAAAGGTACATTCCACATAGGCACAGCTATACGACAAAAATACCTAAACCCTTTATTTTCGACAAAGATGAAAGACAACTCATCCATAATCTTAGCAGCTATATCCCTACAATTTTTTGACTCTAATTAGTTAACACTAAATTCCTCGTACTACCACTACCAGTAGCAGCCGGTTCCCTATCATCTAAACTAGTGTGAAGACCCGACCTCCAACCCAAAGCGAATAGACCAAAAGCAAAATATGAGTTTAAGATGGTTACAGCTTAGGACATGAGAAATAATTTGGGATTAACTTCCCGACTTGAGCTCGCCCGATTAAGTTGGAGGAATTGAACAGCGGCTCTGTTGGAAAATCAGTGAGATATTGCATATATAATTTAGAAAAAATATCCAAAATGATATCTGAAGTATCGTGAAAGGTATTTTTTGGTACCTACGAATTTTTGTTACTCAAAATGGTACCTGAACTATTACACCGTTACCCAATATGGTACCTCCGTTAGTTTCTCCGTTAAATTGATGATGTGACATGTATTTAGAAGGACAAAATGGTCTATACACAAATTTTTTATTTCCTATCTCTTTTCCTTCAAAATTCTCACAAATTCACCAAACTGACTGAAAATTTGTTGGACTTGATAAATCATACATATATTATTTACAAATTTATTTACAATATTTTTTATGAAATTTGTAATTTTAAAAGGAAAATCAACTCTTGTATCACAAAACATAACACAAGTTTTAGTATATATATTTGTTTAGCAATAATAATAAAATTAATTTTAAAATTATTGTTTTCCCTATTACTTACAGTAAAACCTCTATATATTAATAGTCTCGGAATTGATAAATTTTATTAATTTACCGATATATTAATATATCAATAAATTAATAATCTATTAATTTATTAATTTACCAAGATATAATAAATATTTTGTTACATTTTGTCGAAGAAAATTTTTTTGACTTACATTGTTTAATTTATTACGTATACCTTATTAAATATACTATTTTTTAAGTACAACATTGTTAAAAATATTATATTGTTTGATAATGATTATATTAATTAAATTTTTAATGAAATCCTCATAAATTTAAAATTTATTATATAAATTATGACACTAATAATTTATATATTTGATGGGGTCTAGCTAAATAAATTCTCGAACTTCCATTATCTTATAAATTTAGTGAATTATTGATTTAACACGTTGACTCTTAGTTGAGACCGAAAAAAGGTTTTATTTTAACGAGGTTTTACTATATTTGGTAAAAAAACTCTAAATACATGCCACATCATCAATTTAACGGAAACTAACGGATGTACCATATTGGGTAACAGTGCAATAATTCAGGTACCATTTTCGGTAACAAATATTCGTAGGTACCAAAAAATACCTTTCACGATACTTTAGGTATGATTTTGGTTTTTCCTCTATAATTTAATAAACTGAATTATAAAACAAAACAGGACATGAAATTATAAGGGGGCTTACACACTTTACAACCCATAAATAATGGATTCTATATAAAGCTTTTTCAACACTTCTTTGTTCCAATGTGGGACAACCACTTTCCATCATTCTAAGTAGTCATCTGTGAGTGACAATTTCTTATTCACTCACTAACCAAATTACACAAACAAATATATGATCTTGTAGCCCTCATTATGGATAACTCAAATCTATGTTCATCTTTAATTAATTTTATGTTTAACTTAATTTAATTAATCAATTAAAATTTAGTTTAAAATGGTTTATCCAAACCATTTTTTCAACAGGCTCAAGGCGGTGGTTTTGGTTTTGGTGCCCAGTGTCATACCCCGGGACCATTTCCGGTCGAGAGATGCAACAGTAATTGTCGTGGTCCTAAATTAGAGTCAATTGATGCGGGATCCTATGCACCGACAACACCAACTCATACTACAAAGGTAGGGGTAAACATAAATAACAAATGAAATTAAGATATGAAGCAAAATAGTTAAAATGTTGTTTTATTATAAAATAGTGGAAGGTAGCAAATAGTTCAGAGACGATTAGCAACAATGTGAATAAAACATGTCATCATAATAAATATATATATATATATAAATGGTTTTCAAACTAACTACGGTTGGGTCGTCTCTGATATGAGCACTTTGTGCTACGTTCTTAATATGTTTTTACCTCCATTTGTACTTTGCTTAACCCTTATTGTTGTAATATCGAGCCATTGAGTCACAATAGGAGTCTAGGACGGTTATGGATGTTTATTTGTGCTTAAACGAGTTAAAAACGAAGAATTGGTCTAGAGTCCTAGTTTGAGTAGGAATCCTTATAGGAGTAGGAAACCTAGTTGAATTAAGAGTCTTCATGTTTCTACGTTTTGGTCGCATTGGCGATATCTTGAGAGTCATGTTTGCATTAGGGATTCTTGTTAGACTAGGAAACGTACCATTTGGGAAATTCCTACTTGAACTCAAATTCTTATTACGAAACTTTCCTAAATGAACTTTCTTGTTCTAGTAACTTACTTATTCTAGTAAGTTTCTTTTTTACAAATTAGAAACTTTCCTAATCTAGTTGAGCTCATCTATTACATGTGTCTTTTTAAGACAACAAATGTCTAGATTAAGACATAAGTTTCGAAATAGATTATCTCTTCTTATTAATTTCGGTTTTTATTTTCAGATTTGAAGAGATAATTCAAGGGAGAAATAAAAGGGAGTTTCAGCCATGCATATTGAAGCCAAAGGAAGTCCAAGCCGTGTGGAACTCTTGAGAGAAAATAGGAGAGGAGGCCGTGCTATCCAATTCAGCCAAGGAGAAGGAGAGTCCAGCCCATGCCGTGTAACCTTAGAGAAACAAGGAGAGAAGAGCTTGTTCTACAAGGAAAAGAAGAGCAGCCATTCAATCCATTCAAGCAAAATAATCACAGCCGTGCATCCTTGATGGATAAGCCCATCAAAACCCTAGCAGCCTCTCTTCTCCTCCTTCTTCTATAAAAGGCACGGTCTCCCTCACAATTCACCGTCACCATTCTCTCACAAACAAAGCTGAATTGTTGCTTGAATACATCCAGAAAATTCAAGCCAAAAACCTTCATTCATCATCACCAAACCGTGATCATCCCCTTGCCTCTCCAAATCCGAATTCATCTTGCTCCATCCTTCAAGGTTTCTAATGTGTGATTCATCCATGTCTTGTAATTTATCTTTTGGTTTTCTGAAATTTTCAAATTCATTGTATGATTACTTGGATGTTATTTTCAGTTTTATATATGAAGAGCATAAATTCAGACTTATTTGGTTTTATATTTTGATCGTATAAACTCATGAAAGATGTATGTATGTCGTGTATTATGAATTAGGGCAGTAGGATTTCCAATTTTTATTTAGGTTTTATTTCAAATTCCTTGAATTTGTGCATCTAAATCAATGCTTGATGAAGCCAAGGCCATGGTTCTCCTAGGGTTGCGATTTAATTCACCAAAGTGTTCTTTGATTGAATACGCGCTTTGTGTTTCAATTATTGATACTTTTTTAGGGTTGTGATAGTTCTAGGAATTTGCATGCTTAATCAAGATGAGTGACGCCATGCTTGCTTACATGTCTCCCATTCGACTTAATGTGCTTATATGCTACTTTGTGTTTAACTACCACGCTTCGTTGATTCTAAATAACTAAGAAGCCTTAACGATTAGATGAACCAGTTCGGACTCTAATTAGGATTGGAATTAAAATGGACTTAGAAATAATCGAAAATACTTGCTGCCTATATGTTGTTCTATGCGTGTTATACATATTCTTGAGTAGAATTTGTGTTTTGGTTATGTGATGAATGGTTGATCAATTGTACATAAGTATTTGAGGATTTATTTTAAGTTGTAGTTTTAGAATCCAAATCAAATCCCCCAATAACATGATAAATATTGAGGCCCTTTGATTCCCCGGACTGAACGATCCCTGCTTATTCTATACTAACGATGATGTTTTTCAGGGTATTTTATAGACGTTCTAACAAAAAGCACTATCAGTCTCACCCGCATCAGGTTAGCGAGGACGAGTGCTCACCCCTACTTTCATGTACCTGGCAGCCAGTTTGCGAGGACATGGACTAGATGCTAGTGGCGTTGCATCGCTCGTGGTTCACTTCCGATACCGAGAAGCCAGCTTCTGGTGTGATTTCCTTATTTCTCGATCTTTGTTCCTACTTCAATAAATGCATTGTCGCATACTGATTTAGACTTGCTTTCCTTTCCCGTTGGCCCGTACTTATTGTGATGACATGTTTTATTCACATTGTTGTTAATCGTCTCTGAACTATTTGCTACTTTCCACTATTTTACAATAAAATAGTATTTGAACCATTTTGCTTCATATCTTAATTTCATTTGTTATTTATGTTTACCCCTTGCCTTGTGGTGTGAGTGGGTGTTGTTGGTGCATAGTATCCCGCATCAATTGACACTAATTTAGGACCACGGCGATTACTATTGCATCTCTCGACTCGAAATGGTACCGGGGTATGACAATAATACTCCCAGAGACAAAATTGAGTCACGGAACATAAAAACAATAGAGCCCCCGGATAAGACGCTAAGGTTATCCGTTTCTCCTAATCCCCTAAGAGTTTGAACCTCCCTCTCCCCCAAATTCCCATAGTTAAAACCGAGCTGTGTGTGGAGGGGTGATGTCTCTGACTCCCTCCTTATAGACTATTCTTCTCTTATATATCCCAAGTCTAATGGATCATATTAAGCGATGTATGATCTATTGGCTAAGTGTTTAATATTATATATGATGCTAGCTTTCGTTCCATGATTATGTTCTTTATATTCAAAGGTTTTCAATTCTGTTATATAAACATGAATGGATTCCTCATGTACTCCCATTGATTGAGAGTCATCTTTAATTTGCTAGGAACGAGTTCTAAGCATTACTAGTTGCTGATGAATTCAATCCAAGTAGTAGATGTTCACGCTAAGTAGCCTTGAATTGTCAGATGTGAATAAAACATTCTTAATATGTTATAGTTCTAATTGGTTCTTAAGTGATTGCGTGAAAGTTTCTCGATCGTGTCAGGGATTACTTCTTATAACTAGATTGGAATTGTTTAGGGTGGATTGTTCCTAACCTTGGCGTCATAGATGGAATGAATAAGTGCAATTAGACTATGTCTGACGTTTCATTTATATTCAATCTTATATCAAAGACATGACATGGTAATGACGGTTACTTGAGATAATACTTGAGCATGAGATATTTGAGAAAGGCAGTTGACAAATGGAAGATGATCACTTGTAAATATGTATATAGATTTTAACTTTATTTTATTTGCAAACGATCCATGAAAGCAAAACTTCAACTCTTTTATATCTCTTGTACATATGTAAATAATTATAAATAATCATTTTATTAACACTTTATTTTGCAGAGTACCCTCAATCTCCGGCCTATAACGATACCCTACTTACCACTATTATGTAATTGTCAACATGGTTTTATCCATATCAATTTGGTAGTAAAAATCTGAAGTTTTCAGAGGTCTCTCACGATTCGCAATGTCTTGATCGCGCATTATTTGATGTTGTACAACTTGTCTCCGCATGTGAGGAGTGTCAAAATCCAACGTTCTCCAACTTCTATTATACACTCTTACAACCTAGCTAAGTGTAGTTGTATAGTGAATACGGAGATCGACTTAATATTGTTCACATGCTTCGGTCCATTTGGTACTACCTTGAAATCAATGTAAGTGTCTTCACTCTAAGCTAGTTTCATACCTATACATCCAAAATATAAGGATACTAAAATCCAATACATATATATCAATAAATAATCATTGTATCCTAAGCATACAAATGGTTGGTTTACTAAGAATCGAAACTTAATGCTCTGATACCAACATTTTACACCTCAACTCAAGTAAAGGTATAAACTCATGTTCAGATGTGAATCGCATTCTCATTATAGACGATTTAATATTCATAATTAAAACAAGATAGATATCATAACATAACATCACATAACATAACATAACATAACATAAGAAACAAAATCCTTGTACTTTTATTTAATATCACAATCCTTTTAGAAACAGAGCTTGAAGCATACATGCTTAAAGCATTTACAACACAGTATAAAAATATTTCTTTTCAAAACAACTATTATTTATTCAAAGCTTACATACAAAGAACTAAATATGATATCTTAATTTACAATATAAGATTCCCTAGAACTTGTTCTACACAACTAGTACCATATCTACAATGGGAGATAAATGAGTGAGCTAAATTTAGTATGGCTAGCTAATACACTAACAAATACATTATATTCAAACACAAACAACAAAATCACATTACAAGAAAACAATGCATGAATATGATGTTTACTCTCAACGCTGCACCACTCTAAAATCTATAAATTTTCTTCTATGTTAGTTATCTCATAACATTCATGATCTCCAAACTCGAAACCCTATAAGATCATTTTATCGTCGTTCGCCGTTAAAGGGACTTGTTTTTCCCAAATATGTGCACTTTGATAAGTGCACTTTGTGCGACGTTCTTAACATATTTTTACCTCCATTTGTACTTTACTTAGCCCTTATTATTGTAGTATTGAGTCATTGAGTCGGATTAGGAGCCTAGGGTGGCGTTAGTTGCATTTTGGTGCTAAAACGGGTGTAAAACGCAGAAATTGTCGAGAGTACTATAGAGTAGTATTCCTTGTCGAACTAGGAAACCTAGTTTGGTTAGGATTTTTATTATTCGATATTTCTGTAACATATGTGATTTATATTTATTATTTCCTTTCCTTATTTTCAGAATTAAATTTGAGATAATAACTTGGAAATTATGGAAAGAAAGAGGAGAAGAAGGAAACAAAAGGAGAAAAAGGAAAGAAGTAATTTAGTTTCTGAATAAGATGAAAAGGAATAAGTATGCAGCCTCAAAGGAGGGAAGGTTCATCCGGCTATTAAATGGAAAGAATAAGAAAAGAAGGAAACAAAAGAAGAAAAAGGAAGGAGAGAACAAAGAGATAATTCTGAAGAATGCATGTGGTCTAGAAGAAGGGAGAATGCATGTGACCAACAAAGATGATCATCATTCAATCGAGAAGGAAAGAAAAGAAAAAAAAGAGAAGAAAATACATGGATCAGCCCATTCAAAACCCTCGCAGCCCCTCCTCTCCTCCTTCCTCTATAAAAGGCATGGCCTCCCTCACAATTCATCATCTCCATTCTCTTACAAACAAAGCCGAATTGCTGCCTAAATAAATCCAGAAAATTCAAGCCAAAAACCTTCATCCATCATCATCAAGCCGTGCTCATCTTCCTCCTCCACCAATTCGAATTCATCTTCCTCCATCCTTCAAGGTTTTCTAATGTGTGATTCATCCATGGCTTGTAATCTTTCTTTTTATTTTCTGCAAATTTCGAATTCATTGTATGAATTATTGGATGTTATTTTCAGTTTCATATATGAAGAACATAAATTCAGACTTCTTTGGTTTTATGTTTTAATTGCATGAACTCATGAAATATGTGTGTGTGCCGTGTGTAGCGTCTATGGGCAGTAGGTTTTCGATTTCTATTTAGGTTTTATTTCAATTAATTCCTTGAACTTGTGCATCCAAATCAATGCTTGAGGTAGCCAAGGCCATGGTTCTCCTAGGGTTGCGATTTAATTCACCAAAGTGTTCATTGATTGAATATGCGCTTCGTGTTTCAATTATTGATACTTATATAGGGCTGTGATAGTTATAGGAATTTGCATGTTTAATCAAGATGAGTGACGCCATGCTTGTGTAACATGTCTCCAATTCGACTTAATGTGCTTATGTGCTACTTTGTTGTTTAACTAGACGCTTTGTTATGTTGAACTCTCATTAGCATATGTTTAGGATTGAACGCTTCGTTGATTCTAAATAATTAAGAAGTCTTAACAATTAGATGAACCGCTTCGGACTCTAATTAGAATTGGAATTGAAATGGACTGAAGAAGAATCGAAAATACTTGCTGCCTATATGTTATTCTATACGTGTCATACATGTTTCTTGAGTAGAATTCGTGTTTTGGTTATGTGATGAGTGGTTGATCAATTGTATATAAGTAATTTAGGATTTATTTTAAGTTGTAGTTTTAGAATCCAAATCAAATCCCCCAATAACATGATAAGTGTTGAGGCCCTTTTGATTCCCCGGACTGAACGATCCCTGCTTATTCTATACTAACGATGATGTTTTTCAGGGTATTTTATAGACGTTCTAACAGAACGCTCTATCACACTTATGAGCTGACCATAGATCTTGGATGCCCCATGAGTGAACTTATATAAACTAGGGTTTTCAATAACAAATCTCATATCCCACAATGAAAACAAGTGTATGTTCATGTATCACATATTCAAAAGCAAGAACATATGTTTTCCAATGTAAGCTTGTAATTAGGTTTCGGAAAAAATTTAACACTTGCTTTTCCAACATAAATATAACATTATCAAGCAATGTTTTAAATCAACTAACATTTATCACTCAAAATTTAAATCAAACAATGTCAAACATATCATAGAGTTGCATACATAAACACACCTCAATAAACCTAACCTGGTATTTCATAGCGGAAACTCGAGTCCTGTCTTTGCTCTTAGACTTGAGGATCACCAAGAACATCTTACGTACCTTGGGATGAAACAGGCTAGGGTTCTTATTTCCCAAATTTCTTTCGATTCCCCTATGTTTATGTCCCTCTCTTCTTCACTCATACTCTCAACATATATTTGAAAATCCATTCGACTCTATTTAGCCAATTAGAGAGCAATTGAAACCGACTCTACCTTCTTCAATCATATTGCTCATCTTTCTTAAAACATCCACCTCCTACTCCAAAAGTCAACTTTCAAACTTGTGAGGACACCTCATTCTTAGAGAGATAAGCACTCCCACACAAAAGACTATTTAACTAACCATATTTCATATTATTCGTCTCTGCTTTTTTCTCTTTTTTATATTTAAAATATACTAAAACTAAAGAAAATCGTAATGTGGTTCTATATAAAAGAAAAGGAATTTAGAAGCCTCCATCCTAAATTCAAACATGATTTCTACCATAAAATCAGGAAAAGAAGATTTTTCTTGTGATAGTCATTAATTGATGTGATGCAACAAACAAAATGCCACAAAACATGAAAGGAGGTAATCAAAGGATATTGGAATTTGTGAACTTCAGGTTTTAGGGAGAACAAAACCTCTTAACAGCTTTAAAGACTTATCGTGGGAAATGAGATGATAAGGGGTTTTGGCTTGGTTTGTATATTTGGTTGGTGCACGGACGAAATGTGTATTTGGGTGTTGCGGGGTAACTAGATATGAGAGATTATTGGGGGAAAATGGTAAAGCAGGTTCGACTAAGAAGGAGAACATGCTTGACACACACACACACACACACACACTCTCTCTCTCTCTCTCTCTCTCTCTCTCTCTCTCTCTCTCTCTCTCTCTCTCTCTCTCTCTCTCTCTCTCTCTCTCTCTCTCTCTCTCTCTTTTTCTTCCACCAAACCAAACAGACCACTCCTTCGGTGTTGAGCCACGCTGTTACCATTCCGGCAAGGATTAGACATGGAAACACACCACCTAAACTTTTTTTTCAGTCTACATCTCCTCATATCAAAAAATCCTACAAACAACCTTGATTTGCTCAAAATTGGAGGAGAGGCAACTCGGGACAATCAAAGAGCTTCAACTTGATTCTAGAGCTTTGATCATATGTTTCAATTTATTTTTTGTAAGTTGAATTTATTCTTTTTAAAACCCAGTAGAGATCCTTGTTCAATTTCTCATATCGAACCTTAACCCGAGTTTCTTCTTTTCTGCCAAATCACCACGGCGTCACCACCATCAGCGATTCTCTTTTAGGCAAGGCTCACATAAACGTATTCGTAAGCCCAATCAACCTTTTGTTCCTCTTTCAATTTCCATTTCAATCACCCTTTCTGGGAATCAATCATTAATCTTTTTTCCCTTTATGTTTCCATTTTGGGCATGAAACTATATGAAGACTTTGAGTAAGCTTGGAATGCAACATAGGACTATGAGACACTTTTGTGTGGTAATAACATCTTGGATTCAAGAACACATAACTCAGCAACCTCCGAGTCTACAACTAAGTTCATTTGAGGTAGCAAATCACCTTCTTTCTCTTCAATCTCTCAAATTTGAGTATGAGATGTCATATTGGAGCTTGTATCATTGTTGCATGTGGATTGGAGTTTGATCGGAATTGATTTTCGGAACCAAAAACGTAGTTGGAGAAACATAGGGTGAAATATTAGTTTAACGTACCTTTTACAATTTTACATTACTATTCTGCCTCTGCAAGAAAGTAATAATTTTATTGTTTATAATTTTACCTAAGCTACTTTTACTATTTTATAAAATTATTTTAATGACTTAGCAATAGCTGAGCAGCTTGTGCATGTTTACTTTTACCTTAGGGTAATTTAGTAAAACCCTAATTTAATTTGGAGACGAAAACTAAACGATATTTTTGATTTCCGCCTGGTTCAGAAATCGAGAACTCTTTTTAACTTAGATATATGTTGGTAAATATATAAATTTTCAATACGGTTCTGAGTGTCTTTAATAATATTAAAACACGCTTGCATCGTTCAACATTTAAGTTAGACTATTATCGGGCTATCCGAGAATTAGTTCATAAGAGGTTAAACAAGATCAACTCCTTTTCAAACCAGCCATGGTCAACAGAAAGTCAAATGTTGACTTTACTTGTCTAACTAGGAAAGAAGATCAAGTCAACATATCTACAACTTTTCAGATTTGAGTTTAACTCTTCTGAACTTAATGAATTCAGAACAGGTCGATGATACAAGAATTACTCAATGTTTGGAACAACAGTATTATTTTGGAGCTAGAGCAAACGTTTTGGACTTGGGGATTATGTACATCAATCCAGGTAGAGGAGAGGAGCTAACTCTCGTATCTTGCTTTTGGACCAAACTTAGATTCATAGTCTAGTTTTTGGAAGATTATTTGTGTTATGCATTAAATGTTGCGAAAACCAGAGGCTAGATACTTTTTATAATAGGATTGGTTAGAGAGAGAGAGGATCCTTAAGTATGACATCATTGTGGAAATGACAACAATGTTTAGACCTGTTAGTAAATGGGAACCTGGATTATCAGGATACACTCGGTGTCGATAACCCTTAACCCTTCAAAAGGGCAATGTCCCACTCTTTCTCCTGCTTTGTGGAAATTATTAAAGTGACTTTTATCTCCTTAGGGTATTGTCTGAAATAGATACTCTCACTCTTTTCTTATTATTTTAATAACAAGGCAATTGACATCGACTTAAGAAACAATTGTATTTACTTCCTTGTCGCTATGTTCGGTCAAAGATCTCTAACATGATCATATCCGAACTTTGAGTACTCCACTGTTTTACCATCATGTATTTCCCAAACTTTCATAGTTTTAATAAATAGTTTCCTCGGTGCTTAACCTACCCTCAACATTATATAAAACTTATTTCACATCCCTTTAATTTCCCAGTTTTGAAACCTCATGACCGGGCTGGTCCCTACTGAGCAAGCGAGGATGATGCACACCCCTACTATAGTTTTCTTGCATGTCCTATTGACAATTTAAGGAGCTCAAGAATTTACCCGAGTTTATTGTTCATTCCTCGTGTGATTCTTTCCATTTATTGTGAAGTAACCTACTTTCCATTTCTGAGGTTATATTCAGAGTTGTAGCCACTATTATCTTGAAATTTGGGTTGTCATATGTTTATTTAAAGTTTGGACCGGTAGCTTAATGCTATCCTCCGCATACTTGTTGTATGAATCTATTTATTTTCACAAATTTGTAAAGAGTTGTTCTTTTTAGGAAAAAAATACTTATTACTACTTGAATTTTACCCTTATAAACAATTTTGTCCATCACCTTTCAAATTAAACTAGTTAGTCTTTAATCTTTAATTTCTCTACAGTAAGGTCCATTTCATCACATAAGGATCAATTAAATTAATAAAATGACTAAAAGACCCTAGTTAAAATCGATTTTCTTGTTCTCTTTTGTTTTCTCTCCACTTCTTTTTCTTTCTCTCTCATTTCAATAGTATTCATAGACGAGCACGCATCTACAAGTATCCCACTAGATCCACCACCCCTTTGCCACTCCAAATGAAATTCAATCATTGATATCGTTTAACTCTCTTGAAAAATCCATACATCTTTGACATTAAAGATGAACGAGGAAACAAAAGGGATTGTGAGAGCGAGATGTAAGAGAATATAAAAGAAAACCTAGGAAGGAAGAGAAAAAGATAGCTACGTGTTTCTTAAGACCCATTGCTCGTTTGTGAGTGTGTGTGAGAGAGATGTAATGAGAGAGAAAAGAAAAGAAAAGAGGGAAAAAAACTTGTTTTTAAATGAGGGTATTTTAGACATTTTGATATTCTTACATTCGCCAATGAAATTGATCTTATTGTTGAGAATTGAGAGATTAAAGACTAACCGATTTCTTTTAAAAGGTGGGGGACACAACTGTTCTTACGGATAAAATTTAAGGAGTAATAAGTATGTTGTCCTTCTTTTTACTTGTGAAAGTATTAGACTTGTTGAAAATTTTTGGTTCACAGGTTCATGTTAGTGAGTGTCAGGATGAAACTTATTCGTTTTGTTCGCTTGCTAAACATAATTGTAATCTTAATTATGCTGGCCACATCCCTTTCCAAGATGTAACAATATATGTGCTTTAGGTGGAAGATTGGCCCAATCTAACAATTCTCATTCAACATTTCACTTCGTTTCAAGTCAACATGCTTGGATTTTGGGCCATAGAGCAAAATCACTGGCAACGTTGAATCGATAAATGAGCATGTGTGTTTCCTACACCTACCTTTGCAAGCCTGTAAAAAATGTAGATGTGGCTTAGGTCCACATATAAAGCGTGTTTGCTCTGTGTGTTTGTTGGTTGCATCACTTAAATATGAATATGTGTATTTATGTGTGAAGCTACCTACTCCCAAGTATAAGATGTCAAGTTTTAGTAAGGGAAAGTATAGAATATCGTACCCAAGGGATTGGGGGAAACTCAACTCTAACTAGATTTCCGCAAGAAAAACTAGAAAAAAACATGCATTTTAACTTTTTACAAGTTCACAACCTTAGCCCTTTGGAAGCTAAAAGTTATGGAAATGGTATTAACAAGTGGTAGCGAATCGACTTGGTTGATTTTAAAATTAAGCTAAGCAAACTAATTCTTGCACAAAAACAACAAAGAAAAGTAAATGTAGAGATATAATCAAAAGAGGAGTAGAGACTTAGGCATTGCACCTAGCCTTACTCATGCACAAATGTAACTCAAGATTAATGCATAAACATGTTTGACAAACTTCCCCCTAGTGCTTTGGTGAACCTACCAAGAAGCTAACTAATTATGCAATTTAACAAAGTCTTTTGGAGCCAAATTAAATCACACAACCTTAGTCCCAATTATATTACCCTATAATATAAGTGGGCTATGCACCACAAGCATAACACCCCCTTAGAGTAATTACACTCATGGCACAAACATTAAGTTCAAGGTAAGAAATTCAAGTAACTTAATATTTCCCGTAAGAAACACTAAGCCACCACCTAAAGGCTACCCATGCTCACGGATTCAAGAAGTTGTCAAGTTCAAGTTCCGATTCATTAATTACCTAAACATGTTTCTAGGTGACAAAACTAGTAACACATTTAGTAAACATTTTAAGTGTAGAACCCCATAGATTCAACATGCATCAACATCAATTAAGAGTAAATGAATTCATTAGCACATGAGTTTGGCTAGGGCTAGCCTAGCCTCAAATCCAATTACTCACAACCCATTAAATACAACAAACCCTTGAAAATGAAATAAATCAAAAGAGAAGTAGAGTAAAGAGAGAAGAGATTACCAAGGGTTTGGTACAAATGATACCAAACCATACCTCTAAAGGTTCATTACCCACATAGTTGTAATAAGAAATAAAGTGCTTCTAAGTATGGTATTAATGAGTTTTAACAAAGGAAGAACTCTATGAACATCATACTTTATCCACACAATCTAGAAACAAAGAACAAGGGTTGAGGATGACTACGAGTAGAGGATGAAGAGGGTGAAGTGAGTATGACTTTGTTAAAACCCTCACACTGTCACAACTCTTTACTCCAACCCAAATCAATGAAACAAGTTTGTGATTGATCAAAGGTGTAAAATATCTTTAGTTTTTGGTGAAAACCCTAGACACTTTACACTTCTCTTTACACAACTTGATATATATGACTTAGGCATAATAAAACTATGTTAAAACTATTGAAAAGATGAAGTTTTGATGGAGTTTTAGTGTGGCGAAGGAGGTTGCATGAATTTGGGAAGAATGAGTGTATTTAAAGGCCTTAGGGTCACAAATGAATGGTGGAGATGTAAGGAGATGAATGGCTACATATGGTGGACAAATGTGGAAACACAAATTGTGAATCTTGTTCTTGGAATTGTCCCATTCATTTGTCTTCTTCTATTTTGAATTTTTTAATTTAAATCCTCAATTCATGGAGCACAAATTGTGGATGTTGTTCTTGAAATTGTCTCTTTCATTTGTCTTCTTCTATTTTGAATTTGAATTGTAAATTAAATTCCACAATTCATGATTCACCAATATGCTTCATTGACTTATTGACTTTAGCCACCACCATTTCCGGCAACCACCTTCTCATCACCGGAGTTTGACCAGCATTTTCCGGCATTGACTTTTGTCTTCTTGTGAAATCTCCACATTTACTCTTTTTGGGTTGAAAGTTTCACCCAAATCCAGAACGTGCGCTAAATCTACAACTTTTGACGTGTTTCTGATCATTTGCACATTTTCCTATCATGAGTAGGAAATGTAATAAGACATAGATATATATATATATAAATAAAGCAAAAGAATAAAAATAAGGCAAGCATTACTAGGTTAATATTAACCTAATAGTGTCGAAATTAGACATGAATCCTTATAAGACTATGGAATTTTATATAATTATTTGACTGAGCATAATGTTTGTCACGTGTTAGTATAGTAACTAATCGCCAGATTTTTTGGGTATCAATAGTAAGAGAGTTCGTAAAACTTTCTGTGTCGATGTCTATGGTGGAGAACATGATGCAACACGATGGGAGAGGGAGGAGTGGACGTGGGAGCCTTGATGAGGTTTCTAGGGTTTTGGAGGAATAAATGTGTGGAAAGATAAAAGGCTAGAGTTTCCCATTAGCAATACTCCTCAATACTGGCTTTTATTATCAAGGATCATTATTGAATATACATGTTTTCCCTATATTATATAGGGCCCTACTATATATTGTGTCAAAATAGAATTGTGTGCATTGTAATTAGCCCAAAGTTGACTCAGAGAACAAATACGAGATCACACAACGCGCTCTCTCTCTCTCTCTGAATCTCTCTCCGGAATCCACTAGTACATCTTTTCTCTTCTAGTGACTTAGCATCATCAAAACCGCTCCGGTTCATTTCTTCTCTTCCACTTCTCTATGTTTTGTCGGTTCATCCATTCTCTTCCAATTCTGCCAGTTTATCCCCTCTCTTCCGATTCTACCGGTTCATCCCCTCTCTTCCGGTTCTACAATCTGTCGAGATCACTAGTTCAACCACTCTCTCCTAGTGTCTCAACATCCTGCCAGTTCATCCCCTCTCTTTCGGTCCTAAAATCCGCCGAGACCACTAGCTCATCCTCTGTCTCCTAGTGTCTCAACTGACACGACCCACTCCAAATATTATCCTAATATCTAGAGTAGATCATGATGGGACCACTACCCAAGGAGGTTTACCGAAAATTTCGGCATAATCTCCCTTGAAAGTAGGCAACCAACCTGCAGCAATACAATTAACAAAATCCAACAATATTTCAAACCACGCAATAATCATCCCCTTAACAGTTATACATCATGAAACACAATCTTATACAACATACTCAAAATTAAATTATCAACTCCATAGAGTTCTACGTCCCATGGCAATCAGTACAACTACAAACAAATAAATACATGACTTGTAGATTAAGCAGGTAACCTGTAGGTCTGGATAGTCGACAACGGACTCACGTCCTGGCGGTTACTAAGGGGAGTCAGAAAGCCTGCGAACTGAGCATTTGAAAATAAAGGTCAACCACTTGAAAACATTCTGGTCTTAATATTTATAGCTGCACCCACCACTTGAAGGAAGTTTGGGTACACATTACCCATCATCTTATTCACATACACTCCCCCAAGTCCCTCAATAAACATCTCTATTTTACTTTGCTCATCTTGTACCAAAATGGAAAGGTGGTATGCCATCATAGTGAATCTCTGCTCAAACTCCACTACAGTCTCGTTTTCACCCCTCCTCAAACTCAAGAAGTCACGCGCAACCGACTACGGTGGGCCTGACTGAAAAATCGAGCATAAAATAGTTCTTGAACTGCTCCCAAGTCATCTCTCCATTATTTCCATGCTCAACTCTAACGCCTTCCCACCGATGATAGGCAGTCCTATCCAAAAAGGTCACTGCCATGCTTACTCTCTGATTCTCAGGAACTCTTGCATCCACAAATGCCTTCTTCATCCGGGATATCCACTAATGAGCATCCAATGCCTCCATGACACCCTTAAATTCATAGGCTTATGCTTCGATGACATCTTTTCTTCTAACTGTCTAGCGATGATGATGGCTAGCAAGTCAATCCGACATTTGCCTGAAAAGGCGCTCAAGTGTGGCCATTAATCCACCAACATTACTTCCTTCACCCTCCTCAGGGCGGTTTGCGGGCTGTCGACCCCTACGTGGAGGCATACTGAACACCTGAGGATCACCAATAAATTAGTAAGTTATAAAGAGAGAGATCGCAACAAAACCATCTCTCTACACTCACTAAGTGTCACAAATATAAGAGTGACACAACGGAAGCGTAAATCGAAAACCTAGGCTCTGATACCAACTGACACGACCCACCTCAAATATTACCCTAATATCTAGAGTAGATCATGCTGGGACCACTACCCAAGGAGGTTTACCAAAAATTTCGACATACTCTCCCTTGAAAGTAGGCAACCAACCTGTAGCAATACAATTAACAAATCCAACAATATTTCAAACCACACAATAATCATCCCCTTCACAATTATACATCATAAAACTACAATCTTATACAACACTCAAAATTAAAATATCAACTCCATAGAGTTCTAAGTCCCATGGCAAGCAGAGAAACTACAAATAAAAAAATACGTGACTTGTAGATTAAGCAGGTAACCTACAGGTCTGGATAGTCGACAATGGACTCAAGTCCTGGCGGTTACTAGGGGGAGTCGGAAAGCTTGCGAACTGGGCATTTGAAAACAAAGGGCCCATGGGAAAGTATTTAAAACGTTAGAGTGAATGGACGAAAACATAACACAAAGAGATGAAATAACTTAATACTTTTCCCAAATTTCAACTAGCAAAGTAAAATTCCGATGAATGCATGTATTACATAAATATGTGAAATAAATATCAAAATTTGACTAGCCCCGCTAGTCACCCCATCCTCTCCAGTTCTACATATAGACTAGCCCACTTGTCATCATAATCTCATCATGCCATCCCATGTGCCTCTCAGGCAAAAAAATCTATATGTACTCCCATACTCCCGAAACCGTCATGTCACGTTAACTGAGAGGGTAACGGGCTTTCGTGGCATTGCCGGCATACCACATCGCCTCACAGGCGGAAAGGGCTTGGGTGCACTACTAGGGATAGCCACTGATAGAGCGTTGGTTAAAACGTCTATAATAAACCCTGTAAAACATCATCGTTAGTATAGAATAAGCAGGGATCGTTCTTTCCGGGGAATTGAAGGGAACTCTAAACTTTTAGTGTTAACAAATAATTGGGGGTTTGAGATTGATTATTAATTACTAAAATAAAACCTAAATTACTATTTACATGATCGACTTCTCTTTAACAAACTTAAACCAAATTTACCATTACACCACATAATTACAAGTTTGAACCTATCATGCATTCTAATTCGACCAATTACATACTTTTTAGACACCAATACAATTAGAGCCTTAGGGGATCATCTAATCGTGCAAGATTTCAATTAACATTTAGATTGACTTAGGGCCTAATCTAAATTTGCATGCAATCGAATTCAATAACACTTAGAGTAGAAATCAAACAAGATTACATTTAAGCACTAAATCTTTGTTGGAGACATGTTTCATGTGTGGCATCACCCACCATGGTTTCACATGCAAATTTCCAGAATTTTTTACCACTTTTAATCAACACAAACCGAACCAACTTAGAGCATGATTCGATATATGTCAATATGGTTGATGAATCTAGCACTCAAACACAATCTTAGGGACTGCATCCAACCACTAAATTCATATACACATATCTGAAAATTATCTAAAAGTATGAGAAAGATGATTAGAACACAACAATAGAAATACAAACTTCAATAATTATAAGAACATAAATTCGGTATAGTCTAAAAAAATATCAAATACAATATGAAAATTCTAAAACAAATACAAAACCAATATTTCCACATAAATAACAACTTACAATCTTCATAGACAAAGAATTGTAGATTAACACAAATAGACGAAGCCATGGAGATGAGTTGCGAGAATCACACGTTGTAGGAACCTTGGAGGTGTGTCTTCAATAGTGAAACTCGGTGGAGATGATGATAGTTTTGGGGTGGACGGCTTGGCTAATTTGTGAGGGAAATTTATGGTGGTGTTTTGGTAGAGTTTTGGCTCTTGAATGCTAATGAGAAGTGATGATATTTGAGAGGTGAGGCCATGAATATATAGAGGAAAGATGGAGGGTTTGAAATTGCTTCTTTCTTCCTATAATAATGCCTTAAATCATGGAAAGTTTTATTCCCCAAAACATGGCATGTTTTAATCCCTAAAACATGTCATGTTTTATTCCCTAAAACATGCCATGTTTTATGCCTTTAATGATCATCTTCTATTTAATTGTTGCATGACTTGGCTCCATCTTTTTTTCTTTAATTATCTCTTCAATCTAATCTGAAAATAAGAAAATAAAATCATAAGTAAGAGATAATTAGTTTCAAAACCTAACAAGGATTCCTAGTCAAATTAGGACTCTAAACCAATTATGTGTTTTAACTCATGTACGCACAAAAATGCATCAAATACCGCTCAAGACTCTTACTACGACTGAATGACTCAATAGTACAACAATAAGGGCTAAGCAAAGTACAAATTGAGATAAAAACATGTTAAGAACGTCGCACAAAGTGCTCCTATCAGCCACTGACACCATAAGATGGAATCTATACATGTATCATCATCAATAACCATCTTTCTCGTCCTCATCAAAATCATCATTATTATCATCTTAACCAAACACACCATCCCCACCACTACCATCATAACATCATCACCATAAACATAATCATCATCAAAAATCTGGAAGTCCCATATCTAAGAATATACCTTGCCTATACCTCATTAGTCTCAATGGAATAGCCGAGTTGATAAGTTATTTACCTATGCCTCGTTGATTTCGATGAGATAATTGAGTTGATAGGACTTGGTGAAGACATATAATATAAGCCAAACCCAAGACAAATATGGTACAATTATATTAAGACCCCTCCCTGATATCACATTCTCATTCCGACATTCAAAAAATCAAAATCGATAATTTCCCAATAATAAGAGCCCCACAATTATCATGCATGCATTTTCTTAAAAATAAATGTCCACTCACAGTAACCAAGTATGCCAAGAGTCGATCCGAAGTGATCTCGGCTCTAGTCTCCGAACGTCCTGTTTAAAAAGACATAATTATATTTAAAATACCATACTTTCGAATTAAGAGACATGATAATATCATCGGCCTCCCACGCTCAAAACCATTCCAAACTTCAACTAGAAACATCCTCAATCTCACCAACGATTTCCACACTCTCCAAAGCACTATAGAATCATAATTTGAAGAGTTCCTTGATTAAAATCAAGAACTCATCTTCTTATCCCTTCAAAATTGAGGGAAAATAATGTCTAATTAACTCCAAAATTCCACAAATATTCCCACACTATTCTCAACTATCAAACCACTCAAAACCCATTCGAAAATACCTCCGGCACAGCGGTGCGCGCCCCTAGCGCCGCCGGGAAAAGCAGCCGGCCACCTCCTATGACTCCCACAATTGACCACTACAATCCAAATGACATTTCTAACAACTTCCTAGTTGACAACAAAGTCCAAATCAAACTATAAACCGTCCAATTTCACAAAAACATACGATCGGCATTGTTCAAGAAACCTAGAATTCAAATTCCTAGATTCGAGTTCTTACCCTTTGATTTGGTTCAATTCCTTTGGAGGGATTGTCAATGACGTTGTGACAAGCAAAACCCCTCAAAGAATTGAAGCTACGGCGGCCAGAGGAGTGAGTTCCGACGGTATGATGCCACTACGGTGGCGGAACTTCCAGGTGACACCGCTCCCTCCAAGCGGTGAGATAGGAGCTGCCACTACCGTAGATGAATTGAGCGTCGAGTCACCTCTCGAACGGGACCGGTGCGCCGGTCCGGGGTGGCTGGACGGTGGCCAATGCGACGGCGAGAAGGAGATGAGATCGGGGAGGCTCGGGGAAAAACTGAGTTCCCTCTTTTTTTGTTCTTTTTTTTTCCTTTCTTTCTTTCTCCACCAAAAAATAGAAACTTACCTCAAATATATAATCTTCAACTATAAAATTGGACTTCGGTGACACTCGTATTTAAACTTAATAAAATAAAAGTGACCAAAAGATTTGGGTCGTAACATCAACATCCTGTCGGTTCCTCCCCTCTCTTCCGGTTTCATACACTCATCTCAAACCATTAGACACAAATCCCATAACCTAACCCCAAGTCTTCCTCGTAACATATATACAACCAATATCCCGGACAAAATATCAAACCATTACAATAATATAAAATACGTGAACCTCAACCTAGAAATCTCATCAAATACTCACACAATCACCATGTTCATACACACAGACTCATATGAAACCTAACACACCATCCTTCTAGTACGCTATTGATACCACTGTAACAACCCAACTTGGTGACACTCCGTACGTACCCCTTTAAAAGGGATCAAGCCACTCATAGTTCAACTCTCGAAAATCCTATTCCCGAATATATTGTCAACAACTCCAAAATCTCAAATAAGACATATAATCCTCATACTTTAATCCAAATCAAATAACCGAAAATCAATATAATTAACCAAGAAAAATAATAACTCAATATCACGTCAAAATCAATTATCCGTAATTATTCATAAACGATCACAAATTCGTGACCATAAACCTAAAATCTCCAAACATGGCACTTACGATAACCAAATTCGACAAATTCTATTTCGTTGGGTTAGTATCAATGACTACAACCTAACAGAGCCACCCATTGCTCCAATTACTACCTCACACGCCGCTGCGTGTGCCACCACAGTGGTTGTGCGTGGGCCGCACACGCCACCCCTCTCCAACCTTACCAAAATTATTCGACCCCAACATGAAAGTTGTAGATCACACAAAACCAAACATTTTTCATACCTGCACCGGAGACCAAATCAGCCGGGAAGTGGCCGGAAAACATGGAGGAACTTCGGAATAGTGCACCTATTTAGAATTTTTTGATCTAGCCCGATTTGTCGCCTTATTTCAATCATAACATGCCCAGAATGAAGGATCACATCGATTAGTAGCAACCTCGAGCTCCGGAGTGACCGAAAAACGCTGGTAACTAGGCCGTGTACGGCGGTCAGCATGGTGTGAGATCAGTACCAATCGACGGGAAATAGCGGGGCGGTTCTAACACGACCGGTGGCGCCCCTATCGGTGGCCAGATGGCGGAACAATGCAGCCTGATTTTAAATTTTCTCATTTACTCTCTTTAAACCCTATATTTATACTATTTTCCAAAAATACCCAAAACACTTCTTGATTCGCAACTTTTTCATACGAACTACAATTTGGGCCTGTCATGTGTCTACGAATTCGTATCGACGAGCTCTACAACTTTTGTGAAGGAAGTTTTCTCGAAAATCTTACGCATCGAAAAGTCAACTTTTAGACTAGTTACACTTAATACGACTCTTGATCCAAGTAAAAAGATAAAAGTAAAATCGTAAGGAATTGTAAAGATTATGGGCGTGTCACTAGCAGGTTTGGTTTCTTTGATTTTGGTGAAGATCGACGACTGCGGCTAGTGGTGTGAGCCCTTAAAAAGTTTCTTTATCTTTTCGGCATTGTTGACACGCTAATCGAAATTTTTCCGAAATGTCAAAATGTAGTTTAACATTTTCGTGTTGAACTACACGTCGTCTCAAACGTAGGAGTACTAAAAAAAACAATTCCGACACTCGGTTATTTTTCTACGCATTTACGAAGTTAACGATTTTTAAATTATACTTTCAGAAATTACATTTCTTGCATATTTAAATCTTGGCCCTTAATCTCCTTCGTGCAATTTGGGTCGTTGATTTCCTTAAAGTGAGAGAGAGAGCCCACCCTAGGCTCTCCCACACACAATTCTCTCTCTCTCTCTCTCTCTCTCTCTCTCCCTTTTTTTTCCTCTCTTCTCTTTCTTCTTTCTTCTTCCTCCCCGCACCCTCTCTCTGTTCATCTCTCTCTAAAACCCAGAAAAAGCCCTTGTCTTTGACTAGTCACGCCAACATCATCCGGCCAAACTGGGTAGGCGGACCACCACCAAAATCTCCTCCTCATTCTCCTCTTCCTGCCCATACTCGTAGACCTCGCATGCAAACAAGTTTCCAATGAGGTCGATTTTGAAGCCGATCGAGATACCGAGGCACACCGGTGTAGGCATGCAGCTATCAAACTCTGGGGAGTTTCCTAACCACTGCTTGATAAGCTCAGTCCTTCCATTAGTCTGTTTTGTTCCATTTCATTGTCCGTCACACCCAAGCTTCTAAACTCCATCCTCTTCTTTTGTTTTCGCCGCCGTGGAGCGTCAAGTTCCGGTGACCTTGTTTCATCGAGCTAGCAGCCTAGGTTAGCTAGGAGTGAGCCTGGAAGCATTGAAGCAGCAATATAAGTTAGCTAGAAAGCCACAGAGGAGCAATTGCAGCCTAGATCAGGAGCGAAGGAGTGCAACGTCAATCGGTTTCGTTCTGGTCTTCGTAAAGGTATCAAATGAGCTCCAATCTTCTTTATTTTAGTATTGTTGCGATTGTAATGTTGTTTTGATTCGTCTAGTTTGGTTGAATGTCGAATTTGGTTGATTTTAGGCATAGATCTTCGCCGAAAATGTTGATCAGAGGAAGATGGGTAAAAACCCTAGTTTTACCGTTTCTAAAGTTACAATTTTACTGTTTTACTGGCCCTGTGAAATGACCAAAATATACATGTTGACTTTTTGTAATTACGACATGCCCCCAGACATATTTAATGTTACCAAGTTACCTTTTATTGTTTTTACCATGGAGTGAAATTACTAGAATGCCCCCGTTCACTTTTAGTATTCATAGTCATACCCCTGACATATGTACTGTTTACATTTACTTTTTCAGATTTACCATTTTATTATTTCAGTAAATTTTTAGTTAACTTTTTACCTAAACAATTTTATCTTTAGGTTTCTCAATTTAAATCGAATTAAGAAAAATTAGTAACATTTCGCTAAAACGTAATTTTAGCTTTACAGTTAAACCTTAAACTCAATTTCTGCCCAGATTGGAAATCGAGGAACTCTTAAGCGTGAGAGATTTAAATGCCGGAAGAATAAATTTAAAATTTTCATTCATCAATTATTCTCGTCTTAAATCTAAGATACGAATATCTATAAAATAAATTCACATTCACCTTTAGAAAAGTCAGCCGATCATCCCATGACCTCGACTCGGGTAGTCAAACTAGTCAAACCGACGATCAATTACTAAATTGACTAAAAACTTCATGGACCTTACTTTCCCTTTTTTGTTATTGTTTAGCCACGAGACGAGCTTGAGGGACGTGATTCTACTCGGAGCAAGACTTGGGGCGCAAACTTCGGCACTGCTATATCAGGTAGGGTGAGACGCCCGCTAGGGTGAGCCAGTACCTTCCGGGTTAGTGGTTTTCTATATATAAAATGTAGAATTAATTTCAGTTTACCCAACTTTACACCCAAAATCAGTTCACCTCTTAAACTTTTATTGTAATTAGTTCACCCACTATACTTTCAAATAATATTAAAGGATGACAAAATTCAGATTTTTTTAGTTAAAATCAGATCAAAAACTATCAAAAGAAGGTTTCAAATCATATATGCAAGATCAAAACAAAATTCCTAATAATTTTACAACAACACTAAAGCTTAAAATTAGGTCTCGTAGCATAATTATCGATATAATCCATATAAAAATCTAAATTTTGTCATACTTTGATGTCATTTGAAAGTATAAGGGGGTGAACTAATTAAAATAAAAATTTAAGGGGTAAACTGATTTTGGATGTAAACTTTATGGGGGTAAACTGAAATTAATTCTAAAACCTATGTGCTATACGTCTTTATCACATGTTTCATTCATTGATACTTTACTTTGGTCATATTGTCTCATGACTGATCCTTTTATTTTATGCATGATTATAAGTCGGTGATTCTGTGTACTGTTGTCTAACACCGCGTGTTTTATTATTATATGGTGAATCTCGCGTCCTAATGTCCGGGCACCATGATTTACCCACGGTGATTCCATTGTTCTGATGTCCAGCACCGTGTGGCTTAATAATACGGTGATAACAGTATTCTGATGTCTGGCACCGTAGTACATTATTGGCTCTCAGTTCGCCCGAAGGTGAACCTTAGAGCCGGTCGGCACATTTGATGTTATAGTCTCGGTTGGACTTTCGTTACGTATTTTTACACTAACAGTATGTATATATATATATACTATTATATTTATATATATATATATATGTATGTATATAAAAATGGTTTTCAAACCTAACTACGGTTGGGTCGTCTCACCCGCATCGGGTTAGTGAAGACGAGTGCTCACCCCTATTTTTCAGGTACCTGGCAACTGGTTCGCGAGGACTTGGATTAAGTGCTAGTTGCGTTGAATTGCTCGTGGTTCACTTTCGATACCAAGGAGCCAGCTTTCGGTGTGACTTCTTATTTACCCAATCTCTGTTTCTACTTCAATAATCGCACGATGTGTACTTTGTTACTTTGCAGTTCAGTTGTGTGGTTGTTTCTTTTGGCCCGTATTTATTGTGATGATGTGTTTTTCTCTTGTCATACTTGAACTTTCATTTTATTTGCTACATTCCGCTTATTCATATTTATTCAATAAATTAAGCTTCATTTACTTTTATCATGAATTTACTATTATTTACTTATCCTCATAGTCTTGTAGTCGTAAGTTGGTGTTGTTGATACGTAGGATCCCGTATCGATTGGTACTAACTTAGGACTACGCCGATTACTGCTACATTTCGAGACCGGAAATCATCCCGGGGTGTGACATGCGGTTTTCACGCTTCTAGGGTGCAAGGTTGGATGGTTTCTTAATGTTCCATAATATCTTCCTATCTGGCTAGATCTCTACTCTCGCTAATTCTCTTTATCTGAGTGTGTTGGTGGGGCAGTAGTGGAAGACGATGATAGAACATTGGTTGTCGAGATGGTGGCTTTAGCTGAGGGCAAGGCCGACTGTGGTGCCTAGAGCAGATATGGGTTTCCCTATGTGGGCCTGGGTGTTTTGGGCCTTGTTCTCCTTGCCCAGACACTTCTCAGTCCACATTTGGGAGCCAGGTGATGAGTGTTAGCTAATTTGGGCTTTAAATCATGTTTAAGTCTGAAGCGCATATCTAGTTTATGAAGTCGACTACATAGACTCAGCATAGACATGTTCGTGTTCTGGTTGTAATTCTAGTTTTTTAGGGTTGTTTTTAGTTCTTGGCCATTTCTCATATTTTCAAGTATCATGGCTCCAAAAAGGGGCGGTGTTGACAATAGCAATAAGACCGGTACTAGATCATCTGGGCCCGCCCTCGTCGGCTCTATTGCAACACACCATGGCCCAGAGTCGACCTCACTCGTGATATGGGTTGAGGAGCGGATTGGGACGACAATGGGAAGAGGGCTGGAAAATAGAACGTCAGAAGGACATCGGTCCCACATTGAACATAGCCCAAAGGATCATTACTCATGGGGCTATAAAAGGATCGTAGATACCTTCAGAAGGAAATAATGTGACTCTGACCTATTTGCTATTATTGTAAGATAAAGCTTATTTACTGACTTAAGCATCATAGTGGAATACTCCGGAACTACTAGGCAGGTTCCTAACCAGTGTTCGTTAAGTGTGATAGCTCTGTAAGTAAACAGTGAAGAAGCTACGGTTTACTCCAGAAACAAACGGAAAATATGCTTATATTGTTTCGTACATTTTTTTATTAATAAAAGACCTCATGTCGTAGTTTCAAAATTTATTTTTTAACCTCATAACTTTTTTATTTTATTTTAAAGTTCAAATCTTCCGCAATTTGTACTAATTTGTTTTTACCAGTTAGGTATGTTGAAAAGCGGCCAAAAAAAGAATTGTAAAGAGTAATCAACGAAAAGACAGTACAGGTGGAAACTGATACCCAACTTTTGTCCAGACTTATGTGTGATGATGTTGATAAGTCACATGTGCACAAACGTTTTGGTGATGATGATGACTCCTTAGTCCTTATGTGATAGAGAATCCCTCTACTCTACCCTTATATTAATTTACAATTTCATCATGTGCCTTCATTACTTGTCCAAATATTACGGCCTCGGGGATGATCTTTATTGTACTAGTATGCTATAAACAATATACACCTAAATTGTTGTCACTTTTGCCGGATTTACCAAAATTAGGAAAATGGATACTCAGCAAACATTAATATGGTAATTTAATAACAACCCCCATTATGATTCAATATTGGTTCTTATAGTAATTCACTAGATCCGCCTTTGACGAAATTCATGGTGTTTATTTTGCTCCCTTTAAAGGCCAAACGGCGTTGTCCACCAACCAAAATCGCTAGTTAAATCAAGTAATACTGTTATATCTCAGATATTATAGGTATTTGTTTTGAATGGACTCCTCAATTTGGCATATGCAATAAAAATCATTAGGTTTTGTTTTTGAAATTTCTGTTTCAAAAATAGAACCCGAATATGCAATTTTATGCCACTATTTAATATTTTTATTTCACATGTCGGTTAAAAAAAATTACTTCACGTATTAAGTTATGTTCTGTTTTGCTTGTGTTTTGTGTAACTTTATTGGTTCCATCAATAGTTGTTACTGTTACTAATGTTGAACTATCTTAAATGAAAAACTCAATTAACTTAGCACATGTAAGTCACGTGTTTTGCTATAAATTCATTACACACATTGCTATGAATCTTCTTACTTACATTACGTTTCCTAGAAATATGTAACAAAACTTTAGATCATTCTCACATTGCCATTGATAATTATATTTTTATTGTTCAACACGAGCATACGTAGAAATAGATAAGATTTCATTCAACAAAGTATAGTGTTCAAAGTGTATTAATTGTATATAGGTGTATTTTTCCTCAAATAAGGAAGATGAGTGATGTGTACTTTCTCGCGAATGGCTTCGGTGTGAGCGAACACACACAAGACAAACTTAGACGCCTATAAAAGTCTCCCATATCCAAAAACGAAAGGTCCCACGCCTGAACCACGGTTAAAAACGTAACCAGAGACCTGGTTAAATAGTTGGCCAGACTCCCCCGTCTCTCCCCTGTCCTTGTCTCTGTCTCTCTGAATCTCTCTCTTTCAACTGAAGTTATAGTTACTGTAGTTTCCTTGTTCCATAGCATCATCTTCTTCTTCTTCTTTACCATTAGGAGAAACGGAAAGGAAGACCCACTAAGAAGAACTCTACTCTCTCTCTCTCTCTCTCTCTCTCTCTGCTAAAGAGAGGGAGCAGTCAAGGAGCTTCAGTGGCTTCGTCATCAATCTGGTATCTTCATTTTCTACTTGTTTATTTCATTTCACATTCCTCATTAATAATAAAGACATATTCTTTTCTAAATCCTATGTAAATGATTTGGTACGGTGGATTCGAAGGTTTGATCTTTGTGAGCCATTTATATGTAACTACCGTTCTGTTCTGATTCATTTGTACGAATATGTATGGTTTCTCATTGGTTTTTGGCTTGGTTCTGCTTCATCATTTCTGTTGTTGTGATGTTCTTTCTTTTCGTTGTTGTTTCTCCAGAGATTTCGATTCCACCAAATATTTTGATCCAGACCAAGTTTTTGCAGGCTGACCCGGAATTTCAGGTTTGTATTTAATGATATGTTAATATAATTAACGACTAGATTTACGTTGCTTAGATAGCTAGAAAATTTGTGTTATAAGCTATATCACAGCTTGTGTAAGCCGGGAAACCTGTTAATTTGGTGATGTGTGTACTCAATGATGGCACTTTTTTTTGTGTGAAGAAAATGAAATGAACCGATAATAGTGGATCTGGGTATCCCGGGTGCTATAACAATGGAAAGGGTATTTACTTGCGGCTTAATTTTGGTTTTTTAGTTGTAATTTTTTCCTGCTCTCTGTTTTGCTGTTGAATTTTTTGGGTCCTTCACTTGTTTTTGAAACTCATTTTTACTTCTGGTTCGCTTGCCGCGCTATTTTTAATTTTTCGTGTGTATTAGGATTTGAAAACAATGAGACCTGTTCTCTTTTCTGTGTCCTTAATTGATTTATTTCTTTTTTTTGGTTTTAATTTATGGTCTGTGTGAATGCTTACGGAGTTTCAACTTATAGAATCAATTACTGTCCTGTTCTGACTACTCAAATTTATGGAATTATGTACGCTCCATTGTTATTTCTTTCGTTGAATCGGATCTATTATTGGAAGTTCATTGTATCTGATCTGTCATATGTGATAATTGTACGTTTAACTGACTTGTTTGTGATTTACTTATTTTTGCAGAAAAATACAACTCGTTTACTTCTTGTGGTGGATTATCCTTGATCCGAAAACCTGAGGATTTCGCATATAGTAATGGTGTGCAAGGTAGGAAATCGCCTAAAAGACATTGACGGGAACAGCATTTAAGTGACTGGTCATTGCCTAAATTATATAACCAGGGTTTGTTCTTTCTGTTGTGAAATGGGTTTCTTTGAGGAGATGGATTTCTGTGGAAATCTGGATTTCATTTCAGCTCATGCTGGGGAAGGTCAGGTGGTTCCAGGACCAGAGGCAATAGTGGAGGAGGACTCTAGTGATGAGGAACTGGATGTTGATGAGCTCGAAAGGAGAATGTGGAGAGATCGGATTCTATTAAGGCGTCTTAAAGAACAAACTGAGGGAAAGGAAGGAGCTGAGCATGCAAGGCAACGACAATCACAGGAACAAGCTCGGAGGAAGAAGATGTCACGGGCACAAGATGGAATCTTGAAATACATGCTGAAAATGATGGAAGTTTGTAAAGCTCAGGGTTTTGTTTATGGGATTATACCTGAAAAAGGAAAACCAGTAAGTGGCTCCTCTGACAATCTTCGAGAATGGTGGAAGGAGAAAGTAAGATTTGATCGTAATGGTCCAGCTGCCATTTCCAAATATCAGGCAGATAATGCAATCCCTGGCATGACGGAGGATTGCAATTCAGTGGCATCTACTCCACACACCTTGCAGGAGCTCCAGGATACCACTCTGGGTTCACTTTTGTCAGCCCTGATGCAGCACTGCGATCCACCCCAACGACGTTTCCCATTGGAGAAGGGTGTATCTCCACCATGGTGGCCAACTGGTAATGAGGAATGGTGGCTGCAATTGAACTCGAGCAAGGATCAGGGCCCTCCGCCATACAAGAAGCCTCATGATCTGAAGAAGGCATGGAAGGTCAGTGTTCTCACAGCTGTAATCAAGCACATGTCACCTGATATTAACAAGATCCGCAAGCTTGTTCGTCAGTCAAAATGTTTGCAGGACAAAATGACTGCCAAGGAGAGTGCCACATGGCTGGCAATTATACACCAGGAGGAAGCTTTGGCCAGGAAGATGTTCCCGGACATATGTCTACCTTCATCTGCTGCTGGGAGTGGGTCTCTTGTAATCAGTGGTACTAGTGACTATGATGTTGAAGGGGTTGATGACGACCTTGAAGATGAGGATTGCAAACCTATTCTGAATCACTTCAATATGGGAAGTATTGGACAAGGACCTCAAAATAAGGGAGAACTTATCGAGACCAACTCAGTTTTTGGTAAGAAGAGAAAGCAGCGTCAGGCTGAAGAGCCACAAATGATGCTCAATCAGAAAGCTTACACCTGCGAATTCTTGCAATGCCCATATAATGATTGTCGCATTGGTGGCTTTAGTGACATTACTGCTAGAAACAATCACCAGATGAGTTGCCCATACAGGAAGAATTGTCCAGCAGTATTTGCAATGCCAAACTTGCTTAACAATGGCAAGCCTGTGGGCTACCCTCTACCAGCAGCTCAAGCTAAGCCCGCCATGCTACAACAGATGAACCAGTCAGGCCCCTTCGATGTTTCAGGACTGGGACTTGCAGATGATGGGCAGAGAATGATATCCCAGCTTATGTCGTCATATGAAGGCAATACTCTGCAAAACTCAAATCCTGGCAACTTCAGTGTCGTGCAAGACCACAACCACCACCACTCAAAATATCGGTTTCCAGTGAATGATAACTTTTATGGTCAAGGGATGACTATGGATCATAACAATGTGCCTGAACCCAACCCAATCCCTATGCATCAACAAGTTTTCCCACCGCCAGAAGTTCAGTTTGATCAGTGCAAGGTATTTGACTCTGCATTTGGTAACAATTCAAATGATGCTATTCCTGACCTGAGATTTGGATCTGGATCTCAGTTTAGCTTGCCGCAGTCGGACTATACTTCTGGTAACTCACTGATGAAGCAAGATGCATCATCGTTTTGGTACATCTGAACAAGTTTTATCTCGGCTTCTCCAATATATGGATGAGTCTGTATATTATGGGGGGAAAAACGAGTCTATCTTTTATAGTCTATACACAGTCTTTCTTTCTCATCCTGTTAAGGTTTTAGTTGCCTAGTATTATAGTTACATATCTGCAAGACTTATTAGATCCCAAGTGTTCGGGGTGGATTATATAGCAAGTTTATTATTTCAGTATAGGTGCTTAAGTAGGCCACAATAAAAGGACCAGAAAGATCCCAACGTTGCCTGATGGGCAATCAGTTGCTTTTGTTAGAGGCATTTTTCAGATCCTTAAGTCAATGTTGGCAGCTATTATTATGTTATTTATAAAGACATTTATTTATGTGGTGCCTTTTGTTTCATCTAGTCTTGCTTGTTGGTTTCAACTGTTTTTTTTTTTTTAATCTCCATGGATATCGTTCTGCCCTTCTGCTCACTCCTGTGAAACTTCTACCATGTTTGTTTCATGCCACACTCAACTTCACCCTTCAAATTTATTAGAATGCTTCCTCAATATTTAACCACTGGGATTTGGTCATCAGAGTAAAGCCGGGTGACCGGAATCACTATAGATCGTCTGGAAACGCACCCTGAAGTGGGGGAGAGGAACAGGGGAGAAGTGAAAAAGAATGGTAATGCCTCAACCCTCTCCACACAACTATCGGACACAGATTCTTGTAGCTTTGGTACGATAAAACTTGGAGCCAGTAGAGTTAATATGTGCAGAATATGCCCTCTGCACTATGAGATATTAGACAAAGCAAGGTGAATGACTCGTCTCTATATCTCTCTTTGTCATGCCAACATAGCACGTCACGCCAACAAAATTGGCCGCTGGCCTGAAATTTATGCAGACATATTGTACTCGGCTCTGGCCCCTCCTCCTGCACTTCACTCCAAGCCATTGCCTTTGATATTTTGCAGGGTTCCGTGATAGATTGCAATGGATTAGATTGGAGACCAAATGAGAACCACAAGTGTTTGCCAATTGAGTTGGACAAGACTATAGATGTAATCTGCTAGTGATTACATTTGCTTAACTGCACTGTAATCCTAATATGGCAGGGAATACTGTTGGTTTGCACATTGAGGTTAAAGTAGATTAGGGGATGCTACATAGGTTGGTTACCCCTATGATCTGCTCACATGAGTTGGTATTTTTTATTTTATTTTTTTGTTTTTTTTTTTTTTTTGAAATGGGAGGGTTTGCACAATGGCACGGCTATTCTCAAGTCTTGATTACAGCATGTTCATTAGCCCTGTGCTTTAACTTCGTGGTCAGTAATGGACAACAAAGAGCTATACCCGGGTGGTTTTTTTTTTTTTTTGAGAGTTTTGTGACTTTGTGGATGCATTCCCGATGAAAATGTAAAACAAAAGGAGGTTCCAATTCATAGGAAGATCTGGACAGTTTGAGGGATATCATATCCAAAATCACTAGAGACTGTTGGTCCATAAATTGGTAGAGTTTGAACATTCCATGAAAAATGCTGGAATAAGTGTATATAGAACTGGCAAGTGATTTGGAGAATATCCGTTTAGAAATTAGCAGTCAAAGAAAGCCAGTGATGGGTTGGATTTTTCATTCGGTTTTTTTTTATGGAGGATATTTGAGACTTATTAAAGGGATTGAAAGGCAACCATATAGCATTCGTTATCTTCAGTCACTGATGTCTTATAGGACCATATTAATATCGGTAAAATTAGTCAGAACAAATCTTTTACATTGTGTTGATAGAGGTTCTGAATGTAAATGGTTACAGAAGCTCCCGACTGTATCCATGTTTGATCATCTTTGGGATTGTACATGTGCTTGATCTCACTAAAACTAGTTGCAAGAAAATGGTGAAATGTTATTAGTTATTCGTCTATTTCACGGACTCCATGGCTAAAGGTTCGAGACTTCGAGTGAAATGGCCGCATCAGTTTACCATCCCAAGGATTATAAATTGTTCGAGAACTCCATCCTTTCACTATGAAGTGCATCCGCAACAAATTCATTTGATTCAAATAATAATAACCATCCCCATTAAAAAATGATAATAATAATAATAATAATAACCATCCAAGAACCAAGTAGGAGAGCAAGTTGCCTACACCAACCAACATGGGAAACTGTAATCCATATATTGAGAAGAACACAGACGTTTAAAGCTTATAAATTTCAGATTGATTTGTGTTTCTAATTTAAAAAAAATACTTTCACTAAGAGATTATACCAAGTACAATGTAGAGGACAAGATGTTCACCCAAATTTGCTACCTACATGTTCTACTCTATATCTCAGAATCAATGCACAGATAGCAAACTTCGAAAGACAGAAACCACAATAGGATTTGCAATTTTTAGACATTACCATGGTAGAAACCATTTCTGAATTCTGCGGAAACTGATGCCCATGATCAAACCCTTTACCGCAAAAGCTCCAGTCCCTCCACATTTTCACATGTTCTTTTCTCTTCAACCAAATGACCCATATAAAGTTATTGAAATGCTTCTGTCCAAAATGCTGTACTGTGTATCATTCAAAACCACAATCATTATGTACAAAACACACTTCCACAGGATTCCCTCAACCAGAGTAATTTCCCAGTGATTTGAATGGAGGTCATGCAACCGGGCATTGTTATGGCAAGCGCTTCAACATCAAACCATTACACACCAAGGGGAAGTCCAAGACAGTTTTTCTCCTCTGTACCACGTCACTGGTAGTTTAGTTGTTACCTTTCCATGAGGAATAACCCAATCTAACAAGCTTCCTGAGAGTGGTAAGATTGAAAACTGAATGAATTAGGGCCTTGTACAAATCATGGTTATTTTTTATTCATTTAAGACATCAAAGTAAGAAAATCTTAAAGTAGCAGAATAGTAGACTACTAGAGTTGAAGAGCACAAGACCGCCTTTCAACTGGTTTTAAGGGAAACTAATTTTACAAAATAAAATAAGAAGTTATAAAAAGTACTATCAACAACAAATCTGATGCTAACAACTTAAGAGAGCCTGATGACTGAATTTTCTCCATGAGGCAGCCACCAGTTAACTCTCTACTATGTGTGTGAGACAACCTCAACTGCAGTCCACCAACAGAATTGTTGAATGTGGTTTGTGCATCTTACAGAACTATGTTCCAGGTGAGCATCTTAATTAAAGCTGTATCAGAGATATACCCTTTAGTGCAGTTAAATGTGATTGGGAGCATTATTCAAATGGAGATTTCTCTCATTTTAGTTTCAAGGTGTGTTTTGGTTCTGGACTTCTGGTGTACTTCTGATCCAAGTTATTGTGATCTTTCCTATCTTAATTCTGTGTTGGTTATCGATGAAGTAGCATCACAAGAAAACAACTATAGATATAAGGAAAATAATTGCATAGGAACTCGGTTCAGAAATTTGAGAGCAAGAGGACAGAATGGCTCTTCTCATGAAAGGAAAAGTAGACAGCATTTAGTAATGTAATTAATCATGACTAAATATAATATCCAACATATTACTGAATATAGTGTCTTACATGTCATAGTTGTTCACGGATGTAAGCCATTGATCTCAACATGGTATCTAGTGTATCTCTGGACACTTGAAACTTGACTTCTGTTTCTCCAGATGTTGTGTTTGTATCTAGCAGCTGAGAAACCACAATATGTAGATATAACATCTGAAGGAAATTTACCATAACAGGGAAACAAAACCATAAAGCATAAATATAGAAATATGATGAATGTTGAACAGATGAGATTCCTAGGTTGGAAAAAGCATGGTCAAGATCTATAGAAAACATCCTCTTGTTCAACTTTTGAATGAAACCTTCCATAATTCCAATATGGAACTCATCTAATTAATAAAATGACTTAATCAGAACCGTGCAGTAGAACACGGCAAAGTTGGTTATTAAAATGGAGAATTTGAGTCAAAATGCACGAATTGATCATTAGCCTCATCAAAAAGTTATTTCTCATTGAGAACAGGGTGAAATGTGAAGAAGGTCACATTCATGATAAGTATTATTAATAGTGTCATAGTAGATAAGCATGAAAGAATACTTGAGAAAACTAGGATTTTGTCGCGGTGCATCCACAGACAATATGTGTGCCTTATCTTTGCTTTCATTTAGATTGAGAAACTCAATTTTACAGAAGAAAAACCCCATGTTATCAAAACAAGAAAGCATGTGTACAGGAACAACTTATATTACATGTTACAACAGATGGGGCATAATGGTTGGCATGTAATATGATCTTCAAGAGAACATTCCTGTCCCTTCTTAGTTCCAGGCCCTTCTCCTGCCCCTATAGGAAGTAAGGGGGTTTGGCCTTCTCAACTACCCTGGCAACAGAGCTCATTTGTGTCTAAGTTATTCAGATTTCTTCTAAAGCTGAAATTTAAGCCTTTAAGGTACCAAAACATCCAATAACCACGTGCCCTGTTTATCTCTGGATATGTGCATCCAAGGAAGCTATTGTAAAGGGAACAAGTTGCATTACATTCCTCCAATTAACTATCCCCAAGTCTCAAGACCTCAACCTCTCCCCACTTTTCCACCACATACCTCCAGCAGGCTAAGAATGAAGAGTACCCATTAGAGATATCTTTTGATAAATTGCGTCTTGATTTTTGACCCTCGTCGAGGAGTAGCAACCTGCTTCCCAAGTTCCCATTATATCATAAGCCATAAACAACTTGAAGTCATTTTTCTTCTACTTTGTCTCCCTAAACATGTCAGTTTTACCAGAGTAGACAACAGGTCTTGGAAAATCAACTCATCCAATAACGTTGTCGGCAAATCCTACTATAGCCATTTCAAATCATCTGCCAGCTCATTCCTGTTTCCATACCATTGAAGGCTATGTAGTACAGACAGAAGTCACTGAGCTATACCTACAAGTACAGACATGTACTTGTAATGCTGCCTAGAGTTTAAAGGTTATATCTCCCCAAAAGTACAAAATGTGTCTTTAAACACTTCGCACATGGGGATTCAGTAAATAAATTCCATACCAAAATATTGAAAAACAATTAGGATTCCTACAACCCTCTTGCACCTTTATCTATTGCTCTGTCCCCATATAGTTATGGTACAGCCATACAAGACTTTAATGTGATTCCTCATTCATGTGTTTCTCCAGTAATCCAAAACTATAATACTTTTTTAGAGTAAACGATTATCCTTTAGATGATTGAAACTGCTAATGCTTTCCGAAATTGTGGTGAAAAAACAATCTTTTGGATCATATGTTTTGCAAATTCATCCATCAGTTCATAAAACTTTGAAATACCCTCAATGTTTCAAACCAATCGTGTTAATCTCCCCTTTAAAGAGAATATGAACCCATCTTTTCCCAGGGATAGAAACAATGAGAATAGAAGCTGATCCACTATTTCACTTCCTTCCTGTATCTAGTAACCAAAACCTTCCCTTTGATTTTCATACTTACTAAAATGATACAAACAGAGCCCCAAAAGAACAAATTTATTCCCATCATCCAAGTACATCCTCTCTGTCAGAAGGAACATTATACTTTAATATTAAGGGTTGAGATTAATTGAAAATATTTGCATGCACTAAACAACCAATTTCAACCCTTGAGTCTCAAATGTTGGGGACCATAAATTTCTTGGTCACCAGGTGACCAGGAGAAAACGATTTGAACCTTAATGGTGGCAGTCTATTATATAGTATAAATTACCTAAAATTCGTTCGTGTTGATGTATTCTTTAAATTTATTTGCATTCATTCTCACTCCTCACTATAGTTGCATGAACTTCTACAAATCATACTCTAAGAACCCAAAACGGAATGATCACTGATTAGCATAAAAAAATCCAACAACAATAGGAACACTATTCACAAGTTATTTTCCATTGCCCCAGAACAACTCTCTAAACATAAAATTTCTACCTTCATTCAAGAAGTGAACTTTTCCTACAACCGTGGTACAAAATCCCCTAACATTTCAAGGGTAAATCATTCTAACGGCCCTGAATCAATACTTATGCAGCCCACTGGCCAGACAATTCCCTCTAACTTTGTCAACTTTAAACCTGGCACTCCATATATCCCTTTGCCACCACATCCCTTAAACCTGGCCCGTTAAGCCATAAGCATTTGAGTTCTAAACTCTTTCCAAGCCCACACTAACTGTAATCAGGCCAGTTCTCTTAATTTCAGACCTGTTCTACTGATCAGAAATTTTTTTTTTATACAAGTCTAGCTGCAATGCCAAGTGCAACAACAAAATTAAGGCACAAAAACCACTCAATTTTACATTTACCTTAAGACCAAGAAAAGAGAAAGCAAAGAGATCTAGGCATACAACTTCCTAAGAAAAAAAAAATCAGAGAAGCATACCTTGAGATTGATAACAGCAACTCTGTTGGCTGGGGCAGAAAGTTGCTGACCGATGTAGGCCATTGATCTTAACATTGGGTCTAGTGTGACCCTGGTTACCCTAAATTGTACATCTGTTTCTCCTGGCGGGTTCTTGCCATAATCTTGCAGCTGCAGTTAACAGAAACGAAAATTATAACAGCAAGACAAGAGTATCAACAATACCAAAAAAAAACCTGTCACTATGTTTTTTACTTTTCGCGGTCCCTTTAAAGACCATTTTTCCTCTAGGGTACATGTCAAGTGGCTAGCGTATGGTCGGTTGTCGAAACTCAGAAATCATTAATGAACTACTCACTAGAAAAAATTAAGGGGAAAAGAATGATTATCGTTTTGTCCAAAAAGAATTTGCAGAAACTTGAGTTATAAATAATCAGTTATGGACGATGACACATGATTGACACATTTCGGAAAGACACATTTCGCATCATGATAATGGTATCATGAAATTGGAAAGCTTTAAATGTATCTTTAAGCGTAAATAAGGAATCCCTCAGATGCAGAACAGGATAACAAAAGGCACTTGTTTGCCTTGACAAAAAGAACTGGCATACCTTCAAGTTAATAACAGCAACTTTTCCAGCTGATGTGGAATTCTTATTTTCTATGACCCATGTCATGGACTTGAAACATGTATAAACCACCTACAAAAAGAAAAACAGTTAATCACTTAATTAACAATAGATGTCACAGAAAATTCCAAATAAGCATTTTCAAAACTCACACACAAGAAAATGTATGCCCAAAGTAAATGGTAAAAGGGACACCAACCACCAAACCTCCAATTATTTCATACCGTATTATCAGGATGCCCGCCATCGGGTTGAATAGAGCCGGCCATGCTAGGGTGATTTATATCAGCAAGTGGAACTCCAACATCATTAAGATTAAAGCGATGTGGCAGTGCTTCTTGCCAAGGCCACAATGGAGGACCCATTTCCCCTGATGGCAGATGAGATCTTTTCGTATTTTCTTCCTGTAAACTTCCACTTCCGTGAGAGCTAGGAGGTGCGACTTTAGCAACATGTTTCTTCAAATCAGCAATCTTTTTCCCACTGTCTCGTAGAGCAATTATTGCTGCATTGTAAGTCTCTACAGAAACTGCCCCTTCCTCTGCATATTTAATGGCTTCCTGACATAAATTATTGAACCGCACAGTGAGTATCTCAACACTTTGCGGATCTGAGATCTGTTCATCTACTTCAACCCAAGATTTGGCCTTCTTTGTCCATCGCTTCAAAATGTAATGTGATGGAAGGGTAAGAACATTTGTGACGGTGAAGACAGTCAAAATATGTCTACAGAGGATGCCAGCATATTCAAACATCTGACAGCTGCAGCTTGCTCTCATCTCGGGGACATTCAATTCGACTATATAAGCTTTGTCATCATGTTCATACTTTGCAACCCTGTATTTACTGACAAGGCCATCTTCATCTGTCATATTTGCAGTATGGACAAAAGTCTCAACTAATTCGTCCTGAAATTTGGCAAATACTTTTTTTGTATACAAGTTAGCTGCTTGTTGTTCCATTGGTGATGGTGTCTTCAGTACTGGTGTGCTGCAAATTGTATCATAATCTGCTTCTATTTCTTTTTCTAGTGCATGCTCCAGAGCCCTTTCATACTGCTTAAAAAACAGAGGTATACTCGTTTGTTGATTCACATATCCATCAAAGAAAGATCCAACTCCTTGATTTGAGGAAGGTGCCGCAAAGAAAGTCCCACGAAAATAAACTGGGGCCCACTGCTTGCGAGCATTATACACTGCCTGAAGCCAATCATTTCTCCGAAGGTCATACCTATCAAGAAGGGACAGCCATGATGATTCAAAATCCTCAATTGTCTCTGAAAAGTTGATACAGCTATACAGCTCTCCATAAAAGGAAGGATTAGCAAGATATATATGAGCCAGTCTTTCTTGGCCTTCTCTTAAAATGTGCCACTTGCATATACAGTGACGTGCATCTGGGAATACCTGTGCAACTGCCACTTGTATTGCTCTATCTTGATCAGTAGTTACAGAAGAAGGAGGCCGATCATTCATTGCAGAAAGCCATGTCTTAAACAGCCAAGTAAAGGAAGACTCAGATTCATCTAGAAGTAGTGCACAGCCAAACAATATCATCTGGCCATGATGATTTACACCAGTAAAAGGAGCAAAAGGCACCTGGTACTGATTTGGTCGATACATTGTATCAAAAATTACAGCATCTCCAAAGTAGTTGTAAGCAGTCCTTGATCTCGCATCAGTCCAAAAAACATTAGTCATACGGTTTTCATCATCAAGCTGTATGGCATAATAAAATCCAGGATTTTCAGCCTGCATTTTCTTGAAATAGTCTAGAAGATTTTGGGCATCTCTTCCAAGTGTTCTCATAGGCCTTGTGTAATTAATAGGCCCAATATTTCTAGCAGGATGATTTGGTTCAACAGGAGAGACACTCCTACCTCCATGGTTTGGCTCATAAGGGCCATGATTCCCATCCATAGAGACATAAGCATCAGAAGAAACATCCAAAGTCTCAGCTGTATTCTTTGTAGCACCTGCAAAGTGCCTACGTGGTCGAAGGTAATGGACTTTATTAGGACTTTCCATCCCATGGTTGTGATCCTCAATAAACTTAGTGGAAACCCAAGTGTTTGCATCCTTCCTCTCTACGCGTAGCATAGCATTGCAACTTTCGACATTCTTTCTTTTGAATACCTCTCTTGTACATGCAAACTCCCATGTCACTATTGGTCCGTCAGGCTTATTACGACTAAACTGACCAACATGGGTGCTAAATCCAGCACACCTAGCATACGTATCATAGAGGGCCTTGGCAGCATCCTCTGATTCGAACTCCATCCCCACATATGGTTTAGCATTCCCTTCCTCATCCTGTATAATCATTTCTCTCCCAGCAAAATTATGACTTACATTTTGCTTCACACCTTTATCAGATTCCCTTTCTTCGGCTTCAACTTCAGAGTCCATGACAGTTTCCTAAACAATGGGTTGACTAAAAACAGTTTCTCACGGTCACCGCAGTGAAAGCCATTACAAATAAACACGCTGGATCAACTGTAAATGTTCATCATCATTATTATAAATGTAAGCAAACTGATTATTTGCAAGTAGTATCACAGCTTTCGTAATATCTCTAGCCTGCAAAATTTCTTTAGTTTTTAGTCAATAAGTTGGTTCAATTCGGCAGCCAGACAACAAATGGCCTCTTTTTCTACGTTCATGCTATCAAAAGTAAGACTAGACATACATTATTCAGTGACCAGAGTGAGAGCATCAAACAATTAACATGCTTTCAGGTTCCAAAAACCAAAGTAACATTCAGTTGGGGGTTTGAGTTCAACAACACAGAATGCAGGTAAAATCAAACAAAAGGTACCGAAATTTAAGCGAAATGGGATCTAAAGAGGAAATTAAAATAAAATAAAAAGGAATTAAAGCTCAAACCTGGTGCCGTGAAGCCCCAAATTGGTGATTAGGAGGAATAGTAGCATAACAGTGAGTATTAGGGTTTGACTTTGGGGGGGGGGGGGGGGGGGGGGTAGAAGGCAAAGGCGAAGAGAGAAGAGAGTGAGGCCGAGTGTGTATACCCCAGAAACCCAGGAAAGAGTGGGAGTCGTCTTCGTCTTCTTCTCTCTGCCTTTCCCTATTTTTGTTTTTACCCTCTTGTGATTATTACGTGTTCGTAGCTCCAACTGTTACTCTCTTTCACCCCCAACACATCAGATATTCAGATAGCAACGCAACTAGAGTTTCTTTTTTCCAACATAATTCTACTTGCATTTTTGTAACAACAATCCCCCTCAAAGCCTGTTTGTAGCGTGGGCATAAATACTCATAATCCCGAATTCGTCCCAAAAATTACCGGGACAGGCCAGATTGAAATTTAGAAACGTTAGTCTTGTCTTGATTCCCTCATCTTTGGTTTTGGTGGGATGGTTTTGGTGGGATGGGACGCGGAACTAGTAGTCTAAGTCTCATTTAGGCTCGTTTCATCTCGTATATAGATGAAAAATTGTAATTTTCTATAAATTGTGGAAAAGTATAATTTATTTATGTTACTATGAACTTTTAAGTTTAAAATATAACAAACTACTAATACGTATCAAACAACAATTTAGTTAATAAAAACGACATTCCTAATTTGATAGAGCAAATTAGGATTACCTATTACATTTGAGGACCAGCTTGTTGTCAAGCTGCCACATGGCGTTATTGTGATTACTGTTTTTCCCTCCATTCACCATATATGAAACCTAATATTGATCGAAACCACAATGATCTCAGTTTATCTCACACGATCATCACTCCTCCTCTGCCGATTCTACCATCTCCTTCATCCTAACCCTAGCTCATCCGAGATTTAGAAGATGAATCAGAGTTCCAGAAGCTCGTTGGAAATTTCAGAAGATCGTCATAGTTACCGTTGGTGAGTTCGGCTTCTTCTTTGGATCATTCGTTCGAAATGAGACTTATAATCTCTTGAGCTTCTCTTCTCGATCAAATTCCAAATTAGATTCAAGCTTCTATTTCGATTTCATTGTGAAATTTTCTAGATCTTATTCGGTTTTATGTTTCTATAGATTGTTCAAGTTACCATGAGTGAGTCCGTCTTCTTCTTCGAATCATTCGTCAGAAACTAAGACTTCTAATATCCCAAGCTTCTCTTCTCGATCAAATTCCAAGTTAGATTCAAGCTACGTTGCACGGAAAATGCACGGGAATGTGTGTTCCCGCTTCCGAAGTGGAACCACGATGGAAGTGCTTGGAAACGCCCAGATTTGCGATTCTTTAAAAAGGTAGTTTTGGAAGCGTTATGGAAGCGCGAGTTTCCGAACGGGAAGCGCGAGGTGACAAAAATTAGAAGTGTGAGACCAATTTTTATAGCCCGGATCCAACATAAAGAGCAAGACCAATCTTGAGATCGAATCCACTATTAGTCTGAGGTAGCTCAATTCAGATGCGTGCATGCGATCAGGGAGGAATAGGAAGAGGCTTACGGAGAGAGAAGAGTCATCCGAGGAGGAAGAAGGAGGGCAAAGGTGGTGGAGGAGAACATTCTGCTTGTTGATCGCCTTCTCACATGCGTGCATACAATCAAGGAGGAAGAGGAAGAGGCTTACTGAGAGAGAAGAGTCAGAGGAGGAGGAAGGAGGGCGGAGGTGGTGGAGGAGAACCTTCTGCCTATTGATCGCCTATGAAAGAGAGCTTAAAGCTTGAGAGAAAAGAAGTACTTATTACATTGAATTGATGTTGTTATTACATAGCGGAAGAGATATACAACTATTTATATAAGAAGAAACGAATCACACACAACATGACCATGTGGATAATCCCTGACTAACATTACAATTAATGCATAATTGATTAACTAAGACAAACATGGTCTTACCAACTTAATTCCTAATTACCAAATATAACAAGAGAGAGATAGATCGGTTAGATTTGTTTGTCCAAAACTCTCTCTACTCTTTTAACATGGATATTTAAAAATGTAAAGGGAGTGAGGTTATTTTCAGATATTATTAGCAAAATATTTTTTATTTTTTTATATAATATTTTATTTCGTGTTTCCAAAATGTACCCGTTTCTAATTTTCTTAAAAAAAACAAAAAATCGTTTTCGTGTTTCTAAACGTTTCGCTTTCACTTATTCGTACCCGATTTCATGCAACTTAGGATTCAAGCTTCCATTTTGATTTTATTATGAAATTTTCTAGATCTTATTTGGTTTCATGTTTTATATTTCTATTCAATAACATAGTAGCAGGTTTATTGTTGTTCTGTACTATTGAATCAATACAGTACCAGTATTAGTGTGCTTGGGGACGATTTCATGCATTTTCCTTGCTTTTTTTAAATAGTAGTGGGTCATTATTGTTTTGCAGTTTTGAATCAACACAATACCAGTATTAGTTAGTTTTGGGACGATTTCGTGTTTTTCTAAATTTACGTAGTAGCAAGTAATTGTTGTTTTGTACTGTTGAATCAACATAGTAGCAGCCTTATTAGTTTTGGGACGATTTCATGTTTTTATGTCGTTGTTTTAATTCACATAGTAGCAGGTAATTGTTGTATTGTATTGTTGAATTAGCACAATAGCAATATTATTTAGTTCCAGTATCAATATGTCGATGTTTGTGTTTACACAATAGTAGTTTCTATATTCTAAAAGAAAATTAGAGATAGACCCAATATTAGAGCCTCTCATTGAAGTTAAATCCACACCCAAGTTTTTTCAATCTAGACCCAAATTCTTTCTTTACAAGTCTATTTTGTAATTTTTAATCATTTTAGTTTCCTTAATCTTAGCACCCATTCAAAACATTTTATTCTACAAGTCTAATTCAATCATTCCATTGATTTTTCATTACTTTAAATTGTTGAAACATTTGATTTCAAATTTTCTTTGAGAAAAACTTATGTATGTAGCTATAGTCCCGCTGACCTGCGAGACTGATTTTAAGGGACAAAATTGGCACAAATGAATTATGGTTGTTAGATCTAAATCTAACGAATTTGAGGGTTGAGTAAACTTTACAAACCTTCTTGACACCTTCTTGTCTGCACCAAATCCATTACCACCTTCCATCTTTGCACTTTGCCTCCTCCCTCTCATATAATTCTTCTCGAAGTGCACTCTCAAAAAAGAAAAGAAAAATCTTATGAAAATGGTATGACCAGGCGACATGTTGTGGGTGACCAAGGAGGGGAAGAGTCCATCAGAAATAACAAGGTGCCTGAAAAGGCAGGTTGGTGACGCTAATGTGCGGTGGCATTAGCTCGCTGGACATGTAGCTCCGGCAAGATCTTAATCTCTATGTTTTATTGTCAATCAACTGATTCATTATGCCTAATCCCAACCTCCTCAATTTGAAGTAGACTTCGACTCTGAGTTTTATTACTGGAGATTATTTGATATTTTCCAATTCAGTGTTGGTTTATCCCCTTTTTCAATTGATACATAATCATACATTCAAACTAATGCACGGAGTTTTCTGGGGTTTAACTTAATTAAAATCTTCAATTGATTAAGGATATGATTGTGTTGTTATTTTAATAAATTCATCTCGAACTTGTATCTAAATTAGATGGAACGATCTTGCACATTTATAACTTGAAAATGAATGAATTTCCAATTTTCGCTCAACCCATAATATAATACGTAACAGAACTCTTAAATTTCTTAGATGGAACTTGGAAGAGAAAACAACATAGAAAACTTAGGGAGAGAAGCCCAGAAGAATATGGGAGGCGAGTTGGAACCATATTAAACTTAATGACCAATCTTAATAAATAGAATGTCATGTGATTATATGAAGTATGGATGCATTTTATTCTTGACAACAACAACAACAACAACAACAACAACAAAAGATCGATAGTATCTAAATCAATATCAAAACCAATTTACTACCAATCCAAATTCTTCTCTACCTCATTCACCAAAGCACAAAGGAATTCTCACAAACAAAGTTCCATACTTTGTGTACCTAAACGAAGCCCCCATTGCCAACCCCTCTGGTAAAACTATAAACGCCGTAAAAACATCCTACTAAACTTGGAAAAGACTAACAATGGTGATATGGAGTTAAGCAATCAGCCAATCGCTCTTACCGAAGCATGAGTAATACAGTTTACCCCCTTTTCTTTGATTTTGCTATGCTCCTATTTATTTTTGTACTTTGTATGAACTGCAAATTAGGAGAGGGGGAGAGGGGTGTGTACTGATTTGGAACCATCTCCACTCCTATAGGCTCCCACATCTCAACTCTCAAGTCTCTATTTGTGTGCGATCATGGGCTTCATCAGTTTTCCTCCCATGTGCAATTGCGACTTTGGTTCCCATGATTTTCTTGTTAATTTACAGTAATAGCCCTCATTGATCTTCTTTGTAAATGTAAGTAAATTTTATACAAACTATGAGTGATTTAGGAACTTCATAAAATTCTTCTAAAAAAAAGAACTTCATAAAATTGGTGCATTTGTTGATACCAACCGAGGAGCCTCCTGTTATAGTAATGAAGATTTAGTTGTCAAAAAAGAAAAAAAAGGAAGAAATATGGTACATGTACATGAACTTATTTGTGCCACTAGTAACATTCATACACCATGTTTGCAAACATAAACTTAAGCACATCACATTCGATGCCCGATTGATAATAAGGACACGACATTACTAACGCCGTTAGTTGATGGAATAGGTGACATATTTTCAGGGGTAAAACGGACTTTACAAAATTTCCTTCCAAATTATTTGGTTTAAACCCTTGTAAATCTTGAAAAAAATGGACTATTCTAATAGAATATAGAAAGATAATGATTGTTAATGATGGGGATAAGAAACCATATAATCTGGGCATAATCACAAGTATAAAAATGAGAGAGAAAATGATCAGGTAACACAATCATAAAAAATAATAATTAAGTACATAACACAAAATACATGACCAAATAATGGTAAATAAATTGTTTCAAGGGCTATTACATAATCAAAAGTCCAATAAAAACTATATGTTACATAAAAGCTATAATCAATGTCTCAGAAACAAAAGAAAACAAATGACACATTAACATGTGGTGTTTCATGCCCCCCCTTCTACCATATTTTGGTTCCTAATATGCTGAATTCAATATTTCCAAATGTTGCGGCAAGTTTGGGTGCTTTCCTGATGACATTCTCTGTAGGATTCTTTGATCTCTTCCTTGAATCTTTTGCATTTGCACTTGTTGTCTCATGCATTGGTTCATACTAGGGAATTAATTAAATAGATAGTGTGTTAGCAATGACATTTATAAAATTGATGATAAAAAAACTCATCTTAATTATTAATCATATGCACTAGAACTAGTAAAACTTACCTCGAAAACATTACGCACCACATGGAATTGTCTTTAGGAATATTTTCATTCCCTTCATCAGCATTAGAGTCAATATTAAGATTAACATTGACATTAGACCTTAGATATATTCACATTTTGGTTGGCATTTTCATTTTTCCTCTGCCTTTTATGTTCATACAGATATTAGATCTACTTTAGTATGTCCAAGAGTAAGGGTTTTCAATTAAAAAACTAATTTTGTCCTTCATTCAATTCATAATGGCATACGATTTGACGGGCTCAGTAACATCCTGTACCTATTTGAGGTCAGATTTGGTATTTGATGTACTTAAATATATATTTTCAAATGTGAAGTTATAATTTCTTTTTCAGGAAAAAAAAAACAGTAAACTAATTGTTGTGACAAGTGCGGCGTGTGGTATACAATTGGGCGGGCGATAGTCGATAGAAGAGCAAATTGGGAGCGTTGGCATGGTGCTATGAATTCATGGCCTCCTCTTTCTCTTCCCTCCTTCTCCTTCAATCCCTTTCCAGATGCTTCTGCTTCCTTCGCCCACCACCTGCTCATCACTTGCGCCCTTCTCTCCACTTCCTTCCGATAACATCCCCAAAGGTCTCTACTCTACAATTTTCTTCATCTGAATTTTTAGGGTTTTGCTGATTGTGGATTCCTTTGATTGAAATCAGGGACACTCTACTCTATCGGCCTCGGGACTTGCTCACGACAGTGGAGATTTGCTGATTGATTCCGGGAAGCGTGAAGAGAACACAGTAGATACAAACACTTCAAATTCAAAGGGTAGAATAATGCTCATTGACGGCACATCCATCATCTATAGATCTTACTACAAGCTTCTCGGTAAAACTATGCTTCTCTTTCTCTCTTGGTTATTCTTACCTAATTTGTTATCCGCTATCGAATTGCACTACTGACACTGATGAGGGCTGTATTTGTCTTTTTGATGAGAGTAGCCAAGTTACACCATGGCCAACTGACACATGCCGATGGAAATGGAGATTGGGTGCTCACAATATTTACTGCGCTTTCTCTTGTAAGTGATGCCTAGGACTGACAATTTCCCGTGCCTTCTTTTTTCATGTGCTTCCGAATTGTGCTCCACGTATTTTGCTTCCGAATAGGACTCCTTACTCGCCGCAGTAGGTGTTTCTATTTGTTCGTTTTCAGCTTTGTGATTTTATCCTATCTTGATGCAAATGTATATGTTCGCAGAAGTTATCTTCTCTTGCAGAGGGTACTGATTCCATATATTTGTTTTTGTTTTTGTTTTTGTTTTTTGTTTTTTTTTGTTGTTGTTATTTTGTCCTTTGACCCTGCATATAGAATCCATGTAGTGCTTTATTACGATAAAATTACATTAGTGTAATCCTGGCACCTGCATAGAGCACTTTGTTGGTTTAATGCTTTTTTGGACTGTAACTTGGTTTGTGTATGTAGATTTTTAGTTGTCAATCTTGATGAATAAGTTCGTATCTAAATCCTTTTTTAATACACATGAACTGAACTTTCTTTCATTTTCTAGACATACTACGTTTAACATACGGATAATATAGTACTTTTATGATAAGTCTGTAATTTTATGGTCTAAGGCCTTTTATTTTTATTTTTATTCTGGATTGCAGATAATTGATGTGCTAAAGTTTGTCCCTTCCCATGTGGCGGTATGTATTTATCCATCCTTTGTGTATCTGACATTATATCAGCTTTAACATTTTGGTTCGCTGATGGATTTTATAGCACTCACTATGTTTCTTTCTGCTAGTCATAATTGGCCATCTTGCCTTTTTTCTTTTCTCATTATGGGTCCATTCTAATTTGGTAACACAAACCGTTAGGAGACTAGTTACGCAGAATTGATAGTGAAGAGAGAAGAACAATGGAACCACATTAGAATTTCCGTGTTTCACACTGAAGTCTTCATCCTTGAACATGACCTTAGAAAAGACATAATTTTTGACCTATTATTTGTTAGGTTAGTCCAAAATCAACAAAAGTTTAAACCAGTAATCCGTGATTTTATTAATTTCCTCCTAATGCAAATTAATACAAACTAGTCCCTGTATTTACCATCCTTTACCAACTTGTCTATTGTTCCTGCTCTTGTGGGTTGAACTGCGCTCTAGTCATAAGCGGGTATACGAATTTGGCTGTTTGTTTGGTCTTGTTTGTTTATTTATGGGGGTTGAAATTTGGACCCCGACTCTTACGAACCACACCCCTCCATGAGCAATTTTCCAATGGACATGTGCATGGAGGAGTGGGTGTTCTGTTTTGTAAAAGGGGAAGCCAATTTCACGTCCCCTTATTTAAATTTGCCAATCTCATTCCCCCTTAATTATTTTTTAACTTTACTACTGATTATATATTTCTTTTCTTTATGTTTGTGCAGGTGGTGTTTGACCATGATGGTGGGATATGAATCCTGTTAACCTCTTCCTTTTGTACTTCATTTTCATAAAGAAAGATACACTTTTAATGCTGTACATGTTATCACTCTTTAGCTCTTCATCTTTGTCATTTCTAGAAAAAGAAACAGAAGAAGAAAGTGGACTTTAATTATAGTGATTTCTTAATTCTTTCTGTTAATGCTTAAATGCTTTATGATATTGCTTATCCTAGAGGAATCAAATTTTATTGGTAGTTTGAGGATTGGTTAAGAAACTGCCTCTAGAATTTAGTAAAAATGATCGTTGATACTAAAGTTTGATTGCAAACATGTTTTCCATGTAGACAGCATATTCATGTTAGATCCCTTGAATCAGGTGCAATGTATGATTTTTCACTGTGTATTGGCTCTATCATGTAGTGATTCACTACTTGTGCACAGTATTCATAGAATTATGCCAAACCAGCATTTTTGGTCCAACTATTAGTGTCATATGTCTTGGATATTATTCATACAAACAGATCGTGTAATTATATATTCTAGGATAGTGACTTGCATATTTTCTCTCATTGAATAACTTAGTCATATTAGTTCAAATTAATTCATACATTGCTGTTGTGTGAAATCTCTATATGAAGGAGTACTGAAGCTTTTAAAAAGAGTATTGAAAGTACCCTGTTTCCTGTTCCCTCTATTGATTCGATATTTACCTCGCCCCTTCTATTGATTTAATATTATGCAGAATAATAGAAGCCTAATTAATTTGACGATATTTCACTATTGGTTGTCTTTCCATCACATTGTGTTATGTGTGCTTATTTCATATACTAATTATCACGTATGCCTATGTTGTTAGTTAATCTTTGTTCAGTGTTAAGATGGTGGGTGCTGTTAAGTAGTCTCCTGACTGTAATCTACTTTTCATCCCTGTGACTGGCTAATTATGAATTGTCAGCTGCTTTGGTATGTGTAGCTGTTTCTTAAGCCCAATTTTTGATTAGACAAACCATCTCTTTTCAGGAGGTTCATTTGGTCAAACTAGTGTTTCATCCAAAGAAAGTGTAAGAGGAAAAGGTATGCTTCATTTGTATTAATGTTTTTCTTTGTTTGCATTTTGGACTTGAGAAAATAAACCAGTCTGGCCAAAGAAGTAACAGTGGCTTATGAGTATTAAATATCTGCCAAACCTCGTGAAGGTTTTGGCAGACAATAGAGTATTTCTGTCCTGCTGAATTTTCTCAAATAATTAGATCCAACCATTTTGATCATCAGAAACCTACCTTGGCCTAGTAAGGCCACAGATTGCTTCCTAGTGCCCACAGCACCTATCGAATTTAAATTCCTGTGTAATGCTATGTTTTTTAGGTTACTTGGGCATTTTTGTTTGTTCCACTTCTTGCATTCTGACTAGTATATATGATGGTATTTTTTTTTTGCTGTTAAAAAATGCAATACCTGGTCAAGGCATCACCAAGGCGAAATAGATTGAGTTAAGAGAGGAGAGAAAAGAAAGGGTGGATAAGAGATTGACTGAATAGGAATAGGACACAGGAGAAGAGTATTAGAATAGCAGGGGGGAACAGAGTTTATAGTGGAATAAAGTGAGAAAGGAAGGAACAATTCCTAGGAAAGAAAAATATGATCACCAGTGAAGGCTGCTGCCATTTTCAGTTTCTTAGAAGATAAACCATGAGAGAAAACTCAGATAACTAAAATAGACAAATGTTGACATAGCGAAGCCCAGAAAATAATTAATCCTAGAAAGTAGTCCAGTCCATTTTGCATTTCTAGCCATGCACATATTTTCTCCGTTTTCAATGTTGTTGAAAGGTTGAGTTTATCCATTATAAAAAATACTGAACCTACAGTTGTCTCGATCTTTAATGTAATTGAAACATTATTAGAACCTAATATGTGAACTCACAACCACTAAATGGTTGTGTATGGCCATCGAATATAAATGGAAAATGCCATGTTCCTACTGTCTGTATAAGCTTACATGACTAAAACATATGATCTTGGACCTGTTGCGTTGCTAATTGGTTCTTGGGTTCAAAGGTTTACCATTTTTGATAGTTGAAATTTACAACTAAAAGCACAGTAGTGTTAATGTATGTATACATTTGCAATCTTAGCATTGTCTTGTTTTTTTTCCTGTACATTATGGGACCTGCATACCTCTGCCGCCCATGCAACATGCTTTCTGATCTCTCTCTCTCTCTCTCTCTCTCTCTCTCTCTACATATATCTTGCTTCCTCTCTCCCTTTCACATATGGGGACACTGAATGTTGAATATGTGATTGGTTCTATATATATGGTGAACTATTTTGAATTAAAGACATTTGGCCTTTGTAATTTATTTGTTTGTTTGCTTGTTTCTTTGCTTTTTTTTGTTTTTTTAGTAAGAAAAATATATTGTTTAGCTTTTCTCTTTAGTTTTATTCTATATTTTATATCACGTTACTAATTGGATTGAATGATGGAACTTTATTGAGGTTTTTTGCCCCAGTAGATGCTTTACTCTTGAATATTTGTCTCAGTTTAGAGTCTCATTTTTCTATGTATCCCGTATTGCATCTCTTATAAAAGTTTTGGCCTATTTTAAAATTTCAGTATTGGACTTTTATTTATTTATTTTATGTATTGTTTCTAATTTTCAAGAATGATAATCTTATAGCATTATCTTTATATTATTGAAGGCATGAATTTCCGACATAATTTATACCCCGCATACAAGAGCAATCGACCCCCTACACCAGACACCATTGTTCAGGGACTTCAATACTTGAAAGCATCTCTCAAATCCATGGCCATCTCAGTGATCGAGGTAATAGCTCCATATAACAGCTTAGTGTGATTAGTTGCCCTATTGGTATCTGTTGATTAATTGTCGCCTACACAAAGGCAGGTTCCAGGTGTGGAAGCTGATGATGTGATTGGAACATTGGCTGTCAAGAGTGTTAATAATGGTTACAAGGTTATACTTGCAACTTGTAAATTTGGATATTTCACAATGTAGTTGTTTTATACTGTGTTATGCGAGAACATCATTGCTAAACCTGTTAGGCTTTTGAGCAAAGGAAATCAATAACAGAGAACCTAGCCATATGGCTTGAGCAATTTCTCTAAAATATATTAATTTCAGCTTAAAGGGTCTGATCTCAGAAGTCTCTAGGCCTAGTGGTTTCTTCCTATATCTTTCAAGTTTCTGTTTCAGTTTGGGAGTTTAAAGATTTCCTTTGTTAGGTATTCTATGCTTTAGGGCAAGTTAGGGATTGCTGTGACATTTAAATCAAACTGCTACTGCTGTGTTGTGAAAATACTTGTCTGCTAAAGATAACTTATTTTTGAATTTTAGTTCTGATAATGCAATGGATATATCATCTCAAAAATATCTATTGTCATAACTGATGCATGCTGCCATGGCAAATAATGAATTATTGGAATAACATATTCATAGGATTTTTAATTATTATTTTTAACTCATAGAAACTAATTATCAGCTTCTGACTGTTAGAATCAGAAAGAGTTAATTCAGTTGCTCTTACTTTTAACAGGTACGGGTTGTCTCCCCAGACAAAGACTTTTTTCAGATCTTATCTCCTTCATTGCGTCTTCTACGAATTGCTCCGCGTGGCTTTGAGTGAGTAAGCTCATTTACTGTCCATGTTTACTTCATTCTCCTTGCGAGCTTTTTTCAACGTCTGTTTTTCTGTGCATGTTTGGTTACAGTGCTTTAATATATTTTTGCAATATATTTAGCATATTTCTTGGCTGCTTCATTTGGAACAGTGCCCAGCTTTTGTTTCATGGTGTGTTAAGGTTTTATGGTAGAGATGACGATGTGGATCCACTGTAGAAGAGGATCAAGTTCTTAACATATCTCTGTGCTTGTTTATCTAAACAGTACAAGGATGTTTGCTTGAATTTAGCTCTCTTGCTTGGCTGGTTTTCTGTTTTCTGATTAATGCTGGTGATGGGGCTATGTGGTGGTTGTCTTTCAATAACGTAGTACGTTACTTTGGGTACAATGAAACGGGCTAAATTAATTTGAACATAGTACAAGGAAGCATAGGGATGGAGAAAAAAGTTAGTTTGGGTATGGTCTCGGTGGTTAAGTAAAGCTGTCAAATTGAGAATTTATGAAGACGATGAATCCAGAGTTTGATTAGTACAAAACTTGTTCTGATGTAAACATTATTACAACTCATGCTCTCACTGGGTTATAATAATATATAGCATTTCATACACTTTCTTTATCAGGAAAATCAATGTTTCTTGAAACTGAAATCTAGAAGTTAGGAACTGCGTCATCAGATTTCATCTCTTGTTTTATATTCTTTTGGGTTCATTTGATTTTACCTCCGTAGCTTTACACCCTCAATAATCTGTGCCCTGTATTTCTAATTTTATCTAATTTAACTAATTTCAATTAAACAATGTTGGGTTCATTTGATTTTACCTCTGTAGCCTTGCACCTCAAATAATTTGTGCCCTGCATTTCTAATTTCATCGCAAGTACCCTTTTAGCACCACTTTTAATTAATCTTGACCAATGATTTTGATTGTAAATGTTGACATGACTTTCGTTTGACCCTTGTACTATCATATGTCGTTGTCGTCAGATGCCCGATAGATCAGATGACTATGTTTCCTGATATATTTTGTGGTTTCCCAGGATGGTTTCATTTGGAATGGAGGACTTTGCTAAAAAATATGGAACCTTGCAACCCTCTCAATTTGTTGATGTGATGTCACTTGTTGGTGATAAATGTGATAACATTCCAGGTTATCTATAATCTTGAAATTACATATGCTATAAGGAAAAGAACTAGTTACGTGAAGGGACCAAAAAATGTAAAACATATTGTTGAAGAAGTACAAATGATTATAGCTAGACATTTTTTTTTTCGAATATCAAGGCATAAGATGCAATTCAGAGGAATATTTTTGTAGTATCCTCAGCATCAAGACAATATTTTAATGTTAGAACTTGAACCATTCATGCAGGAGTTGATGGAATTGGGAATGTCCATGCTCTGCAGCTCATCACTAAATTTGGTACGTCCCTGTGTCTACTATTGAGAAATAATATATTTGTCAATTTGTGAACCTTTGATGGCTCCAGTAAAACCTTGCATGACTCCAGTACTATGCAGTTTTTCATAAAGGTTCATCTATTGAATGTAATTGCCAACAAAAGTATGGAAGGAAAGTGAAACTTGAATTTTGAAATCTATACTGTTCCAATGTTCAGTATTTTGATGTTCCAAACATCTTTTCACCCTTAAGTTTCTTCCATCAGACCAATAGAAGGAAAATCTTTATAATAACCTACCTCTTTACTCTTAGAGTCTTAGTGTATTTTTGTTTCTTTTTGTAAGTCACTTAATTATATGTTGTCTTTTGTTTACTTCTATCCCACTTAGTCCTATGTAGGGACCATATTGCTTCGTATATTAACAGATGACCTTTCTGATGTGGACAGCCTCTTTGGAAAATTTATTGCAATGTGTAGATCAAGTTGAGGAGGAACGAATCAGAAAGGTAATGTCAATAGCAAGAAGTACCCATTACTTCTTGCTCTTTAAAGCCATTAATTAGTAAGAGATTATACTGTAATAGAAAGTGCAAGTGTTCAGAAATTTTCCTGGTTGACTGACAGTGCTACCTTTGGTTTTTTGTTCTAGGCCTTGGTAGCAGGTGCTGATCAGGCTATATTAAGCAAGAACTTGGTATATAATATGAGCATTTTAGCTTTATGTATTTTTCTTTGATAAAATCTGTGCGTTTTCTACTAAAAAAAAAGTCATAGCCAGTCTATTTATTCAACAATAACAAAAAAAACTTTAAAATAGCCCGTAAGTGACTAAGTGTGATGGTGTGTCCCTGCTGTATAAAACTATCAATATTTAACTATTGGACCCAGCAATGTGCAAGACACCCGACAGTTCATCAGTCTGAACATGGACATTTAGTTTTACACACATGCCAACTGACTTGAAGGTTACTTTCAACTGAATTTACTATAAGAAAACATTTGGAGGTTTTTTTTTTTGCATGAAAAAAAAGCGATCAAGCCAAACTAAGCCATGTTTAAGAAATCTAAATTTGCAGATTGCTCTAAATGTAAACCAGCATTCAGCTTCAAGCTTTGCTTGGTTGCTACTTTACATGTAATGTTAAGTAGAGACTTCTCTTGTGAGTGGTATTTTGGTACTGTCTCGATTGTCTTCCACTCTTCCTTACTCCTCCCTTGTTTTCTCCCCTTGATGTTTGTTATTCTTTTTTGGTTAACTGCACTTAATTGTTGATAAATGTTGTAAAGACATAAAAGTCACCACTAAAAGCAATATGGTCAAAATATCTTTATGTTCTGTTGTGCTGATATTAACTATTTTAGGGTAATTTATATGGCTGAATAGTGTCTTACATCTTCATTTGTGTCCTAAGAATTTATTACTACTCATCTCCTAGTGGACTGGTGTCCCTACAACTTCTAATAATCTTGTTTTAATATCTAACTGCTCCACATTATGACAGGCACTGTTACGTACTGATATTCCACCCTACATGGTACCATTTGATACAGATAATTTGACGTTTAAAAAACCCAAGGTTGGTGCACTTTTATCTTTTTCAATTAGAATTTTGGGATTGTTCAGATACGCCTACATCAAGCCCGTGAAAGTTTTACTGAGTACATGACATTACTGTTCTGGCTTGTTGTGGTGGAACTCTAATTATTATTTAGTAGACGAATACATCTGGGGTTTACAGCTTCTTAGTACGTGGATGAGTGGTGAATCCTAGACTAACGGTCTACTTGGCACTATTTAGGGTCCTGCTAGCTATTATTTTTTCAAATGCTTGAATTTGTAGAGGTTCTAGAAACCAATAAGCTATTATTGTTGAAAATCTGTACAAAATCCTAAGTTGGCACTCTTTTTTGGTCCTGCTACGTAACGTGTACATGTTAAACAGATGCAGTGCATTTCCATGTTCTGCTATGTTCTGCTATGATGAAACAATTCATGCGTGAGAGCTGATTTACATGGTTTGGTTACAGGATGATGGAGAGAAATTCATGAGTCTCTTGACTGCCATTAGTGCGTATGCGGAAGGATTTTCTGCTGATCCAGTTATAAGAAGAGCATTTTACCTATGGAACAAACTACAAAACCATAACCAAGTTTCCTAGCTTTGGAGTAGACGGTCTGCAGAGAAGGCCCACCATGGGTTTTGTTTGCATTGTTTTGATACTTTGGTGTACTAATTCAAACAGCTTCTGACTACCAGGGGCATCTGATATATTATATGAATTCTATTAGTTTTGTAGATAGTCAGATAGTTATTACCATCTAAGGTGCAGTTGTTGAAAGGGAAAAAGTTGAAAACTGTATGCTGATTTTTATCAGTAGAGTAGCCAAAAGTATGTCAATCTGACTTTAGGCGTTCAATCTGATTAGGCATATGCTGAGCAGAACTCAATTACAAGCTAGCTATTTCACTTTTCGCCAAATATATCTAATAAATCTCACTGTTGGAGATGCAATATACGCTTTATGTACATGGAAAGAAACGGAACCTGACACACGTGGATTAAACAAAGGACTACAAGGATAAGGAAGCATAATTGCCAATTTACTATCTTAGGATTCACTTGGTGTTATTTATACCAATTTGCTACTCTAGCTTTATATAGCTTGCCAATTTGCTACTCCAAGTATGAATTTTGTCAATTTGCTAACCTTAAGCAAAATTTACTATAGATTTTTCATGATTAACCATTTTGTTTATTTAGATTTTCAAATCAAGTCACTTGTTATGGATATTGACAAATTGATATGACTAAATGGTGGTAAAATAGTTAATTTTAGAAACATAGGGTAGCAAATTGGCAAAATTAATACTTTGGGTAGCAGATTGGCAAATTATGAAAACCTAGGGCAACAAATTGGCACTAAGGTGAATCATATGGTGGCAAATTGACTATTAAGCCTTAAAAACATGGGCTTTATACTCGAGATAGATTCATTCTCCTGTTAGCTTATGCATTCCTGAATCAACTAGGAAATTATATCCTAGCTCAAACTGGACACATTCCTCTTGCACGTTCAACTTCTCATTTCATCTCCTTTTGTCGATTCTTTCCTTTTTATTACATAAAACACAAAAGTAATTCCAATTGATAAAGTTAAGGGATATAACATGCCAAAATGCATGTAGAAATGCTCTAAATACATAGACAAAATTACGTTGATCACATTCCCCCACACTTAAGCTTTGCTAGTCCCTTAGCAAAGTCAACAAAACTCACCACTCTACTAAACTAGACACAAACAATTGACACTCTACTTCTATGACACTAGCCATGGCAAATAAGTCAAACACTCTTCAAGCTTCAACAACATAGAGAACTCCAATTAGGCACATAAGAGCATGTAATCCACATATTCACAAGTAAGACACAAGGGCATTTCTTCAATGATCAATGACGCTCAACATATTCCTAAACAAGTCATAAGCTACCTCATAAAGATGCACTCATTCTTTTTCCAGTTGAAATCAGGTTCATGCTTAGAAGCTTAACTACTTCAATAGATATGTGAGAGAAAATGTTGTAAGGCATTCAAATAGCTCACATATATCATGAAAAAAATGTTCTTTAAGTAATAAACATCACAGTACTTCACGAAAGAATATCAATTACTTGCACCAATGGACCAAAACCATATGCTCTCTCTTAAAACGTTAGCTCCAAAAATTAAAAGTAGTCTACTATAAGGACCATAGAAAATTTTAAAAGGGTTCATGTTAGGTTCAAGGTCAAGAAACGAATGATAAGAACTTTTGAAACATCTTCTATAACCATGTAAAACACCGTACTGCCATGATTCACACCAAAGAGGACAAAGGTCAAAGTATAACATTGCTAGACATTCAATTCACTACACAACTCCTCCCATGCCACAACGTATCATCAAAACTTAGTGAATTGACACAACTTTTCTTTTTCCTTTTATTTTCACGAATCCACTGTTTCTTTTTTCTTTTTTTTCCTCCCTTTTCTTTTTCTTTTCGGGTACAAATTTTCTCTCCTCCACACTTCATTTTTTACCATATTCTTCTTTTGTTCTTTCTACACACCCTCAACTATTCACCAAAGCATAGTTCTTCATTCTTTTTAAGATTCTAACACTTATAAGTTACAATCGCAGCATTATCACACGTATGACCGTAAATAAATACATTAATTCATCATTTTAAAGGGAAAAACACAAATACAATGCAAAACAACACATCTTTAAGCCACTGATTCACATCCTAAGACACTAATTCCCTAAGATATTGAGGCGCAACAAAACTGATATTCAATTGCAAAAAATGAGACAGTCTAAACAATTCACAGTTTTCACAACTCTGCTCATCAAAACAATGATATTGAGGCTCAATAGCGCAACAACACTAATGAGACACAGTCTAAACATAGTAATAGTGATACTGAACCTCATTAACTTTCAAATTTTTCATGAAATGATACAATATGAGCCAAGAAAATGAAAATCATGCACATATATTGCCACTGAGTCTCAATAACAACATTAATTTAAAGGCAAAACAATTGAAATTCAGTACAGCACCTTCAGATCTCAATACTCTACCGCGCACCAAGGCAATTGAACCTTAGATCTCAATACTCCACTATGCTCCGCCGCTCGCCAAGGCCACTGAACCTCAGAAATCAGCCTCTCTGCCTTTCGCTTGCCGCGCCTCGATCTGGTTCTAGGGTTTGGAAATTAAACTGAGATTGGGGACTGGGGAATTGTATAAGGAATGACAATTTTGTGATTTGTTTATCTTTGAAGGGTAAATGAGTAATAGAGCTTTTGTTTTAAACGGGCCGTTACCTCTAATTTGGACCGTCTGGTATAATAGTATTAGGTTTTGCCATTGGCAATTAAAGGTGCTTAGTTGTAGTTATGGGTAAAAACTCCTTTTATATTTGTTATCTAATTTTAATTTTTCTAAATATAAAATAGAGAAATTTTCTATTCATCTGATCAAAACCAAAGATACATAAAACTCTGAAAATATATGTTATCCACCTTCCCTCCCTTCGACCAACCCACTCATTTTCTCCATAACGAACCACAACAAAATAAAACAACCCCAACAATCCAGCCTCAAAATTGGGCCTCTTTATACAGAGTAGTTAGAAGAAACCGATGTAGTAGTTGAAGATGGACAAGGAGAAGGAGAGCCATTATCATCCAAGTTTCCAGGCACACAAGCTGCGGTGTCCCCCAAAAAGCCACTCAAATTGATATCAGTTGCACCTCCGAATATCAAGTCAAAATTCTCTTCAAATCCCAAGTCCTCAAACAAGTCTGGTATATCTGAGGGCTTATTATCCAGTGGGATGTCAGGAACGGGAAGAAGAGTGTCCAAAAAGTTCCAACTGAACTGGGACTGATGCTCGTTCGTAGGATCCATGACATCCTGCATTGTAGTAGTACTACTTTCTATGCAAGGCGAAACCTGTGGATACTGAAGTTTGGGGGCGACCAATATTTGTTCTACCTTTGGTTCTTGTTGATGCTGCTCTTGTCGTTCTTGTGGCTGTGGTTGAAATTGATGTACTTCTTGTTTTACTTGGACTTGTTCTTGTGCTACATGGGAGGCAGGTGGATCTTGTGGTTCTAAACTCTTGAGTCTGTCAATGTAGTTGCTGATATCAAAATTGGTCACTGCATTTGTTCCCCTGTACTCTATAGCTGCCATATCATATGCTGCTGCTGCCTCTTCTTGTGTGTCTACTCATACAAAGAATAACAAACGGTTAAAACATATTATGTCAAGGGAAATGTGCATAACTTAACTAAAGAGAAAACAAATCATACAAGCTATCACATTAATATGTACACACACAATCTCATTGCCCCACAGCACCTACCCTTTGCTGCATTAACCAGTATGTAGAAGGTAGGAATTAGGTGGAGGGATAGATGGACCCTTCACATGATCATTTTCTATTTTCTTCCCTTTTGTTGTTTTCATTACCTTTCATTTGCCCTAATTCCTTGAGGGAGGGACTTTTCAAGTTTAACCAGATATATTTATAACAAATTCCAAAAGGCACCAATAATAAAGAAAAGAAAGAAACATAGAACCTGAAGCAGTGGATCTATGTTCCCAGACTGTATAGAAATCATGCTATAAGATATCTATTTTCTTGGATTTCAAACTCTAGTTTTTATTTTTTTAAAAATTAAAAAGACAAGGGTGACTATCTTGAATTGAAACTTAACAAAGGAAAAGTTTTCTCTTCTTGTCTTATAGTGCCCACAATTTTTAGGAATTGTTGCTTCTAACTAATATTTGTTTCAATTTTCTTTCCCACCAAAAATTTCATATGTTGACACAAACAAAAGAATGTGCCTTCATGAGAAAGGGGGGTAGGGTGTAAAGTCAATGCGCACAGGCTACTTCCAACTGTTGATGATCTCTATAACCTTCGATTGTTTTTCCAAGAATTTGAAGAGCAAATTCAATTTGGGTTAGTTCAAAATGGGTTAATCTTGCTTGCACTTGAAGAAAATGCAATGCAATAACCCACGTGTTTGGACGACTACTAATCGATGACAATTCAGCCATTCGAAAAACATTAAAACAGTAGATACAAGTGAGAGTCACCCACGCGATGTGATCGACGGTCACTAGCCTTCGGACTTTCTCCGAGTAATAATAATGAAGAACAAACCTAACCCAAGATCAGGACTGTTTTGGATCTGGCAAAAGTCCCCCAAGGCATGGCTCACTTGGAGATATGCACAGGCAGAGCAATGGGACACGTGAGACCCAATGCCCATCCCTTTTCAAAGGGGATGAATCAAATCAAATTACTCTGAAATCTCAAATCTGTGATCCTGTCTTTCTTTCTTTGAAGAAGAAGAATGACAGTACCAACTTTTCTTTTGTTTCTCAGTAAAGGGTGTCACGTGCCTTTCAGACGCTAAATAGACAAGAAAAGAGGGTGTCACGTGCCCCACTTATCACACTCTTTTGCTGCTCAAAGTCTCAAACTCTCCAACCAGATCAGGTCAAACCAAACTGTTGGCTCCTAGTGCATCTCCTGCTACCCCTGCCATGCCCAAACCCTAAACCCAAATCCAACTACGCTCTATGCTTAAATGTATTTACCCTCCATCTTAATCTCAGAACTTCTATTAAAATTGAAACTCAGATCTTTTCTAGAAAACAACATCAGAGCAATGACTAAACCCGAAATATGATGAAAAACAAGATCAGTAAAATCAGCTAGGCCTCATTATTGTAAAACAAAAAGGGAAGAGATAAAATTGTATGTTTTTTTTTTCAGATCCAAATTGATAGTTTTCCTGGCAAAAAATAAATAGATTAATTGATTTACTCAGGAAAATATGGTGCTATAGTGGTCCTGTCCCATGTGGAATTTACTTGTGGGGATAAAATACAAGTAGTCAAGTACTCTTGCTTTGGCCACCTAATAACTCTATCAGTTTCAACCTGCTTTGGCAGCTTCCTAATATAACCTACAGTTACGAATTAAAAACATTGTTTTCCAAACAGCCAATATAGGTTACCAAATTCCATTTTGAGGCTGAGCCTGTAGTTTTATTTTCCAATGCAGAAGCGAAACAAGAACAATTTCAAATATTAGAAAACCTGTGGTTTTTCATGCAGCAGACAGTTTCATTTTGGCATGTATTATATAATGTTTTGGACTAGAATGAAAAAATGGCAGCCACGTATGTGCATTGGCTGAACAAAAAGTTTTCAAAGTGGCATTTAGTTCAGCACACAAGTTGGCAGCATCTTGTTCTTCAGAAAAAGCCAAATAATATATAAGATGGACAAAAATAATTTTGGAGCCAGAAATGGGCCGAGAAAATGTGTGCGATTTGTTATATGTGAGGAAAAAAGTGAAGGTACATATGCATGTTGTATCTGGAAACTGAGAAAAATTTAGGAACAGAGAGGAAAGGAGAAGTACACATACTGTAAGTTCCCAGGTACAAGTACTTGTTTCCAAACACTCTTCCAATTCGTGCCTCCCATCGCCCGTTATGATGATGCCTGTGAAAATTAAATTTGCAGCAGCTATAACAAAACCATCCAAGGCCTCGCTACCCCAAAACTAAAGGTATAATCATGATTCATTCGTACCTAGCCACGCCGCGATACTTTGACACCCCTCTAGAAAACCCACTACTCCGGCGGCGCAAAGAAGCCAAGTATTCTTCCTTGGACACCTTCTGCATTTCATCAAGTTCCTTGGTGTATGTCTCTAGCTGCAGCATACACATAAAAGCAACCATTTCTGTTAAGTCCATAAGACACAAATTCAACCATTACAGCTGTAGACAACCCATATCTCACACTATGTATATGATTAGGTGACTAATTATTGTGACAATTCAACTGCATTAACCACTTTTTGAGAGAAAAACGTTGTCCACAAAGGATTCATGCCCGAAAAGAAGAGGAAGTCGGAGGATAAGTTGTTGTACCGGGAAATTGAGGATGGTTCCAGGACCCCAATACTTAAGTGCAGCAAGATCATATGTATGAGCAGCAGCATCCTCACTATCATAGGCCCCTAAATAAATAAATAAACAAAAAAACAGAGTTAATACGTCAATGGCAGGTAACAACACATCAGCCTACTTTACTGACCAGAATCTGAATATTTATTTTTCTAAACTCAAATATTTGTTTATTCTTGATCCAGAACATGATAATAAAATAAGAAAAAATCACAGAGAAAAGGATCACGATTGCAAGGAAAATATTAGAGTGAAATCATGTATTGTGGTGAGAGAGAGAGAGAGAGAGAGAGAGAGAGAGAGAGAGAGAGAGAGAGAGAGAGAGAGAGAGTCACCCAAATAGACTATAGAAGCAGGGAAGAGCGGCAAAAGTGCATATGAACGTTGCATTGACAGGGATTTACAGGAATAAAAACACAAGTCAGAAAACTCACAAGAAGATTAGATTAAAGAATGAAAATTACAGATCTCCTTGAACTTGGGTCTCATTACTCTGTCAAAATCAATCTTAATCATAATTACCTTGCCGTCCTTTCTTTTTCTGAATGTCATTCCAGGAAGCCTTGTCCCAGAGATGAGCTTCATACCTTCCAGTCCATCTATGCCTGTGAATTATGAACCAAATGACCATAAAGGTGGAAACTTTGACACATGCAAATAAAATTCCAGTAACAAAACTGAGAAATGAAGCATTGTCAAATGAGTACCTGGTGACCCCTCTGTAAATTGAGCTTCTTCTACCCGAGTTTGGGCATTTCTCAGCAGACTTGTTGTGGGTTTTTCTACTGCGTTTGGGTTTGGGTTTGGGTTTGTCTGATTGCTTCAGGTTGGTTGGAATCTCAGGGCCAACACATGAGGATGATGAAGAAGAAGAGGAAGAAGAGCAGGAATAACTAGGAGACCTCTTCATTTCTGGGCACACAGACACTCTCAATTACTCAGACTTGTAGTATGAAAGAAAGGACAGAGGAAATGATGGGTATAAATGCATGGTCTCTTCTTCTCTCTTGTTGAGGTTGGATTGCTCAAGGGACAACATGTAATAGTAGTACTAGTAGTAGAAGAAGTGGCATTTTGGTAGGCTGAAGTGGTTAACCAAAAAGAGGGACTCACTGACTCACTAGTCTCTAGTCTCTAGGGGTAGAAAGGAAGGACAGCCAATTTATTTTGTAAAATGGGGATTGTACTGGGGTTTAGTTTTGACCAAGGTTCAATTCTGGAAGCTGGGTTAAGTAACCAAGAGTTAATTAAAAGCCCTACACTTGTCATGTGTCACAGCCATGCTACCAATGGGGACAAACTGTCCATGCTGGCCTTTGCTAAGCTATGAGCAGTTGAGCTTTGAGCTTCAGAGGGAGAGAGAACATCTCTATCCCAGTTTTCAAAACTGAAATTCAATATCACTCTGCAGGCTTCTCTGTGTCAGTTATACTTGGTTGCATTTGCCTTGGTCTTCAGTTTCTAGATTCCACTTGAGTTTTCACAATCATTAAGCTTCTCATAAAACTACATCCACCATCTAAATTTTTTGAAGAATTGATGAACTAGTTAAATAAATCACAATTTCATCTCGAGTATTAATCTAATTCACAGAAATTAGAAGTTTTAATCATTGATTAGGTTATGAGAAGAAAAAAAATCAAGTCTCTTTATTCTAGCATGTGAACCCTAGCACATCAGATGGCAGTGCGTTGTTGTTTTGGCTGCTGTCGTCGTCTCCTTTTTACAGTAAATAAATCTAAGTCTTCTTAATCATTGTTGTGTGTTACGGCATAAATCTATAAGTCTTATCCTTTTATGTCCCGAAATTGTAATCTATTGGTAATTTGGGGGAACAAATTTGCCGACTATAATTCTTGTATTCACCATTTTAAACTCATGACATATGTTTAATTGCTCAATTATTATTTAAATATGAGTTGATAAAAGATATATGTCATGAGTTTAAAAGAGTGGACACCTAAGTAGCACGGACACGGACACGAGTGTTCGTATTAAACACGATTCGATACGTAGACACGGCATATAAATTTTTTTTGGACACGGACACGTGGTGGACACGTTAATTAAATATTATTTTTAATATATATATATTTATTTATTTATTTATTAAAAAAATATTTCATAAATTTGAAAGTATTTAGAATTTTAGATGTATATATATGTCAAATTGTGCATTAAAATGATGAAAACATAACTTGTTAGAATGGCTAAGAACTTGATAAGTACCTTGGATAATCAAGGTTCGAATCCCACCACAAGCATTTTTATTTTTATCACGAGTTTCTCTCCTTATATATATATATATATATATATATATTAAAGTGTGCATAAATATAACAAAAACTGAATCTGTTGAAATGGTTGAAGAGTTGTTGAGTGCCTTGGATGACCAAGGTTAGATTCTCACCATAAACACTTTCACTTTTATTATGAGTTGGTGCGTGTCCGCGTGTCCGATTTGGATACTCGCGTGTCCGTGTCCGTGTCGGCCACGCAATACGGTGGCATGAGCACGTGCCCGTGCTACTTAGGTGAGCACAAGGTGGACACAAAAATGGTGGTTGGCAAATTTACTTCCGGAGCAGGGAGAGATAGTATCGGCAATATAAAGAAGGTTCATGACATTATTACAATTTGGATGTTGAATGGGAGTGAGAAATTGTTTATCATTGTTATGCAACTATTAATAAGGATTGGACAACTGTAATTTTAAGGTCGTTCATTCATAGTAATGTCGGGGCTTGTAATTGGGGTGTATCTGGAAATCAGTATTTGAAAATTTGTAATTAGAAATCCGATTTATACAAGTTTCACCATTTTAAACTTTCAAAAGCTAGAAATTGTGTGACAACAGTGTCAATTAACTAGATCTCCTCCGCCATGTCACCGGAAAATAAATGTGCACCATATTTAGCTGGTGAGATGAAAATTAGAGCTCATCAACGGGCCGGGTCGGGCTTTCCTCTATTTTTGAAAAATAACGGGCCGAGCTTTATTGCTTTTCCTGGTTGGGCCTACTGGGCTTTATTTTAAAAAAATCATATATAATACCCAAGATTTTTAATCTCGTTTTACCAACACATTAGGACTAACTAATCAACATTTGTCAAATAACGTAGTTTAATACGTTGATATTAAATTACATGTCGTCATGAACATTTCTGATGCTCTAATTAATTTTTCTGACTTTACACATTATTTTCTTGTGCTTTAAAAATATGTTACTTGAAACACGACTAAAACCGTGACATTCAAACTAACACTGTCGAATCTCCGTCATTGGATAATTTTCAGAGTAGTAGATTTTGGGCTATTTGGTCAAGACTTGAGAAAGCCCAATCCTCTATTTTCTTCATCACAAATTCTGAGCCCAGGACCTGGCCTATTTCTCTTTTATCTCGGCCAACTCTCTCTCTCTCTCTCTCTCTCTCTCTCTCTCTTCCAATTCGACACATAGGGAGAGAAGAAATTTTGATAACTAACCACTACTTATCTCTCGAATTGATTTTTAACCAACAATTTAACTATGATTGAAAAATGACCTTATATGGTAAGGAAAAGACACAAGTATCCTAAGTTAAACAAAACAACGGTTGCAACTCATCTTTTTTGAACTCTCAAACTAATCTTCACGCAGTGGCATGGAGTACTCTGGCCTACTTTTGTACAAGTTTTCAACTTGCCAAAAAATTGGGAAAATACCCAGAGCTGCAACATCAATGGTGGACACAATTTGAAGACATTTGATTAAACCAGAAGATATTCTAATACTCCAGTAACCGTCATCGTCTTCCTCTACTGTCTTTAAGATCTTAGAACTTCTACTTTATGAAGTAAAAACATTAGAGGTAAGACAACTCATAAATTCTCGGGCTCTCAACCTTTGTTCTTTATAAATTGTTTCTTCTTCTTGTCTTTCTTCTTCTATCACAAGGTATTTGCCCAAGCTCTTTTCTAGGCTTGAACGGGTTTGAATTAGAATTATTGAAGTGAAGGTGTGTGGAGCTGTGCATGGGTTGTGGTGGCCTGCAAGGCATGCAAGGATAGAGACCAAGGTTGCACGCTTTTCTCCTCAATTCATGACTTTTCTCCTCAATTAATGTCTGCTTGTCTCCCAAATGGCCTCTCCTTCCTTTTTTTTTCTGGTTACTTTTTCCACCTTTTGGTAGGTAATGATGTAGTTAGCCTTTGTTTTATTTTTCTTAGCTATTTAGCTCTCTTGAGCAGTTTTGGTTCAAACAGAAGAAAACATTGGAAATCATCAATCTTCGTCTTCTTCATTCTCTTCGTTTCATTACATTTCATAACTCAACATGGTATCAGAGCAGACGTCCAATTAATTGGACCTGCTTCTGCTCTTCATTTTGGTTTCACCTTTGTAGTAATTCCTTGTTTTCAATCTAGCATATCATGACTGGAGGTGACACTAAGTGGGATTCTTCAGGTTCTGCATCATCTGCAACTGAAGTAAATGATACCAACACCAATCTTTGACTTATTCATACTCTTCTTAATGAGTTCAACTACCTATCTTGGTCTAGAGAAATCAGGCATGCTCTTGGAGGAAAAAGGCTGCTTAGTTTCATTGATGACTCAGTCAACATCCCCTCCACCTCAGCTAAGGAGTATGATGCATGGTTTGCTCAGGATCAGCTGATGATGACTTGGATATTAAATTCCATGGAACCAAAGATGCGTGAAATTTTTGGTTATATTGAGTATTCACTCCAACTGTGGAAAGAAGTCAAAGACTTATTTGGTGATTTAAACAATGCTGCATGTATATTTGAGCTCAAGAGAGAGAGATGACTGAGTTGCAGCAAGATAACTCTTCTTTTGTTCAATATCTTGGAAGGTTGAAAACTATGTGGAATGAGCTAGATCAATATCGTCCAATTACTACTAATAGAAAGATTTTAATGAAGAGAGCTGAAGAGGATCAGATTTTTTTGTTACTTGCTAATCTAAGTTCTTAATATGATGATGTGAAAAGCCATCTTCTCATGGCATCTGAGCTTCCCTCTCTGCAATCGGTTTGTACTACTATACAAAGAGAGAGGAACAAGAAGGCAAGTGATGAGGGCTGATGTATCGGTAGTAGAATAGAACAATGAAGCAAGGGTCTTTGCTAGCTCAAGCTCAAATTCAAAAGTTAGACCTTACAAGGGAAGAAAGTCGGATCTCAAATGTACTCACGGTGTCTCTATTGGCAGATCTAACATTGGTCATGAGAAGGAAACATGTTGGATTTTGTACCCTGAGTTGAAGCCAAAGTTTACTAATGATTCCAAAGGTCAGAAGAGAAAGATAAAGAGTAATACCACTGCTAGAGCTAATGTGGCTGAAGAAAATGGTTCAGAAGCAAAAATGAATTTTACTGCTAATCCAATCACTCAATTAAATGAGTTTGCTGCTTTCTTGCAACAAAAGCAAGGTGGAACTTGTGATGAAGATGCCATTGCTATGCTAGGCAAGTTTGCAGGATACCTTGTAGATGGAAAGTTGGCCTCTCATGAGGAAATTCCAGGTATTATTTGTGCTATTTCCACTACCTGGATCTCAGTAAAAAATATGATTTTTGGATTGTCGACTCAGGAGCTTCTGTTCACATGTCATACAATGCATCTTGCTTGAGTGAATTCATTTCATTTGAAAAACCTTCATTTGTGTCAGTTGCTAATGGGAATAGAGTGCCAATTGTAGGAAAGGGAAAAATGAAATTTTTTTCTGATCATAAACACTCTAGTGTCATGTATGTGACATCTTTTCCATTTAAACTCTTATAAGTTGGGAAATCAACTCACTTGTTGGATTGTTTGGTTGTGTTCTCAACCTCCAATGTTATATTTCAGGACCATGTGACCAAGAGGAAGATTGGTGAAGGATTTTTCCTAAATGGTCTGTATTATATTTCATCTTCCCCAACTTTTTCAAAGAGTTTTCTTGCTGAATCACATTCATCTACTCGTCAGCAGTTGTGGCACATGCATCTTGCTCATTCCTCTCTTCATATCATGTCTTATTTTTTTCCAAATCTATGTAAACCTAGTTCAGATTGTGAGACGTGTCACAAATCTAAATTCACTAGACTAGCATTTCCCAACTCGAACTCTAGAGACTCTAGAGCATTTGAACTTATTCACTCTGATGTATGGGGACCTACAAAGGTGAATTCTTTTGATGGTTATAAATATTATGTGTACCTGTTGAAACATAAAAATGAGGTCAAGAAGAGTTTTGAAAATTTCAATAAACTGGTTAAAAATCATTTTTCCTCAAGCATATGCATGTTAAGATCATATAATGATACATAATATACATCCAAAATCATGACTGAGTATCTCAATGCAAATGACATTTTGCATCAAACAAGTTGTGCTAGAAGTCCACAGTAGAATGGTGTTTCTGAAAGGAAAAATAGGGATTTGTTGGAAAAAACAAGAGCTATTATGATTCAGGCAAATGTACCAAAAAAGTTTTGGTCAAATGCAATACAAACAGCTGCTTATATCATCAATAGACTACCCTCGAGAGTTCTTGATTTCAAATCTCCATACTCAGTATTAAAAGGAAGAAATGTTAGCATTGATCATCTCAAATATTTGGATGTGTTTGTTATGTTCATATTCAGTCTCATCACAGGGACAAGCTTGATCTGAGGGCCTTAAAGTGTGTGTTTCTGGGCTACTCTTCATCTCAAAAGGGCTATAAATGCTATGATCCAATTTCCAGAAAAATCATTGAATCTCGAGATGTTAAGTTTGATGAGTCAAATTCTTTCTTTCAAATTCATGATAATGATATGCAAGGGGAGCTTTTTGATATGGCTGCAGATGTACCTACAGTTGTACTTATGGAGAAACATGCAGATTTGCCTGCAAATGTGCATGCCGAGGAGACTGCATAGAGCAATGAAGGGGTACCTGCAAGAGGGCATGCAGAGGGTTCTGCATAGCAGCTTGCAGGGAGGCATGCAGATACGTCTGCAGAGAGGTCTGTTGATTTGTCCTCTCCACCTCGATTTCATTCTTCTTCTTCTTCTTTCGATAAAAACATAAATAATCAAATGAAGTTTGTGATGATGATGATGTTGGCCATAGAAATTATGAACCTCAAGTCGAACTAGGAATCTTCCAACTAGGTTACAAGGTTATGAAGTTTTTAAGCCTAAGCATCTGCTTGGTAATGTGGTAATTTTTGCCTATGCTTCTGAGTCATATTGTGCTTTTATCAATAAAATCAGTCATATTACAAGACCAAGGAGTTTTGCAAAGGCTAATCAATCTGAAATTTGGAAGAAAGCCATGATGGAGGAATTGAAATCTTTAGATGACAATCAGACTTGGAGTATTGTTCCTGCTCCAAAAAATCAGAAAGTGGTTGGTGCTCGATGAATTTATAAAATCAAATTTCATTCTAACGGTGAGATAGAAAGGTGTAAAGCTCGATTGGTTGCGTGAGGTTTCACTCAGACTTTTGGTGTTGATTACAAAGAGACATTTGGTCATGTAGCCAAAATGAATATTGTCCGAGTTTTGTTATCTATTGCTATCAATGCAGGCTGGTCTCTCTATCAAATGGATGTTAAAAATGCTTTTCTTCATGGTGCATTAGAAGAAGATGTTTTCATGAGAGTTCCTCCGGGTCATCCTCAAGAGCATGAGCCAGGTTTAGTGTGTAAACTTCACAAGGCCATCTATAGTCTTAAGTAATCTCCTCGAGCTTGGTATTCTAAGTTGAGTTCAGTTCTTTTCAAGTGTGGTTTCAAAAGAAGTGTTGGCGACTCATCCTTGTTTGTTTGAAGAGGAAAGTTTGGACAACTTGTGGTTTTGTATATGTTGATGATCTTATTATTACAGGTGATTGTGCTAAAGAAATTCAAGCCCTTAAAGAGACCTTGTGTGATACCTTCTCCATCAAGGATCTTGGCACTCTTAAATATTTTCTTGGCATTGAGATGGATCAATCTTCTTCAGGATTGTTTCTAAATCAACGCAAGTACATCATTGATCTATTAGACGAAGTTGAAATGGCATCATGCAAACCTGCCAAAACTCCTCTCCCTTGTAATCACAAAATTGAAAGTGAGGGTGAACCTTTTCATGATATTACCACTTATCAAAGGTTAGTTTCCTGGCTTATTTACCTTACTATCACTCGACCGGATATTACAAATGTTGTGAGCTTGCTCAGTCAGTTCATGCATGCACCTACTTTGCATTATTATAATCTTGTAAAAAGACTTCTCAGGTATCTAGAAGGTTCAATCACTCGAGGGATTGTAATGCATAAACATGATCACTTCAAGATTGAAGGTTTTACTGATTCATATTCGGGTGGAAATGCAATTGATCACAAATCAACTACAGGTTATTGTACCTTTGTTGGAGGAAATTTAGTGACTTGGAAAAGTAAGAAACAAATTGTAGTGGCTCGCTCTAGTGCCGAAGCAGAGTACAGAGCAATGGCATCCACTGCTTGTGAGCTTATTTGGCTCAAAACCTTACTTTGTGATCTTGGCATTCAATGTGCTCTTCCTATCACATTACATTGTGACAACCAAGCTGCTATGCATTGTGAAGCTAATCCTGTTTTTCATGAATGTACCAAGCATATTGAAGTTGATTGTCACTTTGTGAGAGATCAGGTTCAATCTGGGATTATTGTCACTGCTTATGTTAGGTCTTGTGATAAGTTTGCAGATGTTTTTACCAAGTTTTTACCTTCAGTTCAATTTGAGAGATAGTTGGTCAAGCTTGGCTCTCGTTTTTCTCTCGCCTGCACTTGAGGGGGAGTATTGTAGTGAAAGTGTGTGGAGCTGTGCAAGACTTGTTGATCAGTTTAATTACTCGACATCAATATTCAACCCTGTAAGCATCATTAGTAGTATAAAGTAAGAGTATCGTTCACAAACCGAGGATCCAACCAGGGCATAGAATCACAAACATTTAACAACGAATTCATAAGAGTTTAAGGATTTTGAGATATAGGTTCGGACTTCAAATATAAAAACAGAAAATAAAACATAAACTAATATATACATGTGATCAACCAACTAACACACAAACCATCACCAAAATAATTCATATAAAAAAACCGAAAACAAGTTCTAGTTCTCCCTTTGGAATCATGCCGAGACTTACTCATGAACAACTAAAGTTGGATCATGCAATTAGAGTTCTAAGAAATAACCTAAACACATAGACACTTAACACATTTGATTCATTCCAAGCACTCCTAATCAAAATCTAACATGTTCATCCTATCATGTAATTGCAACACCATGCACATTGAATTCATTAAGCAGGTCACCTACTTAACCAACAATCATGCAATTCAAAACTTACATCGAATAGAATAGACATGTTCATAGCATAAGTCTTTAATCCAATAACCTAAATATCATGCTACAAGCGTATAGATAACATAAAGATATCGAAATCACTCAAAGTACACAGTAGAAAACCAAAAATTGAAATCGCAACTTTATATAAATTGAATCAAGTAGCTATTCATTGACAAAATCGAAACAAGGTTACAATATCCAAATCGCATACACAACCAAGAACAAGAAAACCAAAACCGAAATCGAAATAAACATAGAGAGAATCATGGTTACACTTTATCAATCAAGCAATCCTACAAGGTGTAGCTCTGGCTTTCTAAGGGAATGAAACTTCTTCACAAGCATGCTTGAAGCTAAGGATAATGGTGAAGAATGATGGAATCGGTTTTAGGATTTCTTGGAAGGATGAGTATGAAATTCGGTAGAGCTTTGGCTAGTATGTGTGCAAGGTTAATGATTCTTGAACAATGAGGTTGTGCCTCTATATATAGGAGTCACAAACATAGCCTTGCCGTCCCATATAGGAGATAGAATCGGATTGGGAAGCTGAAATCTTCTTTGATATGGACTTTGATTCATGTACTTCAAATCCAACTTGATGTATGAAACCAAATCCAATAAGGAAACATATAGGTTGCACGGCATCTCTTATTCTTCAACTAGGAAATAGCTAGGCCGACCTCTTCTCTCCTTATCCAACTCGGACATGACTTCCTTATCTCACTAGGAATGCATCACGATATCACTACTCTTTGTCCAAATAGGATTTGTCTTTCCTGAAAAGAAATCGACGATTAAGAAATAAGAAAGAATGAAAATAGGAAAGTAGAGTCCTAGTCGAGTAAGGAATCCTAGTTCAATAAGAATTTCTAACACTTAGCACAATTTCATCATCAAATTATCCAAATTTGGCATAGCTATACTAAAACATACAAATGACAAATATGAACCTAAAACAACTAAAAATAAGAAGTAACAAAGCATAAGAATATGACATATATACATTAAGAACGTCACACTTTGTGCTCCTATCAACAACCTCATACTTAGACTTTGCTAGTCCCTTAGCAAACACTAAAAAGGGAAATCTAAACATAAAAAAAAACAATACCATTAGACTAACACACGAAACATTCTAATGCCTTCAATATTTTGTCTCTGAGATCTTCAAACTCATAGAATCAAGAATAACACTCAATCGAAATAGATAGGATGAATTCAATGGTTAATAAACATGAGATTTCGTTTAACAAGTAAGAAATGACAAAAACATAGGTGATTTTAAGTTCGACATGTTCAAAACAAATTCAAATTCAACTCACAAAAAATATGCACTCCGAATTTTTTCTCTCAAGAACATGGCATATGCTTAAATGCTTTTCACACACAAGAGTTATGAACACATAGTGAAATCGAAAACCTCATGAAAGATACCAATCATACGCACAAATGAACCCAAACCATATGCTTACTCATTAAACAAACTCCACAAATCAAGAACTACTCATTTTAAGAATCATGCGGATCTTTAAAAAATAGTAGGCTCGACATGAATATCATTTTTCAGGGTAAAAGGAATCACAAAAGTCATCCTCAAGACTTAGCAGAGCAAACAACCACCTTATGTCGCCATACTCCATAAAAAAAAGGCCAAATATCATCGTGTTGGGCCCATTCTTCACTCTAAACATTGTGAAAATGAACAAAGGCTAAATTATAACATCATTGAACCTTCAACAAATACAACACAACTCCAAATTCACATAAACAACATGTTCATGCCGTGATAATCATTCTTCATTCTTTTCATGTTTTTTTAATCAAGTACATACAATAGCATAACCCCACACTTGAATCACATCATCACTCCATATTAACACCAAGAATCGGCTCTGCCAAGCCTCAAAGACAAGGTAGATATATAACTATACTAAGCAAGGATATTAACATGTTGGTAATGAAAGAAAAAGCTTAACGTAAGCTCAAAGGGGTTAACTCTAATATGTCCCAAGCAGGGCTCAAATAGGGATATACGGCTTTTTCACTTAAGTGGTGGAAATCCTAAACATATCTAACAATCATTTTCAAAATCAGAGTATATTATGACATAAAGCTTCAAAAGTTTCACAAAGTAAGTTCTAGCATTCTCTAGTTCATTGCAATTATATGGCATATAAATTGATCAAAATAAATGTAATGAGATTATAAAGCCAAGAAACGATAGAATAAACTCTCCAAAGAAAGGCACAAGTATGGCTCAAAACTCACAAAGGTTATATGAATCAAAACAAGTAACGAACATGCTCATTCTGTACCTAAGTTTCAAAATCCTCATCTACTACATGATCGTACAATCTCTACACATCGATTAACCATCAAATAATGATGAGTGCTCGATTACTCGACATCAATATTTAACCCTGAACACATCATAGTAGTATAAAGCAAGAGGGTATCGTTCACAAACCGGGGATCCAGCCAGGACTTAGGATCACAATACTTACACGAATTCATAAAGGTTTTAAGGTTTGATATAGATTTTGGATTGAGTCATAAACAGTAAATAGAACCTAAACTAATATATACATGTGATCAACCAACCAACACATAAACAATCACCAAAACAATTCACATAAAGGTAATTGAAACAAGTTCATGACTTCCTATTAGCATCATGCCGAGACTATGTAATGAACAACCAAGAATGGATCATGCATTTAGGGTTCTAAGCAGTAACCTAAATACATAGACACTTAATACATTTGATCAATACCAAGTAGCCATAATCGAAATCTACCATGTTCATCTTAATCATGTAATTCCAAAACCATGCACATTGAATTCATTAAGTATGTCACTTACTTAACCAACAACCATGCAATTCGAAAATCACCTAAACAAGAATAAACATGTTCTTAGCATAAGTCTTTAATCCAACAACCTAAATGTCATGCTACAAGCATAGTCATAACACTTAGAAATCGAAATTGATCAAGAGCTAGGTTCGGCAGAAACCAAAAACAGAAATTCATAAAACCAAAACATAATTTTCGAATCCTCTATATAAATTGAATCAAGTAGCTATTTCATAGACAAAATTGATACAAGATTGCACAACACAAATCACAAGCTTCATCCAAGAGCAAGAACAAAACCAAAATCGAAATTAAACAAGAGTGAATCATAGTTACACTTTATAAATCAAGCAATCCACAAGTGTAGCCGAGACTTCTATGGATGAAACCTTCTTCACAAGCGTGTTTGAAGGCTATTGATAGGTGGGGAATGATGGAATCAGTTTTAGGATTTCTTGGAATGGTGAAGGATGAATTCGGCAGAGCTATGGCTTGTGTTTGTGTGTAGGGCTGATGATGTTCTGAATGGAGAGGCCGAGCCTCTTATATAGAGGTTTAGGAAGCCTCTTGCCGTCCCATTTAGGAGATAGAAACCAATTGGAAAACTGAAATCCTCTTTGTTATGGATTTGGTTTATGTACTCCATATCAAACTTGATGTAGGAAACCAAGTCCAATAGGGAGATCACATTAAGGGCTGCTCGGCATTCTCTTGGTCCAACTAGGAGTAGCTAGGCCGGCCTCCTCTTCTCCTTCTTCAACTCGAATATGATTTCCTTGTTCAACTAGGAATGCAACTCGGCAACTCTTCTTCCTTTCCAAATATGATTTGTCTTTCCTGAAAAGAAATCGTCGATTAAGGAAAGAATGAAAATAGGAAAGTAGAGTCCTAGTCGAGTAAGGAATCCTAGCTCAATCAGGAGTTCTAACACTTAGCACAATTTCATCATCAAATCATCTCAATTCGAAATAGCTTTCCTTAGAACATACATATGACAAATATGAACCTAAAACAACTAAATAAGAAGTAACAAAGCATAAGAATAGGGCATATATACATTAAGAACGTCACACTTTGTGCTCCTATCACAACCCCACACTTAGACTTTGCTAGTCCCTTAGCAAACACTAACAAGGAAAATCAAAACAGAAAACGAAAATCAAAGCAACTAGCATTAACGACACAACACTAATGCCTTCAACATTTTGTCTCAGAGATCTTCAAACTCATAGCATCAAGAATAACACTCAATCGAAATAGATAAGATGAATTCAATGGTTAATAAACATGAAATTTCATTTAACAAGTAAGACATGGCAGAAACAAAGGTGATATTAAGCTCGACATGTTCAAAACAAGTTCAAATTCAACTCACTTAGGATATGCACTCGAAATCTTTTCTCTCAAGAACATGGCATATGCTTAAAAGCTTTTCACACACAAGAGTTATGAACATAGTGAAATCGAAAACCTCATGAAAGATACCAATTATATGCACAAATGAACCCAAACCATATGCTTACTCATGAAACAAACTCCACAAATCAAGGACTACTCATTTTAAGAATCATGCGGATCTTTAGAAAAGGGATAGGTTAGGCGCGGCATTGATATACTTTCAAGGTAAAAGGAATCACAAGGATCATCCTCAAGACTTAGCAGAGCAAAACATCCACCTTATGTCGCCATACTCCATAAGACAAGGGCCAAATATCATCATGTTGGACCCATTCTTCACTTTAAACATTGTGAAAACGAACAAAGGCTAGAGTATAACATTATTGAGCCTTCATCAAATACATCACAACTCCAAATTCACCAAAAACAACATGTATGCCGAGATCTTTTCATCATTCAAAATTTTTTTTTCTTTTTCTTAGCCGTGTATATATCTTTTTCTTTCTTCTCTTTTCACACGGCAACATACATTTTTCTCTTTCTTTCATTCTCTTTTCACGGCATAACATGCATACAATAGCATAACCCCATACTTGAATCAAATCATCACTCCATATTACATCCAAGAATCGGCTCTGCCAAGCCTCAAAGACAAGGTAGAGATATAACTATACTAAGCAAGGATATAACATGTTGGTCATGAAAGAAAAAGGCTTAACGTAGGCTCAAAGGGGTTAACACTAGGGTGTCCCAAGGAGGGCTCAAATAGGGATATACGGCTTTTTGGCTTAAGTGGTGGAAATCCTAAAAAGATCCAACAATCCTTTTCAAAATCAGAGTATATTATGACATAAAGCTTCGAAAGTTTCACAAAGTAAGTTCTAGCATTCTCTAGTTCATTGCAATTCTTTGGCATATGAATTGATCAAAATAGATGTAATGAGGTTATAAAGCCAAGAAACGATAGAATAAACTCTCCAAAGAAAGCACAAGTATATGGCTCGAAACTCACATAGGTTACATGAATTCAAACAAGTAGGGAACATGCTCATTATGTACCTAAGTTTCAAAATCCTCATCTACTACATGTTCGTACAAAATCTACACATCGATTAACCATCAAATAACAATGAAGTTCATTCCAATATCATGCTCATCTATCAACTATAAATTCAAAGATCAACTCATCCTAGACAGTCAAAGGCATACCTAGGACTCAAAACAAAAACAAAACAACTAAACAACTTAAAAATCGAAAAACAGAACCAAAATGACACTAAAATTCGAAAATCAAAACACAAAATTGAAACACATAAACATCAAACAATAGAATACAACGAATGAATGATGTATACCCCACCCCACACTTAAAACTTACATTGCCCTCAATGTACAATATGATAAGCAACGAAAATTAGAAAGAGTTAAGGGATAAGAAAATGCAAACACTCGTTGATGGCTCCTTCATTGGCTTAAGTTTAGAGTCTATAGCCTAGACTATCTCCAAAGCATCACTTGCTTGCCGTAGGATCAAGGAGAGACGTCTCCTCCACGTTATGTTCCACGAAATTGTCATAGTACGGCTTCAAGCGATGTCCATTGACCGTGAATTCCTTTCCATGCACCATGCTTTTGATCTGAATAGCCAAAAGGAAAAATATTAGTAACAACAAACGGTCCAAGCCACCTAGAACGGAGCTTGCCCGGAAACAATCTAAGTCGAGAATTAAACAAAAGAACTTTCTGCCCAACGACAAAGTGTTTCTTCCTAATCATGCGGTCATGGAATGTCTTAGTCTTCTCCTTGTAAACCATTTCCGAATCATAGGCCTCATTCCTAATCTCTTCAAGCTCATGCAATTGCAACTTCCTATGGAATCCGGCCTCATCAATGTCCATGTTAAAATTCTTCACAGCCCACCATGCACGATGTTCAAGCTCCACAGGAAGATGGCACGCCTTGCCATAGACTAATCGAAATGGTGACATGCCTAGGGGAGTCTTGTATGCCGTCCTATAGGCCCAAAGATCATCATCCAATCGTTGAGACCAATCCTTGCGTGATGGTCCAACAGACTTCTCTAAAATTCTCTTGATCTCACGATTAGATAGCTCCACTTGTCCACTTGTTTGAGGGTGATAAGGCGTAGCAACCTTATGCTTAATTCCATACTTCTTCAACAACGCCTCCATGGTCCGGTTGCAAAAGTGAGATCCTCCATCACTAATGATAACTCTCGGCATACCAAACCTAGAGAAAATGTTAGAACGAAGGAAATCTGCAACAACTCGAGAATCATTAGTCCGGGTGGCCTTTGCTTCCACCCATTTCGAAACATAGTCAACACAAACGAGTATGTATAAGTAACCATTTGAGCTAGGAAAAGGTCCCATGAAATCAATACCCCAACAATCAAAAATTTCAACATAGATAATCGGTGTCATAGGCATTTGATCTCTAGATCCTAAGTTTCCCATGCGTTGGCACCTATCACAAGTCATGCAAAAATGATATGCATCTTTAAAAATCGTAGGCCAAAAGAAACCACATTCTAACACCTTAAGAGCAGTCCTACGTGAACCAAAATGTCCTCCACAAGATTCAGAATGGCAAAAAGTAAGTATAGAATGATGTTCATGTTCAGGGACACACCTCCTAATGATTTGATCAACACAATGTTTCCACAAGTATGGTTCATCCCAAACATAATACTTAGCTAATGCCTTGAGTCTATTCTTTTGAGCATGCGATAAAGTATCCGGAAATTGCTTAGAAACAAGATAATTGACAATATCTGCATACCATGGTTCACTTACCTCAACTCGAAAGAGTTGCTCATCCTGAAAACTCTCTTGGATGGACAAGGGCTCGGCATCTCGCACCAAACGACTCAAGTGATCCGCCACAACATTGTCACTTCCCTTCTTGTCCTTGATCTCGAGATCAAATTCTTGGAGTAGAAGAATCCATCGAATCAATCTCGGTTTGGCATCCTTCTTTGTCATTAAATACTTCAAAGCTGCATGGTCAGTGTAAACAATAACTTTAGATTGAAGTAAGTAAGAACGAAACTTATCTAGAGCAAAGATCACGGCAAGAAGTTCTTTTTCAGTTGTGGTGTAGTTTTGTTGAGCATCATTGAGTGTTCGTGAGGCATAGTAGATGGCGTAGGGCTGCTTGTCCTTCCTCTGCCCTAGCACGGCTCCAACTGCATAGTCGGAGGCATCACACATCAACTCAAATGGCAAGGACCAGTCCGGCGGTGCCATGATCGGAGCTGAAGTCATGAGCTTCTTTAAGGTCTCGAATGCATGCTTGCAATCATCATCGAAGTGAAATGGGACGTCCTTTTGAAGCAATGAACTCATTGGTCTCGCAATCTTGGAAAAATCCTTGATAAACCTACGATAGAAACCTGCATGTCCAAGAAACGATCGAACATCCCTCACACTTGTGGGGAGGGGTAAGTGACGCACAAGATCTATTTTAGACTTATCAACCTCAATTCCTCTAGATGAAACAATATGACCTAAGACAATGCCTTGCGTGACCATAAAGTGACATTTTTCCCAATTCAAAACCAAGTTAGTTTCTTCACAACGTTTAAGCACAAGTTCAACATTTTCTAAACAAGTTTCGAAATCTTCACCATAGACAGAAAAATCATCCATGAAAACTTCAATTTTAGAACCAATATACTCAGAGAAAATGTGATACATGCAACGTTGAAACGTACCTGGGGCGTTGCATAAACCAAAAGGCATGCGACGATAAGCAAACGTACCAAAAGGGCATGTGAACGTAGTCTTCTCTTGATCTTCTTCCGCAACACTTATTTGGTTGTATCCACTATATCCATCAAGGAAACAATAGAAAGAGTGACCAGCTAACCTCTCAAGCATTTGATCAATGAATGGTAATGGCATGTGGTCCTTCCTTGTTGTCGCATTGAGCTTCCTATAGTCAATACATACTCTATGACCGGTCACTGTCCTTTGAGGCACCAACTCGTTGTCTTTGTTCTTCACCACCGTGATGCCTGACTTCTTTGGCACAACTTGAATGGGAGAGATCCACCTACTATCCGAGATGGGGTAGATCACGCCACAATCGTGCAACTTAGTGATTTCATCCTTTACAACTTGCATCATTGGTGGGTGAAGGCGTCTTTGTCCTTCCTTAGTTGGTTTGGCACCATCTTCTAGCAATATTCGATGCACACACACGGTAGGGCTGATCCCCTTGATGTCGGCTAAGGTCCATCCTATTACCGTCTTGTGTCTCTTCAACACTTCAATCAATCTCTCTTCTTGCTCCTCATTTAGTGCAGATGAAATGATCACGGGCAATGTATCCTCTTCTCCTAAAAACGCATACTTCAAGTGGTCCGAAAGAACCTTAAGATCAAGCTTCGGCGCTTGCACCACAGAAGGAAGATTCTTGTTAGTAGTTAAGAGAATTGGACTAGGAGAGACAAAGCTTACCTCACGTGCAACCTCAAGAGAGGTCACGTTTTCATGAATGAAGGATGGCACGGCATCCTTAGCTTCTAGCACCGAAATGTTTGAGCCATCACTTGTAAATCCGGCCCCTTGGGCAACGGTGAGTGCCAACTCGTCATTAGCCAAAGTATCTAGATAGTTATCTACAAGGGAATCAAGTATGTCAACTGAAAAACAATCACTTAACTCCGAAAGAGGATACCTCATAACTTCAAAGATGTTGAAGCTAATCACTTCACCATCGAACTCAAAGGTGAGTGATCCACTAAACACATCGATTTTGGTTCTTGCGGTCCTCATGAAGGGGCGGCCCAACAAGATAGGGACCTCCTTGTCATCTGCCTCAGTTGGTTCCATGTCTATGACATAGAAGTCGGCAGGAAAGATCAAGCTCGAAACCTGCACAAGAACATCTTCAACATAGCCCAAAGGGACTTTGTTGGAACAATCAGCCAATCGAATCACAACATTATCACGTTTCAAATCACCTAGACCTAGGTTCTCGTAGATATAGTGCGGCATTACATTAATAGATGCACCTAAGTCTAACATTATCTTTTCAAATGTCATGTTTCCGATTGTACAAGGGATAGAAAAACTCCCTGGATCCTTAAGCTTTGGTGGTAGCTTCCTTTGGAGCACGGCAGAAACCGTCTCACTCATTGTGACAACCTCCTTCTCTCGAGTCATCCTCTTGTTGGTGCACAATTCTTTCAAAAACTTAGCATACTTAGGATTTTGTTGTATGCATTCAATAAGAGGCATGTTCACTTCCACCTTCTTGAAAATGTCGAGCATGGCTTGAGTCATCCTTCTTTTGCTTTGCAAATCTACTAGGGAAGGGAACACGAGGAAGATCATTAGTTGAAACCAAACCACTAGAGTTAGGATCCTTACCTTTGTCATGCACGGCATGATCTTCTTTTGGTAGAGGCACGGCATCATTGGCCTTAGAGGAGGCAGGGTCCTTCTCTAAGTTTTTGGCATTGAAACTCTCGGCCTCTTGTCCTTTAAAAGGCACGGCCTTCATGTGTTGCTGCAATGGAGCATCCAAAGTCCTCCCACTTCGTGTCACCATGGCCTTCACGTTAGGATTAGGCTCAGTTTGGCTCGGCAACTTTCCTCCTTCATGGATCTTGCCCATAAAATCGATCACTTGTCCCATCTGCTTCTTAAGCTCGGTTATGTCCTTAGAATGAGCTTGTTGACCTGTAACTAAAGCTTGAGTAGCAGAGTTTAGATTTTGTTGCCCTTGAGCAAGAGACTTCAAAAGTTCATCATAATTAGGTGAAGATGCATTATTCGAACCATGAACATTAGAGTTAAAGGGAGCAGAACCTTGAGGTACCTGAGGCCTCACAAACAAACCTGAAGGACGAGGTCCTTGACCTTGAGCATTGGATGGTTGAGCATTGTTGCTCCAACGAAAATTTGGATGATCTCTAAGTTCAGGGTTGTATGTGTTCGAGTATGGATCGTACCTAGGCCTTTGTTGCCCCATAAAGTTCAACTCTTCTTCAGTTATTGCACCATTTGGACAATTGTCAGTCGTGTGATCCTTGAAAGAACAAATGCCACATACTTGAGGGTTGATGCTCGAACCATTGAATGCCTTGACTAGCACGTCAAGCTTCCTTTCTAAAGTAGTCATCTGATTCCTTGCATCAACATCATACACCCCACGGCTCTTGCTTCCTCTCTTCTCTTTGGAACTAAATTGGCGATTGTTGTCTGCCAAGTCATCAATCAAGGTGTAAGCTTCTTGACCGGTCTTGTTCATGAAGGTGCAGCCACATGCCGAATCCACCATGCTCTTATTGGTGGTGTCGAGTCCTTCATAGAAGAATTGCACCAAGTCATCCAACGAAATACCATGGTGAGGGCACTTCCTTTGTAGTTCCTGAAATTCCTCCCAAGCCTCATAGAGTGAATCACCATCTTTTTTAGTGAAGTTCTGAATCTCCCTCCTAAGTCTTTTCGTGAGTTGAGTAGGGAAGAATTGCTTCAAGAACCTCCTAGTCATTTCGTCCCATGTAGTGATGATTCCTGCAGGCAAAGAATACAACCAACGTTTATCATCATCCTTAAGGGTAAATGGGAACAAAAGCAACCTCAAGCCTTCTTGAGAAAGATGGTGAATCGATTGGAGCTTGCAAATGTCCAAGAACTCCCTAAGGTGAACATTAGGGTCTTCCATTGAAGAGCCAGAGTACTTAGGCAGCTGCCCAAGCAATTGAACAGGAATGGAGAAGTTAGCTTCATCAGGTGGAGTGAAAGCAATGCATGAAGGTGATTCCGGGGTGGTGGGAATGAATGCATTCTTTAGTGCCATTGGAGCACCAACAGGAATTATGTCACGGCCCGCAATTGTGTCTAAGTCTGAATTGAAGATGAAGGGGAAGGAAAGGTCCTCCTCTTCTTCTGATCTAGGTGAAGAGTTTAAGATTGAATTGCTTGGAGATGTTTCGAAATTTAAAGGTCTACTTATGAAAGAGTTGTTTAAATCTCTAAGTGCTTGAATTAGATCCTTGAGCTCTTCTGTCTTCTTAGAAAATTCGGACATGCATAGTACCTGTTATATGAAAGGTAACGAGTTAGCATTGAAGAATACATGATGGATACATAAAATTCGTGCCTTCCCTTAGTCATACACACGCACACTTACGGTGAAGGACACGGCAACTATGTCAAGTTTACAAGAGTTAGTTCTTTACGTTTACAAAAGTTCATACAATTCACAAGTTCTTTTTTCCATTTCAATGATTGAATGATCGATTGATTCTAAGTTGTAAATCAAGGTGGACGTGTGGCCTAAGTATTGATGCCTAGACACAAGATCAAGTCTTTGTTTCAGAAGGCCTTGTAGCTCAATCAGAGATAGTGAACATGGTAGGACTCATTTGTTGAACTACGGAGAGCGAACTCCCTATCGACTCCATCACCGAGATGTATGTCAGTCATTAGTTCTCTGAGATCCAATTTTGGTCCCATGCACCAGAGTAATAAGAGAGCGTGCCCCTTACTCAGCTGGACTTAACCACATGTGTTAGACAAATCTCCAAGTGTTAATAAAAGCCGCCCTCGACCTCATGCAAACTCGAGACCTAGCATGAAGGGTTAAGGCTAATATTAACAAAATGGACTTTGCCTATTCCGTTCGATTTACAACCTACAACAATCATTCACTCAAGCACCAAAACAACAACCTAAGATACATTACTATATGTTACACGAAATAAGAATAAGAATATACAAATGTACAATATACACAATGAATTCGCATTAAAAGTTAGGGATCCATCTCTTATGGATCCCCGGCAACGGCGCCATTTGATGAGTGCTCGATTACTCGACATCAATATTTAACCCTGAACACATCATAGTAGTATAAAGCAAGAGGGTATCGTTCACAAACCGGGGATCCAGCCAGGGCTTAGTATCACAATACTTACACGAATTCATAAAGGTTTTAAGGTTTGATATAGATTTTGGATTGAGTCATAAAAACAGTAAATAAAACCTAAACTAATATATACATGTGATCAACCAACCAACACATAAACAATCACCAAAACAATTCACATAAAGGTAATTGAAACAAGTTCATGACTTCCTATTAGCATCATGCCGAGACTATGTAATGAACAACCAAGAATGGATCATGCATTTAGGGTTCTAAGCAGTAACCTAAACACATAGACACTTCACACATTCGATCAATACCAAGCAGCCATAATCGAAATCTAACATGTTCATCTTAATCATGTAATTCCAAAACCATGCACATTGAATTCATTAAGTATGTCACTTACTTAACCAACAACCATGCAATTCGAAAATCACCTAAACAAGAATAAACATGTTCTTAGCATAAGTCTTTAATCCAACAACCTAAATGTCATGCTACAAGCATAGTCATAACACTTAGAAATCGAAATTCATCAAGAGCTAGGTTCGGCAGAAACCAAAAACAGAAATTCATAAAACCAAAACATAATTTTCGAATCCTCTATATAAATTGAATCAAGTAGCTATTTCATAGACAAAATTGATACAAGATTGCACAACACAAATCACAAGCTTCATCCAAGAGCAAGAACAAAACCAAAACCGAAATTAAACAAGAGTGAATCATGGTTACACTTTATAAATCAAGCAATCCACAAGTGTAGCCGAGACTTCTATGGATGAAACCTTCTTCACAAGCGTGTTTGAAGGCTATTGATAGGTGGGGAATGATGGAATCGGTTTTAGGATTTCTTGGAATGGTGAAGGATGAATTCGGCAGAGCTATGGCTTGTGTTTGTGTGTAGGGCTGATGATGTTCTGAATGGAGAGGCCGAGCCTCAATATATAGAGGTTTAGGAAGCCTCTTGCCGTCCCATTTAGGAGATAGAAACCAATTGGGAAACTGAAATCCTCTTTGTTATGGATTTGGTTTATGTATTCCATATCCAACTTGATGTAGGAAACCAAGTCCAATAGGGAGATCACATTAAGGGCTGCTCGGCATTCTCTTGGTCCAACTAGGAGTAGCTAGGCCGGCCTCCTCTTCTCCTTCTTCAACTCGAATATGATTTCCTTGTTCAACTAGGAATGCAACTCGGCAACTCTTCTTCCTTTCCAAATATGATTTGTCTTTCCTGAAAAGAAATCGTCGATTAAGGAAAGAATGAAAATAGGAAAGTAGAGTCCTAGTCGAGTAAGGAATCCTAGCTCAATCAGGAGTTCTAACACTTAGCACAATTTCATCATCAAATCATCTCAATTCGAAATAGCTTTTCTTAGAACATACATATGACAAATATGAACCTAAAACAACTAAATAAGAAGTAACAAAGCATAAGAATAGGGCATATATACATTAAGAACGTCACACTTTGTGCTCCTATCAAATAACAATGAAGTTCAATTCAATATTGTGATCATCTATCAACCATAAATTCAAAGGTCAACTCATCATAGACAGTTAAAGGCATACCTATGACTCAAAACAAAAACAAAACAAAAATAAAACAACTTAAAATCGAAAAACAAAACCGAAAATTTAAACTAAAAATCGAAACACATAAACATCAAACAATAGAATACAACGAATGATGTATACCCCACCTCACCCCACATTTAAAACTTACATTGCCCTTAATGTACAATATGATAAGCAACGAAAAATACTAAGAGATAAGGATAAGAAAATGCAAACACACGTTGATGGCACCTTCATTGGCTTAAGTTTAGAGTCCATAGCCTAGACTATCTCCACAATATCACTTGCTTGCCGTAGGATCAAGGAGAGAGATCTCCTCCACATTATGCTCCACAAAATTCTCATAGTACGGCTTCAAGTGATGTCCATGACCGTGAATTACCATACTTTTGATCTGAATAGCACCATAAGGAAAAAAATTAGTAACAACAAAAGGACCAAGCCACCTAGGACGGAGTTTGCCAGGAAACAATCTAAGTCAAGAATTAAATAAAAGAACTTTCTGCCCAACGACAAAATGTTTCTTCCTAATCATACGGTCATGGAACATCTTAGTCTTCTCTTTGTAAACCATTGCCGAATCATAGGCCTCATTGCTAATCTCTTCAAGCTCATGCAATCCGGCCTCATCAATGTCCATGTTAAAATTCTTCACAGCCCATCATGCACGATGTTCAAGCACCACGGGAAGATGACACACCTTGCCATAGACTAACCGAAACGGTGACATGCCAAGAGGAGTCTTGTATGCCGTCCTATAGACCCATAGAGCATCATCCAATCGTTGAGACCAATCCTTGCGCTATGGTCCACCAAAATTCTCCAAAATTCTCTTGATCTCACGATTAGATAGCTCGACTTGTCCACTTGTTTGAGGGTGATAAGGCGTAGCAATCTTATGCTTGATTCCATACTTCTTCAATAACGCCTCAATGGACCGGTTGCAAAAGTGAGATCCTCCATCACTAATGATAACTCTCGGCATACCAAACCTAGAGAAAATGTTAGAACGAAGGAAATCTGCAACAACTCGAGAATCATTAGTACGGGTTGCTTTTGCTTCCACCCATTTCAAAACATAATCAACACACACGAGTATGTACAAGAAACCATTCGAGTTAGGAAAAGGTCCCATGAAATCAATACCCCAACAATCAAATATTTCGATAATCGGTGTCATACATTCGATCCTTATATCCTAAATTTCCCATGCGTTGGCATCTATCACAAGTCATGCAAAAATGATATACATCTTTGAAAATCATAGGCCAAAAGAAACCACATTCTAACACCTTAAGAGCAGTCATACGTGAACCAAAATGTCATCCACAAGACTCAGAATGGCAAAAAGTAATTATAGAATGATGTTCAGATTCATGGACACACCTCATAATGATTTAATCAACACAATGTTTCCACAAGTGTGGTTCATCCCAAAATAACACTTAGCTAATGCCTTGAGTCTAATCTTTTGAGCATGCGATAAAGTATCTGGAAATTACTTAGAAACAAGATAATTCACAATATATGCATACCATGGCTCACTTATCTCAACTCGAAAGAGTAGTCAGAGGCATCACACATCAACTCAAATGGCAAGGACCAATTCGGCAGTGCCATGATCGGTGCCGACGTCAAGAGCTTCTTCAAGGTCTCAAATGCATGCTTGCAATCATCATCAAAGTGAAAAGGAAAATCCTTTTGAAGTAATGAACTTAATGGTCTTGCAATAATGGAAAAGTCCTTGATAAACCTACGATAGAAACCTGCATGTCCAAGAAATGATCGAACATCCCTCCCATTTGTGGGGTAAGTGACGCACAAGATCTATTTTAGACTTGCCAACCTCAATTCCTCTAGATGAAACAATATGGCCTAAGACAATACGTTGCGTAACCATGAAATGACATTTTCCCAATTCAAAACCAAGTTAGTTTCTTCACAACATTTAAGCACAAGTTCAACATTCTCTAAACATGCATTGAAATTTTCACCATAAACAGAAAAATCATCCATGAAAACTTCAATTTTAGAACCAATATACTCAGAGAAAATGTTATACATACAACATTGAAACGTACCTGGAGCGTTGCATAAACCAAAAGGCATGCAACGATAAGCAAACGTACCAAAAGGGCATATGAATGTGGTATTCTCTTGATCTTTCTCCGCAACACTAATCTGATTGTATCCACTATATCCATCAAGGAAACAATAGAAATAATGACTAGCTAACCTCTCAAGCATTTGATCAATGAATGACAATGACATATGGTCATTCCTTATCGTAGCATTGAGGTTCCTATAGTCGATACACACACGGTGGCCGGTCACTGTCCCTTGAGGCACTAACTCGTTATCTTTGTTCTTCACCACTGTGATTCCTGACTTCTTTGGCACAACTTGAATATGAGAGATCCACGTACTATCCGAGATAGGGTAGATTACGCCACAATCATGAAACTTGGTGATCTCGTCCTTGACAACTTGCATCATTGGTGGTTGAAGACGTCTCTGACCTTCCTTGGTCGGTTTGGCACCATCTTCAAGCAAAATTCGGTGCACACACATGGTATGGCTGATTCCTTTGTTGTCGGCTAGGGTCCATCCTTTGGCCGTCTTGTGTCTTTTCAAGATCTCAATCAATCTCTCCTTTTTTTCCTCGTTGAGTGCAGATGAGATGATCACTGGCAATGTATCCTCATATCCTAAAAACGCATACTTCAAGTGGTCCGGAAGAACCTTAAGATCAAGTTTTGGGGCTTGCACCAAAGAAGGAAGATTCTTGTTAGTGGTTAAGAGAATTGGACTATGAGAGACATAACTTACCTCACGTGCAACCTCAAGAGAGGTCACGTTCTCTAGAACAAAGGATGGCACGGCATCATTAGCTTCTAACTCAAAAATGTTAGAAACATCACTTGTAAATCCGGCCCCTTGGGAAATAGTAAGTGTCAACTCATCATGTGCCAAGGTATCTAGATAGTTATCTGCAAGGGAATCAAGAATGTCGACTGAAAAACAATCACTTAATTCTGAAAGGGGATGCCTCATGGCTTCAAAGATGTTGAAGCTAATCACTTCACCATCGAACTCAAAGGTGAGTGATCCACTAAACACATCGAATTTTGTTCATGCAGTCCTCATGAAGGGATGGCCCAACAAGATAGGGACCTTCTTGTCATCTGGTTCAGTTAGCTCCATGTCAATGACATAGAAGTCTGTAGGAAAAATTAAGCTCGAAACATGCACAAGAACATCTTCAACATAGCCCAAAGGGACTTTGTTGGAACAATCTATCAATCGAATCACAACATTATCTCATTTCAAATCACCTAGACCTAGGTCCTCATAAATATAGTAAGGCATTGCATTGATCGATGCACCTATGTCTAGCATTATCTTTTCAAATGTCATGTTTCCAATTGTACAAGGGATGATCTCTAAGTCCAGGATTGTATGTGTTCAAGTAAGGATCATACATAGGCCTTTGTTGTCTTATGAAGTTAAACTCTTCTTCAGTTATTGCACCATTTGGACAATTCTCCGTTGTGTGATCTTTGAAAGAACAAATACCACACACTTGAGTGTTGATGTTCGAGCTATTGAATGCCTTGACTAGAACGTCAAGTTTCCTTTCTAAAGTGGCCATATGATTTCTTGCATCAACATCATACACCCCACAACTCTTGCTTCCTCTCTTCTCCTTGGAACTAAATTGACGATTGTTGTCGGCCAAGTCATCAATTAAGGTGTAAGCTTCTTGACGGTCTTGTTCATGAATGTGCAGCCACATGTCAAATCCACCATGCTCTTATTAGTGGTGTCAAGTCCTTCATAGAAGAATTGCACCAAGTCATCCAACGAAATACCATGGTGAGGGTACTTCCTTTGTAGTTCCTGAAATTCCTCCCATGCCTCATAGAGTGAATCACCATCCTTTTGAGTGAAGTTCTGAATCTCCCTCCTAAGTCTTTTCGTGAGTTGAGTAGGGAAGAATTGCTTCAAAAACCTCCTAGTCATTTCGTCCCATGTGGTGATGATTCCCACAGGTAGAGAGTACAACCAACGCTTAGCATCATCCTTAAGGGTAAATGGAAACAAAAGCAACCTCAAGCCTTCTTGAGACAGATGATGAATCGACAGGAGCTTGCAAATGTCCAAGAACTCCCTCAGGTGAACATTAGGGTCTTCCATTGAGGAACCAGAGTACTTAGGCAGTTGCCCAAGCAATTGAACTAGAATGGAGAAGTTGGCTTCATCAGGTGGAGTGAAAGCAATGCATGAAGGAGATTCATGGGTGGTGGGGATGAAAGCATTCTTGAGTGTCATTGGAGCGCCGATAGGAACTAGGTCACGGTCTGCAATTGTGTCTGACTCTGAATTGAAGATGAAGGGAAAGGAAATGTCCTCCTCTTCTTCTAATTTAGGTCGAGAGTTTAAGATTGAATTGTTTGGAGATGATTCGAAATCTAAGGGTCCACTCGTGAAAGAGTTTTGTAAATCTCTAAGTGCTTGAATTCAATCTTTGAGCTCTTATGTTTTCTTAGATATTGTGGATATGCATAGTTCCTGTAATACGAAAGTTAAAGGGTTAGCATTGAAGAATACACAATGAAGTCATGAAACCGTGCCCTTCCTTAATCATATACATGGCACACTTATGGAAGAGGCACGACAACTATGTTGTCATGCTTACAAAGATTTGGTTCTTTACGTTTACAAAGTTCATACAATTCACAAGTTCCTTTTTGTCGTTTTAATGATTGAACGATCGATTGATTCTAAGTTGTAAACCGAGGTGGACGTGCGGCCTAAGTATGGATGCCTAGACACAAGATCAAGTCTTTGTTTCAGAAGGCCGTGTAGCTCAATTAGAGATAGTGAACATGGTAGGACTCATTTGTTGAACTACAGAGAACGAACTCCCTATCGACTCCATCACCGAGATGTATGTCAGTCAGTAGTTCTCTGAGATCCAATTTTGGTCCCATGCACCAGGGTAATAAGAGAGCGTGCCCCTTACTCAGCTGGACTTAACCTTGGGTGTTAGACAAATCTCCAAGTGTTAATAAAAGCCGTCCTTGACCTCATGAAAACCCGAGAGCTAGCATGAAGGGTTAAAGCTAATATTAACAAAAGGGACTTTACCTATTCCATTCGATTTACAACCTACAACAATCATTCACTCAAGCACCAAAACAACAACCTAAGATATATTTACTATATGTACAACGAAACAAGATAAGAATAAACAAATGTACAATATGAAAATGAATTCGACATTAAAAGTTAGGGATCCATCTCTATGGATCCCCGACAACGGCGCCATTTGATCGGTTCGATTACTCGACATCAATATTTAACCCTGTAAGCATCCTTAGCAGTATAAAGCAAGAGGTTATCTTTCACAAACCGAGGATCCAGCCAGGACATAGAATCACAAACATTTAACAACGAATTCATAAGAGTTTAAGGATTTTGAGATATAGGTTTGAACTTCTAATATAAAAATAGAAAATAAAACCTAAACTAATATATACATGTGACCAACTAACTAACACACAAACCATCACCAAAATAATTCATATAAAGAAACCGAAAACAAGTTCTAGTTCTCCTTTTGGAATCATGCCGAGACTTACTCATGAACAACTAAGGTTGGATCATGCAATTAGGGTTCTAAGCAGTTATCTAGACACATAGACACTTAACACATTCGATTCATTCTAAGCAGTCCTAATCGAAATCTAACATCTTCATCCTATCATGTAATTCCAACACCATGCACATTGAATTCATTAAGCATGTCACATACTTAAACAACAATCATGCAATTCGAAACTTACATAGAATAGGATAGACATGTTCATAGCATAAGTCTTTAATCCAACAACCTAAATATCATGCTACAAGTGTATACATAACATAAAGATATCGAAACCACTCAAAGATAGTACACAGCAGAAAACCAAAAATCATAAAACCAAAACTTGAAATCGCAACTTTATATAAATTGAATCAAGTAGCACAATTTCATCATCAATTTATCCAAATTCGGCATAGCTCTACTAAAACATAGAAATGACAAATATGAACCTAAAACAACTAAATAAGAAGTAATAAAGCATAAGAATATGACATATATACATTAAGAACATCACAATTTGTGCTCTTATCACGTAGTTAGCCTTTGTTTTATCTTTCTTAGCTATTTAGCTCTCTTGAGCTGCTTTGGTTCAGACAGAAGAAAACATTGGAAATCATCAATCTTTGTCTTTTTCATTTTCTCTGTTTCATTACATTTCATAAATAAACAAGAATCATCACTTCAGATAAACTGATCTTCATGAAGCCACATGCTAATGCTAATCTGATACTCTAATTGAAGTCGTGCTCAGTAAATGCAGCAGAGGAACAACTAAATAAGACGCAATGAAGATAAAAAAAAAAACAAGGAACAAAACCAATGAGAAGGATGAATTTGGGGTATTCATGTCTTTTGACACTTTAAAATGGTTAGAATTTAACTCTTTCTTAAACAGTGATCAAAAATCATTTTGAAGGTTAAAAATTGGTTATTTATCAAAATTTCTCTAGGGAGAGACTTCTCTCTTTTCTTTTAGTTCCACCAAACACCGAGACCACCGCCATTCTTCTCCTCCCCTTAGCGCCGTCGTTTCCGCAACTTGGCGACTTGCAATCCCACCTTCTTATTCCTCTCCTTCTTCTCTATAGAACCATGTACATCGATCATCCATTCTCGCCAGTTTCTAGTCAGATTGAAGAATGAACAGTTCTGATCTTTCATTGATTCTGGCGATTCTCAGTGTTTACGATGAGCTCCGGTCATCTTCTAGGTTTTCTATTGGTAAGCTTACTGATTCTTAACAGAACCCATTTCAGTTTTCTCTTACAATTTTTTAGAACCCTAACTAATTATTTATCCTAATTTCTCTGCCAAATCGCCACCACCATCACTATCGTTGTTCCTTTTCTTCCCAATGACGCATATATACTCCGGCGAGATCCTCATACCAAGTTTAGTAAGCTAGCCTTCAATTATCATTCTTCGTTCTCTTTGTTCTTAATGCTTTAAAATCGAATTCTAAACCCTTTTCACTGCTTGTTGATTTGGAATCGATTGGGGCTGAGTTTATGCGACAGGAATCATATCGGAATTGAAAAGAGTGAAAACCCTAGTTTTTACCTTAACAGTTTAACCTTTTACAATTTTACCGTGACGTGAATTTACCATTCTGCCCCAGGCAGAAATAACAATTTTATTGTTGACCTTTTTACTGTTTACGGTTTTATCTTTTAACTTTTTTACTAAAAAGGTTTTAACAGTTATACTTTTTCCTCATGGTAAGTTGGTAAAACCTAAATTTAACAATGGCTATGATTAACGTAGCTTTTAGTTACAACTAAACAATAGTTCTGATTTTCACCTGGTTAGTCGAGAACTCTTTTAACTTAGAAATATGTCGATAATCAGATGAATCGTTGATATGGTTATAAGTGTTTTTAATGATCTTAAGGCATGTTTAGTATCAGTTGACGACTAAAGTTAGACTATCCGAGAATTAGTCGATCAAATAAGGTCAACATAGTCAATTCCTGGTCAAACCAAGATATACTTGGTTAATAAAAAGGCAACATTTGACTTTCCTAGTCAAACTAGGGATGGATATTGAGTCATTAATCTATGAGCTTCGGAATTGTGTTTGACTCCTACATTTGGTTGGATGATTCAATTACAATGGTTGCTCAATGCTTGGAGCAGCAAAATAGGTGTGGGAGCTTACGTTTTAGATTTGTGGATTGTATACGTCGTTCCAAGTAGGGGAGGACCCTCTCATGTTGCTTTGACCAAATATATGAAATACATAGTCTAGGACTCGGTATTGATTTATTATTGAATTATGCTTATGCATTAAATTTTTGTGAAAACCTGAGACTAGGCAACGTTTTAAAATATGATTCTTTTCGAGCGTTACAGACCTGAGAGTAATGGGGTTCTGGGATATTGGTCCACGACTCCTCGGTGTCAAAATTGTAAAACCTCCGGAAGGACAATGCCATGTTATTGTTCTACCTTGTGCTTTATTTATTTATTTCATGACATTCAAGTGAAATGGATACTCTCACTCTTTTATTGTTATGTTAACAATATTGGCATTTGACATCAACTTAAGAGGTGACTTGTTCGCCTCCTAGTTGTTAGGATCAGTCGTTCATTCCTATTATATCAATCACATCTTATGAAAATGGCCTACTGTTTTAGCATGATATTTGCAAAACTTGAATGTTTTAGTAAATGGTTTTACTTGGATCCTAAACCTACCCTCAAACATTTTATAAAACCTATTTTGTATCCTTACACGGTTTTAGTTTTCAAAATCATGGGTGGCTGACCCTTACTGGGAAAGCGAAGACGATGTTCACCCCTACTATAGTGTCTTGCAGGTCGTTCTGTTATTCGGAGCTAAGAGTCTTCCATTAGAGAGTCATCCACCTCTATCGCGTTTGTAGTTGTTTTCCTTCATTGTTACTTATATTTGTATCTCTGAGGTTGCTTGTAAAGTATTTGTCACCATCTATTTCTATTTCAAGATTGGGTTGTTGATCATTTATTAAACTTGGGCCGGTGACTAAATTCACAATCTTCCATCTCTTTGTAAATTTTGTAACTCTTGTAATTCATGAAATTATTTTAAGTTGTTCGTTTCTCTTCTTGTCATTGTTGGAGAAAAAAAATGTATTCACAAGTTTCATTCATCTTAGTGAGTGTACAAAACGAACTTCTTCGTTTTGTTTCGCTTACTAATCTCATTTTAAATCAGATATGCTGTTTGCATTCTTTTCTAGGATGTGAGATCATAATAATCAAACAATCTTCACATGTGATATACAAATATATGATGATTATTTTTGTTCACAATCAGACAAAAGAAAATTATACATGATTGTCAACGATATGCACATAAACATTGCTCACTAATTATACAAGAAGTTCAACAACGTAGACATGATTCGTAATATAAATCATGATGAGCTGGTGGATTTGGGCAACCTCAAATGCCTAGACACACGCTTTCTTGCTCAACATTTCTACCTCATCGGAAATCTCAACACCGTGTGTGTTGCACCTTCTGACACCTTCTCGAGTGCTATTAGAACTATGTGGAGGTTAAATGCTCTGGTGGAGATTCAATCACGTGAAAATAGGTACCTATTCATCTTCACAAATAAGAAGGATGTGGATAGGGTTACGCAAGGTGGTCCTTGGGGACTTCAGAGATCTATGCTTCTTTCGAATGACTATGACGGCTTCTCCGATATAACAGCGGTGTCGTTGGATTTCGTGTGGATCTGGGTGGAGATAAAGAATCTTTCGGTGGCGCTACATACACCAGCGGCATCTCGACTGTTGGGACAGACCATTGGCCCAGTTCTGATGGTTGATGAGAATGGTCGTAGCTGTGTTGTGGTTATGGTTAGGCTTACCATTCCACTTAATGACCTGGTTTGTTTCGATTGCCACATGCGAATCTTGCCAGAAGATGTGATCATGGTGGCTTGTCGCTATGAAATATTGCTTGGGCAATGTCGCTCATGTATGATGATTAATCATGGTGGGTTTGAATGTCCCAGTCCCAGAGAAGCAGAGGTAGAGGAGGCTGTCAGTTCCTCTCATGCTTGTCCAGCTATGGTTTTTAAGGCTTCTATGCCTCAAACCCAAGCCTCCCTACCGTTTCCAAACCCATATGCCCTGCTTCCTTCTGCTCCAAAGGAAAAGCGCCCGATTCTAGTGCATGAAGTTCCAACCTTATGCAACTTGGGTCCGATTTCTAGAGGGCGGTGTTGCCACGAGGAGGAGGCTGGGATTCTGGGGAAACAAAGCCGACATGGATTGCAGCTAGCTCCGATCAACCTTTCACCAACTAAGCTAGGCCTCACGGCAACGGTGACGAGGGTGCTTAGAATTCATTGGTTGGCCAATCTCCAACAAAGCTTGACTAGCCTCATGGTAGGTGTAACAAGAAGCAAAGCTCTTGCCATTAACTCAACCTTAAGGACTCAACAGAGATGGAGATAAATTTGGTGACATTCATTCAAACGGCCAATCCCAAGCCCACAAAGACTGTTGCAACGGAGGTTATGGAACAATGCTTTGAGAGTGAACAAGTAGGCAGCCTCCATGTGGAGACGGACAACGAGTAGTTTCCTAACTGCACCAGGAAAGATCATCCATCTTACTTTTTCTTGATTATTTCTTCCGATGAGAGTACACAATTGATTCTCTTGGCTTGATTTGTTTGATCTAATCAAGTCTTAATGTAGAGAATTATTATGCTTTAGTTTTTGCTTCAAAATTTTTTTTGTCCTTTTTAGGGCTTGCTTTTTCAGACTTTGGTTTGTTTAATATGCTTGTTTTTGTGCATCTATTTGCTTAGTTTACCTTACATTAGGGGTGACATGTCATCTCTTATGTTTAGCCTTTGTGGTCGTTATGGCGTTGTCACCAAATGAAGTTAATTTATTCTCCTAAAAAAAACTTACCTTCAGGAATCGTCTTGAACTTCTTAGGAGATGCGGAAAGTCCTCCTCAGTCCTCCCCCATTTCTCGTATCCGAAGGATTCAAACGACAACCGCCATGTTCTTGTTTGTCTCTTGTTCAGTCACCATTTGTTGCCATGAGCTCACATCATAAGAGAGTAACAGCGGCTCCGTACATTGTATGTTTGAGCGTACACTAACTTAGTTTTGAGGATTCTCTAGTTGCAAGATCACCGATTTTCTCAGAAGAAGCATCTATTCTAGGACTCCAGAGCGACCAATGAGGGGAAAATTTAGAATTTTCTCCTTACGTTGGCGATGAACTCGATTCACCCGAACTAGGCAGTGGTGGTGGTGGTGATCAGATTTCACCTAAACCATCTAGTGGTGAGATTCTGATTTTAAAAACAAACAACTTTTATGTCATTTTTTAATTTTTATTGTGTTTGGTAAATCAAATAAAAGAAGTTTTTTTTTCTAAAGTTACAAGTCACTGGAAAATAGCTTTTAGAAGTAGCATCATGATTGCTTTTAGAAGCTGATGTCATAAAAAACACTAGGAAATTAAATAATATTTTATGACATAACAACAGCTTTTTAAAATAAATGTTATACCAAACACGATAATACAAAATTGTTTTATTTTATAGCCTATTCAATTCAAAGTACAGTAGCAGCGAATATTTTTTTTTAAATCGCAGCAATACCAGACTACCCCTTAAATACTTAGATTCAGAAATACTGAAAAAATCCCATTCCTTTATTATTATTTTTTTAACAGAAAAGGCCTCAATCCTACATGCCTAAATTGCTCCCTGCCCCGTCGCCACCATTTGCACACCAAAAATTAATAAAATTAGTGACAGATACTGTTTGAGTCTTAGATGTCCAATGATTTGTGGCTTGACTTAAAGTCCCACCAAAGTAATTGGGCCACAAGCAGCAACTCTGACTGGTATAAACTACGAATGAAGCATAAATTCCTAGAATGGGTTGGTGCTCAATGCTTCAGTCAGGATCATCTTCAGAGTTCTGTTGAGATGAGGGCCCAAAAATTTTAAAACCGTAGAAAAAAGAATGTAATCTGTCCAAATATGCTCAAGTTGTGAAACCCTGCTCATAGTTTAGATCATAATCTGAAGATCAATAATCTGTCCATGTATACATATGCCAAAAGTTACTCTACTTGCAGATATTCTCTGCCGAAATCTCCACGACGTTCTGTTCCCATTTCTAACTTGCTTAAACTAACAATATTCATGATACAGGAGGTTTTGAAAGCAGCTTCCACCACAAATTTTGAATCAACAATAAGAGATTATAATTTATATTAGAGACCAAACCCTGTTTAGATTTCTGCGTACTATCTATCAGCCATTGATAATCTGATAACATGGTGTCCGATAAAGGCTCCAAAAACTCACACCTTGCCAAAATCTCAGGTGCAGGTACTCCTGCAATGAGGTTTGTGTCCAGTCTTGGCTTACCCTCTAACACTTCCGTTGGAGAACTATCAAGTGCAGAGGGGGAGGCACCTGGGATTACCTCCTGCTTGAAAGGGAGTGCTCTAGCAGCTTGCAAGCAGAAGTCTATCCACTGATGGATGAGCAGAGACGGCCCTCTAACTCGCCCCCCAATTTGAGTTGTTTCAAGTTGAGAAACAGCAGGGATTGCCTAGGAAAGGGAAAAAGGAAAGGAATATGTAATGTGAATTCTAGGAGAAGAAAGAACCAGGTGAAAGAAAATGTCCAACACAATAACATGATGCAGAACCTACCCACAGATCTGCCCATATACTAGCTCCAGATTTCGGAACAATAACTGCAACACCAGGCATGCGTTTGGCAACAGGAAGAACATCACTGCTCCACCCAACAGCCACCCACACATCTCCAACTGCAAACGCTTTCAAATAGTGTGCACTGTCAAATAGTCGGACCTACATGAAACCCATAAGCAATTTAATTAGAACCTAATGTCAATGGTTGAAAATTCATAATGTCCATTGTTGAGACCATCTGCAAGGCTGCTGAATTTCTACTATCATGAATAATTAGAAATATGCAAGCACAACAATAATAATATTATACTCATGAAAATTGAAAGGTACCCCACATCTCCTAAATATATATTACGTCTTCAATTTTCACTCAAAACAATACATCTAACAGAATTGCACCATCTACACATTTGGAAAGTCCCACTTGATGATTCAGGTATATACATGAAGCCTGAAAAGAGATACTCGGTGGCTGTTTTTGGAGAACCAATTCTCGGAGCCAACTATTTGTACACATGTACGTAACAAGACCTATTAAAAACACTTATACCAAAGGATGAAAGGAGAGCTATTGTTTAATTAGCAAGCAATTACAACAATGATAAAATGAAAATAGAAAAGTAAGTTCAACTAACTCACAACTTCCGGATATCATCTGATGGATGAGGGAAGATGGCCCTCTGTGCTAATCAAAGAGAATACATCATAGACTTGTACTTGGCTAGACTTGATGTGTTTATGAAATAATAAGCTCATTGCGTACTTGAAAATGCTTAACCCGTAAAGTGCTAAAGGTAGAACATATCCAATATTAGAATTAGAAAAGTGAAGCCTGCAACTACAGTATGCAGGGTGGAAGATAAGAAATAATCAGCGACTCATAGCAACACACGGTATGAAGTTGGAAGTTAGAAGGCCAGCCAGGCCTAAAAGAAGCAAGCACCAAGAGGACAACATTCCGCTCGTGCCAGATTTTTGCATGTTTATGGGAGCTAACTTCATAGAGCTGAAGAAAATGAACAAATGAAAGGGATCTACTACTTAGGGTTATATAATGTCAATCAATATCTGTTCTAAAGAGGAGTCATGTGTCTTTTTTTGCACAACTCCCCATTCCGCAATCCAATGATCAGAACCGTGCATTTGTCTATTTATTCCACAGAAAATTGGAGACTATTTAATTTCCACTACCATTACGCTTATTCCAGTCTCATCTGACGGACTATATTTGTTTGCACAGATTGGATACACACAAATGTCATTGGCTTAATTTATCGATTTTACTGAGGAAAGGATATCTTTTAGTCATATAAATGATGGAAATGACTGGTATTGCATGGTTCAAATGCAGAAGTCAAGATCATCATCTCTTTTTACAACTTTGATATCACAAATATGAATGTACACGTTAGCCTGTGTGTTCTATTGAGAATCCGTTAGAGAGGGAAAAGGTTAATACCTGTTTACCAAGTACAGCAAGATTTTGCCTTACAGCATCTCTCCCACCATCCACTTGCAAGTCATTGTAGGATGATCCCATATGCTTCAGGACTGCACCAATAACTTCTCTAGGAGAATCAATCATTGAAATCCTCCCTGCCAGTTCGGGCCGCCATAAATCTGCCCAATCCTGTTGCAAAGAAGATAATTAAAAAGAAATTAAAAATACATCAAGAAACAGTGGAGAAAATTAATTCTAAAAAGGAAAGGTACGCCTGGTTAATAAAACCCAGGGACTCAAAACATTACTTAGGATTTCAGGAGTTCAGAAAATTTTAGCAGGTCTATATCATCATTTGAATTTGCGCAACAGCTTTATAATATTTTCCGATCTTCTAAGCATAATATTTGGTCCGACTGAACTTTTGAGGAAAGAGTAATACTACTATACAAAATCCAGTCTTCTATACTACTATACTCACCATTATAGGAGCCAGGTTATGCTTTCTAAATTTAGTTTTTTTGTATGCTATCACCATGCAGCCCCACCGATATGGAGCAGCCCATATTTTACCATCAGGGTCAATTCTCCCCTCAGAGTTCCTGCGTAGATATACCTGAATTTTTTTTTAGTAAAAGTAAAACACGACCAAAAAATCCTGGACACAACAAAAACGAAAGACATCACTATTTCATAAAGTACAACAGATGCAAGCCACAACTTTAAATGGCCGAGTAAAAGTGAGCATCCAAACTCAAACAGCTTCACAGATTTAATCTGCTTGACATAGAATTATGGTATCCATCCGCCATTTGAACATGAAGCAGGACTTTCCTCAGAATAATCTACAGGTTTATGCCTTCCATGAGTTCATTCTATGTGATTCCTTACTTCCTGGTTAGACAAGCTTATGGCAGATAATCGCCACTATTATATTTATTCCTCTCACACTTGAACATGAACACCAGTGTTGTATGACAAAGTGATATAAGACCCTTAATAAATCGGACAAAAACAGGTCAAGATAAAGGAATCAACTAGCACAACTCAAATATAACGGTATGGGGAACAATGAGGTTATGAAAGAGCGGTTGTGTTCTTACTTTCCATCTGTCACTCAATCCTTTATACCAATCCTGGTCTTCCACGCCTTGAATTGGCTCAATGAGAACCTTGTTGATGGCATGACCGAGCCAAGAGTCCCCAATACTAACTAGATCCGCAGCCGCAACAGACGAAGGCCGAACATTGCCTCTGCTAAGGGCCATAGAGAGCTCTGAAAATATGCCCTCGAGACTTGCATGAGATTTGAGTTGAAGCTTTGATCTTTTCCCTTGAGATTGCATAAAATCCTACTTGTCCCAAACAAACAAAACACCACCGTATGCTTCATAAGCAATCGAAAATGATCACGTAATGCACATGCTTGCGAAAACAAAATACCTTGATCCATGAAGGAGGTACAGAGCCACGTAGAGCAGCAACTGTCAGGGGAACAGTCAAAGCATATGTCTTTGACTTCCAAGCTGCAAATTCCGCTCCTAAATTGCCGTCACCTGCGTCTACTGAATTCGAGATTAGGCTAATGTGGAATTGCCGAGCAGTACTGTACAAAATTCATCAGTCACCTTGTTCGTGCAGCGCCGGCAGAGGCTGGGCTACAGGAGGAAGAGGAGAACAGCGGGCGGAGGCGACGCAGAAGCCGAGCCCGAGCCCGAGAAGGAGCGCGGCGGAGGCGGCGAACCGAAGCAAGGTCTGAGGGGGATCCGAAGGAGTGAGAGGGTGGGAAGAAGAGACGAGTGTAGGTGAGAGAGCGAGGCGAGGCTTGGAGCGATGGCGGAGAGCGGCGGAGGGGTTAAGCTTGGGGCTTTGGAATTGGGAACATGAGGGATCCAAGTGGAACCAGACGTGTGAAGTTGGTAACGCGGCAGCAGCCATACTGTTCCAACTGAAATGGAGCATCATCCGAGGCAGAAGGCCGAGAAATAAAGTGAATTTAAGGAACTCATAAATAGCTTTTCTACACATTTTATGCGCGTGTAAGAAAACCACTACCGCACGCTTAGTAAAATTGTAGGATATCAGTTTTTCAACCCTACACCAAAAAAGACTAGAGATAGTAAGGAACCAAAAACTCTTATATATAAAAGAAACCAAATAATCGTTATATCCCGATATCCTATGTCAATCTACTTTAATACCAATACACAAAAGTCTTCTTTCATTTTATGCACAAATTCCTTAGTTTCAGCATACTCTGATTGACATCCCAACGTACAGAACCCCAATTTAAAAATGAATTTGTAAAACTAAAGTCTTCCATACTAATTTTTTCACCAAAACTACATGGAATACAACAGTTTAGGTAAATTCAATTCCACAAAATCCAAGCACCAAAAAAATATATCCTCGAGTTACAAGATATAGAAGACTATCTCTTCAAGCAGGCTTCACCAACAGGCAATCAACAAAAAAATGTCTGGTTTACATTTGTATATTTTGGTTTACATTCGTAGGTATGTTGAAGAGTTGATTAACCATTTAATCTCATTTTCCCTTCTCATTTCCCAATTGCAACGTTCTATTGTATTTTACATTTTTACATGACATCAAGTATGTGATTTCCATTAGTCTGATTTATTCCCAATTGCACTTCAGCATCAATTTGCTAGTATCATATTCATATTGGGTAATATTCTACAATCCCAATCAATACAAAATAATACTATATGTAATATTCTACAATCCCAATCAATATAAAACGGTGAACTAAATGTAAATTTGTTTAAGAAAGATTTAGCTAGGAGAAATATGAAAGCATTTACCCAACAAATTTGGATCAATGGCAGACTATGAATTTCAGTTTTTTCGTGGTTGCACCGTAGTCCTTGAAGAAACTTGCATCGGCTTGCTACTTCTTTTTTAAGTTTAACGTGTGTGGAGCTTGCTGGAAAATTTGAGACCTCTGATAGCACATGAAACACAATCAAAAAAACATTAACTGAGTAGGAACCTTAATAGGTATAACCATACGGGTATATAGAATGCTGATAATTCAAAATTGTATGCATCAAAAATTTAACTAAACAAGCAACAAACATCAAACATGTCAACCAACACATATTCACACAATACAAGTGAGTAGTGGTTCCCCAGATCCCCTTACCTTTGCCAAGCAATTGCAAATGCACATGTTCCTAGACTCCATTTCCTACTACTTAAACACCCACTCCCTCACCCTCTCTTGTTTCTGGGTAACTTAGCAAACATACAGAAGAAAACATAGAGAACTCTATTTATAGTGCTTGGGATGGGAGATAAAACGTAGTGTCTAAGTCAGGAATCCTTACCTATTTAGGTACTAGACCAAACACCTCTAGCTTTCTAGGGTTCCAGCTTTTGGTTCCTAGCTTTGAGGAGTCATCATGTGAGTAGCTTGTTTTTCACCCGCTTGACACCTCCTACTTCTTTAGGTCTTACGGCTATCCTATGGCGGTTGCGAAGTTGGTCAACGATTTCTACTTATATTCTAAGGCGGTAGGGAGTGGATTCACACCGGAAAATATATGAGGGAGAGGCGGTGGAGAAAGCAGGGAAGAAGAAGAAGAAGAAGGCAAATACAACACTATACTTTCTTACGACAAACTACGAAAAATCTATCTACTTTGGGCTTGGGTATAATATTTGGGTAATTAATCATGATCTTAGCTCCTATGAAACCCAAAACAGAAATGCAACAAATATATATATATATATATATACACATTCATATATAAATTTATAAATAAGTATATATGTATTTTAAATTCTAAACTGTTACAATCTACACTCCTTAAAGAAATTCCGTCTCAAAATTTACTAGACCTTAATTCTTATATCCTAATTGGAACTTGAATTTTACCAAGCCTTAACTTGAATGATTTCTATCAGTATACATCACTTAATCACTGTCATTGATATGCTCAGACCCTACAAGAAATCTTGCAAACTTGACAAGCAAAGCAGTTGAATTTTCCTTAGTGACTTGCCCACCTTCCATTTTCTTGCTCTTCAAGTAGCTTGTAAATTCATTCAGTAAAGCTACAAGGTTGGAAGTGAAATCCACAATTGGATATGAATCAGCAGAGGAGCTTGAGCTAGCTACAAAAGCCTTTGGCCTCAAGTCAGAAGAAGAAGTGCCTTGTTCTTGGGAATGATTTGGGCTCTTTTTCATACTTGACTCTCATCTCAGGGTGCAAGATCCAACAAGTCTCTTTTTGATGATTTGTTCATCCACAATGGTTGTACATCCACTCCTTCCACTAAGCCTTTTTCCCTTTATATCCACCATTGCCTATCTGATTTGCAACAAAGGCACACCGGTGGATTTCCCTTTATATCCACCAGTCTATCTGATCTCCAAAATTGGATTTCATTTCCACCCTCATCACCTTTATGTTTACTTCTTCACATTGAATGGTATTGCAGATAGTAGGCAATTCAGAATTCATCATCAAATGACATTTCAAGTCTTCATACTCATCACTGAGGCTGCCAAGTAGCTTAAAAACTTTATTTTCATTAGCTCTTTTGAGCAAAATAGCAGCATTAGTAGTGTGAGGGCGATAAAGATTAAGCTCGCTCCATTTGGACTTAAACCAACCCAAGTGTTGAATAAATGAGTGTTCTCCTTGTTGAATCTCAGAAATCTCCATGAGTTGATAGACACATACAACATTATTTTGATTTCCATACATATCACGCAAAGATTGTCAAAGATCAAGAGATGACTTTGAGTGTTGAAATTCCTCTGCAAGATGAGCTTCCATGGAGTTGAGAATCCAAGCTCTGACCAGTTGATCCTTGCTCAACCAATCATCATAAGTAGGATCATCAATTGCCGGAGCAGTGGACTTTCCATTCACAAAAACAAGCTTTTGTCTTCTTCCTAGAGCAAGTGTGACAATATTTGACCACCTTAAATAATTGAATTCATTGAACAGAACTGAGTTGCCTCCGGCACAAGATCACCACCACCGCCTCCGATGTTTCCGTCGGAAACTAAGTTGCCTGCGGCAACATGCCAAGAACCACCACTATCGTTTTCACCATTGTTTCCACCACCATCGGCACCCGAATTAGAAGTATCTCGAAGCATGGTAAAAGAAGATTACAAACAGAGTTTATGAAAAGAAGTAGAAGGATTTTTTTTAAAGAGACAAGCCTAGAACGGGACCTCCTCTAATACCATGAAGAAAAATGAACTGAGAACAATATTCTTGAATTGTATTTTTCAGTTGTGTTTTACAAACTAGATTACAAGGTATATATAGAAGCAACAAGATCGATTCTTAAACTAGACCTAATCCCACCAATCTGTAATGTACAAGACTTCCATGATTTAGGGAATTTTACACAGTAACTACTTTTCCTAAAATCAAGTTATGTGAGACACAACTGCAACATTATCTCCTTCTCTGCTAAGAGAGGAGGCAGGTACAACCTTGGACTTAAGTGGCTGCGGATCAGCTCACTCTTGTTTCAATTTCTTGTGTGTATCGCAGTCCGTTATATTTTACTAGCCGGTTATTTTTTGTCACACGCTCAAAAAGAACATGTACAATAAATTGTTCGGTAAAATCAACCTTCAAAGTCCAACCAAACAAAAATGAAGTCCCTATTGTTCTTCTTGGGTCTTCCTCAGATTGGGTCAATTTTCTCCTTCATTTCCTTCCGTTTTCACTGATATTCCTAGATATTGGATATCGGATAGGCAGCCATGCAACTCTTACAAGAAGCAGCTTAAGATATATAGAATGGCGGTTTCGGCTTTCAAATCCTCCAGCAGAAGAAGCAACCCCACCGGTGTGGCCTCAACTTCATCTTCATCTTCATCTTCATCTTCAGCTAACACCAGCTCAACGAACAAGGCAAATCCCACCCCAATCAGAAGATCCAGAAGTGTCAGCGCTTTCTCAAGGACCGCCACTGTTGACTCTCAGAACAACACTTTCTCCAACAGGAGAGACAACCCTCTCTTCTGGTCCTCTTCTGATTCACCGACCTCCGTTGACCCGCTGGTCAAACCCGACAAAGAGGCAACCTCGTCCAGCGCGGTTGATGCTAGAAGAGGCCGGTCGGTGTCGCGGAACGCCGATGTCTTGGTCGGTCGGAGCCAGTCAAGAGTTGACCCGGGTAGGAGCCTGTCCAGAGTCGACACTGGGCGTCGCAACCGCTCCGTCTCCCGGTGCCCGGGGCCCAGGGGGCGTTCCGTCATTTCCAAGGTTTACTATTTTGTTTTTCAGTTCAGCTCGTTTCGACTTTGGATTAAATCAGTAGAGATTTGAATTGATTGACTGTGTTATGTACGTATAGAGTGAAGATGAACAAGAATGTACTTCTTCTTCGTTGAAATATAAAGGGGAGAAAGGCGAAAAGGGTGGTTTAGTTAGAACTAGCTCTGATGAGTTGGATCAGTTGAAGGGCCTCAAGACGTGGTCCAGTCAGCATTCACCTTTCCAGCCTTCTTCACATGCAAACCTGGTAAGATGATTCATAACCCAATTCTGTGTGCGTGTCTGTGATAATGACTAGTTGTGGTCTTGATAAGGATAAAGTTTGTTGTTTGGGTTTCTCTTTTAGTCCAGCTTGCAATCTTCGAATTGGGAAGATGGAGTTTCCACCGCCAGTTTCTTATCTGGAGCTGGAGAGAAATTTTTTAAAGCACCTTGTGATCAGATGAATATAAATGATGGACGTTCTGATGATAATGTGGTTTGTACTGCTCAGAGACTCAATAATTGCCTTATATTTATCTGTTGTAGTTGTTATCTGCAAATTAGGTAAATTTAATAAAGCAGGTTTTGCCTATAATTTTGCAGACAGTTCAAGCACTTCATCTGGAAGATGATACCACAAGTAGTAATATATATGAAACAGTTCGATCTGAAGTGAGACGTGCTATTTCTGAGATTCAAAATGACCTTGAAAGTGTAAGTTTTTTTTTTTTTTGGGTTTTCTTGATCAATTTTACAGCTATATATGGAAAAGATTTGTTCTGACGTAAAATGTGCTATGTACTAGTGTTCTTCAAGTGATAAACTAAAATCCAGAAGAGTACTCTAGACAGTGATGCAATTATTATCTACATGTGCCTTTTCTCTTTGCTCGATCATAGTCACTTTTGTTGTAACATGAATAAGGGGATGCTCAACTCTATTACCTTAATTATAAGATAAGTTTTGATTTGGGGAACTTTGGAAATTTTTTTGATCATTTGTGGCTCATAACAAACTACTATCTCCGGAGCTTTCAAAGGATTTCCTTGAAATATGAAACTGCAATTTGAAGTTTTAGTTGCTGAATTTGGTTGCATGGACACATAGTAATACAGAGATCATGATATTTCAAGGTTAAATGAACAAATTGGGATTTGGGTATCACGGTACAAACCTAGTGTCTCACCTTCAGTGAAACATTTGCTTTGAAAATTTGAACCTTAAGCATAGTATAGTGTTGTTAAAGGGCAGACCTTAATGTAGCTGTAATTTCTTGAACAGTGGATGACCACCAGGTTTTGGACAGTGTGGGTGAGCATATGTATTTGGCTTTTGTTTTTAGGGATTATGGATGCAATACCTCCCTTACAATCTATTTCTGCAGTAGATCAGTTTTCATAGAGCTATTGTTTGTGGAGTTTAGATACAAGCAAAACTGTTTATATGTTTGTAGGTGCCATACTTTCCATATTCTTATAAAAATAGCTCTGGTGCCTGCTCCCATGCTATTGCTTTCATTAATGAGGGCAATGCCAAGAGGCTGGCATCTACTTTTTTTTATTTTTTATTGTTATTGTAATGTTCTGTCATTGTTGTTATTTTGATTTTATTCCCTTTGCAAGCTCAGGCTATGCGCAGGGGCAGTACTCCGACACTATCAGCTTCTGACATTTCTGATATTCCCCCGGACCTGGTAAATCCAAGTGCAGTTGAATTGGTTCTGGATATTAGAAGAGAATATGCCAAAAAACTTGAGCAGGTAAAATTTCTATTTCTGTGAGAATGCTTGATATGAGATTGTTCCAATGTTTTGTTATGCTTAGTACCTGGATGTAGCTTAATAGACATTTCACTAGATATAATATGTTAAGAGCAGATGAAATGCATTAATCTGATTAAGCTAGATAGGAGAACCCGTCTCATCAGAGTCACGTGCCTGTTGTCATAATTTGTGGTCTGATACTCTTACCTTTAAACTATTAAGATCCCCATGATGCAAGTGTGTGGGTGGGAATTTTGATGTAGTTTCTTCATGCAACTATGTTGAGGTTTAAAATGATTTAGTTACCCTATTTTGGCAGAACTTTTGGGTGATGGATTCTTAGATAAATTCTGTTTATGCTTAGCGGGTGATTCCCATCAAGGAAATTATGTCATCGCAGGGATACCTCATGTCATTTATTGATACTTGAATTCCTTTATTCTGTTTGCTTTTTGCCGCCCTCATTTTTCCTTTCATGTTCTGTTTTATTTTTTCTCTTGGGGTACTAAACCTCTACTGAGTAGACATTGACTTAAACTTGCAGTCCAAGGAACGGGCAAGAAAACTTCAATCAGATTTGGCTGTTGAGGAGCACCGTGGACAAGAGCTCAGCAGGATCCTGAAGGAAGTACTTCCAGATCCCAAGATATCTAATGCGCCAAAATCTCGTCCAGGAAGAAAAGTAGGAATTTTTCCTTTTCCTTCATTGTCTTCTAGTAATTCAGTTAATTTATTTTTAGTACTACCAGAATATTTGCCTTGGAGTGTGGCAAGCATATCTGAGTTCTGGTGTTCTTTATATTGTTGACTCTTGGATAAAGATATTACAATAGATTCAGTTTTTAGAAATGATGCCAGTCCATATAAATCTTATTTGGATTTCCATGTCTTATGATGTTGTCATTAACATATCCAAAAACGTGACTTTGCCCTCCACAGTGGTGTCCTCTTTGTCAGTAGCGAACATGGGTATACTTGAAAAAAAATCACCCTTGGTTCCAAATCAAAGGGTGGAAAGAGGTCATTAGTTTGAGATCATTTGTTTAGTATACTTGGGTGTAGAATTTAGGGTGGTTAAGCATCTTTTCTTCTGATCAGTACACTAGGAGAAGAGCGCTGCTGTACCCCATGGTTGATTTTTATTAGTTCATATACTGACAGAGTAATGGAAAAGGTGAGGCTTAGCAACAAATTCCTATATATAATAAGTTGTTAAATCCTGCCCTTTGGATTGAATTAATATCTAACAAAAATTTTGCTATGTTTGTCACTTGAAAGTTTGTTGGAATGATCATTTAAAATGTGTCACCGCTCGCTTAAACCCTTTTCCTATGTTTTTGTTCAGACACATACACTAACACAAGTTAATTGAAAGCAGACTTGTATCTATACTCTGCTGGAACTCCCTTGCATATGAAATTCATATAAGAGCATATCACTTTGTCTCTTCTCCTTCCTTCATGCTTATTAATTAAATTGCTGTATTAGGCTAGCATTGAGAGAAGAAAGATGTCAAAACGTCTAACAGAGGAAGCGCTGGCCTATTTTGATGAGTGTGTATCCCTGTCAACTTTTGATAGTTCTGATTTCTCATCGCCAGAGGATCCACCTTTCAACTTAATTGGTGCTATTACCCCTGTTGATAAAAGTGTGTCTTTACTCCAAGAAAGTTCAAGTGCTTCACTCATGAATAGCTCAAACCGTAGCCTCAATGAAAAACAGGTCCATCCCATACTTCGGTGTTTATCATTATTTTTTTCCTACCATTTGTTTTTCCAAACTGTTATGGCTGTGAATGGGAAGAATGAGTCTAACTTGATGCACATATATTCTTTTGGAGCATTCTTTAGCATAAGTGTAAGACTAATATGTCAATTACTCAGACAGCTGCTAATATTAATATAAGATTTTTAAGCAGAACTACTAAACCCAGTAAATCTATTGTTAGTTCAGAATTTTAGCAAGTCTTTTTACAATTTAAATGAAGTATATAAATTAAAAGTAGTAAACAAAATTAAATAAGGTAGAGTAAATTAAGCAAGAAAATTTAATATGTTGAATATGTTGTTCATGCCAATCTTGTTCTGGTATACTACTGTAACACTACAAAAAAAAGTACATTACTTTATAAAGTTAATTGTGGCTAGATATTATAATGGAGAAGTGTGGTTAAACGAATCAATGTAGGTATAGGAGGTTTGATTCTAGTTACATTTCAGCTGGATAATTGGGGATTTGGGGAAAGAGGTCACGTGGCATGTATAAGTTGTCTCTAAAAATGACTAATCCAGTAAGTTTTGAAATTCTGTGTGGTTTCATCCCAGTGTTTCTACTTGGCTTATGTTGTTACCATCAGGTTCACAGGGTATGGAACCATGTTAATTGAATATCCACTGCTGTTCTATTTGACAACCCCTATATTTTTATTGCTGATGCATCTTTTCGTTTAGTTTCAAATTTCTATGAATTTTTATTTTCACCTTCTGCGTTTTCTTCTACTCCACTTCTGTCACATTCTCGCCATTTGAAAATTTCATGACCCATGAGAAGGTTGAGTAAGTTACTTACTCAACTTGATTTTTCTGATAATTAAATGTTGATTTCTTTTCCAGATGTTGAGCATCCAAAGTCAATTTATCAATTCCCACAATCCTTCAGGACTAATGGCCAGCAGTGTTCCTGGGGATCCCACCTTGTATCAGATTAGTCCTAACAGTGCCAACAGAGGCAAGGATTGGAAATTCTCATTTGCTCATAAGCCAACTGAAACTCTTGAGCTTCAACAAGACATTAAGAAGTACATCAGACATTTTGAGAGAGATGACATGGAATTGCAGAGTGTAAGATCCATCTCTCGTGATTTGGGTGAGTATAGCTTGCAGGCTGCAGCTGAGAGTTATATTTTTGATAGGGCTTTATTTGGAAATAGAATAGAGTCGCACGGTATTACACTCTGTGGTGGTGGTACTTCAAGTTCATTTTCTCCATTTGCTTCTTTTTTCTGAAAGAACAAACAAGTTGAAAGAAGATTGTTCGAATGTAAATTCAAATTTCACCAATATGTATCGGAATAAATAGTAAATTTTGTAAGATATAACAATTGAAACAGCCTAGAAACGAACACACAAGACGAGAGTCAATCCTCTGAAACCCCAGCCACCTTAATACGTTCCCATACTCAACTTCTCTCGATCTCATCCCCATCTCCACGATGGATGCTGTCACTGTCTCCTTGGCTCTTGCTGATGGTAGCAACGGTGGAGGCGCGGTCAAAAAACAAAGTCCTGCGTTGTGAACTTTGGTCCTATAACCGTGCATGCTCCGGTCGTGTTGACGGAGTATGCATGATGACATTTCTCCAATCAAGGGCGGATTCAGCCCCTGCAAGATTTTTCATCCCTAATTTTTTACTACATGTATATTAGTGTTAGCCAAAACATTTATTTATATATATATATATAATTGGATTTTTAATATGCATTTCTCCTACATGACATTATTCTTCTTCTTAAATTATTGAAAATTATCGAGGTATAACTCTTCTAACATTCTTGTTAGTTGTTACTCTATATATTAAATTTGAAATTGCAAGTATGAGTTCTTACGTTTCAACGTAATCATTTTGCGAACAAAATTTGTTGGAGTATTTAAATTTGTCATTGATTTTAAGAATATTGTTCTACATTCATTTACACTTATTTTCACTTTTAAAGACTCACCAACGTCTACAATTTACATGAATATATATATATATATTGGTAAAAAAAAATTTAGCCTTTGGCCAACTTCAACCCCACCCAACGTTCGGATCCTAGATCCGCCCCGTCTCCAATGACTACTGATGAAGCACATCTTGAATTGAGTGAATTGTTGATGTGGGTGAGGGTCACCGAGCTCCCACTACTATATGAGATGAAGAAAACTTTCCTCTAATCGGAAGTCTCCTAAGAGGCTTCAATGATTTTGACAACGAATGGAAGCAAAGGAAGCTTCACATCCGTTAGGACTTGGGCAAAGTGGTTCTCTTGGAACGCTAGGTTTTCTTTGATACTGGTATCAAGCCCATGAGTTCATCATCTAGCGATCATCTGAAAAAGGGCGTTGCATCATCTGTGGATCGGACGGACCACTCACTCATTCATTCATTCATTCATTCATGCAGGTGCCAAATGTAGATTGACGATGCTGCTGCCTAACTCTAGTTCCTCTAGGGTTTTGTTGCAATTTCCGGATTATTATACGATGATTCATGGGCACGGCCTCAAGTACTGCTCACTTGGCTTTCTCGGCAAAGACTTGCAACGAGAGTTCATCGATCCCACAAAATAAGAAAACCGGTGATCTTTTTTTTTTTGTAGGAGAGTGAATTGACTTTATTTGGCAACAACGCCATGCATGGCCACAAAGACCAAATACAAGAGGTGACATGCCACTTTTTATACAAGTTGAACATAAGCAAAGCAAATAAATGTGTAAAACACGTTTATTAAACAAACCAAAGTCTAAAAGGTTTGAAACAAACGAACAAACACTAAAGCAAAAAACTAAAGCATAGGTAAATTCCTCAAGACTTTTCAATCAATCGAAACTAACATATCGAGCTAAGGACATCAATTACATACTCTCAATGAAAGAAAGACCAATGAAAAAGCAAGAGGAATGATTTTTCCTGGTGTAGCAAGGAAATTACTCGCCCTCTGCTTCCGTCTGGAGGCTTTCAGCATCATCACTCTCAAGATCAATTAGCCAGACTCAAATTCTTCCAAAGCCCATAGGCTAAGGTATGAGCCTAGACATGAGCCCACTAGCTTGCTAAGCCCCAACCCAGCTCGTAACATCACAATCCCAGGGCGGATTCTTCAAACGTCTGGCCACCACCATTGTTATTGCTGGTGGCCAACTCTTCCAGTACAGGTCTGCCACTGCAAATGCAACTGGAGACTCTTATAGGCCAAACCCTTTCTCGCTCTACATTACCCATTTGATATGCAATGTCTGCATCGATGCAAACATTGGACGTTAATTGAGTAAGGTATACCAAACTAGGCCTAACTAATGCACACCAACTTTAATTGAGTAAGGTACTTGCAATAAGCACATTTCTCTTGTCACAATGCCCCATTGGACGTTCCTCTTATCTCAATACGCATCAGGAACACATTTTCCTAGACAATTATAGAAAAGAAAAAATGGAACTAATTACTATTTCTAATGTTCTTGGTCCTATTGTCTTGCTCTATTGTATAACTATTCTGGATGTTCTTACGCAATTCTTTGTCTTTATATGTTTAGTTTTATAGATAAACTACAGTATATGTTTTTAATACCCTTTTTTAAAGTATGAACTTACAAAAACTCATGATGTGTGTGACATGTACCCTATACCATTTCCAAAATCAACGCGATATAATTCTCACATTTTATTGGGATTTTGGATCTTATAGTGAGTTAGTAATGCAATGCATTAGTAATCCACCATCCCTTTTGATTTCTCACCATAATATATGGCAATCGGTATTGTGTCATACAAAAGCGTTTTCAATGAGGGCCATTAAGTTGAAGACTACTTGACATCACCAGAGAAGCTGAGCAAGCTAATGGGTCTTGGACTAACTTCTTCTCGGGTGTGAGATTGCCGTATGGGTTGACAAACAAGATATTGACGGCAGGTACGTTGTTGAAGAATACGCAGCTCATGCTCAACTCGTCAGAAGGATGTGATGATTAATGACTCGTCGTGTGGTACCCCTCGTCACGAGGTCATGCTCCACCATGACACCTTCAAGGCCCAAAAGCCAGGCAGACATCTGAGAAGACTCAACTCACAGCCCACCACATCTGATTTGGTCTAGTTCTCTGCTTCAATCCTTTCTTTGTTCCCAACCTTGTTTGGTTTCGCACGCCATTCAACCACATACGACTAGTATGCATCACATAAAACTAACCACAATGTTGTTTGGTCATATATTCTCTGAAATTAGATACTATAGATTTATTTGACCTCTATATATTACACATCAACAGTTACAGCACATGCGTACAACATGCTTTGGTGATCTGCGAGGCGATCCTCGTAGATTGTGTGATTTATGTCGATTATTAATCAATTTATTCCTATGATGTTTTCTTATTGGGTGATTCATATAGCACAGAGGTTAGACCAGAGGTATCGATTTACTGTATTGAGTGTGCGTTAGAGATTTTGGTTTCGCCTGATGGCAACTTTTTCCACTATATTGGATTCTTGGTGACTCTTGTTAGACTATGCAAGACATATACATATATGAAATACCAGCTAGTTTACATCTCCATTTCCATCTCCTACATCTTGGGCATCTCATTTCACACGTTTACACTTTAAGACATCTTTTCACTTGGTTGTTATGACGGGTGACTACAATTAGATATAAAGATATTTCTTTTGTGGCTGCCTCACTCATGGGGTTAAAATAAGATTTCTACTTATACACACTTAAGGGTTGACCAACAAGGATCCATGGCCCTTCACATAAACCCTAATTCATATCCTCTTCCAAGTTAAAATTTACAATGTAACATACACATGCATTGGGTTGATCAAGAGTTTCCTGCCCCTCCTAACTTGTCACTTTCTAAGCATGAAATCAAAAAAGTTGGTAGAACTAGGCTCACTCATAAGCTTTAAAATCATAGAGCACCGCCATTCGAAGTCGAGTTTGTTGTGAACCTAGCTTCTCGTAGAAGAAGATATTTTGACCATTCCAAGACCATAGACACAGTCCTCTGTAAACTCAAAGTCATAAGTCATTGACGAGTGAAAACGGTCAACGAGGCTCTTGAGAGCAGATGTGTAAGACAATTGGGGTTGAAGAGTGGGTTGGGCAACCGAAAAATGAACATCATCCACCCTTAGAAGTTGCATATATGAAATTATGTCATTGTCGTTTTTAGACTTTTTATGTTGAGATAGCATCGAATCAAAACCTCCACCACTTCTTGAAGGAAGGGAAGGGCGGAGAAAGTAAATGAAGTACCAGAACAGGTAAACAATCAGAAAACAATGCACGAAGAAAAGGCCAATCGTAGTTCGAACTCAGTAACGATTAGTTTTGTGGGAGCATGAGGCCAACTCAAGTTTTTATTTATTTATTTGTTAATTATGTCATCATTCGTTTTTGTGAATAAGTTTCGGAGTTTGTATAATAAAGGCGCAGCTTTTAACCGAGCTTAATCCAAAAGCCATCGGTTGGCGCGAAATCCCCAAAAAGCAAGTTTAGGGTTTTAGCTGTAAACCCTTCCAGGCTATGAAATCCTCATTTTCAGCCGTAACCGCAAACCCAACCCCAATCCCCACTATGGCCTTAGCCTCCGGCCTCCGCCTCTCTTCCTCTCTCCTCCGTTACCGCCTCCTCCCACCGCTCAACCCGGCCCGCTTCTCCCTCTCCGACCTCCGATTCCTCTCTGCTTCCCCCTCCTCTCGTACTAAGACCCAGCCCCGCCGCCCCCTCAAAGCAGCGCCCCGCGACGACGACCTCCTCGAGGGGCAAAATGGGAATGGGAGCGTCCTGGTCAAGGACTTGGGCGAGCGAATCGTTCATGTTGCGCTCCACAAGGAGGCCACCGACGCCTACATGGCCTATGCCATGTCCGTGCTGCTCGGCCGCGCCCTGCCGGACATTCGCGACGGTCTTAAGCCCGTGCACCGCCGTATTCTGTAAGTCGCTGATTGATTTATGAGGAAAAGGAGTCGAAATTATCATTAGTCTGCTTTGTGATTTATGTGTTTTTGTGTATTGGGAAATTGAACAGGTATGCAATGCATGAATTGAGGCTTTCGTCACGAAAGCCGTTTGTGAAATGTGCCAGAGTTGTTGGAGAGGTGCTCGGAAAATTTCATCCTCATGGTGACAATGCCGTGTATGATTCCTTGGTGCGAATGGCTCAGGTAAATGGAAGCCATTTTGTGTTCATGACTAGCCTAATAGTTAACACTGCTGTCTGATTTTCCATTCTGTTGAAATATGTTGGTAACACCAGTGGATGGAACTCCTAGTATTATTCACCATCAAGCATCGGCAGATACGCGTTTTTGCCTGCAATTTTTATTGGATTCCTGTTACATTTCCATCTAAAAGACTACTTAGTAAATTCATTGCTTTGGATCTCCCAACTTCTACAGACATTTCTTCAGAAGTACTAAGGTTTCCAGTATAATTCTTTCTAATGTGTGTTTTGGATCTTTATTGGGTGCGAAGACATAAATTCTGACTATGGGGTTGTCTTCACAAGTCATGTTAGAAAAAAGAGTTTTACATTTGGAAATCAGCACGTTTTTCTCTATCTGCCCAGCCCAAAATTATATTTGCAAGTTTTATTTCCATACTTGTTTGGGAATTTGTCCACACTCTTTACAATTTTGTACTAGTGGAATGATGCATGCGCTCACCTTATGGGGATCAGTGGACTTTATTCTAGTCAAGTGGAGTTTCTACACTGCAAGAATATTGAGTTGAAATCTCTTTACGGGTATACTTGTGATGAATGACATGAACTTTACTGTGGACGAGATTTTGGGGAGCAAAGTTTCCATATCCTTGTGTTTATTTGCTCATTTATATTTTTCCTAGGGACTCTTTCTATAAGTTGCTATATGTACTAAATTATCTAGTTGTGTAGGAGCATTGGGATATCTTCTGTTTGGGTTGTTTGCATTCTGTTAGGTTTTAGGAGTCTATATCTGATGTTAAGGGAGAAAGAGAACTTGCTTAATATTTTTAAGTTAGGTTATTCAATGTTCAGGGTTGGAAAGAAAACATCATTTTGAGAAACTGGACACTAAATTCAGAAATAAAAGCTTCGTATACATTGATGAAACAGGCTGCATACTGCACTCTTTTACTTGCTATCTCCTAGTACTTAGGGTGTTGTCTTCTTGACATCTTATCAACCAAATTATTTTTACCAATCTATAGATAAAAAATCCCTTCTTGTAAGTGACTCCAGTTCCCTGGGATCTATAGCATTTGCACTAGGGGGCCAAAATCATGTCAAATTTCTCTTTTCTCTATGCATGATAGGGTGATGACCCCTCGACATCTTTTCAACCAAATTATGTTTGTTTATATAAACGAATTTTTTCCCAGTAACTCCAGATTTCTGGATTCTATTCTGTGTGCCTTTTTCGTTTTTTGTTAGGACTTACATTACTTGAAAGTTTGAACTAACAAAGATCTATATAAGAGGTATTATGGTATTGATGATCATCAATGTACACATACATTGTTCATACCAGGTCATTTGAATTAATAATTGTAATTGTATTTTGAACTTAAACTGCACACGTCCCTCATGAGCTTGCTACTGTCCATACATGAATGCGATAGTTACTATCAACCTGACAAAAATGGAATATCTTAGTTTTGTTTCAAACTATACGCCAATCTTTTGAGCAATTATGTATCACTCAAACCTACTTACCACTCTAATGTGAGGGTAGGTGTGTGTTGGAGTTGAAGTTACTTTTGACTCCTGCCAGATATTGGGTTAAATTTGGTAATTTTGTCTCTATATTGATATTTCTTTCATATCAGTCTCATATCAGAAATACTGGAGAAGTATCTTCACTGTGCACATTTAATTGATGAATGAAATGATAAATGTATTAAAACGGCAGATATTTCAGGCCAAACATACTACTTTATCTTTTCTAATGTTTACTTTCTCTTTTCTGATTCATTTAAATCTTAATTTTCCAGGATTTCTCTTTACGGTCCCCACTGATTAATGGGCATGGAAATTTTGGTTCAATTGATGCTGATCCTGCTGCTGCCATGCGTTACACAGAGTGCAGATTGGAGGTATTTTTATAAACTACTAAGCAACTGAACACCATATAGATGCACAATTGCTATATTAGTTGGATCTGGAGATGAATTCTAAGATCTATCATCTCTATAAGTGGGTCACTTCTCCCTGGTTCTCTCTCTCTCTCTCTCTCTCTCTCACACACACACACACACACGTTCATTAGCTTTTTTTAGTGCTCTTTCTCAACTAGCTTTTCTGCACTCAGTTGTCCAAGTAAATGAGTGATTATAAAATAGTTCCCCTCAATTATTAATAATAACTTTTATAATGAAAAACATGAATGCTTTCTTCATGTTGTTCAGATCCTAAAATATTTCTTATCATAGGCATTCTTTGGTGCATTAATACTGTCATCAGTCCAAGTTTTTCAAATTACTTCCTGTTTGAAAGAAAATATTGATATTGATCTTAATTAAAATTTAGATATGTATGATTTATGTTTGCAGGCGTTGACCGAAGCAATGATGCTGTCAGATCTAGAACAGGATACGGTCAGAGAATGAGCGAAGCAAATCTCTTTATGTACTGCTTGCTCCATTGATGTTTTATATATTAACTTCTTCATTTGTTGCAGGTTGATTTTGTTCCAAACTTTGATAATTCACAAAAAGAGCCATCACTTTTGCCCGCTCGCATTCCAAATTTATTATTGAATGGTTCTTCTGGGATCGCGGTAATTTTCTGAAGTTTCATCATGTTTGACTCGTAACTGCTAAATCCGTTTCGTCCTCTTCATCTTTTATTTGCTTGTCTTCTGTTCACATATGCTACCATGGCTGAAACAATTTTCAGGTGGGCATGGCAACAAATATCCCTCCGCATAATCTTGGGGAGTTGGTGGATGTTCTTAGTGTGTTGATTCATAATCCTGAAGCTACAGTATGTGATCAGACATTCAGACCTTTATGCTTATATGTTTATGTAAATTATGTAGTTGAATTAGTCCACTGTTCCTGATTTGTTATTTGATAGTGCTTTCGCCTTTCAAATTGGTTCATCACCATGGCTGCTCTTATTACTATCAAACTTAAGAAATAGTATGCTAATCAAGTAAAGATATAAGCTCACAAAACAGTATATCCATGATGTATATGTGCCCAAAGCCTTCCACATTTTTTATTTTTGGTTTTTCCTTTGACAGCTGCAAGAATTGCTAGAATACATGCCAGGACCTGATTTTCCAACTGGAGGACTGATTATGGGAAACCTTGGGTAAGCACTTTTTTTTTTTAAATTTTATTATTATTATTATTATTATTTTTATCTTTTGTTTATTTTTTCTCAGTTGTGTGACCATATAACTTTTATGTAAAATTATGCTTTTGTTATCATTAATATTTTGGCATATGTCTATTTGGTTAAGTATCTTAGAGGCATATCGAACTGGGCGAGGACGTATTGTGGTCAGAGGAAAAACTGATATAGAATCTCTTGATTCTAAAGGCAAGCGCAGTGCAATCATCATAAAGGAGGTAATGTGTATCTTGGTCTTGTTTGGTCGGTAATAATTATGCATTCATTATAAGTGATTTCTGCCCTGTGAATACTCAGATCCCTTACCAAACTAACAAAGCAGCTCTGGTGGAGAAGATAGCGCAACTTGTAGAGAATAAGGTGATTGAACTATTGTATAAATCTAAATTTTTAGGTCATAGATGGTTGTTTATTTTCTCTTTTCATGTTTTTTTTTGTCCCTTTTTTCCTTCAGATTTTAGATGGCATTAGTGATATTAGGGATGAGAGTGACCGCACTGGAATGCGTGTAGTTATTGAGGTATGTTTTTGTTGTCAATGTGTCTTCTGCTCCGCAATTTGGAGCTTTCAGTACTAAATTTCTAGGAGTTCACATACCTTCGTCTAACTTGAATCACCAAAAGAATGTTTGCAATTGGGTAATGATTCTTTTATCCTCATTCAGCTCAAGCGAGGATCCGACCCATCTATTGTTCTGAATAATCTATATCGCCTCACATCTCTCCAGTCCAGTTTTAGCTGTAATATGGTTGGGTAAGTGATATCTTTCTCACTATCCATATGGATAGACATACAACATACCGGCTTTGCCTTTTCAAAGGTGTATATTAGTGTTTTGAAAGGAGTTGGTTGGGTGCCCCTAATGACCCAAGGAGAAAATTGGGGTGGGCAGAAATTGTCTTTCTATATATTTTTCCCAAAATGAGCTTGCCTTTTTCTCTGAGGCCATGCTTCTGCAGGAATCTTTATTTCCCTATAAGATCTGACATTGAAGATCTTTATCTTTCCATATGTGGGCCAATATGTCACTTGTCTAGTATATTTCTGCCTATCCCCATAGGTGTCATTTCATTAAAGACATTATTTGAAGCAAGTGTCACTGTTTGCGACATATATAATAAACTGCCTGATGGGAGACTCAATTCCTTCTGATATTTTACTATTAAATAAGTTCTGATTTCTCTTTCATTGGAAAAGTTTACTACTCAAGCTAAGCACCTAACATTTATTGTGGATTTTGATTTAGAATTTATGTCTACATGCAGTATTCTCAATGGTCAACCTAAACTGATGGGTCTGAAGGAATTGCTGCAGGTGACTACTTAACTTTCCTGTCAACAGTATAAATGTAAATAAATACAGTGTAGGTATGTATTATAGTTGCTTCTTTTGCTTGACCAAAGAAGATGGAATCACTACATTTTGTATGAAAATGAATTTCCTTCACTTATTTTCTGTTATATGTTTTTTCATCTTCTTGGAATGTTGTTATTTGTTCATGTTGATTGTTCTAATGTATTTCTTTTTGAAAATTAAGTCAGTAGGTGATGTCATCATTATTATATCATTTAGTACCTTGAGAAAACTTATCTCAATGAATGTGAGGCAATGCATATATAAATTTAAAAAGTTGTCTTTTCAGACAAAATGAGGAAATTTCCAACCAAGTATCTTTCCATTTTACTACGTTAGTTTCAAGGACAAACAGACTGGAATGTAATGTTGAAAATCAAGCCTGGAAGTAAATGAAAAAGATCTGCTTCAACTTTTATAGAGAAGTAATATATATTTGCCTTCAGTTTGTTGTCAGTTGCATCATGCAAAAGATCTGTTGTGGGTGCAAGTCTGCTAAAGTATTTAAATTCAATGTCTCTGTTGTAATTTTAATGGACCTTTTTGGTTACTGCTCCTAGTTATTCAGTCACAAGTGTTCATTGGTAACTTAAAGTCTAATTGGAGGATCATGTTTATGATATGCTTATAACTTAATTTAATTCCAAATTGAATGGCTAGAGTCAATGGATGATTTTTTATGCACTTTTCAGCATGCCGTAATTATTTATTTTGTTATGGATGTGTATGCAGGCTTTCCTCGATTTCAGATGCTCTGTTATTGAGAGACGTGCGAAATTTAAACTTTCACAAGCACAGGACAGGAGACATATTGTTGAGGTTTACTCATTAGTTCAAAATTTTCTTTAGTGTAGTAGTTATTCCCTAAATTTTCTTGGTACTTGTTTGTTATATTCTGGCATTTGTTCCATGAACCATGTCTCTGATCTTTAGAGAATTGTCAGTTTTTCACATAGTTATGAAATTGTTTGAGCTGTTTTCTCTGCATTATCGTGTTATTATTTAACATATCTATATTTTTGGTACCACACTATAGAGGGGTGGTCAGGTGAACTTAAATATATCAACTGTTGTGGTGCTGCACGAGCACTTTGTCAATGTCTTTCTGCTCCTGTGTTGGATTTGGGGCAACATATATTAAAAAATATCTTCTCTGTTACATAGGGTATTACTGTTGGCCTCGATAATCTGCAAAGAGTAATGCGTATAATTTCGGAAGCTTCTAATAATGCAATTGCATCATCTCTTCTAAGGACTGGTGAGCTCCTCTATATCCTGAAGTTTTCTTCTCTCTTTCATGTCTTTCCGTTGAATTTTATGTTGAAGGTTTTGGTAATCTTGGCTGAGAAGAAATGTAAAGCTTACTTTTTATTTTATCGGTCAGCTTAGGTTCGAAGGAAAAGAAAAGAAGAATTGATAATGCAACAGGAATTTCTCAATTTTGTTGATTAAATGTTTCTGGTTTGAAGCGGAATCTATTTAGCTCTTACATGAGGTTATATATGTTGGACACTTATCTTGGAACTACTGTAAAAAAAATTTGAATGGCACTTAACTGCATCTTGGGCTCAGTAATAGTGCACCATTAATTTCATTATAATATCTGATGCTATATGAATCTAGCTGGTAGATTTCTAAACTTACACAGTTACATTTCTCAGCTTATTTTGTCGTTCTCTTTGTAATCCATCATCAGTAATTTTTTTATTGTTATTTGTATAATTGAATTAGTTGGGTAGTCGTTTTTAAGCAGTAAACGTAGATTGAAAACATTTATATCCGCTTATGTTTATTTCTGTTTTTTGTTGCAGAGTTCAACCTTTCTGAGAAACAAGCTGAAGCAATATTAGACTTCACCTTTAGAAGACTTAATGTTCTGGAGGTGCAATAGTAATCCTATGTAAATGAAACTTTTGGTTGACAGATCGAGGATAAGAGTTTCAGATAAAATTTAAGTTCTCCTTGTTGTGCAGAGAAAAAAGTTTGCGAGTGAAAGTGAATCGTTGAAAGAGCAAATCTCAAACTTAGAAGAACTGTTGTCAAGCAAGAAACATATATTGCAGGTAAAGTTGAAACTGTACATGCTTACCAATGGTGAAGTCCATCTACAATAACCTTTTCATGAATTCAATTATTGGAGTATAACTGTTCATACTGATTCAGAAAATTGATTGCCTTGATTTGATATTCATTTAAAGTTTCTCGTTTTTTATCAAGACCAATTGGTTACATTGTGTTCTGATGCAGTGTTGAAACTTGTTAAGATAACCGCCTGTTTGGTTGCTTCCTCATTTTCTTGCTCTTGTATAGAGAATGCAGTAGATGAATAGCATTAATCAAATACAAATACTGTCAGACACTTCCACTGGATAATAGTCTCCTGGCTAAGTTTGGATCCAGTATTGGACTAGGTTTTTCTGAGTCCTGTTATTAATTGGTCATAATTTACCCCTTCGACATCAAGATCATTGGACTTATCAAGTCATAATAATAATCATTTATGTTATTGTCTTGAAACAGTTATTCATGGGATATTTATGTAGATCAGAAACTTTATTTTTCATTGAAACAATTTTTATGTAACACTGTCTATGATTGACTTTTAATTGTTCTTGGTGCATAAACCCCGTCGTCTTTCCAATGTGACAGAGTTGCTATCTTATTATTCATGAGCACTCTTAACTCATATAACAATCTTTTTTTTTTGCCAGATTGAAGACATGCTTCCTTACTTTTGTAATTTTTTGGCTTCTCAATCAGGTGGTTGAACAAGAAGCAATTGACATAAAAACCAAGTTTTCTAATCCCAGGCGTTCGATGCTGGAGGATTCTGATGGTGGTCAACTTGATGATATCGATGTTATTCCGAATGACGAAATGCTTTTGGTATAGGCTATTATATACTTTTTTAGAATTTTATTTGGCCATTTGAAAATAGCTAAATGAGCTGTTAACAAGTATTTTTACAAGCTTCTAAAGTTTACCTTTCTTCTATTTTCCTTTGCATATAATTATCAGGCCTTTAGTGAGAAAGGATATGTTAAGCGGATGAAGCCTAACACATTTAATCTGCAAAATCGAGGAACCATAGGCAAATCTGTTGGTAAATTGAGGGTAAATGATGCAATGTCAGACTTTATTGTTTGTCATGCACATGATCATGTTTTATTCTTCAGGTAACTCCTCCTCCTCCTCCTCCTCCTCCTCCTATCTCTCTCCCAGCATAATGGGTAATTGTAATAGAAACTTTTCAACATTTGTACTATTACAGTTCAAAGATTGGTTCTTTAAAGGCGCTAAACCCACTGTTATGCCAATAGAACAGAAAAGGCTTAATTGCCATGTCTTACAATTTGTCTGAAAATTCTACTTGTGTGTTCTCACCCCATGACCTAGTCCTAAATCTACTGCATGAAATGCAAATCCCATTCCTCACAACTCAATGTTCTATTGATATGATTTCAAATTAAATTCAATTACATGTAGTTGTTTCTTCCTGAAATCTTGACTTAGCAGATATTTGCATCTGATTTGGGACCTAAAAGATTGTGCATATTTTGTTGCGAAAGTTGTACCTTAATGTTTGCCACTGAAAACACCCAGTTTTAGGAGCTTGCTGCTGTTCTGCTGTCGGTAGATGAAGCTCAATTAAATTTTCATCTGGTGCCTGGTTAAAATTGATATCTGCTATAAATTGACACGATTGTTGTTTTCAATATTGCACTCAAACATGCCTGGCATTTATGTAGTTTATAGTGTCATTTAAAAATATTATTTGTGCAGTGATAGAGGAACAGTCTATTCAGCTCGTGCATATAAAATTCCTGAATGCAGCCGGACAGCAGCTGGTACGCCACTGGTTCAGGTATAATATCTACTTTCTTGGTAATCAAGCTCTCTCTGCTATTCTTCAAGTATGAATCTTAACGCTGTTATGTTGGGCAGATCTTATCTCTGTCAGATGGCGAGAGAATTACTTCTGTTATTCCTGTGAGCGAGTTTGCTGGGGATCAGTTTTTGCTAATGCTTACAGTGAATGGCTACATAAAGAAAGTGTCTTTGAGTTCTTTTTCGTCGATCAGGTCAACTGGAATCATAGCAATTCAATTGGTTTGTCTCCCAGATCTTTTGTTATTTTTGTGGTGATGCATAAACGTGTCCATTGAGTCACAGTTCAGTGTTGACATGGCAGGTCCCCGGTGATGAGCTGAAATGGGTCCGTTGCTGCACAAATGATGATCTTGTAGCAATGGCATCCCTGAACGGGATGGTTATCTTGTGTTCCTCTGATATTGTAAGCTGACAGCAATTTCTTGACTTTGTTCGCAGTTCAAACTCGGTCTTATTATTTTTATTTTATGAAGGAACAAGAACTGTAGTGCGCAAAACTGCTTTTTTATCTTTAGTGGTCGAGTAGTGTGGCATAAAAATTCAGTTGTCATCATGAAAACTGTTTACTCCTTGTGTGCTACTTACATCAATCTGCAAGAGTTGATGAGTTGTCAGCATGAATGAAGAAACAACAGTAATGTGCCCTGCGATTATTATTGTTTTACAACCTGTAATTATCGGATAAGGATTTACATAGTACTATTTAGCAGCGAATAAAGTTAAAGATATAATTTTTTATGGTAGCAGTAAAACAATCTTCTAGTTTCTAACTTGGTAGAGAATGAGTATGACCTTCTGGTTTCTCTTTGGGTAGTGGTAGATTCTCGATGTGGTAGATACTTTTGTTTTTATATTTAAGTTTTGACTTTATGGCCGAGCCTATACTTGATACTTGGCTTCTTTTGATATCCATTCTCGTTCTGAACCAGATTCGAGCACTCGGCAGGAACACTCGGGGTTCTGTAGCTATGCGACTTAAAGAAGGTGATAAGATGGCTAGCGTGGACATAATACCGGCAGCAATGTGGAAAGACTTGGAAAGGGTGTCGGGAGCACCAGAGAGCGCGTAAGCTTTTGAAAATAGTATCATGTCTTTTTTAGGCTTATGCTCAAGCATTTTACAGGTCTTTTTTGGTGAAGCATAATTTTACTGCTCTTACAAGTGCTAGGTTACTGGGTTGCCATAACACATCAACATAAAGTGCATTTGGTTGGATGTTTGGCTACTTTTACCTAATCTGAGTGGCAACCATTGGGTCAGATAGAGCAGGGAAGAAAAGAGAGGAGCGTTCCATTACTCTGTACTTGACCTGTTTAGTGTGTAGGCGCAGTCAGATCAACTTTGTTAACAGTGTTCAGATCATTACAACCTTCATTGTGTATCTAGAAAGTTGATTGATTGGACGTGTGGAATTTGGAAATTAAGGTCAATATGTTTTATTTTGGGGGTGGATTTGGGTTTTTTTTGGTTGGGGGGGGGGGGGGGAGGAGGAGGGGAATGGCCCGAGGGCATTACTTAACAAAATTTCATTACATATTGATTGGTGGAATTGTTCAAAAGAGGTTTTGGGATCAACATAACTTTAAATTGGCTTTTTATTCTCCTAACACGCAAACTTAATTATTCAAATCATTTGATATATGCATGTATTTTTGTTTTTTCAAAGGCAAATAATGCTTTTTCCTATTTATGACTACAGGGCTAGAAATTTGAATGGCCCTTGGTTGTTGTTTGTGTCTGAGAGTGGATATGGAAAGCGTGTTCCCTTGAGCAGATTTCACTCTTCCCGTCTGAACAGAGTGGGTCTAATAGGTTACAAGGTATGATTTGTCGTACTATAAATTTTTGGTCCAGAGATCTTATGATCATGAGAAAGTTCGATTTGTTTAAATTCAATGGATTAAGACTTGGTTTTTGTTTATGACATGTTCACTGCTCTACTTCAGTTTTCCTCAGAGGATCGATTGGCAGCAGTTTTCGTGGTTGGATTCTCTCTGGCAGGTGATGTTACTAAAACTTGTTTCCGTCTGTTTTCATGTCTATAAGCATTTTCCTGAACTTTTTCTAATTCAATGAAATTAACAGAGGACGGCGAAAGTGATGAACAAGTGGTCCTAGTAAGCCAAAGTGGTACAGTTAATAGAATTAAGGTGCGGGATATCTCAATACAGTCTCGCTATGCAAGGTATGTTTTAAACTCTGTTTTGTGGGGTTATGATTATACAGATGTCCACTACTATGTGCATTGTCTGTATCATGGACAAATCCATATGATCACATCTATTGGTTAGTCAACAGTCTAATAGTAATGTACATTTACTTACTCTCAACACGTTTCCAGGGGTGTTATTTTGATGCGACTCGATCTTGCTGGAAAGATTCAGTCTGCTTCATTAATGTCGGCAACAGATGAGGAGCCAGAGATTGAAGTTGATGCTGGAGCTGTGGTTCATGGTTGAGTAGATGTAGATCCAAGTCGACTAACATGTTTAAACAGGGAACAGTACATTATGTATGATCTATATCTGTGTCACATCTGTGAAGGCTCAGTTTTGGTGCGCCATCCAGCACATCATCCAGATGAGCCCTAAAGTGAAGTCTTTTTGCGGTTTAGCAATGTAGTCTACAGAGGAAGTAATTTTGGTCGTATTATTTGACGGTTGTAGGCTGTATAGTCATGCAAGTCTACAGACAATGCTACAAGTCTTGAAACATATTTTTAGCCGTCACAACTTGCAAAAGTTTGTTTGACGGTTTTCTTTCTCTATTCAATGTTCTTTTCATTTCTTCAATCTTTATTATGAAAATTCTGTAGTTCTATTAATTAGACAGTAAAAATGTAACCAAGGACACAACCCGTTTGTAGTTCACTCATTTCACGCATAAGGAAGTGCAACTTAGTTTTCACTGCATTACTGCACCTTTCAGCTGGGTTTATGCAAGTTTCCAGTATAGTATGTCACAACAATGAGTGGACATATCTTGGATCTTTGAAGTACAACATTCTAACGTTCACACCTATCTTGGATCTTTAAATCTCAATTTGCTGGAAATGCATTACAACATAGTCCATATATGTTTGTTGTGAGAACAGTTTGTACATCACAACTTTCACAGAATCAGAGTTATCTAATGTAGGGGGAATTTGATGCAAAATATTTCGATTATCGAAAGTGAACAATTTGAATATGACATACGAGCAGAGTTTGTGAAGCAGGAAACCAAGAAAAACTAGATAGAATTCTGAACTACAAAATGAAATGGAAACGGTACAACCAAAACTTGTTCACGAAAGATATGAAAACAATCAGTCAGCTTCAAGGGCAGCAATTTCATATCTGACTTCTTCCAAGTGTTCATTTATCGCAGTCACAGAATCCTGCACCCCTCGAATGGCTTCCTTGAGTGCATTATCATACTGGGCGTTGGCTTCTGCTTCTTCAGTTCCAGCAGCTTCAGTTATCTCATGGAGATGCACGCACTGATGCTCCATTGGTTTCTCAAACCTGCAGTTTTCATGACTCACCAGCCGCTCCGAGGGTCGACCAGCCTTCTTCAACACCTGAAGTGTAGCCGTCTATACAACAACCACCATGCCCGTTTTAGCATAAAATCCAAACAAACAAGCAGTAAGGATAAGAATACTGAATATGATTACCAGGTTCAATTTCTGCTTCTCCTGCGTCTGAACAGCTCGGAGGAGATGGGCTAAATCAAGGCGGCCATAATCAGGACCCAGAAAAAGAGATTCCAAGTGAAGCACTTGTTTCGAGCAGTCATTGAATTCCTGGGTGACGTCGCCGCAAAGCGTTTGATAGGCGGACTCAGCAGAGGAGGAAGAGGAGTCCATGTAGTGCGCGAAGCCCAATCGGAGCTTGGCGTAGGCTTCCGCCCTGCGCTGCTGGATTCCGAGGAATTCGCCAAGTAATTCAGCGGTGGAAACCTTCACAGCATCTTCTTCTTCTTCTTCTTGGCCGTCGTCTCTGATCGATAACTTCTTCTCGAATTCTTCCATCACTCGATTTGCCCTAAAACCCTCTCTTTTCAGTTCCTCATTAAATCATTAATACAGTGAGGGCATCAAACCGAGCCGGGGTTCGGGTTATCGCTCCGACCGTATCTTTTAAACGGGTCGGTTTTCCAAACTTGCAACTAAGAGTAATTTCTTTGGAGGCTGTAATTAGCACACTCAAAATTAAAATCTCCACTCATAGTATTTAAAAACAAATTCTTTCTTTTATCTTTCTGCACTATCTAAATACTAACCTCAAACACACTCTATGGGTGTGAAAAAAAAAATTAATTGAATGTAAGAGAGAAATATGTGTGAGAGAGTTAAATGTGAGGGATTATTATCAATTTAGACTGAATTTTTCTTATTTTCTCATTTCTCTTCCGCCCGAATCATTTTTTTTCTTTAATCTATATTTTGTAAATTAAAATTATATTCTTCAAACCATAACCAATTAGATTTAGGACTTTAATAAACAATATGGTTTTTTAGGCAGATAAAAAATTTAACCAGTTAACATGTCAAACTTTTCTTCTTATTTTATTAATAGAAGATACGTAAATTGAACGTTAAAATGAAAATATAAGGTAAAAGAATGGGATAATGCAAGAAGTCCTTAACTTAAGAGTCCTTATTAGAAAGGCTTCCGTTCTTTTTGTGTTCTTATTTTTGTTGTCCTTATTCATCTGTTGTTCTTTGTAGAGAATCCCGTCCAAATTCTACGAGATTTGTTTTTCCCCCTTTTCTCCAATCAACAATGGTTATCAAAAAATATTACTATCTCTTGGTCAGAGCAACTTTAATTCTTGACTCAAAAAAAAAATCTATGAAATTATGAAACATAAGATACTCATTAAATCATATTCTCAATTACATATGCACTTTTTAACTTCAAAATAGACATATTGCTGGTCTTGCTATCTCATTAAACATTGTACTAAAGAGAATAAAGTATACATTAGATATACACCAAGTCCCCTTCACCCAAAAGATTTTGTTGTAGCTTCAATGAGTTCAACAATTCTCTCCCATCCATCATTTACATATCATGACAATCAAGCCATAAATATCATAAGGATGATAAAAGAACCAATTCCTTCCCCTAAAATTCATTGAGATCTTCTCATAGTCTAAAGCAACTGTATGACAATGCTCACACTGGTGCATATATGTGAGAGAGTAATAGGAAGAGTTGAGATTTTGACTTGGATTGGCTAACAAAAGGTTGGACTATTGTCGTGGAAGCAGTGAATTGAGATGAAAATACTCACTTGAAGGAGATTTTTGGATTTCTGAAAAAGAGAAAGAAAACATTGTTTTCAACTAAAGTCTACAGGGAAAAGAAAATAGTCCAAAAAGATTATTGAAGGATATTTTAGAAAGTGCAAAAAGATGTGAGAGAAAAATTATTTAAAAAATAGGAGGGTGTGCAGATTTTAATTTTGGCTATGTCAATTTCAGGCCCATTTTTTTTTTGAGGCAAAGTCTTATATTGATCATTTGTAAGAATCAACTTCCACCCTCTCAGTTTATGTTGAGATTGAATCCAAAGTATTAGAAAGTCTATAACCCTAGCAATCTCTGATATTTGCTAAAATGTAATCATGAAATAAGCTCCAAAATTACAATGTGTTAGCAAACTAACTTATCAGAAGAAAACCATGATCACCTTGGGCCAAATGGAATCCCCTAGGGGCATCTGGAAAGAGAATGATTGCATAGAGACCGACTTCAATTCCCACTTAAAATAGATGTTTACTAACTTAATTAGGGAATGATTAATTTGGGGGGGGGGGGGAATTGATTCGTAAAAGCATTTATTGATAATCCCAAAATCATCATTTATTGATAATCCCAGAAGTACCCCTACACATGATTTGTCACATTTCAGAAAATGATGCAACCAGTATATTTGAGTTAAAATAGAGATTAGCAAATGTAATTCATGTATTACACTCACTAAGATGAAGAAAAATAAGTACAAGAAAAACAACCAACTTAAAATATTTTCGCGAATAGAAACAATTTACAAATTTTACAAGCGAAAGGCGAAAGATGGTAAAATGTCACCGACCCAAGTTTTAACTACACAACAACAACCCAAAATTAGAAACACTACAAAGTGGTGACAATATTTTCATATACAACCTCGGAAAAATACAAATATAAGGCATAAACGCGAGGAAGTCAAACATTAAGACAATAGATGAATGATGACTCTCTATCGATGCTCTTAGCTCCAAAATATCAATCATAACCGGCAAGACACTATAGTAGGGGTGAGCGTTATCCTCACTTGCCCAGTAGGGCCCAGCCCACCCAGGATTTTGAAAACCAAAATCGGGTAATGATAGAAAATAAGTTTTAGAAAACGTTGAAGGTAAGTTATTTGGCAGCCAATAAAATCATTTAATAAAACAATGCACGTTTTATAAATATCATGCTAAAACAGTAAGGTCTTTTTCATAGGATTGTAATAAATGTAATGGGAATGCATGATCGATCTTAACGACTAGGAGGCGAATGAGTCATATCTGAAGTCGAGGCCAACCACCCTTTAAGACAATATAGGAGCGAGAGTGTCAATTTAAGACAATATCTTAAAATAAATGAATAGCGCGCAAAGTGGAATAGTAACAAGACATTGCCCCTCTAGAGGTTTTACGGTTTTGACACCGAGAGGTCTTGGACCAGTATCCTAAAACCTTATTACTGTAAGGTCTATAACACTAAACAATCCTATTTTAAACGTTGTATAGTCTCGGTCTTTCACAAACATTTAATGCATCAATATTATTAAGTAAAAAAATCAATCTCGAGTCATAGACTATGAATTACATATAATTGGCCAAAGCAACATGAGAGAGTTAGATCCCCTACCTAGAATGACATGCAGAATTCTCTAAGTCCATAACGTATGCTTCCGCTCCAATCTTACTGCTCCGATTGTTGAGCAGCTCTTGTTCAAGTGATTTCTGAGTTTGACTTTCCATTGATTGTCTTTATTAGTTTGACTAAGAGTTGATTATGTTGACTTTGTTTGACCTTTTATCAACTAATTCTCAGATAATTTGAAAACAGTTTGACTATAGTCGTCGAATGATACTAAGCATGCTTTAAGATTATTAAAGATACTTACGCAAAATAGCCGATTTGCACCCTAAATTTGGTCATAATTGTCAATTTGCACCTTGAACATGCATTAGAGTCAATTTACCTCTAAACTTGGTAAAAATTGCCGATTTGCACCATATCCGTTAGATTTAATATTTTCCATCCAATTTTAAGTCATATGTCATGCATTTGAGGGGCAATATTGTCATTATATATTTATTCATATTAAATAATGAAATAAATTAATAAAATTATTTAAGATAAACACTTGTTACAATGTTTTTTTTTCGAAACATGTTATGATTTATATATTTATTATTTTACGTGATATGATATGTTAAAAAATATTAGAAAAATATAAATAAAAACATTGAAAATTAAAAATAAATGTGTGTTTTGGGAGAATTATTATTCTACAATTGTGTGTGTCTTAGCCTTATTAGGTTTCCTATTAGAAATTCGCATCTCTGTAATAGATTAGGACTCCGAATCTTGCAAGATTGTGGTTATATAATGCCTATATATAGGCCTCATTTTCAATAATTAAACGGTTACGTTTTGTTCCATTATGTCGTTATTATTCTCGTTTCGTTCCTCCTCCAACAATGTATACATATATATATATATATATAATACACTATTTGAATGAGTGTGTTTATTGAATATAGAATTCGAAATAGGGTTAAATATGTAGAAAAAAGATGTAAATAAATAATTTAATTAAAAAATAATCCCCTTTTAAAGAATATTTTTATTTGTTTTTAAGAAAAATATAAATTGAAAATGACAACATTACCCCTCATGTGCATGACATGTGACACAAAATTGGATAGAAACAGTTAAATTTAACAGATGGGGTGCAAATCGGCAATTTTTACTAAATTTAAGAGGTAAATTGACTCAAATACAAATTAACAATTTTAACCAAATTTAGGGTGTATTTTAACAATTTTACCAGATAATTATAACCATATCGACGATTAATTTAATTACCAGACACATATCTAAGTGAAAAGAGTTTTCGATTTCTGGGCGGAAATTAGAATTAGAATTATCATTTGGTAAAACAGTCAAAGTAATTAGTGAAATAGTAACTTTCTGCCAAGGGCAGAAACGTAATTTCCATGGTAGTAAAACAGTAAAAGGGTAACTCTACAAAAGTAAAAACCCCAAAATTTCACCTTATCACTCCGATCACAATTCCGGCTCCCAATTGCAACTCCGATAAGCACAAGGCAAATATGCAGTATACAAAAGAGCTTCCCAACATCTCAAACATACCAAAAATCCAACAAGCATCTTACAATTCAGAGGCCAAAAACGGGTAAATCAGCTATCTCTTTGAACTAAAATGCAGAAAAGATGAGACTGCTTCTCTCGGTTCCAATTCCAAGCTATTGCTGCTGCCTTAATGTTTCCATAGCTCACTCTGAGCCTTCCTTGTCATCAGTGTTGTGACGAACCAGAACAGAGAAGAAGAAAGAGAAGAATACATTATAATCTGGGTTTTCAACAAACCGAAGTGAGCAGAATAGGTCCTGAATCGAAGAGGGAGTCGCTGCAACCCTCAAAATCGCTGCCTTGAGAAGAACGACGGTGGAGCAGTGGCGGCGACGACGACGTGGCAGAGGAGAAAGAAGGGGATGAGTCTCCGATTTAATGAAATTGAAGATGGAATCGAATTGGGTTTCAAGGGAATCAATTCAAGCTTACCAAAAGAAGGAAGATTTGATCGACTGGAGCATCGATCGGACGCCGGAGCTCCTTAGCCGATCTTCACCGTGTTAACTCCGATTTGCCCAAAATCGGGGTTGTTATGTTAAGCCATTGATATGTATAGATAGAGAATCAGATGGTGGATATGGTGGGAAGTTGCATGTGGGCTCTCTTTCCGGACGGCGGCGGTGTGAGGGCAACAAGGAGTTGGCGGTGGTCGTTCGGTGGATGAAACAGAGGGAAGGCTGTGTGTTGTCGAGAATGAAAGAGAGGAGAACAAACTTAAATGAAGAGAATTGGGCCAGAAATTGGGCTCGGTTTAATGGACTGAGAAAGGATATGAGTGGGATTTTCTCAAAGCCTAGAGCTAGCCCAAATCAACTGATAGTAAAGGCCCAAACGCTAAGGTTTGACGTTCTTAAATCGACAACTTAGTAAAATATTTTCAAAGCACAAAATAATTTGTAAAGTTAAAAAAAAAAATAGAGCATCGTACACTTTTAGCGACGTGTAGTTTAATATCGACGTATTAAACCACGTTAATCTACAAATGTCTATTAGTTAAATCTTAATGTGTCGGTTAAACGAGATTAAAAATCTCAGGTATTACATGATTATCCTTCCGAATTCTGATTCCTACATATTGGTAAACACATGGAAGGGAATCAATCCTAGTATTGAATCTGATTCCGGATTACAAATATACACAAGGATGAAAATGACTCATCCTCTCTCCTATTCCTTACCAATCCCATTACGGATTAGTAAACATGGCCGAGAAGAAGAGACCTCTTCCACCATACATGTGTCGACAATGAACTTTGATGACAATCACACCATTGACCCTTAATTTATAGCGTTGTGGGATATGAAGTTGCACAACTTTTTTCTTTTCTCCTCTTTTAGTTGTGATTGATAATGACCAAACGTGCCTATTCTTATTACCATCATATGATTTGATACTTGCACAATACATTACAAAAAGACTTGGTTGTAGGATCCTTTCTAAAAGACAACGTTACCAATTTACCAGATGAACAGTAGGTATTACTGTACATTTAAACAAAAATATCACTTCCTCCAGGTTGAAAAGCCACTCCCCAGACTTGATCATGATGCTTGCTCATTGTCTGAACGGTTGTCTTCATGCCAGTATCCCACAGCTTTAGAGTTTTATGACTTGAACCTGTTTCAAGGGTCGCCCCATATGTGATTGCATCCACACCAAGACCCAGGCCGTTGTGACCTGACATGGACCAAACCTGGGTTATAACCCCTCGGCAGCATAACTTCGCACATGGTTATCGTCTGAGCCAGTGAAGAGTAGCCAAGGTTCAACAGGGGAAAACAAAAGGGGCTTTACGGACATGCAGTGGCCTTCCAGGTGCTGCAGAAACTTGCCACGATCTGAGTTGAAAACAGAAACAATTCCATCCACAAGCTATGCATCTCCCATCAGGACTCCAGGAAACTGATAGCACAAACTTCTAACTGCTGCTTTTGTCAGCTGCTTGGTTCCTTCTGACGAGGAATCAACAATGTGGCAACCAGGTTTCATGAGTTCCAGACCCTGACTGAGGCACTACCACCACCTGCCGCAGATAGCATAGTACCCTGTTCAAGAGCCACAAGTTAGCATCAGTTTATTTGGAAGAAGGACATCTAATTTATCAATTCCGCAAAGTTTCAAAACTGAAAAAGAGGTATGCAAAGTTTTCAAGCGGCCACAAATTCCTAGTACGTGACAATATATACCATTTCATTAGATGCAGTGATAGGATCACAAAGTGTGACGTTCTTAATGTATATATGCCCTATTTTTATGCTTTGTTACTTCTTATTTAGTTGTTTTAGGTTCATATTTGTCATTTCTATGTTCTAAGAAGAGCTATTTCAAATTTTGAATGAATTGATGATGAAATTGTGCTTAAGTGTTAGAAATCCTTATTGAGCTAGGATTCCTTACTCGACTAGGACTCTACTTTCCTATTTTCATTATTTTCTATTCCTTAATTGACGATTTCTTTTCAGGAAAGACAAATCATATTTGAAAAGGAAGAAGAGATGTCGAGATGCATTCCTAGTGAGACAAGGAAATCATGTTCGAGTTGAAGAAGGAGAAGAGGAGGCCGGCCTAGCTATTCCTAGTTGGACCAAAAATGATGCCGTGCAACCCTTATGTGGTCTCCATATTGGACTTGATTTCCTACATCAAGTTGGATTTGGAGTACATGAATCAAAATCCATATCAAAGAGGATTTCAGTTTCCCAATTGGTTTCTATCTCCTAAATGGGACGGCAAGGGGCTTCCTAGACTCCTATATATAGAGGCTCGGCCTCCCCATTCAGATCATCATTAATCTTTCACACAAACACAAGCCTAGCTCTGCCGAATTAATCCCTCACCCTTCCAAGAAATCCTAAAACCGATTCCACCATTCTCCACCAATCAATAGCCTTCAAGCACGCTTGTGAAGAAGGTTCCATCCATAGAAGTCACGGCTACACTTTGTGAGATTGCTTGATTTATAAAGTGTAACCATGATTTTCTCTATGTCTATTTCGGTTTTTAGTTTTTCTTGTTCTTGGATGAGCTTGCGATTTGTGTAGAGTAATCTTGTTTCGATTTTGTCTATGAAATAGCTACTTGATTCAATTTATATAAAGTTGCGATTTTAGGTTTTTAGTTCTATGATTTTGGTTTCTGCCGTGATCTATTCTTGAGTGATTTCGATATATTTATGTTATGCATACGCTTGTAGCATGATATTTAGGTTGTTGGATTTATGACTCATGCTATGAACATGTTTATCTCTTCTATGTGATTTTCGAAATTGCATGATTGTTGGTTAAGTAGGTGACATGCTTAATGAATTCAATATGCGTGGCTTTGAAGTTGCATGGTAGGATAAGTATGTTAGATTTCGATTAAGACCGCTTGGAATGAATCGAATGTGTTAAGTGTCTATGTGTTTAGGTTGCTGCTTAGGACCCTAATTGCATGAACCAACCTTAATTATTCATGATAGTGTCTCGGCATGATTCTTAAAGGAGGACTAGAACTTGATTTTCGTTACCTTTGTATGAATTGTTGTGGTGATGTATTATGTGTTGGTTGGTTGATCACATGTATATAGTAGTTTATGTTTTATTTTATGTTTTTATATTTGATCCGAACTATATATCAAATCATTTATATCTTTATGAATTCGTGTTAAATGTTTGTGATTCTAAGCCTTGTCTAGATCCCCGGTTTGTGAACGATACCCTCTTACTTTATACTACTAACGATGCTTACAGGGTTAAATATTGATGTCGAGTAATCGAGCAATCATCATGCATAGGAGTAGCACAGACTTGAAAAATTTATAACACTAATTACATAATTTATGCTACTGATGCTGTTGGGGATAATTTTTTTTTTGTTCCTTACCTTATAGGGTGCAATTGGTGTGCATGAGGCCATGAGTGTAAAAAAGTGATTATATTGCATCAAGATGACGAACTCAGTTGGGTTTGTCTGTCAGGGTAACCAATGATTTCAGCACACCAGGACAGATCTTGTCAGCAATTGTGTATTGACTGAAATTTCTATTCTTATTAAGGTCTTTTACGAAACCTTCACCCATATGCTTATATGAAAGAAATTGAAACCCATACTCGCATTGCTAAGCTTACCAATTCGCCAGTCTATTATTCAATCATCATCAGTCCTCATATTTTCTTAGTTTTCGTCAGAAGTATTATCACTCCATCACAACTCAAAGTTCATAAGGATTCATGGAAATCAGCGGTTACAAAAGATCTAGGTCTAGCAAGGCAATCAATGTCATCCAAAACTATTACATTGAGAAAGATAGGAGGAATTGGAAGATTAACAAGGTCAAAATCCATCTCTGTACTTCTCTTGGCTAAGCAATCAGCCACCATGTTCCGCTCCCTATGGATATGACTGATGGAAATTGAATCAAGGGCCAAGAAAAAGTTCTGTAGCTTGACCATAAGGTATCAAGCAGAGCCAATTCAATGCCTAGTACTCTACTTCACTCTTCTTCTTCTTTTGGTGTTATGGGGGTACAACTCTACTTCAATCGTGGGTTTCTATACGAACTTTGGTAAATGTTGGAGACTCTAAAAGGGGTGTATTGTATATAGAATTAGTGGGAGTTAAAAAAAATCAATTGATTTCAAAAGTCTAGGTGTATTCAATACATACTTTTAATTATCCATATAAGTATATGTGTATTTAATTAAGATTTTTAAAAGTCATTATAAAATCCATGAGAGTATGAGAGTATACAATCATGACTTTTCAAAACAAATAGAAGTCTGTGAGTATTCAAAATATCATTCATACTTATAAAATTATAAACTTATAGAATCTCATCATTATAATGTAATATATACACACCAGAGTCTAAAAATTGTTTAGCCGACCAAAGTTTTGTATAGACTTTTGCATGGACTTTTTCATTTCATTCAGAGATTACTGTTCATCATCCATCATTTTTCTTTATTTTCTTTTTGCCTTTTCTTTACCGATTATTTTTCTTACAACCCAACATGGTTATTCACCCTTTAATTATTTTCTTCTTATCTATATTATGTTCTTACCTTGTATCTTTATACTTACTAAAATCTCATTTTCAATTGTGGACACATGTCCAATGCTACCAATAAAAACAATGACAATGAAAGAAGTACATTAGAAAAAAAGATTAAATTTGAAGAATTTCTCTTACTTTCTTATAAATAATTGAGATTCTCTAATTTCTTTATAATAGACACAACCAATAAATTTTCTTAGAATAAATGTAATACCCGAAAACCATAGCTGAAGTTTATTATACTAATTATATTAAGGGATATATATACTTATCGATTTAAAAAAAAGAAAAAAAAGAAAAAGGAAGTCGGTTTCGACCGACAAAGGGCAAGAGATAAAACCAAAAAGACTGGCATGAGAGGGGGATACCTCAACTCGGCTCCTCTCTCTCTCTCTCTCCATCAAATATATCGTCAAGCACTATCGCAATGGACAACGACGTTATCTGTGGGAACCAATCTACAAGACCATGCCTAAAAAATTTCTCATCTTCTCCTCTATAAAACTGCTCCCCGATTTCAGTATTTTGTGTGTTTGGAATTATTACTTTTGATTTATTTTGGGTTGGGATGTCACAATAACAATTGTTCCATAAATTTTTTTATTAGCATGCATTAAGTCTCCGTTTAATAGCACCCACGAGGTGTTAGAGAACCAAACCAACCTAAATGCTTAAGGCGCACTCAGGAGTAAAACAAATTATCACAGAACTGTTGACACTGAAGCAACGAAACCGTTGATAGATCATTTTGTTAGAACGTCTATAAAATACCCTGAAAAACATCATCGTTAGTATATAATAAGCAGGGATCGTTCAGTCCGGGGAATCAAAAGGGCCTCAAAACTTATCATGTTAATGGGGGGGGGGGATTTGATTTGGATTCTTAAACTACAACTTAAAATAAATCCTAAATTACTTATATACAATTGATCAACCATTCATCACATAACCAAAACACGAATTCTACTCAAGAAACATGTATGACATGCATAGAACAACATATAGGCAGCAAATTATTTCGATTCTTTCTAAGTCCATTTCAATTCCAATTCTAATTAGAGTCCGAAGCGGTTTCATCTAATCGTTAAGACTTCTTAATTATTTAGAATCAACGAAGCGTTCAATCCTAAACATATGCTAAAAAGAGTTCAACATAACGAAGCGTTCTAGTTAAACAACAAAGTAGCACATAAGCACATTAAGTCGAATTGGAGACATCTAAGCAAGCATGGCGTCACTCATCTTGATTAAACATGCAAATTCCTAGAACTATCACAACCCTAAACAAGTATCAATAATTAAAACACGAAGCGCATATTCAATCAAAGAACACTTTGGTGAATTAAATCGCAACCCTAGGAGAACCATGGCCTTGGCTTCCTCAAGCATTGATTTAGATGCACAAATTCAAGGAATTAATTGAAATAAAACCTAAATTAATTTCGAAAACCTACTGCCCATAGCTATTATACACGGCATAGACACATATTGCATGAGTTCATACGATCAAAACATAAAACCAAAGAAGTCTGAATTTATATTCTTCATATATGAAACAGAAAATAACATCCAATGATTCATACAATAAATTCGAAATTTACAGAAAACCAAAAGAAAATTTACAAGCCATGGATGAATCACACATTAGAAACCTTGAAGGATGGAGGAATGTGAATTCGGTGGTGGAATAGGCAAGAGGATGGCACGGCAAAGTGGAGAATGAATGAAGTTTTTGGCTCGAATTTTCAGGATATTTTTGGGCAGCAATTCGGCTGTGTTTATGAGAGAATGGTGATGGTGAATTGTGAGGGAGGCCATGCCTTTTATAGAGGAAGGAGGAGAGGAGGGGCTGCTAGGGTTTTTGATGGGCTGATCCTCTATTTTTTTTTTCTTTTGTTTCCTTCTTTTCTTCTTCTTTCCTTTTAATTGCCGGATGAACCTTCCCTCATTTGACGCTGCATACTTCTTCTTTTTCATCTTATTCAGAAACTAAATTACTTCTTTCTTTTTTCTCCTTTTGTTTCCTTCTTCTCCTTTTTCTTTCCGTAATTTCCAAGTCATTATCTCACATTTAATTCTGAAAATAAGGAAAGGAAATAATAAATATAAATATGTTTCAGGATGAAATAATTGTGTATTATTGAATGATATGGGGGCCTATATATAGGCATTACAAAACCACAATCCAGTAGGAATCGGAGTCCTAATCTATTATGGAGATGCTAATCTATCTCCTAACAGGAAACCTATTAGGCTAAGACACACACAAGGGTAGAATATTAATTCTCCCGGAACACTCCCCCTTGTGTCGCATGCCTAGGTTGCATGGTGCACACATCGTTGCCTCGGTAAAAACCTTGTCAAGCAAAATAAAAACCTCTTGGGTAAAAACAAAAGCTTGATCGAAGGGAAAAAGAGCACAACGCACCATCTACATTTGATAGCATCATGTGAGGTAGACTCCTCCTGAAGTCTACGAAACAACTCCCCCTGAGTAGTGCCATAATCATGGAGTACAAAGAACAACGTACACAACATTCATTACATGCTTCTCAAACGTAGTCTTGGGCTAATGATTAATCATTAATCTAGCCACACATCCTTAGATCATACATGCTATACTTAGCCAAACTTAGATATTAGGAAACAAGATTGCATAACAACTCAAAACAAGAGTTTGCAATGAAAATCAGATTCTCGGGTAGAATGACCTTCACTCACTTAAAAGGCCATAACTTCTTCGTCAAAATAGGTATCAGCGAACCGTAAAATTTTCTGAAAAGTAGACACCCGTGGCTTTCCAGTGACATAAGGTTCACAACCTCATCCGATCGGAGCAGTTCACAATGCTCTGTCGAAGTTGATATGGGGGCCTATATATAGGCATTACAAAACCACAATCCAGTAGGATTCGGAGTCCTAATCTATTATGGAGATGCTAATCTATCTCCTAACAGGAAACCTATTAGGTTAAGACACACACAAGGGTAGAATATTAATTCTCCCGGAACACTCCCCCTTGTGTCGCATGCCTAGGTTGCATGGTGCACACATCGTTGCCTCGGTAAAAACCTTATCAAGCAAAATAAAAACCTCTTGGGTAAAAACAAAAGCTTGATCGAAGGGAAAAAGAGCACAACGCACCATCTACATTTGATAGCATCATGTGAGGTAGACTCCTCCTGAAGTCTACGAAACAACTCCCCTGACTAGTGCCATAATCATGGAGTACAAAGAACAACGTACACAACATTCATTACATGCTTCTCAAACGTAGTCTTGGGCTAATGATTAATCATTAATCTAGCCACACATCCTTAGATCATACATGCTATACTTAGCCAAACTTAGATATTAGGAAACAAGATTGCATAACAACTCAAAACAAGAGTTTGCAATGAAAATCAGATTCTCGGGTAGAATGACCTTCACTCACTTAAAAGGCCATAACTTCTTCGTCAAAATAGGTATCAGCAAACCGTAAAATTTTCTGAAAAGTAGACACCCGTGGCTTTCCAGTGACATAAGGTTCACAACCTCATCCGATCGGAGCAGTTCACAATGCTCTGTCGAAGTTGACTGACTTGCAACTTCCCGGACAGGACTGTCCTACTTTGCTAAAACGGCCATAACTCACACAATATGATAGCTATGAATGAAAGGTTGATACACATAGACCTTTCCAACGGTACCAATTTCACCAGATTTCATGGAGCGAGCTGTCCTGTAGGTCTCGTTGAAGTTGACCTATGAAACTGGACAGATTCTGATTTGTCACATTTAATGTGTCTTTCGCGAAAAGAATGGGGGAATGGACCAATGAATGACTGATTTTGGTCCAAGATGGAACCGTACGCATCCTCTACGCTACCAGTGTCGACTGCTACAACAAGGCGTACGTTGATGTTGCTGGAGCTGCTGGCGGCGTTGGTGTGGATAGGATTTGTGTTGGTTCACTAAGTGTAGAACTAAACCCATGTCAAATAAGCAATGCAAATCCAATGACAATGCATAGGCGCATAGTTAATCACGTCATAATGAAAGCAATAGTGTCCCAACAACACTAGCATGTATGAATGTATAGCTCATTGAATCTCTTCATCATCTATACTTAGACGGAATAGAGAATCAATAATTAGCTTCATATGAACACATATGGGTATGAGTTCTTGCAACCGATTGTACTATGTTCTCTCGAACGTCGCAATCTGATTACATAAGCTCTCAGTGGTCTGGAGGCATTTAAAGTCCCTCGGGCACTCTCATATCTGCGTCAAGATCCCTTTACAGATATTCTATGACCACTATCATATGCTGCAAATCAGTTTTCATGGACACTACTACTGATCAAGTAGCGGAAAGCAATTATGTCCATAACGAGAGAATATAACTCATCGTACTCAATACTAGGATAATGAGACAATCTTTGCGCCATAAGTCCTGCATATATTGCATGACTTCATCTTTCTCATTACACTTACGAACAACGACCAACATAACAAGTCTAGTTCAGCTTGTATTGATTATTTCCACTTCGGTCAAGTTGCTCATCGTTGATGCTTTACAACGGAATAAGAGCATAAGCGAATACATCATCAATCATGGGAGATCAATACATTAAACACACGCGCGCGCTGTATACGATCAATTCGTGAGATTTCTATTCTTCTCTAACATCAACAAAAGGAGTCTGTAGCGTCCCACAGAAACTTAGTTGATACACATGTTTAGAGAATATCTCTTGATGATGGGCGAAATACTTGTGCCTACGCACTTCGCTTCTTTCTAGTTTTGATTCTAGAGAATAATGGTCTCCCCCTCATCTAGGCAGGAGCCAAGACCGAAGCTATGACCCTTACTAGTCCATCTTTGCGTTTGCCGCCCTTGTTTTGTGGTGCAATGCCACGGGCGCCGACAACAGCGTACGATGGTGCCATCGCCGGCTTCCTTCCCACTGTCAGGGATGGTGCCAACGGTGCTAGGACCAGGTCATATGAAATTCTCTCATATTCTAAGAGTTCCAACCTTACCGGCACATCACAACATTTATGTGTGATCTTGTCACTTTCGCAATATCGGTAGAGTCATTGAGCATCGAATCTTTGACTTTCTGGAGGTCGATAATGCGTTGCACATTTTCTCACTTTGAGTAGTGCGGGATCTTAATGAGACATAGTGCCACACCACGTCAATTCCTGGCGTTAAAACCGGAATGGGAGCATTCCATATCTCCCCCTAACGACGGGAAGTATGTCTCATCAAAGTGACCGTCTGCTAATATCGCAGGATAGAGATCAACGGTTGTAGATTGGAAATAGCGGACAAGTGTTGGTGATTCATAAATCATAACCAACCAGAATACTTAATCGTTTCAAGTAGACCCATTGAGATAACTACAATAGAGGCACATAAACAACTTTAACCAAATATGCGTTTAAGGAAAAGAACGTTGGGATCGTATCCAGTAACCATCTGGTACGCACTAAACGCTTTGCAAGTTGTGGGTCTAAAACGAATAAGTGTCACTGCATGCAACATCATTACATATCTCCATGCAAAAATCGGCAGATTAGTACCCATAACCAAGTCCGAGCTCTGCTAGATCGTGCAGTGAATGAACATGAGGAATAATATGTTCAACGACGATCCCAGTAGATATGCAAAATGAAATCATCAAAGTCGTGGAGGTGAACTCTCCAACGGTATCCAATCAAATGGATTTGAGAGGATGGGAAGGGTGGTGAGCCCTTAGTATGATGATCATAGCTAAAAACTTTAGTGAATGCAGCGTTTCTTGTGGAAAGCAAATCGACGTGTGACCAACGCGTCGATGCTCTTAACCTATACCATAAAAATACCGAAAAATGTCCGTATTCGGTTGGATAGGGTCCACTAATGTCACCTTAAATACTTTGTAAGAATGGAATGTTCTCGGTTGGAGCCTTAGCAAATAAGTCCTTGAAATCTAGCAAAAGAACAAGCTTTGCAAAATGAGCGATTGGCATCAGAGATTGTCATGGAGGCATTAGAAGACACGGGAGGCATCACAAGCTCCTGTGAAGGAGGGGATGCCGCCACCGACGGCCTTAATGCCATGGAGCCACCGAAATAGGCAAGCTCGGCCTCACCGTGCATGGCACAGATAGGCTCGGCCTCACCGTGTGGAGCATGGGTGAGGTGGTCCTCCAATCGCTTCGTGAACATGAAAAATAGATGATAATGTGAATTTCAAAGAACTCGAATCATCATATCTTGTTCAAAATGACCAAAAATGATCATATCAAAACCGAGAAGACAGTAAAACCGAACCCATGATTCAAAGAATCTTGAGTTACATAAACTACTGCTGCAAGCAAGCAAAACTATGTCTGCAAGCTAACAAAGCTACTGTCGAAGCTTGAAAAAGATACTGTCAATGAAATCAGACAGATTTATTCCTCTCCATTCTTAACAAAAATATCAAGATGAAAATCCATCATTGGCATGAATGGCCTTTAAAACTTAGCAAGGCACGAAGATATACAACACAATCTCCGCACGAGATCCGTAAAACAACTACCTGCGCCGTAGGACAGTGTGGGTGGTTACGCAATTAGCAATACACTCGATTTCACGGCGGGACATTCTCAAAATGAAGATTAAGAGAGTCAACGACGCGGTGAACTTCTCTACACAATACGCCGTAGGATATTGTAAGAGAGGGGATTGAAGAAAATAGCAATCCCATCGAATGTATCACATGGCAATAGAACTACATTCTTCAACTTAAGAGTTGGAAAAACATGGTATTAGAGCAGTTGAATACCAAACAATTACGGTGGAAAACCTTCCATTTGGTGCGGGTGGTCACCAATAATAATAAAATCATTTGAGCTATGAAACGACTTGGAGAAAACCGGAAAATTAACCGGAAAACCATGTCAATATAACTCAAAACCGGGTGAAATTTGGATTGGGAAAACGTGGCAGCAAGAACTGCTGAAATATGCGGAAAACATGACGAGAAACGACAGAAAAAAAAATCATCGGAAAAACTCGTCAGAAGCCGGCGGCACCGATTGTCGGAAAACTAGCCGGCGGCGGCCGGAGCTGGCCGGTATGGAGGCCGTAACTTCAGGTCCGACTGGGAACGCCGTCTGGAACCGGATGGCGGTGCCGGAAACGCCGGAAAATGGTCGGAAGGCGGCGAATACGCCGGAAAATGTTCCGGAAACGCCGAAACAGTAACCGGGAAAAACGACGTCAATTTTGACGTTCCGAGGTCCGTTTTCCAAATTTTAAGGTCCAAAATCACAATGTAGTGCTATTGGGGTCCCATGTAACCCAAAAACGGCCAATTTAAAAACCACGTGAGTTGCAAACGTCGACCATGCATGCTAAGCCAAGGCAAATAAAATTCTCACGAGTCAATCTTGTAAACAAGAAATACGAGAAATTTTATAGAATATGCCAATATTTAATACAACACAAACAAGCTTCCAATTCCAATAGACGACTTAAGCTAAAGTCGAGCAATAATCATGGCAATGCCAACGTCATACTTGAAAAATAGTAAGCAGAAGACATAGTCAAAATAGATTGACTAATCAAAAGTCTGTAGCAACAAAATTTTGCATATCGGATTGGGCGGAGCCTTAGCCTAAGGCTCAAAAATGTGCTTACTTGAGAATGGAAGAATGTTACGTTTCCATCTCCAAAATTCCCTCAAGAAATAGATACAGGTGCCAAAAATGACATGCGTTTCTTTGATGTGGAGTATGCATCAAGGTCAACTCTGATAATACAACGTCATAGACGTTCATTAAATCACTTTTAAGTGTGTCCCATAGAATTCGTTATTTTTGGGATCTTTTTGTCAGCAAATAGTGCTGCATCAGAGTAATGAATCAACTCAAATAAATGAGTACGTAGACCTTGAGATTATCGTTTATAGACATGAGTTTAAGAAAACTCAAACATTCAAATAACAGTCGCGATGGCGACGCATCCATAAGAAACGAGGGTTGTATAGGTTTCAAATAATCGAAACTATTCAAGTACGTAACCGGAATTAGAAGGTTGTGATGTATATGGTCACAAAATAATCGATGCATATCGGTGATTCTCATGATCGCACCCAAAACAGCGGTGCACTCAGGCAACCACACGAAATCGATATCTTCCTTTTTAAATAATAACGTGACTCCCACAGGACCGTCACACGAAAAACGTCGACCAAGAGGGGAATCATATCCCTCTTTGGTCTCATCGGCGTTATAAGAAAGGCCGGAAAAGAAGACATGAAAAAGGCTAATAGCGCCCGATAATTTATATATATATCTTCAAAAGCAGCAACTTTAAGAAAAACATACTTGTTGGTTTGCCAAATAGACCGCATATAAGTAAATTGCTCTGCAAATCGATCGTCATGCATGAAGTTGCTTGTTGAATTCCTTTTTCGATCTTCGTCCGATGACATAAAAATCTTGGGAGGATACGATCGAAATCGTATGTAGATGGCAAAAGTATCGTCCATCGCGGCATGAATGTCATCACCATAGTACGACGAGCAATGATTTTTCCTATACGAGCACGTGAAATATCGTTAGAAATAAAAACGTGCCAATGAACATTTAAATAATGAAATAGGAAAAAGGAAAAGGAAAAGAAAATATAGTATGAAGCCCAAATGGCTATTGTACCCGGCTGCAGGTGTCGCGAGCGGGGCTGCAGGGGTCGCGAGCGGGGCTGCAGGTGTTGCGAGCGGGGCTACAGGGGCTGCGAGCGGGGGTGCAGGGGTCGCGAGCGGGGCTGCAGGTGTTGCGAGCGGGGCTACAGGGGCTGCGAGCGGGGGTGCAGGGGTCGCGAGCGGGGCTACAGGGGTTGCGAGCGAGGCTGCAGGGGTCGCGAGTGGGGCTGCAGGTGTCGCGAGCGTGCGGGCAGGGGCTGCGTGCGGGGTTGCATGCGGTTCCGATGCGGGGGCTGCAGGGGTGCATGCAGGGGTGATGCAGGGGCAGCGTGCAGGGGAGCGTGCGTGCGTGCAGGGGCTGCGAGCAGGGCTGCATGTGGCTGTGATGCGGGGGCTGCAGGGGTGATGCAGGGGCAGTGTGCAGGGCTGCGTGGGGCTGCATGCGTGGGTGCAGGGGCAGCGAGCAGGGCCTGCAGGGGCTGCGTGCAGGGCAGCAAGGCAGAAGTTGCAGGGGCAGCAAGGCTGGCTGCGCGCAGGGATGCGGGGGTAGCAGCGGGGGGGGGGGGGGGGGGCTGCAACAACGGCGAGCAGGGGCTGCGCCGACGAGGAGATGCCGGAGGCCGGAGATGACGGCGGCCGCGGTGGAGAAGAGAAAAAATTTCTATGGCTCTAAAAGTTCAGGGTTTTAGGGCAACGTGTTTCAGGATGAAATAATTGTGTATTATTGAATGATATGGGGGCCTATATATAGGCATTACAAAAACACAATCCCGTAGGATTCGGAGTCCTAATCTATTATGAAGATGCTAATCTATCTCCTAACAGGAAACCTATTAGGCTAAGACACACACAATGGTAGAATAGTAATTCTCCCGGAACAAAATCACATATGTTACAGAAATATCGAATAATAAAAAAAATCCTAACCAAACTAGGTTTCCTAGTTCAACAAGGAATACTACTCTATAGTACTCTCGACAATTTCTGCATTTTACACCCGTTTTAGCACCAAAAGGGAACGAACGTCACTAAAGACTCCTAACTTAACTCAATGACTCTATATTACAATAATAAGGGTTAAGCAAAGTACAAATGGAGGTAAAATATATGGTAAAAACGTCGCAAAAGTGCGCTTATCAACCGTAAGCTTGTAATTGACAAACATTGTATGCACATTAATTAGTTACCATACCTTATTTTCTTAATTAACGAAAAAAGAAAGTTTTAATTGTTGGTATGAGTACTAAAAAATATGTAGAAGTCGGCCTAAAGCAAGGGACATAGAACAACACAATCACAATTTTTACACTTCGGCAGATTTCACCAGCTAACATGCATAACCAAATGTACTAAAGCAACCAAATAACTTTACAACAGACATTAGACTTGCAGAAAATCCCCATCGCTCGATTAACTAGCTGTAACACACATCCCAATAATTTATTTAGTATTGACGACGAATCAAATAAAATCGCTAAAGCCCTCTAAAGTACATTTGGTGTTCATTCCATCTCTGCTATGAACATGACAAATTATCCAAATTAGGTGTTACCAGCCCTCTAAAGTACATTCATCAAAATCCTCAGTGCCCTCTCTTCTTGTTTGTGAGGCCTAATTTAAAGTTTCTCCAGAGTACATACTCCATCTAATGCGTACCCACCTCCAAAGTCTCATAGTTCATAATCCAATACGGAAATCAATCATGAAGAGTCATATCTGAAGCAAGTTCATAGATAATCAAAGGAGGTCGTACTACTTTTCATATAATTCCCCAATTTGGTTAGGTTTGTCTTGTTTACCAGCTCAAACAAATCTCATCCTCCTCTAGATTTTTTTTTCCAAATCGAAACACAATGAATAAATCAATCAAAGTATGCAAATCAATAGGACACTAACTACTGTAATCAATCCCAAAAAACAAAATGAAAACTGCAGCAAAATCAAACCTCCGGAAACGACGACGGGTCTTCTGATCTGGAGGGCAGGCAGGTCAAAACTGAAGCGCTTTCATCATCATCATATAAACTATAAAGGTTTTTATATTGCAACAGAGAGCTTCCCCTTTTTCTGTTGTTCGGTTTTATAAAGGGCATCTGTGCATACGACACCGTTTCAAGGAGACGACGACAAATCTAAAAAAGCAAAAAAGGCCCCTTGTTTTCTAGTTCACCGTTCCGTTTGGTTGTTTACTCTCTTTTTTTTTATATATAAACGAGTCATTGGTAGTGAGTGAGAAACCAAAACCAGAACCAGAACCAGAACCAGCATTAAGCTATGGCGTCAATGATGGAGACCCAATGCCACGGCTCGTCTTTCTCAAGCCCCCGGGCTTACCTCAGAGCTCTGGCTGAGACTCCGGCCCGTCTCGCCCGCCGCGCTGTTTCAGTCTCCACCTCCTACGACGAAATGAGCGCCGTCCGCGCCCGCTCCGGCTCCGACATGCACAAGACACTCCGCTGGTTCGACCTCGTCGGATTCGGCGTCGGCGGCATGGTCGGTGCGGGAGTCTTCGTCACCACCGGCCGTGCAAGTCGGCTCTGCGCTGGCCCATCTGTGGTCATATCATATGCCATTGCCGGACTCTGCGCCCTCCTCTCCGCCTTCTGCTACACTGAGTTCGCCGTCGACATGCCCGTCGCCGGCGGTGCCTTTAGCTATCTCCGGGTCACATTCGGTACCCAACTCAACACTGATATCAGTCCACTACTGCGCTCCACCTTCAACTATATATCTTTGTGATGATTTCTTTCAATTCTACCTTAGTTGTTTTTACTTTGTTGAATCAAAACTCAGGTGAATTTGCGGCGTTTTTGACCGGAGCCAACTTGGTGCTCGACTATGTGATGTCGAACGCCGCCGTTGCGAGAGGTTTCACGTCTTACTTGGGCACCGCAATCGGGGTCCCCGCTGCGAAATGGAGATTCACAGTCGGCGGACTCCCCAACGGTTTCAATGAAATCGACGTCGTTGCTGTAGTGGTGGTTCTAGTGATCACGCTCATTATCTGCTACAGGTACATACAACATATGTAGTTTACAGCAAGTTGAGTTTTTTTTTCGACATATATAGTTGAGTTGCGTTTGAGACTCTGAGTTATATAATTTTCAATAGAATGTTAAATTTGATTGGTGGGTTGGGTGACCATGGTCAGTACAAGGGAGAGCTCGGTGGTCAATATGGTGTTGACGGCGCTGCATATAATATTCATATTATTCGTCATTATACTTGGGTTCTGCAAAGGCGACTGGCACAACTTGACTGAACCGGCCAACCCGACTGGGAATCCGTCGGGGTTTTTCCCGTACGGGGTTTCCGGCGTGTTTAACGGGGCCAGCATGGTTTACCTGAGCTATATCGGATACGACGCCGTCTCCACCATGGCGGAAGAGGTCCGGTACCCCGTCAAGGATATTCCCATCGGAGTGTCCGGGTCCGTCCTCATCGTCACCGTTCTCTACTGCCTGATGGCCGCCTCCATGTCCAAACTGCTCCCATACGACATGGTAATAATTACAGTAGTAACAGTACAATTGGATAAATGAATAGTCACTGTAAAAAAACTGACATGACATGGTGTTGTTGGGTGTTGCTTAGATCGATCCGGACGCGCCATTCTCGGCGGCGTTGACGGGGGAGTGGGAGACTCGGGTGATCGGAGCGGGGGCGAGCCTGGGAATAGTGACGTCGCTGGTGGTGGCGATGCTGGGGCAGGCGAGGTACATGTGTGTCATTGGACGATCGAGTGTGGTCCCCGCATGGTTCGCTCGGGTCCACCCCAAGACATCGACGCCTGTTAACTCCTCCGCTTTTCTCGGTACGTTTCTCCCTCACGGTTCCCTCTCGTTTTCTACAAATTAATATAGATAGATATATTTAATAACTCCAATGAAATCGATGATATTTCCAATGTGGGATGTTAATGATGTGCGTGCAATGTGTGCGGTGTGGACTAGACCAGAGACCAGAGACCTGATTTGGATTAAGTTTGTTTGGTGTCGTGTGAGTGGGTTTTTCATTTTGATCTTGATCCTTTGATATTTGGATTTGTTTTTGGGGTCCCCTATAGTCTTGATTGATGTGGGAATGGATTAACCAACAAAAAAGATTGATGTGGGTATGGTACGCCCTGCCCTGCAAGGCCTGCCCCCGCAAGACCTTATCCTCCATTCCTAGTTATGGGTGGGTTGCTTCTAGTTATTTCATTCCTATTCTTGGATTGGATCAACCCCTTTTCTTTTGATCTGATTTTCGTTTGATTCGATTTGATTCGGTGGGGGGAAAGTAGTTCACAGTTCATACCCCCTTGATTTTTCACCTTCATCAATGACTATTTCTGATCCTTGGTAGTGGCAATTGGTTAAACCTACTTTTGTCAAACAAAGAGATACGTGTACGTAAAAGGTCGTCTTCTTTTCTCATCTCCTTTGAAGCTTGAGAGGCTTACGCATCGAGTGCTTGTTTTTGGATCATTAACCAACATGTATGAGCAAGTTTAGGCAGAACAGGTGAAGCTAGGTTAAAGAATAATTGTTGACTTTAACAGTTCGAAAGATGCGCATCTTAATATTCATTTCCGTAGACTTGTAATAATAAAAGCTACGATCGTCACACAAAGAGATGTAGAGAGGAGGATATATCAAAAAGTTTGCATGTTGCCTTCACAGCCTTTTCTTATCTTGTTCATGTTCATCGGTCGAAGGCTTTAGCATCACTATATCTCTATCTCTATCACTGTTTCAATCGCTTTCTTATTCGATTTTAAAGTCATAGATAGGAGGAGATCTTAATTTATTGGCGCAAGTGGTCTTGATTGGTCCAACTCATCTTCAAGTTTCTCTAGATATATCCCCCGTTTGCTTGCTAAAATAGCCATTTGTGACTGAAAATGACCTCTTTGCAATTTGCTTTCTCTACTCTCACAATTAAGGTCACCTGTCAAACTTCATATTTATATGACTCCACTGAATTCATATTGGCTTACGGCTATACATATTCCACTCAATCCGTGCTTGTGCTTATTTCAGTCTTTTCATGACATTTATGCTTTCCTTTGTGGGTTGGTGCTCTTGAGTCTTGATTTCCCACCATCTCTTGTTTTTATGCAAATACCAAAAAAAATATCTCCATGCCTTTAAACAAAGAGTCGGTAATATACAATGCAATTTGCTTATGTCGTTGCTATTTTTTTCTTATATGAATATGCTTGCACTCGTACTTTTCAGGTATCCTGACTGCAGCCATTTCTCTTTTCACTGATTTGAATGTCCTTCTCAATCTCGTGTCCATCGGCACACTCTTTGTCTTTTACATGGTGGCCAATGCTGTGATTTTTAGGCGCTACGTTGTGGTGGGGAGGACAAAGCCATGGCCTACAATATCATTCCTGTGCTCATTTTCTTTGACATCTATATTCTTCACGGTGATTTGGCAGATTGCTCCACAGGGAAGAGCCAAAGCCTTGATACTTTGTGTTACTGCAGTAATTGCAGCTTCACTCGTCCAAATTTTCCATTGCATGGTCAAACAAGCACGAAAACCAGAGTTTTGGGGTGTGCCTCTGATGCCATGGATGCCATCTGTCTCCATTTTCTTGAACGTCTTTCTATTGGGGTCACTGGACAGACCATCCTATGTGAGATTTGGATACTTTTCAGGTTTTGCTGTCCTTGTGTATGTTTTCTACAGCGTTCATGCTAGCTTTGATGCACACGGAGATGGGTCTTTCACTCAGAAGAATGGTGAAACCCAAACAGAGTCTGCACAGGAAAGTACTGATCCAGGAGTTAAAGTGTAGAAATTTGTAATATGCATGCTTCTTCAGTTCTTCATAATCTTGGGTAGATGGATGAATCACAAATTGTAATTGCAAAAGGGAGAGAACATAGGTTAGAGTGAATGCATTGTAGAGCATTGCGTAGGTGCTCGGGACCAGACAAGTACACCTAGTTGTATGTTGGTTAAGGCCGTCAACTAAATCAGTTAGATGTTAACCCAAGATATGTTTGATTTACAAGAATGGTTCAGTTTGATCAAATTCGGTTTGTTATGTGATGTAGTGATGCTTCAACACCTTAACAATTACTAAATTGGATGAAACTTTATATGAGTGATTTACACATTTTCTTTGAAGATCTATAACGTGGAGATGTGGCCATTTGACTGAAAAGGGAGTCAAATAATGAACTTAACTCTGTAATTTTAAAGTGAACATTCACTCTGGATAAAAACTATATATTTTCTTAGCTAAGGAGGTCCTTAATTATTCAAATGTTGCGGATTTCTTATTTTAGCCAACTTTTTCATCATATTTTTGCATCTTAACCATTCATATCTTAGGTTCTAATGTTTAGATCACGTATCAAAATTTCAACCAATTTGGTGATAGCTATGATATAAAAAAAAAATTAAAATCATGAACTGCAAAAATTGAACAGTTTATATTTTTAATACTAAATTGCAGTTTTGAATGCCTAAACGATAACCAAACTGATTGGAATTTTGTGAATGTGATCTATACATTAGGAACTTAGATCTGAACGGTTAAAGTGCAAATTTATTATCGAAAAGTTAGCCAAATAAGAAATCCGCACCATTTGAATAAATAAAAATCTCCTTAGCCATGAAAGCCTATATATATATATATATATATAAATCAAAAAGTTGTTTTTTGACAAATTACGAAATAAATTAAAACCAAACAAAGCAGGCCAACAAAAATGATTAACTTAAATTTGTCTATGTTTTTAGAACATTACTCTCTACATTTTGACATCTTATTTCCTTTATCGATCTTTATCAATTTGACTTACTTTTGTGTTTTAGGTTTTTAGGAGTGAAAGAATCGGCAAAGAAAAATGACAAAAAGAGATGATGCTGTGCAAGAAGATTTGTGTTCAAGTTTAGCTAGGAAACATTTTCCTAGTTGGATTGGGAATGTGAATGAGACCAGGAGAATGAATCTATCTTGAATGAGAAGTCCAAATTGGATCAAGAATGAAATCCAAGTTCAAGAAGGAATCCTAAGTCGACTAGGGAAGCTTGCTTGCGTCAGATTTGCTATGGATTGATGAAGATATGATTCTAGAAGATCACATGAATTGCATAAGAGATATCAATGTATAAGATGATGGATACAACCCAAACCGTGCTAGGGTTTGATGAAGGGCTCAACATGAAAGGAAAATGAAGTTGAATCCAAGTCATACAAGGAGACCTAATTGTATAAGGAATGAATCAAGTCATACAAGGAAAGGGATAAGGATATGACGCATCAAAGGTGTTGTTTCCCTTTAGGATTTGGATTCTACTCTCTTGTAATTAGTTGAAACAATGTGGCAAATGGGTAATCTCTTCTTTGCCGTCCACTATACATAGGAGGCAAGAGGGATGAGTTTTGCATCACAATTTTCAGAAACACACGGCTCACACGCTTTCTTTCCCTTTGTTCTAACTGTGCGATTCAACCCTAGGAGATCAAGAAGCTTCCTCATTACCATCATCACTACCGATTTCACCTCTTTGTAGTTTTCAATTACAAAGTTGTAATCTCTTATCCTTGTTTTTGTCGAATTCTTTTGGTTTTATAGAATGGATTTCTTTTTAGAGTTTGTTCTTTGGTTATCTCAATTTCATGTTAGAATGTACTCAATATGTTTAGGTTTTAGGATTCTTGATTTGTAACATGGCATATGCATGCATGACTGAAAGTTTCTGGGGGAGGATTTATCTTTACGTATTGAGTACTTCTAGAATGCATGCTAGGGTTATTTGATTCATACGACAGCTAGTATTGAGATAGCATGAGAGTGAGTCTTGATATTAGGCATTGTTTCAGAAGTCAGAGTTTGAGTTATGTGTTATTCGGTCCAACTTCAAAGTTCTTTATGCATCGGTTATGTCTAGATTAGTGAAGTCGCTATTCATCTAGTCTATGCATGATTGGTAGGAGATTCTGGTCAGGGAGATAAGATTCTTTACACTTGGAAGTGACTTAAAAGAGTTGCATGCCTCATAACTGGGTGTGCATCTTCGTCTTGATTGAATAGGTTGTTATGCATATGTATTCCAAATGTGTTATAAGTAGATTAGAACCAACATGAACATATAAATCGTATTTGCATCTTTCTTATCCATTCATCTTTACTATGAGTTTGTGTGTGAAAGTTAGTTATCAATCAAAACTAAATTGTAAATCTCGTATATCTTGTATATTGTGTATAGTGAATGATCGTTGGTTAGTATGTTGGAGCACCCTATAGTCCTTGGTTGTGTGAATGATAAAACCCATGCTTACTCTTACTACATTAATAGTGTTTTCTAAATTGAGAAGTCTTATATGCCTAGTGTATCAAGGATGTTGTAAAAAACTAGAAAGACCAACCAAGCCACTCCTAAGTTTATCCCATTAAGAGGACATGAACCAGAAAAAGCTAGAGCAGCGACACGATCGTCAACTCTATAACTATCCCTATTGATCTAAGACTATTTGATTTGCCGGGTTCAAGACCTCCCAATCCTTTAGAGCAACATTATCACAGAGGGTAGTAATTACAATCTTGGAATCAAAGGCTATAGTGACAGAGCCAGGGGGAGACACTGAGCAAGTTTAATTCCTTTAATGATTGCATTAAACTTGGTAGCCAGAGGAAAGCAAGCAACCATGGTACCGGCGAAACCATAAAAAAAGTAGCCATTGCTATCTTTGACCACTGCCGAAATTCCTGCATAATCAACCTTCTGTTTCCAAGCCGCATTAGTGTTTATAATCCAACAACCAATAGACGGCAGAGACCAAGAACCCCTACGGACTGATTGTGCTGTAAAAGAGGATTTTCCTTGAGTTCATGTGAGATGTGAGACCTCCTAAAAATCAATAGCCATAGAATGAGCTTTAGTAGCCACTCTAACTGGACCAGGGGTGACATGATTGAAGACATAGTGGCACCGGTGAGTCCAATAAGACCATAAATGAAAAAATATTGGCGAATAGAAATCTTCCAGGGCTTTGAAAGCAAAAATAGACTCGAGCCATCGTGCTACTGAAGAAATGGAGTCAACAAAGTAAGACAATCGAGAGGCACATCAAGTGACAATTGTCAAGACCCAACCCGAATTTGAGGGTGAAATTCGAAACAAGTCGTGTAGGATCCACTTCAAGGAAAATCTACCGAAAATTTGGCATGACCTTCCTTGAAAATGGACAACCCTAACCTGTTCAAAAATGCAACATTTCTAAAATCAATCATCCAACCTTAACACCTGGAGTCTCCATGCTCCCAATTCATCTACCAAATTCCACAACTAACTAATTTTAAGGGTCATATATTTCTAACGATCTATCTTTATACCAAGAGTATTAAGGCAATAATAACAAGTTATAACTTAATTAGCATAAGCGGTCAGGTTTACTATGTCTCCACTTCAAGTGCCCTTAACCTCATCTAGCTTTTCATGCAAACTAGATAATTGAAACTGAAGGGACCAGGGGGAAAGTATTTAAAAGAAAACGTGTCTGTGTGAGTACATGAAAATCAATTATTCATAAAATAAATAATTTATTATACTTCCCCATTTTCTTTGGGATGGAAATCCAATACATGCAAGTGTTATTAAAATTTTTTAATAACAACAAATATTTTCACGTAAACAAACTAGGCCGCGCTAGTCAAAATAATATCAAATAATATAAATGAGACTAGGACTGCTACTCAAAATAATATATCCAATAATAGAAAATGGATTAGACCCGCTCTTCAAAATAATATATCAAATAATAACAAAGCCATACAATATGCTCCTTGGGAAAAATATATGTACTCTCATACTCCCAATAACGTCACGTTATGTTAACGTAGAGGGTACTAGGCTTTCGTGATATTGTCGACATATCACATCACCTCCCAGGCGGAAAGAGCTTGGGTGCACTACTTGGGGGTAGCCACCGACATCATAAGGTGGAAACATACAAGCTAGCATCATCATCTCAAGGTGTATGTCAAGGACATGGCCCACATGCCTTGGAAAATAATCCAAATTAAATCAAGTATAATAAATAAAAATAAGTGTAGCAAGTAGTCTAAATAAAATAAATAAAATAAAATATAACTTGACATGTCTCACATGTCGCAAAATAAAAGAAATAAAACGATTAGATTTATATTATTTTCCGGAAATCCCATTTCTAGTAATTATTCAATAGTATCATAGTTTTCCGGAAATTTCATTTTTGAAATAAATATTGATAGAATAAAATATAATTTAGAAGTTCTGAGAATCCCATTTTCCAGATAAGTGATCAACAATATAACTCAATATAGAGAACTAGAAAAGTAATAACCCAATAGAACTCTAAAATCATTTTACTCAAAACATTCTGCATGCATTTAATTTAAAATAAAAGTCCATTCAATGTTTAAGGCCTAAACCTGACGAAGCCCAATTCCAGAGAAATGCTACTGTTATAAGTCCATCTTGTATTTCGTCGTAGCATCAACTCTAAATCCAAATATCACAAGAGTTAACACCAGATTCAATTTTGATCATAAGTAGACTCGATTAATGTATTCCTGATTTGACCAGGAAAGTTCAGAGTTGACTTTTTATTTGACTAAGTCCTCTGGGTTGACCAGGCGTTGACTATGTTAACCAATTATCGATTAATTCTAGGAAAATCTGAAAATATTCGAAGTTTAATTGTCGAGCCATACTAAGTATACTGTAGGAGTATTAAACCTAGTTAGAAACCAGGGTTTTTCACCCTTGCTTCTCTAATCGGCTTCCTGGCCAACAATCTGGCATATATCTATACATCTATATATGTATATATATATATATAGCAATTACATATATTGAATCCAAACAACACTACAAATGCAACAACACCAAAAACAGTGGGATTGGAGTTCGATTTCTACCAACATGAGTCTCCAAACCGAGATCAGAGGCACTGCTCTCCTCCCTGCCTCATCTCCAAGTTGCTAGAGCTACTGCTATCTCCTTCAAGCTCTTTTGCTACCATCCAGAAGTCTTAGGGTAGTCGTTGTGCTCACCTCAATATTTGGAAGCGAGTGAATTGCTCACTTGTGTCAGGTTTGTCAGCAAAAAATCAAGAAAGGAAAACTAGAAGAATCGAGGGTTGAGTTTAACAAATCAGAGAGGAAAGGAATTAAGGATCTAAGAGATTACCAAGACGAAGAAAACAAGTCGTCGGAGCTTGGTGGTGGCACTGTAACTCCGATTGTCCTTCACTGATTAAATTTTGATTTGGGGAAGAAACAAAGAGGAGAAGTGATTCAAGGCCATCATTTTAAAGGGGAAAAAGAAAAGAACTTTGGGGTGAGATTGCAGGTCATAACTGTTGCCTGACGGCGACGCTGGATGGAGGAGAGAGCCGGTTAGTGAGCTCGGTGGTGAGGGAGAATGAAAGCTTCTCTCTGTGTAGTGTTGTGGAAATGAAGAGAAGAATCAAGAGAGATGAGCTGGTGGGACTTTTAAGTGAAGATGAGATTGGGCCAAGGACTGGGCTCGAGCCAAAAGAAAGGAAAGACTTGGGCTTCTCCCAAGCCCAAAATCAAAACCCAAAAATTGTATTTTTTGAAATCATTTAAGACAAGGTAAAACTTTAGAAATTTGTAAAAACTAAATCAAGCGTCGGAAAAATATTCTGAAGAAATTTCGAGCAACTAGCGATGTGTAGTTTAATATTGACATGTTAAACTACGTATTTCGACATTTGAAGACAATATCAATTAATTAGTCATAATGTGTCGGTAATCAAGATTAGAAAATCTTAAGTGTTACAAAAACCACCCAAGAACATGTAAACAAGACACGCTCAATTGATTCACTATGTTCATGGCATAAAGGGCAAGTGGGATCAAGAGAGATGTGCTGACGAGAAAGCACCGCCTTCGTGGGAACATTATGACTAACTTTCCATAAAAATAGAGAGATTTTGGGGAGAGTTTTCACCTTCAAAATTTGAGATCAAAGCTTCTTAGGAGAGTAGCAATGTTTTGGATGGTGTAGGGGGTTGGTTAGCGACTTGTTTCGCAAGAAATGGTACCCTATTTTGACAAAGTAATTTCCGCACTTGGAGAAAAGCCACAACAACTATTCCACATCTTGAGGTTGAGTAAGACATATGGAAGAGATGAGGCTCCGAGTCTGAGGAGATATATCATCCTCAATGCTCTGAAGATTCCATGATTCAGTGCTCCAATCGATAATCGAGCTTACTTTCACATCAAAACATCTTCCATCCTCACACAAAGAAGTTGGAGGGATACTCAGGATTCATTTATCCATCCATAGATTTACTGATTCCGCATTCCCAATGTTCATAAACCCCCATCTACAATCAAAACTCTGCCCTCTAGAAGACTGGACCATAACCAAGATGGGGCAGAACCTCTTCTAGCATCTAAGAAAGAAGAACTAGGATGGTATACCAGGACCTTTGCATGGATTAATGGTTGGAAATAAAACACCAAGCTTAATTTGTAAGTAATGCAGAGTTAAAGTCTTGGAAGTTTCTAAAGCCACGACTCTCTCATGCTTTCTAGTGAATTCGTTTGGTGTCTGAATTTTTCCACCAAAAGTCAATAAGGATTGCGTTCAACTCATTGCAAGTGGATTTAGGAAATTTGAAACATGACATAGTGAAAACAAGAACGGAAGTAGCCATAGATCTAATCAAAGTTTCCTTGCCTGCACATGTAAGAAGAGACTGTATCCAGCTTGCAACTTTTCTAGAGACCATCTTTGAAAAACTGAAAAGCTTTCCGCTTTGAACGACCCCAAATAGTCAGGATTCCCAAATATCTTTCGTGGTCAGTCACCACTTTCATTTCAAACACCAAACTGATTTGTCCCTATTTATACTTTCACCTGAACCTTCACAATAAGAATGTAGAATGTCATATAGGTACATGTGATAGGAGCACAAATTGTGACGTTCTTAATGCGTTTATGCCCTATTCTTACTCTTTGTTACCTCTTATTTAGTATGTTTTAGTTTCTTTTGTATGAATTATTGTCTGATGATGAAATCGTGCTAAGTGATAAGAATCCTTGTTGAGATATGATTCCTTGTTCAAGTAGGATTCATCCTTTCCTATTTCGTTATTTCTAACGTACTTATTCTTATTAGGAAATACAAATCCATGTTGGACAAAGAAAGCAATCCTAGTTCCACAAGGAAAGAGAAGATGATATGCACTTAAAAGCCTAATCCATGCAAAAATCAAAATGTTGTCAAGATTCGTAATCCAACTTCGACGGGATCTCCTGGATAGCTCCGATCGAATTAGAAGACGTACCATATATGGATAGAGAGCTGTGTGAGTTTAGTTTCTGTAGGATTTATAATCAAATCAATATCTTATTCCTACAGGGAGATATGACTGAATCATTACTCGGAGGTCCAGTGGACTCGGCAGAATTATCTCAGCCATTGATTTGCTTTTGATCCAAGGGATATGAGGGAAACTCGGGACCTTGTTTCTCCTACATATAGAGCACAAATCTATATCATAATCATCATAAATTCCTGCACCAAAGAATGTCAAAGAAGGCATGCAACAAATTAATGAGAAGAGGTAAGAAAGTCAAAGAAGACATGCAGCAAATTAATGAGAAGAGGTAAGAACATTCAATCAAGGCGGTAACAATTAAGACTTTTGCTGCCTCCCTAATTCAAAGGAAGAAATTTGTACAAAAGAAATCAACATTAAAGGAGGAAGAAGATATGCTATTAATGTCCAATCCTTATAGAAATCAGAATTCTGGCAGTGCAGATTATCCAACTTTGATGGGCTCCCCTGGACAACTCACAATGATTCAGAAAATACATGATATATGGATGAAAAGCTATGGGAGTCTATTTTCAAATGCCGTTGGAATCAGCTCACAAGATTAGCCAAAGCTCTGCCTTAAACACTACTCATCATCCTCAAAGCCATTCAAGGCGAAATCACCATCTTTCCTTCATTCCATACGATCCAAAGCGCTACACCTAGGATTGCCATTCAAGTTGAAGTCGTGCTGTCCTATTTTGATACCGTTAAGGAGATTTACAAAGTGTAACTTGTTACTTCTTCACTTATGTTTTCGGTTTGGATTCTTTGTGTGATGTTGTGTTTATGTTTTTGGCTAGTTCCAAATTTGTGGAATACTCTTATGTAGTTTACGATTTTGCAAGATGTTATAAAGTAGTTCTGATTTTGTTTTCTATGATTTCTATGTAGATGTCGTGAGTTTATAATTCAATGATTTAATGATTCTCTTTCTTGTGCGTTATCTATATGTGATTCAAGGCACTAAGTTAGTTTTCCATATAGGATTCTTAAGTGTTTTTTTTAAACTTGTTAAAGTAAGTAACATGCTTGATTTGTTAACTTGTTAGTAAGTGACATGCTTGACATGCGCTACGTAACCTAGTTCGGCATTAGCTTGTTGTTTGTTAACTCAATACTTGTCCGCTAAGGCTCGGTGTTTGCATAGGATGAGATTATGATTTTGAAGCTACTTGTGACGATTTGTTTGGTGATGTTTATGTGTTGGTTGGTTGATAACATGTATATTTTAGTTTATGATTTATTTTTATATTCTTGATACGATCCTATATCAAATCTTTATATCTCTTTATCCTGGTTGTTATCGTTGTTAAATGTTTGTGATTCTTTATCCTGGTTGGATCCCTGTTTTATGAACGATACCCTCTTGCTTTATACTACTAACGATGCGTACAAGGTTAATATTGATCTCGAGTAATTGAAGCGATCAAATGGCGCCGTTGCCGGGGATCCATAAAGATGGATCCCAATCTTTTAATTTCAAATTCACTGTTCATATTGTACATTTGTATATTCTTATCTTATTTTGTTGTAACATATAGTAAATATATCATAGGTTGTTGTTTTGATGATTGAATGAATGATTGTTGTAGGTTGTAAATCAAACGGAATAGGTAAAGTCCCTTTTGTTAATATTAGCCTTAACCCCTTATGTTTTCTTCCAAAGTTTTTACATGAGATTGAGGGTGGATTTTATTAATACTTGGAGATTTGTCTAACACTGAAGTTTGTATCTAGCTGAGTAAGGGGCACGCTCTTTTATTATCCTGGTGCAAGTGACCAAATTGGATCTCAGAGAACTATTGACTGACATACATCTCGGTGATGGAGTCGATATGGGGCTTGTCCTCCGTAGTTCAACAAATGAGTCCTACCATGTTCACTATCTCTGAATTAGCTATCCGGCCTTCTGAAACAATGATTCAAATTCGGTCTAAGCTATTAGACTTTAAACTTAAGCGCTTGTTGGGAGGCAACCCAATTTGTTTTCTTTTCTATTTAATGTTTTCTTTGATTATTGTTTTTCTTCTTTTTGATGTGGTTTGTGTTTGTGTCAATTAGTTTTCGAGAAAAATTGAAAAGAAGCCAAAACAATTTCGTTCAACAGAATCTGGCAGAAGCAGTCTGTCAACTTGGGCAGGCTGTATCTCCTAGCTCTGTATCTCCTAGCTCTCAGGGAGTGGAAATGTGTGAATATGGAAAAACAAGGTGTTCGAGTCTAGTTTATGTATATTTTTACAGAACTGGATTTAGAGGTCTACATCATTCCCTGTTGCAATTTGAAGGCAGTATGGTCGTGTTAGAAATTCATAACTTGAGCATTTGCAGTCCGAAAACGGTAAAACAGGGAGCACTTCCGGCCTAAATGGGTAGTCGGGCCATACATGGATTCATTTTTCCGCCTTGAGGGCAATGCCGCCTGAGAGGCGAGGATATATAGCCGGCTAGGATAGGGTGATTCAATACCCTCGCCATGAACGTGACGTGACGGTATTGAAAACTTGAGATTTGATAGGTATATATATATATATATATATTTTTTTTGGCCGGGGGCCTATGGTACGATATTGTTATATTGCTGCGACTAGCGGGGCTAGTCAGGTTCTAGCTATTTGTAATTATTTATGTAGACTAGCGGGGCTAGTTGAGTCTCTAGAATGATCGGATATTATTAATTTGACTAGCGGGGCTAGTCTAGTTTATATTATGAGCTATTAGGTTGACTAGCGGGGCTAGTCTATTTTTATATTTGCCGAATGATTATTCGAGATTGGGAAATCCCCTAAATTGATTAGATAGTTCCGGGATTTTAGTAATTATTCGGGAATTATATATTACGTTAAATAACGACTTTGGTGGTCGTAACTTGAGTTGGGAGGTTGTGGTAAGAGGAGCGGAAAGATCCAGGGATCGATCGAGGTTTGTGTCCTAACGTCTCATAGCGTAATGGACGTCTTTATGAATGTTATAGGTTGATAATTTTTATTGTTGATATATTTGTGATTTGTGTTTGTCGAGAATGTGAAATTATGGGGAGCAGATGGCTCCAGGTGTCAGGGTGGTTTTGAGATATTAGAAGTGTCGTTTTCGTGCAGGTAGGGTTGGCTACTTTTAGGGGAGACTATTCCGAAATTTTGGTAAATCTCCTTTGATAGTGGTCCCCGCACGATCTGCCTCGAAAGTAGGGTACATTTTGGGGCGGGTCGTGTCAGTTCGTATCAGAGCATTAGGTCCTCGGACCAGTGTCAAGGTTATGGTCTATTTGACGATGCCTTCGGTACCTTGAGTTCGCATCCTGCTTCACGAGTTGTGAAGGTATGTTGTTGCATGCACTTTACTGATATGTATCGATGGGATGCCATTGATTACTAAAAGTGGAGTTATGAGTTGAGAACTCGAAATCTTTGGTAACATTTCTTTTATTGCCTAATAAATATTCAGGTTAAGAAATGGCAAGCCAAATCCTCTTGTCGCATCGGTGAGGGTGAAATGAGGGAATGTTGCTGGGAGTTAATGAAGTGGAGATCCTACTTTAAGGAGGATTAAAGGGCTAATTTTAGGCGTTATGGGGGTCGTTTGCGTTTATTTGAAATTTGGGTGTCGAAGGTCGGCTTTTGGTTTGACTCCCGAATTGACGTCTGGACTGAGAATAATCTCCTGGTGAGCTTGTATTCCCAACATTTTCACGGGGTTGGGCAAACAGTGTCTGTTGACAGAGATGCATTCGGTACGTCGAAGGAGGTAGTGTAATTGATGTTAAAGTGGAATTCAGAACGGAACTGTTGACATTTGTTCAGTTTTGGAGATACTAATTCCATTTCTATGTGTTGTCCTCCTCAGGTGAGGAAGTTGAAGTCGTGTATCATGTTGCACGGGTATTGATCTCCCTTGAGAATGTAGGTGCGTTCTTCATTTGGAGCTAAGGCGAGAGGATTATGGTAGTTTTGACGTCGCAGAGACTTGTGAAGAATGTAATGCGGGATGTAATTGGTTTTCCAAAAGGTGTGGCAGAGATACTTGGAGATGTCGGAATCGCCCCAAGCAACATGTTTGCGCATTGATCAAGGAATTTCGGTTTGCCTCCTTTGATGGTTGCCCCGCACGTCTCGATATAGATATAGGCAAATTTTAGTAAATCTCTTTTTGACGGTGGTCCTATTGGTTGAACGTTATACTTCACCAATGGATCGACGTGACGCCATTAATTATTTGAAATTGAATTATGAGCTGAGAACTCTTAGGAGAAAATGTTCGCATTGACTCGAGGGGTATTTCGAGTTATAGCTTGTCATTTGTGTGGGGTAATGGAGGTGGTACATATTTCGATATGTATTACCATATCCATATTTGGTGACCCTTTTCACTGGATCGTAGGGTGGTGGGACCGCTTATGGATCCATGCATGATTTGAGAGGTTATGACTCTTATGGACGAGTGTCCTTTTGTTTAGGGGTTGAGAGATTTTAAGAAATAGACGATGGGCCTCGTGAGACGAGATGATTAGGATGACTTTCCTTCTGTATGGTCGTTACGGAAGGTTTATGTAAGGGGAATTATTAAAGGATGTTTGACAAGGTTGAAGCTAAAAGACAGGGAATTCAAGACTTTCAACGCTCTATATACAGAAGGCTATTAATGTGGGATGTTCGTAGGTACTACAATAATTGTGGTATTCTGGTCCTTGAGTTTTCGAAGACTTGCCCTAGGAGTGACTATGAGTTGTGTCTGTGGTTATGGAAGAATGAAGTTGGGGAAGTAGAGTGAAAGGGAGGATCAAGAATATCGAACATCCACATTTGAATGGAGAGCGAGTGTATATGGAAGCGTTGTCTGCCTACCGAGAGTGATGAAATGATGTGGTGAGCATAATTTAGAAATTGGGGTGTAATTTCCCCTAAATCGTATTGCAGAACCGGTAGTAAAAGCAGAGAATATAAATGTAAGACGCATTTCTCTGCCGGATGCGAGTGAAACTTGTGCATACGAGTGTTCGCTCAAGTGGCTATCGTTATGAGTAGCATTTTCTAGAGTTCTGATAATAATTATTGGTTTTGTCAAATGGTTGGAAAAATCCAAGAAAAAGGGATTTGCACTTTTCCAGCGGCATTAGACGAGGGGCGTAGTATCATTAGTGGTACTTAATTAGATATATAAAATAATGGTCGTATTTAAGATGTGTGTTTTAACGGATAGTAGTGTGGTGGGACCACTTGCTGATTCAATTGTGACTTGGGATGGTATGATCCTCATGAACTTGTGTCCTTTTCAATGGGGACTAAAGGATTGTAAGATGTTGACTAGTGGGTTAACTTATATTTTGGTGATTCCTCGTAGGACGAGCTGCTGAGCGAAATTTTTCCCTGCTATTTTGTCACTTCAGAAAAAACTCAAGGTTGAGTTCGGTATTTCCGAGGTTATGTTGTTAGTGAGCCAAAAAGGGAAGAGAGACTACCTGGGAGATGCAGGGGTAGATGAGATATTATCACCCTATCCTCTTAAGTAGGTAAATTTCGAGGGTGAAATTTGTATAAGGAGGGGAGATTGTTACGACCCGAATCTTTTACGATTCGTGGCAAGAATAATTAATCTTTTCCTCGGAACGAGAGTCGTACTACGTGTGACGACTTTAAAAGTTCATTTTTTGATGCGTAAGTTTTCTGGGAAAAATTCATTCACGAAAGTCGTAGAGCTCGTCGATACGAATTCGTAGACACGCGACACGCCTAAATTGGAGTTCGTATGAAGAAGTTACGAATCAAAATGTATTTGGGCCATTTTTTGGAATTTAGTATAAATAGGGGGTGAAAAACCGAAAAATCAGAAAACCCCGAAAATTCAAAATCGCGCGCCACTGTTCACGCGCGGACAGAAAATCTCCGCCGGCGCCGTTCTCCGCCCTCCGGCCATCGATCAGGGCGCCACCGGTTTCATTCGCTCGGCCTCGTCATTTCCCGTCGATTGGTACCAGCCCCGAGGCCTGCCGACCGCCGTGCACGGCGCAGCAACGCTCGAAAGATCCGGCCGAAGTCAACGCCGCCGTGCGGCCATTTTCCGGCGACTCCGGAGCTCGGGGTTAGCATCGTTCGACTGTGGCGGCGCGTGCGGCGGTGCGTGGTGACCTTTTTGGGGCAGTAGGTTACCCCTTTATGTAGCATTCGTCGATACGAACTTATCGACATATTTATCGATGTAGTTAGTCGTTGTATGTTGTTGGTAATGTAGATTACAGTATAAAAGGATAAATGTGATTGTGGTATATTTGGTGTATGATGATTATGATGATGGTTGTGTTGATGTGTGTTTGTTGGGTAAGGTTTATGATATTAATTGGGCAAGGGTGCATGGGCTGAGAAATGCCGAAAGGAGTGATTTGGTGAATTCAGTGTGTTGGGTGTCGATAGTAATTTTAGTTAAATATTAGTGGGAACTACGAATGGCTTGATCCTTCGAAAAAGGGTACGTAGGCAACCCAAACAAGGTTTGGGTGCAGCCACAATTATTTTAGATTAAATATTGGTTTACGTTTGCAAGTATCCAATTTTGATGTTAGGTTTCTGACTACAAGTGGGCGTTAATTTAAATATATGCATGCATGAATAATTATTTATGTGATTTCGAGCGTTATATGATTTAACTGCTTTGCGATGATATTTGGTTGACTTGGAAATATATATGAGATATATATATATATATATATATATATATATATATATTTATAATGCCTTATTTGATTTAAACGGAAAGTGTGGATTTTTATCCGGGAACGGGGTTCTCGGGATTTGTTATATTCATATTGAGATTTATACGTACGGTTGGGAACCGTACTCGTTCTAATTATTCTTATCCGGTATCCCCTCCTCTAACTTGTTAAGTTAAAGGGGGCACGATCAACGGATAAGAATGATTTTCTATCTTATTCCGGTATCCTCTCCTTTAATCCTATAAAGGAGGTACGATCAACGAAATCATATTCCATTCTATCCGGTATCCTCTCCTTAGCAACATCAAAAAGGGGGCATGATCAACGGATATGAATGATATTTATTTTGTGACTATTTTAGCATACTGATCTACTTTTCCGCCTGGAGGGCGATGCCGCCCGTGGGGCGAGGTTACATGATATCATTTTTCCCCCTGGAGGGCGATGCCGCCTGAGAGGCGAGCATATATAGCCGGCTACGATAGGGTATTTCAATACCCTCTCCGTGAACGTGACGTGACGTGACGGTATTGAAAACTTGAGATTTGATAGGTATATATATATATTTTTTGGCCAGGGGCCTATGGTACGATATTGTTATATTGTTGCGACTAGCGGGGCTAGTCAGGTTCTAGCTAGCGGGGCTAGTCGGGTCTCTAGAATGATCGGATAGTATTAATTTGACTAGCGGGGCTAGTCCAGTTTATATTATGAGTTATTAGGTTGACTAGCAGGACTAGTCTATTTTTATATTTGCCGAATGATTATTCGAGATTGGGAAATCCCCTAAATTGATTAGATAGTTCCGGGATTTTAGTAATTATTCGGGAATTATATATTACGTTAAATAAAGACTTTAGTGGTCGTAACGTGAGTTGGGAGGTTGTGGTAAGAGGAGCGGAAAGCTCCAGGGATCGATCGAGGTTTGTGTCCTAACGTCTCATAGCGTAATGGACGTCTTTATGAATGTTATAGGTTGATAATTTTTATTGTTGATATATTTGTGATTTGTGTTTGAGGAGAATGTGAAATTATGGGGAGCAGATGGCTCCAGGTGTCAGGGTGGTTTTGAGATATTAGAAATGTCGTTTTCGTGCAAGTAGGGTTGGCTACTTTCAGGGGAGACTATGCCGAAATTTTGGTAAATCTCATTTGATAGTGGTCCCCACACGATCTGCCTCGAAAGTAGGGTACATTTTGCGGCGGGTCGTGTCAGTTTTATTCTATCGTTTCTTGGCTATATAACCTCATTACATCTATTTTGATCAATTCATATGCCATAGAATTGCAATGAACTAGAGAATGCTAGAACTTACTCTGTGAAACTTCCAAAACTTTTATCATAATACACTCTGATTTTGAAAAGGATTGTTGGATCTTTTTAGGAATTTCACCACTTAAGCCAAAAAGCTTTTTGCCTTATTTGAGCCCTGCTTGGGACACCTTAGTATTAACCCATTTGAGCCTACGTTAAAATTTTTCTTTCATTACCAACATGTTAATATCCTTGGTTAGTATAGTTAAATCTCTACCTTGTCTTTGAGAGTTGGTAGAGCCAATTTTTTAGTGTTAATATGGAGTGATGATTTGATTCAAGTGTGGGGTTATGCTATGTATGTATTTGTGTTGTGAAAAGAAAAGAAAAATGAAAATGCCATGAGAAAAAGAAGAAGAAATCGATATATACACGGATTGAAAAGAAAAATGATGATGATGATCTCGGCATGATACTTATTTTTGTGAATTTGGAGTTGTGATGTATTTGTTGAAGGCTCAATAATATTGTACTTTAGCCTTTGTTCGTTTTCACAATGATTAGAGTGAATAATGGGTCCAACATGATAAAATTGACTCTTTTTTTATGGAGCATGGCGACATAAAATGAATGATTCTTGCTCTGCTAAGCCTTGAGGATGACCTTTGTGATTCCTTTTACCTAAAAAATATTATCCTTACCGAGCCTAAGCCTACCTTTTATAAAGATCCGCATGATTCTTAAAATGAGTAGCTCTTAATTTTTGGAGTTTATTTCATGAGTAAGCATATGGTTTTGGTTCATTTGTGCATATGATTGGTATATTTCATGAGGTTTTCGAATTCACTATGTGTTCATAACTCTTATGTGTTAAAAGCTTTTAAGCATATGCCATGTTCTTGAGAGAAAATATTCTGTAATAACCCGAATTTCGTTATTCATTTCTTATAATTTCATGGAGATTAATCAAATGATATTTTGGTTATATCCATATTCTACGTCTTTTAAATAACCTTCATTCGAAGTAGAAAAATCAATTCGAGAAACATTAAGTCGTTTTTAGATTTAATTCGGTTGACTCGAGAGTTGACTTTTGATCCGTCATTCGTTTCCGAAAACTTTCTTCATAAAAGTCGTAGAGCTCGTCAAAACGAGTTTGTAGACATGTGACACGTAGTAATTGGAAGTTGGAGGAGTAAGATTTTAATTACGGAAGTTGTTGTTGAAAAGGGTAAAAGGGGGAGAGAATTGGAAAACAAATATCTTCTTTCCCTCTCATGTCTTCTTCATTTATGCCCCGTGCTTATCTTCTCATAATCTTCTTCTTCATCTTCTTTCTTCTTCTCTTCTTTATCTCCATAAATTATTCTTCTCCTTTGATCTTCTCACCCAACCACCGTGCTGCTTGTTGTTGCTTGTTGTTTGCTTGCTGCTGCTACTTGCTGCTGTTGCTGCTTGGTTACTGCTGCTGCTGCCCCTGCTGCTGCTGCCTGGGTGTGTTGCTGCAGCTGTAGCCGGAAAAAGGAGACCTTGAGGTGCTAGTAAAGCTGCTGGTTGTGTGCACCAGTGGCTTGGTTGGTTGCTGCTGATTTTGGGCAGTGACTTAAGGAGCTCAGCTTGGTAATTTCGTTTTCCCTTGTTGGTTATATTATATTGTTGTTTGGTGGTGTTCTTAGTGGTAATGGTGAGTTATTTGAAGGTCAAGAGGTATTGTAAGTTTTGGGGTCTTGGTTGTGAGAAGTGGAAGGGTTTAAGGGAATGCACAAAAGGTGTTTGATGAAATTCTTGTGAGAGATTTTGATACAGTGTAAGTAGTTAGGCCACTGTTTTGGTGTTTTGGGTAGTGAAGGGGTTCTTTTGGAAAGCAAGAGAGGCTTGAGGGAGTAGGGGATGTTTGGGAGTGCCATGGTATTGTTTGGAGAAGTTGTTTAGTTAAGTTGTGACATTTTGGAAAGTTTGGTTTTGGGAAGTAAGAGAAGAAAAGGGTGAAGAGGTTAGAGTGGATGCCACTAGTGTGTGGCATGGGTGACCTTAGTACCTTCAGCATTCTTGCTGAAATTTATGAAGTGTTTATTATTTGAGTTGTTTTAGTTCCTTTTTACTAAGTGGAGCTTTGTTTAACTTAGGTGCTTGAGTTAGAAACAAGTGTTTGAAATGTTGAGTTAGAAGTGGAAGCAAGCATTAAGGTGAGTAAACCTTACGTTTGGTCTAGTTACCTTAGCGGTAACTAGACGTGTGAACTTACATTTTATATATATTTTTAGTTGTTGTGTGATTCATTATAGATGTGTATATATTTGGTGATTTATATACGTATATCTAAATAGTGATATCATATGCGTATATTTATCACTAAGTATATAAAGCTACTATATTGTGTATTTTTAGTTGGTTTTCATTGAACTGTGGAGGATGGGACCGAGGGGGAATAAAATGTACCTCTCGGTAAATTAGAGGTCTTTGGATGGATTATTGTATAGTCGAAGTGCTTATATGTTGTGTGACCGGAAGGGAAGAAAATGTACCTTCCAGCATTATTGTGTGGTGATTATTTTGTTGTTACCGGAAGGGAAGAAAATGTACATTCTGGTATGATTATTGCGTGTGTAGCTTTGTGGGTTGTGGTATTGTCTTTGTGGCGGCCTTATGAGGCAAAAGACTTTGTGTGAGTTGTTCTGCCTTAGTGGCGGCCAGTTTGCCGAAAGAAAATGAATACATATAATTTAGCCTTAGTGGAAGCCCAAGTGGCAAAATGTATTTCAATGTTCTGCCTGTGTGGCGGCCTTAGTGGCGTAGGCATATGTCAGAACCACTCCTTGGCCGGTTGTGGGGATGATCATCTAGAGCTCTAGTATTACTGCCAATCTTCTGGGTGCGACTTGAGGGTCGCATTAACCCAGAATGTTCTGCATGTGTTGCGATGTGATTGTGAGTTGTCATTTTGCTTGTGTGACAATATGTGGCGTTTGTTGTGGCATTGGTTGCAAGTTGACGTTGTTAGTGTTGTGATGATAATGTTGTTTTATATATATTTCGGAGTTTAGAAATATGTTACATTATCCTTGAGTATTTCTTTTAGTTTACTCATACCAGCTTTGTAGCTGACCAGGTTTGTGTTTACAATCCTGGTGTACCATTATTGGTGCAGGGGGTAGTACTACAGGTACTTTGCAGTAGTAGAGGAGGAAGGAGTGAGCAGTGTAACAGCAGGGTGTTGTTTTTACTTCTGTTCATTTTTCCTATTTTGGTGAGGACTTGTGAGAGTTGACTACTGTACAACTTACAAGTGTATTTACGTTTTGTTACAGTTTGAAATCTAAGTGTTTTGTTAAACTTGGATAAGATATTCAGCTGCTGTAACGTAATTTCATTTATTGAAGTTATATCAGAGTGCTAGCATCCATAAATTCGAAATTTTACTGTTATGAATTTAGGGATATTACATATTCGGAGTGCATATCCCTTGTGAGTTGAATTTTGAACTTGTTTTGAACATGTCGAACTTAATATCACCTATGTTTCTACCATGTCTTATTTGTTATACGAGATCTCATGTTTATTAACTATTGAATTCATTAGTTCAACTATTTCGATTAAGTGTTATTCTTTATGCTATGAGTTTCAAGATCTCTAAGATAAAATGTTGAAGGGATTATAGTTGAGTCATTAGTTTAGTTGTATTGATTTTTATTTTATGATTTGGTTTCCCTTTCTTGTGTTTCCTAAGGGACTAGCAAAGTTTAACTGTGTGGTTGTTGATAGGAGCACAAAGTGTGACGTTCTGAATGCGTTTATGCCATATTCTTACTCTACCTCTTATTTAGTATGTTTTAGTTCCTTTTGTATGAATAAGTGTCTATGTAGAGCTTATATCGATTATGAGTGAATTGATGATGAAATCGTGCTAAGTGTTAAGAATCCTTATTTAGATATGATTCCTTGTTTGAGTAGGATTCATCTTTTCCTATTTTTTTGTTTCTAATGTACTTATTCTTATTAGGAAATACAAATCCATGTTGGATAAGGAAAGCAATCCTAGTTGCGCAAGGAATAAGGAGAAGAAGATATGTACTTAAAAGCCTAATCCATGCAAGAATCAAAATGCTGTCAAGATTCGTAGTCCAACTTCGACCGGCTCCCCTGGACAGCTCCGATCGAATTAGAAGACATACCATATATGAATAAAAAGCTGTATGAGTCTAGTTTATGTAGGATTTAGAATCAAATCAATATCTTATTCCTACAAGGAGATATGACCGAATCATTACTCGGAGGTCTAGTGAGCTCGACAGAATTATCTCAGCCATTGATTTGCTTTTGATCCAAGAGATATGAGGGAAAATTAGGACTTTATTTTTCTTACATATAGAGCACAAATCTATATCAGAATCACCATAAATTGCTGCACCAAAGAATGTCAAAGAAGGCATGCAACAAATTAATGAGAATAGGTAAAAAAGTCAAAGAAGGCATGCAACAAATTAATGAGAAGAGGTAAGAAAATCAAACATGGCTGCAACAATTAAGATTCTTGCTGGCAGAATTATCTCAGCCACTGATTTGCTTTGGATCAAAAGGATATGAGGGAAACTTGGGACATTGTTTCTCCTACATATAGAGCACAAATCTATATCAGAATCACCATAAATTCTTGCACCAAGGAATGTCAAAGAAGGCATGCAACAAATTAATGAGAAGAGGTAAAAAAGTCAAAAAAGGCATGCAGCAAATTAATGAGAAGAAGTAAGAAAAATCAAACATGGCTGCAACAATTAAGATTCTTGCTGGCTCCCTGACATTTTTGTTGTTTCCATCTTTCCAATGTTGTTTCAATTTGTTGCCTTAACTCAAACCTTTTTTTTTTCATATAAGGGTGTACTCAAACCAGGTTTATGAATTTGCTTATTTTTAATTAACATTAACATAGTTGTAAGTAACTTATTTTCCACTTTCAATATCATGTTCTTTCAATAAAATATAGGGGACTCTGGACCTTAAAAATAGCGGGAAATAGTTACATCATTGTACCTTGTTTAAACTTGGATTATACAATTAATAAAAAAACTATATAATTACAAAAGAACAACATGGTACAAGATAGCAAGCCAATGCATCAAAGCACTGTCACATGGAAACTGATGCAATGATGTTTTATATCATATATACACTTCAATTACTCACATTCGAGCATATAATATGACCACGTTCTAACTACAGTGGCATCAACTTCATCAATAGTCATGCTACTTTCAGTGAAATGCCTACTTACAATAGCAAACTTTAAATTTGTTTCTAGTATTATGGACACGACTTTTTTAGTGCTTTGGGATGATATAATACATCCATTGCTTTCCCAACTTCCTCCATGCCACATCTCCAAAGGTAAACATTTTACAAGCCAATAGTGGACCTTACTTCTGGAACTTTATTTATATGCAAAAAAATGAGCATAGATTGGTCAATACAAAATCAATTACACCCGCAGACACTTTTTTCATTCTTTAAAAACTTTGGAATGTTGTCCAACTCTCCAACTAAGGGCCATATATATATATATATATATATATATATATATATATAAAGTAACCACACTAAGTACATGAATGCTCCTTCTAAATAAAAGAAAGCATCTCATATTAACAAGTTTCCTTATAAACTTTAATGAACAAAATAAAGTGAATTCCCACATAAAATCCATAAGTATAAATCAAAATTGATTTGAAATAAAAGAAGAAGGAATTCATACAATGAAATTATTTGCCTTTTAAAATCTTTTGTCATTGGAACTTTCCATATGCGTTTACCAAGATTCTCGTCTTCATCTCCTCTTGCATCTTCTCGATCTACAAACGCAGGAAACAAACAAGCTTAAAACTCTACAAAATTTCTTCAATTTAAAAAAAAAACTACAACAAACTCGACTGGGTGACAACCAACCCAATCTCTCTCGAAGCTTTTAAGGACCATATCAAATCGTATTGCTCTGGATCCCTCCAAAATTATGTATTCTAAGTTCATGAGTTCTCTGTATCTTCTTCTCCTTCATTTCTATTGATTTCCAATTATTGCTAAAAGGTTTTATTTTCGACCCAGGTCAAACCTAATCAAAAACCCACCCGTATAACCCTATTAAGGATTCATTTTGCTTTGTTTTAATTATGGTTGTTGAAGATCATTTAATAAGATTCGAGGGCCAGCGTGTAACATCTTTATCTTAGCTAGAAAACAAACCTCCTTACTTGAAAAGCCTTGTGTGTGTGTATTCTTAAATTTTTGTTGAAGACTATGATCTTGTAATTGGCTTTTGATTTGTTTGTAGTTTTTTTTTCCAGAAAAAAGATAGTTCTATTAACTAGCCAAAAGACACGTACATCATAAGTTGATCTGAACCTAAATAAAAAAAGGTGATAACATAGCCACCTAGTACAAGGAAACAACCTAAAACATGTAACCGTTATTATAGATTATGCACAAAACAATCTAAACTACTGATGATGAACCGAGAAATTTAGTAAATCCCTATAGCAGATATTACCATCACCTAGAACCTTAATTGGTGTGCCACAAATAGTATCCATGGTAAAATAAAAAGGATTCATCCTCGCATAACTTAGGTGAGGGACACTGAGATCTAAGCGATCTCCTTGCTCCTTGTCAGGGCCCAAATCTGTAGCAGCCATCTTCATCTTGAACTGAGGTCCGAAAACCCAAGCCCAAACCTTGTTTGCTCCAAATCCAAACTCATACCCGGGCCCCCCAAGACCTTGGCCCAAGCCCAAATTCGAGCAAGCCTTCCCGTCGGCACCCTAGCAGATGTCACCGCAACAGCCAACTCCAACCATCTTGATCGCAAGATGCCATTATCCTCCTTTCACTGCTCGCCGGCCTAACGACCGCCGCTTGCTTGATCGTTGCTTTGGAAGGCAGAGCAACCGCCATCTCCATGAATTTTAAATCGGGACGACCCGATCTGGGTTTGACCATCCAAGAGGTCTTGCTCACACCACCACAGCATGACAAAACACCTCTATGAGACCATGGCGCTTCCATCTCTTTGTTGTGTGGCCGGGGAAGCATGGAACGCGCTGCCGACATAATGAATGGTTTTCGTATTGCCATGGTACTCAACAAGAGTCGGAGCATAGGTGTAAGGTTTTTCTAAAATGTGTTCATTTGCTAGCATCTCGATTCGTTTGTAGTTGGTTTCTTGCTGAATAAAAGTAATTTGTTTGCCTTAAAATTAACTATATTGATGATTTTGGAGACTCGTCAACCTACGGAAGAAATCCTCCGCAGGAAAAGAATAAATCAGTTAAGACATGTGGAGGATTAGCTCTATTATGGAATAATTCAGTGTCCATCGATTTTTGATAAACAGTTAACTTCATTGATGCTAATGTATCCTTTGTAATGATTATGTATGCCAAATCTCTTTTGTCTATGGCACACCCCATGAAATGAAAAACAACAATTATTGTGTTACATGAGTAATCATTTTATTGCTTGAGCTCTGCCTTTGGTTATGTATAGGCGACGTCAATGAGATTAAATGGTCTCACGAAAAATGGGGAGGAGCTCCCCCTGATCCCCCTGATCTGTGGCATATGAAACTATTCTAAAATTTCATTTCCTCTACTCAGCTTCACGACTTGAACTTCCAAGGCTCTATGCACACTCGGTTTGCTATCTCAAATAAGTTTTCATAAAAGAGACTTAACAGAACCATGGGGAACTCTGAATGGTGCCTAACTCTGAGCAAGACACAAGTTTTTCATATTCCTAAAGTTGGGTCATATCATCGACCAATTCTTCTAGATACAATGCCAAATGAAACCAAAGGCCCTTCTCTTTTCAGGTGAGCAATATTGGAATAGTCAGTGAGTGCAATGATGTTGTTTATGGTGCTTGGGATAATCAATTACAAATAATCTGATGGTCAAGTAGAGTGCCAATCTCACTTGTACTCAGCAAGCTCTTAAGGCTTGGTCGAAGAAAGCTTACCCCAGATCAAATGCAGTTCTCTTAATAAAGATCTCAAACAGTTTCACAATTTGGAGAACTAAAACTCCTCTGATGATTTTGAAAACATCCCAGCGAAAATTGCGGAATTATGGAAATTGATGAAATGCACTGGCAACAAAGGTCAAAAATACAATTGCTTCAAAATGGCGATCAAAACTGAATTTTTTTTCCATAAGTCTACTATCCAACGTAGACAATTCAATAAAATCTTTTCAATACAAGATGGGTATAGCAATTGGTTTTACTCAAAGAAGGATATTATTGGCCAGTTCCTATCTCACTTCATAGAGATTTACACTTCCTCGGGTTCTCATCAATGTGAGTATGTTATTGATTTTGACGATCCAGTGGTTACAAATGTGATGAATGTGGTCCTAAACGCATACATAACCCTCGAAGAAGTTAAATATGCTATATTTGATCTTGTCTTTCTCTAAGCCCTTGGCCCCGACGATTTCTCAAGTATGTTCTATCACCATCATTGGGAAGTTGTTCAAAATTTAGTTAGTGCCTCTGCATATAAACACCATCATACTCTTAGCCAGTTCTGAAAGTTCAATTAGGCGCATATAGCTTTAATTCCTAAAATCCAGAACCCAACTAAAGTTGGTCATTACAAACCAATTGCTCTGTGCAACTTCTCTTATAAAGTTCTCTCGAATATCATAGCAAACAGCCTCAGGCAGTTCAAACCAATCTGCTTTTATGAGTGGCAGGGTGATTCAAGACAATATCATGATAGCTCATGAAGTGTATCATCATTTAAAAATGCGAAGGTCTTGATCAAAAGGTGAATTTGGTTTGAAACTCGATATGAACAAGGCTTTTGACAAAGTGGAATGATGTTATCTAGAGCTTGGATTCTCTGACTCGAGGGTGAACTTGGTGATGAGCTGTGTTCGCTCTGTTAGTTTCTCAATTATCTTAAATGGAAAACCTGGTCAGTGGTTTAATCCTTCTTGTGGTTTAAGGCAAGGGGATCCTCTCTCCCTAATTCTTATTTGTCAATGATGTGCTCTCAAAGATGGTAATCAAGGAGACTAAAAGTTAGTAGGTAGACCCAATTCGTCTAGGACCTCAAGGCCTCCCAATTAGTCACCTATTTTTTACCGATGATTCTTTGTTCTTTTTTAAAATAACACTAGAGAATTGCCTGCAGATCGGTTCGATTACTCGAGATCAATATTAACCCTGTAAGCATCGTTAGTAGTATAAAGCAAGAGGGTATCGTTCACAAACCGGAGATTCAAGCAGGGTAAATAATCACAAACATTTAACAACAAATTCATAAGAGATATAAAGTTTTGATATAGGATCGTATCAAGAACATTAAAAAAATCCTAAACTAATATATACATGTGATCAACCAACCAACACATAAACATCACCAAACAAATCGTCACAAGTAGCTTCAAAATCATAATCTCATTCTAGGCAAACACCGAGCCTTAGCAGACAAGTATTGAGTGAACAAACAACAAGCTAATGCCGAACTAGGTTACTTAGTGCATCTCTAACTTGAAACATGGCCCGGTAATCCTATCTTAGTGCTTAGAAATTACAAGGTAACATGTCATTCTCAATCTTACCACTTCATTGATTCAACTCTTATCTAATTACTTAGTGCATCTTAGATAACAACCGGATCATGGTTAATTCCTAGTGATCACTTAGTGCATCTTAGATAATAAGCATGTCACTTACTTTAACAAGTTAACAAAAACACTTAAGATTCCTATATGCAAAACTAACTTAGTGCCTTGAATCACATATAGTTAACGCACAAGAAAGAGAATCATTAAATCATTGAATTATATACTCACGACATCTACATAGAATTCATAACATCTTGCAAAATCGTAAACTACATAAGAGTATTCCACAAATTCGGAACTAGCCAAAAACATAAACACAACATCACACAAAGAATCCAAACCGAAAACATAAGTGAACAATTAACGAGTTACACTTTGTAAATCTCCTTAGCAGTATCAAAACAAGGCAGCATGACTTCAACTTGAATGACAATCCTAGGCATAGCGCTTTGGATCGAATGGAATGAAGGAAAGATGGTGTTTTCGCCTTGACTGGCTTTGAGGATGATGAGTAGTGTTTAAGGCAGAGCTTTGGCTAGTCATGTAAGCAAGGTTGATTATATTTTTTTTGTGGAAATGAAGTGCTATATATAGAGGAAAAAAGCCAAGGGAGGCTGGCCACAAAGTCCATAAAATTGAAACCAAATTGGTTGAGGTTTCCTAGATTTTCTCAATTCGGCAGATCTGACTTTTGTGCCTTGTTCTGGCCATAACTTTCTCTAGAAAAAAGATATCGAGCTGATTCCAATGAAATTTGAAAATAGACTCTCATAGCTTTTCATCCATATATCATGTATTTTCTGAGTCATTGGGAGATGTCCAGGGGAACTCATCAAAATTGGATGATCTGCACTGTCAGAATTCTGATTACTATAAGGATTGAACATTAATTGCATATTTTCTTCCTCCTTTAATGCTGATTTCTTTTGCATAAATTTCTTCCTTTAAATTAGGGAGGAAGCAAGAGTCTTAATTGTTATAGCCTTGATTGAATTTTCTTACCTCTTCTCATTAATTTGCTGCATACCTTCTTTGACTTTCTTACCTCTTCTCATTAATTTGCTGCATGCCTTCTTTGACATTCTTTGGTGTATGAATTTATGGTGATTCTGATATAGATTTATGCTCTATATGTAGGAGAAACAAGGTCCCAAGTTTCCCTCATAGCCCTTGGATCAAAAGCAAATCAATGGCTGAGATAATTCTGCCGAGCACACTGGACCACCGAGTAATGATTCAGTCATATCTCCCTGTAGGAATAAGATATTGATTTGATTCCAAATCCTACAGAAACTAGTCTCACACAACTCTCTATCCATATATAGTATGTTTCTAATTCGATCGGAGCTATTTAGGGGAGCCCGTCGAAGTTGGACTACGAATCTTGACAGCATTTTGATTCTTACATGAATTGGGCTTTTAACTGCATATCTTATTCTATTTCCTTGTGGAACTAGGATTGCTTCCCTTCTCGAACATGAATTTTTATTTCCTAATAGGAATAAATACGTTAGAAATAAAGAAATAGGAAATGATGAATCCTACTTGAACAAATAATCATATCTCAACAAGGATTCTTATCATCAATTCACTCATAATCGATAGAAGCTCTACCTAGACACTAATTCATACAAAAGAAACTAAAACATACTAAATAAGAGGTAACAAATAGTAAGAATATGGCATAAACGCATTAAGAACGTCACACTTTGTGCTCCTATCAATAATATCCCTTAAAAGTAGCCAACCTTACCTGTACAAAATAACACTTCTAAAATCACAAGTCCATCCTGAACACCTGGAACCTTCGTGTTTCCAATTCATCTAACGAACTCCACCACTATTCAATCTATATCAGATATCACATATTCCTAACGACCTATTCTTATACCAATAGTATCAGAGCAGTAATTAATAAGTTACAACCTAACTAGAGAAAGCGAACTGGATGACTATGCCTCGACATCTAGTACCCTTGATCTCATCTGGATTTTCCTGCAGATTGGGCATTTGAAAACGAAGGGCCCAGAGGAAAGTATTTAAAACATGTTAGAGTGAATGGACAAAAATCAGATATCGAATAAATACACAGTTTAATATACTTCCTCATTTTCTTCAATGCTTGCAAGTGTTGTCAAACAAAGTTTAACAATAAATGATTACACATAAACGAACTAGTCCTCGCTACTCAAAATAATATCGAACAATAGCAAATGGAGTAGCCCCACTAGTATAACAATTAGAAGAAAAATGGACTAGCCCTTCTAGTCGAAATAATATATCAATTAATAGAAAATAGTGCTAGTCAAAGTAATATATATCAAATATTTAAAAAGTGGACTAGTCCCGCTAATCAAAAGGATAAACAAGTTAAACATACATAGCGGACTAGACCCCACTAGTCTAAAGGAAAAAATGAGCCATATAGTATCAAGCTCCCAATACCATCACGTCACGTTAATGGAGAGGGTATTGGACTGTCGTGACATTGCCGGTGTAATAACCTGAATTTTCGATATCCATTTTTTGTAAATTCTTGTATTAAAGTGGTGTGTTGAGTAAATTCACATTTTACGCCTTCTCGATCATTTCGAAAATAAGTGTTTTCAGAATTCTAAAGTCGAAAAACGTTAAGTTCCTTTGACTCAATAGTTGACTTTTAATCCGTCTCTTATCTTAAAAAACTTCATTCATGAAAGTTGTAGAACTCGCCGATACGACTTCGTAGACATATGACACGTTTAAATCAGTTGTCGTATGTGAAAGTTGTTAGCAACAAAATTTTAGCTTCCGATTTTGGAAGGGGTATATAAGCACAATTTTGGAAACCTTAAAATCAGAAAACTCAAATCGAACAGCCGCACGAAACGTGACTGTTCATCATCCTTATCACCCAAAATGCCTCCGATCTTGCTCGTCCGGCCGCCGTGGTTGTCACCACCGGTCTCTTTGGAACTACAATGCTGAGCTACTTCAACCTGTTGTTGTGGCATACCACTCACTGTCACCGAGAAGTGGCAGCAATGCCCCAAGGTTTTAGTTTTTATTTCGACACTACTGTAGTCTCCTTCTCCAGTGAGTTTAAGGCTCGAGGCCACCTTGAATCAATCACTTGAAATCCTTGGAGCACGTCTGCAAGTTGAGATATCGATTTGGGCTGCAACTCAAGCCCGAACTGTTGCGTCGGGACGAAGATTTCAACTACGTCTCCGGCAACTCTCTGGATGTTTCTGAGCTTGGTGGAAATGGAGTTGTGTCATGTAGGAGCTTTGTGATGTCCCAAGAAAGTGGGTCAAGCCGTTTGAAGCAAAGAGGGGAGTTTTGGGCAGAACTTTCAAGTCGGGTTTGAGTGGTTCATTGCTTGGTAATTTCAAAATCCCAATTCAAATTAAATTGTTTTTATTGGTTATGAATAGTTTTGAGGTTGTGAGGGTTGTTTTTATTGGTTAGGAATGGTTTTGAGGTAGCGAGGGTATGAAAATTTGAGGTGTATGGGTTGGTTGGTGGTGTGTTTGGCCGGCAGCTTGTTTTACTATTTTGGATGAGATTTCAGTCAATTTGTGAGGTCCGTGTACTTTTTTGTGCTCTATGTGTCTTATTGAGGAGGTAGAACTACTACCTTATCGTGTTTTAACCAATGATATATATTTAGAATTATGTTTGGTTCACTTGTTTGTTTGAAATTGATGAAATTCATGTTTGTGAGTTTGACAAACCTTAGCCTTAGGCCGTGGTGAGGGTAAGAGCAAGGGTTGGAAGGTGACATGGGTTTTTGGATTTTTTTTAGAGAGAGTTAGATTAATTAGACTTACCTTGGTTTATTATTTACTAAGTGAAATTTATGTCGCTTAGGTGATTGACAAAACAATTGAATGAGCCTCATTTGACATTGTAAGGGTTGCAAAGCGGAGTATAAGATGAGTAAATCTCACAACATTGTTGTTACATTTTTGTTATTGATATAGTAGTATAGTGATTTATATGTGTATTTAATGGTATTCATAATATACATATATACTTTACTATATTATATAATATTATCATCTCATTTTATTATACACGTGATATATTGTTGCTGTTGTGATTATTGCTTTGTGGCGAAAAGGAATTAAATGTATATTCCGGTATTGATATGACTTCTGAATATTCTATTGATGTGAGTCACTTGGGTTTTTATTTTAGTACAACATTATCATGGTAGGATTCATATTTTGTAAGTGTGGTTTTAACATTGGATTCATGTTAAAACGTTTTCTGGTTTTCGGACCTGGTGATGGTAATTAAATCAGGAACAAAGCCTTTGGCAGGGTGATTGGTTACGATCAGTTAAAACTCTAGTTTGTTTGCTGTGCACGGCATGAGGGGTAACCTGGGTCTCATGAGTGCACTTGTTTTAAAAAGAGTTATTTATTATCTTTTCTTGTGCATTTGTGGAAATTAAATTCAAACTTCACATTTGAATTGGATATGACATTTGGTTGATGTGATTAACAATGGATTTATATAATTGTTTGATTTACTCATAGATGTTGTAAAGCTTACCGGGTTTGTGTGTTTACAATCTTGGTGCAGCAACCAATTGTGTAGGGATAGACCTACAAGTGGGAGTTCGCGGGCTATAGGAGCATCTCGTTGGAGATCCACAAAGTAGTTTTCCCATTTTATTTTGGTGAGGATTTGAATGAATTTTATATTATATATATTGTTTCACCATTTTGTAAACTTGGGTGATGTATTATTTATGTTGACTAAGTTCCTTCTTGAATTTAGTTTTTGATATATTGTTATTGCAAAATGATTTTAATGTATTTGAGGTTATTTTGGAGTTGTTAACAACATTGAATTTGAATTGTATTGTTTAAAATTTTCGGGCTTTGATAGCTGACTATGTCACATCGCCTCCCAGACGGAAATGGTCACCATAAGGTGATATAGTGTGCTAGTATCAATCTCAAAGTGTATGGCTTCTAAAAGAATAAGTGAATTAGCCCCGTTAGCCACAATAAATAAATAAGAATATTCATAGAAAATAGACCAGTTCCGCTAGTCAAAATAATGGAAGACTCTGGGACACAGCAAAGCAACCCAGAGGAAAAAGAATGGAGTTAGGGCTCGGCATCAACAGTTCGACAAGGAAATGGAGGGAAAGAGGCTAAGAGAGGGCTGAGCTTACCCATACAAGAGCCATAAGCTCGCCGAAGTCGATATTCACACCGTCACCCTTCAGTAGCTCAATCGGGTCCGAAATCGAACTCGTCGGGAAAACACCTAGTATGTACGATCTGTGAACATCGACGGGAAGAGGGGAATGAGGTGGTCACGATAGTGATAGCCTCGTCGACTGGGCTTGCCGGATGGCGGCGGCACGGTCTCAGGAAGAAGCTGTGTCGTTGCCTCTATTAGCAACAGAGGAAGAAAGATAGAGAAGAAAAAAAAATGAAAAAAAAATAGGGTGCGGCCCAGTGGGAGGACAGAAGAAATAGGGTGATTTTGTGGAATTACTTTTTCGCCTTTGAGCATACTTAAATCCAATTTCAAAGCTTAAACTTTAATTGCTAACAATGTTTACTTACAATAACCATTTTAAGCGTGTCGCGTGTCACGTGTCTACGAACTTGTATCGACAAGATCTACAACTCCCGTTAAGAAAATTTTCTTGTAAAACTTACGCATCAAAAATTCAACTTTTAGACCCGCTACACTTAGAATGACTCTTGTTTAAGTAAAAGTTAAAAGGTAAAACAGTAAGGAATTGTACAAGGTTCGGATCATATCACTTTAACACGTCTTCTACTTGAGGAGTGTATACTTTGGCAGTTCCAATAGAGCATGAATCTGATTCTAAATACATTGCCTCTGATCTTACCCCTTGAAACATAGCCTCCAACCTATAATTTTTCATTATAAAACAATAAACCACAATGAGTTCCATACTGAAACTAAAATTGATAATTAAACTGTATAAAACAATCTATCAAGAAGAAACCAATGGAATTCAATAGCCATTATATACATATAGAAAAAAATGAATGAAATGAATGAATGGGGAAATAATAGCAAAAGAAGATATCGAGTTGATCTCATATAAAAAATGTCACATACTCATAATTGAGAAAGATGGATATAAAATTGCATACCGAGGTCTCATAAATTGCAGGTCATGCGATGTTCTCAAGCACAAAGACATGGAGCATATTAATTCAATTGAACAAAATTGATAATTAGACAGGGAAGCAAATATCAAATCAACAAAAACTTTCAAAAGCACAAAGACCCATATATAATTGAAACAAATGGACTGGTATTCAAAAGACTTCATCAATCGATGTTTGACTCCAAATCACTAAAACAATATAGACCCATATAACCCAAGAAAACCAAATCCCCAATCGAAATTTAAACTTTAACCGATACAAATTTAGATGATCACCTTTGGTTTGGGGCTCAATGTTGCAACTATAGAATATGGAAGAAGATAAATAAATAAGTTAAGGAGTCCAGTGAGTGAAAGTGGGGGAAAATAAGAGCGGGATAGTAGAAAAACAAGAATCTAAAGGATTTTGATTTTACTTTCGACCGAGTCAAACCCAATTAAAAAACCCACGTGTATAACCTTGTTAAGGATCCATTTTTCTTTGTTTTAATCATGGGCGTTGAAGATCATTTAATAAGATTTGAGTGCCAGCGTGTAACATTCGTATCTTAGCTAGAAAAAAACCTCTTTATCTAAAAATCCTAATATATATATGTACTCCATATTCAGAGTGAAGCTTTACTTTGAAATTACAGAGTGAAGTTCGTTATTTGACTCACTTTTCAATCACATTTCCATATCTATACTGTATAGATCTTAGATTATAATGTATAGATTATGCATGTAAGGTTTCATCCCATTTGATAATTGTTAAGGTGTTGAAACATCATTAAACCATTGAACAAACTGAATCTATTCAAACTGAACCATTCATGTAAATTACAATTATGGAAGATCAAAATGTATGAAACTTTGCACGAGTAACCTATACATTATATTCTAACATATATATGATGGAGATATGGAAATGTGACCGAAAAGTGAGTCAAATAACAAACGTCACTCTATATTTTCAAAGTGAAGCTTCATTCCGAATAGAAACCGTATATATATATATATATATATATATATATGTCGATGCCTCTTTTTCCACAAGCCAAAAACAAAGGCTCAACATGCAAAAAAAACCGAGCCAACAGTCCTAAAATCACACCAAGCTTAATATCAAACCAAGCATAGATTAAAATACGTCATGCAATTCTCGTAGATCCAAGCTACGCTTTGGGGCTTACACGAGGGTCGTACGGAGCTTGTGAGGCCCATTGTCGAAATAGAGCACGTAAACAAATTTTAGGCTTGGGAACCAAAATTCATGCATTATGTGACTTTAAATTCGACATTGGGCTAGTAGAGAAAGGGATCGTCAGCCCAATAACACCAAGGCCCATTTTTGGCCCAAAACCCATCACATAACTCATATCCATTTCCTATTCCAGTTGCTTCATCCCCATATGGCAAACACGTTCTACCAGTTTTGCTGTTGGGATTGGTGCTTGACTAGTTTTGGCAGAACCAGAAAATCAGGGAGAGGCAATCATGCCTAGATCTTCTAAGATCTCTTTGATTTCCTATTCCCACAACTTCGTTCGAGCATGATTTCGGGAGCCCGTGATCTTTAGTTGGTGACAGCAACACCAAGTGCCGACCTATCCCTGCCATCACCGCCCATATCCATAGACCACGCATCCAAGATGAAGAGAAGCCTTGAGGACCATTGGTCTTTAAGGTTCATCCTCCCTTCCCAACTCCACTATAAAGAGGGAAGATTGATGTTTCAATGGGGGATGGATGGGGATTCAACCACACGGATTCATTCCAACTCATCCGATCTCAGCCCAACCGAAAAGAGAAAACTCAGTAACTTTAAGCAAGAGAGCATGCATTATCTCTCACACCCAAACCATCACCCACCTTGCCTTAATCCTCACCCAAATCATGCAATCACATCACTACTGAACTCACAAGCATCCAGCTCCCTCACTACGCCCCTCCTGTAAGCTTCGTTACTCTTGTTATGCATAGAAAATAGCTATTGTTACGGTCAAGCAAATTGATCGGTTCGATTATCCAAGATCAATGTTAACCCTGTAAGCATCGTTAGTAGTATAAAGCAAGAGGGTATCGTTCACAAACCGGGGATCCAACCAGGGCATAGAATCACAAACTTTTAACAACGAATTCATAAGAGTTTAAAAGAGTTTGATATATAGGATCGGGTTGAAAGATAAAAACAGAAAATAAAACTTAAACTAATATATACATGTGATCAACCAACCAACACAAAATACAGTACCAAAACAAATCATACAAAGCTAACGAAAGTCAGATTCTAGTCCTTCCTTAAGAGTCATGCCGAGATACTATCATGAATAACTAAGGTTGGATCATGCAATTAGGGTCCTAAGCAGTAACCTAAACACATAGACACTTAACATATTCGATTCATTCCAAGCGGTTCTAATCGAAATCTAACATACTTATCCTACCATGTAACTTCAAAGCCACGCATATTGAATTGATTAAGCATGTCACCTACTTAACCAACAATCATGCAATTCAGAAAATCACATAGAAAAGATAAACATATTCATACCACAAGTCATAAATCCAACAACCTAAATATCATGCTACAAGTGTATACATAACACATAGATACTCTCGAAATCACACAAAGACATGTCACGGCATAAACTAAAATCACAGAACTACAAACCTAAAATCGAAACTTTATATATTTGAAACAAGTAACTATCTCATAGACAAAATCTAAACAAGTTTACAATGACCAAAACACATACACAACCAAAAACAAGAAAAACCAAAAACCGAAATAAACATAGAGAGAATCATGGTAACACTTTATCAATCAAGCAATCTCACAAGGTGTAGCCGTGGCTTTCCAATGGGATGGAACCTCTTCACAAGCGTGCTTGAAGGCTAAGGATTGGTGGAGAATGGTGGAATCGGTTTTAGGATTTCTTGGATGGGTGAGTATGAAATTCGGTAGAGCTTTGGCTAGTATGTGCACAAGGTTGATGATGTTTTTATGTGGAAATGAGGTGCTATATATATAGAGGAAGAAACCAAAGGGAGGCTGGCCACAAAGTCCACAAAGTTGAAACCAAATTGGTCTAGATTTTCTCAATTCGGCAGATCTGACTTTTATCCCTTGTTATGGCCATAACTTTCTCTAGAAAATAGATATTGAGTTGATTCCAACGGCACTTGAAAATAGACTCCCATAGCTTTTCATCCATATATCATGCATTTTCTAAATCATTTTGAGTTGTCCAGAGGAGCCAGTCAAAGTTGGATGATCTGCACTGCCAGAATTCTGATTTCTATAAGGATTGCATATCTTTTGCATTAATTTCATATCTTCTTCCTCTTTTAATGCTGATTTCTTTTGCACAAATTTCTTCATTTGAATTAGGGAGGCAGCAAAAGTCTTAATTGTTGCAGCCATGTTTGATTTTTGTTACCTCTCCTCATTTAATTTGTTGCATGCCTTCTTTGACTTTCTTACCTCTTCTCATTAATTTGATGCATGCCTTCTTTGATATTCTTTGGTGCATGGATTTATGGAGATTCTAATAAATATTTGTGCTCTATTTGTAGGAGAAACAAGGTCCCAAGTTTCCCTCGTTACCCTTAGATCAAAAGCAAATCAATGGCTGAAATAATTCCGCCGAGCTCACTGGACCTCCAAGTAATGATTCGGTCATATCTCCATGTAAGAATAAGAATTGATTTGATTTCAAATTCTACAGAAAATAGACTCACACATATTTCTATCCATATAAGGTACGTCTTCTAACTCGATCGGAGCTATCCAAGGGACCCCGTCGAAGTTGGACTACGAATCTTGATGGCATTTTGATTCTTGCATGAATTGGGCTTTTAAGTGCAAATCTTCTTCTCCTTTTTCCTTGTGTAACTAGGATTGCTTTCCTTCTCCAACATGGATTTGTATTTCCTAATAAGAATAAGTACGTTAGAAACAAAGAAATACGAAAGGATGAATCATACTCGAACAAGGAATCATATCTCAACAAGGTTTCTTAACACTTAGCACGATTTCGTCATCAATTCACTCATAATCGATATAAGCTCTACCTATACTCTTATTCATACAAAAGAAACTAAAACATACTAAATAAGAGGTAACAAAGAGTAAGAATATGACATAAACGCATTAAGAAAGTCACACTTTGTGCTCCTATTACAAATCTCTACCATTTTAAGTGAATCGCTGCTGTTATAAGTGAATCGATGCTGTTACAACTGAATTGTTGTTGTTACTATCAAGTCAGATCAATCACAAAAAAATCATTCTTGGATCCTTTCCTCGATCGATTTTGGGCCTAGTCGCACCGCAAAAACACCCTCTTACATTTCGCGACTCTATTGGGGAGACTAGGTTGTGATTCAAAAGTCAGTTCATCATGCAGTCCTTTAATTCAACCAGGCACAACAACAAGCAGTGTTTTCTTTCCAAAGGTTAATTGATATAACCAAGCCTGACATCATGTTCTATGCAATCATAACAAGGCCTCTTGTTATCAAGCATCCAACTCTCGAAGAAATTCTCATCGTCGCTCCGAACATCTCATGCTTTGCTACTGCTCAGGCGTTATGCATTTGTCAAGTCGTTCTGACTTCATATTGAAGCTAAAACCAAATTGAAGCTAAGTCTTCTGAACTCTCACTGAATTTCCATATTCCTTAATCATTCTTATCCTTTTTGGCTAAAGTATTTCACACTACCTTAATATGTTGATTATATCCAACAAGCATCCACGACATGCAATTGGCTATATTCTAAGCGTGTTATACTTGCTAATCTTTGATTTTGTTTCATTGGAGGTACAACTGTTATCCCAACTTCATGTTTGAAGCAAAATGAAAGGAGCCATCCACACTTTATATCTGAGAGGGAAATCTATTTTAATTCCGGCAATAGACTTGGTGAATTGCTCTTTCTTTTCGATGCTCAATCTCTCTATGCAGCCATGCTCATACAAGACCATGCATTTACAATTGTGTCATCCATCTGACAACATCAGACCTGATGTACCGGCGGCATATTTTCCACTGAGTCTCCTAGTCCAAGTACCAACATTCAACAGCTCACTAGTCCATCTCAACACCAACTTATCTGGTGTCAGCAATACTCTTCCACTTAAGCTAGCCAATGATCATCCAAGGAGCATACGTCTTCAGAATTTTCTGGTGATATTCATTGATGAAACTCATGCAAGCAAACTCGAATTCTTTTCCAGCAAACACACTTGGGGGCTAACATTTTAGCTCATTCCAATGCACTTCCAACAATACTCTCTTCCACCTCAAGACATTTTTATATGATACTCATGCATAAAGCTCATCTCATCTGAAAAGCAATTGGTGCCAACACCATGCAAACTTATTACACTCACATTCTATGGGGCAACCTTACAACATGCAATTGTAAAGGAAAGACACAACCTTTCATACAACAACATCATACCCTTCTATGCTTGGTCTAAATTACTCATGCTTAGTCACTAGTGATATTTACTAGATGTCATCAAGGAAAACTCTTTTCACAAGTAGGCCAAACACATTACAAACAAGCATAGCCAGAACAAACTTGAAGCAGTAGCTGTTAGCACATTTATTCATACTTTCTGTTGTTAAAAATGATACAAATCAGATTCCCGGTAGTCAAGCACAAATGATACTAATTCAATTCTCATGCCTTATATCTTGATTGCACGCTTGGGGACTAATACAAATCTGTTTCCTAAAGCTCCAAGTCATGTTGTCAAAGATCATAGAACATAGTACATTCCCAGCAAAAGGCATGTAGACTTCCACCAACATGAATATATATTCCCAGTAGCAAGCACACATATTCCCACCATCAAGCTACATATTCCCAACAACAAGTATACACATTCCCAACAACAAGCGTAACACATTCTCAGTAATTAGTGCAATACACTTTCAAGCAACATGAATAATACAATCCTATTGATGAGCATAATACGCTCACAACAACATGATACAGACACCGAATTTCTGGCAACGAAGATCCATACAATAAGACATTCCAGCCCGAGTAAACCCATTTCATCAAACCGATGCATCATGCCATAAACAATAGGGAAAAACAAAGTAGAAATGAAAGGCTTGAAAGATATTACTATATGACACAACACTTTCCTAGCAGCAAGTTTGAGGCATGCCAAACAACCAAGCACAAGAGCCTATAAATCCCTAATCTACTTAAGATCATGAATTTGAAACAACTGTTGTTATTACTTAGATACTGTTACTTGACTATTGTTACTCATCAAATAAAATGAAGGATGAAACTTAGCTGCAGTTACGCATCAAGTATCACGCAAAACGTATACAACTCTCCCCCATGGACCAACTACAAGCCAAGTTTTATCAAGAAAGTCTTTTCAAGCCAAAACACAAAAAAATCCATTCAAGCATAAGCAAGCAGGCAAAGAAACAAATGGCTTACCAGACTCATATACTCATTCTTGGGAGCTTCCTCTAGAGCCTCCTCTTGCACAAACTTGGAAGAATCATATAAGGAACCAGCCACATCACTCAAATCCTTCTCATGCACAAACTTGGAAGAATCATATGAGGAACTAGCCACATCACTCAAATCCTCACCACTGCTGGAACCACTTTCCTCATGACCTACAAAAATGATACTTGTGAGCCCCTAGAAAATTTCTTCATCTTTCCGGCATTATTGTCACGCTAACCGAAATTTTTCCGATATGTCAAAAAATGTACTTTAATATTTGTGTATTAAACTACGCGTCGTCACCAGTGCGAGAGTATTCGCGAAATATTTTTCCGACGCTCAGTTAATTTCCTACGAGTTTACGAAGCTCACTCTTTTAAAACGTATTTTAAAAAATTCCTATTTTCTGTTTTAAATCTTGGCCGTCCATTTGAGCGAATTGATCTGGACCGTCAGATCAACTTATATATATACCTAACTACCATACACACTCATACACCCTAGCCTCTCTCTATCTCTCTCGTCTCCCTCGTTGTTCTCTCTTCCTCCGAAACCGAGGACACAGGCGGAGCTTCGCCGCCGCTTAGTGCCGCCATCCGGCCAACCCAGACGGCGAGACCACCACCATCATGACTGCCCCTCTCTGCTCTCCCCGACGGTGCCCACAGACTCAACATGCACGCCGCTTCAGGCAATTTAACTCCTCACCTTAGGGTAATTTCGTTAAAGCTTATTTGACTTTTGTAAATAGGAATATAACTGGTTCTTCATAGCGTTTTACCATTCTAAAGTTCGGTTAAAACGCTAAACTCAATTTATGCCCAGATCAGAATCGAGGAGTCGTAAACGTAAGAAATTAGTTTGTCGGAATAATAAAATAAATTCAATGATTTAGTATCATTCTCATTTTGAATTTAAAATGCGAATATACGTTAAACAGAAACTCACACTCACAATTAAGTACACAACCAACTAACCCGAGACCTCGACTCGGGTAGTCAAACCAACGATCAGCTACTAAATCAACTAAAAACGTCATGACCCTTACTTATCCCTTTTCGTTATTTGTTTAGCTAAGAGACTTGCTTGCGGGATGTGATTCTACGCGGAGCACGAGGAGCATGGCTTGAGACGCGGACTTCAACACCGCTATATCAAGTAGGGTGAACCGGCACCTTCCGGGTTAGTGATTTTCTATATATAAAATGTATATGCTATATGTCTTTATCGATGTTGCATTCATTTGCATTTTACTTTGGTCGTATGTCTCGAGACTGACCTTTTTAATTTATGCATGTTTATAAGTCAGTGATTCCGTGTACTGATGTCTGGCACCGCAAGTTTATTTATTATATGGTGAATCCCGCATCCTGATGTCCATGCACCATCACGGTGAATCCGTTGTCCTGATGTCCGACACCGTGTGTCTTATTACTACGGTGATAACCGTGTCCTGATGTCTGGCACCGTAGTACATTATTGGCTCTCGGTTTGCCCGAAGGCGAACCTTAGAGCTGGTCAGGTTGGATATACCCCATCGGCGAATTTGATATTTCGAGTCGAGTCGCATATTTTACATCTGCATGATTTTACTTGATTTGCCCTAAATTTAACGAGACTTGTTATAGTCTCGGTTTGACTTTCGTTACGTGTTTTTAACGCTAACGGTCTTTATATATATATATATTGTTATATTTATATATATGTGTATATATATGTATAAATGCTTTTCAAACCTAACTACGGTTGGGTTGTCTCACCCGCATCGGGTTAGCGAGGACGAGTGCTCACCCCTACTTCTTAGGTACCTGGCAGCCGATTCGCGAGGACTTGGACTAGGTGCTAGTGGTGTTGCATCGCTCGTGGTTCACTTTCGATACCGAGGAGCCAGCTTCTGGTGTATCTTTTTATTTACCCGATCTCCGTTTCTATATTAACAATTGCACGATGCGTACTTTGTTACTTTTCATTTCGGTTGTGCAGTTGTTTTCCTTTTGCCCACATTTATTATGACGACGCACTTTTCTCATGTCATATTTGAACTTTCATTTTATCGACTACCTTCCGCTTATTCGTATTTATTCAATAAATTGAGCTTCCTTTGTTTTTAACCCAAATTTACTATTATTTACTTATCCCCAAAGCCTTGTAGTCATGAGTTGGCGTTGTCGATGCGTAGGATCCTGTATCGATTGTTACTAACTTAGGATATGGCGATTACTGCTGCATTTTGGTACCGGAAATGGTCCCGGGGTGTGACAGTAATTACTTGGTATCAGAGCATCGTTCTTGGTACCTTCCCTAGTAACTGGAATACGACTCACTTAGTCCCTCGAGTCGTATTCCAGTTTGTTTTCATGCAATGCTGGTGCCATTGCATGAACTGCCTTTGATTCCTTGTCTTGTTCATCGGAGATCGAGTCATTCTTGCTAGCTTAAGTTCGTATCCTCGAATACTTTTGATTTCCGTATTGTCTACGGTTATCATTGTGTCGAACGTTGTTTTCGACTAAGACCCTTTCTTGCTATTCCAGAGCCCGAATATGATGCCGCCACGACTCTATGCACGGGGTATGTTACGAGCATTTCGTGCCTTAGTGAACACCTCATCTTCCTCGTCTGATGAGCCTGACTTCAATATGAGTACTTGATGTGAGAAAGGTTTCTAAAGATAAGACTTCCTATCTTCTCGAATAATGCAAGTGTTATCAGAGCAGGAGTTCGACTAGAGCATGTAAACAAGATTCAGGAGAGTACACACACACCAGCAGAGTATCGTGCCTTGCTTGTGGTTTATTGGTTGTTTGGAGAGGCTGACAACTGGTAGGACACTTCATTACTTGAGAGATGTGAGTGAGCCAGAACGCAGTTTGCCGAGTTAATCTATGAGCGCTTCTTCCCTAATTGGATTGGGTGGCGCTATGTGAGCCCAACTATTTAGTGTGTCTAATGCTTTTCCTAGCATAAGTTAATCGAGCATCAATTTTTGTCACTACACCGAGGTGTATGACCTCGATCGTGTAAACCCTTCAACTACACCTAGACTTTCGACTTTGTAATTTGAATAACTATATTCCATCTTTGTTTCATTATCCGATCTGTTCTTGTAATTTGAGGACCTTGTTAATTTCAGGACCTCATTATTATGAAATTCTCTTTGGGAAAGTTTTTCCTTATCATATCATTTTTCAAGTTGTGACTTGTCCTCATTTCAAAGACTCTCATATTTTCTACTCCCTTTTCGTGTTTCTCGGATGAGAGTCGTTGTGACTTGACGATTTGATGTTTTTCCATTCGAGAACGCCGACTTCTTCACTTCCTAACGAGTTTGAGAAAGCACAAGAGTCTTAGAGTGACTTCAGCCGACATTATTCAAAGTTTTAACATAACCGCCCCAGCCGATAGACGACATGACATTATAAGTCTCTCTTCAATGAAACATGAATTCCTTGGCGTCACGAAGATCAAGTCTTTCTGATAATTTCATCCTGACAACTTTCAATGACCTTCCCATTCGCACGAGACTCTCGAGTGGGCCTTATGAATGACGCTTACACATGTTCGACCTTGGTCTTAGGAGATGAGGTTTACTCAGCTAAAGACCCTTTAACAACATGCTCGAGGAGTAATACATTAGACCTACGACATTACCTCTTTGCCTTGCAAGTACATGAAGTATTTCCGTTGAGAGTAGTGGACTATTACGCCCCGGAGCGATGGTCGAGACAACCGATAAAGCTCCATGCATTGCCAATCATCTTGAGATTACCCTGTTATCGACGTTTGAGTTGTTATGATGCTAGGATTGTATGCTAATATGTCAAAATGTGAGTTTTGGCTCACAGAGGTCAAATTCCTCGGACAATAATATCAGCGTCAAGATTGTCAGTTGACCCCGCAAAGTTCGAGCCAGTTCTTGATTGGGAACGACCTTGTAATGTAACTGAAATTCGAAGTTTCCTTAGTCTAGCTGGTTAAGTTAGCAGCACCATTCACTGGCCTCACAAAGTAGGGTGTGAAATTCAAATTAAGCGACAAATGTGAGAATGTTTTTCTAGAGTTGAACATTCACTTGACCACCACCCATATCCTCATACTTCCAACCAGTGTCGATCCGTACCAAGTGTATACTGATGCATCCAAGTTGGTTTGGGGTGTGTGCTCTTGCAAATTTTCCAAGTTGTTGCCTATGGTTCTAGGCAGCTCAAGAACCATGAAAATAATTATCCTACTCACGACCTAGAGATGTCAGCCATTGTCTTCACTTTGAATATTTGGAGAAACTACATTTTCGAGATTTCTTATGAGGTTTTCAATGATCACAAGAGGTTGAAGTATATCCTTACCTTGCGAGACCTCAACCTTTGACAACGGAGATGAGTTGAATACTTGAGCGATTAGGAAGTCGCTGTGCAATACCACCCAGGTAATTAAGGCCTATGTTGTGGCCGACGCTTTAAGTCCAGAACCGATGTATTAGATAGCGAGCAATTTCATGTCCCGTAACGAAGCCTTGGAAACTTTAGAGGATTACGGTATAACTTTGCATATTGGATATTTCTTTGGGTTTATCGCTAACATGACAGTTAAACCCAGTTGTTGCAACTCATTGGGCAAAGGCAGTGGGTAGATCTCGGCACGCATTTCTTTCGAGCGCGAGTTTACACGCATGAGGCTGGAGATGATCGGAGTATTGGAAATAATGGTCTAGTCAGGTACAAAAGCCGTAACGATGTGCCTAACAGTGACTATGCCAAAATCTGGTAATCGAAGAATCTCACCATACTAGTTTCACCATGCGTCCTGGAGGTAAGAAAATGTACCAAGACATGTGACTCACTTTTGGAGGAAGGGTATTAAGTGTGACATCGGTGAGTATGTGGTATGCTGTGTAGTTTGCTAGCAAGTCAAAGCATCAAACAGGCACCCAGCCGGTACACCAGTTCCCTATGCCGTAGTGGAAATGGGAACACATTACCATGGACTTCATCACCGGTCTACCTTGATCGATTAGAGGTTATGATTAAAGTTAGGTGATCGTTGATGGATTGACCAAGTCATGTCATCTCTGTTAAGATGAGTTCACCAGCGTCGTATTTCGTTAAGTTGTGCGAAGACTATAGTCCCAGATCGCAATCCTCGCTCGCGAGACTTTGGCGAGCACTGCAGAAAGTTTGTCACTGAGTTACATCTGAGTTCAGCTTATCATCGTCAGACAGACGATCAATCAGAGCGTACCATTCAGACACTTGAGCACATGCTTCGGGCATGTGTATTTGACTTCGGCGAGAAGTTGCAGGGATGTTTGTCACTGGCCGAGTTCGCTTATAATAACAGTTGCCATAGTAGAATTGACATGGCACCATCTGAGGCATTGTATGGGCAACCATGCAGTTCATCTACGTGTTTGTTTGACACGGAGGACAATGTTCTACTTGGTCTTGAGTTTATCTAGGAGATTCCAGAGAAGATCCCGATTGTTCAAGAGGGGCTTAGGGCAGCCCAGAGTAGACATAATTCATATGCAGATGTGAGGCAGAGACGTCTTGAGTTTGGAGTCGGTGACTTTGTTTATTTAAAAGTTGGCCCTTGCATGGGAGTTAACTGTTTTTGAGTTAAAGGAAAGTTGGCACCAAGGTATTTTAGTCCTTTCCAGTTAGCCCAGATAGTTGGGATAGTAGTGTACATGATTTATTGTTGCCATAGTTATAGCATATACATAATGTCTTTCACGTTTTCCAGTTGAGAAAAGTTCGCACGACACGCCCCAAAACATAGCTTGGATAGATTTACAGCTTCAGAGTAATGCTATCTACGAGAAGCAACCGATTTGCATTCTAGACTAAGATGTCAAGAAACTATGGAACCGCTAGATGTCTGTAGTGAAGATATAGCGAGAACGTCAGAGCCGCAATGAGACTACTTGAGAACATAAGTCGGATGTGCAAGAGGCACATCCACATCTTTTCTAACACTTACGTAATTTCAAAGACGAAATTTCTTTAAGGAGGGGGGGGGGGTAGAGTGTGAGCCCTTAGAAAATTCTTCATCTTTCCGGCATTATTATCACGCTAACCGACATTTATTCGAGATGTCAAAATGTACTTTAATATTTATTTTTTTATTAAACTACGCGTCGTCACGAGCGCGGGAGTATTCGCGGAATATTTTTTCGACGCTCGGTTAATTTCCTACGAGTTTATGAAGCCAATTCTTTTAAAACGTATTTTAAGAAATTCCTATTTTCTGTTTTAAATCTTGGCCGTCCATTTGAGCGAATTGATCTAGACAGTTAGATCAACTTATATATATACCTAACTACCATACACACTCACACACCCTACCCTCTCTCTATCTCTCTCGTCTCCCTCGTCGTTCTCTCTTCCTCTGAAACCAAGGACATAGGCGGAGCTTCGCCACCGCTTAGCGCCGCCATCCGGCCAACCCAGACGGCGAGATTAATTCTTTGACAATAATTATTCAAATAATTCTTTTTTTACTGTTACTCTTTATTGTTTCAGTAATTATCCTTTTGGCCTAGGCAGTTTAACTCCTCACCTTAGGGTAATTTGTTAAAGCTTATTTGACTTTAGTAAATAGGAAAATAACCGGTTATTCCTAGCGTTTTACCATTGTAAAGTTCGGATAAAATGCTAAATTCAATTTCCGCCCAGATCGGAAATCGAGGAGTCGGAAACGTACGAAATTAGTTTGCCGGAATAATTAAATAACATTCAACAATTTAGTATTATTCGCATTTTGAATTCAAAATGTGAATATAAGTTAAACAGAAACTCACACTCACAATTAAGTAAACAACCAACTAACTCGAGACCTCGACTCGGGTAGTCAAATTAGTTAAATCGACGATCAGTTACTAAATCGACTAAAAACGTCGTGACCCTTACTTACCCCTTTTCGTTATTTGTTTAGCTAAGAGACTTGCTTGCGGGACGCGATTCTATGCGAAGCACGAGGAGTGTGGCTTGGGGCGCGGACTTCAACACCGCTATATCAGGTAGGGTGAGTCGGTACCTTCCGGGTTAGTGATTTTCTATATATATAATGTATATGCTATATGTCTTTATCGCATGTTGCATTCATTTGCATTTTACTTTGGTCGTATGTCTCGAGACTGACCCTTTTAATTTATGCATGTTTATAAGTTTGTGATTCCGTGTACTGATGTCTGGCACCGCAAGTTTATTTATTATATGGTGAATCCCGCGTCCTGATGTCCGGGCACCATCACGGTGAATCTGTTGTCCTGATATCCGACACTGTGTTTATATATATATTGTTATATTTATATATATATATATATAAATTGTTTTCAAACCTAACTACGGTTGGGTCGTCTCACCCGCATCGGGTTAGGGAGGACGAGTGCTCACCCCTACTTTTCAGGTACTTGGCAGCCGGTTCGCGAGGACTTGGACAAGGTGCTAGTGGCGTTGCATCGCTCGTGGTTCACTTTTGATATCGAGCAGCCAGCTTCTGGTGTATCTTTTTATTTACCCGATCTCTGTTTCTACATTAACAATTGCACGATGTGTACTTTGTTACTTTTCATTTTGGTTGTGCAGTTGTTTTCCTTTTGCCCGTATTTGTTATGATGACGCAGTTTTCTCATGTCATATTTGAACTTTCATTTTATCTGCTACCTTCCGCTTATTCGTATTTATTCAATAAATTGAGCTTCCTTTGTTTTTAACCCAAATTTACTATTATTTACTTATCCCCAAAGCCTTGTAGTCGTGAGTTGGCGTTGTCGATGCGTACGATTGATAGGAGCACAAAGTGTGACGTTCTTAATGTTTATATGCCCTATTCTTATGCTTTGTTACTTCTTATTTAGTTGTTTTAGGTTCATATTTGATACATGTATGTTCTAGGTAGAGCTATTTCGAATTGAGATGATTTGATGATGAAATTGTGCTAAGTGTTAGAACTCCTGATTGAGCTAGGATTCCTTACTCGACTAGGACTCTACTTTCCTATTTTCATTCTTTCCTATTCCTTAATCGACGATTTCTTTTCAGGAAAGACAAATCATATTTGGAAAGGAAGGAGAGTTGCCGAGTTGCATTCCTAGTTGAACAAGGAAATCATATTCGAGTTGAAGAAGGAGAAGAGGAGGCCGGCCTAGCTACTCCTAGTTGGACCAAGAGATTGCCGTGCAGCCCTTAAAGAGATCTCCCTATTGGACTTGGTTTCCTACATCAAGTTGGATATGGAGTACATAAATCAAATCCATAACAAAGAGGATTTCAGTTTCCCAATTGGATTCTATTTCCTTTTGGCACGCAAGAAGGCTTCCTAGACCTCTATATATAGAGGCCGGCCTCTCCATTCAGCAACATCATCAGCCTATACACAAACACAGCCATAGCTCTGCCGAATTCATCCTTCACCATTCCAAGAAATCCTAAAACCGATTCCATCCTTCCCCACCTATCAATAGCCTTCAAGCACGCTTGTGAAGAAGGTTTCATCCATAGAAATCTCGGCTACACTTGTGGATTGCTTGATTTATAAAGTGTAACCATGATTCACTCTTGTTTAATTTCGGTTTTGGTTTTGTTCTTGTTCTTGGATGAAGTTGCGATTTGTGTAGAGTAGTCTTGTATCAATTTTGTCTATGAAATAGCTACTTGATTCAATTTATATAAAGGATTCGAAAATTGTTTTGGTTTTATGGATTTCTGTTTTTGGTTTCTGCCGAATGTATGTATGATCAATTTTCGATATCTATGTGTTATGACTATGCTTGTAGCATGATATCTAGGTTGTTGGATTAAAGACTTAAGCTAGGAACATGTTTATTCTTGTTTATGTGCTTTTCGAATTGCATGGTTGTTGGTTAAGTAAGTGACATACTTGATGAATTCAATGTGCATGGCTTTGGGATTGCATGATTAAGATGAACATGTTAGAATTTCGATTATGGCTGCTTGGTTTTGATCGAATGTGTTAAGTGTCTATGTGTTTAGGTTACTGCTTAGAACCCTAAATGCATGATCCATCCATGGTTGCTCAACATATGTCTCGGCATGATTCTAAGAATGGACATAGAACTTGTTTCGATTTCCTTTGTATGATTTGTTTTGGTGATTGTTTATGTGTTGGTTGGTTGATCACATGTATATATTAGTTTAGGTTTTATTTACTGTTTTTATGATTCAATCCAAAATCTATATCAAACCTTAAAACCTTTATGAATTCGTGTAAGTATTGTGATCCTAAGCCCTGGCTGGATCCCCGGTTTGTGAACGATACCCTCTTGCTTTATACTACTATGATGTGTTCAGGGTTAAATATTGATGTCGAGTAATCGAGCATTCATCAAATGGCGCCGTTGCCGGGGATCCATTAGAGATGGATCCCTAACTTTTACTACGAATTCATTGTGAATATTGTACATTTGTATATTCTTAATCTTATTCTTATTTCATGTAACATATAGTAATGTATCTTAGGTTGTTGTTTTGGTGCTTGAGTGAATGATTGTTGTAGGTTGTAAATCGAACGGAATAGGTAAAGTCCCTTTTGTTAATATTAGCCTTAACCCTTCATGCTAGCTCTCGAGTTTGCATGAGGTCGAGGGCGGCTTTTATTAACACTTGGAGATTTGTCTAACACATGAGGTGAAGTCCAGCTGAGTAAGGGGCACGCTCTTTTATTACTCTGGTGCATGGGACCAAAACTGGATCTCAGAGAACTACTGACTGACATACATCTCGGTGATGGAGTCGATAGGGAGTTCGCTCTCCGTAGTTCAACAAATGAGTCCTACCATGTTCACTATCTCTGATTGAGCTAAAGGCCTTCTGAAACAAAGACTTGATCTTGTGTCTAGGCATCCATACTTAGGCCGCACGTCCACCTTGATTTACAACTTAGAATCAATCGATCATTCAATCATTGAAATAGCAAAAAGAACTTGTGATTTGTATGAACTTGTGAAAACGTAAAGAACTAACACTTGTAAACTTGACATAGTTGTCGTGTCCTTCCCCTTAAGTGTGCGTGTGTATGACTAAGGGAAGGCACGAATTTTATGTATCCATTATGTATTCTTCATGGCTAACTCGTTACCTTTCATATAAACAGGTACTATGCATGTCCGAATTTTCTAAGAAGACACAAGAGCTCAAGGATCGAATTCAAGCACTTAGAGATTTGAACAACTCTTTCATAAGTAAACCTTTGAATTTCGAAACATCTGCAAGCAATTCAAACTTAAACTCTTCACCTAGATCAGAAGAAGAGGAGGATCTGTCCTTTCCATTCGTCTTCAATTCAGACTTAGACACAATTGCGGGCCGTGACATAATTCCTGTTGGTGCTCCAATGGCACTCAAGAATGCATTCATTCCTACCACCCCGGAATCACCTTCATGCATTGCTTTCACTCCACCTGATGAAGCTAACTTCTCCATTCCTGTTCAATTGCTTGGGCAGCTGCCTAAGTACTCTGGTTCTTCAATGGAAGACCCTAATGTTCACCTTAGGGAGTTCTTGGACATTTGCAAGCTCCAATCGATTCATCATCTTTCTCAAGAAGGCTTGAGGTTGCTTTTGTTCCCATTTACCCTTAAGGATGATGCTAAACGTTGGTTATATTCTTTGCCTGCAGGAATCATCACTACATGGGACGAAATGACTAGGAGGTTCTTGAAGCAATTCTTCCCTGCTCAACTCACGAAAAAACTTAGGAGGGAGATTCAGAACTTCACTCAAAAAGATGGTGATTCACTATATGAGGCTTGGGAGGAATTTCAGGAACTACAAAGGAAGTGCCCTCACCATGGTATTTCGTTGGATGACTTGGTGCAATTCTTCTATGAAGGACTCGACACCACCAATAAGAGCATGGTGGACTCGGCATGTGGCTGCACCTTCATGAACAAAACCGGTCAAGAAGCTTATACCTTGATTGATGACTTGGCTGACAACAATCGCCAATTTAGTTCCAAGGAGAAGAGAGGAAGCAAGAGCCGTGGGGTGTATGATGTTGATGCAAGGAATCAGATGGCTACTTTAGAAAGGAAGCTTGACGTGCTAGTCAAGGCATTCAATGGTTCGAGCATCAACCCTCAAGCATGCGGCATTTGTTCTTTCAAGGATCACACGACTGACAATTGTCCAAATGGTGCAATGACTGAAGAAGAGTTGAACTTTATGGGGCAACAAAGGCCTAGGTACGATCCATACTCGAACACATACAACCCTGGACTTAGAGATCATCCAAATTTTCGTTGGAGCAACAATGCTCAACCATCCAATGCTCAAGGTCAAGGACCTCGTCCTTCAGGTTTGTTTGTGAGGCCTCAGGTACCTCAAGGTTCTGCTCCCTTTAACTCTAATGTTCATGGTTCGAATAATACATCTTCACCTAATTATGATGAACTTTTGAAGTCTCTTGCTCAAGGGCAACAAAATCTAAACTCTGCTACTCAAGCTTTAGTTACAGGTCAACAAGCTCATTCGAAGGACATAACCGAGCTTAAGAAGCAGATGGGACAAGTGATCGATTTCATGGGCAAGATCCATGAAGGAGGGAAGTTGCCGAGCCAAACTGAGCCTAATCCGAATGTGAAGGCCATGGTGACACGAAGTGGGAGGACTTTGGATGTTCCAATGCAGCAACACAAGAAGGCCGTGCCTTTTAAAGGTAAGGAGGCCGAGAATTGCAATGTCAAAGACTTAGAGAAGGACCCTGCCTCCTCTAAAGCCAATGATGCCGTGCCCCTACCAAAAGAAGATCATGCCGTGCATGACAAAGGTAAGGATCCTAACTCTAGTGGTTTGGTTTCAACTAATGATCTTCCTCGTGTTCCCTTCCCTAGTAGATTTGCAAAGCAAAAGAAGGATGACTCTGATCAAGCCATGCTCGACATTTTCAAGAAAGTGGAAGTAAACATGCCTCTTATTGAATGCATACAACAAAACCCTAAGTATGCTAAGTTTTTGAAAGAATTGTGCACCAATAAGAGGATGACTCGAGAGAAGGAGGTTGTTACAATGAGTGAGACGGTTTCTGCCGTGCTCCAAAGGAAGCTACCACCAAAGCTTAAGGATCCAGGGAGTTTTTCTATCCCTTGTACAATCGGAAACATGACATTTGAAAAGATAATGCTAGACTTAGGTGCATCTATCAATGTAATGCCGCACTATATCTATGAGAACCTAGGTCTAGGTGATTTGAAACGTGATAATGTTGTGATTCGATTGGCTGATTGTTCCAACAAAGTCCCTTTGGGCTATGTTGAAGATGTTCTTGTGCAGGTATCGAGCTTGATCTTTCCTGCCGACTTCTATGTCATAGACATGGAGCCAATGGAGGCAGATGACAAGGAGGTTCCTATCTTGTTAGGCCGCCCCTTCATGAGGACTGCACGAACAAAAATAGATGTGTTTAGTGGATCACTCACCTTCGAGTTCGATGGTGAAGTGATTAGCTTCAACATCTTTGAAGCTATGAGGTATCCTCTTTCGGAGTTAAGTGATTGTTTTTCAGTTGACATACTTGATTCCCTTGCAGATAACTATCTAGATACCTTGACAAATGACGAGTTGGCACTCACCATTGCCCAAGGGGCCGGATTTACAAGTGATAGCTCAAACATTTCGGTGTTAGAAGCTAAAGATGCCGTGCCATCCTTCATTCATGAGAACGTGACCTCTCTTGAGGTTGCACGTGAGGTAAGCTTTGTCTCTCCTAGTCCAATTCTCTTAACTACTAACAAGAATCTTCCTTCTGTGGTGCAAGCTCCGAAGCTCGATCTTAAGGTTCTTCCGGACCACTTGAAGTACGCGTTCTTAGGAGAAGAGGATACATTGCCCGTGATCATTTCATCTGCACTAAATGAGGAACAAGAAGAGAGATTGATTGAAGTGTTGAAGAGACACAAGACGGCAATAGGATGGACCTTAGCCGACATCAAGGGGATCAGTCCTACCATGTGTGTGCATCGAATATTGCTAGAAGATGGTGCCAAACCAACCAAGGAAGGTCAGAGACGCCTTCACCCACCAATGATGCAAGTTGTAAAGGATGAAATCACTAAGTTGCACGATTGTGGCGTGATCTACCCCATCTCGGATAGTAGGTGGATCTCTCCCATCCAAGTTGTGCCAAAGAAGTTAGGCATCACGGTGGTGAAGAACAAGGACAACGAGTTGGTGCCTCAAAGGACAGTGACCGGTCATAGAGTATGTATTGACTATAGGAAGCTCAATGCAACAACAAGGAAGGATCACATGCCATTGCCATTCATTGATCAAATGCTTGAGAGGTTAGCTGGTCACTCTTTCTATTGTTTCCTTGATGGATATAGTGGATACAACCAAATAAGTGTTGCGGAAGAAGATCAAGAGAAGACCACATTCACATGCCCTTTTGGTACGTTTGCCTATCGTCGCATGCCTTTTGGTTTATGCAATGCCCCAGGTACGTTTCAACGTTGTATGTATCACATTTTCTCTGAGTATATTGGTTCCAAAATTGAAGTTTTCATGGATGATTTTTCTGTCTATGGTGAAGATTTCGAAACTTGTTTAGAAAATGTTGAACTTGTGCTCAAACGTTGTGAAGAAACTAACTTGGTTTTGAATTGGGAAAAATGTCACTTTATGGTCACGCAAGGCATTGTCTTAGGTCATATTGTTTCATCTAGAGGAATTGAGGTTGATAAGTCTAAAATAGATCTTGTGCGTCACTTACCCCTCCCCACAAGTGTGAGGGATGTTCGATCGTTTCTTGGACATGCAGGTTTCTATCGTAGGTTTATCAAGGATTTTTCCAAGATTGCGAGACCACTAAGTTCATTGCTTCAAAAGGACGTTCCCTTTCACTTTGATGATGATTGCAAGCAGGCATTCGAGACTTTGAAGAAGCTCCTAACTTCAGCACCGATCATGGCACCGCCGGATTGGTCCTTGCCATTCGAGTTGATGTGTGATGCCTCCGACTATGCAGTTGGAGCCGTGCTAGGGCAGAGGAAGGACAAGCAGCCCTACGCCATCTACTATGCCTCACGAACACTCAATGATGCTCAACAAAACTACACCACCACTGAAAAAAAACTTCTTGCCGTGATCTTTGCTCTAGATAAGTTTCGTTCTTACTTACTTCAATCTAAAGTTATTGTGTACACTGACCATGCAGCTTTGAAGTATTTAATGACAAAGAAGGATGCCAAACCAAGATTGATTCGATGGATTCTTCTACTCCAAGAATTTGATCTCGAGATCAAGGACAAGAAGGGATGTGACAATGTTGTGGCGGATCATTTGAGTCGTTTGGTGAGAGATGCCGAGCCCTTGGCCATCCAAGAGAGCTTTCCGGACGAGCAACTCTTTCGAGTTGAGGTAAGTGAACCATGGTATGCAGATATTGTCAATTATCTTGTTTCTAAGCAATTTCCGGATACTTTATCGCATGCTCAAAAGAATAGACTTAAGGCATTAGCTAAGTACTATGTTTGGGATGAACCATACTTGTGGAAACATTGTGTTGATCAAATCATTAGGAGGTGTGTCCCTGAACATGAACATCAATCTATACTTACGTTTTGCCATTCTGAATCTTGTGGAGGACATTTTGGTTCACGTAGGACTGCGCTTAAGGTGCTCGAATGTGGTTTCTTTTGGCCTACGATTTTTAAAGATGCATATCATTTTTGCATGACTTGTGATAGGTGCCAACACATGGGAAACTTAGGATCTAAAGATCAAATGCCTATGACACCGATTATATATGTCGAAATTTTTGATTGTTGGGGTATTGATTTCATGGGACCTTTTCCTAGTTCTAATGGTTTCTTATACATACTCGTTTGTGTTGACTATGTTTCGAAATGGGTGGAAGCAAAGGCCACCCGGACTAATGATTCTCGAGTTGTTGCAGATTTCCTTCGTTCTAACATTTTCTCTAGGTTTGGTATGCCGAGAGTTATCATTAGTGATGGAGGATCTCACTTTTGCAACCGGACCATTGAGGCGTTGTTGAAGAAGTATGGAATTAAGCATAAGGTTGCTACGCCTTATCACCCCCAAACAAGTGGACAAGTGGAGTTATCTAATCGTGAGATCAAGAGAATTTTAGAGAAGTCTGTTGGACCATCACGCAAGGATTGGTCTCAACGATTGGATGATGCTCTTTGGGCCTATAGGACGGCATACAAGACTCCCCTAGGCATGTCACCATTTCGACTAGTCTATGGCAAGGCGTGCCATCTTCCTGTGGAGCTTGAACATCGTGCATGGTGGGCTGTGAAGAATTTTAACATGGATATTGATGAGGCCGGATTACATAGGAAGTTGCAATTGCATGAGCTTGAAGAGATTAGGAATGAGGCCTATGATTCGGCAATGGTTTACAAGGAGAAGACTAAGACATTCCATGACCGCATGATTAGGAAGAAACACTTTGTCGTGGGGCAGAAAGTTCTTTTGTTTAATTCTCGACTTAGATTGTTTCCGGGCAAGCTCCGTTCTAGGTGGCTTGGACCGTTTGTTGTTACTAATATTTTTCCTTCTGGTGCTATTCAGATCAAAAGTATGGTGCATGGAAAGGAATTCACGGTCAATGGACATCGCTTGAAGCCGTACTATGACAATTTCGTGGAACACAATGTGGAGGAGACGTCTCTCCTTGATCCTACGGCAAGCAAGTGATGCAAATGAAGTAGTCTAGGCTATAGACTCTAAACTTAAGCCAATGAAGGAGCCATCAATGAGTGTTTGCATTTTCTTACCCTTAACTCTTTCTAGTTTCGTTGCTTATCATATTGTACATTGAGGGCAATGTAAGTTTTAAGTGTGGGGTGGGGTATACATCATTCGTTGAATTCTATTGTTTGATGTTATGTGTTTCGATTTTGTGTTTTGATTTTCGAAATTTTAGTGTCATTTTGGTTCTGTTTTTCGATTTTTAAGTTGTTTAGTTGTTTTGTTTTTGTTTTGAGTCCTAGGTATGCCTTTGACTGTCTAGGATGAGTTGATCTTTGAATTTATGGTTGATAGATGATCATGATATTGGAATGAACTTCATTGTTATTTGATGGTTAATCGATGTGTAGATTTTGTACGAACATGTAGTAGATGAGGATTTTGAAACTTAGGTACAGAATGAGCATGTTCCTTACTTGTTTGAATTCATGTAACCTATGTGAGATTCGAGCCATATACTTGTGCCTTTCTTTGGAGAGTTTATTCTATCGTTTCTTGGCTTTATAACCTCATTACATCTATTTTGATCAATTCATATGCCATAGATTTGCAATGAACTAGAGAATGCTAGAACTTACTTTGTGAAACTTTCGAAGCTTTATGTCATAATATACTCTGATTTTGAAAAAGATTGTTGGATCTTTTTAGGATTTCCACGACTTAAAGCCAAAAAGCCGTAAATCCCTATTTGAGCCCTGTTTGGGACACCTTAGTTTTAACCCCTTTGAGCCTACGTTAAGCCTTTTCTTTCATTACCAACATGTTATATCCCTGCTTAGTATAGTTATATCTCTACCTTGTCTTTGAGGCTTGGCAGAGCCGATTCTTGGTGTTAATATGGAGTGATGATTTGATTCAAGTGTGGGGTTATGCTATTGTATGTTATGCCTTGAAAAGAGTATGAAAAAGAGAAAGAAAAATGTGTTGATGCCGTGAGAAACAGAAAAGAAAAAGATATAGGCACGGCAAGAAAAGAAAGAAAAAGTTGAATGAAAGAATGATGATCTCGGCATACATACATGTTTTTGGTGAATTTGGAGTTGTGATGTATTTGTTGAAGGCTCAATAATGTTATACTTTAGCCTTTGTTCGTTTTCACAATGTTTAAAGTGATGAATGGGTCCAACATGAGGATATTTGGCCCTTGTTTTATGGAGTATGGCGACATAAGGTGGATGTTTTGCTCTGCTAAGTCTTGAGGATGACCTTTGTGATTCCTTTACCCTGAAAAATATATCAATGCCGAGCCTAAACCATCCCTTCTCTAAAGATCCGCATGATTCTTAAAATGAGTAGCTCTTGATTTGTGGAGTTTGTTTCATAAGTAAGCATATGGTTTGGGTTCATTTGTGCATATGATTGGTATCTTTCATGAGGTTTTCGATTTCCCTATGTTCATAACTCTTGTGTGTGAAAAGCTTTTAAGCATATGCCATATTCTTGAGAGAAAAGATTTGGAGTGCATATCCTATGTGAGTTGAATTTGAACTCGTTTTGAACATGTCGAGCTTAAAATCACCTTTGTTTCTGCCATGTCTTACTTGTTAAACGAAATCTCATGTTTATTAACCATTGAATTCATCTTATCTATTTCGATTGAATGCTATTCTTGATGCTATGAGTTTGAAGATCTCTGAGACAAAATGTTGAAGGCATTAGTGTTGTGTCGTTAGTTATAGTTGTTTTGATTTCGTTTTATGTTTTGATTTCCCTTTTTAGTGTTTGCTAAGGGACTAGCAAAGTCTAAGTGTGGGGTTGTTGATAGGAGCACAAAGTGTGACGTTCTTAATGTTTATATGCCCTATTCTTATGCTTTGTTACTTCTTATTTAGTTGTTTTAGGTTCATATTTGATACATGTATGTTCTAGGTAGAGCTATTTCGAATTGAGATGATTTGATGATGAAATTGTGCTAAGTGTTAGAACTCCTGATTGAGCTAGGATTCCTTACTCGACTAGGACTCTACTTTCCTATTTTCATTCTTTCCTATTCCTTAATCGACGATTTCTTTTCAGGAAAGACAAATCATATTTGGAAAGGAAGGAGAGTTGCCGAGTTGCATTCCTAGTTGAACAAGGAAATCATATTCGAGTTGAAGAAGGAGAAGAGGAGGCCGGCCTAGCTACTCCTAGTTGGACCAAGAGATTGCCGTGCAGCCCTTAAAGAGATCTCCCTATTGGACTTGGTTTCCTACATCAAGTTGGATATGGAGTACATAAATCAAATCCATAACAAAGAGGATTTCAGTTTCCCAATTGGATTCTATTTCCTTTTGGCACGCAAGAAGGCTTCCTAGACCTCTATATATAGAGGCCGACCTCTCCATTCAGCAACATCATCAGCCTATACACAAACACAGCCATAGCTCTGCCGAATTCATCCTTCACCATTCCAAGAAATCCTAAAACCGATTCCATCCTTCCCCACCTATCAATAGCCTTCAAGCACGCTTGTGAAGAAGGTTTCATCCATAGAAGTCTCGGCTACACTTGTGGATTGCTTGATTTATAAAGTGTAACCATGATTCACTCTTGTTTAATTTCGGTTTTGGTTTTGTTCTTGTTCTTGGATGAAGTTGCGATTTGTGTAGAGTAGTCTTGTATCAATTTTGTCTATGAAATAGCTACTTGATTCAATTTATATAGAGGATTCGAAAATTTTTTTGGTTTTATGGATTTCTGTTTTTGGTTTCTGCCGAATGTATGTATGATCAATTTTCGATATCTATGTGTTATGACTATGCTTGTAGCATGATATCTAGGTTGTTGGATTAAAGACTTAAGCTAAGAACATGTTTATTCTTGTTTATGTGCTTTTCGAATTGCATGGTTGTTGGTTAAGTAAGTGACATACTTGATGAATTCAATGTGCATGGCTTTGGGATTGCATGATTAAGATGAACATGTTAGAATTTCGATTATGGCTGCTTGGTTTTGATCGAATGTGTTAAGTGTCTATGTGTTTAGGTTACTGCTTAGAACCCTAAATGCATGATCCATCCATGGTTGCTCAACATATGTCTCGGCATGATTCTAAGAATGGACATAGAACTTGTTTCGATTTCCTTTGTATGATTTGTTTTGGTGATTGTTTATGTGTTGGTTGGTTGATCACATGTATATATTAGTTTAGGTTTTATTTACTGTTTTTATGATTCAATCCAAAATCTATATCAAACCTTAAAACCTTTATGAATTCGTGTAAGTATTGTGATCCTAAGCCCTGGCTGGATCCCCGGTTTGTGAACGATACCCTCTTGCTTTATACTACTATGATGTGTTCAGGGTTAAATATTGATGTCGAGTAATCGAGCATTCATCAACGATCCCGTATCGATTGGTACTAACTTAGGACTATGGCGATTACTGCTGCATTTCGGGACCAGAAATGGTCCCGGGGTGTGACAATACTTCAATTACACAAGCCACACAAATCAAGCAGAATCAACAAGCCAAGCAACAAAGATATAAGTGATACACCAAGCAAATCAAGAAACCAAGCAATAAAGACACAAGTCCTACACTAAGCAAATCAACAAGCCAAGCAGCAAAGATCAACAAGCCAAGCAGCAAAGATACATGTCATACACCAAGCAAATCAACAAGCCAAGCAGCAAAGATACATGTCATACACCAAGCAAATCAACAAGCCAAGCAACAAAGATACAAATTGTAGTCATACACCAAGCACAATCTACACGCCCACAAGGAAGACACAATGTCCAATCATGCACAAAGTACGATCATCACATTCGTGAGGCACATTAAAAAGACATAAGCTAGTCATGTATGCATACTAAATCCTTGTTCCAATTCCTTTTCATTCACTCAAACTATTCAAGCATCTCTTATTTTACCACATTATCTTCCAATGATACGTATGTGTATTCAAATACTGACAACAACTACCCATACATTACATTTAAGTTTCGATAACCATAACTTTTATTAGATAGCTTGCTATACATGTCACTCTATTTTTCAACTAGAATACAAGCTTTCTTTCGAATAGCCTATGGTATGTTTCACACCAGTTTCAGCATGCAAGTGCACAAGGAAGTTTCTCAATACCCCTCCATCAATATGAAATTCATGGAAATGGCATGACCTTTCATTTATCATGGCTTTCTCTCTTTGATTATAACAAAACTTGTCATACATGCTGCTTTATCATTCCTCATAAGCCATATTCCAAACCATGCTAAAATCCTCTCGAGCATAACCAAAATGAGCAACGAAGATAGATAAACATTGTAAATTGTCACGGTAGTAAAAGACTTTGAGCCAAGCTATAAATACAACAAATCAAAGCTACTCCAAGCTAGAAGGTCCATGCCATGCAATGATGCTAAGGGACATGTTATCGAGCCAAGCAGCTGTGACATGTTATTCCAAACTCGAAAATCTACACCACTTAATCATGCCAAGCAATATTATCAAGCCAAGCAGTTGTGCATGTTATTCCAAGCTTGAAAATCTACACCACTTAATCATGCCAATCAATATTACAAGCCAAGCAGTTGTGACATGTTATTCCAAGCTCGAAAATCTACACCACTTAATCATGCTATGCAATTTTATCAAGCCAAGCAGTTGTGACATGTTACTCCAAGCTCGAAAACGACACCACTTAATCATGCCGAGCAATATTATCAAGCCAAACAGTTGTAACATCCTACTCCAAGCTAGAAAAATGCGAGCAATACTATCAGGCCAAGCAATTGTGACATAAGAGACCAAGCCAGTGGTGTTCAATACTATGCAACCAACAACTCCATGCGTAAATAATAACCATGTCACAACTAAGGTTAAGCATCATACAAACAAGCTAGACATACATTATGCATATTTAAGCCATTTCCTTCAACAAGGAATGCACAATCGATTCACAACAACAAGCACATTAGAACATAACAATGTCATAAAACCGAGGTCGGGTATCCAATAAAGAACTAACAAGAAGCATAGAAAGACAAATCAGTCCAAACTCTTATCTTGTAAAACTTTATTGGAATCGAAAACCCGAGTTAAAGTCACACCAAGCAAATAACATGCTTCTTAATGCTACTAACTCTCAAACTCTCCAAGCTAACAATCCCATCATTCTCATGCTAATTCAAATAACTTGCAAGCAAGTATCTTTTGGAAGATTAATGCGACTCTGAGAAAGTTTACTAGTATCTGTGTTATATGTTCATACATGGGGGCTGTGCTGCTGGATTTGTTGCTGGGATGGAAGCTTTGCTTTCAAATTTTCTATTATATATGATGCTCTTATAAAAGCAAATTAAAGAAGTAAGTTGTGGTCATTCAATCAACATGCTCCATTGCTTTGGAACTAATGTTCTTCTTAAAGTGAAACGCCAGGCTGGTAGGCCTCCATGCCGATGCATAAGATTTTGTAAGAACCTTACAAGTATGTAAAGTAAATTCAAAATATCAAAGCCAAGTAAAGGAAGGATCATATGAAGCAAAGAATATAAGTGAGGTGGTCACAAGCTCAAATTATTTGAATACATGCCTCAGACATGCTCATGCATAACAACTAGTATTCAAATCCAAGCAAGCAAGCAGACATCATGCAAACTTATTCCCTTACCAAGTGAATTTCCTGATGGCACAATACACTAATCAAGACATATGCACATGGAAGGTCAAAGATAATTTGAAGAGTTAGATTGTTAATGCTGCTGTGAAAGCACTACGAGCTGCTGCCGTGTTGTATGATTGGTATCCAGGGTGTTTCCCTGACCATTATGTGACAACCAACTTTTGTCATGCCAATATGCTAGCCTAGTTTCGAGCTTTATCCTACCAGATTTTCTCTATAGAACCCTACACCATGTTAGCCAGACCAAATTTTTATTTCTCTTAAGAATTGGACCAAATTCCAGTAACCAAATGCACCTCCCTATCAAGCAGCAAATACTTTCTCCCCTTAAACAACCATCATGTCAAGATAATGTTAGAACACCAGATTCATATGCCAATCTAACTATAACAAAGAGAACTATGCCAATCATACCACTTCTCTCTTTGAAACTCGTGCATCATCTGTATCCAAGCAATCATGTCGAACCAAAGAACAACCAAAGCCATTATTTTCCATGCTAACATGTTCTGCTTTAGTTATTGGGATAATCATGCGGCTACTAACTTAGGCATATAGAGTCTCATGCTTTAGAACATGCCCAAACAAAGCCAAACCAAGTGAAGATTTTTCTTACAACATCAAAGCTAATCAAGCAGGATTAAGTCATACAAACCAACGCAAATCCACGCCAAGCAAAAGTGATTAAGAAAAATTCAAATCTCAGCAGTAAAATGTTCAAGCCAAGCTATGTTTCTAAATTCTGCATATACCAAGCCAACCAATGTCGTGCTCTAACATTCTTTACCATAGTGGAATTCAATGGACAAACAATGAAGATGTAAGATCTGTAGTCATATATTATCAATCAATCGCTGTGATTGTTGAGCAAAATTCAAATCCTAGCAGTGAGCATAGTTTCAACAAGGCAAAAAGACCAACCCGATGCCTCAATTTGTTTTAAGATTCAAGCTTTAAATAATCAAAAACAAGCATATTTCATTGTTGAAATGATGCTCACCTGGCCTGGATATCATGATCGATCTCAATGCATCAATTTAGCTTAGTGTTCTGATTTCCAGCAACTAATTAATGTTGCAGAGACGATATTCAATCACATCAGCAAATTGAAAATGCCAAAAGTCAAAATATGCACTACAATACAACAAGGAGCCAAGGATGACCCAAGCTATCATCACATCCGAAATAGGAGGAGAGTGAGATAGAGAAACCAGTGAAGGAGATGTTTATACCAAGCAACATAGGAGGCCTGATGCAATCAAACTACTAGAAACCCAGCAAATGAATTCCATAGACCAGAGATTCAAGCTATTCAAGGAAAGACCATTACCGGCGTCGAAGAGATAAAGAAAAAAACAAGTTTGCTAAGTTTAACTAAGAGGTGACGCTTCATGCTAGTGTGCTACACTCATCTAAGTTATGGGACCTAATATTTAGTATTGATTATCTGGCCCATTCTCATGCTTTCATGACCCATATAATCAAGGGGGCTAATGTTGATGCCTCTTTTTCAACAAGCCAAAAACCAAGGCCCGACATGCAAAAAGACCGAGCCAACGGTCCTAAAATCACGCCAAGCTTAATATCAAGCCAAACATAGATTAAAACACGTCATACAATTCTCGTAGACCCAAACTACACTTTGGGGCTTACACGAGGGTCGTGGTATGGAAGATAAGGAGCTTGTGAGGCCCATTGTCAAAATAGAGCACGTAAACAAATTTTGGGCTTGGGAACCAAAATTCATGCATTATATGGCTTTAAATTCGACATTGGGCTAGTAGAGAAAGGGATCTTCAGCCCAATAAAGCTAAGGCCCATTTTTGGCCCAAAACCCATCACATAACCCATATCCATTTACTATTTTAGTTGCTTCATCCCCATTTGGCAAACACATTCTACCACTTTTACTGCTGGGATTGGTGCTTGCCTAGTTTCGGCAGCACCAGAAAATCAGGGAAAGGCAATCACACCTAGATCTTTTAAGATCTCTTTGATTTCCTATCCCCACAACTTCCTTTGAGCATGATTTAAGGAGCCCATGATCTTTAGTTGGTGACAGTAGCACCAAATGTCCTTGCCATCACCGCCCTTATCCATAGACCACGCATCCGAGATGAAGAGAAGCCTTGAGGACCATTGGTCTTTAGGTTCATCCTCCTTTCCCAACCCCACAATAAAGAGGGAAAGTTATTATTTCAATGGGGGATGGATGGGGATTCAACCCACATGGATTCAATCCAACTCATCCGATCTCACCCCAACCAGAAGAGAAAACTCAGTAACTTCAAGCAAGAGAGCATGCCTTATCTCTCACACTCAAACCATCACCCACCTTGCCTTAATACTCACCCAAATCATGCAATCTCATCTCTACTGAATTCACAAGCATCCAGCTCCCTCACCATGCCCCTCCTGTAAGCTTCGTTACTCTTGTTAAGCATAAAAAAGAGTTGTTACGGCCAAGTAAATCTCTTCCGTTATAAGTGAATCGCTGCTGTTACAAGTGAATTGCTATTGTTACTATCAAGTTAGATCAATCACATCAAAATCGTTCTTGGATCCTTTCCTCGATCGATTTTGGGCCTAGTCGCACCGCAAAAACACAATCTTACAATATATATGTATGTATAAAAGCTTATACATACCATAAGGAAAATAAGGACACAATGTATGTTTTAGATTAGTGGTACAATGAGGAATCGACTTGAGGATGAGTATAATTATGTAATCTACTCAAGCACTTGTACCACGATGAGAAAAGTGAATGTATATGCGTATAATTGAGGATGAGTATGCAAGAGTAATGTTTTAAAATCTTGGTGAGTTGTTATCTATTTGAAAAGATTAACTTCATTAACTGATAGATGACTTACAAATTCAAAAAACCTTGAATGCATATGCAAGGTTTGAGAGTGTTTACAAAGTTTAACTGAAGGGAAGCAAACTGAAGGGGAATTTCAAATAAAACTATCTCAGATAATGAGCTCCTAGTGTAAACTCTCTTGATAAATCTCCGTCTAAACTTGAGAGTGAATGGATTTGATAAATGATGACTGCCATGATTGGTGGATTGTAGGATGGAGTGTCTGACATGTATGGATGATTTGGTGGATGAAGCATCTATGTAACCAAAAAAAATTTACTTATATATATACTTATTCACTATGTCAATATTGTCAATATACGACACATATCAGGCGACATATGTCAGGTTAAGTGTTGTTCGGAAGTTTGGAGTGACATATATATGTGTATATGTTGTCTAAATAGAGTCATAAATTCAAGACTTAGATATTACCATCTTTTCCACATAAATATGTGTATATGTGGAAAAGATGGTAATATTTAGGCGACTTATATATGACGTGTGAGATTTTTCCTTAATTCTAGAGAGGGATTCTAAAGTTGACTAAAAAATGAAACAACAATAAGACGACAGTTATATGTCATCTGAGTTTGAAGCTTAATTTAGAGGCAAAGACACCTAGTTGACTAAATGAATATTGTTACTTTGACGACATTTATATGTACCCTAGAATTAAGTACATATACATACTTTTTGTCTAGATGGGACAACATTTATATGTCGCTTAGTTTATGTTAAAATTAGTACGGGTTTTGGAGGGCTAAGTTTGATGACTCCTAAAATTGCTGCACGCCCAGACCGTGTACACATATATTTGTCCTAAAATCTGCCGCTTTCACAAAAGCAATTCGGCGAAAACAAAAACTCTCAGCTCTCTATCATTCTCTCTCTCAAAACATTCTGGGTTTTGGAGAGAAAATATTCTCTCGATCTCTCTTTTCTCTTGGCTCTCAATCTCTCTGTTCTCTCAATCTGGGTAAGCAATTTCTACTTGGAATTTGGAGATTTTGAGATTACTGTTTGAGATTTCAATGGGTTTTGCGGTTTCATTACTTATTGGGGATTTTTGATTGGGTTTCCTTATGAATTTGGGGATTTTCGATTTGATTAGGTTTATTTTGCAGGGAAGAATTTGTTGGAAGGAAAGAATCTGGATTGTACTTGAATCTGGATTCAGTGTGAACAGTACAATATCCTCATTAAGATAAGTAATTGAGTCTCTACCATTTAAATTTAATCCTGCACTGCTTTGATTTTTGAATCCCTTACTCCGGTGAATCAATGAATCATGAAGATTAAGACAAAGTCTTTTTAGATAGTAATCGCTAAATCTTTCAGCTTTTAACTTTCAATTCCGTTATGTTCATATTAGGTTCGTCACTCACATGCTTTTTAATTTCTCTATCATGGTGATGGTGTTAGTTATTGTGGGTAGTATATTTATCTGACTCACCTGTGAATATTTTATGCAGTTACAAGTGTTGAAACAGTGTGCATTAGGCAACTTGGACGAACCTTTTGTCAACCCTGGCATAAATGAGAAGCAATCGTTGTTTGTTCTGATGGTAAGTCTTGGTTCGAATTTTTAATTAGTTCCTAGTGCAAAGAAGAATGTTGTTGTATTTGTTTCATGTATACATGGTTTATATGTGTGCCTGTACTCTTTCACTGCTTATTCGTTTTCTTTTAGTCTCTAACTGATCACATATCTCATGTATTAGGTTGAACCTAAAGCATCAAATAAATCTCATTTTACTCAAGAACTTATCTCAACTGTTTTGTTCACAATTGTGGTTGGATTTGTGTGGTATGAGTAACTGAAACACTAGTATTTGTTTCTCTGTTTTGCAACTTAAAGTTGTTGTTCCCCAATAATTTTTGAATTATTGTTTTAGTAACAATATAGAACTTTGTTTAGGTTTATGGGCACGGTTAAGTACGTAGGGAGTTTGGGTGGAATAGGTGCTTCAGGAGTTGGCTGAAGCTTGTCCTATACCCCAATGGAGTTGAATAAACACTAGTATTAGTGATCGTTGATACGTTTTTTGTTTATGGTTGACTTGCCCCCCCCCCCCCCCACCCACACACATTATTGTCACATTGTATGGTTAATCTTGTTTTGTCTGGTTGAATTCTCTGAGTTTGTGAAGTTTTCTGGAAATTATGTTTCATTTAATGCATACAAGACTAGACTAAGTGATCATCCAAGTTCTATAAATTGTGTGCTTCTTATTCTGTAGTTGCCAAACAAAATCTTGGAGACTATTTACAGCTAATCTTGGCTCTGTCCTAAGTCCTGACAAAGACTCATACTTGATTGGGAACGTTCAGAAATATTACTAAAAGAAATGTGGAGATTCTAACGTTTTACTAACTTTAGTCCCTGCGTGCTCACCCAAACGAATTTTTACGTTTTGATGTCGGTTTAGTTTGTTATTTTTGAATATTGAACTTTGAAGTTTGAACTAGTGGCACCAATACTACACTTGAGACTGCTAGAGAAAGTTCCTGGTAATGTTATACTGGTCTTGATATCCTTTATTTATTCCATGATTGCCAACCCAAACCGTTATTCAATTGCTATGATTTCCTCTTTTGTAGCATTGATCCTTTCTATGTCTTTCTCCCAAAGTTACATTGTATGATAACTCTATTTTAAGTATACGATCTTGTCAGAGTGTGAATTACTTTTGCTTTATTTTAGCATGCTTGTTTTCCAATATTTTTTTCATATTTAGTTAGATCTCATTTGTCAATTATGGTTACATCAAATGAAACAAAAGTAGTGTTTGTTCTTCTCTGCATTAAAAGCTTTCTAATGCCTGCGTATATAATGGGTTGTTTGATGTTGCTTCTTACATTATTCCAGAGTGTCTTTGGTATAAAACCAGATTAAGCAGCACGCACTCTAAATATTCCGATTTGATGTGGAACAAGCATACCAACCTTCACCTCCTTATTCCTATTCTTTTCTTATTTTATTCTTGTTCATGGGTTTCCTTGGCCCTGGCACAAAACAAAACCATTATTCCAGTGCATGTGGGGCTTATTCTTGATGACCTTGATTATTATTTCACAAAGGATATTTGGTTGAGTTACATCAATATGTCTGTCTTCGACTTTCTGCTACTAATCCTCACTACAACATAAGGATTATTTTGAAAACTAGGCATATCAAAGAAAATGTTGTCAGTGCAGCTGTTGCTGGTTCTCAGTTCTCACTATTCTTTTCGCAATTCATTTATAATGATGGTGGTTTATCTCTTAACTATCATATGTTGGGTTCATGATATTCATTTTTACTTACGATTTTTGTTCTCTGTTGGGCTGCAGCTCTTGACTTGATAAAGAAAGAACTTTCCAAGTTGGTGACAATGGAAACCAAAGTCTTCATCCTCCACTTGGCAACTAATCTATGCTCTCTTTAAATTGATTCAGTTGATATACATGCAACTTAGCTTATATATATGTCCAATTGTTGTTCTTAAAAGCAGTGGCTGGTTCGGAAAAATAACTATGGAGGATATTGATGATCTGCGGGCATAGTGGGCAAAGTATGTTTCAAGTTCAAGGATAACAAGTATGTTTGGTAAGCAGTAGTAGCTTGCTATAAGTAGTAAGAGATGCATTATAAGCATCAATATGCAGGTTAAATTTGGACATAGCTGGCTGAGGTTGCATCTTTTGCGAGCTATTTTGATGTGCAAGTTGTTTAGTTGGTTTCCCTTTGTGTAAAACTGCTAGTACTTTATGGCTCTTTTAAATTGCAAGGATAATATATACCATGGAATGTAAACTATTAGCTAGAAAGAATTTTATGGTGCTTTATGATCTTAGGTTTTTATGAAACTACAAGCAAGCAATATTCTGTTTGGAATGTGTTATCTTAAAAAGGTGTGTAATTTCAGCTGCATTAACACAAATGTGTGTTTTAATTGCTAAAACAACAACACAAAAGAAAAACATATGACGTCTGAAGAGTGCAACAACAACACATATGAAAACAAATAAGATGTTAAATGATGCTATACTAACACTCAGACGACATATATGGTAAACAAAAGTGTTACATGTGAGGTTATATGTCGTCTTATATCAAATCTTGCGAAAAAAGTATTACAACGACATTTATGTCACTAGAAGAGCTAATTAAACAAGTAAAAGAGGGTTTCATCCAATGAATGCCCATATGTCGCCTCGTATTGAAAATTCAAATTTGTCGCTTAGTAACCTGTCGTCGTTAAGGCTATCTGGTGACAGATAATATATGTGGCTAGAAAGAGTATCAGGCGACATATAATATTTGTCGCTGGAAAGAATACCAGGCGACATAAGACTTTTTTCTCATATGTCGCCTGATATATATATCAGCGACATATATTATATGTAGTTTGATAGCTACAACGGCGACAGGCTACTAGGCGACATATTTAAATTTTCTTCAGCAACACAACACATATGTCGCCTGAAGACATAATTGGCCTAGTGATTTATAACAAGCTTTAAAAAATCTATTTTCTTTAGTCATGTATTTTCTGTGATATACACTATAAATATATATTTTGCTGGAAATATTTAGAATAGGTATAGGGTGAAGCCCAAACATTTAATCCAATACCCAATACCCAATACCAAAACCCAAACCAAACCAAGTCTTAAACGGGTTGGAGAAAGTGTTTCGCGTCAAACAAATCAAAACACCGCCATTCTTTTTCGCAAACTCAAAGCTTTGTCTCCTCGGTTCACCATGTTCTTCCTCTTTCTCCTTTTCTAGATGCTCTTTCATCTAAAACCTAGTTACCGTCATTGAACAGCCGTCAATTACTACCAATGACTTGAAGAAGCAAGAGGTGTTGTGTCACACCCCACTTTTTTTTTTTAGATTTTATTTTGTAAGGTGTAACTCATATTTCAATTAAATAATAGAATTTATGTGAGCCCTTGAAATTTTTCGTCATTTTCCAATATATAGAATACACTAACCAACATTTATTTTTCGCGAAATTAAATTTGTAGTTTAATATTTTTGTTAAGCTACACGTTGACACGAGCGCAAGGGTATTCACATAATATTTTTCTGATACTCGGTTAACTTCCTACGCATTTTTGAAGTTAACAACTATTAAATCTTACTTTCAAATTTCCCTTTATTTTTATTTTTAAATCAAGACGGTTGGTTTTAGGTGGATTAACCTGGGTTGTCCATTTTCATTTAAAGGGGCCCTAAGCCCATTTTTTTCCTTCTTCTATTCTTCTCCCTTGGTCTTTTGGATTCTCTTTCTTCTACTTCGTTTCTCTCTCTTCTTTGTCGAAACGGAGACTTGCCGACACCGTCACCCTCTCCGGCGCGTAGCACTGCCGTCTGGCCACCTCTGGCAGACACACCACCACCATTTTCTTCCTCTCGACAAGATCTTCAAGATGGGGCCCAGTCCATGCATGTCGAATTTGAGCGAGTTTTGAAGCAGTGGGGGCCGCCGTCGAATCCCTCGAGCTCTGGTGACTTCATGGAGCACCTCTTGCAGCAAGTTGAGTGACTGCATAGACGTCTGGGAGGTGGAGGTGACGCTGCAACAGCTCGGATTGGAGGTGCTGCAGCTCGGAGTCGACGAGATTGAGTTTGGGACTTCGTAGAGGTATCAAACGAGCTCCAATCTCCTTGATTTTGGTGTTGTTGTGATTGTCTTGTTGTTTCAATTCGTTTGATATGGTTGCAAGTTAAACTAGGTGTTAGAAACCAGATTTTTGGCCAGATGTTTTACCGTTCTACTGCCCATATGAAATGACCTTTCTACCCCTGTTGACTTTCAATAATTACGGTCGTGCTCCTAGTAGTAAATAAGTTGAAAATATATTGTTTTACCCAAATATTAATTAATTTACTTTTTACTTAAATCTCATTTCAACCCTTTTTTACCTTTATGTTTCTTGATTTAAATCGGATTAAGAAAAATTAGTAACGTTTTTGCTAAAACATAAGTTTAGCTTTACGGTTAAACGTTAAACTCGATTTCCGTCTGGATCAGAAATCGAGGAACTCTTAAGCGTGAGAGATTTAAATGCCAAAATAACAAATTTAAGATTTCTATTTATCAATCATTCGCGTCTTAAATCTAATATACAAATATCTATTATAAAACAAATTTACACCCACCTTTGGAAAAGTCAACTGATCATCCCGACACCTCGATTCAGGTAGTCAAACTAGTCAAACTGACGTTCAATTACTGAATTGACTAAAAACGTCGTGGACCTTACTTTCCTATTTTTTCGTTATTGTTTAGATACGAGACGAGCTTGAGGGATGTGATTCTACTCGGAGCGAGACTTGGGGCACGAACTTCGGCACTGCTATATCAGGTAGGGTGAGTCGCTTGCTAGGGTGAGCCGGTACCTTCCGGGTTAGTGGTTTTCTATATATAAAATATATATGTTTTATGTTTTTATCGCATGTTGCATTTATTGGCACTTTACATTGGTTGTATTGTCTCCAGATTGACCATTTTATTTTATGCATGATTATAAGTCGGTGATTCCATGTACTGATGTCAGGCACCACATCTTTTATTATTATATGGTGAATCTCGTGTCCTGATGTCCGGGTACCATGATTTACAAAAGGTAATTTCATTGTCCTGATGTCCGGCACCGTGTGGCTTAATACTATGGTGATAAATGTGTCCTGATATTTGGCACCTTAGTACATTATTGGCTGTCAGTTCGCCCAAAGGCGAACCTTAGAGCCGGTAGGGTTGGATATACCCCATTGGCGTATTTGATATTTCGACCCAAGTCACATATTTTACATTTGCATGATTTTACTTGACTTAGGGCATATATACATTAAGAACGTCACACATTGTGCTCTTATCATACATCTATATACACTACAAAATTCGCTGAATTGATTGAATATATCATTCATTATATTCTGAAATTCGCTAGGTGTGTTCTTAAGATCGAATGACTTTACATTCCATTGATAATGATCAAATGACGTTACAAAAGCAGTTTTGTATTTGTCTTCTTCACTAATTTATATTTGGCAAAAACCTGACTTCATGTCAAATTTGAAAAAATATGTTGAATCACGTAATCCTTTAATGAGATCACGTTTATTAGGGATATGATATCTTATTCATTCCAAGACATTGTTTAATGAGTTGTAATTAATTACCAGGCGAGGTGTACACCTTTCTAATTCAGCGTTCTTTTGAACATAAACGGCAAGACAAGAACAAGAGGATTTACTTTTTCAGATAATCTTTTATTAAGCAATTCAACAATCCTTTTTTTGCATAATTCCATAAGTTCTTAGTTCATTTGAATTGGACGAGCTTTAGTGGGTATTTTTGTTTCAATGAAATCTTTGAAGTAAGAAAGTTTGACAATGTGCTTCTTCCTATACCAAAACACATTGGGAATTCTAAAGAAATTTCCATTTTAAGTTTTCATCAAAATTCTTAATTTTTTGTTGAAGAGTATGATCATGTAATTGGCTTTCAATTCGTTTGTTGTTGATTTCTTGCTGAAGAAAAGTAATTTGTTTGCCTTTCGCATTAATTAAATTGATGTTTCTAGATATAATTTTTTTTTCTAAAAGCTTTTATTTGATTCAGTTCAAGAGAAGAAATAAATTTTAATTTAATTAATTTGCCCATGGGGTACGAGATAATTCCATCGTATTCTGTTTTGAATGGATTAATATGGCAAGAAAAGGAATTCCAAGTAAAACAAAGGAAATTTAAAAACATACTTGATTTTGACAAATATGTGGTTTTGGGATTTGATATTTTAATTTCATTTTACTACCATCTGCCGAGGTTAGTTTTTCAGTTGTTTTACTAAAATATTTTGTGATAATTGATCCTTCTTGGATGCAATTTAGATCAACACCAAAATCAATAAGCGGTATGATCTTTTATTTCATAATCATTAATTATTATGTTAACTTTTGAATACCATTTCATTAGTTTAATTTGATTAATGACGTTATAGGTGAGATCTTGACATTAATTTGAGTTTCAATTTTAAGAATGTTTAAATCTTCCTTTATTTCTTGATTTTCAGTAGTTAAGCTCTGGTTTTGGTATTTCAATTAGTTAATTAATATTGTTTATTTCATCTTGTAGATCTTAAGTGTTACTTCTTTTCTAATTTTGGTGAATTTTTCTAAAGTATAAGTATTATTTAAAGAAATTTTTAATTGTACTGGTTTACTTGTGTTATCTTGTGTAATTACTCTTTTAAATTTATTTAGGTATTCATATTTTTATTCTGGATTGTCAATTTCTGTAATTAGGTATATTAATAATAGTTCTTGTTCTTCTTGTTTTGTAATGACACTTATTCTTTTATAACATGAATCCTTACAAACTAGATTGATTTCAGGAGAATCATAATCGTTTTCTGACTCACTACCACTGTATGAATTTGTTATTATAATGTTATTCTCGATTTCAGCATTTTCTGAGTCTGAGTTTCTTAATTCTAAAACTCTAATAAAGTTTTATATTTCTTCGGTAGAGATTTTAACTGATAAATTGTACTTTTTACTTTACATGTATTGACATAATGACGAGTCTTTTGACATTTGAAACACTTAACTTTATTGTTGTCTTTGACAAAGGTATTATTACTAGGTTTTTTCGCCCAATGTTTTCGTGTTCTACCTTCTGTGTAGAACTTATGTGTGTCAAAATACCTTTTCTTTTTATAATTTATGTTATAGTTCATTTTGTTTGGAATTTTTTTTCTTTTTATAATTGTTTTTCCTTCAAGGTGCAATTGCAGTTAACCATATTGTTCACATAAATTGCAGAATTCATATTTAGCTGTTTTCTTTCATTTCTGGCTTTCTTAATTATTTTCATATCAATACACAATTTTAACCCTTCTCGTTGGATGATGGTCATTGTATTTCCATAAATTAGGTTATCGTAATCTATAATGTTGTTTTCATTGCTCTAGACTTGTCTAATTTTGTGACCAATGAAAATATATAGTCTCATTCTAGAGCGGAGCCCCGCTTTAAAGTTAAAGTGTAGTATTCTTTACTTAACTTATTTTTTTGTCGCCTTTTCATATCTCCACCGTTCAGTATCTAAGTATATATAAACTAATATGTTCATATTATCTTATATTTCTACCTCTCATATCTTTTGTTTATATGTTTATTTCTCTAATTTATTATTGATTTATGTTATTTTAGTGTGCTTATAGGCTTGTGTCAAATAGAAGAGAAAAGAGGCTCAAATGAGCTAACAAAGATTAAATGGCAATTATAAACTGTCAGAGTCTGCCTGTGCAGAACATCCAACTTTGCCGATGTCCTAAGAGCGTTACGGATTGAATCTGACCATGTTATATCATTGGAAAGATGCAGAAGTCTATTTTATGTAGAATTTTACGGATCTTGATTTCGATACTCTGAGAGGAAGTTATGATCGTTTGAGTAGAGGTCATAGCTGAAATCTGCTCGGGTCTGCTAACATTCATTGAGTTCTTCCAGTTGTGTGGCACAAGTTCATCCAATTTTTATACATCAAGCTCAATGATTCAAATGAAGATAAAAAGAGTACATGTATTCCTATTTTTACATGAGATATTTCAAGGTTTTTCCGTTCCATATCGAGTAAGAGGTTTGAAACCCAACTCTTATAAGGAAACTGAAGTCAAAGAGGAGCAAAAATCTTTTATATATAAGGGAGTACGAATTTCATATGAGGGAGGTATCTGGAGCACAATGTAGACACCAAAGGGGCAAAGACTATCCATCCATCTTCATCATTCCATTCTTTTATGTTTTTGTTATTTTTCCTTAGTTGTAGTTTGTTAAACTTTTTTTTAGGGTTAGGATGATGCCCTATCATGATTGTTTATGTATGATGTTTTATTAAGGGATTTATAGTTTCTTTATGATGAATGCTTGATGACTATTTGAATTGTATGCTTTATGTTTAAGTTCTTTGATAGATCATCTTAGGGCTTTGCATCTAGTAATTAGAAGATGAATTTGAGGCGTACCTGAAATATAATTCAACTTAGCTTCTTGTGATTAAGATTTGTAAATTACATTATTATCGTACCTGAAGTAATGGTTTGTATGATTCTCTTGTTTTCTAGAACGTAATGAGTCATGCATGTTAAATTTATACCCGAGAATGATAGACTGCATAGTTAGGATATACGACCTTTACCCGAGAGGGAAAGTATCATAAACTTAAGAAAATTATGGTATAAGTGATGTACCTGGACTTAGATACGTAAGTTGTCATCTAGAGAGATGAAAGAATCCATTAGTTGCATTGATACATATATATGATTGTTAGTAGTTGATTCTGATACCCTAGATTTCATCTTGTTTGTTTCTTCCTTTAACTCTCGTATTATTTGTTATTTGAAAACCCAAAATCTATGTTATTAGTTTAGATCAATTAAGTTAGGATTAAATCGATTCTCAATCTCTAGTTGGAATGACCTTGTATTTGCATATTATACTTACGATGATTCGTGCGCTTGTGAGTTATAATTAGAATTTCACAACATAAACACACAAACTCTATCTCTCTTCTATAAATCTCCCATCATGTAATTTTTGAATCCCACACATACGCTTTCCATACAAGGGTACTTGAATTCAAACTCACAAAATCCATCGAAAATAAATAACTAAAACCTAGGATAAGATGTACTTTCTAAATTTGATGAAAAATTGTTTGACAAAAAAAAACAATAAAAGAAAATGATGTGTTCTCAAGTCAGATCAATGAGACCTGAATGAAATTTGCAGTAAAGTGTTGGTGGGTTCTTTTTCTTTTTCTTTTAAAGAGTATTTTTGAAAAAATTCTTTTCAAGAGTGTTGCAAAGGTCATTTAATTTGTAATGGCCACTGGAACAACGCTCTTCTTTCTCAGTTCCTTGATAACAATATTGTGGACCAAATCTGTGGCATTTCAATTCCTTCTAGTTCCCAACAAGATGCTTTTGTCCCTCTGTGAATGGTTTTTTTCTATAAAATCTTCTACTTGATTTAAGCATGAAAAATCAGGCTCCTTCTATGACTCTCTTGCTCAAAAAGATTTAGAAACTTGATATTTGTCACACCCTGAATCAAAATCAAATAATGCACTCACATAGTGGTACAAAATTGAGCAGCAAGTAAATTTAAGCACTCTTAAGAGACTTACTACAAATAGTACAAGAATTACAAAACTCCTACCTCTAACTCAACATCTCTAACATATTATGTTGCGAACCTGAAAACCCCCACTTGCATATATAACCCTACACCATGGATTGGTACACCGGGTTGTAAAGAACAAAACCAGTAAGTTTATAAAGCTCGTATGAGTAAACCTGATTCAAGAACTCATCCTTATAATTCTTCAATATTAGCAACCTCACTTAATTCCACAAAATGCACTCACACAAAATACAAGTTAAAAATTAGTGATTCCTACATAAAAGCATAGTTAAAGAATTCAGAAGTGAAAGCAAATAAGATTAGTGTAATCCCTACATATAGTTTAGTTCAAGAGATCACTTGCATAAAAAGGAAAGAAGATAAGAAGAATTTAACAACTCAACCCAACATTCAAGACACAAATGCAACACACAACCATTGGCTCTAGTCCCTCATAAACACTAGAACCAACAACAACAAAATGAAAAAAATATTTATTCAAATCACAAAATTATATTCCTGAGGTTACAGTGACCATATCATCACCCCCATGAATAAATTGACAATAAATACTAGAGCTTTAACTAATAATCCCCACACCCGGCTAAGGTGTGGTTCCAACATTTGCCTAACGTCATTTAGGCCGCCACTAATGCAAAAAAAAAAAACAGAATATCACAAAGAAACAACACTTCTACCGGAATGTACATTTTCTTCATTCCGGTCCCTTCCGCCACATTATCAAATAACCACATTCAATTAACCCAAAATACACAATGATAACCATATATAATATAATATAGCAATGTGTATACGTATATTGTTATTACCATTAAATATACATATGCAAATAAACTATACTATGTTATATCAATAACCACAAGCACAAACCAATTTCATTCTCAACATTAACCATAGTCCATTTTCACCGAAACCCTTTAAAATCATTTATAACAATATCATTTACTTACCCATGAACCGTTGATGATCATGTTCATGTTATTTAAAACCAAAACATATTTTTAGAATCATTTATAAAAGTTTAATGATATATGGATTATGTTAACAACTCAAATTAAATTTTTATCAAGTGAGGTTTACTCACCTTATCTCCCGCTTTGCAACTTCTACAATGTCAAGTGAGGCTCTCTCACTTGCTTCGTCAATCACCTAAGTGACATAAGCTTCAGTTAGTAATAAATAAACCACAATAAACTCAACCAAAACGAATTCTCAAGTAATTGCCAAATTCCTAACTGCACCAGAACCATCTCCTCTATCCTAATGCCAAAATCATGCCAAGCTCATTTATACATAATCCGACGATCACAACCAAATGATCTCAACTTATCACTAACAAATCTTCACTTGGTTTACTAAAAAAGTTGTCATAGCTCTACCTATCTAACAACACTGAACAAAACATAAATTTAAATCTCAAAACTCAACCAAATTAGCATTCAAAACAGTAGCACTTGCTGCCAGCTCAACACCACTTCAAATCATCTCCTACACTTCAAAACTCAATTGAATTTACATCAAAAACAGTGGCACTGCTGCCCGCCAATCACCACCTCAAATCACCCCCAACACCTCAAACTTTGTACTCATACTGCCATAAACTCATTTAACCTACAAAACTAGTGAAGGGAAGGAGCTCTTTACCCGAAATGGCCATCATAATGGCTGGAGGACTGCCGGAACACAGCTGCAACTCTTCCTGTAGATGCAACAGTAGCTTCCTTAGATGTAGCTCCTTTCGACTTCCCCACTCGTGCAGATGTGATCCAAGGGGTGAAGGTGGTCGATTGATGGTAGCTTTGAGCCCCAGACTCACCAAAATGCCCACAACTCTGACGCCTATTGCTGCAGCAACTTGTGAGCTTTGTTACTCTTTACTCAATTGCCAACATAGCTCAAGTTTAGTACCAATAGAAAGATAAGAGAGAGATGAAACTAATGGGATAAACGACGCTTTATTTGGTGGCCGGATGAAAGAGAACAGAGGAAAGGAAGTTTGATGAAGTTTTGGGGAAGATGATGAACAGTACCGCGAAAAAAGGTGTGGCTGTTTCTCTTTTATGATTTATAGATTTTTTCAAATTAATAATCTCTAAAAACACTTTCGATTTCACCCTCGTACGATAAAATCGGACCATCACCAAATTACTAATCTTCAAAAACACTTGGAAAATGTAATATTAATTTTCGGGGTATTACGATATTGCTCCTAAAATAATTTTTTTTTGCGTGGCTTCTCCTTAGGAATAGGCTGAAGACAAGGGATAGATTGCACCGTTTCAGTGTTGTTTCCACCAATCTTTACCCCCTTTGTAATTTGGATGAAGAAAATGTGACTCATCTTTTCTTTAAATATCCTATTTCTATTCAATCTTGGAATTTAGCTTGCTGATGATTTTTTTTCAAAAGATGTATGATCTCTTTGCTAATAGTTTGACACGACCCACCCAAATATTAACCTAATATGTAAGTCGTGCGAGGACCACTATCTTATGAGCCATACCAAAATTTTGTTATAGTCTCCCTTGAAAGTAGTCAATCCTACCTGCACAAAAACAACACTTGTAAAATATCTAGTCCAATCTCAACATCTGGAGTCATCGTGCTTGTCATGCCCCCAAATCCGATACCACTATTATTTGGAAATATGGTTCCCGAATTAGTGGTGTGACCTTAAAACCAATAAAATTTCATCAATAAAACTTATAGAAATATATGTCTGAATAATACTTTTATTAGGAAACAAAATTAGAGTTATTTTACAATGCAGCGGATTTAAAAATACTGAAATCTAGCGAAAATACATGAGTCTCACATTTATTGTCTTGAAATAATAAGTGAAGAAAAACCATCATTTTATTTAGTAGATTCATCACATTCCCCAAGCATCTACTCATTACCTGAAAATAAGATTGTGTAGCATCATGAGTAACACAGACCCAATAAGTACATAATACATTCTTATAATAATTTGGCAAATGAGAAATTCAAATATGAACAACCAAGTGTATTTGGTTACACGAATTCTTACTTATGCGTATTGATATACATATCAGCATCAATATATTCAATCAATTGTGTGAATTTTCAAGAAAACTGGTAATTAATCACAAAATCACATGTTAGGGTTCACATTTACCCAAAACACGGATAAACCTCAACATACCGAGGCCAACACCAAAGTATGTATGTTCAAGGTCAATTCTCCTATGAGTATAATAGTGCACTATCTGTAGGGACTATGACCCAAGGCTAACTCACAAAGCATAAAATAATTTTACCAGCAATTCACTTATGTACGGGGTAGTACTAATCACCCGGCTTCACACCTCCAACTCAATAACGTCAATATTTAAATCCTAAAAAATATATATAATCTTACACCAAGATATAAATACTTATCAATAACTCAATGTATATATGAAATAAACAAGTTAATAAACTTGAAAATAAATGTGCAAATAAAGTAAATGTACTTTAAATTAAAATTAATTAGATAATATTAGTTAGTAGTCAAATGATTAGTAGTCATTTCTCCCATAATAAGGAAAGTCTTTGTCCAAAGTAGCAATTGTCATTCAAATAATAGTGTCAAAGTCCGTCAACTTTCCGAATCGATAACTCAATCAATAAACGTCCAAATTAGACAAGTGAGGAGACCATGTTCAAGGATTTTTTGTAAAGAATCCAATAAGATAAGTCATATAGTCCAGTTCAAAATCATTGAGTCCAAAAAGTTCAAACACAGTAGTAGTGCAGAAACCGATCATCAAGTTATCATCTTAGATGTCTACATATTCTACTTGTAACATTTATTATTATATCTTCTTAAACTTTCCAAATTAAAATTAGAGGTCTTATACATTAATTTGATATAAAGTTTGTGGAGATTGGTTAAGAAATGAGTGAGATATGGGTTTTTAAAGTTGTGAGTGTTACAAAAGATTTTTAGTGAGTTTATTAACTATAACTTTGATTAGCCATAACTTCTCTATTTCTTAACATTTTTGAGTGATTCAAAGCCTAAATTGAAGCATTTTTTATGAGGAATTTAATGTTATTGTTAACTTGGACAAACTCAGATGGTATAAAATACGAAAATATATCTCTTACAAAAACATGGTTTTTTTTTTCATTTTATCCTTAGCTATGCACTTTGATAGATCTAAAGAGGCAAAAGATTATAAAGATGTAAGTTGTATTTACCTTGAAATTTTCAGGGGTGAAAGAAATGTTTTGATGTGGATCCAAAGTTGAATTACTTTAATAAAGAAGAAACTTGTTTAGGAGAGAAGAGTGAAGGCTAACATTTTAGCTTGAGAAACCCAATGAGCTAAAAGTCAACTCTTGACCTCTCACAAAAACGTTTATGAGTAACTCAACTCCCGAACACCTTCGATTTCACCCTCGTTCAATACAGTCAGCCCCCCTTGGTGGCTTATTTCAATCCTTGAAGATATCAAGCATCTTGTGAAGGAGTTTGAACTTTGAAGACATCAAGTTTACTCACATCTTTAGCGAAGCTAATTTTGTTGTTAATGTCTTAGCTTGTTTTGGTCAGTATTTGTCTATTCCCATATATTGAACCAAAAAATCCAAACTGAATCGGTTTTTTTTTATTTCGGTTCGTTTTTTATTTTGTTTTTAGTTTTACAGATTCGATTTGGGTTTGGATATGTTTTTTTTTCGGTTTTCAAGTCTGCGTATCCACCCCTGTTCTCAATCTTGTTCTAATTATTATTTTTTTGTTATCTACTATCTATTAACTTTTAGAAATATTATTTCTTTCTCTCTATTATGTCTCTAGTATAAGTATTATTGGAATTTAAATATTATTGCTTTTTAACAAAGACTTAAATTCAAGGCGTGTATTTAATTAAACACCTTCAAAATTATTTTAAATAAATAAATAAAAAATCTAAAACAATAGAAAAAGCAGGCTGAGCAGTCCTTCTAGAAGGTTTGAAAAGAAAGAGCAACAAGTCTCCCTCTCTCTCCCTCAGTCGTTTCCGGTTCAGCTGTCCTTCTCTTTCCCTGGACTAGTATTCCAATATTTTTAGAATTTTATTAATGTGAAGGCTGTCTCCGACGCCACCCCATTACGACTTCTTCTTCTGGCCCCTGCTACTTTGTTAGTCTTCAACCCTCCCAATCATATTCAAGCCTTTGACCTCTTACATTTCCCATTCCCTTCCACTTCCTCCATTACACGCTTCTTCTCCTTCTTCATTCACCACCTCATACGTTAAGGAGACTCCCAGCTTTTCATCCTGTCTGTAACAAGACCATCTCTTGTTTCAGCTGTTGTACTCTTGAACGCTGTCTCTGATCTGATCCTGCTCTCCGATCATGACCTCAAACAGGCCTCTTCTGATCCCATCACCGAGAACACCCAACACCCACGACCTCCCCCCTACTCTCCCTCTATTTCCCGATTCAGCCAAACCCACTTCCGCCGTGGATTATTCCCAAAGCCCACAAGAAGAACCCACTCCTTCAAGTTCAAGACGCAGCATTTCTTCTTCCTCCATTCAATCCAAGCCGTCCATCCGCTATGGCTCCAGAGGAGCTGAATCCGAGGCCGCCGCGTCCCAGAAGGAAATGAACGATGAGGATGTCAGGATTATTCATATCAATCAAGTTGCCCACACCAATGAGAGGTTTGAGTTTTCTGGCAATTCTATTAGGACCACTAAGTACTCAGTTTTCACTTTCTTGCCTAGGAATCTGTTTGAACAGTTTCATAGAGTAGCCTATCTCTATTTTCTAGTCATTGCTGTGCTCAATCAGCTGCCCCAGCTCGCTGTTTTCGGCCGGGGAGTTTCCATTTTGCCATTAGCATTTGTTCTGTTGGTTACTGCTGTTAAGGATGCCTATGAGGACTACAGGAGGCATCGCTCCGACCGCATTGAGAACAATCGTCTCGCATCTGTCTTTGTTGACAATCAGTTCATCTTGAAGAAATGGAAGGATGTACAAGTTGGTGAGATCATCAAAATTGAAGCAAATGAGGGTATTCCTTGTGATATGGTTCTGCTGTCCACCAGTGACCCTACTGGTGTTGCTTATGTGCAGACTATCAATTTAGATGGAGAGTCCAATTTGAAGACCCGGTATGCGAAACAGGAAACCCTATCCAAGTTGCCCGAGAAGGACAGGATCACTGGGATGATCAAGTGTGAGAGACCCAACAGGAACATATATGGCTTTCAGGCATTCATGGAAATTGATGGAAAAAGACTGTCATTAGGTCCCTCCAACATTGTGCTTCGAGGATGTGAGCTTAAGAATACTCATTGGGCTCTAGGGGTGGCTGTATATGCCGGCCGTGAGACCAAAGTTATGCTCAATAGCTCCGGAGCCCCATCCAAGAGGAGTCGTCTTGAGACCCGTATGAACCGTGAGATCATCACACTCTCGCTATTTCTCGCAGTCTTGTGTACAGCTGTCTCTCTGTGTGCTGCTGTTTGGTTGAAGCGCGAAAGTGATAATTTGGAAGACATACTTTTCTACAGGAAGAAGGATTACTCTGGAGATGAAGTGAAGGATTATAAATATTATGGTTGGGGATTAGAAATTGTGTTCACGTTCCTCATGTCTATTATTGTTTTTCAGATCATGATTCCCATTTCTTTGTACATTTCTATGGAGCTTGTCCGGGTCGGTCAGGCTTACTTCATGATACGAGATGGGCATATGTATGATGAGGCTTCCAATGCAAGATTCCAGTGCCGAGCTTTGAATATAAATGAAGATTTAGGACAAATTAAGTATGTATTCTCCGACAAAACTGGTACACTGACTGAGAACAAAATGGAGTTTCAATGTGCAAGCATTTGGGGAGTTGATTATAATGGTTGTAGAGGCAGTTTGGAAAAAAACCAACTGGGGCACAATGTTCAAAGTAAGAAATAATCTCTTGAGACTATGCTGTGTTGTTATTTATAGTGGTTATTGTTTCTTTTACTGTATTCCAATTTCTTATTTGCTTTGTTTGGTATCAGTCGATGGAATTATTTTGAGGCCAAAGATGGCGGTAAAGGCTGACCCAGATCTTCTACAACTACTAAGAAGTGAAAAAGATACAACTGAAGGAAAACATATACACGAATTCTTCCTTGCGTTGGCCGCTTGTAATACTATTGTGCCTCTTGTTACAGACTCGTCTGAACAAAATGTAAAATTGATTGATTACCAAGGGGAGTCACCTGATGAACAGGCATTAGTTTATGCCGCTGCCACCTATGGTTTTATGCTTATTGAAAGAACATCTGGTCATATAACTATTGATATCCAAGGAGAAAGGCAAAGGTACAGTCTCATCTTTAAAGAAACTCATCAAAATATAACAGGGATTTGTGACTTTGGAAGAGCATCCTTGTATAATGCTATTTTTTAGCAAAATAGTTGACACTTAAAAACTTCCTTTTGAGAATAAAGCCCTTTTATATCTCCATTGTAATTAACCACTCATGGCAGTGCAGGTTCAGTGTTCTGGGTTTGCATGAATTTGATAGTGACCGGAAGAGAATGTCGGTGATTTTGGGGTGTCCTGATCAAACTGTGAAAGTGTTTGTAAAAGGTGCTGACACTACCATGTTCAGTGTAACAGACAAAAAGTTGAACTTGAACATAATACGTGCAACAGAATCCCATATTCATGCTTATTCCTCTCTGGGTTTAAGAACACTTGTTGTGGGGATGAGAGAACTGACTGCTTCAGAATTTGAGCAGTGGCACTCTGCTTTTGAGGCAGCAAGCACGGCTTTAATTGGCAGAGCTAATCTGCTTCGCAAGGTTGCTAGCAACATAGAGAACAATCTCATCATTTTAGGTGCCTCTGGTATTGAAGACAAACTGCAAATGGGGGTTCCTGAAAGCATAGATTCTCTAAGGACTGCAGGGGTTCAAGTGTGGGTTTTGACGGGGGACAAACAAGAAACTGCCATATCAATTGGCTATTCCTCAAAGCTTCTTACAAGGAGAATGACCCAGGTTTTAATTAACAGCATCTCTAAGGAGTCATGTAGAAGGAGTTTGGAAGATGCCATACTCATGTCTGAGAAGCTAATGACTGTGCCTGGCGTTGAACACAGTACCCAAGGAAGTTCTGGAGACGTTATATCTTCAGTGGCTTTAATTATCGATGGTACCAGCCTTGTTTATATTCTTGACAGTGAACTTGAGGAAAAGGTAATTGCTTCCCGACCTACAAGTTTAGTTTTCTAAATGTCTCTCTGATGTCTATAACTGATTTATTTTATTTTGTATTGCAGCTCTTTGAATTAGCAAATAGATGTTCTGTGGTCCTTTGCTGTCGAGTAGCTCCTCTGCAAAAAGCTGGAATAGTTGCCCTTGTAAAAAACAGGACTACTGATATGACACTTGCCATTGGAGATGGTAATTATTATTCTGTTTATCAATTACCAAAGTCCTTATTGTTTGCCAATTATCAAAGTCCTTATTGATGTTGGAAACTCGTTTTTGTGATATTATTAGGTGCAAATGATGTTTCAATGATCCAAATGGCTGATGTTGGCGTTGGAATCAGTGGCCAAGAAGGTCGACAAGCTGTCATGGCTTCAGATTTTGCAATGGGGCAGTTTAGATTCTTAGTGCCCCTCTTATTGGTGCATGGGCATTGGAATTACCAGCGAATGGGCTACATGTTATTATACAACTTTTATAGGAATGCTGTCTTCGTTCTTATTTTGTTTTGGTGAGTAAATCTTCATTAAATACAAATTTTCAATTCATGCATGCTATTAAATTCACATTATTATTCCACCTAGCATAGTTGGATGAGTATACGACTGTCAGTAGTGATTCTGCAGATTTCACTTCTTTACTTTAGCCCGAACTTATTCTTTAGTTATATCTTATTCTCTTTAAAGTAAACATAAATTATCGAGTGAAGTTACTGGCTCGGTTTAGGGTGCCCATAATCTGATTTGAGGATTCAAATGTGTAAGATATAAGTGTATTCCACATGCACACATATGAATAGAAGCTAGAAGAATGGACATGCCCCATTTGAATCTATTTTATGTCAAATTTATTGCCTGTGGTATTGCTGATGTTTGACTTGCGCTTGACACTTATCATAGGAAGTGTGGAAGAGAATCAGTACGATACCACTTTTTACTACTATTATTATTAATATTCTTATTACTCTGCTTATATTTTGATGTTGATGTATGCAGGTATGTGCTCTTTACTTGTTTTACACTGACAACTGCAATCACTGAATGGAGCAGCATGTTGTATTCTATAATCTATACTGCTGTACCTACAATAGTTGTTGGGATCCTTGACAAGGACCTAAGTAGAATGACCCTTCTAACATATCCTCAGCTCTATGGAGCTGGTCACAGACAAGAGTGCTATAACTCGAAATTATTTTGGCTAACAATGTTCGACACAGTATGGCAAAGTGTGGCTGTGTTCTTTATCCCCCTCTTCGCATACTGGGGTAGCACTATTGATACCTCAAGTATAGGAGATCTTTGGACTCTTTCGGTGGTTATATTGGTTAACTTACACTTGGCTATGGATGTTATTCGGTGGAGTTGGATTACGCATGCAGCTATCTGGGGATCTATTGTTGCAACTTGGATTTGTGTCATTGTGATTGATGCTATACCTTCACTTGTGGGCTACTGGTATGTCGTCTCATATTGTTGTGTTTAAATTCTAAGTATTTGAATTTTGCACAAACAGACATGCATTTTACACTACTGCATGACGTATATAAGTTGCTGTGGCAAACATTCATAATGTATTTCAGTCACAGAATGCATATGCCTTAGATTTATATGCCGCCTCCAACTCCTAAAGTCAATCAATGTGCAAATAGCGCACGATAATAGTCCAGAGAACATACTATTAAAGTGGATATTACATTACATGGAAGTTGTTATAATGTCTAACATAAATAATATATTTAATATGTATAAATATAAATGTTTTGTTGAATGGATATGTATAAATATACATAAGTAATGGAAAATCAGTTAATCTACAAGTTTATCTTTAAAGTTTGGTAGTGAGTTGCTTCTATCTAGTCAAAGCTGTCCATAATCTAAGCTGCTGAAAAGCTGTAGAGCTCATCCCTTGAACTGCTGAATTTCCAAAATTTGCGCTGTCGGTAGAGAAAATCTTTAACATTGAAATTTCTATCATGTATAAGATTATGTTTCTGCCACATAAAATTCATGTATATACTAGGTTATTTAGCCTTTCGTGCATGTAAAATAGCAATTGATCAGCTTGTGACGTACTAGGTTTCTGCATCTTACCACTTTATTTCCAAAGGCTCGATGAAATCGTAAAATACCTGTCATCTTTTCATGTATGTATTTACCACATGAACACTTGCATTGGACAATACTTGAGCACTAAGCAAGTCTCTCTCCTCGATGACTTAAGGTGTCTCACTGTCTCATAGAACAGGCACCAACAGAAATGTGTAGTCGAAAGAAGATTGGATGATGGATTTCATGTTTTAATTACCTCCTGCACTTTACATTACAGTTGGGAGTGTGCTCAAAATTCAATAAGTTTTTCACCATGCATGTAATATATGCATCATCTAGCACTGTTTCATCTCAGAGAACTTGACAACTTGGCTATACGTTATTCTAACCTCTTGAACTCCTGTATAATATTGCAGGGCCATTTTTGATGTCATGAAGACAGGACCATTTTGGTTATGTTTGCTTGCAATCATCATCACAGCACTCACTCCTCGTTTGTGTGTAAAGTATCTGTATCAGTACTATAGTCCCTGTGATGTTCAGATTGCAAGAGAGGGTGAGAAGTTTGGCAATTTAAGGGCTTCAAGTCCTGTACAAATAGAAATGGATCCAATCATGGGAACTCAGAGGAGCTGACAATTAAGGTGACACAATTCCTTTTAGCTCCCCCCTTCTTTTTTATTTTATTTTATTTATTTATTTCTGTCATTTGTAATATATATAATTCTTTAGGCTGCTTCAGAGCATGTCTCTTGGTTGCCTCATTTTCATTGTTTACTATCCGAAGGATAGATGTAGAGTAGCAGGCTTATGCTTTGTGTCCCTTTGTTGTAAGTTTTGTATCAAAAAAGATTCATCCAGTGTAATTAGCTGGCCATAAGATTAGAGATGATTAGACACGTTACTTGAAACCAGGTAAAGAGATATTTCAACAAAACTTTCTTCTGGCTGTCTGCCCTTGATGAGTCTGATTCTGGTTTGTCGCATGGCATTGTATGCCATTATAGAGGAAATCTGGATCTCCTAAAATTTAACGAAAACTGGAGTCTCATTCTATACTATACTATTTGAGTGCTGTAATTGGTTCTTTATTCCTTTATATTTAGCAATTTAACGAGAACTGGAATCTCATACCGACTGTTATAAGTTATAACTGGTTAAGTTCATCGGTGATTAGGGTTGCATCATTTCAGCACATTTTCATCGAGTACCGGACTTTGTTGTATGTTTTTATTTTAGTAAACAGTAGAGTAATCAAACTTCTGATCTAGACCATCTCCTCTAACCAAATGGGCAATCCTCCACCTTGACCAACCCTAAGGACCGACTGATACACTGTACATTTGGGATGATAGAAACTAAATAAAGATATATATATATATATATATATATATATATATATATAATCATTAACCCCGAAACAGAAAACGATAGATATACCAGTACCGAAACAAAACTGTAAAAGAAACAAACATTATGGACTTGTATTGGAGCTTGTACAATCTATTTTTTATCCTATTGATAGATCACATACAACAACTTACTGCATAGATTTGCTAAGTAATCCCTGGCGGGATAGATTTGAAGTCTAGCTAAAGTTATCTAGATACTCCAGACTCGTTGGGAATGGGATGATGAGATAGGGGAGTCTAGTGATGATGTTGAATCCTGGAGTTGTGCTGCAAACTGCAGATTCCAAAGGATATCTTCTACTGAAGGCCTCTCAGTTGGCTCATTGGACAGACACCTCACACATATCTCCATCATTGTCTTCAATGATTCATCTGAGCATTCCTTGTGCACTGCTGGATCAACAATGCTTCTTTGAGCTATGTCGTCAGTGGTTAAACTAACTAATAGCTGCAAAACCCAAAAAAATATTGCTGTTTATTTACATCAAAAGGAAAATTTGGATACTGTTTGAGCAAAAAAAGGAATCAATTGATCTGATAGTAAACACCCACAAGGTCTTTCAAGACACCCACTTCATTCTGGAACATGATGGGCCTCCCCAGAATGATTTCTAGCAAGATTACTCCAAAGTCATAAACATCGTTCTTGCACTCATGTTTCACCGTGTAACACAGCACATAGAAAATTATGATACCAGCTCAGACATTCCTTTCAAAATTAGCAGAGTAGACAGAGAGGGTCCGGTGTATTGTGAATCAATGTAGAAACAGTTGATAAAAAAATACAGGGCCTAATGACTGAGATTGTTAGCATCTACCACTATCTTTTTTTCTTTACTTCCAAAGGCATCACTATCTGGTTTAACAAAAACCAATAGTTGAAATGGAGTGGGAAACGTGGAATTGAAAAAATGATGCTGTACTAATTTTAAATGTACCACTATCTTATGTTTTTATGATAGTGTCATTGTTTGTAATGATCATTAACTGGCTTAGCGAATAATATCCGGTTGACAAAAAGACGTTAGAGGAACTTATATTGAGCATTTGCATTCCTCAGGAAGCAGCAATTAACTATGGCTGTTGTTGCAGACATTCTTTTAGGTAAAGACCGTAAAGTACATCAACTGGTCAGGTAAATTATTAAATGATTCCCTTAAATTTAGTAATTTGTAGAAAATGCTAAATATTTTTAAGGAAGCAAACTAATTAGAGTTAAGTTGGCAAAAAATGTTACTACCTTGCCTGAGAGGTTCCTTTTTGAGAGGAAGAAGCAACTAAAGTGCCCATCTGAAGAAATAAAAGACAAAGTTAACTTGAAGGACAAGGTCAAATGGAAACTCATTCACTAAAGCATATGTAAAGCTTGATGCCTTACCACTCCCCTGTTTTCAGCTAAAAGAGCATGGCTATAATTGCTTATTTTAACGTGAAGATCATGATCCATAAGGACATTTTTGATCTTTAGATTCATTGATTTTACACCAGGAACAATCCCTGTATGCAGAAACTGAATGCCCTTTGCAACTCCTATTGCAGCTACTATTCTTTGTGCCCAAGAAAGTTTTTTTCCTGGAGGTGCTTCTGCATAATGAAGTGTTACTGTGTTAGGGAAAATCCTGAAGGAATATTGTGTCTATGCAAAACCGTTATTAATTAAAAAGAAGGAAAACAGTTTTAGGAAGAACGTAACAGATGACTCTCCCTCAAACTATATTGTATGTATGCATAATCGTAGTCATGTTGAAAAGTTAGATAGGTTGAACCCAAGAAATATTTATTATAGATTATTGGAAGAATGTAAGTTGACATCTCATATGCTTGCATTAAGCATATAAAGAGTAAGGACACATTTATGATACCATGAACTGACTTTGAAGTACCATTTGTTGTTAGAAGTGATGATTAAGGCTACTTTACCAGAGACGCAGCCTCGTAAGGTCCCACTTGGGATGAACTCATATATCAGAAATAGTCTACTGACACTTGAATCGTCTGGATGGATCTCTAAGCAATGTCCAAGAGAGCTAACCAAATGGCTATGTCTCAGTTTTGAAATCAGCTCAATCAACTGTATAGACCTGCGGATTGTGCCTCTTTCTCATTTTCAAGCCTCTTATAGCCACAAGTGTTCCATCCAGGAGTTTCCCTCTATAAAGCTGATGTCATTGTTGGACGGAAACTACAAAAGTTAGGAGGCAGTTCCAGTTGGAAAATATGAACCTGTATTCTATTTTAGCGATTAAAAATAATAATTTTATATGAATTATTGTAAAGAACAAGAAGCATTGCTTAATATTAACCATGCAATATGCATATTAGGACCTTCATGATTGTTTTATGAAAAAGAAAAATCGCAGTCCAGTTCTTATCGAAACTGATCATTTGGAGGTTCAGGGACAGCTTTCTCCGCCTTCCGTTACTAGTACCTCTATGCTTGGCAGGATTTATGAAGATGCTACTATGGAGTATAAACTGTCAGGTAGTAGAGTAATTTCTGTCAAGTGTATAGCTATTAATTGCCGCTGGTCATTCGATACCTCCGCATGTGTCTCATATTAGATTGAGTTGTAACTGAAGTGTAGTTCCTTCAGATTTCCTCAATGAACTAAGAAGTAAAATCTTTTTTTCTTTTGTTTTTTTTATCAAAAGAAGTAAAATCTTAGGTTAGTTCTTCAATCACAAAAGAACTCTTGAGTATTTCTACTTGAAGTAGAAGACGGATAGACTCAATTAAGTAGAGAGCACTGAATTCAGAACATATCTTTGAAAACGTTTGTCTCGTAGGGAATTTGCATACCTGGCCATCTGAACCATCACCTAGTAGTGTTGAATCATCAAAGTTATCAGTAGCTTCCTTGAGCTCATCCAAAGCAAAAGTTCTATAAGCAGGAAGGCTAGCGCCCATTTTCATTGTTTCTGATATGTATTCTGCAAAAAAGAGACTATTAACAAGGATGGACATGATATGAAATCTCAAAAATATTCATGCAAAACCACTTTCAAATTCGTAGAAAAGTTCATTCTATATTAATTCTGTTAAGAACTCCAGATTCAGAAGATAAGCTATGAGCTCTGAACATATGAAGTGACGGAATGAGAAATGGACTTACTTGCATCTGAGAGGAGCTTAGCTGTATTCACTGTAGAGTGTAGAGGCAGTGTCTGTAATGAACCTTGTCTTAGGACGTTTAGTAGATTGATAGCCGGAAAACCGCTTAACCGTCACGAAAACTAGACCAACAAGAGCAATTCCACCAAGTATACCCTCCACTGCACTTAGTGCAATTACTTGCTTAGCATAATGTCTTTGATGCTCTTCCTTACTAAGCGGTATTTGTACAGCCAGAGCTTCATTGTGGCACATATTAGAAGGGTGCTGCTCCTGATTTTCATTTCTTAAGCAATTCTGTGTAAACAGAGAAGTCCTGCTCTTTTTGAGACAAGAAGGCAACTCCCCTGTCAAGAGATTCGAGGACAAATTGACAAAAGCAAGCTCAGGATTGCAAGACATGTTCTTGAGGAGTACTCCAGTGAACTTGTTGCCACCAATGTCGAGATAATTAATCGAAGGCAGAGATAACAACGATGGCACAAATGGTCCTACAAATCCATTCAATGAGATGTCAAGCTTCTGAAGCTGAAACCAGGAGGAGGAGTCTAATGTCGTGTGGATTCCTAACCGAAACTTGTTCTTCCTCAGCACAAGTGTGACTAATTTGTTAGGCAATCTCGGAAAATGTGGCCCGAAATAGTTGCCTTCCAAATCAAGAACTTGCAAGTCAAGTTGGTAAGATCAGGGACTTCCCCAGACTAGTAGTTGTGGGAGAGGGGACTACTCTAAGTGTTTGCAAAGATGAGAAAGAATATGGAAGAGACCCATTAATCGAATTGTTCTTCAAACTCAAAACAGACAAGACTGGCAGTGAGCTGAACCAAGCTGGGACTTGACCAGTGAACTTGTTGTGGTCAAGTATGAGTGTCTGAAGGTTTCTGAGGGATGAAATTTGAAGAGGGATGTTTCCACTCAAGTAGTTTGTACTGACATTGAGTATCTCCAGAGAAGATAGCTGAGCAATAGTAGGAGGTATTTGACCCCATAAGCCAAGAGAAGTTAAAGAGAGAACTTTCAATCCTTGTAACTGAGAAATGCTTGCAAAGAAAGACTGAGATGCGAAATCATTAGACAGTGGAGGAAACTCACTGTTGCCAGTGATGTGAAGCTGGGTTATTATGCCTTGATAACATGCTTGAGTCAAAGATGGGGTTGGTTCAATGCTGCACAGGCCTCTACCTTTCCTGCTGTACTTGAAGCTACTTAAAGCTGAAGGGTAGTTTAGAAGCTTCTGGATTTCCACAAGGCTCTGCCATTGGGACTGGGATTGTTGTGAGTGATGGAAATAAAGCAAAAGCACCAACAGGAAGAAGAGAAGATGTGAAGGGTAAATAGATTTTCCCATTAATGACCCAGAAAACTTCAAACCAGAGTCGAAGCTTTTCAGCACAAGTTGTTCAGGGCTCTATTGCTGTGATGTTACCCTCTCTTCTTCTTGGCTTATACCCAGCAGCATAATTTTGAGAACTGAATGAATGAATGAGGATCACTAAAGATGTCATCTTTAACTGCATTACTTAGTTTTAGTACTCCCCAATGTAATTATATCTCTATAATTTTTTTTATTGTCTTATTCACTCTAGCTTCTCTCTTCAATAATTAAAGTTTTGAACCCAACTACTCAAAAATGTGCTAATTATGCTGATTACCAGATTACCACCAACCTACCTAGCTAGATATCTATTTAATTTTGCTGCTACTTTCTGTCTTTATCTCATGCACTTACACCTCACAGTCTCACAGTCATAACTCATAGGTGGCTGCAAACTATGCTTTCCACTTCCATCTCATCCAGTTCATTTATAACAAGTACTCTGATATTAAGGCACATATTAGTTTTCTATGACCAAGGCCAAGTAGAATATGCAGCAAAACATAAATGCCAATTTTGTAAGTGAGACAAAAAAGCACACTTAAATAGATAAATACTAGTGCAGAATTCAAGGATAATTTATACAATATTGCAGCATTTCTGCAGTAAATATTTTCTATAATTATTTTCCCACAGAAAAACAAAAAACATAAAGGGTCATTGTATATTGTCATCTGCATGGATTTTCAGACCACGAAATAAAATAAAGAAAGAGACAACATGTAATACCTGATGCGTGCTAACAACATGAAGGGGTTCACGGGAGCTTATTAGCTTATAGATGTTGTAGAATTAAGACGCGGTACTTGTTTAATTATCAAAATATAAAGGTGAGGAAGCTAACAACATCACTTGCCTAGAGTAGTAGTGGAGAGAAAAGATGCCCCGGAAAATAACCCCTCATGTTTTCTTCCAAAGTTTTTGCATGAGACTGAGGGCGGCTTTTATTAACATTTGGAGATTTGTCTAACACCCAAGTTTGTTTCCAGCTGAGTAAGGGGCACGGTCTTTCATTACCCTGGTGCATGAGACCAAATTGGATCTCAGAGAACTATTGACTGACAAACATCTCGGTGATGGAGTCGATAGGGGGCTTGCCCTCCGTAGTTCAACAAATGAGTCATACCATGTTCACTATCTCTGAAATAGCTATCTGGCTTTCTGAAACAACGTTTCAGACTTGTGTGTAGGCATTAATACTTAGGCTGCACGTCCACCTTGGTTTACAACTTAGAATCAATTGATCATTTAATTGTTTGAATGACAACTTAAAAATGTTGAAGCATGAAATCGATTGAAAAGTAACTTCTAAAAAAAAATTCGTTTTGAGATGAGAAATTATAACACACTTAAACATAAGATTTGACAATATGTTGGATTGGTTGTTAAGCTAGTTTTCGTTTATTTTCTCCCCTTAACTTGTGCTTGTTATATTTGAATGACTTTTAACATGTTTGTGACTTGTATATATCAATGTCCTAACTGTCTTCTCTAACTTTTGCATTACATCTTAATGATCTCATTCTAATTGTATTCATTCTGCATTGCATTCATTTTGCATCTCATTCATGTTGCATTTTAAATTCCACAGAATATCATACGGCTAGAGGAACATAGTCTCTTAAGGACCTCGTGTCCTATGTTATATTTGGTAGGTTCCCACTTTCACTAATGACTTTAATTGAGATTCTACAGATTTATAGTGAAATAACCAACAATGAGCTCGAGAATATCCTACAAGGTTGAACAACAAAATGGCGGAGGAGAAACCCCATAATGTGTCACCTACAAAATGATTGAAAGGAAAACTCGATCTAAACTATTAGACTTTAAACTTAAGCGCTTGCTGGGAGGCAACCCAATTTGTTTTCTTTTATATTTATCTTTTTATTTGGTTATTGTTTTTAGTATTTTTCTTCTTTTTGATATGTTTTGTGTTTGTGTCAATTAGTTTTCGAGAAAATGTGAAGAAGAGCCAAAACTTTTCGATCAACATAATCTGGTAGAAACAGTTCGGCGACTTGGGCAAGCTGTAACTCCTAGCTTACAGGGAGTTCGAATGTGGGCGTTATATGAAAAAAACGGTCTTCGAGTCTAGTTTCTGTATCTTTTTACAGAATTGGATTTAGAGGGCTACATCATTCCCAGTTGCAATTTGAAGGCAGCAAGGTCGTGTCAGAAATTCAGAACTCGTGCAGTTGCAGTCCGGAAACGGCGAAACAAGGAGTACTTCCGGCCTAACTGGACAGTCGTGCCATATATGGATTGAAAACTTGTTGTGTTTTCTTCAACTTTCATTCAGGCCACTTTTCCATTCCGGCTGTTTACGTCAACGGAAATCAGGTATAAAGAGGTAAAGGTCATTCCAGTTTTTGATTCTATGAACCTGTTTTTCGTGACAAATTTGCAGGGACATAACTTTCTCCTCATTGGGAGTTAGCGGACGTGTTTTATATGCTTTGAAAGCAAGAAAACATCAGCTTTATTCCCACTGTTGTCTTACTGATCGGAGATTATTTTCAAACGTTATTAAGCATGGAATGCAGGCTGTTGGACCGCGCCATGGGGGAGCTTTTCTCATATTGTTCTCCTGTTTTTTATTTTTGTGTCTTTGTTTCCTTCCACTATGCTTTTGTCTTTCATTGCATTATTTATTTTTGACATTCATTGAGGAGAATGAATGATTCGAGTGTGGGGAAAGGTTTACATTTTAGAGTCATAAAATAAAAATAAAAATAAAAATTTTATATTTTCTGTTGTGTTTTTGTTTTGTTTTGAGTCTTAGGTATGCCTTTAATTATCTATGATGAGTTGATCTTTGAATGATTGGTTGATAGATGATCACAAGATTGGAAATTGAATAAGTGTGACGTTCTTAATGCGTTTATGCCATATTCTTTGTTACCTCTTATTTAGTATGTTTTAGTTTCTTTTGTATGAATAAGTGTCTAGATAGATCTTATATCGATTATGAGTGAACTGATGATTAAATCGTGCTAAGTGTTAAGAATCCTTGTTGAGATATGATTCCTTGTTCGAGTAGGATTCATCATTTCCTATTTCTTTGTTTCTAACGTACTTATTCTTATTAGGAAATACAAGAGTCAATCCATGTTGGAGAAGGAAAGCAATCCTAGTTGCGCAAGGAATAAGGAGAAGAAGATATGCACTTAAAAGCTCAATCCATGCAAGAGTCAAAATGTTGTCAAGATTCATAGTCCAACTTCGACGGGCTCCCCTAGATAGCTTTGATCGAATTAGAAGATGTACCATATATGGATGGAAACCAGTGTGAGTCTAGTTTCTGTAGGATTTGGAATCAAATCAATATCTTATTCATACAGGGAGATATGACCGAATCATTACTCGGATATCCAGTGGGCTCGACAGAATTATCTCAGCCATTGATTTGCTTTTGATCCAAGGGCTATGAGCGAAACTTGGGACCTTGTTTCTCCTACATATAGGGCATGAATATATATCAGAATCACCATAAATTCCTGCACCAAAGAATGTCAAAGAAAGCATACAGCAAATTAATGAGTAGAGGTAAGAAAATTCAAATAAGGCTGTAACAATTAAGACTCTTGCTGCCTCCCTAATTCAAAAGATGAAATTTGTGCAAAAGAAATCAGCATTAAAGGAGGAAGAAGATATGCAATTAATATCTAATCCTTATAGAAATCATAATTCTGGTAATGCAGATCATCTAACTTTGACGGGCTCCCCTGGAAAGCTCTCAATGATTCAGACAATTCATGATATATGGATGAAAATCTATGGGAGTCTATTTTCAAATGCCGTTGGAATCAGCTCAATATCTATTTTCTAGATAAAGTTATGGCCAGAACAAGCCACAAATGTCAGAGCTGCCGAATTGAGAAAATCAAGGAAACCTCAACCAATTTGGTTTGAACTTTGTGGACTTTGTGGCCAGCCTCCATTGCGTTTTGTTTTTTTTATATATAGCAACTCATTTCCACAGAAATACATCTCCTTGCACACAAGTATAGCCAAAACTTTGCCCAAACACTTTCATTCACCAAGAACCATAGAATCCGAATTCACCACCCTTCACCATATTTTATGTCCAAAGTTTGGGAGCCTAGGATACCATACTCTTGAAGATTTCGCGCTACCTTTGTAAGGAACATTGGGAGGAGAATTATAAAGTGTAACTCTATGATCTTCATGTTTAGTTTTCGGGTTTTTATGTTGTTGTTCTTGGATGATTTATGTTTAGGTTTTGTTAAAGTTATTTTTATTCTTGTCTATGAGATATTTGTAACTTTTGAATGACATGATGAATTAAGGTTTTTGATTTTAATTCAATGATTTTAGGTTTTTTGCCGTGAGTTTGTGTTCATGTTCTTGACTAATTTTCGGTGTGTTCTTATATTGCATGTGCGATTAAGACAAGTAGTTGATGTTGCATATGTTAATCATTCAAAGCTAGTAACGATTATGATACAAGTAATGGATTAATTGATTGTTCTTTGTTCTCCCACCAATTATGATCTTATGTTCGACATTGGATAGGTGCTTTAAACATGTTGATTTCTTTTTGTGATACGTAATTGCATGATGAATTAGTATGTTAGATTTCGTAGCAAGAAAAGTAGTTAAGCTCGATAATATCCATGTATTAGGAACCAAGTAGGAACTTAAGATGAACTATGATACTTACGGCATGAATATGATTGAGAGTAGATTTCGTTACCTTTGTTCTTATGTTATTTGTTTTGTAATTGCTTATGTGTTGTTTGGTTGATCACATTTATATATTAGTTTAGGTTTATTTTATGTTTGATTCGAACTCTTATAAATTCGTTGTTAAATATTTGTGATTCTTTGCCCTGGATGGATCCCCGGTTTGTGAACGATACCCTCTTACTTTATACTACTAACGATGCTTACAGGGTTAATATTGATCTCGAGTAATCGAACCGATCAGTAGGGTCATGTTTATCCGATATACCTTAAAAGTTAGGGTATCATTTTCTTTTGAACTTATATATACTTATTTATACAAACTTATTTTCTAAGGTTATAAAGCAAAGTGCACATACGGCCTATGTAGTCTAGACACAAACTCATTCCTTTGTTTCAGAAGGCTGGACAACTAGATTCATAGTAGTTGCAAGGCATGACTCATTTGTTGGTAACCATGGAGGCTACACCCTTAAAATCATGTCTCCTTTATCGACTTCATCACCCAAATGTATGTCAGTTTATGAGACTCTGAGATCTAATTTTGTAGACCTTGAACATGGTAATGAAAATAGCATGCTCCTTACTCAGCTTGGAATAAATTTGTGAGTTAAACTGCTCGCAAATTGTTAATAAAAGCCGCCCTCAACCCCAAGTAACTTGAGCAAGGTACAAATGGAGGGTTAATGTTAATATTAACAAAATTGACTTTACCTATTCCGTTTGCTTTAAAACTTACACTAAACTAAGAATTAATAAATATTTAACTTAAAAAAAATTAACCAAGTGTAACAAGTATTCCTATATGCATACTACTACAAAATTGTAATATTTAACACATAAATGAATAATAAAAAAACAAAAAAATTTTGTTTACAATTTACAAGAATTTTTACATTTTACACTTATAAAAAAGAAAACAAAATAAGTAAATTTTTTTACACAATGTTATTGTTCACGATTTTGTTGTTTTTCTGATTTACTGTTCATGATGTATGTTCACAGAATTTTATTTTACAAAAACATAATTACACAAATCACAATATAATAAAAAAATTAACAGTTCAAAGAATTGAGATTTTCTCAATTCCCCGGCAACGGCGCTAAAATAAATGCGACGCGCGAGCGTCTCATAATAAACTCTGTAAAATGTCATCGTTAGTATAGAATAAACAAAGATCGTTCTGTCCGGGGAATTGAAGGGAACTCTAAAATTTTAGTGTTAACAAATAAATGGGGGATTTAAGAATACTTTTCTAACTACTACATAAAAATAAAACCTAAACTACTATTTACATTATCGACTCCTCTTTCACAAAGTTTCACCAAAACAATCCTAACACAAAATAATTACACATTCATATTCAATTACGCATTCAACATATATTTACATATTTTAGACACCGATACAACTAGAGCCTTAGCGGTCATCTAGTCATGCAAGATCTCTTATGTATTTTAGGCTGACTTAGCGCCTAACACCTAAATTATATGTAACCACATTCAAAAACACGTAGCGTAGAATTCAAACAAGATCACATATAAGAACCAGATCTTTGTCGGAGACATGTTAACATGGAGATGTCACTCACATGGAGGTGTCCATAAATTGAAACCCTTTTAATTGATACAAACCGAACCTACTTAGCGCATGATTCGATTTGTATCAAATGGTAGATGAAAATAAAACCCAAACACAATCGTAGCGACTGCGTTCAAGCACTAAATTCGGTTGCACATATTTGAAAATTATCTAAAAACATATACAATGAAGAATACATGAATCGAACAAATAAAGAAATTGTTATAAAATAAGGACTGTAAATTGTCATCTAATTATCAAATAAAATCTGAAAATATATTAACAACATACAATACCAAAGACTAAAAATAAACACAAACTCAAATCATTCATAGACAAACAATTATGAAACTACAAAGATCAACAGAACCATGGTGAAGGTTGCAAGAATCACACTTTGGAGTAGTTTTGGTAGGCTGTGCTCTAAAGGGGACTACTCAGCGTGGATGTGGACTGTCACACGGTGTTGCTTAGCGCTAGGGCCTTGAGGTGGTGGTAGAAAAGGTGAATGAAGTGGTGGAGAGGCTGTTGATTTTTGTAGGTGTATATGGAGAGAATTGGGCAGAGTTTTGGCTTGTGTTTGCAAAGGAGAAGTGATCCCAATGTGAAAAAAATGCCATGCTATTTATAGAGGAATGAGGAGGAAGGGTTTCATGGTTATAGGTTGATTCTCTTTTTCTTTCTTTTTTTCTTTTTTTTCCTTCTCGATTGAATGATGATCATCTTTGTTGGTCACATGCATTCTCCCTTCTTCTAGGCCACATGCATTCTCCCTTCTTCTAGGCCACATGCATTCTTCTGAAATATCTCTCAGTTCTCTCCTTCCTTTTTCTTATTTTGTTTCCTTATTTTCTTCTTCTTCTTTTTTATTTATGGCCGGATGAACCTTCCCTCCTTTGAGGTTACATACTTCTTCCTTTTTATCTCATTCAAAAACTAAATTACTTCTTTCCTTTTTCTACTTTTGTTTTCTTCTTCTCCTCTTTCTTTCCTTAATTTCCGAGCCATTATCTCTCATTTAATTCTAAAAATAAGGAAATAAAATAATAAACATAAATCACAAATGTTACAGAATTGTCGAATATATAAAAATCCTAACCCAACTAGGTTTCCTAATTCGACAAGGAATACTACTTTATATAGAACTCTTGACAATTTATGCGTTTTAAGCCTATTTTAATATGAAAATGCAACCAACACCGCCATAGACCTGTAACTCAACTCAATGATTCAATATTACAACAATAAGGGCTAAGAAAAGTACAAATGTACGTAAAAATATGTTAAGAACGTCACACAAAGTGCTCCTATCAACTCGTTGAGTTGTTGTGGTTCTTGTTGTGGTATTGCATATTAGTTTAGGCTTGATCGGGGAAGAGTTTTGTTGTCAGAAGTAAAATCGGAGTGATAAGGTGAAAAGATGGATTTTTACTATTACAGTTTAACATTTTTACTGTTTTACCTTAATGTGAAATTACTAAATTTCCCTTGGTAGAAAGTTACTGTTTGAGTTTTAATATTTACATTGTTATCTTAAGTTACCTTTTTACTCTTTGTTTAAAGATTTTAACAGTTTTACTTTTAGCTATGGTATTTTAGTGAAAACCCAATTTTAACTAAAAAGGTGACAAATGAATGTAACTTTTAGTTACAAATAATGTTAGTTCTGATTATCGCCCAGTTTGAGAATCGAGAACTATTTAACTTAGAAATGTGTCAATATATTAAATCAGTCGTCGAAATGATTTAGGGTATGTTTAAGTCTAAAGCACGCCTATATCATTCGATGATTAAAGTTGGACTATTTTCAAGTCATTTGAGAATTAGTCGACTATTGGTCAAAGTCGGTCAAATTAATCAACTCCTAGTCAACCCAGTAAAGACTTGGTCAGCAAAAAGTCAAATGTTAACTTCCTGGTCAAACTAGGGAAAAGGATCAAGTCAATTTTTTATAACTCTCGGATTGAGATTGACTCTTTCATACTTCATAGATTCAAATAAGATGTTTCGAAGAAACAGGATAGTTCGAAGCTTGAAGCAGCAGCAACATTAGCTACGTATGGAGATTTTGACATCGATTGAGATTCTGCATGTCATTCCAAGTTGGGTGAGCTAACCCCCTTTGTGTATTTCATTCCCTTATTCATTGTCGATGCCTCAGTGATTGTTATATTGAAGTGCATTATTGTTTTAAGAATGTTAAAACCCAATGTCACATCCCGGATCTCTCCGTCGTAACACGATATTATCCGTTTTAGGCATAGCCCTCACGGTTTTATTTTTGGGAGCTCAGAAACAACTTCCCAGTGGGTCACCCATCCTGGGATTGCCCTGGGTTAAGCAAGCTTAACTTCGGAGTTCTCATCCCCTCCGAAGCCGTTAAGCCCCCAAAAAGCCTCGCGTTAGATACATGTACATATAAGGCGCATCACCCCCTCTCCGTTGGCCGATGTGGAATATTACAATCCACCCCCCTTAGGAGTCCGACGCCCTTGTCGGCACACTCGCACCACACGGCAGAGTGGCTCTGATACCAAATGTCACATCCCGGACCGCTTCGCCGTAACACGATATTGTCCGCTTTGGGCAAAGCCCTCAAGGTTTTGTTTTTGGGAGCTCAGAAGCAACTTCCCAATGGGTCACCCATCCTGGGATTACCCTGGGCCAAGCATGCTTAACTTCGGAGTTCTCATCCCCTCCGAAGCCGTTGAGCCCCCAAAAGGCCTCGCGTTAGATAGAGGTGGGCATGTACATATAAGGTGCATCACCCCCTCTCCGTTGGCCGATGTGGGATATTACACCCAAGGACGTTCATGAGTGAGTAGACCTGAGAGTGAATGGGTCCCGAGAGTCTGGTCACCCCTCGGTGTCGATAATCGTAAACCTCCGAATGGGCAATGGTTTGTTTTAATATTTAGATCCAACCTATGCAAATTATTGAGGGCATTCCAAGAAATGGACACTCTCACTCCTTTGTTGTTGCAACAAATGAAGTTGGTCTCGACTTGATAGTTCTACTATAAGTCATTAGGATCAATCACCACTGACAGGATATTATTGATATGCATCCATATGCATTGTTCTACATTGTTTTCCCATAAATGATATCTTAGCTTGATTCATATTAAATGATTTAAAGCACGTGCTCACATCTAAACTATTTAAGTTTTCATATAACTTAGCCTACTTTATTTTCAAACCACATTGGTGGACTGGCCCCTACTGGGGGAGCGAGGACAAAGCTCACCCCTACTTTAAATTCTTTGCAAGTTAGGAGCCAGCAAGGGTTTAGTAAACGTGAAGTTTAGGAGTGCATATTCCACAAGTCGAGAAGTTTATATTCACTCATTGTTTATCAGCTCTCTCTTGTATCTTGTATTAACTAGATAATCCCAAGGTTGTATCATAAACATTGTCACATTTGTTGTATATTTTGGGTTGCTATAGTAGTATTTGTTTTGGGCCGGTGACTTTTTGATCACCATTCGTTGTTTTAAAGATATTGTAAAACTCGCATAATTATTTCAAGTGTGTTTCCAAAGTTGTGGTTTGAGTTTCTATTTTCAAGTTACATTTGTAAACTTCATTTGTTGTTTGCGAAACATTTAAACAGGTTTTCACTTAGCGAGTGTTCAAGTCGAATTATGTTCGCTTGTTAATCCAACATTTTTAAACTATAATACTGTTATTATCCCATCTGAGATTGATAGTATATACGTGGTATCATAGTAGAACTTTCCTCAAATTTTCTATTTTCAGTGTGTTTTAAAACCTCGAATACCAAAAGACTTTTTGTTGGCTCGTGTAAAGTATTTTACTTTTCTTGTAAAAGGTGTTTAGTTCCTTCATTCATTTTGAGCCCTTTCCTTTTAAGGTATTTGACCATTTAACTTCGTGAATTCTTGTTAAGAATTTTGTTAGAGCATTTCACTTTCGAGTGTAAATTCTAGAACTTACCTTAAATCGAGCCAACTAACCTATTTGGTATTTCAATTACGCAGGAAAATCTTCTTAAATGTGCTTTCTGACTTGAGAACTATTTGAGTATCTCAAGTTTCTACATTTTTAGAAAATGTAATAACCCGAATTTTCAATTTCCATTTGTAATTTCTCGAGAATTAGTAAAATGGTGTTTTGAGTAAATTCTTATTCTACACCTTTTAATTAGTCGTTCTTTGAAGTAAAATTGGGTTCAAGAATCAAAAGATTGGGAAACCTTTAAATTGTCAAGGGCCAAGAGTTGACTTTTCTAAAAACTTCATTCACGGAAGTTGTAGAGCTCGTCGATACGAGTCCGTAGATACGCGGAAAGCATAAATTGGATGTCGTATGTAGACGTTATTAGCAACAGAAGTTTAGTTTCCAATTTTAGAAAGGGTATATAAGGACCATTTTTGAAACCTAATAATCAGAAAACACAAATCCACAGCCGCAGTATTCGTTCTTCTCACCGTAAATCGCCTTTGATCCTTTCTTCTCCGATCTTGCTCGTTCGGCCGCCGTGGTTGTCACCACCAGTCTCTTTGGAACAACAAGGCCAAGCCGCTTCGACCTGTGGTGGTGGCACACCACCCACCGTTCTCTAGAAGCCGTGGCAACGCCCCAAGGTTTCAGTGTTTCTGACGCTACTGCAGTCTCCGTCTCCGGTGAGTCTAGTGCTCGAGTGCGCCTTGAATCGATCACTTGCAATCCTTGGAGCACGTTTGCCAGTTAGGAAATTGATTAGGGCTGCAACTCAAGCCAGCAACTGTTGCGTCGGGAGGAATATTTCTGCTATGTCTCCGGCAGCTTTCTTGATGTTAATGAGCTTGGTAGTAGTGATGTTGTGTCGTGTAGGAGCTTTGTGTCGACCCAAGAAAGTGGCTCAAGCCGTTTGAAGAAAAGAGGGGAGTTTGGGACAAAAATTTCAATCTCGGGTTTGAGGTGTTCATTTCTTGGTAATTTTGAAATCTTAGTTTAAATTAGATTGTTTTATTGGTTAGGAATGGTTTTGAGGTAGTGATGGTATGAAAATTTGAGGTGTATAGGTTGGAGGTGTGTTTGGCCGGCAGCATGTTTTACTGTTTTGGAAGAGATTTCAGTCAAGTTGTGAGGTCCGAGTGCATTCTTGTGCTCTATGTGTCATATTGAGGAGGTAGAAATATTGTCTTATTGTGTTTTAACAAGTGATGTATATATAAAATTATGTTAGGTTCACTTGTTTTGTTTGAAATTGTTGAAATTCATGTTTGTGAGATTGAGAAGCCTTAACCTTTGGCCATGGTGAGGGTAAGAGCAAGGGTTGGAAGGTGAAAAGGGTTTTATGGATTTCTTTTTTAGAGAGAGTTAGATTAATTAGACTTACCTTGGTTTAATGTCGCTTAGGTGATTAACAAAGTAAGTGAGTGAGCCTCACTTGACATTGTAAGGGTTGCATAGCGGAGTATAAGGTGAGTAAATCTCACAACGTTGCTGTTACATTTTAGTTATTGCAATAGTATAGTGATTTATATATGTGTATTTAATGGTATTCGTAATATATATTGATATATTATATAATGTTATCATCTCATATGTGGGATATATTGATGTTGTTGTGATTATTATTATTGTGGCGGAAGGGACCAGAAGAGAATAAAATGTACCTTCCGGTAAATTGGATTATTGTTGTAGTGTTAGGCCGGAAGGGAAGAAAATGTACCTTCTAGTAGATGTGTTGTTTCATTGTGAGTCTTTGTTGTTTTGCCTTAGTGGCGGCCTAAGTGGCGTTACGCAAATGTCGGAATCACACCTTTGCCAGGTGTGGGGATGATTAGCTAGAGCTATAATCCTTATTACCAATCTATTCATGAGGGCAATGATAGGGTCGTTATAACCCCTGGAATATAATTTTGTGAGTTGAATGGATATTTTTCTTTCTTATTAATGTAGATTTTAGTGTTTTATTAAAGACTAGAACTAATGTTTGTGTGTTACGTTAGTTTTGAATTTTGGGTCGAGTTGTTATTGATTATTCAGCGGAGTTAGTTCTTTTTGTGTTGTTTACTTATACGGGCTGTAAAGCTTATCGAGTTTGTGTTTACAATCCTGGTACATCAATTGATGGTATACGAGATAGACTTGCATGTGGTGATTAATGGGCTTGAGGAGCTTTCGTTGGAGGATCGCCAAGTAGTTCCCCTTTTCGTTTTGATGAGGATTTGAGTGAATTTTATATTATCAAAATTGTGTTACTAATTTGTAAACATTGGTAATGTATTATTCATGTTGACTGAGTCACTTTTTGAACTCAGTTTTGAATACATTGTTATTGTAAAGTGGTTTCAATGTAATTGAAGTTATTTTAGAGTTATTCACAACTTTGAAATTTGAAATTTTATCGGTCAAATTTCCGGGTTGTGATAGTTGGTATCAGAGAATAGATTGCATATTTAGTGATTTTATCATATCATCCCAGAGCGATGACCCGATTGTAGCAGATCCCCATCATATACTCTTCGGTATTGATATGTCATTAGGTATGCGGGAGTGTTAGGATCCTTACCTTAGGGTTCGGTACTTTGAGTCGGTTACGTAATAGGATTGTATAATCCTTTTATAATCTTTCCTATGTGTCTTGGTTAATGCATGTGGTACATAATTTACACTATAATTTACAATTGGGTCTAAATTTTAATGCATGTATTGACTAAGTGTTGAAATGTTAATAGGAGATGGATTCACAGGGATGCATGGCAAGAGACCGAGGCCGGGTTCATAATGTGGATAACTTTTATGAGGAGGATGAGGCACCAAATGTTGAACCGGTTGGTCCAAATATTGTTGTTCGGGATGAGGAGTGAGTCCTTAGGCTGATAAGAGATATCAGTAGGTTGGCAGCACCGACAGTTCATGTGGGTTTAGATCATATGGTGGCTGAATATGAATTGGGAGTATGGAGACCTACTTTGAGATGATAGTGTGTTCTGAGATTGAGAAGATGATGATAACGACATTTTTCTTGAAGGATGATGCAATGGATTGGTGGAAGACTACACAACAGACTAGGGACGTGTCCACTTTGACTTGGGGAGGGTTTGTGGAACTCTTTCAGGAGAAGTACTTTCCATCTACAGTGAAGGAGGAGCTTGAGCTTGAGTTTCTTGCACTTAAACAGGGGGATATGACTGTCAGGGAGTATGAGGCTCGATTTGCACAGTTGTACCGATTTGTTAGACCGATGGATGTTATTGCCTTGGTCCAGAAGTTCCTACCGGGAATTCGACATGAATACAAGACCATCATAGCTACACTCTGCCTTACTACAAAGGAGCAGATTTATGAGAGTGCCTTGAACTTAGAGCAGGTGAATAAGCTCTGTGATGGTGAGGTGGCGTCGAGAGATGCATAAGGGAAGGGGAAGTATATAGCTACGAGTAGTGGCGCTATGGGTCATAGGGGAGGATCATGGAAGAAGCAGGATACTTAGCAGCACGCACCAGCTAGGGTGGCAGCCGCTCCTATTAGAGCTACACCCATTAGGCAGGCCGCACCCTTGAGATGTTTTAGCTGCAAGGAGATCAGTCACTTTGCCAACGATTGCACGAAGCCGAGGGGCAGAGATTGCTACACTTGTGGGCAGGCAGGACACTTTGCTAAGGAGTGTACCCGACTTCAGCGGGGAAAGCAGGAGCACCAGTAGAGAAAATTACCCGCGGGGCAGGCAAGAGTGTTTGCGATCGATCAATGAGGCACAGGTTTGGAATGTACATTATGTAATTTTGATTACCTTACAAGGGTATTGTTTGATACGGGAGCGTCACATTTTTCATTTATAGTTCAGTGGTGGAGGTGTTGGGCTTGATTCATGCACCTCTTGGAAGTTCTTTATAATGTGTCATATCTCCTCTTGGTGTGTCTCTTGAGCTTGGGACAATCTGCAATGCTTATCTTAATGTGTTTGGGGGTAGAGAGTTCTCTGCTTCTTTGATTGTGATTTCGGATCACACGTATGATGTGATTTTGAGAATTAATTGGTTGAGGCTACATCATGCTTTGATTGATTGTTTTGATATGGTAGTGCTCTTTGTGTCCCTGGGAAGCCATTTTTCATTATCGTTGTCTTAAGTCAGATAATTTAATGAGGGCATGAGTTTTGGCACATGTGGAGTTGTGAGTAGTGAGATAGCTATTGCAGACATTGCAGTTGTGTCCAAGTATGGTGATGTGTTCGAGGAGATACCGAGCTTACGTTTGCGGAGAGTAGTAGACTTTGTCATTGATGTGGTACCCGTTATTGCACCGGTGTCAAAGACGCCCTATCGGATGGGGTAAAATGAACTTAAGGAGTTGAAGGTACAAATTAATGGGTTATTGCAAAGGTTCATTAGACCTAGTGTCTCTCCTTGGGGAGCACCGATGTTGTTTGTAAAAAAGGATGGTTCACTCCGTTTGTGTGTGGATTACAGGGAGTTGAACAAAGTGACCATCAAGAATAGGCAAGGACTAAAATATCGACGAGAACGGAAATATCGAGAGTTCAAAAATTGGAAATATCGACGGAAATTTCGAGAAAATATCGATTTAAAAATAATTGAGTAAATTGATGTAAATTTAAATAAAAACATGGAATTTTGAATGAAATTTTGAGAGATGTTTATTTGATCAATTATCTACTATATTTCATAAGAAATTATTATATAGCTATTAGTCTATAATGAGTTATATTAATTTAAGGTAAAACAATCGTCGAGAATTATTAAAACTTTACTTTAATTATTTTTTTTAATGGCTGGGAACTCAAAGGGAGGTTAGGTCATCACGCCTTATATACATATGATACATTAAATATGAAATTACATGAGTGATTTAGAACCACATAGAGGATCTATGAGATACAAAATTTCACCGTCTTCATCATCTCCTTGAGTAGAGCCCTAAGTATATTGTGAAGAATAGTCATTAAATGATACCTCCCCTTTGTAGTTTTGCATGTATTGATTTATATACCAACTATATGGGTCATTGATGATTGACTGTGGGTTTTAGTACTGGTAGTTCCCATTGGTAATTTGTTAATCTCCTATATGATGTAGGATTATATTTGCCATGAACGTAAAAAAATTATTATTATTATTATAATTGACTAAAAAATTACAACTTAATAATATTAATATACTTATCAACAAGGAAGAAAATAGAATATCAACAAAGCCTCACTCACTAATATATTTGGAATTTGATGCTAATATATTTAGAACTTGAAATAGAATAAAGTTGAGTAGTGGTGCAACCATGCAAGTGTGCAACCAAGGACTAACATCCTAATGTATTTATAGTGTTTTAAGGTTTTAATTTGAAAACTAGTTAAAAATTGAATTGTAGGTAAATAATGTGATAAAGTTAGTTGGGATTGGACATATAACCAATTTTCTTTGTTTATCAAATTTATTAAACATACAATATATATTATAAAGTGTCAAAATATAACACAAATTGACTTAGTAGAGTAGTCTAAGTAATTCATTTTCTAATGAGGTGAACATGGTTCAATTTCCCACAACAACAAGTTAGGTTTTATTTGAATTTTATTTGAAACATAGAATGAAATATATATTAAAAATAGCCATATAGAACAATAACTTTGCTTGGTAGAGTTGCATACACATCTTTGCTTGCAAAGGAATGACCACGGTTCGATTCCCCTCAAATGCATATTTGAGTTTTAATTTATGGTGTCAACACGTGGCGTAAAAAGTGATTATATCGCGGATATATCCAAAATATGGATAATATCGCGATATATCGTGGAAATTTCCAAAATATCGACCAAAATTAATATGATATGTGAAAGATATATCTCTACTCCGAAAAAATGAAATTATCGCCGAAATATCGATGATAATTCGATTTTTTAGTCCTTGAAAATAGATATCATTTGCCTAGAATTGATGACTTGTTTGATCAGCTTTGAGTGGCTACAGTGTTCTCTAAAATTGATTTGAATCCGGTTACCATCAACCAGGGTGAAGGAGGAGGATATTCCTAAGACACTATAAGTTTGTTATCATGCCTTTTGATCTAACAAATGCCCCTACCGTTTTCATGGATTTGATGAACTTAATCTTCAGCCAATACTTGGATAAGTTCGTGGTGGAGTTTGTTGATGATTGTGTTGTGAAGCATTTGAAGCATTTGAGGATTGTGTTGTAAACACTAAGGGAGGCAAGGTTATATGCTAAGTTTGAGAAGTGTGAGTTTCGGTGGACCCATCAAAGGTAGAGGCAGTGATGAGTTGGAGTCGCCATAAGACTCCTACAGAGATCCGTAGTTTCCTTGGGTTGGGGGGTTACTACCGGAGATTCATTGAAGGGTTCTCTAGTATTGCTTCGCCTTTGACCAAGTTGACCAACAAGGATATTCAGTTTGTGTGGACTGAAGAATGTGAGAAGACATTCAATGAGCTGAATACTAGATTGATTACGGCTCCAGTGTTGACAATTCACACTAGCAGGGGTGATTCTGGCATTTATAGTGATGCTTCTAACCAACGTTTGGGGTGTGTATTGATGCAGGATGGCAGTGTAGTTGCTTACGGCTCAAGTCTCAATTAGTTATTGATGTGATAGGGACACAATTAACAATCTCCGAATGAAATTGTTATTTAGGAATTGAGAAATTTATCAACAACTATAATTTAGCAATTTAAGGAATCAGACTACTTTTGGGTTGCCGCAAATTTTAAACTCGGAAGTCTAACATTAAGAAGACTTAGGGATTTTCTTTTCTGTCACAACCTGGAAATTTGAACGATAAAATTTTTCAAATTTCAAAATTGTGAATAACTCTAAAATAATTTCATTTACATTGAAACCACTTTACAGTAACAGTATATCCAAAACTTAGTTTAAAAAGTGACTCATTCAACATGAATAATACATCACTAATGTTTACAGATTAGTAAAACAATTTTGATAATGTAAAATTCACTCGAATCCTCACCAAAACGAAAAGGGGAACTACTTGGCGATCCTCCAACAAAATCTCCTCAAGCCCACTAATCACCACCTGCATGTCTATCCCATACACCATCAATTGGTGCACCGGGATTGTAAACACAAACCCGGTAAGTTTTACAACCTGTATGAGTGTTAGAATTTAAAATTATAGCCCGGTAAGCTTTACCATCAACAAAATCGCCTCAAGCCCACTAATTCCATATTAGTGTTTGGTAGATATCAAATTTAAAATTATGAATTATTTTGGTAAGTAATTAGAAAGAAATATTTAATCAAAATTTTCATTAAAACTCATTTATAAGAAAAGAAAATGCAATTTAAAAAGAAATTAGTTTTTGTTGTTGGGAATGGAAATAGAATACCCTAGGTATGTAATTCATTTCCAGCTTTAAGAGGGAGTCAATTTCCACTTAAATCATATTTTTATTTTCATTTCAATATTCAATTACAACCAAACAATATTTAAATATGAAAATTGAAATAAATTCATTTTCCATAGTAAAATTTCCTACCAACCAAACGGGGTCTAAAAGAATTTGTATATATGAAGCTTCTAGTGGTTATAGATGCTTCCTTTCATAACGAGTGTAACACTTTTCCACGGCTTTTCCTAAAAGGATTTGTATATATGACCCTATTAGAACCCAAAACAGGTCATTAAGAATATATAGTCCAATACGTAATCAAAATTAGGCCCCATTAGTACCCAATACGTCATTAAGAATATCTCAAGTTTCAACTACCGTGTCATACTGTCTATGAAACTACTATCCTATTATAACTCTGTGGACTGTTGTGTAGATTATCATATAGATATGCATGGATGACAAATCACAAATGAAATGAAATATGCTTGGTCTTTATCCTAATCTTGCATCCAATCAAATGATTGATGAACAGGACTTTCATATCAATATATCAAATATTCTAAAATCCCATAGTCATAGACAAACCTCTCTACTTTGCCATCACCAGTGTTTGCTGAAGATGCCCCGTTTTTAGTATAACCTGGTTTGGAATTTAAATTCTCAGCTAGGGCTTTAAACTCCGACACGATCCGATAACACGATTCGAAAACTGTATGAAATAAAACAAGTTGAACAGGTCAATGACGGGTCAACCCATTAACACAAAATGAACTCATATAACACGTTTAATAAAAGAATCGAAGTAAATTTTATATAAAATATACGTACACAAACTATTTAAAATGATTACATTATATGTATATAATAATTTAGTAAGTTTTTTCTAATTTTAAACTAGAATTTTAGGTAATATATCGAATTGTTTTGTTTGATTTTTTTGCTTCAATTAATTATCTTATCTAAAAAACGACATGATATATTTATTATATAGGTTAAACGGGTTGGAAGATGACAATGGTGTTTTGGTCTTCTCACTCATGATTGAAAGATTGAAGGAGTGACGAGGGATCCCACATTTGGGTTTTATATGTTTGTCGCTTGTGTCTACATGCTACAACCTCAAATTATTGATAACCATGCAGGAAGATACTTAATAATCATCTAATAGCCATCCCTTACGACCCATCTAGAATAATATCAATGGCTTAGAGCAAGAACATGTGATGGGATGCATGCCAAAAATGAGGTAATAAATAGGCACCTCTCTCCATCTGAAAGAAAAAACAAAAAAGCTATAAATAGGCCCACAGACATGAGGGTTTAGCTAGAGTTTGCCCTGCCGTCTGCCAGCATAGTTAAAAAAAAGGCACTATCTGAAATTTGATCTGTAGAAGAAGACTGATGGCGCTGAGATCTGTTCAGAGCCGAGTTGTGATCAATCGAGCCTTGTTGTTGGCTCGCTCCCGTTTTTACAGTGACGGAAAAGGCAAGATTCTCAGCGAGGAGGAACGCGCAGCTGAGAACGTCTACATCAAGGTTCCCCAATTTCCCAAGGGGAAATTACAAATCATTCTTTTACGAATTCTTATGATGCTTGGATCCGAATGATGACGGTTTTTCTTTATTCGATATGTCTTGGATTGGTATTAAATTAGTGTTGTTTGACTTTTGTGTTTGTGTCTGAAGAAAATGGAGAGGGAGAGGCTGGAGAAGCTGAAGCAAAAGGCTGCCAAAGAAAAAGCTGAGAATGAGAAAGTAATTGCTGATAAGGTACGAATCGTAACATTAATATGTATATGCGTCTGCGAGTGGATGCCTAACTCTAATGGAATACACCCAAGTTTAGCTCTTTCATGTCTGAACTATATATTACTATATTCTGAATTCAAAAGAAAATGTTTCATCGCAATTTTCAGTTTTGAAGTTTAGCTGCTCAAATTTGGAGCTTGTTTGCTTCAAGTGTTTCATGATTATTATTATTCTTATTTTTTATCTTTGTAAGTGTGCAGCTAGCTCTCTTTGTCGTTTTGAATAATCAAAATTGTTTTTTACTGGGTTGCTACTGTTAAGGAATTGTATTTGTTGGAAAATGAACATAAACCATGGTGCTGAGGGTGATGATTGCTGGAATGCTGGAAAGACAGATGATATTTTAAGTACTAGAAGAAGGTTAGGAGTTTAGAGTTTTCGGAATTTTGGTTTCCCATCCTTCAACTGTATCAAGGAGATGAATATAAATTTAGTTTTAATGGGGTTACTAACTCTCTAACTGGATAAAGAAGCGCAACATTGTTCAATGTTACAGATGGAGGACAGCGGACAGGGTTGACTAGGTGGTAGGTTTGAAGTTCTGTTGAATTTTCCAATCCTGCATAGGTTTTTTTTTTCCCTGATTATAAGCGACTCATTTGACATGGTTCAGTATGTTTCAAGTCCTGGCTTCCTGATCCAGATAATGTGTGTTTTTTTGTTGCTCCTAATGTAGCCGCGAGATTACCATACCAATATGTTGCAGGTCTCTACTTTCTAACTACATAAGAAAAATAAATGCTTTGTCTTCTCATATTGTTTTTTATCTGTTATTTTATTTTTGGTTGTGCCAAAATTTAAGTTTGTAAATGATGATCTTATCAATTCCTGCCTTGATACTATTGTTTTACAAATTTATTACTGACAGCTCCCTCGTATCTATTTTGCAGAAGACTGACGGGACCCATTAATGGCTGAATGAGTGATCTGCATGACCTAATAACTTCAGAAATAATCCTGTTTACCGGAATAATAATGCTGTGACTTTTCACTTGTGGGAATTTCTCTGTATAAATTTTGTTGTTTTTATTTTTATATCTCCTGGACAGCTTTTCAACATACCTGATATGTTTCCAATGACTCTTTGCAATGTTTATTTTCCTGTGCATTCATTCGTCCGGTTGCATTAATAATAAAAATTTTAGCCGAGTGACTTGCATGAAAATTTAGTGAGGAACGTGTAGGTGGTTTTTTAATGTCCATTGGATACCTTAAGTTATGCTAGGTCTCATTATTAAGCCCGCAGATTCAAAAAGCCCACGGAAGCCCGCAAGTTTGATGGGCTTTTATCCGGCCCGTTCCGCGAGAAAGCCCGCCAAAGCTCACTTTCATGGGTAGAGGACCGGGCTTAATTAGAGGTGTGAAACTCAGTTCGGTCCGTGGGTCCGGCCCATAAAAACCCGTCAATTAATAAAATATTATACATACATATTTTATTAAGTTTAAAATAAAACTATCGCATTATGAAGCAATTATAAGAAGGAAATTTCTCAGTATCGATCGACACCAGCTGATATCATCGGTATATATATTTAGTGACCATGTAAAAATTTCATCCAATTCAGATCTTGTTTGACTGTCGGAATTTCCGCTTTACCGAAAACACTACTGATATGTTCTAAGGGAAGACCTATTACAAAAATACGAACGCCGAAAGTTGTTTGTAAATCTGAAATTACCTAATTTTTTTACCTATCATGCACGGTCACACTGAGGAAACCTATTTAGCAAAGCCCCGGTCAATGGGGTTTCAATATGTCAAAATGTCTATTTTTTGCTGACCGTAGGTACAAACGGTCAAACCATGTCCAAAACGGACGAAATTTTTACGGAGTCCCTAAATATATATACCGAATCACATCTGCTAGTGTCGATCGACCATATTTCGAACTGAAGTTAGCGATCACCTAAGTGTCCACTAATGTATCATAACTTTTATATTAGATTTAGAATAAAACTATCGCATTATGAAGCGACTATAGGAAGGAAACTTCACGGGATCGATTGACATCGGCCGATGTGATTGGTATATATATTTAGTGACCCTATAAAAATTTCATCCAATTCGGACTTCGTTTAACCGTCAGAATTTTCGATAAATCAAAAACACCACTAATATGCCATAAGGGATGACCTATTACAAATATGACGAAACCCTAAACGCTGAAAGCCGTTTGGATATCTGAAATCACCTAATTTTTGTTACCTATCGTGTGTGGTCGCACTGAAGAAATCTATTTGCCAAAACCCCGATGAATGGGGTTTCAAAATGTCAAAACGCCTCTTTTTTAGTTGACCGTTCGTACGAACGGTTAAACCATGTCCAAAAGGGACGAAATATTTACGGGTTCCCTAAATATATATACCGATATCTACTGGTATCGATCGACCATATTTCGAACTGGAATTGTCGATCGCCGAAGTGTCCACTAATGTATCATAACCTTTATATTAGGTTTATAATAAAACTATCGCATTATGAAGCGACTATATGAAAGACACTTCTCGGAATCGATCGACACCATCCGATGTGATCGCTATATATAATTAGTGAACATTTTAAAATTTTATCCAATTTGGACCTCGTTTGACCATCGAAATTTTCGGTAAATCAAAAACAACATTAATATGCCCTAAGGGGAAACCCATTACCAAGATGCGAATGCGAAAACTGTTTACATATTTGAAATCACCTAATTTTTGTCACCGTCATGCGTGGTCACAACGAGGAAACTCATTTGACAAATACCCAGTCAATGGGGTTTTATTATGTGAAAACGCCTATTTTTTTGTTGACCGTAGGTACGGACGGTCAAACCATCTTCAAAAAGGATGAAATTTTTACATGGTCCTTAAATATATATATATTGATTACATCTATTGGTGTCAATCGACAATATTTCGAAACTATAATTTATTTGTGACTTTTTTTAGAATGTTTTTTAATAATTCTTTTATTGTTTCAAACCCTTAAATTAGAGTATTATGTTTTTTTTCTAATACAAGCCCGCAAGGCCCGGTCTGGCCCGGCCCGCAAAAGCCTGCATGGCTCGCTTTAAGTTGGCGGGCTTGGATCTTTGTAGTTGTGAAAATACTCTACCCAGCCCGTCACTTATTTAAATGTACCAAGGCCCGTTAACGGGCCCTAAGTTATGCTCACTAGAGACATGTTCAATTAGTGATAATCAATGTTTTAAATATCAAGAGTGTCCGGTAGTACGTTTCACTGAAGCCTTAAAAATATCTTGAACCCATGCGGAGAATAGGCTAAAATATTGAATAATAAAAAGGCATAAATGCCGATTTGCACCACAAATTTGGCTGAAATTGTCAATTTGCACCCCGAACTTGCATTTGAGTCAATTTACCTCGTAAACTTGGTAAAAATTGCCGATTTACACCCCAAACTTGTATTTGAGTCAATTTACTTCCTAAACTTGGTAAAAATTGCCGATTTGCACCCAATTCGTTAAATTTAACTGTTTCTATCCAATTTTGCGTCACATGTCATGCATTTAAGGGGTAGTATTGTCATTATATATTTATTCATATTGAATAATGAAATAAATTAATAAAATTACTTAAGAGGAACACTTGCTATAATGCTTGTTTTTTCGAAACATGTTATTGATTTATATATTTATTATTTTATGTGATATGGTATGTTAAAAGATATTAGAAAAAATATAAATAAATAAATACATTGAAAATTAAAAATAAATGTGTGTTCCGAGAGAATTACTATTCTACCATTGTGTGTGTCTTAGCCTTATTAGGATTCCTGTTAGAGATAGATTCGCATCTTTGTAATAGATTAGGACTCCGAATCCTACGGGATTGTGGTTATGTAATGCCTATATATTGGCCTCATTATCAATCAATAAACGGTTACGTTCTGTTCTATTACGTCGTTATTATTCTCGTTTTGTTCATCCTCCAACAATGTGTACATATAAAAATATATTTATACACAACACACTATATTTGAATGGGTGGGTATATTGAATATATAATTCAAAGTAGGGTTAAGTAGGTAGAAAAAAAGATGTAAATAAATAATTTGATTAACAAAATAATCCTCATTTTAAAGAATATTTTTATTTGTTTTTAAGAAAAATATAAATAGAACATGACAACATTACCCCTCATGTGCATGACATGTGACGCAAAATTGGATAAAACAGTTAAATTTAACGGATGTGGTGCAAATCGACAATTTTTACCAAATTTAGGAGGTAAATTGACTCAAATACAAGTTCGGGGTGTAAATCGGCAATTTTTACCAAGTTTAGGAGGTAAATTGACTCAAATGCAAGTTTAGGGTGCAAATCGGCATTTATGCCTAATAAAAATTAATGTCATAGATGGAAAGGTTATTGACCAATGCGAAGAAATGGGAAATATCACGGTTATGAGTCGAATTCGGGTTATGATCAATTTGGTTATGTTCACACAATATCTGCCCGAGTCCTAGCGCTCCTCGTCTAGATCTGCAAAACAAACCAGGTCAGAGGTCAAGACCGGTGGTGTGCTAGCCTATGATTCTCTGATACTTAAGTTAGCAAGTTTTAGGTTCTAAAGAAGAGTTAAGGACTTGGGGGAAAAGTTACATGTTTTGGAATACTTGGGCTAGTCTCATCAAATAGCCCGTGGGCTCTAGTCCTATCCAGTGGGGCCGCAGCTCGGCTCGACCTTTTTTCGAATAGGGTAGGGTAAGGGTCGAGCAAATGAAACCCAGCCCTACCCTCCGGCCTAGCCCTATTGAGCCTTATAAGGTCAAGCCCGGCCGGTCCTAAAAGTACGTCATATTCAGTCTTTTTAGAACCTTTTAATAATCAAGTTTTTAATATATTTCACATATTTTATATGCAATACACCTTATCATGTTTTGTAATTAATTTTATTAGCTTTATTTCTTCGATGTCGGTTTGTTGTGAGAAATAATAATTGATTTTAAGTGATTTATAGAGTTAATATATAAAGTAGCCTCATGACACACACTTCGTGTTTGTAATTTTGGTTTCTTTTTTCTAACATAAAATTGTGGAAAAAATAAAATAAAACTGATAGTGGGTAGTTATCTTTTCGACACATTGATAGTTATTATCCTTTTGGACTGAATTGTAGAATCGTGACTTTCTCATTTTTTCTCATTTTATTACTTCTATTGACCTTTATATATTACAATCTTATCCTTTTAACCATAGCCAGATAGATTTTAAAGTTTAATAAACCTTGGACAATTTGGGTAGTTCAAAAATTTAACCATCTCAGTTTCTTCTTGTTTTATTAATAGAAGATATAGCCAATTAAACTTACATTTATAAATGTAGAAAGTTGAATTTAATGTCTATATATATGCAAAATATAAATATATAGATAAAGAAAAGTTTTGTATTACATGTTTAAACAAATATAAACTAAATCATGAGGTAAATATAAACTAAATTATGAGGTAAAAATCATATTAAATTTTTTTATTAAATAAAATAAGGCCATGCTCGGCCTTTTTTGGCCTTATTTAGCCCTATCCAGATGGCCGGCCCGACCTGGCCTTTTAGCCCTATCGGAATAGGCCTTTAGGACGGGTAATGGTTTGTATATTAAAGCCTCAGCCCGACCCTACAATTGGTTGACCAAAGTAAAGCTAGGCTCGACCCTACCTAAGCACTAAAATTAGGGCTAGGGATGGCCCCAGCCCAGCCCACTAATATGTCATAAGGGAATACCCGTTACCAAAATGTGAACACTGAAAGTCGTTTGCATATATGAAATCACCTAATTTTTGACACCGATTGTGTGCGGTCGCACCAAGGAAACCCATTTGGCAAAGCCCCGGTCAATGATGATTTTAATATGTCAAAACGTCTCTTTTTTGTTGACCGTAGGTACTGATGGTCAAACAATATCCAAAACAGACGAAATTTTTACGGGTTCCCTAAATATATATATTGATCCCATCTGCTGGTGTCGATCGACCATATTTCGAACTGGAGTTATTGATCGCCAAAGCGTCCACTAAAGTATTATAACATTTATATTAGGTTTATAATAAAACTTTTCACATAATAAAACCTCATTGACCGGGGATTTGCCAAATCGGTTTTCTCGTTGTGACCACGCATGATCGGTGACTAAAATTAGGTGATTTCAAATATGTAAACAACTTTCCGCATTGGAATCTTAGTAATTGGTCCTCCCTTAGGACATATTAGTGTTGTTTTTAGTTTATTAGAATTCCGACGTCAAACGAGGTCCGAATTGGATGAAATTTAAAAATGATCATTAAATATATAGTCGTTTTATAATGCAATTCAAAATATGGTCGATCGACACCAGTAGATGTGATAGATATATATATTTAGGGAACTCGTAAAAATTTCGTCCGTTTTTGACATGGTTTGACCGAAGCGTTTTGACATATTGAAACCCCATTGATCGGGGCTTTGCCAAATATATTTCTTCAGTTCGACTGCGCACAATAAGTAACAAAAAATAGGTGATTTCAGATATGCAAACGGCTTTCGGCATTTGCATATCTGTAATAGGTCCTCCCTTAGGGCATATTAGTGGTGTTTTCGATTTACCGAAAATTCTGACGGTCAAACGAAGTCCAAATTAGATGAAAGTTTTACATAGTCACTAAATATATATACCAATCACATTGGCTGGTGTCGATTGATCCTGAGAAGTTTCTTTCATACAGTCGCTTCATGATGCGATACGCCGTTTTTTTGTTGATCGAAAATTTCGACGGTAAAACGAGGTCCGAATTGGATGAAATTTGCTCACGAAAACATCTCTATAGTAAAGTAGTCCGCGTATCTTTTTTACAAGGTCCCTCAATATATATATTGATCACATCTATTGGTGTCGATTGGCAATATTTCGAAACTATAATTTATTTGTGACTTTTTTTAAAATGTTTTCTAATAATTATTTTATTATTTCAAACCCTTAAATTAGAGTATTATATGTTTTTCTAATACAAAATCATAAGTCCCGACTTGTAAAAGCACGCAAGAATCTCTTTAAGTAGACGAGTTTAGATTTTCGTATTTATGAAAATATCAAGCATCTAATTTATTTAAATTTCTTAAAACCCGGCTGGTGGGCCTGGACCGGGCAGGGCCGAGACCTAGATAAAAGCACATAAGTGGATAGCCTTTTGACATTTTCGGACGGTGAAAAGCTAGACCACTGTTGATTAGTTGTGTGTACACGTGGGGGCGTTGTTATTAGAAATTTGAGCGGATGTAGGTTCGTACATGGGCTTATCCATAAAGGACAAAGCCACAGCAAAAACCAATCAAAGAGAAGAGAAGAGAAGAGAAGACAAGGAGTAGTAGAAAAAGAAGAAGAGGCCGTAAATGGCTCTTCTTTTGTGCTCTAATCACCTGGCGTTCAACGCCTTGCCCTCTCGTTCAGCACCGCTTACAATTTTCACCGCCACTAGTAAGCCCTTTCTCTCTTTCTGTTTCTCTTCGCATTGACTTGGTTAGAATGCGAATATATACTGAGAAATTGGAAAAATTGAGGACGGGCATTGTTGAATTTCATCCGCTCTCCCCAGTTTTACCGAGTTTCGCACAAGCGATGTTGGGAAAACCCATTTGCCTTCTGCTATCGTTTCTTGTTCGTTATCTACTCGCTTCTCTTGTAGATCATGCTCTATATATCCATAAACATTTGACATTGCCCCTTTTTTTTTGTCCTCTGCGTATTAGCAGCTGCTTCTGTTATCATTAAGGAAACAAAATGTCTAGCTCCCGTTGTTCCCCGCGTGTTTTGCTTTTCTATTGTTGAATCTTAATTTGTGCTCGATTCTCAGCTCATGTTCATGTGATGATATTTTAGTAGTTTTGTTTTTATTTTTATTTTTTGGGTTTTCAGCTTACAGGATGCAAATGAATCCCGTTATTGACCCACATCCGAAATCTTTCAATGGAGTTCGACTTCACATGCCTGTGGTTGTCAAAAGGTCGGTTTCACTAGTTGTGAAGGCTTCTTCTGATCCAATTGAGGGTACTGAGGCCCTTTCAGGTATCAAGGAAGAGGTGGTACCTGTTGATAAGCTTCCGTTGGAGTCGAAGCTGAAAAAAAGGCTGGAGGAAAAGACGAGGATGAAGCTGGCCAAGAAGATAAGACTTCGAAGGAAGAGACTTGTTCAGAAACGAAAACTCAGGAAGAAAGGGCGATGGCCTCCTTCAAAGATGAACAAGTTGAAGAATGTCTAACCTTTACTTAAAGGTTTCTTGCAGGTTTTAGTTTGACCCCTTTTACTACCATGTCATTTATTTTGTTGTTGTGATCAAATGTATCCTCATGTTAATGAACTTTTGTCTGTTTGAGTTTTAATGACACGTGTTCTTTGCGAATAGTGTGGTCCAATTTGATCGGAATGCTAATTAAGGATGACAGAACTTCTTGTGCTTTTTCAGGTAAGCTGTTACAAGAAATTTGGTTTATTTAGCCACTCCCATCTGGGAGTACTAACTGTTTTTGTCTAGGTCGCTACTTCAACATCTGAGCTTTATCAAACCAATATTTAAATCAGGTGCAGTCATTTTAACTGAAAATTTTGAACTGCTGATTGTATATACTTTAGGCAATGTGATCCTCCTGCTGATTGGAGATATATACGTAGATTGAACACAAAAATTAGAGAGTTAGGATAGCACATCATGATTCTAGTATTTACAGGCCAGCAGGATGAATGTGTAGCTTTTGATAGTTCTGCCACATAGCACTCACTTGCAGTCAGTTTTGACATGGGAAAGAACTCAACCCTGATAATGGTAGGAGATCTGGACAATCAATTGCACCCAGAGGAAGATAGATGAACTGTTGTACTCTGTAGCTGAGCTTAGAAGATGATTCATTTGTGTTGTGATACTCTGAACCCTACAGTACTAATCCATTAGGATGATATATGATATTTGTACCGCCATTTCAGGTCTAAACATAACTTGAACTTAAACCAGCAGTTTTGTCAATGGTAGGGGAAAATTGATTGATTGCTTTTAGGAGCTTTTGGCCATGCTCGAAGTTATGGATCACACAAGGCCGGTTGGATAATGAGGTTTCCTTTATCGGCTAGGGTAGAGGAGAGTGGCTGGAATCTTGGGGTACGAGTTTTAATGTTTACAGATCTAAGAAATGACCTCCAAAGAGGCTAGTAGCAGTGTTGAAACTTGAAACTTGAAAGACATGAAGATATGAATCTTGCTTTAATTGATTCAGGTTTCATGGTATAAAGAGATCAATGGTTTGCGGGAACTGTATATTAACTATACTGTGCACAAATCCGTGGCGTGGTACCAGATAATATAGCCTATCCTGGTGTTCATGTACAGCCGAACAGGGTCATCTTCTGGTTGGCTCATAAATTGTAATCCCAGAAAACTACACAACCTAACGTCTGGGTGCTATTTTTCTATGGAAGTTCTTACAACTCTGAGGTGATATCAACGGAAAACCATGGTAACCATGGTAAGACCTTCAGCCATGTTTTGTTAACCCAGAAATAACAAAATCTAGTCTTCATTTTATCAATAACTACTATACAGCCAACATACTTTCAGCAAAGGAGCATGGTGCACAGATATATGATGACACAAATTCCGGTCAGGAATGTTGCGATATCCAAAAATTTGAGATCACAATCACTGTTCAGTTCGGATTTCATGGGTAATTTTCACCAATATGGGCAGTTTTGCCCGCTTGTAACTAAAGAAACTGGTCTTAAGCTGAGAATTAAAGCAACAACAACGAGAAATGTCCAGCCTTCCAAATATACCAGCTGAAGTTGACCTGCAAACATCAATAAACCATATGTAAGTACTCCATACAAGTAACCGAATGAGAGTGTATTGTATAAGGAATTAGTGAGAGTTTTAAAGAAATCTATGAAATTTAAAAGTCTAGGTGTATTCAATTATGATTTTTAAAAGTCATTATGGAATCCATGAAAATCTGAGACTATTCAATCTGGGCTTTTAAAAATGAATAGAATTATGTAGGTATTCAAAATATCTTTCATACTTGTGGAATTATAAACTCATGGAATCTCACGGACTTTGTAGTGTTAATTATACACACCACAATCCAAAAATTGTCTAACGTCTAGACCAAATATTTTCATGGACTTTCTCATTGACTTTATCATTGTATTTAAAGACGTTCATTCTCCACAATTTTTCTTTATTTTCTTTTTGTCTTTTCTTTACCGATTTTTTTCCTACAACCTTACATGTTTATATCCATGTTTATTCATATGATCCCATGACTGTTTTTTTCTTCTTTATGTTATGTTCTTACCTTTTATATTTGCACTTATTAAAACCTCATTCTCATATGTGAACACATGTTCAATGCTAACAATAAAAACAATGACGATAAAAGTACGTAAGAAGAAACGAGAATAATAATCATATCAATGTGTCATGAACACCAACTTCTTTAGTTTGAAATTTTCTGAACAATTTATTTACTTCCATTTCTTTAGTACATATTTGTCGATAGATTAATTTTGAAGGTTTTTTTTTAAATTTTCTTAAATAATTGAGATTCTCTAATAACTTTGTATTTTTGTAATAAACACAACCAATAAATTTGCTTAGAGAAAAATTATTCCGTATAAAATTTTCTATGATGCATTAATTTCCGTCCAATAGCACCCATGAGGCATTAGAGAACCTATAGGGCCAACCTAGATACTTGGGATGCACTCGGGCACCCGGTGAATGAAGCGAATCATCACGGAACCATGGACTTGTAGTTTAGAGACATGGTATGCATATTATTCAATTACCATGCGTTATATTCATAGCAAAAAAAAAATTCAATTTTTTTACGAATACTGAGAAACTATGAGTCGATTAATATCAATTATCTGGATTTCACGAATCAATAAAAGTCTGTAGATATCAGCCTAAAGTCTGGTTGAAATCAATGGTTTTAATAATTCTATGTGAGTCTGTGAAGTTTCTATAGTCTGTCAATTAAAATAAGTCCACACAAATCTATATATAATAGTGTGGATCATAGTGTACATCCCCAATATTCATTGGGAGTTGATCTACACTTCTGAACCATGTTCTTGGAAGCTTTCCACTGAATCCATGCTCACGATAGAGGACATCAGTAATGCCTGGGCCTTCAGTTCCTGGCAACCATGCTGCCACCAGGGCATCAATTGATGAAACGTACGGTTCAATGACAACAGGTCTGCCAGAAACAATAATAACAATGCACTTGACAGCTCCACACACAGTGGTGATGGCCAGGATCCGCCATAGTTAAGTTCATGCTGTCTCCATCAGTCTCTGCATAAGGGTGCTCGCCAACAACCACAATGGCATATTTAAAGTTGTTGGACTTGACAAATTCACTATTAGGATTCTCAAGATAGACGACTTCTGTGCTTGAATCAACTGTTGATTTGATAGCACTGAGGATGGTAGTTCCTAGTTATGAAAAGGAAATCCATCACTATCATTTGTTAAAGCAATTTCCCAGATTTCAACATTTTAAATTTTAAAACTGTTTCAAGGTATTGGGACAGAATAAAGGACATGAGAACCAACCATCAACACATTGTACAGATACACATTGAGCCACCCATATATGTGTATACATACGCATATTGTGATCAATCTAATAAGCATGAAGGCAAAATGTATATATAAACATTCTACATACAACCTACCACTCCATTTCTGTATACTCAATTATGTCATTCAATAAAAGATGAAGGTACCACCGTACCACATATAGAGAAAGATACATATTAATCTAGCTATGAAAAGAGATCATACCCCTTGTATTGTTGTTGCCACTGAATCCTTGCCAAGCCATTGTCCATCCACCACACTGGTAACCCAGATTATCAGCATGACTACCAGCAACCAAGATTTTGGGCACTTACTTAGGAAGAGGTAGAACTGGATTGTTTCCATTTTTTCCATTCTTCAGGAGCACAAGTGACTTTCTGACAGCCTCCCTTGCTAAATCTCTATGAGCCTGTTATGGTAGCAATAGCCATTGATTCCATCATAGTATATACAATGTCCTAATAACTGTAATATACTTAAACAGGAAAGATCATGAAACTTAGGAAGTAGCTTTTCGCCATTGAACTCTGAACCTAATCATAACAGGACAAAGAATTTACTGAGAATGCGCATTCTATATTTGCAACTACAAAGCAAGCCAATAGCCATCATGAGATAAGATATAGGGAAGTTGACCTGGCTTCCAAGCTCATTCACTAGGCTGAGATCACTCATAAAGGGTTCTCAAAAAGACCCATGGTAAACTTGACAAGCAAAATCCTTCCAACAGCATCGTCAATACGATCCATTGGAATAGCATTGTTCTTGACCAGGTACGTGAGATCATTGATGAACTTTTTGTAGTTAACAGGAACCATGTGAGCTCAGAGTTTTAGAAACACATGCATTGAATACGGTGCAAAATATGTCATATTATCTCATTTAATTTCTGCCTGCGATATGATTCTCAAATAACCGACTAACCATGTCAATTCCAGCAAGAATTGAAGCTTCAACAGAGTATGTGTAGTTTGAGTGTGGTGGCGAGGTAATCCTGTCAATTCCCTCCCAGTCTGATATAACAAAACCCTGATTGTTCAGGCAAAAACAATGTTATCATAAGTCCTCAAATTAAATACAGCAGTATAGAGGTGTCATTACTTATATACAACAATAAAGATGTCCTTAAAGAGACCAATTACACATCAACAAGACAACAACAACTCAGGACAATACTAATAGTAGGTACATTAATTTAAATGTTCATCCCAGCTGGTTTTAATTATATATTATTAGTGAGTTATCAGAAAACAGAATGAATCAAAAATAAAATAAATTCAATATTTAAAGAACTGGAAACATCTCATTCAAATTCTGGTATCATGTTAGAGTTGAGAGTGTTACATCAAATCATGTTAAGTACATAAGAACACATTCATCATCAGACCTTCCCATGTTGTGGCCATATCTTTGTTGTGCACAATTACCAGAACTGCAATAAGTTTGGATTTCACCGGAACAATAGAAAAAGAAAGATCCTTACGGTAAACTTTAGGGTTTCTTTAAGGAAGCCAGTAACTAGCTAATGGTTTGCATGCATCTTTTCCCCATTCCAACTGGAGTAGGAGATCATCACTGTGGACACACCCTTGATAATGGAATCAGAATAAGCAGGCATGTGGATGCTAAGCAAATCATGTCGGTCGATGATGGTATTGTTCTCATTGATGCCCTTGATTGTCCCACCATCACCCACAAAATGCTTTGCACAAGCAGCGACCTTTTTACTAGAACATAATAAATTAATAGTTAATAAACAAATACATGAGGAATTACTAGAAAGTACAACATATATACACGACAGTTATATCAGAGTTTACTAAATATATACACGTGCATTTATAGAACCAGGTGACTGTCTTCCCTCTTGTTATATCTTTTATTGGCCGAATAAATGTTAATAGAGACCAACTATACACTGAAATCCATTAGCTATAAGAACAAGAAATATCCTTGACTGCACCGTATATTTGGTTGGTTTCCCACATATTGTGAGAGGTAGAAAATGAAATGACAATGGAAGAGTTTTTCTCATTATCTTACAATAACATAGTGTAAAAGCTATGTTTAAGGAGGAACTGATTCAGTTCGATGGTATTGAATCTACAACTATTAATATATTATATATCCATCTCTACCAGATAATGATTCTTAAGAATAATAAAAATAACAGTAATGGATCAGGAACCATGCTAATGTATATCAACTGTATGTGAAAAAAAAATCACACAACAGAGGAAGCGAGGAAATGATACATAAACAGAGAAAGAATTCTATTTTCTAAAACCATACTTTCCGCCAACATACGGTACTCCTTTCCGAGAATTAGCAGGAATATCTCCCTGTAGACCCGGGATAATTTCTGTCATTGCTTGCACGATTCTGTGATCCTCGCTGTAGCTTTCATAGCAGCGACCCCATCGTGGATCTCTACAGACCTAAATTTGAAGTTACAGGTGAACAATAAATAAGAAACTATAAAGCGCTGTATAAACAAGAACTCATTGAAACATAAGATGTATAGGAGTGTTTTATTTACCGCAATGCATGGAGCAAATGCATAAGGAATCCCTGTAGCTCGGACTTCAAGAGCAGTTGCTGCACCAATTCTTTTCGGCAGTTCAGGATCCCTGTATACTGCAATTATTAAATATAAAGCAGAAAAATACCAACCACATTGGGGGCTAGGCATGGTTAAAAGAAAGTTGCAGATGAATAAACATGATGAAAGTACGTGTATGTTGTGAATTTGTAGGCAAAAAGATTGAAACATCAACTTGCCTGGTAGCTCCAAGTCCAACATTATGCGGAAAAATTGTAGCATTGTAGACATTATTGTGTCCATGAACAGCATCAATGCCATAAATCATGGGAATTCCCAAACGGCTAGCAAGAGCTCCCTTCTGAAATCCATTAATCATTTTAACCCAGTCCTCCGCAGTGGCCTCTGGAAGAGGTGCACTGCCGCCGCCGCTCAACACACTCCCTGCACAAAAATCCATTGATCCAACTCGAGAGTAATGTACCATAAAGCAATGGGGGGAAATACCAAAGGGAAAAAAGAAATACCAATGAAGTAAGTTTTCATGGTGTCAAAATTAGCAACACTTCTATCAATCTGAACCATCTGACCGATCTTCTCTTCGAGAGTCATTCTGGAAAGAAGGTCCGCGACTCGAACGGCGGCCGGTTGGTCTGGATCTTTGTACTTGATGTACTCCGCATTCACATTCGCCATGGCCACCCACCACCAAAGCAGAAACACAGCTAGCAGCGGTAATGAAACCCTAGCCATTCTGCGCCCACCTCCAAGCTTCTCTTTGACTCTGAAGAGAGAGAGAGAGAGAGTCAGTTACACACAGTTGGGAACTCCGTCACAATGTAACGCGAATCGAAGAGAGAAGCTCAAACAGAAAAGAAACCTATCTCGCATCAACAATTTGGCTAAAACCAAGAAAAAAAACGAGGAGAAGAAAGGAGCATTGTAATCTGAGAGAGAGTGAGAGAGAGAGAGAGAGAGGCGCGCTTACACAGTAGGAGAAGAAAAGCGGGTTGGAGGAGAAGAATAAGGAGGAGGAGGAGGAGAAGAAGAAGGTGGAGGAGGAGGTTTTGGTTGTGTGAGTGCTTTGCTTTACTTGCAGCGAGAGGCAGAGGCAGAGTGAGGAAGGCGGTTTCTGTTTTCTCGACTGATTGCTTTCAACTTTATTTTACGAGTTAAAAAAGTATAAAACGAAGAAGAAAAGGAAAACGGAAAAAGAAAATATGGAAAAGACGTGGTTGGGTAGTGCGGGCACGCATTACGTGCTCTACGTAACGTGTGGCAATCTTCCCTCGGTTGTGATGCACGTGATTTTATACTTTTGTAGTATTTAATTTTAAGTTTAAAATGCAATATTTTTATGTAATTTTGTTTACTACGAATGATAATTTGGAAGAAAAAAATATAATCAGTGTTTTCACGTAATTGTCATTATACCTAAGTCTGAGAGTAAAATTACAGAGGGACAAATTTGGAAGTTCGTAATTTAGTAGTATTTAGGATGTTGGCTTTATAGTAGTAGAGATTTTATTTTTCAAAAAAATTTCATTTTAATATATTAATTTAGATCTATTTCTCAAATATATGTTTATTAATAATAAATATCTTAATTTATTAAATTAGAGATTAGGTTTTTTTAGGTCCGAAAAGCTTTTTTTATTTCTCTATTTCAACACTATTTCAATTAAAAAATTAAATTTATTATATGACAAATCTCAAACATGTGTCTTTGTTAATTTATTAATTAAAAACCAGACAACCACACATAAATCATTTTTATTTTTAAATCGAAGATCATTACAACTTACAAATTACTGGAAAAAAAATTAAAAGGTAAAGTTTTAGTAGTCGTTGGCAATTATCTACAAAGTGATACAAGAAAATGTGAAGATAGAACCTTCACAATGGTATGTAAGATCGAATAACTAACTTAATAATCACATTCATGCTCGTATACCATTAGTCATTGTGAAAAGCAGAGGCTCGCACCTCAATTAATGGAAAAAAATAAATAACAAACTACTCAAAAGTATCAGATAACAATTTAGTTTGCAAAGAACTCACTACTTAATTTGATAAAGCAAATAAGGACAAAATTTACAAATAATGGCCAAATGATGGCAAGTTGCCACATGTCATAAAATAATTTACTTTTAAACCCTTTTTTACCCATAGTGTTTTATACTTTTATCAATAGAGAGGTTATTTGCTACTGTCGATGATATAAACTAACTGCTACTATCGACTATAAAAACTAACTATTACTGTCGAGTTAAAAACTAGCTGCTATTGTCGACTTAAAAGATACATGATACTGTCGACTTGGAAGGTACATGCTACTGTCGACTATGAATCTAAGTGCTACTATCGATTATAAATCTAACTGTTACTGTCGACTTCGAAGATACCTGCTACTTTCGACTTTGAAGGTACCTGCTATTGTCGACTATAAATCTAGCTACTACTATCGACTGAGAAACTAACTGCTACTTGTTCAGGGAGAATTACTATTCTACCCTTGTGTGTGTCTTAGCCTAATAGGTTTCATGTTAGAAGATAGATTAGCATCTCCGTAATAGAGTATGACTCCAAATCCTGCATCACTACTGTGGTTTTTGGTGAGCACAATTCGAAATTTTAAAATTTCTCAAAACATATGCAATATGGTACTTAAAAGAAAGCCCATGACATAAGGAATTGCCGGTGGTTTGGCCGGAAAACTTAAATTTGTCTAGAAAAAAAAACTAAAAAAATGAGGAGAGAGAAATTTGTTAGATCTATGAGTGACATTTGATAATTTTTACGAAAATAAAGGTATTTTGGATATTTTTGTATTGATTAATTAATCAGATTTATTTTACTTATTCTTTAGGATTAGGCTTATGTCATAATTTGTATAAGAAATATGAAAAGTTGTTGTAGGGGAATTACTCTCCATAATCTTCCGTGTATCTTGTCCTAATTAGTATATGTTAGTCTAGTTAAGGAATGATATATAATCCATGTATCTACATGATACTCAATGTAATGCCTATACTCCTTATCAATGAATAAAGATGATACTTCTGCTTATAGAGACATTGAGTGCATAGCTAAATGAAAGCTATTAATGGATTTAGTTTTAATCAATTGTGACTATGATGACGAGATAATCACACATAGAATCAAGAGCGGTTTAGGTGCTCCAGTTTAAATGCCTTACGACATCATGATTCTAGTCACATGCTTTTATGCATCAAGAGAGCAATTGAACCTATGAAATGGTTTTTGTCATAGTAGTTGTCTACGTTGATGAATTCACAACGATACCATATATAAAAATTGGTGAGACGATAAGCTACTTGAAGACAATCCTTGTGCCAACATTATTTATCACTTACAAACTCATTGTGAAAAAGTTCTTATGTATCGCTTCTAATGATGTAGCGCATCTCATGAGTCGAAATAATATGAATTGTATTTTTTCACGATACTATGATTCAGAATAATGAATCGATGACTCGTTTAGGCTATTCTTTTGAGCAAAGATGTTTTACGGATCAATAATATTCCTTCAAAGTAATGGAGATGTAATATATGCGTTAACAAATGCATAAGCCTCCTCTATGATTCTTCATTGACTATGCTCAATCTCCAAGCCTATTCTTTAGCAAAATTTAGGAGTGACATACACCCTCCAACGCTAAAGAGAATGAGACATAATATGGAAGCCGAAATTGGCTTATCATGATTCACTTTGAGGATAAAATATATTGTAGTGATACACATATTATGGTTAAACTCAAACCATAACACTTAGATGTTGGAGCACCCAAAACAATGACAAAAGTTGAAAAGCCTAAATTTTTCAGGATTTACAGATTGCGGACTTGTCATTGTGAGGACCCGATCACCTAATTTTAGGTGAGCTAGTGAGGTGCTACTTGCGGCCACTGATGCCTAACATCCAAGGCTACATACTCACAAACGTGGAGCCAATTTGGAGATCTGGAACATTGTGAACCGCTAGATACAAGTGGTCACTGACCTCCGGTGAGTATTCTGGCCGGTTCGGTACCTTTCCGACCACTTCCGGCAGTGAGGCCAGTGTCATTGGATTCTTAACACCCATGTTTACTTGCTCCAAACATTTCGTAGCATTCGGGGTTCAGAAAGTCAGTGAACTATTCAAGGAAGTGTAAAACAGAGGTCCGGTATTGGTCGTTGATGTGCCTAGACTTCCAACGAACCAACAATTCGAACCATAAGCTATGGCTTGTAGCGTGTCTTTTTTACGGTATCCATCTATACCACCATCATTGACGTTACAGTTGTAACGATTCGCATGTTAATGTTTCAAATCTAACAATATGCATGTTTGTTAACGGATTATGTTAATGGTTTATCGTCCACATATTTTATGTGCCAAATTGCACCTCCACAAGCGCATAATGATGGGTTATTGGATGTTGAATTTTATCTTTGAATAAGACATGAATTTCCACCTATGTCCGCTTATATAAAGACCTTAACAGGCGTTCTCGTCTGGTCTCTTTTGATGAGCCAGTCTCCCTGTCGTTAGAGGGAGAGAAGAACAAGTTTGTTCAAGTTCAATGACTTGGTTTGGTCATGGTTTATCCCACTGTGCCTCATCATGTTCCTAATAGTCCTATAAATAGAAGTGATGAGATTAGAGATACATGTTGTAACTATACCTGTAAGGATTGATGTCCGACAAATGGACATGTAGTCACCCTTTGTTGGTGACGTGATGACTCCACAGAAGTGGTAGATGGTGTCACTGGGCCATGGCTCTTACGAAAGTGTAGAAAGACCACTTGGTTCGATATACTTGCTGAATGCAAGTTATGACACAACTTGATCTATGATCAATGATACTCACTCATCTGTTATCTTGGATGATGGTTATCATTGGGGGACACCTCAATGTCAATACTAATCCAAATGAGAGATCTCGAAGAATGACGATGTTGAATGAGTTTGATGTCGAACTATACATACTCTGTTGAAGCAAAATTTCAACATTGTAGATTGGCCTACATGTAAAGTGCTATCAGGTAGGAATTGATGGTGATGATCGACCCATGTCGCCACCACAACCTCTTGGAAAGCTGTAGGATCCAGTTTTAACAAAGTGATAGGTCATTGGTCAGGTAATGCCGACACCGCAAATGTAAATCCTATCGATTATACCTTTGTTAGGCGTAGTGAGAAAGAGAAGAGTTTAAACTCACCTTATGGCGCAAACTCTCTAGCAAAACGCCCTGGTTAGGTGGTTTTCAAAATAACTGAATTTGCAGCTTGTGGTTACATATCATTTTCGTTGGGACTCAGTTAAAGAGATGTAGATAAAGATCTTGAATGGATTGGTTTTCACCTAATTCAAGTGCCTCCAGACCACGGAGTGCGATAACTTGATTAAGGTAGGGATAGTAAAATGAAGTGTGATGGACTCTTGATGAACTAAGAGCAAAAATGCTGTTTTCTGAAATTCCTTGCTCAAAACTCAGGGCTCACCACCTTGACAATGCAGGAGAATTCACTTCGAAGACTTTTTATTGCATAGACGGGATTGGACATCCCCGTAACCCCATGTTCATTCTGCATGAATGGATTAGCAGGACCGACAATTAAGCAGTTAAAGCTTATAGCTAGGGCCCTCGTTATGCGTAAGTAATTTGATATGAGCACTTTATGCTACGTTCTTAATATGTTTTTACCTCCATTTGTACTTTGCTTAACCCTTATTGTTGTAATATCGAGTCATTGAGTCACAATAGGAGTCTAGGACGGTTATGGATGTGTATTTGTGCTTAAACGAGTTAAAAACAAAGAATTGGTCTAGAGTCCTAGTTTGAGTAGGAATCCTTATAGGACTAGGAAACCTAGTTGGATTAGGAGTCTTCATCTTTCTATGTTTTGGTCGCATTGGCGATATCTTGAGAGTCCTGTTTGCATTAGAAATCCTTGTTAGACTAGGAAACGTATCATTTTGGAAAGTCATACTTGAACTCAAACTTTTATTACGAAACTTTCCTAAATGAATTTTCTTGTTCTAGTAACTTACTTATTTTAGTAAGTTTCCTTTTTTGCAAATTAGAAACTTTCATAATCTAGTTGAGCTCATCTATTACATGTGTCTTTTTAAGACAATTATTGTCTAGATTAAGACATTATTTTCGAATGGATTATCTCTTACTTATGTTTTTCTTTTCTTATTTTCAGATTTAAGAGATAATTGGAAGGGATAAGAAAGCCATGCCGTGTGGGATAAGAAGAAGGAGAGCACGGCAAGGCTTGAGGAAGAAGCCACTCACGGTTTGAATAAGAAGAGGAATCCTTTGCCGAGCTACCATTCAGGGAGAATAATTTCGGATTTGATGAGATAATACAAAGCTTGAGGAAAAGAAGGAAGTTGTGTGCAACAAGGAAGCTTTGTTGCCGTCCAAATTCATCAAGGAAGAGGAGATGTCGTGCCTTATCCTTTCAGCCTTGGAGAAGAAGTCTTTGCCGTGCATTCAAAGAAGAAATCATATTTTCAAGGAGAGTCCAGCCCATTCCATGTAACCCTAGAAGAAATAGGAGATAAGAGTTTATTCTACAAGGAAAACAAGGAGAGCCATTCGATCCAATTAAAGAGAGAAATCACAGCCGTGCATACATGGATCAGCCCATCAAAACCCTAGCAGCCTCTCCTCTCCTCCTTCCTCTATAAAAGGCACGACCTCCCTCACAACTCACCATCTCCATTCTCTCATAAATCCAAGCCCAAACCCTGCCAAAATACCCAGAAAATTCGAGCCAAAAACTTTATCCATTCTCCACCAAGCCGTGCTCCCCCTCTTGCCTCTTCGTAATCGAATTCATCTTCGCTTCATCCTTCAAGGTTTCTAATGTGTGATTCATCCATGGCATGTAAGTTTTATTTAGGTTTTCTGCAATTTTCGATTTTATTGTATGAATTCTTGGATGTTATTTTCGGTTTTATATATGAAGAACATAAATTCAGACTTATTTGGTTTTATGTTGTTGGCACCCCTACTAGCATAGAGCTAGTATAGTATGCCACCGAGCATAAGCATGACTCTTTAGGCTGATCTACAACTCACTATGTGGCTCAACCATGATATTTATAGCGTACCTCGTTATACAAGCTTTCCAATGATAGTCGGAACTCACCAAGACACCACCGGAAAGTCACATTTTCGGCCTCATCAAGATGGCTCTATAGTATGTCTAGAGAGGCACTTGTCCCACATTGAAGAATATGTAAATGAGAGGGGTTCCCTCACCTATAAAAGGGACCCCTCATCCCACTTAGAGGGGGGACACTACATGTATAACTTAAGGCTATTTGCCTATACTAGTAGATTCAAGTGGACGTAGCCTACCCCAAGAGAGGGCGGTGAACCACTATACTTCTCGTGTCAAACTAACACTCACTAATAGCTAACTGTGTGATCAACCACCCATCCGGTAATCACTACGTTAACATTGACGCCGTATGTGGGAAGCTGAAAAATTAGCTTCGTCGCTTATCACCAATAGACCTCCCACGGTCCCCCACACCGTTCTTCAAAAAAAAAAATTGACCCTCCTGCGGTCCATGCCTTCCATGCTCCTGCTAGCACGGTGCATGACAACTCCCGTAGTACCATGCCTGCTAGCATGGTTCACGACTGCTAGCATGGTGCACAGCTGCTCCCATAGTCCCAAGACTGCTCCCGTAGTCCCAAGGAATGAGTTTGTGTCTAGACGACGTACTTAGGCCGCACGTCCACCTTGCTTTATCACTTAGAAAATAATTTTGTATAAATAGATGTGTATAGCTTCAAAAGATAATGATATTCTAATTTTTAAGGTATATCGGATAAAGCAAGACCCTTACCGGGGGCTGTTTCAGTCCATTGCATAGTTAGCTCCTCTGCTCCACGTACCTTAAAAGTTAGGATTGTGTGTGAATAAAATCAATTAGACTTATAGATACTCCTACACTTGTAATTTTCGAAATTTAGAAGGAAGAAAGAAAAGAAACAAATAGAGAAACAAAAGAGAGTGACGTTTGTGATAGAAGAAGAAAACGAAAGTTTGTAGAAAGAAAAAGAAAGTTGAAGTTTATATTTACTTATACTTGTATTTCATACTTTTTAAACATACTAATATATATGTGCTCTTTTCAGGCTAATGAATGTCCAAAATTAGTGGTTGGTCCGAAGAGATTAGCGCATGCCTGAAAAGAATTCAGCCCCCATCTCAGTTTGATAACGTTTCCATTGAATCAGATTCATTTCACGAAGAGAAAGAGTTTGGGTCCATTTCGCCACTTCCAAGTGCATCAAGTTGTAGTGGGCTCAATCCTTTGTTCTTTGAGGATCCGGAGTTAGAATTGTTGACAAGCCCATTTCAATTGGCCCAGTTGAATTTCAATCTACCTGATCCAAAACCTGAAGTTCAAGAAGAAGTAATGGCATCGATTAGAGAACAAAATGGTAAAGTTGAAGGAGCAGTTGGTGGGACAGCGCCCTCTAACATTGCATATCATGTCCCAGAGGAGGGCAAGACTAGTGATTTCGTTTTGAAGAGTGGATTTCTGCACCATTTGCCCAAGTTTCATGGTCTTTCTAGTGAGGATCCTAATCAACATCTCACCTTGTTCCAATTCAACTGCGAGACTATGTGCCCAAGAGGAGCAGACATTCAGATTGTGAAGATGAGAGCTTTTCCTTACTCATTGAAGGACCGTGCTCAGAAATGGTTATTTGAGGTGCCAGCTGGTAGGATCACTTCTTGGACTACCATGGTGAACAAATTCTTGTCCAAATACTTTCCATCTTCAAGAGTCACTCACATAAGGAAGCATATCAGTGGTATAAAGCAAGGGCCAGATGAGTCGTTTTACAACTACTATGAGAGATTCAGGTCTCTTATAGCATCATGTCCAGCTCATGGCATTAGGGAAGGTATACTATTTCAATACTTTTATGAAGGCCTTCTACAAATGGAAAGAGAGTTTCTTGATTCAGCTTCTGGTGGATCGTTCTTGGACAAGAGCAATGTAATGGCAAAAGATCTTTTGGAGAAGAGAGTAATGAATAACCAACAGTTTGGGGCATCTGCAAGTGCTACACAGCAGGTGCATGAGACTCACTCTAGTTCGAACTCTGCTCTAGAGGACAAGGTCGACAAGTTGTCCAAAATGATGAGCCATTTTATAAAGACTAGTGGAGCTCAAGTTTGTGGAATATGTACGGAGGAGCACCTACTGATCAGTGTCCTCAAGTTGCATCTAGTGGAGGGTATGAGGAAGTTACAACCCATATTCAAACACCTATAATCCTGGCCTACGTGATCATCCTAACTTTCAGTGGTTTAACAATGAGAATGTACTAAGGCCACATCAGAATGCTATGCAATTTGGGCCTTATCCGGCTAGTTTGTTTAGACCACAAGCTCCACTACTCAATGTACCACCTCAAAACGTGGCTGCTACTCCAAATTATGATGAGATGATGAAATCCTTAGTTGCGGGGCAAAGTCAGTTGAACACCGTTACTCAAACTTTGGTGGTGGGTCAACAAGCAAATAGTAAGGACATTTCGGATCTGAAAACGCATATGTGCCAGGTTGTGGACTTCATGGGCCATTTTTCTGAGCAAGGGAAGCTGCCTAGTGGTGTCATACCCAACCCAAGAAATGAGCAAGCCCAAGCTATCATGACAAGGAGTGGGCTTGAGCTAAATGAGAGCCCTAATGTTGCAAAGAAGGCCCATACGGCCCTTGAGAGTGAAAGTGACTAAATTGCTAAGATGGACTTAGAGAAAGATCCAGCTACCTCCAAGAAGGAGATGGTGCCGTCCCATGATGCACCCAAAGGTATGATTCCTAACTCAAGTGATTTAGTTAAGACTAATCATGTTTCGTGTGTACCTTTTCCTTCTAGGTTTGTAAAGAGCAAGAAGGATAAATCTGATGAGGAGGTATTAGAAGTCTTTAGGAAGGTGAAAGTTAACCTTCCATTGTTGGAGTGCATTAAGTAAATTCCCAAGTATGTGAAATTTTTAAAGGAGCTTTGCACTTCAAGAAGGAAAACTAGGGAGGAGAAGGTCGTGAAGATGAATGAGACAGTTTCAGCAGTCATCCAAAGGAAGTTACCCCCTAAGATGAAGGACCCGGGAAGTTTCTCTGTCGCATGCAAAATTGGTAACACGTTATTTAACAATGTTATGCTTGATCTAGGTGCTTCAATAAATGTTATGCCTTATAATGTTTATCAATCACTAGGATTAGGGCCTTTAAAGAATGAGAACGTGATTATCCAATTAGCTGATGGATCTAACAAGTACCCTAAGGAGTATGTGGAGGATGTCCTTGTGCAGGACAATCACCTGATTTTCCCTGCAGATTTTTATGTGCTAGACATGGAGGTATCATCCTTGGAGACAACTCCCCTGCTTTTGGGGAGACCGTTCATGACGACTACTAGGACATGTATCGATGTAGCATATGGTTGTTTGATGGAGATGTTATCAGCTTCAACGTTTTTGAGGCTATGAAATACCCAGTTTCTGACCTTAACTCGTGCTTTGCTATTGATGATGTTGGATCTATTGCACAGGTTATGTCAGAAACGTTGGAAGCATAGCAACTAGCTATGGAGGAAGGGGCCGGATTTGACAAGCATGGGGACCGTGTCCCAAGAGAGGAGTTGGCTGATCTTGAGCCCAACATTTTTGAGATTGTCAATGAGCTTGAAGCTCAACCATACAAAAGGTATCCCTCTTTCTTGTCAATTCCCATTTCCACTAACAAATTGTTACCATCTGTGGTTCAGGCCCCAAAGTTAGATATGAAGGAGCTTCTAGATCATTTGAAGTATGTGTACCTTGGAAATGATGATACTCTACCAGTTATTGTGCCATCAACGCTGAGTGAGCAGCATGAAGCTAGATTGATTGATGTGCTTAAGAGAAACAAGACCGTTATTGGATGCACTTTGGCAGATATCAAGGGAATAATCCCTACAACTTGTGTTTATACGATACTATTAGAGGATGGCGCCAAGCCTACACGTGATGCTCAAAGGAGATTGCACCCACCAATGATGAAAATTGTGAAAGATGCGGTGATCAAGCTGCTTGATTCTGGAGTGATCTATCATATCTCGGACAGTCGGTGGATTTCACCATTGCAAGTTGTGCCTAAGAAAAGTGGGGTAACTGTTGTGAAAAATGAGGCAAATGAGTTAGTACCCCAGAGGTTGGTGACCGGTCATAGGATGTGCATTGATTATAAGAAGTTGAATGCTACAACACGCAAGGATCACATGCATTTGCCGTTCATGGACCAGATGTTGGAAAGATTAGCCGGGCATGAGTTCTTTTGTTTTCTAGATGGGTATAGTGGCTACAACCAGATATGCAGTCATCCGGAAGATCAGGAGAACACGACATTTACATGTCCATTTGGCACTTTTGCCTATCGACGCATGCCCTTTGGGTTGTGCAACGCACCAGGTACGTTTCAGCGATGTATGCTTGCTATTTTCTCTGACTTTATCGAAAATATCATTGAAGTTTTTATGGATGACTTTAGTGTTTATTGTAAAGACTTTGATGCATATTGTTTGGATAATCAAGGGATAGTTTTAGGACATATTGTTTCTGCAAAGGGTATTGAGGTAGACAAAGCTAAGGTTGATATTGTGCATCACTTACCCTCTCCCACAACTGTGAGAGAGGTTCATTCTTTCCTTGGTCATGCATGATTTTATAGGAGATTCATCAAGGATTTTTCCATGGTAGCGAGACCTATGTGTACCCTATTGCAGAAGGATGTGCCGTTCATATGGGATGATGCATGTGAAAAAGCGTTTGTGAAATTGAAGGAATTGTTGACTAGTGCACCCATTGGGACCTGCCCTTTGAATTGATGTGCGATGCTTCAGATTATGTAGTTGGGGCGGTGTTGGGCCAAAGAAGATAAAAGAAGCCCGTAGTGATCTATTATGCGTCTAGGACTCTTAATGAGGCCCATATGAATTATTCGACTACGGAAAAGGAGCTTTTGGCTGTAATCTTTGCTTTAGAACAATTTTGATCATATCTTTTGCATTCTAAAGTTGTGTATTCTGACCATGCAGCCTTAAGGTATTTGATGACTAAGAAAGATGCTAAGCCCAGATTGATCCAGTGGATACTGTTGATTCAAGAGTTTGACCTTGAGATTCGAGACAAGAAGGGAAACGAGAATGTGGTGGCTGATCATTTGAGTAGGATCGGCGAAATGAGGAAAGAGAGCCACTACGTGAGACTTTCCCAGATGATTAACTCTTTGGGATGGAGGTAAGTGTGCCTTGGTATGCTGATATTGTCAATTATAAAGTTACTAAGGACTTTCCTAGTACACTTTCGCATGCTGATAAGGCTAAATTGAAGAAAATGGCTAGATACTATATTTGGGATGAACCGTATTTATGGAAACAATGTAGTGATCAAGTCATTAGGAGATGTGTCCCAGAGAATGAGCATATGTCAATTCTTAACTTCTGTCATAATGAGGCATGTAGAGGTCATTTTGGGCCTCGTAGAACAGCTTTGAAGGTGTTAGAATGTGGTTTCTATTGGCCTACTATTTTCAAGGATGCATACTTGTTTTGTGTTTCTTGTGATAGGTGTCAACAGACTGGTAATATTGGTAAGAGAGATCAAATACCCCTATCCCCTATTATAATTGTCGAAATTTTTGATGTATGGGGCATTGATTTCATGGGTCCTCTTGTTAGCTGTTGATTATGTGTCGAAGTGGGTGGAAGTAAAGGCCACCAGAACTAATGATTCGAAAGTGGTTGCATGTTTATTGAGAACTAACATATTTTGCAGGTTTGGAGTACCAAGAGTTTTGATAAGTGATGGAGGTTCTCATTTTTGCAACCGGACAATTGAGGCATTGCTCAAGAAGTATGGAGTAACCCACAAGGTTTCGACACCATATCATCCTCAAACAAGTGGCATGGCAGAAGTGTCCAACAGAGAGATCAAGAGAATTTTTGAGAAAACTGTAGGTCCAACAAGGAAGGATTGGAGTGATCGATTAGACGATGCATTATGGGCCTACATGACGGGGTAGAAGATGCCTATTGGGATGTCACCATTCATATTGATGTATGGGAAGGCATGTCACCTTCCAGTGGAGTTAGACCACAGAGCATGGTGGGCGGTGAAGACATTCAACATGGACAAGGATGCAGCCGGTCTTCATAGGAAATTGCAGCTCAATGAGCTTGAGGAGATACGAAATGACGCCTATGATGCTGCATGGATTTACAAGGAGAAAACGAGAGCTTATCATGACAAGATGATTTGTGGGAAAGAGTTTGTAGTTGGTCAAAAAGTTCTTCTATTCCATTCTAGACTTAAACGTTTTCCTAGAAAATTACGTTCTCGTTGGGTTGGTCCATTTGTTGTTACTAATGTGTTTGCTCATGGTGCTATTGAAATTAAAAGTGATAAAAATAGGTCAGACGTTCAAGGTGAATGGGCATCGACTTAAGCCCTATTATGAGCCTTTTGAGGAGCACACGTATGAGGATACGAGTGTGAGAGATGCGCCAAAGAAGTATAAGCATGAGAGAGTCTACCTTGAGAGACTTTAAAACTCAAGCGCTGCATGGGAGGCAACCCATTTCAACCGTACCTGTGGAGGAGTCGTCTACGGGAGTTTGCATTTTCTTATCCCTTCACTCTTATGGTTGAATTGTATATGTGTTGATGTGTGATCTTAGTCTATACTTATGAATTACATTCTAATTATTGAGCTTACATTGAGGACAATGTAATTTTCTAAGTGTGGGGTAGGGTTGCATGATCATTGTTTACTGATTTTTGCTTTGATTTCATGATATAAACAAAAACAAATCAAAAAATGTTTGAAAAATCGAAAAAATGTGTTGTTTTGAGTCTTAGAATGCCCCTAAAGTCTAGGATGATTATATCTCTAAAATGCATAGATGATGGTTTTGCATTTCATAAGAATTGAATTGTAAGTTTCATTGATAATGTGGATTTGGTATGAACATGTGAGATTTTGATTGAATGTAATATGACATACATGTTTGGTTAGTTTGAGTCTATAACAACTTGTGAGTTTTTGAGCCTTTATATGCTTTCTTCTTGAGTGATAATATGAACTTTCATGGTTGTCATATGAACCTCATTATTCTTTGCATATTCAATGACTATGTGTCATAGCTTTTAATGGACTCTAGAATTTAATAGAACTCATCTTTTGTGATTGTTGAAACTTTTAAGTCATAAAATGCTCTGATTTTGAAAAAGGATTTATGGATCATTTCTAGGAATACTACCACTTTAGCCAAACAGCCATGTATCCCTATATGTGCCATGTTTGGGACCCCTTAATTTAACCCCATTTGAGCCTACATTGGGCTTTTTATTCATCACCTATGTTATCTCCATGCTTAGTATAGTTACTTCTACCTTGTCCTATAGACTTGGCAGAACTATTTTTGAGATGATGTTATCATGATGCATGAAATAAGTGTGAGGTGGAAGACATGAGAAAAATATGAACAAGCTTTTAAGCAGATGCCGCAAAAATGAAAAAAAAGAAGAAAAAAAATGAAAATGAATTTGGTAATACAAGAAAAAGAGAAGAAAAGATGTTGTCTTCCATTTGTGATTTGGAGTTGAGATGAAATTGAAGGTCTAAAAAGCTTTATTTGACATTTGTCCATGTTCACTTTTTGGTTAAAATGATGTTTGGGCCCAACTTGTTATATTTGGCCCTTGATGGTGTGTGGTGTCATAAGGATGGTGTTTATTCTGCTAAGTCTATAGGATTAACTTTGTGATTCCTTGATATTTCATTCCTTTAGCTAAGCCTAAACATTCACCTTATCAAATGATCCTAGTGATTCTTAAAATGAGCAAATCTTGGTTTGTGGAGATGATCACAAGAGTTGAGCATATGGTTTTGGTCCATTTGTGCACTTAGTTGTTAAATGAGGTTTTCCTTTTGTCATTCACAAAGTGCTTTCATTTGTTGAAATATGCAAGCTATTTGATGCTTTATTATCCTTTCTCATGCATATACTTGTGTGTGAATCATAACCATGCATATGAGTGAAAAGAATAGAGTATGCCTTATGAGGAGGATTGGATTGACTAAACATGTTATGTGTTTATTGTCTCGTTTCTTACTTATTCATATTATGAAACATGTTTATGAAACTTGGAATTTATGTGCTTACATTAAAATGCTTAAACTTGAAAGTTATGTGTTTTGAGATTCCGAGGCAATCATTTAGGGGCAATAGTGTTTTGTGTAGTTTTGTTTTGTTTTGCTAAGGGACTAGCAAAAGCCAAGTGTGGGGTAGTTGATAGGAGCACTTTGTGTTACGTTCTTTATATGTTTTTACCTCTATTTGTACTTTGCTTAACCCTTATTGTTGTAATATCGAGTCATTGAGTCACAATAGGAGTCTAGGACGGTTATGGATGTGTATTTGTGCTTAAACGAGATAAAAACGAAGAATTGGTCTAGAATCCTAGTTTGAGTAGGAATCCTTATAGGACTAGGAAACCTAGTTGGATTAGGAGTCGTCATCTTTCTACGTTTTAGTCGCATTGGCGATATCTTGAGAGTCTTGTTTGCACTAGGATTCCTTGTTAGACTAGGAAACATATCATTTTGGAAAGTCCTACTTGAACTCAAACTCTTATTACGAAACTTTTCTAAATGAACTTTTTTGTTCTAATAACTTACTTATTCTAGTAAGTTTCCTTTTTTTCAAATTAGAACCATTCCCAATCTAGTTGAGCTCATCTATTACATGTGTCTTTTTAAGACAACTATTGTCTAGATGAAGACATTATTTTCGAATGGATTATCTCTTACTTATGTTTTTCTGTTCTTATTTTCAGATTTAAGAGATAATTGGAAGGGATAAAAAAGCCATGCCGTGTGGGATAAGAAGGAGAGCACGGCAAGGCTTGAGGAAGAAGCCACTCACGGTTTGAATAAGAAGAGGAATCCTTTGCCGAGCTATCATTCAGGGAGAATAATTTCGGATTTGATGAGATAATACAAAGCTTGAGGAAAAGAAGGAAGTTGTGTGCAACAAGGAAGCTTTGCTGCCGTCCAAATTCATCAAGGAAGAGGAGATGCCGTGCCTTATCCTTTCAGCCTTGGAGAAGAAGTCTTTGCCGTGCATTCAAAGAAGAAATCAGATTTTGAAGGAGAGTCCAGCCCATGCCGTGTAACCCTAGAAGAAATAGGAGATAAGAGTTTATTCTACAAGGAAAACAAGGAGAGCCATTCGATCCAATTAAAGAGAGAAATCACACCGTGCATATATGGATCAACCCATCAAAACCCTAGCAGCCTCTCCTCTCCTCCTTCCTCTATAAAAGGCACGGCCTCCCTCACAATTCACCATCTCTATTCTCTCATAAATCCAAGCCGAAACCCTGCCAAAATACCCAGAAAATTCGAGCCAAAAACTTCAATCATTCTCCACCAAGCCGTGCTCCCCCTCTTGCCTCTCCATAATCGAATTCATTTTTTCTTCATCCTTCAAGGTTTCTAATGTGTGATTCATCCATGGTTTGTAATTTTTATTTAGGTTTTTTTGTAATTTTCGATTTATTTTCTATTTTATATATGAAGAACATAAATTCAGACTTATTTGGTTTTTATGTTTTGATTGTATCTTGATCATGTGTGTATGCCATGTGTAATAGCTTAGGGCAGTAGGATTTTCGAAATAATTTAGGTTTTATTTCAATTAATTCCTTGAATTTGTACATCTAAATCAATGCTTGAGGAAGCCAAGGCCATGGTTCTCCTAAGGTTGCGATTTTATTCACCAAAGTGTTCTTTGATTGAATATGCGCTTCGTGTTTCAATTATTGATACTTGTTTAGGGTTGTGATAGTTCTAGGAATTTGCATGTTTAATCAAGATGAGTGACGCCATGCTTGCTTACATGTCTCCAATTCGACTTAATGTGCTTATGTGCTACTTTGTTGTTTAACTAGAACGCTTCGTTATGTTGAACTCTTTTTAGCATATGTTTAGGATTGAACGCTTCGTTGATTCTAAATAATTAAGAAGTCTTAACGATTAGATGAACCGCTTCGGACTCTAATTAGAATTGGAATTGAAATGGACTTGGAAAGAATCGAAATAATTCGCTGCCTATATGTTGTTCTATGCGTGTCATACATCTTTCTTGAGTGGAATTCATGTTTTGGTTTTGTGATGAATGGTTGATCAATTGTATATAAGTAATTTAGGATTTATTTTAAGTTGTAGTTTTAGAATCTAAATCAAATCCCCCATTAACATGATAAGTTTTCAGGCCCTTTTGATTCCCCGTACATAACGATCCCTGCTTATTCTATACTAACGATGATGTTTTTCAGGGTATTTTATAGACGTTCTAACCAACGATCAGCTAGTCACAACCTATAACACCCAGAAAGTGTGGGTGAGTATGTGTCTAAGTGCCTCACTTGTCAGAGAGTGAAGGCAGAGCATCAGAGGCCCGCAGGGTTGCTGAAGCCTTTATCTATTCCTCTCTAGAAATGGGAACAAATTTCTATGCACTTTGTGACAGGTTTGCCTAGGACAAGGAAAGGGCATGATGCAGTGTGGGTGATTGTCGATAGACTCACAAAGTCAGCACACTTTCTTCCTATGTCGATGAAGTACTCAGTAGATGAGTTGGGTAAGCTGTATGTGAATAAGATAGTGAGACTTCATGGTGCACCCGTTTCTATTGTGTCGGATCGAGATGCACGCTTCACTTATAAGTTCTGGGGTAGTTTACAGAAGGCTTTGGGAACTACCTTGGATTTGAGCACAGCTTTCCACCCACAGACAGATGGGCAAACAGAGCGGGTGAATCAGGTGATGGAGGATATGTTGAGAGCTTGTGTTCTTGACTTCAAGGGAAGTTGGAGGATCATCTGAAGTTAATTGAGTTTGCTTACAACAACAGTTATCATTCTAGTATCGGTATGGCACCATATGAGGCCCTATATGGTAGACCATGCCGATCACCTATATGTTGGGCATAAGTTGGTGATAGGGGACTCATGGGTTTAGAAATTGTCCAGGAGACTTCAGAGAAGATTTCGATTATTCGAGATAGAATCTGAACTGCACAAAGTCGGCAGAAGAGTTATGCGGATTTAAAGAGGAGACATGTCGACTTTGAGATTGGTGACCATGTGTTCCTCAAGGTCTCACCGATGAAAGGAGTGGTGAGATTTGGCAAGCAGAGGAAGTTAGCCCCGAGGTATGTTGGGCCATTTGAGATTCTGGAGAAGGTGGGAGATTTGGCATATCGACTTGCCTTACGTCCTAGCATGTCGGGGGTGCACAATGTCTTCCACATCTCTATGTTGAGGAAGTATGTACCGGATGAGTCACATGTGATTGATCACAGCGTCATTAAGGTGAAGGAGAATGCCACCTTTGTTGTAGAACCGGTACGCATCTTAGATAGATCAACCAAGAAGCTTCGTAGGAAGGAAGTAGGTGTAGGTGTTGTGGAGTCACCAAGACGAGGGTGATGCCTCTTGGGAGTGGGAGGCAGACATGAAGGCTAAATACCCGCAATTGTTTGAGGAGTAGGGCACGAGAATTTCAAGACGAAATTCCTTTAAGGAGGGTAGAATGTAATAACCCGAATTTCGTTACTAATGTCTTGTAATTTCATGAAGATTAATGAAATGATATTTTGGTTATATCCATATTCTACATCTTTTAAAGAACCTTCATTTGAAGTAGAAAAATCGGTTCGAGAACCATTAAGTCATTTTTCGATTTAATTCGGTTGACTCAAGAGTTGACTTTTGATCCATCGCTCGTTTCCGAAAACTTCCTTCACAAAAGTCGTAGAGCTCATCAAAACGAGTTTGTAGACATGTGACACGTAGTAATCGGAAGTTGGATGAGCGAGATTTTAATTACGAAAGTTGTTGTGGGAAGGGTAAAATGGGGAGAGGAGGTATTGGAAAATATCTATTTAGTTTCATCTTCTCCTTCTCTCTCTCCAGCCCGAGACTTTTCCATTTCTTCATCTTTCCTCTTCATTTCTCTTCTTCTTCAACCGACTCCATTTCTTCCTTGTTTCAGAAAAATCTTCCCTCACTCCAAACTCTCCATTCCGCCACCAATCTTTCACCACCAGTCATCCTAGAGCTGTACTGACGCAACCTTGCACCCAACTGAACATTCACACCCCTCCATGCATGTCCAAGGAACTCCGGCAGTAACATACTTGCAGCTGGGGACTTTGCCACTGCAAACTGCGGTATCACTGTTGGCATAGAGCCTTGGGTCACTTCAGGGGTTAACTTCACAGCTGCATAGGCTTTGGAGTGGTATTAGGCAACAACTCAGTTCCACAGCAGCAGTTTGGAGAGGAGGAGAATTGCCACTGCCCTCTAGTAGTCCCTCAACCTTGCTGTCAGTATTTTTTTGGTAAGGAGTTTCTTACCTTGACTTATTTTGCTGTGAGGTTGTGTTTGGGGCAGTGAGGTTGAGTTAGGTTGAGTTGAGGGAAGTTAAGAGTGTGTGGACAGGCTAGTTTGGCTAGTTAGTTGTGTCTGTGTTTTGGGTGAAGTTTTGGTTAAGTGGTTAGTTGTGAAGTGGTTTAATTGGTTATGATTTTGTTGCTATTTTGGGATAGTTGAGAAGAAGAGAGAGAGACCGAGAATTACATAAGGAAGAAGGTGTGGAGTTTCCTTATGTTAAAAGAGGGTTTGTTGTGTTGAGTGGTTTTAGTTCTGTTTTTTTTTTACTAAGTGATGTTTTGTCACTTAGGAAATTGAAGGAGCAAGCGAGTGATCTCACTTGAGGATTACAAGTTGTTTGCGGGAGCGAAAATGTGAGTAAAGCTCACGTTTGGTCTAGTTACCTTGGCGGTAACTAGACGTGTGAACTTACATTTTACATATTTTTACTTGTTGTGTGATTGAATATAAATGTGTATATATTTGGTGATTATATACGTATATCTAAATGGTAATAGTATATGCATATATTTATCACTAAGTATATAAAACTACTATATTTGTGAAATATATTGTGTATTTTAAGTTGGTTTTCATTGAATTGTGGAGGATGGGACCGAGGGGGAATAAAATGTACCTCTCGGTAAATTGGAGGTTTTTGGATGGAATATTTGTATAGTCGAAGTGCTTATATGTTGTGTGACCGGAAGGGAAGAAAATGTACATTCCGGCGTTATTGTGTTGTGATTATTTTGTTGTTACCGGAAGGGAAGAAAATGTACCTTCTGGTATGATTATTGCGTGTGTAACTTTGTGGGTTGTGGTGTTGACTTTGTGGCGGCCTTTTGGCGAAAGAAAATGAATACATATGATTTAGCCTTAGTGGCGGCCCAAGTGGCAAAATGAATTTCAATGTTTAGCCTGTGTGGCGGCCTTAGTGGCGTAGGCATATGTCCGAACCACTCCTTGGCCGGTTGTGGGGATGATCATCTAGAGCTCTAGTATTATTGCCAATCTTCTGGGTGCGACTTAAGGGTCGCATTAACCCAGAATGTTCTGCATGTGTTGCGATGTGATTGTGAGTTGTGATTATGCTTGTGTGGCAATATGTGGCGTTGGTTGTGGCATTGGTTGCGAGTTGACGTTGTTAGTGTTGTGATGATAATTTTGTTTTATATATATTTCTGAGTTTAGAAATATGTTACATTATCCTTGAGTAATTCTTTTAGTTTACTCATATCAGCGTTGTAGCTGACCAGGTTTGTGTTTACAATTCTGGTGTACCATTATTGGTGCATGGGGTAGTACTGCAGGTACTTCGCAGTAGTAGAGGCGGAAGGAGCGAGCAGTTTAACAGCAGTGTGCTATTTTTGCTTCTGTTCATTTTCCTATTTTGGTGAGGACTTGTGAGAGTTGAATATTGTACAACTTACAAGTGTATGTACGTTTTGTTACAGTTTGAAATCTAAGTGTTTTGTTAAACTTGGATAAGATATTCAGCTGCTGTAACGTAATTTCATTTATTGAAGTTATATCAGAGTGCTAGCATCCACAAATTCGAAATTTTACTGTTATGAATTTAGGGATGTTACATAGGTACTGTTATGTGTACTTAATTTCAGAAAAGAGTCAAGCTTTAGAGAAGTTTAAGATCTTCAAATTAGAAGCAGAAAATGAGTTGAATGCAATAATTAAATGTGTAAGAAGTGATAGAGGTGGTGAGTATTACGGGAGGTCCACGGAGGCTGGTCAGCATAAGGGTCCATTTGCACTTTTCTTAGAGGAAAATGAGATTGTAGCTCACTATACCACACCTGGTACACCTGAGCAGAATGGAGTAACATAGAAGATAAATAGGACATTTTATGAACATGGTAAGGAGCATGATGTGCACCTCAGGTCTCCCACATTTTCTTTGGGGTGAAGCACTCAAAATAGCTAATTACTTGACAAATAGAACTCCATCCAAATCTGTGTCTGCGACTAAAACACCGTTTGAATTGTGGAAGAATAGAAAGCCTAGTGTTTATCATACACATGTGTGGGGTTGTAAAGCTGAAGCTAGGTCATATTATGCAAAAGAGAACAAGTTAGAACCCAAGACTGTGTCTGCATCCTTCATTGGTTATCCTGAGCATTCGAAAGGGTTCCGTTTTTATTGTCCATCACACTCACATAGAATTATAGAGACAAATAAGGATGTGTTTTTCAATGAGATTGATTATTCTCATTCATTTGAGGACTTTATCTTTGAAGAACTCACTGAAAAATTTCCTACACCTACAACAGCTCAACCACAGCCTTCATCTGTGATTATAGAACCTTTTGTGACTGATGAAATTGTAGTTGCTGCAACTGAGCCTAATCCTAATCCTAAGCCATATGCACAACTTATTGGAAGCCTCATGTATGCACAGGTATGCACAAGGCCTGATTTGTCTTATGTTGTTGGTATATTATCAAGGTTTCAATCTAATCCTGGGATTGAGCATTGGACAGCAGGAAAGAAGATTCTCATATATCTTCAAGGCACTAAGGATCATCACCTGGTCTACAGAAGGGTGAAAGAGCTTGAAGTTGTAGGTTACACAGACTCAGATTTTGCGTCAAAGTTTCCATGTTCAAAGAAGTCCACTAGTGGTTATGTATTCACCATGGCTGGAGGTGTCGTAGCTTAGAAAACTATGAAGCAAGATATTATAACTACTTCTACAATGCATGCTGAGTATGTTGCAATTTATGAGGGAGCTTGTGAAGGTTTATGGTTGAGGAACTTCTTGATACAGACTAATGCAGTAGATAGCATTACAAGGCCTCTGAAGATTTTTTGTGACAATTCTGCAGCTGTGTATTTCAGCAAGAATAACAAAAGATCGACCAATTCCAAGCACATAGATCTTAAGTGTTATAGTGTTAGACAGAGGGTTAAACGTAAGGATCTAGTGGTGTTGAATATTGGCACATTAAACCAGCTGGCTGATCCCTTCACCAAGCCTATGACTGTTGCCATATTTGAGGAGCATGCATCTAAGATTGGCATTTTGTCTAGTATTGATGCATAGGTTCAGTGGGAGTCTTTATTTCCAATTTTGAACCTTATCTTTGCAACTTGTGAATTTTCTGGTTGATAATAAATTTCAGTAATTGTTGCATTGTTTCTATGATTATTGGATCATGATATAGCTATATGATTATTGTGTTGTCTATTTGGACAATGTTTGTTTCAGAATATCAAGGACACATGAGGACATTTTCATTAGAAGATGGTGTCAGGTTCTTGCATACAGAACCATAAAGTGGATCAAAATTGCATCAAATTGTTGCAGATACATCAAGTAATTTGAATGCAATTACAGGTTGATAATCGTATTTAGTTGATGTGATTTGTGGCTAGAATTGCAGTGGTCATGGAAAGGGTGTATTTAAATGCATTTTGTTTTCTTGGCTCTGCATTGTAGCTGCTCATTTGCATATCAAAATTGTGAACTTTTGTGTTGTTTTTTAGTCTCAAATGTGCACTAAAGTTTTTACTACATTCTAACTAAGCTTATGTTTTGTTGTGTGAGATATTCATAATCCAAGTGGGAGAATGTGAGTTAAATCTAATGTGGACTCAAGAATATCTCATGAGAGTCCAACACACATGCATCTTGTGAAATAAGTAAAAGAGATTAAATGATAAATACTTAACTAGGATATTATTCTCCATATCTGATAAAGATAATACAAGGAGTTCAAATAGTATATTATTCTATACTAAGATTATCACATAATAACTAATTAGATAAACTTGAGTTGCCTTGTGAGATGAGACTCAAGGAGTCTGACTAGTATATAAGGGGATCCCTCTACAAGCTATAAAGAACGCACAAAAACATTTCTCACAAGTGAGTGCTAAGGAGAGAGTATTGTTAATGTGTTTATGATACTTTTATGGATACATTTTAACACTGTACATAACCATCTGATTTGAACAGTTGTCAGCAGACATATTCAAGAGACTAAGTATTGCCCCTTCTTTTGTGTCCTTGATATCAGCAACCCCTGAGTATTTCTCAACTACATTACCAAGACCTCTGGAAATGTAGTCAACAGAAAATAAATGAATCATGCCATCACATGCCCCAACTACAACTTGAGCACAGCCCCGGAGCATTGCAGTACATAGTGGACGGCTTCCCTCCAGATGATAAGTCAATCTTGACCTAAATGAGATGTCCTTTTCCAACTTTCTTGAACCCCATACCTTGACAGTGGAATCATCAGATGCACTCACAAAGAAGCTATGATCAGTTGAAATAGCTATGTCATTGACAGCAGACCGATGCTCTTGCAAGTGTGCAACCAAAACGCCACGAGGCCTCCAACCAGAATCTGGAATTGATGAAGCTCTTGCAGTAGAGGGCGATCCTGTTAGATCACTCGTGGATGATGCATCATCCACAGTTATAGAACTTGCTTTTGTAGCACTAGATATGCCCAAATCTTGAAACTTGCCATTGAGAAAGGTTGTTTGGTCATTATCCCTACCATCTGGTTCATGGACAGCGATAGAATTGTTTGGAACCACTACTGATGTGGAATGATCCTGACACGAGCTTGGGTGCTGGAAGCCTGGAACATTACTACCTAGACTAAAAGATTTATTCACTGGGTCAGTCCATGGCATAGATGATGCACCAACTCCTCCAGAACTTACTTGTAATGGAGAATCAGGAGCAGGAGTAACTCCCACTACTTGCCTGTCCATGCTAAATGAGTACAGAGGTATCCCTACTCATGACTTATCACACATAAAGCTATTCACAGTACTTCCCTGTGGCCACATAAAGCCCGAGTACTGCAACTTTTCAGAGGATAAAGGATCGTGAATGTCAACTGTGCTTGAAGCATTACGCGTAAAGCTTCCCATACTTCTAAACTTAGCCTCGCCATCATCACTTTCAGTTAGCTTCCTTTGTTGCAATTCATTTCCTGCTTGTTTTTGACCCTCAGAAATTTCTTGATCGTCTGTCCAGCTCTTCATCGAATTCAATTCTACAACCCCTTTGTGAAGTAAATCCACACTTTCCCATTGATTAGACTGAGGCTGAGAATTGTACCATATCTTTCTCTGTCTTTCCAACATATCTGAACTCCTTGCATTTTCTAGAACATCGTAGAATACCTGTCTCGAGACAGGACTCTTCAAACAAGAAAAGAGAGCCTTCTCAGAAGCAAGAGATGCTGGCTGTCTACGAAGAAGGGGACGAATAACGGGAGTAAGGAATACATAGGAATCTACTGCAATCACTGCTAGCTGCAATAAAACTGACAGCTGACCTTCTTACCCGCTGACTAGGATAGCATAATAATGGAAATGCACGCTCAACCATTTCTAGGAGTATCCTCTTCCGCAAGTATCCACTTTTGCACAAAATTGCCAAACAGTCCAATGCATTGACAATAACGGCCTCTGTAGCATCACTTACAGTTACAGCCTGCTCAATGTAAGGTAAAAGATATTCTTCAACACTTCTTTGACAAACAAAGAAACATACGTACACAATTTGGCCGTAGAATACAGCTCTTAGCTGCTCATCTCAATCATTCAGAAAAGCAGGGAGAACGGGTAACAAAAAATCATTACTCTGCCTCTGGCCAAAGAAGCAGAATAGATTGCTAATATCCTGAGGAGAGCTCTCCTAATATTGGGAGTTTGCTTCGGACCCATAACAAGCTCCTGAATGACTTCAGCTATAGACTTCCTCAACTGGGCAAGCTGTGCATCACCATTTAACCTGTGGAGCTGACCAGATGGCTCACTAGATGATCCCAGTTGCTTCTTAGGACTTAATTCATCAAGCACACCAGCCTCACTCAAGGCTATTGAGTGAACTAAGAAACCATAAGCAGTTAGTGCCAGCTTAGCTATATTACTTGCATAGCATATCCTTACACTTTCCTCTGAATCATCAGGAAGCATGGAAAGCATTGGCAGAATATACTCTGGAAATGTTTTTGCATCACTAGGTGGAAAATCTCGAACCAGAGGGAGAATGTCACATAACGTCTCTAAGGCTGCAGAACGCACAATTTCTGCCTGACGCTGCAAACGGTTATCATCATCAATATACAATGCAGATGACTTCAGCAAAAGTATTGCCCTCCTCCTTAAATGAGGCAATTTGACATTGCGTATGCAGGAACATAGCAAAGAGGTGATTAGAACCATGCCTTCACATCTCAAGCTGTCTTCAGGTAATGGTGGAAAAGGCATGACAAAGGTATCTGACTGGCTGTCATACTCGGACATCAATGAATTCAGATAATTCAGTGTAACCTTTTTCAGAAAAGGATAATCCTAAATGCATTAGAGATTGTCTGAAGTAATTCATCAGGAGATTGCATGCCATAGTTTCCAAGATTTTGGGAAATTGCAGAATCAGAGTTGTCCACAGGCATTGACTTTGTATTAGAATACTGATTACTTTGTTTAACATCTCTGAGAAGGGTTTTGATATCACCAAGAAGTTCAAATTGATCACGTTTTGAACCTTTATCCATCTCTACTTTATTTCCCAGTGAGCCCTTTGTCAACTTTATGTTCTGCATTGCAATCAAGTCCTGTTAAGATTTACTGCTAACTCCATAGACATTTGAAGGAGTTCCAAGTCCAGTGCTAGTGTCCAGAGTTGACCTACTGCTCATCATTTGTTTCAGTATCTCAGGAAACACACTCTGGCAAAGTGCAATCTGCACACAGGAATAGTAAATAACTATAACATGACTGTAAATCAAGGAATTAGAAATACACTCTCATTTATTAACAAGATTGTATACCCTCATATCACAATGAAGCGAGTTCCAGAAACAATGAAAGTTATGCAGAAACGGAGAGAAGTAATTCGGAAACACAATCGGTGTATACTCCTGCAGGTAGCTATCAGCATAAAGCCGCAGCTCCGGTTCCAACTGAATCATATGAAGTATCATTTTGCGGATTTCAAAATCTGGTATCTGCATACAAAAAACATATAAGTTGACAACGTACGACTATAAGCATGAAGAAAATAAAAGATATTTACTATTATATATAGGAGTCACAACCTAATTACATACAACCAGTAAGGAGAGGGAGAGAGAAGAGAGAGAGAGAGAGAGAGAGAGAGAATAATGTAGAAGATAACTGCCATTACAATATTAAATATGGTAGTGAAAATTAATCATGTAAAGTAAGTGAGAGAGAGAGAGTATGTAGGAGCACAGGGTGAATAGGAGGCAGAGGGCTAGAAGAGGGTTGAGAATAGAGGAGAACAGAGAATATGAGGTTTAGAAGGGAATAATCTTTAATAATCAAGTCTGATCTTTAACTCAATACATAGTTCCTACTTATAAGAACTATAACTAGTGCTAAATCAGCTAGGAAAATAACTCCTAATACTATGAAATAACATATTAAGCAAAGGAAATAGTAAATACTAGAACAATAGACATAATAATCATTCCTAAAGAAACTAGAAATAAGTAATAACGGCTAATCGCCATCATTCTCCCCCGGCGAAAAAGACTCAACACCGTCGAGAAAAACAACAACTTGAGGATGATGATGACGTGTGTAGGTATGAATAATAGGAGGACGGTTGGCTGGCAAGGCAAGAGAACTGGAACTGGACTCAGCAAGAAGATGATCTTGAAACTGATCTTCTGTGATCCAAGTAGATCAGTAACAAGGTGAGTGGTGCAACGGACAAGGAAACACTGAAAATCGCCGGTGGAGGAAGTGACATACTCATGATCAAGGACATCAACAATCTGATCCAAAGGAAGAGAACCAGAAGAGGGAAGACTAGGAGGCTTGGCAGGGGTATTAGCAAAAGTGCCTGGAGGTGCAAGGGGAGGTGTAAAGGTACCAAATAAGGTACAAGATCAGCCACATTGAAAATGGGACTAATGTTCAAGGTGAAAGGTAGGTCCAGAAGATAGGCATTGAAGCCGAGCCCCTTAAGCACCTGATAAGGTCCCATAGAACAAGCATGTAATTTTTTAAATGACCCTTTAGGAAAGCGTTCCTTGCAAAGGTGAGCCATGACGTAATCACCTACTTGAAACTCCTAAATACGGCGATGAACATCAGCAGCAGCTTTGTAGGTGTCAACACTTAAAAGATTTGACGATGGACCTCAGCATGCACATCATGAATATGCTCAGCAAATGCAGCTGTTGAGTCAGAAGTACGGGAATCAGTGGGAAGAGGAATAAGATCAACAGGTTGACAAGGAGAAATTCCATGGACTACCTCAAAAGGACTCTTCCCAGTAGAGATCGGTTAATGGAATTGTTGTAAGCAAACTCAGCAAAAGGAAGCAGAAGGTCCCATGTTCCTTGTTTGTCACCAATCAAGAAATGAAGCAGATTACCCAGGCTACAGTTAACAACCTCAGTTTGTCCATCAGTTTGAGGGTGGAAAGCAGAGGAGATTTTCAATGCAGTCCCTAAGAGCTTCCACAAGGTCTTTTAAAGTAGCTGACAAATTCGACATCATGATCGGAAAAAATGGAAGTAGGTAAGCCATGTAGACGAACAACTTTGAAAAACTGAGCAACATGGGAAGCATCAGATGTCTTGGAGCAAGGAACAAAATGGGCCATCTTCGAGAAACGATCAACCATAAAAAAAACTGAGTCATTACCCAGAGCAATTTTGGGCAATCCCAAAACAAAATCCATACTCAGACATTGCCACGGAGTGTGAGGAAACGGTCCTCCAAGAGTAAAGTAGTCTTGCCCTGCCAAAATGACCAGCTAGACCACCAGCATGCATCTCCCAAACAATATAATCCCGAATAGAGGTACGAGGAAGACATAAAAGTGTTCCACGGAAAAGGTAGCCGTCACGGAGAACGAAGTCAATGTGATCGTGACGGTGACAAGTACAAACATCCATGTATTGACCCAAAATCGGGAAATGACACATATTCAGATTTCTTGCGATCAAAACCCACCACCTGGACATGTAAGGTGTGTAGGGCACCAACAACACGACTAAGTGCATCTGCTGCTTTATTATCAATCCCAGGTCTATGACGAAGGACAAAAGAAAATATTTGCAGGTATTTTGTCCAAGAAACATGTTTTCCAGTAAGTTTGCGTTGCAAACTGAGATACTTGATGACTTGGTGGTCAAAATAAAGAACAAACTCGTTATGTAGTAGATAATACTGCCAATGGTGAAGAGCACAGACAACATAGAACTCATTTTCATATGTAGAATATCCTTGTCTAACTTCATTAAGTTTCGGCTGAAGTAGGCAATAGGATGACCTTCTTGACTAAGGACACCTCCAACACCGACGCCAGAAGCATCACAAGCAACCTCAAAGACTTTGGAAAGATTTGGATGTCGTAAAACGGGGGCTTCGGTCATTTTCTGCTTAATTACTTCAAATGCTCAAGTAGCAGCAGGGGTCCATTGAAATCCACCGTGCTTCATGCAATTAGTGATGGGAGCCATAAGAGTGCTAAACCCACGAATAAATCGCCGGTAAAACGAAGCGAGGCCATGAAAACTACGAGCTTCAGTAAGAGTGTAAGGTGAGGGCCAACGCTGAATAGCAGCAAGCTTCTCTAAGCAGCACTAACGCCAGCGGCAAAGATAATGAATCCCAAGAAAGGGACCTGCAGTTGTAGGAATGAACACTTCTTAAGGTTAGCATACAATTTAGCTTGACAAAGGGTAGAAAAGACAGTTCGTAGGTGCTCAAGATGCTTTTCACAAGACTTGTTGTAGATAAGGATATCATTTAAGCAGACCACCAAAAACTTGCCAATATGCTCACGTAACACAAGATACATGAACCACATGAATGTAGTTGGGGCGTTAGACATGCGAAAAGGCATAACCAACCACTCATAAAGACTGTCATGTGTCTTGAAAGCAGTCTTCCACTCATCCCCTAAACAAATTCAAATCTGATGGTAACCACTATGAAGATCAATTTTAGAAAACCATTGACCCAGCAACATCATCAAGGCGTGGAATAGGAAAGCAATACTTGACAATGATTTTGTTTATTGCACAACTGTCCATACACATTCGCCATGAACCATCTTTTTTTTGTGTAAGAAGAACAGGGTCAGCGCAAGGACTAAGGCTATGCTGAATAAAGCCTTTGTTAAGAAGACCCTGAATTTGTCTATTTGATTCAGCACGCTCTGTGGGATGCATGCGATAATGAGGGAGGTTGAGAACTTGGGCACCGAGAACAAGATCTATAGCATGTTGGATGTCTCGCATAGGCGACAATGCATCTGGAAAGTCGTCGGAAATGACATCAGGAACCTCATCCAAAAGGTGTTGAACAACGGACTCGGGTGAGGAGGTGTTGTCATAACTTTCCTTTAATACTACTGCATATAAAACACTAGATTCTTGACTTACCTGTGCAAATTCCCTTGCGGTTAAAATATTAAGTTTATCAAGTTCAATTAAGGGTTTTGGTGGAGGAGGACGAACTGTTGGTTTGGCAGGTTTCAAGGTATTGGCGGTGCCCCCATGATTGAACATATATGTATTCTCTCTTCCAAAGTGATGAATACCACGATCATAAATCCATGGGCATCCCAACAAGAGATGAGCTTCATCCATTGGGAGAACATCACAGTAAAGGTCCTCAGAGTAAGATCCCCACTTCAGAAGAACACGACACCGCTCGGACACAGGTAATTGTGTCTTATCAACCCAAGCAACTCGAAAAGGATGGGGATGAGGTTCTGGAGTTAAATTTAACTTGTTTATGGTGGCCTTAGAGATGACATTCATGGTACTACCTCCGTCAATGACGAGTTTGAAGGGTTGTTTGTTGCAAGGGACAAATGTATGGAAGATACTATTACGTTTCCAAGCATCGAATTCAACAAGAACAGAGTACATGCAACATAGGACTTGTTTTTGTTGATGTGGAACACCGTCGTTGTAACAATCTTCAAGGTTAAGATCTCCAACATCTTCCAGGGGTTCAATGACATCCTCAGTATTATGCTCACAGCAATACTCAGGTTCAGCATGAGAAAGGGCTAGACTACGTTGGGTACAACAAGAAGCAATATGTCCCTTGGCAGGACAACAGTGGCACTCAATGTGGGAAAGAAAAGTTGAAGTAGCTGAGGCTCTATTTGGAGAGGCAGAAGGACGTGTAGGGTGAGAAGATGAAAAAACTTGTGGAGTGACTGGTGCGGAGATGATGATGAAGTAAAGCTGCTGGCAGGGGCAGGAGATGGTGCAATACCAACGACACGACGAGCAGGGAGTGGCCGAAGGTACTTTTCCACTTCCAAAGCTTTATGCAAGGCTTCGTCAATAGTGCTTGGAAAATGAAGAGACACTTCACGCTTGATGTCAGCTTGTAAGCCATTGAGAAACCTAGTCACAGTGACACAGGGTTCTTCAATGAGCTCGCAACGAGCATGAACTTGTCAAAATGAACCATGTAGTCACTCATGATCAGGGAGCCTTGCCGGAAGTTCAAAAGCTTATCAAGTTGACTACGATAATAGTAAGGAAGGTATTTCTCTTTTAACCGAAGTTTCATCTCTGTCCAATGGACAATTGGGGGTTTACCCATATTGTGCAGCTGAAGTAATACCTTTTGCCAATGTTTTTTTGCAGAACCTACCAGTTTCAGCTTTGCAAATCGCACATGTTGTTCGTCATCCATACGATACCAGTCGAAGTAGTCATCCATAGCTATAAGCTAATCAAGAAAGAAACTGGGATCCATGCAACCATCGAATTCTGGAGCATCAGTTTTGGTTCTTCTAGTAATATCATCATCATAGCAGTAAGGCTAGTGGTCATTGTGACCAGTCGAACCTTTTTCAAACTGTCGGAAACAACGACCAAGTCGTGGGGAGAAGGGTTGGTCAAACAGAGAGAACTCATCATGTTGTTGATCCTCTGGTTTTGAGGAAGAAATCTTCCAAGCCTTTAGGAGTAGGGAGGAGGCCAGCACCAGCCGGCTTGTCTTAAGGTGGTTCTATCTTCTTGATTGCATCTGCCAAGGTTGAGTGAATTTCTTGCTGAATCTTCTCACAAAAGCATGGAGGTAATCAGTGTTCTGATCCTGAGCTTTGGTCAAACCTTGGTAAGGGTAGCCATGTTCTTAGTAAGTTCACTAAATTGGAGTTTCCGCGCATCATGGGATTCTTCTAGGTCTTTCACTGTCATGGTGTCTATTTTGAAAAGCAGTTGGGAATGGAGGGAAGCGAGATCGGGTTGGTTACTGATACCAAATTGATGTGGGAGCAAAGGGTGAATATGAGGCAGAGGGCTAGAAGAGGGTTGAGAATAGTGGAGAACATAAATATGAGGTGTAGAAGGCAGTAATCTTTAATAATCAAGTCTGATCTTTAACTCAATACATAGCTCCTACTTATAAGAACTATAACTCGTACTAAATCAGCTTAGAAAATAACTCCTAATACTATGAAATAACCTATTAAGCAAAGAAAACAGTAAATCCTAGAACAACAGACATAATAATCATTCCTAAAGAAACTAGAAATTAGTTATAACGGCTAATCGTCATCAGAGAGAGAGTACCTTTTCAAGATGTTGACTTGCATCGCATTGCCCTCTACGATAAGCGAGAAGTTGTGAGAGTTCGAATAGGGGCTGACCCTCGAGGAAAAGCTCAGCAATCACACACCTAAAAAAGCATTATGAATAAATGATAAGAGTTCCAATGGCCAACTTCATACATCAACTAGTTTTTTAGATATAATTTGCAGTGCCACATGAAAATATGACGTATGAGTGTTTATAAAGTAATGTGCCAATTTGCAACTACTTCGGTTCTTCTAAGAAATGAAGCCGTTTGATAATCTAATTCAAAATTGGATATTTCAACTTCAAAATTGAAGTAAAAAGGAAAAAAAGAAAGAAAGGGAATTCTAGTTCCTTGAAAACTCACCCTACAACAAAGATATCCATAGATAGACTTAATGGTGCATCTTGTGCAACTTGCATTTCACCTCCATGCTCATAAAATCTCTGAAAGTTAAAGGTTGTGAAGACTTTAATAATGCAACCATGTTAAAGTAGATATGATGATGAATGGTAAGTGTAAGAAGCATCGAAATACTTCAAAGATTATTAGCTAATTGTGAAACAAGAGGACAAAATACATGAGCAAAAATTGTATAGAGGCCATAAATCTTGTACGAGTTAGAAACAAGCAGACATCCGGTTAAAGCTATTGTGTAAATTACACGAACATACCCCAATCAAGCTATACTATGTATTTTATAAACTGAATGAAAAGGAAAAAAAAAGGTGGTCAGGGAAAACCGTAAAAGTATAAAACCACCTCGGGAGCAAGATAACAAAGCCTTCTTCCACCTGTGTCATAGAAAAAAAGAGAAATCAGAAGGATCATTATATGGAACGAAAGTGGGTTTTTGAAGGATGCAAAGTCGGCTAGATAGAGCCAGTTCCAAGAAGTGACCAGCACATTCTCGCACTTAATAGCAGCTAATAGTTGCACAAATCAGACACAAAACATACATAAATAGAAAGACTCCTCAACTAAGAAGCTCACCGTGATAGATTCCTTTGTCGTGACACTGTTTGATAGCAAGAAGCAACTGCACACCAGAAGCAACAACAGAATCAGCTACCATCTTAAAACAATGGAATTGAAAGAGAAAGAGGAAGGTTTATACTACCTGGAAAGCCAGCCATTTCTTTTCGAGAAGACTGAGAAAGGGGCGCGTGCTCAATCGATCATGAAGATTATTGAAGAAGTACTGTCTCACAAGATAAGCTACTTTATCGGTCTCTTGCCAAAACTGCAATCAGCACTATCAGAAATGGAAAATTCACCATGTAAAAAACCAATGATGACAAGTTTAGACTGACCTGGAAAGGCCAGACGTGAGGGTGGTCGCGGAGATCGATGGAGTCGCCGCGCTTGAAATAGACCTTCACGAGGACCAAACCCTCGTCGTGCTTGCACTGAATCGACTTGAAGAAGCGTCCCCGACCTATAACCTCTTTTAGGACGAGGTTATAGGAAGACGGCAAGTCGTGCAGGTAATACTCCAATGCCGACACCTGTGTCGTCCGCACGATCTTGTTCCCCATACCTCTCGCTTTTCTCTCCAAATCACAACCAGATTCTCCACAACAAGAAAACACGACTAGAAAGAGGCCAATCCTCCAATGAAAACAAAGGGAAAATACATTTTAAACCTTAGATGATTAAGGTTCTCTCCTTTGAGAGAGGGTCCAGCAGCTCCGTCAGCGCCCTACCCATTCTTCCGCCCCGGAGAACCTCAGGCCGCGGCGGAAGGCACCTACCCTGTTAGCGTTGAACAAGTTCGAAGTCTTATTCACTCGTATGCACGGCGTCCATCTTGTACAGCAGATTAGAAGAAATTATATCTCTAGTATGAAGAGCTTTAAAGCGAGCGTCAGGGTGAGCTATAAATTACGCTTCACGGAAGTAAATTTGACGACCTCCTTTTATTTGCCCACTTTGTGCCTACCATCTTTCTAAACTTATATCATGTGTCTTTTGTCAACTAATAATTAGATTATAGTTGAGCAATTGGACACATGACATGAGTTTAGAAGGGTGTGCATAAATTAACCGAATAGAATGTGGTCAGCAAATTTGTTTCCATATATTTACTATTCAAACAATCATAAAATGAACACTAGCATTAGCACATCGTTGTTGATCACTTGGTCAGGTGTTGAGCACCAGGTGGCGCTCAACAGTCGACCGATCTGACTGTTTGACCACTATTGACCATATCGGACGGCTGTTGAGTGCCACCTGGTGCTCAACAACTGTTGACCAGGTGCTACGTATATCTTGTAATAACCCAAATTTTCGATTTTTATTTCTTGTAATTCTCAAGAATTAGTAAAATTGTGTTTTGAGTAAATTCACATTCTACGCCTTCTTATTTGTTATCCTTGCGAAAGTGAAGTGATTTCGGAATTTTAAAGTTGAAAAAAAAAAGTTAAGTTTTCAAGGGTTCAGGAGTTGACTTTTAATCCGTCGCTTGTCTATGAAAATTTCCTTCACGAAAGTCGTAGAGCTCATCAATACGAGTTCGTAGACACATGGCTTGCTCAAATCGGGTAAAGTATGTGAATGTTGTAAGCAACGAAAGTTTAATTTCCGATTTTGGAATGATATAAAATGGATTTTTGGGAAACCCTAAAATCCCAAATTAGAAGAGGGATGGGAGTGCAACTGCCAATTCTCCCTCATTGCACCAGTTGTAACTTGGAGTTGTAGTCCTAAATGACCTCTCAAGCTCTTGCAGGCCTATTCTAAGGTATGAGAGTGCTCGGTTACAGGCGACGGAGAAAACAATTGCGTAGGAAAGATGCGGAACTTCCAGACGTTGGTGTGGCTGCTAGGTGACAGGGAGACGTGTGCCACCACCCTAGGCTTTGAGTGGCCTGCCGTGCGGTTCTAAAGAGACCGGCGACGACGGATTGGCGTCGGGATGAGGGAGATTGATAGAGCATTCTAAAACATCTATAATAAACCCTGTAAAATGTCATCGTTAGTATAGAATAAGCAGGGATCGTTCAGTTTGGCGAATTGAATAGAACTCTAAACTTTTAGTGTTAACAAATAATGGGGGGTTTGAGATTGATTATTAACTACTAAAATAAAACTTAAATTACTATTTACATGATCAACTTCTTTTTACCAAACTAAACCAAATTCACCAATGCACCACATAATTACAAGTTTGGTTCTATTATGCATTCTAATTCATCTGATTACATAGTTTTAGATACCAATACAATTAGAGCATTAGGGGAACATCTAATCATGCAAGATTTAGATTGACGTTTAGGTTGACTTAGGGCGTCACCTAAATTGCATGCAATCAAGTTTAATAACACTTAGGGTAGAAATCAAACAAGATTACATTTAAGCACCAAATTTTTGTTTGAGACATGCTTCACGGTGGCATCACTCACCATGTAGTGCATGTAAATTTCAAGAATTTTCCCCTTTAATTAACACAAACAAAAACTATTTAGGGCATGATTCGATTTGTGTCAATATGGATGATGAAGATAGCACTTAAATACAATCTTAAGGACTGCATTCAAGCACTAAATTCGTATGCACATATCTAAAAATTATCTAAAAGCAAGTAAAAGAAGAGTAGAACAAAACAATATAATTACAAATTTCAATAATTATAAGATCATAGATTCAGCATAGTCTTAAAAACATATCAAATACAATCTGAAAATTATAAAACAAATACAAAACCAATACTTCCACATAAACAACAACTTACAATCTTCATAGACAAAAAATTGTAGATTAACACAAATAAACGAAGCCATGGAGATGAGTTGTGAGAAACACACGTTATAGGAATCTTAAAGGTACGGCTGCAATATGTGAAACTCGGTGGAGATGATGATGGTTTTGGGGTGAACGGCTTAGCTGATTTGTGAGGAAAGTTTATGGTGGTGTTTTGGTAGCGTTTTGGCTCTTGAATGCTAATGAGAAGTGATGATTTTTCTTTGTGAATGATGTGCTATTTATAAGAGAGTTTTGGCTCCTTAAATATTATAGCTTGGACTTTTTCTCCTCAATTTCTTTCACTTATTTTTGTCTTGGTGGGTGATCTCCTTTTATCAACTCCTTCTTTTTCTTCTTTAATTTGGTTGTTTCTTTCTTTCTCTCTTGCATTATCTCTTTTTATTTACTTAATCCATTATTTATCTCTTCCTTTTTGTTTTTTTTTACTTATTTTTGTCATTGGTGGGTGAAATCTTCTTTGATAAATTCCTTTTTTTCTCATGTTGATGTGTCTTCTTCTTTCTCCTTTATCTCTTCCTTTTTCTATCTCTCTTTTTCTTTCACTAATTTTTTTGTTATTGGTGGGTGCAATCTCCTTTGATAAATTCCTTATTTTTCTTCTTTTTAGGTGTCTCTTTCTTTCTTTATTTTCCTCATTTGCGTCTTTTCCTCTATTTTTTTTCTTCATTCTAGATACACAATCTCATCTTTAAAATCTGAAAATAATAAAAGACAAGAATAAAGACAAGTAAGTTACGGAGTAGGAAAGTATGATTAGGAAAGTTACGAAATAAGAGTTTCAGTTCAAGTAGGATTTTCTCAAATTGTACGTTTCCTAGTCTAAAAATGATTCCTAATGCAAGTAGGATTCTCAATATATCACAAATGAGTTGGCGTTGTCGATGCGTATGATCCCGTATCGATGGGTACTAACATAGAACTACGGCGATTACTGCTGCATTCAGGACCGGAAATGGTCCCGGGGTGTGACATATGCTGTGTTCGCTACCTAATCTCATGGACCCTTGGAGCTCGTAGCTCGTCTTATACTGCAACCGCCCAACCCACTAAGACGACGGGGCCATTGACAATCATACCACACACACACTCAATGAGTCACCAGTTCTCTCTTTTCTAAATCTCTATCGGGAGTCTACTAGTACATCCTCTCTCTTCTAGTGACTCGGTAACATCGACACCGCTTCTGGTTCATCCCATCTCTTCTGATTTCATACTCTCATTGCATTGTTGGTTCATCCCCTCTCTCTCGGTTGTGCAACCTTCAAAGACCACTAGTTCATCCCCTCTCTCTTAGTGTCTTAACAATATGTAGGTTCATCCCCTCTCGTCCGGTTCTACCATCTTCATAGACCACTAGTTCATCCCTCTCTTCTAGTGTCTCAATAATCTGCCGATTCATCTCCTTTCTTCCGATTCTGCAGAGACCATTAGTTCATCCCCTCTCTCCTAGTGTCTCAATAATCTGCTTGGTTCATCCCCTCTCTTCCGATTCTGCAGACACCATTAGTTCATCCCCTCTCTCCTAGTGTCTCAATAATCTGCTGGTTCTTCCCTTCTCAACCCGTCACTAATAAGCAGACTAGCCTCTGCTAGTAAATAACATATCTCACTGCACCCCGAGACTCACTTGCGAACGGATAACAATATCACTGTACCCCGAGCCTCACTCGTAAACGCCGAAACCAATCAATCTGACTAACTGAAATAACCAAAACCACAACCCGAACGAACACACAACATTCGGCATTTATCCGCATACCTTTACTTGACAATAAATCTTACGATCCTAACACTAATACCAATAGAAGTAATTAACGTCATACTAATTATCTAACGATATAATCAATAATAATCCATATTCTAATTTAGAAAATTTGTGGTTGTACCTAAATCTTAATTGGGCTGCCTACGTACCCTATAAAGGGATCAAGCCATTCATAATTCAATTCTCCACCAAGCCAATCACTCATACCAACCAAAACTACAGAACCCACAACCGCCAACGATCAAGGATAAATGCCGGTATCTCAAACCCTCACATTTACCACCAACCTACAACACTCACCTTAACAACGCAAACCTCATAACCATTTCGATTCGTATATCACAATCACATCAGCACAACTGACACACATAATTAATATTCTAACCATCATTCATCAGGCACACAACACCATACCGTTATCAGATCAAACAATCACATCACAACCAACATTAAATGAATCCAAAGTCTACGACAATAACACATTATTTCTTATAACGATAATTTAAATCCACAACCTCATACGATAACCAAATTCAAACGTTAAGACATCGATAAGTTCGTATCGACATATATTACTTGATGGAGTGACTCACTGCCCCAAACATTATAGCACGAGCCGCCACAGTGGCTACACATGGGCCCCACACCGCCATAGTGGCTGCACGTGGGCTCCATGCACCACTACTCTCCAACCTCTCCAAATCAACTCGACTCCAACAGGAAAATATCGATCATAAGAAAGTTATAGATCCCGACCAATCTGACAGCGTCGAATCCCAGATTGGCCGGGAAGTGGCCGAAAATTCTAGAGGAAGATCGGAACAGTGCACCGAATTCGATTTCGTGATGCAGCTCGAATTGACATCCAACTATGGTCGAATCACGGCCAGAAGGAAGGATCACGGCGTCTTGCAGCAGTCCCGAACTCTGGAGTTGCCGAAAATCGCTAGCGCCAGCGTTGACTTTCTGCAGAAACTTGCGGTGGTGACTGCGCCGTGTACGGCGGCCTGTAGACGTTTAGACTTGCACCAATCGACAGAGAATGGCAAGGTGGCGCCCCGATCGTTGGCCGGACAGAGGAGAACGACGCCGAAGAAATTTCTGGGTAAAATTGGGTGAATAGTGGCGCAAAATATCTGATTTTCAAATTTTTTTTCATTTTCTGATTTTCATCCTCTATTTATGTTAAATTCCAAAAATGCTCAAATGCTCTTGATTCGTAATTTCTTTATACGAACTCCGATTTATGCTTGTTGTGTGTCCACGAATTTGTATCGACGAGCCCTACAGTTTTCATGAAGAAACTTTCTTCATAAAACTTATACATCGAAAAGTCAACTTTTAGAGTCGTCACATTTAGTATGACTCTCGTTCTGAGTAAAAGATAAAACTATAATGGCAACGAATTGTAAAAGATTCGGGGCATATCAACTTGTTAACTAGAATCTGCTCACAACCCGGCTTTGGGAGAGTGGGTGGTTATCTATCCGTGTAATATCCCACATCGGCCAACGGAGAGGGGGTGATGCGTCTTATATGTACATGCCCACCTCTATCTAACGCGATGCCTTTTGGGGGCTCAACGGCTTCGGAAGAGAGGAGAACTCTGAAGTTAAGCATGCTTGGCCCAGGGCAATCCCAGGATGGGTGACCCACTGGGAAGGTGCTTCTGAGCTCCCAAAAACAAATCCGTGAGGGCTATGTCCAAAGCGGACAATATCGTGTTACGGCGGAGCGGTCCGGGTCGTTACAGTTGGTATCATAGCCTAAGTGCGTATTTGGCGATTATCAATATCATCCGGGAGCGATGATCCGACTGCAGGCGGGCACCCATCACATGCTCCTCGGTATTGATATGTCATCGGGTACGCGAGAGTGTTTTAGGAGCCATACCTTATGGTTTGGTCCTCTAGGGAGTATCGTGATAATACTTCGATGATTCATCTTATTCTGGAATTTCATGTTGATATCTATTGAATCTGTCTTAGTTGAATTCGAGACTTCACAAGTATTGACTAAGTGTTTCGTTGTTTGAAGGTGATGAACGCTGATAAGGGCCGAGGACGGGCGAGAGGCCGAGGTCGAGGTAGGGCCGCAGGCCGAGTCCGCAACGTGGAGAACCAGTATGAGGAGGCTGCTCCACAGGAGGAGCAGGTTGAGCCAGCTCCTGCGGTTAGAGATGACGGTCGAGTGTTGAAGCTAATCAAGGATATTAGTGCACTGTCAGCGCCGACCTTTCATGGAGGACTAGATCATATGGTAGCTGACCATTGGATCGAGGGTATGGAGACTTATTTTGAGATGATAGAGTGCACAGAGATTGAGAAGAGAAAGATAGCTACATTCTTTCTAAAAGGTGATGCTCTAGACTGGTGGAAGAGCATGAGACAGACAGTGGATGTGTCTACATTCACATGGGGAGGTTTCACTACCATCTTCAGAGAGAAGTATTTTCCAGCTTCAGTACAGGAGGACCTAGAGATGGAGTTTCTAGCACTGGTACAAGGAGACATGACCGTTAGAGAGTATGATGCTCGATTTTCGCAGTTGTACCGGTATGTCAGGCCTATGGGTACGACCGCTTTAGCTCAGAAGTATCTACGAGGGCTGAAGCAGGAGTACAAGACCATGATATCAGTTCTTTGCCTCACTACTAAGGAGTTGATATTTGAGAGTGCCATGAGCTTGGAGCAAGCAAATAAGACTCAAGCAGGAGATGTGGGAAGTAGGGATGCAAAGGGAAAAGGCAAGGCAATCTGTACAGGTAGCGAGCACTCAGGACCGACGGGTAGGTCATGGAAGAGGCCAAGACCCCACTATCTGGTTCCAGCAAGGGCAGCACCCCTATCTATCAGGGCAGCACCAGTTAGGCCATTAGCATCGGTGAGGTGTTATGTATGCAACGAGGCGGGGCACTACGCCACAGCATGTCCGAAATCGAAGAGAGCTGGCTGCTACCGGTGCGGGCAAGTGGGACACATAGCAAGAGATTGTACCCGACCTCTTCAGGGTAGACAGGAACGGCCGTAGAGACAGCTACCAGCGGGCCAAGCTAGAGTGTTCGCAGTGGGTCAGCGAGACACATGGGTGGAAGGTACATTATCACTTTTTGACTACCTTGCTAGAGTACTGTTTGATAGAGGAGCATCGCATTCATTTATTGCTAGTTCGGTAGTATAGATGCTAGGATTGATTCCTACACCTCTTGGTAACGCCTTATGTGTCACCTCGCCCCTCGGAGTGTCACTTGAGTTAGAGACAATCTGCAAAGCTTGTCCGATTTTGATTGGAAGTAGAGAGTTCTCTCCTTCGTTGATTGTGCTTCCGGACACACTTATGATGTGATCTTGGGGATTGATTGGTTGAGACCGCAGCATGAGGTGATTGATTGTTTTGACATGGTGGTGTCCTTTCATAGACCCGGAGAGCCAGTGTTTCGTTATCGTTGCCTCAAGTCAGATAACGCCATGAGATCAGGAGTTTTGGCACATGTGGAGTCGGTGGATCAGAAAGTGACTATCGCAGACATTGTGGTAGTATCTGAGTTTGGTGAAGTGTTCCAAGAGATACCGGGGCTACCACCTCGAAGAGTGGTAGATTTCTGCATTGATGTAGTACCTGGTACAGCACCTGTGTCAAAGGCGCCTTATAGAATGGGGCAGAATGAACTTAAGGAGCTGAAGGTGCAGATCGATGAGCTATTAGACCAATGGTTCATTAGACCTAGTGTTTCACCTTTGGGAGCACCTGTGTTGTTCGTGAAGAAGAAAGATGGTTCTCTACGGTTATGTGTAGACTACAGAGAACTGAACAAGGTGACCATCAAGAATAGGTACCCCTTACCTAGGATTGATGACTTGTTCGATCAGCTCAAAGGTGCTACGGTGTTCTCTAAGATTGATTTGAGATCCGGTTATCATCAGCTCAGAGTAAAGGAAGAAGATATATCGAAGACAGCCTTCAGGACCCGGTATGGACATTATGAGTTTGTTGTCATGCCATTTGGTCTAACGAATGCACCAGCTGTCTTTATGAGTTTGATGAACCAAGTATTTAGCCCGTATTTGGATGAGTTTGTTGTGGTGTTTGTGGATGACATTCTGATATACTCCAAGACACAAGAAGAACATGTGGTGCATCTGAGAACAGTGTTGCAGACCTTGAAGGAGGCGAGACTGTATGCCAAGCTAGAGAAGTGTGAGTTCTGGAAAGAAGAGGTCAAATTCCTTGGTCATGTTGTTTCAAAAGATGGAGTACTAGTGGACCCGTCAAAGGTAGAGGCAGTAAAGAATTGGAATCGTCCAAAGAACCCTACAGAGATTCGTAGTTTCCTCGGTTTGGCAGGTTACTACCGGAGGTTTATCGAGGGGTTTTCTAGTATTGCATCTTCATTGACCAAGTTGACCAAGAAAGATACTCCGTTCGTGTGGATGGATACATGTGAGGAAGCATTCAACAAGCTAAAGACCAGATTGACCACCGCCCCAATGTTGACGATTCCATCAAGTGGTGGTGGATATGTCATTTATAGTGATGCTTCGCTCCAAGGTTTGGGTTGTGTGTTGATGTAGCATGGAGGAGTTGTTGCTTATGGCTCGAGACAGTTGAAGATTCATGAGAAGAATTATCCTACACACGACCTAGAGCTTGTAGCAGTTGTGTTTGCCCTGAAGATTTGGAGGCATTACTTGTATGGAGAGAAGTTCCAACTCTTTTCAGATCATAAGAGTTTGAAGTACTTGTTCTCTCAGAAGGAGCTGAATATGAGGCAGAGGAGATGGATGGAACTCCTCAAGGACTATGACTTCACATTAGAGTACCACCCGGGGAAGGCAAATGTGGTGGCCGATGCGTTGAGCAGAAAACCGAGAGGTGTGGTGGCCTCACTTATGGTCCAGGAATGGTTCATGCTCGAAACTGCATCGGAGTTTGATTTAGTACCATCGGGAGGAGAACCAAGGGTCTCCCTTGGTAATGTCACGGTGCAACCCACATTGATCACGAGGATCATACAGGGTCAGGCGCGGGATAGACTCTCTCAAGCTAAGTTGGCAGATCTTGTAGTTGATACGCTTGATGAGTGCCCTTCTGAGTGGAGAGTTGGACCCGATGGAGGGTTGAGGTTTGGGGCAAGATTGTGTGTCCCAGATTGTGATGATCTTCGGGAGGAGGTCCTTCGTACGGCACATCGTTCACGTTATACCGTTCATCCAGGGAACAACAAGATGTACAAGGACCTTTGCAGGCAATTCTGGTGGAACGGTATGAAGAAGGATGTAGCGGAGTTTGTATCGAAGTGCCTTACATGTCAGCAAGTGAAAGCAGAACATCAACGACCAGCTGGCATGTTGAAACCACTGGCTATTCCTCTTTGGAAGTGGGAGCAGATAGCTATGGATTTCGTGACCGGATTGCCTAGATCGAAGAAGGGTCACGATGCCATATGGGTGATTGTCGATCGGTTGACGAAGTCGGCTCATTTTCTCCCAGTGTCAATGAAGTACTCTGTGGACGTGCTTGGAAAACTATATGTGGATGAGGTAGTGAGACTTCATGGTGCCCCAGTTTCTATTGTTTCTGATCGAGATGCACGTTTCACTTCGAAGTTCTGGGGTGGTTTGCAGAAGGCGATGGGCACTACCTTGGATATGAGTACAGCTTTTCACCCTCAGACGGATGGACAGACAGAGAGGGTGAATCAGGTGATGGAAGACATGTTGAGAGCATGTGTGTTGGATTTCAAGGGTAGCTGGGAAGATCATTTGAGATTGATTGAGTTTGCCTACAACAACAGCTACCATTCTAGCATCGGCATGGCACCTTATGAGGCTCTTTATGATAGACCATGTCGTTCACCGATCTGTTGGGCCGAAGTTGGTGATGAGGCACTGATGGGTCCAGAGGTGGTTCAGGAAACCACAGAGAAGATCTCGATCATTCGGGATAGAATCCAGACCGCTCAGAGCAGACAGAAGAGTTATGCGGACTTGAAGAGGAGACATGTGGAATTTGAGATCGGTGATCATGTGTTCTTGAAAGTTTCACCCATGAGGGGTGTAGTGAGATTCGGCAAGAAGGGAAAGTTGGCACCGAGGTACGTTGGGCCCTTTGACATACTTGAGAAGGTGGGCGAATTAGCATATCGACTAGCCTTGCCTACTAGCATGTCGGGCGTTCACAACGTCTTTCACATTTCCATGTTGAGGAAGTATATATCAGATGAGTCACATGTGATCGATCATAGTACCATTGAAGTGAAGGAAAATGCCACTTTTCTTGTCGAGCCGGTTCGTATTTTAGATAGATCCACAAAGAAGCTTCGAAGGAAAGAAGTTAAGTTAGTCAAGGTGCTGTGGAGTCACCATGATGAGGGTGATGCATCTTGGGAGCTAGAGTCGGACATGATGACCAGATATCCACAGTTGTTTGATGAGTGAGTTTGAATTTCGAAACGAAATTCCTTTAAGGGGGGTAGATTGTAATAACCCTAAATTTCAAACAATATTTGAGTTTGATTTGAATTCTATAAAATTGTGAAATTTAATTAGAATGGATGTGATTGGTTACGACGTTATGAAACGAGTAACGGATACGTTATCGGAACGTTTAATTCGAAAAACGTTACGTTTCCGAACGATTATATCGACTTTTATTCCGTCTCTCGGTTTCGAAAACTTTCTTCACGAAAGTTGTAGAGCTCGTCGATACGAGTTCGTGGATATGTGACGCGTTCTAATCGGACGTTGTACGTAAAAGTTATTAACGATTGAAGTTAGTTTCCGATATGGAAAAGGGTATAAAAGGAACATTTATCAGTTAGGGTTCCAAAATTGGAAACCCTCTCCTCTCTCTTCTCTCCGCCTCCCTCTTTTCTTTCTCTCCTTTCTCTCTCTTCTTCCCCGAACTCTCTCCCTCTTCCTCTCGGCCTCACCATCGATCTCCCTTCACAAGGAGACGTGGTCGTCACCGCCTAGGCCAGGAGCACCGCACGGCTCTCCTCTCCAAACCCCGAGCACGACGTCACCTTTCGTGCCACTGTGAGGCCTACGCGACGCCACCAAGCCACTGCAACTCGCCCCGCTCGACCTCCGGCGACACAAGGGCTCGGAGGAGGATATCTTGACGTCGATTCTCACCCTTCGCACCACTTGCCATCAGATTTGGGGCCAAATCGCGTCGATACGTGTTCACCCCGAGAGATTGAACATCGCCGACAAATCCGAGTTCCTCGATGCAAGATAGGGGTTTGTGACTTCAAATCGAGGTATGGTAGGATGTAATTGATGGATTGTGTGTGTTTGTTGTTGAATTTCGTTTGATTGGAGACGAATCGGAGGAGGTGGGGAGAGGGAGATTACCGCCGCCTTAGGCGGCGCGTGGGAGTGCGTGGGGAGAGTAGGAGGCGGCGTGAGGCCGTGGCGGAGAAGAGGGGGGCAAAAGGGAGAGAAATGGGGCGGCGGTGGCGTGCTACGCGCCGTCCTTGGGCTCGGCGCGTGTGCCTCACGCGCTGCCACAGTGAGTGGCGCGTGAGCGTCACGCGCGGCCTGCCGGCGGGTGGCGCGTGTACCCCACGCGCCGCCACGTGCGGCGGTGTGAACAGTGATTCCGATAAGGGTATTTTGGTAATTTACTTACGTACGGTAAATGTAAATGTAAATTTTATTTACGTACGGTAAATGTAATTAAATTTTACGTACGGTAAATGTAATTAAATTTTACATACGGTAAATGTAAATATAAATTACTTTCAGTAATTGTAAAAAGCAATTTGTAAAAAGGTAATTTAGTAAATTTTATTTACTGTAATTGTATTTACATTTAAATAGTATGTATACGTACAGAAATACGTAAACATTATGTATACGTACAGAAACAGTATGTATACGTACAAAAATACGTAAATAGTATGTATACGTACAGAAATACGTAAACATTATGTATACGTACAGAAACAGTATGTATACGTACAGAAATATGTAAATAGTATGTATACGTACAGAAATACGTAAATAGTATCTATACGTACAGAAATACGTAAATAGTATGTATACGTACAGAAATACGTATTACTTTGTGTATTTGTCCAGTAACAGTGAATAGTAACAGTGAACAGTAATTTCGTAAAACCGGAAATTGCTGAACAGTAACCGATTATTACTGTTACGGCATTTAAAGATTTACGAAACGTTTCTAAATTCTTTTCTTATCTTTTCAAGGTGATCGATAAATCAAGGGAAGGATTATCTCCGGGAATTGTGGAATTATGCCGAGTCAATAAGGTGAGTAAAATCTCACATATTTACGAATCTACCCTCGCGGTGATTCAAGATTTTGCAAGAGTCTTTAATAATGAATTACAACATGTATACAATTTAGTGGATTACATATATACTGTATAATGGTAATAAGTACATATATATATAGTTCATTATATTATATACTGTTATTAATTCATTAGAAATAGTCATTTCGATGACGGAAGATTGTGTATTGAGCATGTGTGGTGAAATATGACATGTATAAGATATAGTGGACTATATATGTATTGTATAAATGGTAAATAAGTACGAATATATATAGTTTGCTATATAATATACTGTTATGATTTTATTGTGATTATATTGAGCATGTGATTTGAATTGTACAATATGATGTGAGATTATTGTACGTGATTTTTAACATTGAGATTGTTAAAATGTGAATTGTCTTCGGACCTGATTTTTTGTACAATATGATGTGAGATTATTGTACGTGTTTGGCAAGTCGAAACCTAGCCTTTGGCCGGGCGAAAGTTACGATACAGTTAGAGCTCTAGTCTGTCTGCCGGACATCGGGTGGCGAGGAGGTTGCCCGATGTTGGACATAGGGTAGCGAGGAGGTTGCCCTATGTTGGGTGTAGGGTAGCGAGGAGGTTGCCCTATGCCGGGCGTTGGGTAGCGAGGAGGTTACCCAACGTCGGCGGTGTACTATATGAGGGGTAACAGAGACGTACCAACGCTCATTAGTACTCGTATTATAAATGCATTTGGGCAAACTGCGGGGTTGCTCAATTTCTCATGAGTACTTTTATTTTCATATTTTCGGGACAACCAGATGGGTCGTCCATTGACTCATGAGTGCATTTATATTTGTTGATTGTGGATTGACATATACGTTGATATGTGAGTTATATTTGTTTTAGTTTACTCATACGAGCTGTAAAGCTTACCGGGTTTGTGTTTACAATCCCGGTGCACCAATTCGATGGTGTAGGGGATACTACTGCAGGTGTCGATTAGTGGGAAATCGAAGGAAGGCTCCAGAGACTCGAAGTCATTATTCTTCCTGTTTGTGGTGAGGGTTTTATTACAGATTTGTGTGTGAGATCTTGTGAGAATTTAAATTATGAGTTGTGTGAGATTGTGAGGATTATTACATTCCCATTTTTATGTAATGTTAAATTATAAATTTAGTTTGTAATAATTGGTTGTCTGAGTTGTATTGAGAACTCAGTAATGATCCGCTGTACACTTAAAAATGATTTCGATTTATCTGAGATTGTTTTGGTGTTTAACGACTTTGAAAATTTTGAGTTTTTAAGCTCAAAATTTTTGGGGTCGTTACAGTTGGTATCAGAGCCACTATGCCGTGTGGTGCGAGTGTGCCGACGAGGGCGTCGGGCTCCCAAGGGGGTGGATTGTAATATCCCACATCGGCCAACGGAGAGGGGGTGATGCGTCTTATATGTACATGCCCACCTCTATCTAACGCGAGGCCTTTTGGGGGCTCAACGGCTTCGGAAGAGAGGAGAACTCTGAAGTTAAACATGCTTGGCCCAGGGCAATCCCAGGATGTGTGACCCACTGGGAAGGTGCTTCTGAGCTCCCAAAAATAAATCCGTGAGGGCTATGCCCAAAGCGGACAATATCGTGTTACGGCGGAGCGGTCCGGGTCGTGACAATCCGATAAAGAGGTAATTTATTCTTGCAAAAGAAATATTATTTTTTTATTAGACCATTATACCCATTTTTTTGTCTATCAATGTAGGATATATATGAATATTTTGGAAAGTTCACATTTTGATGATATTCTTGGGTGCTGGCTTTATACTACTACTTTACTACAATTGAACAAATAGTCTCCTATGTGCCTCACATACGTGTATTTTTTTTTAAATTAATAAAAGAAGAAAAAAATACAGGGCTTAGTGCTGGAAGGCAGTGGTAAAAATTTCTCCAACATTCAATGTCATTTTTTGATTTTATTATGTAAACCATTGTCTAATACACTATGAGCCCTTAAACATTTTCTCAATTTTCTGACAAATAGAATACGTCAATGATGAGACGCGCGAGCATTACACAATTAACCTTGAAAAATGTCATTGTTAGTATAGAATAAGTATGGATCGTTCAGTCGGGGGAATTAAAGGGAACTTTAAGCTTTTAGTGTTAACAAATAAAACCTAACTTACTATTTACAAGATCGATTGTTCTTTACCAAACTAAACCAAATTCACCAATGCACCACATAATTACAAGTTTGGTTCTATCATGCATTCTAATTCATCTGATTACATACTTTTAGACACCAATACATTTAGAGCATTAGGGGAACATCTAATCATGCAAGATTTCTATTGACGTTTAGGTTGACTTAGGACCTCACCTAAATTTCATGTAATCAAGTTTAACAACACTTAGAATAGAAATCAAACAAGATTACATTTAAGCACCAAATCTTTGTTGGAGACATACTTCACGGTGACGTCACTCACCATGGGGTACATGTAAATTTCAAGAATTTCCCACTTTAATTAACACAAACCGAACCTACTTAGGGCATGATTCCATTTGTGTCAATATGGATGATGAAGATAGCACTCAAATACAATCTTAGGGACTCCATTCAAGCACTAAATTCGTATGCACATATCTAAAAATTATCTAAGGGCAAGTAAAACAAGAGTAGAACACAACAATAAAAATACAAACTTCAATAATTATAAGAACATAGATTCGGCATAGTCTAAAAAACATATCAAATACAATCTGAAAATTTTGAAACAAATAAAAAACAAATACTTCCACATAAACAACAAACTACAATCTTCATAGACAAAGAATTGTAGATTAACACAACTAAACGAAGCCATGGAGATGAGTTGCGAGAATCACAGGTTGTAGGAACCTTAGAGGTACAGCTGCAATATATGAAACTCGGTGGAGATGATGATGGTTTTGGGGTGGATGGCTTGGCTGATTTGTGCGAGAAATTTATGGTTGTGTTTTGGTAGAGTTTCCACTCTTGAATGCTAAGGAGAAGTGATGATTTTTCATTGTGAATGATGTGCTATTTATAGAAGAGTTTTGGCTCCTTGAATATTATACCTTGGACTTTTTCTCCTCAATTTCTTTCACTTATTTTTGTCATTGGTGGGTGCAATCTTCTTTGATAAATTCCTTCATTTCCTTCTTTTTAGATGTCTCATTCTTTCTCTCTTGCATTATCTCTTTTTATTCTCTTCCTTTTTCTTTCTCTCTTTTTCTTTCTCTTATTTTTGTCATTGATGGGTGTAATCTCCTTTGATAAAGTCCTTCTTTTTTATCCTTTTTAGGTGTCTCCTTCTTTCTCTATTTTGGTCATTTGCTTGACTTTTCCTTTATTTTTTTTCCTTCATTGTAGCTACAGAATCTCATATTTTAAAATCTGAAAATAATAAAATACAAGAATAAAGACAAGATAATTCATATAAAAAGATCAAGTAAGTTACTAGAATAGGAGAGTAAGATTAGGAAAGTTACGGAATAAGCGTTTCAGTTCAAGTATGACTTTTCTAAATAGTACGTTTTCTAGTCTAAAAATGACTCCTAATACAAATAGGATTCTCAAATTATCACAAATGTTATAGAAATGCCAATTAATGAAGACTCCTAATTTAACTAGGTTTCGTTACACAAGGAATCCTACTCTAAATAGGACTCTCGACAATTTCTGTGTTTTTCAACCTGTTTTAGCATCAAAATGCAACCAACGCCACCATAGATTCGTAACTCGACTAAATGACTCAATACTACTAAAAAAAGTACAACTTGAGGTAAAAACATGTTAAGAACATCGCACAAAGTGCTCATATCAGTCATTTAGCTTCAACATGGAAGCTTCTCTGCAATACTCTCTTTAGCACTCACTTGTGAGAAATGTATTTGTGCATTTGTTAAGCTTGCAAAAGGATCTCGTTATATCTAGTTAGACTCCTTGAGTCCCATCTCACACGGCAACTCAAGGTTATCTAATTAGTTATGCTTTATAATCATAGTATATGATAATATATATACCATTTTGAACTCCTTGTATTATCTTTATCAGATATAGAGAATAATATCCAAGTTAAGTATTTATCATTTAATCTGTTTTACTTATTTCACAAGATGCATATGTGTGGACACTCATGAGATATTCTTGAGTCCACATTAGATTTAACTCTAACACTCAGATGCGATTATGGGCTGGTGCTACTCGCGGTGCTCTTCCTCCAAGATTTATGTCCTCGAATCAATACCCTAAGCTCTCTTAAGCTTCCAATTCAAGTGAGAGGGACGCTTGATTCCATGGTTCAACGATAAACATGAAACAGAGGAGGGTGAGATTAAGGGTTGTTGGATCTCAAATCGAAGGTAGAAAGAAGGTGGAGAGAGAGAGAGAGTAAGAGATCGGGTTAACTAGAAAATGAGAAAAGAAAGTCCGTCAGAGCTTTCTTTTGTTGCTGAGTGCTTGCTCTGCTCCAAGCTTTGATCCACATAAGAAATAGCTAAACTCGGCATGCAATTAAGGGTATAAAAAGAGGAGAAGGAGAGGCGGAGAATGGTGGCGGTGTCGCAACCTGGGTTGACCGAACGGCGACGGAATGGGGCTGGGGAGCTCCCCCTACGTTCTTTGGTTCATAGAGAGAGAGAGTGTGTGTGTGTGTGTGTGTGTGTGAGAGGAAGAGGTTTGGGCCAAAAGGCCTGGGCCTAAGCTTTAAATAGAAGATGGGTCAATGGTTGAGATTCGTCAATCTAGTATTGACGGTCTAGATTTTAAAACGAGAAAAGAATTTTCTGAAATGCCATTTCTTAAAACAATCTTAAATACAAAACTTTAAAAATAGGTATAAAACAAACTGAGCGTCAGAAAAATATTCCGTGAATATTCACGAGCTCGTGGCGGCATGTAGTTTTATATAAAAATATGAAATCAACATCTCAGAAAAATGTCGGTTGATGTATGTTATTTGTCAGCAAATTGAGAAAAATTTTAGGGGCTCTAGTGTGACAATTTATAGAACTGGAATGCAACAGTATTCGGCATAACCCTGAATTAATAAGCAACCAAGCATGTCGAATCCGACGTGTCAACTACCAATCAACTCAAAACTACATGGTTAGCGTTGGTTGCATTATGGTTCAAAAACAAGCTTAAAACGCAGAAATTGTCGAGAGTTCTATTTACAGTAGGACGCCCTGTGAAACTAGGAAACCTAGTTGGATTAAGAATCTTCATTATTCGACGTTTGTGTAACATTTGTGGTAAGTTGAGAATCCTATTTGCATTACGAGTCCATTTGGGATTAGGAAACGTACCAATTTGGGAAGTCCTATTTGAACTAAAACTCTTATTTTGTCATTTTTCTAATTTAGTAACTTACTTGATCGAGCAAGTTCCATGTTGTGAAAATATAAACTTTCCTAATCTAAACGAGTTTATCTATTACATATGTGTCTTTTTAAGACAACAATTGTCTAGATTAGAATAAGTTTATTTTCATATTTGAATGAAGAGATAATGCAAAAGAGAAGAAGGAGAGTGCCATGCAAAATAAAAGAGAGAAAAATAGCGAAAAAAAGGAAGAGATAAAGGAGGGATTAAGTAAATAAAAAGAAAGGTGCACATGAGAGAAAGTGTAGCTAAATAAAGAAATAAGAGAAAGAGAGAACGACAACCCACAAATTGAGGAGAAACAGTCCAAGTTATAATAATCAAAGAGCCAAAACTCTTCTATAAATAGCACATCATTCACACAGAAAAATTGTCACTTCTCCTTAGCATTCAAGAGCGGAAACTCTACCAAAACACCACCATAAACTTCCCTCACAAATTAGCCAAGCCGTCCACCCTAAAACCATCATCATCTCCCCCGAGTTTCATCTATTGCAGTTGTACCTGTAAGGTTCCTACAACGTGTGATTCTCGTAACTCATCTCCATGGCTTCGTTTAGTTGTGTTAATCTACAATTCTTTGTCTATGAAGATTGTAGTTTGTTGTTTATGTGGAAGTATTGATTTTGTATTTGATTCGAAATTTTCAGATTGTATTTGATATGTTTTTTAAACTATGCCGAATCTATGTTCTTATAATTATTGAAGTTTGTATTTTTATTGTTGTGTTCTACTCTTGTTTTACTTACTCTTAGATAATTTTCAGATATGTGCATACGAATTTAGTGCTTGAATGGAGTCCCTAAGATTGTATTTGAGTGCTATTTTCATCATCCATATTGACACAAATCGAATCATGCCCTAAGTAGGTTCGTTTTATGCTAATTAAAGTGGGAAATTCAGAAAATTTACATGTACCCCATGGTGAGTGATGCCACCGTGAAGCATGTCTCCAACAAAGATTCGGTGCTTAAATGTAATCTTGTTTTATTTCTGTCCTAAGTGTTGTTAAACTTGATTGCATGAAATTTAGGTGAAGTCGTAAGTCAACTTAAACGTCAATAGAAATCTTGTTTGATTAGATGTTCCCCTAAAGTTCTAATTGTATTGGTGTCTAAAAGTATGTAATATGCATGATAGAACCAAACTTGTAATTATGTGGTGCATTGGTGAATTTGGTTTAGTTTGGTAAAGAGAAGTCGATTATGTAAATAGTAATTTATGTTTTATTTTAGTAGTTAATAATCAATCTCAAACCCCACATCAATCGCTAAACACTAGAAGTTTAGAGTTCCATTCAATTCCTCAGACTGAACAATGCCTGCTTATTCTGTACTAACGATAATATTTTACAGGATCCCTTAAACTGGGGTTTGGAACCCTATATGAAATGAAGGTTTGGAGATGGGCGGTGAACTGGTGATGGATGAAGGTTTGATGAAAAAACGGGTATTAATCAAAAGGAGAAAGAGTATGTTTATAATTAATCCAGTGTGTTGAGGTCTACACTAAGTAGTATATTTCCTCCAGTCACATGTAGCCTCTAATAGTCTAATTACTTAATCAAGTAGAAGAAGAGAGAGGCCGAAAGAGTATTAGAATAGTTTTTTTTTTGTTTAATCTAGTGTGACTGGGTTCACATAGAACCATATTTCCACCCATCAAATGTTGACAACTAATTAAATGTATTAATGTATATGTAACATATCAGTGCGGTGTGGGTATATGCGGTCGGTTCCGAACCTACAACCGCTTTGACCTGTTTATATATTAATTATGGTGCGGTTTTTACGGTGTGTTTTTATTTCTCGCCGATTCGGTGATTGCACCACTTTTTCTGGTGCGGTCCGGCTGGTTTTCACATGCAGTTCGGTTTTTTCCCACCCCTACTCTTAATGAGCTCATCGTTATTTGTGTCTAAGAACATGAGAGGGTTAAGAAAGTCACCATTCACTTGATCACCACCAAACTACAGTAGAAAAAGCCTAGCACTGAGCAGAAAGTTGGTCGTTCTAAGAACCCAGGAGTGTAGAAAAAGGCCATGAAGGTCAGTGGGAACAAAGGGAACATCAAATGCTTCTTTTGTAAGCTCAAGGGACATATGAAGATAGATTGTGGCAAGTATACGGCCCGGAAGGCAAAGAGAGGTAATAATTCATTAATAAACTAATATATTGAAGTGGATTTAGTTAATTTTCATTTCGATAGTTGGAGTTTTGATACTGGCTCACCTGTCTATATTACAGACTCTTTTGCAGGGGCTGCAAAACCAGCAGAAAGCAAGGGAAAATGATATTAGAATCCATGTGGGAGAAGGCACGAGAGTAGGAGTCAAAGCCGTAGGATTTGTTAAATTAGTTTTGAGGCCAAGAGTTTTCTTAGTTTTGGAGCAAGTGTATTATGTTCCTTCCATGTTTAGGAACTTAATGTCAGTCGTTATTTTGATTAAAGAAAACTATCAGTTTGTTATTGATTCAGTTGGAATGAAAATAAATTGTGCTTCCTATTATCTTGCTACTATAAAGTTTATTGATGATTATTGGACCTTGCCTAATACTTGCCATCAGGAAATCTTGTTGATTGAGAATGATGTTGATTATGTGATAGGGAAAAAGAGGAAAATGATGAGAAGTCTGCTTTTCTTTGGAATAGGAGACTTGGACATGTCTCTAAAGAAATATTTGAAGTTGTTAGGGCTAGTTTGATATTGCTGCGACTTTTAAAAAAATCTGCTTCTACTGTACTATGAAAAAAATCAACTGTGAAAAAAAAAAACAGGTTTGTGTATGGTAAATATAACTTTTACAAGTACTGTTAGAAAATAAAATATTTGGTAAATTCTATTCAAACCTACTATAGAAATGTTTATTCACCAAAACAGATATGATTTTGTTTTAACATATTAATAAGTTATAAATAATTAATTTAATAAATAAAACACTAATAATTAACAACTATAGTTGGACACTGAATAAATATCTTAAAATCACCAAATTATTATCAATACGAACTTAAAAAAAGAAGAAGAGAATTTAAAACTAAGTAATAGAACTCAATGTCTACATTGCATTATACTTGTTGCTATAGAAAATTTCTCAAAAGTTCCATTTCTCATGCACTGACATCATGACAGGTATAAAGATCTTCTTCTTGTGTATCCTCCTCTGTATTGAAGTAGTGTTATTCTCATTTCCATGCTTGTTAAAATGTTTATCACTTTCAACATGCCTCCTTATTTAGTTGTGGAGGGCCATTATTGCGACAAATCTTTACTTGCTTGTCAAATAGAAAATTCGGTATATCTCTTAAAAGTTCCACATTTTCCAAACTCCAAAAGTGCATTCACTAACACTTCTCAAAGAAGAGTGCACATAGTTGAAAACCCGCATGGAACCTGTTGGACCACCAATTTTCTATGGAAATCTGGAAGATGATATGTGGTATTTTTATATGGCCCCAATTACCTTCTCATTTGTGGGTATCATGCATCAATTAAATAATAATTTCCTGCAAATATTATTTAGTATTCGAATATGTTAAGATACGGTATTGAAATAACATATAAATGTGAACAAATTGTTAAGAAGTCTTGACAAAAAATTATTACCAGTAGGAGGATAAGGGAATTTCCACTTAGGATTTCGTATGGCTGACAAGAAGATCCTTGTATCATGGCAGTACCTTCCCAACCTGCACGTGCAAAAATGAATTGCATTTCAAAGTTTCATGCATCCATTATGTTTTGAGTCGGCATCCCTTTTGATATAGGGTACTTGATATGCAGAACGAATTGAACCAAGAACATGTACACTGTTGATGACACCAATACAATCCTTGAAAAACATCAAAACAAAATTTTCAATACAGAATTAAGATTTACTATTAACATATACAAACATTGAAGTGATTACTTTAAAATGAGGCATGTATCTGGAATCCCTTCATATTTGTGGTGCTGTGTTCTTGAATTGACGATCTTCTGGTTGTATAACTTCTATAGCCAAGCTACAGATAATATCCAACACATAAGTGAAAATATCTACTCATAGTCTCCCTAGAGTGCTGAAAACGTTCTTGTGCTAATCTGTTTACCACCCCATGTCCTATAATGTGTAAGAACATTCCTAATATCTGAAAGACATTGATTCTTTTAGAAACCACAAACTCATATTTGTCTTGCAACTGACATCACAATCTGTAAAACACACGCTAATTCATTTCCCTACTATTAAGGGTGCGTGGATTGTACTGTTGACAGTACAGTGCGGACGGTTTTACCCTTATATTTAGCTGGGTTTGGAGAGGGGTCATTGGAGAGCTGTAGGAGAGAGAGCGCCGATTATTGTGAGCTTTTGTTTTTATGTCGTGCTTTTCTCAGTGGTTTTGTTTTCGACTGGGTTTGTTTGATTTGGCTTCTCTCTTCGTCGGTTCAATTCTTTCTCTCAAAATAGAGACTGAGAAGGAGAGAGAAGGAGGGGGCAAATCGTTATTCTGTTAGGAGCTTAGTTTCTGAGCCGCGTAAGTGTTCCTCTCTTCTTCATCTTTTTTAAATTTGAGATTTTGTGGTGGTTTTTTCTGGGTAATCTTGATTTAATGAGCTTCATTCTTTTCTGAGATTGATTCTTTTTTATGGGTTTTATTCTTCTCTATAATGGACTGTGTTCTTTGTTCCAGGAGAAGAACAAACAAAGTTTTCGGTCGATTTTGCCATGAAGTTTTCGGCAAAAGAAGGTAAGCAATGGGGTTTATTTATATGATGATATAGAATATATTAGTGCTTGAGTGTAGAGCCGGGTAATCAATTATGAGTGTGTTCTTAGGAAATTCACTTTTTTTTTTCAGCTTTGATTCTGGTATTGATTAATTGAATGTATATATATATAACACCTTTTGAGTATTATATCTTTCTGAAAATAGTTCAACTTGAAAAACTAAAGTTGAGACTTTGAGGAGAAAGAGAACTGAGAGAATTGAGAGAATTTGGAGGTCTGGAGTCGTAAAGATTATTTCTTGCATGCCAAATATTAATACGATTGAATGAATGTGATATTTGGGTAATTCCAATACTGAGTTTCCATTAACCTAGCAGCAATACTTGGGATCCAATACTGAGTTGCTATTATTCTAGCAGTCGGAGTTCAGATAATAACTTGGACAAAAAGTAAACTTAGACGTGGCTTAGCAGAAAATGGCACGAGACTTTATCCCGCAACAACTATATACTTAATGGTTTGGACTTTGGACTATAAATCTCTAAGATCTCTGTTTCTGTGTTGTATTTGCTCAAAGTCTGAGATAGTTTTATTTGAGAGAATTGCTCACTCTTATTTCATATGTATTTATTAGTGTTCTGCCATTGTATAGGTTGAACTGAGATTGTTTAATTTGTAGAGGACACTCGGAAGAGAGATGTTTTTTTACATACGGATAAATATTGCCCAAGGAAACCTATCTTCCAGTAATTCCTTATGCAGTGTATCCTGATGCGTGTGGGTAGAAAAGAGAAGGGGTCTATCCTCTTTCTCTTTTGGTTTATGTGCTCTTCTCTGTCTCCGTCTAGGTTTTTTAGGTTGGTCTATCCATCTTTGCTTCTCCCAATCTCCTCAAACTCTCAGATTGGTTTCAAAACCACGCAAATGTTTCTCACATTGGGTTTGCTTCTTCTCTCACGTCCTATAGAAAGAAGCTGAATTTGGGTAATTGGTAGAAAGTCGTGTTTTATTATCATTGGGTTTTGTTGCTTCTGCGTTTGGTTTGTGATGGGCAGTTTGTGATACATTCATATTCGATTAATCCGGTGTTTCTCAGTTTGGATTGTCTTACTCAAATGGTGAGAAGTATAAAAATAGCAGTTACTTTTTCGAAAACCAAGGAGCACATCCATTGAAAATAGCTTCAGTTATTACAGTATTTTGCATTATTATTTATTTTATGTTAACATCCCAAAGTTCAGTTGTTCATGGTCTGTTACACTGTGCTTTGAGTTTGGAAGATAATTTACCCGTAGCAACGCGCATGCACTATAAACTGTTTCAGTTTAGATGAAAGTTACAAAACTAAGATAATGATAAAGACTTATGCTTCACAAGTAATTGGTTCTGCTGTCGTTATCGAATGTGTTGCTTAACTAAAATCTATACCCTTTTTCTTCATCTATTCTTGCTGCTAATCTACTAGAAGTTCTCCGAGGGTGTGCTGAGAAGCAATTGTAGCAGACTTCTGATCCAGTTACCATTTTCGCTTAATGTACATAGCTCATCAAGATGATGTTTCTTATCAGTGCTATTGTGCCATGTGGGCATAGCTGCAAATATGGGGGAACTGATAAGGGAGGTTACAAAAACTGGAAGTGAAAAGAAAATAAGGTAATCATGCAAATCTAATTTGCTTGACGGTCAAATCTATATTAGCAGACTAATTGCTCATCACAATTTAATCAGTCTTCTTCTATATTACTTTACCGTGCCATTTTTTTGGTTGTTTGTGGAACTTTTTCCTCATTAATTGTAGTTGTGCAAGTTTTTGAATGAAGTTTGAATAATTTATGATTCTACGTTGACTGATTTCAATGAATGCTTTATTTGTATTCCAACATTAACTAATTAGTACTTTTGCACTTTAATATCAGTTGGAGTTTGATGATTAAATTTTTTGGCTACTCTAGGGAAGAAGGGAGTATCAGTAGAGTGGAAGAGGGAAATGGGAAGCTGTCATGGTGAGCTCAGAAAATATTTTGCAGAGCCATTAATTTCACTCACTTCCTATGGTTAGATATATCAGTGTCCTTATGCATCACTATAATCAAACTCTTTTGTAGAATTTGGGTTTTTGTATTTCTGAATTGATATTTAATGGTGTAATTGCTTTTTTCAGATAATGTAACCACATTAGGTCAAGTAGGATTGGGTTTGTAGTTGGGAGGAAGGAGAAGAGACTGCGTTTTGAGCTACAGGTATGCACATTGCTGATTTCCATTTCTTCTCCCTCTTGCGTGCGTTTTTTTTCCTCTTATTTAAGGATTTTCATTTTTGCTTCTTGAATTTGGATTGGGTGAGTAAAATGAAGGTGTTTATATTTGTTGTCAGTGAGGCCCAAGTAGAAACATCAACTTTCCTGTGGGCTAATACTGGTTTATAATTTTCCAAGGAAATTGATATGTTAGAATGTAATTTGAAAGTATATGACACTAGAACAGAACCCACGGTGGGTTGGTTTGTGACGGGGAAGAACATAAAAGGTGGGTGTTCATTTAGAACTTTTCATACTTTCATTATGGGTGTATGAATTATGAATTAATGTCTGAATAAAATGATGGTTTTCATGGTTATCAACTGGAATGAACAATCATAGAACATTATTGTTATAGCTTAGTCAGGTGTAAACTGTTAATATATTTGCAGGAGTGAAGAAGTCACAGTGGCATTTTGGAAAGAACATGGACTGGAATTTGATGTTGACAGTATTCGAGTATCACCTCCCATTTTGACAGTTGCCACTGGCTTCATAATCAGGCAATATCAAAGTATGAAGAAATAACAGTTCCGTCAATTAGTCCACTTCCAGTTCTGATAGTTGCCTAGCTCCTCTGTGATATACTTCTCATCTTTTTAACAGGTAAGTATTTATTATAATTTATTTTGTTCCTGTGTACACTGGATATTGTGTGTGGATGCATATGTTTTTTTTTAGAACCTGAAGGAGAATATCTAGATAGGTTTCAAAATATATGATTGAAATCTATTAGCATAGTTGCAGTTCACTTTTTCAGTTTCCATTTTTTCATAAAATCAGTTCTAGATTTTCAGTTACAGTTCAAGGCACCATGTGGTTCTCTCTTTTACTTTAATTACGTTTGAATTATTATATTTGTTTCATCTTCTTACTTTGGGAAGTTATTTCTATATTTCATTTATTTGTTTTGTTGTTATTTTCAGCTTGGAAAAGTGTTCAAGGAATGCTGCATATGTGCTGAGGTTTAAGTTGATTTTGCTCGGGTTTGTGTTGAGCTACCTATCGTTCTATTGGTCTTTGTTTTCCCTTAATTTGTTTATGTAAATTTTGGAAGTGCCATTCATTGGTAGGGAAGAAACTCCAGACAACAAAATATGATTGAGTTTTGTTTGTCTCTCTTACTTTATAAGTCTGTTTGGTTTAAGTTTTGAGTGGGGATTATTTGGGTCGACAAATCGTTAACTTTAATTGTCGTTAGGGACTGAGTATCTGTGTGTTTTTGGGTGTGTAAGTTACAGATAACAAAACATTGAGGATGCTCGAATTTATTGGGGTTTTGAACTTTTGGTTTGTTTTTGATTCCGTCTGATCTGTGGGTTTCTTCAATTTAGGATTCAAGGTTGGATTGTCGAGTTGATTAACGGTTAATTCTAATTATTGTTAGGGACTGAGTAACTGTGGAATTGAAAAAAAAAAAGGATAAATAATGGGGAGGAAGTGGTGTTCGGTCTGTCTTTGTTCTTCGATAGTCTCGTCAAAGAACATGTGAATATTCTTTCTCCAGCTTCATTTTCATTTTTGTTTGTATCTTCTTTGTGCATTTCTTGGCCTATGAAATAATTCAGTGACTTTGACCAGTCTTAGTTTGGATGTTTATGTTTGAAACTGATTATGAACACTGAATATGGATGAATCGGAGTGTTCTATTTTTAGTTCTGCATTTTGATAATTTATTTTCTTTGGATTTGTTCAGTAAGTGTTGCATAGCTAATAGTGAGCAAGCAAATAGAGTACAAAATTATAATTGAGAGGTTTTGAACTCTTATAGAGTTACGAAATGAAACTTATATACTTCTGATAGGGACAAATACAACTCAGAGTTCATTATGGGAACTTTATAAATCAAGCTATGGTAGTGGGCTATAAATAATGAGGGTAGCTGTTGCTACATATGACTCAAGACATACATCTGTCACTTTTATTTTCTCTTTGTTGCTTATGTCTTGATTTAGATCAAGGCTAATATTCACAAGGAAACTAAAGCTTTTGTTTTTGTTTATTGTGAAATAGGTTAACACAGCCGAGACCGGGATGTGGGATGGTGCATGAAAAATGAAATCTCAGATAAAGGACTTGTAAATATGTAGAACAACACCGAATAGTAAGTTTGAGAAATTTACATACTTCATTCAGCATATAAGTGGGATTTTTGGCTTGCTGATATCAAGGCATGACCAAAGTTTCTGGTAGTAACCAAGAGGACTATTTTTTCATTATGTGGTATGTTAGGTAACTCTTAAGGCTTACATCAGACATGTTATTTATCCTCTTCTTTGTAGGTTAGATAATACGTAAAGGGTACTCGGGACACCCCTCGACCGTGGTCTGGGAGTCGGGGAATGGCCTCCGGCCCCATGCTGCGGGTCGGGGAACAATCTTAGGAAAAACGCTTTGTCCGCCTCCCAGGGAGGGGATTGGGGAGGCGACAATGGATTCTCTTGTTCATTCAGAATCACCATTGAGTAAAGCTGGAAAAGTGTTGCTGACGAGGGCCCTCCTTCTAGCGCCAAATGTTACGGGAGCCAAATCCGGGGGATCTAGCTTCTTGTAGCCGTGTATTCCGATTTGTCAGCTCAGTGGGACCTCACACAACACAAATCAAAGTCAAAGGGCTAGTAGTGTGCCGATCTTTGACCATCCGAAGCTTAAATTAGTATCAGGTACGGAGTAAGCTCGAGAGTTAAGGACTTAGGAATACGTTACCTCTTTTAGGTGGCTTAGGTAGCCTATTTATAGGTGCATTGGGAAATGTGCATGGCTCTTTTTTCAATATGGGAGTGTGCGCCAGCACATAGCATCTATCATTTAGGCGAGCCACCGTGGGTGGCGTTCATGGTGATACCTGAGCAAATAGAGAGGCTACCGGATCGGCTTGCCTGCCTCCTGGGCCTTCTAGGTCTCCGGCGATCGGAATATGAGGAGATTAAGCTGGAGATCACCCCGTTCAGGGGTGGTGTTAACAAGTAGTATTTACAAGATAGGAAGAACGTAAATTCCAGAATTTTCTGGGAAAATGTGGCTGAAAATGTGTTCGTTGTGTTCTATGATATTATTATTCTATTGCAAAAAAATTTTGGGCTTGCTCTTTGCTTAAAGGTGAGGTAAGCAAATGTGTGACCATTTCAACACTAATTTATCAAACCATTGTCCATTTAGTACAAAATTCAAAAATTTATTTTCTTTGAAGACTATTTTTCCCTTGCATCTTATTTTACATATATTTACTTTTTTATAATTAAGTGTGTTATAATTAAGTTTATTCCTCGGTCACCGGAAAATTATTGACCCCCAGTAATCACGTTACTGATCTCAATAATCTGTAAAATCTCTTTACAACACATTACTGACACCCATTAATCACTCTAAAATCTCTTTACAACACATTATTGACCCTCAGTATTCTTTACAAACACATTACTGACTCCCAGTAATCTTTACAAACACATTACTAGAAGCCAAATCCTGCTTCCACTTATCAAACGAAGAACACAATCATCACAGCCTCTCCTTCTCTCCGCTGCCGACAACCCATTCTAGATTTCAAGCTCCCTTCGCTCCTTCTCCTGCCACATCCTCCTCCGATCCTCCAACCGCTCCTCTCCCTCACTCCGCAACGGCGCCACTCTAGAGCTCAAACTCTTGCCGCTGGCAAGTCTCTTCCACACCTCCTTCCTCCTCAAGTCACCTCTTCCAAACTTATTCGCCTCGGCTCCGTCTCCATGTCGTGGGAGACTGAGCGATATGCTTATTAGAGTTCCAACTAGACGACGACCTCCGCCTCCACCTACTTTGCTCGACCCTTTCCACGTCGATGATAGGAGCACTTTGTGCGACGTTCTTAACATGTTTTTACCTCCATTTGTACTTTGCTTAGCCCTTATTATTGTAATGTTGAGTCATTGAGTCGAGTTAGGAATGTTTGGTGGCGTTAGTTGCTTTTGGTGCTAAAACGGGTCTAAAATGCATAAATTGTTGAGAGTACATAGAGTTGTATTCCTTATCAAACTAGGAAACCTAGTTGGGTTAGGATTTTATTATTCGACATTTATGTAACATTTGTGATTTATATTTATTATTTTATTTCTTTATTTCAGAATTAAATGAGAGATAATGGCTTGGAAATTAAAGAAAGAAAGAGGAGTAGAAGGAAACAAAAGGAGAAAAAGGAAAGAAGTAATTTAGTTTCTGAATGGGATGAAAAAGAAGAAGTATGCAGCCTCAAAGGAGGGAATGTTCATCCGGCAATTAAAAGGAAAGAAGAAGAAAAGAAGGAAAAAAAGAAATAGATGATCAGCCCATCAAAAACCCTAGCATCCCCTCTCCTCCTCATTCCTCTATATAAGGCACGGCCTCCCTCACAATTCATCATCACCATTCTCTCACAATCACAGCCGAATTGCTGCCCAACAATATCCAGAAAATTCAAGCCAAAATCTTCATCCATCTCCATCTTTGTCGTGCCATCCTCTTGCCTCTTCCACCACCGAATTCATCTTTCTCCATCCTTCAAGGTTTCTAATGTGTGATTCATCCATATCTTGTACATTTTCTTTTGGTTTTCTGCAAATTTCGAATTCATTGTATGATTACTTGGATGTTATTTTCGGTTTTATATATGAAGAGCATAAATTCAGACTTATTTGGTTTTATGTTTTGATTGTATAAACTCATGAAAGATGTATGAATCCGTGTGTAGCATCTATGGGCAGTAGGATTTCCGATTTTTATTTAGGTTTTATTTCAATTTATTCCTTGAATTTGTGCATCTAAATCAATGCTTGAGGAAGCCAAGACCATGGTTCTCCTAAGGTTGCGATTTCATTCACCAAAGTGTTCATTGATTGAATATGCGCTTCGTGTTTCAATTATTGATACTTGTTTAGGGTTGTGATAGTTCTAGGAATTTGCATGTTTAATCAATATGAGTGACGCCATGCTTGCTTACATGTCTCCAATTCGACTTAATGTGCTTATGTGCTACTTTGTTGTTTAACTAGTACGTTTCGTTATGTTGAACTCTTTTTAGCATATGTTTAGGATTGAACGCTTCGTTGATTCTAAATAATTAAGAAGTCTTAACGATTAGATGAACCGTTTCAGACTCTAATTAGAATTGAAATTGAAATGGACTTAGATATAATCGAAATAAGTCGCTGCCTATATGTTGTTCTATACGTGTTATACATGTTTCTTGAGTAGAATTCGTGTTTTGGTTATGTGATGAATGGTTGATCAATTGTACATAAGTAATTTAGGATTTATTTTAAGTGGTAGTTATAGAATCCAAACCAAATCCCCCAATAACATGATAAGTGTTGAGGCCCTTTTGATTCCCCGGACTGAACGATCCCTGCTTATTCTATACTAACGATGATGTTTTTCAGGGTATTTTATAGACGTTCTAACAACCCACTCTAGATTTCAAGGTCCCTTCGCTGCTTCTCCTGCCACATCCTCCTCCGATCCTCCAACCGCTCCTCTCCCTCACTCCGCAACGGCGCCACTCTAGAGCTCAAACTCTTGCCGCCGGCAAGTCTCTTCCACACCTCCTTCCTCCTCAAGTCAACTCTTCCAAACTTATTCACCTCGGCTCCGTCTCCCTGTCGTCGGAGACTGAGCGATATGCTTATTAGAGTTCCAACTGGACGACGACCTCCGCCTCCACCTACTTTGCTCGACCCTTTCCACGTCGACTGCATCGACACCTGGCTTGTCGGTGAATTGCTGATCAATCTGATTGGCCGCGGCAAGATTTTTCGTTCCAACTTGGACTTCCTCGTCAGGCATCAACGTTGGGCGTCGATGTCGAGAGAGAGAGAGAGAGAGAGAGAGAGAGAGAGAGAGAGAGAGAGAGAGAGAGAGAGGGTAGTTGAAAGAAATTTAGGGTAATTTTGTATTTTCTTAAACATTCATTGAAATGGGCACGTAATTACAAAATTGTCATGTTTTCTAGGATTTTTGTGCATTTGGACATTTTCTCTTAATTATTTAGTGTCCAATTAATATGTCTCTAGTTCATAATTGGTATCAAACCTAATAGGTTGAAACTTGAAACACAATTGATGGACAATAATTGCCTCCCAAAAAGTTTGGAAGTGAATGGAAAGACATGTTAAATGTGAAAGTGATCATGCAAGACAGTGACTTTGTTCGTGATATGTGAGGTATGTTTCGTGATACCTCTCATTCGATTCTTGAGGCCAAATTCAGAAGCATGCTTATCTTAACATTCCCCCCAAACAACACAGCGTTTCTGAACATTGGATGTGTTTATTTATGACGGGCTCCATGACAACACCGAATTTGTCAAAATGACTTTGTTTTTTTTGGACAGGTAAAAACGACGCCGTTTTCTTTGGACAGGTAAAACGACGCCGTTGGTGTCTCCATAAAGACAGTAGGACTAAATTCTCTGAGTAGAAGCCAGAAGATACTTGAACCTTCCATCTAAACCCACAGCAAACAACAGAATCGGATCTTCATCAAATCTCTGTGAAACCCACAACAAACATCTAAATCCTCCTTCTAAACTAAATTCTCTCAGTAGAAGCCAGAAGATATTAGAACCTTCCATCTAAATACACATCAGTCACTTTGGTTCACCTTTGGGGTTTAGGGTTAACTGTGAAGCTACGTTTCAAGGTAACCTACTCTTCATTGTTTCAGATTCGCTTGCTTCTGGAAGTAAGCTTGGGATGGGATGTCTCTCTTTCGATTGTTGTTAATTTTGCTGTTTATGCTTTATAGTTGTGATCATGTTTGTGTTTAGATGAAAATTGTTAGTGATATGTATTGGGTCTTTGTAAATTGGTGTTTAAGTATCCTTACAACTATCATATGTGACCAGTAGTTTGAATTTTCGTTAATGAATTTGAACTAGTGTTGGAAATGTTGCTCGATCTACTGCTGTGGTTTAGTTTTGATCCTTTTTATCTTGTTAGTTTTCGATTTTATATGGTGAGCTTTGTGTTTCAAGTTCAGGATTTTTTTTACTTATAGATAGTACTGATGGATTCTCTGGTTTTCAAATCGTCCCAGTGTCTAGTCTTTACTATATGTTACATGTTGCCACTTTATGTTATTTTTGGGGGCGTTCTTGTTGATGAAAGTTCAGATGTGTATTTTCAGAGGTCTTTGATGTCTTACCCATTTTGTATTCGCTAGACCCGGCTTTAAATTTTGCTACTAAGATAAAAGTTTGTTTTCAGGGCATCCAATTTCTTTCTGGTAGGTGTATGTTTAACTTTCTAAAATGGAATTTCATCCGCAGAATCAGACAGCATTTGGTGTAATATTTGCAATAGGTAGACACTATTTTTGGTGTTCATTTTGATGAGCTAGCTGCCACCCTTATTCTCCTTATAAAAAACCTCTATACTGGCTAGCTTTCTTTTCAGTGGGTATTCATTGTTGTGGTTCTTCTTTTCGAAAACTAGATACTAGCTAACAATTAGGGGTAAGCTGAATGTGCAACATGAATATCAGGAAAAAAAAAAAAGAGGATCAACTAGTATGTTTCAAATCGTTTCTGTCGCCTTTTTTTTTCTCCCCGCCAGCACATTAATCTTTCATACTGCTTCTTAATAAAGCTTGGAATGTCCCTCCTTTTAATTTGGTATTTGCTTGATTTACTTTCGTACTTTTGTTCATCTGTCTGTGGTAAATTTTTTCTATTGGTTTTAATGCTTAGAGTGGATTTCAAGTCAAGTTCAGATTGGTGTTAAAAAAACTGTTAATTGCGATCGGAATCTGTTTATATTTCTAGTTGATATTGGTGTGTAAAAATCTGATGTATATCATGTCTAGAAGACCATTAAGCTGAATTCCATTCATATATGGCTATGACACTATTATGTTAATGTGGAGATGGATTAGTGTTGGGTTTTCTACTGACTTTGTGCATGAGCTATTAATCTGTATTGTCCTTGTAGGTTTCAATGGCTGGAAGGAGTGAGATGAGATCTAGTCTTCACGCGCTCAATGCGGTGATGTTTGAATGCAACAAGAAACTTGCTAAGAACGACCTTTTGGAGGTGGAAAAGCACCTGGCTAGAACTCCATTTTGGAGTATTATAAAAAAATGCCAGCTGCTCACCCCGGCACAGTGTCGTAAAAAAGACTCGGATTTTCAGCTGATGATTGGGCTATACAAGGAGGAGGAGAGAGGTTTCCTGTTTCCTAATGGATCCTTGCATAGGATCAAGGAGCAGCAGGTGGTCGATATCCTCGGGCTGAACCTGGAAGGGGAGATATATAACCTCAGTTCTCACTCCACTAGACCAGGAAACAACTTGTTGATCGATGATTGCTTTCCTAATGAGAAGAGTCTGCATGTAGCAGAGGTGAAGTCTGCCCTTACTAATGCTTTGGAGACAGATCCCGTAAATCACTATAGGATTGCCTGTCTTATAGTGATGTTTCTGTTTGCGACGTTTCTTTTCTGTGAAACGGGATCCGGTTTGAAGTGGAGTTTAGTTGCAGCATGTACTGACTTGGAAGAAATGTCAAAATATTCTTGGGGGAAAATGACATTAGAGTATTTGCTTGCTCAGCTAGGCAAGCACGCGAAGGACAAGGACACTAAGGACATGGGCACAAGGAGTGAAACCCAGAAGGTCGCTGTATCTGGATGTATGCCCCTAGTCATGGTAAGGACTAGAGATGTGTGAATAATATCAATTTTTTCTACTAATCAATTACTTGTTTCTTTCATTGGTTTCAGTATTGGTTGGTAAGGACTAGAAATTTGTGAATAATATCAATTTTTTCAACTAATTAATTACTTGTTTCTTTCATTGGTTTCAGTAATGGTTGGTAAGGACTAGAACTTTGTGAATAGTATCAATTTTTTCAACTAATTAATTACTTGTTTCTTTCATTGGTTTCAGTATTGGTTGGCTGACCAAATACAAATTCAGGATGCTGCTATTGCGAAACATAAAGATCAAACACCAACTTTTGTGAGATGGCAGCTGAACAAGCTGCATTTAGAGAAGCTATCTAATGAGCAGATAGAGGTAAAGAAAGGAAAACAGAAAATCGAATTGACTGTTTAAATTTGTTCTAGTATAACATTGTTGATTCTTTGTCTAATTAAATGCAGGGAATGTTTCCCCACATAACAGAAGATGTGTCTGAGGTAGACTTTCTAACTCCAACTTTTGGGAATTGGCTCAGTTCTTCGTATGTTTTTAGTAGCTTTCTGGCTTAAGTTTAGCAACTTTCTTTGCTTGATTTTCGCTAATTGATTCTAGTATCTGTTAGGCTGCACCGCCAGAGAAGAGCTTAGAAGCAGAGTTGGCAAAGCTGAGTATTGAAACGGTACAAAAAAATGACGAGACCAATCTGGTTGGTGGAGTAGACAACCAGGTATTTTGTTGGCAAAAATATATCAAATGTTATCCATTCAGTATCATGTTAATTCAAGGGATAGAAAATCACCTTGGGCTGTGGTGTGATATTTTATGTAGGTCTTGGACAATCTCAGAAATAAGATAGAGCATGCTACTGAGGAGTTGAAAGGATTGAATGAAACTATACTGAAGAAAACCATATCCGCCTGCGACAAAACGAAAGAAAATAAGGTAATCCTTTCGAAATATGAATCTGGTGCAGGAATGTTTATTTTCCCCTTGTTTTTGGGAACAAAATAGAGAAATATATCCAACGTGATTTTTCTCTGCAGATTGTTTCACTGGAGCGAGAGAACAAAGTTCTTAAAAAGATGCTCGAAGGAGCTAATCAAGAATTAGAACTTCTGAGGTCAACCCTTGAGGTAATAATTTTATTTTGTTTTCTTGCTTGGATGTAATTTGCTTTGACTTTTTTTGAATTTGAGGATTCTTTATAATTAATATGTTTGATTTCAGGACGTGAGTAAAGAGAAGGAATTCCTAAAGACCCTGGCTGCAACGGCAGAAAGTTGGAAGTTTTGGGATAACAATTTGTATACTGCTATAACCTAATGGAGATCAAAGTTTGAGGGAAGGAATTGCATTGCATATGAGAGGTGGCTAAGGCAATTCTCTGTTGCTTAAGAATGGTTCTGTAACTGTACTTTTAGCTTTTGGATCATGTATATACTCTTCTCTTTTTCTTTCCAAACATTTAATTGTCTACCCCTTTTCTTTTCTCAACCATTTTCTCAGGAACACAAAAAAATTTAATCAAACTCTGATTCAAGAAATACAGAAGTGTATTAGTTTCGTGTATGTATGCTATACCTTAAGCATACAAAAATCGGTGTCTATTACTTTTCAATCAGAACCTTTTAGAAGAATTGCCACCACAAGAACCAGCAACCGAACAATAGAACCGAAAGAGATCTCGGCTCTGGTACCAAGTCAAACAGAACCTAGAGACTTGGGAAATCGTTGTGTTACTTGTGTATTACTCTTCAGCCTTCACCCACAATAGGGTTGATATACAAGATACAAAGAGACATTAGGAAACTAACTAACTGAGAATATTCCTAACAATAATACAAATATTACAATTTCTACAACTCTCTGATACTATGTGTATAACTCACGCTAACACAAATAAACTAACTAAACATGATATTTTGTAAAAGAGATATGGATTTGAAGTAGAGGGAAGAGAAAAAAAAACTTGGGGACTAGTAAAATGGAGAGGTGTCTTATTCATCTCATCCATGAGGTTTATATAGGATATGAGTACCTCATGGATACACAAGGCAACAATTAAGTAGATACATTAAACAAAAGGGTTGTTATATAAATTTGAATAATAAGCCAATATCATTCTATCGTGAGTATCTTTTCAATTTCTATTTGAGTATCTTTTACATTCTCGTTTGAGTATCTTTCTGTGTGGTTTTCTGATGCAAGTTTCTTTTGAATTTGAGAATGTTTCCAATGTGGACGTGTGTTTCTTTCAAACTTAGTATCTTTTTATCGTGAGTATCTTTTCAATTCCTATCTGAGTGTCTTTTCAATTCTCGTTTGAGTATCTTTCTGAATGGCTTTCTGATGCGAGTTTCTATTGAATTTGAGAGTTTTGCAAGTGTGGGCGTGTGTTTCTTTCAAACTGAGTATCTTTCTATCGTTTGAGTATCTTTACTATTCCAATTTGTGTATCTTTTCAATTCTCGTTTGAGTATCTTTCTGTATAGCTTTCTGATGCGAGTTTCTTTTGAATTTGACAGTGTTTCTAGTGTGGACGTGTGTTTCTTCCAAACTGAGTGTCTTTCTATCGTGAGTATTTTTTTAATTCCTATTTGAGTCTCTTTTCAATTCCCGTTTGAGTATATTTTTGTGATACTTTTTAATGCGAGTGTCTTTTGATTTCTGACTGTCTTCACAGTGTGCGCGTGTATTTTTTTAAAGTGAGTATAGTTCTATCGTGAGTATCTTTTCAATTCCTATTTGAGTATCTCTTCAATTCTCGTTTGAGTATCTTTATGTGTGGCTTTCTGATGCAAGTTTCTTTTGAATTTGAGAATGTTTGCAGTATGGGCGTGTGTTTCGTTCAAAGTGAGTATCTTTCTATCGTGAGTAGCTTTTCAATTCTCATTTAAGTATCTTTTTCTGTGGCTTTCTGATGCGATTTTATTTTGAATTTGAGAGTGTTTCCAGTATGAGCGTGTGTTTCTTTCAAAGTGAGTATCTTTATATCGTGAGTATCTTTTCAGTTCCTATTTGAGTACCTTTATAATTCTCGTTCAAGTATCTTTTTGTGTGGCTTTCTGAGATGAGGTTCTTTTGAATTTGATAGAGTTACCAGTGTGCGCATGTGTTTGTTTCAAACAGAGTATCTTTCTATCGTCAGTATCTTTTCAGTTCTAATTTAAGTATCTTTTCAATTCTCGTTTGAGTATCTTTCTGTGTGGTTTTTGATCCGAGGTTCTTTTGAATTTGACAGTGTTTCCTGTGTGCGCATGTGTTTGTTTCAAACAGACTATGTTTCTATCGTGAGTATCTTTACAATTCCTATTTGAATATCTTTTCAAATCTCGTTTGAGTATCTTTCTGTGATGCTCTCTTATGCGAGTTTCTTTGGAATTTGAGAGTGTTTTCAGTGTGGGCGAGTGTTTCTTTGAAAATGAGTATCTTTCTATCGTGAGTATCTTTTCAATTCCTATTTGAGTATGTTATCAATTCTCGTTTGAGTATCTTTTTGTGTGACTTTCTGATGCGAGTTTCTTTTGAATTTGAACATGTTTCCAGTATGGGCGTGTATTTCTTTGAAAGTGAGTATCTTTTTATCGTGAATATCTTTTCATTTCCTCTTTAAGTATCTTTTCATTTCTCGTTTGAGTATTAATCTGTTCGGCATTCTGAAGCGAGTTTCTGTTGAATTTGAGAGTGTTTCCAATGTGGGCGTGTGTTTCTTTCAAACTTAGTATCTTTTCATCGTGAGTATCTTTTCAATTCCTATTTGAGTATCTTTTCAATTCTCGTTTGAGTATCTTTCTGTACGCCATTTTCATGCGAGTTTCTATTGAATTTGAGAGTGTTTCCAATGTGGGCGTGTGTTTCTTTCAAACTTAGTATCTTTTTATCTTGAGTATCTTTTCAATTCCTATTTGAATATCTTTTCAATTCTCGTTTGAGTATCTTTCTGTACGCCATTTTGATGCGAGTTTCTATTGAATTTGAGAATGTTTCCAGTGTGGGCGTGTGTCTCTTTCAAACTTAGTATCTTTCTGTCATGAGTATCTTGTCTATTCCTATTTGAGTATCTTTTCCATTCCCGTTTGTGTATTTTTCTGTGATGCTCTCTGATGTGAGTTTCTTTTGAATTTAAGAGTGTTTTCAGTGTCGGCGTGTGTTTTTTTCAAAATGAGTATCTTTCTATCGTGAGTATCTTTTCAATTCTTGTTGGATTATCTTTTCAAATCTTGTTTGAGTATCTTTCTGTGATGTACTCAGATGTGAGTTTTTTTTTTAAATTTGAGTGTTTTCAGTGTCGGCGTGTGTTTCTTTCAAACTGAGTATCTTTCTATAGTGAGTATCTTTTAAATTCCTATTTGAGTATCATTGCAATTCACATTAGAGTATCTTTAAGTACGGCTTTCTAATGCGAGTTTCTTTTGAATTCAGTGAGTGTTTCCAGTGTGAGCGTGTGTTTCTTTCAAAATGAGTATCTTTCTATCGTGAGTCTCTTTTCAATTCCTATTTTGAGTATGTTTCTAATTCTCGTTTGAGTATCGTTCTGTACGTCTTTTTGATGCGAGTTTCTTTTGAATTCTGAGAGTCTGTCCAGTGTGGGCGTGTGTTTCTTTCAAACTGAGTATCTTTATAGCGTGAGTATCTTTTCGTTCCCATATGACTATGTTTTCAATTCTCGTTTGAATATATTTCTGTGATGCTCTCTGATGCGTGTTTTTTTTATATTTAACCGTGTTGCCTGTGTGGGCGTGTGATTCTTTCAAAGTGGGTATCGCAAGTAATCTATTAGCATAGTTGCAGTTCACTTTTTCAGTTTCCATTTTTTCATAAAATCAGTTCTAGATTTTCAGTTACAGTTCAAGGCACCATGTGGTTCTCTCTTTTACTTTAATTACGTTTGAATTATTATATTTGTTTCATCTTCTTACTTTGGGAAGTTATTTCTATATTTCATTTATTTGTTTTGTTGTTATTTTCAGCTTGGAAAAGTGTTCAAGGAATGCTGCATATGTGCTGAGGTTTAAGTTGATTTTGCTCGGGTTTGTGTTGAGCTACCTATCGTTCTATTGGTCTTTGTTTTCCCTTAATTTGTTTATGTAAATTTTGGAAGTGCCATTCATTGGTAGGGAAGAAACTCCAGACAACAAAATATGATTGAGTTTTGTTTGTCTCTCTTACTTTATAAGTCTGTTTGGTTTAAGTTTTGAGTGGGGATTATTTGGGTCGACAAATCGTTAACTTTAATTGTCGTTAGGGACTGAGTATCTGTGTGTTTTTGGGTGTGTAAGTTACAGATAACAAAACATTGAGGATGCTCGAATTTATTGGGGTTTTGAACTTTTGGTTTGTTTTTGATTCCGTCTGATCTGTGGGTTTCTTCAATTTAGGATTCAAGGTTGGATTGTCGAGTTGATTAACGGTTAATTCTAATTATTGTTAGGGACTGAGTAACTGTGGAATTGAAAAAAAAAAGGATAAATAATGGGGAGGAAGTGGTGTTCGGTCTGTCTTTGTTCTTCGATAGTCTCGTCAAAGAACATGTGAATATTCTTTCTCCAGCTTCATTTTCATTTTTGTTTGTATCTTCTTTGTGCATTTCTTGGCCTATGAAATAATTCAGTGACTTTGACCAGTCTTAGTTTGGATGTTTATGTTTGAAACTGATTATGAACACTGAATATGGATGAATCGGAGTGTTCTATTTTTAGTTCTGCATTTTGATAATTTATTTTCTTTAGATTTGTTCAGTAAGTGTTGCATAGCTAATAGATTAGTGTATCATTAATTTGTGAGCAAGCAAATAGAGTACAAAATTATAATTGAGAGGTTTTGAACTCTTATAGAGTTACGATATGAAACTTATATACTTCTGATGGGGACAAATACAACTCAGAGTTCATTATGGGAACTTTATAAATCAAGCTATGGTAGTGGGCTATAAATAATGAGGGTAGCTGTTGCTACATATGACTCAAGACATACATCTGTCACTTTTATTTTCTCTTTGTTGCTTATGTCTTGATTTAGATCAAGGCTAATATTCACAAGGAAACTAAAGCTTTTGTTTTTGTTTATTGTGAAATAGGTTAACACAGCCGAGACGGGGATGTGGGATGGTGCATGAAAAATGAAATCTCAGATAAAGGACTTCTAAATATGTAGAACAACACTGAATAGTAAGTTTGAGAAATTTACATACTTCATTCAACATATAAGTGGGATTTTTGGCTTGCTGATATCAGGGCATGACCAAAGTTTCTGGTAGTAACCAAGAGGACTATTTTTTCATTATGTGGTATGTTAGGTAACTCTTAAGGCTTACATCAGACATGTTATTTATCCTCTTCTTTGTAGGTTAGATAATACGTAAAGGGTACTCGGGACACCCCTCGACCGTGGTCTGGGAGTCGGGGAATGGCCTCCGGCCCCATGCTGCGGGTCGGGGAACAATCTTAGGAAAAACGCTTTGTCCGCCTCCCAGGGAGGGGATTGGGGAGGCGACAATGGATTCTCTTGTTCATTCAGAATCACCATTGAGTAAAGCTGGAAAAGTGTTGCTGACGAGGGCCCTCCTTCTAGCGCCAAATGTTACGGGAGCCAAATCCGGGGGATCTAGCTTCTTGTAGCCGTGTATTCCGATTTGTCAGCTCAGTGGGACCTCACACAACACAAATCAAAGTCAAAGGGCTAGTAGTGTGCCGATCTTTGACCATCCGAAGCTTAAATTAGTATCAGGTACGGAGTAAGCTCGAGAGTTAAGGACTTAGGAATACGTTACCTCTTTTAGGTGGCTTAGGTAGCCAATTTATAGGTGCATTGGGAAATGTGCATGGCTTTTTTTTCAATATGGGAGTGTGCGCCAGCACATAGCATCTATCATTTAGGCGAGCTACCGTGGGTGGCGTTCATGGTGATACCTGAGCAAACAGAGAGGCTACCGGATCGGCTTGCCTGCCTCCTGGGCCTTCTAGGTCTCCGACGATCGGAATATGAGGAGATTAAGCTGGAGATCACCCCGTTCAGGGGTGGTGTTAACAAGTAGTATTTACAAGATAGGAAGAACGTAAATTCCAGAATTTTCTGGGAAAATGTGGCTGAAAATGTGTTCGTTGTGTTCTATGATATTATTATTCTATTGCAAAATTTTTTTGGGCTTGCTCTTTGCTTAAAGGTGAGGTAAGCAAATGTGTGACCATTTCAACACTAATTTATCAAACCATTGTCCATTTAGTACAAAATTCAAAAATTTAATTTCTTTGAAGACTATTTTTCCCTTCCATCTTATTTTACATATATTTACTTTTTTATAATTAAGTGTGTTATAATTAAATTTATTCCTCGGTCACCGGAAAATTATTGACCTCCAGTAATCACGTTACTGATCTCAATAATCTGTAAAATCTCTTTACAACATATTACTGACACCCATTAATCACTCTAAAATCTCTTTACAACACATTATTGACCCTCAGTATTCTTTACACACACATTACTGACTCCCAGTAATCTTTACAAACACATTACTAGAAGCCAAATCCTGCTTCCACTTATCAAACGAAGAACACAATCATCACAGCCTCTCCTTCTCTCCGCTGCCGACAACCCATTCTAGATTTCAAGCTCCCTTCGCTCCTTCTCCTGCCACATCCTCCTCCGATCCTCCAACCGCTCCTCTCCCTCACTCTGCAACGGCGCCACTCTAGAGCTCAAACTCTTGCCGCTGGCAAGTCTCTTCCACACCTCCTTCCTCCTCAAGTCACCTCTTCCAAACTTATTCGCCTCGGCTCCGTCTCCATGTCGTGGGAGACTGAGCGATATGCTTAATAGAGTTCCAACTAGACGACGACCTCCGCCTCCACCTACTTTGCTCGACCCTTTCCACGTCGATGATAGGAGCACTTTGTGCGACGTTCTTAACATGTTTTTACCTCTATTTGTACTTTGCTTAGCCCTTATTATTGTAATGTTGAGTCATTGAGTCGAGTTAGGAATGTTTGGTGGCGTTAGTTGCTTTTGGTGCTAAAACGGGTCTAAAATGCAGAAATTGTTGAGAGTACATAGAGTAGTATTCCTTATCAAACTAGGAAACCTAGTTGGGTTAGGATTTTATTATTCGACATTTATGTAACATTTGTGATTTATATTTATTATTTTATTTCTTTATTTCAGAATTAAATGAGAGATAATGGCTTGGAAATTAAGGAAAGAAAGAGGAGTAGAAGGAAACAAAAGGAGAAAAAGGAAAGAAGTAATTTAGTTTCTGAATGGGATGAAAAAGAAGAAGTATGCAGCCTCAAAGGAGGGAATGTTCATCCGGCAATTAAAAGGAAAGAAGAAGAAAAGAAGGAAAAAAAGAAAAAAAAAAGAAATAGATGATCAGCCCATCAAAAACCCTAGCATCCCCTCTCCTCCTCCTTCCTCTATATAAGGCACGGCCTCCCTCACAATTCATCATCACCATTCTCTCACAATCACAGCCGAATTGCTGCCCAACAATATCCAGAAAATTCAAGCCAAAATCTTCATCCATCTCCATCTTTGTCGTGCCATCCTCTTGCCTCTTCCACCACCGAATTCATCTTTCTCAATCCTTCAAGGTTTCTAATGTGTGATTCATCCATATCTTGTACATTTTCTTTTGGTTTTCTGCAAATTTCGAATTCATTGTATGATTACTTGGATGTTATTTTCGGTTTTATATATGAAGAGCATAAATTCAGACTTATTTGGTTTTATGTTTTGATTGTATAAACTCATGAAAGATGTATGAATCCGTGTGTAGCATCTATGGGCAGTAGGATTTCCGATTTTTATTTAGGTTTTATTTCAATTTATTCCTTGAATTTGTGCATCTAAATCAATGCTTGAGGAAGCCAAGACCATGGTTCTCCTAAGGTTGCGATTTCATTCACCAAAGTGTTCATTGATTGAATATGCGCTTCGTGTTTCAATTATTGATACTTGTTTAGGGTTGTGATAGTTTTAGGAATTTGCATGTTTAATCAATATGAGTGACGCCATGCTTGCTTACATGTCTCCAATTCGACTTAATGTGCTTATGTGCTACTTTGTTGTTTAACTAGTACGTTTCGTTATGTTGAACTCTTTTTAGCATATGTTTAGGATTGAACGCTTCGTTGATTCTAAATAATTAAGAAGTCTTAACGATTAGATGAACCGTTTCAGACTCTAATTAGAATTGAAATTGAAATGGACTTAGATATAATCGAAATAAGTCGCTGCCTATATGTTGTTCTATACGTGTTATACATGTTTCTTGAGTAGAATTCGTGTTTTGGTTATGTGATGAATGGTTGATCAATTGTACATAAGTAATTTAGGATTTATTTTAAGTGGTAGTTATAGAATCCAAACCAAATCCCCCAATAACATGATAAGTGTTGAGGCCCTTTTGATTCCCCGGACTGAACGATCCCTGCTTATTCTATACTAACGATGATGTTTTTCAGGGTATTTTATAGACGTTCTAACAACCCACTCTAGATTTCAAGGTCCCTTCGCTGCTTCTCCTGCCACATCCTCCTCCGATCCTCCAACCGCTCCTCTCCCTCACTCCGCAACGGCGCCACTCTAGAGCTCAAACTCTTGCCGCCGGCAAGTCTCTTCCACACCTCCTTCCTCCTCAAGTCAACTCTTCCAAACTTATTCACCTCGGCTCCGTCTCCCTGTCGTCGGAGACTGAGCGATATGCTTATTAGAGTTCCAACTGGACGACGACCTCCGCCTCCACCTACTTTGCTCGACCCTTTCCACGTCGACTGCATCGACACCTGGCTTGTCGGTGAATTGCTGATCAATCTGATTGGCCGCGGCAAGATTTTTCGTTCCAACTTGGACTTCCTCGTCAGGCATCAACGTTGGGCGTCGATGTCGAGAGAGAGAGAGAGAGAGAGAGAGAGAGAGAGAGAGAGAGAGAGAGAGAGAGAGAGAGAGGGTAGTTGAAAGAAATTTAGGGTAATTTTGTATTTTCTTAAACATTCATTGAAATGGGCACGTAATTACAAAATTGTCATGTTTTCTAGGATTTTTGTGCATTTGGACATTTTCTCTTAATTATTTAGTGTCCAATTAATATGTCTCTAGTTCATAATTGGTATCAAACCTAATAGGTTGAAACTTGAAACACAATTGATGGACAATAATTGCCTCCCAAAAAGTTTGGAAGTGAATGGAAAGACATGTTAAATGTGAAAGTGATCATGCAAGACAGTGACTTTGTTCGTGATATGTGAGGTATGTTTCGTGATACCTCTCATTCGATTCTTGAGGCCAAATTCAGAAGCATGCTTATCTTAACATTCCCCCCAAACAACACAGCGTTTCTGAACATTGGATGTGTTTATTTATGACGGGCTCCATGACAACACCGAATTTGTCAAAATGACTTTGTTTTTTTTGGACAGGTAAAAACGACGCCGTTTTCTTTGGACAGGTAAAACGACGCCGTTGGTGTCTCCATAAAGACAGTAGGACTAAATTCTCTGAGTAGAAGCCAGAAGATACTTGAACCTTCCATCTAAACCCACAGCAAACAACAGAATCGGATCTTCATCAAATCTCTGTGAAACCCACAACAAACATCTAAATCCTCCTTCTAAACTAAATTCTCTCAGTAGAAGCCAGAAGATATTAGAACCTTCCATCTAAATACACATCAGTCACTTTGGTTCACCTTTGGGTTTTAGGGTTAACTGTGAAGCTACGTTTCAAGGTAACCTACTCTTCATTGTTTCAGATTCGCTTGCTTCTGGAAGTAAGCTTGGGATGGGATGTCTCTCTTTCGATTGTTGTTAATTTTGCTGTTTATGCTTTATAGTTGTGATCATGTTTGTGTTTAGATGAAAATTGTTAGTGATATGTATTGGGTCTTTGTAAATTGGTGTTTAAGTATCCTTACAACTATCATGACCAGTAGTTTGAATTTTCGTTAATGAATTTGAACTAGTGTTGGAAATGTTGCTCGATCTACTGCTGTGGTTTAGTTTTGATCCTTTTTATCTTGTTAGTTTTCGATTTTATATGGTGAGCTTTGTGTTTCAAGTTCAGGATTTTTTTTACTTATAGATAGTACTGATGGATTCTCTGGTTTTCAAATCGTCCCAGTGTCTAGTCTTTACTATATGTTACATGTTGCCACTTTATGTTATTTTTGGGGGCGTTCTTGTTGATGAAAGTTCAGATGTGTATTTTCAGAGGTCTTTGATGTCTTACCCATTTTGTATTCGCTAGACCCGGCTTTAAATTTTGCTACTAAGATAAAAGTTTGTTTTCAGGGCATCCAATTTCTTTCTGGTAGGTGTATGTTTAACTTTCTAAAATGGAATTTCATCCGCAGAATCAGACAGCATTTGGTGTAATATTTGCAATAGGTAGACACTATTTTTGGTGTTCATTTTGATGAGCTAGCTGCCACCCTTATTCTCCTTATAAAAAAACCTCTATACTGGCTAGCTTTCTTTTCAGTGGGTATTCATTGTTGTGGTTCTTCTTTTCGAAAACTAGATACTAGCTAACAATTAGGGGTAAGCTGAATGTGCAACATGAATATCAGGAAAAAAAAAAAAGAGGATCAACTAGTATGTTTCAAATCGTTTCTGTCGCCTTTTTTTTTCTCCCCGCCAGCACATTAATCTTTCATACTGCTTCTTAATAAAGCTTGGAATGTCCCTCCTTTTAATTTGGTATTTGCTTGATTTACTTTCGTACTTTTGTTCATCTGTCTGTGGTAAATTTTTTCTATTGGTTTTAATGCTTAGAGTGGATTTCAAGTCAAGTTCAGATTGGTGTTAAAAAAACTGTTAATTGAGATCGGAATCTGTTTATATTTCTAGTTGATATTGGTGTGTAAAAATCTGATGTATATCATGTCTAGAAGACCATTAAGCTGAATTCCATTCATATATGGCTATGACACTATTATGTTAATGTGGAGATGGATTAGTGTTGGGTTTTCTACTGACTTTGTGCATGAGCTATTAATCTGTATTGTCCTTGTAGGTTTCAATGGCTGGAAGGAGTGAGATGAGATCTAGTCTTCACGCGCTCAATGCGGTGATGTTTGAATGCAACAAGAAACTTGCTAAGAACGACCTTTTGGAGGTGGAAAAGCACCTGGCTAGAACTCCATTTTGGAGTATTATAAAAAAATGCCAGCTGCTCACCCCGGCACAGTGTCGTAAAAAAGACTCGGATTTTCAGCTGATGATTGGGCTATACAAGGAGGAGGAGAGAGGTTTCCTGTTTCCTAATGGATCCTTGCATAGGATCAAGGAGCAGCAGGTGGTCGATATCCTCGGGCTGAACCTGGAAGGGGAGATATATAACCTCAGTTCTCACTCCACTAGACCAGGAAACAACTTGTTGATCGATGATTGCTTTCCTAATGAGAAGAGTCTGCATGTAGCAGAGGTGAAGTCTGCCCTTACTAATGCTTTGGAGACAGATCCCGTAAATCACTATAGGATTGCCTGTCTTATAGTGATGTTTCTGTTTGCGACGTTTCTTTTCTGTGAAACGGGATCCGGTTTGAAGTGGAGTTTAGTTGCAGCATGTACTGACTTGGAAGAAATGTCAAAATATTCTTGGGGGAAAATGACATTAGAGTATTTGCTTGCTCAGCTAGGCAAGCACGCGAAGGACAAGGACACTAAGGACATAGGCACAAGGAGTGAAACCCAGAAGGTCGCTGTATCTGGATGTATGCCCCTAGTCATGGTAAGGACTAGAGATGTGTGAATAATATCAATTTTTTCTACTAATCAATTACTTGTTTCTTTCATTGGTTTCAGTATTGGTTGGTAAGGACTAGAAATTTGTGAATAATATCAATTTTTTCAACTAATTAATTACTTGTTTCTTTCATTGGTTTCAGTATTGGTTGGTAAGGACTAGAACTTTGTGAATAGTATCAATTTTTTCAACTAATTAATTACTTGTTTCTTTCATTGGTTTCAGTATTGGTTGGCTGACCAAATACAAATTCAGGATGCTGCTATTGCGAAACATAAAGATCAAACACCAACTTTTGTGAGATGGCAGCTGAACAAGCTGCATTTAGACAAGCTAACTAATGAGCAGATAGAGGTAAAGAAAGGAAAACAGAAAATCGAATTGACTGTTTAAATTTGTTCTAGTATAACATTGTTGATTCTTTGTCTAATTAAATGCAGGGAATGTTTCCCCACATAACAGAAGATGTGTCTGAGGTAGACTTTCTAACTCCAACTTTTGGGAATTGGCTCAGTTCTTCCTATGTTTTTAGTAGCTTTCTGGCTTAAGTTTAGCAACTTTCTTTGCTTGATTTTCGCTAATTGATTCTAGTATCTGTTAGGCTGCACCGCCAGAGAAGAGCTTAGAAGCAGAGTTGGCAAAGCTGAGTATTGAAACGGTACAAAAAAATGACGAGACCAATCTGGTTGGTGGAGTAGACAACCAGGTATTTTGTTGGCAAAAATATATCAAATGTTATCCTTTCAGTATCATGTTAATTCAAGGGATAGAAAATCACCTTGGGCTGTGGTGTGATATTTTATGTAGGTCTTGGACAATCTCAGAAATAAGATAGAGCATGCTACTGAGGAGTTGAAAGGATTGAATGAAACTATACTGAAGAAAACCATATCCGCCTGCGACAAAACGAAAGAAAATAAGGTAATCCTTTCGAAATATGAATCTGGTGCAGGAATGTTTATTTTCCCCTTGTTTTTGGGAACAAAATAGAGAAATATATCCAACGTGATTTTTCTCTGCAGATTGTTTCACTGGAGCGAGAGAACAAAGTTCTTAAAAAGATGCTCGAAGGAGCTAATCAAGAATTAGAACTTCTGAGGTCAACCCTTGAGGTAATAATTTTATTTTGTTTTCTTGCTTGGATGTAATTTGCTTTGACTTTTTTTGAATTTGAGGATTCTTTATAATTAATATGTTTGATTTCAGGACGTGAGTAAAGAGAAGGAATTCCTAAAGACCCTGGCTGCAACGGCAGAAAGTTGGAAGTTTTGGGATAACAATTTGTATACTGCTATAACCTAATGGAGATCAAAGTTTGAGGGAAGGAATTGCATTGCATATGAGAGGTGGCTAAGGCAATTCTCTGTTGCTTAAGAATGGTTCTGTAACTGTACTTTTAGCTTTTGGATCATGTATATACTCTTCTCTTTTTCTTTCCAAACATTTAATTGTCTACCCCTTTTCTTTTCTCAACCATTTTCTCAGGAACACAAAAAAATTTAATCAAACTCTGATTCAAGAAATACAGAAGTGTATTAGTTTCGTGTATGTATGCTATACCTTAAGCATACAAAAATCGGTGTCTATTACTTTTCAATCAGTACCTTTTAGAAGAATTGCCACCACAAGAACCAGCAACCGAACAATTGAACCGAAAGCGATCTCGGCTCTGGTACCAAGTCAAACAGAACCTAGAGACTTGGGAAATCGTTGTGTTACTTGTGTATTACTCTTCAGCCTTCACCCACAATAGGGTTGATATACAAGATACAAAGAGACATTAGGAAACTAACTAACTGAGAATATTCCTAACAATAATACAAATATTACAATTTCTACAACTCTCTGATACTATGTGTATAACTCACGCTAACACAAATAAACTAACTAAACATGATATTTTGTAAAAGAGATATGGATTTGAAGTAGAGGGAAGAGAAAAAAAAACTTGGGGACTAGTAAAATGGAGAGGTGTCTTATTCATCTCATCCATGAGGTTTATATAGGATAGGAGTACCTCATGGATACACAAGGCAACAATTAAGTAGATACATTAAACAAAAGGGTTGTTATATAAATATGAATAATAAGCCAATATCATTCTATCGTGAGTATCTTTTCAATTTCTATTTGAGTATCTTTTACATTCTCGTTTGAGTATCTTTCTGTGTGGTTTTCTGATGCAAGTTTCTTTTGAATTTGAGAATGTTTCCAATGTGGGCGTGTGTTTCTTTCAAACTTAGTATCTTTTTATCGTGAGTATCTTTTCAATTCCTATCTGAGTGTCTTTTCAATTCTCGTTTGAGTATCTTTCTGAATGGCTTTCTGATGCGAGTTTCTATTGAATTTGAGAGTTTTGCAAGTGTGGGCGTGTGTTTCTTTCAAACTGAGTATCTTTCTATCGTTTGAGTATCTTTACTATTCCAATTTATGTATCTTTTCAATTCTCGTTTGAGTATCTTTCTGTATAGCTTTCTGATGCGAGTTTCTTTTGAATTTGACAGTGTTTCTAGTGTGGACGTGTGTTTCTTCCAAACTGAGTGTCTATCAATCGTGAGTATTTTTTTAATTCCTATTTGAGTCTCTTTTCAATTCCCGTTTGAGTATCTTTTTGTGATACTTTTTAATGCGAGTGTCTTTTGATTTCTGACTGTCTTCACAGTGTGCGCGTGTATTTTTTTAAAGTGAGTATAGTTCTATCGTGAGTATCTTTTCAATTCCTATTTGAGTATCTCTTCAATTCTCGTTTGCGTATCTTTCTGTGTGGCTTTCTGATGCAAGTTTCTTTTGAATTTGAGAATGTTTGCAGTATGGGCGTGTGTTTCGTTCAAAGTGAGTATCTTTCTATCGTGAGTAGCTTTTCAATTCTCATTTAAGTATCTTTTTCTGTGGCTTTCTGATGCGATTTTATTTTGAATTTGAGAGTGTTTCCAGTATGAGCGTGTGTTTCTTTCAAAGTGAGTATCTTTTCAGTTCCTATTTGAGTACCTTTATAATTCTCGTTCAAGTATCTTTTTGTGTGGCTTTCTGAGATGAGGTTCTTTTGAATTTGATAGAGTTACCAGTGTGCGCATGTGTTTCTTTCAAAGAGAGTATCTTTCTATCGTCAGTATCTTTTCAGTTCTAATTTAAGTATCTTTTCAATTCTCGTTTGAGTATCTTTCTGTATGGTTTTTGATGCGAGGTTCTTTTGAATTTGACAGTGTTTCCTGTGTGCGCGTTTGTTTGTTTCAAACAGACTATGTTTCTATCGTGAGTATCTTTACAATTCCTATTTGAATATCTTTTCAAATCTCGTTTGAGTATCTTTCTGTGATGCTCTCTGATGCGAGTTTCTTTGGAATTTGAGAGTGTTTTCAGTGTGGGCGAGTGTTTCTTTGAAAATGAGTATCTTTCTATCGTGAGTATATTTTTAATTCCTATTTGAGTATGTTATCAACTCTTGTTTAAGTATCTTTTTGTGTGACTTTCTGATGCGAGTTTCTTTTGAATTTGCGAAGGTTTCCAGTATGGGCGTGTATTTCTTTCAAAGTGAGTATCTTTTTATCGTGAATATCTTTTCATTTCCTCTTTAAGTATCTTTTCATTTCTCGTTTGAGTATTAATCTGTTCGGCATTCTGAAGCGAGTTTCTGTTGAATTTGAGAGTGTTTCCAATGTGGGCGTGTGTTTCTTTCAAACTTAGTATCTTTTCATCGTGAGTATCTTTTCAATTCCTATTTGAGTATCTTTTCAATTCTCGTTTGAGTATCTTTCTGTACGCCATTTTCATGCGAGTTTCTATTGAATTGAGAATGTTTCCAGTGTGGGCGTGTGTCTCTTTCAAACTCAGTATCTTTCTGTCATGAGTATCTTGTCTATTCCTATTTGAGTATCTTTTCCATTCCCGTTTGTGTATCTTTCTGTGATGCTCTCTGATGTGAGTTTCTTTTGAATTTAAGAGTGTTTTCAGTGTCGGCGTGTGTTTTTTTCAAAATGAGTATCTTTCTATCGTGAGTATCTTTTCAATTCTTGTTGGATTATCTTTTCAAATCTTGTTTAAGTATCTTTCTGTGATGTACTCAGATGTGAGTTTTTTTTTAAATTTGAGAGTGTTTTCAGTGTCGGCGTGTGTTTCTTTCAAACTGAGTATCTTTCTATAGTTAGTATCTTTTCAATTCCTATTTTAGTTTGGATGTTTAGGTTTGAAACTGATTATGAACACTGAATATGGATGAATCGGAGTGTTCTATTTTTAGTTCTGCATTTTGATAATTTATTTTCTTTGGATTTGTTCAGTAAGTGTTGCATAGCTAATAGATTAGTGTATCATTAATTTGTGAGCTAGCAAATAGAGTACAAAATTATAATTGAGAGGTTTTGAACTTTTATAGAGTTACGAAATGAAACTGATATACTTCTGATGGGGACAAATACAACTCAGAGTTCATTATGGGAACTTTATAAATCAAGCTATGGTAGTGGGCTATAAATAATGAGGGTAGCTGTTGCTACGTATGACTCAAGACATACATCTGTCACTTTTATTTTCTCTTTGTTGCTTATGTCTTGATTTAGATCAAGGCTAATATTCACAAGGAAACTAAAGCTTTTGTTTTTGTTTATTGTGAAATAGGTTAACACAGCCGAGACCGGGATGTGGGATGGTGCATGAAAAATGAAATCTCAGATAAAGGACTTCCAAATATGTAGAACAACACCGAATAGTAAGTTTGAGAAATTTACATACTTCATTCAGCACATAAGTGGGATTCTCTTGTTCATTCAGAATCACCATTGAGTAAAGCTGGAAAAGTGTTGCTGACGAGGGCCCTCCTTCTAGCGCCAAATGTTACAGGAGCCAAATCCGGGGGATCTAGCTTCTTGTAGCCGTGTATTCCGATTTGTCAGCTCAGTGGGACCTCACACAACACAAATCAAAGTCAAAGGGCTAGTAGTGTGCCGATCTTTGACCATCCGAAGCTTAAATTAGTATCAGGTACGGAGTAAACTCGAGAGTTAAGGACTTAGGAATACGTTACCTCTTTTAGGTGGCTTAGGTAACCAATTTATAGGTGCATTGGGAAATGTGCATGGCTCTTTTTTCAATATGGGAGTGTGCGCCAGCACATAGCATCTATCATTTAGGCGAGCCACCGTGGGTGGCGTTCATGCTGATACCTGAGCAAACAGAGAGGCTACCGGATCGGCTTGCCTGCCTCCTGGGCCTTCTAGGTCTCCGGCGATCGGAATATGAGGAGATTAAGCTGGAGATCACCTCGTTCAGGGGTGGTGTTAACAAGTAGTATTTACAAGATAGGAAGAACGTAAATTCCAGAATTTTCTGGGAAAATGTGTTCGTTGTGTTCTATGATATTATTATTCTATTGCAAAATTTTTTTGGGCTTGCTCTTTGCTTAAAGGTGAGGTAAGCAAATGTGTGACCATTTCAACACTAATTTATCAAACCATTGTCCATTTAGTACAAAATTCAAAAATTTATTTTCTTTGAAGACTATTTTTCCCTTGCATCTTATTTTACATATATTTACTTTTTTATAATTAAGTGTGTTATAATTAAGTTTATTTCTCGGTCACCGGAAAATTATTGACCCCCAGTAATCACGTTACTGATCTAAATAATATGTAAAATCTCTTTACAACACATTACTCACACCCATTAATCACTCTAAAATCTCTTTACAACACATTATTGATCCTCAGTATTCTTTACAAACACATTACTGACTCCCAGTAATCTTTACAAACACATTACTAGAAGCCAAATCCTGCTTCCACTTATCAAACGAAGAACACAATCACCACAGCCTCTCCTTCTCTCCGCTACCGACAACCCACTCTAGATTTCAAGGTCCCTTCGCTGCTTCTCCTGCCACATCCTCCTCCGATCCTCCAACCGCTCCTCTCCCTCACTCCGCAACGACGCCACTCTAGAGCTCAAACTCTTGCCGCTGGCAAGTCTCTTCCACACCTCCTTCCTCCTCAAGTCACCTCTTCCAAACTTATTCGCCTCGGCTCCGTCTCCCTGTCATCGGAGACTGAGCGATATGCTTATTAGAGTTCCAACTGGACGACGACCTCTGCCTCCACCTACTTTGCTCGACCCTTTCCACGTCGACTTCATCGACACCTGGCTTGTCGGTGAATTGCTGATCAATCTGATTGGCCGCGGCAAGATTTTTCGTTCCAACTTGGACTTCCTCGTCAGGCATCAAGCGTTGGGCGTCGATGTCGAGAGAGAGAGAGAGAGAGAGAGAGAGAGAGAGAGAGAGAGAGAGAGAGAGAGAGAGAGAGAGAGAGAGAGGGTAGTTGAAAGAAATTGAGGGTAATTTTGTATTTTCTTAAACATTCATTGATTTGGGCACGTGATTACAAAATTTTCATGTTTTCTAGAATTTTTGTGCATTTGGACATTTTCTCTTTATTATTTAGTGTCCAATTAATATGTCTCTAGTTCATAATTGGTATCAAACCTAATAGGTTGAAACTTGAAACACAATTGATGGACAATAATTGCCTCCCAAAAAGTTTGAAAGTGAATGGAAAGACATGTTAAATGTGAAAGTGATCATGCAAGACAGTGACTTTGTTCGTGATATGTGAGGTATGTTTCGTGATACCTCTCATTCGATTCTTGAGGCCAAATTCAGAAGCATGCTTATCTTAACATTCCCCCTAAACAACACAGCATTTCTGAACATTGGATGTGTTTATTTATGACGGGCTCCATGACAACACCGAATTTGTCAAAATGACTTTGTTTTTTTTGGACAGGTAAAAACGATGCCGTTTTCTTTGGACAGGTAAAAACGACGCCGTTTTCTTTGGACAGGTAAAACGACGCCGTTGGTGTCTCCATAAAGACAGTAGGACTAAATTCTCTGAGTAGAAGCCAGAAGATACTTGAACCTTCCATCTAAACCCACAGCAAACAACAGAATCGGATCTTCATCAAATCTCTGTGAAACCCACAACAAACATCTAAATCCTCCTTCTAAACTAAATTCTCTCAGTAGAAGCCAGAAGATATTAGAACCTTCCATCTAAATACACATCAGTCACTTTGGTTCACCTTTGGGGTTTAGGGTTAACTGTGAAGCTACGTTTCAAGGTAACCTACTCTTCATTGTTTCAGATTCGCTTGCTTCTGGAAGTAAGCTTGGGATGGGATGTCTCTCTTTCGATTGTTGTTAATTTTGCTGTTTATGCTTTATAGTTGTGATCATGTTTGTGTTTAGATGAAAATTGTTAGTGATATGTATTGGGTCTTTGTAAATTGGTGTTTAAGTATCCTTACAACTATCATATGTGACCAGTAGTTTGAATTTTCGTTAATGAATTTGAACTAGTGTTGGAAATGTTGCTCGATCTACTGCTGTGGTTTAGTTTTGATCCTTTTTATCTTGTTAGTTTTCGATTTTATATGGTGAGCTTTGTGTTTCAAGTTCAGGATTTTTTTTACTTATAGATAGTACTGATGGATTCTCTGGTTTTCAAATCGTCCCAGTGTCTAGTCTTTACTATATGTTACATGTTGCCACTTTATGTTATTTTTGGGGGCGTTCTTGTTGATGAAAGTTCAGATGTGTATTTTCAGAGGTCTTTGATGTCTTACCCATTTTGTATTCGCTAGACCCGGCTTTAAATTTTGCTACTAAGATAAAAGTTTGTTTTCAGGGCATCCAATTTCTTTCTGGTAGGTGTATGTTTAACTTTCTAAAATGGAATTTCATCCGCAGAATCAGACAGCATTTGGTGTAATATTTGCAATAGGTAGACACTATTTTTGGTGTTCATTTTGATGAGCTAGCTGCCACCCTTATTCTCCTTATAAAAAACCTCTATACTGGCTAGCTTTCTTTTCAGTGGGTATTCATTGTTGTGGTTCTTCTTTTCGAAAACTAGATACTAGCTAACAATTAGGGGTAAGCTGAATGTGCAACATGAATATCAGGAAAAAAAAAAAAGAGGATCAACTAGTATGTTTCAAATCGTTTCTGTCGCCTTTTTTTTTCTCCCCGCCAGCACATTAATCTTTCATACTGCTTCTTAATAAAGCTTGGAATGTCCCTCCTTTTAATTTGGTATTTGCTTGATTTACTTTCGTACTTTTGTTCATCTGTCTGTGGTAAATTTTTTCTATTGGTTTTAATGCTTAGAGTGGATTTCAAGTCAAGTTCAGATTGGTGTTAAAAAAACTGTTAATTGAGATCGGAATCTGTTTATATTTCTAGTTGAGATTGGTGTGTAAAAATCTGATGTATATCATGTCTAGAAGACCATTAAGCTGAATTCCATTCATATATGGCTATGACACTATTATGTTAATGTGGAGATGGATTAGTGTTGGGTTTTCTACTGACTTTGTGAATGAGCTATTAATCTGTATTGTCCTTGTAGGTTTCAATGGCTGGAAGGAGTGAGATGAGATCTAGTCTTCACGCGCTCAATGCGGTGATGTTTGAATGCAACAAGAAACTTGCTAAGAACGACCTTTTGGAGGTGGAAAAGCACCTGGCTAGAACTCCATTTTGGAGTATTATAAAAAAATGCCAGCTGCTCACCCCGGCACAGTGTCGTAAAAAAGACTCGGATTTTCAGCTGATGATTGGGCTATACAAGGAGGAGGAGAGAGGTTTCCTGTTTCCTAATGGATCTTTGCATAGGATCAAGGAGCAGCAGGTGGTCGATATCCTCGGGCTGAACCTGGAAGGGGAGATATATAACCTCAGTTCTCACTCCACTAGACCAGGAAACAACTTGTTGATCGATGATTGCTTTCCTAATGAGAAGAGTCTGCATGTAGCAGAGGTGAAGTCTGCCCTTACTAATGCTTTGGAGACAGATCCCGTAAATCACTATAGGATTGCCTGTCTTATAGTGATGTTTCTGTTTGCGACGTTTCTTTTCTGTGAAACGGGATCCGGTTTGAAGTGGAGTTTAGTTGCAGCATGTACTGACTTGGAAGAAATGTCAAAATATTCTTGGGGGAAAATGACATTAGAGTATTTGCTTGCTCAGCTAGGCAAGCACGCGAAGGACAAGGACACTAAGGACATGGGCACAAAGAGTGAAACCCAGAAGGTCGCTGTATCTGGATGTATGCCCCTAGTCATGGTAAGGACTAGAGATGTGTGAATAATATCAATTTTTTCTACTAATCAATTACTTGGTTCTTTCATTGGTTTCAGTATTGGTTGGTAAGGACTAGAAATTTGTGAATAATATCAATTTTTTCAACTAATTAATTACTTGTTTCTTTCATTGGTTTCAGTATTGGTTGGTAAGGACTAGAACTTTGTGAATAGTATCAATTTTTTCAACTAATTAATTACTTGTTTCTTTCATTGGTTTCAGTATTGGTTGGCTGACCAAATACAAATTCAGGATGCTGCTATTGCGAAACATAAAGATCAAACACCAACTTTTGTGAGATGGCAGCTCAACAAGCTGCATTTAGACAAGCTAACTAATGAGCAGATAGAGGTAAAGAAAGGAAAACAGAAAATCGAATTGACTGTTTAAATTTGTTCTAGTATAACATTGTTGATTCTTTGTCTAATTAAATGCAGGGAATGTTTCCCCACATAACAGAAGATGTGTCTGAGGTAGACTTTCTAACTCCAACTTTTGGGAATTGGCTCAGTTCTTCGTATGTTTTTAGTAGCTTTCTGGCTTAAGTTTAGCAACTTTCTTTGCTTGATTTTCGCTAATTGATTCTAGTATCTGTTAGGCTGCACCGCCAGAGAAGAGCTTAGAAGCAGAGTTGGCAAAGCTGAGTATTGAAACGGTACAAAAAAATGACGAGACCAATCTGGTTGGTGGAGTAGACAACCAGGTATTTTGTTGGCAAAAATATATCAAATGTTATCCATTCAGTATCATGTTAATTCAAGGGATAGAAAATCACCTTGGGCTGTGGTGTGATATTTTATGTAGGTCTTGGACAATCTCAGAAATAAGATAGAGCATGCTACTGAGGAGTTGAAAGGATTGAATGAAACTATACTGAAGAAAACCATATCCGCCTGCGACAAAACGAAAGAAAATAAGGTAATCCTTTCGAAATATGAATCTGGTGCAGGAATGTTTATTTTCCCCTTGTTTTTGGGAACAAAATAGAGAAATATATCCAACGTGATTTTTCTCTGCAGATTGTTTCACTGGAGCGAGAGAACAAAGTTCTTAAAAAGATGCTCGAAGGAGCTAATCAAGAATTAGAACTTCTGAGGTCAACCCTTGAGGTAATAATTTTATTTTGTTTTCTTGCTTGGATGTAATTTGCTTTGACTTTTTTTGAATTTGAGGATTCTTTATAATTAATATGTTTGATTTCAGGACGTGAGTAAAGAGAAGGAATTCCTAAAGACCCTGGCTGCAACGGCAGAAAGTTGGAAGTTTTGGGATAACAATTTGTATACTGCTATAAGCTAATGGAGATCAAAGTTTGAGGGAAGAAATTGCATTGCATATAAGAGGTGGCTAAGGCAATTCTCTGTTGCTTAAGAATGGTTCTGTAACTGTACTTTTAGCTTTTGGATCATGTATATACTCTTCTCTTTTTCTTTCCAAACATTTAATTGTCTACCCCTTTTCTTTTCTCAACCATTTTCTCAGGAACACAAAAACATTTAATCAAACTCTGATTCAAGAAATACAGAAGTGTATTAGTTTCGTGTATGTATGCTATACCTTAAGCATACAAAAATCGGTGTCTATTACTTTTCAATCAGTACCTTTTAGAAGAATTGCCACCACAATAACCAGCAACCGAACAATAGAACCGAAAGAGATCTCGGCTCTGGTACCAAGTCAAACAGAACCTAGAGACTTGGGAAATAGTTGTGTTGTGTATTACTCTTCAGCCTTCACCCACAATAGGGTTGATATACAAGATACAAAGAGACATTAGGAAACTAACTAACTGAGAATATTCCTAACAATAATACAAATATTACAATTTGAGTATCTTTACTATTCCAATTTGTGTATCTTTTCAATTCTCGTTTGAGTATCTTTCTGAACGGCTTTCTGATGCGAGTTTCTTTTGAATTTGACAGTGTTTCTAGTATGGACGTGTGTTTCTTCCAAACTGAGTGTCTTTCTATCGTGAGTATTTTTTTAATTCCTATTTGAGTCTCTTTTCAATTCCCGTTTGAGTATCTTTTTTTGATACTTTTTAATGCGAGTGTCTTTTGATTTCTGACTGTCTTCACAGTGTGCGCGTGTATTTTTTTTAAAGTGAGTATAGTTCTATCGTGAGTATCTTTTCAATTCCTATTTGAGTATCTCTTCAATTCTCGTTTGAGTATCTTTCTGTGTGGCTTTCTGATGCAAGTTTCTTTTGAATTTGAGAATGTTTGCAGTATGGGCGTGTGTTTCGTTCAAAGTGAGTATCTTTCTATCGTGAGTAGCTTTTCAATTCTCATTTAAGTATCTTTTTCTGTGGCTTTCTGATGCGATTTTATTTTGAATCTGAGCGTGTTTCCAGTATGAGCGTGTGTTTCTTTCAAAGTGAGTATCTTTTCAGTTCCTATTTGAGTACCTTTATAATTCTCGTTCAAGTATCTTTTTGTGTGGCTTTCTGAGATGAGGTTCTTTTGAATTTGATAGAGTTACCAGTGTGCGCATGTGTTTCTTTCAAAGAGAGTATCTTTCTATCGTCACTTTCTTTTCAGTTCTAATTTAAGTATCTTTTCAATTCTCGTTTGAGTATCTTTCTGTATGGTTTTTGATGTGAGGTTCTTTTGAATTTGACAGTGTTTCCTGTGTGCGCGTGTGTTTGTTTCAAACAGACTATGTTTCTATCGTGAGTATCTTTACAATTCCTATTTGAATATCTTTTCAAATCTCGTTTGAGTATCTTTCTGTGATGCTCTCTGATGCGAGTTTCTTTGGAATATGAGAGTGTTTTCACTGTGGGCGAGTGTTTATTTGAAAATGAGTATCTTTCTATCGTGAGTATATTTTCAATTCCTATTTGAGTATGTTATCAACTCTCGTTTACGTATCTTTTTGTGTGACTTTCTGATGCGAGTTTCTTTTGAATTTGCAAATGTTTCCAGTATGGGCGTGTATTTCTTTCAAAGTGAGTATCTTTTCATCGTGAATATCTTTTCATTTCCTCTTTAAGTATCTTTTCATTTCTCGTTTGAGTATTAATCTGTTCGGCATTCTGAAGCGAGTTTCTGTTGAATTTGAGAGTGTTTCCAATGTGGGCGTGTGTTTCTTTCAAACTTAGTATCTTTTTATCGTGAGTATCTTTTCAATTCCTATTTGAGTATCTTTTCAATTCTCATTTGAGTATCTTTCTGTACGCCATTTTGATGCGAGTTTCTATTGAATTTGAGAATGTTTCCAGTGTGGGCGTGTGTCTCTTTCAAACTCAGTATCTTTCTGTCATGAGTATCTTGTCTATTCCTATTTGAGTATCGTTTTCATTCCCGTTTGTGTATCTTTCTGTGATGCTCTTTGATGTGAGTTTCTTTTGAATTTAAGAGTGTTTTCAGTGTCGGCGTGTGTTTTTTTCAAAATGAGTATCTTTCTATCGTGAGTATCTTTTCAATTCTTGTTGGATTATCTTTTCAAATCTTGTTTAAGTATCTTTCTGTGATGTACTCAGATGTGAGTTTTTTTTTAAAAAATTTGAGAGTGTTTTCAGTGTCGGCGTGTGTTTCTTTCAAATTGAGTATCTTTCTATAGTGAGTATCTTTTCAATTCCTATTTGAGTATCATTGCAATTCACATTAGTGTATCTTTCAGTACGGCTTTCTAATGCGATTTCTTTTGAATTCAGTGAGTGTTTCCAGTGTGAGCATGTGTTTCTTTCAAAATGAGTATCTTTCTATCGTGAGTCTCTTTTCAATTCCTATTTTGAGTATGTTTCTAATTCTCGTTTGAGTATCGTTCTGTACGTCTTTCTGATGCGAGTTTCTTTAGAATTCTGAGAGTCTGTCAAGTGTGGGCGTGTGTTTCTTTCAAACTGAGTATCTTTATATCGTGAGTATCTTTTCGATTCTAATATGAGTATGTTTTCAATTCTCGTTTGAATAACTTTTTGTGATGCTCTCTGATGCGAGTTTTTTTTTTAAATTTAACCGTGTTGCCTGTGTGGGCGTGTGATTCTTTCAAAGTGGGTATCTTTCTATCGTGACTATCTATTCAATTCCTACTTAAGTATATGTTCAATTCACATTTGAGTATATTTCTGTGTAATTTCTGATGCGAGGTGCTTTTGAATTTGACAGTGTTCAGTGTGGGCGTGTATTTCTATCAAAGTGACTATCTTTCTATGGTGAGTATCTTATCAATTCCTATTTGAGAATATTTTCAATTCATATTTGAGTACCTTTCTGTGTGGCTTTTTGATTCGATTTTCTTTTAAATTTGATAGTGTTTCTTGTGTGGGCGTTTGTTTCTTTTAAAGTGAGAATCTTTCTATCGTTACTACCTTTTCAATTCCTATTTGAGTATTTTTTCAATTTCCGTTTGAGTATCTTTCTGTGTGGCATTATGATGCGAGTTTCTTTTCAATTCGAGTGTGTTTTCAGTGTGAGAGTTTGTTTCTTTCAAAGTGAGTATCTTTCAATTCCTATTGGAGTATCTTTTCAATTCACATTTGTGTATCTTTCTGTGTGGCTTTCTAATGCTAGTTTCTTTTGCATTTGACAATGGTTCCTCTGTGGGCGTGTGATTATTTTAATGTAAGTATGTTTCTATCTTGAGAATCATTTCAATTCATGTTTGAGTATCATTTTGTGTGGCATTATGATGTGAGTTTCTTTAGAATTCAAAAGGGTTTTCAGTGCGGGCGTGTTTTTCTTTCAAAGTGAGTATCTTTCTATCGTGAGTATCTTTTCAATTCCTATTTGAGTATCTTTTCCATTCCCGTTTGAGTATCTTTCTGTGATGCTCCCTGATGCTAGTTTTTTTTAATTCAAGAGTGTTTTCAGTGTGGGCCTGTGTTTCTGTCAAAGTAAGTATCTTCCTATCGTGAGTATCTTTTTAATTCTTATTTGAGTATCTTTTCCAATCACGTTTGAGTATCTTTCTGTGATGCTCTCTGATGCGAGCTTCTTTTGAATTTGAGAGTGTTTCCAGCGTGGGCGTTTGTTTCTTTCAAAGTGAGTATATTTCTAGCGTGAATACCTTTTCAATTCCTATTTGAGTATCTTTTCAACTCTGGTTTGAGTATCTTTCTGTGATGCTCGCTGATGCGAGTTTCTTTTGAATTTGAGAGTGTTTCCAGTGTGGGCGTTTGTTTCTTTCAAAGTGAGTATCTTTCTATCGTGAGTCTCTTTTCAATTCTCGTTTGAGTATCTTTATATACGGCTTTTTGATGCGAGTTTTTTTTGAATTCATAAAGTTTTTTCAATTCCTATTTGAGTATCTTTCTGTGATGCTCTCTTATTCGAGTTTTTTTTTAATTTGATAGTGTCTTCTGTGTGGGTATGTGTTTCTTTCAAAATGAGTATCTTTCTATAGTGTGTATCTTTCCAATTCCTATTTGAGTATCATTTCAATTCATATTAGAGTATCTTTCAGTACGGCTTTCTGATACAAGTTTCTTTTAAATTCAGAGTGTGTTTCTAGTGTGGGCGTGTGTTTCTTTCAAACTGAGTATCTTTCTATCGTGAATATCTTTTCAATTCCTATTTTGAGTATGTTTCTAATTCTCGTTTGAGTATCGTTCTGTACGGCTTTCTGATGCGAGTTTCTTTTGAATTCTGAGAGTCTGTCCAGTGTGGGCGTGTGGTTCTTTCAAACTGAGTATCTTTCTATCGTGAGTATCTTTTCGATTCCAATTTGAGTATGTTTTCAATTCTCGTTTGAGTATCTTTTTATACGGCTTTCTGATGCTATTTTCTTTTGAATTTTGATAGTGTTTCCCGTGTGGGCGTTGTTTCTTTCAAACTGAGTATCTGTTTATCGTGAGTATCTATTCAATTCCAATTTGAGTATCTCTTTAATTCTCGTTTGAGTATCTTGCTGTATTGCTTTCTGACGCGTTCTTTTGAATTTAAGAGTGTTTCCAGTGTGGCATGTATTATTTCAAACTGAGTATCTTTCTATCATGAGTATCTTTTCAATTCCTATTTGATTATGTTTTCGATTTTCGTTTGAGTATATTTCAGTACGGCTTTCTGATGCGAGTTTCTTTTGAATTCTAAGAGTGTTTCCATTGTTGTCGTGTGTTTCTTTCAAACTGAGTATCTTTTTAATTAACATTTGAGTATCTTTCTGTACTGCTTTCTTACGCGAGGTTCTTTTAAATTTGAGAGTGTTTCCAGTGTGGGCGTGTGTTTTTTCAAAGTGAGTATCTTTCTATCGTGAGTATCTTTTGAATTACTATTCCTATATCTTTTCAATTCTGGTTTAAGTATCTTTCCTGTGGCTTTCTAATGCAAGTTTCTTTACAATTCTGAGAGTGTTTCTAGTGTGGGCGTGTGTTATTTCAAAGTGAGTATCTTTCTATCGTTAGTATCTTTACCATTCCTATTTGAGTATGTTCTCAATTCTCGTTTAAGTATCTTTTTGTGTGGCTTTGTGATGAGAGTTTCTTTTGAAATTGAAAATGTTTCTAGTATGGGTGTGTATTTCTTTCAAAGTGAGTATCTTTTGATCGTGAATATCTTTTCAATTCCTATTTGAGTATCTTTTCATTTCTCGTTTGAGTTGATGAATGCTGGATGACTCGACATCAATATTTAACCCTGAACACATCATTAGTAGTATAAAGCGAGAGGGTATCGTTCACAAACCGCGGATCCAGCCAGGGCTTAGGATCAAAATACTTAACACGAATTCATAAAGATATAAATGGTTGATATAAGTTTCGGATTGAATCATAAAAACAGTAAATAAAACCTAAACTAATATATACATGTGATCAACCAACCAACACATAAACAATCACCAAAACAACTCACATAAGAGAATTCGAACAAGCTTCATGACTTCTTTTTAGAATCATGCCGAGACTATATATTGAACAACTAAGGATGGATCATGCAATTAGGGTTCTAAGCATTAACCTAAACACATAGACACGTAACACATTCGATCAATACCAAGCAGCCATAATCGAAATCTAACATGTTCATCTTCATCATGTAATTCCAAAGCCATGCACATTGAATTCATCAAGTATGTCACTTACTTAACCAACAACCATGCAATTCAAAAATCACATATAAAAGAGTAAACATGTTCTTAGCATAAGTCTTTAATCCAACAACCTAAATATCATGCTACAAGCATAGTCATAACACTTAGAAATCGAAATTGATCATACATGAACTCGGCAGAAACCAAAACAGAAATTTCATAAAACCAAAACATAATTTCGAATCCTTTATATAAATTGAATCAAGTAGCTATTTCATAGGCAAAATTGAAACAAGATTACATTACACAAATCGCAAGCTTCATCCAAGAACAAGAATAAAACCAAAACTGAATTTAAACAAGAGTGAATCATGGTTACACTTTATAAATCAAGCAATCCACAAGTGTATAGCCGTGACTTCTATGGATGAAACCTTCTTCACAAGCGTGCTTGAAGGCTATTGATTGATGAGGAATGATGGGATCGGTTTTAGGATTTCTTGGAAGGATGAAGGATGAATTCGGCAGAGCTATGGCTTGTGTTTGTGTGTAGGGCTGATGATGATCTGAATGGAGAGGCCGAGCCTCTATATATAGGAGTCTAGGAAGCCTTCTTGCCGTCCCATAAGGAGATAGAAACCAATTGGGAAACTGAAATCCTCTTTGTTATGGATTTGATTCATGTACTCCATATCCAACTTGATGTAGGAAACCAAGTCCAATAGGGAGATCACTTAAGGGCTGCTCGCCATCATCCTTGGTCCAACTAGGGGTAGCTAGGCCGGCCTCCTCTTCTCCTTCTTCAACTCGAACATGATTTCCTTGTCCAACTAGGAATGCATCTCGGCAATTCTTCTTTCTTTCCAAATATTATTTGTCTTTCCTGAAAAGAAATCGTCGATTAAGGAATATGAAAGAATGAAAATAGGAAAGTAGAATCATAGTCGAGTAAGGAATCCTAGCTCAATAAGGAGTTCTAACACTTAGCACAATTTCATCATCAATTCATTCAAAATTCGAAATAGCTCTCCTTAGAACATAGAAATGACAAATATGAACCTAAAACAACTAAATAAGAGGTAACAAAGCATAAGAATAGGGCATATATACATTAAGAACGTCACACTTTGTGCTCCTATCAACAACCCCACACTTAGACTTTGCTAGTCCCTTAGCAAACACTAAAAAGGAAAATCAAAATATAAAACGAAAACAAAGCAACAATACTAACGACACAACATTCTAATGCCTTCAACATTTTGTCTCAGAGACCTTCAAACTCATAGCATCAAGAATAACACTTCCATCGAAATAGATAAGATGAATTCAATGGTTAATAAACATGAAATTTCGTTTAACAAGTAAGACATGGCAGAAACAAAGGTGATATTAAGCTCGACATGTTCAAAACAAGTTCAAATTAAACTCACAATGGATATGCACTCCAAATCTTTTCTCTCAAGAACATGGCTTATGCTTAAAAGCTTTTCACACACAAGAGTTATGAACATAGTGAAAATCGAAAACCTCATGAAAGATACCAATCATATGCACAAATGAACCCAAACCATATGCTTACTCATGAAACAAACTCCACAGATCAAGAGCTACTCATTTTAAGAATCATGCGGATCTTTAGATAAGGGACAGGTTAGGCTCGGCATGGACATATTTTTCAAGGTAAAGGAATGACAAATGTCATCCTCAAGACTTAGCAGAGCAAAGCATCCACCTTATGCCGCCATACTCCATAAAACAAGGGCCAAATATCATCATGTTGGACCCATTCTTCACTTTAAACATTGTGAAAACGAACAAAGGCTAAAGTATAACATTATTGAGCCTTCAACAATACATCACAACTCCAAATTCACATACATCAATGTCATGCCGTGACATCTTTTCATTCTTTCATTCATTTTTTCCTTTCTTTGCCGTGCATCATGAATCTTTTCTTTTCCTTTCACACGACATCTTTCAATTTTTTCTCTTTTCATACTCTTTCCACGGCATCACATACATGCAATAGCATAACCCCACACTTGAATCAAGTCATCACTCCATATTAACATCCAAGAATCGGCTCTGCCAAGCCTTAAAGACAAGGTAGAGATATACCTATACTAAGCAAGGATATAACATGTTGGTAATGAAAGAAAAAGCTTAACGTAGGCTCAAAGGGGTTAACACTAAGGTGTCCCAAGCAGGGCTCAAACAGGGATATACGGCTTTTTGGCTTAAGTGGTGGAAATCCTAAAAAGATCCAACAATTCTTTTCAAAATCAGAGTATATTATGACATAAAGCTTCGAAAGTTTCACAAAGTAAGTTCTAGCATTATCTAGTTCATTGCAATTCTATGGCACATGAATTTATCAAAATAGATGTAATGAGGTTATAAAGCCAAGAAACGATAGAATAAACTCTCCAAAAAAAGGCATAAGTATATGGCTCGAATCTCACATAGGTTACATGAATCAAAACAAGTAAAGAACATGCTCATTCTGTACCTAAGTTTCAAAAGCCTCATCTACTACATGTTCGTACAAAATCTACACATCGATTAACCATCAAATAACAATGAAGTTCATTTCAATATCATGATCATCTATCAACCATAAATTCAAAGATCAACTCATCCTAGACAGTCAAAGGCATACCTAGGACTCAAAACAAAACAAAACAAGTCAAAATCGAAAAACAGAACCAAAATGATACTAAATTCGAAAATCACAACAAAATTTAAACACATAAGCATCAAACAATAGAATTCAACGAATGATGTATACCCCACCCCACACTTAAAACTTACATTGCCCTCAATGTACAATATGATAAGCAACGAAAATTAGAAAGAGATAAGGGATAACAAAATGCAAACACTCGTTGATGGCTCCTTCTTTGGCTTAAGTTTAGAGTCTATAGCCTAGACTATCTCCAAAGCATCACTTGCTTGTCGTAGGATCAAGGAGAGACATCTCCTCCACGTTATGCTCCACGAAATTGTCATAGTACGGCTTCGAGCGATGTCCATTGACCGTGAATTCCTTCCCATGCACGATACTTTTGATCTGAATAGCACCAGAAGGAAAAACATTAGTAACAACAAACGGTCCAAGCCACCTAGAACGGAGCTTGCCCGGAAACAATCTAAGTCGAGAATTAAACAAAAAAACTTTCTGCCCAACGACAAAGTGTTTCTTCCTAATCATGCGGTCATGGAATGTTTTAGTCTTCTCCTTGTAAACCATTGCCGAATCATAGGCCTCATTCCGAATTTCTTCAAGCTCATGCAATTGTAACTTCCTATGCAATCCGGCCTCATCAATGTCCATGTTAAAATTCTTCACAGCCCACCATGCACGATGTTCAAGCTCCACAGGAAGATGGCACGCCTTGCCATAGACTAGTCGAAATGGTGACATGCCAAGGGGAGTCTTGTATGCTGTCCTATAGGCCCAAAGAGTATCATCCAATCGTTGAGACCAATCCTTGCGTGATGGTCCAACAGACTTCTCCAAAATTCTCTTGATCTCACGATTAGATAGCTCTACTTGTCCACTTATTTGGGGGTGATAAGGCGTAGCAACCTTATGCTTGATTCCATATTTCTTTAACAACGCCTCAATGGTCCGGTTGCAGAAGTGAGATCCTCCATCAGTAATGATAACTCTCGGCATATCAAACCTAGAGAAAATGTTAGAACGAAGGAAATCTGCAACAACTAGAGAATCATTAGTCCGGGTGGCCTTTGCTTCCACCCATTTCGAAACATAGTAAACACAAACGAGTATGTACAAGAAACCATTGGAGCTAGGAAAAGGTCCCATGAAATCAATACCCCAACAATCAAAGATTTCAACATATATAATCGGTGTCATAGGCATTTGATCTCTAGATCCTAAGTTTCCCATGCGTTGGCATCTATCACAAGTCATGCAAAAATGATATGCATCTTTGAAAATCGTAGGCCAAAAGAAACCACATTCTAACACCTTAAGAGCAGTCCTACGTGAACCAAAATGTCCTCCACAAGATTCAGAATGGCAAAAAGTATGCGATAAAGTATCCGGAAATTGCTTTGAAACAAGATAATTGACAATATCTGCATACCATGGTTCACTTACCTCAACTCGAAAGAGTTGCTCATCTGGAAAACTCTCTTGGATAGCCAAGGGCTCGGCATCTCTCACCAAACGACTCAAATGATCCGCCACAACATTGTCACTTCCCTTCTTGTCCTTGATCTCAAGATCGAACTCTTGAAGTAGAAGAATCCATCGAATCAATCTTGGTTTGGCATCCTTCTTCATCATTAAATACTCCAATGTGGGCGTGTGTTTCTTTCAAACTTAGTATCTTTTTATCGTGAGTATATTTTCAATTCCTATTTGAGTATCTTTTCAATTCTCGTTTGAGTATCTTTCTGTACGCCATTTTGATGCGAGTTTCTATTGAATTTGAGAATGTGTCCAGTGTGGGCGTGTGTCTTTTTCAAACTCAGTATCTTTTTGTCATGAGTATCTTGTCTATTCCTATTTGAGTATCTTTCCCATTCCCGTTTGTGTATCTTTCTGTGATGCTCTCTGATGTGAGTTTCTTTTGAATTTAAGAGTGTTTTCAGTGTCTGCGTGTGTTTTTTTCAAAATGAGTATCTTTCTATCGTGAGTATCTTTTCAATTCTTGTTGGATTATCTTTTCAAATCTTGTTTCAGTATCTTTCTGTGATGTACTCAAATGTGAGTTTTTTTTTAAAATTTGAGAGTATTTTCAGTGTCGGCGTGTGTTTCTTTCAAACTGAGTATCTTTCTATAGTGAGTATCTTTTCAATTCCTATTTGAGTATCATGGCAATTCACATTAGAGTATCTTTCAGTACGGCTTTCTAATACGAGTTTCTTTTGAATTCAGTGAGTGTTTCCAGTGTGGGCGTGTGTTTCTTTCAAAATGTGTATCTTTCTATCGTGAGTCTCTTTTGAATTCCTATTTTGAGTATGTTTCTAATTCTCGTTTGAGTATCGTTTTGTACGTCTTTCTGATGCGAGTTTCTTTAGAATTCTGAGAGTCTGTCCAGTGTGGGCGTGTGTTTTTTTCAAACTGAGTATCTTTCTATCGTGAGTATCTTTTCGATTCCAATATGAGTATGTTTTCAATTCTCGATTGAATATCTTTCTTTGATCCTCTCTGATGCGAGTTTTTTTTAAAATTTAACCGTGTTGCCTGTGTGGGCGTGTGATTCTTTCAAAGTGGGTATCTTTCTATCGTGAGTATCTATTCAATTCCTACTTAAGTATATTTTCAATTCACATTTGAGTATATTTCTGTGTGATTTCTGATGCGAGGTTCTTTTGAATTTGACAGTGTTTCATGTGTGGGAGTGTGATTCTTTTAAAGTGGGTATCTTTCTATCGTGAATATCTTTTCAATTCCTACTTAAGTACCTTTTCAATTCCCGTTTGAGTATCATTCTCTGTGGCATTATGATACGAGTTTTTTATCAATGTAATAGTGTTTTTAGTGTGGGTTTGTGTTTCTTTGAAAGTGCATATCTTTCTGTCATGAGTATCTTTTCAATTCCTATTTGAATATCTTTATGTGATGCTCTCTGATGCGAGATGCTTTTGAATTTGAGAGTGTTTTCAGTGTGGGCGTGTATTTCTATCAAAGTGACTATCTTTCTATAGTGAGTATCTTATCAATTTCTATTTGAGAATATTTTCAATTCATATTTGAGTACCTTTCTGTGTGGCTTTTTGATTCGATTTTCTTTTAAATTTGACAGTATTTCCTGTGTGGGCGTTTGTTTCTTTTAAAGTGAGAATCTTTCTATCGTTACTACCTTTTCAATTCCTATTTGAGTATTTTTTCAACTTCCGTTTGAGTATCTTTCTGTGTGGCATTATGATGCGAGTTTCTTTTCAATTCGAGTGTGTTTTCAGTGTGGGAGTTTGTTTCTTTCAAAGTGAGTATCTTTCTATTGTGAGTATCTTTCAATTCACATTTGTGTATCTTTCTGTGTGGCTTTCTAATGCTAGTTTCTTTTGCATTTGACAATGGTTCCTCTGTGGGCGTGTGATTCTTTTAATGTAAGTACATTTCTATCTTGAGAATCATTTCAATTCCCGTTTGAGTATCATTTTGTGTAGCATTCTGATGTAAGTTTCTTTTGAATTCAAAAGTGTTTTAGTGCGGGATTGTTTTTCTTCGAAAGTGAGTATCTTTCTATCGTGAGTATCTTTTCAATTCCTATTTGAGTATCGTTTCCATTCCTGTTTGAGTATCTTTCTGTGATGCTCTCTGATGCTAGTTTCTTTTGAATTCTGAGAGTGTTTCCATTGGGGTCGTGTGTTTCTTTCAAACTGAGTATCTTGCTATCGTGAGGATCTATTCAATTCCAATTTGAGTATCTTTTTAATTAACGTTTGAGTATCTTTCTGTACTGCTTTCTTACGCGAGGTTCTTTTAAATTTGAGAGTGTTTCCAGTGTGGGCGTTTGTTTTTTCAAAGTGAGTATCTTTCTATCGTGAGTATCTTTTGAATTACTATTCCTATATCTTTTCAATTCTGGTTTAAGTATCTTTCCGTGTGGCTTTCTAATGCAAGTTTCTTTATAATTCTGAGAGTGTTTCTAGTGTGGGCGTGTGTTATTTCAAAGTGAGTATCTTTCTATCGTTAGTATCTTTTCAATTCTCGTTTGAGTATCTTTTTGTGTGGCTTTCTGATTAGACTTTATTTTGAATTCTTAGAGTGTTTCCAGTGTGGGCGTTGTTTCTATCAAACTCAGTATCTTTTCAATTCCTATTCGAGTATGTTTTCAATTATCGTTTGAGTATCTTTCTGTACTGCTTTTTGACGCTAGATTCTCTTCAATTTTGAGAGTGTTTCCAATATGGGCGTGTATTTCTTTCAAACCGAGTATCTTTCTATCGTGAGTATCTTTTCAATTCCTATTTGAGTATGAATTCAATTCTCGTTTGAGTATCTTTCAGTACAGCTTTCTGATGCGAGTTTCTTTTGAATTATGAGAGTGTTTCCTGTGTGGGCGTTGTTTCTTTCAAACTGAGTGTCTTTCTATCGTGAGTATCTTTTCGATTCCTAGTTGAGTATATTTTCTATTTTCGTTTGAGTATCTCACTGTGTGGCTTGCTGATGCTAGTTTCTTTAGAATTCTGATAGTGTTTCTAGTGTGGGCGTGTGTTTTTTTTTAAACTGAGTATCTTTCTATCGTGAGTATCTTTTGAATTCCTCTTTGAGTAGGTTTTCAATTTTTCGTTTGAGTATCTTTCAGTACGGCGTTCTGATTCGAGTTTCTTTTGAATTCTGAGAGTGTTTCTAGTGTGGGCGTGTGTTTCTTTCAATCTGAGTATCTTTCTATCGTGAGGATCTATTCAATTGCAATTTGAGTATCTTTTCAATTCCTATTTAAGTATCTTTCTGTGGGCATGTGAATTTGATAGTGTTTTCCGTGTAGGCATGTGTTATTTTTAAAGTGAGTATCCTTCTATTGTGAGTATCTTTTCAATTCCTATTTAAGTATGTTTTCATTTGACATTAGAGTACGGCTTTCTGAAGCAAGTTTCTTTTGAATTAAGAGAGTGTTTCCAGTGTGGGCTATGTTTCTTTCAAACTGAGTATATTTCTATCGTGAGTATCTTTTCAATTCCTATTTGAGTATGTTTTCAATTCTCATTTGAGTATCTTTCTGTACGGCTTTCTGATGCCAGTTTCATTAGAATTCTGAGAGTTTTTCCAGTGTGGGCGTTGTTTCTTTCATACTGAGTATCTTTTTATCGTGAGTATCTTTTTAATTCTTATTTGAGTATGTTTTCAATTCTTGTTTGAGTATCTTTCTGTGTGATTTTCTGATGCAAGTTTCTTTACAATTCTGAGACTATTTCCAGTGTGTGTTTTTCTTTCAAACTGAGTATTTTTCTATCCTGAGTATCTTTTCAATTCCTATTTGAGTATGTTTTCAATTTTCGTTTGAGTGTCTTTCAGTACGGCTTTCTGATAGGGCTGTCAGTGGGTCGTGTCAGGTTGGGTTCGTGTCGGGTCAAGGTGTCTCGTGTGTTATAAAATGTAAACTCAAACCCAACCTATTTAATAATCGTGTCAAAAATTTAAACCCAAACCCAACTATTTATTAAACGGGTTACCCGTTTCCAATCCGTTTAACTCATTTAATAAATATATTTGTCGTTTTAGATAAGATAACTAACTAATACAATAATCAAATAAAAAATTCATTGTATTACCCATTATTCTAGTTCAAAATGAGAAAAAACTTACTAAACCTTTATATACATATAATATTACCATTTTAAATAGCTTGTATACGCGTATTTTATATAGAATTTAGTTAGACTCTTTTATTAAACGTGTCGTGCGGGTTCATTTCGTGTTAGCGGGTTAACCTGTCGTTGATCCGTTTATTCCAATTTGTGTATCTTTTCAATTTTCGTTTGTGTATCTTTCTAAACGGCTTTCTGAAGCGAGTTTCTATTGAATTTGAGAGTTTTGCAAGTGTGGGAGTGTGTTTCTTTCAAACTGAGTATCATTCTATCGTTTGCGTATCTTTACTATTCAAATTTATGTATCTTTTCAATTCTCGTTTGAGTATCTTTCTGAACGGCTTTCTGATGCGAGTTTCTATTGAATTCGAGAGTTTTGCAAGTGTGGGAGTGTGTCTCTTTCAAACTGCGTATCATTCTATCGTTTGCGTAGCTTTACTATTCAAATTTCTATATCTTTTTAATTCTCGTTTGAGTATCTTTCTAAACGGCTTTCTGATGCGAGTTTCTATTGAATTCGAGAGTTTTGCAAGTGTGGGAGTGTGTTTCTTTCAAACTGCGTATCTTTCTATCGTTTGCGTATCTTTACTATTCAAATTTGTGTATCTTTTCAATTCTCGTTTGAATATCTTTCTGAACGGCTTTCTGATGCGAGTTTCTATTGAATTTGAGAGTTTTGCAAGTGTGGGAGTGTGTTTCTTTCAAACTGCGTATCATTCTATCGTTTGCGTATCTTTACTATTCCAATTTGTGCATCTTTTGAATTCTCGTTTGTGTATCTTTCTGAACGGCTTTCTGAAGCGAATTTCTATTGAATTTGAGAGTTTTGCAAGTGTGGGAGTGTGTTTCTTTCAAACTGCGTATCATTCTATCGTTTGCGTATCTTTACTATTCCAATTTGTGTATCTTTTCAATTCTCGTTTGAGTATCTTTCTGATGCGAGTTTCTATTGAATTTGAGAGTTTTACAAGTGTGGGAGTGTGTTTCTTTCAAATTGCGTATCATTCTATCGTTTGCGTATCTTTACTATTCCAATTTGTGTATCTTTTTAATTCTCGTTTGAGTATCTTTCTGAACGGCTTTCTGATGCGAGTTTCTATTGAATTTGAGAGTTTTGCAAGTGTGGGAGTGTGTTTCTTTCAAACTGTGTATCATTCTATCGTTTGCGTATCTTTACTATTCCAATTTGTGTATCTTTTCAATTCTCGTTTGAGTATCTTTCTGAACGGCTTTCTGATGCGAGTTTCTATTGAATTTGAGAGTTTTGCAAGTGTGGGAGTGTGTTTCTTTCAAACTGCGTATCATTCTATCGTTTGCGTATCTTTACTATTCCAATTTGTGTATCTTTTCAATTCTCGTTTGTGTATCTTTCTGAACGGCTTTCTGAAGCGAGTTTCTATTGAATTTGAGAGTTTTGCAAGTGTGGGAGTGTGTTTCTTTCAAACTGCGTATCATTCTATCGTTTGCGTATCTTTACTATTCCAATTTGTGTATCTTTTCAATTCTCGTTTGAGTATCTTTCTGAACGGCTTTTTGATGCGACTTTCTATTGAATTTGAGAGTTTTGCAAGTGTGGGAGTGTGTTTCTTTCGAACTGCGTATCATTCTATGGTTTTGCGTATCTTTACTATTCAAATTTTTGTATGTTTTCAATTCTCGTTTTCGTATCTTTCTGAACGGCTTTCTGATGCGAGTTTCTATTGAATTCGAGAGTTTTGCAAGTGTGGGAGTGTGTTTCTTTCGAACTGCGTATCTTTCTATCGTTTTCGTATCTTTACTATTCAAATTTGTGTATCTTTTCAATTCTCGTTTGAATATCTTTCTGAACGGCTTTCTGATGCGAGTTTCTATTGAATTTGAGAGTTTTGCAAGTGTGGGAGTGTGTTTCTTTCGAACTGCGTATCATTCTATCGTTTTGCGTATCTTTACTATTCAAATTTTTGTATCTTTTCAATTCTCGTTTGAGTATCTTTCTGATGCGAGTTTCTATTGAATTTGAGAGTTTTGCAAGTGTGGGAGTGTGTTTCTTTCAAACTGCGTATCATTCTATCGTTTGCGTATCTTGACTATTCAAATTTGTGTATCTTTTCAATTCTCGTTTGAGTATCTTTCTGAACGGCTTTCTGATGCGAGTTTCTATTGAATTTGAGAGTTTTGCAAGTGTGGGAGTGTGTTTCTTTCAAACTGCGTATCATTCTATCGTTTGCGTATCTTTACTATTCCAATTTGTGTATCTTTTCAATTCTCGTTTGAGTATCTTTCTGAACGGCTTTCTGATGCGACTTTCTATTGAATTTTAGAGTTTTGCAAGTGTGGGAGTGTGTTTCTTTCAAACTGCGTATCATTCTATCGTTTGCGTATCTTTACTATTCCAATTTGTGCATCTTTTCAATTCTCGTTTGTGTATCTTTCTGATGCGAGTTTCTATTGAATTTGACAGTTTTGCAAGTGTGGGAGTGTGTTTCTTTCAAACTGCGTATCATTCTATCGTTTGCGTATCTTTACTATTCAACTTTCTGTATCTTTTCAATTCTCGTTTGAGTATCCTTCTGAACGGCTTTCTGATGCGAGTTTCTATTAAATTCGAGAGTTTTGCAAGTGTGGGAGTGTGTTTCTTTCAAACTGCGTATCTTTCTATCGTTTGCGTATCTTTACTATTCAAATTTGTGTATCTTTTCAATTCTCGTTTGACTATCTTTCTGAACGGTTTTCTGATGCGAGTTTCTATTGAATTTGAGAGTTTTGCAAGTGTGGGAGTGTGTTTCTTTCGAACTGCGTATCATTCTATGGTTTTGCGTATCTTTACTATTCAAATTTTTGTATCTTTTCAATTCTCGTTTGAGTATCTTTCTGATGCGAGTTTCTATTGAATTTGAGAGTTTTGCAAGTGTGGGAGTGTGTTTCTTTCAAAACTGCGTATCATTCTATCGTTTGCTTATCTTTACTATTCCAATTTGTGTATCTTTTCAATTCTCGTTTGAGTATCTTTTTGAACGGCTTTCTGATGCGAGTTTCTATTGAATTTGAGAGTTTTGCAAGTGTGGGAGTGTGTTTCTTTCAAACTGCGTATCATTCTATCGTTTGCGTAGCTTTACTATTCAAATTTCTATATCTTTTCAATTCTCGTTGGAGTATCTTTCTGAACGGCTTTCTGATGCGAGTTTCTATTGAATTCGAGAGTTTTGCAAGTGTGGGAGTGTGTTTGTTTCAAACTGCGTATCTTTCTATCGTTTGCGTATCTTTACTATTCAAATTTGTGTATCTTTTCAATTCTCGTTTGAAAATCTTTCTGAACGGCTTTCTGATGCGAGTTTCTATTGAATTTGAGAATTTTGCAAGTGTGGGAGTGTGTTTCTTTCAAACTGCGTATCATTCTATCGTTTGCGTATCTTTACTATTCAAATTTGTGTATCTTTTCAATTCTCGTTTGAAAATCTTTCTGAACGGCTTTCTGATGCGAGTTTCTATTGAATTTGAGAATTTTGCAAGTGTGGGAGTGTGTTTCTTTCAAACTGCGTATCATTCTATCGTTTGCGTATCTTTACTATTCCAATTTGTGCGTCTTTTGAATTCTCGTTTGTGTATCTTTCTGAACGGCATTCTGAACTGAATTTCTATTGAATTTGACAGTGTTGCAAGTGTGGGAGTGTGTTTCTTTCAAACTGCGTATCATTCTATCGTTTGCGTATCTTTACTATTCCAATTTGTGTATCTTTTCAATTCTCGTTTGAGTATCTTTCTGATGCGAGTTTCTATTGAATTTGAGAGTTTTACAAGTGTGGGAGTGTGTTTCTTTCAAATTGCGTATCATTCTATCGTTTGCGTATCTTTACTATTCCAATTTGTGTATCTTTTTAATTCTCGTTTGAGTATCTTTCTGAACGGCTTTCTGATGCGAGTTTCTATTAAATTTGAGAGTTTTGCAATTGTGGGAGTGTGTTTCTTTCAAACTGCGTATCATTCTAGCGTTTGCTTATCTTTACTATTCCAATTTGTGTATCTTTTCAATTCTCGTTTCAGTATCTTTCTGAACGGCTTTCTGATGCGAGTTTCTATTGAATTTGAGAGTTTTGCAAGTGTGGGAGTGTGTTTCTTTCAAACTGCGTATCATTCTATCGTTTGCGTATCTTTACTATTTCAATTTGTGTATCTTTTCAATTCTCGTTTGAGTGTCTTTCTGAACGGCTTTCTGATGCGACTTTCTATTGAATATGAGAGTTTTGCAAGTGTGGGAGTGTGTTTCTTTCAAACTGCGTATCATTCTATCGTTTGCATATCTTTACTATTCCAATTTGTGCATCTTTTCAATTCTCGTTTGTGTATCTTTCTGAACGGCTTTCTGATGCGAGTTTCTATTGAATTTGAGAGTTTTGCAAGTGTGGGAGTGTGTTTCTTTCAAACTGCGTATCATTCTATCGTTTTGCGTATCTTTACTATTCAAATTTTTGTATCTTTTCAATTCTCGTTTGAGTATCTTTCTGATGCGAGTTTCTATTGAATTTCAGAGTTTTGCAAGTGTGGGAGTGTGTTTCTTTCAAACTGCGTATCATTCTATCGTCTGCGTATCTTTACTATTTTAATTTGTGTATCTTTTCAATTCTCGTTTGAGTGTCTTTCTGAACGGCTTTCTGATGCGACTTTCTATTGAATTTGAGAGTTTTGCAAGTGTGGGAGTGTGTTTCTTTCAAACTGCGTATCATTTTATCGTTTGCGTATCTTTACTATTCCAATTTGTGCAACTTTTCAATTCTCGTTTGTGTATCTTTCTGAACGGCTTTCTGATGCGAGTTTCTATTGAATTTGAGAGTTTTGTAAGTGTGGGAGTGTGTTTCTTTCAAACTGCGTATCATTCTATCGTTTTGCGTATCTTTACTATTCAAATTTTTGTATCTTTTCAATTCTCGTTTGAGTATCTTTCTGATGCGAGTTTCTATTGAATTTGAGAGTTTTGCAAGTGTGGGAGTGTGTTTCTTTCAAACTGCGTATTATTCTATCGTTTGCGTATCTTTACAATTCAAATTTCTGTATCTTTTCAATTCTCGTTTGAGTATCTTTCTGAACGGCTTTCTGATGCGAGTTTCTATTGAATTCGAGAGTTTTGCAAGTGTTGGAGTGTGTTTCTTTCAAACTGCGTATCATTCTATCGTTTGCGTATCTTGACTATTCAAATTTGTGTATCTTTTCAATTCTCGTTTGAATTTCTTTCTGAACGGCTTTCTGATGCGAGTTTCTATTGAATTTGAGAGTTTTGCAAGTGTGGGAGTGTGTTTCTTTCAAACTGCGTATCATTCTATCGTTTTGCGTATCTCTACTTTTCAAATTTTTGTATCTTTTCAATTCTCGTTTGAGTATCTTTCTGATGCGAGTTTCTATTGAATTTGAGAGTTTTGCAAGTGTGGGAGTGTGTTTCTTTCAAACTGCGTATCATTCTATCGTTTGCTTATCTTTACTATTCCAATTTGTGTATCTTTTCAATTCTCGTTTGAGTATCTTTCTGAACGGCTTTCTGATGCGAGTTTCTATTGAATTTGAGAGTTTTGCAAGTGTGGGAGTGTGTTTCTTTCAAACTGCGTATCATTCTATCGTTTGCGTATCTTTACTATTCCAATTTGTGTATCTTTTCAATTCTCGTTTGAGTATCTTTCTGAACGGCTTTCTGAAGCGAGTTTCTATTGAATTTGAGAGTTTTGCAAGTGTGGGAGTGTGTTTGTTTCAAACTGCGTATCATTCTATCGTTTGCGTATCTTTACTATTCAAATTTCTGTATCTTTTCAATTCTCGTTTGAGTATCTTTCTGAACGGCTTTCTAATGAGAGTTTCTATTGAATTTGAGAGTTTTGCAAGTGTGGGAGTGTGTTTCTTTCAAACTGTGTATCATTCTATCGTTTGCGTATCTTTACTATTCCAATTTGTGTATCTTTTCAATTCTCGTTTGAGTATCTTTCTGAACGGCTTTCTGATGCGAGTTTCTATTGAATTTGAGAGTTTTGCAAGTGTGGGAGTGTGTTTCTTTCAAACTGCGTATCATTCTATCGTTTGCGTATCTTTACTATTCCAATTTGTGTATCTTTTCAATTCTCGTTTGTGTATCTTTCTGAACGGCTTTCTGAAGCGAGTTTCTATTGAATTTGAGAGTTTTGCAAGTGTGGGAGTGTGTTTCTTTCAAACTGCGTATCATTCTATCGTTTGCGTAGCTTTACTATTCAAATTTCTATATCTTTTCAATTCTCGTTTGAGTATATTTCTGAACGGCTTTCTGATGCGAGTTTCAATTGAATTCGAGAGTTTTGCAAGTGTGGGAGTGTGTTTCTTTCAAACTGCGTATCTTTCTATCGTTTGCGTATCTTTACTATTCAAATTTGTATATCTTTTCAATTCTCGTTTGAATATCTTTCTGAACGGCTTTCTGATGCGAGTTTCTATTGAATTTGAGAGTTTTGCAAGTGTGGGAGTGTGTTTATTTCAAACTGCGTATCATTCTATCGTTTTGCGTATATTTACTATTCAAATTTTTGTATCTTTTCAATTCTCGTTTGAGTATCTTTCTGATGCGAGTTTCTATTGAATTTGAGAGTTTTGCAAGTGTGGGAATGTGTTTCTTTCAAACTGCGTATCATTCTATCGTTCGCTTATCTTTACTATTCCAATTTGTGTATCTTTTCAATTCTCGTTTGAGTATCTTTCTGAACGGCTTTCTGATGCGAGTTTCTATTGAATTTGAGAGTTTTGCAATTGTGGGAGTGTGTTTCTTTCAAACTGTATATCATTCTATCGTTTGCGTATCTTTAGTATTCCAATTTGTGTATCTTTTCAATTCTCGTTTGAGTATCTTTCTGAACGGCTTTCTGATGCGAGTTTCTATTGAATTTGAGAGTTTTGCAAGTGTGGGAGTGTGTTTCTTTCAAAGTGCGTATCATTCTATCGTTTGCGTATCTTTACTATTCCAATTTGTGTATCTTTTCAATTCTCGTATGAGTATCTCTCTGAACGGCTTTCTGATGCGAGTTTCTATTGAATTTGAGAGTTTTGCAAGTGTGGGAGTGTGTTTCTTTCAAACTGCGTATCATTCTATCGTTTGCTTAGCTTTACTATTCAAATTTCTATATCTTTTCAATTCTCGTTTGAGTATCTTTCTGAACGGCTTTCTGATGCGAGTTTCTATTGAATTCGAGAGTTTTGCAAGAGTGGGAGTGTGTTTCTTTCAAACTGCGTATCTTTCTATCGTTTGCGTATCTGTACTATTCAAATTTGTGTATCTTTTCAATTCTCGTTTGAATATCTTTCTGAACGGCTTTCTGATGCGAGTTTCTATTGAATTTGAGAGTTTTGCAAGTGTGGGAGTGTGTTTCTTTCAAACTGCGTATCATTCTATCGTTTTGCGTATATTTACTATTCAAATTTTTGTATCTTTTCAATTCTCGTTTGAGTATCTTTCTGATGCGAGTTTCTATTGAATTTGAGAGTTTTGCAAGTGTGGGAATGTGTTTCTTTCAAACTGCGTATCATTCTATCGTTTGCTTATCTTTACTATTCCAATTTGTGTATCTTTTCAATTCTCGTTTGAGTATATTTCTGAACGGCTTTCTGATGCGAGTTTCTATTGAATTTGAGAGTTTTGCAATTGTGGGAGTGTGTTTCTTTCAAACTGCGTATCATTCTATCGTTTTCGTATCTTTAGTATTCCAATTTGTGTATCTTTTCAATTCTCGTTTGAGTATATTTCTGAACGGCTTTCTGATGCGAGTTTCTATTGAATTTGAGAGTTTTGCAATTGTGGGAGTGTGTTTCTTTCAAACTGCGTATCATTCTATCGTTTGCGTATCTTTAGTATTCCAATTTGTGTATCTTTTCAATTCTCGTTTGAGTATCTTTCTGAACGGCTTTCTGATGCGAGTTTCTATTGAATTTGAGAGTTTTGCAAATGTGGGAGTGTGTTTCTTTCAAAGTGCGTATCATTCTATCGTTTGCGTATCTTTACTATTCCAATTTGTGTATCTTTTCAATTCTCGTTTGAGTATCTCTCTGAACGGCTTTCTGATGCGAGTTTTTATTGAATTTGAGAGTTTTGCAAGTGTGGGAGTGTGTTTCTTTCAAATTGCGTATCATTCTATCGTTTGCGTATCTTTACTATTCCAATTTGTGCATCTTTTCAATTCTCGTTTGAGTATCTTTCTGAACGGCTTTCTAAAGCGAGTTTCTGTTGAATTTGAGAGTTTTGCAAGTGTGGGAGTGTGTTTCTTTCAAACTGCGTATCATTCTATCGTTTGCGTATCTTTACTATTCAAATTTCTGTATCTTTTCAATTCTCATTTGAGTATCTTTCTGAACGGCTTTCTGAAGCGAGTTTCTATTGAATTCGAGAGTTTTGCAAGTGTGGGAGTGTGTTTCTTTCAAACTGCGTATCATTCTATCGTTTGCGTATCTTTACTATTCAAATTTCTGTATCTTTTCAATTCTCGTTTGAATATCTTTCTGAACGGCTTTCTGATGCGAGTTTCTATTGAATTTGAGAGTTTTGCAAGTGTGGGAGTGTGTTTCTTTCAAACTGCGTATCATTCTATCGTTAGCGTATCTTTACTATTCCAATTTGTGCATCTTTTGAATTCTCGTTTGTGTATCTTTCTGAACGGCTTTCTGAACTGAATTTCTATTGAATTTGAGAGTTTTGCAAGTGTGGGAGTGTGTTTCTTTCAAACTGCGTATCATTCTATCGTTTGCGTATCTTTACTATTCCAATTTGTGTATCTTTTCAATTCTCGTTTGAGTATCTTTCTGATGCGAGTTTCTATTGAATTTGAGAGTTTTATAAGTGTGGGAGTGTGTTTCTTTCAAATTGCGTATCATTCTATCGTTTCCGTATCTTTACTATACCAATTTGTGTATCTTTTTAATTCTCGTTTGAGTATCTTTCTGAACGGCTTTCTGATGCGAGTTTCTATTGAATTTGAGAGTTTTGCAATTGTGGGAGTGTGTTTCTTTCAAACTGCGTATCATTCTATCGTTTGCGTATCTTTAGTATTCCAATTTGTGTATCTTTTCAATTCTCGTTTGTGTATCTTTCTGAACGGCTTTCTGATGTGAATTTTTATTGAATTTGAGAGTTTTGCAAGTGTGGGAGTGTGTTTCTTTCAAACTGCGTATCATTCTATCGTTTGCGTATCTTTACTATTCCAATTTGTGCATCTTTTCAATTCTCGTTTGTGTATCTTTCTGAACGGCTTTCTGAAGCGAGTTTCTATTGAATTTGAGAGTTTTGCAAGTGTGGGAGTGTGTTTCTTTCAAACTGCGTATCATTCTATCGTTTGCGTATCTTTACTATTTAAATTTCTGTATCTTTTCAATTCTCGTTTGAGTATCTTTCTGAACGGCTTTCTGATGCGAGTTTCTATTGAATTCGAGAGTTTTGCAAGTGTGGGAGTGTGTTTCTTTCAAACTGCGTATCATTCTATCGTTTGCGTATCTTTACTATTCAAATTTGTGTATCTTTTCAATTCTCGTTTGAATATCTTTCTGAACGGCTTTCTGATGCGAGTTTCTATTGAATTTGAGAGTTGTGCAAGTGTGGGAGTGTGTTTCTTTCAAACTGCGTATCATTCTATCGTTTGCGTATCTTTACTATTCCAATTTGTGCATCTTTTGAATTCTCGTTTGTGTATCTTTCTGAACGGCTTTCTGAACTGAATTTCTATTGAATTTGAGAGTTTTGCAAGTGTGGGAGTGTGTTTCTTTCAAACTGCGTATCATTCTATCGTTTGCGTATCTTTACTATTCAAATTTGTGCATCTTTTGAATTCTCGTTTGTGTATCTTTCTGAACGGCTTTCTGAACTGAATTTCTATTGAATTTGAGAGTTTTGCAAGTGTGGGAGTGTGTTTCTTTCAAACTGCGTATCATTCTATCGTTTTGCGTATCTTTACTATTCAAATTTTTGTATCTTTTCAATTCTCGTTTGAGTATCTTTCTGATGCGAGTTTCTATTGAATTTGAGAGTTTTGCAAGTGTGGGAGTGTGTTTCTTTCAAACTGCGTATCATTCTATCGTTTGCGTATCTTTACTATTCCAATTTGTGTATCTTTTCAATTCTCGTTTGAGTATCTTTCTGAACGGCTTTCTGATGCGAGTTTCTATTGAATTTGAGAGTTTTGCAAGTGTGGGAGTGTGTTTCTTTCAAACTGCGTATCATTCTATCGTTTTGCGTATCTTTACTATTCAAATTTTTGTATCTTTTCAATTCTCGTTTGAGTATCTTTCTGATGCGAGTTTCTATTGAATTTGAGAGTTTTGCAAGTGTGGGAGTGTGTTTCTTTCAAACTGCGTATCATTCTATCGTTTGCTTATCTTTACTATTCCAATTTGTGTATCTTTTCAATTCTCGTTTGAGTATCTTTCTGAACGGCTTTCTGATGCGAGTTTCTATTGAATTTTAGAGTTTTGCAATTGTGGGAGTGTGTTTCTTTCAAAGTGCGTATCATTCTATCGTTTGCTTATCTTTACTATTCCAATTTGTGTATCTTTTCAATTCTCGTTTGAGTATCTTTCTGAACGGCTTTCTGATGCGAGTTTCTATTGAATTTGAGAGTTTTGCAAGTGTGGGAGTGTGTTTCTTTCAAACTGCGTATCATTCTATCGTTTGCTTATCTTTACTATTCCAATTTGTGTATCTTTTCAATTCTCGTTTCAGTATCTTTCTGAACGGCTTTCTGATGCGAGTTTCTATTGAATTTGAGAGTTTTGCAAGTGTGGGAGTGTGTTTCTTTCAAAGTGCGTATCATTCTATCGTTTGCGTATCTTTACTATTCCAATTTGTGTATCTTTCAATTCTCGTTTGAGTATCTCTCTGAACGGCTTTCTGATGCGAGTTTCTATTGAATTTGAGAGTTTTGCAAGTGTGGGAGTGTGTTTCTTTCAAACTGCGTATCATTCTATCGTTTGCGTATCTTTACTATTCCAATTTGTGCATCTTTTGAATTCTCGTTTGTGTATCTTTCTGAACGGCTTTCTGAAGCGAGTTTCTATTGAATTTGAGAGTTTTGCAAGTGTGGGAGTGTGTTTCTTTCAAACTGCGTATCATTCTATCGTTTGCGTATCTTTACTATTCAAATTTCTGTATCTTTTCAATTCTCGTTTGTGTATCTTTCTGATGCGAGTTTCTATTGAATTTGAGAGTTTTGCAAGTGTGGGAGTGTGTTTCTTTCAAACTGCGTATCATTCTATCGTTTGCTTATCTTTACTATTCCAATTTGTGTATCTTTTCAATTCTCGTTTGAATATCTTTCTGAACGGCTTTCTGATGCGAGTTTCTATTGAATTTGAGAGTTTTGCAAGTGTGGGAGTGTGTTTCTTCCAAACTGCGTATCATTCTATCGTTTGCGTATCTTTACTATTCAAATTTCTGTATCTTTTCAATTCTCGTTTGTGTATCTTTCTGATGCGAGTTTCTATTGAATTTGAGAGTTTTGCAAGTGTGGGAGTGTGTTTCTTTCAAACTGCGTATCATTCTATCGTTTGCGTATCTTTACTATTCCAATTTGTGTATCTTTTCAATTCTCGTTTGAGCATCTTTCTGATGCGAGTTTCTATTGAATTTGAGAGTTTTGCAAGTGTGGGAGTGTGTTTCTTCCAAACTGCGTATCATTCTATCGTTTGCGTATCTTTACTATTCAAATTTGTGTATCTTTCCAATTCTCGTTTGAGTATCTTTCTGAACGGCTTTATGATGCGAGTTTCTATTGAATTCGAGAGTTTTGCAAGTGTGGGAGTGTGTTTCTTCCAAACTGCGTATCATTCTATCGTTTGCGTATCTTTACTATTCCAATTTGTGTATCTTTTCAATTCTCGTTTGAGTATCTTTCTGAACGGCTTTCTGATGCGAGTTTCTATTGAATTTGAGAGTTTTGCAAGTGTGGGAGTGTGTTTCTTTCAAACTGCGTATCATTCTATCGTTTGCGTATCTTTACTATTCCAATTTGTGTATCTTTTCAATTCTCGTTTGAATATCTTTCTGAACGGCTTTCTGATGCGAGTTTCTATTGAATTTGAGAGTTTTGCAAGTGTGGGAGTGTGTTTCTTCCAAACTGCGTATCATTCTATCGTTTGCGTATCTTTACTATTCAAATTTCTGTATCTTTTCAATTCTCGTTTGTGTATCTTTCTGATGCGAGTTTCTATTGAATTTGAGAGTTTTGCAAGTGTGGGAGTGTGTTTCTTCCAAACTGCGTATCATTCTATCGTTTGCGTATCTTTACTATTCCAATTTGTGTATCTTTTCAATTCTCGTTTGAATATCTTTCTGAACGGCTTTCTGATGCGAGTTTCTATTGAATTTGAGAGTTTTGCAAGTGTGGGAGTGTGTTACTTTCAAACTGCGTATCATTCTATCGTTTGCGTATCTTTACTATTCCAATTTGTGTATCTTTTCAATTCTCGTTTGAATATCTTTCTGAACGGCTTTCTGATGCGAGTTTCTATTGAATTTGAGAGTTTTGCAAGTGTGGGAGTGTGTTTCTTCCTAACTGCGTATCATTCTATCGTTTGCGTATCTTTACTATTCCAATTTGTGTATCTTTTCAATTCCCGTTTGAGTATCTTTCTGAACGGCTTTCTGATGCGAGTTTCTATTGAATTTGAGAGTTTTGCAAGTGTGGGAGTGTGTTTCTTTCAAACTGCGTATCATTCTATCGTTTGCGTATCTTTACTATTCCAATATGTGCATCTTTTCAATTCTCGTTTGTGTCTCTTTCTGAACGGCTTTCTAAAGCGAGTTTCTATTGAATTTGAGAGTTTTGCAAGTGTGGGAGTGTGTTTCTTTCAAACTGCGTATCTTTCTATCGTTTACGTATATTTACTATTGCAATTTGTGTATCTTTTCAATTCTCGTTTGAATATCTTTCTGAACGGCTTTCTGATGCGAGTTTCTATTGAATTCGAGAGTTTTGCAAGTGTGGGAGTGTGTTTCTTTCAAACTGCGTATCATTCTATCGTTTGCGTATCTTTATTATTCCAATTTGTGTATCTTTTCAATTCTCGTTTGAATATCTTTCTGAACGGCTTTCTGATGCGAGTTTCTATTGAATTTGAGAGTTTTGCAAGTGTGGGAGTGTGTTTCTTCCAAACTGCGTATCATTCTATCGTTTGCGTATCTTTACTATTCAAATTTGTGTATCTTTTCAATTCTCGTTTGAGTATCTTTCTGAACGGCTTTATGATGCGAGTTTCTATTGAATTCGAGAGTTTTGCAAGTGTGGGAGTGTGTTTCTTCCAAACTGCGTATCATTCTATCGTTTGCGTATCTTTACTATTCAAATTTCTGTATCTTTTCAATTCTCGTTTGTGTATCTTTCTTATGCGAGTTTCTATTGAATTTGAGAGTTTTGCAAGTGTGGGAGTGTGTTTCTTCCAAACTGCGTATCATTCTATCGTTTGCGTATCTTTACTATTCCAATTTGTGTATCTTTTCAATTCTCGTTTGAATATCTTTCTGAACGGCTTTCTGATGCGAGTTTCTATTGAATTTGAGAGTTTTGCAAGTGTGGGAGTGTGTTACTTTCAAACTGCGTATCATTCTATCGTTTGCGTATCTTTACTATTCCAATTTGTGTATCTTTTCAATTCTCGTTTGAATATCTTTCTGAACGGCTTTCTGATGCGAGTTTCTATTGAATTTGAGAGTTTTGCAAGTGTGGGAGTGTGTTTCTTCCAAACTGCGTATCATTCTATCGTTTGCGTATCTTTACTATTCCAATTTGTGTATCTTTTCAATTCCCGTTTTGAGTATCTTTCTGAACGGCTTTCTGATGCGAGTTTCTATTGAATTTGAGAGTTTTGCAAGTGTGGGAGTGTGTTTCTTTCAAACTGCGTATCATTCTATCGTTTGCGTATCTTTACTATTCCAATATGTGCATCTTTTCAATTCTCGTTTGTGTCTCTTTCTGAACGGCTTTCTAAAGCGAGTTTCTATTGAATTTGAGAGTTTTGCAAGTGTGGGAGTGTGTTTCTTTCAAACTGCGTATCTTTCTATCGTTTACGTATCTTTACTATTGCAATTTGTGTATCTTTTCAATTCTCGTTTGAATATCTTTCTGAACGGCTTTCTGATGCGAGTTTCTATTGAATTCGAGAGTTTTGCAAGTGTGGGAGTGTGTTTCTTTCAAACTGCGTATCATTCTATCGTTTGCGTATCTTTACTATTCCAATTTGTGTATCTTTTCAATTCTCGTTTGAATATCTTTCTGAACGGCTTTCTGATGCGAGTTTCTATTGAATTTGAGAGTTTTGCAAGTGTGGGAGTGTGTTTCTTCCAAACTGCGTATCATTCTATCGTTTGCGTATCTTTACTATTCAAATTTGTGTATCTTTTCAATTCTCGTTTGAGTATCTTTCTGAACGGCTTTATGATGCGAGTTTCTATTGAATTCGAGAGTTTTGCAAGTGTGGGAGTGTGTTTCTTTCAAACTGCGTATCTTTCTATCGTTTGCGTATCTTTACTATTCAAATTTGTGTATCTTTTCAATTCTCGTTTGAATATCTTTCTGAACGGCTTTCTGAAGCGGGTTTCTATTGAATTTGAGAGTTTTGCAAGTGTGGGAGTGTGTTTCTTTCAAACTGCGTATCTTTCTATCGTTTGCGTATCTTTACTATTCCAATATGTGCATCTTTTCAATTCTCGTTTGTGTCTCTTTCTGAACGGCTTTCTAAAGCGAGTTTCTATTGAATTTGAGATTTTTGGAAGTGTGGGAGTGTGTTTCTTTCAAACTGCGTATCAGTCTATCGTTTGCGTATCTTTACTATTCAAATTTGTGTTTCTTTTCAATTCTCGTTTGAGTATCTTTCTGAACGGCTTTCTGATGCGAGTTTCTATTGAATTTGAGAGTTTTGCAAGTGTGGGAGTGTGTTTCTTTCAAACTGCGTATCTTTCTATCGTTTGCGTATCTTTACTATTCTAATTTTTGTATCTTTTCAATTCTCGTTTGTGTATCTTTCTGAACGGCTTTCTGATGCGAGTTTCTATTGAATTTGAGATTTTTGCAAGTGTGGGAGTGTCTTTCTTCCAAACTGCGTATCATTCTATCGTTTGCGTATCTTTACTATTCCAATTTGTGTATCTTTTCAATTCTCGTTTGAGTATCTTTCTGAACGGCTTTCTAAAGCGAGTTTCTATTGAATTTGAGAGTTTTGCAAGTGTGGGAGTGTCTTTCTTTCAAACTGCGTATCATTCTATCGTTTGCGTATCTTTACTATTCCAATTTGTGTATCTTTTCAATTCTCGTTTGTGTATCTTTCTGAACGGCTTTCTGAAGCGAGTTTCTATTGAATTTGAGAGTTTTGCAAGTGTGGGAGTGTGTTTCTTTCAAACTGCGTATCTTTCTATCGTTTGCGTATCTTTACTATTCTAATTTTTGTATCTTTTCAATTCTCGTTTGTGTATCTTTCTGAACGGCTTTCTGATGCGAGTTTCTATTGAATTTGAGATTTTTGCAAGTGTGGGAGTGTCTTTCTTCCAAACTGCGTATCATTCTATCGTTTGCGTATCTTTACTATTCCAATTTGTGTATCTTTTCAATTCTCGTTTGAGTATCTTTCTGAACGGCTTTCTGATGCGAGTTTCTATTGAATTTGAGAGTTTTGCCAGTGTGGGAGTATGTTTTTTTCAAACTGCGTATCATTCTATCGTTTGCGTATCTTTACTATTCCAATATGTGCATCTTTTCAATTCTCGTTTGTGTCTCTTTCTGAACGGCTTTCTAAAGCGAGTTTCTATTGAATTTAAGAGTTTTGCAAGTGTGGGAGTGTGTTTCTTTCAAACTGTGTATCATTCTATCGTTTGCGTATCTTTACTATTCCAATATGTGCATCTTTTCAATTCTCGTTTGTGTCTCTTTCTGAACGGCTTTCTAAAGCGAGTTTCTATTGAATTTGAGAGTTTTGCAAGTGTGGGAGTGTGTTTCTTTCAAACTGCGTATCAGTCTATCGTTTGCGTATCTTTACTATTCAAATTTGTGTATCTTTTCAATTCTCGTTTGAGTATCTTTCTGATGCGAGTTTCTATTGAATTTGAGAGTTTTGCAAGTGTGGGAGTGTGTTTCTTTCAAACTGCGTATCAGTCTATCGTTTGCGTATCTTTACTATTCAAATTTCTCTATCTTTTTAATTCTCGTTTGAGTATCTTTCTGAACGGCTTTCTGATGGGAGTTTCTATTGAATTCGAGAGTTTTGCAAGTGTGGGAGTTTGTTTCTTTCAAACTGTGTATCATTCTATCGTTTGCATATCTTTATTATTCCAATTTGTGCATCTTTTGAATTCTCGTTTGTGTATCTTTCTGAACGGCTTTCTGATGCGAGTTTCTATTGAATTTGAGAGTTTTGCAAGTGTGGTAGTGTGTTTCTTTCAAACTGCGTATCATTCTATCGTTTGCGTATCTTTACTATTCAAATTTCTCTATCTTTTTAATTCTCGTTTGAGTATCTTTCTGAACGGCTTTCTGATGCGAGATTCTATTGAATTTGAGAGTTTTGCAAGTGTGGGAGTGTGTTTCTTTCAAACTGCGTATCTTTCTATCGTTTGCGTATCTTTACTATTCCAATTTTTGTATCTTTTCAATTCTCGTTTGAGTATCTTTCTGAACGGTTTTCGGATGCGAGTTTCTATTGAATTTGAGAGTTTTGCAAGTGTGGGAGTGTGTTTCTTTCAAACTGCGTATCATTCTATCGTTTGCGTATCTTTACTATTCCAATTTGTGCATCTTTTCAATTCTCGTTTGTGTATCTTTCTGAACGGCTTTCTGAAGCGAGTTTCTATTGAATTTGAGAGTTTTGCAAGTGTGGGAGTGTGTTTCTTTCAAACTGCGTATCATTCTATCGTTTGCGTATCTTTACTATTCCAGTTAGTGTATCTTTTCAATTCTCGTTTGTGTATCTTTCTGAACGGCTTTCTGAAGCGAGTTTCTATTGAATTTCAGAGTTTTGCAAGTGTGGGAGTGTGTTTCTTTCAAACTGCGTATCTTTCTATCGTTTGCGTATCTTTACTATTCCAATTTTTGTATCTTTTCAATTCTCGTTTGTGTATCTTTCTGAACGGCTTTCTGAAGCGAGTTTCTATTGAATTTGAGAGTTTTGGAAGTGTGGGAGTGTGTTTCTTTCAAACTGCGTATCATTCTATCGTTTGCGTATCTTTACAAATCAAATTTCTCTATCTTTTTACTTCTCGTTTGAGTATCTTTCTGAACGGCTTTCTGATGCGAGTTTCTATTGAATTTGAGAGTTTTGCAAGTGTGGGAGTGTCTTTCTTTCAAACTGCGTATCATTCTATCGTTTACGTATCTTTACAATTCCAATTTGTGCATCTTTTGAATTCTCGTTTGTGTATCTTTCTGAACGGCTTTCTGATGCGAGTTTCTATTGAATTTGAGAGTTTTGCAAGTGTGGGAGTGTCTTTCTTTCAAACTGCGTATCATTCTATCGTTTGCGTATCTTTACTATTCCAGTTAGTGTATCTTTTCAATTCTCGTTTGTGTATCTTTCTGAACGGCTTTCTGAAGCGAGTTTCTATTGAATTTCAGAGTTTTGCAAGTGTGGGAGTGTGTTTCTTTCAAACTGCGTATCTTTCTATCGTTTGCGTATCTTTACAACTCCAATTTGTGCATCTTTTGAATTCTCGTTTGTGTATCTTTCTGAACGGCTTTCTGATGCGAGTTTCTATTGAATTTGAGAGTTTTGCAAGTGTGGTAGTGTGTTTCTTTCAAACTGCGTATCATTCTATCGTTTGCGTATCTTTACTATTCAAATTTCTCTATCTTTTTAATTCTCGTTTGAGTATCTTTCTGAACGGCTTTCTGATGCGAGTTTCTATTGAATTTGAGAGTTTTGCAAGTGTGGGAGTGTGTTTCTTTCAAACTGCGTATCTTTCTATCGTTTGCGTATCTTTACAATTCCAATTTGTGCATCTTTTGAATTCTCGTTTGTGTATCTTTCTGAACGGCTTTCTGATGCGAGGTTCTATTGAATTTGAGAGTTTTGCAAGTGTGGTAGTGTGTTTCTTTCAAACTGCGTATCATTCTATCGTTTGCGTATCTTTACTATTCCAATATGTGCATCTTTTCAATTCTCGTTTGAGTATCTTTCTGAACGGCTTTCTGATGCGAGTTTCTATTGAATTTGAGAGTTTTGCAAGTGTGGGAGTGTCTTTCTTTCAAACTGCGTATCATTCTATCGTTTGCGTATCTTTACTATTCCAATTAGTATATCTTTTAAATTCTCGTTTGAGTATCTTTCTGAACGGCTTTCTGATGTGAGTTTCTATTGAATTTGAGAGTTTTGCAAGTGTGGGAGTGTGTTTCTTTCAAACTGCGTATCATTCTATCGTTTGCGTATCTTTACTATTCCAATTTCTGTATCTTTTCAATTCTCGTTGGAGTATCTTTCTGAACGGCTTTCTGATGCGAGTTTCTATTGAATTTGAGAGTTTTGCAAGTGTGGGAGTGTCTTTCTTTCAAACTGCGTATCATTCTATCGTTTGTGTATCTTTACTATTCCAATTAGTGTATCTTTTCAATTCTCGTTTGTGTATCTTTCTGGACGGCTTTCTGAAGCGAGTTTCTATTGAATTTCAGAGTTTTGCAAGTGTGGGAGTGTGTTTCTTTCAAACTGCGTATCTTTCTATCGTTTGCGTATCTTTACTATTCCAATTTTTGTATCTTTTCAATTCTCGTTTGTGTATCTTTCTGAACGGCTTTCTGATGCGAGTTTCTATTGAATTTGAGAGTTTTGCAAGTGTGGGAGTGTGTTTCTTTCAAACTGCGTATCTTTCTATCGTTTGCGTATCTTTACTATTCAAATTTCTCTATCTTTTTAATTCTCGTTTGAGTATCTTTCTGAACGGCTTTCTGATGCGAGTTTCTATTGAATTTGAGAGTTTTGCAAGTGTGGGAGTGTGTTTCTTTCAAACTGCGTATCTTTCTATCGTTTGCGTATCTTTACTATTCCAATTTTTGTATCTTTTCAATTCTCGTTTGAGTATCTTTCTGAACGGTTTTCGGATGCGAGTTTCTATTGAATTTGAGAGTTTTGCAAGTGTGGGAGTGTGTTTCTTTCAAACTGCGTATCATTCTATCGTTTGCGTATCTTTACTATTCCAATTTGTGCATCTTTTCAATTCTCGTTTGTGTATCTTTCTGAACGGCTTTCTGAAGCGAGTTTCTATTGAATTTGAGAGTTTTGCAAGTGTGGGAGTGTGTTTCTTTCAAACTGCGTATCATTCTATCGTTTGCGTATCTTTACTATTCCAGTTAGTGTATCTTTTCAATTCTCGTTTGTGTATCTTTCTGAACGGCTTTCTGATGCGAGTTTCTATTGAATTTGAGAGTTTTGCAAGTGTGGGAGTGTGTTTCTTTCAAACTGCGTATCTTTCTATCGTTTGCGTATCTTTACAACTCCAATTTGTGCATCTTTTGAATTCTCGTTTGTGTATCTTTCTGAACGGCTTTCTGATGCGAGGTTCTATTGAATTTGAGAGTTTTGGAAGTGTGGGAGTGTGTTTCTTTCAAACTGCGTATCATTCTATCGTTTGCGTATCTTTACAAATCAAATTTCTCTATCTTTTTACTTCTCGTTTGAGTATCTTTCTGAACGGCTTTCTGATGCGAGTTTCTATTGAATTTGAGAGTTTTGCAAGTGTGGGAGTGTCTTTCTTTCAAACTGCGTATCATTCTATCGTTTACGTATCTTTACAATTCCAATTTGTGCATCTTTTGAATTCTCGTTTGTGTATCTTTCTGAACGGCTTTCTGATGCGAGTTTCTATTGAATTTGAGAGTTTTGCAAGTGTGGGAGTGTCTTTCTTTCAAACTGCGTATCATTCTATCGTTTGCGTATCTTTACTATTCCAGTTAGTGTATCTTTTCAATTCTCGTTTGTGTATCTTTCTGAACGGCTTTCTGAAGCGAGTTTCTATTGAATTTCAGAGTTTTGCAAGTGTGGGAGTGTGTTTCTTTCAAACTGCGTATCTTTCTATCGTTTGCGTATCTTTACTATTCCAATTTGTGCATCTTTTGAATTCTCGTTTGTGTATCTTTCTGAACGGCTTTCTGATGCGAGTTTCTATTGAATTTGAGAGTTTTGCAAGTGTGGTAGTGTGTTTCTTTCAAACTGCGTATCATTCTATCGTTTGCGTATCTTTACTATTCAAATTTCTCTATCTTTTTAATTCTCGTTTGAGTATCTTTCTGAACGGCTTTCTGATGCGAGTTTCTATTGAATTTGAGAGTTTTGCAAGTGTGGGAGTGTCTTTCTTTCAAACTGCGTATCATTCTATCGTTTGCGTATCTTTACTATTCCAATTTGTGTATCTTTTCAATTCTCGTTTGTGTATCTTTCTGAACGGCTTTCTGAAGCGAGTTTCTATTGAATTTGAGAGTTTTGCAAGTGTGGGAGTGTGTTTCTTTCAAACTGCGTATCTTTCTATCGTTTGCGTATCTTTACTATTCCAATTTTTGTATCTTTTCAATTCTCGTTTGTGTATCTTTCTGAACGGCTTTCTGAAGCGAGTTTCTATTGAATTTGAGAGTTTTGCAAGTGTGGGAGTGTGTTTCTTTCAAACTGCGTATCATTCTATCGTTTGCGTATCTTTACTATTCAAATTTCTCTATCTTTTTAATTCTCGTTTGAGTATCTTTCTGAACGGCTTTCTGATGCGAGTTTCTATTGAATTTGAGAGTTTTGCAAGTGTGGGAGTGTCTTTCTTTCAAACTGCGTATCATTCTATCGTTTGCGTCTCTTTACTATTCCAATTAGTATATCTTTTAAATTCTCGTTTGAGTATCTTTCTGAACGGCTTTCTGATGTGAGTTTCTATTGAATTTGAGAGTTTTGCAAGTGTGGGAGTGTGTTTCTTTCAAACTGCGTATCATTCTATCGTTTGCGTATCTTTACTATTCCAATTTCTGTATCTTTTCAATTCTCGTTGGAGTATCTTTCTGAACGGCTTTCCGATGCGAGTTTCTATTGAATTTGAGAGTTTTGCAAGTGTGGGAGTGTCTTTCTTTCAAACTGCGTATCATTCTATCGTTTGTGTATCTTTACTATTCCAATTTGTGTATCTTTTCAATTCTCGTTTGTGTATCTTTCTGGACGGCTTTCTGAAGCGAGTTTCTATTGAATTTCAGAGTTTTGCAAGTGTGGGAGTGTGTTTCTTTCAAACTGCGTATCTTTCTATCGTTTGCGTATCTTTACTATTCCAATTTTTGTATCTTTTCAATTCTCGTTTGTGTATCTTTCTGAACGGCTTTCTGATGCGAGTTTCTATTGAATTTGAGAGTTTTGCAAGTGTGGGAGTGTGTTTCTTTCAAACTGCGTATCTTTCTATCGTTTGCGTATCTTTACTATTCAAATTTATCTATCTTTTTAATTCTCGTTTGAGTATCTTTCTGAACGGCTTTCTGATGCGAGTTTCTATTGAATTTGAGAGTTTTGCAAGTGTGGGAGTGTCTTTCTTTCAAAAACTGCGTATCATTCTATCGTTTGCGTATCTTTACTATTCCAATTTTTGTATCTTTTCAATTCTCGTTGGAGTATCTTTCTGAACGGCTTTCTGATGCGAGTTTCTATTGAATTTGAGAGTTTTGCAAGTGTGGGAGTGTCTTTCTTTCAAACTGCGTATCATTCTATCGTTTGCGTATCTTTACTATTCCAATTTGTGTATCTTTTCAATTCTCGCTTGTGTATCTTTCTGAACGGCTTTCTGAAGCGAGTTTCTATTGAATTTGAGAGTTTTGCAAGTGTGGGAGTGTGTTTCTTTCAAACTGCGTATCTTTCTATCGTTTGCGTATCTTTACTATTCCAATTTTTGTATCTTTTCAATTCTCGTTTGTGTATCTTTCTGAACGGCTTTCTGAAGCGAGTTTCTATTGAATTTGAGAGTTTTGCAAGTGTGGGAGTGTGTTTCTTTCAAACTGCGTATCATTCTATCGTTTGCGTATCTTTACTATTCAAATTTCTCTATCTTTTTAATTCTCGTTTGAGTATCTTTCTGAACGGCTTTCTGATGCGAGTTTCTATTGAATTTGAGAGTTTTGCAAGTGTGGGAGTGTCTTTCTTTCAAAAACTGCGTATCATTCTATCGTTTGCGTATCTTTACTATTCCAATTTTTGTATCTTTTCAATTCTCGTTGGAGTATCTTTCTGAACGGCTTTCTGATGCGAGTTTCTATTGAATTTGAGAGTTTTGCAAGTGTGGGAGTGTCTTTCTTTCAAACTGCGTATCATTCTATCGTTTGCGTATCTTTACTATTCCAATTTCTGTATCTTTTCAATTCTCGCTTGTGTATCTTTCTGAACGGCTTTCTGAAGCGAGTTTCTATTGAATTTGAGAGTTTTGCAAGTGTGGGAGTGTGTTTCTTTCAAACTGCGTATCTTTCTATCGTTTGCGTATCTTTACTATTCCAATTTTTGTATCTTTTCAATTCTCGTTTGTGTATCTTTCTGAACGGCTTTCTGAAGCGAGTTTCTATTGAATTTGAGAGTTTTGCAAGTGTGGGAGTGTGTTTCTTTCAAACTGCGTATCATTCTATCGTTTGCGTATCTTTACAATTCAAATTTCTCTATCTTTTTACTTCTCGTTTGAGTATCCTTCTGAACGGCTTTCTGATGCGAGTTTCTATTGAATTTGAGAGTTTTGCAAGTGTGGGAGTGTCTTTCTTTCAAAAACTGCGTATCATTCTATCGTTTGCGTATCTTTACTATTCCAATTTGTGCATCTTTTGAATTCTCGTTTGTGTATCTTTCTGAACGGCTTTCTGATGCGAGTTTCTATTAAATTTGAGAGTTTTGCAATTGTGAGAGTGTGTTTCTTTCAAACTGCGTATCATTCTATCGTTTGCGTATCTTTACTATTCCAATTTCTGTATCTTTTCAATTCTCGTTGGAGTATCTTTCTGAACGGCTTTCTGATGCGAGTTTCTATTGAATTTGAGAGTTTTGCAAGTGTGGGAGTGTCTTTCTTTCAAACTGCGTATCATTCTATCGTTTGCGTATCTTTACTATTCCAATTAGTGTATCTTTTAAATTCTCGTTTGAGTATCTTTCTGAACGGCTTTCTGATGCGAGTTTCTATTGAATTTGAGAGTTTTGCAAGTGTGGGAGTGTGTTTCTTTCAAACTGCGTATCATTCTATCGTTTGCGTATCTTTACTATTCAAATTTCTCTATCTTTTCAATTCTCGTTTGAGTATCTTTCTAAACGTCTTTCTGATGGGAGTTTCTATTGAATTCGAGAGTTTTGCAAGTGTGGGAGTTTGTTTCTTTCAAACTGTGTATCATTCTATCGTTTGCGTATCTTTACTATTCCAATTTGTGCATCTTTTGAATTCTCGTTTGTGTATCTTTCTGAACGGCTTTCTGATGCGAGTTTCTATTGAATTTGAGAGTTTTGCAAGTGTGGTAGTGTGTTTCTTTCAAACTGCGTATCATTCTATCGTTTGCGTCTCTTTACTATTCAAATTTCTCTATCTTTTTAATTCTCGTTTGAGTATCTTTCTGAACGGCTTTCTGATGCGAGTTTCTATTGAATTTGAGAGTTTTGCAAGTGTGGGAGTGTGTTTCTTTCAAACTGCGTATCTTTCTATCGTTTGCGTATCTTTACTATTCCAATTTTTGTATCTTTTCAATTCTCGTTTGAGTATCTTTCTGAACGGTTTTCGGATGCGAGTTTCTATTGAATTTGAGAGTTTTGCAAGTGTGGGAGTGTGTTTCTTTCAAACTGCGTATCATTCTATCGTTTGCGTATCTTTACTATTCCAATTTGTGCATCTTTTCAATTCTCGTTTGTGTATCTTTCTGAACGGCTTTCTGAAGCGAGTTTCTATTGAATTTGAGAGTTTTGCAAGTGTGGGAGTGTGTTTCTTTCAAACTGCGTATCATTCTATCGTTTGCGTATCTTTACTATTCCAGTTAGTGTATCTTTTCAATTCTCGTTTGTGTATCTTTCTGAACGGCTTTCTGAAGCGAGTTTCTATTGAATTTCAGAGTTTTGCAAGTGTGGGAGTGTGTTTCTTTCAAACTGCGTATCTTTCTATCGTTTGCGTATCTTTACTATTCCAATTTTTGTATCTTTTCAATTCTCGTTTGTGTATCTTTCTGAACGGCTTTCTGAAGCGAGTTTCTATTGAATTTGAGAGTTTTGCAAGTGTGGGAGTGTGTTTCTTTCAAACTGCGTATCATTCTATCGTTTGCGTATCTTTACTATTCCAATTTGTGTATCTTTTCAATTCTCGTTTGTGTATCTTTCTGAACGGCTTTCTGAAGCGAGTTTCTATTGAATTTGAGAGTTTTGCAAGTGTGGGAGTGTGTTTCTTTCAAACTGCGTATCTTTCTATCGTTTGCGTATCTTTACTATTCCAATTTTTGTATCTTTTCAATTCTCGTTTGTGTATCTTTCTGAACGGCTTTCTGATGCGAGTTTCTATTGAATTTGAGAGTTTTGCAAGTGTGGGAGTGTCTTTCTTTCAAACTCCGTATCATTCTATCGTTTGCGTATCTTTACTATTCCAATTTGTGCATCTTTTGAATTCTCGTTTGTGTATCTTTCTGAACGGCTTTCTGATGCGAGTTTCTATTAAATTTGAGAGTTTTGCAAGTGTGGGAGTGTGTTTCTTTCAAACTGCGTATCATTCTATCGTTTGCGTATCTTTACTATTCCAATTTGTGCATCTTTTCAATTCTCGTTTGTGTATCTTTCTGAACGGCTTTCTGATGCGAGTTTCTATTGAATTTGAGAGTTTTGCAAGTGTGGTAGTGTGTTTCTTTCAAACTGCGTATCATTCTATCGTTTGCGTATCTTTACTATTCAAATTTCTCTATCTTTTTAATTCTCGTTTGAGTATCTTTCTGAATGGATTTCTGATGCGAGTTTCTATTGAATTTGAGAGTTTTGCAAGTGTGGGAGTGTCTTTCTTTCAAACTGCGTATCATTCTATCGTTTGCGTATCTTTACTATTCCAATTTGTGTATCTTTTCAATTCTCGTTTGTGTATCTTTCTGAACGGCTTTCTGAAGCGAGTTTCTATTGAATTTCAGAGTTTTGCAAGTGTGGGAGTGTGTTTCTTTCAAACTGCGTATCTTTCTATCGTTTGCGTATCTTTACTATTCCAATTTTTGTATCTTTTCAATTCTCGTTTGTGTATCTTTCTGAACGGCTTTCTGAAGCGAGTTTCTATTGAATTTGAGAGTTTTGCAAGTGTGGGAGTGTGTTTCTTTCAAACTGCGTATCATTCTATCGTTTGCGTATCTTTACTATTCCAATTTGTGTATCTTTTCAATTCTCGTTTGTGTATCTTTCTGAACGGCTTTCTGAAGCGAGTTTCTATTGAATTTGAGAGTTTTGCAAGTGTGGGAGTGTGTTTCTTTCAAACTGCGTATCTTTCTATCGTTTGCGTATCTTTACTATTCCAATTTTTGTATCTTTTCAATTCTCGTTTGTGTATCTTTCTGAACGGCTTTCTGAAGCGAGTTTCTATTGAATTTGAGAGTTTTGCAAGTGTGGGAGTGTGTTTCTTTCAAACTCCGTATCATTCTATCGTTTGCGTATCTTTACTATTCCAATTTGTGCATCTTTTGAATTCTCGTTTGTGTATCTTTCTGAACGGCTTTCTGATGCGAGTTTCTATTAAATTTGAGAGTTTTGCAAGTGTGGGAGTGTGTTTCTTTCAAACTGCGTATCATTCTATCGTTTGCGTATCTTTACTATTCCAATTTGTGCATCTTTTCAATTC